>NC_088408.1:39528389-42370889 GCF_034236695.1 Oncorhynchus nerka
ATACTGGTGCGACTATTGTCAATTCGTTTAACTGAAGGGTGTATAGCTGTAATATAGTGTTCATATTGAGTCAAAATTGCATTACTCCAAACCTCAATTCTGGACGGCACGCCGCCGTCTTCATCACTCTCGCTCTCCGCCACGACGCAGCCTTGCTCCCTCGGTTCCGAGCACAGTTCACTACCGACCTGACTGGTTGGCTGCACCGCCGCCGACGCACCTGCCGTCTGATCACCCTCATCCACCAGCTGCTGCTCACCCTCGTCCACCAGCTGCTGCTCCACGGACAACTCACTTTCAAAACACTGCAAAATCACAGGGTCCTCCGGCCGCGGTTCAACACCGTTGTCAGGCTGCATATACTGCCCTGATTCGGGCTGCTGTCTCTCAGTCGAAAACCGGCTAAATTGCATAGCATTCGTCCATTCCATAGTACCGGACTTAAGTGCATGTACAGACTTGAAATGTCGGTCTAGCCGCTCAATATTCTGTTTACAACAAAGCCCACAGTCGTGTCTTGGTCTGCTGCTCATAGCTTCTCTCTCCTGCCTTCCTCCGTGTCTCTTTGTTTGCTCCACCAAACAACCTAACCCTAACCCCATAACCCTAACCCCTAACCCTAATCCCCCTAACCCTAACCCCTAATCCTAACCCATTCATCCAACACCCACAGACCACAGCAAATCATCCACCTCTCTTAACCTTAACCTCATCCCTACTCCTAACCTTAACACCTCCCCAAACATCACACCTAACCTTAACCCTTCCCTTAACCCCACGCCTAACCTTAACCTTTCCCTTAACCCCACACCTAACCTTAACATTTCCCCAAACCCCAAGCCTAATCTTAACCTCTCTCCAAACCTCACGTCTAACCTTAACCTTTCCCCTAACCCCACGCCTAACCTTAACCCCACACCTAACCTTAACCTTTCCCCAAACCCCATGCCTAATTTTAACCTCTCCCCAAACCTCACGCCTAACCTTAACCTTTCCCTTAACCCCACGCCTAACCTTAACCTTTCCCTTAACCCCACGCCTAACCTTAACATTTCCCTTAACCCCACGCCTAACCTTAACCTTTCCCCTAACCCCACGCCTAACCTTAACCTTTCCCTTAACCCCACGCTTAACCTCAACCTTTCCCCAAAACCCACGCCTAACCCTAATGTGTACCATTACCCCAGCCTTTTGTGGGGGTTCGGATTTGGGAGCTTTGGGGTGTTGCCCATTGTCTTTCCCTTTCATCATCGTCATATGCCCCTTGAGTTGCCCTGTCCTTGTCTGTACCCCTTGCCTGGTGCGTCCTGTGGGTGAAAGAGGAGCAGATGTAATTATGTCCCTTAGTAATATTGATACATTACTCTGTGCTCCTTTGCAGTTGGTGTTTTGTTTAATGGGTGTAGCTGTAAGTGTACAAGTTTCTGTTTGACTGTTGGCTGTGTGGTGAACCTGGGCTATGATAGGGGTGACTGCTTTAGGAGTAGGGGGGCCCACTGGACTTTTCCATTTCTCCTTTCCAGTTGTAGGGGTTGCTATGTTTGCCTCTCCTTTTTGATTGGAAAGGGAAGAATCAGTGAAAGTGGATGTTGAGGGTAGGGAGTGAAGATGTGTTTTGGAAAGAGTCTGTGTGTGAAGGTTATAGGTTTCACTTAGGGTCGGTTGTTTTCCCAGTGATAGTGTCCGTAGGTATGATGGTTGTTTTTTTGACAGGGGGCGAGGTTTTGATAGAGGTGGAAATTCCTCTGCTGAGGAGAGAAGGGGCACTGGGTTTGGAATTGAAGTTAGTATCGTTGGTCGGGAAATTTGTAGTGGGGTGTGTTCTATTGCTGGAAGTGTATGTGGTTGGTCTCCTATTGTGTTGGTCTGTATAGTTGTTTGTTGAGGAGAGGAAGTGGCCTGAGGGGGTTTCGACTCTAATGATGGTGGTGGGTGTCAATGTATGTTTGTACCTCTTATGTGCCCAGCCTGTTGCGATTGTCAGTGCCAGAGTGTTGGGTGTGTTTATTTGTTGTGTAATGGTGTATGTAGGTGATTGACCGGTAATGTGCCTGTAGTATATTCATGTTGTTTTGCATCCACTGGTGTGTGTTCTGTGATCATTTTATTGTGGTGTTGTCTGTGGGTGAAGATGGTTTGATAAAGTTGGTGACACAATGCACCTGTCTCATCATGCCAGTGGGGAATGTCTGGTTTTTAAGTGCTTTTTCCACCACCTCCATGTGGTGGGTTGCCTGTATTAATTTAAAGTACAGTTTGGCAGTCTGCCTTGTCTCCTCATCTGGGGGTTCGTATAGGCCAGGCCGTCTGTATGCGTAGGGTTGGGTTTGGGGTTGTGGTATCCTATCCTATATGACCTGGTCTTTAAATTCATTAATGCCTGCATTGTTACTAAACCCTGAGGCAAAAATACCTAAATACTGCGCTTCCTAGTTAATACACTACCATAAGGTTGTTCTCAGTCGAGGAGGACCGGACAGTGTAATTCAAAAAAGCAGGGCAGGGCAAGCAGGGAACTCATAACCCACTTCCAGGAGCACCCCATCACTCACCTTACCATATCAGGGTTACAGTCACATATAGGCTGGACCTGTGGGCAGCGAAAGGGGGTAGAACGGGAGTGGATCCAGCACCTACAGACAATAACGCCAAATGGCCTGAACGAGAGGTTTTAGAAAATGGGTTTTGACAGGAAAATGGATGGAGAAGAACATGGTTTTCTTCATATTTTATTTTTACTCTCTTATATATTTATGGTTTGTTTGGATTTAGTTTGGCACTTCCTCTTTTAGGTTTTTCCTTTCCTTTAACAAAACAATACAACCATTTAAATGCACAATATGGCGTTTATGTTCATATTTAACAACACTATGGTTGAATGAATCTCCCACCACATCGACTTCTGCACTGCCACCCAGAAAAAGAGGCAACTTGGAGCTCACCTCAGTTTAATTTATGATCCTTTTTAAGTACTACACCTCTTATATCAGATCATCAGAAATGGGAGGGATAAACAGGAGATAGGCCTGTGCACCGTAAAACTAACTAGTTGAAACGAAACACAATTATATTCAAAACCTAACCCTAACCCCTAACCCTCTGACCCTAACCCTCTAACCCTCTTTTTTTTCTCTGTGACTTCTTGTTCTGTCTCCTAGAGGAAGATGTCTCACCCTAACTCTTCCCTCTTCCCTAGACCCTGCTTGGTTCCACCCTGAGCAGGAACCATCTGTTTGTGGTGGGAAAGGTCCTCCTGGGCACCCTGGTTCAGGCCAACCACATGGTAACTCACTAACTCATTCTCTTTCAAGGGAAAGAGAGCATCCCTGGGGGGGAATTTGTTCTGTTCACTAATATGCTATTTCCTTTGTCATAGGACGAGGCCAAGTTCATCCGTACCTATAACGACTTTGTGGACTACCTGAGTGACCCCTCCAAGCGGAATGACATTGAGAGGGAGCTGGCTGAGGCAAAGGTGAGTTCATTAACTCTTTCAAGTCTCACTGAGTTCTTCCACATGCATGTCTTTTATACATCACAGTAGCTGATCTCTATGAAATCATTCCGATTTTCTCCAAACGTGTTTTCTTGTCCTAGATCCATCATTTGAAGATGATAGATGTCCTCTTTGAGCTGGTGCTGTTTGGGATGATGACAGCTCAGAAGTCCCTGATGGTGGTAAGTAGCATCTCACTGGTACATGTTTTGATCTCTCTCTATTAGCAGTTTCACTTAAATTCCTCATCTCTTCTATTCTCTCCTCTTTTCTCCTCCTTTGTTTCCTTTAGCACCCTGGTGGGTTCGTTGAGCGTCTGTACGCTCTCCTGTACTCCTTCCTGCCCACTGCTGCCAACATGGAGCCAGAGGCTGACAGATATCTGCTGCTGCTCAATGTAAGGGTCAAGAGGTTACTTCCTGTTTACTTCCACATTCATGGTTAACCAGGTTCCAATGCCATTTTAGGGGGAGTATTTCTAATTGTCTCTCTCCTCTTGATAAGCTAGTAACTCAGAGCCATTTTCTATGTGTTGTGTTGTATTCTCTTCAGGGCGGGCTGATGGCTCTGCTAGATGACATGTTTGGCCAGCAGCTGGCCTGGTACTTTAACCCAGAGTCTCTGGTCACTGAGCTCTCCAGCCTCCTGGAGTACCACTTGGAGAACCTCATGGCCAGCATGTAGTCCTACTGCAGGGACCATACTCCTTCCCTCTCTCTTTTGAAGGAATTGAGGACACTTGAAGTGCTTTGTTGAACCCTGATTAGTTAACACCCATTAATTTAATGTATTCTCTTGTTTTCTCTCCCCACAGGATTCTTGTGACACTTTGCCACCCAACAGAGATCTACACACCAATGTACTACATTACTTTGCACTGAATTTGACATTTTTAAATCAAATAAGTTGTCGTTCAAAAACATTTTTGTTTCCGTCTGTTCATCTATTTGATTTTATGACGATTTCCTCTTCCTAGAGGTATAATGCTAATATTAGATTATTACATGAACAATGATGCTTTATCTGCATATGGAAATAAAAACAACGTTTAGTTGATTTACAGATACTACAGGCCCACACTTTATATGGTTTTGTACTGTGATTTGTGATACTGTACTATTTAAAAACATGTAGGACGACATACACTGAGTGCACAAAACGTTAGGAATGTCAACAAGTGACATCAATAAGGGGTCATAGCTTTCACTTGGTCAGTCTATGTCATGGAAAGAGCAGGTGTCCTCAATGTTTTGTATTATCAGTGTGTGTAGTAACCTGGTACAGTATAAAGTATACCACTAGAGGGGAAAATTGCTTCACTCTTGAATGTTACTTCTCGCTATCACTACTCTACATTAACAGTCACCCAAGTTACCAGAGTCTACAATGTCAATCTTAGTTTTTTATATTTGCCATTCATGTCTGAACCATTTACCATATTTCCCACTGAAACCAGTAATGTTAACGTTCATGTGAGAGAGGGTGTAGTAGTGCATACTGGCCACTAGTTGGATCATAGTGTGGGTGGTGGAGTTTATGCAGGAACACAGAGGGTAGAGGCATTCTCCATCACATTAGAAGGCAGAGTAACCCGTAAGAGCCAATACCCAGTCCTAATGGAGAGAAATACCATAGAAATTGAATGACAAGATTAGATGAATGACTAGAATAGACTCTTTCTATTAGAAATACATGATGAAGAAAAGAAAGAACATACTCTACAATGCACATCCTACACAAATGCCTTGCTTCCCTAAAAATACTAACTGTGTTACAGCAAATAAGGTGGTACAATGTTAGCTCATGATTGTCTATTCAGTACAGTGAGTAATTGAGAGATAGAATCTCACCTTCCAGCCTTGTTCACTGAATCTCACAGATAATTCATGTCTCTTACATGCCTGATGCCCACTGTTGACATAGCTGTGATCTGAAAGGGACCAACAAATATATTATGAACCAGGAAAGACTAATGTACACTTTGGATGCATTCGATTTTAAATTAAATGTAAACGCAACTTAAGACATTTTGTAATTGGGATGAACTATCCCTTTAAACTGTGTATAAAACAAGTTGAACTACAAGACGAAAAA
Source organism: Oncorhynchus nerka (assembly GCF_034236695.1). Lineage (NCBI taxonomy): Eukaryota > Metazoa > Chordata > Actinopteri > Salmoniformes > Salmonidae > Oncorhynchus > Oncorhynchus nerka. Next base: position 39,533,980 of record NC_088408.1, read on the forward strand.
CCAGTGTTGTCCCCTGACCTTGTATGTATACTGGGCAAGGGCAGGTCGTATTTGTGCTTCTTCTTATGGGGGTTGGGTTTCAGGGCACGTGGGGGGCGACAGGGGGCCCGGCTGGCCCTGAAGAAGTTGGTTGGATGAGTACTTGAAGGCTTATATCCATATTTTGGAATATTGGATGTTGATTTCGGGAGGCTTTCATCATGGAAAAGAGACCAGACCACTTTTTTTGTTAGTTAACCTAAACGAATCACGACCCTCTATAGAATAACAACAGTTGACTGCTATTTAAGTAATAGTTTGACTGTCAAATCCATGTATTGGTGTGTGGCCATTGACTTTTATGGAGAGACCGCCCCAAATTTTCTGTGCCATTTCCTGGGCATTTCATTAACTCCACGTTCTAAGTTCTGCGCATCCCAGCGCTTGGAAAAATCAATGGTACAAGACCTAAGATATTGATCTTTTAGGAGGTGTAACAGATTTCCTCCTCTTCGTCTGAGGAGGAGTAAGGATCGGACCAAAGCGCAGCGTGGTAAGTGTTCATGATGATATTTAATTGAAACGAACTGAACACTGAAATCAAATCCAAATCAAATCAAATGTATTTGTCACATACACATTGTTAGCAGATGTTAATGCGAGTGTAGCGAAATGCTTGTGCTTCTAGTTCCGACAATGCAGTAATAACCAACGAGTAATCTAACCTAACAATTCCAAAACTACTACCTTATACACACAAGTGTAAAGGGATAAAGAATATGTACATAAAGATATATGAATGAGTGATGGTACAGAACGGCATAGGCAAGATCCAGTAGATGGTATCGAGTACAGTATATACATATGAGATGAGTAATGTAGGGTATGTAGACAAAGTGGCATAGTTTAAAGTGCCTAGTGATACATGTATTACATAAAGATGCAGTAGATTAAATAGGGTACAGTATATACATATGAGATGAGAAATGTAGTGTATGTAAACATTATATTAAGTAGCATCGTTTAAAGTGGCTAGTGATATATTTTACATCAATTTCCATCAATTCCCATTATTAAAGTGGCTGGAGTTGAGTCAGTGTGTTGGCAGCAGCCACTCAATGTTAGTGGTGGCTGTTTAACAGTCTGATGGCTTTGAGATAGAAGCTGTTTTTAAGTCTCTCTGTCCCTGCTTTGATGCACCTGTACTGACCTTGCCTTCTGGATGATAGCGGGGTGAACAGGCAATGGCTCGGGTGGTTGTTGTCCTTGATGATCTTTATGGCCTTCCTGTGGTGTAGGTGTCCTGGAGGGCAGGTAGTTTGCCCCCGGTGATGCGTTGTGCAGACCTCACTACCCTCTGGAGAGCCTTACGGTTGTGGGCGGAGCAGTTGCCGTACCAGGCGGTGATACAGCCCGACAGGATGCTCTCGATTGTGCATCTGTAGAAGTTTGTGAGTGCTTTTGGTGACAAGCCAAATTTCTTCAGCTTCCTGAGGTTGAAGAGGCACTGCTGCGCCTTCTTCACGACGCTGTCTGTGTTGGTGGACCAATTCAGTTTGTCCGTGATGTGTACGCCGAGGAACTTAAAACTTACTACCCTCTCCACTACTGTCCCATCGATATGGATAGGGGGGTGCTCCCTCTGCTGTTTCCTGAAGTCCACAATCATCTCGTTTGTTTTGTGGATGTTGAGTGTGAGGTTATTTTCCTGACACCACACTCCGAGGGCCCTCACCTCCTCCCTGTAGGCAGTCTCGTCATTGTTGGTAATCAAGCCTACCACTATAGTGTCGTCCGCAAAGCTGATGATTGAGTTGGAGGCGTGCATGGCCACGCAGTCATGGGTGAACAGGGAGTACAGGAGAGGGCTCAGAACGCACCCTTGTGGGGCCCCAGTGTTGAGGATCGGCGGGGTGGAGATGTTGTTACCTACCCTCACCACCTGGGGGCGGCCTGTCAGGAAGTCCCGTACCCAGTTGCACAGGGCGGGGTCGAGACCCAGGGTTTCGAGCTTGATGACGAGTTTGGAGGGTACTATGGTGTTAAATGCTGAGCTGTAGTCGATGAACAGCATTCTCACATAGGTATTCCTCTTGTCCAGATGGGTTAGGGCAGTGTGCAGTGTGGTTGAGATTGCATCGTCTGTGGACCTATTTGGGCGGTAAGCAAATTGGAGTGGGTCTAAGGTGTCAGGTAGGGTGGAGGTGATATGGTCCTTGACCATTCTCTCAAAGCATTTCATGATGATGGAAGTGAATGCTACGGGGCGGTAGTCGTTTAGCTCAGTTACCTTGGCTTTCTTGGGAACAGGGACAATGGTGGCCCTCTTGAAGCATGTGGGAACAGCAGACTGGGATAAGGATTGATTGAATATGTCCGTAAACACACCAGCCAGCTGGTCTGCGCATGCTCTGTGGACGCGGCTGGGGATGCTGTCTGGGCCTGCAGCCTTGCGAGAGCAGGTTTTGGTTGCAGGCTGTGTCAGTGGCACTGTATTGTCCTCAAAGCGGGCAAAAAAGTTATTTAGTCTGCCTGGGAGCAAGACATCCTGGTCCGTGATGGGGCTGGTTTTCTTTTTGTAATCCGTGATTGACTATAGACCCTGCCACATACCTCTTGTGTCTGAGCCGTTGAATTGTGACTCTACTTTGTCTCTATACTGACGCTTAGCTTGTTTGATTGCCTTGCGGAGGGAATAGCTACACTGTTTGTATTCGGTCATGTTTCCGGTCACCTTTCCCTGGTTAAAAGCAGTGGTTCCCAATTTCAGTTTCACGCAAATACTGCCATCAATCCATGGTTTCTGGTTTGGGAATGTTTTAATCGTTGCTATGGGAATGATATCATCAATGCACTTTCTAATGAACTCGCTCACCGAATCAGCGTATTCGTCAATGTTGTTGTTATCCAGTCCATGTGTTTGAAGAGAACACTGAATCAAACAGCCTACCAGAGAACACAAAGTGCTCATTGAAACAATTCAGCATTTCAGTTTTGTCATATTCATCAACAGAGTCCTTCAAAACACATGACGGTAATTCATTAACATTACTGTTACCAGACATAGACTTAATAGCTTTCCAAAACTTTCTAGGGTCTGTAACGATTGTCGTCGGGAGAAGAGGACCAAGGTGCAGTGTGGTAAGTATTCATAATACTTTTAATAAATACAAATACTTGAACAAAAAACAACAACACGACGACAAACGACCAGTTCTGTAAGGTGCAATACACACAAAACAGAAAGCAACTACCCACAACCCATAGTGGGAAAACAGGCTGCCTAAGTATGGTTCTCAATCAGAGACAACGATTGACAGCTGCCTCTGATTGGGAACCATACCAGGCCAAACACATAACAATCTAACACACAGAACAAAACATAGAATGCCCACCCCAACTCATGCTCTGACCAAACTAAAATAGAGACATAAAAAAAGGAACTAAGGTCAGGACGTGACAGGGTCATTCAGGTTATCAGTGGTAACAGACATAAAATATTCAGATTTGGCCTTCCCGAGAAGAAAAGAACACATGTTTCGTAACTGCCTAAAAATAAGCCAATCAGCATCAGAACATGATTTCCTTGCTTTAGTTCAGGCTAGATTACCGTCGTGAAAAATACAAAACAGCTCAGAAGAAAACCATGGATTAACCCGCCCCTCTGAACCTGTGGAATTGAGCATGTTTGTTTACTATTTGGAGAAAAAAAACATCCTGAAAGAATTTCCAGGCAGTTTTCACGTCATAAACTCAATCTGCTCCAGTCAAAATAAAACAAATCATGAAAGAAAACCTGCTCATTAAAACACTTCAAATTTATTTTAGGAATAAAACGTGGGTTTGTTTTAGGAACCTTAGTATTTCTAACAGCAACAACAGCACAATGGTCACTTAAATCATTACAAAAAACACCAACCGCAGAATAATTATGTGGAACATTTGTAAATATCAAATCAATCAGGGTAGATTGATCTGGGCATTTAAAGATTTGGGCGAGTGGGTGAGTTAATCAACTGGGTAGGATTCATAGAATTACAAAACCTTTTTAAATCATCAGACACCAGCTTTAACCAACACCAGTTGAGATCACCAATCAAGATAATTTCACTGTAAAGAAGTTTAGACATAAGGTGCGTCAAAGAAGAAAATGCAACATCGAGAACAAAGGGGGGTCTATAACAGCCAATCACAGTTATAGAGAGACCCTTTGAAACCTCAATATTCAAAGCAAGAAATTCCAACTATTTACATATAGCTTCAGACTTTGCCACACTTACAGGGAATTTAGTTTTTACATATATAGCCACACCCCCACCTTTCTTAACCCGATCAGTGCGATAAACATTGTAACCACAAAAACAGACTTGCTGAGCCAGGTTTCAGAAAACACAATTACATCAGCATCAGTTGATTTAGCCCAAATCCTAACCCCATCCATTTTTGACAACAGGCTGCGTACATTTAAATGAAAAATACCAAAACCAGATCTTGATTTAAAATCAGAGGGGGTTTGGAGACATTGCATATCAGGGCCAGGGTTAGGTTGCACGTTACCTGATATCAACAAAAGAAGAATAACTAGGCACCTGGGTTTAATAACCTTGCACGGCTTCTCTTTTTCTAAGAGACCTACCGCAAGCGAATTCTACAAGTGAGTTTCCAGACAATATACAAAACAGTCATTTAAAACCATGAGACCTTGGTAGTGACACAAATTCGTACTGTTCACATCATGCCACAAATACATCGGCACTTGGACGAGTGGACCGAGTGAAAAAGAGCGAGTTCCTGCAGACAAACTGTCTAATGGACGGGAGAGCACATTGTTAGATGTCCTCACCCAGCGGCAATGTTCGTTTTCTCCAGAGTTCAGTAAAGTCAGTGCACAAAGAAATACCATGAAAATGGTCATTTTCTCTGACAAATGTAAAAAAATAGAGACCAACGAAGGTAAGGGGAGAGAAGGACAGCGTGTATGTATGAGTCTGAATGTGAGTATTTGCGCGTGTGAGTATATTGGGTGTTGAGGTCGTAGGTACAACTGTAAGCAATTCCGTTCTCAAATGTCTGTTTAATGTGAGAAACAAAATGAAAAACACCTGTTAGACCATTACAATGCGGACTGTCATGCATTTTTACTATTACCAACAAGACAACGAAGTGATACGTGTCATGGAGACTTATAACGGATACTTTCCAAACACCAAAAGTTCCCACGCTGAGTGATACTGTTTACTACACTCAAATCAAATGTTATTTGTCACATACACATGGTTAGCAGATGTTAATGCGAGTGTATGCATACAATCCAAGTCATACGTTTATTGTCATTCATACTCTTATTTTTAACCGAATATCTTTGCAAAGGTGTTCCTTGTGTCAATTCAGAGCTTGGAAATATTGGAATAATGTACTTAAGAGGACTCTCAAGGCGCACACCAGGATAACACAACAACCACATTTTCAATTGACAACCATTGCTTTAAATGGATGTGGTCGATAGATTTGTATAGGTGTAGCAGTGTGATGTTGTTCCCCTAGATTATGTACCAATTTGCACACAAGGACCAATTAAAATAGGCCAGGTCGAGAGGGGATGTTAATAATTTGATAATAATACTAATAATTCAGTGTATTGTTTTATTTCATTACAGCTGCATAGCTAAAGTGTACAAACACCTTTTTCATATCAATATTGTACATACATGTGATTGTAAAAGTTTTGTATATTTTGGTTTAGCCCATCGCGGGTTATCTGTATTTCCATACCCCCTTATTGTTCTCTTTTGCCTGACCTTCGGCTTGAAAGGTATGTTGTCCTTGGCGCCGAAATTGTTCAATATAAAACCGTGGTAACGTTACACAATGTACTGTTATGCTACCATAAGTTTGTTACAATGTGGATAATATAAAGATTTATGTTACCAAGGTTCACAAAGCTCGCTAACTAGGGTATCTATTGTAACTTGTGAGTACTTGGGACAGTGTTTGAGTGAGTGTCCATGTGCTTGCGCAGGTGCCTGAGAGCTAGGACTGCGCCAAGGGTTAACATAATGTGTGTTGTCTCTTCGTGTGCAGGACAAATAATACATTATTCAACTAGCAGACCTCCAGTTGTGGCAGCGTCCTAATTAAAAGTACACAACGCAGAACGAACCACTTAACATAGGCATATATAAATCATGTATTTAACTTGTAAGGCAAGGTTGGATTAGTAGGTCTAAGCAACATGCACCTGGATAATCGCGTCATGAATCGGGACGGGCTCCTACATCCTCATATACACATTATGACATAATAAAGAGTTTAATCGTTCACGAAATAAAGACATAGAAGCATACCCATTTATACAGGTTCTACACATTCCATTTCTCCATGGTAATAGAATGTAAACATTCTATTTTGCGCCAAACATCGCCTACAACTCAATTCTAAGTGCAGCATATTGGACGACTCCACAGTCATTGATCATTCGCGACTTTTAAGTCGTTCCTGTTATCTCTAGAGCATCCCGTATATCTATAGCGCTGCATTTCTTCCCCATCTTACCATGGATAGGGTTTGGTGCATTCCAGAGTTCACTTATGGTCCCACAAAGGTAATCTTAGGAGAAATTAATTTCAGCATACTGTAAATGCCTGTGCATAAGAAAGCATAATTATTTTCATTATCTTCAAAGGAATTCTGTAGAAGCAGCCTTTATTTTCAGACTCTGCAGGCCTGCTGGGAGGAAACATATTACAATAAACAGGTAAGATTCATCCCACAAAAAAACATAAACAACAGAAAGAGAATTGTATTTCATGACAGTTTAGAGAAGGTGGTCATAAGAGTTCTTAATATCACTTGCAAATTGTGAGGCATGAGCAGTTGTGAAATGTTGCGAGAGGCCCTTCTGAAAGCACATGATATGGTATTTCGTGGCACGGTCTCACACCTTACCTCATCTTGCAGAAGAAGCTCATGGTCCACTATCTGCTGCTCCAGAGTCGAGGCCAGGTCCCGCCCCATGTCACCACGGAGCACATGAGCAACTGGCTGGTGTCTCAGGGCAAAAAATCCCTTAGGGAGAGGTGAGTACCACGTCAGCACTCAACTTCACTGCCATTCCCTGCCACCAGCAGCACTCCAGGAGGTGCTGTGGGTCAAATAAACAACAGAAAAATCAGAAGCCAGGAAAGTTGAATTGCTCTGTGTTTTATTTGAAGGGTGTGGAAGGAAACCCTGGAGGAGGGGAAACAACCTCGCTCGGGTGGTAAGAGAATGAGAGTTAGAGACATACTACAAGTTAGTGAGCTCTTTTACTAGCCTTTCAACAACGAGTTAGCACAGCAGAATAGATCTCTTGTGAAATTACACTAATGGGACTTCCTGTTTCATACTGCAGGCCTGGGAAGTAAACACTTGCCTAAAAATGATGGACATAGAGCACGAGGCTTTCTGCAAGCTCCGCCGCTCTATGCACCCCTCCTCGCCAGCTGACATGTAAGTTCCATGTACTGCCCTGCATATGACTTGATCCATTTATCTACACATCTGGAACTACGCAGAAACAGACTAAGACAGTGTTCTCTGTGAGCACATTGCACATCGTTTAGCTTTGTCTTCTCCTTTTTGTTGATTTCAGCGATCCTAAGGTCCACAGCATCGTGGAAAGAGCTGTGAGAAGCATTCTGGGCGAGCAGTCCAATGATCCCCGTAGCAACCTGCTCAGCCCATCTCAGGTGGTGGTGGAGGTGGTGCCCAGGCTCCTCCTGGCCCTGTGGCTGCAGCCAGAGGAAGGACAGTCAGAGCACCCAATCCTAATAAGTGGGATGGCCGTGGGCATGGTGGCGGCTGTAGTGGAGAAGGTCTCCTGCATGTTAAAGGACCCTTCCCCTCGCATCCCTTTCTCCCGGGCTGCTGCTTTTGACTCTGTGCGGTCGATCCTCGGGAGAATCAGTCAGTCCTTCTCCACTGATGACCTGCAGAGCCCTTTTTATATGAGCTCTGTCTGTGCCTTTGTGGCGGACGAGGTGCAGAGCTGCTTCCAGCCCCCTGCAGCCACCCTACCAGTCCCCCTGTCCTCGCGGTGGCTGTTTCCACCACACTACCAGCTGACATCCAAGCAGGTGAGTAGCAATGATAGAGAGCACTCTGACAGACGCCTGTTCTGATGACATCTTGGTTCCTTGTAGTAGTAGAGCTCATCAGGATTGTTGTTGTCACCCATAACACAGACCCGGCTTCTTCCCACCTAGAGGTTGTAGACATCACCCCTAACACAGAGGCAGATCAGGCTTCTTCCCACCTGGAGGTTGTGAACATCACCCCAAAGGCAGAGGCAGACACGGCTTGTTCCCACCTGGAGGTTGTGGACATCACCCGTAAGACAGAGGCAGATCCGGCTTCTTCACACCTGGAGGTTGTAGACATCACCCCTAATACAGAGGCAGACCCGGCTTCTTCGCACCTGGAGGTTGTAGACATCACCCCTAATACAGAGGCAGACCCGGCTTCTTCGCACCTGAATGTTGTGGACATCACCTTTAATACAGAGGCAGACCCGGCTTCTTCGCACCGGAATGTTGTGGACATCACCCCTAATACAGAGGCAGAGCCCATCTCTTCCCTCTTGGAGGTTGTGGACGTCACACCTGAAGAAAGGACTCTCACGATGGCCGTCTTCGCCACTCTGCCAGCTGACATCCAAGCAGGTGAGTAACACTTAGAGAGCACTCTGACAGGTGCCGTTTGTCATGACATCTTAGTAGAACCTTTCAACTGGCCAGTGTTTAGAAGCTACGGTTTGCATTTGTTTTCATTCTGTTCCTCCTTTTTCCCTTTCCAGAGGATGTTGCTGTGGTCATCCCGGATGTCACCCCACACGTCACCAAGGACGTGACACTGGATGTTTCATGCAGAGCTAGGAAAGGGGCAGTCCGGCGATTATTTTGCAGGCTTTGGAGGGCAGTGTGCTGCTGCGCCTGCCACAAGGAAGAGGAGGAACAATATTAATTATTCATCAGACCTTCAGAAAAGGGATTGAACCATAGACCATTAAATTATAAAATGATAATTAGACTCAATTCTGCTTTTTTTCTGCTTACTACTTCATTTCAGAATATTTCTATAAACTTTCACTTTGCAAGTGTGGAGTAGGTTGTGTAAATAAGTGGGAAACATCCCAATTTGAATGCTTTTATTAATTTTCTTGTACATTTAAAAACAAATGTATTATTTGACAACAAAAAAACAGAAGGCACTCAACCAACGTTGAGTTGAGGTGCAGCCAAAAATTTTAATCATCATAGAAAAGGAAAAAGCCCAACTCTTGCTCACTATAAAAAACTGCATTGTTTTATTCAGGCAAGGTTAAAAGTTTAACGTTTCGGCCTAGTCTATGACGATATGCAAGTTGTGTTTGCCCAGGAAAAGGGTGACCCAGAATCACCCTGGTTCTTGAGGGTTGAAGACAGTGAAAAATGATCATTAAGTAAATGGGACTTTTCAATTATTGAATAAAATTATTTAATGAACAAGAATTTAAAAACAATTGACTTGAGGATCAGAGCAGGCAGGCTGACTGGCTAGCCCTGAAGGCCCTCTTTCTCTACCTCTGTGTGGTTCATCTCAACCAGGAGGTTGTGTGGGTTGTCTTTCTCTCTGTGGGTGTGAATCACTATGACCTCTCCCTGTACCTGCCATTTGGCTGATCAGAAGCCTTCTGCTCTTTCTTTCTCACATGAACAGGAGGAATGGCCTCTGGGGTAACCTCCTCCTCTATCTAATGCCTCTTCCACCTCTGTCTGGCTGTGTTCGACTGAGGTCACTCATTCTCTCTCCCTGGGTGTTGGATAGTTCCTCCTTCTCTGTGTCTTTGTGAGTTGAGGGAGTTATCCTGTTCCGGCTCCCTCTAAGGGTGTGCACCATAATCTCTTTCGGGTGTGTTGAGGGGTTCAGTGGTTTTGGAGGGAGTCTGAAGTTCGATCTCTAACGATGAGTGTGGCGTCTGTCCCATGGTGGTGTCCCCATCCCTCCTAAGGAGGAGCCACTGAGACATGTGATGAGGCCAAGAAAGATCACTCTGCAAGGACGGGATAGGACACATCACAACACTGCTGCTCATTCATATTCAAACACACCTAAGATTATGGACACACACACACAATGAACTTACCTGTACATATCAGAATCATACATTTGACAGCCACCTCTTCCCCCACATGTATTGATCCCCCACCTCAAACATGTTGAGTCAATTCCAGATGCTGAAATGGTGCTGGAATGCAGGTGCAGTAGGGCCTAGTATGTAATGATGTGATACCATGTGTACCCCATATCCTGTATTTGTGTTGATGCTTTTTAAATTTGATTGAACTTTTATTTAAACGGAGTCACACTGAGATTAAACATCTATTTTACCACAGTGCCCTGTAAAAGTGGAAGTCATATTAAACAACTACCATAGAGAACCTTCCCTCCATAGGAATTGCATACCATATTTTTTCCATACATCAAAATAATACTTTATTGTCAATCAGCAGTTACTTGCCTAGATAAGGCCTCAACAAGGCCCCAGTTAATGGTTGAAAATAACTTATTTCAGTGCCAATGAGTTACACTGAGTGTATAAAACATTAAGAACACCTGCTCTTTCCATGACATATGCTGACCAGGTGAATCCAGGTTAACGCTATAATCCCTTATGGATGTCACTAGTTAAATCCACTTAAATCAGTATAGATAAAGTGGAGGAGACAGGTTAAAAAAATATATTGTAATGCTTGAGAAAATTGAGACATGGATTTGTGTGCCATTCAGAGGGTGAATGGGCAAGACAAAATATTTACGTGCCTTTCAACAGGGTATGGTAGTAGGTGCCAGGGGTACCAGTTTGTGTCAAGAACTGCAACGCTGCTGGGTTTTTTACTGATAGAGGAAAATATAGTTTAGATAATCAATTATGTATACATTAATGATTAGAACCATTCATGCTAATACTTATGTTATGATTTGAAAAGTATGGGTTCTTAATTGTACTGTTACTGAAAATGTAAGCAGAAATTAATTGTGTCTGTGTCTACTGGGAAGGTTAGGGAGGGATGCTGTGGCTTTTCAGACAGAATTAATAAGATAAGATAAGAAATGCCTGGGAAAATGTTCCATTCCTAAAACAATGGGTTCTTGTGAGAATCGGAGAGAGGGGGTGTAACTGATGACGTAATTTTATGTTTTATTTCTTTAAAATGTAATGTTCTTTGTATTTTGGGTCAGTACTCATCAATAATAAATGCTGAACTTGTTTTTAAGAATGGTATCTTGCTAATTCATGCAAATGATAAACTTACAACTTATCATGAATTAGAAATGAGTGTGAATTTAATTGGTTTTGGCAATTAAACATAAAGGAATTTAGAATTCCTCTATCATTTACGCACAACAGTTTTCCGTGTGTATCAAGAATGGTCCACCACTCAAAAGACATACAGCCAACTTGACACAACTGTGGGAAGCATTGGAGTCAACATGGGCCATCATCACTGTGAATGTTTTGTACACTCAGTACATTAATAGTATTGGTACCGTGTTCTTGCCGTAACCTGTAAAGCTGGAGCAGCCTGCGAGGCAGGGGGAGGTGTAGGTGATGCCGTTGTCTGAACACACAGGGTCCCACTCCCCAGCCAAGCAGGAGCAGTCTCTGTTACACTCTGCCAACAGGCTGCCATCGTACACCATTGGACATGGGGAACAGAGAAAATGGCTGGTAATAATGATGTTTAAATAATTGTTGCTGAACTATCATTGACACAGGCACAGTGACAAAACAGCCAGGAATCCTGGCTCAGTAACAACCATACTGTATATTCCCACAAGAGGGAGCCCCGGCACAAACCCTTGTGTGTTTTGGTCTAACTCTCCCTCATATTCTAATGATCAAAACTTTTGTTTTTATCAACCCACCCACCAACCAATCAGATGTCATATTTACCCGTTGTAGGACATGGTCAGACCAGCCACCTGAACGTTGTCACACTTAGTGCCAGACTGCAGAGGGAGGAGGAGGTAGGCCATGAAGGAGGTGACGAAAGACAGCTGGGCTCCAGGCACAACGCCAAGCTTATACCTCTTCATCAGTAGACCTCCCAGGAATATCCCCACCACACCCACAGGCAGGTTCAACTCACCTGGAAAAGTTATACTCACACGTCTTTAGTGCTACCAGTGTGCTGGAGTTTCATTTCTAATCATGTTCAAAAAACCTACAGTGGATGGGAGAGATAAAAAAGTGTATTTAATGCCATTCAACATCAGTACTGACAGGATGGAACATTTCAGCTGGAGCATGTCCAGGTTTCTATGGCTTTGTTGAGACAGGCAGCCCAATTCAGTAATTCTTTTGAGTAATTGGTCTTTTGACCAATCAGATATGCTCTGAAAAGAGCTGATGCGAAAATATCTAACGTGACAATTTCCCATCATTATTCAACAGGCTAATGGGTCTCCAGTTGTCTATATAAAGAGTATCCTTAATAAGTTTGGGAATCAAAGTAATTACACCTTGCTTTAAGTAAGCCGGTAACTCCCCATTTTCTATTGATTCATGAAACCGTGCAAGAATGGAAGGAATCAATTTATCATTGAATGCTTTATAAAACTCACTTATTAAGCCATAATATCCAGGGGACCTAATGTCCTCAAGGCTTTTAATACAGTCTTTTATCTCAATTTCAGATAACTCATCATCACAAAAATCCCTGAAATCATTATCTATCTTCTTAGCAATGTTTGCAACACGTCATGCTCTATCAACTGAGCTACGAAGGAGCACGTCGACGTCACTAGAATGATGACAAGTAATTTTAACGGATTCTAAAGGGAATCATAGAATTCCAAACTCATTTCTAAACAAATGTAAACAATCATTTTCGAACGTGTGTTGCCAAGAGACATCTAACCGACGTTCTATGGAACGTTTTCTGTGAGAAAACAACAACTTTGCTGCTGACAACAACCTTGTTTGATTTTTGAGACCTGAGAACAATCGACTGGAAAATGCCTGGGTGCTTTTCAAGACTGGCGGAGAGAGTGCGTGGACGTCGGCGGCCTACTGCGTCGACAGGTTTTACAAATTCATTTGTGGCTTGTTTGTCTTGTCTTTTTCTGTTTCGCAGGGTTCGTGATCGTCGACAGGTGGACAGCGACTTTGAAGAGGGTATGTGGAGAAGAAGAATGAATTATGATTATTTAATTAAACAGTGTGCTTAAAGCATCAGAAAAGCTCAGTGCCTATGTAGGTGATTGTATTCAAACACATAGGGTGTGTCTGATATGGAAAAATACATTTTAACATTAGAACAGGATGACTCTCGGTCGACAAAGATTTTTTTTGTCGGGGACAGCCCTACAATCAGTCTTACCCTTGCTCTACTCAAAGGGCTGTATTGGAATGGCTTCATACAGTATCTACGTGTATATCATTGACTGTATTGTCTTTTTAGACCAAGAGGACCAAGAGAAACAAAGTGGAGCAGATCACTGGTACAGATGCAGGTCATAAATTAAACTCTAATTTCACTGAATGTAATCCTTTTGCATGTAAATGTTATTTAGTATGGACATCTATTGAGCAGAGGACTAATAGCAGAGTGCACATGTTATACTTTTTTGGGTACTTAACTTCACAAAGTACACAAAGTTGGCTAATACATACTTGCCTCAGAAGGTTACATGTTTTCTGACTTCTTTACCTTGGTGAATGGTGCTTTGGACACAGGTCCCTCTACACCTGTGGAATATTCTGGGATGACAGTTCAGGGGACATCTCACCAGGGACAATCTAATGAAAAGATCCTAAGTGAGTGTGTCTCCAGGGCCTGTCAGACCAGGGCTCTTGACCTCCCGCCAATCGATCCGGATGCTTTCAACCCGATTATCATCCGTTTTCTGGAAAAACTTACTGAGGAGTATGTCCAAACTTCTATTGTAGTATTTGAATGCAATGTCATCTGGAAGATTTTATAAATTGTATGTGTGTTGGTGTGCTTTTTGGTGCTAAAAACATCTAATTATCTCCTACAGGCAATGGATGCAGTTAAGCATTGGCAGGATGGACCCTGTAAGTCCCTTAACCCTGAAAATGATTCATAGATATATTAATAGATGTTTCAAGAAAGTTAGATGCAAACCTTTTATCTATCTACAGTATCATCCACATTATCACAAACAGTTACATTCAAATAGCTTTTTAGTAGCCTACTGCTTTTCATGCTTTCCAATGTATGCCACTTTCATGATTCTCATGAACATATGTGAGATTGTTGGTATCTCTTCGAGGAGCTTGGTTTCAGAGCCCAGCTATGGGGTGAGGGCATTGCTTGCAGAGATGTGCCTGGAGATTGTGTGGTTTGTATCTGAGGCCATCCTGGGGGTCATCATCCCTGCAATTTTCTGTTTTATATGGATATACAGCCATGTGTCTCCAGTATCCGGCAAGTCTCTGACAGAATCAGAGAGATCCTCTAGCACAAACCTGAAGGTTCGCAAGAGAGGCAGCAGCAAATCCTCAAGGTCTTTCACAGCCAAATCAAGCTCCTCTCGTAATGGGTATGTTCAGTCATTCCTAAAGAAACCGGTTTCACCTAACTATTCATAACCCATTTTGTGAAAATATGTTTTGTTATCGGTATAACAGTTTACTCTTAATGACCAGTTTAACTGATTATTGAATTATGCATTAATGTCACTACCGTGTCTACTATTGAATATGGAATGCTGTATTGTTTGCTTAGTATTCTCGAATGTCTCAGACAGTGTTGCCAAATACTCAGGGAGATGGTGAGACTATATCATCTGAGCCACTCAGTGACTTTTTTGGGATCACTGAGGACAGTCTCCTCACTGGTGTCCAGGATTCCTTCAAAGAGTCGCTGAACAATGTCCTCTGTATCCAAAGAGAGGGCCAGGTAGACACTCAAAGTCTATCCCGGGTTATTGTTGGAGAAGTGTCAAAGAAGGTCAATTCCATAATCTCTGTGGCCATCCAAACTCCCGTCTCTGGCCGAATGTCCCCTGTCATTTTTGCCAGTGGTGGTGTCTCCAGAACCAAGGTTGTTGAGAAGATGGTGTCTGGCTTTTCCAACATACTTCAGATGTATATTAATGGGAAGAGTGTTGAGCAGAGTGTTGTTCTCAGAGAGGATGGTGTTGAGGTAGATATGACACATTTAACAGGACAGGTCATGACAGCCCTCAGTGGCACTGTTTTGAACTTCAGCAATAAGGAGGAAAATGATCCCGACAAGAGGGAACTGCTTTGTGTTTTCGCTGACCATATGAACATGCTTGAAGCTTGTAAAATTCCTGAGGAGATGCTAAAACAAGGGGAGAGCAACCTCAATATCAAAGGTGCCGAATCTAGTCTTCGTCTGTCAACACAAAGTATGGACAGACTACTCACTGAGGAGTTTCAGACCAAGGCCACTGAATCGATCCGGGAGATTGTTAAAAGATTTAGGGGTTGTACATCATCTAGTCCAACTCCTAGGATTGGTGAGATCAGAGACCTTATAATTGACCCTGAGGCCTCTGAGTTGGTAAGTACTTTTGTTTCAGACATGGACAATCTTACCCAGTCTATCAGGGCATCCAGCATGGTAAATTATTCCAAAGCTTTAATTAGTCAGACTCTGATGACAATCCAGAGGAGAGTGTCTATGTCAGAGAGGATGAGCACCTCAGAGAAAGGCCTCTTGACTCGTTCCATCGTGGGCTCCATGTTGGAAGATGTTGACATGGTGAGAACTGATGGACACGAGATACACCGGCCATCCTCCTCAAAGTCCTCCCTGTTCCTCACCTCTGCCATGACCAGAGGGTCCCAGAGTGATTTTATAAATTCTCTTCCAGGCAGTCCAGTCCCCAATTGAGTGGCCTGTTGAAAGCTATTGTCCTATCATTAGGAGTTCGGTCATTGATATGAGTGATTCCTCAGCTCATTCACAAGGGTCAACAAATTACACAAGGCAAACCATCTCTGCCATAGTTGACACTGTTATGGAGGTCATTCCAAGAGAAGATATGGAACACATAGCCACTGCAGATGATGTCACTTCTTTTACAAGAAGACTTGCGAGACTCAGCCCCAGGGATGGTCTTCAGAACTTCTCACATGAGCTCACTGACAAAGTTTATGAGCTCATAAAAAGTCAAAACACCCCCCAGGCTCTTTTTGTGCCAGCTGGCAAGAGCCTGTGTGACTATTATTTTGAAGCTGAAGACAGGATTGAATGCTTCTGAAGAATCCAGGGAGTTTCCATCTGACCTTGTGTACTCCTTTGCTACGGAGTCAATAAAACGTCTGCTACAGCAGATTGTCTTCTGGCTTCCTCCATCACAAGGATCCGATTTCTGCCAAACTATCATCTCTGATGGTTCTCTGCAGGACACAAGTCGGCTTATCCCGAGCTCTTCTGCCATCTCCATTAGTTCCTCACAGGTTGACTGTGATACAAAGAGCTTTTTCACCAATATAATGGTCAATCAGGTCATGGATACCTGTTCTGTGGCCTCCAATTCATCAGAAGAATTATCAGAGTTGATGAACATAATCAATGGGTTGTCCCCAACTGATACTGGAACACTTGACTCTGACAGACCGGCTCTCATGACCACTAGCAGTCAGTTTAGTGCCAAATCATTGCCTAGACCCTCTCTGTCTGGCAGCAGCACACACAACGGTGGAACTGTGGATATTCACGTTTTAGGAGAGGTGGAATCCAAGATGGACAACAAAAATCTGGAGATGTCTAGTGTCTCTGTGCATCCATCAACTCCATCAGCCATGGACTCTGATACACATGCATCATTTGACTCCACTTGCAATGACTACACCGCTTTGGTACTTTTACTGATTGTTAGATTGCGGTCAATGATCACCCCTATAACATTACTGGAATCCTCTGACATTGGTGAAACATCACGAGTTCTCACAAAGAGGATTCTTTCTGAGTTCTGTGGCACCTCAGGCCTTGAACCATCTCAAGCCTACCCCCAGAATCTGAAAATCAAAAAGATTTAAGGCAGTCTACAAGGGGCTTCTTCAAGAATTCGGGTCAGAGAAGATGCTCCAGGTTGCAATGAAGTCAACGGATTATGCATTTGACGATGCCCTGGTCAAATCATTAACTAGGGAACTACTAACTAAATGCAATGAGGCTATCTCTTCACCTCCCTCCATGACCCAGTTGTCATCACACAATGCACTTGACAGTGACGAGGTAGGTAATGCTGGGCTTCCAAAAACTGGTAGAAAGGAGAAGAGAGGAAGATTCAGCTCTCTCTGTGGACTCAACCCAAAGGTACATGTCATCAAAATACAAATTATAAATATTATTTTTATTCATTACGTACAGTATGATGGTAAACACTGATACCTTTTGTGTGCAATTTCTCCTACTGCACAAATGACTGTTTGTTACCCAGTGTACAAAGAAGGTCAACAAGAAGAACCACTGCACTCCAACACCTTCCCAGAACCAGACCCCTGCCGTCAGTGAAACAGGTAAGTCAATACACTCAAATGTGTACTAAACAAAAATATAAACGCAACAATTTCAAAGATTTTATTGAGTTAGTTACATATAAGAAAATTAGTCAATTGAAATACGTTCATTAGGCCCATCTATGGATTTCACATGAATGGGAATACAGATATGCATCTGTTCGTCACAGATACCTTAAAAAAAAAAAGTAGGGGTGTGGATCAGAAAACCAGTCAGTATCTGGTGTGACCACCATTTGCCTCATGCAGCGTGACACTTCTCCTTCGCATAGAGTTGATCAGGCTGTTGATTGTGGCCTATGGAATGTTGTCCCACTCTTCAATAGCTGTGCGAAGTTATTGAATATTGGTGGGAACTGGAACACGCTGTTGTACACGTCAATCCAGAGCATCACAAACATGCTAAATGGAGTCTAAGCCCTGTCTAGGCCGAGGGGTTTGTATCAGCCTTACTGCTATTTTCCCATACAAACGCATTGAATAACAGATTCACTACATGTTCCTCAATCTGAGAGATATAAATTGATGTGTGTGTATATATATATATATATATATATATATTTATATGTATATATATATTTATTTATATGTATATATATATTTCTCATGTTTTTATCCCCTTTTTGGCACTAAACAGTCTAAGCCCTGGGGGGCTTCTTTTTTTCCTTCAGCAATTGTCAATGATCAAGAATCGTGCCGAACAGAGAGTGTATGCTCCACCAAGAAAAAACCAAGGAAGCGGTCGCTCATTTCCAGGATGTTTTCAGCTATAGGCAAAGCCTTGTCCAGTCCCTTTACTTCCTGCTATAAAAAGAGCATCTAATCTATATTTCAAAATAAATATTTGAAATTAACATAATTGCATTAAGTCTTCATGTTGAGTGTTTTTCATTATATATTGGATGATATAAAGTGTAGTAGTAGAAGTTGTATAGTTGACTATATTACTTTTACGATACATAAAACAATAAGAGTAGTGTGCACTTCTAGGTACAGTTGACCTTAGCCAAATACATTTAAACTCAGTTTCACAATTCCTGACATTTAATCCTAGTTAAAATTCCATGTCTTAAGTCAGTTAGGATCATCACTTTATTTTAAGAATGTGAAATGTCAGAAAAATAGTAGAGAGAATGATTGATTTATTTCAGCTTTTATTTCTTTCATCACGTTCCCAGTGGGTCAGAAGTTTACATACACACAATTAGTATTTGGTAGCATTGCCTTTAAATTGTTCATCTTGGGTCAAACATTTGGGGGAATCCGAGTCAGGTTTGTAGGCCTACACGCTTTTTCAGTTCTGCCCACAAATGTTCTATAGGATTGAGGTCAGGGCTTTGTGATGGCCACTCCAATACCTTGACTTTGTTGTCCTCAAATCATTTTGCCACAACTTTGAAAGTATGCTTGGGGTTATTGTCCATTTTGAATACCCACTTACGACCAAGCTTTAACTTCCTGACTGATGTCTTGAGATGTTGCTTCAATATATCCACATCATTTGTGGATATCACATCAAATAAAACTATAAATAATCTTATCTAAGTCCTTTAACATTTTAGGGGGTAAGTCAAGTGATAACGAGACATAAACCAATCTGGATAACCCGTGTCACGTTCTGACCTTTATTTTATAAATACAATCCCTGAGTGGAAATAAGAGTTATGACTTGATATTCATTTTCAAACCCGAAACTGAGGAATAGTCTTCAATACAGGAAACTGCTTTAGAAATAATTCTTCCAACCTAGCTAGTGACTTTATAAAACACAATATTTGATATTTGTATTTTATATTATACCAACGATATAGGAAAGCATCTTGTGGTAAAATAACCAAAAATATATAGGGTGTACACCCATAAAATGATTTCATTCAAGGTTTACAAATAAGCCCAACCAATAGAACATTATGTCAGAAAACAATAGTCTAAACCCAATGTCTCTACCATATATGGTTGAAAAGTTACCCGACGATTTACTCAGAATTTAACCCCACAACACCAAATATGGAACACATACAACCAAGTGCGGTGCAGTCTGAACTAGTAATGGTCAGAGCAAATGATCGTTATTATTTCATTAACACTGTCAAGTACAAGTATATGAAAGTTATAACAGTGTAGAGAGCAAGCTAATTTTTAAATTCTGTCATTTCTAATGACATCAGGCAAAGAAAACGACGTTTGGACATGAATTTCGTAGCTCCCTTTTGAATTGACCCTTTTTCTCTCTACATTGAACCTTTATACCGGATCATCGAAAATAGCTAGCTGCAATCCGAGTGGCTACTCCTGGCTATCGTCTCTGTCCCAGAGCAAGCACCAGTTAGCCTGGAGCTAGCCTCGAGCTAAGCCCATCTCCCGACTAGCCGAAGAGGTCCAAAAATACCTAATTTGCCAATTGGCCTGGACCCTCTACTGACCCTCTACTGCCGACACGGAGCCCCGCCGATCCATCACGACTGGTCCGCCGACATCATCGTCCGAGGGGGTTTCAACAGGCTTTTCCGCTGCGACATCGCCAAAGATCCATCTGCTGGCCAAGGCCCGCGAGCTTTCTGAATCGCTGTATCTCCAGCTCACCGCATGAAGAGGAATAAACAGACTCACCCCATCGCGACGTCCCCCAAAGGTTAACTCTCTAGCCCTCGCTATCTCCCTGCTTGCTAATTCGGCCTGCTAACGGCTAGCTTGTCAAGCTCCGGTCCGCTAACTGCTACCTTGTCTAGCTCGGGCCTACGAACTGTTAGCTTGTTAGCACAGGCCTGCTAACCGTCTGAACCACCGCGTCCCAATCACTCTCTGACCCCATTTACTTTCTATCTCTTTTTGATTTTTAATTTGTTTATACCTTCCGGAAACCTGCCTCACCCAATGTGATACGGAATCGCTATTACTTTTACTCTTATTTTTATTTTTATGACACACTCAAGAACCTCCAGACGCTAACCAGCTAACTAGCT
This sequence comes from Oncorhynchus nerka, assembly GCF_034236695.1. Classification (NCBI taxonomy): domain Eukaryota; kingdom Metazoa; phylum Chordata; class Actinopteri; order Salmoniformes; family Salmonidae; genus Oncorhynchus; species Oncorhynchus nerka. The sequence goes on from NC_088408.1 coordinate 39,554,467, forward strand.
ACAAGCTAGTTAGTCATTGTTAGTTTTTTTTTAAAAACCTGGATAACACTCGCCAGCCCAGCCCCCCTGCCCATCCACCGCTGCCCCCTGGACACTGATCTCTTGGCTACATAGCTGACGCACGCTGGACTGTCCATTAATCACGGTACTCCTTTCTGCTTGTTTGTCTTACCTGTCGGCCCCGTTGCCTAGTCAACGCCATTTTACCTGCTGTTTGTTGTGCTAGCGGATTAGCCTCGCCTACTGTTTTTAGCTAGCTTTCCAAATTCAACTCCTGTGATTACTGTATGCCTCGCTGTATGTCTCTCTCAGATGTCAATATGCCTTGTATACTGTTGTTCAGGTTAGTTATAATTGTTTTAGTTCACAATGGAGCCCCTAGACCCACTCTGCATACCCCTGTTACCTCCTTTGTCCCACCTCCCACACATGCGGTGACCTCACCCATTACAACCAGCATGTCCAGAGATACAACCTGTCTCATCATCACCCAGTGCCTGGGACTACCTCCGCTGTACCCGCACCCCACCATACCCCTGTCTGCGCATTATGCCCTGAATATATTCTACCATGCCCAGAAACCTGCTCCTCTTATCCTCTGCCCCCAACGCTCTAGGCGACCAGTTTTGATAGCCTTTAGCCGCACCCTCATACTACTCCTTCTCTGTTCCGCGGGTGATGTGGAGGTAAACCCAGGCCCTGCATGTCCCCAGGTACCCTCATTTGTTAACTTCTGTGAGCGAAAAAGCCTTGGTTTTATGCATGTCAACATCAGAAGCCTCCTCCCTAAGTTTGTTTTACTCACTGCTTTAGCACACTCTGCTAACCCTGATGTCATTGCCGTGTCTGAATCCTGGCTCAGGAAGGCCACCAAAAATTCAGTGATTTCCATACCCAACTATAACATCTTCCGTCAAGATAGAACTACCAAAGGGGGCGGAGTTGCAGTCTACTGCAGAGATAGCCTGCAAAGTAATGTCATACTTTCCAGGTCCATACCCAAACAGTTCGAACTACTAATTTTGAAAATTACCCTCTCCAGAAATAAGTCTCTCACTGTTGCCGCCTGCTACCGGCCACCCTCAGCTCCCAGCTGTGCCCTGGACACCATTTGTTAATTGATCGCCCCCCATCTAGCTTCAGAGTTTGTTCTGTTAGGTGACCTAAACTGGGATATGCTTAACACCCCGGCAGTCCTACAATGTAAGCTAGATGCCCTCAATCTCACTCAAATCATCAAGGAAACCACCAGGTACAACCCTAACTCTGTAAACAAGGGCACCCTCATAGACGTCATCCTGACCAACTGGACCTCCAAATACACCTCCGCTGTCTTCAACCAGGATCTCAGCGATCACTGCCTCATTGCCTGTATCCGCCACGGAGCCGCAGTCAAACGACCACCCCTCATCACTGTCAAACGCTCCCTAAAACACTTCTGTGAGCAGGCCTTTCTAATCGACCTGGCCCGGGTATCCTGGAAGGACATTGACCTCATCCCGTCAGTTGAGGATGCCTGGTCATTCTTTAAAAGTAACTTCCTCACCATTTTAGATAAGCATGCTCCGTTCAAAAAATGCAGAACCAAGAACAGATACAGCCCTTGGTTCACTCCAGACCTGACTGCCCTCGACCAGCACAAAAACATCCTGTGGCGGACTGCAATAGCATCGAATAGCCCCCGTGATATGCAACTGTTCAGGGAAGTCAGGAACCAATACACGCAGTCAGTCAGGAAAGCTAAGGCCAGCTTCTTCAGGCAGAAGTTTGCATCCTGTAGCTCCAACTCCAAAAAGTTCTGGGACACTGTGAAGTCCATGGAGAACAAGAGCACCTCCTCCCAGCTGCCCACTGCACTGAGGCTAGGTAACACGGTCTCCACCGATAAATCCACGATTATTGAAAGCTTCAATAAGCACTTCTCAACGGCTGGCCATGCCTTCCGCCTGGCTACTCCAACCTCGGCCAACAGCTCCGCCCCCCCCGTAGCTCCTCGCCCAAGCCTCTCCAGGTTCTCCTTTACCCAAATCCAGATAGCAGATGTTCTGAAAGAGCTGCAAAACCTAGACCCGTACAAATCAGCTGGGCTTGACAATCTGGACCCTCTATTTCTGAAACTATCTGCCGCCATTGTCGCAACCCCTATTACCAGCCTGTTCAACCTCTCTTTCATATCGTCTGAGATCCCCAAGGAATGGAAAGCTGCCGCAGTCATCCCCCTCTTCAAAGGGAGACACCCTGGACCCAAACTGCTATAGACCTATATCCATCCTGCCCTGCCTATCTAAGGTCTTGAAAGCCAAGTCAACAAACAGGTCACTGACCATCTCGAATCCCACCGTACCTTCTCCGCTGTGCAATCTGGTTTCCGAGCCGGTCACGGGTGCACCTCAGCCACGCTCAAGGTACTAAACGATATCATAACCGCCATCGATAAAAGACAGTACTGTGCAGCCGTCTTCATCGACCTCGCCAAGGCTTTCGACTCTGTCAATCATCATATTCTTATCGGCAGACTCAATAGCCTCGGTTTCTCGGATGACTGCCTTGCCTGGTTCACCAATTACTTTGCAGACAGAGTTCAGTGTGTCAAATCGGAGGGCATGCTGTCCGGTCCTCTGGCAGTCTCTATGGGGGTGCCACAGGGTTCAATTCTCGGGCCGACTCTTTTCTCTGTATATATCAATGATGTTGCTCTTGCTGCGGGCGATTCCCTGATCCACCTCTACGCAGACGACACCATTCTATATACTTTCGGCCCGTCATTGGACACTGTGCTATCTAACCTCCAAACGAGCTTCAATGCCATACAGCACTCCTTCCGTGGCCTCCAACTGCTCTTAAATGCGAGTAAAACCAAATGCATGCTTTTCAACCAATCGCTGCCTGCACCCGCATGCCCGACTAGCATCACCACCCTGGATGGTTCCGACCTTGAATATGTGGACATCTATAAGTACCTAGGTGTCTGGCTAGACTGCAAACTCTCCTTCCAGACTCACATCAAACATCTCCAATCGAAAATCAAATCAAGAGTCGGCTTTCTATTCCGCAACAAAGCCTCCTTCACTCACGCCGCCAAGCTTACCCTAGTAAAACTGACTATCCTACCGATCCTCGATTTCGGCGATGTCATCTACAAAATGGCTTCCAACACTCTACTCAGCAAACTGGATGCAGTCTATCATAGTGCCATCCGTTTTGTCACCAAAGCACCTTATACCACCCACCACTGCGACTTGTATGCTCTAGTCGGCTGGCCCTCGCTACATATTCGTCGCCAGACCCACTGGCTCCAGGTCATCTACAAGTCCATGCTAGGTAAAGCTCCGCCTTATCTCAGTTCACTGGTCACGATGGCAACACCCATCCGTAGCACACGCTCCAGCAGGTGTATCTCACTGATCATCCCTAAAGCCAACACCTCATTTGGCCGCCTTTCCTTCCAGTACTCTGCTGCCTGTGACTGGAACGAACTGCAAAAATCGCTTAAGTTGGAGACTTTTATCTCCCTCACCAACTTCAAACATCAGCTATCCGAGCAGCTAACCGATCGCTGCAGCTGTACATAGTCTATTGGTAAATAGCCCACCCATTTTCACCTACCTCATTCCCATACTGTTTTTATACTGTTTTTTATTTTTTATTTATTTACTTTTCTGCTCTTTTGCACACCAATATCTCTACCTGTACATGACCATCTGATCATTTATCACCCCAGTGTTAATCTGCAAAATTGTATTATTCGCCTCCCTCATGCCTTTTGCACACATTGTATATAGACTGCCCATTTTTTTTCTACTGTGTTATTGACTTGTTAATTGTTTACTCCATGTGTAACTCTGTGTTTTCTGTTCACACTGCTATGCTTTATCTTGGCCAGGTCGCAGTTGCAAATGAGAACTTGTTCTCAACTAGCCTACCTGGTTAAATAAAGGTGAAATAAAAAAATTAAATAAAAAAATTGTATAGCACTAAGTGAATATATCAAAATAATGTCATTCAGACGCTTTTATCCAAAGTGACTTACAATAAAACCTGCTGTCATTTACTTATGGGCGGTCACTGGCGTTGCAAGCGTCATGCTCTTTATTATTATATATTCTTAACAAATATCAACAAACGAGGAATAGTCACATGCAAACAAGCATACAAACAAACTATTTACATTGCCAGGAATTCTAAACAAACAATATTCATTACACGTTTTAATTGCCTTTTTGTTTTTTAATTTTAGTTAAAGTGGTGCCATATTGTTTAAACTCATTTATAAAGTGAAAAAAAGTTAGGTTTTGAATTAGACCAATTGCATTTGTGAAAATGAAATTGACCTAGTATTATTAGCAGTTGAATTAAATATACTACATCTTTATTTAGGTCAGAATTTCTGAAATAAATCATATCAAAACCATTAAATAGTACAACCGGTCCTATTTTTTGTAACAAAATGCTGTATGTCAATCTAAAACATTCTGCTATAAAAACAGGCAAAATAGTCTCCTCCATTCCACAGAAATCACAGATATTCAATATTCAGCTTGAATCTTTCCAAAACATGTTTCACAGGATAAATTCTATGTAACATTTTAAATGAAACTTCCTTTACTTTGTTACTGATTGTTACGAATCCCTTTTGGCCCGACAGTCTAGGGGGGGGGGGGGGGGGGGGTGGTAATGAGACCCGTAACATAACTCATGCAAATTATAATAGTGACAAAGTATAAGTGTGAACGAAATAACCAGGACAACTGAAATCTACCGTCAAACTCAAGGTTTATTTGTAAACACACAGTAATGGGGGGAGCAGGAAAAGGGGCTGAGCTGGACCCAAGGAAATAAACAATAAGTATTAAAAAAAAACTAAGCTAGACTAGCCTACTTTAACAGCTAACTAACCAAAAATACAGTGGGTGGTCCACCCAGTTCTAACTAGTGTATTTAACAAAGTCTACCTACGGGTAGTGTATGCCCATGGGCGACTTATTTTGGTTTCCCCTTTTCCCACCAGCAAACAAACACCATAACCAAAAACAATACTCACAGGTGAGGACAAAGTGCTATGGAGGTGGTCAAACAAAAGAGAGGTTAATACACAAAGAGCGAGTGAAACAGCGAGATCTACAGACATGGCATTTACAGAGAGATTGAGCTCTAGAGCAACCAACTGATGGGGTTTTTAAACCAAGGGAAAGGAACTGTGATTGGGTAGGAAACAGGAGGAGGTGTGTCTTCTGATTGATGATGGTTGACTGATTGGGAAGTGATGATTTTCACCTGTGAAGGGAGAAGGAGAGAAAAGAAACACACACACAGGATACACACACAGGATACTTGTATCCGTAACACTGATAAAATATTTGTTAGCATTTTTCCATGCTTTCCCCCATTGTATATCACCATAGATATCTGACCAAAATAATCTTGCTGAGGGAATTGTAGGATCGCAAACAATATTCCTAATCTGTTTATTACTACATTTATCTTTGATGTTAATATTGCCAATTAATATATTTTCATGTAAATCTATGTTACTTACATCAACCACAGAGGAATTTAAAAGAGACAACCCCCCCTTGGAATCGCATCAAAAACAATTGCATATTCTCTAGGGGTTATTGGAATTATAAACTTGTCAAGAAATTCCCCATATGAGAGTAGATATCCATCCTTATTCAGTAACTGACCAACCAAAATAATTTTATTCTCAAACCAGTTATGAAAAAGAGACTTATTTTTAAAATCGTATATCTTTGTTGTTCCATAAATAGTATCTGTGAGAGGTAAAAATTGTGTTTATACGCTAACATCCAAGCTAAATTTTCCTGCTTATGGAATTTGGCCAACTTTACTGGGATTTTATCAATATCAAAATTACATCGAAGAAAAAATTCTAAACCACCAACAGAGTCAAATAAATACTTCGGGAAGACATTCCAAATACTGTTCTGGTTCTTAACATACTTCAGAATCCAATTTATTATAAAAGTATTATTTAGAGTATTGAAATCTAAAACCTCAAGACCTTGTTCTTGGGTATTAGTGAGAATATATTTTCATAGATAGTGAGGCTTGTTCCTCCCTGGATAATAATATCCGACCGTATAACGAAATATCTCTCATCAACCAGAGGTTCAATTTCTTCTTTGTTCTCTCAATGGAGTTAAAGTTCAATTCACTCCTTTGTTTTCATCCTTGCATATAACAATTTCAAGATAAGTAACCTTATATTTAATTGGGATACCATATACTTCCTGTAAAACACAATCCTTGAGTGGAAATAAGACTGACTGACTGATATTCATTTTCAAACCGGAAACTAAGGAAAAGTAATCAATACAGGTAACTGCTTTAGAAACCTCATTCCTGTCTCTTAAAAAATTACGGATTCCCCTGGCATTAATAGAAAAAAACTAAAATGGACATTTACTATCACAGTGACTATATGAAGAATATTAAACTTGTATACGTTCACAAGAATCAGGGTCTCACAAAAAGCAAAGTTCTTACTAGTTGCAAATAAAAACAGTCCTTTGCACCACGCAAGTGGTTGACCTAAATTATATATATATATTTTTATACAATTACAAATAAAATTGCCATCAAGCTAACATTAAGTGTCAGTGCGAATTTCCCTGCCATAAAAGAAATATATATATATATATATATATATATATATATAAACGTTTGGCTCACACAAACAATGCTCTTTCCTCAAGAAATATAAAGTTTTATCAGATGCAAATAAAACTCAGTCCTGCACAACTCACTTGATAAATCCAGCAGTCAACAAACTAGGCGTCAGCGTGAATTTCCCTTCCATTAACAAAAGCCTTAGCTCCCATCAAAGTATGCACTTTTCCCCTCCTTCCTTGCTCTCTCAATCATCGGCCACAGACGATTCCGAGCTTCTTTGTCAAATGCTGTCAGATCCTCCTTGAACCTCAGGTTGTTCTTCTTTAAATAGTCATTTTTCTTTGCACTTTTCCATGTCATTTCCCTCGCTGTCCTGGAGATGAATCTCATGATCACTGGTCGTGGCTATCTGCACCCGCACGCCCGACTAGCATCACCACTCTGGATGGTTCCAACCTAGAATATGTGGACATCTATAAGTACCTAGGTGTCTGGCTAGACTGTAAACTCTCCTTCCAGACTCATATCAAACATCTCCAATCTAAAATCAAATCTAGAGTCGGCTTTCTATTCCGCAACAAAGCCTCCTTCACTCACGCTGCCAAACTTACCCTAGTAAAACTGACTATCCTACCGACCCTCAACTTCGGCGATGTCATCTACAAAATAGCTTCCAATACTCTACTCAGCAAACTGGATGCAGTTTATCACAGTGCCATCCGTTTTGTTACTAAAGCACCTTATACCACCCACCACTGCGACCTGTATGCTCTAGTCAGCTGGTCCTCACTACATATTTGTCGCCAGACCCACTGGCTCCAGGTCATCTACAAGTCCATGCTAGGTAAAGCTCCGCCTTATCTCAGTTCACTGGTCACGATGGCAACACCCACCCGTAGCACGTGCTCCAGCAGGTGTATCTCACTGACCATCCCTAAAGCCAACACCTCATTTGGCCGCCTTTCCTTCCAGTTCTCTGCTGCCTGTGACTGGAACGAATTGCAAAAATCGCTGAAGTTGGAGACTTTTATCTCCCTCACCAACTTTAAACATCTGCTATCTGAGCAGCTAACCGATCGCTGCAGCTGTACATAGTCCATCGGTAAATAGCCCACCCAATTTACCTACCTCATCCCCATACTGTTTTGATTTATTTACTTTTCTGCTCTTTTGCACACCAGTATCTCTACCTGCACATTACCATTTGATCATTTATCACTCCAGTGTTAATCTGCAAAATTGTAATTATTCGCCTACCTCCTCATGCCTTTTGCACACAAGGTATATACTCTTTTTTTTCTACTGTGTTATTGACTTGTTTATTGTTTACTCCATGTGTAACTTTGTTGTTGTCTGTTCACACTGCTATGCTTTATCTTGGCCAGGTCGCAGTTGTAAATGAGAACTTGTTCTCAACTAGCCTACCTGGTTAAATAAAGGTGAAATATTTTTTTATTTTTTTAAAGTGGTGGCTGGTTGTTTTCCCCATCTCTCAGTCTACCCAGGCGGTGCACTACATCCAGAGAACCTGCAACAACATTTCGCTCCTCCACCGGGACTATTGCCCTGCAAATGTCCTTCACTCTTGCTTTGATGTTCTCGTCAGATTTTTCTGCTATTCCATAAATTCTTAGACTCCATCTCCGACTATACCGGTCATTCTCGTTTACCTTTGACTCCATTTGAGTTTCTTCTCCTGCTTTGCAACCTGAATGTTCAATGTTGCGTTCTGTGTTACGGAGTCTAGTTGATAGGTAATCGACTCGAGGTTGGCCATACCTGAAAGAGGAGACACCTTTCACAGTGAGAGAATACTGGACCTTTCGAGATGAGATCAGCGTGCAAAATGGCGTCTTGTTCAGAGGTCAGAAGGTCATTATTCCCAAATCACTACGTCCAGAGATGCTTACCCGCATACACTCCAGTCACGTTGGAGGTGATGCATGCTACCGCCAGGCTCGTGAAACATTATACTGGCCAAACATGCAAGCAGAAATTAAAGACTTTGTCAGCAACTGTACCACATGCAACGAGTACGCTCATGAACAGCAAAAGGAAACCATGATGTCACACAAACTGCCCACAAGGGCCTGGCAAATCGTCAGCATGGACTTATTCAGCCACAGACAAAAGGACTATCTTCTCATCGTTGTTCACTACTCTGACTTTTGGGAAATTGAACTGCTCCCTGACTTGTCTGCAGAGACGGTCATAAAGCGCTGCAAGGCGCAGTTTGCAAGGCAAGGTCAGCCTGACAAGGTAATCACGGACAATGGCCCACAATTCACTGCACAGTTCAAGCGTTTCGCCTCAGAATGGGAGTTTGACCACGTGACCTCCTCTCCAAGACACCCAAAAGCAAATGGCAAGGCAGAATCAGCTGTCAAGATTGCAAAAAACCTGTTAAGCAGGGCCTTGCGCGACAGCAACGACCCATGGAAAGCGATCTTACAGTGGAGGAACACACCCACTGAAAACATGGACAGCAGCCCAGCACAACGCCTTCTGTCCAGATGTCTGAAGACTACCATCCCCGTAGCTAACAAGCTACTTGAGCCCTGCGTCATGGTTGGCGTCACGGACAAACTGCGTCACAGAAAGCAGCTCGCTAAGTGCTTCTACAACCGGACTGCTCGGGACCTACCAGAGCTGGAGGTGGGTGAAACGATAAGGATGAAACCGCTGCCGGGAGACCACACAGGACTTTGGAGGCTGGGCACATGCCTGCAGAGAGTTGCACCACGTTCTTACCTGGTGGATGTTGGTGGCTCCCTCTATCGTCGCAATCGGGTGGATCTGCGCGTAGCAGAGCAGACAAACCAGAACACGCCATACACTCACCTAGATGAGCTGGATCACAGTCCAGGCCTAAGGGTAAGGGGTGCCGGATTGAGACATGGCCCAACTGAAGGTGAGGCTTCTACCCCACCAAGCTCTCCAGCTCGTGCCCCTAATCCTACCCCTGTAAGAGCCAATACGTACTCACGGGTGGGTCGGCTGTGCAAGCCACCGGACAGGCTTACTCTGTAAGCAAGGGACTGTTAACTTGCCCTCGGTTAATTCAAATCTATATTTGTTCTTAAATAATTAAATTGAAATTAAAAAAGGAAGATGACAACTGAAGTAAAAAAGAAAATGTAATGCTTTTTCTATTGTTATGACCTGACTGTTAAGAATTTAATGTTATGCCTTTATGTTTGCACTTTCTATTGAAAAGGATGATGTTACGGAGTCTAGTTGATAGGTAATCGACTAGCCGGACTGTTCCCCGGACTCCAGTTGTAGGGATTCGTACAATGCACAAACAAGGCTATTGAACCTGACATTGGTGTCTGTCGTTATTCCTTTATCTAACATATCATACTGAAACATTCTGCTGCTTCAGAGTTTTTACTTTCTCAGCACTGAAATCAATCGATTTCTTCAGGTTAACGATACTGACAGTGTTCTTTTACACCAAATTCATGATGTTATCTGCGCTCTCTTTGATTTTAGCCGTGAGGATGCGGACGATGTTGTCCTGTAGCTGGCTCATTGATGGTTCACTTCTCAACTTCTTTGGAAGTTGCTCCTTGGTTGGGGTGTTCGGGTATGAATCACATCCCTCCCCTTTTTTACACTGCAAGCATATGAGTGAGTTTCAACAATGCCTCTTTTCTCATTGGAAGTTTCAACATCCATTATCTCAGCAACAGTTTGGTCATGTCCTGATTACATGCTACTAGCTTTGACGACGTTAGCAGGCTTACTTAACACGCTTACTTACACACGCTGAAACTTTTCGATAGCTAGCTTGTTCGTTGGAAATCGTCAAAAATAAGTCATGGTTTGAATAATTACACAATTATTCATTGTATGGTTAGATATATTTTTTTGTGAAAAAAAAAATTGCAACTGCAGTAAAACTATAAACTTTGTGAGAAAACCCTAAAATTGTTCCTCCAGAACAAACCCCAGAAATAAACATCGCGAGATTGTAAATATGTGTGAGAGTCAGAGATTTGAAAGCAGACGCTCTCATCCAAAGCGACGAACAGTAATGCGTACATGCATTTTATGTTTGAGTGGCCCAGGGAAATTAGACTTTTTCAAGCTTTTCGAATCAATTTTTGTATCTCTTTCTTTGTAATACTGTATGTATTCAATCATTTCGAATTGATCACTTCCCACTGGGCACATACATCAATTCAATGTTTATTCCACGTTGGTTCAACGTAATTTAATTGAAATTACATGGAAATTGTGTCACAGTGAATTTTATAATCTGCAGTCAATTTCATTATGTTTTCATGTGCCATGATTCTGACATTTCACATATGATCCTCATAGGATTAGGCTACATAATTACAGTGGTGCAGTATATGTATTCTCAATTCAATACGATGTGCAAATACTGTACATGTAGCCATTATAGCTATTAAACCCATGATCAGTGACTGTAATCTGTGACGTTCCATGGAACCCACGGTATTGTTTAAAACTAGATTCTGATTGGCTTGCAGGTCATTCTACAGTGTAAATGACACTGCGTTACAATCTGCGTTACAGATTCACAATACCGAGCGTGTCTCAACCCGTACCACGCTTTTATCTGCCTAAAGGTATCTTCACGCACGACTGGATAGGCCTTTTGGACACGCTTGTCCAAGGTAAGGATATGCGTCAAGCTATAGCCTACTTTTAATGTTTTAGTTCCGAACTCAAGTTACTCCAGTCAAGTGATTAATCTTAAAAGTTAGTTGTTTTGACTGAGCAGTCCAATGGCCAATGCTGTTTTTGGACTATGAGACCCTCGGCTATATACTATGATGAGCCAATAACACGCATAGATTATGCATTAGGCATTGCAAAAGTCAGTGTCAAGGTCAGAATATAAAGTTGCTACTTCCGTCAACTCAAGTTACTCAAGTCAAGTGATTCATCGTAAGAGTTAGTTGTTTTGACTGTCAAAACAAATAACTTTGATGGAATATTCCAAATTACAATGGCAATTATGCATCACAAATTCACAATATTACTTGTATTTCAATGATTCATCCAGGCCCAAGACATAAAGTCTCCTGAAAGCTGTGTAGCAATCATTCCATTGCTGACCCATAGGATGGTAATCACATACATGATTGGCTTAATCTAGAATCATGGATACCTTTCATGTGAGTACTTACACACCAGATTTTTTTTTACATACCTCAGAAGGAAGATACCTCAATATCTGGAAGCACTGTCTCATATACAATTGTTAATGCTATCTTTGAAATGTCTAACAAAATGTTGACTTGATCGTTTCATCAAGACCTTCTCATCACAAGTTGGAACTAGTGGTCAACATTGGGACAATACAGCTATAAATAACATGGACCAATATTTTCATGGAGGTAAGCACTACACTTCTGATGGGTTTAAAAATTGTATTACATTATCCAAAAGTGAGAAAGTAAACCCCAGCTGTTATTCTTTTCACGGGGAAGGACAATCCCCATTATGCCATGAACGTTTCATTGCTGAACAACCATAGATATTTTTCCTCTAATTTGGCTCCTGTTCCTCCAACAGTGAGCAAGACCTGCCAGCAGAGCTCACTGGAGCAGGGAGACATGCCGTCATCCTTTTGGCGCCTGATAAAGAACACTTTTTTTCTTCTAAATAACACTATAGTAACAACTTCTGCACAAAGTTACATTCCTAATAAGATTGGTGTTAAGTGAGAAAGAATCCTAAAGATGGTCCAATGGGCATGGTCTGAAGCCTCTCGTCATCTCAGTATGTTGTACCACCTGATTTCTTGCAGGCTTGAGATTCAGATCCTGCTGAACGATGTTAAGCATTCGATTAACCACATGCAGGGGACGCTGAACACCATGCAGGGGCAGTGTATTGAGTTGCAGACTGCAATGTCTAAGGTAGTGTCAGATGAGTCTCAGGTACAGAAGAATAAGTCTATGATGGTATGATAATCATTGAGATGGTGATTATAATAATGATGACTAGCGGTACCCCACCCTACAGGCGGTAAATCATTGGATCTGATTCATTCAACAGTAAAGCACCCAAGCTAACTGGCTAACGTTGGATAGCTTGCTAAACACAAATCAGAGAACCTCAATCTTACCATTTTACTTGCCCTAGCAGAGCTGGTTAGGCTGTTTTCATGTTATCCAGAACGTTGGTGACTAACTGTGCTGCTGGCAACAATTTAATTTGAGCTTTTTTGCAGATGTTTACTGACACCGGCCATATTCAATGGCTGTTGAGCGTTATTAAATTCATCAGTTATTCTGAGCTCTAATCAAGTCATTAAACATTGGGTAGTTAGTTAGAATATAGTTACTATACTGACAAGTTTGATGTATAAGTAGCCAACTAACGTTAGGTAGCTAGTTAACATACCGATACATACTGCTGTAAAGATATGCTATGCGTTTTGTAAGGATAGTGTAGCTAACATAACGTGTAACCTAACTTATTTGAAAAGTCATTAACTTATTACATTGCTCAACATTTTCTTAACATTTGTCATAATCAGTTAAAGCAATGAATTTGTATCGGCTTTTGTTGGACTTTGGCTGCATATTTTCCTCCATTTTCTTCAAATCTGAAAACGCTGTGTAGCCACGCGCATTTCCTGAAGAATTGCATTATGGGCCCTAAAGTACTGCGTGTATACGTCATATTTTGGCGAATTTAGTACGACATCCGGGAATTTTTGGCATACTAACTACATCATACTATGACCAATAAGCATACTATATACTCAATTAACATCACAAATAGTACGGTTAGTATGAGTATTCTAACACAGCTCAGGACTCTGGGCAGCCATTGTGTTTGTTTTAAAACTAGGTTTCCCTTTAAAAAAGCCACACAACCAATCAATCAACCAATCAATCTGCAGTTCAACCAATAACAAATGTGTAATTCCACCACTGTTTTGGTAATAAGATGATGGATGGGGCTTGAGAAATGTAACTACTCTCAAATGCATAGACAGACCTATGGATGCAAGGACTGACCATCTATAATATCAGCATTATAATTTTAACCATGTTGAGGCTATACAGTGTTGGTTTACATTGTTTCTAAACATTGGTTGTAAAAAAAGCTTATTTGTGGTTCTGATGGGGTACAACAGTTGAACTAAGCTCATGAGGCATGTGTTATATTCTTCAAGAATCAATGCCTGTAAATAAATTTAAAAGTCAAAATATGGATGTAGAAATTGGAAATTTCCCCTTTAACACCACACATCAGTTCAACAACCGCAGAGTTTGTGCTTCTGTTTTATAGACAGTACTTACTAGTGTTATTCAGGGCCCGTTCATCGTTAAAACCATTGAATGCCTTAAGATGCCCTTGGGAAACCGGGCCCAGATATCCAGTTTCCCCCCCTCTTCTTCTTCATCATTTTTCGATGCGACAGTCATCTCTTCTTTCACTGAAACGTCGTCTTCCTCGTCTTTAACTGAAACGTCTTTCTCTTCTTCTTTCACTGTAACAGCCTCACCCTCTACTTGTTTCTGTATTGTAACGGCCTCCTCTTCCTCCTCCTCTTTCATGAGAGCTTCTTTCTCCATCCAGCAGACCTCCTCTTCTTCAGCAGGAACGTGTTTAAGTTTGAGACTGGAGCTATGAGGCATGTACTGAAGTCACTAAGCGGTATAATTCAAAGCAGTGTCACTTTATCAGCAGGACGTGATCAATGACGTCTGAAGAATCATTTAGTCGAACACCTGATTGGTTTGGTATTGGGCTCGTTCGACATTGCAGCCGACAGTGCAGATGACTGCTGACTGACTAATTTACAAATCACCTTGCATCATAAATAGCTACCTATTATTAATAAATAAGCCAGTCACTGTGAAGTAGACTACGGGAGTTTTGTAACTTTTACAACCTTGGCTTACTTACTGCTAGCGCACTAGCTGACTGACATCTGTAATTTTTCGATGTTGGGGATTTTCCCAGCGATCATTCTGTATGTCTCTGCTCTTTTGATCTGCAGTCATGTTTTAGTTGGGTTTTGTTAATCGGGTTCTAACTGGTCTCCGGTAGTTGGGCTCCATCTCGCTAAATAGCTAATGTTAGCTGGCCATCTAAGATAACTGCATATAGCTAACAATCTTTGATTTTTAGTTAGATGGCGTTATGTATTTCCAAAACTGTGGTTTACTTTAATCACTCAAGTCATGAGTGCAAACGATTGGTTGAATTTGAAGTTTATTTGATATTTTATAAACACTACAAAACACACATACAAACAGCAACATCATACAAACATTAACCACATCACACCTGCCCAGACCCTCTAGAACACACCCCCATCTCCATAAACTACATCACACCTGCCCAGACCCACTAGAACACACCTCCATCTCCATTAAGGCCAACACCTCATTTGGCCGCCTTTCCTTCCAGTTCTCTGCTGCCTGTGACTGGAACGAATTGCAAAAATCGCTGAAGGTGGAGACTTATCTCCCTCACCAACTTTAAACATCTGCTATCTGAGCAGCTAACTGATCGCTGCAGCTGTACATAGTCCATCGGTAAATAGCCCACCCAATTTACCTACCTCATCCCCATACTGTTTTTATTCATTTACTTTTCTGCTCTTTTGAACACCAGTATCTCATGACCATTTGATCATGTATCACTCCAGTGTTAATCTGCTAAATTGTAATTATTCGCCTACCTCATGCCTTTTGCACACAATGTATATAGACTCTTTTTCTTTTCTACTGTGTTATTGACTTGTTTATTGTTTACGCCATGTGTAACTGTGTTGTCTGTTCACACTGCTATGCTTTATCTTGGCCAGGTCGCAGTTGTAAATGAGAACTTGTTCTTAACTAGCCTACCTGGTTAAATAAAAATTAACACAACACACCTGCCCAGACCCACTAGAACACACCTCCTTCTCCATTAACTACATCACACCTGCCCAGACCCACTAGAACACACCTCCAGCTCCATAAACTACATCACACCTGCCCAGAGCCACTATAACACACCCCCATCTCCATAAACTACATCACACCTGCCCAGACCCACTAGAACACACCTCCATCTCCATTAACTACATCACACCTGCCCAGACCCACTAGAACATACCTCCATCTCCAGCTCCTGCATCACTGTCCGCCACATGGCCTCAAACTGCACCATTTTATTTCTCACCATTGCCCAGCACTTTACATTTTTAGATAAACAAAGCATTTGACCTTTCTATTGCGGTAACAATGGAGGATTGGTTGATTTCTATTTAAGTATAGTATTTAAAATGATTGACGAGAAAAGTATAGTCCAACCATCGGGTAACTTGTTTCATGCCTAGGTGAGGGTGAATTTCAGATGTTCACTGCTTGTATTGATGAAGGAGTAGAATCTATGAAGTTCCTCTGCTGTGCCCTTGAATAGAAGGAACACATCATCAATGAAGACTTTTTCAGAACCTGATGAGGTGCTAGAATAGATTGTTTGGGCTGACACTCACATTCTTCTCTAACAACCCCACATACAGTTACGCATAATTAGATGCTATTTCTTTTAACTACAATGACCGTAATGACCTGAGCGCCTAGTTGTCTTGTCTGTTTCTTTTACACCTGCTACGTAAAAGAGACCGAAGAATGTGTAACAGAAAAGCTTCCGTCCCTCTCCTCGTCCCTACCTGGGCTCGTACCAGGGACTCTGCACACATCAATAACTGCCTCCCACGAAACATTGTTACCATCGCTATTAGCGCACACCCGGCTAACTAGCTAGCCATTTCACATCTGATAGCATTAACCATTGTACATTTCTATCTGGGATTCTTGGGACATCCCTACCCTAAACCCTAACCCCTAACTTAACCATGTTAAATATCAACTTCAATGGGCTAGGGAAGTCCCAGGGATGTATAGCTACCTGAAAATACACAATCTAAGTGATTGATAGTTAATATTCAGCAGTCATAGAGCCTTATTTACTTTAATGAACTATTAAAATAGTGATTTTGTCAGACAGCAGCTCTACACTTTGACTAACTGATCCATTCATCCTTCCTCTTCTCTGAAGACCCAACGAGGATGGAGCTCAGTCAGAGAGCTGTTGAGGGACTGGTTAAGAACACTTCTACAGCCAGAGAGGTGAGAGGTCACACATGGTTTAGATGGTAAATATTTATGTCCCCTTAGTGGTTCATCACGTCAGCATAAGGGAGTATGTTCCATCATCTATGTTTATTTACATTAGTGCCAATTGTCCACTGATATTGGTGTAATTTCTCACCCCTTGTGGCTGTATGAAAGTTCATTTCCCCTCAGGCACACACATTTGTTATTTGCTATTATGAAGGACATTTGTGTAGAATGTACTTTTCCCCACTCATTCACCCCACCTCTTTATGTTGCTTATTTATATTCAGTGGCCTGACTGCATCCAGACTGTCAAAGGCCCATCCTGGTAGATCTGAACCTAATGCAGTTTGGAGTGATCAGATGACAGAAGTCACATTTAGGTGCCAGGTGTAACTGAGGCCATAGACATTACTTATGTTTTGTATAATATGACAAAATATGTTTATTTCTGTGTTGCAGGGGCAGTCAAGAAATGGAACGGCAAGGCCACAGAGCATGACATAATCAGAGCTGTGGGAGACCACCTCAAGCCCTTGGTAGAGCTGGGGGTGGTGTTTACCACGCCACCACATCTTCAGCAGGCTGGAAAAGTGGGATTGATACTGTTTTTCATACTAAGAGGGACCAAGAGTCTGTTGATTGGTCAGTCGTTGGGTTCATTTGTTGAAATCAAATCAAGCTTTATTTATACAGCACATTTCAGACATGGATGCAACACAATGGCTTCACAGGAAAAAAATGAAATGAAAATAAACAAAAATATTTAGTACACAACAAACAGAAGATTAACAACTGAAAGACTAATGAACATTAAGGAAATTCCATTGATTGAAATATTAATTGGATGCCATATCCAACCCAAAATATTAGCTTGTTTTTTATGAGGGCTCTGAAAGACACTATGGGGGTGTTCACTGGAAGTTGACTAGTAACAACAACTGGGTCATGAAAGACACCTACCATGAGACCCACTAAATCTGCCCACAACAAACTTAAAGACAGGAAGTAAACCAAAAGGTGGTTAAAATAATTTATTTACAATCAATACCATTCACACTTTACAAAATCATATCTCTCATTCATTCTTAATGACTTATATTTACAAAACCAAATCACCAAACACCAAACAAAAACAAACCTCAGGGGAGCATCGTCCCTCCCCGTCATACCTAACCAATACCTAACCCTTTCCCTATCCCCTTACAAAACTCACTCTAACACTCCCAGCCCTAAACCCCCTTTCCACCTCTCCCATGCCGCATGCTTCCCCCACTTCCTCTCCTCCCTCTTCATCCTCCCCCTCAAATCACCTTCCACCCTTCTCACTATCCCTTCCACCCCCCAATCTCTCCCTGTCTTGACTAAATTCTTCCTGGCTTCCCACAGTCCCTTTTTAAAGAGACTCATGAGAAGCCAGAGCAGAAACCTGTCCCTATCCGTTCCCTTTGCTCTCCCTACGCCTCTCTCTAGCCTAGCCCATGTCAAAACAAAATCACTCCTAACCACACCTAGCATCACCCGTGCCCTAGCCCAGACTAGTCCGGCAAAGGCACAGTCCCAGAAGGCATGGCGCACAGTCTCCTCCCTGCCACAAGAGGATCTTGGACAGGTGGGGGATTGCACCAAACTATTTTTTATTTATTTTTTATTTTACCTTTATTTAACCAGGCAAGTCAGTTAAGAACAAATTCTTATTTTCAATGACGGCCTGGGAACAGTGGGTTAACTGCCTGTTCAGGGGCAGAACGACAGATTTGTTTGTACCTTGTCAGCTCGGGGGTTTGAACTCGCAACCTTCCGGTTACTAGTGCAACGCTCTAATCACTAGGCTACCCTGCCGCCCCACTATACCGGTACAAGATGGAAAGTACCGGCAAACGCTTATGAAGGCTCAACCAATTCAGGTCCTTGAGCCCGTTGTCCAGGCCCCGCGCCTGCACTCCCTCCCAGACCACTGGCGAGATGCCCGCTACGGGCGCAGGACTCCCTACCTGCCTGACCTCCTCGTACAGGTGCCTGTGGTCTAAACCTACTCGGGCAACTTCAACTTCGGAAAAGATCTATTCACGCGATCAAAAGCTTTCGCCTGATCTAGCGCTGCTACCAGCCCTCTATCTCAGCCCTCTATCTTCAACCCAAGCGATGGAATCCCTGATCAACTGTAGGTTCCATCTTATAGAGCGGCCCTCTACCCCGCACGTCTGATCCTCGTGGACGACGTAGGGAAGGGCTGTGTGCAACCGGTCTGCTAAAACCTTTGCAAGAATCTTGTAATCTACGCACAGCATGGTCAATGGCCGCCAGTTGCCAAGGTCAGTTGCTTCCCCCTTCTTATAAAGAAGTGACAGCACACCAACAGCCATTGATCCCCCCCGGGACCCCCGTCTCAAGGATGGCCTTCAAGACTTTGAGAACCACTGGTCCAAGTATACCCCAAAACTTGAGGTAAAACTCAGCCGGCAGCCCATCCATCCCAGGCACCTTCCCTTTTCCCATCCTCCTAAGAGCGCTCTCAACCTCTTCTAGTGAGATCTGGGCCTCCATCACGTCTCTAATGTCCTCTGGCAACCGCCGGGACAAGTGTTCTAAAAACACGTTTCCCTGCTTTACATCTATTTCCCTTTCCTTAAATAAACCTTGGAAATGATCAGTTGTCACCCTGACCATTTCCTCTGGTTTACTTACTATACTACCATTTTCTTCCCTAACTCCATGCATTACCTTCCTACTCTGCCTGGCCCTAACCGACTTAAAGAACATAGCGGAACAAGTCTCATTATGTTCTAGAAAGCCACTATGCGCACGCTCCAGGAAAGCTCGAGCCTTCTGCTCCTGCAGCTCCCTGAGCTGCGCCTTTAGGGCTGCGAATCTCTCACAGTCAATCGACCCGCCGAGGTTGCCTGCCTCGTACTCGAGTTCAATTAACCTTTGGATACGATCCACCTCCCTCCTTTCCTCCCTTTTTTTCCTTCTACAATATCCTATTATAAAAGCCCTTATCCTCCCCTTAACTAAATCCCACCACTCTAACACCCCCTCGCACATGGACCGGAGGCCGTCAAGCCTCCGAAAGAAACAAAAAAATGCGTCAACAAAAGCCTGCTCCTCCAGTATATCCCGATCTAACTTCCAGTACCCCCCTACCGAAGAGGCAGACTGGCGACCCCACCTGCAGGAACACCCCGTCGTGATCCGTGAAGAAAACAGGCAACAGCCGCCCAGACAACTGACCCAAAGACCTGGATACAAAAATGTAGTCGAGCCTCCGCGCAACCCCCCTGGAGTTGCGCCATGTAGGACCAACCATTGCCGGAGTAGTGTGCAGGCCACCATCAACCAGACCATGGCAAGCCATTAGCCCAGAGATGGCACCTGCACTGCTATCACCGCCTACCCCTAAATCTATATTAAAGTCTCCTATCACCAAGTGCCTGTTTGTAACACACAGGGGCGCCAGACAGTCCACCATCTCCCTCCTGTCTGCCGCCACCTGTGGCCCATACACCCCAATTAACCTATATCTAGCTTCTCTAAACTTAACATCTATCCCCAAAACCCTACCCTGCATTATTACAAAAGTGTTCTCTATTTTAACCTCTCTATGCCCACACAAAATCCCTACTCCTGTTGAGTGCACCCCTCCTATGTCCCAAAAAGATTCCCCCTTATCCCACTCCCTCTTAAATCTACACACATCCCCACCATCCCTCAGGTGAACCTCCTGTGAAAAACAGAAATCAAATCCCACACCCTCTAAATAACAAAAAACCGCCCTCCTTTTAACATTATTCCTTAACCCCCTAACATTTAGACTAAAAAAAGAAACAGAACTATTCATTTAATTATTAACAACAAATAAAAACCCCAAAAACCAAAGAAAAAACAGGAGACTCACCCGATGCTCCCCTGGTCCATCTCCACCGGCGGGGACGTCCTCTCCTCTCCTGACGCCCCCCCGTCCTCCATCCCAACCCATGACCCAGGCAGTGTGTTGGGTCCTCCCTCCCCACCCACCATCCCCCTCCCTGTTTACCTCGGGGCTGCATGTAGGGGACCCCATCTCCTCAAACAGGAGTTGGGATCCCTCTAGCAAACAGCCCACCGACCCCTTACTGGAGTCATCCACTAAAATGCAAGGGGCTGAGGCAAACCGGGAGGACAAATTACCCCCCCCGCCCGCCACTCTCTTAGCCCCCTCCACACACCCTCCCTCTCACTTCCTGCCAAGCTCCCCTCTTCATCCCTTTCTTCTTTGGTGAATGAGGTACCGGGGAGACACAACGTCCCATCCCCGCTAACTCCTCCACCAAATCCCTCATTTCGACCTCGAGGAAGACTGGCAGGCTGTCCCCCACTCCTTCCCCCATCTCCCTCCCCCTCCCACCTCCACTCCTCCCTCCTTCTCCGTCACTGTCCCCGTTCCCTCTTCCACTCCTTCTCACACCACTGTCCCCTTCACCGCTCCTTTACGTTCTTCTGCCTTCTTTTCCTTCTCCTCTTCTTTTCCACTCTTTCCTTCTTCCCGCCTCTTTCTTCTCATTTCTTCCTTCTTTCCATCCTCCTCTCTTGCCTTTTCCCCTGTGCCATCCGTACAATCCGCACGCGTCCTTTCTTTCCTCCCCCCATCCCCCGCTCCCCCCCAGCTGCAGACGCGTATGACCTGTGACGAGCCGGGCAATCACGCCACAGGTGTACTTTCGAGCCACACCCGTGGCAAGCCTTGGGCTCGTCACACTCCCTGGCCTCGTGCTCTTCCGACCCACAAAAGTGACACTTCTTGGTGCTGCACGAGGCCAGGGTATGGCCGTAGGCCATACAACGCCTGCAGAACGGGGGCTGACAGGCATAATACAACGTTCCCCTGTCAGCCCCCAGGGACAACATTGCCGGAGGATGGAGGTAGCCATCCACACTCTTCGGGGACTCCCTGAGTAACGCCTGGAAGCCGTCTTCATAATCTCAGTGTTTTTCTTCCAAATATAGGGTTACATCAAACCCCTTCTCCATTGGGTTCCCCTGAAGGCAGAGAACATCTTTAACCTTCAATTTTAGGTGCCCCATTAGGATGTTCCTCCCGAAGGTTTCTCTCCCCCAAGGCTCCATCTCTTTTTCCCGCCAAGAAAAGCGCACCGTGTTGGCCAGTCCAATCCCCGGAACCGACGGTCCAGATGTACTTTGCGCCATCTCCTCACGGACGATGGCGCACCCGTCCCACCACCTCAAACTTATAAGCAGGAAGCAAGCCAAAAAGGTGGAGCAAACAAAAGTTGACTCTCCACATCTATCAAGACAACTGGAGCACTGGGCCAGACACTCTTAAATAGAACCTGGACCAGCTCAGGTGAAACACCTTCCCACTAACGAGATGGACAAGCCAGCACAGGTGTAACACATACTGACTAACGAGGTGACACCAATCAGTGCTAACGCGCTACATGTGCTAAAGTCCAACCTCAAAACATAAATGGAAAAACCAAAGCCTGGAACACCTTCCCCCTAAAGACAACAAATATATCCTATATTTTTGTTGGACAAGTTTGCTCACCACCAACAGAAAACAACTTCCATTTCACATTATAATCAACTACAATGCTTCACCTTCACCAATATAAACAAGAAAAAACACCTATTCCTAAATAATAATAAGCAATCGTATTATTTTTTTCTCATTTTTCTTTCTTTCTTTCTTTTTATAGAATTCTAAAACTCACTAGCTTCTAGAACTCTCGTCCCCTTGAACGAGCCCAAACAAAACTCAAATCAAATTGTATTAGTCACATGCGCCGAATACAACAGTGAAATGCTTCCTTACGAGCCCCTAACCAACAGTGCAGTTTCAATACGGAAAAAAAGAAGAGACAAAACTCCAAATAAATTGTGATCATGGTAACACACTAGCTAAACGCAAAACACAAATCTTTTTGACTGCCTACCCCAGAGATAATCAGCAACCAAGTTTTCCTTACCACGGACATGTCTGATTTCAAGAGGAAACTCCTGCGATATCCGTGGTAACTTTCCACCTCACTGCAGAGCTTCTCTCTCTTTTCAGGCATGTTGTTGGATCGGGGCCTAGTCCCCAATATCATGCTCAAGTACATTTGGTTTGGCACATGTGAGAATTAACCCTGATATTCTAAAAACAGGGCAACAATGTCAATATAATTGTACCAAAAAATTGTCAGTTGGTTGCATGAATAAATATCACTATCAAATGTTACATGAAATGTAAATATGAACTTTGATTGCATCGTTATATTTTCAACGTCTTTTTAATGACATTTTGCTTGGTGGGATAGCCCAATGTCAAAACACAGTTTTAACGTGTCAAAATCAATAACCAATATGCAGAAACAGTTTGGGATAAATTGAAAACCTAACATGTGCTATATACACAAACATCTGCCACAATAATCACATTACTTGTATTTTTTAAAACAAGCTCCTTATAAACTGCACAAGCACCAGAAACACTGTTGTTTTGACAAGTAGCAATAAAACACTGATATTGATTAGGGGGGAAATTAGGTTGTATGTGCTGTTGAAACTCACACAACATAAAAAACACATGGAAATGGGAGATATAGTTTACCTCACTGGTTAGAGGACAACCTACAGAAGACAGTCAGCTGCAGTTGGAGTGATGCATTTAAATTTAGGGGTCGCTAAACAAGGGAATGCAACACTTATTTGTCATCACTCATCGATATCATGCTAAAATCATTTGTGCGAGAGGAGGGAGATTATGTTGCATGTCCTGTTAAAACGAACAGCTCAAAAACCACACGGAATCTGGGAGTAATGTGTACATCCCTGGTTAGAGGACAATTTGTAGAAAACAGCTAGCTACATTTTGATTCAAGTGGGTCGTCAACGTGGTAAGTGTAACACAACTCCTAATTGTCCCGAGAATTTATAAGCAAACAGCTGGAGGCAGGGCTTTCTCCTATAGAGCTAAATTTTTATGGAATGGTCTGCCTACTCATGTGAGACGCAGACTCGGTCTCAACCTTTTAAGTCTTTACTGAAGACTCATCTCTTCAGTAGGTCCTATGATTGAGTGTAGTCTGGCCCAGGAGTGTGAAGGCGAACGGAAAGGCTCTGGAGCAATGAACCGTCCTTGCTGTCTCTGCCTGGCCGGTTCCCCTCTCGCCACTGGGATTCTCGGCCTCTAACCCTATTACCGGGGCTGAGTCACTGGCTTACTGGTGCTCTTTCATGCTGTCCCTAGGAGGGGTGCGTCACTTGAGTGTGTTGAGTCACTGATGTGATCTTCCTGTCTGGGTTGCCACCCGGCACAGCCAGAAGAGGACTGGCCACCACCCTGGTTCCTCTCTAGGTTTCTTCCTAGGTTTTGGCCTTTCTAGGGAGTTTTTCCTAGCCACTGTGCTTCTACACTTCCATTGCTTGCTGTTTGGGGTTTTAGGCTGGGTTTCTGAACAGCACTTTGAGATATCAGCTGATGTAAGAAGGGCTATATAAATACATTTGATTTGATCTCTTATTTTGTTTGTCAATTTTTGTTAAATCACATAAATAGTACTCTTCCATTTCAGAGCTGGGATTTTTCGCCTGGATTTCCCCCGGGGCAAACGTTTAGGCTTCTACATTGTGACATCATTAAAATACTCTTACTACAATGTTAAAACATTCTACATTGTGACATGAAATCATGAATCAACTCCTTCATGTATGTATTTTCTAATATTCAATCAGAGATCCTTTATCAGATTATCTCTGGTCACAGCTATGAGATTTCTCTCCTGTGTGTGTTCTCTGGTGTTGACTCAGACTGCCAGATGAAGCAAAACTCTTCCCACATTGATCACAGCTAAAGGGTTTCTCTCCTGTGTGTATTCTCTGGTGCACTGTCAGATGGTTAGATGTAGCAAAACTCTTCCCACATTGATCACAGTTATAAGCTTTCTCTCCTGTGTGTATTATCTGGTGTTGACTCAGACTGCCAGATGAAGCAAATCTCTTCCCACATTGATCACAGCTATAAGGTTTCTCTCCTGTGTGTATTCTCTGGTGCACTGTCAGATGGTTAGATGTAGCAAAATTCTTCCCACATTGATCACAGCTATAAGGTTTCTCTCCTGTGTGTATTCTCTGGTGCACTGTCAGCTCCACAGATTGACCAAAACTCTTCCCACATTGACCACAGCTATAAGATTTCTGTCCTGTGTGTATTTTCTGGTGCACTGTCAGCTCCACAGATTGACCCAAACTCTTCCCACATTGAGCACAGCTATAAGATTTCTCTCCTGTGTGAATTTTAATGCCTGGTGAGGTGAATATCTTCCCAATGTCAGAGCAGCAGTGAGTTCTCTTCACTGTCGGAAGAGATCTGGAGAGACTCTTCTCTGCCTCTTCAGCATCATGGTGTTGTTGAGGCTCCACGATAGTACCGTCTCTCTCCTGTGTGAGCAACAAAGTCAGATGATTAAAGGCCCACAACAGCGGAAAACCACTGTAAAAGAAAGGTGAGGCCAACAGAGTAGCCATGATGTTGTACAACAATTGACGTGTGTAATGAATGCTAAAATTATTTGACAATGTCTTAAAATGAGCAAGAATAGTCATATTTTGCCTTGTTTTCACATTAGTAGTAACATTGATGATGGGAGACTAGAAATAAGTTATTTGTGTTGTTGAAACTCTAAGCAGAGTGCCAGACGACTTTTGGTCTCCAATATAGGCCCCTTTCTGTGTTTAATAAAATTGCGGCTCAAGGGCGATGCACAAACAATTTGATTGCAGAAATACCTCCCTGCTAATGAGGAAACCGCTAGTTATGGATGTAGTATATCTGCTAATGAGGAAACCAATAGTTATGAATGTAGTATATCTGCCAGAGCAAAAATGGTGAGCAAATGTATTCTGAATGTGAATGGGGGAAAACTCAGGGGAGGAACCTCCATTTCCAGAATGCTTATGAGTACATTTCACACTACTTTGGATTATAATTGTAAGGCTTATTTGAATGTCCTGCTTAATATGTTTGCTACAGTATTAAGACTTGTGTCATTATTGAAGAACCGCGTTAGACAGTATCCATTTGGGTGATGCTAATAATAAAGTTAAGATTTTTTTGTATTTCATCTTTATTTAACCAGGTAGGCCAGTCGAGAACAAGTTCTCATTTACAACTGCGACTTGGCCAGTGCAGTGAGACAAAAAACAACAGTTACATACACTTGGGATAAACAAAGGTACAGT
The DNA here is from genome assembly GCF_034236695.1 of Oncorhynchus nerka. Classification (NCBI taxonomy): domain Eukaryota; kingdom Metazoa; phylum Chordata; class Actinopteri; order Salmoniformes; family Salmonidae; genus Oncorhynchus; species Oncorhynchus nerka. The sequence continues at coordinate 39,580,437 of NC_088408.1, forward strand.
CAATAACACAATAGAAAGTCTATATACAGTGTGTGCAAATAGAGTAAGGAGGTAAGGAAATAAATAGGCCATAGTAGCGAAGTAATTACAAATTAACACTGGAGTGATGGATGTACAGATGATGATGTGCAAGTAGAAATACTGCTGTGCAAAAGAGCAAAAAAGTCAATAAAAACACGGGGATGAGGTAGGCAGTTGGATGGGCTGGGTACAGCTGCAGCGATCGGTAAACTGCTCAGATAGCTGATGCGGGAGAGTCTCCAGCTTCAGTGATTTTTGCAATTCTTTCCAGTCATTGGCAGCAGAGAACTGGAAGGAAAGGCGGCCAAAGTAGGCGTTGGCTTTGGGGATGACCAGTGAGATATACTTCCTGGAGCACGTGCTATGGGTGGGTGTTGCTATGGTGACCAGTCAGCTGAGTTAAGGCGGCCTAGCAAAGACTTATAGATGACCTGGAGCCAGTGGGTTTGGAGACGAATATGTAGCGAGGGCCAGCCGACGAGAGCATACAGGTCGCAGTGATGGGTGGTATATGGGGCTTTGGTGAAAAAACGGATGGCACTGTGATAGACTTCATCCAGTGTAGAGTGTTGGAGGCTATTTTGAAAATGACATCACCGAAGTCAAGGATTGGTAGGATAGTCAGTTTTACGAGGGTATGTTTGGCAGCGTGAGTGAAGGAGGCTTTGTTGCAAAATAGGAAGCCATTTTTTTATTTAATTTTGGATTGGAGATGCTTGACATGAGTCTGTAGGGAGAGTCTAACCAGACACCTAGGTATTTATAGTTGTCCACATATTCTAAGTCAGAACCGTCCAGAGTAGTGATGCTGGTACGGGCAGCGATTTAGTTTAACTAGCGTTTAAGAGCAGTTGGAGGCCACGGAAGGAGTGTTGTATGGCATTGAAGCTCGTTTGGAGGTTTGTTAACAGTGCCCAAAGAAGGGCCACATGTGTACAGAATGGTGTCATCTGCGTAAAGCTGGATCAAGGAATCACCCGCAGTAAGAGCAACATTGTTGGTATATACAGAGAAAAGAGTCGGCCAGAGATTTGAACCCTGTGGTACCCCCATAGAGACTGCCAGAGAAGTAGTTGGTGAACCAGGAGAGTCAGTCATTTGAGAAACCAAGGCTGTTAAGTCTGCCGATAAGAATACGGTGATTGACAAGAGTCGAAAGCCTTGGCCAGGTTGATGAAGATGGCTGCACAGTATTGTCTCTTATCGATGGCGGTTATGATATTGTTTAGGACCTTGAGCGTGGCTGAGGTGCAACCCGTGACCAGCGCGGAAACTGGATTGCACAGCGGAGAAGATACGGTGGGATACAAAATGATCAGTGATCTGTTTGTTAACTTGGCTTTCGAATACTTTAGAAAGGCAGGGCAAGATGGATATAGGTCTGTAACAGTTTGGGTCTAGAGTGTCACCCCCTTCGAAGAGGGGGATGACCGCAGAAGTGTTCCAATCTTTAGGAATCTCTGACATTTACATTACATTTACATTTAAGTCATTTAGCAGACGCTCTTATCCAGAGCGACTTACAAATTGGTGCTTTCACCTTATGACATCCAGTGGAACAGCCACTTTACAATAGTGCATCTAAGTCTTTTAAGGGGGGTGAGAAGGATTACTTTATCCTATCCTAGGTATTCCTTAAAGAGGTGGGGTTTCAGGTGTCTCCGGAAGGTGGTGATTGACTCCGCTGTGGTGATTGACTCCTCTCTGACGATAGAGAGGTTGAACAGACTAGTAATAGGGGTTGCCACAATGGCGGCGGATAAATTGAGAGGGTCCAGATTGTCTAGCCTAGCTGATTTGTACGGGCCCAGGTTTTGCAACTCAGAACATCAGCTATCTGGATTTGGGTGAAGGAGAAGCTGGGGAGGTTTGGGCAAGTAGCTGCGGGGGGTGGGGAGCTGTTGTCCGGGGTTGGGGTAGCCAGGAGGAAAGCATCGCCAGCCGTAGAGAAATGCTTCTTGAAATTCTTGATTATCGTGGATTTATCGGTGGTGACAGTGTTTCCTAGCCTCAGTGCAGTGGGCAAATGGGATGAGGTGCTCTTATTCTTTACAGTGTCCCAAAACTTTTTGGAGTTAGAGCTACAGGATGCAAATATCTGTTTGAAAAAGCTAGCTTTTGCTTTCCTAACTGACTGTGTGTATTGGTTCCTGACTTCTCTGAAAAGTTGCTCAAGCCTAGCTTCGGGGCTGGGCCACTCGGTATCATCTAGCTAGATGTGATTATCCAGTGTAATGGTCCAGAGTTTACGGCAGGAATATGGTGATGTGGTGGAGAAAAACAGTCCGATATGCTCATGGATGATATCACACTGTGTAGACTGACAAGCTAAAAGCGGCTGGTGTCTGAGCTAAAAAAGATAAAGGCTGCTAGCAGTGGCTAACAATGACTAAACAGCTAGTAGATAATTAGCTGGTTAGCTTCTGATGGAGGTCTAAAAAAATAGCAGATCCGTATCACATTGGGTGAAGCGGGCTGCCGGAAGGTATATTTAATAAAAAAATGGAAAAAGAGATTGTAATATATACAAAAAGACAAAAAAAACATAACATTTACAACAAACACGTCTTACTTCTATGCCATCTTGGATTACAAAATGACTCAGTTAAAAACCATTGGATTTAGCAAACTCTGAAATGATTTAGTATTTCTGTTTCCACGAAAACTGTTTTCCACGCGCACCATAAGGAGCCACTAAATGATACATAGTTCGAGTGCATTTCAGAATACAAAAAAACTATCCAACAGCAAGATCCAGTATTTAAGTTGAAGTTTATCATATGACAAGCGTAACATTTTGTCTATAAATACTGTTCCCTGAAGGAGATAAACTAGGTACAACATACTATTAAATTCACACCTCGTTGGAAGCCCCGCCTTCTACAGGTGATGAGCGTGAGGCTCTGATTTATTCCTTAAGTTTAATACCGCTCTTCACCGACCCAGGAAGGGGTAGGTCCAAACAGGTGTTGTACCTTGTTTCCCTCCTTCAGGGAACACTAATTATAGTGTTAGGTTCTAATTTTGAGTAAGTGAGTGTCCGTGAATAAATAACTCACGGACACTAGAGAAGCTTAACCAAGTTTAAATATTCCCAAAGGGTCATTCCAGCCGTAGTTCAGACAAAAACATGTTCTCACCATCACAAGTATATATACCCCACTTTGGACACTCCTCCTTCTCTCCAATCCTTACATCTTATGGTTTGACAGGAAAAGGGTAACAGGATACTAAACTCATAACTCCCTTCAGGGGATCTGACCTGACCTCAACCCCTCCTCCGCCTAATCCACAGATGTCCATCCGCTTCCCTTATAGCAATCCTGTGATCTCCTCCCGTCCACCCAGCACATTCCACAGCCACTCTGTCTTTCTACAGATCTCACTCCTTTATATACTCTGCGTCTGATCTATCATGTCTTTAAAATCTCAATGTTCAAAGTTTAGAATCCAATAATAGTCATAAAGTTACATTCCCTTTCAGTCGGTCAACTTTGGTAAAACATACTATGGGAAAATACAATCATTCCCCATGCCGACCCAAACGGATACTAAATGAAGGGGGCAGGTTCTCCTGGTTAAGTTGGGCCGGCAGCGTACCCTAGTGGTTAGAGCATTGGACTAGTAACCAAAAGGTTGCAAGATCAGATCCCCGAGCTGACAAGGTACAAATCAGTCATTCTGCCCCTGAACATGGCAGTTAACCCACTGTTCCTAAGCCGTCATTGAAAATAAGAATGTGTTCTTAACTGACTTGCAGAGTAAAATATAAATAAATAAATAAAAAAGGTTATGTCGATGACCGGCTCCATCTAGTCAGGTTATATTGATGACCGGCTCCATCTAGACTGGTTATATTGATGACCGGCTCCATCTAGTCAGGTTATATTGATGACCAGCTCCATCTAGTCAGGTTATATTGATGACCGGCTCCCTCTAGTCATTTGTGTCTTATTTATTTAATCAAACAGCGTGCTTAAAGCATCATTACCTTCAGTACATATAGATTTTATAAAAACACATGGGGTGATTGGTAGAAATTACAGATGACTCTTGGTTAACCAAGATGTATTTTAGTTGGGGACAACACTAGAACATGATTTTGGGGCTCCCGAGTGGCGCAGCGGACACTGCATCTCAGGGCTTGAGGTGTCACTACAGACACCCTGGTTCAAATCGAGGCTGTATCACAACCGACCGTGATTGGGAGTCCCATAGGGTGGCGCACAATTGGCCCAGCGTCGTCCGGGGTAGGCAGTCATTGTAAATAAGATTTTGTTCTTAACTGACTTGCCTAGTTAAATAAAGGTTACATTTAAATACATTTAAATAAGTGTGTTTCATGACAAACCCTTTTTTACAAATCCGTCAAGGCACCAACTTCGAAGAGAGTTTAAAACGAAGGTTTCAAACAAATTCATGAATGTGGTTACACTTCTCCTTCCCCCTTCCTCAGCTGTTTACCAAACCAAGCCTCTGGACAGCCATTTTGTTGTTGTTTAAAAAAAAACACACAACCAGGCAAACTGCAGTTGTTACATTGTTTCTAAACATAAAAAGCTTATTTGGGGATCTGATGAGGTAATTCTTCAAGAATCAATGGCTATAAATAAATAATTAAAGTCACAATATGGATGTAGCAATTGCACATTTTCGCTTTAACACCAAACATCAGTTCAACAACTGCAGAGTTTGTGCCTGTTTTTAAGACAGTACTTACTCGTGTTAATCAGGGAACGGTTTCTCAAAACCATCTTATGGCTAAATTCACCGTTAGAACCATCGGACACCTTAAGATGCGTTTGGGAAATCGAGCCAGTCTGACTAACTGTTGCTGCTGCTGAAAGAAGCGTTCCGTCCACTAGATTATACGTCACACAAGCAGCATTTCCTTAAAGTCGCACATCGTCATATTCTGAGGAGTGGCTAACGCTCAGTCAATATATTTTTTCTGTGGTTTCATTTTTCGTCAACCGTTCCATCGCATCTTAGTTAATGTAGAGACAACCGATTATGCATGTTTTTTAAATCATAGACTTCATTCACAAATCACAAATACCGGAGCATGTGAGTTCAAATTGAGTTTTTATTACTTCATAATAAAAGCCGAGCCGGACAACTGCCTTCCAGCACACACGTTTTATACATGTCATTCTTACGTCACACTCACAGTAACTCCTCTTATTGGCTCATCACCTCTGACATTTAGCCACCGTCATCATATTGCCTTCATATTAGGACATGGAACCTATAGAGTCTCAAATAGTTTCATGCATGTAGGACCATAGCAACAGACCATGGCACTCAACAGGAATAACCACATCTAATGGTGTCCAATGACCTAGAGCACAGAGAAGACTAGTTTTCATGGCTCCTTCTGAAATAAGTAATTGCCACATATGCACAGAAAAAGTCCCAATACTAAGTTATTGCTTATTGTGCAGTGGATGATTAAAATCTCTGTATGCCCATGGATGTGTAGCTAGCTATCTAGGCGATCTGTGTATGGACCCAAACGTTTGGTATACATATTAGTTCAGAACCGAGCTATGAACCTCAGCTATCATAGCCAGTTGTATCAACTTCAAAACAGCCTGAATGACATTTATGAAGCCTATGGATTGAGTAGAATATAATATCATGTTGTGCCAAGGATGCAAGTCATATATACATGTAGTTATTACCATGCATGAGCCCCACATTGTAGCCTGTACATTTAATATATTCACTGATAATGTACTCTACCATGGCAAAGAAATGTGCATAGGAGCAGGGAAGGCAGCTAAATATTCTCTCAGTTCATCACAATTACATGGTGTCTCTAGTCGGCCCAAAGGTGATCTCAAAAGCAGGTGAGGTGGCGATGATGGGACTGGGGGTTGGCATCCTCTCACATCAAAACATATCTGCAGACGAGAGACAGAAGGAGAGAGCATGTTTAAGCCTTGTTTTTATTTTAACATTGTTAGTCAATCAGGAGGTGAAATGCAAAACTGACCTTGGATCATTAACTCTGGGACTACTGCATCTATCTGTATTTCAATGTAAGGCATCTCTTTAATAATACTTCCTGTTGACCTGACCAAGTGACCTCTCACATCTGATCATGCTGTGCCCTCTATGTAGCCAGTTCAGATGCAGGAGGGGTTGACCTAAACAGCTGATATAACCTAGAGGATGTAGGGAGAAGGGGAGAGAACCTCACAGGAATCAGACTTCCTTATAGTCAAATTACACCACACTGAATATTATGTTACTATTATCTCCGTCCTTACTTCTAGGGACAGGAACAACACAAAAGTACCTGCCCTATCCAGAATAGCCTCCTCTCTCTCACTGACAGTTGAGGCTGCTATCCTGTCACCATCCTCCATGGCTGTTAGCTAGCTATCTACAAATGCATTTGGAGTTAGTTTTTTTTACAGTGATAAATAGATAGATAGCTAAAATGATGTTAGGTAGCTGGTGATATTTAATTCACTTAGATAGCCATCTGTCACGCTCGTCGCAAAGAGGAGACCAAAGCGCAGCGTGATTAGAATGCATACTTTTTAATGAAGACGATGAACACTTACCAAACCGAACGTGAAGCTATATAAAACTAGTGCAGACACAGGCAACTAGACATAAATAATAACCCACGAAATACCCAAAGAAGATGGCTGCCTAAATATGGTTCCCAATCAGAGACAACGATAAACAGCTGCCTCTAAATGAGAACCAATCTAGGCAACCATAGACATACATAAACACCTAGATAGTACACAACCCCATAAACCTACAAAACCCCTAGACAGTACAAAACACATACATCACCCATGTCACACCCTGACCTAACCAAAACAATAAAGAAAACAAAGACTACGAAGGTCAAAAAACGGGGGGAAATGATAAAACATGTATAAAAAAAGGACAACGAACAAAGGTTGCATCCCGAAGTGTCAATATACAGAAGGCAAAGTGACCGTGTCATGACAAAATTAACTCAAACGTTTTACCATTGGAACACTTGATGTAATTAAATCAAACGTTTTACCATTGGAACACTTGATGTAATTAAATCAAACGTTTTACCATTGGAACACTTGATGTAGCCTCCATTCACATTCACCATGGTTGTCTCTAGCATGCTAAAGCGTTCACAGCTGGCAATCCCTCATCGTGATTGGTTATTCCCCACCTTTTACAACATCGTCACTGAGCACCATCACTATCTTTCCTTCGTGGATCTCCTGCATGTTTACATATCTGGCATTACTCATCTCATATGTATATACTGTATTCTATACTATTCTACTGTATCCTAGTCTATGCATTACTCATCTCATATGTATATACTGTATTCTATACTATTCTACTGTATCTTAGTCTATGTATTACAAATCTCATATGTATATACTGTATCCTATCCTATTCTACTATATCTTCGTCTATGATGCACTGACATCACTCGTCCAAATACTTATATATTCTTAATTCCCTTCCTTAAGATTGTGTATTGTTAGATATTATTTGCTAGATATTACTGGACTGTTGGAACTAGCAACACAAGCATTTAGCTACACCTGCAATAACATCTGCTAAACATGTGTATGTGACAAATAAAATGTGATTTGATGTATATACAGTTGAAGTCGGAAGTTTACATACAACTCAGCCAAATACATTTAAACTCAGTTTTTCACAATTCCTGACATGTATTCCTCGTAAAAATTCCCTGTCTTAGGTTAGTTAGGATCACTACTTTATTTTAAGAATGTGAAATGTCAGAATAATAGTAGAGAGAATTATTTATTTCAGCTTTTATTTCTTTCATCACATTCCCAGTGGGTCAGAAGTTTACATACACTCAATTAGTATTTGGTAGCATTGTCTTTAAATTGTTTAACTTGGGTCAAACATTTCGGGTAGCCTTCCACAAGCTTCCCACAATAAGTTGACAGAATTTTGGCCCATTCCTCCTGACAGAGCTGGTATAACTGAGTCAGGTTTGTAGGCCTCCTTGCTCACACACGCTTTTTCAGTTTTGCCCACAAATTTTCTATAGGATTGAGGTCAGGGCTTTGTGATGGCCACTCCAATACCTTGACTTTGTTGACCTGAAGCCATTTTGCCACAACTTTGGAAGTATGCTCGGGGTCATTGTTCATTTGGAAGACCCGTTTGCCACTAAGCTTTAACTTCCTGACTGATGTCTTGAGATGTTGCTTCAAAATATCCACATCATTTTGCTCCCTCATGATGCCATCTATTTTGTGAAGTGCACCAGTTCCTCCTGCAGCAAAGCACCCCCACAACATGATGCTGCCACCCCCGTGCTTCACGGTTGGGATGGTGTTCTTCGGCTTGCAAGCATCCCCCTTTTTCCTCCAAACATAACGATGGTCATTATGACCAAACAGTTTTATATTTGTTTCATTACACCAGATGACATTTCTCCAAAAGGTATGATCCATGTCCCCATGTGCAGTTGCAAACCGTAGTCTGGCTTTTTTATGGAGGTTTTGGAGCAGTGGCTTCTTCCTTGCTGAGCAGCCTTTCAGGTTATGTCGATATAGGACTCATTTTACTGTGGATATAACATCTTCACACGGTCATTTGCTGTTGTTCTGGGATTAATTTGCACTTCTTGCACCAAAGTACATTCATCTCTAAGATACAGAACGCATCTGATGGCTGCGTGGTCCCATGGTGTTTATACTTACGTACTATTCTTTTGGTCAGATGAACGTGGTACATTCAGGCATTTGGAAATTGCTCCCAAGGATGAACCAGACTTGTGGATTTCTTTTGATTTTCCCATGATGTCAAGCAAAAACGCACTGAGTTTGAAGGTAGGCCTTGAAATATACCCACAGGTACACCTCCAATTGACTCAAATGATGTCAATTAGCATATCAGAAGCTTCTAAAGCCATGACATAATTTTCTGGAATTTTCCAAGCTGTTTTAAAGGCACAGTCAACTTAGTGGATGTGAACCTCTGACCCACTGGAATTGGGATACAGTGAATTATAAGTGAAATAATCTGTCTGTAAGCAATCGTTAGAAAAATGACTTGTGTCATGCACAAAGTAGATGTCCTAAATGTGTGGTGTGGTTTAAAAACAAGTTTTAATGACTCCATCCTAAGTGTATGTAAACTTCCAACTTAAACTGTATTCTATACTATCTACTGTATCAGTCTTTCCTGCTCTGACATTGCTCGTCCATATATTTTTATTCCATTACTTAGATTTACGTGTATTAGGTATTTGTTGTGAAATTGTTAGATATTACTGCATTTATGTGTATGTGACAAATAACATTTGATTTGATTTATTATGAAGGTCACTTGTGTCAAATGTACTTTTCCCCACTCATGTCTTTACATTGCTTATGCATATTCGGTGGCCTGACTGCGTCCAGACTATGTCAAAGGCCCATCCTGGAAGATCTGAACCTAATGCAGCTTGGAGTGATCAGATGACAGAAGTCCCATTTAGGTGCAACTGAGGCCATAGATGCTCCATATCCATTACTTTGAGTGTTTTATAAAATATAAATAAATGTGTTTATTTCTGTGTTGCAGGGGCAGTCAAGAAATGGAACGGCAAGACCACAGAACATGACATAAGCAGAGCTGCGGGAGACCACCTCAAGCCCCTGGTAGAGCCGGGGGTGGTGTTTACCACTCTACCACGCCTTCAGCAGGCTGGAAAAGTGGGATTGATCTGTTTGATCCATTTGTTGATTTCAGTTCTCAGTAGTTGAAACCTTCGACGTATTGTTGATTTCAAAGATTTTCATTTTCAACAAATGCACTGGGTTGGTTGAAAAGTGATACGAAACGTACATACCATGCACTATATTGATATAGTGGAAGATATACTGAATTTATACTGTTTTTCATACTAAGATGGACCAGGATATGTGTTGCTTTTGCACATATTTGTTAATTGGTTTTGCAAGAGTCTGTTGATTGGTCAGTCATTGGGTCCATTTGTTTTGCAATATGTTCAAATCAAAACAAGTTATTTATACAGCACATTTCAGACATGGATGCAACACAATGGCTTCACAGGGGGAAAAACCTATGAAAATAAAAAACTATTTAGTACACAACAAACATAAGAGGATAAACAACAGAAGATTAACAACTTAAAGACTAATGAGCATCCTAAGGAAAATGCCATTTTATTAAAATATTATAATCAGAACAGGTGTAACACATACTGACTAACGAGGTGACACCAATCAGTGCTCCCTATGTGCTAACGAGCTATACGTGCTAACGTTCAACCTCAAAACATAAATGCAAAAACCAAATCCTGCAACACCTCCCCCTTAAGACAACAAATATATCCTATATTTTTGTTGGACAAGTTTACTCACCACCAACAGAAAACAACTTCCATTTCACATGATAATCAACTACAATGATTCACATTCTACAATATGGCTGTCAACAATTAAAAACACAACACAAAAAGTGTTTTTTGAAAAACTCACTAGCTTCAAGAGCTCTCAGTCAGTTGGTTGCATAAATAATTAGGATTAAATGTTACATGAATTGTAAATATGAAATATCAAAACCAAATGTACACCCCTTTGTTAATATGTATTGGCTATAATTCACTTAATGGTGAGGCATGGAATAATACAAATGTACATTTTGTCGGGCTGAATATTTTAAATGTGAGGTGATTTGAGTCATGCTTCTTCAGTAGTGGAATAAAGACAATTAGCATTTGAATGTTGTCAAGAAATACTGGAGTGATGTAGGGTTGTTAATAAAATTGATTACAGACCAATTCTTTACACTGTGTCCATGTGTATAAGCTGCAAGTACATTGAAATTAATTTCAAGTCACTGACAAAAATCATCTTTTCATCTTTTACTTTCAACTACAACCGAACCGAATATTGGACATCAGGCATAGTCTTATTTTCAATTACATTTTGCTAGGTGGAATAGCCCCAATGTCAAAACACTGTTTTAACATGTACAAATCAATAAACAAAATGCATAAACAGTTTGGGATACATTCAAAACCTAAACGTAAAATGTGCTATATACACAACATCTGCCACAATAATCATATTACTTGTATTTTTTAAGCAAGCTCCTTATAGACTGCACAAGCACTGATATCGATTAATTGGGAAATCAGGAAACTAACGCAACAAACAAAAAAACAAACATGAAAGACAGTCAGCTACATTTGAGTGATGCATTTAAATGTAGGGGTCACTACACAAAGGAACGCAACACTTATTTGTCATCACCCATCGATATCATGTTAAAATCATTTGTGCGAGAGGAGGGAGATTATGTTGCATGTCCTGTTAAAACTAACAGCTCAAAAATCACACGGAATCTGGGAATAATGAATACATCACTGGTTAGAGGACAATTTGTAGAAAACAGCTAGCTACATTTTGATTCAAGTGGGTCACCAACACTGTAAGTGCAACACAACTATTTTTTTGTTAGTCACTTTTTGTTATACCACATAAATAGTACTCTTTCAATTCAGAGCCTGGATTATTCCCCTGAGGCTAATATCCATATCATGTTGAAATCAATAGAACAGGGGGCAAACGTTTAGGGTTCTACATTGTGACATCATTAAAATACTCCTTCTACAATGTTAAAACATTCTACATTGTGACATTAATTCACTGATATCATGAAACAACTCCTTCATGCATGTACTTTCTGATATTTGATCAGAGATCTTTAATCAGATTATCTTTGTTCACAGCTAAGAGGTTTCCCTCATGTGTGTGTTCTCTTGTGTACAGTCAGCTGCCCAGATCGACCAAAACTCTTCCCACATTGATCACAGCTATAAGGTTTCTCTCCTGTGTGTGTTCTCTGGTGCACTGTCAGATCGCTAGATTGACCAAAACTCTTCCCACAATGACCACAGCTATAAGGTTTCTCTCCTGTGTGCGTTCTCTGGTGTAGAGTCAGATTGCTAGATGCAGTAAAACTCTTCCCACATTGATCACAGCTATAAGGTTTCTCTCCTGTGTGTGTTCTCTGGTGCACTGTCAGATCGCTAGACTGACCAAAATTCTTCCCACAATGACCACAGCTATAAGGCTTCTCTCCTGTGTGAGTTCTCTGGTGTAGAGTCAGATTGCTAGAATCAGTAAAACTCTTCCCACAGTGACCACAGCTATAGGGTTTCTCTCCTGTGTGTATTCTCTGGTGCACTGTCAGATAGCTAGATTGACCAAAACTCTTCCCACATTGACCACAGCTGTAAGGTTTCTCTCCTGTGTGTGTTCTCTGGTGTACAATTAGATAGCTAGATGTAGTAAAACCCTTCCTACATTGATCACAGCTATAAGGTTTCTCTCCAGTGTGTGTTCTCTGGTGTGATATCAGGCTGGTTGAACGAGTAAAACTCATCCCACATTGAGTACAGCTAAAAGATTTCTCTCCTGTGTGGATCCTCTGATGAATTTTAATGCCTGATGAGGAGGGGAATCTCTTCCCACAGTCAGAGCAGCAGTGAGTTCTCTTCCCTGTGGATCTCTGCAGGTGTTTCTTGAGGTGTTCTGATCTGGAGGAACTCTTCTCTGCCTCTTCAGCATCATGAGGTTGTTGAGGCGCCCCAGAGGATCCATGATAGTCACATCTCTCTCCTGTGTGAACAACAAGTCAGACAGATGGTTAAAGGCCCACAACAGCGGAAATCCACTGTAAAAGGTGATGCCAACAGCGTAGCCATGATGTTGTATAACAATTGACGTCTCTAATGAATGTAAAAATTATTTGTCTTAAAATTAGCAAGAAAAGTCTTATTTTAGTAGTAACATCAATGATTGTAGGCTAGAAATAAGTTAATCATGTTGTTGAAACTCTAAGCAGTGTGCCAGATGACTTTTGGTCTCCAATATAGGCCCCTTTCTGTGTTTAATAAAATTTCGTCACGAGGGCGATGCACAAGCAATTTGGTTGTAGAAACTCCTTCCTGCTGATGAGGAAACCGATGGTTATGGATGGTAGTATATCTGCCTGGAGCAAAAAATGGTGAGCAAAATGTTTAGTTTTTCACAATGTATTCGGAATATGTATAGGGGAATACTCAGGGGAGTAACCTCCATTTCCAGGTTGCTTATGAGTACATTTCACACTACTTTGGATTATAATTGTAAGGCTCGTTTGAATGTCCTGCTTAATATAATGTTTGTGTCATCCTCGCAAATCAACTGCTTTATACTTAAAATAACATTTCAACCAGTAAAATGCTCTTTGGCTAGCTTTGCCATCAGCCTGACAATGAGGGTTTGTAAACTAAGTGTTTGCCAAATTGGCCCATAACTTCACCTAACAATAACATAGACCTACTGTAGGACCCATAATTTCACTTAACAACAAATGTCGTGTTGTTTGCCATTTGAATGGCATTCAGAAAACAATTTCCTGGATCAGCTGATGATAGTTGAACACGTGACTAACTAAACAGCTACAGTATTAAGAATTATATGTAATTATTGAAGAACCACGTTAATGACAGTATGCATTTGGGTGTTGTCAATCAACTTATGACTCAGTTAAAACAATTGGATTTAGCAAACTGAAATGATTTCGTATTTCTGTGCCCACAAAAACTGTTTTTCCAGCATAACAAAAGAAGCCACTAAATGTTATAGTTCGAGTGCATTTCAGAATACAAAAAAAAACTGTCCGACAGCAAGATCCCATATTTAAGTTGAAGCTTATCATATGACAAGCGTAACGTTATGACTATAACTACTGTTCCCTGAAGGAGGGAAACGAGGTACAACATACTATTAAATCAACATGTTATGACTATAACTACTGTTCCCTGAAGGAGGGAAACGAGGTACAACATACTATTAAATCAACATGTTATGACTATAACTAATGTTCCCTGAAGGAGGGAAACTAGGTACAACATACAATTAAATCCGCGCCTCACTGGAAGCCCCACCTTCCACAGGTGGATGAGCGTGTGGTATGGACTTATTCCTTAAATTTAATACCGCTCTTCCCTGACCCAGGAAGGGGTGGGGCCAAACAGATGTTGTACCTCGTTTCCCTCCTTCAGGGAACAGCAATTATAGTCATAAAGTTACACTCCCTTTCAGTCGGTCAACATTGGTATAACATACTATGGGGAAATAGAATCAAATGGACACTAAATGAAACGGCCCCTGGCAGACCACGCAGACCATGCAAGATGGGGCTGACAGAGATGGTCGCCTCGCTTCAGGTCCTTAAACTATGCAGTTATTTGTTGTTTTATGTATTATTATCGCAGGAGAGGCAGACGGAGCGGCCCACTGGTCAGACTCAGAAGGTGAGCACACCATCCACCCCTTCAGAGCATATTCGCCAATGTCCAATCTCTAGACAACAAGGTGGACAAAAGTAGGGCATGAGTTGACTTCCAGAGAGACATCAGAGATTGTAACATTCTCTGTTTCACGGAAACATGGCTCACTCGGGATACGTTGTCAGAGTTGGTACAGCCACCCGGATTCTTCATGCATTGCGCCAACAGAAATGAAAATTTCTCCGGCAAGAAGGGAGGGGATATATGCCTTTTGATTAACGACTCATGGTGTAATCATAACAACATACAGGAACTCAAGTCCTTTTGTTCACCGGACCTTGAATTCCTTACAATCAAATGCCGACCACATTATCTTCCAAGAGAATTCTCTTCGATTACAGTCACAGCCGTGTATATCCCTCCCAAGCAGATACGTTGTCAGCCCTGAAAGAACTTCACTGAACTCTATGGAAACTGGAAACCATACATCCCGAGGCTGCATTTATTGTAGCTGGGGATTTTAACAAAGTTAACCTGAGAACAAGCGTTCCTAAATCCTATCATCATATCAACTGCGCGACTCGAGCTGCTAGCATTCTGGATCACTGCTACTCTAACTTCCGCGATGCATAGAAAGTCCTCCCCTGACCTGCCTTCGGAAAACCTGACCATGACTCCATCTTGTTGCTCCCAGCTTATAAACAGAAACTCAAACAGGAAACGCCCAGTCAGGTCTATTCAACCCTGATCTGACCAATCGGATTCCACGCTTCAAGATTGCTTCGATCACGTGGACTGGGATATGTTCCGGATAGCATCGGACAACAACATTGATGTATACGCTGACTCGGTGAGCGAGTTTATTAGCAAGTGCATTAGAGCTGTCGTACCCACTGTGACTATTAAAACGTTTCCTAATCAGAAACCGTGGATTGATGGCAGCATTCGCGCAAAACTGAGAGCGCAAACCTGAGAGCGCAAACCACCGCTTTTAACCATGGCAAGGCGACCGGAAATATGACCGAATACAAACACTGCAGCTATTCCCTCAACAAGGCAATCAAACAAGCAAAGCTTCAAACAAGCAAAGCGTCAAACAAGCAAAGTATAGGGACAAAGTAGTCTCAATTCAACGGCTCGAACACGAGACGTATGTGGCAGGGTCTACAGTCAATCACTGATTACAAAAAGAAAACCAGCCCCGTCACAGACATTGACGTCTTGCTACCACACAAATTAAACAACTTCTTTGCTTGCTTTGAGGACAAAACAGTGCTACCGACACGGCCCGCTACCATAGACTGTAGGCTCTCCTTCTCCGTGGCTGACTTAAAACATTTAAACGTGTCAACCCTCGCAAGGCTGCCGGCCCAGACGGCATCCCTCGCCGCGTCCTCAAGGAATTCACAGACCAGCTGGCTGGTGTGTTTACAGACATATTCAATCAATCCCTATCCCAGTCTGCTGTCCCCACATGCTTCAAGATGGCAACCATTATTCCTGTTCCAAGGAAAGCTAAGAACTAAATGACTATTGCCCCATTGCACTCACTTCCATCATCCTGAAGTGCTTTGAGAGACTAGTCAAGGAGCATATCACCTCCACCCTACCCGATACCCTAGACCCACTCCAATTTGCTTACCGCCCCAATAGGTCCACTGACGATGCAATCGCCATCGCACTGCACACTGCCCTCTCATCTAGACAAGAGAAATACCTATGTAAGAATGCTGTTCATTGACTACAGCTCAGGATCTAACACCATAGTACCCTCCAAACTCGTCATTAAGCTCAAGACCCTGGGTCTTGACCCCGCCTTGTGCAACTGGGTCCTGGACTTTCTGACCGGCCATCCCCAGGTGGCGAAGGTAGGAAATAATATCTCCACCCCGCTGATCCTCAACACTGGGTCCCCATAAGGGTGCATTCTCAGCCCTCTCCTGTACTCCCTGTTCACCCATGACTGCATGGCCATGCACGCCTCCAACTCAATCATCAACTTTGCAGACAACGCTACAGTGGTCGGCTTGATTACCAACAACGACGTGACAGCCTACAGGGAAGAGGCGAGGGCCCTCGGAGTCTGGACTTCAGGAAACTGCAGAGTGATCACCCCCCCATCCACATCGACAGGACAGTAGTGGAGTAGGTGGAAAGTTTTAAGTTCCTCGGCGTACACGTCACAGACAAGCTGAAATGGTCCACCCACACAGACAGTGTGGTGAAGAAGGCGCAACAGTGCCTCTTCAGCCTCAGGAGGCTAAAGAAATTTGGCTCCTCACCTAAAACAATCACAAACTTTTACAGATGCACAATTCGAGAGAATCCTGTCGGGCTGTATCACCACCTGGTATGGCAATTGCACCTCCCTCAAACGCAAGGCTCTCCAGAGGGTGGTCCGGTCTGCACCACGCATCAACGGGGCAAACTACCTGCCCTCCAGGACACCTACACCACCCAATGTCACAGGAAGGCCAAAAAGATCATCAAGGACAACAACCACCCGGGCCACTGCCTGTTCACCCCGCTATCATCCAGAAGGCGAGGTCAGTACAGTTGCATCAAAGCTGGAACCGAGAGACTGAAAAACAGCTTCTATCTCAAGGCCATCAGACTGTTCAACAGCCATCACTAACATAGAGAGTACACCCCTAAGTGAAATAGGGCTCAATTAGCCATTTTCCCTCCCCAGTGTCAAGTGATTCGTTATTGTTATAAGGTCTCAGGTGTGAATGGGGAGCAGATGTGTTAAATTTGGTGTCATCGCTCTCACACTCCCTCATACTGACTGGTCACTGGAAGTTCAACATGGCACCTCATGGCAAAGAACTCTGAGGATCTTAAAAAAAGAATTGTTGCTCTACATAAAGATGGCCTGGGCTATAAGAAGATTGCCAAGACCATGAAAATGAGCTGCAGCACGGTGGCCAAGACCATACAGCGGTTTAACTGGACAGATTCCACTCAGAACAGGACTCGCCATGGTCGACCAAAGAAGTCGTGCTCAGAGTCACATCCATAGGTTGTCTTTGGGAAATAGACGTATGAGTGCTGCCAGCATTGCTGCAGAGGTTGAAGGGGTGGGGGGTCAGCCTGTCAGTGCTCAAACCATACGCCGTACACTGCATCAAATTGGTCTGCATGGCTATGGTCCCAGAAGGAAGCCTCTTCTAAAGATGATGCACAAGAAAGCCCGCAAACAGTTTGCTGAAGACAAGCAGACTAACGACATGGATTACTGAAACCATGTCCTGTGGTCTGATGAGACCAAGATAAACTTATTTGGTTCAGATGGTGTCAAGCGTGTGTGGCGGCAACCAGGTGAGGAGTACAAAGACAAGTGTGTCTTGCCTACAGTCAAGCATGGTGGTGGGAGTGTCATGGTCTGGGGCTGCATGAGTGCTGCTGGCCCTGGGGAGCTACAGTTCATTGAGGGAACCATGAATGCCAACATGTACTGTGACATACTGAAGCAGAGCATGATCCCCTCCCTTCAGAGACTGGGCCGCAGGGCAGTATTCCAACATGATAACGACCCCAAACACACCGCCAAGACGACCACTGCCTTGCTAAAGAAGCTGAGGGTAAAGGTGATGGACTGGCCAAGCATGTCTCCAGATCTAAACCCTATTGAGCATATGTGGGGCATCCTCAAACGGAAGGTGGAGTGCAAGGTCTCTAACATCCACCAGCTCCGTGATGTCGTCATGGAGGAGTGGAAGAGGACTCCAGTGGCAACCTGTGAAGCTCTGGTGAACTCCATGCCCAAGAGGGTTAAGGCAGTGCTGGGAAATTATGGTGGCCACACAAAATATTGACACTTTGGGCCCAATTTTGAAATTTTCACTTAGGGGTGTACTCACTTTTGTTGCCAGCGGTTTAGACATTAATGGCTGTGGGTTGAGTTATTTTGAGGGGACAGCAAATGTACACTGTTATACAAGCTGTACACTCACTACTTTACATTCTAGCAAAGTGTCATTTCTTCAGTGTTGTCACATGAAAAGATATACTCAAATATTTACAAAAATGTGAGGGGTGTACTCACTTTTATGATATACTGTATCCTACATAACTCACCTCATATGTATATACTGTATTCTATACCATTTCTGCATCTTGCCTATGATGCACGGCCATTGCTCATCCATGTATTTATATGTACATATTCCTTACATTTGTGTGTATAAGGTAGTTGATGTGAATTTATTCGATTACTTGTTAGATATTACTGCATTGTCGGAACTAGAAGCACAAGCATTTCTCTACACTTGCATTAACATCTGCTAACCATGTGTATGTGACCAATAACATTTGATTTGACCCCGCAAGATTTGTCAGTTTTGTCAATTTATTCATTATCTTTTGTTTGAAACCCTCCTGTCAATGTTGAGTAAGGATACACACCTGATTATCCATTTAGAAGTAGGATTAGTCTACCGGACAATAGTTCGTCAAATTATTTTAGTAAAATATTTTTGGCTCTCACCCTTTTGATAACCACTCAGCATTGAAAGGGGAAAATGTATTGCTCTGATCCAATGGAAATGTCATAAAATACCTGATTACTTCTTATTCTTTGCACAAATAGCCGACAGCTGTGTCTGTCTCGAACTCACTGGCGCGGGAAACTGAGGGCACAGAATATTTTATACAATGTTGCAAGCTTGCTATCTCCTTTCGGGCTGACCCAGTTGATAGTTGATACAATGTTTCCAGTTTGTTGTAGACATGTCATTCGCAGCCAATGTGATTTAGAGGATATTTATTTTTATCCAGATATTTTCTACCTGCTGGCTGCAATGTTTATTTGTTGGCTTTATTTAGGCTGTTTTACATAGTTGGCAAAGGCAATAAAAGTTACTTTTAGGTTTGTATCATTTTTTATGTAGATTTAGAATGTAGCTTAGTCACAGACAATGATTTTGAGATACTATTTTTTTTAAATTAAACTGTTCCAAGAAAATGTGCATATGAAAATAATAACTGGCACACAGATTGGTAGAAATTGTCAGATAAATTGGCACTCCAACTGGAAAAGGTTGCAGACTGCTGCTGTAGTCTATTACTGAAAACTTCAGGAGCAAAATGGCAGAATTTACGAAGTCAGGCAGCGGGAGGAGGGGGGGGTGGGGTTTCCTTCTAGTTAGTTTATATTGATGACTGGAACCCTCTAGTTATGACTTCGAGTCATTTGTGTGTCTTAATTATTAAATCAAACACCATGCTTAAAGTATCAAATAAAATGTATTTATAAAGCCCTTCTTACATCAGCTGATATCTCAAAGTGCTGTACAGAAACACAGCCTAAAACCCCAACAGCAAGCAATGCAGGAGTAGAAGCATGGTGGCTAGGAAAAACTCCCTAGAAAGGCCAGACCTAGGAAGAAACCAGGTTGTGAGGGGTGGCCAGTCCTCTTCTGGCTGTGCCGGGTGGAGATGATAATAGAACATGGTGTTCAAATGTTCATAGGTGACCAGCAGGGTCAAATAATAATAATCACAGTGGATGTCGAGGTAGCAACAGGTCAGCACCTCAGGAGTAAATGCCAGTTGGCTTTTCATAGCAAGTTCAGACAAGTTCAGTACATATAGTTGATTTTATAAAAACACATGGGGCGATTGGTAGAAAGAACAGATGACTCTTGGTTGACCAAGATGTTTTTTTTAGTTGGGGACAGCACTAGAACATGATTTTGGGGCACCAGAGTGGCACAGCAGACACTGCATCTCAGGGCTTGAGGCGTCACTACAAACACCCTGGTTCAAATCCAGGCTGTATCACAACCGGCCGTGATTGAGAGTTCCATAGGGCGGCGAAACAATTGGCCCAGCGTCATCCGGGGTAGGCAGTCATTGTAAATAAGAATTTGTTCTTAACCGACTTGCCTAGTTAAATAAAGGTTACATTTAAATAAATAAAAAAGTGTTTTATGACAAACCATTTTTTACAAATCCGTCAAGGCACCAACTTTGAGAAGGATTTAAAACAAAGGTTTCAAACCAATTCATGAATGTAATTGAATCTAGGTATGTCTTGCCTTTAATGTAAGGGCATGAAATATATATATATATATATATATTTTTATATATACACTGCTCAAAAAAAATAAAGCGAACACTAAAATAACACATCCTAGATCTGAATGAATGAAATATTCTTATTAAATACTTTTTTCTTTACATAGTTGAATGTGCTGACAACAAAATCACACAAAAATGATCAATGGAAATCAAATTTATCAACCCATGGAGGTCTGGATTTGGAGTCACACTCAAAATTAAAGTGGAAAACCACACTACAGGCTGATCTAACTTCGATGTAATGTCCTTAAAACAAGTCAAAATGAGGCTCAGTAGTGTGTGGCCTCCACGTTCCTGTATGACCTCCCTACAATGCCTGGGCATGCTCCTGATGATGTAGCGGATGGTCTCCTGAGGGATCTCCTCCCAGACCTGGACTAAAGCATCCGCCAACTCTTGGACAGTCTGTGGTGCAAAGTGGCGTTGGTGGATGGAGCGAGACATGATGTCCCAGATGTGCTCAATTGGATTCAGGTCTGGGGAACGGGCGGGCCAGTCCATAGCATCAATGCCTTCCTCTTGCAGGAACTGCTGACACACTCCAGCCACATGAGGTCTAGCATTGTCTTGCATTAGGAGGAACCCAGGGCCAACCGCACCAGCATCTGGTCTCACAAGGGGTCTGAGGATCTCATCTCGGTACCTAATGGCAGTCAGGCTACCTCTGGCGAGCACATGGAGGGCTGTGCGGCCCCCCAAAGAAATGCCACACCACACCATGACTGACCCACCGCCAAACCGGTCATGCTGGAGGATGTTGCAGGCAGCAGAACGTTCTCCACGGCGTCTCCAGACTGTCACATGTGCTCAGTGTGAACCTGCTTTCATCTGTGAAGAGCACAGGGCGCCAGTGGCGAATTTGCCAATAATGGTGTTATCTGGCAAATGCCAAACGTCCTGCACGGTGTTGGGCTGTAAGCACAACCCCCCCCTGTGGATGTCGGGCCCTCATACCACCCTCACGGAGTCTGTTTCTGACCGTTTGAGCAGACACATGCACATTTGTGGCCTGCTGGAGGTCATTTTGCAGGGCACTGGCAGTGCTGCTCCTCCTTGCACAAAGGCGGAGGTAGCGGTCCTGCTGCTGGGTTGTTGCCCTCCACGTCTCCTGATGTACTGGCCTGTCGCCTGGTAGTGCCTCCATGGTATGGACACTACGCTGACAGACACAGCAAACCTTCTTGCCACAGCTCACATTGATGTGCCATCCTGGATGAGCTGCACTACCTGAGCCACATGTGGGTTGTAGACTCCGTCTCATGCTACCACTAGAGTGAAAGCACCGCCAGCATTCAAAAGTGACCAAAACATCAGCCAGGAAGCATAGGAACTGAGAAGTGGTCTGTTGTTATCACCTTATTGGGGGGTGTCTTGCTAATTGCCTATAATTTCCACCTGTTGTCTATTCCATTTGCACAACAGCATGTGAAATTTATTGTCAATCAGTGTAACTTCCTAAGTGGACAGTTTGATTTCACAGAAGTGTGATTGACTTGGAGTTACATTGTGTTGTTTAAGTGTTCACTTTATTTTTTTGAGCAGTGTATATATATATATATATATATATATATATATATATATATATATATATATATCCTAGAAACCTGGTTAAACTATCATTATGACAGCATGGATGAATTCTAGAATATACTATATATCCTAGAAACCTGGTTAAACTATCATTATGACAATATTGGATGAATTCTACAATATACTATATGGACTAGAAACCTGGTTAAACTATCATTGTGACATCATGGCTGAATTCTAGAATATACTATATGGCCTAGAAACCTGGTTAAATTATCATTATGACATCATGGATGGCCAGTCCTTGTATTCACAGTGTAGTGAATTCAGGGGGTAGCCCTGAGCTGAATTCAAACCTGGGTCCAGCGACTGTCAAGCCAAAACCTTATAACTGTTACGTTACATTTCTCCAGCCCCCATCCTTCAGCTGTTTACCAAACCAAGACTCTGGGCAGCCATTTTGTTGCTGTTTAAAAACTAGGTTTCCCCTTTAAAAACCCACACATCAATCAACCAACCGCACATCAATCAACCAACCACACATCAGTTAAACAACTGCAGAGTTTGTGCCTCTGTATTTAATTAAGACAGTACTTACTAGTGTTAATCAGGGCCTGGTTTCTCAAAACCATCTTACGGCTAAGTTCATCATTAGAATCATTGGATGCCTTAAGATGCGTTTGAGAAACAGGGACCAGAAATCTAGTTTCCTCCTTTTTGCATGTGACAGTCATCTCCCCATCCTCCTCTTTCTCTTCCTCCTCCTCTTTCACTCTGAACGAGTCCTCTTCTTTCACTGAAACATCTTTCTCTTCTTCTTTCACTGTAACAGCCTCACCCTCTACTTGTTTTACTGCGATATCCTCTTCTTCCTCCTCTTCTTTCACAATAACGTTCAACCAAAGACCTTTCTCCGTCCAGCAGACCTCTTCTGTAGCAGGAGGAGAGAACCTTAGTGAGCTCATGGTAAGGAATGTTAGCTAGCTAGGCTAATACTAACTTAACCAGCACGCTAGTTTACTAACAGCAGCAACACCGTAAATATGAAATGAAATCGGATAACCAACTAGACGACAGAATTGGATTTGAAACACAGTGGCTAATATACACGAAAGTGTCTAAAGAGCTTTACTGGTTCGGCTATTTTGTCTAGCAAGCTACCGAGGTGGCTGACTAAGTGTTGCTGCTGTTGAAAGAAGCGTTCCGTCCACTAGAATATACGTCACACTAGCATCATTGCCTTAAAGTCGCACATGGTCATCTGCTGACTGGAGTGGGTAACGCAGTTGAGTAAACATGTTTATTTTATCTTCAGACAAGTTAAAGTGTAGGAAGCATGAGTTTTTTTCTCACCAGAGTAACAATACAGTGTGGTTAAAGACTTAGTAACTGAGTTGTAATAACGATATGGTTACCTATAAGCACAAATAGTTATGTTTTTGCATGATTTCATATTTATTCACTTATTTCCAGATATCTGCTAAACTACTAATGCACTATTTCTCAACGTAATATGGAGGATCTACTCTGTGCTACGGAGTTTGTATGCTAGCTCAAACTTGCAAAAGTTAGCCACACCTCATGCTTTCATATACTGCGTGGTTGTGATATCTAGTGGGAACGCATTAGAACGGTAGGCTCCGGTGCCTTCTTGCCAGTAGGGATGTTACTTTTGATACCGGAGCAACGAGGCATGCGTCGAAATCGCTAAGCAGTATATTTCAAAGCTGTGTGCTGATGCCTGTATTACTTTATCAGCAGCACGTGATCAATGACGTCTGAAGCTTCATTTCATCGAACAACCACCAGATTGGTTTGGTATTGGACTTGTTCGACACTGCAGGCGACTGCCAACTGACTGATCTACAAATCATCTTACATCATAAATAACTATTCATTATTATTTATAAATCAGTCAGCCAGTGACCATTTACCCACAATGCAGCATGATGCTCTCGAACATGGCCAGTGGTTTAGTAGATGACATAAAGGCGATGCTGCGCACGTGCTACGGTGTGGGACGTCATCTATAATAATGACATAAAGGCTATGCTGCGCACGTGCTACGGTGTGGAATGTCATCTATAATAATGACATGAAAGCTATGCTGCTACGTGCTACGGTGTGGGTTGTCATCTATAATAATGACATGAAAGCTATGCTGCTACGTGCTACGGTGTGGGTTGTCATCTATAATAATGCTACGGTGTGGGACTGTCATCTATAATAATGACATAAAGGCTATGCTGCTACGGTGTGGGATGTCATCTATGTGGTTGTTATAAATTCTATGTTTCTCAAAGCCTTGAGTAATGAACCTATTTTTGACACAATTGCCTGGAAAGCGTCAATGCTTTAGGAATCTTTGTTCCCCCATTACTACTTTTCAGCAAATTCTCTGTGAAGTAGACTATGGGAGTTTTGTAACTTTTACAACCGTGGCTTACTGCTAGAGCACTAGCTGACATCTGGAATCTATTTTGGATTTGGGGGACTTTCCCTGCCATCAATCTGTGTCTGCTCTTTTGATCTGCAGTCATGTTTTAGTTTGGTTTTGTTAATCGGGTTCTAACTGGTCTCCGGTAGTTGGGCTCCAGCTTGCTGACCATAGCTAGTTGGCTATATAGCTAATGTTAGCTGGCTGACTAAGATAACTGCATATACAGTGGGGCAAAAATGGATTTAGTCAGCCACCAATTGTGCAAGTTCTCCCACTTAAAAGGATGAGAGAGGCCTGTAATTTTCATCATAGGTACACTTCAACTATGAAAGACAAAATGGAAAAAAAATCCAGAAAATCACATTGTATGATTTTTTATGAATTTATTTGCAAATTATGGTGGAAAATAAGTACTTGATCACCTACAAACAAGCAAGATTTCTGGCTCTCACAGACCTGTAACTTCTTCTTTAAGAGGCTCCTCTGTCCTCCACTCGTTACCTGTATTAATGGCACCTGTTTGAACTTGTTATCAGTATAAAAGACACATGTCCACAACCTCAAACAGTCACACTCCAAACTCCACTATGGCCAAGACCAAAGAGCTGTCAAAGGACACCAGAAACAAAATTGTAGACCTGCACCAGGCTGGGAAGACTGAATCTGCAATAGGTAAGCAGCTTTGTTTGAAGAAATCAACTGTGGGAGCAATTATTAGGAAATGGAAGACATACAAGACCACTGATAATCTCCCTCGATCTGGGGCTCCACGCAAGATCTCACCCCGTGGGGTCAAAATGATCACAAGAACAGTGAGCAAAAATCCCAGAACCACACGGGGGGACCTAGTGAATGACCTGCAGAGAGCTGGGAGCAAAGTAACAAAGCCTACCATCAGTAACACACTATGCCGCCAGGGACTCCAATCCTGCAGTGCCAGACGTGTCCCCCTGCTTAAGCCAGTACATGTCCAGGCCCATCTGAAGTTTGCTAGAGAGCATTTGGATGATCCAGAAGAAGATTGGGAGAATGTCATATGGTCAGATCAAACCAAAATATAACTTTTTGGTAATAACTCAACTCGTCGTGTTTGGAGGACAAAGAATGCTGAGTTGCATCCAAAGAACACCATACGTACTGTGAAGCATGGGGGTGGAAACATCATGGTTTGGGGCTGTTTTTCTGCAAAGGGACCAGGACGACTGATCCGTGTAAAGGAAAGAATGGGGCCATGTATCGTGAGATTTTGAGTGAAAAGCCTCCTTCCATCAGCAAGGGCATTGAAGATGAAATGTGGCTGGGTCTTTCAGCATGACAATGATCCCAAACACACCGCCCGGGCAACGAAGGAGTGGCTTCGCAAGAAGCATTTCAAGGTCCAGGAGTGGCCTAGCCAGTCTCCAGATCTCAACCCCATAGAAAATCTTTGGAGGGAGTTGAATGTCTGTGTTGCCCAGCAACAGCCCCAAAACATCACTGCTCTAGAGGAGATCTGCATGGAGGAATGGGCCAAAATACAAGCAGCAGTGTGTGAAAACCTTGTGAAGACTTACAGAAAACGTTTGATTTCTGTCATTGCCAACCAAGGGTATATAACAAAGTATTGAGATAAACTTTTGTTATTGACCAAATACTTATTTTCTACCTTAATTTGCAAAAAAATTCATAAAAAAATCCTACAATGTGATTTTCTGGATTTTTTCCCCCTCATTTTGTCTGTCATAGTTGAAGTGTGGGTGAACTTGCACAATTGGTGGCTGACTAAATAATTGTTTTCCTCACTGTAGCTAACCCCTAACCTTAACCCCTACCTTAACCATTTTAAATGTGAACTTCAATGGGCTAGGGATGTCCCAAGGATATATCTCTACCTGAAAATGCATGATCTAAGTGATGGATAGTTGGTATTCAGCAGTCATAAAGCCTTATTTACTTTAATGAACTATTAAAGTTGTGATTTTGTCAGACAGCAACTCTACACTTTATTGACTGACTGATCCATCCCTCCTCAGCCTTCCTCTCTTCTGAAGACCCAGTGAGGGTGGAGCTCAGTCACAGAGCTGTTGAGGGACTGATTAGGAAGAACACTTCTACAGCCAGAGAGGTGAGAGGTCACACATGGTTTAGATGGTAAATATTTATGCCCCCTTAGCGGTTCATCACGTAAGCAAAAGGGAATATGTTCCATCTATGTTTATTTACATTAGTGCAAATTCCCCCCAGGCACACACATATTTGTTCTTTGTTATTACCTGAGCCACTGCCTGTTCACCCCGCTATCATCCAGAAGTCATCGAGAAGTCATCCTTTTTCGTTGTCTGTTTGTTTTGTCTTATTAGTTTCACCTGTGTCCTGTTGTATGTGCTTAATGGGCTTCCAGACGAAGAGGAGGAAAACCTTTACAACGTGGCACCCTGTGTTTTGGGTGGTCCACATTATTGTCCGCGCCTTGTGTTTTGGGCTTGCTATTTTTTGTGCTGCATTAAAGTGCACCTTTTCCCAGTGGAATTCTCTGCGCCTGATTCCTTCCTCACCCACCTAGTCCCACGTGACAAATGTTTTGTTTTCGAAATGATCGTTTCCGGATTTGACCATATTAATGACCTAAGGCTCGTATTTCTGTGTGTTATTATGTAATAATTAAGTCTATGATTTGATATTTGATAGAGCAAATGCTCGTAAGCATTCATTCAAACAGCACTTTCGTGGGTTTTCCAGCAGATCTTCGCTGTGCTTCAAGCATTGAGCTGTTTGTGACTGTTTGTGCCTATCAACTCCCGAGATTAGGCTGGTGTAACCGATGTGAAATGGCTAGTTAGTTAGCGGGGTGCGCGCTAATAAAATTTCACTCGGTGATGTCACTCGCTCTGAGACCTTGAAGTAGTTGTTCCCCTTGCTCTGCAAGAGAGATGGATAAACGATGCTTCGAGGGTGGCTGTTGTTGATGTATGCAGAGGGTCCCTGGTTCAAGCCCAGGTAGGGGCGAGGAGAGGGACGGAAGCTACTGTTACATTAGCACAGCTGAAAACTGTTGTTCTGATTAAAGAAGCAATACAACTGGCCTTCTTTAGACTAGTTGAGTATCAGGAGCATCAGCAGTTGTGGGTGCGATTACAGGCTCAAAATGTCCAGAAACAAATAACTTTCTTCTGAAAATCGTTAGTCTATTCTTGAAATTGCCAAGAAACTGAAGATCTCGTACAACACTGTGTACTACTCCCTTCACAGAACAGCGCAAACGGGCTCTAACCAGAATAGTAGGAGGCCCCAGTGCACAACTGAGGAAGAGGACAAGTACATTAGTGTCTAATTTGAGAAACAGACGCCTCACAAGTTTTCAACTGGCAGCTTTATCAAATAATACCCGCAAAACACCAGTCTCAACGTCAACAGTGAAGAGGCAACTCTGGATGTTGGCCTTCTAGGCAGAGTTGCAAAGAAAAATCCATAACTCAGACCGTTTTTATATATATTTTTTAAATAACACAGACATTGGGCAGAGGAAGATTGGAAAAAGTGTTATGAACAGACATTCGTGAGATGCAGAAAAAATGAAAAGATGCTGGAGGAGTGCTTGACGCCTTCTATCAAGCATGGTGGCTGATAATGTGATGGTCTGGGGGTGCTTTAAGGGTGGTAAAGTAAGAGATTTATACAGGGTAAAAGGGATCTTGAAGAAGGAAGGCTATCACTCCATTTTGCAACGCCATGCCATACCCTTTGGATTCTTTGACGAAAGCAAAGTTTGAAGGACACAATTATTATAGCAATTATAAATCATTATTTATAACCTTGTCAACGTCTTGACTTTATTTCGTATTCATTTTGCAACTCATTTCATGTCTGTTTTCATGGAAAACAAGGACATTTCTAATTGACCCCAAACGTTTGAACGGTAATGAAGGTTCAACAGGTTTGAGCAACACGGAATTTAGAACAGTCACATTATTATAGATGACGTCCCACATGCCCTAGAGCGTGCGCAGCATCGCCTTTTTGTCATCTACTAAACCACTGGCCATGTTCGAGAGCATGAAAACCATGCTAAAATGTGCTTGACTGACTGACTGATTTATAAAAAGTAATGAGTAGTTATTTATGATGCAAGGTGATCTGTAGATAAGTCAGTTGGCAGTCGCCTGCAGTGTCGAACAAGCCCAATACCAAACCAATCAGGTGGTTGTTCGACGAAATGAAGCTTCAGACATCATTGATCACGTGCTGCTGATAAAGTGATACAGGCATCAGCACACTGCTTTGAAGTTTACTGCTTAGCAATTTCGACGGATGCCTCGTAGCTCCGGGATCAAATGTAACATCCCTACCGAAAAGTTGACAAAACAAAAAGGAGCAAGTGGGTATGATTTTCTCTTTCCTTTTGAGCCCACGGCAAGAAGGCACCAGAGCCTACCATGCTAACGAGTTCCCACTAGATAACACAACCACACAGTTCATGAAATGTATGAGGTGGGGCTAATGTTTGCAAGCTTGAGCTAGCTACCGAGCTAGAATACAAACTCTGTAGCACAGAGTAGATCCTTCATATGACGTTGAGAAATAGTGCATTGTGGGTAGTTTAAAAGATATCTGGAAATAAGTGAATAAATATGTAATAACGCAAAAACATAAATGTTTGTGCTTATAAGTAACCAGATCTTGAATACAACTAAGTTACTAAGTCTTTAACCACACTGTTTTGTTACACTGGTGAGTAAAAACTCATGCTTCCTACACTTTAACTTTTTGTCTGAAAATTAAATATACATTTTACTCAACTGCGTTACCGACTCCAGTCAGCAGATGGCGGTGTAGGAATTTAAGACAATGCTGTTGGTGTGAAGTTTAATCTAGTGGACGGGACGCTTCTTTCAACAACAGCAACAGTTAGTCAGCCACTTCGGTAGCTTGCTATCCAAAATAGCTGAACCAATAAACCTCTTTAGACGATTTAGTGTATATTAGCCACTGTTTTAAACCAACTTCTGTCGTCTAGTTAGTTATCCTATTTAATTTCATATTTACGGTGTTGTTGTTATTATTCAGCTAGCGGGCTGGTTAAGGTAGCATTAGCCTAGCAAACATCCCCGATCATGCGGTTACTAAGCTACTCTCCTGCTAAAGAAGATGAGGTCTGCTGGACGAGAAAGAGGGTCTGTGGCTAAACGTTGTTGTGAAAGAGGAAGAGGAGGCTGTTACAATACAAAAACAATGAAAGAATGAAACTGGATATCTGGGCTCGGTTTCCCAAAGGCATGTTAAGGCATCCAATTGTTCTAACGATGAATTTAGCCATAAAGTGCTATTGGGACACCGGGCCCTGATTAACACTAGTAAGTACTGTCTTAAATACAGAGGCACAAACTCTGCAGTTGTTGAACGGATGTGTGGTGTTAAAGGGGAAATATGCAATAGCTACATCCATATTTAGACTTTTAAAATGATTTATTCATAGCCATTGATTCTTGACGAATATTACACATGCCTCCTGAGCTTAGTTCAACTGTTTTATCCCATCAGAACCCCAAATAAGTTTTTTTTACTCCAATGTTTAGAAACAATGTAAAGCAACAATGTTTGCCTCAACATGGTTAAAACTATAATGTTGATATCATGGATGGTCAGTCCTTGCATCTGTAGGTCTGTCTATGAATTTCTTATTACCAAACTAGTGGTGGAATGACAGCGTTGTTATTGTATGAACTGCAGATTGGTTGATAGATGTGTGGCAATTTCATAGGGGTAACCTAGGATTTAAACAGCAACAACATGTCAGCCCTGAGACTTGGTTTGGCTATTAGCTGAGGAATGGGGGCTGGAGAAATGTAACCACTCTCAAATTCATAGAGAAAGCTATTGTAGCAACCGTAACCCAACACCTAGCGACCTCGTCAAGAGGTTCAGACATCTTGGCGTAACAGTTATAAGGTATTGGCTTGACAGTCACTGGACCCAGGTTTGAGTTCAGCTCAGGGCTACCCCTTGAATTGACTTCACTATAAATACAAGGGCTGGCCATCCATAAGGTCAAACTTATAATTTTAAACAAGATTTCAAGGCTATACAGTGCTTTTTTAAAAACAGTGGTGTTATACATGCATATGTTTTGGTTTCTGGTGGGGTAATACAGTTGAAACATTTGAAAAGTTATACTTTTCAATAATCAATGGTTATATAGTAAATGGGTCTTTCTATAACTGCCAGTGTAGATTTCCTGTGGGGGTCAAATTGTTAGAGCTGTTGATAAGTTATTAGCTGTGTTAGAATACTCATACTAACCGTACTATTTGCGACATGAATTGAGTATATAGTATGCTTATTGGTCATAGTATGATATTGTTAGTATGCCAAAAGTTCCCGGATGTCGTACTAAATTCGCAAAAATATGATTTATACACACAATACTTTAGGACCCATAATGCAATTCTTCAGGAAATGGGCGTGGCTTCGCATCTTTTTCAGATTTGAAGAAAATGGCGGAAAATATGCAGCCGAAGTCCGACGAGAGCCGATACAAATTCATTGCTTTAACTGATTATGACAAATGTTAAGAAAATGTTGAACAATGTAATGCATTTTCAAATAAGTTAGGGGATCTGAGAACAACTCCAGTTGAACCCTTCATTTTTAGAGTGTAGTCGGCTCTATTTACTCTCAGATTCAAACATGCTGATTAGCATCAACGATGAAGTCAGCTGCTGCTGCTCCAATACAGTATGAGGTGAGACATTGAACTGATGTTGAACTGGGCAGTCAGCTGCTGCTGCTCCAATACAGTATGGGGTGAGACGGTGAACTGACGTTGAACCGGGCGGTCAGCTGCTTCTGCTCCAATACAGTATGAGGTGAGACGGTGAACGGATGTTGCCCCGGGCAGTCAGCTGCTGCTGCTCCAATGCAGTATGAGGTGAGACGGTGAATTGGGCAGTCAGCTGCTGCTGCTCCAAAACAGTATGAGGTGAGATGGTGAACTGACGTTGAACCGGGCGGTCAGCTGCTTCTGCTCCAATACAGTATAAGGTGAGACGGTGAACTGATGTTGAATCGGGCAGTCAGCTGCTGCTGCTCCAATACAGTATGAGGTGAGATGGTGAACTGACGTCGAACCGGGCAGTCAGCTGCTCCTGCTCTAATACAGTATGAGGTGAGACGGTGAACTGATGTTGAACCGGGCAGTCAGATGCTGCTGTTCCAATACTGTATGAGGTGAGACGGTGAACCGATGTTGAACTGGGCAGTCAGTCATTCATTCTGTACTATGAGTCTATCAAATCAAATCAAATGGAATTTTATCTTACAAGTGAAATGCTTATTTACAAGCCCCTAACTAACAATGCAGTTTAAAAAAGTATGAATAAGAAATAAAAGGAACAAGTAATTAAAGAGTAGAAGTTAAATAACAATAGCTAGACTATATACAGGGGTTACCGGTACAGAGTCAATGTGCGGGGGCACTGGTTAGTCGAGGTAATTGACGTAATATGTACATGTAGGTAGAGTTGTTAAAGTGACTATGCATAGATTATGACAGAGAGTGGGGCGGAGCCTTCCTCTGACACCGCCTGGTATAGAGGTCCTGGATGGCAGGAAGCTTGGCCCAAGTAATGTACTGGGCTGTACGCGCTACCCTCTGTAATGCCTTGCGGTCGGAGGTAGAGCAGTTTCCATACCAGGCCCGGATGCAACCATACAGGATGCTCTCGATGGTGCAGCTGTAGAACCTTTTGAGGATCTGAGGACCCATGCTAAATATTTTCAGTCTCCCGAGGGGGAATAGATTTTGTCGTGCCCTCTTCATGACTGTCTTGGTGTGCTTGGACCATGAAAGTTTGTTAGTGATGTGGACACCAAGGATCTTGAAGCTCTCAACCTGCTCCTCTACAGCCCCGTCGATGAGAATGGGGGGCGTGCTCGATCTTCCTTTTCCTGTAGTCCACAATCATCTCCTTTGTCTTGATCACGTTGAGGGAGAGGTTGTTTTCTTCGCACCATACGGCCAGGTCTCTGACCTCCTCCCTATAGGCTGTCTCGTCGTTGTTGGTGATCAGGCCTACCACTGTTGTGGCATCGGCAAACTTAATGATGGTGTTGGAGTGGTGCCTGGCCGTGCAGTCATGAGTGAACAGGAAGTACAGGAGGGGGCTGAGCACGCACCCCTGAATTGAGGATCAGTGTGGCGGATATGTTGTTACCTACCCTTAAAAAACATGAGCTGGCACACACCCAGAAAGTAGTTTGTGTGGAGGTGCTGACTAACGGCGAATAAACTATAAACTATCAAAATAAAGAACATCAACATACATTTTTTTTTCATTCAATTTCACATAATAAAGATTTTTCATTTTGTCAAGTTCAGAAGTCAGAACCCTTCACCTGCTATGTAAAAGAGACAGAAGAATGCACAATGGTTAATGCTATTCTGGGATCCTTGGGACATCCCTACCCTAAACCCTTCATTAACCATTTTAAGTGTGCCACAATATGTTTTTGTGCTGGTCGAGGGCAGTCAGGTCTGGAGTGAACCAAGGGCTATATCTGTTCTTAGTTCTACATTTTTTGAAAGGGGCATGCTTATTTAAGATAGTGAGGAAATCACTTTTAAAGAACAACCAAGCATCCTCTATTGATGGGATGAGGTCAATATCCTTCCAGGATACCCGGGCCAGGTCGATTAGAAAGGCCTGCTCGCAGAAGTGTTTTAGGGAGCGTTTGGCAGTGATGAGGGGTGGTCGTTTGACCGCGAACCCATAACGGATGCAGGCAATGAGGCAGTGATCGCTGAGATCCTGATTGAAAACAACAGAGGTATTTAAAGTGCAAGTTGGTCAGGATAATATCTATGAGGGTGCCCATGTTTACGGATTTAGGGTTGTACCTGGCCGGGTTCCTTGATAATTTGTGTGAGATTGAAGGCATCTAGCTTGGATTGTAGGATGGCCGGGGTGTTAAACTGTTGAGTGTAGGGGGCAGTATTTTGATGTCTGGATGAAAAACGTACTCAAATGAAACTGCCTATTTCTCAGGCCCAGAAGCTGGAATATGCATATATTTGTCATATTAGGATAGAAAACACTCTACAGTTTCAAAAACTGTCAAAATATTGTCTGTGAGTATAACAGAACTGATATTGCAGGCGAAAACCTGAGGAAAATCCAACCAGGAAGTGCCTAAGAGAAACGAATCTCCATGTTTCATTGCATGCCTTCCCTCCATTTAAAGGGATATCAACCAGATTCCTTACCCTATGGCTTCCACATGGTGTGAACAGTCTTTAGACATAGTTTCAGCCTTTTATTCTGAAAAATGAGCGAGAACGATCACATCTCGTCAGTGGATGGCTGGGTGCCAGCAGAGTTTTGCATGCGCCAACAGCCTGAAGCAGACATTTTCTCTCTCCTATTGAAAAAGCTACGGTCCGGTTGAAATATTATCAATTATTTATTGTAAAAACAACCTGAGGATTGATTATAAAAAAACGTTTGACATGTTTCTACGAACATTACGGATACTATTTGGAATTTTCGTCTGCCCCGTCGTGACCGCTCGAGCCTGTGGATTACTGAACATAACGCGCCAACCAAATGGAGGTGTTTTGGATATAAAAATAATCTTTATGGAACAAAAGGAACATTTATTGTGTAACTGGGAGTCTCGTGAGTGCAAACATCTGAAGATCATCAAAGGTAAACGATTCATTTTATTGCTTTTCTGACTTTCATGACCAATCTACTTTTCTGCTAGCTGTTTGTAATGTTTTGTCTGCTGAGAGAGGTCCTTACATACATGCTTGGTTTGCTTTTGCTTTAAAGCTTTTTTGAAATCTGACAAGCCAGGTGGATTAACAACAAGCGAAGCTGTGTTTTGCTATATTGCACTTGTGATTTCATGAAAATTAAATATTTTTAGTAATTTAAATTGAATTTGTCGCTCTACAATTCAGCGGATGTTGACGAAAAAGATCCCGCTAACGGGATGGGTGCACCAATAAGTTTTTTAAGCATATCCCAGTTTAGGTCACCTAATAGAATGAACTCTGAAGATAGATGCAGGGCAATCGATTCACATGTGGTGTCCAGGCTACAGCTGGGAGCTGAGGGGGGTCTATAACAGGCAGCAACAGTGAGAGACTTATTTCTGGAGAGATTTGTTTTTTCAAAATTAGAAGCTCGAATTGTTTGGGCATGGACCTGGAAAGTATGACAGAACTTTGCAGGCCATCTCCGCAGTAGATTGCAACTCCTCCCCCTTTGTTATTTCTATCTTGATGGAAAATGTTATAGATGGGGATGGAAATTTCAGAATTTTTGGTGGCCTTCCAAAGTCAGGATTCAGACATGACAAGGACATCAAGGTTGGCAGAGTGCTAAAGCAGTGAGTAAAACAAACTTAGGGAGGAGGCTTCTGATGTTAACATGCATGAAACCAAGACTTTTATGGTTACAGAAGTCCACAAATGAGAGCACCTGGGGGGACACAGGGCCTGGGTTAACCTCTACATCACCCAAGGAACAGAGGAGTAGGATGAGGGTTCGGCTAAAGGCTATCAGAACTGGTCGTCTAGTGCGTTGTAAACAGAGAATAAAAGGAGCAGACTTCTGGGCGTGGTAGGATAGATTCAAGGCATAATGTACAGACTGGTATGGTAGGGTGCGGGTACAGTGGAGGTAAATCTAGGCATTGAGTGATGATAAGAGAGGTTGCATCTCTGGAGGCACCAGCTATGCTAGTTGAGGTCACGGCATGTGTGGGAGGTGGGACAAAAGAGCTCTCTGAGGCATGTTGAGTGGGACTAGGGGCTCCGTAGTAAAATAAAACAATGATAACTACCATAAAAAACAGTATACAAGGCATTTTGACATTAGAGAGACATAAAACGAGGCAGGAATCCGGTGATGTAGTGGCTTCTAGTCGTCTTGGTGAAGAGTCTGGGAGGCATCAAATGTGTAGCCGAGTGATCATAGGGTCCTGACCTCAATCCTATAGAACATTTGTGGACAGAACTGAAAAAGCGTGTGCAAGCAAGGAGGCTGACATCTTGACTCAGTTACACCAGCTCTGTCAGGAGGAATGGGCCAAAATTCACCCAACTTATTGTGGGAAGCTTGTGGAAGGCTACCCAAAACATTTAACCCAAGTTAAACAATTTAAAGGCAATGCTACCAAATACTAATTGAGTGTATTTCTGACTTCTGATATGTTCTCACCATCACAAGTACAGTGCCTTGCGAAAGTATTCGGCCCCCTTGAACTTTGCGACCTTTTGCCACATTTCAGGCTTCAAACATAAATATATAAAACGGTATTTTTTTGTGAAGAATCAACAACAAATGGGACATAATCATGAAGTGAAACGACATTTATTGGATATTTCAAACTTTTTTAACAAATCAAAAACTGAAAAATTGGGCGTGCAAAATTATTCAGCCCCTTTACTTTCAGTGCAGCAAACTCTCTCCAGAAGTTCAGTGAGGATCACTGAATGATCCAATGTTGACCTAAATGACTAATGATGATAAATACAATCCACCTGTGTGTAATCAAGTCTCCGTATGAATGCACCTGCACTGTGATAGTCTCAGAGGTCCGTTAAAAGCGCAGAGAGCATCATGAAGAACAAGGAACACACCAGGCAGGTCCGAGATATTGTTGTGAAGAAGTTTAAAGCCGGATTTGGATACAAAACGATTTCCCAAGCTTTAAACATCCCAAGGAGCACTGTGCAAGCGATAATATTGAAATGGAAGGAGTATCAGACCACTGCAAATCTACCAAGACCTGGCCGTCCCTCTAAACTTTCAGCTCATACAAGGAGAAGACTGATCAGAGATGCAGCCAAGAGGCCCATGATCACTCTGGATGAACTGCAGAGATCTACAGCTGAGGTGGGAGACTCTGTCCATAGGACAACAATCAGTCATATATTGCACAAATCTGGCCTTTATGGAAGAGTGGCAAGAAGAAAGCCATTTCTTAAAGATATCCATAAAAAGTGTTGTTTAAAGTTTGCCACAAGCCACCTGGGAGACACACCAAACATGTGGAAGAAGGTGCTCTGGTCAGATGAAACCGCAATTGAACTTTTTGGCAACAATACAAAACGTTATGTTTGGCGTAAAAGCAACACAGCTCATCACCCTGAACACACCATCCCCACTGTCAAACATGGTGGTGGCAGCATCATGGTTTGGGCCTGCTTTTCTTCAGCAGGGACAGGGAAGATGGTTAAAATTGATGGGAAGATGGATGGAGCCAAATACAGGACCATTCTGGAAGAAAACCTGATGGAGTCTGCAAAAGACCTGAGACTGGGACGGAGATTTGTCTTCCAACAAGACAATGATCCAAAACATAAAGCAAAATTTACAATGGAATGGTTCAAAAATAAACATATCCGGGTGTTAGAATGGCCAAGTCAAAGTCCAGACCTGAATCCAATCGAGAATCTGTGGAAAGAACTGAAAACTGCTGTTCACAAATGCTCTCCATCCAACCTCACTGAGCTCGAGCTGTTTTGCAAGGAGGAATGGGAAAAAATTTCAGTCTCTCGATGTGCAAAACTGATAGAGACATACCCCAAGCGACTTACAGCTGTAATCGCAGCAAAAGGTGGCGCTACAAAGTATTAACTTAAGGGGGCTGAATAATTTTGCACGCCCAATTATTCAGCTTTTGATTTGTTAAAAAGTTTGAAATATCCAATAAATGTCGTTCCACTTCATGATTGTGTCCCACTTGTTGTTGATTCTTCACAAAAAAATACAGTTTTATATCTTATATATAGCCTGAAATGTGGCAAAAGGTCACAAAGTTCAAGGGGGCCGAATACTTTCGCAAGGCACTGTATATATACCAAACTTTGGACACTCCTTCTCTCCAATCCTTACATCTCCTGGTTCCAGAGGAAGAGGGTAACAAGACACTAAACCCTTATTACTCCCTTTAGGGGATCTGACCTGACCTCCTGACCTCAACCCCTCCTTCGCCTTATCCACAGGATGTCCATCCCCTTCCCTTATAGCAATCCTGTGATCTCCTCCCGTCCACCCAGCACATTCCACAGCCACTCGATCTTTCTACAGATCTCACTCCTTTATATACTCTGAACTAGCATGTCTTTAATATCTCAATGTCAATGTTTAGAATCCAACAATAGTCATAAAGTTACACTCCCTTTCAGTCGGTCAACTTCTGTAAAACATACTATGGGAAAATACAATCATTCCCCATTCCGACCCAATCGGATACTAAATGAAACGGCCCCTGGCAGACCACCCAGACCTTACCCTGCAAGATGCGCCAGTTTTGTCTTTTGTTTGAAACACCCCTGTCAATGTTGAGTAAGGACGCACACCTAATTACGTATATAGAAGTAGGACTAGTCTACCTGGCCTGTGTGCAAATCTAGGCCTATAAATGTGCCCATTTGGGGATGTCTGATAGTATTTCTAATTGTCTTAATGCACCATCAGTAATGAGTTGTGGAGTTTCTCAAAGTAAATATTTCTTCACCTCAAACAGCAAGTAAACTAAGTCTAATCAAAATCAATTACATACGACAATAGTTCCTCAAAGCAATTTCGTTAAATATTTCCACTCGGCATGAAAGGGAAAACTGTAATGCTCTGATCCAATGGAAAAGTCATAAAATACCTGATTACTTTTTATCCTTTGCACAAATAGCCGACAGCTGTGTCTGTCCCGACCTCACTGGCGTGGGAAACTCTGAGGGCCTAAAATATTTTATACAATGTTGCATGCTTGCTATCACGTTTCAGAAGACCCAGTTGATAGTTGATACAATGTTTCATGTTGTAGACAGGCCATGTGCAGCAAATGTGATTTATAGGATATTTTCTACCTGCTGTCTGCAATGTTTATTTGTTGGCTTTATGTAGGCTATTTTTACATAGTTGGCAATGGCAATAAAAGTTACTTTTAAAGTTGTATAATTTTCCTTTAGATTTAGATAGAATGTAGCTTAGTCACAGACAATAATTTTGAGATACTATTATAAATTAAATTAAACTGTTCCCCGAAAATGTGCATATGAAAATCATAACTGGCACACAGATTGGTAGAAATGGTCAGATAACTTGGCACTCCAAATGGAAAAAGGTTGACGACCGCTGGTGTAGTCTATTACTGAAAACTGCCTGGAGCAGAACGGCAGTCAGGAAGAGTTTTTCTCCCTCTAGTCAGGTTATATTGATGACCGGCTCCCTCTAGTCAGGTTATATTGATGACCGGCTCCCTCTAGTCAGGTTATATTGATGACCGGCTCCCTCTAGTCAGGTTATATTGATGACCGGCTCCCTCTAGTCAGGTTATGTTGATGACTGGCTCCCTCTAGTCAGGTTAGGTTGGCAGCGTAGCCTAGTGGTTAGAGCGTTGGACTAGTAACCGGAAGGTTGCAAGTTCAAATCCCCGAGCCGACAAGGTACAAATCTGTCGTTCTGCCCCTGAACAGGCAGTTAACCCACTGTTCCTAGGCCATCATTGAACATAAGAATTAGTTCTTAACTGACTTGCCTAGTTAAATAAAGGTAAAAAAGAAAATATTGGTGATTGAGGCGCCACTACAGACACCCTGGTTCGAATCCAGGCTGTAACAACATGTTTCAAGCAGACCACCATAGTCCCTGTGCCCAAGAACACGAAGGCAACCTGCCTAAATGACTACAGACCCGTAGCACTCACGTCCATAGCCATGAAGTGCTTTGAAAGGCTGGTAATGGCTCACATCAACACCATTATCCCAGAAACCCTAGACCCACACCAATTGGCATACCACCCAAACATATCCACAGATGATGCATTTACATTACATTTAAGTCATTTAGCAGACGCTCTTATCCAGATGCAATCTCTATTGCACTTCACACTGCCCTCTCTCACCTGGACAAAAGGAACACCTATGTGAGAATGCTATTCATTGACTACAGCTCAGCATTCAACAACATAGTACCCTCAAAGCTGATCACTAAGCTAAGGATCCTGGGACTAAACACCTCCCTCTGCAACTGGATCCTGGACTTCCTGACGGGCCGCCCCCAGGTGGTGAGGGTAGGTAGCAACACATCTGCCATGCTGATCCTCAACATTGGAGCCCCCCAGGGGTGCGTGCTCAGTCCCCTCCTGTATACCCTGTTCACCCATGACTGCATGGCCAGGCACAACTCCCACACCATCATTAAGTTTGCAGACGACACAACAGTGGTTGGCCTGATCACCGACAACGACGAGACAGCCTATAGGGAGGAGGTAAGAGACCTGGTCGGGTGGTGCCAGAATAATAACATATCCCTCAACGTAACCAAAACTAAGGAGATGATTGTGGACTACAGGAAAAGGAAGACTGAGTACGCCCCCGTTCTCATCGACGGCGCTGTAGTGGAGCAGGTTGAGGGCCTCAAGCTCCTTGGTGTCCACATCAACAACAAACTAAATGGTCCAAACACACCAAGACAATCGTGAAGAGGGCACGACAAAGCCTATTCCCCTTCAGGAAACTAAATAGATTTGGCATGGGTCCTCAGATCCTCAAAAGGTTCTACAGCTGCAACATCCTGACTGGTTGCATCACTACCTGGTACGGCAATTGCTAGACCTCCGGCAGCAAGGCACTACAGAGGGTAGTGTGTACGGTCCAGTACATCACTGGGGCTAAGCTGCCTGCCATCCAGGACCTCTACACCAGGCGGTGTCAGAGGAAGGCCCTAAAAATTGTCAAAGACCTCAGCCACCCCAGTCATAGATTGTTCTCTCTACTACCACATGGCATGCGGAACCGAAGTGCCAAGTCTAAAACAAAAAGGGTTCTCAATATTTTTTTACCCCCAAGCCATAAGACTCCTGAATTAAATCAAATAAAAAATATATATATATTTTTTTATTTTAAATATTTTTTATATAGCCCTTCGTACATCAGCTGATATCTCAAAGTGCTGTACAGAAACCCAGCCTTAAACCCCAAACAGCAAGCAATGCAGGTGTAGAAGCACGGTGGCTATTACCTGAACAGGTAATCAAATGGCTACCCCGGCCTATTTGCATTGTGTGCCCCCCAAAACCCTATTTTACGCTGCTGCTACTCTCTGTTTATCATATATGCATAGTCACTTTAACTGTACATACTACCTCAATTGGTCTGACCAACCAGTGCCCCCGCACATTGGCTAACCAGGCTATCTGCATCGTGTCCTGCCACCCGCCAACCCCTCTTTTACACTACTGCTACTCTCTGTTCATCATATATGCATAGTCACTTTAACCATATCTACTACATGTACATAGTACCTCAATCAGCCCGACGAACCAGTGCCTGTATGTAGCCTCGCTACTGTTATAGCCTTGCTACTGTATATAGCCTCGCTACTGCTATTTTTCACCTAATACCTTTTCTTGCACTGTTGGTTAGAGCCTGTAAGTAAGCATTACACTGTAAGGTCTGTTGTATTCGGCACACTTGACAAATAAACTTTGATTTGATCACAACCGGCAGTGATTGGGAGTCCCATAGGGTGGCGTACAATTGGCTCCCTGTCGTCTGGGGTAGGCAGTCATTGTAAATACGATTTTATTCTTAACTGACTTGCCTAGTTAATCAAAGGTTACATTTAAAATAAATAACAAATATTGTTTAATGGCAAATAGTTTTTTACAAATCAGTCAAGGACCCAACTTTGAGAAGGGTTTAAAACAAACGTTTCCAACCAATTCATGAATGTAACTGAATCTAGGTATGTTTCGCCGAGACCTTATAACTGTTAGACCAAGATGTCTGAACTTCTTGACGAGGTCGCTAGGTGTTGGGTTAAGGTTGATACAATAGCTTTCTCTATGAATTTGAGAGTGGTTACATTTCTCCAGCCCCCATCCCTCAGCTGTTTACCAAACCAAGTCTCTGGGCAGCCATTTTGTTGCTGTTTAAAAAAAAACTCACATCAATCAATCAACCAATCTGCAGTTCAAATACTGTTTTGGTAATAAGATGATGGATGGGGATGGATGGGGCTGGAGAAATGTAACTACTTTCAAATTCATAGACAGACCTACGAATGCAAGGCCTGACCATCCATGATATCAACATTATAGTTTTAACCATGTTGAGGCTATACAGTGTTGATTTACATTGCTTCTAAACATTGGAGTAAAAAAAGCTTATTTGGGGTTCTGATGGGGTACAAGAGTTGAACTAAGCTCATGAGGCATGTGTTATATTCTTCAAGAATCAATAGCAATGAATAAATCATTTTAAAGTCCAAAAATTGATGTAGCAATTGCGTATTTTCTCTTTAACACCACACATCAGTTCAACAACTGCAGAGTTTGTGCCTCTGTATTTAAGACCGTACATACTAGTTTTAATCAGGGCCGGTTTCTCAAAAGTTCACCGTTAGAACCATTGGATGCCTTAAGATGCGTTTGAGAAACCAGGCCCAGATATCCAGTTTCCTCATCTTCTTCCTCCTCCTTTTTCGATGTGACAGTCATCTCCCCCTCCTCCTCTTTCACTCCAAAAACTGAATCCTCGTCTCCTTTTACTGTAATTACCCTCCTCGTCTTTCACTCTGAACGTATCTTCCTCTTCTTTCACTGAAACATCTTTCTCTTCTTTTTTAAAAAACTCTAACAGCCTCACTTACTACTTTTTTTTACTGTAACAGCCTCCTCTTCCTCCTCCTCTTTCACGAGAGCTTCTTTCTCCGTCCAGCAGACCCCCTCTTCTTTAGCAGGAGGAGAGTAGCTTAGTGACCTCATGGTTGGAGACGTTAGCTATCTAGGCTAATGCTAACTTAACTTAACTTAGTCCGCTAGCTGACTAATAACAACAACACAGTAAATATGAAATTTATTTGGATAACTAACTAGACGACTTAAGTGGTTTTAAAAGACAGAGTCTAATATACACTAAAGCGTCTAAAGAGCTTTATTGGTTCATCAATTTTGGCTAGCAAACTACCGAGGTGGCTGACTAAC
Source organism: Oncorhynchus nerka (assembly GCF_034236695.1). NCBI lineage: Eukaryota > Metazoa > Chordata > Actinopteri > Salmoniformes > Salmonidae > Oncorhynchus > Oncorhynchus nerka. Next base: position 39,622,784 of record NC_088408.1, read on the forward strand.
TGTTGCTGCTGTTGAAAGGAGCATTACGTCCACTAGATTATATGTCACACTAGCAGCATAACCTTAAAATCCCACACCACCATCTGCTGACTGGAGTGGGTAACGCAGTTGAGCAAAATGTATATTATAATGTTCAGGCAAAAAGTTGAAGGGGGTAGGAACTTCCTGAATTGGAATTATCCCTCTACACCCTTTACACATGTACTGCACTGGAATTATCCCTTTACACATGTACTGCACTGGAATTATCCCTTTACACATGTACTGCACTGGAATTATTCCTTTACACATGTACTGCACTGGAATTATCCCTTTACACATGTACTGCACTGGAATTATTCCTTTACACATGTACTGCACTGGAATTATCCCTTTACACATGTACTGCACTGGAATTATTCATTTACACATGTACTGCACTGGAATTATCCCTTTACACATGTACTGCACTGGAATTATCCCTTTACACATGTCCTGCACTGGAATTATCCCTTTACACATGTCCTTCACTGGAATTATCCCTTTAAACATGTACTGCAATGGAATTATCTCTTTATACATGTACTGCACTGGAATTATCCCATTGGCTGGCAGAAACATGCAGTTTAATTTTTATTGAGCCATCAAAGCTGTCTTAGTGATTTTTGTGATTGGTTACATTTCAGTCATATGTGCATACGGGAGAGTGTCTGATGTCTGCAGGTCATTGCAACTGAGAAATATGATCCTTGTAATTATATTATTCTATGTGAATATCAGTAGTGGTAATGATTGTAAAATATTTTGTTCATTTCATGAGAGCAACATGATAAATAATGATTTCTGAACAACCATTTTTTATTTAATGACTATTAAGAGTATTTTATCAACTTTATTTCACTTGGTGATGTTTCATTATAGAGAGCATAACATAACATGACAATACATGACATCTACAGTGGCAAGAAAAAGTATGTGAACCCTTTGGAATGACCTGGATTTCTGCATAAATTGGTCATCACATTTGATCTGATCTTCATCTAAGTCACAACAATGGACAAACATAGTGTGCTTCAACTAATAACACACACACTATTGTATTTTTCTTGTCTATATTGAAAGCTAATTGGAGTCTGGAGTGAGCTTACATGGAGTCCAATCAAGACGAGATTGGAGATGTTGGTTACAGCTGCCTTGCCCTATAAATAATACTCACAAAATGTGAATTTGCTATTCACAAGAAGCATTGCCTGATGTGAACCATGCCTCGAACAAAAGAGATCTCTTGTTGACTTGCATAAAGCTGGAAAGGGTTACAGAAGTATCTCTAAAAGCCTTGATGTTCATCAGTCCACGGTAAGACAAAATGTCTATAAATGGATAAAGTTCAGCACTGTTGCTACTCTCCCTAGGAGTGGCCGTCCTGCAAAGATGACTACAAGAGCACAACACAGAATGCTCAATGAGGTTAAGAAGAATCCTAGAGTGTCAGCTAAAGACTTACAGAAATCTCTGGAACATGCTAACATCTCTGTTGACGAGTCTACAATATGTAAAACATTAAACAAGAATTGTGTTCATGGGAGGACACCAAGGAAGAAGCCACTGCTGTCCAAAAAAAACATTGCTGCAAGTCTGAAGTTTGCAAAAGTGCACCTGGATGTTCCACAGCTCCACTGGCAAAATATTTTGTGGATACATTAAACTAAAGTTGAGTTGTTTGGAAGGAAAACACAACACTATGTGTGGGGGGAAAAAAGGCACAGCACACCAACATCAAAACCTCCTCCCAACTGTAAAGTATGGTGGAGGGAGCATCATGGTTTGTGGCTGCTTTGCTGCCTCAGGGCCTGGACAGCTTGCTATCATCTAGGGAAAAATGAATTCCCGAGTTTATCAAGACATTTTAAAGGAGAATGTAAGGCTATTTGTCCGCCAATTGAAGGTCAAGTTGGGTGATGCAACAGGACAACGACCCAAAACACAGAAGTAAATTAACATCAGAATAGCTTAAACAGAAGAAAATACGTTTTAAGACTATTGGCAATCTGTCAAGTAAATTAAGTGATAAAAACAAACAAAAATAATATTACAAAGTAAATCTGCTGAACGATACATCATGTAGCCTCAGAAATAGTGTCTCATTATTGATACTCCTTCATAGGTGTAAAGGCCTGTTGGTTAAGAGTTCAGAAATGTCTGCTCCTTCTTTTTTCCATGTGTCCAAAGAGGACACATATGGTGTTGTGTCAGGTTCCTCAGGGAAGCAAAGCTCTTCCCACCGTCAGAGCAGTGGTAAGGTTTCTCTCCTGGGTGTGTTTGCTTATGTTCAGTCAGATAATAAGTTCAACCAAAGCTTTTCCCACATTGATCACAGCTATAAGATTTCTCTCCTGTGTGTGTTCTCTGGTGTCGATTCAGGCTGTTTGACTGAATAAAATTCTTCCCTCACTGATTACAGCTGTAAGATTTATATCCTGTGTGTGTCCTCTGGTGTCCTTTAAGGTGGTCTATCCGAGAAAAGCATTTCCCACATTGCTCACAGCTATATGGCTACTCTCCTGTGTGTGTTCTCTGGTATGATACCAGCTTGCTTGACTGAGTAAAACTCTTCCCACATTGATTACAGCTATAAGGCTTTTCTCCTGTGTGTATTTGCTGGTGTTTTTTAAGTTCTGATGAAGATTTGAAACGTTTCCCACAGTGAGAGCAGCAGTGAGATTTCTTTCCTGTGGGTCTCTGATGGTGTTTCTTGAGGTGTCCTGATCTGGAGAGACTCTTCTCTGCCTCTTCAGCTTCATGATGTTGTTGAGGCTCCCCAGAGGTTGCATAATAGTCACTTCTCTCTCCTGTGTGAACAACAAAGTCAGACAGATGATTAAAGGCCCACAAAAGCATAAATCCACAGTTTTTTTAGGTAAAAGGTGATGTCCAGAGCGTACCCATGAAGTTGTACAACAATTGCTGTCTTAAATTCAAATACAAATGTTGAATTGTCTTAAGACAGTCAAATGAGAAACAATAGTCATATTTGTCTTGTTTTCACATTAGTAGTAACATTGACGATTGTAGGCTAGAAATATGTCATTAAAGTTGTTGAAATCCTAAGCAGTGTCCCAGACGACTTTTGGTCTCCAATATAGGCTCCCTTCTGTGTTTGCTAAAATTGCGGCACGATGGCGATGGTCACGCAATTTGGTTGTAGAAACTCCTCCCTGCTAATGCGGAAAACACTAGTTATACCAATACCATAGACCTAATGTAGGACCCATAACTTCACCAAACAATAACATATACCTACTGTAGGACCCATAACTTCACCAAACAACAACATATACCTACTGTAGGACCCATAACTTCACCTAACAGCAGGACTATAAATCATTTAATATTTCAGGTGAAACATGTAAACTAAAATGTCTTTGTCGTGACATTTCATAACCTGATCACCAGATAATTTTGTGTATAATCCCACTAGGCTACTCTGTAATGTGTTGTCATTCTAAATGTCCTGAATAAAGGAAAATAGCTCTGTGTGTTGTATAATAGCCTATCCATCAAGGAACAGTTCTCTACACATTATGAGCTAAGTATCTCTGTGTCCAAACTGACTAACGAGACCCGACAGTAAATCAAGCAGACAATAACATTATAAACATCAATTTGTTAGGGATGTTGGATCCAACGTGGAGCACAGCATAACTGTCTTTACCAGAGTAATGAATGAAGAAGCACTTTGGTTGTTGTTGCATGTATTGATGTTAGTCATTCGACTGGCATCCAGAAAATTATTTCCTAGATCAGCTGATGATAGTTGAACATGTGACTGTAACTAAATTGCCACAGTATTAAGAATTATGTGTAATTATTGAAGAAGCGCGTTAATGACAGTACCCATTTGGGTGTTGTCAATAAAGTTAAGGGTTAAGTTAAGTAAAGTAAAGTTAAGTAAAGTTAAGGGGACTCAGTTAAAACCATTGGATTTTGCAAACTCTGAAATTATTTTTAATTTCTGTGCCCATGAAAACTGATTTCCCAGCTTAATATAAGGAGACACTAAATGTTACGTAGGTAGAGTGCATTTCAGAGATCTGAATACAAAAAACTGTCCGACAGCAAGATCCAATATTTAAGATGTAGTTCATCATATGACAAGCTTAACGTTATGACTATAACTACTGTTCCCTGAAGGAGAGAAACGAGGTACAACATACTATTAAAGCCACATGTTATGACTATAACTACTGTTCCCTGAAGGAGGGAAACGAGGTCCAACATACTATTAAATCAACATGTTATGACTATAACTACTGTTCCCTGAAGGAGGGAAACTGGGTGCAACATACTACTAAATCCACACGTTATGACTATAAATACTATTCCCTAAAGGAGGGAAACTAGGTACAACATACTATTCAAATCCGTGCCTCGCTGGAAGCCCCGCATTCCACAGGTAATGATCGTGAGGCTTTGATTCACTCCTTCAATTTAATATCGCTCTTCACTGACCCAGGAAAGGGCGGGGCCAAACAGATGTTATACCTTGTTTCCCTCCTTCAGGGAAGAGTAATTATAATTAAAGTTACACTCCCTTTCAGTCGGTCAACTTCAGTACAACATACTATGGAGAAATAGAATCATTGCCGACCCAAACGGATACTGAATGAAACAGCCTATGGAAGACCACCCAGACCTGACCCCGCAAGATGCGTAATACATTTTGTAAATGTATTCAATGTCTTTTGTTTGAAACACTCCTGTCAATGTTGAGTAAGGATGCACACCTGATTACGCATATAGAAGTAGGACTAGTCTCCCTGGCCTGCGCGCAACTGTAGGCCTATAAATGTGCCCATTTGGGGATGTCTGATAGAATTTCTGATTGTCTTAACGCACCACCACTAATGAGTTGTGGAGCTTCTCAAAGTCATTTTTTCTTCAGTCTAATCAAAATCAATTGCAAATGACAATAGTTCCTCAAAGTATTTTCGTAAAATATTTCCAGCTCTCGCCCTTTCGATAACCACTTGTCATAAAAGGGGAAAATATAATGCTCTGATCCAGTGGAAATGTCATAAGATACCTGATTATTTCTTATTCTTTGCACAAATAGCCTAGAGCTGTGTCTGTCCCAAACTCACTGGTGTGGGAAACTTTGAGGGTCCAAAATATTTTATACAATGTTGCAAGCTTGCTCTCTCGAGTTTTGGGCCGACCCAGTTGATAGTTGATGCAGTGTTTCAAGTGTGCAGCAAATGTGATTTGTAGGATATTTTCTACCTGCAGGCTGCAATGTTTTTATTTGTTGGCCTTATGTAGGCAATTTTTACATTGTTGGCAATGGCAATAAAAGTTACTTTTAGATTTGTATAATTTTCATTTAGATTTAGATAGAATGATTTTGAGATACTATTATAAATGACATGAAACAGTTCCATGAAAATGTGCATATGAAAATCCTAACTGGCACGCAGATAGGTAGAAATGGTAAGATAACTTGGCACTCCAAATGGAAAAGGTTGCCGACCGCTGGTGTAGCCCATTACCGGAAACTTCAGGAGCATAACGGCAGAATTTTTCTCCTTCTGGTTAAGTTATCTTGATCTCTGGCTCCCTCAAGTCATTTGTGTGTCTTAATTATTTAATCAAATAGTGTGCTTAAAGCATCAGACCAGTTCAGTACATATAGTTGATTTATTAAAACACATGGAGTGTGTTTATATATGGAAAACCACACATAACATTTCAACCAATCGATTGGTAGAATGAACAGACGACTCTTGGTTGACCAAGATTTATTTTAGGTGGGGACAGCACTAGAGCATTATTTTGGGGATCCTGAGTGGCGCAGCGGTCTAAGACACTGCATCTTAGTGCTTGAGGCGTCACCACAGACACCCCAGTTTGAGTCCACAACCGGATGTGATTTGGAGTTAAATCAAGGTTACATTTTTTTAAATGAAATAAAACAGTTAATTCAGGAAGTTCAGACCCCTTCCGTTTTTCCACATTTTGTTACGTTACAGATTTATATTACAATTGTTTTTTTTAAGAGAATCCTCATTAATCTACACACAATAATGAAAATGTGAAAACAGGCAAAAAACTGAGAAACCTTATTTAGAGTTGACAGAGCATGTCAGAGCAAAAAACAAGCCATGAGGTAGAAGGAACTGTCCGTAGAGCTCCAAGACAGGATTGTGTCGAGGCACAGATCTGGGGAAGGGTACCAAATCAAATTCTGCAGCATTGAAGGTCCCCAAGAACACAGTGGCCTCCATCATTCTTAAATGGAATACTCTTCCTAGAGCTGGTCACCTGGCCAAACTGAGTGATTGGGGGAGAAGGGCCTTGGTCAGGGAGGTGACCCAAAAACCTGATGGTCACTCTGACAGAGCTCCAAAGTTCCTTTGGGGAGATGGTGACCGTTCGTCCTACTCCCTCCGGAGAGGAGAGCGTGAGCGCCCTCGTCTCCTGTCTGACTGGACGAGCCCTAGAGTGGGCAAACGCAGTGTGGAATGGCCCAGACTCGGCGAGGGATCACTACCCCGAGTTCACCCGCCGATTCCGAGCTGTATTTGATCACCCACCAGAGGGTCGTGCGGCGGGTGAACGGCTGGTCCACCTGCGTCAGGAGACGAGGAGCGAGCAGGACTTTGCCCTGGAGTTCAGGACTTTGGCCGCAGGAGCGGGGTGGAACAACAGGGCCTTGATAGACCATTTCCGATGTAACCTCAGGGAGGACGTCCGCAGGGAGCTAGCGTGTCGGGACACCACCCTCACGCTGGATGGGGGCGGCTTCGAGGGGGACCGGAGGAGGAGTTTCCTCCTGCACCAGTTGTGGTCGGCGTTGACACACGGCCGACCGGTGCTGGAAGAACTCGTCTGGGAGTTGGGAGGGCAGGCGGAGCACTACTCGATCACCCCAGGTGAGTCAGCACCAGACTCACCCAGAGCTTCCTGTCGGTCATATGTATGTGTTACCTTCATTCCCTGGGTTTTCTCCCTCTCTACAGCATAAGGCGCTAGTCGATTCAGGCGCAGCTGGGAATTTCATGGATCGGGGGCTCGCGTTAAGGCTAGGGATTCTCCTTGTGTCGTTAGACCTACCTTTCCCCGTGCACTCCTTAGATAGCCGACCATTAGGGTCAGGAGTGGTCAGGGAGGCCACGGTGCCGCTGGACATGGTAACTCATGGGAGTCATAAGGAGCAGATTAGTCTGTTCCTTATCGATTCACCTGCGTTTCCAGTGGTGTTGGGAATTCCCTAGCTAGCTCAGCACAACCCAGTGATTTCCTGGCGATAGGGGGCTATTAAGGGGTGATCAGAGGAGTGTTAAGGCAGGTGTATAGGGGTTGCCGTTGGTGCAACTACGCTGGAGAGTCCAGACCAGGTTTCCACCATGCGCATTCCCTCTGAATATGCCGATTTGGCTATCGCCTTCAGTAAAAGGAAGGCGACCCAATTACCACCCCATCGTTGAGGGGATATACCTCCTGGAGAACGCTGGAGAACACTGCACTTCCTAGGAGTCACGTGTACCCATTGTCCCAGGAGGAGACAGTAGCTATGAAGACATATGTTGCTGAATCGCTGGGACAGGGGTACATTCGGTCCTCCGCATCACCTGTCTCCTCAAGCTTCTTTTTTTGTGAAGAAGAAGGAGGGAGGTCTGCGTCCGTGCATTGATTATCGAGGTCTAAATTCCATCACAGTGGGGTTTAGTTACCCACTACCTCTCATCGCTACGGTGGTGGAATCATTTCACCGGGTGCGCTTCTTCACAAAACAGGACCTGTGGAGTGCGTATAATCTGGTGCGTATCTGGGGAGGAGATGAGTGGAAAACCCCATTTAGTACTACATCTGGCCATTATGAGTACCGCGTCATGCCATATGGGTTGAAAAATGCTCCAGCCGTCTTCCAATCCTTCGTAGATGAGATTCTCCGAGACCTGCTCGGGCAGGGAGTGGTAGTGTACATCGATGACATCTTGATCTATTCTGCCACACGTGTCTCTGGTGCGTAAGGTACTTGGGGGACTGCTGGGGCATGACCCATATTGCAAGAACAGAAATGTGTGTTCTTCAAACAGGCCGTTTCCTTCCTGGGTTATCGTATTTCCACCTCCGGGGTGGTGATGGAGTGTGACCGCGTTACAGCCGTGTGTAATTGGCCGACTCCGACCACGGTCAAAGAGGTGCAGGGGTTTTTAGGGTTTGCGAATTACTACCAGAGGTTTATCCGGGGTTTTGTCAGGTGGCTGCTCCCATTACCTCACTGCTGAAGGGAGGACCGGTGCGCTTGCGTTGGTCAGCAGAGGCGGGCAGAGCTTTCAGTCGTCTGAAAGAGCTGTTCACCAATGCGCCCGTGTTGGCGCATCCGGACCCCTCTTTAGCGTTCATAGTGGAGGTGGACGCGTCCGAGGTGGGGGTCGGGGCAGTGCTGCCCCAGCGCTCGGGCGTGCCACCCACCCAAGCCCTTGTGCCTTCTTTTCGAGGAAGCTCGGTCCGGCGGAGAGGAACTATGACGTGGGGGACCAGGAGTTGTTAGCTGTAGTCAAGGCTCTGAAGGTGTGGAGACATTGGCTTGAGGGGGCGAAACACCCTTTTCTCATCTAGACTGACCATTGTACCGGTAATCTCGAGTATATCCGGGCAGCGAGGAGACTAAATCCCGGTTTCGGTTCACCATCTCGTACTGGCAAGGCTCCCAAAACACCAAAGCCGACGCGTTGTCCCGCCTTTATGATACCGAGGAGCGGTCCGTTGAGCCAACTCCCATCATTCCACCTTCATGTCTCGTGGCACCGGTAGTATGGGAGGTGGACACGCGGAGATAGAGAGGGCCGGCCCCCCCTAACCGTCCAGCGGGGGCTCAATTAGTCCCGAGTGGTGTCCGGGATAAGCTAATCAGTTGGGCTCATACTCTACCCTCCTCGGGTCATCCTGGCATCGAGAGGACAGTGCTGAGTCTTACATTTACATTTACATTTAAGTCATTTAGCAGACGCTCTTATCCAGAGCGACTTACAAATTGGTGCATTCACCTTATGACATCCAGTGGAGCAGCCACTTTACAATAGTGCATCTAAGGGGGGTGAGAAGGATTACTTTATCCTATCCTAGGTATTCCTTAAAGAGGTGGGGTTTCAGGTGTCTCCGGAAGGTGGTGAGGGAGATACTGGTGGCCCACGTTGGCTAAGGACGTGAGATTTTATGTCTCCTATTTTATGTTTTCTAAGTCCTGCCGTCTCATCCCGTTGCCCGGTCTCCCTACGGCCCTGCAGACTGCGGAGGCCTTGTTTATGCATGTCTTCCGGCACTATGGGGTGCCTGAGGACATCGTTTCTGATCGGGGCCCCCAATTCACGTCCAGAGTTTGGAGGGCGTTTGTGGAGAGACTGGGGGTCTGGGTCAGCTTGACCTCATGTTTTCACCCCGAGAGTAATGGGCAGGTGGAGCGCGTAAACCAGGATGTGGGCAGGTTTCTGCAGTCATATTGCCGGGACCGGCCTGGTGAGTGGGCGAGGTATGTTCCTTGGGCTGAGCTCGCTCAGAACTCCCTCCGCCACTCCTCAACGAACATGTCCCCTTTTGAGTGTGTGTTGGGTTACCAGCCGGTCCTGGCCCCATGGCTTCAGAGCCAGACCGAGGCTCCTGCAGTAGAGGAATGGGTACAGCGCTCCAAGGTCACCTGGAAAGCCGTCCAGGAGTCGCTATGACTAGCGGGAGAAAGGCAGAAGAGGAGCGCTGACCAGCACCGCAGTGAGGCCCCCATGTTCGCACCGGGGGACCGGGTCTGGCTCTCGACCCTCCACCTGCCCCTCCACCTGCCCTGCCGGAAGCTGGGGCCGCAGTGTGTGGGGCCATTTAAAGTCCTGAGGAGAATAAACGAGGTGTGTTACAGGTTACACTTTCCAAGGTTTCAGGATTGTCCCCTCGTTTCATGTGTCTCTCCTGGTCCCCTGCAGGAAGGTGAGGTGCCTGAGGTCCCTCCGCCCCTTCTGGACATCGATGGGTCCCCGGCGTGCACAGTACGTGGCATTCTGGACTCGAGACGCCGGGTGAGGGGCCTACAGTACCTCGTGAACTGGGAGGGGTACGGTCCGGAGGATAGATGCTGGGTTCCGGTGGGGGACATTTTGGACCCTTCTCTGCTGAGAGACTTCCACCGCCTCCACCCGGATCGCCCGGCGCATCACCCTCCGGGTCGTCCTCGCGCTGCGGGAGCCGCGCGTACTGTCACGACTTCCGCCGAAGTTGGCTCCCATGCCTGTTCGGGCTGTGCTCGGCGGTCGTCGTCACCGTCCTACTAGCCGCCACCGATCTCTTTTTCGTTTGTCTGTTTGTTTTGTCTTATTAGTTTCACCTGTGTTCTGTTGTATGGCTTAATGAGCTTCCCTATTTTACGTACGTGTCCCGCCTTTGTTTTGTGTGGGATTGTCTTTTTGTTACGTTTTTGTTACGTGTTACGGACTTGGCACCCTGTGTTTTTGGGTAGTCACTTTGTTTTCCGCGCCCTGTGTTGTTGGGCTTGTCATTTTTGTGTGCCGTATTAAAGAGCACTTTTCCCCAGTGGAACTCTCTGCGCCTGATTCCTTCACCCACCTAGTCTCGCGTGACATATAGTGTTTTATGACAAACTGTTTTTTACAAATCCGTCAAGACACCAACTTAGACTTTACTGTGAAATGCTTTACTTACAAGAACTTAACCAACCGTGCAGTTCAAGAAGAAGAAAACGTTTACAAAGTAGACACAAATAAAAAGTAATAATAAAAAGTAACACAGTGCGGAAAAACAATAACGAGGCTATATACAGGGGGCACCGGTACCGAGTCAGTGTGGAGACTATATACAGGGGGCACCGGTACTGAGTCAGTGTGGAGGCTATATACAGGGAGCACCGGTACCGAGTTAATGAGGAAGCTATATACAGGGGGCACTGGTACTGTCACGAGAATCTTCAATCCCAATGATGATAACTAAACAATTATTTAAGCTTTGACCAATCCCCGAGGTTTGTAAGAACCTGGGTTTAATATTAATTAGGCAAAGACTCTGATTCTGCAAAAGGTCCGTAAGGTTTATTCAGAGAACGTTCTGAATAAGTTAAATATGCAAAGACATGTCATTTTATAACTCCCACCCCCACCTACTTACATGCACATACACACACAGTAGTGTGTGATGTATCTTTCCCCAACGTCCACATTCCTCGTTTATCACTACCAAGCTGGCAGTTCCATGCCGTTTCCTCCCTCCCTAGATTAGAGGGACCTTGACAAGGTCTCTTTCCTGTCGTAAGTTTTTCAAAGTTCCAACCAGGTCAGGTCATGCATAGTTTAATTGTCCTCTGTATTTTCTTAGTCACACACACACATTTATCTCCCTTACTTGTCTCGACCAAACCTTATTGGACTTAAGTTTATCACTCTAATTATTCATTATACATGTTACATAATCTAATAATTACTAATAGTTACATTTGTCTAATTATTCATGTCAATCCTCAAGAGCCGGGTGAACAAACAAAAGCCCACAGATTCTGACAAAATCCAAGCATTGATAATGTAAGAATGGGCTGCCATCAGTCAGGTTGTGGCCCAGAAGTTAATTGACAGCATGCCTGGGCGGATTGCAGAAGTCTTGAAAAAGAAGGGTCAACACTGCAAATATTGACTCTTTGCATCAACTTCATGTAATTGTCAATAAAATCCTTTGACGCTTATGAAATGGTGGTAATTATACTTCAGTATTCCATAGTAACATCTGACAAAAATATCTTAAGACACTGAAGCAGAAAACATTGTGGAAATTAATATTTGTGTCATTCTCAAAACTTTTGGCCACAACTGTACATCTACATGATGTATTGTTACACCATTTCTGAGCAGTATAGACCTAGTCTGTCCATTATATACATCTACATAATGTATTGTTACACCATGTCGGAGCAGTATAGACCTAGTCTGTTCATTATTTACATCTATATGATGTATTGTTACACCATGTAGGATCAGTATAGACCTAGTCTGTTCATTATATACATCTACATGATGTATTGTTACACCATGTAGGAGCAGTATAGACCTAGTCTGTTCATTATATACATCTACATGATGTATTGTTACACCATGTAGGAGCAGTATAGACCTAGTCTGTTCATTATATACATTTACATGATGTATTGTTACACCATGTAGGAGCAGTATAGACCTAGTCTGTCCATTATATACATCTACATGATGTATTGTTACACCAAAAAAAAAGGAAATTATATTATTTTGTACGGATACAATTGCTCAGAGAAATAGATTTAGTTTAACATGTAATTCTCAAAAGGTAGGGGTCTGAATTATTGCCACCCTTGTTTTCAATACTCCAGCACCCTCCCCTTGGGAGGATAACTACACTGACACGTTTTATGAGATTAGAGAACACATTGGGTGGGATCTTAGACCGTTCCTCCATACATAATCTCTGGTTTATTTTTTCTACGCTTGTGGACTGCCCTGTTCATTTCAAACCACAGGTTTTCAATGGGGTTCAAGTCCGAAGACTGAGATGGCCATTGAAAATGTTGATTTTGTGCCCAATTAACAATTTATTTGTGAATGTTGATGTGTCTTGCTGGAAGATCCACTTATGGCCAAGTTTCAGCCTCCTAGCAGAGAGGTAACCAGGTTTTGGGCTAAAATATCCTGGTAGTGGGTAAAGTTCATTTATCTATTTTATACATACATTTTTAATCATCTTTATCAAGGGTATCAATAACTAGGTGCTTATTTTGATATCTAGTTATTTGACTGAATCAGAAATACAGATGTGGAGTAGATGTAGAGTTTGTTTTAAATTATCATAACTAATCAAACAACACTTGTTGCTCGTTGTATGTGTAGATATAATATTCATATTTAATAGAGAGAAAAAAACGTTTCCCTAAACTGCTTTATAATATTATAATTCAATGAAGAAGAAGAAAAAAAAATCCCTCCTCAACTGCGTTTACTCCTTCCAGACAGCAGATGGCGATATGTTTCTTTCAGGCGATGTTTCTAGTGTGACGTATAATCTAGTGGACGGAACGCTTCTTCAACACCTGCAGCCACCTCGGTAGCTCGCTAGCCAACAAAGTCGGAACAGTCAAGTTCTTTAGACAATTTCGTGGTTCATTTTCCACAATGATTTAAACATACTTATGTGGAAACTACTAGCTACCCCATTTAATTTAATATTTAAGTTGTAAGTCAACTAGCTGGCTGGTTAAGTTAGCACTAGTCTAGTCGCTAATGCTAACTAGCTAACATCCCCGAACATGAGTTCACTAAGCTACTCTCCTCCTGCTAAAGAAGAGAGGATCTGCTGGACGGAGAAAGAAGTTCTCGTGAAAGAGGAGGAAGAAGAAGAGGCTGTTACAATACAAAAACAAGTAGAGGGTGAGGCTGTTACAGTGAAAGAAGAAGAGAAAGACGTTACAGAGAAAGACGCCTTCAGAGTGAAAGAGGAAGGGGCTGTTATGGTGAAAGAAAAGGAGGAAGATGCAGTTTTTGGAATGGAGGATGAAGTGAAAGAAGATGAAGACGTTTTTGGAATGGAGGATGAAGAGGGGGAGATTACTGTCACATTAGAGGAGGACGAAGAAGAGAAGACTGGAGAACTGATTAACACCAGTAAATACAGTGAGTACTATCTTATAAAACAGGGACATTGATCTGATTAACACCAGTAAATACAGTGAGTACTATCTTATCAAACAGGGACACAAACTCTGCAGTTGTTGAACTAATGTGTGATTTTTAAAGGGGCATTCCACACTTGAATATGTTTTTGTACTGTCGGAATTGTTCATGACGTCCTCCAGTGATTTTTAACTTTTCCTGTTGAAAAGTGATATATAAATACAGTAAAGTATAAACACACTAAAGGGAAACAAATAAATGTTTTGAGCAAAATAGTGTTTTTTTTTAGACAACTGCAAACTTGAAGGAGTGAGTGATGTCATAGTAAGGCCTTCAAGGAGTTGGCTTAATGGGAAATCGTGATGTCATCCAATAGGCGACAGATCTTAATGTGAATATTCATTATTCTTTTTCAAATCCTAACTGTTCTGTCAAGTTAGTTGTTGATCATTACTAGAAAGCTATTTTCAATTCTTGCCATAGACTTTCAAGACGATTTATGTCCAAACTGTAACTGGTTCAGGTTATTGTCCTGTTAGTACAGTTTTTTGTATTCAGATCTCTGAAATACTCTCTAACTACGTAACATTTAGTGTCTCCTTATGTTAAGCTGGGAAAACAGTTTTCATGGGCACAGAAATCCTAAATCATTCAGAGTTCGCAAAATTAAATGGTTCTAACCAAGAGTCACCGTAACTGTATTCACAACACCCAAATGGATACTGTCCTCAACGCGGGTCTTCAATAATTAGACATTCTTAATACTGTAGCTACAGTGGGGAGTATGATACACTGCCGATTTTGCAGGTTTTCCTACTTACAGAGCATGTAGAGGTCTGTAATTGTTATCATAGGCACACTTCAGCTGTGAGAGACGGAATCTAAAACAAAAATTCAGAAAATCACATTGTATGATTTTTAAGTAATTCATTGCATTTTATTGCATGACATAAGTATTTGATCACCTACCAACCAGTAGGAATTCTGGCTCTCACAGAACTGTTAGTCTTTCTTTAAGAAGCCCCCCTGTTCTCCACTCATTACCTACATTAACTGCACCTGTTTGAAATCTTGACCTGTATAAAAGACACCTGTCCACACATTCAATCAAACAGACTCCAACCTCTCCACAATGGCCAAGACCAGAGAGCTGTGTAAGGACATCAGGGTTAAAATTGTAGACCTACACAAGGCTGGGATGGGCTACAGGACAATAGACAAGCAGCTTGGTCAGAAGGCAACAACTGTTGGCGCAATTATTAGAAAATGGAAGAAGTTCAAGATGAAGGTCAATCACCCACGGTCTGAGGCTCCATGCAAGATCTCAACTCGTGGGGCATCAATGATCATGAGGAAGGTGAGGGATCAGCCCGGAACTACACGGCAGGACCTGGTCAATGACCTGAAGAAAGCTGGGACCACAGTCTCAAAGAAAACCATTAGTAACACACTACGCCGTCATGGATTAAAATCCTGCAGCGCACACAAGGTCCCCATGCTCAAGCCAGTGCATGTCCAGGCCCGTCTGAAGTTTGCCAATGACTATCTGGATAATCCAGAGGAGGAATGGGAGAAGGTCATGTGGTCTGATGAGACAAAAATTGAGCTTTTTGGTCTAAACCCCACTCGCCGTGTTTGGAGGAAGAAGGATGAGTACAACCCCAAGAACACCATCCCAACCATGAAGCATGGAGGTGGAAATATCATTCTTTGGTGATGCTTTTCTGCAAAGGGGACAGGACGACTGCACCGTATTGAGGGGAGGATGGATGGGGCCATGTATCGTGAGATCTTGGCCAACAACCTCCTTCCCATTGAAGATGGGTCGTGGCTGGGTCTTCCAGCATGACCACGACCCAAAACACACAGCTCGGGCAACTACGAAGTGGCTCCGTAAGATGCATCTCAAGGTCCTAGAGTGGCCTAGCCAGTCTCCAGATCTGATCACAATAGAGAATCTTTGAAGAGAGCTGAAAGTCCGTATTGCCCAGCGACAGCCCCGAAACCTGAAAGATCTGGAGAAGGTCTGTATGGAGGAGTGGGCCAAAATCCCTGCTGCAGTGTGTGCGAACCTGGTCAAGAACTACAGGAAACGTATAATCTCTGTAATTGCAAACAAAGGTTTCTGTACCAATTATTAAGTTCTGCTTTTCTGATGTATCAAATACTTATGTCATGCAATAAAATGCTAATTAATTACTTAAATCATGCAATGTGATTTTTCTGGATTTTTGTTTTAGATTCCGTCTCTCACAGTTGAAGTGTACCTATGATGAAAATTACAGACCTGCACAATTGGCAGTGTATCAAATACAGTTCTCCCCACTGTATTTAGCTAGTCATATGTTCAACTATCATCAGCTGATCGAGGAAATCATTTTCTGAATGCCAGTTGAATGACAAACATCATGACATGGAACAACAACAAAAGTGCTTCTTCATTCATTACTCTGGTAAAGACAGTTATGCCGTGCTCCATGTTGGATCCAACATCCCCAACCAATTGATGTTTATAACGTGTTATTGTCTGCTTGATTTACAGTAGGGTCTCGTTAGTCTGTTTGGACACGGAGATACTTAGCTCATAATGTGTAGAGAACTGTTCCTTGATGGATAGGCTATATTTATTTTATTTTTATTTAACCAGGTAAGCTAGTTGAGAACAAGTTCTCATTTACAACTGCGACCTGGCCAAGATAAAGGAAAGCAGTGCAACAGAAACAACAACAGAGAGTTACACATGGAATTAACAAGTGTACAGTCAATAACACAATAGAAAAGAAAGAAAGTCTATATACAGTGTGTGCAAATGGCATGAGGAGGTATGGCAATAAATAGGCCATAGTAGCAAAGTAATTACAATTTAGCAGATTAACACTGGAGTGATAGATGAGCAGATAATGATGAGCAGATGATGGTGTGTAAGTAGTGCTACTCGTGTGCAAAAGAGCAGCAAAGTAAATAAAAACAACATGGGGATGAGGTAGGTAGATTGGGTGGGCTATTTACAGATGGACTATGTACAGCTGCAGTGATCGGTTAGCTGCTCAGATAGCAGATGTTTAAAGTTAGTGAGGGAAATGTAAGTCTCCAGGACTATAGAACCACACACATAGCTATTTTCCTTAATTCAGGACATTTAGAATGACAACACATTACAGAGTAATTTAGTGGGATTATTCACAAAATTATCTGGTGATCAGGTTATGAAATGTCATGACAAAGACATTTTAGTTTCCATGTTTCACCTGAAATATTAAATGATTTATAGTCCTGTTGTTAGGTGAAGTTATGGGTTCTACAGTAGGTCTATGTTGCTGTTAGGTGAAGTTATGGTACAATTTGGCAAACACTTAGTGGACAAACCCTTATTGTCAGGCTTTTGGCAAAGCTAGCCAAATTGCATTTTAAGTGTTTAAAAAATAATAAGTATAAAGCAGTTGATTTGCAGCAATAACACAAACATTATATTAAGCAGGACATTCAAACGAGCCTTACAATTCTAATCCAAAAGTAATGTGAAATGCACTCATAAGCAACCTGGAAATGGAGGCCTATTTTGTTGTCAGCCTATGAGAACTCCAGTGAGTTTTCCCCCACGGTAGTGAATTAGTGAATAGACACAGAGCTTAATGTGAGCTTACTTGAGTAGCACTCCTGATCTTGCGATAATAGTGAGCTGTAATATTCAGAATACATTGTGGAAACTAAAGTCTTTGCTCAACATTTTTGCTCCATGCAGATATACTACATCCGTAACTAGTGGTTTCCTCATCACCAGATATACTACATCCATAACTAGTGGTTTCCTCATTACTAGATATACTACATCTATAACTAGTGGTTTCCTCATTACCAGATATACTACATCCATAACTAGTGGTTTCCTCATTACCAGATATACTACATCCATAACTAGTGGTTTCCTCATTACCATGGAGGAGTTTCTGCAATCAAATTGTGTGTGCATCGCCCCTGTGCCGCAATTTTACCCAACACAGAAAGGGGCCTGTATTGGAGACCAAAAGTAATCTGGCACACTGCTTAGGATTTCAAAAACTTTAATAACTTATTTCTGGTTACTACTAATGTGAAAACAAGACTAAATATAACTATTGTTGCTATCTTGACAGTCTTGTCAAATAATTTAACAGACGTCAATTGTTGTACAACTTCATGGGTATGCTCTGGGCATCATCTTTTACCTCAAATAAACAGTGGATTTCTGCTGTTGTGGGACTTTATCCATCTGTCTGACTTTGTCATTCATACAGGAGAGAGACGGGACTATCGTGGATCCTCTGGGGATCCTCAACAATATCATGATGCTGATGAGGCAGAGAGTCTCTCCAGATCAGAACTCCTCAAGAAACACCAGCAGAGATTTATAGGGAAGAAATCTCACTGCTGCTCTGACTGTGGGAAAAGATTCAACTCTTCATCAGACCTTAAAATACATCAACGAATTCACACTGGAGAAAAACCTTATGGCTGTGATCACTGTGGGAAGTGTTTTACTACATCTAGCTATGTAACTATACACCAGAGAACACACACAGGAGAGAAACCATATGTCTGTAGTCAATGTGGGAAGAGTTTTATACGGCTACAAACCCTGAAAGCACACCATAGAATACATACTGGAGAAAAACCTTTTGGCTGTGATCACTGTGAGAAGAGTTTTTCTACATCTAGCTATCAAATTATACACCAGAGAACACACACAGGAGAGAAACCATATAGCTGTAGTCAATGTGGGAAGTGTTTTACACACATCAAAAGCCTGATAGTACACCAGCGGACACACACAGGAGAGAAACCGTATAGCTGTAATCAATGTGGGAAGAGTTTTTCCACATCTAGCTATGTAACTATACACCAGAGAACACACACAGGAGAGAAACCATATAGCTGTAATCAATGTGGGAAGAGTTTTACTCAGCTAAACAGCCTGATAGTACACCAGCGGACACACACTGGAGAGAAACCTTTTAACTGTGATCAATGTGGGAAGAGTTTTGCTACATCTAGCAGTCTGACGACACACCAGAGAACACACACAGGAGAGAAATCTCTTAGCTGTAATCAATGTGGGAAGAGATACTCTGATAAAAGATCACTGATTAAACATCAGAAAATACATGGAGTTGTTTCATGATATCAATGAAATGATGTCTCAATGTAGAACCTAAACGTTTGCCCCCTGTTCTATTGATTTCAGCATGATATGGATATTAGCATCGGGACAAATCCAGGCTCTGAATTGATAAAGTACTATTTATAAGCTTTAACAAAAACTGACTAACAAAAAATTAGTTGTGTTACACTTACCACGTTGGTGACCCACTTTAATTAAAATGCAACACTTCAAAATGTAGCGAGCTGTTTTCTACAAATTGTCCTCTAACCAATGCTGTACACATTATTCTCAGATTCTGTGTGGTTTTTAAGCTCTTAACTCATCGATGTCATGTTGAAATCAATTATGACTGATAAGTGTTGCGTTCCTTTGTTTAGCGACCCCTACATTTAAATGCATCACTCCAAAATGTAGCTGACTGTCTTATGCAGGTTGTCCTTTAACCAGTGAGGTGAAAGATTTCTCCTTCCATTTGTTTTTTTTAATTGTGTTATTTTCAACATCAGGTACAACCTGATTTCCCCCCTAATTGATATCAGTGATTTATTGCTACTTGTCAAAACAACAGTGTTTCTGGTGCTTGTGCAGTTAAAAAGAAAAAGTAATATGATTATTGTGGCAGATGTTTGTGTATATAGCACATGTTATGTTTTCAATATATCACAAACTGTTTCTGCATATTGGTTATTGATTTGGACATGTTAAAACTGTGTTTTGTCATTGGGGCTGTCCCACCTAGCAAAATATAATTGAAAAGATGTTGAAAGAAGACCAATCGGTTGAAAGATGTATTTTCTGGTCGTTTTTTCAATTACTTGATATTTCATATTTACAATTTAATAATCATAATTATTTATGCAATCAACTGACCATTTTTGGGTACAATTATATTGACATTGTTGCCCTACTTTTATAATATCAGGGTTCATTCTCACATGTGCCAACCCAAATGTACTAGAGCATGACATTGGGGACTGGGCCCCGATCCAACAACATGTCTATCTAGTGAACCCTGAAAAGAGAGAGAGAAGCTCCGCAGTGAGGTGGAAAGTTACTACGGATATTGCAGGAGTTTCCTCTTGAAATCAGACATGTCTGTTGTAAGGACAACTTGGTTGCTGATTGTCTAAAGGGTGGGCAGTCAAAAAGGTTTGTGTTTTGCGTTTAGCCATTGCGTTGCCATGGATCCCAATTGATTTTGACTGCACGTTATTTTGACAGAGTTCTAGAAGCTAGTGAGTTTTAGGAAGATGAGAGTTCTAGAAGCTAGTGAGTTTTAGGAACACGAGAGTTCTAGGAACACGAGAGTTCTAGAAGCTAGTGAGTTTTTCAAAACTTGTGAGTTTCAGAAAGAAAAAGGAGAAAAAAAGATTGTAGAAAAAATATATTTAAAATGTGTTTTTGCTTGTTTTTAATTGTTGCCTTCCGTAGACACCATGTTTATATTGGTGAAGCATTGTAGTTGATTATAATGTGAAATGGAAGTTGTTTTCTGTTGGTGGTGAGCAAACATTTCCAACAAAAATATAGGATATATTTGTTGTCTTAAGGGGGAAGGTGTTACAGGCTTTGGTTTTTCCATTTATGTTTTGAGGTTGGACTTTAGCACATAGGAAAGGGGGATACCTAGTCAGTTGTACAACTGAATGCATTCAACTGAAATGTGTCTTCGGTGCATTGATTGGTTTCACCTCGTTAGTCAGTATGTGTTACACCTGTGCTGGCTTGTCCATCTCATTAGTGGGAAGGTGTTTCACCTGAGCTGGTCCAGGTTCTATGTAAGAGTGTCTGGCCCAGTGCTCCAGTTGTCTTGATAGAAGTGGAGAGGCAACATCTTTAGTTGCGCTACCTTTTTGGTCAAAGATGTTTTCTTTTCAGGTTGAAGTTTTCGTACTGAAGAGAGCTTTATTTTGAAGAAGAAAAAAAAATGAATCCAAACAAGCAAACCAGGTCGGTTCCGGGGACTGGTATAGCAAATACTGTAAGATTTTCATGGACTGAAAAGGAGATGGTGCCTTGGGGCAGGGAAACTTTTGGAAGGACCATATTGATGAGATGCCTCAAGATAGAGGTGAAGGAAGTGCTCTGCCTCCAAGGCAACCCAAATGAAAAAGGTTTTGATGTGACATTTTACAAGGAAGAGAAACATGATGACGTATTGAAGATGGCAAAGGAAGCGGGAAAAAAAGGACCCCTGTGCCATTATGCGGTGACCAGCCTGGCAAAGAACAACTTCAGGGTGGTCACCGTAAACATGTACAATCCGCATGTGAAGGATGAAGAAGTGAGGGCCTTTCTGGGGAGATACATGGACAATGTCTCCTCAGCGAGGTACCTCAGGGACTCCCTGGGTTTCTGGGACGGGAGAAGAGGTTTCCAGGCGTTACTCAGGGAGTCCCCGAAGAGTGAGGATGGCTACCTCCATCCTCCGGCGATGTTCTCCCTGGGGGCTGACAGGGGAACCCTATACTATGCCCGTCAGCCTCCATTTTGCAGGCGTTGTATGGCCTACGGCCATATCCTGACCTCGTGCAGCGCCAAGAGGTGTCGATTTTGTGGGTCGGAAGAGCACGAGGCCAAGGAATGTGACGAGCCCAAGGCTTGCCACGGGTGTGGCTCAAGAGCACACCTGTGGCGTGATTGCCCGGCTCGTCACAGGTCATACGCGTCTGCAGCTGGGGGGGGCGTCAGTGCCTGGGTCATGGGTTGGGATGGAGGACGGGGGGCGTCAGGAGAGGAGAGGACGTCCCCGCCGCCGGTGGAGATGGACCAGGGGAGCATCGGGTGAGTCTCCTTTTTTTTTTTGGTTTTGGGGGGTTTTATTTGTTGTTAATAATTAAATGAATAGTTCTGTTTCTTTTTTAGTCTAAATGTTAGGGGTTAAGGAATAATGTTAAAAGGAGGGCGTTTTTTTGTTATTTAGAGGGTGTGGGGTTTGATTTCTGTTTTTTACAGTAGGTTCACCTGAGGGATGGTGGGGATGTGTGTAGATTTAAGAGGGAGTGGGATAAGGGGGAATCTTTTTGGGGCATAGGAGGGGTGCACTCAACAGGAGTAGGGTTTTGTGTGGGCATAGAGAGGTTAAAATAGAGAACACTTTTGTAATAATGCAGGGTAGAGTTTTGGGGATAGATGTTAAGTTTAGAGAAGCTAGATATAGGTTAATTGGGGTGTATGGGCCACAGGTGGCGGCAGACAGGAGGGAGATGGTGGACTGTCTGGCGCCCCTGTGTGTTACAAACAGGCACTTGGTGATAGGAGGGGACTTTAATATATATTTAGGGGTAGGCGGTGATAGCAGTGCAGGTGCCATCTCTGGGCTAATGGCTTGCCATGGTCTGGTTGATGGTGGCCTGCACACTACTCCGGGAATGGTCGGTCCTACATGGCGCAACTCCAGGGGGGTTGCGCGGAGGCTCGACTACATTTTTATATCCAGGTCTTTGGGTCAGTTGTCTGGGCGGCTGTTGCCTGTTTTCTTCACGGATCACGACAGGGTGTTCCTGCAGGTGGGGTCGCCAGTCTGCCTCTTCGGTAGGGGGTACTGGAAGTTAGATCGGGATATACTGGAGGAGCAAGCTTTCGTTGACGCATTCTTTTTGTTTCTTTCGGAGGCTTGACGGCCTCCAGTCCATGTGCGAGGGGTGTTAGAGTGGTGGGATTTAGTTAAGGTGAGGATTAGGGCTTTTATAATAGGATATTGTAGAAGGAAAAAAAGGGAGGAAAGGAGGGAGGTGGATCGTATCCAAAGGTTAATTGAACTCGAGTACGAGGCAGGCAACCTCGGCGGGTCGATTGACTGTGAGAGATTCGCAGCCCTAAAGGAGCAGCTCAGGGAGCTGCAGGAGCAGAAGGCTCGAGCTTTCCTGGAGCGTGCGCATAGTGGCTTTCTAGAACATAATGAGACTTGTTCCTCTATGTTCTTTAAGTCGGTTAGGGCCAGGCAGAGTAGGAAGGTAATGCATGGAGTTAGGGAAGAAAATGGTAGTATAGTAAGTAAACCAGAGGAAATGGTCAGGGTGACAACTGATCATTTCCAAGGTTTATTTAAGGAAAGGGAAATAGATGTAGAGCAGGGAAACATGTTTTTAGAACACTTGTCCCGGCGGTTGCCAGAGGACATTAGAGACGTGATGGAGGCCCAGATCTCACTAGAAGAGGTTGAGAGCGCTCTTAGGAGGATGGGAAAAGGGAAGGTGCCTGGGATGGATGGGCTGCCGGCTGAGTTTTACCTCAAGTTTTGGGGTATACTTGGACCAGTGGTTCTCAAAGTCTTGAAGGCCATCCTTGAGACGGGGTCCCGGGGATCAATGGCTGTTGGTGTGCTGTCACTTCTTTATAAGAAGTGGGAAGCAACTGACCTTGGCAACTGGCGGCCATTGACCATGCTGTGCGTAGATTACAAGATTCTTGCAAAGGTTTTAGCAGACCGGTTGCGCACAGCCCTTCCCTACGTCGTCCACGAGGATCAGACGTGCGGGGTAGAGGGCCGCTCTATAAGATGGAACCTACAGTTGATCAGGGATTCCATCGCTTGGGTTGAAGATAGAGGGCTGCCTTTAATGGTAGCAGCGCTAGATCAGGCGAAAGCTTTTGATCGCGTGAATAGATATTTTCTATTCAGGGTGTTAGGTAGATTAGGATTTGGGGAGAAGTTTATAGGATGGATCCGTACTTTAAATGTCGGAGCGGGGTGTCGAGTTAGTGTAAATAGTCACTTAGGTGACGTTTTTGACCTCTCGTCTGTGGTCAGGCAGGGATGCCCACTCTCGGCTCTCCTCTTCGTTCTGTACATGGAGCCTCTGGGGGCTGCCATTAGGGCAGACACGGGTGGAAGGCTTGTTGATCCCTGGAAGTGGTGGGCTGCGTGTTAAGATGACGCAGTACGCCGACGACACTTCCTTGCTGTTGTGCAAGGACTCGTGCCTGACAAGGTCCCTTGCCATCTTTGGGGATTTCACCCGAGCGTCGGGAGCAGTTCTGAACCATGCAAAGTCTTCCGTCAAGTTTTTCGGAAGATGGCGCGGTAGAACGGATGTGCCTGGGGGGTTATCTCTCTGTGAAGGGGCCCTGAGGATTCTCGGGGTTCATTTTGAGACCTCCGGCTCAGCGACGCTAAACTGGAACATGCGTATCGCAGTGGTACAGAGGAAGCTAGCAATGTGGAAGGCTAGGTATTTGTCTTTTATGGGCAAAGTCCTGGTCCTAAAGGTGGATGTGTTGCCGTCTCTTTTGTATTTGGCATATATCTACAAATTGCCGGCTTGTCTGAGGAGGCCTCTAGTGAGGCTTGTGTTTCAGTTTATGTGGAGTGGCAGGGCACGCATGATCTGTCCCATCGGGGTGGGAGGTAGGGGGGTACCACATTTCCCCCTCAAGCTGGACTCAATTTTTGTTTCTTTCTTGTTAGCGGAGCTTGCTCAGCCAGTGATACACCCGTCCGGTTACCTCCTGCGGGTGTTCTTCTCGTATCAGGCGAGAAGCGTAATGGTGTGGTCTAACACGGGTCCTCGGGCGGAACAGCTGCCGTGGCACTTTGGTCATGCGGCCAAGTGGCTGCGTGCGCGCACCCCGAGGTTGAAGTTGCCCGAGTAGGTTTAGACCACAGGCACCTGTACGAGGAGGTCAGGCAGGCAGGGAGTCCTGCGCCAGTAGCGGGCATCTCGTCAGTGGTCTGGGAGGGAGTGCAGGCGCGGGGCCTGGACAACGGGCTCAAGGACCTGAATTGGTTGAGCCTTCATAAGCGCTTGCCGGTACGTTCCATCTTGTACCGGTATAGTTTGGTGCAATCCCCCACCTGTCCAAGATCCTCTTGTGGCAGGGAGGAGACTGTGCGCCATGTCTTTTGGGACTGTGCCTTTGCCGGACTAGTCTGGGCTAGGGCACGGGTGATGCTAGGTGTGGTTAGGAGTGATTTTGTTTTGACATGGGCTAGGCTAGAGAGAGGCGTAGGGAGAGCAAAGGGAACGGATAGGGACAGGTTTCTGCTCTGGCTTCTCATGAGTCTCTTTAAAAAGGGACTGTGGGAAGCCAGGAAGAATTTTGTCAAGACAGGGAGAGATTGGGGGGTGGAAGGGATAGTGAGAAGGGTGGAAGGTGATTTGAGGGGGAGGATGAAGAGGGAGGAGAGGAAGTGGGGGAAGCATGCGGCACGGGAGAGGTGGAAAGGGGGTTTAGGGCTGGGAGTGTTAGAGTGAGTTTGGTAAGGGGATAGATTAGGGAAGGGGAGATAGGGAAAGGGTTAGGTATTGGTTAGGTATGACGGGGAGGGACGATGCTCCCCTGAGGTTTGTTTTTGTTTGGTGTTTAGTGATTTGGTTTTGTAAATATAAGTAAGTAATTAAGAATGAATGAGAGATATGATTTTGTAAAGTGTGAATGGTATTGATTGTAAATAAATTATTTTAACCACCTTTTTGGTCAAAGATGTTTTCTTTTCAGGTTGAAGTTTTCGTACTGAAGAGAGCTTTATTTTGAAGAAGAAAAAAAAATGAATCCAAACAAGCAAACCAGGTCGGTTCCGGGGACTGGTATAGCAAATACTGTAAGATTTTCATGGACTGAAAAGGAGATGGTGCCTTGGGGCAGGGAAACTTTTGGAAGGACCATATTGATGAGATGCCTCAAGATAGAGGTGAAGGAAGTGCTCTGCCTCCAAGGCAACCCAAATGAAAAAGGTTTTGATGTGACATTTTACAAGGAAGAGAAACATGATGACGTATTGAAGATGGCAAAGGAAGCGGGAAAAAAAGGACCCCTGTGCCATTATGCGGTGACCAGCCTGGCAAAGAACAACTTCAGGGTGGTCACCGTAAACATGTACAATCCGCATGTGAAGGATGAAGAAGTGAGGGCCTTTCTGGGGAGATACATGGACAATGTCTCCTCAGCGAGGTACCTCAGGGACTCCCTGGGTTTCTGGGACGGGAGAAGAGGTTTCCAGGCGTTACTCAGGGAGTCCCCGAAGAGTGAGGATGGCTACCTCCATCCTCCGGCGATGTTCTCCCTGGGGGCTGACAGGGGAACCCTATACTATGCCCGTCAGCCTCCATTTTGCAGGCGTTGTATGGCCTACGGCCATATCCTGACCTCGTGCAGCGCCAAGAGGTGTCGATTTTGTGGGTCGGAAGAGCACGAGGCCAAGGAATGTGACGAGCCCAAGGCTTGCCACGGGTGTGGCTCAAGAGCACACCTGTGGCGTGATTGCCCGGCTCGTCACAGGTCATACGCGTCTGCAGCTGGGGGGGGCGTCAGTGCCTGGGTCATGGGTTGGGATGGAGGACGGGGGGGGCGTCAGGAGAGGAGAGGACGTCCCCGCCGGTGGAGATGGACCAGGGGAGCATCGGGTGAGTCTCCTGTTTTTTTTTTGGTTTTGGGGGGTTTTATTTGTTGTTAATAATTAAATGAATAGTTCTGTTTCTTTTTTTAGTCTAAATGTTAGGGGGTTAAGGAATAATGTTAAAAGGAGGGCGTTTTTTTGTTATTTAGAGGGTGTGGGGTTTGATTTCTGTTTTTTACAGTAGGTTCACCTGAGGGATGGTGGGGATGTGTGTAGATTTAAGAGGGAGTGGGATAAGGGGGAATCTTTTTGGGGCATAGGAGGGGTGCACTCAACAGGAGTAGGGTTTTGTGTGGGCATAGAGAGGTTAAAATAGAGAACACTTTTGTAATAATGCAGGGTAGAGTTTTGGGGATAGATGTTAAGTTTAGAGAAGCTAGATATAGGTTAATTGGGGTGTATGGGCCACAGGTGGCGGCAGACAGGAGGGAGATGGTGGACTGTCTGGCGCCCCTGTGTGTTACAAACAGGCACTTGGTGATAGGAGGGGACTTTAATATATATTTAGGGGTAGGCGGTGATAGCAGTGCAGGTGCCATCTCTGGGCTAATGGCTTGCCATGGTCTGGTTGATGGTGGCCTGCACACTACTCCGGGAATGGTCGGTCCTACATGGCGCAACTCCAGGGGGGTTGCGCGGAGGCTCGACTACATTTTTATATCCAGGTCTTTGGGTCAGTTGTCTGGGCGGCTGTTGCCTGTTTTCTTCACGGATCACGACAGGGTGTTCCTGCAGGTGGGGTCGCCAGTCTGCCTCTTCGGTAGGGGGTACTGGAAGTTAGATCGGGATATACTGGAGGAGCAAGCTTTCGTTGACGCATTCTTTTGTTTCTTTCGGAGGCTTGACGGCCTCCAGTCCATGTGCGAGGGGGTGTTAGAGTGGTGGGATTTAGTTAAGGTGAGGATTAGGGCTTTTATAATAGGATATTGTAGAAGGAAAAAAAGGGAGGAAAGGAGGGAGGTGGATCGTATCCAAAGGTTAATTGAACTCGAGTACGAGGCAGGCAACCTCGGCGGGTCGATTGACTGTGAGAGATTCGCAGCCCTAAAGGAGCAGCTCAGGGAGCTGCAGGAGCAGAAGGCTCGAGCTTTCCTGGAGCGTGCGCATAGTGGCTTTCTAGAACATAATGAGACTTGTTCCTCTATGTTCTTTAAGTCGGTTAGGGCCAGGCAGAGTAGGAAGGTAATGCATGGAGTTAGGGAAGAAAATGGTAGTATAGTAAGTAAACCAGAGGAAATGGTCAGGGTGACAACTGATCATTTCCAAGGTTTATTTAAGGAAAGGGAAATAGATGTAGAGCAGGGAAACATGTTTTTAGAACACTTGTCCCGGCGGTTGCCAGAGGACATTAGAGACGTGATGGAGGCCCAGATCTCACTAGAAGAGGTTGAGAGCGCTCTTAGGAGGATGGGAAAAGGGAAGGTGCCTGGGATGGATGGGCTGCCGGCTGAGTTTTACCTCAAGTTTTGGGGTATACTTGGACCAGTGGTTCTCAAAGTCTTGAAGGCCATCCTTGAGACGGGGGTCCCGGGGGGATCAATGGCTGTTGGTGTGCTGTCACTTCTTTATAAGAAGGGGGAAGCAACTGACCTTGGCAACTGGCGGCCATTGACCATGCTGTGCGTAGATTACAAGATTCTTGCAAGGTTTTAGCAGACCGGTTGCGCAAAGACAGCCCTTCCCTACGTCGTCCACGAGGATCAGACGTGCGGGGTAGAGGGCCGCTCTATAAGATGGAACCTACAGTTGATCAGGGATTCCATCGCTTGGGTTGAAGATAGAGGGCTGCCTTTAATGGTAGCAGCGCTAGATCAGGCGAAAGCTTTTGATCGCGTGAATAGATATTTTCTATTCAGGGTGTTAGGTAGATTAGGATTTGGGGAGAAGTTTATAGGATGGATCCGTACTTTAAATGTCGGAGCGGGGTGTCGAGTTAGTGTAAATAGTCACTTAGGTGACGTTTTTGACCTCTCGTCTGTGGTCAGGCAGGGATGCCCACTCTCGGCTCTCCTCTTCGTTCTGTACATGGAGCCTCTGGGGGCTGCCATTAGGGCAGACACGGGTGGAAGGCTTGTTGATCCCTGGAAGTGGTGGGCTGCGTGTTAAGATGACGCAGTACGCCGACGACACTTCCTTGCTGTTGTGCAAGGACTCGTGCCTGACAAGGTCCCTTGCCATCTTTGGGGATTTCACCCGGCGTCGGGAGCAGTTCTGAACCATGCAAAGTCTTCCGTCAAGTTTTTCGGGAAGATGGCGCGGTAGAACGGATGTGCCTGGGGGTTATCTCTCTGTGAAGGGGCCCTGAGGATTCTCGGGGTTCATTTTGAGACCTCCGGCTCAGCGACGCTAAACTGGAACATGCGTATCGCAGTGGTACAGAGGAAGCTAGCAATGTGGAAGGCTAGGTATTTGTCTTTTATGGGCAAAGTCCTGGTCCTAAAGGTGGATGTGTTGCCGTCTCTTTTGTATTTGGCATATATCTACAAATTGCCGGCTTGTCTGAGGAGGCCTCTAGTGAGGCTTGTGTTTCAGTTTATGTGGAGTGGCAGGGCACGCATGATCTGTCCCATCGGGGTGGGAGGTAGGGGGGTACCACATTTCCCCCTCAAGCTGGACTAAATTTTTGTTTCTTTCTTGTTAGCGGAGCTTGCTCAGCCAGTGATACACCCGTCCGGTTACCTCCTGCGGGTGTTCTTCTCGTATCAGGCGAGAAGCGTAATGGTGTGGTCTAACACGGGTCCTCGGGCGGAACAGCTGCCGTGGCACTTTGGTCATGCGGCCAAGTGGCTGCGTGCGCGCACCCCGAGGTTGAAGTTGCCCGAGTAGGTTTAGACCACAGGCACCTGTACGAGGAGGTCAGGCAGGCAGGGAGTCCTGCGCCCGTAGCGGGCATCTCGTCAGTGGTCTGGGAGGGAGTGCAGGCGCGGGGCCTGGACAACGGGCTCAAGGACCTGAATTGGTTGAGCCTTCATAAGCGTTTGCCGGTACTTTCCATCTTGTACCGGTATAGTTTGGTGCGATCCCCCACCTGTCCAAGATCTGCTTGTGGCAGGGAGGAGACTGTGCGCCATGCCTTCTGGGACTGTGCCTTTGCCGGACTAGTATGGGCTAGGGCACGGGTGATGCTAGGTGTGGTTAGGAGTGATTTTGTTTTGACATAGGCTAGAGAGAGGCGTAGGGAGAGCAAAGGGAACGGATAGGGACAGGTTTCTGTTCTGGCTTCTCATGAGTCTCTTTAAAAAGGGACTGTGGGAAGCCAGGAAGAATTTAGTCAAGACAGGGAGAGATTGGGGGTGGAAGGGATAGTGAGAAGGGTGGAAGGTGATTTGAGGGGGAGGATGAAGAGGGAGGAGAGGAAGTGGGGGAAGCATGCGGCACGGGAGAGGTGGAAAGGGGGTTTAGGGCTGGGAGTGTTAGAGTGAGTTTGGTAAGGGGATAGATTAGGGAAGGGGAGATAGGGAAAGGGTTAGGTATTGGTTAGGTATGACTGGGAGGGACGATGCTCCCCTGAGGTTTGTTTTTGTTTGATGTTTTTGTAAATAGAATTTTATTAAGAATGAATGAGAGATATGATTTTGTAAAGTGTGAATGGTATTGATTGTAAATAAATGATTTTAACCACCACCTTTTTGGTTTGCTTCCTGTCTTTAAGTGTGGTGTGGGTTTTTATTTTGTATGCCTCTTCTTGGGCAGATTTAGTGGGTGTCTTTTAGGTCCCAGTTGTTGTTACTAGTCAACTTTCAGTGGACACCCCCATAGTGTCTTTCAGAACCCCTCCAAAAAACCCACCTGTTTAGTTGTGGTTGTTAGTGACTCTTTGTTAGTTCCCTTTTCTGTTTGAGCAACATTTTAGATTTGTTTTATGGGGAACGTAAAAACAATGTAGTAAAACAAGCTTATATTTTGGGTTGGATATTGCATAATTTTTTTTTTGTTAATCAATGGCATTTCCTTAGAATGTTCATTAGTCTTTCAGTTGTTAGTCTTCTGTTTTTTTTATCCTCATGTTTGTTGTGTACTAAATATTGTATATTTTCATTGTTTTTCTCCTGTGAAGTCATCGCGTTCCATCCATGTCTGAAATGTGCTGTATAAATAAAGCTTGATTTGAACAAACAAATGAACCCAATGACTGATCAATCAAGACTCTTGCCAAACCAATGAACAAATATGTGTAAAAGCAACACATTTCTTGGTCCATCTTAATATGAAAAACGATCACTTTTCAAGCCTGCTGAAGGCGTGGTGGAGTGGTAAACACCACCCCCGGCTCTACCAGAGGCTTGAGGTGGTCTCCCACAGCTCTGCTTATGTCATGTTCTGTGGCCTTGCTGTTCCATTTCTTGACTGCCCCTGAAACACATTTAGTCATATTATATAAATAATTTAGGGCCGGTTTCACATACAAGGCTTAAGCTTAGTCCCAGGCCAAAATGCTTGTTTGAGCTGTCTTAACTCAAAGCAACTTGCACAGACTTACCTTAAAATAGTGGTATATGTTGCCTGTTCTGGACTAAACATAGCCGATTGCAAGTGGGCAGATTAGAGCTACTTTAGGTCTAAATGGAAGTTTCAATGAATCTTTCAAAGAGGCAGGTTTAACTTCTGCTTCGCGCTGTTTGTGAGGGAGCAAGGACTATTTGCAATGTCTAAATGAAGGCCAACATGCACTACAGAGTCCAGCCAGACCAGTACTTGTGGATAGGAGTAATCCATTAAATTACTTTGAGACCACTTTCGTATGCACAAAGAAAATGCATTGGAGATAATATCTCTGCTTGAGCCTAGACTTTCCTCTCTGTCTCAAAGAGGAAGGCCTTTACCCAATTCTCTCGAAGTTCTGATCACTTTGAGGTTTTTGGCATCTGGAGTCTTTTATTGTGAAACTGGCTTATTTGTGTGGTGCCAGTGAAGCAACCGTGTGTTTAATCGTTCACAAAGTCTGCAGGGCCATTTGTGATCTGAGGAGTCTTTACATCAAGTTTCCTGATGCTGCTGGCCAAGCCAACTATAAGTGCAATTCTATGAATATGGGCAGTTCCCCGGAGTGATTGGCTGGTTAGATGGATGTCATGTTCCCATCAAGTGTCCATCAACTCCTGATGCTGAGGAACACCGTAACCATAACAGCTGGTTTTCCATCAACTCCTGATGCTGAGGAGTACTGCAACCATAACAACTGGTTTTCCGTCAACTGATGCGGAGGAGTAACGTAACCATAACAACTGGTTTACCATCAACTCCTGATGCCGAGGAGTACCGTAAACATAACAACTGGTTTGTTGGCACAACTGCCATATTTCATCTCCATCCCAAAGCCCTTGCTTGGAAGTGTACTTGGCCAGACTGCCCAGAACCTTGCCCTCATCCAGGCCACGGTGGCAAGACGTGGTAGTGATGACACCATAGCTCTTGCTAGCATACTTGGGGTCCAACATGCTGTGGCGTGTCTGGGCTACAGACAGAATCTTGAATTGCTTTATGTGTATCCCACAAAAAAGGTTCTAAGCTAACTTTTTAAATGAATGTAATCAAAATTCCCGAGCTTAATTTCCCATGGAAAATTTCCGAAAACATTCTGGCAATTTACCGGAACGTTTCTGACCCTTTGCAACCCTAGTTCTAACCGAGAGTCACATTAACTTTATTGACAACACCCAAATCGATACTGTCATTAACACGGTTCTTCAATAATTACACATTATTCTTGATACTTTAGCTGTTTAGTTAGTCACATGTTCAACTATCATCAGCTGATCCAGGAAATCATTTTCTGAGTGACAGTCAAATGACAAACATCATGACATGCAACAACAACCAAAGTGCTTCTTCATTCATTACTCTGGTAAATACAGTTAGGCCGTGCTCCACGTTGGACCCAACATCCTTAACAAATTGATGTTTATAATGTGTTATTGTCTGCTTGATTTACTGTCGGGTCTCGTTAGTCTGATTGGACACAGAGATACTTAGCTCATAGAGTGTAGCGAACTGTTCCTTGATGGATAGGCTATTGTACAACACACAGAGCTATTTTCCTTTATTCAGGACATTTAAAATGACAACATATTACAGAGTAGACTAGTGGGATTATTCACAAAATTTTCTTGTGATCAGGTTATGAAATGTCATGACAAAGACATTTTGGTTTCCATGTTGCACCTGCAATATTAAATTATTTATAGTCCTAGGTCTATGTTATTGTTAGGTGAAGTTATGGGTCCTACAGTAGGTCTATGTTATTGTTAGGTGAAGTTATGGCTCCTACAGTAGGTCTGTAGTTAAGTGAAATTATGGGTCCTACAGTAGGTCTATGTTGTTGTTAGGTGAAATTATGGGTCAATTTGGCATAGACAAAGTGTACAAACACTCATTGGCTCATTGTAATCAATCAAATGTATTTTTAAAGCCATTTTACATCAGCTGATGTCACGAAGTGCTCTATACAGAAATCCAGCCTAAAAACTCCCTATAAAGTTAGGAACCTAGGAAGAAACCTAGAGAGGAACCAGGCTTTGAGGGGTGGCCAGTCCTGTTCTTGCTTTGCCAGGTTGAGATTATAACAGTACATGGCCAAGATGTTCAAAAGTTCATAGATGACCAGCAGGGTCAAATAATAATAATATGACAGTGGTTGTAGAGGGTGCAACAGGTCAGCACCTCATTAGTAAATGTCAGTTGGCTTTTCATAGCCGAGCATTCAGAGTTAGAGACAGCAGGTGCGATAGAGAGAGAGTTGAAAACAGCAGATCCGTGACAAGGTAGCACGTCCGGTGAACATGTCAGGGTTCCATAGCCGGAGGTAAAACAGTTGAAACTGGAGCAGCAGCACGACCAGGTGGACTGGGGACAGCAAGGAGTCATCAGGACAAGTAGGTCTATGTTGTTGTTAGATGAAGTTATGTGTCATACAGTAGGTCTATGTTATTGTTAGGTAAAGTTATGGGTCCTACAGTAGGTCTATGTTATTGTTAGGGGAAGTTGTGGTTCCTACTATAGGTCTGTAGTTAGGTGAAGTTATGGGTCCTACAGTAAGTAGTTGTTGTTACGTGAAGTTATGTGTCAATTTGGCATACACAAAGTGTACAGACACTCATTGTAAGGTTGATGGAAAAGCTAGCTAAAGAGCATTTTACTTGTTGAAGTATAAAGCAGTTGATTTGTGGCAATAACACAAACATTATATTAAGCAGGAGATTCAAACGAGCCTTACAATTATAATTATTATAATAATAATAATAGTTGTAATATTCAGAACACATTGTGTGAAAACCAAAACCTTCGTCCAAAACTAGCGGTTTCCGTATTAGTGTTGTCGAGGTAGGTTCCTTGTCCCTCTTTGGCTTATTGGTGAAATCAGCAGTCAGACAATATCTTCTTTAAGTAAACCAATCAAACCTTTATTTAATGCAATTGCAGACAGTAGTTGACAACAGGAACATAACATATGTTTCCCAGTAAGTTCTGTACCCCACCTAAGGGCACAGCTGATTTTATACACGTGATCACTCCCTGGTGGTCTGATCACCTACTTCAATGTATGTGTGTATCAATAAGCTGAGGTTACCTTATAAGACAACCTAGTACAGTAGCTTCTCTGAATTTCTTAGGATTGTCCACTGTCACACAAGATCAAAATGTCAAAACCAGACAGTGGTTACTTCTCTTCATCTAGTTTCGGTCTGACTCGGACCCAGCCTGCAGGCACACTCTCACAACAGCCAGGGCTTAACCACAAAGACTAATATAGATGCTTGTGCAACGTATAGTGGCAGTTTTTAGACACATAGCAATAGTATCTTATTATAAGGCCTGCAGCAAAACATATGGATCTTAAAGTCCCCTTAATTAATAATGGGGAGGGTCTTTGGCACCCACTCCTACATTCCCCCCTCCGAGACTAATAAGTCTCATAGGTTCAATCATTATATTCTCCTCTGAAATCAAACAGAGTTGGCAAAACCCCAGGATCCATTTGTTCCCAGGGATGGGCTGCTACAGGGAGAAACAACTCCTGAGGTTCCTGGAATGGTGGTGGGGTGGGGTGAGAGAGAGAGTTTTCTAAGATCAGCAATCTTATCAATTATCGCAGTCATATTCTCAGAGAAGTCAGGGAGGAGCATAACACAATTATCAGGATCAATAACACCTAGTACGTTACAGTGTCCTTCCTTCGCCAAAAGATAATCTAAAGCCAACTCTTAGTGGCCGACGACAGCTTTCAGATTTTGGACATCTAATGAGAGTTGGCTAAATCCTCGGATTGTTAAATTCATATGGGCCTGTAAAGAATAGGTTAAATTATTCACCCACTTTCCCAGGACAGCCACACCCCAGGAGGGTATGTTCATTGGTAATCTTGTTAACATCTCATAAGGTGTACACCCAATACCTTTGTTAAGGCTGTTGGGCATTTTCATGAGGACAAGGGGCAAGCATTCCACCCAGCTCATTTTTGTGGAATGGCAGGCTTATGCCCCCCTTTGATAATTTAATTAACCCTCTAACCCTGTAATCCCATTACTCCACGGGTGATAGATGGACAAAACTTCTGGTCAACACCCATCATTTTGGCCACATGGGCAACCATATTTCCTATGAGATGGTTCCCATTGTCTGCAGACAAACCTCAGGCACTCCGAACTAGAGGTCGACCGATTATGATTTTTCAACGCCGATACAATTATTGGAGGACCAACAAAAGCCGATACCGATTAATCTGCCGATTCATTTGTAATAATGACAATTACAACAATACTGAATGAACACTTATTTTAACATAATATAATACATCAATAAAATCAATTTAGCCTCAAATAAATAATGAAACATGTTCAATTTGGTTTAAATAATGCAAAGACACAGTGTTGGAGAAGAAAGTAAAAGTGCAATATGTGCCATGTGAAAAAGCTCATGTTTATGTTCCTTGCTTAGAACATGAGAACATATGAAAGCTGGTGGTTTCTTTTAACATGAGTCTTCAATATTACCAGGTAAGAAGTTTTAGGTTGTAGTTAGTAGGACTATTTCTCTCTGTACCATTTGTATTTCCTATACCTTTAACTATTGGATGTTCTTATAGGCACTTTAGTATTGCCAGTGTAACAGTATAGCTTCTGTCCCTCTCCTCGCCCCTACCTGGGCTCGAACCAGGAACACACCGACAACAGCCACCCTCGAAGGATCATTACCCATCGCTCCACAAAAGCCGCTACCCTTGCAGAGCAAGGTCTCAGTTTGAGTGATGTCACCGATTTAAACGCTATTAGTGCGCACCCCACTAACTAGCTAGCGATTTCACATCGGTTACACCAGCCTAATCTCGGGAGTTGATAGGCTTGAAGTCATAAACAGCTCAATGCTTAAAGCACAGCGAAGAGCTCCTGGCAAACGCACGAAAGTGCTATTTGAATGAATGCTTACGAGCCTGCTGCTGCCAACCACCGCTCAGTCAAATATCAAATCATAGACTTAATTATAACATAATACACAGAAATACAAGCCTTAGGTCATTATATATGGTTGAATCCAGAAACTATCATTTCGAAAACAAAACGTTTATTCTTTCAGTGAAATACGGAACCATTCCGTATTTTATCTAACGGGTGGCATCCCTAAGTATTAATATTGCTGTTACATTGTACAACCTTCAATGTTATGTCATAATTATGTACAATTCTGGGAAATTAATTACGGTCTTTGTTAGGAATAAATGGTCTTCACACATTTCGCAACGAGCCAGGCTGCCCAAACTGCTGCATATACCCTGACTGCTTGCACGGAACGCAAGAGAAGTGACACAATTTCCCTAGTTATAAGGAATTCATGTTAGCAGGCAATATTAACTAAATATGCAGGTTTAAAAATATATACTTGTGTATTGATTTTAAAGAAAGGCATTGATGTTTATGGTTAGGTACATTGGTTCCAAGACAGTGCTTTTTTCTCGAATGCGCTTGTTAAATCATCACCCGTTTGGCGAAGTAGGCTGTGATTCTATGAGAAATTAACAGGCACCGCATCGATTATATGCAACGCAGGACTCGCTAGATAAACTAGTAATATCATCAACCATGTTTAGTTAACTAGTGATTATGTTAAGATTGATTGTTTTTTATAAGATAAGTTTAATGCTAGCTAGCACCTTACCTTGGCTTCTTGCTGCACCTGCGTAACAGGTAGTCAGCCTGCCACACAGTCTCCTCGTGGAGCGCAATGTAAGGCAGGTGGTTAGAGCGTTGGACTAGTACCGGAAGGTTGCAAGATTGAATCCCGAGCTGACAAGGTAAACATCGGTCGTTCTGCCCCTGAACAAGGCAGTTAACCCACCATTCCAAGGCCGTCATTGAAAATAAGAATGTGTTCTTAACTGACTTGCCTAGTTAAATAAAGTTTTTTTTTTTTAAATCTGCCACAATCGGTATCCAAAAATGCAGATTACCGATTGTTATGAAAACTTGAAATCACTCCAATTAATCGGTCGACCTCTACTCCGAAACCGAGTATAATTTCCCTAACTAGCAATTTTGCAACTGTACACACAACGCAGTTGGTAGTGGGATGGTTCCACCCACCTGGTGAACCTGTCAATTATCACCAGGCAGTATCTCTTTCTTTCTTTTCGCTCTACCATGTCTACGGAGTGTAGAATGACCCACACCAGACCTGGGTAGTAAAACACAGAGTGTTCTATACATCAAATCACATTTTATTTGTCACATACACTTGTTTAGCAGATGTTATTGCGGGTGTAGCGACATTTTTGTGTTTTTAGCTCCAACAGTCCAGTAATATCTAACAAGTAATATCTAACAATACACACAATCTAAAGGAAGGGAATTAAGAATATATAAATAGTTGGACCAGTGATGTCAGAGCGGCATAGACTAAGATACAGTAGAATAGTATAGAATACAGTATATACATATGAGATGAGTAATGCATAGACTAAGATACAGTTGAATAGGATATAATACAGTATATACATATGAGATGAGTAATGCCAGATA
This sequence comes from Oncorhynchus nerka, assembly GCF_034236695.1. NCBI lineage: Eukaryota > Metazoa > Chordata > Actinopteri > Salmoniformes > Salmonidae > Oncorhynchus > Oncorhynchus nerka. Next base: position 39,659,936 of record NC_088408.1, read on the forward strand.
TGTAAACATGCAGGAGATCCATGAAGGAAAGATAGTGAAGGTGCTCAGTGACGTTGTTGCAAATGGTGGGGAATAACCAATCACAATGAGGGATTGCAAGCTGTGAACGCTTTAGCATGCTGGAGACAACCATGGAGAATGTGAATGCAGGATACATCAAGTGTTCCAATGGTGTCGTGGTAATTTCCTGTATTACTAAATAAGGAGAGTTACAAGCCACACACTAGTCAGAGTTATACTTAAACTTCATTTTTTTATAATATGAGCTTCACCATAGCCCTGTGACTCTCAGATCAATTCAGTGTCTATAAATTAATTCTCCGAGAGTGTCAACATAATGGCAACTGAGATTTTTTTATAGCAAAGATCTACCTCCTAGTTGACATGACAAACCACAGATAATAGTAACTTCACAAAGAAAGACTTTTACTTGAGAGAGGAGTATCCCATAGCCAGACAGCATTAGCTATAAATTATCGTTCAGTTTGGTCTCCTAAACGAGGTTCTAATCTCGTTCTTGGCACCACATAGTACCAAAACATTACCTCATCCAATGGCATATATAAATTGTCAATTCTAGAGACTCCCATCTCAAATACACCCCCCCCCCCCCCCCTGGACAAACTCCCGGAGAGTAGTGAGCCTCTAGGTCATATACAAGATCAAGATAAGGGCAACATCAGAGGGGACATACAATGGTTCCAGACACTGCCATACTCCTCCCCCCAATGGGAAAAGGAGGGAGTGACTGGAGTACAGACATTATGGAGCCCTTCACATGGTTTAACAGATACCCTCACATATGAAGACAATCCTGACCTCTCCCCTCTCTGGGCCCCCAGTGACTTTTCCCACATAAGCATATTATGAAAGTAGATAAAACATCTTAGTTATCAATGTTACCTAACTAATTCTGATTCAGCTACGACAATGGTAAAACGTTTGATTTAATTACATCAAGTGTTCCAATGGTAAAACATTTGAGTTAATTTTGTCCTGACACTGTCACTTTGCCTGCTGTTTATTGCCCCCATTTTTTTCTTGAATGATAGTGTTTCACAATATTCCTAAACAAAAAAAGAATCTCAATCTTCTATTGTGTTATTGACTGAACATTTGTTGATGTGTAGCTCTGTGTTGTTTGTTTGTGTAACTCTGTGTTGTTGTTTTTGTCGCACTGCTTTGCTTTATCTTGGCCAGGTGGCAGTTGTAAATGAGAACTTGTTCTCAACTGGCCTACCTGGTTAAATAAAGATGAAATTTTAAAAAAGAATTAAAAGAAATGTAGGATCAGTATAGACCTAGTCTATTCATTATATACATCTACATGATGTATTGTTACACCATGTAGGAGCAGTATAGACCTAGTCTATTCATTATATACATCTACATGATGTATTGTTACACCATGTAAGAGCAGTATAGACCTAGTCTGTTCATTATATACATCTACATGATGTATTGTTACACCATGTAGGAGCAGTATAGACCTAGTCTGTTCATGATATACGTGATGTATTGTTACACCATGTAGGAGCAATATAGACCTAGTCAGTTCATTATATACATCTACATGATGTATTGTTACACCATGTAGGAGCAGTATAAACCATATCGGAGCAGTATAAACCAACAGTAGCTGGGTACTTATTTAAATGTACTTTGACTGAATGAAACTGCCTTAAATGTGCTGTAGTAAAACATTTTTGTTTGCACTAATCAATCAACACATTACTGTCTTTGTATGTCTCAATATAATAGTATTATTTAATTAAATCCATTTTAAAGAATCTCTGTCTGAAAATAAAATGTGATCCTCAACTGCGTTTCTCACTCCAGTCAGCAGACGGCGATGTGCGTCTTTCAGGCAATACTGCTAGCGTGACGTATTATCTAGTGGACGGTTCTTCATAAACAGCTCGTTAACCACCTCCGTAGCTTGCTAGCCAACATAGCGGAAAGATTCAAGCTATTTTACGCTTTCGGTATATATTACCTACTGTGTTTTAGACACCTCTGTCGTATCTACTTGTTAACCTTACGTTATTTTTACAAGTCAGCTAGAGTAGCTGGCTGGTTAAGTTAGCACTAGCCTAGTCGCTAATGATAGCTAGCTAGCTAATATCCCCGACCATGAGCTCACTAAACTTCTCCCCTCCTGTTAAAGGAGAGGTCTGCTGGACGGAGAAAGAAGCTCTGGGGCTGAACATTGTCGTGAAAGAGGAGAAGGAAGAGGAAGATGTCACAGTAAAACAAGAAGTAGAGGGTGAGGCTGTCACAGTGAAAGATGAGGAAGACACGTTCAGAGTGAAAGAAGAGGATGACGATGTTACTGTGAAAGAAGAGAAATACGCATTCAGAGTGAAAGAGGAGATGGATGTAACTGTGAAAGAAGAGAAAAAGGAGGATGAAGTTTTTGAAGTAAAGAAGGAAGGGGAGATTACTGTCACATTGAAGGATGAAGAGGTGGAGATAGATCTGATTAACACCAGTAAGTACCGCCTTCAATTGGTTTTTAACTTTGGATATTCGGAGTTCGCTCGTCAATACCTCAACGGAGGGCCCTAGGATGATGACTGATATGTCTAGAATCAGACGTAGCGAGCAAGCTACCCCTTGTTTTCTCCGTTCCGTTTCCAAAAAGTGACTAGACCCTTATTTGAGAAGGGTCTATCTCCTTACTGCAGACTGCGTGGCACGGCCTATAGTGATTTTCATGTAGTGATGATTTACTACACACCGTGCCCCCCCAATAGTGCCATGCGAGAGTTGGGTTGGCTACACCGAAGATTAGGCAAGTCAGTTAAGAACAAATTATTATATTCAATGACGGCCTAGGAACAGTTGGTTAACTGCCTGTTCAGGGGCAGAACGACATTGTACCTTGTCATCTCGGGGGTTTGAACTTGCAACCTTCCGGTTACTAGTCCAACGCCCTAGAGAGATACAACCTACCACTAGGCTACCCTGACAAGATGTCTCTCTGCCCTAAGGGGAGTCGTTGTCCACAAAGCGGCACTGCGGGTTGTCTAGCCCCCGCCTATCCTGTCTTTGGATTGGTGGATAGATCGTATTATTGTAATCTATATTTTATATTCTATGAGGGTTGTTGACGTCAACCGACTGTATTCAATGGAGAGAGATGCTATGCTACTAGCATGAATATGCATAGGGATCTGGAGACAACTCCTATAGTGTTATCAAAGTTGTCTGTATGTCTCGTGTCCACATAACTTAAGCATTACGAAACTTCTGTTGGATCAAGTAAATCTCACATAACAAATAAGCCATTAATTTGGTTGTTTACCAAATTCGACACTTATTACATTAGGTTGATAATTGTTTCCACTTGGATACAACCTACTGTAACCTACTGGCATGACCTAGAGAGATACAACCTACTGTAACCTACTGGCATGACCTAGAGAGATACAAGTTACTGTAACCTACTGGCATGACCTAGAGAGTTACAACCTACTGGAGCCTACTGGCATGACCTAGAGAGATACAACCTACTGTAACCTACTGGCATGACCTAGAGAGATACAACCTACTGTAACCTACTGGCATGATCTAGAGAGATACAACCTACTGTAGCCTACTGGCATGACCTAGAGAGTTACAACCTACTGTAACCTACTGGCATGACCTAGAGAGTTACAACCTACTGTAGCCTACTGGCATGACCTAGAGAGTTACAACCTACTGTAGCCTACTGGCATGACCTAGAGAGATACAACCTACTGTAGACTACTGGCATGACCTAGAGAGTTACAACCTACTGTAACCTACTGGCATGACCTAGAGAGTTACAGCCTACTGTAGCCTACTGGCATGACCTAGATAGTTACAACCTACTGGCATGACCTGGATAGTTACAACCTACTGGCATGACCTGGATAGTTACAGCCTACTGGCATGACCTAGAGAGTTACAGCCTACTGTAGCCTACTGGCCTGACCTAGATAGTTACAACCTACTGTAACCTACTGGCATGAACTAGAGAGTTACAACCTACTAGCATGACCAAGAGAGTTACAACCTACAATAGCCTACTGGCATGCCCTAGAGAGATACAACCTACTATAGGCTACTGGCATGTGTTTAATCAAATCAACTGTATGTGCGGAACTTGAACTGAACTGATGCTTCAAGCGTTTGATTAAATAAATAACACAAATGACTTGAGGAAGCCACAGATCAATATAACCAGAAGAAAATAACATATTCCCGACCTGCTGCTGGCCTTCCTAAATTCTGACGTTCTGCTGCTGAAGTTTCCGATAAAATTGGCAAACTTTTCCATTTGGAGCGCCAATTTATCTTACAATTTCTACCGATCTTCGTGCCAGTTATGAACGAGTTACAACACCTGTTTGGCCCCGCCACTTCCTGGGTCGGTGAATTGCGGTATTAAATTTAAGGAATAAATCCGAGGCTCACGCTCATCCACCTGTGAAAGGCGGGGCTTCCAGAGAGGCGTGGATTTAATAGTATGTTGTACCTCATTTCCCTGCTTCAGGGAACAGTAGTTGTAGTCATAACGTGTGTGGATTTAATAGTATGTTGTGCCTCGTTTCCCTCCTTCAGGGAACAGTAGTTGTAGTCATAACATTTCAGAGTTTGCTAAATCCAGTGGTTCTAAGCGAGAGTCACTTAAAGTTGATTCACAACACCCAAAAGGATACGGTCATTAATGCGGTTCTTCAATAATTACACATATTACTGTAGCTGTTTAGTTTGTCACATGTTCAGCTATCATCAGCTGATCCGTAATCATTTTCTGCGTGCCAGTCAAATGACAAACATCACGACATGCAACAACAACCAAAGTGCTTCTTCATTCATTACATAGTAAAGCAAGTTATGCCGTGCTCCACGTTGGATCCAATATCTCAAATAAATTGATGTTTATAATGTGTTATTGTCTGCTTGATTTACTGTAGGGTCTCGTTAGTCTATTTGCACAAAGAGATACTTAGCTCATAATGTGTAGAGAACTGTTCCTTGATGGATAGGCTATTATACAACACACAGAGCTATTTTCCTTTATTCAGGACATTTAGAATGACAACACATTACAGAGTAGGCTAGTGGGATTATTCACAAAATGATCTGGTGATCAGGTTATGTAATGTCATGACAAAGACATTTTAGTTTCCATGTTTCACCTGAAATATAAATTGATATATAGTCTGTTGTTAGGGGAAGTTGTGGTCCAATTTGGCAAACACTTACTGGGCAAAGCTAGCCAAATTGCATTTTAAGTGTTTAAAAAAAAGTATAAAGCAGTTGATTTGCAACAGTAACACAAACATTATATTAAGCAGGACATTCAAACGAGCCTTGCAATTATAATCCAAAAGTAATGTGAAATGCACTCATAAGCAACCTGTAAATGGAGGCTATTTTTGCTGTCAGCCTATGAGAACTCCCATGAGGTTTCCCCATGGTGGTGAATTAGTGAATAGACACAGAGCTTAAGCGAGTTTCCTTGGGTAGCACTCCTGATATTGCACTGTAATATTCAGAATACATTGTGAAAAACTAAAATCTTCGCTCACCATTTTTGCTCCAGGCAGATATACTACATCCATAACTAGTGGTTTCCTCGTTAGCAGGGAGGAGTTTCTACAACCAGATTGCGTGTGCATCGCCCTCGTCCCGCAATTTTAGCAAACACAGAAAGTAGCCTATATTGGAGACCAAAGGTTCTCAACAACTTATTTCTAACCTACAATCATTGATGTTACTGCTAATGTGAGAACAAGACAAAATATGACTATTGTTGCAAGCTTGACTGTCTTAATTGTAAAATTTAAGACGACAATTGTTGTGCAACTTCACGGGTATGTTCTGGGCATCACCTTTTACCTCAAATAAACAGTGGATTTCTGCTGTTGTGGGCCTTTAACCGTCTGTCTGACTTTGTCGTACACACAGGAGAGACACAGGACTACTGTGGATCCTCTGGGGAGCCTCAACATCATGATGCTGAAGAGGGAGAGAAGAGTCTCTCCAGATCAGAACACCTCAAGAAACACCAGCAGAGACCCACAGGGAAGAAATCTCACTGCTGCTCTGACTGTGGGAAAATATTCAACAGTTCATCAGACCTTAAAATGCATCAAAGAATTCACACTGGAGAGAAACCTTACAGCTGTGATCAATGTGGGAATAGTTTTACTCAGCTAGGCAGCCTGATAGTACACCGGCGGGGACACACAGGAGAGAAACCTTATAGTTGTGATCAATGTGGGAAGAGTTTTACTACATCTAGCTCTCGAACTACACACCAGAGAACACACACTGGAGAGAAACCTTATGGCTGTGATCAATGTGGGAAGAGTTTTACTCATCTAAACAGCATGATAGTACACCAGTGGGGACACACAGGAGAGAAACCTTATACCTGTGATCAATGTGGGAAGAGTTTTACTACATCTAACTATCTAACTGTACACCAGAGAACACACACAGGAGAGAAACCTTTTGGCTGTGATCACTGTGGGAAGAGTTTTATTCGGCTACAATCCCTGAAATCACACCAGAGAATACACACTGGAGAAAAACCTTTTGGCTGTGATCAATGTGGGAAGAGATACTATGATAAAAGATCTCTGATTAAACATCAGAAAATACATGAAGGAGTTGTTTCATGATAATGAAATAATGTCACAATATTGAATGTTTTAACATTGTAGTTGCAGTATTTGAATGAATGTTAGAATGTAGAACCCTAAACGTTTGCCCCCTGTTCAATTGATATTAGCCTCAGGGGAAAAATCCAGGCTCTGAATTGAAAGAGTACTTCTGAGATTTAACAGAAAGTGACTAACAAAAAATTAGTTGTGTTACTACACTTACCACGTTGGTGACCCACTTGAATCAAAATGCAACACTATAAATTATTTAGGTTTTCAATATTTCCCAAACGGTTTCTGCATATTGGTTGATTTGGACATGATAAAACTGTGTTTTTACATTGCGATATTCCCATTTAGCAAAATGTAATTGAAAAGACATTGAAAATAAGACTATGCCCGACATCCAATATATGAAAGTTGAAAACATGTATTTTCGGGTTGTTTTTTCAATGACTTGAAAACAACTTAATTTCAACTTACTTGCAGCCTATACATACGGACGCAGTATAATACATTTGTAATCATTTTTATTAACAATCCTACTTCACTACAGTATTTCTTTACAACATTCAAGTGCTAATTGTCTTTATTCCACTACTGAAGAAGCATGTCTCAAATCACCTCATATTTCAAACATTCAGCCAGACAAAAGATATGTTTTATAATTCCACGCCACACCATTAAGTGAGTTATTGCCAATACATATTAACAAAGGGGTGTACATTTGGTTTTGATATCATCATTTTTTATGTAACCAACTGACAATTTTGGGGTACAATTATATTGAGATTGTTGCCCTGCTTTTAGAATATCAGGGATCATTCATAGATGTGCCAACCCAAATGTACTAGAGCATGACATTGGGGACTGGGTCTCGATCCAACAACATGCCTATCTAGTGAACCCTGAAAAGAGAGAGAAGCTCTGCGGTGAGGTGGAAAGTTACTATGGATATCGCAGGAGTTTCCTCTTGAAATCAGACATGTCTGTGGTAAGGACAACTTGGTTTCTGATTGTCTCAAGGGTTGGCAGTCAAAAATATTTTTGTTTTGCATTTAATCGGTGTGTTATCATGGATCGCAATTTATTTTGGCACGTTTTTCCGTGTTGGAGATGAGTTTGATCTCTTATTCTTTTCCGTATTGAAACTGCATTGTTGGTTAGGGGCTCGTAAGTAAGCATTTCACTGTTGTATTTGGCGCATGTGACTAATACAATTTGATTTGAGTTTTGATTTTCCGTATTGGAGATGAGTTTTGTTTTGTGCTTGTTCCAAGGGGATGAGAGTTCTAGAAGCTAGTGAGTTTTAGCATTCTATAGAAAGAAAAAGGAGGAAAGATATGATTGTATATTATTATTTAGAAATACGTGTGTTTTCTTGTTGACAGCCAGTAGACAATGTTTATATTGGTGAAGGTGAAGCATTGTAGTTGATTATAATGTGAAATGGAAGTTGTTTTCTGTTGGTGGTGAGCAAACGTGTCCAACAAATATAGGATATATTTGTTGTCTTAAGGGGGAAGGTGTTACAGGTTTTGGTTTTTCCATTTCTGTTTTGAGGTTGGACTTTAGCTCGTTAGCACTTAGGCCGCACTGATTGGTGTCACCGTTAGTCAGTATGTGTTACACCTGTGCTGGCTTGTCCATCTTGTAAGTGGGAAGGTATTTCACCTGAGCTGGTCCAGGTTCTATTTAAGAGTGTCTGGCCCAGTGCTCCAGTTGTCTTGATAGATGTGGAGAGTCAACACCTTTAGTTGCGCTACCATTTTGGTTTGCTTCCGGTCTTTAAGTTTGGTGTGGGTTTTTCTTTTTCTTTTCTTGTTTCCATTGGGTTGCATCCATGTCTGAAATGTGCTGAATTAATAAAGCTTGATTTGAACATATTGTAAGTCAAATGAACCCAATGACCGGCCAATCGATAGACTCTTGGTCCATCTTAGTATGAAAAAAAGTATCAATCGCAATTTTCCAGCCTGCTGGAGTGGTGAACACCACCCCCGGCTATACCAGGGGCTTGAGTTGGTCTCCCACAGCTCTGCTTATGTCATGTTCTGTGGCCTTGCTGTTCCATTTCTTGACTGCCCCTGCAACACAGAAATAAACACATTTAGTCATATTATATAAAACACTCAAAGTAATGGATATGGATTATCTACGGCCTCAGTTACACCTGGCACCTAAATGTGACTTCTGTCATCTGATCACTCCAAGCTGCATGAGGTTCAGATCTATCAGGATGGGCCTTTGACATAGTCTGGATGCAGTCAGGCCTCCAAATATGCATAAGCAATGTAAAGATGTGGGGGAAAAGTACATTATACACAAATGACCTTCATAATATCAAAGAACAAATGTGTGTGCCTGAGGGGAAATTAACTTTCATACAGCCAAAACGGGTGAGAAATTACACCAATATCAGTGGACAATTTGCACTAATGTAAATGAACATATTCCCTTTTGTTGATGTGATGAACCACTAAGGGGACATAAATATTTACCATCTAAACCATCTGTGACCTCTCACCTCTCTGGCTGTAGAAGTGTTCTTCCTAACCAGTCCCTCAACAGCTCTCTGACTGAGCTCCACCCTCACTGGGTCATCAGAGGAGAGGAAGGCTGAGGGATGGATCAGTCAGTCAATGAAGTGTAGAGCTGCTGTCTGACCAAATCACTATTTTAGTAGTTCATTAAAGTAAATAAGGTTTTATGACTGCTGAGTACCAACTATCAATCACTTAGATTGTGTATTTTCAGGTAGAGATACATCCTTGGGACTTCCCTAGCCCATTGAAGTTGACATTTAAAATGGTTAAGGTAGGGGTTAAGGATGTCTCAAGAATCCCAGATAGCATTGACCATTGTGGATTTGTAACCAATGTGAAATGGCTAGCTAGTTAGCGGGGTGCGCGCTAATAGCGATGGTAACGATTTTTCGTGGGAGGAGGCAGTTGTTGATGTGTGCAGAGTCCCTGGTTCGGGCCATGGGCGAGGAGAGGAACGGAAGCTATACTGTTACACATTCTTCGGTCTCTTTTACGTAGCAGGTGTAAAAGAAACACAGACAAGACAAGTAGGCGCTCAGGTCATTATGGTCATTGTAGTTTAAAAAATAGCATGATTGTCAGCCCTAACAATACATTCTAGCAGCTTATCAGGCTCTGAAAAAGTCTTCATTGATGACGTGTTCCATCTATTCCAGGGGACAGCAGAGGAATTTAATCGATTCCACTCCTTCAATACAAGCAGTGAACATCTGAAATTCACCCTCACCTTTCATGTGCATGAAATAAGTTATCTGGACTTTTTGATTAAGAGGGAGGGGGGTGGCTTTATAGCACAGACCTACAGGGGGGGTTACGTGATGCAGCGAAGCTAGCCTGTTATGGCTGTGACCGAGAGCTCCTGATAAATCTTTAACCTGTTATGGCTGCAATCCTGATACCGGAATCGATATGACAACTACCAGTGAAAATAGAGGGCGCCAAATTCAAACCACAGAAATCCCATAATTACAATTCCTAAAACATACATGTGTTTTATATCATTTTAAAGCTTTTCTCGTTGTTAATCCCACCAAACTGTCCGTTTTCAAATAGGCTTTTCAGCGAAAGCACTACAAAAGATTATGTTAGGTCTCCACCAAACCACAATAAACACTGCCATTTTCCAGCAAAATATAGCATTCACAAAAAGCTGAAATAAAGATCAAATGAATCATTAACCTTGAATTATCTTCATCAGATGACACTCATAGGACTTCATGTTACACAATACATGCATGTTTTGTTTGATAAAGTTCATATTTATATTTTTTTAAATCTGAGTTTACATTGGCGCGTTAGATTCACTAGTTCCAAAAACATCAAGTGATTTTGCATAGCCACAACATTCAGCAGAAATACTTATCATAAATGTAGATAATATAGTTATACACATGGAATTATAGATATACCTCTCCTTAATGCAACCGCTGTGTCAGATAAAAATATAAAAAACTTTACGGAAAAAGAAATGCATGCAATAATCTGAGACGGAGCTCAATTTAAAAACACCACAGCCGCAAAGATGGCGTCAACATAAACAACAAATTACATGATAAATATTCCCTTAACCTTTGATGATCTACATCAGAAAGCACTCCAGGAATCCCAGGTCCACAATAAATGTTTGTTATGTTCGAAAATGTCCGTTATGTCCAAATACCTTCTTTTGTTAGAGCATTTGTTATACATATCCAAACGCTAATTATGGTCAGCGTTATATCGGACAAAAAGTGATATTACCGGTCGAAAGAACATTTCAAACGACGTACAGAATCAATCATTAGGATGTTTTTAACATATAGCTTCAATAAAGTTCCAACCGGAGTATTCTTCCTTGTCTTCGTGAGCAATGGAACGCAAGTGAATACCATGAGGAAAAAGTGGGATCACAAAATGGCTTCTTGATGGACATCTGAAATATTCTGCTCTCATTCACTCCCACAAAAACATAGAAGCCTCATTATAATTTCTATTGATGGTTGACATCTAGTGGAACCCCCAGGCAGTGCAACATCATTCATATCTCAAGGGGATTTCATTGGGGACTCTGGTGAATACATACAAGCTCAGATTTCTGACCTCCTGTTTAGATTTCAACTCAGGATTTTGCCTGCCAATATGAGTTCTGTTATACTCACAGACATCATTCAAACAGTTTGAGAAACTTCAGAGTGTTTTCTATCCAATACTAATAATAATATGCAAATATCAGCAACTATCACTGAGGAGCAGGTCATTTGATATGGGCACCTTTCATCCAAGCTACTCAATACTGCCCCTGCAGCCATAAGAAGTTAACAAACTTATCCTAAAACTTGATAACTTCCCCCATACTGATTACTACACTGTAGCCAAGTGTGGGGATATGCCTAGGAGACAAAAACAACATACTGATTACTACACTGTAGCCAAGTGTATTCATATGTCTACAAGACAAAAACAACATACTGATTATTACACTGTAGCCAAGTGTGGTGATATGCCTACGAGACAAAAACAAGGCAAGGGAGGCACCGAAACAGACCCAGAAACGACAAAGAATGAACCTCTGACCATGGCCTCCTTGGAAACACAAGACCGCACCATGACATCTCAGGAAGAAGCTAAGAAGCTAGGCTAGCTCACATCCTCAAAGTGATCAAAGAAGGAAATGACTCCCTCACAACACAATTTAACTTGAAAACGGCTGAGTTCAGCTGCTCCATCTCAGAACAGTTGGCTGAAATCAAAAACTCCATCTCAGGTTTACAACGACTATCAACACGCTAGGATCACGAATGAAAGAAGCTGAAGAGCGCATCAGCACTGCTGAATGGGGACAGAACTACAGAAACTGTGCAAAAACAGCGAATACCTAATGAATAAGGTCGACCATTTGGAAAACTACAGTAGGCGAAGCAACATTAGAATGATCGTCCTCCACGAGGGCTGCGAGGGGATGGACCCCATTGATTTATCTGCTGCCATTATCCCCTCCCTACTGAACATTTAGCTGAACCTCTGGTTATCGAACGGGCACACAGGTCACTTGGCCCTCGCCCATCCCCTGATCAGAACACACATCCCTTCCTCATTCGGTTCCTGAGGTACCAGGACAGAGAGAAAGTTCTTAGAACCGCGGCCAAACATTTCAAGGAGAAAGGAGTGATCCGACACAACGGGGAGGCAAATACATTTTTTTCCAGGCATGAATCCTGGGATTGTCAAATGTAGGAAGGATTTTGACCAGGTGAAAAAATTACTTCAAAGTACTTGCCCTTTGAGCTGCTTCAACCTCTGACGATGAGAATCACCAATGGAGGACAGAGAAGATTCTTCAAAACGCCCAAAGAACTCGCAACTTTTCTCTGCAGACTGCAGGCGACAGGCTCGGGACACGGTTGATTGGCTAGCGGACCAGGTTAATTTCACTGCTAACTGGGCTGTGTCCCACTACCCTGCCTTATTACTGATAGCTGGGCTGTGTCCCACTAGCCTGCCTTATTACTTTCAAAACTAGTAGGACTGCTTCGCTGGATTATACTACAGCTGAGATCTCAATACCCATGTAAACACAGCTTACTGACAGATCAATGAGGTTAGATTCCAATACCCATGTAAACATAGCTTACTGACAGATCAATGTGGTTTAGATCCCATGTAAACATAGCTTACTGACAGATCAATGTGGTTTAGATCCCATTTAAACATAGCTCACTGACAGATCAATGAGGTCAGATCCCAATACCCATGTAGACATAGCTTGCTGACAGATCAATGAGGTTTAGATCCCATGTAACCTTAGCTTACTGACAGATCAATGAGGTCAGATCCCAATACTCATGTAAACACAGTTTACTGACAGATCAATGAGGTTAAATCCCAATACCCATGTAAACATAGCTTACTGACAGATTAATGAGGTGTCATGACGTTGGCCTTTTTCCTCTCTCTACCCTACTGATGTGACATTTGAAAATCCTTTGGTTAACATAGAGATTCTGGGAACATCAGAAGGTGGGGGGAAATGAACTATATTCTGGTAATCCGACCAATTGAACATATGCGGTGGTACTTAATGAATATGATGTCAGTTCGGTTGTCATCTGAGACATTCTCATCGATGATAGGATGACAAACTCTACAGTGGAAAGTCTGCACATTGTAGTTATCGGATTCACATGGAATTGTTGTTCAATTTAAATGTTTGAATATAAAATTATTGGTGAAAAGATTAAATGTAAATTTAGCTTCCAAATGAGAGATTTGGGTTTTCATAAGGTTGGGGCTCTGCTCAATCAGTGGCCCGCCCCTGTGAAGAGACATGGGTTATAAAACTTTTCAAACACACCCTTCTCCCTCCACGATAAAAAGCCTTGTAACCTCCTGTTCTGAGGATGTGAGGACGTAGGTCCGATGTCAGAATGGTTCAGATAATAACTACAGAACGAAGATAACCTCCGCGTGAGCTTTGGTTGCGAATGGTATGAACTTTGAACTCTTATTCACTACAGAAGTGATACCTCCTAGCCGTTGAGTTAGCAACAGCATATGCAAACGTGGGCTAGGAAAGAACAGACAGAGTATCCCATCTACCACACAACGACGGTACTACAATGTATCCAATTTACCACCAGAGACATTCTTCAAAGGACTCTGTTGGGCAACACGGCCTTCCATCTACCACCAAACTACCGAAGCGCAGCTCAGAGTAAATATTTATTGCATTTTCCTTTTCCAAATGGGCGGTAATTTAGAATGCATAAGATACTGTATTTATGATAGAGACATCGCTTCTTCCTTTGTTCTTCAGTCTTCCTGCTCTTTCACTCAAACCCAACCCCCCCTTTTCTTTGTGTAAACAGCTGTCGTATCTGTTCCATCCGCAAGGGACCTTTTCCTTTATGACGTAATTTGTAATCAAGGTATGATTCATTCTGTGTATATGTAATTCTGTGTAATTAGTTAGGTATTTAGTAAATAAATAATTAAACCCAATTTTGCATTGCTGATTCAACTTGTTAGCCAGGGTTCGTGAAGATAACCAAGAATTTACAACTTTCAGATGAGACTGAAATAAAGTGACGATTAATATTGACTGCTATTGATGTAAAATATTACTAGGTCTTTAAGAGTTTATGCGGAAGATAACTGCTCTATAAATATTATTTTGTGGTGCCCCGACTTTCTAGTTAATTACATTGACATGATTAGCTCAATCAGGTGATATTAATTTTCGATAAATTATTTTATAGAATAGCATGTCATATCACTTAATCCAGCATAGCCAAAGAAATGACAGAGGTCAGATCACTATACCCATGTACACATAGTTTACTGACAGATCAATGAGGTCAGAGCCCAAAACCCATGTAAACATTGCTTACTGACAGATTAATGAGGTCAGATCCCAATGCCCATGTAAACACAGTTTACTGACAGATCAAGGAGGTTAGATTACTTTTTTTCATTCAACTTTTTCACTCCGGATGCTTTATCTGGACATGGTTCGTCAGGACCTCCAACAGCCGAAGCTAAGTAGTAACATTAACATGATGCCTTCTAATTGCAGTCGCTGTACTCATAATATACAGGAGAACGATCGCCTTACGGCGACGATAGCTGTGCTGCAAGCCCAGCTTCAGGCGCAATCGTTAGGCAAGGGTAATTTCAGTGTAGGAAAGGATGAAACGGTGTCTGTGCCACCAGTAAGTACAGATAGTAACGTTAGTACAAATCCCCTCGCACGGTCCCTGCAGCCGGACAACTTTCTCATGGCTTCTGGAGGGAAATGCTGTAGGAACGCTCAACCGGTGTCGCTCATGCAGCCGACAGAAACTTTCAATCGGTTTTCCCCATTAAGCAGCGAGTCAGAGTCTGAGGCCGAGCCTTCTCTGGTTTCTACTCGGGGTCTGAGATGCCGAAGCTTCCCACCATTAGCTCTGACAAATTGAAAACCCTAGTCATTGGCGACTCCATTACCCGCAGTATTAGACTTAAAATGAATCATCCAGTGATCATACACTGTTTACCAGGGGGCAGGGCTACCTACGTTAAGGCTAATCTGAAGATGGTGCTGGCTAAAGCTAAAACTCGCGAGTGTAGAGAGTATAGAGACATTGTTATCCACGTCGGGACTGTTGGAGCTAAGCATTAAGGAGAGCTAAGCATTAAATATAAATAGGTCTAGTTGCCAGGCTGAAGAAGCAAGGACATGCACATTAAGAGAAGATGACACCCAGGCCATATGACACCCAGGCTATACTCTATACTCTATAGACTACATTAACCAAGGCCATACGTACAGTGGGGCAAAAAAGTATTTAGTCAGCCACCAATTGTGCAAGTTCTCCCACTTAAAAAGATGAGAGAGGCCTGTAATTTTCATCATAGGTACATTTCAACTATGACAGACAAAATGGAGCATGAGTTTTTACTCACCAGTGTAACAACACAGTGTGGTTAAAGACTTAGTAACTTAGTTGTAGCCACGATTTGGTTACCTATGAGTACAAACAGTTACGTTTTTGTTTTAAATTTACAAAATTGAAATGACATTTTAAATGTTTTCTTTACTCAAGTATGACAATTGGGTACTTTTTCCACCATTGTATTTTTATAACAATCCCTTGTGTCATGCAGCCATTCCTCTGGGTAACCCCGCTGTCTGAAACACTCATCCAGCCATTCCTCTGGGTAACCCCGCTGTCTGAAACACTCATCCAGCCATTCCTCTGGGTAACCCCGCTGTCTGAAACACTCATCCAGCCATTCCTCTTGGTAACCCCGCTGTCTGAAACACTCATCCAGCCATTCCTCTGGGTGACCTCGCTGTCTGAAACACTCATCCAGCCATTCCTCTGGGTAACCCCGCTGTCTGAAACACTCATGCAGCCATTCCTCTTGGTAACCCCGCTGTCTGAAATGCTCATCCAGACAGTCGGCATGTTTGTCATAGTCACTCTGTGTACTACAAATCTTGTGTTTGCGACTTTATTGGATGATGGGGAGGATCTTTTTTAGGGGTGCAGGGTGGAATCTGTCTCCGTGTAACAGGGAATTCCTGTCCATTCCATAACAGTTCTTAGGCAAAATTGTGAGTGAGCCCACTCCCTTGGCTGAGAAGCAGCCCCACACATTCAGGATGCTTTACTGTTGGCATGACACAGGACTGATGGTTGCGCTCACCTAGTCTTCTCTGGACAAGCTTTTTTCCGGATGCCTCAAACAATCGGAAAGGGGATTCATCAGAGAAAATGACTTTACCCCCGTCCTCAGCAGTCCAATCCCTGTACCGTTTGCAGAATATCAGTCTGTCCCTGATGTTTTTCCTGGAGAGAAGTGGCTTCTTTGCTGCCCTTCTTGAAACCAGGCCATCCTCCAAAAGTCTTCACCTCACTGTGCGTGCAGATGCACTCACACCTGCCTGCTGCCATTCCTGAGCAAGCTCTGTACTGGTGGTGCCCCGATCCCGCAGCTGAACAAACTTTACGAGATGGTCCTGGCGCTTGCTGGACTTTCTTGGGTGCCCTGAAGCCTTCTTCACAACAATTGTACAGCTATTGTACAGCTCTCCTTGAAGTTCTTGATGGTCCGATAAATGGTAGATTGAGGAGTAATCTTACTGGCAACAATATCCTTGCCTGTGAAGCCCTTTTTGGGGGCACCCGTTTCCTTGCAGGTAACCAATGGATGACAGCGGAAGAACAATGATTCCAAGCACCACCCTCCTTTTGAAGCTTCCAGTCTGTTATTAAAACTCAATCAGCATGACAGAGTGATCTCCAGCCTTGTCCTCGTCAACACTCACACCTGTGTAACGAGAGAATCACTGACATGATGTCAGCTGGTCCTTTTGTGGCAGGGCTGAAATGCAGTGGAAATGTTTTGAGGTATTCAGTTCATTTGCATGGCAAATAGGGACTTTGCAATTAATTGCAATTCATCTGATCACTCTTCATAACATTCTGGAGTATATGCAAATTGCCATCATATAAACCGAGGCAGCAGACTTTGTGAAAATGTATATTTGTGTCATTCTCAAAACCTTTGACCACGACTGTACATCTGGTTGCAGAAACTCCTCCCTGCTAATGAGGAAACCGCTAGATATGGACGAAGCATATCTGGCTGAGGAAACTCCACCCTGGTAATGAGGAAACCGCTAGTTATGGATGAGTAATATCTGCCTGGAGCAAAAATGGTGAGTGAAGATTTGAGTTTTTCACAATGTTTTCTGAATATTACAGCGTAAGATCAGGAGTGCTACTCAAGGAAACTCACATTAAACCTCTTACAGCTACCCCCCTATTTTTTTCAATTTCCGCCTGAAGACATACCCAAATCTAACTGCCTGCAGTTCAGGCCCAGGACCAAGGATATGCATATTCTTGGTTTCATTTGAAAGAAAACACTCTGAAGTTTGTGTAAATGTGAATTGAATGTAGGAGAATATAACACAATAGATCTGGTTTAGATAATACAAGGAAAAAAACATACGTTTTTTCATTTTTATATCATCATCTTTAAAATGAACAAGACAAAACAAGCATTCAGATAGGATGATGGGGACAATTTCAGTGAAAAACATAAGAGGGCAACAGTACTTATGCAAAGTTTCAGAATGATAACTTCCAAAATGAGTGTCACCCAGGTGTCCCACACAAGTAGCCCAAATGTACCCAAGAGGCCAAATTGGCGAAGTTATACATTTTGAATGGAATAACTATTTACAAAATACCAAAATGGTTTTCTAACACACATCCCAAAACATGGAGAAAAAACATGAAAAAAATATATATACATTTACAAAAGAATACTTTCAATATTTGGAAGACCCTCAGTCCTCTACACAATATTGTGCTGCTGATGCCAGGTGCCATAGCAGTCTCTTTCTGCTGTAAAGCAGAGGGTCACCAAGCATGTGGTGCAGGTGATGGGGGACTTCATTTGGCAAAGAACACAGCGACGCCTCCATGCTGTGCCCTTTTGGCCCTGAGGCACATCCATGCCTGCAGAAATACATTTGGGCAGATGAACACCACTTGTGGCAGGAGCTGGATGAACCAGCTTTAGTGGGGGATGGACACCTTGGCACTGGGGGCTCCCATTCAAGGTCAGTGTCACTGTGAAAGAAAATGTTCAGTTAGAATAGTTTCACATATGAGCCCTGTATCAACAGGTATAATAAAGAGATATATATAGAGTACAGGGAACATAAGGTTGAATATATTATTATAGACCTGCTAGATCTACTGTCTCATTTATATTATGACAGACCAGATAGATCTACTGTCTATTTTATATTATGACATTTCAGCTAGATCTACTGTCTCTATTATATTATGACAGACCAGCTAGATCTACTGTCTTTATTATATTACAACAGACCAGCTGTATCTACTGTCTCCATTTCACTTTGGCCATTGTTGTGGGCCTGCCCTCCCCTCAACAGCCTCAAATAGGCTATTTCATGTGGGGGTGGGGTGGGGCGGCAGACACACGCATCTCACATTTCGTTAGATTACATTTTTATATATTGCTATTAAAATTAAAATAAATCACAAATAACATTTTATATTATTAATTTCAAACAACGGCATTAGCATGAGAAGAACTTACCAATCCAAAACGATGTCCTCTCCGTTCAAAAAATATTCCTCCATTTGGGAATCGCTAAATGAATCGTCCTCCAACAATCTCTGTCTCACTTTCCAGATCAATTTCTTCTAAAATTGTGTGAACATCTGTATATCTAGACTTAGATTTAGCTTTCCCTGACTTAGTCGCCATACTGATTGATATATAAACAGCTGAAGATGCCCTTTACCAAAACAATGCTGTGCGTAACATGCGTGGATCCTTCCGGTATGAATCTACAATGGCGAATGACCCTCTTTACGCTGTAGTTTACTACATGGGTTGGTCTTCCAACACATAAACATTACATATTGCCATTTACCTCAGCTCATTGGCTATCTACCCAGCTAGATTTCAAGACGATCAGTGGTCATTGGGTTAAAATGCAGTCAATCAACGAAACAGCGGTCATATCATTGGTGCACAATGATGTCATTACTTGTTGTCTTCAAATCGGTTTCTTTCAGTCAATACGTCCCGCAAAATGACCCATCACGTTTGGTTGTGTTACAAACAAACCAGTTGATTGCAATGAAACCAAACATGACTGGAAAAGTCACGTTGAGTGTGTGTATTTATATTGAATGTGTCGTCGAAAATGGAATGAGACGGAATTCCCGACACAAGCGGTTCACAAAATGTTTCATGTTAGGCTATAAAAATGGATTTTATCAAACAAAAGACCATTCATTGTGTAACAATGAGCATTGTGATTGCAAACAGAGGAAGATCGTCAAAGGTAAACAATTTATTTTATTGCAATTTGTGATGTTATTACGCCTGTGCTGGTTGAAATAGTTTTTTATGGGGTTTTGTTCTCAGATAATCGCATCGTATTGTTTCGCAGTAAATCCTTTTTTAAATCTGACAACGCAGTTGGATTAGCAAGATTCTAGGCTTTCGACCCATGTGAGACACTTGTATTTTCATGAATGTTTAATATGACTATTTACGTGGCGATCACCGTATGTTGTCGAATTTAATCTAACGGGTTCGGTGCGCAGAGAGGTTATTAAGCTCTGTCGCTATTGTTATATAAATAATCTAATATAAAGCGTTACTAGCAGACCAAAGCTCTGGTTAAACCGGATGCCCTCAGATAACTCTGGGCCCAGTGTCTTCAGCCAAGTCTAGAGCCTGTGTGCAATAACATGATTATCCGAAGGACACACAGCTGCCATCACGCAAATATTACTCCCCTGTAAAACTACAAAGAGCATCCTGCAACACTAACGAGCTTAGAAGTGCCAAGCTATCTCGCTGGCATTGAACCCTGCATGCACGCCTGCAAAGACAGGAAACACCTGAGCCTAAAGCAGACATTACCAATATCCACGTTTCCTTGACACACACACACATTTCATGAAGCACTGTACACACACACTCTACCCCCCCCCCCTACTGGTCGGGTGCCAAGAGCAATGGACTTTGCTGTGCACCAAGGGGGCCCGCTCTGGCTAGAGCAAGGCCCGCCTCCAACTCTTCAGGACCAGTCAGAAGACCAAAACGACGAGACTCCACCTACATTATTCTGTGTATACATTCTGCTGTAAACTCTGGCTGAGCAGCCTAACTATTCTGACTCCTCACAGGAGTCACATTCCTTAGGTCCGTGCACGATAAACGGCAGGACAAGATATCTTTGACCAATAAACAGCCTTTTTGATACACCTGATTCCACTCTGTCCAGCGTCGTTGTTTTGCATTCCCTCTCCAGTATGAAACACCAACACTATTTACTAATTCACCACTGTGGGAGAAAACTCAGGGGAGTTCTCATAGCCTGACAGCAAAAATAGCCTCCATTTCCAGGTTGCTTATGAATGTATTTCACACAACCTTTGGATAATAATTGTAAGGCTTGTTTGAATGTCCTGTGTGTTATTGTGTTATTGCCGCAAATCAACTGCTTTATACTTTCTTTTTTTTTTAAACAATTCAACCAGTAAAATGCTCTTTGGCTAGCTTTGCCATTAGCCTGACAATGAGGGTTTGTACACGAAGTGTTTAAAACCTCTTACGGATCAGTGTCCCGCTAGCGTCCCACCTAGACAACATCTGGTGAAATTGCAAAGCGCGAAAGTACCCTAAAATGTAAATAAACTATCAAATTTAAGGCGGAAAGTAGTATGTTCAATACCGGAGATAAATAACTAAGAGCGCTCCCTCAGTCAAGCGCGCCACAAGACTACAGTCTCTATGAGAGACACCTTGGAAAAACTACAACTACTTCTTCATTTTTCAAAAAACAAGCCTGAAACCTTTTATAAAGACTGCTGACATCCAGTGGAAGCCATAGATACTGCAATCTGGGAGCTTTTTGGCTGAAATTTCAATAGCAAAGCATAGGAATGGCCCCCCAAAAAATCTGAGTGGATTATCCTCGGGTATTCGCCTGCCATATCAGTTCTGTTATGTCACAGACATTATTTTAACAGTTAACAGTTTTAGAAACAGGTCAAAGTGTTTTCTATCAAATAAAACCAATTATATGCATATCCTAGCTTCTGGGCCGGAGTAAAAGGCAGTTTACTTTGGGCACGCCAGACTCTCCGAACTTCCGAACACCGCCCCCTAGCCCAAAGAAGGTAACAAATTGGCCCATAACTTCCCCAAACAATAACATAGACCTACTGTAGGACCCATAACTTCACGTAACAATAACATAGACCTACTGTAGGACCCATAAATTCACCTAACAATATTATAGACATAGGACTATACATCATTTCATATTTCAGGTGAAAAATGGAAACTAAAATGTCTTTCATGACATTTCATAACCTGATCGCCAGATCATTTTGTGAATAATCTCACTAGGCTACTCTGTAAAGTGTTGTCATTCTAAATGTCCTGAATAAAGGACAATAGCTCTGTGTGTTGTATAATAGCCTATCCATCAAGGAACAGTTCTCTACACATTATGAGCAAAGTATCTCTGTGTCCAAACAGACTAACGAGACCCTACTGTAAATCAAGCAGACAATAATATTGTTAGGGATGTTGGATCCAACATGGAGCACGGCATAACTGTCTTTACCAACGTAATGCATGAAGAAGCACTTTGGTTGTTGTTGCATGTCGTGATGTTTGTCTTTTTACCATCATTCAGAAAATGATGATTTCCTGGATCAGCTGATGATAGTTGGAACATGTGACTGTAACTAAACAGCTACAGTGTTAAGAATTATGTGTAATTATTGATCAACCTTTTTAATGACAGTATCGATTTGGGTGTTGTCAATAAAGTTAAGGTGACTCAGATCCATTGGATTTAGCAAACTCTGAAATGATCTATGATTTCTGTGCCCATGAATAATGTTTTCCCAGCGTAACATAAGGAGACACTTAATGTTATGTAGTTAGAGTGCATTTCAGAGATCAACTTCGGTACAACATACTATGGGGAAATAAAATCATTCCTCAACCGAGCCAAACGGATACTAAATGAAACGGCCCCTGGCAGACCACCCAGCCCTCACCCTACAAGATGCGTCAGTTTTGTCAATTTATTCATTGTCTTTTGTTTGAAACACTCCTGTCAATGTTAAGTAAGGACGCACAACTGATTACCCATATAGAAGTAATCTACCTGGCCTGCACACAAATGTAGGCCTATAAATGTGCCCATTTGGGGATGTCTGATAGTATTTCCCATTGTCTTAACGCTGCACCACTAATGAGTTGTGGAGCTTTTCAAAGTATTTTTTTCTTCACCTCCAAACAGCAAGTAAACAAAGTCTAATCAAAATCAATTGCGAATGACAATAGTTCCTCAAAGTATTTTCGTAAAATATTTCCATCTCTCACCCTTTCGATAACCACTCGGCATAAAAGGGGAAAAATGTAATGCTCTGATCCAGTGGAAATGTCATAAAATAGCTGATTACTTCTTATCCTTTGCATAAATAGCCTACAGCTGTGTCTGTCCAGAACTCACTGGAGCAGGAAACAGAGGGCCTAGAATATTTTATACAATGTTGCAAGCTTGCTATCCGAGTTTCGCTGACCCAGTTGATAGTTGATACAATGTTTCAAGTTTGTTGTAGACAGGCCATGTGCAGCCAATGTGATTTCTAGGATATTTATTTTTATCAGGATATTTTCTACCTACAGAATGCAATGTTTTTCTGTGCTGGTTTTATGTAGGCAATTTTTTTAATTACATAGTTGGCATTGGCAATAAAAGTTACTTTTAGATTTGTATAATTTTCATTTAGATTTAGATAGAATGTAGATTAATCACAGACAATCATTTTGAGACACTATTATAAATTAAATTAAATTGTTCCACAAAAATGTGCATATGAAAATCATAACTGACACACAGATTGGTAGAAATTAGAGCTTGACCGATTATGATTTTTCAACGCCGATGCCGATACCGATTATTGGAGGGCCAAATAAAGCCGATACCGATTTTTTAAAATTTATTTGGAACAATGACAATTACAACAATACTGAATGAACACTTATTTTAACTTACTGTAATACATCAATAAAATACATTTAGCCTCAAATAATGAAACATGTTCAATTTGGTTTAAATAATGCAAAAACAAAGTGTTGGAGAAGAAAGTAAAAGGGCAATATGTGCTATGTAAAAAAGTGAAGTTCCTTGCTCAGAACATAAGCACATATGAAAGCTGGTGGTTCCTTTTAACATGAGTCTTCAATATTCCCGGGTAAAAAGTTTTAGGTTGTAGTTATTATAGGAATTATAAGACTATTTCTCTCTATACCATTTGTATTTCATATACAGTGGGGAGAACAAGTATTTGACACACTGCCGACTTTGCAGGTTTTCCTACTTACAAAGCATGTAGAGGTGTGTAATTTTTATCATAGGTACACTTCAACTGTGAGAGACGGAATCTAAAACAAAAATCCTGAAAATCACATTGTATGAGTTTTAAGTAATTAATTTACATTTTATTGCATGACATAAGTATTTGATCACCTACCAACCAGTAAGAATTCCGGCTCTCACAGACCTGTTAGTTTTTCTTTAAGAAACCCTCCTGTTCTCCACTTGTAAGGAAGTGCTATTTCTTATGCAAATGACCAGCTTACTGCTATCACATTGCTATAACTGAGACAACGTATTTTCACAGTAAAACATGTTAGGTCCCATACAGGATAGCTCCCACACCCACACACACATTACACACACTAACTGCCGAGGACACAAAGATAAGACATACACCCACACATTGGGAGGAAGAGACAGCCTTGACTTGCAGACACAAGCACACACACACACAATCTCCTTCCTAGCCGAACATTGTGTGACTGAGAACGACACGACGAGACCCGGAGGAACGACGGACGGCTCAACAGGACCAATCCAAGAAGACAACACCTCAACTGTGGCCAATCAAAAGCCAGGGACTTTCAGACTCAACCCACTTTTTGTACTGTACATAACATGCTTACAATCTGTTATCGGGGCTTCGTTCTGCTGGTTCCTTGGTAGCCAAATGAATGAGCCCGTATACGTTGTACCAGATATCTTTACTCTGAATAAACTGTCGCTTGTCATATAATTGACCACCTTGTCCGAATCGATCCTTGACCGACTCGCCCTAACATATCCAATTATCAACAGAAATGGTAGCAAGAGGATGGTTAACTAACGACCCAGTCCAGAGTGGTTGGTGTGGGTGTGAGGGGGCGAATTGGTGAAAGGACGGTTCGCGGAGGACAGGTGAAGACATTCGGGGGAGGACAACAATTCTGCTCAACTCGGGAAACTGATCACAAGGTCGACCATAAACAAGGTAAGCAAAACCTGTTAAATCAAACTTTGCATATTGTCGCATAGTCTATCCAAATTTGATCAGTATTACCGGGTGTGAGTATGAATTCTTGTTTAAATTTATATGCATAAATGACATGAGAATGACAGTGAAGTAAACATATGTGGTCGTAATTCTATTCAATAAGTCCTGCTGTGACAGGTCCGACTGAGATCGGTAACTGATAGAATTAATTTGTAAGTGATAATTCTATTCAATAAGTCCTGCTGTGACAGGTCCGACTGAGATCGGTAACTGATAGAATTAAATGTTAAGTGATAATTCTATTCAACAAGTCCTGCTGTGACAGGTCCGACTGAGATCGGTAACTGATAGAACTAATTTGTACTATGTTAAGTGATAATTCTATTCAATAAGTCCTGCTGTGACAGGTCCGACTGAGATCGGTAACTGATAGAATTAATTTGTAAGTGATAATTCTATTCAATAAGTCCTGCTGTGACAGGTCCGACTGAGATCGGTAACTGATAGAATTAATGTTAAGTGATAATTCTATTCAATAAGTCCTGCTGTGACAGGTCCGACTGAGATCGGTAACTGATAGATTCGGGGTGTTCGAGAATTCTCAAATGTATGTGCATAAGTGTTAAGTGTCTACTGAATGATAAATTGAACGAATGCTTAGAAAATGTTTTAGATGTGTCGACTTTATTGACTGAATGTTCAAACGATGTTTTAGATGTACTGCCTATATCGAGTGAATGTTTAAACAATGTTTTAGTTGTGTTGCCATATAATCTATTGGTTGCGCATTCCACAACGCCGTGTAAATTAAACAACGCATATAAAATTCTGAGTGTGCGAGGGAGCAGCTCTGAGATAAGGCAGAGTACGTGGCTCCAGGAATTCATCACGGGTATTTACCAGTGACGGGCTAAGTATACTCAGATAGTCTGAATATATATTTCAATTGGTCAAAATATACATATATATTTACTAAAATATACAATAAATGACAAATGGTGACCCCGACGTGGTCTGGTAAAAGGACATCGCTGGACATTGGTGTGCCAGCCGATTGGCCAGTACTGTCGTCGGACGGTGTGTCTCACAAATCTTGACCGGTCAAATAAAAAGGGTAAGCAGACACCTGTTGTGAAAAACTAAAGTTCTGCACATTGGAGTTATCCAAATTTAGTTTTGTGAGATACATGTTTGATGTAAGTTACTAAATTTAAACTACAATGATGTGTGAGATTGGAAAATAGTTGAGAAAGTAATATCTCCATTGGCAACTGCAATTTTATTATTGATCAACCATACTTAATGGTGCATTGTGTATGGGATGTACTAGTATGCCTGGCTGGTAGGTGGTAACAGAGAACACTTACTACATGTATGAATGATGGGTAACGGGTGGCCACCAAAGCTTGAATGGATAGTCTGGGACTACATGTATGAGTGGTGGGTAACGAGTGATCACCAACTAATTGGGGGCCGATTTAGCCGTAGGGAAAGGGTATCACTTGGGTTTCAGTAAAGGCATGGGCTGTTGGCAGTATTGTAGTGTACATGGAATGTCGTTGGAAATGGAAAAGGTGTTGAGAGCGCTGAAGTCCACTCTAGGATTAAATAAAGGCAGAGAGGGCAAGGAGTGGAGGAGACGGGGTGAGAAGCTGTACAGAGAATGGACAGAAGGTGGGGCTATTGCATCTCCTACTGGTCTGCTTGCTGGGGAGAATGAAGATTTGTGGAGCTGGTACCGGTGAGAATGTTGAAAAAGTCGCAGGCTTGCTGATGAGAGTTATATCATAGAATATTGAGGGGGTGTGCATGACTGTTGGAAAAGGTGTTCAACTCTATTAACGTAAAATTCTGTGTGTAGAGTTATATTATGAGGTTTGAACTATACTAATATTGTAGAATTACATAATCAACATCTGAACATACTTACGATAAACATTAATTGAGCCACTGAGTAATAGATAAGATATACACTAGGTAAGGGGCGACGGGCGTGGTCGATGTAAGACGGGAGTGGTGTTCTAACCAAGTGCTGAGAAATAAGGTAGATTTATTTTGTTCTTTTAATTAGTTTACACAAGTTCTTCCCGGTTATTGATTTTGGTTTGATTGTTCAGATAAAACCACTGAAATTAAACAGGAGGTTAAGGTAGACTAACATTAGAATCTGTTTTCATTATGGGGAACAATGAAAGGCCCGCAGAGGGGATTGCAGGCTGAGGTTTTTATGTTAAAGGGACAGTGCACGTTTATCACAGTTGTTTGTGTGTCTAATGGCTGGGTATCTAAGAAGTATTTTTGGGGAGACAATTTGGAGAAACACGAATAAAACATGAAACACAGAGACAAATTATTTGAGTTTGAGGGGATTATCATAATTATTAGGTTTTGTTTTTGTAGTAAACGTTTGGGTTAAGGGGATTTTCACGTTCCCAGAGACATGGTATTTTACAGATAGGGGAAAAGGCAGACGGAGGGGCCCTCCCCCGCACTGCAGAGACCTTGAAAGTTGGAGAGAGCAGAGGAGAGGTTTTGGAAAAGGGGGGGCAGGACAGGCAAAGATAACAGTTGCTGAGTGGAGACAGGGGAGAGAGTTAGACATGTGGAAAATGATGGGGGCGCTCCTTCATGATGATGTCAGACATAAGGATAATATACTAATCTTACCTAAGTCATGATTTAGAGTAGGTAAGGTTGTTACCTGGGCAGAGCCAGGTATCAAAAGGGGGATGGGTAAATGTGGTCTAGGATAGGATGGGGCCGATTGGATAAGAAACTAATAATAAAAAATAAAAAAATATGTAAGCTAACAATTGGGCATAGAAGTTAAAGATATAATCAGATAAAACATATGAGAAATTGTTTGTTAACCAAGCCTGTATGTCCAGGATTTTATGCATTACAGGTGAACTACAGGTGAAGTCACTCAATCCAGTCCCAGAGGCTTGGGGACCATAGATGACCCCTGGTGACAGCTAGCTGAAAGAGCTACCCAGATTCATATCGCACGGCGGAAGGGTAAGACACTTTTTCACTGTCGGACATTAAAACAGTGTTCGGGAGAAGAACTGGAATTAACAGAATTCCGGGGGCCAACTCTCGAATGAAGTAACCCTACCTGTCCTATCACCCCTGTTTTTGTTCATAGAAGTGAAGATGTGTCTGGCTCTGGCTAAGTGATGTGTATTTTGTTCCAAAATAGGCATAAGAGATCCCTAGATCTGGGTATTTGTAAGTCGCTCTGGATAAGAGCGTCTGCTAAATGACTTAAATGTAAATGTAAATATAGACAAGAAGTTAGAGTAGAGATTACATGATAACCGACTTCGGACAGTTCTAGGATTGGAGAAGAGGGTATCCTTATAGCATGGGGGATCCCACAAGGGTGGATAGGTTTTCCATGATATGGGGAAACCTGGGAGCAATGTTGAACTTTGTAAAGGTGATGAAATCCTACTAACCATCAAAACTATTAAGCTCTCTGATGCAGGCACTCACACCCTCGGACTACAAAGGACGAGGACAGACATGATGGGTGTGTTTTCTATTAAGGTACTGCCAAGACCAGAGGTAACCGGACACACTCCTCTACCACCACTGTGTTAAAAATACCATTCAGGTAATTAATGTTAGAGACTATTCGGCTATTGATCAATTAGGAACTGAGACTGGTTTTGATAGTAGGGACAATTTGTGGCTGTCTTATATGAGGTACACAGCTAAAACCCTGAGAGGAAAGGACTGCATTATTTGTAGTCATGCTAGACCTGTTCTGGCTACACACCCATTTGCTGTAGGAGAAGGAGAGGGGTGGTTGTGTGTTCTGAGAAGTTTTTACCAGGTTAAGCCCAATTCAACCCTCTGTTCCTCTTTGAGCCTTGTGTTTCCTGCAGTACCTCCTCATCGGGCCTCTTGGGGTGTTGAGGCATATGGGGGCAATTAAGAGTGCATCACGGGCACAGGTAATTGCATTGATTATTGGGGATTGCCTGAAGCTGATTGCAGTAGTAACATAACCATTAATTCCACTTGGCCAGTTACAGGCTGATGTGAGGTGGATGAGTGGAGCCAAGAGTGCTGAGACCCATTCTTAGAGGAGAATGGCAAGGTATGTGTGCTCTGACCAGTTTGATAATTCCACTGACCATTGTTGATGTTACTGCTGAACAGCTGTTGGGTTCTGTATCCAAGGGACCTGAAAACATTCCATCCCATGGGAGACATAGACGTAGCGCTCAGAGAATGTAGTTGACATAAACACTAACCTGTTGGGTGTGCCAGTGGGGGTTCCTCATGAGTTTCAGGCCTTGGGTAGGAATGATGGACTCTGGCACTTACTACCTACTATGGGTCCAGCCATGGTGGATGCTAGACAGACTGCATGGATTAATTATATCTACTATAATCAACAGCGGTTTGTGAATTACTCCCGTGATGCACTCACTGGTATGTCTGAACAGCTTGAGGCCACATTTGGGGTTTCCAGACAGAATAGACTTGCCTTGGATATGCTTCTTGCCAGTCAGGGGGACGTTTGCAAGATGTTTGGTAAACAATGTTGCACGTATATTCCTAATAATACCAGTCCAGATGATATCTAGGGCGGGCTTGATGCACTATCTGATAAGATGAGGTCCACAGGGGGGGTGGAGGAGTCTGTTCTCTTGGCCTGGTTTGGTAAGTACACTGATATGATGGTTACTGGATTTCTGACCCTAATTCTTGTATTATTTGTTATTGATGTGATGTGCTGCTTGCATCATACCGTGTTCTAAGAAATATGTTACAGATATGGTGAAGGCTTCAGGCATGTTGCCTTTGCTTGATGCTCCAGTTGGAGATGCCGATACGGAAGCATGCTTTCAGGAGAGGATGGGACTGACTGAGGATGACCCATGGTATGCTGTGGGTGAGGTAGTAGAATAATTTTACACCACCACAGTTCCTTGTTATAAATTTTTATGATAGGTTTTCTTTCCAGTATGTTTGTTCTCCCTGTTGTAAAGGTTTAGAGTCCCTGGGTGGCAATGAGCCCACCTGATACAGGATAGGAGTAGCTGAGAGGACCAGATGGTTTCTAATAATTCTTTCCTCTGTTTTCCATGACCAAAGTTTTATCCTACATCTTACATGTCAATAACAATAAAGTTTTATCCTGTTTTTGATAAGTGACACCCTTGTGGGTGTCAAAAGGGGGAAACGCATATAACAATAGACATATATCACTTGTTATTAATAATAAACTTTTTATTATTTTCATGAAATGCTATGACTACTGAAATAAAGGATAATGAGTGTCAAAAGGGGGACTTAAATTTCACACCCTTGGGGTTATTTTACATTATAGCCATTACCATATATATGATTGAATATTATCTGCTGTTGCCTTGGGTGGATGTGTGTATGTGTTATGTTCTCTAGCTGATTTGAAACATTGTTGAAAGTATCAGGGCCATGGAACTTTCTCATGCTGGGAAAATACAGAAGGGAGGGCACATTCAGAGCGTGGGGTTGCGAGAACAAGCGGTCTTTTGTTAGATAACAGGAGCCAGGTGCGAGATAACGGTATGGAGCATGAGACCCATCTTTCAGTTTTTGCAGCCATTTTAGTGTTGTGCGGCTGCTGTTGCATTCCGTGTATCCGGTCCCTTACTGCTAGAGTTATATCTAAGGCCATTGACCCAGCAAGCCCTTCCCAGATGTTTCCCCTTTTAGGGGATACGGAACCCGAATATGAGGAGGAGGATTCCGTTGCTTTTACTGCTTTTTTGAGCTTCTCCATTCTATGTCGTGCCTCTTCTAAATTGGGAAGAGTGGGCATGTGGACCATTCCGCCTGACTTGCCTAGTTTATGTCACATCCCTTAGGAGATGTGAAGAGAGGGAATCACAAAACTTTTCCTTCTGGGAAAAGTTTTCTTTTTGTGTCTGGATCTAGTTAGGTTGTGTCACGTCTCTGGGGAGACGTGAAGAGAGGGATTTGTAAGGAAGTGCTATTTCTTATGCAAATGACCAGCTTACTGCTATCACATTGCTATAACTGAGACAACGTATTTTCACAGTAAAACATGTTAGGTCCCATACAGGATAGCTCCCACACCCACACACACATTACACACACTAACTGCCGAGGACACACAGATAAGACATACACCCACACATTGGGAGGAAGAGACAGCCTTGACTTGCAGACACAAGCACACACACACACAATCTCCTTCCTAGCCGAACATTGTGTGACTGAGAACGACACGACGAGACCCGGAGGAACGACGGACGGCTCAACAGGACCAATCCAAGAAGACAACACCTCAACTGTGGCCAATCAAAAGCCAGGGACTTTCAGACTCAACCCACTTTTTGTACTGTACATAACATGCTTACAATCTGTTATCGGGGCTTCGTTCTGCTGGTTCCTTGGTAGCCAAATGAATGAGCCCGTATACGTTGTACCAGATATCTTTACTCTGAATAAACTGTCGCTTGTCATATAATTGACCACCTTGTCCGAATCGATCCTTGACCGACTCGCCCTATCTACATATCCAATTATCAACACACTCATTACCTGTATTAACTGCACCTGTTTGAACTCGTTACCTGTATAAAAGACACCTGTCCACACACTCAATCAAACAGACTCCAACCTCTCCATAATGGCCAAGACCAAGAGCTGTGTAAGGACATCAAGGATTAAATTAAGGAGGCCCTCCGCACTGCTAAAGCTAACTCTCTCTCCTCTGCTCTCATCCTTCTAGACCTATCGGCTGCCTTCGATACTGTGAACCATCAGATCCTCCTCTCCACCCTCTCCGAGTTGGGCATCTCCGGCGCGGCCCACGCTTGGATTGCGTCCTACCTGACAGGTCGCTCCTACCAGGTGGCGTGGCGAGAATCTGTCTCCTCACCACGCGCTCTCACCACTGGCGTCCCCCAGGGCTCTGTTCTAGGCCCTCTCCTATTCTCGCTATACACCAAGTCACTTGGCTCTGTCATAACCTCACATGGTCTCTCCTATCATTGCTATGCAGACGACACACAATTAATCTTCTCCTTTCCCCTTCTGATGACCAGGTGGCGAATCGCATCTCTGCATGTCTGGCAGACATATCAGTGTGGATGACGGATCACCACCTCAAGCTGAACCTCGGCAAGACGGAGCTGCTCTTCCTCCCGGGAAGGACTGCCCGTTCCATGATCTCGCCATCACGGTTGACAACTCCATTGTGTCCTCCTCCCAGAGCGCTAAGAACCTTGGCGTGATCCTGGACAACACCCTGTCGTTCTCAACTAACATCAAGGCGGTGGCCCGTTCTTGTAGGTTCATGCTCTACAACATCCGCAGAGTACGACCCTGCCTCACACAGGAAGCGGCGCAGGTCCTAATCCAGGCACTTGTCATCTCCCGTCTGGATTACTGCAACTCGCTGTTGGCTGGGCTCCCTGCCTGTGCCATTAAACCCCTACAACTCATCCAGAACGCCGCAGCCCGTCTGGTGTTCAACCTTCCCAAGTTCTCTCACGTCACCCTGCTCCTCCGCTCTCTCCACTGGCTTCCAGTTGAAGCTCGCATCCGCTACAAGACCATGGTGCTTGCCTACGGAGCTGTGAGGGGAACGGCACCTCAGTACCTCCAGGCTCTGATCAGGCCCTACACCCAAACAAGGGCACTGCGTTCATCCACCTCTGGCCTGCTCGCCTCCCTACCACTGAGGAAGTACAGTTCCCGCGCAGCCCAGTCAAAACTGTTCGCTGCTCTGGCCCCCCAATGGTGGAACAAACTCCCTCACGACGCCAGGACAGCGGAGTCAATCACCACCTTCCGGAGACACCTGAAACCCCACCTCTTTCAGGAATACCTAGGATAGGATAAAGTAATCCTTCTCACCCCCCTTAAAAGATTTAGATGCACTATTGTAAAGTGGCTGTTCCACTGGATGTCTTAAGGTGAACGCACCAATTTGTAAGTCGCTCTGGATAAGAGCGTCTGCTAAATGACTTAAATGTAAATGTAATGTAAATGTAAAATTGTAGACCTGCACAAGGCTGGGATGGGCTACAGGACAATAGGCAAGCAGCTTGGTGAGAAGGCAGCAATTGTTGGCGCAATTATTAGAAAATGGAAGATGTTCAAGATGACGGTCAATCACCCTCGGTCTGGGGCTCCATGCAAGATCTCACCTCGTGGGGCATCAATGATCATGAGGAAGGTGAGGGATCAGCCCAGAACTACATGGCAGGACCTGCTCAATGACCTGAAGAGAGCTGGAACCACAGTCTCAAAGAAAACCATTAGTAACACACTACGCCGTCATGGATTAAAATCCTGCAGCGCACGCAAGGTCCTCCTGCTCAAGCCAGCGCATGTCCAGGCCTGTCTGAAGTTGCCAATGACCATCTGGATGATCCAGAGGAGGAATGGGAGAAGGTCATGTGGTCTGATGAGACAAAAATAGAGATTTTTGGTCTAAACCCCACTCGCCGTGTTTGGAGGAAGAAGAAGGATGTGTACAACCCCAAGAACAACATCCTAACTGTGAAGCATAGAGGTGGAAACCTCATTCTTTGGGGATGCTTTTCTGCAAAGGGGACAGGACGACTGCACCGTATTGAGGGGAGGATGGATGGGGCCATGTATCGCAAGATCTTGGCCAACAACCTCCTTCCCTCAGTAAGAGCATTGAAGATGGGTCGTGGCTGGGTCTTCCAGCATGACAACGACTCGAAACACACAGCCAGGGCAACTAAGGAGTGGCTCCGTAAGAAGCATCTCAAGGTCCTGGAGTGGCCTAGCCAGTCTCCAGACCTGAACCCAATAGAAAATCTTTGGAGGGAGCTGAAAGTCCGTATTGCCCATCGACAGCCAGAAACCTGAAATATCTGGAGAAGGTCTGTATGGAGTAGTGGGCCAAAATCCCTGCTGCAGTGTGTGCAAACCTGGTCGAGAACTACAGGAAACGTAGGATCTGTGTAATTGCAAGGAAAGGTTTCTGTACCAAAAATTAAGTTATGCTTTTCTGATGTATAAAATACTTATGTCATGCAATAAAATGCTAATTAATTACTTAGAAATCATACAATGTGATTTTTTAAATTTTTGTTTTAGATTCCGTCTTTCACGGTTGAAGTGTACCTATGATAAAAATGGGAAAACCTACAAAATCGGCAGTGTATCAAATACTTGTTCTCCCCACTGTACCTTTGACTATTGGATGTTCTTAATGGCACTTTAGTATTGCCAGTGTAACAGTATAGCTTCCGTCCCTCTCCTCACCCCTACCTGGGCTCAAACCAAGAACACATCGACAACAGACACCCTCGAAGCATCGTTACCCATCGCTCCACAAAAGCCGCGGCCCTTGCAGAGCAAGGGAACAACTAATCAAAGAGCGAGTGAAGTCACCGATTGAAAAGCTATTAGCGCGCACCCCGCTAACTAGTTAGCCATTTCTCATCGGTTACGCCAGCCTAATCTCGGGAGTTGATAGGCTTGAAGTCATAAACAGCTCAATGCTTGAAGCATAGAGAAGAGCTGCTGGCAAAACGCACAAAAGTGCTGTTTGAATGCATGCATACGAGCCTGCTGCTGCCTAGCATCGCTCTGTCAGACTGCTCTATCAAATCATAGACTTAATTATAACATAATAATACACAGAAATACGAGCCTTTGGTCATTAATATGGTCGAATCCGGAAACTATTATTTCGAAAACAAAACGTTTATTCTTTCAGTGAAATACAGAACCGTTCTGTATTTTATCTAACGGGTAAGTCTAAATATTCCTGTTACATTGCACAACCTTCAATGTTATGTCATAATTACGTAAAATTCTGGCAAATTAGTTTGCAACGAGCCAGGCGGCCCAAACTGTTGCATATAACCTGACTCTGCGTGCAATGAACGCAAGAGAAGTGACACAATTTCACCTGGTTAATATTGCCTGCTAACCTGGATTTCTTTTAGCTAAATATGCTGGTTTAAAAATATATACTTCTGTGTATTGATTTTTAAAAAGGCATTGATGTTTATGGTTAGGTACAGTCGTGCAACGATTCTGCTTTTTTCGCAAATGCGCTTTTGTTAAATCATCCCCCGTTTGGCGAAGTTGGCTGTCTTTGTTAGGAAGATATAGACTTCACACAGCTCGCAACGATCCGGGTGGCCCAAACTGCTGCATATACCCTGACTCGGTTGCAAGAGAAGTGACACAATTTCCCTAGTTAAAAGAAATTCATGTTAGCAGGCAATATTAACTAAATATGCAGGTTTAAAAATATATACTTGTGTATTGATTTTAAGAAAGGCATTGATGTTTATGGTTAGGTACACGTTGGAGCAACGACAGTCCTTTTTCGTGAATGCGCACAGCATCGATTATATGCAACGCAGGACACGCTAGATAGACTAGTAATATCATCAACCATGTGTAGTTAACTAGTGATTATGATAGATTGATTGTTTTTTACCGGCTCCCTCTGGTCGGGTTACGTTGACTACCGGCTCCCTCTGGTCAGGTTACGTTGACGACCGGCTCCCTCTGGTCAGGTTACGTTGACGACCGGCTCCCTCTGGTCAGGTTACGTTGACGACCGGCTCCCTCTGGTCAGGTTACGTTGACGACCGGCTCCCTGGCCAGGTTACGTTGACGACCGGCTCCCTCTGGCCAGGTTACGTTGACGACCGGCTCCCTGGCCAGGTTACGTTGACGACCGGCTCCCTCTGGTCAGGTTACGTTGACGACCGGCTCCCTCTGGTCAGGTTACGTTGACGACCGGCTCCCTGGCCAGGTTACGTTGACGACCGGCTCCCTCTGGTCAGGTTACGTTGACGACCGGCTCCCTCTGGCCAGGTTACGTTGACGACCGGCTCCCTCTGGTCAGGTTACGTTGACGACCGGCTCCCTGGCCAGGTTACGTTGACGACCGGCTCCCTCTGGCCAGGTTACGTTGACGACCGGCTCCCTCTGGCCAGGTTACGTTGACGACCGGCTCCCTCTGGTTAGGTTATAGTGATGCCTGGCTCCCTCTGGTTAGGTTACGTTGACGACCGGCTCCCTCTGGCCAGGTTACGTTGACGACCGGCTCCCTCTGGCCAGGTTACGTTGACGACCGGCTCCCTCTGGCCAGGTTACGTTGACGACCGGCTCCCTCTGGCCAGGTTACGTTGACGACCGGCTCCCTCTGGCCAGGTTACTTTGACGACCGGCTCCCTCTGGCCAGGTTACGTTGACGACCGGCTCCCTCTGGTCAGGTTACGTTGACGACCGGCTCCCTCTGGTCAGGTTACGTTGACGACCGGCTCCCTCTGGTCAGGTTACGTTGACGACCGGCTCCCTGGCCAGGTTACGTTGACGACCGGCTCCCTCTGGCCAGGTTACGTTGACGACCGGCTCCCTCTGGCCAGGTTACGTTGACGACCGGCTCCCTCTGGTTAGGTTACAGTGATGCCTGGCTCCCTCTGGTTAGGTTACGTTGACGACCGGCTCCCTCTGGCCAGGTTACGTTGACGACCGGCTCCCTCTGGCCAGGTTACGTTGACGACCGGCTCCCTCTGGCCAGGTTACGTTGACGACCGGCTCCCTCTGGCCAGGTTACGTTGACGACCGGCTCCCTCTGGCCAGGTTACGTTGACGACCGGCTCCCTCTGGCCAGGTTACGTTGACGACCGGCTCCCTCTGGTTAGGTTACGTTGACGACCGGCTCCCTCTGGTTAGGTTATAGTGATGCCTGGCTCCCTCTGGTTAGGTTACGTTGACGACCGGCTCCCTCTGGCCAGGTTACGTTGACGACCGGCTCCCTCTGGTTAGGTTACGTTGACGACCGGCTCCCTCTGGCCAGGTTACGTTGACGACCGGCTCCCTCTGGTTAGGTTATAGTGATGCCTGGCTCCCTCTGGTTAGGTTACGTTGACGACCGGCTCCCTCTGGCCAGGTTACGTTGACGACCGGCTCCCTCTGGCCAGGTTACGTTGACGACCGGCTCCCTCTGGTTAGGTTACGTTGACGACCGGCTCCCTCTGGTTAGGTTATAGTGATGCCTGGCTCCCTCTGGTTAGGTTACGTTGACGACCGGCTCCCTCTGGCCAGGTTACGTTGACGACCGGCTCCCTCTGGTTAGGTTACGTTGACGACCGGCTCCCTCTGGCCAGGTTACGTTGACGACCGGCTCCCTCTGGTTAGGTTATAGTGATGCCTGGCTCCCTCTGGTTAGGTTACGTTGACGACCGGCTCCCTCTGGCCAGGTTACGTTGACGACCGGCTCCCTCTGGCCAGGTTACGTTGACGACCGGCTCCCTCTGGCCAGGTTACGTTGACGACCGGCTCCCTCTGGCCAGGTTACGTTGACGACCGGCTCCCTCTGGCCAGGTTACGTTGACGACCGGCTCCCTCTGGCCAGGTTACTTTGACGACCGGCTCCCTCTGGCCAGGTTACGTTGACGACCGGCTCCCTCTGGTTAGGTTATAGTGATGCCTGGCTCCCTCTGGTTAGGTTATAGTGATGCCTGGCTCCCTCTGGTCAGGTTATAGTGATGCCTGGCTCCCTCTGGTCAGGTTATAGTGATGCCTGGCTCCCTCTGGTTAGGTTATAGTGATGCCTGGCTCCCTCTGGTCAGGTTATAGTGATGCCTGGCTCCCTCTGGTCAGGTTATAGTGATGCCTGGCTCCCTCTGGTTAGGTTATAGTGACGACCGGCTCCCTCTGGCCAGGTTACGTTGATGACCGGCTCCCTCTGGTTAGGTTATAGTGATGCCTGGCTCCCTCTGGTTAGGTTATAGTGATGCCTGGCTCCCTCTGGTTAGGTTATAGTGATGCCTGGCTCCCTCTAGTTATGACTTCAAGTCATTTGTGTGTTTTAATTATTTAATCAAACAAAATGTTTAAAGCATCAGACAAGTTCAGTACGTATAGTTGATTTTATAAAAAACACATGGGGCGATTGGTAGAAAGAACAGATGACACTTGGTTGAATAAGATGTATTTTAGTTGGGGACAGCACTAGAACATGATTTTGTGGCTCCTGAGTGGTGCAGCAGACACTGCATATAGAATATATTATACAGCCTCAAAATCTGTTTAAAATGATCATTTTGAAGTCATGGATGGCAAGTCTTTGTATTCCTAGTGTAGTGAATTCAAGGGGTAGCCCTGAGCTGAACTCAAACCTGGGTCCAGCGACTGTCAAGCCAACACCTTATAACTGTTACGCCAAGATGTCTGAACTTCTTGACGAGGTCACTAGGTGTTGGGTTACGGTTGCTACAATAGCTTTCTCTATGAATTTGAGAGTGGTTACACTTCTCATTCCCCTATCCCTCAGCTGTTTACCAAACCAAGCCTCTGGGCAGCAATTTTGTTGCTGTTTAATAAAACCCACACAACCCAGCAATCTGCAGTTCAAACAATAACAAATCTGTCATTCCACCACTATTTTGGTAATAAGATGATGATGGGGTTGGAGAAATGTAACTACTTTCAAAATTCAGAGACAGACCTATGGATGCAAGGACTGACCATCCATAATATCAATATTATAGTTTTAACCATGTTGAGGCTATACAGTGTTGATTTACATTGTTTCTAGACATTGGAGTAAAAACAGCTTATTTGGAGTTCTGATGGGGTACAACAGTTGAACTACGCTCATGAGGCATGTTATATTCTTCAAGAATCAATGGCTATAAATAAACACGTTTTAAATGTCTAAATATGGATGTAGCTATTGCAGGAAGGCCATAAAGATCATCAAGGACATCAACCACTCGAACCACTGCCTGTTCACCCCGCTATCATCCAGAAGGCGAGGTCAGTACAGGTGCATCAAAGCTGGGACTGAGAGACTGAAAAACAGCTTCTATCTCAAGGCTATCAGACTGTAAAACAGCCACCATTGAGTGGCTGCTGCCAACACACTGTCATTGACACTGACCCAACTCCAGCCACTTTAATAATGGGAATTGATGGGAAATGATGTAAATATATCACTAGCCACTTTAAACAATGCTACCTTATATAATGTTACTTACCCTACATTATTCATCTGATATGCATACGTATATACTGTACTCTACATCATCGACTGCATCCTTATGTAATACATGTATCACTAGCCACTTTAACTATGCCACTTTGTTTACTTTGTCTACATACTCATCTCATATGTATATACTGTACTCGATACCATCTACTGTATGCTGCTCTGTACCATCACTCACTCATATATCCTTATGTACATATTCTTTATCCCCTTACACTGTGTATAAGACAGTAGTTTTAGAATTGTTAGTTAGATTACTTGTTGGTTATCACTGCATTGTCGGAACTAGAAGCACAAGCATTTCGCTACACTCGCATTAACATCTGCTAACCATGTGTATGTGACAAATACAATTTGATTTGATTTGATTTTTGCATATTTCCCCTTTAACACCACACATCAGTTAAACAACTGCAGAGTTTGTGCCTCTGTTTTTAAGACAGTACTTACTAGTGTTAATCAGGGAACGGTTTCTCAAAACCATCTTATGGCTAAGTTCACCGTTAGAACCATCGGACACCTTTTAAGATGCGTTTGGGAAATCGAGCACAGATATCCAGTTTCCTCCTCTTCTTCCTCCTCCTTTTTCGATGTAACAGTCATCTCCCCCTCCTCTTTCACTCCATAAACTGCATCCTCCTCTCCTTTTACTGTAACATCCTCCTCCTCTTTCACTTTGAAACGTGTCTTTTTCTTCTTTCACAGTAACGGCCTCACCCTCTACTTCTTGTTTTACTGTGATATCCTCCTCTTTAGCAGGAGGAGAGTAGCTTAGTGAAATCATGGTCGGGAATGCTAGCTATCTAGGATAATGCTAATTTAACCAGCCCGCTAACTGACTAAAAACAACAACACCGTAAATATGAAATTAAATCAGATAACTAACTAGACGACAGAAGATGGTTGAAAACACAGTGGCTAATATACATAAAAGCGTCTAAAGAGCTTTATTGGTTCAGCTATTTAGGCTAGCAAACTACCGAGGTGGCTAACTAACTGTTGCTGCTGTTGAAAGAAGCGTTCCGTCCACTAGATTATACGTCACACTAGCAGCATTGCCTTAAAGTCCCACATCTCCATCTGTTAACTGGAGTGGGTATCGCAGTTGAGTAAAATGTCTATTTTATCTTCAGACAACAAGTTAAAGTGTAGGAAGCACGAGTTTTTACTCACCAGTGTAACAATACAGAGTGGTTAAAGCCTTAGTAACCTAGTTGTATTCACCATCTGGTTCCCTATAAGGACAAACAGTTATGTTTTTGCGTTATTACATATGTATTCATTTATTTTATCTTCTAAACTACCCACAATGCACTATTTCTGAACGTCCTATGGAGGATCTACTCTGTGCTACCGAGTTTGTATGCTAGTGTAACGGTGTAATTAAGTTGTTAAATTCCTGCATAAAATGGGTTTTATGCCACGTCCTGGTCGATTAGTGTGTCTTATGCACTAAAATCAAATGAAATGTTATTGGTCACATATACATGGTTAGCAGATGTTAATGCGAGTGTAGCGAAATGCTTGTGTTTTTAGTTCCGACATTGCAGTAATATCTAACAAGTAATCTAACAATTCCCCAACAACTACCTAATGCACACAAATCTAAAGGGGTGAATAAGAATATGTACATAGAAATATATGGATGAGCAATGGCCATGCGGAATAGGAAAGGTGCCGTAGATGGTATAAAATACAGTATATACATGTATTAAGATATGTTAACATTATTAAAGTGTCATTGTTTAAAGTAACTAGTGATACATTTTTTGAAGTGGCCAGTGATTTGAGTCTCAATGTAGCCAGCAGCCTCTCTGAGCTAGTGAGATAGACAATCTGTCTCTCAGTCCCAGCTTTGAACAGGCAGTGGCTCGGGTGGTTGTTGTCCTTGATGATCTTTTTGGCCTTCCTGTGACATCAGGTGCTGTAGGTGTCTTGGAGGGCAGGTAGTTTGCCCCCGGTGATGCGAGCCTTGCAGTTGAGGGCGGGGCAGTTGCCTTACCAGGTGGTGATACAGCGCGACAGGATGCTCTCGACTGTGCATCTGTAAGTTTGTCAGGTTGTTACTTGACAAGCCAAATTTCTTCAGCCTCCTGAGGTTGAAGAAGGAATTTAAAATGTTCCACCTCAGTGATAAAGGTATGGGATTCTGGGTCATCCACAGCAGGTCTTGGAACTCTGGGGGCGGTATTTCATTTTTGGATAAAAAACGTTCCCGTTTTAAACGGGATATTTTGTCATGACAAGATGCTCGACTATGCATATAATTGACAGCTTTGGATAGAAAACACTCTAACGTTTCCAAAACGGCAAAGATATTGTCTGTGAGTATAACAGAACTGATGTTACAGGTGAAACCCAGATAAAAATCCAATCAGGAAGTGCCCCATATTTTGAAAGCACTGCATGCCAATGACTCCTTATATGGCTGTGAATGGGCTACGAATGAGCTTACGCTTTCTACATATTCCCCAAGGTGTCTACAGCATTGTGACGTATTTTTACACATTTATGTTGAAGAATAGCCGTAAGTTGAGCAAGTGGTCACATGATGGCTCCCGCAGAAAATCTTGCGTAAAGTACAGAGGTAGCCATTATTGCAATTGCTTCTAATGAGAAACCAATTGTCCCGGTGGATATATTATCGAATAGATATGTGAAAAACATCTTGAGGATTGATTCTAAACAACGTTTGCCATGTTTCTGTCGATATTATGGAGCTCATTTGGAAAAAAGTTAGGAGTTGTAGTGACCGCATTTTCCGGTAGATTTCTCAGCCAAACGTGAAGAACAAACGGAGCTATTTCGCCTAAAAAAAATAATATTTTTGGAAAAAAGGAACATTTGCTATCTAACTGGGAGTCTCCAGAGTGAAAACATCCGAAGTTCTTCAAAGGTAAATGATTGAATTTGATTGCTTTTCTTATTTTCGTGAAAATTTTGCCTGCTGCTAGCAGGGCATAATGCTATGCTAGGCTATGATAAACTGACACAAATGCTTGTCTAGCGTTGGCTGTAAAGCATATTTTGAAAATCTGAGATGGCAGTGTGATTAACAAAAGGCTAAGCTATGTCTCAATATATTTCATTTGTGATTTTCATGAATAGGAAGATTTTCTAGGAAGATTTATGTCTGTTGCGTTATGCTAATTAGTGTCGGGCGATGATTACGCTCCCGGATCCGGGTTTGAGAGTCACAAGAAGTTTTAATGGAGAATCGCTGTGGGTAAAATGAATGGTCCCGGGATAGAACTGTATAAAGTTGACATTACATCATAAAATCCAACTTTTACATTGTACATTACCAATTTATGTTTTAGTAACTACTGTTGTTGGTTTGGTGCCAAATAAGCCTCTCTTTATATGTTATTTGCAGAATCTCAGTTTTCCAAATGGGTGTTATATGCTAGCTAAAGTTTTCCATTCAAGTTGGAAACTAACTGGAAAATGCATCTTCTTTAGGAGTGCTATTTACAGTGCCTTGCGAAAGTATTCGGCCCCCTTGAACTTTGCGACCTTTTGCCACATTTCAGGCTTCAAACAAAGATATAAAACTGTATTTTTTTGTGAAGAATCAACAACAAGTGGGACACAATCATGAAGTGGAATGACATTTATTGGATATTTCAATTTTTTTTTAACAAATCAAAAACTGAAAAATTGGGGAGTGCAAAATTATTCAGCCCCCTTAAGTTAATACTTTGTAGCGCCACCTTTTGCTGCGATTACAGCTGTAAGTCGCTTGGGGTATGTCTCTATCAGTTTTGCACATCGAGAGACTGAAATGTTTTCCCATTCCTCCTTGCAAAACAGCTCGAGCTCAGTGAGG
This sequence comes from Oncorhynchus nerka, assembly GCF_034236695.1. Lineage (NCBI taxonomy): Eukaryota > Metazoa > Chordata > Actinopteri > Salmoniformes > Salmonidae > Oncorhynchus > Oncorhynchus nerka. The sequence continues at coordinate 39,702,388 of NC_088408.1, forward strand.
TTGGATGGAGAGCATTTGTGAACAGCAGTTTTCAGTTCTTTCCACAGATTCTCGATTGGATTCAGGTCTGGACTTTGACTTGGCCATTCTAACACCTGGATATGTTTATTTTTGAACCATTCGATTGTAGATTTTGCTTTATGTTTTGGATCATTGTCTTGTTGGAAAACAAATCTCCGTCCCAGTCTCAGGTCTTTTGCAGACTCCATCAGGTTTTCTTCCAGAATGGTCCTGTATTTGGCTCCATCCATCTTCCCATCAATTTTAACCATCTTCCCTGTCCCTGCTGAAGAAAAGCAGGCCCAAACCATGATGCTGCCACCACCATGTTTGACAGTGGGGATGCTGTGTTCAGGGTGATGAGCTGTGTTGCTTTTACGCCAAACATAACGTTTTGCATTGTTGCCAAAAAGTTCAATTTTGGTTTCATCTGACCAGAGCACCTTCTTCCACATATTTGGTGTGTCTCCCAGGTGGCTTGTGGCAAACTTTAAACAACACTTTTTATGGATATCTTTAAGAAATGGCTTTCTTCTTGCCACTCTTCCATAAAGGCCAGATTTGTGCAATATACGACTGATTATTGTCCTATGGACAGAGTCTCCCACCTCAGCTGTAGATCTCTGCAGTTCATCCAGAGTGATCATGGGCCTCTTGGCTGCATCTCTGATCAGTCTTCTCCTTGTATGAGCTGAAAGTTTAGAGGGACGGCCAGGTCTTGGTAGATTTGCAGTGGTCTGATACTCCTTCCATTTCAATATTATCGCTTGCACAGTGCTCCTTGGGATGTTTAAAGCTTGGGAAATCTTTTTGTATCCAAATCCGGCTTTAAACTTCTTCACAACAGTATCTCGGACCTGCCTGGTGTGTTCCTTGTTCTTCATGATGCTCTCTGCGCTTTTAACGGACCTCTGAGACTATCACAGTGCAGGTGCATTTATACGGAGACTTGATTACACACAGGTGGATTGTATTTATCATCATTAGTCATTTAGGTCAACATTGGATCATTCAGAGATCCTCACTGAACTTCTGGAGAGAGTTTGCTGCACTGAAAGTAAAGGGGCTGAATAATTTTGCACGCCCAATTTTTCAGTTTTTGATTTGTTAAAAAAGTTTGAAATATCCAATAAATGTCGTTCCACTTCATGATTGTGTCCCACTTGTTGTTGAATCTTCACAAAGAAATACAGTTTTATATCTTTATGTTTGAAGCCTGAAATGTGGCAAAAGGTCGCAAAGTTCAAGGGGGCCGAATACTTTCGCAAGGCACTGTATATTCTGTCGACTACTGATCATTCATCCACACTGTGTGTCCTGTCATTGCATGTAATTTATGACAAATGTATAAAGTATATGTTTCTAAACTCATGAACGCCAGCCAGCGTATTATCCCAGTTTTGATAGCCATTGGTTTAGTAGATTACAGAAAGGCTACACTGCGCACACGCTACTGCGTATGGGACGTCATCTATACAAACGTGGCTGTTCTAAATGAGGTGTTTCTCAAAGCCTTGAGTAATGAACCTATTTTTGACACAATAGGCTGGAAAGCGACAATACTTTAAAAAGCTTTGTTTCCCCATCACTACTTTGCCGCATGTTCTCTGTGAAGTAGACTATGGGAGTTTTGTAACTTTTTCCACCTTGGCTTATTGCTAGCGTGCTAGCTGACTGACATCTGGAATGTATCAATTTTGGATGTTGGGGATTTTCCCTGCCACAATTCTGTTTGTCTCTGCTCTTTTGATCTGCAGTTTTGTTTAAGTTGGGTTTTGTTAGTTGGGTTCTAACTGGTCGCCATCACTTGGGCTCCAGCTCGCTGACCATAGCTAGTTGGCTAAATAGCTAATGTTAGCTGGCTGGCTAAGATAACTGCATATAGCTAACATTTTTTGATATTTGGTTAGATGGCATTATGTATTTCCAAAACTTTGGTTTACTTTAATCACTCCACATGATGGCAAGAACAGCTCAAATAAGCAAAAAGAAATGACAGTCCATCATTACTTTAAGACATGATGGTCAGTCAATATGGAAACTTTCAAGAACTTTGAAAGATTCTTGAAGTGCATTTGCAAAGACCATCAATCACTATGATGAAACTGGCTCTCATGAGGATTGCCACAGGAAAGGAAGACCCAGAGTTACCTCTGCTGCAGAGGATTAGTTCATTAGAGTTCATTAACTGCACCTCAGATTGCAGCACATATAAATGCTTCAGAGTTCAAGTTACAGACACATCTCAACATCAGACTGCTTGAATCAGGCCTTCATGGTCAAATTGCTGCAAAGAAACCACTACTAAAAGGACACCAAGTGGTGCAGTGGTCTAAGTCACTAGAGATCCTGGTTCGAGTCCAGGCCCTGTCGCAGCCGGCCGCCACTGGGAGACCCATGGGGTGGCACACAATTGGCCCAGCGTCATCCGGGTCAGTGGAGGGTTTGGCTCGCAGGGATCTTCTTGTCCCATCGCGCACTAGTGACTCCTGTGGCGGGGCAGGCGCAATGCACGCTGACACGGTCGCCAGGTGTACGGTGTTTCCTCCGACACATTGCTGCGGCTGGCTTCCGGGTTAAGCGGGCATTGTGTCAAGAAGCACTGCGGCTTGGCTGGGTTGTGTTTCAGAGGACGCACGGCTCTCGACCTTCGCCTTTCCCGAGTCCGTACAGGAGTTGCAGCAATGGGACAGGACTCTAACTACCAATTGGATACCACGAAATTGGGGAGAAAAAGGGGTAAAAAATATATATATAAAAAATGGAATAAAAAAAGAAAGAAAGAAAGGACACAAATAACAAGAAAATACTTGCTTGGGCCAAGAAACAAGAGCAATGGACATTAGATCGGTGGAAATCTGTCCTTTGGTCTGGTTCCAACCGCTGTGTCTTTGTGAACGGATGATCTCCTCATGCGCGGTTCCCACCGTGAAGCACGGAGTAGGAGGTGTGATGATGTGGGGGGTGCTTTGCTGGTGACACTGTCTGTAATTTATTTAGAATTCAAGGCATACTTAACCAGCATGGCTACCACATCATTCTGCAGCGATACGCCATCCCATCTGGTTTGTGCATAGTGGGACTATCATTTGTTTTTCAACAGGACAATGACCCAACACACCTCCAGGCTGTGTAAGGGCTATTTGAGCAAAAAGGAGAGTGATGGAGTGCTGCATCCAATGACCTGGCCTCCACAATCACCCAACCTCAATCCAATTGAGATGGTTTGGGATGAGTTGGACCGCAGAGTGACAGAAAAGCAGCCAACAAGTGCTCAGCATATGTGGGAAGTCTTTCAATACTGTTGGAAAATATATGTTTTACACTTTTTTTGGTTACTACATGTTTCCATGTGTGTTATTTCATAGTTTTGATGTCTTCACTATTATTCTACAATGTAGAAAATAGTAAAAATAAAGATGTTGCATGTTATTTTGGATTTAATACGTGTCACATATCAGTTTGCAAACAATGTTAAAACATATGTATATTTGAATGGTAGTGTATATATTTGAGTTAATAAAGCTGCATACAAACATGGACTCTTTTTGCTTTCTTGAGTAAGGGAGCTCCAAAATGCAGGTGTTTCAGCCTAGCTCAGTGCTTTCTGTGGTGGTGGGGCAGCCAGCGGAATATACGGAGCGTAGGTGTTGGTAATGCTCTCTAGTTGCGCCATGATTGGCTCAGTTTTCTGTCACTCATGAGGACACTACGTCACCGCCAAGCACCTTCGGTGCTGCCATAGAGTTACATTTGAAGGGACCATCCAAGAAGGCTCAAGGTCATGGTTATTGCTATATTGTAATTATTTCGCCACCATGGCCTGGTGTCGTAAGACGTTAGTAGACCATGTTTCTCACCCTAATAATGTGGTCTATTTTCCCCTCTTAATTTCGCCTACTGTTCTGACTTGGTGGTGCACAGGTAACCAAAAACCTGTTTTAGATACATGTAATCATTGAATATTGTAAGAGCTTTCATTGCCTTTATTTATCCTACGGTTCTGACTTGGTATACAGGGAGGACACTGTAAGAATGGCCCATGTTATGAATTCTGTCACTGTACATTTCTAAATATTGACTACGCCCGTCTTAGCTCGCTCATTAATGTCTTCATCTAAATGACTGATTGCCTCTTATCCTCGTCGTCCCCCTATGCCATAGTTTGTACATCTCAATTGTCATTAGACACCACATATGTTTAAGCAAGTCAGCCAAATCAGCTATCAGCTTACCCCCAGCCAACCTAACTCTGTACATTTGTTAGTAAATTTACACTGGGAGCATCGGCCACATCTATAATTATCGTGCAGCACATTGTCTAGGAAGGTACTACATGGGACTGGTGGAAGATCAGACCTCACCATTTGACTGATGTTGGAGGCCTGTCTGAAGACAACCCTCTGGGGTTCTTTAAACGTCTTCTCCAGTTGTGGATCAGTGATCAAGATGTACCAGTGTTTTTAATGATGTGGTCAAACTGTTTACCAAGTGGGGAGTACTGAAGGAAGCATTGAACGTGTTGGTCTGGAGGGAGGGGAGTACTGAAGGAAGCATTGAACGTGTTGGTCTGGAGGACAGGGAGGTTTGGGCGTGAGGCTGTCATCCTGGGTCATATTTTTACAGTGGTGTAAAGTACTTAAGTAAAAATACTTTTAAAGTACCACTTAAGTCGTTTTTGGGGGGTATCTGTACTTAACTATTTATATTTTTGACAACTTTCACTTCAATACATTCCTAGAGAAAATATTGTACTTTTTACTCTATATATTTTCCCTGTCAACCAAAAGTACTCGTTACATTTTGCATGCTTAGCAGGACAGGAAAATGGTCCAACACACGCATTATCAAGAGAACATCCCTGGTCATCCCTACTGCCTCTGATCTGGCTGACTCACTAAACATAAATGCATCATTTGTAAAATATGTCTGAGTGTTGGGAGTGTGCGCCTGGCTATCCGTAAATAGTAAAAACAAGAAAATGGTGCCGTCTGGTTTGCTTAATATAAGGAATGTGAAATGATTTGAAGTATATTTTAGAAATTACATTTACTTTTGATACTTAAGTATTTTTAAAACCAAATACTTTTACTCAAGCAGTATATTACTGGGTGACTTTCACTTTTACTTGAGTAACATTCTATTCAGGTATCTATACTTTTACTCAAGCATGACAATTGGGTACTTTTTCCACCACTTTTATAACGATCCCTTGTGTCATGCAGCAATTCCTCTGGGTAACCACGCTGTCTGAAACGCTCATCCAGACAATCAGCTTGTTTGTCATAGTCACTATGTGTACTACAAATTCTACATTTGCGACTGTATTGGCTGATGGGGAGGCTCTTTTTTAGGGGTGTAGGGTGGACGCTATCTCCGCGTAACAGCGAATTCCTTTCTGTTATTCTAAAACAAACCCACAAACAGATTAGCATAATGAGATACTATTGCTTTTTATACTAAACGTACATACCATGCACTATTTTGACATAGTGGACGATATTAATATATCTGCATTTATACTGTTTCTCATACTAAGATAAGTTGGTTTTGCAAGAGTCTGTTGATTGGTCAGTCATTGGATTCATTTGTTTTGCAATATGTTAAAATCAAATCAAGCTTTATTTATACAGCACAATTCAGACATGGATGCAACACAACGGCTTCACAGGAAAAATATGATCAAAACCAACGAAAAAACAGGACTATTTAGTACACAAACATAAGAGGATAAAAAAAGACTAATGAACATTGCCATTGATTAAAATATTAATTGGATGCAATATCCAACCCAAAATATTAGCTTGTTTTATAGGAGAAAGACACTGGGTGTCCACTGAAAGTTGACTAGTAACAACAACTGGGACCTAAAAGACACCCACCATGAGACCCACTAAATCGCCCAAGAAGAGGAAAACAAAAGAAAAACCCACACCAAACTTAAAGACAGGAAGCGAACCAAAAAGGTGGTTAAAATAATTTATTTACAATCAATACCATTCACACTTTACAAAATCATATCTCTCATTCATTCTTAATTACTTACTTATATTTACAAAACCAAATCACCAAACACCAAACAAAAACAAACCTCAGGGGAGCATCGTCCCTCCCCGTCATACCTAACCAATACCTAACCCTTTCCCTATCTCCCCTTCCCTAATCTATCCCCTTACCAAACTCACTCTAACACTCCCAGCCCTAAACCCCCCTTTCCACCTCTCCCGTGCCGCATGCTTCCCCCACTTCCTCTCCTCCCCTCTTCATCCTCCCCCTCAAATCACCTTCCACCCTTCTCACTATCCCTTCCACCCCCCAATCTCTCCCTGTCTTGACAAAATTCTTCCTGGCTTCCCACAGTCCCTTTTTAAAGAGACTCATGAGAAGCCAGAGCAGAAACCTGTCCCTATCCGTTCCCTTTGCTCTCCCTACGCCTCTCTCTAGCCTAGCCCATGTCAAAACAAAATCACTCCTAACCACACCTAGCATCATCCGTGCCCTAGCCCAGACTAGTCCGGCAAAGGCACAGTCCCAGAAGGCATGGCGCACAGTCTCCTCCCTGCCACAAGAGGATCTTGGACAGGTGGGGATCGCACCAAACTATACCGGTACAAGATGGAAAGTACCGGCAAACGCTTATGAAGGCTCAACCAATTCAGGTCCTTGAGCCCGTTGTCCAGGCCCCGCGCCTGCACTCCCTCCCAGACCACTGACGAGATGCCCGCTACGGGCGCAGGACTCCCTGCCTGCCTGACCTCCTCGTACAGGTGCCTGTGGTCTAAACCTACTCGGGCAACTTCAACCTCGGGGTGCGCACGCAGCCACTTGGCCGCATGACCAAAGTGCCATGGCAGCTGTTCTGCCCGAGGACCCGCGTTAGACCACACCATTACGCTTCTCGCCTGATACGAGAAGAACACCCGCAGGAGGTAACCGGACGGGTGTATCACTGGCTGAGCAAGCTCCGCCAACAAGAAAGAAACAAAAATTAAGTCCAGCTTGAGGGGGAAATGTGGTACCCCCCTACCTCCCTCCCCGATGGGACAGATCATGCGTGCCCTGGCGACCCACTCGCACCTGCCACTCCACATAAACTGAAACACAAGCCTCACTAGAGGCCTCCTCAGACAAGCCGGCAATGGGTAGATGTACGCCAAATACAAAAGAGACGGCAACACATCCACCTTTAGGACCAAGACTTTGCCCATAAAAGACAAATACCTAGCCTTCCACATTGCTAGCTTCCTCTGTACCACTGCGATACGCATGTTCCAGTTTAGCGTCGCTGAGCCAGAGGTCTCAAAATGAACCCCGAGAATCCTCAGGGCCCCTTCACAGAGAGATAACCCCCCAGGCACATCCGTTCTACCGCGCCATCTTCCGAAAAACTTGACGGAAGACTTTGCATGGTTCAGAACTGCTCCCGACGCTCGGGTGAAATCCCCAAAGATGGCAAGGGACCTTGTCAGGCACGAGTCCTTGCACAACAGCAAGGAAGTGTCGTCGGCGTACTGCGTCATCTTAACACGCAGCCCACCACTTCCAGGGATCAACAAGCCTTCCACCCCTGTGTCTGCCCTAATGGCAGCCCCCAGAGGCTCCATGTACAGTACGAAGAGGAGAGCCGAGAGTGGGCATCCCTGCCTGACCCCAGACGAGAGGTCAAAAACGTCACCTAAGTGACTATTTACACTAACTCGACACCCCGCTCCGACATATAAAGTACGGATCCATCCTATAAACTTCTCCACAAATCCTAATCTACCTAACACCCTGAATAGAAAAGATCTATTCACGCGATCAAAAGCTTTCGCCTGATCTAGCGCTGCTACCATTAAAGGCAGCCCTCTATCTTCAACCCAAGCGATGGAATCCCTGATCAATTGTAGGTTCCATCTTATAGAGCGGCCCTCTACCCCGCACGTCTGATCCTCGTGGACGATGTAGGGAAGGGCTGTGCGCAACCGGTCTGTTAAAACCTTTGCAAGAATCTTGTAATCTACGCACAGCATGGTCAATGGCCGCCAGTTGCCAAGGTCAGTTGCTTCCCCCTTCTTATAAAGAAGTGACAGCACACCAACAGCCATTGATCCCCCCGGGACCCCCGTCTCAAGGATGGCCTTCAAGACCTCGAGAACCACTGGTCCAAGTATACCCCAAAACTTGAGGTAAAACTCAGCCGGCAGCCCATCCATCCCAGGCACCTTCCCTTTTCCCATCCTCCTAAGAGCGCTCTCAACCTCTTCTAGTGAGATCTGGGCCTCCATCACGTCTCTAATGTCCTCTGGCAACCGCCGGGACAAGTGTTCTAAAAACACGTTTCCCTGCTTTACATCTATTTCCCTTTCCTTAAACAGTTGTCACCCTGACCATTTCCTCTGGTTTACTTACTATACTACCATTTTCTTCCCTAACTCCATGCATTACCTTCCTACTCTGCCTGGCCCTAACAGACTTAAAGAACATAGCGGAACAAGTCTCATTATGTTCTAGAAAGCCACTATGCGCACGCTCCAGGAAAGCTCGAGCCTTCTGCTCCTGCAGCTCCCTGAGCTGCGCCTTTAGGGCTGCGAATCTCTCCCAGTCAATCGACCCGCCGAGGTTGCCTGCCTCGTACTCGAGTTCAATTAACCTTTGGATACGATCCACCTCCCTCCTTTCCTCCCTTTTTTCCTTCTACAATATCCTATTATAAAAGCCCTAATCCTCACCTTAACTAAATCCCACCACTCTAACACCCCCTCGCACATGGACCGGAGGCCGTCAAGCCTCCGAAAGAAACAAAAAAATGCGTCAACGAAAGCCTGCTCCTCCAGTATATCCCGATCTAACTTCCAGTACCCCCTACCGAAGAGGCAGACTGGCGACCCCACCTGCAGGAACACCCCGTCGTGATCCGTGAAGAAAACAGGCACCAGCCGCCCAGACAACTGACCCAAAGACCTGGATACAAAAATGTAGTCGAGCCTCCGCGCAACCCCCCTGGAGTTGCGCCATGTAGGACCGACCATTGCCGGAGTAGTGTGCAGGCCACCATCAACCAGACCATGGCAAGCCATTAGCCCAGAGATGGCACCTGCACTGCTATCACCGCCTACCCCTAAATCTATATTAAAGTCTCCTCCTATCACCAAGTGCCTGTTTGTAACACACAGGGGCGCCAGACAGTCTACCATCTCCCTCCTGTCTGCCGCCACCTGTGGCCCATACACCCCAATTAACCTATATCTAGCTCCTCTAAACTTAACATCTATCCCCAAAACTCTACCCTGCATTATTACAAAAGTGTTCTCTATTTTAACCTCTCTATGCCCACACAAAATCCCTACTCCTGTTGAGTGCACCCCTCCTATGCCCCAAAAAGATTCCCCCTTATCCCACTCCTCTTAAATCTACACACATCCCCACCATCCCTCAGGTGAACCTCCTGTAAAAAACAGAAATCAAACCCCACCCCCTCTAAATAACAAAAAACCGCCCTCCTTTTAACATTATTCCTTAACCCCTAACATTTAGACTAAAAAAGAAACAGAACTATTCATTTAATTATTAACAACAAATAAAAAATAAAAAAACCAAAGAAAAAACAGGAGACTCACCCGATGCTCCCCTGGTCCATCTCCACCGGCGGGGACGTCCTTTCCTCTCCTGACGCCCCCCCGTCCTCCATCCCAACCCATGACCCAGGCAGTGTGTTGGGTCCTCCCTCCCCACCCACCATCCCCCCCTCCCTGTTTGCCTCGGGGCTGCATGTAGGGGACCCCATCTCCTCAAACAGGAGTTGGGATCCCTCTAGCAAACAGCCCACCGACCCCTCACTGGAGTCATCCACTAAAATGCAAGGGGCTGAGGCAAACCGGGAGGACAAATTACCCTCCCCTCCCGCCACTCTCTTAGCCCCCCCCACCCCCTCCCTCTCACTTCCTGCCAAGCTCCCCCTCTTCATCCCTTTCTTCTTTGGTGAAGGAGGTAGCGGGGAGACACAACGTCCCATCCCCGCTAACTCAAATCCCTCATTTCGACCTCGAGGAAGCCTGGCAGGTTGTCCCCCCATCTCCCCCCCCTCCCCTCCCACCTCCACTCCTCCCTCCTTCTCCGTCACTGTCCCCGTTCCCTCTTCCACTCCTTCTCGCACCACTGTCCCCTTCACCGCTCCTTTACGTTCTTCTGCCTTCTTTTCCTTCTCTTCTTTTCCACTCTTTCCTTCTTCCCTCCTCTTTCTTCTCATTTCTTCCTTCTTTCCATCCTCTTCTCTTGCCTTCTTTTCCCCTGTGCCATCCGTACAATCCGCACGCGTCCTTTCTTTCCTCCCCCCATCCCCCGCTCCCCCCCCAGCTGCAGACGCGTATGACCTGTGACGATCCGGGCAATCACGCCACAGGTGTTCTCTGGAGCCACACCCGTGGCAAGCCTTGGGCTCGTCACACTCCCTGGCCTCGTGCTCTTCCGACCCACAAAAGCGACATTTCTTGTTACTGCACGAGGCCAGGGTATGGCCGTAGGCCATACAACGCCTGCAGAACGGGGGCTGACGTGCATAGTATAGGGTTCCCCTGTCAGCCCCCAGGGAGAACATTGCCGGAGGATGGAGGTAGCCATCCACACTCTTCGGGGACTCCCTGAGTAACGCCTGGAAGCCTCTCTTCCCATTCCAGAAACCCAGGGAGTCCCTGAGGTACCTCGCTGAGGAGACATTGTCCATGTACCTCCCCAGAAAGGCCCTCACTTCTTCGTCCTTCACGTGCGGATTGTACATGGTTACGGTGACCACCCTGAAGTTGTTTCTTGCCAGGCTGGTCACCGTGTAAAGACACAGGGGACCATCTTCTTTCCCTTCCGTCACAGTCTTCATAATCTCATTGTGTTTTTCTTCCAAATATAGGGTTACATCAAACCCCTTCTCCATTGGGTTCCCCTGAAGGCAGAGAACATCTTTAACCTTCAATTTTAGGTGCCCCATTAGGATGTTCCTCCCGAAGGTTTCTCTCCCCCAAGGCTCCATCTCTTTTTCCCGCCAAGAAAAGCGCACCGTGTTGGCCAGTCCAATCCCCGGAACCGACTGACCAGATGTACTTTGCGCCATCTCCTCACGGACGATGGCGCACCCGTCCCACCACCTCAAACTTATAAACAGGAAAAAAATCCAAAAAGGTGGAGCTGTGCAACTAAAGGTGTTGACTCTCCACATCTATCAAGACAACTGGAGCACTGGGCCATACACTCTTAAATAGAACCTGGACCAACTCAAGTGAAACACCTTCCCACTAACGAGATGGACAAGCCAGCACAGGTGTAACACATACTGACTAAAGAGGTGACACCAATCAGTGCGTCCCACGTGCTAACGAGCTATTCGTGCTAAAGTCCAACCTCAAAACGTAAATGGAAAAACCAAAGCCTGGAACACCTTCCCCCTTAAGACAACAAATAAATCCTATATTTTTGTTGGACAAGTTTGCTCACCATATACAAAAAACAACTTCCATTTCACATTATAATCAACTACAACGCTTCACCAATATAAACATGGTGTCTACTGGCTGTCAACAATTAAAAACAAGAAAAAACACTTCTAAATAACATAATAAAACAATATATTTTCTCCTTTTTCTTTCTATAGAATCCTAAAACTCACTAGCTTCTAGAACTAGCTCCTTAATATCCGTAGTAACTTTCCCCCTCACTGCGGATCTTCTTTCTCTTTTCAGGGTTCACTCGATAGGCATGTTATAGGATCGGGGGCCCAGTCCCCAATGTCATGCTCTAGTACATTTGGGTTGGCACATTTGAGAATTATCCCTGATATTCTAAAAGCAGTGCAACAATGTCAATATAATTGTACCCAAAATAGTCAGTTGGTTGCATAAATAATTATGATTACTAACAGTTCCAAGAAATGTAAATATATCAAAACCAAATGTACTACCCCTTTGTTAATATGTATTGGCAATAATTCACTTAATGGTGAGGCATGGAATAATAAAATATGTATCTTTTGTCAGGCTGAATGTTTGAATGTCTGAATGTTTGAAAGATGATTTGAGTCATGCTTCTTCAGTAGTGGAATAAAGACAATTAGCATTTGAATGTTGTAAAGAAATACTGGAGTGATGTCAGATTGTTAATAAAATTGATTACAGACTAATTTATCATACTGCGTCCATGTGTATAGGCTGCAAGTACGTTGAAATTAAGACGTTTTCAAGTCATTCAAAAAAACACAGAAAATACATATTTTTAACTTTCAACTAAAACCGAACGTATTTTGGACTTCGGCCATAGTCTTCTTTTCAATGTCTTTTCAATTGCATTTTGCTAGGTGGGATATTTCATTGATTTCATGAAACAATTGCTTCATGAATGTATTTTCTGATGTTTGATCAGAAGTCTTTTATCTGAGAATTTCTTGTCACATTTATGACAGCTACAAAGTTTCCCCCCTGTGTGTGTTCTCTGGTGTATAGTCAGATACCCAGATGTACTAAAACTCTTCCCACATTGACCACAGCTATAAGGTTTCTCTCCTGTGTGTGTTCTCTGGTGCACTGTCAGATGGCCAGATTGAACAAAACTCTTCCCACATTGACCACAGCTATAAGGTTTCTCTCCTGTGTGTGTTCTCTGGTGCACTGTCAGATCACTAGATTGACTAAATCTCTTCCCACATTGACTACAGCTAAAAGGTTTCTCTCCTGTGTGTGTTCGGTGGTGTACAATTAGATGGCTAGATGTACCAAAACTCTTCCCACATTGATGACAGCTAAAAGGTTTCTCTCCTGTGTGTGTTCTCTGGTGTACAATTAGATGGCTAGATGTCGTACAACTTTTCCCACATTGATAACAGATATAAGGTTTCTCTCCTGTGTGTATTCTCTGGTGCACAATCAGGCTTTCTGGTTGAGTAAAACTCTTCCCACATTGACTACAGCTATAAGGTTTCTTTCCTGTGTGTATTCTCTGGTGCACCATCAAGGAGTTTGACACAGTAAATTTCTTCCCACATTGATCACAGCTAAAAGGTTTCTCTCCTGTGTGTGTTCTCCGGTGTACAATTAGATGGCTAGATGTAGTACAACTTTTCCCACATTGATAACAGCTATAGGATTTATCTCCTGTGTGTGTTTTCTGGTGTGATTTCAGGCTGCTTGAATCAGTAAATCTCTTCCCACATTGATCACAGCCAAAAGACTTCTCTCCAGTGTGAATTTTTTGATGTATTTTAAGGTCTCCTGAAGAGTTGAATCTCTTCCCACAGTCAGAGCAGCAATGACATTTCTTCCCGGTGGGTCTCTGTTGGTGTTTCTTGAGGTGTTCTGATTTGGAGAGACTCTGATCTGCCTTGTCAGCTTCATGATGTTGTTGAGACTCCCCAGAGGACCCACAATAGTCACGTCTCTCTCCTGTGTGAACAACAAAGTCAAACAGATGGTTAGAAGCCCACAACAACAAAAAATCCACTGTTTATTTGAGGTAAAAGGTGATGCCCAGAGTATACCCATGAAGTTGTACAACAATTGACGTCTTAATTATTTGACAATTAAGACAGTCAAGTTAGCAACAAGTCATTTTGTCTTGTTTTCACATTAGTGGTAACTAGAATTAAGTTAGTAAAGTTGTTGACATCCTAAGCAGTGCGCCAGATTACTTTTGGTCTCCAATATTGGCCCCTTTCTGTTTGCTAAAATTGCGGCGCGAGGGCGATGCGCACACAATTTGATTGCAGAAACGCCTCCCTGTTAATGAGCAAAATTGGTGAGCGAAGATTTTAGTTTTCACAATGTCTCAGGAGTGCTACTCAAGGAAACTCACATTAAGATCTGTGCCTATTCACTAATTCACCACCGTGGGGGAAAACTCAGGGGAGTTCTCATAGGCTGACAGCAAAAAATAGCCTCCATTTGTAGGTTGCTTATGAGTGCATTTCACATTACTGTTGGATTATAATTGTGAGGCTCGTTTGAATGTCCTGCTGAATATAATGTTTATGTTATTGTTGCAAATCAACTGGGGTAGGGGGCAGTATTGGGTAGCTTGGATGAAAAACGTGCCCAAATAAAGCTGCCTGCTACTCAGCTGTAAAAGCTAGAATATGCATATAATTAGTACATTTGGATAGAAAACTCTCTGAAGTTTCTAAAACTGTTTGAATGATGTCTGTGAGTATAACAGAACTCATATGGCAGGCAAAAACCTGAGAAAAAAATCAAACCAGGAAGTGGGAAATCTGAGGTTTGAAGTTTTTCAACTCAGCCCCAATTGAAGATACCGTGGGATATTAGTTATGTTTCACTTCAAGGCGTGTACTAGATGTCAACAGGATTTAGAAACAGTTTTGAGGATTCTACGGTAAAGGAGGGGCTCATAAGGGCTCTTTGAGTGAGTGGTCTGGCAGAGTGCCACAGCCTCGGTCTGGCGCGCTCACGTGAAAGGTAGCTACGTTCCACTTCATTTGTACAGACTGTAAACTCAGATTTTTTTGTATAAATATTAACTTTATCAAACAAAACATACATGTATTGTGTAACATGAAGTCCTACGAGTGTCATCTGATGAAGATCATCAAAGGTTAGTGATTAATTTTATCTCTATTTCTGCTTTTTGTGATTCCTCTCTTTGGCTGGAAAAATGGCTGTGTTTTTCTGTGGCCTACGAGCTAACAATCGTTTGTGGTGCTTTCGCAGTAAATCCTTTTGAAAGCAGACACTGTGGCTGGTTTAATGAGAATTTTATCTTTAAAATGGTGTAAAATACTAGTATGCTTGAGGAATTGTAATTATGAGATTTTTGTTGTTTTGAATTTGGTGCCCTGCACTGTCACTGGCTGTTGGGGGGGGGGGGGGGGTTCGCTAGGGGAATGGGGATCCCAGTCCTTGACAGGTTTTAATACTTTAAAAAAAACACATAAAATGCTATTTGGCTAGCTTTGCCATCAGCCTGACAATGAGTGTTTGTCCACTAAGTGTTAGCCAAATTGGACCCATAACTTCACCTAACAACAACAACATAGACCTACTGTAGGACCCATAACTTCACCTAACAACAACACATACCTACTGTAGGAGCCATAACTTCACCTAATAATAACATAGACCTACTGTAGGACCCATAACTTAACCTAACAACAACATAGACCTACTGTAGGACCCATAACGTCACCTAACAACATAGACCTACTGTAGAACCCATAACTTTACCTAACAATAACATAGACCTACTGTAGGACCCATGACTTCATATAACAACATAAACCTACTGTAGGACCCCATAAGTTCAAATAACAGCATAAACCTACTGAAGGACCCCATAACTTCACCTAACAATAACATAGACCTACTGTAGGAGCCATAACTTCACCTAACAACAAAAACCTACTGTAGAACCCATAACTTCACCTAACAATAACACAGACCTACTGTAAGAGCCATAACATCACCAAACAAAAATAATATACTTACTGTAGGACCCATAACTTCCCCTAACAAACACATATACCTACTGTAGGACTCATAGCTTTAACTAACAACATAGACCTACTGTAGGACCCATAACGTCACCTAACAACAACAGACCTACTGTAGGACCCATAACTTCACCGAACAACAAATAGACCTACTGCAGGGCCCCATAACTTTACCTAACAATAACATATGGCTCCTACAGTAGGTCTATGTTATTGTTAGGTAAAGTTATGGGGCCCTGCAGTAGGTCTATTTGTTGTTCGGTGAAGTTATGGCTCCTACAGTAGGTCTAACTTCACCTAACAACAAAAACCTACTGTAGAAACCATAACTTCACCTAACAAAAACCTACTGTAGAACCCATAACTTCACCTAACAATAACACAGACCTACTGTAAGAGCCATAACATCACCAAACAAAAAGAATATACTTACTGTAGGACCCATAACTTCCCCTAACAAACACATATACCTACTGTAGGACTCATAGCTTTAACTAACAACAACAGACCTACTGTAGGACCCATAACTTCACCGAACAACAAATAGACCTACTGTAGGGCCCCATAACTTTACCTAACAATAACATAGACCTACTGTAGGAGCCATAACTTCACCTAACAACAAAAACCTACTGTAGAAACCATAACTTCACATAACAAAAACCTACTGTAGAAACCATAACTTTATCTAACAATAACATAGACCTACTGTAGAACCCAAAACTTCACCTAACAATAACAGATCTACTGTAGAACTCATAGCTTTAACTAACAACAGGAGCCATAACTTCAACTAACAATAACATTAACCTACTGTAGAACCCACAACTTCACCTCGCAACATATACCTACTGTAGGACCAATAACTTAACCTAACAATAACATAGACCTACAGTAGGACCAATGACTTCACCTAACAACAACACAGACCTACTGTATAACCCATAACTTTACCTAACACTAACATAGACCTACTGTAGAACCATAATTTCACCCAACAATAACATAGACCTACTTTAGGACCCATAACTTCACCTAACAACAACAGACATACTGTAGGACCCATAACTTCAACTAACAATAACATTGACCTACTGTAGAACCCACAACTTCACCTCACAACAGACGTACTGTAGGACACATAACTTCACCTAACAACATATACCTACTGTAGGACCAATAACTTAACCTAACAACAACATAGACCTACTGTAGGACCCATGACTTCACCTAAAAACAACAGACCTACTGTATAACCCACAACTTTACCTAACAATAACATAGACCTACTGTAGAACCATAACTTCACCCAACAATAACATAGATCTACAGTAGGAGCCATAACTTCACCTAACAAAAAAAACCTACTATAGGAAACATAACTTCACCTAACAATAACATAGACCTACTGTAGGAGCCATAACTTCACCTAACAACAAAAACCTACTGTAAAAACCATAACTTCACCTAACAAAAACCTACTGTAGAACCCATAACTTCACCTAACAATAACACAGACCTACTGTAAGAGCCATAACATCACCAAACAAAAATAATATACTTACTGTAGGACCCATAATTTCCCCTAACAAACGCATATACCTACTGTAGGACTCATAGCTTTAACTAACAACATAGACCTACTGTAGGACCCATAACATCACCTAACAACAACAGACCTACTGTAGGACCCATAAAGTCACCTAACAACAACAGACCTACTGTAGGAGCCATAACTTCAACTAACAATAACATAGATCTACTGTAGGACTCATAGCTTTAACTAACAACATAGACCTACTGTAGGAGCCATAACTTCACCTAACAACAACTGTAGGACCCATAACGTCACCTGACAACAACATAGACCTACTGTAGAACCATAACTTTACCTAACAATAACATAGACCTACTGTAGAACCATAACTTCACCCAACAATAACATAGATCTACAGTAGGAGCCATAACTTCACCTAACAAAAAAAAACTACTATAGGAAACATAACTTCACCTAACAATAACATAGACCTACTGTAGGACCCATGACTTCATATAACAACATAAACCTACTGTAGGACCCCATAAGTTCAAATAACAGCATAAACCTACTGAAGGACCCCATAACTTCACCTAACAATAACATAGACCTACTGTAGGAGCCATAACTTCACCCAACAATAACATAGACCTACTTTAGAACCCATAAATTCACCTAACAATAACATAGATCTACTGTAGGACTCATAGCTTTAACTAACAACATAGACCTACTGTAGGAGCCATAACTTCACCTAACAACAACAAAGAACAACTGTAGGACCCATAACGTCACCTAACAATAACATAGACCTACTGTAGAACCATAACTTCACCCAACAATAACATAGATCTACTGTAGGAGCCATAACTTCACCTAACAATAACATAGACCTACTGTAGGACCCATGACTTCATCTAACAACATAAACCTACGGTAGGACCCCATAAGTTCAAATAACAACATAAACCTACTGTAGGACCCCATAACTTCACCTAACAATAACAAAGACCTACTGTAAGAGCCATAACATCACCAAACAAAAAGAATATACTTACTGTAGGACCCCTAACTTCCCCTAACAAACACATATACCTACTGTAGGACTCATAGCTTTAACTAACAACATAGACCTACTGTAGGACCCAACACCTCATTTGGCCGCCTTTCGTTCCAGTTCTCTGCTGCCTGTGACTGGAACGAATTGCAAAAATCGCTGAAGTTGGAGACTTTTAGCTCTCTCACCAACTTCAAACATCTGCTATCTGAGCAGCTAACCGATCGCTGCAGCTGTACATTGTCTATCGGTAAATAGCCCACCCATTTTTACCTACCTCATCCCCATACTGTTTTTATGTATTTAATTTTCTGCTCTTTTGCACACCAATATCTCTACCTGTACATGACCATCTGATCATTTATCACTCCAGTGTTAATCTGCAAAATAATCTGAGAACTTGTTCTCAACTAGCCTACCTGGTTAAATAAAGGTGAAATAAAAAAATAAAAATAAATAACGTCACCTAACAACAACAGACCTACTGTAGGACCCATAACTTTACCTAACAATAGCATAGATCGACTGTAGGACCCATAACTTCACCTAACAATAACATAGACCTACTGTAGGACTCATAGCTTTAACTAACAACATAGACCTAGAGCCATAACTTCACCTAACAATAACTGTGGAAGGATCACGGATAGTAGCCCAACAAGGCATGGGAGACGAGGTAACCAGAGGCAATTAAGCACAGCTGACGGTACCAATGACATATTCTCCTTCCCCTATAAAAGAGAGAATGGAACCAGCAGAGAGAAGTTGGGAAAACTATCTTTGTAAGATGGCCACCGAGACAGAGGAGCTATCCAGGAAGAACCACTAAGACGGTGACAATCCCGTGACTTTTGTTGTAGTTTAAAGATAATCCTATTGTGTTCCTGTTTCATCTGGAGAAGAAGATGTATGTTTTTCCTTGGAAGATTTTCATTGATTATGTTGGAGTGTTTGTGTTGACCAAATGCCCTCAATAGAGAACTGTGTTCAATCAAGAAAACCTACTCCTGACTCGTTTATTCCACCTTCCCGCTTTAGAGTGACGCCCAATTACTTGGTCTGCTCACATAACATAGAGTTAATATAGGACCCAGAACTTCACCTAACAACCACATAGACCTACTGTGGGACCCATAACTTTACCTAACAACAACAAAGACCTACTGTAGAACACCATAACTTCACCTAACAATAACATATACATACTGTGGGACTCATAATTTCAACTAAGAACAACATAGACCTACTGTAGGACCCATAACGTCACCTAACAACAACATAGACCTACTGTAGGACCCATAACTTCACCTAACAACATAGACCTGCTGTAGAACCCCCCACTTCACCTAACAACAACAACATAGACCTAGGTATATGTTGTTATGTGAAGTTATGGGGTCCTACAGTAGGTCTATGTTGTTGTTAGGTTAAGTTATGGGTTCTACAGTAGGTCTATGTTGTTGTTAGACCTAATGTAGAACCCATGACTTCACCTCACAATAACATAGACCTACTGTAGGAGCCATAACTTCACCTCACAATAACAAAGACCTACTGTAGGAGCCATAACTTCACCTCACAATAACAAAGACCTACTGTAGGACCCACAACTTCACCTAACAACATAAACCTACTGTAGGACCCCCTAACTTCACCTAACAACATAAACCTATTGTAGGACCCATAACTTCACCTAACATAGACCTACTGTAGGACACATAACTTCACCGAACAACAACATAGACCTACTGTAGGACCCATCACTTCACCTAACAACATAGACCTGCTGTAGAACCCCCCACTTCACCTAACAACAACATAGACCTAGGTATATGTTGTTAGGTGAAGTTATGGGGTCCTACAGTAGGTCTATGTTGTTGTTAGGTTAAGTTATGGGTTCTACAGTAGGTCTATGTTGTTGTTAGACCCTAATGTAGAACCCATAACTTAACCTAACAACAACATAGACCTACTGTAGGACCCATGACTTCACCTCACAATAGCAAAGACCTACTGTAGGACCCCATAACTTCACCGAACAATAACATGGCATTCAGAAAATGATTTCCTGGATCAGCTGATGATAGTTGAACATGTGACTAACTAAATAGCTACAGTATTAAGAATGTCTAATTATTGAAGAACGACGTTAATGACGGTATCCATGTGGGTGTTGTCAATAAAGTTAAGGTGACTCTCGGTTTGAACCATTGGATTTGGCAAACTCTGAAATGTAGGATTTCTGTGGCCATGAAGACTGTTTTCCCAGCGTAACATAAAGAGACACTAAATGTTACGTAGGTAGAGTGCATTTAAGAGATCTGAATACAAGAAAACTGTCCGACAGCAAGATCCAGTATTTAAGTTAATCATATGACAAACGTAACGTTATGACTATAACTACTGTTCCCTGAAGGAGGGAAACTGCAACATACTATTAAATACGCCCCTCGCTGGAAGCCCCGCCTTCCACAGGTGATGAGCATGAGGCTCGGATTTATTCCTTCAATTTAATGTAATCAATGTAATCTTATTTCCCTCCTTCAGGGAACAGTAATTATAGTCATAAAGTCACGCTCCCTTTCAGTCGGTCAACTTCGGTACAACATAGTATTGGGAAATACAATCACTCCCCATGCCGACCCAAACGGATACTAAATGAAGTGGCCTATGGCAGACCACCCAGACCTGATCCCGCAAGATACGTCAGTTTTGTCAATTTATTCATTGTCTTTTGTTTGAAACACTCCTGTCAATGTTGAGTAAGGACGCACACCTGATTACCCCATATAGAAGTAGGACTAGTCTACCTGTCCTGCGCACAAATGTAGGCCTATAAATGTGCCCCGACCAGAAACCAAAACATAAGTTTGTATCTCCAACCCTCCAAACTGTAAATAAATAAATAAAATGTATAGCCTTGAAATCTTGCTCAAAACTATAATTTTGACCTTATGGATGGCCAGTCCTTGTATTCATAGTGTAGTGAATTCAGGGGGTAGCCCTGAGCTGAACTCAAACCTGGGTCCAGTGACTGTGAAGCCAACACCTTATAACTGTTACGCCAAGATGTCTGAACTTCTTGATGAGGTCGCTAGGTTTTGGGTTATGGTTGCTACAATAGCTACACTTCTCATTCCCCCGGTGCAGCAGGGTAGCCTAGTGGTTAGAGCGTTGGGACTAGTAACCGGAAGGTTGCAAGTTCAAAGCCCCGAGCTGACATGGTACAAATCTGTCGTTCTGCCCCTGAACAGGCAGTTAACCCACTGTTCCTAGGCAGTCATTGAAAATAAGAATTTGTTCTTAAGTGACTTGCCTAGTTAAATAAAGGTAAAAAAAAATCCCTCAGCTGTTTACCAAGTCTATTGGGAGCCATTTTGTTGCTGTTTAAACCTTAAGTTGTCCCCTTAAAAAAGCCACAAAAATCAGTTGAAACATAACAAAGTTACCACTGTTTTGGTAAAAAGATGATGATGGGGTTGGAGAAATGTAGCTACTCTCAAATTCATAGACAGACCTATGGATGCAAGGACTGACTATCCATGATATCAATATAATAGATTTAACCATGTTGAGGCTATACAGTGTTGATTTACATTGTTTCTAAACATTGGAGTAAAAAAAGAAGCTTATTTGGGGTTCTGATGGGGTACAACAGGCGAACTAAGCTCATGAGGCATGTGTTATATTCTTCAAGAATCAATGGCTAGAAATAAATAATTTAAAAGTCCAAATATGGATGTAACAATTGCAGATTTCCGCTTTAACACCACACATCAGTTCAACAACTGCAAGAGTTTGTGCCTCTGTATTTAAGACTGTACTTACTAGTATTAACCAGGCCCCGGTTTCCAAAAACCACCTTATGGTTAAATTCATCGTTAGAACCACTGGCCTTAAGATGCCTTTGGGAAACCGGGCCCAGATATCCAGTTTCCTCCTCCTCCTTTATGGATGTGAAGGTCATCTCCCCATCCTCCTCTTTCACTCCATAAACTGCATCCTCCTCTTTCTCGGCCTCCTCTTCTTTTACTGTAACATCCTCTTCCTCCTCTTTCACTCTGAACGCATCTTCCTCTTCTTTCACTGAAACGTCTTTCTCTTCTTCTTCTTCTTTCACTGTAACAGTCTCATCCTCTACTTGTTTTTGTTTTGTAACATCCTCCTCTTCCACGAGAGTTTCTTTCTCTGTCCAGCAGGCCTCATCTTCTTTAGCAGGAGGAGAGTAGCTTAGTAAGCTCATGGTCGGGGATGTTAGCTAGTTAGCATTAGCAACTAGACTAGTGCTAATTTAACCAGCCAGCTAGCTACTTACAACGTAAATATTAAATTAAATGGGGTAGCTAGTTGTTTCCACATAAGTATGTTTAAATCATAGCGGCAAATAAACCACGAAATTGTCTAAAGAACTTGAATGTTCCGAAATTGTTGGCTAGCGAGCTACCAAGGTGGCTGCAGTTGTTGAAGAAGCGTTCCGTCCACTAAATAATACGTCACACTACAAACATCGCCTGAAAGACACATATCACCGTCTGCTGCCTGGAGGGAGTTAACGCAGTTGAGGAGGGAAAACTTTCTTTATTCTTCATTGAATTATAATATTATAAAGCAGTTTCGGGAAACGTTATTTTCTCTCCATTAAATATTAATATTATATCAACACGTACAAAGAGCAACAAGTGCTGTTTGATTAGTTCAGATTTTTTATGAGAATTTAAAACAAACTTAACCTCTACTCCACATCTGTATTTCTGATTCAGTCAAATAACAAGATATCAAAATAAGCACCTAGTTATTGATACCCTTGATAAAGGTTAGGTAAAATTACTGTATAAAATAAATAAATAAACTTTACCCTCTACCAGGATATTTTAGTCCAAAACCTGTTTACCTCTCTGCTAGGAGGCGGAAACTTGGCCATCAGTGGATCTTCCAGCAAGACACATCAACATCCACAAAGAAATTGTTATTTGGGAACAAAATCAACATTTTCAATGGCCATCTCAGTCTTCGGACTTGAACTCCATTGAAAACCTGTGGTTTGAATTGAACAGGGCAGTCCACAAGCGCAGACAAAATAAATCAAGGACCTGGAGAGATTTGGTCTAAGATCCCACCCAATGTCTTCTCCAATCTCATAAAACATTAGAGTGTCATTATCCTCCCAGGGGGAGGGTGCTGGAGTATTGAAAACATGGGTGGCAATAATCCAGACCCCTAGCTTTTGAGAATTACATGTTAAACTATATATCTTTCTCTGAGCAATTGTATTAGTATAAAATAATATAATTTCCCTTTATTTTGGTGTAACAATACATCATGTAGATTTATATAATGAACAGACTGGGTCTATACTGCTCCTACATGATGTAACAACACAGTGGATTCGGAAAGTATTCAAACCCCTTCACTTCTCCCACATTTTGTTACGTTACAGCCTTATTCTAATTTTTTTTATTTTAAATACTCAATCTATACACAATACACACATAATGGCAAACCAAAAACACGTTTTTAGATTTTTTTTGCTAATTTATTCAAATAAACAAAAAAATCTACATAAGTATTCAGACCATTTAATACGTACTTTGTTGAAACACCTTTGGCAGCGATTACATCCTCGAATCTTCTGGAGTATGACCCTACAAGCTTGGCACAGCTGTATTTGGGGAGTTTCTCCCATTGTTCAAGATTTGTCAGGTTGGATGGGTAGCGTCGCTGCACATCTATTCTCAGTTCTTCGATCAGGTTCAAGTCCAGGCTCTGGCTTGGCCACTCAAGGACATTCAAAGACTTGTCCCGTAGCAACTCCTGCGTTGTCTTGGCTGTGTGCTTAGGGTCGTTGTCCTGTTGGAAGGTGAGCTTTTGCCCCAGTCTGAGGTCCTGACCACTCTGGAGCAGGTTTTCATCAAGGATCTCTCTGAATGTCAAGGATCTCTCTGAATGTCCTTCAGTGGCCAAGCCAGAGCCTGTTCATCTTTGCCTCGACCCTGACTAGTATCCCAGTCCCTGCCGCTGAAAATCATCCCCACAGCCTGATGCTGTGCCAGGTTTACGCCAGATGTGACGCTTGGCATTCAGGCCAGAGTTCAATCTTGGATTCATCAGACCAGGGAATCTTGCTTTTCATGGTCAGTCCTTTAGGTGCCTTTTGGCAAACTCCAAGTAGGCTGTCATGTGCCTTTCACCTAGGAGTGGCTTCTGTCTGGCCACTCTACCATAAAGCCCTGATTGGTGGAGTGCTGCAGAGAGGGTTGTCCTGGAAGGTTCTCCCATCACAGAGGAACTCTAGAGCTCTGTCAGAGTGACCATTGGGTTTTTGGTGACCTCCCTGACCAATGCCCTTCTCCGCCGATTGCTCAGTTTGGCCGGGTGGCCAGCTCTGGGAAGAGTCTTGGTGGTTCCAAACTTCTTCCATTAAATAATGATGGTGACCACTGCGTTCTTGGGGACCTTCAATGCTACACACATTCTTTGGTACCATTCCCCGATCTGTGCCTCGACACAATCCTATCTCATAAATCTATGGACTAGCTGGATCTAATTTCTTCGACCTCATTCCTTGGCGTTTGCTCTGACATGAATTGTCAACTGTGGGACCTTATATAGACAGGTATAATCATAAACAATATGATTTCATGTGGCACGAAACAAAAACACAAATTCTCAGTCAAAAATATAAGTCAGAATACAGCCTTTCTATCTCTCATGTGGTTTCAAGTTCTCTGACGGAAAATGTCCTTCCATACAGAGAGAGAGAGCAGTGGTAGGGCTTTTTCGGTGTGTGTCTTCTTATGCACCTTCAGGCTCCTTAACCAGGTAAAGGAAAATCAACACTGGGAGCATTGGAAAGGCTTTTCTCCTGTGTGTATCCTCTCATGAGCTTGTAGATCCCATAACTGAATAAAACTCATTCCACAGTGGGAACAGTGATAAGGCTTTTCTCCAGTGTGTATTCTCTCACATTTTTTCAGGTTAACTAAAATGGTAAAAGTCTTTTCACAATGGGAACATTGGAAAAGCTTTTCTCCTGTGTGTATCCTCTCATGAGCTTTTAGGTACGCTAAATGAATAAAACTCTTTCCACACTGGGAACGTTGGAAAGGCTTTTCTCCTATGTGTATCCTCTCATGCTTTTTCAGGTTAGTTAACCCGGTGAAACTCTTTTCACACTGTCACGGCTGATTTCCTCCTCTTCGTCTCCTTTTCCTCCTCTTCGTCTCCTCTTCGTCTGGTGTAGCAGGGATCGGACCAAAATGCAGCGTGGTAAGTGTCCATAGTAGATTTTAATGAATAAACTGAAACAGTACAAAACAATAAACGAAACGTGAAAAAAACTAAACAGTACCGTGTGGTGAAACAAACACAAACACAGACACGGAAACAATCACCCACAAAGTACCCACAGAATATGGCTGCCTAAATATGGTTCCCAATCAGAGAGAACGATAGACAGCTGCCTCTAATTGAGAACCAATCTAGGCAACCATAGACATACATACCTAGAAAGGAAACAGGACTGAGGGGCAGCTCCGGACTGAGGGGCAGCTCAGGACTGGAGCTCTTGAGCACCGAGCCGAGCCGAGCCTGCCCAACCCGGTCGCCCTGCCAGTGCGGGAAGGTGGAATGGCCCGCACTGGGCTGTGCTGGCGAACCGGGGACACCATGCGTAAGGCTGGTGCCATGTATGCCGACCCAAGGAGACACACTGGAGACCAGATGCGTAGAGCCGGCTTCATGGCACCTGGCTCGATGCCCACTCTAGCCCGGCCGATACGAGGAGCTGGTATGTACCGCACCGGGCTATGCACCTGCACTGGGGACACCGTGCGCTCCACAGCATAACACGGTGCCTGCCCGGTCTCTCTCACCCTCCGGTAAGCACAGGAAGTTGGCGCAGGTCTCCTACCTGGCTTCGCCATACTCCCTGTGTGTCACCCCAATACATTTTTGGGGCTGCCTCTCGGGCTTCCAGCCTTGCTTCCGTGCTGCCTCTTCAAACCGCCGCCTCTCCGCTTTGGCTGCCTCCAGCTCTGCCTTGGGGCGGTGATATTCCCCCGGCTGCGTCCAGGGTCCATCTCCGTCCAGTATCTCCTCCCAAGTCCAATAGTCCTGATTGTGCTGCTCCTCCTGCCGCTGCCTGTCACCACGCTGCTTGGTCCTGTTTTGGTGGGTGATTCTGTCATGGCTGATTTCCTCCTCTTCGTCTGAAGAGGGATCGGACCAAAATGTAGCGTGTTAAGTGTCCATAGTAGATTTTAATGAATAAACTGAAACAGTACAAAACAATAAACAAACCGTAAAAAAACGAAACAGTACCGTGTGGTGAAACAAACACAGACACAATCACCCACAAAGTACCCACAGAATATGGCTGCCTAAATATGGTTCCCAATCAGAGACAATGATAGACAGCTGCCTCTAATTGAGAACCAATCTAGGCAACCATAGACATACAATATACCTAGAAAGGAAACAGCCCCATAAACATACAAAACCCCTAGACAAGTCAAAAAACACATACATCACCCATGTCACACCCTGACCTAACCAAAATAACAAGGAAAAAAAGGAATACTAAGGTCAGGGTGTGACACACTGGGAATATTGGTAAGGCTTTTCTCCTGTGTGTATCCTCGCATGCTTTTTCAGGTTAGTTAACCCGTTAAAACTCTTTTCACACTGGGAACATTGGTAAGGCTTTTCTCCTGTGTGTATTTTCTCATGCTTTTTTAGGTGCCCTATCGTAGTAAAACTCTTTCCACACTGGGAACATTGGAAAGGTTTTTCTCCTGTGTGTATCCTCTCATGAGCTTTTAGGTCACCATCCTGAATAAAACTCATTCCACAGTGGGAACAGTGATAAGGCTTTTCTCCTGTGTGTATTCTCTCGTGCCTTTTCAGGTTAGCTAACACGGCGAAACTCTTTCCACACTGGGGAACATTGGAAAGGCTTTTCTCCAGTGTGTGTCCTCTCATGGCTTTTTAGGTTCCCTAACCAGTGAAAAGTATTTTCACCTTTGGGAGCAGTGGTGTTGTCTCGCTGGTTTGTGCGTCTCTGGGCCTGGTTCCCCTGAAGGACTCTTCCTGCTGTCATAGTGAGAGTCTGGTATCTCTCCTGCCAAAGACAAACAGTATCTAGTTAAACAGAGACCTAAATGAAACCTCCACATCATAAAACTGTCTTCCTATTTGGTTTAATCTAGACTAGATCCCTCAATAAAAGAGCAGAACTGGTCATCACAGAGTGGCTGTAGTGCTTTGTAGGCTGGGTAAATCCATTTGAATTCAATGCATTTTTGACAGTATCCCTTTTGATTTAAAACAATCTTACATGTTTGACTTTGGAAGAGGTAGTAAGAAAGTGCATTTTTGTAACTGAATATAAAAACATTAATGAGATATACAGTACCAGTCAAAAGTTTGGACAAACCTACTCATTCAAGGGTTATTGGTATTTTTTTATTTTTTATTTCTACATTGTAGAATAATAGTGAAGACATGAAAACTATGAAAACACATATGGAATCATATAGTAACCAAAAAAGTGGTAAACAACTCTAAATATATTTTAGATTCTTCAGTAGCCACCCTTTGCCTTGATGACAGCTTTGCACACTCATGGCATTCTCTCAACCAGCTTCACCTGGAATGCTTTTCCAACAGTCTTGAAGGAGTTCCCACATATGGCAGCTTTTCCTTCACTCTGCGGTCCAACTCATCCCAAACCATCTCAATTGGTTGAGGTCGGGTGATTGTGGAGGCCAGGTCATCTGATGCACTCCATCACTCTCCTTCCTTGTCAAATAGTCCTTACACAGCCAGGAGGTGTGTTTTGGGTCATTGTCCTGTTGAAAAACAATGCAAACCAGATGGGATGGCATATCACTTCAGAATGCTTATAATGTTATAATTGGTGTCTTTTAGTAGTGGTTTCTTTGTAGCAATTCGACCAAAAAGGCCTCCTCTGAACAGTTGATGTTGAGATGTGTCTTTTACTTGAACTCTGAATTTTTTTGGACATCTTTTACTGTACTACATTCCTAAAATATACAATATTGTATTTTTTACGTCATATATTTTCCCAGTCAACCCAAATTACTCGTTACATTTAGAATGCTTTGCAGGACAGGAAAATGGTCCAATTCACGTACTTATCAAGAGAACATCTCTGATCATCCCTACTGCCTCTGATCTGGCTGACTCACTAAACATAAATGCATCGTTTGTAAATTATGTCTGAGTGTTGAAGTGTACCCCTGGCTATCCGTAAATTGTAAAAACAAGAAAATGGTACCGTCTGGTTTGCTTAATATAAGGAATGTGAAATTATTTGAATTATATTTGAGAAATTACATTTACTTTTGATACGCAAGTATATTTAAAACCAAATACCTTTAGACTTTTACTCAAATATTATTTTACTGGGTGACTTTCACTTTTACTTGAGTAACTTTCTATTAAGGTATCTATACTTTTACTCAACTATGACAATTGGATACTTTTTCCATCCCTGTATTTTTATAACAATCCCTTGTGTCATGCAGCTATTCCTCTGGGTAACCCCGCTGTCTGAAACACTCATCCAGCCATTCCTCTGGGTAACCCCGCTGTCTGAAACACTCATCCAGCCATTCCTCTTGGTAACCCCGCTGTCTGAAACACTCATCCAGCCATTCCTCTGGGTAACCCTGCTGTCTGAAACACTCATCCAGCCATTCCTCTGGGTAACCCTGCTGTCTGAAACACTCATCCAGCTATTCCTCTGGGTAACCCCGCTGTCTGAAACACTCATCCAGCCATTCCTCTTGGTAACCCCGCTGTCTGAAACACTCATCCAGCCATTCCTCTGGGTAACCCCGCTGTCTGAAACACTCATCCAGCCATTCCTCTGGGTAACCCTGCTGTCTGAAACACTCATCCAGCCATTCCTCTGGGTAACCCTGCTGTCTGAAACACTCATCCAGCTATTCCTCTGGGTAACCCCGCTGTCTGAAACACTCATCCAGCCATTCCTCTTGGTAACCCCGCTGCCTGAAACACTCATCCAGCCATTCCTCTGCGTAACCCCGCTGTCTGAAACACTCATCCAGCCATTCCTCTGGGTAACCCCGCTGTCTGAAACACTCATCCAGCCATTCCTCTGGGTAACCCCGCTGTCTGAAACACTCATCCAGCCATTCCTCTTGGTAACCCCGCTGTCTGAAACACTCATCCAGCCATTCCTCTGGGTAACCCTGCTGTCTGAAACACTCATCCAGCCATTCCTCTGGGTAACCCTGCTGTCTGAAACACTCATCCAGCTATTCCTCTGGGTAACCCCGCTGTCTGAAACACTCATCCAGCCATTCCTCTTGGTAACCCCGCTGTCTGAAACACTCATCCAGCCATTCCTCTGGTAACCCCGCTGTCTGAAACACTCATCCAGCCATTCCTCTGGTAACCCCGCTGTCTGAAACACTCATCCAGCCATTCCTCTGGTAACCCCGCTGTCTGAAACACTCATCCAGCCATTCCTCTTGGTAACCCCGCTGTCTGAAACACTCATCCAGCCATTCCTCTGGGTAACCCTGCTGTCTGAAACACTCATCCAGCCATTCCTCTGGGTAACCCTGCTGTCTGAAACACTCATCCAGCTATTCCTCTGGGTAACCCCGCTGTCTGAAACACTCATCCAGCCATTCCTCTTGGTAACCCCGCTGTCTGAAACACTCATCCAGCCATTCCTCTGGGTAACCCCGCTGTCTGAAACACTCATCCAGCCATTCCTCTGGTAACCCTGCTGTCTGAAACACTCATCCAGCCATTCCTCTGGGTAACCCTGCTGTCTGAAACACTCATCCAGCTATTCCTCTGGGTAACCCCGCTGTCTGAAACACTCATCCAGCCATTCCTCTGGGTAACCCCGCTGTCTGAAACACTCATCCAGCCATTCCTCTTGGTAACCCCGCTGTCTGAAACACTCATCCAGCCATTCCTCTTGGTAACCCCGCTGTCTGAAACACTCATCCAGCCATTCCTCTGGGTAACCCCGCTGTCTGAAACACTCATCCAGCCATTCCTCTTGGTAACCCCGCTGTCTGAAACACTCATCCAACCATTCCTCTTGGTAACCCCGCTGTCTGAAACACTCATCCAGCCATTCCTCTTGGTAACCCCGCTGTCTGAAACACTCATCCAACCATTCCTCTTGGTAACCCCGCTGTCTGAAACACTCATACAGACATTCCTCTTGGTAACCCCGCTGTCTGAAACACTCATCCAGCCATTCCTCTTGGTAACCCCGCTGTCTGAAACACTCATCCAGCCATTCCTCTTGGTAACCCCGCTGTCTGAAACACTCATCCAGCCATTCCTCTGGGTAACCCCGCTGTCTGAAACACTCATCCAGCCATTCCTCTTGGTAACCCTGCTGTCTGAAACACTCATCCAACCATTCCTCTTGGTAACCCCGCTGTCTGAAACACTCATCCAGCCATTCCTCTTGGTAACCCTGCTGTCTGAAACACTCATCCAGCCATTCCTCTTGGTAACCCCGCTGTCTGAAACACTCATCCAACCATTCCTCTTCGTAACCCCGCTGTCTGAAACACTCATCCAGCCATTCCTCTTGGTAACCCTGCTGTCTGAAACACTCCTCCAGGCATTCCTCTGGGAAACCCCGCTGTCTGAAACACTCATACAGACATTCCTCTGGGAACCCCCGCTGTCTGAAACACTCATCCAGACATTCCTCTGGTTAACCCCGCTGTCTGAAACACTGATCCAGACATTCCTCTGGGTAACCCCGCTGTCTGAAACACTCATCCAGACATTCCTCTGGGTAACCCCGCTGTCTGAAACACTCCTCCAGCCATTCCTCTTGGTAACCCCGCTGTCTGAAACACTCATCCAGACATTCCTCTGGGAAACCACACTGTCTGAAACACTGATCCAGACATTCCTCTGGGTAACCCCGCTGTCTGAAACACTCATCCAGCCATTCCTCTGGGTAACCCTGCTGTCTGAAACACTCATCCAGCCATTCCTCTGGGTAACCCTGCTGTCTGAAACACTCATCCAGCTATTCCTCTGGGTAACCCCGCTGTCTGAAACACTCATCCAGCCATTCCTCTTGGTAACCCCGCTGTCTGAAACACTCATCCAGCCATTCCTCTGGTAACCCCGCTGTCTGAAACACTCATCCAGCCATTCCTCAGGTAACCCTGCTGTCTGAAACACTCATCCAGCCATTCCTCTGGGTAACCCTGCTGTCTGAAACACTCATCCAGCTATTCCTCTGGTAACCCCGCTGTCTGAAACACTCATCCAGCCATTCCTCTTGGTAACCCCGCTGCCTGAAACACTCATCCAGCCATTCCTCTCGTAACCCCGCTGTCTGAAACACTCATCCAGCCATTCCTCTGGGTAACCCCGCTGTCTGAAACACTCATCCAGCCATTCCTCTGGGTAACCCCGCTGTCTGAAACACTCATCCAGCCATTCCTCTTGGTAACCCCGCTGTCTGAAACACTCATCCAGCCATTCCTCTGGGTAACCCTGCTGTCTGAAACACTCATCCAGCCATTCCTCTGGGTAACCCTGCTGTCTGAAACACTCATCCAGCTATTCCTCTGGGTAACCCCGCTGTCTGAAACACTCATCCAGCCATTCCTCTTGGTAACCCCGCTGTCTGAAACACTCATCCAGCCATTCCTCTGGGTAACCCCGCTGTCTGAAACACTCATCCAGCCATTCCTCTGGGTAACCCCGCTGTCTGAAACACTCATCCAGCCATTCCTCTGGGTAACCCCGCTGTCTGAAACACTCATCCAGCCATTCCTCTTGGTAACCCCGCTGTCTGAAACACTCATCCAGCCATTCCTCTGGGTAACCCTGCTGTCTGAAACACTCATCCAGCCATTCCTCTGGGTAACCCTGCTGTCTGAAACACTCATCCAGCTATTCCTCTGGTAACCCCGCTGTCTGAAACACTCATCCAGCCATTCCTCTTGGTAACCCCGCTGTCTGAAACACTCATCCAGCCATTCCTCTGGGTAACCCCGCTGTCTGAAACACTCATCCAGCCATTCCTCTGGGTAACCCTGCTGTCTGAAACACTCATCCAGCCATTCCTCTGGGTAACCCTGCTGTCTGAAACACTCATCCAGCTATTCCTCTGGGTAACCCCGCTGTCTGAAACACTCATCCAGCCATTCCTCTGGGTAACCCCGCTGTCTGAAACACTCATCCAGCCATTCCTCTTGGTAACCCCGCTGTCTGAAACACTCATCCAGCCATTCCTCTTGGTAACCCCGCTGTCTGAAACACTCATCCAGCCATTCCTCTGGGTAACCCGCTGTCTGAAACACTCATCCAGCCATTCCTCTTGGTAACCCCGCTGTCTGAAACACTCATCCAACCATTCCTCTTGGTAACCCCGCTGTCTGAAACACTCATCCAGCCATTCCTCTTGGTAACCCCGCTGTCTGAAACACTCATCCAACCATTCCTCTTGGTAACCCCGCTGTCTGAAACACTCATACAGACATTCCTCTTAGTAACCCCGCTGTCTGAAACACTCATCCAGCCATTCCTCTTGGTAACCCCGCTGTCTGAAACACTCATCCAGCCATTCCTCTTGGTAACCCCGCTGTCTGAAACACTCATCCAGCCATTCCTCTGGGTAACCCCGCTGTCTGAAACACTCATCCAGCCATTCCTCTTGGTAACCCTGCTGTCTGAAACACTCATCCAACCATTCCTCTTGGTAACCCCGCTGTCTGAAACACTCATCCAGCCATTCCTCTTGGTAACCCTGCTGTCTGAAACACTCATCCAGCCATTCCTCTTGGTAACCCCGCTGTCTGAAACACTCATCCAACCATTCCTCTTCGTAACCCCGCTGTCTGAAACACTCATCCAGCCATTCCTCTTGGTAACCCTGCTGTCTGAAACACTCCTCCAGGCATTCCTCTGGGAAACCCCGCTGTCTGAAACACTCATACAGACATTCCTCTGGGAACCCCCGCTGTCTGAAACACTCATCCAGACATTCCTCTGGTTAACCCCGCTGTCTGAAACACTGATCCAGACATTCCTCTGGGTAACCCCGCTGTCTGAAACACTCATCCAGACATTCCTCTGGGTAACCCCGCTGTCTGAAACACTCCTCCAGCCATTCCTCTTGGTAACCCCGCTGTCTGAAACACTCATCCAGACATTCCTCTGGGAAACCACACTGTCTGAAACACTGATCCAGACATTCCTCTGGGTAACCCCGCTGTCTGAAACACTGATCCAGACATTCCTCTGGGTAACCCCGCTGTCTGAAACACTCATCCAGACATTCCTCTGGGTAACCCTGCTGTCTGAAACACTCCTCCAGCCATTCCTCTGGGAAACCCCGCTGTCTGAAACACTCATCCAGACATTCCTCTGGTTAACCCCGCTGTCTGAAACACTGATCCAGACATTCCTCTGGGTAACCCCGCTGTCTGAAACACTGATCCAGACATTCCTCTGGGTAACCCCGCTGTCTGAAACACTCATCCAGACATTCCTCTGGGTAACCCCGCTGTCTGAAACACTCATCCAGACATTCCTCTGGGTAACCCTGCTGTCTGAAACACTCCTCCAGCCATTCCTCTGGGAAACTCCGCTGTCTGAAACACTGATCCAGACATTCCTCTGGGTAACCCCGCTGTCTGAAACACTCATCCAGCTATTGTCACAATTCTTATTAATTATACATTAATTAAATCACTCAGTCTATTTTATAAGAATTTGTAAGATTCCCATTTGCATAAAATAGACAGAGACCAGTCTTATCAAAATTAGATAATAGTATTTATTCTCGGAGCGCGCTCCCATGTCACCACGAACAACAGTTTATATGCAAAATATGACTTCATAGGTTATTAAACATTTTTCCTCATATCAGCCAGGACCCAACAAAAGTTTAACCTCTTCAGTCGACCCTCTACTTTTTTGAACATTTTGTTAAAAATCGCGCAACATTTCAGCGCCCTGCTACTCATGCCAGGAATATAGTACGTTCATATGGTTAGAATGTGTGGATAGGAAACCCTCGGACGTTTTTAAAACTGGTTAAATCACGACTGTGGCTATTACATAACGTGCGTTACATCGGAAAGCGCAGGAAAACCTGATCACAGAAAATGGAAATAAATATCCTTGCGCCACTTCCAGCAATTGTTAACAGTGAGCCGAATTAGATAAGACCGAGCATTCAACTCCCACAGCATCCCCATGTTGTCTAGAGTCTTGTGAATTGAATCATCTTTGATTCTTGGTTGAACCGAAACAGGGGCACCGCTTACCTCCGGTCTCCGCCCAGATCATTCCGGAAGAGCTCTCTCCTGAAATTTTTTCCAAGACGACAGCTAATGATATTTACATCGCCTACGGATGATTTTTATTGCTTACTAACGTTTACTAATACCTAAAGTAGCATTACAAACGTATTTCGAAGTGTTTTGTGAAAGTTTATCGTCTACTTTTTGAATTTTAAAAAATGACGTTACGTTGTGAAATCGCTGTTTTTTTCGTTTATCACACAGTCTACATATAACGATATCTTGGCTTTATATGGACCGATTTAATCGAAATAAAGACCCAATAGTGTTTATGGGACATCTAGGAGTGCCAACAAAGAAGATGGTGAAAGGTAATGACTGTTTTCTATTTTATTGTGCGGTTTGTGTAACGCCGAAATGCTAATTATTTTGTTTACGTCCCCTGCTGTGCTTTTCTGTTGTAGTGTATTGGTGCATGCTATCAGATAATAGCTTCTCATGCTGTCGCCGAAAAGCATTTTAAAAATCGGACTTGTTGCCTGGATTCACAACGAGTGTAGCTTTAATTTGATACCCTGCATGTGTATTTTAATGAACTTTTGAGTTTTAACTAATACTATTAGCATTTAGCGTAGCACATTTGCATTTCCAGAGCTCTAGTTGGGACGCAAGCGTCCCAAGTAGAGGCAAGAGGTTAAAGGTTTATTCTCACCCCTTCGCTCTCTCACTCCAGACACACAGTTAAATCAAGATAAAACTTCTGAAGTTTTCATCCATCACCATGAAAAACCTAAGAAAACACACACTGTCTTATCTAAACATCCCAGAGCCAAGTTGAGTCGGTTCAACCATAGGTTAACGACCCTTTCTGCTTACTTAAAAACCCACAATTCCAGTCTTCTCCAACCTGGCTGGAATGGTATTTATTTCATTTTATTACCCCCTGTCTCATGCTCCACAATCCATCCCTTATGAATTAATATTATTAATAAGATATAATAAAACAGAGTATAAGTTTCATTAGTTATAGTTCTATTTAAAATGTAGATATTGTTTAGTCATTATTCATAAAATTCCTAACAGCTATTCCTCTGGGTAACCCCGCTGTCTGAAACATTCATCCAGACAGTCGGCTTGTTTGTCATAGTCACTCTGTGTACTACAAATTCTGTGTATGCGACTGTATTGGCTGATGGAGAGACTATTTTCTAGGAGTGTAAGGTGGAAGCTGTCTGCTCGTAACAAGGAATTCCTGTTCGTCGGCTTCCTGTATAGGCTTGTGCTAAAGCCACCCCCTCCCTCTTAATGAAAATGTCCTGATAACTTGTATCATGCTCATCAAAGTTGAGGGTGAATTTCAGATGGTCACTGCTTGTATTGATGAAGGAGTGGAATCGATGAAGTTCCTCTGCTGTCCTCTGGAATAGAAGGAACACGTCATCAATTAAGTATTTTCAGTGCCTGGTGAAGTGCTAGAATGGATTGTTAGGGCTGACAATCACATTCTTCTCAAACAACCCCAAATACAGATTGGCATAATTGGATGCTATTTTTTAAACTACAGACACACACATTTGTTCTTTGTTATTATGAAGATAATTTGTGTCAAATGTACTTTTCCCCACTCATTCACCCCATCTCTTTATATTGCTTATTTATATTCGGTGGCCTGACCTCGTCCAGACTATGTCAAAGGCCCATCCTGGTCGATCTGAACCTGATCATATGACAGAAGTCACATTTAGGTGCCAGGTGTAACTGAGGCCATAGATGCTCCATATCCATTACTTTGAGTGTTTTATATAATATGACTAAATGAGTTTATTTCTGTGTTGCAGGGGCAGTCACGAAATCGAACGGCAAGGCCACAGAACATGACATAAGCACAGCTGTGGGAGATTACCTCAAGCCCCTGGTAGAGCCGAGGGTGGTGTTTACCACTCTGCCACGCCTTCAGCATGCTGGAAATGTGGGATTGATCTGCTTGATCCATTTGTTTGTTTCTGTTTTCAGTAGTTTATCCTTTGACATGGGATTGATACTGATTTTCATGCTAAGAGAGACCAAGAGTCTTTAGATTGGTCGGCCATTGGGTTCATATATATATATATCCCTCACTAACTTTAAGCATCAGCTGTCAGAGCAGCTTACCGACGATTGCACCTCTACACAGCCCATCTGTAAATTGCCACACCCAACTACCTCATCTCCATATTGTTATTTATTTTTGCTCCTTTGCACCCCAATATCTCTACTTGCACATCTATCACTCCAGTTTTTAATTGCTCAATTGTAATTATTTCGCCACTATGGCCTATTTATTGCCTTACCTCCTTATGTCACACCCTGACCTTAGTATTCTTTATTTTCCATGTTATTTTGGTTAGGTCAGGGTGTGACATGGGTGATGTATGTGTTTTTGACTTGTCTAGGGGTTTTGTATGTTTATGGGGCTGTTTCCTTTCTAGGTATATTGTATGTCCTAGCTTGACGGCGCGGGTCGCCGTTCCCAGGAGGAGAGGCGGCGGTTTGAAGAGGCAGCACGGAAGCAAGGCTGGAAGCCCGAGAGGCAGCCCCAAAGATTTCTTGGGGGGGAGGCACACACAGGGAGTATGGCGAAGCCAGGTAGGAGACCTGCGCCAACTGCCTGTGCTTACCAGAGGGTGAGAGAGACCGGGCAGGCACCGTGTTATGCTGTGGAGCGCACGGTGTCCCCAGTGCGGGTGCATAGCCCGGTGCGGTACATACCCGCTCCTCGTATCGGCCGGACTAGAGTGGGCATCGAGCCAGGTGCCATGAAGCCGGCTCTACGCATCTGGTCTCCAGTGCGTCTCCTTGGGCCGGCATACATGGCACCAGCCTTACGCATGGTGTCCCCGGTTCGCCAGCACAGCCCAGTGCGGGCTATTCCACCTCGCAGCACTGGCAGGGCGACCTGGAGCATTCAACTAGGTAAGGTTGAGCAGGCTCTGTGCTCAAGAGCTCCAGTGCGCCTGCACGGTCCGGTCTATCCAGTGCCACCTACACACATCAGCCCTCCGGTGGCAGCCCCCCGCACCAGGCTTCCTGTGCGTGTCCAGAGCCCAGTACTCCCTGTTCCTCCTCCCCGCAATCGCCCTGAGGTGCGTGTCCTCGGCCCAGTACCACCAGCGCCAGCACCACGCACCAGGCCTACAGTGTGCCTCGCCTGTCCAGCGCTGCTAGAGCCTTCCTCCTCTCCAGTGCCGTCAGATTCTCCCGTCTCTCCAGAGCTGCTAGATTCTCCTATCTGTCCAGAGCTGCTGGAGTCTCCCGCCTGTCCAGAGCTGCTAGAGTCTCCCAGCTGTCCAGAGCTGCTAGAGTCTCCCGCCTGTCCAGAGCTGCTAGAGCCGCCAGAGCCGCCAGTCTGCAAGGAGCCGCCAGTCTGCAAGGATCAGCCAGAGCCGCCAGTCAGCCAGGATCCGGCAGATCCGCCAGTCAGCCAGGATCCGCCAGAGTCGTCAGTCAGCCAGGATCTTCCAGAGCCGCCAGTCAACCAGGATCTGCCAGAGCCACCAGTCAGCCAGGATCTTCCAGAGTCGTCAGCCAGCTGCCCTTCAGTCCGGAGCTACCTCTCAGTCCTGAGCTGCCTCTCAGTCCTGAGCTGCCCTTTAGTCCGGAGCTGCCGCTCAGACCCGGAGCTGCCCCTCAGTCCCGAGCTGCCCCTCAGTCCCGAGCTGCCCTTCAGTCCCGAGCTGCCCCTCAGTCCCGAGCTGCCCCTCAGTCCAGTGGGGCCATTTAGTAGGGTAGCCAAGCCTAGGTTGACGGCGAGGGTCGCCGTTCCTACTAAGAGACTAAAGGGGACAAAGACTATGGTGTGGTGGGTCCACGTCCTGCGCCAGAGCCTCCACCATGGACAGACGTCCACCCAGACCCTCCCCTATAGGTTTAGGTGTGCGGCCGGGAGTCCGCACCTTTGGGGGGGGGGGGGGGGGTTCCTTGTTATTTTGGTTAGGTCAGGGTGTGACATGGGTGATGTATGTGTTTGGGCTTGTCTAGGGGTTTTGTATGTTTATGGGGCTGTTTCCTTTCTAGGTATATTGTATGTCTATGGTTGCCTAGATTGGTTTCCGTGTCTGTGTTTGTTTCACCACACGGTACTGTTTCGGTTTTTTCACGGTTCATTTATTGTTTTGTACTGTTTCGGTTTATTCATTAAAATCTACCATGGACACTTACCACGCTGCATTTTGGTCCGATCCCTGCTACACCTCAGACGAAGAAATCAGCCGTGACACCTTACTCCATTTGTACACAATGTATATAGGTTTTTCTGTTGTGTTATTGTCTGTGCTTTTCTTTATCCCATGTGGCACTCTCTGTTGTTTTTGTCACACTGATTTGCTTTATCTTGGCCAGGTCGCAGGTGTAAATTAGAACTTGTTGTCAATTGGCCTACCTGGTTAAATGAAGGTGAAATAAAATCAAGCTTTATTTATACAGCACATTTCAGACATGGATTTAAAACAATGGCTTCACAGAAAAACAAACAAATAAAAGACAATGTAATAAACAAATATTTAGTACACAACAAACAGAAGACTAACAACTAAAAGACTAATTTATTTTTTATTTTACTAGGCAAGTCAGTTAAGAACAAATTCTTATTTTGAATGACGGCCTAGGAACAGTGGGTTAACTGCCTGTTCAGGGGCAGAACGACAGATTTTGTACCTTGTACCTTGGGGATTTGAACTTGCAACATTTCGGTTACTAGTCCAATGCTCTAACCACTAGGCTACCCTGCCGCCCCTAATGAGCACCCTAAGGAAATTCCATTGATTAAAATATTAATCGGATGTAAAATCCAACCCAAAATAATAAGCTTGTTTTTTAGGAGGGGTTCTGAAAGACACTATGAGGGTGTCCACTGAAAATTGACTAGTAACAACAACTGGGACCTAAAGGACACCCACCATGAGACCCACTAAATCTGCCCAAGAAGAGGAAAACAAAAGAAAAACCCACACCAAACTTAAAGACAGGAAGTAAACCAGAAAGGTGGTTAAAATAATTTATTTACAATCAATACCATTCACACTTTACAAAATCATATCTCTCATTCATTCTTAATTTATATTTACAAAACCAAATCACCAAACAAAAACAAACCTCAGGGGAGCATCGTCCCTCCCCGTCATACCTAACCAATACCTAACCCTTTCCCTATCTCCCCTTCCCTAATCTATCCCCTTGCCAAACTCACTCTAACACTCCCAGCCCTAAACCCCCTTTCCACCTCTCCCGTGCCGCATGCTTCCCCCACTTCCTCTCCTCCCTCTTCATCCTCCCCCTCAAATCACATTCCACCCTTCTCACTATCCCTTCCACCCCCCAATCTCTCCCTGTCTTGACTAAATTCTTCCTGGCTTCCCACAGTCCCTTTTTAAAGAGACTCATGAGAAGCCAGAGCAGAAACCTGTCCCTATCCGTTCCCTTTGCTCTCCCTACGCTCTCTCTAGCCTAGCCCATGTCAAAACAAAATCACTCCTAACCACACCTAGCATCACCCGTGCCCTAGCCCAGACTAGTCCGGCAAAGGCACAGTCCCAGAAGGCATGGCGCACAGTCTCCTCCCTGCCACAAGAGGATCTTGGACAGGTGGGGGATTGCACCAAACTATTTTTTATTTATTTTTTATTTTACCTTTATTTAACCAGGCAAGTCAGTTAAGAACAAATTCTTATTTTCAATGACGGCCTGGGAACAGTGGGTTAACTGCCTGTTCAGGGGCAGAACGACAGATTTGTTTGTACCTTGTCAGCTCGGGGGTTTGAACTCGCAACCTTCCGGTTACTAGTCCAACGCTCTAATCACTAGGCTACCCTGCCGCCCCACTATACCGGTACAAGATGGAAAGTACCGGCAAACGCTTATGAAGGCTCAACCAATTCAGGTCCTTGAGCCCGTTGTCCAGGCCCCGCGCCTGCACTCCCTCCCAGACCACTGGCGAGATGCCCGCTACGGGCGCAGGACTCCCTGCCTGCCTGACCTCCTCGTACAGGTGCCTGTGGTCTAAACCTACTCGGGCAACTTCAACTTCGGAAAAGATCTATTCACGCGATCAAAAGCTTTCGCCTGATCTAGCGCTGCTACCAGCCCTCTATCTCAGCCCTCTATCTTCAACCCAAGCGATGGAATCCCTGATCAACTGTAGGTTCCATCTTATAGAGCGGCCCTCTACCCCGCACGTCTGATCCTCGTGGACGACGTAGGGAAGGGCTGTGCGCAACCGGTCTGCTAAAACCTTTGCAAGAATCTTGTAATCTACGCACAGCATGGTCAATGGCCGCCAGTTGCCAAGGTCAGTTGCTTCCCCCTTCTTATAAAGAAGTGACAGCACACCAACAGCCATTGATCCCCCCGGGACCCCCGTCTCAAGGATGGCCTTCAAGACTTCGAGAACCGCTGGTCCAAGTATACCCCAAAACTTGAGGTAAAACTCAGCCGGCAGCCCATCCATCCCAGGCACCTTCCCTTTTCCCATCCTCCTAAGAGCGCTCTCAACCTCTTCTAGTGAGATCTGGGCCTCCATCACGTCTCTAATGTCCTCTGGCAACCGCCGGGACAAGTGTTTTAAAAACACGTTTCCCTGCTTTACATCTATTTCCCTTTCCTTAAATAAACCTTGGAAATGATCAGTTGTCACCCTGACCATTTCCTCTGGTTTACTTACTATACTACCATTTTCTTCCCTAACTCCATGCATTACCTTCCTACTCTGCCTGGCCCTAACCGACTTAAAGAACATAGCGGAACAAGTCTCATTATGTTCTAGAAAGCCACTATGCGCACGCTCCAGGAAAGCTCGAGCCTTCTGCTCCTGCAGCTCCCTGAGCTGCGCCTTTAGGGCTGCGAATCTCTCACAGTCAATCGACCCGCCGAGGTTGCCTGCCTCGTACTCGAGTTCAATTAACCTTGGATACGATCCACCTCCCTCCTTTCCTCCCTTTTTTCCTTCTACAATATCCTATTATAAAAGCCCTAATCCTCACCTTAACTAAATCCCACCACTCTAACACCCCCTCGCACATGGA
This sequence comes from Oncorhynchus nerka, assembly GCF_034236695.1. NCBI lineage: Eukaryota > Metazoa > Chordata > Actinopteri > Salmoniformes > Salmonidae > Oncorhynchus > Oncorhynchus nerka. The sequence goes on from NC_088408.1 coordinate 39,743,795, forward strand.
CCGGAGTCCGTCAAGCCTCCGAAAGAAACAAAAAAATGCGTCAACGAAAGCCTGCTCCTCCAGTATATCCCGATCTAACTTCCAGTACCCCCTACCGAAGAGGCAGACTGGCGACCCCACCTGCAGGAACACCCCGTCGTGATCCGTGAAGAAAACAGGCACCAGCCGCCCAGACAACTGACCCAAAGACCTGGATACAAAAATGTAGTCGAGCCTCCGCGCAACCCCCCTGGAGTTGCGCCATGTAGGACGGACCATTGCCGGAGTAGTATGCAGGCCACCATCAACCAGACCATGGCAAGCCATTAGCCCAGAGATGGCACCTGCACTGCTATCACCGCCTACCCCTAAATCTATATTAAAGTCTCCTCCTATCACCAAGTGCCTGTTTGTAACACACAGGGGCGCCAGACAGTCCACCATCTCCCTCCAGTCTGCCGCCACCTGTGGCCCATACACCCCAATTAACCTATATCTAGCTTCTCTAAACTTAACATCTATCCCCAAAACTCTACCCTGCATTATTACAAAAGTGTTCTCTATTTTAACCTCTCTATGCCCACACAAAATCCCTACTCCTGTTGAGTGCACCCCTCCTATGCCCCAAAAGATTCCCCTTATCCCACTCCCTCTTAAATCTACACACATCCCCACCATCCCTCAGGTGAACCTCCTGTAAAAAACAGAAATCAAGCCCCACACCCTCTAAATAACAAAAAACCGCCCTCCTTTTAACATTATTCCTTAACCCCCTAACATTTAGACTAAAAAAAGAAACAGAACTATTCATTTAATTATTAACAACAAATAAAAAATAAGAAAACCAAAAAAAACAGGAGACTCACCCGATGCTCCCCTGGTCCATCTCCACCGGCGGGGACGTCCTCTCCTCTCCTGACGCCCCCCGTCCTCCATCCCAACCCATGACCCAGGCAGTGTGTTGGGTCCTCCCTCCCCACCCACCATCCCCCCCTCCCTGTTTGCCTCGGGGCTGCATGTAGGGGACCCCATCTCCTCAAACAGGAGTTGGGATCCCTCTAGCAAACAGCCCACCGACCCCTCACTGGAGTCATCCACTAAAATGCAAGGGGCTGAGGCAAACCGGGAGGACAAATTACCCTCCCCCGCCACTCTCTTAGCCCCCCTCCCCCTCCACACCCCCTCCCTCTCACTTCCTGCCAAGCTCCCCCTCTTCATCCCTTTCCTCTTTGGTGAAGGAGGTAGCGGGGAGACACAACGTCCCATCCCCGCTAACTCCTCCACCAAAACCCTCATTTCGACCTCGAGGAAGCCTGGCAGGCTGTCCCCCCACTCCTTCATCCCATCCCTGGCGTCTACTGGCTGTCAACAATTAAGAAGACGTATTTCTTTTTAAAAAAATCTCTATAGAGTGCGAAAACTCACTAGCTTCAAGAACTCTAGTCCACTTTTTATTTTACTAGGCAAGTCAGTTGAGAACAAATTCTTATTGACAATAACTGCCTAGAATCAGTGGGTTAAGTGCCCTGTTCAGGGGCAGAACATATTTTTACCTTGTCAACTCGGGGACTCGATCCAGGAACCTTTCGGTTACTAGTCCAACACGCTAACCACTCGGCTACTGAAAGTGCATTGCAATTGCATTGTTTTAAAGTAATTTTAAAAATGACCCGAAATACATGTTTTCAACTACAACCGAACAAATATTGGATGTTGGCATAGTCTTCTTTTCAATTACATTTTGCTTGGTGGAATAGCCCCAATGTAAAAACACAGGTTTAACGTGTCCAAATCAATAACCAATATGCAGAAACAGTTTGGGAAATATTGAAAACCTAAACATAAAATTTGCTACGTTCACAAACATCTGCCACAATAATCATATTACTTGTATTTGTTAAACAAGCACTGTATAAACTGCACAAGCACCAGAAACACTGTTGTTTTGACAAGTAGCAATACATCACTGATATTGATTAGGGAGGAAATCAGGTTGTATGTGATGTTGAAACGAACACAACTAAAAAAATAAACGGAAATGGGAGATATCTTTCACCTCACTGTTTAGAGGACAACCTGCAGAAGACAGTCAGCTACATTTTGGAGTGATGCATTTCAATTAAGGGGTCGCTAAACAAAGGAAAGCAACACATTTGTGCGAGTGGAGGGAGATGAGGTTGCACGTCCTGTTAAAACTAACAGCTCAAAAACCACACGGAATCTGGGAATAATGTGTACATCCCTGGTTAGAGGACAATTTGTAGAAAACAGATCGCTACATTTTGAAGTGTTGCATTTTGATTCAAGTGGGTCACCAATATGGTAAGTGTAACACAACTCTTTTCTTGTTAGTCACTTTTTGTTAAATCACATAAATAGTACTCTTTCAATTCAGAGCCTGGATTTTTCCAGTGAGGCTAATATCCATATTTTGCTGAAATCAATTAATAAGGGGGCAAATGTTTAGGCTTCTACATTGTGACATTATTAAAATACTCCTACCTCAATGTGTTAATATTCTACATTGTGACATTAATTCATTGATATCATGAAACAACTCCATGTATTTTCTGATGTTTAATCAGATATATTTTAGTATCGTCCTACATTGATTACAGCTATAAGATTTCTCTCCTGTGTGTGTTCTCTGGTGTGCTGTCAGGCCGCCAGATGAAACAAAACTCTTCAAATATTGATTACAGCTATAAGTTTTCTCTCCTGTGTGTGTTCTTTAGTGTACAATAAGTTAACTAGATGTATAAAAACTCTTCCACATTGATCACAGCTATAAGATTTCTCTCCTGTGTATGTTATCTCTAAGAAGTGTGCCAGACGACTTTTGGTCTCCAATATAGTCCCAATTCTGTGTTTGCTAAAATTGAGGTATGAGGGCGATGCACATGCAATTTGGTTGTAAAAACTCCTCCCCACTAATGAGGAAACCGATAGTTATGGATGTAATATACTGTATCTGCCTGGAGCAAAAATGTTGAGCAAAGATTTAGGTTTTCACAATGTATTCTGAATGTGAACGGGGGGAAACTCAGGGGAATAACCTCTATTTCCAGGTTGCTTATGAGTACATTTCACACTACTTTGGATTATAATTGTAAGGTTTATTTGAACGTCCTGTTCAATATAATATTTGTGTCATCATCGCAAATCAACCGCTTTGGACTTAAAAAACACTTCAACCAGTAAAATACTCTTTGGCTAGCTTTTCCATCAGCCTGACAATGAGGGTTTCTACACGGTTTGCCAAATTGGCCCATAACTTCACCTAACAACAAATATAGGAAAATAGGTCTGTGTGTTGTACAATAGCCTATCCATCAAGGAACAGTTCTCTAAACATTATGACCAAAGTAGGGATGTTGGATCCAACGTGGAGCACGGCATAACTGTCTTTACTAGAGTAATGAATGAAGAAGCACTTTGGTTGTTGTTGCATGTCGTGATGTTTGTCATTTGACTGGCATTCGGAAAATGATTTCCTGGATCAGCTGATGATAGTTGAACATGTGACTAACAAAACAGCTACAGTATTAAGAATGATGTGTAATTATTGAAGAACCGCGTTAATGACAGAATCCATTTGGGTGTTGTCAATAAAGTTAAGATATTTTTTAAATTATTTTATTTTATTTCAACCTTATTTAACCAGGTAGGCCAGTTGAGAACAAGTTCTCATTTACAACTGTGACCTGGCCAAGATAAAGCAAAGCAGTTACACGTGGGATAAACAAACAAACAGTCATTAACACAATATAAAAATCTATACAGTGTGTGCAAATGGAGTACGGAGGTAAGGCAATAGATAGGCCATAGTAGCAAAGCAATTACAATTTAGCAAATTAACACTGGAGAGATAGATGTGCAGATGATGATATGCAAGTAGAAATACTGGTGTTCAAAAGAGCAAAAAAAAAGTAAAAAACATAGGGATGAGGTAGGCAGTTGGATGGGCTATTTATAGATGAGCTGTGTACAGCTTCAGCGATCGGTAAGATGCTCAGATAGCTGATGCTTAAAGTTAGTGAGGGAGCAGTCATTGGCAGCAGAGAACTGGAAGGAAAGGCGGCCAAAGGGGGTGTTGGCTTAGGGGGTGATACCTGCTGGAGCTCGTGCTATGGGTGGGTGTTGCTATGGTGACCAGTGAGCTGAGTAAAGGCGGAGCTTTACCTAGCAGACTTATAGATGAGCTGGAGCCAATGGGTTTGGCGACGAATACGTAGCGAGAGTCAGCCGACTAGAGCATACAGGTCGCAGTGGTGGGTGGTATATGGGGCTTTAGTGACAAAACAGATGCATCCAATTTGCTGAGTAGAGTGTTGGAGGCTATTTTGTAAATGACATCGCCGAAGTCAAGGATCGGTAGGAAAGTCAGTTTTACGAGGGTATGTTGGCAGCGTGAATGAATGGCTTTGTTGTGAAATAGGATGCTGGTTCTAGATTTAATTTTGGATTGGAGATGCTAAATATTAGTCTGGAAGGAGAGTTTACAGTCTAACCAGACACCTAGGTATTGTAGTTGCCCACATATTCTAAGTCAGAACCGTCCAGAATAGTGATGCTCGTCGGGCAGGTGCGGACAGCGATCGGTTGTTGATTGATCGGTTGTTCTTATTACCTGTTGAGGAATCTCGGACGATACGAGAGAGAGGTTGAACAGACTAGTAATAGGGGTTGCCACAATGGAGGCAGATCATTTTAGAAAGAGAGGGTCCAGATTGTCTAGCCCAGCTGATTTGTACGGGTCCAGGTTTTGCAGCGCTTTCAGAACATCAGCTATCTGGATTTGGGTGAAGGAGAAGCTGAGGAGGCTTGGGCAAGTAGCTGCAGTGGGTGCGGAGCTGTTGGCCGGGGTTTGGGTAGCCAGGAGTATAGCATGGCCAGCCGTAGAGAAATGCTTGTTGAAATTCTCGATTATCGTGGAGTTATCAGTGGTGACAGTGTTTCCTGGGACGAGCTGTTCTTATTCTCCATGGACTTTACAGTGTCCCTAAACTTTTTGGAGTTACAGGATGCAAATTTCTGTTTGCCTTTTCTTTCCTAACTGACTGTGTGTATAGGTTCCTGACTTTTCTGAAAAGTTTCATATCGCAGGAACTATTCGATGCTAGTGCAGTACGCCACAGGATGTTTTTGTGCTGGTCGAGGGCAGTCAGGTCTGGAGTGAACGAAGGGCTATATCTGTTCTTAGTTCTACATTTTTTGAAAGTGGCATGCTTATTTAAGGTGGTGACGAAATTACTTTTAAAGAACAACCAGGCCTCCTCTACAGACGGAATGAGGTCAAAATCCTTCCAGGATACCCGGGCCAGGTCGATTCGAAAGGCCTGCTTGCAAAAGTGTTTTAGGGAGCTTTTGACAGTGCTAAGGGGTGATCGTTTGACCTCGGACCCATAACGGATGCAGGCAATGATCGCTGAGATCCTGATTGAAAACAGCAGAGGTGTATTTGGAGGGCAAGTTGGTCAGGATAATATCTATGAGGGTGCCCATGTTTACGGATTTAGGGTTGTACCTGGTGTGTTCCTTGATAATTTGTGTGAGATTGAGGGCATTTAGCTTGAATTGTAGGATGGCCGGGGTGTTAAGCACATCCCAGTTTAGGTCACCTAATAGAACGAACTCTGAATATAGATGGGGAGCAATCAATTCACATATGGTGTCCAGGGCACAGCTGGGACCTGAGGGGGTCAGCAACAGTGAGAGACTTATTTCTGAAGAGATTCATTTTTAAAATTAGAAGCTCGAACTGTTTGGGCATGGACCTGGAAAGTATGACAGAACTCTGGCTCCGTGTTGACAAAGGCCAATTGGCAAAAGAGTTATTGTAGCTGGAGTAATTTTGTTTGCTTGCCGGTAGATGCACCTGGCTCGAGGCTAACTAGTGCTAGCTTCGGGGCAAGGGCGTTAGCCAGTATAGCCACTCCGGTGCAAAGGTCCAGAACTTACGGCAGGAATCCGGTGATGTAGTGGCTTCTAGTCGTCTTAGTGAAGAGTCTGGGAGGCATCAGCTGTGTAGCCTAGTGATCATATGGTCCACTGAGCAGGCCGGGAGATGGGCCTGGCTCAAGGCTAGCTTCGAGGCTGGGCCACCCGGTAGCAGCTAGCTAGCTGCGATTATCCGGTGTATTGGTCCAGAGCTTACGGCAGGAATACGGTGATGTAGTGGAGAAAAACAGTCCGATATGCTCAGGGATGATATCTCGCTGTGCAGACTGGCAGGTATTATACAGGCTAAAAGCGGCTGGTGTCTGAGCTAAAAAGGAAAAGGCCGCTAGCAATGGCTAACAATGACGAAATAGCTAGTATGTAATTAGCTGGTTAGCTTCCGATGGCTAGCTTCTGATGGAGGTTCTAGCTATAAGGTCTAAATAATAGCAGATCCATATCACATTGGGTGAGGCAGGTTGCCGGAAGGTATATGTAATTTAAAAATGGAAAAAGAGATTTAAATATATTGCAATATATACAAAAAAAGACGAAAAAACATAACATTTACGACAACAAACACATCTTACTGCTACGCCATCTTGGATTACAAGATGACTCTCAGTTAAAAACCATTGGATTTAGCAAACTCTGAAATGATTTAGTATTTCTGTGCCCACGATAACTGTTTTCCCAGCGTAACATAAGTAGCCACAAAATGATACGTAGTTCGAGTACATTTCAGAATACAAAAAAACTGTCCGACAGCAAGATCCCGTATTTAAGTTGAAATTCATCATATGACAAGCATAACATTATGACTATAACTACTGTTCCCTGAAGGAAAGAAACTAGGAACAACATACTATTAAATTCACGCCTCGCTGGAAGCCCTGCCTTCCACAGGCTATGAGTGTGAGGCTCTGATTTATTCCTTAAATTTAATGCCGCTCTTCACCGACCCAGAAAGGGGTGGGGACAAACAGGTGTTGAACCTCATTTCCCTCCTTCAGGGAACACTAATTATAGTGTTAGGTTCTAATTTTTCAGTTTTCAGAGTAAATAACTCACGGACACTAGAGAAGCTCAACCAAGTTTAATAATTCTCAAAGGGTCTTTACAGCTGTAATTCAGACAAAAACGCTTGGATTGCGTCCTACCTGACAGGTCGCTCCTACCAGGTGGCGTGGCGAGAATCTGTCTCCTCACCACGTGCTCTCACCACTGGTGTCCCCCAGGGCTCTGTTCTAGGCCCTCTCCTATTCTCGCTATACACCAAGTCACTTGGCTCTGTCATAACCTCACATGGTCTCTCCTATCATTGCTATGCAGATGACACACAATTAATCTTCTCCTTTCCCCCTTCTGATGACCAGGTGGCGAATCGCATCTCTGCATGTCTGGCAGACATATCAGTGTGGATGACGGATCACCACCTCAAGCTGAACCTCGGCAAGACGGAGCTGCTCTTCCTCCCGGGGAAGGACTGCCCGTTCCATGATCTCGCCATCACGGTTGACAACTCCATTGTGTCCTCCTCCCAGAGCGCTAAGAACCTTGGCGTGATCCTGGACAACACCCTGTCGTTCTCAACTAACATCAAGGCGGTGGCCCGTTCCTGTAGGTTCATGCTCTACAACATCCGCAGAGTACGACCCTGCCTCACACAGGAAGCGGCGCAGGTCCTAATCCAGGCACTTGTCATCTCCCGTCTGGATTACTGCAACTCGCTGTTGGCTGGGCTCCCTGCCTGTGCCATTAAACCCCTACAACTCATCCAGAACGCCGCAGCCCGTCTGGTGTTCAACCTTCCCAAGTTCTCTCACGTCACCCCGCTCCTCCGCTCTCTCCACTGGCTTCCAGTTGAAGCTCGCATCCGCTACAAGACCATGGTGCTTGCCTACGGAGCTGTGAGGGGAACGGCACCTCACTACCTCCAGGCTCTGATCAGGCCCTACACCCAAACAAGGGCACTGCGTTCATCCACCTCTGGCCTGCTCGCCTCCCTACCACTGAGGAAGTACAATTCCCGCTCAGCCCAGTCAAAACTGTTCGCTGCTCTGGCCCCCCAATGGTGGAACAAACTCCCTCACGACGCCAGGACAGCGGAGTCAATCACCACCTTCCGGAGACACCTGAAACCCCACCTCTTTAAGGAATACCTAGGATAGGATAAAGTAATCCTTCTCACCCCCCTTAAAAGATTTAGATGCACTATTGTAAAGTGGCTGTTCCACTGGATGTCATAAGGTGAATGCACCAATTTGTAAGTCGCTCTGGATAAGAGCGTCTGCTAAATGACTTAAATGTAATGTAAATGTAAAAACATATTCTCACCATCACAAGTATATATACCCCACTTTGGACACTCCTCCTTCTCTCCAATCCATACATCTTCTGGTTCGACAGGAAGAGGGTAACAGGATACCTTACCCTTTTTACTCCCTTCAGAGGATCTTACCTGACCTCAACCCCTCTTTCACCTAATCCACAGATGTCCATCACTTCCCCTAAAGCAATCCTGTGATCTCCCCCCGTCCACCCAGCAAATTCCACAGCCACTCTGTCTTTCTACAGATCTCACTCCTTTATATACTCTGTGTCTGAACTAGCATGTCTTTAATATCTCAATATATAGAAGTAGGACGAGTCTAGCTAATTAAGTATATAAAAGTAGGACTAGTGTCGTAGCAGAATCAGAATTAGTTAGGTAACATTGATAAATAAGATGTTTTATCTACTTTCATAAATATGCTTATGTGGGAAAAGTCACTGGGGGCCCAGAGAGGGGAGAGGTCAGGATTGTCTTCATATGTGAGGGTATCTTTTAAACCATGTGAAGGGCTCCACAATGTCTGTACACCAGTCACTCCCTACTTTTCCCATTGGGGGGGAGGAGTATGGCAGTGTCTGGAACCAGTGTATGTCCCCTCTGATGTCGAAACTTGTCTTTCATAGTATATGACCTAGAGGCTCACTCCTCTCAGGGAGCTTGTCCAGGGGTGGGTTGTATTTGAGATGGGAGTATCTAGAATTGGCAATTGATATATGCCATTGGATAAGGTAATGTTTTGGTAATATGAAGTACCAAGAACGAGAAGTAGAACCTTGTCTTAGAGAGCAAACTGAACGATAATTTATAGCTAATGCTGTCTGGCTATGGGATACTCCTCTCTCAAGTAAGTCTTCCTTTGTGCAGTTTTCCTAAGATCTGTGGTTCATCATTGTTGAGAGGGGTGGATCTTTGCTATAAAATATCTCAGTTGCCATTATGTTGACACTCTCAGAATTAATTTATAGACACGGAATTGATCTGAGAGTCAAAGGGCTATGGTGTGAAGCTCATATTATTAAAATATGAAGTTTAAAGTATAACTCTGACTTGTGTGTGGTTTAAACTCTCCTTTCACTTAGTAATACAGGAAATTACCACGACACTAGTCTACCTGGCCTGCGCACAAATGTAGGCCTATAAATGTGCCAATTTGGGGATGTCTGATAGTACTTCTGCTTGTCTTAACGCACCACCACTAATGAGTTGTGGAGCTTCGCAAATACAATGTTCTCACCTCAAACAACAAGTAAACAAAGTCTTATTAAAATCTATTGCAAATTAAAATAGTTCCTCAAAGTATTTTCATAAAACATTTCCAGTTCTCAACCTCAATAACCACTCGGCATTAATGCAAAAAATGTAATGCTCTGATCCAGTGGAAATGTCATAAAATACCTGATGACTTCTTATCCTTTGCACAAATAGCCGACAGCTGTGTCTGTTCAGAACTTATTGGCATGGGAAACTGACGGCCTAGAATATTTTATACAATGTTGCAAGTTTCAGAGGACCCAGTTGATAGTTGATACGTTTCAAGTTTGTTGTAGACAGGCCATGTGCAGCCAATGTGATTTATAGGATATTTATTTTATCAGGATATTCTCTACCTGCAGAATGCAATGTTTTTATTTGTTGGCTTTCTGTAGGCTATTTTTCTAACATAATTGTCGAAGGCAATAAAAGTTACTTTTAGAGTTGTATAATTTTCATTTTGATTTCGATAGAATGTAGATTAATCACAGACAATAATTTTGATATACTATTATAAATTAAATTAAACTGTTCCAGTAAAATGTTCATATTAAAATCATAACTGGCACGCAGGTTGGTAGAAATTGTCAGATAAATTGGCACTCCAAATGGAAAAGGGGGAAGGGATCTTCAGGTTAGGTTGGGGCGGCAGTGTGGCCTAGTGGTTAGAGTGTTGGACTAGTAACCAAAAGGTTGCAAGATCAAATCCCTGAGCTGACAAGGTACAAATCTGTTGTTCTGCCCCTGAACAAGGCAGTTAACCCACTGTTCCTAGGCCATCATTGAAAATAAGAATTTGTTCTTAACTGACTTGCCTAGTAAAATATATATTTTTAATTCAAAAAGGTTATGTTGTTGACTGGCTCCCTCTAGTCATTTGTGTGTCTTATTTATTTAATCAAACAGAGTGCTTAAAGCATCAGACAAGTTCAGTACATAAAGACTTTTTAAAAAACACATGGGGTGATTGGTAGAAAGAACAGATGACTCTTGGTTGACCAAGATGTATTTTAGTTGGGGACAGCACTAGAACATGATTTTGGGGCTCCCGAGTGGCACAGCAGACACTGCATCTCAGTGCTGGAGGCATCAATACAGACACCCTGGTTCAAGTCCAGGCTGTGTCACAACCGGCCATGATTGGGAGTCCCATAGGGCGGCTCACAATTGGCCCAGTGTCGTCCAGGGTAGGCAGTCATTGTAAATAAGAATTTGTTCTTAACTGACTTGCCTAGTTAAATAAAGGGTACATTTAAAAAAAAAAAAAATGGTGTTTCATGACAAACCATTTTTTACAAATCTGTCAAGGCACCAACTTTGAGAAGGGTTTAAAACAAAGGTTTCAAACCAATTCATGAATGTAACTGAATCTAGGTATGTCTTGCCTTTAATGTAATGGCATTATACAATGACTTATCAACAGCTCTAATAATTTGCCCCCACAGGAAATCTTCACTGGCAATTATAGAATATACTATATAGCCTCAAAATCTGTTTAAAACAATAATTTTGACCTCATGGATGGCCAGTCTTTGTATTCATAGTGTAGTGAATTCAGGGGGTAGCCCTGAGCTGAACTCAAACCTGGGTCCAACGACTGTCAAGCCAACACCTTATAACTGTTACGCCAAGATTTCTGAACTTCTTGACGAGGTCGCTAGGTGTTGGGTTACGGTTGCTACAATAGCTTTCTCTATGAATTTGAGAGTGGTTACATTTCTCCTTCCCCGATCCCTCAGCTGTTTACCAAATCAAGCCTCTGGGCAGCCATTTTGTTTCTGTAAAAAAAACACACAACCCAGCAATCTGCAGTTCAAACAATAACAAATCTGTTATATTCTTAAAGAATCAATGGCTATAAATAAATAATTTAAAAGTCACAATATGGATGTCACCCCCCCCCCCCCCCCCTTAAAAGATTTAGATGCACTATTGTAAAGCGGCTGCTCCACTGGATGTCATAAGGTGAATGCACCAATTTGTAAGTCGCTCTGGATAAGAGCGTCTGCTAAATGACTTAAATGTAAATGTAAATGTAAATGTAGCAAGTGCAGATTTCTGCTTCAACACCAAACATCAGTTCAACAACTGCAGAGTTTGTGCCTCTGTTTTTAAGACAGTACTTACTAGTGTTAATAACTTCCTATGGCTGCAGGGGAAGTATTGAGTAGCTTGGATGAAAAGGTGCCCATTGTAAACGGCCAGCTCCCCAGTCTCAGTTGCTAATACACTGCTCAAAAAAATAAAGGGAACACTAAAATAACACATCCTAGATCTGAATTAATGAAATATTCTTATTAAATACTTTTTTCTTTACATAGTTGAATGTGCTGTCAACAAAATCACACAAAAATTATCAATGGAAATCAAATTTATCAACCCATGGAGGTCTGGATTTGGAGTCACACTCAAAATTAAAGTGGAAAACCACACGACAGGCTGATCCAACGTTGATGTAATGTCCTTAAAACAAGTCAAAATGAGGTTCAGTAGTGTGTGTGGCCTCCACGTGCCTGTATGACCTCCCTACAACGCCTGGGCATGCTCCTGATGAGGTGGCGGATGGTCTCCTGAGGGATCTCCTCCCAGACCTGGACTAAAGCATCCGCCAACTCCTGGACAGTCTGTGGTGCATGGTGGATGGAGCGAGACATGATGTCCCAGATGTGCTCAATTGGATTCAGGTCTGGCAAACGGGCGGGCCAGTCCATAGCAGTCCATAACATCAATTCCTCTTGCAGGAACTGCTGACCCACTCCAGCCACATGAGGTCTAGCATTGTCTTGCATTAGGAGGAACCCAGGGCCAACCGCACCAGCATATGGCCTCACAAGGGGTCTGAGGATCTCATCTCGGTACCTAATGGCAGTCAGGCTACCTCTGGCGAGCACATGGAGGGCTGTGCGGCCCCCCAAAGAAATGCCACCCCACACCATGACTGACCCACTGCCAAACCGGTCATGCTGGAGGATCTTGCAGGCAGCAGAACGTTCTCCACGGCGTCTCCAGACTGTCACGTCTGTCACATGTGCTCAGTGTGAACCTGCTTTCATCTGTGAAGAGCACAGGGCGCCAGTGGCGAATTTGCCAATCTTGGTGTTCTCTGGCCAAACGTCCTGTATGGTATTGGGCTGTAAGCACAACCCCCACCTGTGGACGTCGGGCCCTCATACCACCCTCATGGAGTCTGTTTCTGACCGTTTGAGCAGACACATGCACATTTGTGGCCTGCTGAAGGTCATTTTGCAGGGCTCTGGCAGTGCTCCTCCTGCTCCTCCTTGCACAAAGGCGGAGGTAGCGGTCCTGCTGCTGGGTTGTTGCCCTCCTACAGCCTCCTCCACGTCTCCTGATGTACTGGCCTGTCTCCTGGTAGCGCCTCCATGTTCTGGACACTACGCTGACAGGCACAGCAAATCTTCTTGCCGCAGCTCGCATTGATTTGCCATCCTGGATGAGCTGCACTACCTGAGCCACTTGTGTGGGTTGTAGACTCCGTCTCATGCTACCACTAGAGTGAAAGCACCGCCAGCATTCAAAAGTGACCAAAACATCAGCCAGGAAGCATAGGAACTGAGAAGTGGTCTGTGGTCACCACCTGCAGAACCACTCCTTTATTGGGGGTGTCTTGCTAATTACCTATAATTTCCACCTGTTGTCTATTCCATTTGCACAACAGCATGTGAAATGTATTGTCAATCAGTGTTGCTTCCTAAGTGGACAGTTTGATTTCACAGAAGTGTGATTGACTTGGAGTTACATTGTGTTGTTTAAGTGTTCGCTTTATTTTTTTGAGCAGTGTATATGCATATTATTAGTATTGGATAGAAAACACTCTAATGTTTCCAAAACTGTCAAAATATTGTCTGTGAGTATAACATAACTGATATTGCAGGCAAAACCCTGAGGAGTATCAAACCAGAAAGTGGCTTCTATTTTGAAAACTCCATGTTCCATTGCCTCCCTTTGCTCCATTTAAAGGGATATCAACCAGATTCCCTTTCCTATCTTTTCCTCAAGGTGTCAACAGTCTTCAGACATAGTTACAGGCTTTTATTTTGAAAAATGAGCCAGAACGGTAACATCGCGTCAAGTGTTCGCATGAGTTTTGCTCGTGCAACAGAGTTTGGGCATCCATTTCCTTTCCCTCTCCTACTGAACAAGACCGTTGAGGTTAATATATTATCAATTATATATTTTAAAAACAACCTGAGAATTGATTATAAAAAACGCTTGACATGTTTCTGTGGACATTATGGAAACTATTTGGAATTTGTCTATGTTGTCGTGATCGCTCTTTCCTGTGGATTTCTGAACATAACGCTCAAAACAAACAGAGGTATTTTGGATATAAAAATTATCTTTATGGAACAAAAGGAACATTTATTGTGTAACTGGGAATCTCGTGAGTGAAAACATCCGAAGATCATCAAAGGTAAACGATTAATTTGATTGCTTTTCTGATTTTCGTGACCGAACTACTTGATGCTAAGTGTACTTAATGTTTTGTTGAGCGATCGATAAACTTACACAAACGCTAGGATTGCTTTCGCTGTAAAGTATCATTTCAAAATCTGACACGACAGGTGGATTAACAAAAGGCTAAGATGTGTTTTCCTATATTGCACTTGTGATTTCATGAATATAAATATTTTTAGTAATATTTATTTAATGTAGCGCTATGCTATTCAGCGGTTGTTGATGACAATTATCTCGTTAACGGGATTGCAGCCATAACAAGTTTTTAATCAAAGAACGGTTTCTCAAAACCATCTTATTGCTAAGTTCACCGTTAGAACCATTGGATGCCTTAAGATGAGTTTGGGAAACCGGGCCCAGATATCCAGTTTCCTCCTCTTCTTCCTCCTCCTTTTTCGATGTAACAGTCATCTCCCCTTCCTCCTCTTTCACTCCACAAACTGCATCCTCCTCCTCTTTCACTCTGAATGCGTCTTTTTCTTCTTTCACAGTAACGGCCTCACCCTCTACTTCTTGTTTTACTGTGATATTCTCCTCTTCCTCCGTTCAGCAGACCTCATCTTCTTTAACTGGAGAGTAGCTTAGTGACCGCATGGTCGGGGATGTTAGCTAGGCTAATGCTAACTTAACCAGCCTGCTAGCTGACCAATAACAACTACACCGTAAATGTGAAATTAAATTGGATAACTAACTAGACGACAGAAGTGTGTTTAAAACACAGTGGCTAATAAACATGAAAGCATCTAAAGAGATTTATTGGCTCGGTTATTTTGTCTAGCAAGCTGTCAAAGTGTCTGAAAAACTGTTGCTGCTGTTGAAAGAAGCTTTCTGTCCACTAGATTAGACGTCACACTAGCAGCATTGCCTTAAAGTCCCACACCGCCATCTGCTGACTGGAGTGGGTAACGCAGTTGAGTAAAACGTATATTTAATTTTCAGACAAAAAGTTAAAGTGTAGGAAGCATGAGTTTTTACTCACCAGTGTAACAAAACAGTGTGGTTAAAGAGATGGTGAGTTAGTTGTATTGAAGATCTGGTTACAGATAAGTATAAACAGTTATGTTTTTGCGTCATTACATGTTTATTCACTTATTTCCAGATATTTTCGAAACTACCCACAATGCGCTGTTTCTCAACGTCATGTGGAGGATCTACTCTGTGCTACCGAGTTTGTATGCTAGGTCGGTATCTAGCTCAAGCTTGCAAATGTTAGCCACACCTAATGCTTTTCATGAACTGTGTGGTTGTGTTATCTAGAGGGAACTTGTGTTAACACGGTAGACTCTGGTGCCTTCCTGCCGTGGGCTCAAAACAAAAGAGAAAATCAACCTGCTTGCTCCTTTTTGTTTTGTCAACTTTTCGGTAGGGATGTTGTTTGATACCGGATCTACGAGGAATGCTTCCAAAACACTAAGCAGTATATTTCAAAGCAGTGTGCTGATGCCTGTATCACTTTATCAGCAGCACGTCATCAATTACTTCTGAAGATTCATTTCGTCGAACCTGATTGGTGTGGTATTGGGCTTGTTCGACACTGCAGGCGACTGCCAGCTGACTGATTTACAAATCACCTTATATCATAAATAACTACTCATTATTATTTATAAATCAGTCAGCCATTCACCATTTACCCACAATTCAACATGAATTTCATGCTCTCGAACATGGCCAGTGGTTTAGTAGATGACATAACGGCGATGCTGCGCACGCTCTAGGGCATGTGGGACGTCATCTATAATAATGTGACTGTTCTAAATTCTGTGTTGCTCAAACCTGTTGAACCTACATTACCGTTCAAAAGTTTGGGGTCAATTAGAAATGTTCTTGTTTTCCATGAAAACAGATATGAAATAATGAATAGGAAATATAGTCAAGATGTTGACAAGGTTATAAATAATGATTTATAATTGGAATAATAATTGTGTCCTTCAAACTTTGCTTTAGCAATTACAGCCTTGCAGACCTTTGGCATTCTAGTTGTCAATTTGTTGAGGTAATCTGAAGAGATTTCCCCCCATGCTTCCTGAAGCATCTCCCACAAGTTGGATTGGCTTGATGGGCACTTCTTACGTACCATACGGTCAAGCTGCTCCCACAACAGCTCAATAGGGTTGAGATCCGGTGACTGTGCTGACCACTCCATTATAGACATAATACCAGCTGACTGCTTCTTCCCTAAATAGTTATTGTATAGTTTGGAGCTGTGCTTTGGGTCATTGTCCTGTTGTAGGAGGAAATTGGCTCCAATTAAGCGCCGTCCACAGCGTATGGCATGGCGTTGCAAAATGGATCCCTTTTACCCTGTATAATCTCCCACTTTACCACCACCAAAGCACCCCCAGACCATCACATTACCAGCCACCATGCTTGACAGAAGGCGTCAAGCTATCCAGCATTTTTTCATTTTTTCTGGCTCTCACGAATGATCTTGTTTGTGATCCGAACCCCTCAAACTTAGATTTGTCTGTCCATAAAACTTTTTTCCTATCTTCCTCTGCCCAATGTCTGTGTTATTTCGCCCATCTTAATCTTTTCTTTCTTTTTAAATGGTCTGAGATATGGATTTTTCTTTGCAACTCTGCCTAGAAGGTCAACATCCTGGAGTCGCCTTTTCACTGTTGACGTTGAGACTGGTGTTTTGCGGGTACTATTTAAGCCAGTTGAGGACTTGTGAGGCGTCTGTTTCTCAAATTAGATACTAATGTACTGTTAGGGAAGATTCAGAATTTGTTGGTAACATATGTAAGATGTTTAATATTCATCAAATGTG
Organism: Oncorhynchus nerka; assembly: GCF_034236695.1. Taxonomy (NCBI): domain Eukaryota; kingdom Metazoa; phylum Chordata; class Actinopteri; order Salmoniformes; family Salmonidae; genus Oncorhynchus; species Oncorhynchus nerka. Next base: position 39,760,546 of record NC_088408.1, read on the forward strand.
TGTAAGTTACTTCTCATCAGAATGGTATTTTTGTATAATACTGTGGCGAGGTTGCAGTTATCTGTTCTATGTCAAGACTAAGTTGCATGGGCCGCTGAGAGGGGAGAGGTCAAAGTGTCATCATGTGTAAACATATCTTTTACTCCCTACCTTTCCCAGTGGGGAAAGGAGGGTGGCAGTATCTGGAATCATTCTATGATCCCTCTAATGTTGTTTCTATCTTAACCTATAGCCTCACTCTCCTCTCCGTGAGTTTGTATTTAGAGTGGGTTGTATCTAAATTACAATTTGATATATGCCTGTTGATATGGAGGATTGGTTTATGGTTCTGGGGTTTGGGAAAGGAGACAAAGCTGAACGATGAATTATGTCTATGCTGTCTGACTATGTGTGATCTTTGCTATAAAGGATCCCATTTTGCCATTGTGTGGGGACTCTCAACTTTTCATTAGAGATACTGAACTGTTGAAAGTCAAAATGCTATAGAGCTTATATAATTAAAGATGGACCTTTATAACTAACTCTGACTTGTGTGTGTGGTTTGCTCCCATGATTTGGTAAATATAGGAAATTTCCACGACAGTACTTGTCCTCTTGCTCAGTTGTGCACTGGGAACACCTTCTATTCTGGTTAGGCCAGATTGCGCTTTTCTGTGAAGGGAGTAGTACACAGCATTGTACGAGATCTTCAGTTTCTTGGCAATTTCTCACATGGAATAGCCTTCATTTCTCAGAAATAGAACAGACTAACGATTTTCAGAAGAAAATAATTTGTTTCTGGCCATTTTGAGCCTGTAATCGAAACAACAAATGCTGATGCTCCAGATACTCAACTAGTCTAAAGAAGGCCAGTTTTATTGTTTCTTTAATCAGAACAACATTTTTCAGCTGGGCTAACATAATTGCTAAATTATTTTAAATGAGCAATTAGCCTTTTAAATTGAGAAACTTGGAGAATTTAAAATATAGAACATATTTTTATTTGTTTAACACTTTTTTTTAGTTACTACATGATTCCATATGAGTTATTTCATAGTTTTGATATCTCCACTATTATTCTACAATGTAGACACTAGTTACAATAAAGAAAAAACATTGAATTTGGAGGTGTGTCCAAACAATTGACCGGTATTGTATATGCATTGTGGAGGAGAACTGATCCTCGAACTGTACAAAGGCATAACATCTACAGCAGGAACAACAGTCTGTGTTTTAAAAGGCCCAGCTGGATTGAATTGAGCTATTTAAAATGACATATTTGAATGTCAAATGATTTGTTCTGTTTGTCAATACAAGACTGGGTCTGTGGAGGCTTGGCCTATTAGTGGTAGATTTAGGGGAGAATTTGACATGTCAGTTGGAATAGTAATATATTTTTGGAGGGACCCTTGTCACTACAGCCAATCAATGAGCTGCTTCCCTTCCCCCACATCTCAGGCAGTTCTGTTACTCACAACACGTCCTGCTTTCCTCAAAAATGGAAAAGCCCACTGAGATAAAGCCTTGCCATTTTTTACAATTAGGAAATAATATTTCATGTTTTACACGTACCTCAGCCAGCATTGTGAATGGTTAGGGAATAATATGTCATGTTTTACTCGTACCTCGGCCAGCATTGTGAATGGTTAGGAAATAATATGTCATGTTTTACTCGTACCTCAGCCAGCATTGTGAATGGTTAGGAAATAATATGTCATGATTTACCTGTACCTCAGCCAGCATTGTGAATGGTTAGGAAATAATATGTCATGTTTTACTCGTACCTCAGCCAGCATTGTGAATGGTTAGGAAATAATATGTCATGATTTACTCGTACATCGGCCAGCATTGTGAATGGTGTCTGATGCAATGACAAACTAGACCATGGCAGTAAATCTAATATCTAGGTGTTTTTAGTCATGCATGAAAGGTCTGGGGTGGTTCTGTGGTTATAAGTTACTGACCATTTCTGGCCATGCTGGCAGGGTCTGAATCAAACCTAATGTCCACCTGGTACACTGGCAGGGTCTGAATCAAACCCAATGTCCACTTGGCACACTGGCAGGGTCTGAATCAAAACCAATGACCACCAGGCACACTCAGGGTCTGAATCAAACCCAATGTTAAGGGGAGGGAAGATTGGTTAAGAGGGTGATGATTATTGTTGTTCTACTACCTGATTGTTATGCAAAAACACTGTTAACAAAAGCTTTGTTAAATCAGCACAACAGTTTTCAGCTGTGCTAACATAATTGCAAAATAGTTTTCTAATGATCAATTAGCCTTTTAAATGATACACTTGGATTAGCTAACACAACGTGCCATTGGAACACAGCAGTGATGGTTGCTGATAATGGGCCCCTGTACACCTATGTAGATATTCCATGAAAAAATCTGCCGTTTCCAGCTACAATAGTCATTTACAACAATAACAATGCCAACACTGTATTTCTGATCAATATGATGTTATTTTAATGGACAAATAAAAGTGATTTTCTTTCAAAAACAAGGAGATTTTCTATGTGACCCCAAACATTTGTACGGTAGTATACATCTACATGATGTATTGTTACACCAGTAGCTAGCTACTTATTTAGGTTTAGTATGACTTAATGAAACTGTCTTAAATGTGTTTTAGTTTAAAAAAAATCTTCGCACTAATCAATCAACACATTGTGTATGTCTAAATATAATAGTATTATTTAATTAAATCAATTTAAAATCATCTTTGTCTGAAAATAAAATATGATCCAGTTGACTGCGTTTCCCACTCCAGTCAGCAGACTGCGATGGGCGTCTTTCAGGCGATGCTGCTAGGGTGACGTATAATCTAGTGGACGGTTCTTCATTAACAGCTAGTCAACCACCTCGGTAGCTTGCTAGCCAACATAGCCGGAAGATTCAAGCTATTTAGACGCTTTCGGTGTATATTAGCTTCTGTGTTTTAGACACGCTTCTGTCTTATTTACTTGTTAACCTATTTAATATTACGTTTTTATTAGTCAGCTATAGTAGCTGGCTGGTTAAGTTAGCACTAGCCTAGTCGCTCATGATAGCTAGCTAGCTAACATCCCCGAACATGAGCTCCCTAAACTACTCCCCTCCTGTTAAAGAAGAGGTCTGCTGGACGGAGAAAGAAGCTCTGGGGCTGAACATTGTCGTGAAAGAAGAGAAGGAAGAGGAGGATGTCACAGTAAAACAAGAAGTAGAGGGTGAGGCTGTTACCGTGAAAGAAGAGGAAGAATCGTTCAGAGTGAAAGAGGAAGAGGATGTTACAGTAAAAGAAGAGGAGGATGCAGTTTTTGGAGTGAAGAAGGAAGGAGAGATTACTGTCACATTGAAAGATGAAGAGGTGGAAATCAGAGATCTGAGTAACACCAGTAAGTATCGCCTTAAATTAGTTTTTAACTTTGGATATTCGGAGTTGGCTCGTCAATACCTCTTCAACGGAGGGCCCTAGAATTATGACTGTTATGTCTAGAATCAGACTATGTAGAGAGCAAGCTACCCCTTGTTTGACTTAACATATATATTTGAGAATATTCTATCTGCTGACCGCAGACTGGGGGGCATGGCTTGAAGTGGTTTTCATGTAGTGATTTTTTTACTACACACGTTGCTGCCCAATAGTGCCATGCGAGAGTTGAGTTGGCTACACCAAAGATTATGGATATACTGACAAGATGTCTCTTCGCCCTAACAAAGGGAGTCGTTGTCCACAAAGCGGCACTGCTGGTTCTCTAGCTCACACCTTTTTTTGGATTGGTGTATACTAATAATTATTGTAATCATTTAAAAAACGATATTCTATGAGAGTTGTTGAAGTCAACCGCCTGTATTCAATGGAGAGAGATGCTAAGCTACTAGCCTCATGTCATGAATATGCATAACCATCTGGAGACAAATCCTATAGTGTTTTATTAGAACACGCCATTCTATACAGTCCACCTGATAGAGGTTCATATCTGACAGAGATGAACACACCGTTCTATACAGTCCACCTGGTAGAGGTTCATATCTGACAGAGATGAACACACCGTTCTATACAGTCCACCTGATAGAGGTTCATATCTGACAGAGATGAACAAACCGTTCTATACAGTCCACCTGGTAGAGGTTCATATCTGACAGAGATGAACACACCGTTCTATACAGTCCACCTGGTAGAGGTTCATATCTGACAGAGATGAACACACCGTTCTATACAGTCCACCTGGTAGAGGTTCATGTCTGACAGATGAAAATCTATTTTATGAGGGGGAGTCTAAAGCTGCAACAACTAGAATTGTGCCTTTTGTTTCTGGACAACGAAATAAAGTTGATATGAAAACCAATAATACAAGAGAGAAATTACATAGTGGTGGGTCCAATAGAACAGGAGAGAAATGACATAGTGGTGGGTCCAATAGAACAGGAGAGAAATGACATAGTGGTGGGTCCAATAGAACAGGAGAGAAATGACATAGTGGTGGGTCCAACAGGTAAATACATTGCCAAATTACAAATTACTCCTCTGTCTACACAGAAATCAATAGAATTCTTGACCAGAAAGCGTGACGTTGCCACAGAGGAATCAGGGATCATTAGCTTCTTTAAAAAAATGCCTGTGTTTGGTTTCAAATCACAAGCTTGTAGACTTATGCCTATTTGGGCAATGCGTGTGGCAATAGGCCTAGCTGATTATTGAGTTGTGGCTGTCAGTGAAAAGCAGCTCAAATATGTGTGAAGATAATGTCTCTTGAGTAATTTAAAATGTTGAGTCAAGAAGAAGGGGAGGGTTGTGTGGTGAAGATATTGGTGAGTCTCTCTTCAGAATTTCCTCTGCCGGCTTCCACCAATTCTTGCTCCTTCATTGTTTCATTGTGTGTATTGATTTCCCTTAGATTGAGTTTATTATATCAATTCCCCATTACAAATAAATATAAATAGTCTATCACTAGTTAACTGAAATACTTACCAATCTTGGCTTTAGGCAAAGGACCAACACAGTCCACCAGAAACTTGCTGAAAGGTTTGTCAAAAGCAGGAATAGGCTGCAAAGGTGCAACTGGTTCGGCTTGGTTCGGTTTACCTGCCCGCTGGCAAACGCCACAGGATTTACAGTGAGCCACAACATCCTGTTTCAGCCTTCTTGTTGACCCCAAGATGGCCTGTCATACTACCATCGTGAGCCAACCTCCGTATCTCTTGCTGAAGCGCAACTGGAACAACAATTTTAGATAAATTGGGCCAATCGTCTTGTCCAGAAGTGGAGCGAGAACACCATTTACTCATTAGACCGCCATTTCCTCGTTAGAATGCCGTTTCCTCGTTAGTACGCCGTTTCCTCATTAGAACACCATTTCTGTCAAAATTACCAATGGAAACTTCATTAAACTCCTCTTCTGGATGTATCTCAGCAAAAAGAGGAGGGTGAAACATCTTTACTTTGTTCATCAATCAGCTGCTTCCTAGAAACATCTCTTCTCTGTTCAGCAATCAGCTGCTTCCTAGACATCCAAGTGTCAACTATAGGGATCCTCTCTTCATTCAGAGGTTCTACAAACTCTCACCTTAGGGGTTTTCAAAGGAGAGGTCAACTTTGGAGGTTTACCGAAATCAGGATCACCCATAAATGTCTCAGACAGACCATGGTGGGATCGCTAACATCCTCAACACTAGACTTGCTCCCGGTGAATTTCTTAGACCGAGCACGTGTAATGGCACATGCTGAGAGCACTGTAGGGTACTTTTCTGATAACCCATCAGGTTCCTCAATTCTGGGTTCCTTACAAACGACAGGATTTGGCACAACCTTCCCTCCAGCCAAATAATTTCCCAATATGAATGAGACCCCCTTTACCGGTAGGCTAGGATTCACTCCAACGACAACGGAATGAGACATAAGATCAGATTCCAGTTCCACATTATATAAAGGAACTTCCATGCAACCCATCTCCACGCCTTGTACTAACACACTGTAACCAGTTGCTGAAGTGTCAAAAGATAAAACACCCTCCAACATGAAGGGCTTCCCCAGTGTAGTACTGTAGAAACACCCTCCAACATGAAGGGCTTCCCCAGTGTAGTACTGTAGAAACACCCTCCAACATGAAGGGCTTCCCCAGTGTAGTACTGTAGAAACACCCTCCAACATGAAGGGCTTCCCCAGTATAGTACTGTAGAAACACCCTCTAACATGAAGGGCTTCCCCAGTATAGTACTGTTTTAAGAAGGTTATACCAAGGATGATTTTGCGTTCTGATTTTGAATTGTAAGACCCCTTGAAGTATCAACAAAAATATTAAAAAGTTAATTCATGTCAAAACATGATTTGGCCGTACTGCTGTAACTCATAGTAAGACATTGGATAACATTCACAACATGGAACAACAGTAACCATAGTAACATTGTTTCCCCCAAAAATCTAAAGGAAGTTTGTTCGGAAGTGTCTGTCCTTTATGAGATATATAAAACAAAATGTCTTTAACCCCTTATTTATGTCACTAAAGTCTTTCCACATTTTGTTACGTTACAGCCTTATTCTACAATAAATAAAAATCCGAATCATTCTACACATAACCCCATAATGAAAAGGCGAAAATGGGTTTTTAGAAAAAAAAATCACATTTATTAAAAAGGAAAAAACAAATCCCTTATTTACCTAAGTATTCAGACCTTTGCTATGAGACACAAAATTGAGCTCAGGTGCATCTTGTTTCCATTAATCATCCTTGAGATGTTTCTTCAACTTGATTGGAGTCCACCTGTTGTAAATTCAATTGATTGGACATGTTTTTGAAAGGCACACACCTGTCTGGCTACCACCGCATTCTGAAACGGTATGCCATCCCATCTGGTTTGCGCTTAGTGGGACTATCATTTGTTTTTCAACAGGACAATGACCCAGCACTCCTCCAGGCTGGGTTAAGGGCTATTTGACCAAAAAGGAGAGTGATGGAGTGCTGCGTCAGATGACCTGGCCTCGACCTCAACCCAATTGAGATGGTTTGGGATGAATTGGACAGGAGAGTGAAGGAAAAGCAGCCAACGAGTGCTCAGCATATGTGGGAACTCCTTCAAGACTGTTGGAAAAGCATTCCATATATTTTGAGTAGTTTACCACTTTTTTTGGTTACTACATGATTCCATATGTGTTTTCATAGTTTTCACTATTATTCTACAATGTAGAAACAAAAAACAAGAATGACCCTTGAATGAGTAGGTGTGTCCAAACTTTTGTCTGGTACTGTATATCTCATGAATGTTTTTACATTCAGTTACAAAAACCACTTTCTTACCACTTCTTCCATAGTCAAACAATGTAAGGAAAGCTTCTTTTTTTTATCAAAAGGGACGCTGTCAAAATGTTTTGAATTCAAATTGATTTACCCAGCCTACCAAGCACTACAGCCACTCTGTGATGACCAGTTCTGCTCTTTTATTGAGGTATCTATTCTAGGTTAAACCTCATAGGAAGACAGCTTTATCATGTGGAGGTTCAAATCAAATCAAATCCAATTTTATTTGTCACATACACATGGTTAGCAGATGTTAATGCGAGTGTAGCGAAATGCTTGTGCTTCTAGTTCCGACAATGCAGTGATAACCAACAAGTAATCTAACTAACAATTCCAAAACTACTGTCTTATACACAGTGTAAGGGGATAAGGAATATGTACATAAGGATATATGAATGAGTGATGGTACAGAGCAGCATACAGTAGATGGTATCGAGTACAGTATATACATATGAGATGAGTATGTAGACAAAGTAAACAAAGTGGCATAGTTAAAGTGGCTAGTGACATAAGAATGCAGTCGATGATCTAGAGTACAGTATATACATATGCATATGAGATGAATAGTGTAGGGTAAGTAACATTATATAAGGTAGCATTGTTTAAAGTGGCTAGTGATATATTTACATCATTTCCCATCAATTCCCATTATTAAAGTGGCTGGAGTTGGGTCAGTGTCAATGACAGTGTGTTGGCAGCAGCCACTCAATGTTAGTGATTGCTGTTTAACAGTCTGATGGCCTTGAGATAGAAGCTGTTTTTCAGTCTCTCGGTCCCAGCTTTGATGCACCTGTACTGACCTCGCCTTCTGGATGATAGCGGGGTGAACAGGCAGTGGTTTGGGTGGTTGATGTCCTTGATGATCTTTATGGCCTTCCTGTAACATCGGGTGGTGTAGGTGTCCTGGAGGGCAGGTAGTTTGCCCCCGGTGATGCGTTGTGCAGACCTCACTACCCTCTGGAGAGCCTTACGGTTGAGGGCGGAGCAGTTGCCGTACCAGGCGGTGATACAGCCCGCCAGGATGCTCTCGATTGTGCATCTGTAGAAGTTTGTGAGTGCTTTTGGTGACAAGCCGAATTTCTTCAGCCTCCTGAGGTTGAAGAGGCGCTGCTGCGCCTTCTTCACGACGCTGTCAGTGTGAGTGGACCAATTCAGTTTGTCTGTGATGTGTATGCCGAGGAACTTAAAACTTGCTACCCTCTCCACTACTGATCCATCGATGTGGATAGGGGGTGTTCCCTCTGCTGTTTCCTGAAGTCCACAATCATCTCTTTAGTTTTGTTGACGTTGAGTGTGAGGTTATTTTCCTGACACCACACTCCGAGGGCCCTCACCTCCTCCCTGTAGGCCGTCTCGTCGTTGTTGGTAATCAAGCCTACCACTGTTGTGTCGTCCGCAAACTTGATGATTGAGTTGGAGGCGTGCATGGCCACGCAGTCGTGGGTGAACAGGGAGTACAGGAGAGGGCTCAGAACGCACCCTTGTGGGGCCCCGTGTTGAGGATCAGCGGGGAGGAGATGTTGTTGCCTACCCTCACCACCTGTGGGCGGCCCGTCAGGAAGTCCAGTACCCAGTTGCACAGGGCGGGGTCGAGACCCAGGGTCTCGAGCTTGATGACGAGCTTGGAGGGTACTATGGTATTGAATGCCGAGCTGTAGTCGATGAACAGCATTCTCACATAGGTATTCCTCTTGTCCAGGTGGGTTAGGGCAGTGTGCAGTGTGGTTGAGATTGCATCGTCTGTGGACCTATTTGGGCGGTAAGCAAATTGGAGTGGGTCTAGGGTGTCAGGTAGGGTGGAGGTGATATGGTCCTTGACTAGTCTCTCAAAGCACTTCATGATGACGGAAGTGAGTGCAGTCGTTTAGCTCAGTTACCTTAGCTTTCTTGGGAACAGGAACAATGGTGGCCCTCTTGAAGCATGTGGGAACAGCAGACTAGTATAGGGATTGATTGAATATGTCCGTAAACACACCGGCCAGCTGGCCTGCGCATGCTCTGAGGGCGGCTGGGGATGCCGTCTGGGCCTGCAGCCTTGCGAGGGTTAACACGTTTAAATGTCTTACTCACCTCGGCTGCAGTGAAGGAGAGACCGCATGTTTTCGTTGCAGGCCGTGTCAGTGGCACTGTATTGTCCTCAAAGCGGGCAAAAAAGTGATTTAGTCTGCCTGGGAGCAAGACATCCTGGTCCGTGACTGGGCTGGGTTTCTTCTTGTAGTCCGTGATTGACTGTAGACCCTGCCACATGCCTCTTGTGTCTGAGCCATTGAATTGAGATTCCACTTTGTCTCTGTACTGACGCTTAGCTTGTTTAATAGCCTTGCGGAGGGAATAGCTGCATTGTTTATATTCGGACATATTACCAGACACCTTGCCCTGATTAAAAGCAGTGGTTCGCGCTTTCAGTTTCACGCGAATGCTGCCATCAATCCACGGTTTCTGGTTTGGGAATGTTTTTATCGTTGCTATGGGAACAACATCTTCGACGCACGTTCTAATGAACTCGCACACCGAATCAGCGTATTCGTCAATATTTCCATCTGACGCAATACGAAACATGTCCCAGTCCACGTGATGGAAGCAGTCTTGGAGTGTGGAGTCAGCTTGGTCTGACCAGCGTTGGACAGACCTCAGCGTGGGAGCCTCTTGTTTTAGTTTCTGCCTGTAGGCAGGGATCAGCAAAATGGAGTCGTGGTCAGCTTTTCCGAAAGGGGGGCGGGGCAGGGCCTTATATGCGCCGCGGAAGTTAGAGTAACAATGATCCAAGGTTTTACCACCCCTGGTTGCGCAATCGATATGCTGGTAAAATTTAGGGAGTCTTGTTTTCAGATTAGCTTTGTTAAAATCCCCAGCTACAATGAATGCAGCCTCCGGATAAATGGTTTCCAGTTTGCAAAGAGTTAAATAAAGTTTGTTCAGAGCCATCGATGTGTCTGCTTGGGGGGGGGTATATACGGCTGTGATTATAATCGAGGAGAATTCTCTTGGAAGATAATGCGGTCTACATTTGATTGTGAGGAATTCTAAATCAGGTGAACAGAAGGATTTGAGTTCCTGTATGTTTCCTTCATCACACCATGTCTCGTTAGTCATGAGGCATACGCCCCCTCCACTCTTCTTACCAGAAAGATGTTTGTTTCACAGCTCGCATTGATGTGCCATCCTGGCTGCACCGCCTCGGATAGCGTCTTCCCAGTAAGCCATGTTTCTGTGAAGCAGAGAACGTTGCAGTCTCTGATGTCCCTCTGGAATGCTACTCTTGCTCGGATTTCGTCAACCTTGTTGTCAAGAGACTGGACATTGGCAAGAAGAATGCTGGGGAGTGGTGCGCGATGTGCCCTTTTTCGGAGTCTGACCAGAACACCGCCTCGTTTCCCTCTTTTTCGGAGTCGTTTCCTTGGGTCGCTGCATGCGATCCATTCCGTTGTCCTGTTTGTAAGGCAAAACACCAGATCCGCGTCGCGGAAAACATATTCTTGGTCGTACTGATGGTGAGTTGGCGCTGATCTTATATTCAGTAGTTCTTCTCGACTGTATGTAATGAAACCTAAGATGACCTGGGGTACTAATGTAAGAAATAACACGTAAAAAAACAAAAAAACTGCATAGTTTCCTAGGAACGCGAAGCGAGGCGGCCATCTCAGTCGGCGCCGGAAGTCAGGTCTCTGTTTAACTAGATACTGTTTGTCTTTGGCAGGAGAGAGACCAGATTCTCACTATGACAGCAGGAAGAGTCCTTCAGGCTGCCAGACCCAGAGACTGCCCAAACCATCAGATAACACCACCCTCCCACTGTGAAAAGAGCATTTTCGCCCACGTTAGGGAACCTAAAACTGCATGACAGGGACACCACAGGAGAAAAGCCTCTCCTCACCAATGTTCCCAGTGTAGAAAGAGCTTTTTACTGGCCCTTCCTATTCTCGCTAGAAAAGGCATGGAGAATAACCAGGAGAAGGTCTCTCCTATCATTGCTTCCAGTGTAGAAATTAATTTTCCTGTTAGCTACCCTGAAAAGGCTGAGAGAATACACACAGAAGACCTGAAGGTGGATGTCGATTTAAGGCATCCCTGCATGTCTGATTCATAGTGGTTGGTTAAATGCAGATCATCACCTCACAGTTGAATGCATTCAGCTGCTCTTCCTCCCGGGAAGGTATCCCCCTTTCCATGATCTCGCCTTTTACAACTCCATTGTGTCCTCCTCCCAGCCTATAAACATTGGCGTGAGGTTAGATTTCACCCTGTTCTCAATTAACATTAGGCGGTGGCCCGTTCCCAGGTTCATGAAAAACATGGTATGTTCTGAAAACTGACAGTTTTATTCCAGGAGGTTTCATCTCCCGTCTGGATTTTAGTATTTGCTGTTGGCTGGGACCAGACTTCTCACTGTTCCCACTGTGGAATGAGTTCTATTCAGTTAGGGAGCCGGAAGGAGCATAAGAGGAAACACACGATAAAAGTCCAACCACTGCTCTCTCTCTGTGTGGAAGGACATTTTCCCAGTCAGAGAACCTGAAATTACATGAGAAAATAGAAAGGCTGTATTCTGACTAATATTTTTGACTGAGAATTTGTGTTTTTGTTTATGCCACATGAAAACATATTGTTTATGATTATCCACCCTGGCCTGCTCTTGCCCCTACCAATGCATGTCAGAGCAAGTTCCAAGCCATGAGGTTGAAAAATTGTCCTAGAGCTCTGGCCCAGGATTGTGTTGGAACAAATACGACGGGAAGGGTAGTCAAACAATATCTGCAGCATTGAAAGGTCCCCTTTAAGGAATTCTTAAATGGAAGAAGTTTGGAACCACCTTAAAAGATTTAGATGCACTATTGTAAAGTGGCTGTTCCACTGATGTCAGTAAGGGGAAAGGACCAATTTTAAGTCACTCTGACAGAGTTCCTCTGTGGAGATGGGAGAATCTTCCAGAAGGACAATCATCTCATGCAGCACTCAACCAATCAGGCCTTTATTTCTAGTGGCACATCATCCACTCCTCAGTAAAAGGCACATGACAGCCTGCTTGGAGTTTGACAAAAGGCACCTAAAGGACTCTCAGACCATGAGAAACAAGATTTGTGGTTGATTAAACCAAGATTGAACTCTTTGGCCTGATTTATTGCTTTGCCTGCCCTGACTGCCATTTGCACAGCCTGTATAGATGTTTCCATTGTGTTATTGACTGGCGTTTGTTTATTCCATGCTTTGATGTTTTTCAGCTTTGCAGGGACTGGGAGACTAGTCCAGATTGTAAAAGATGTTCTTAACTGGCCTGCTGGTTAGATAAAGTTGAAAATGAAAAAATGTATGAGAGTTCAGGATGTCATCTGGGGTGATTCATTTTCTTTTTCCTGTTGACAATGAAACAAACTGAAGCCAAGACAAATCAAATGTTTTGAGCAAAAAGTCTCTTTTTTATTTTTGACAACTGCAAACCAGAAGCCCGGACTTGATGTCATCAAAGGTATTCTGGAGAGACCTGAAAATAGCTGTGTAGCAAAGCTCCCCATCCAGCCTAACAGGGCTTGAGAGGATCTGCAGAGAATAATTGGAGAAACTCCCCAAATACAGGTGTGCCAAGCTTGTAGTGTCATACCCAAGAAGGCTGGAGGCTGTAATAGACTTTCAAGGTGTTTCAACAAACTGTAACTAGTCAAACATTCTGAATCATCTTGGTAAGCTCCTCCAGTATGATTTTTCTGTTTATTTTAATAAATTAGGAAAACAAATCTAAGAACGTGTTTTTGGTTTGTCATTATGGGGTTTTGTAGATAAGAGTTTTTGAAAATCCATTTTAGAATGGGCACAGAAATGTACTAAAAATTTCAGGAAAAAATCCAGTGATTCTAACTAGAGTCACGAATGCACTGTATTGACAACACCAAATGGATACAGTCATTAGACCCATTCTGTTCTTAATAATTACATCATAATATTTTAATTCTGTAGCTGTTTAGTTAGACCTAGTCTGTTCAACTATATCATCTGGTCCATGAAATCATTTTCTGAATGTCTGTGTTGACAAAGGTGAAGTTATAGATCCAACAGTAGGTTCATATAGGTGAAGTTATGGGTCCTAACAAATTAAGGTCTATTTTATTGTTAGGTTTATTTACAGTAGGTCTATGTTATTGTTGTGTTTGGACACAGAGTTTCTACCTGTTATTGTTAGGTGACTGTTATGGTCAGTACCACAGTAGGCTATTTTGTTATTTGTTTGGTGAAGTTATGGGTCCTACAGTAGGTCTATGTTATTGTTAGGTGGGTTAGGGTACACTATGTAGGTCATGCAAAAACAACCAAAGTGCTTCTTCATTCATTACATAGGTCTATGTTATTGTTAGGTGACGTTATGGGCCAATTTGCAAACAGTGTATAAACCCTCATTGTCAGGCTGATGGAAAAGTAAAAGCATTTTACTGGTTGAAGTGTTTTTAAGTACAAAGCAGTTGATTTGCAACAGTAACAAACATTATATTCAAACAGGACATTCAATTAGCCTCAAAATTTTTGAAATTTTTTTATTTTACCTGTAAATGGAGGCTATTTGCTGTCAGTCAGTTAAGAACAAATTCTTATTTTCAATGACGGCCTAGAGAACTCCCCTGAATTTTCCCCTGTTCAGGGGCAGAATGACAGATTTGTACCTTGTCAGCTCCTGATCTTGAACTGTAATATTCAGAATACTTGTGAAAAAACTCAAACTTTGCTACCCTGCAGCCCCATTTTTGTTCCAGGTAGCTATATTACATCCAGATCGTTAATCTGGCCTAGTTGTCAAAGTTTAATGCTTTTATTAAAGTCACTCTGTTTTTGTCTTATACACAGTTTTACAATTCAATGGTTCTACAGGGGCCTAATACATCAATAATGCTCAATCAATCCTTCATGCTTTAAGCTATGCCAGATAATTTCAAAACTTTTGCATTAACACCTAAAATATTGACTAAATAGCAAAAAAGACTAATTAGGACTTTCTCAGCTTGACTGTCTTAAGACCATTGTCAAATGGTATTTTGACATTCATTACAGACAATTACAGTCAATTCTTAATACAACATCATGGCAGTATATTGTAACGCTGTTGGCATCACCTTTTACAGTGGATTTATGCTGTTGTGGGCCTTTAACCATCTGTCTGACTTTGTTGTTCTAATCACATCTGTACTTCATGGTCTCACTGTTTGACTGCCGCAACATCATGATCAAGAGGTGTCAAGAGTCTTTCAAATCATTGTTCTAGAAACACCAAGAGACGTAAAGGGAAAAAAGTAAATGCTGCTCTGATGATGATTCTCCTCAGAAGTCATGTCTCATATGTCAGTCAGAGAATGCCACTCAGTGAGAGAAACCTTTATATACCTTACATGTGGGAAGAGATATCTTCTGGAGCTCTGGCTAAACCACACTTTCACACTGACATTTGCCCTCTGACTGTGCAAAGAGTTTTGTTTCTTCAGGATGTTTAGAATCACACAGAGAACACACACAGGAGAGAATGAGTGCTTATAGATGTGATCAATGTGGGAATAGATATGTTACATCTAGCAGTCTGACTAAACATCAGAGAACACACACAGGAGAGAAACCGTATAACTGTAAACAATGTGGGAAGACTTTTAGTCAGTCATTCAGCCTGATATCACACCAGAGAACACACACAGGAGAGAAACCATTCTATAGCTGTGATCAATGTTGGAAGATTTTGTTAATGATACCAGCAGTCTGTTTCTACCACTTGAGAACACACACAGGTGGAAATGTCATAGCTGTGAGCTGGGAGAAGTCTATGTAAAAGATCTCTGCTTCAAACATCAGTTGTCCAGTTTCTGAAGGTGATGTTCCATGGTATCAATGAAATAGAATGCCCTATTTGAATGTTTTGCTTGATAGTAGGCAGGTATTTTAATGTTGTCATAAGATAGAATCCTAAATATTTGTGGTTTCTATTGATTTCAGCATGGAGGAGTCAAATCAAATCAAATTTATTTATATAGCCCTTCGTACATCAGCTGATATCTCAAAGTGCTGTACAAGTAGACTGCTCATTTTGACAACCCAGCCTAAAACCCCAAACAGCAAACAATGCAGGTTTAAAAGCACGGTGGCTAAAAACTCCCTAGAAAGGCTATTGGAGGATATTACTAAGGGGAAATCCACTGAAGAAAAAGTACTATTTATGTGGTCTAACAAAAAGTGACTAACAAAAAACAGTTCATTGCACTTACAGTGTTGGTGACCCACTTGAATCAATATGTAGCTAGCTGTTGGCATCAAATTGTCTTCTAACCTGTGATTACACATTATTCTTTAATTCATCTGTTTTTTGAGCTGTTAGTTTTAACAGGACGAGTAAGTGAATCGTGGATCCTCTGGGGAGCCAATACATCATGATGCTGAGGAGACAGTGTTGATATTTTATATCAGAACAATTCATGTAATATTTAGTCACAGTGATTATTTAGAACTCAACTGCTTTTTGACTGTTGGAATTATATTCACATTGTTGCCCTGCTTTTAGAATATCAGGGTTCATTCTCAGATGCAATCTGACTCACGCCAACCCAAATGTACTAGAGAATGACATTATAGACTGGGAAGAGATCCAACAACATGCCTATCAAGTGAACCCTGAAAAGAGAGAACACACAGTGAGTGAAAGTTACTAAGGATATTGCAGGATTTAGTCAATCTTGAAATCTGACATGTCCAGAGAACACACACAGGGAGAAACTTATAGCTGATTGTCTCAATGGGTGGGCAGTCAAAAAACATTTGTGTTTTGTGTTTGCCAGAGAACACACATGGAGAGAAATTTATTTTGACTGATCAATTTTTCCGATTTACTTCATTAGTTTTGACAGTTCTAGAGTTCTGATTCTTTTTTGGGGAAACCTATCAGCTGTGATCAACTGGGAAGAGTTTTCATCTGAAGCCTGTCTCTACACCAGAGAACACTGATTGGTGTCACCTAGCTTTAGTGGGAAGAGTATTTGTTACATCTGCCACCTGGCTTGTCCATCCAGAGTGGGAAGGTGTTTCACCTGCAGTGCTCCAGTTGTCTTGATGATGTGGAGAGTCAACACCTTTAGCTTGCTCCACCTTTTTGATTTGCTTCATCTGTTTTGAACTTTTTCTTGTTTTTGGAAGAGGTTGGACAGCCAGGAGAGAAACCCTATAGCTGTGATCAATGTGGGAAGAGTTTTCCAGCATCTGGGCTGGCCTGACTCGTTTTTCTTGGAGGGAAAGAGGAGAGAAGCCTTGCTGTGATCAATGTGGAAGACCATTTGATGGGGCATCTGAGAGCTGAAGGTGAAAGATGAACACACACAGGAGAGCCTTCAGCTGGAATCAATGTGGGAAGAGGTTTGATCTGCAACCTGACTGTACATTTGGAAGAACACACACAGGAGAGAAATTATGAAGATGTGATCAAGGGAAGAAGAAGGACTTCATCTGGCCATATCGGTGACCAGCCTGGCAAGAGAACACACACAGGTGGTCAGAAACCATTACAATCCGCTGTGATCAAGGATGAAGAGGTGATCTGACAGTGCACAAGAGAATACACACAGGAGAGAAACCTTATAGCTGTGATCAATGTGGGAAGAGATTTCCTTTCTGGGGAGATATCTATGGACAATGTCTCCTCAGGAGAGAAACCTCAGGGATCAATCTGGGAGGAGTTTTTCAATCTGACTCTACACCAGAGAACACACAGGATTGAAATCTCATAGCTGTGACCAGATATAATCTGATAAAAGATCTCTGATCAAATATTAGAAAATACATACATGAAGTAGTTGTTTCATGATTTCAATGAATTAATGTCACAATGTAGATGTTTTTAACATTGAAGTGGGTTTTTGTAATGATTTCACAAGGCCAGGGAGCCTAAACGTGTGCCCAGGCTTATGAATTGATATCAACATGTTATGGATATTAGCCTCATGGGTGAAAATTGCCAGGCTCTGAAATGGAAGAGTACTATTTATCTGATTTAACAAAAATGGGGGACAAAAAAAAGGAGTTTGGATTCAAATCACATTTATAAAGCCCTTCTTATATCAGCTGAATATCTCAAAGTGCGAAAAGAAAGAGGAGAAAAGACCCAAAAAGAAGCAAAATGCAGAGATTAAAAGCAAGGTGGAGGGCAGAAAAGGGAGAAGGGGACAGTGAGAAGGAGTGGAAGAGTGGAAGAGGGACGGGGACGGAGAAGGAGGGAGGAGTGGAGGTGGGAGGGGAGGGGGGGGAGATGGGGGGACAACCTGCCAGGCTTCCTCGAGGTCGAAATGAGGGATTTGAGTTAGCGGGGATGGGACGTTGTGTCTCCCCGCTACCTCCTTCACCAAAGAAGAAAGGGATGAAGAGGGGGAGCTTGGCAGGAAGTGAGAGGGAGGGGGTGGGGGGGGCTAAGAGAGTGGCGGGAGGGGAGGGTAATTTGTCCTCCCGGTTTGCCTCAGCCCCTTGCATTTTAGTGGATGACTCCAGTGAGGGGTCGGTGGGCTGTTTGCTAGAGGGATCCCAACTCCTGTTTGAGGAGATGGGGTCCCCTACATGCAGCCCGAGGCAAACAGGGAGGGGGGGATGGTGGGTGGGGAGGGAGGACCCAACACACTGCCTGGGTCATGGGTTGGGATGGAGGACGGGGGGGGCGTCAGGAGTGGAGAGGACGTCCCCGCCGGTGGAGATGGACCAGGGGAGCATTGGGTGAGTCTCCTGTTTTTTCTTTGGTTTTTGGGGTTTTATTTGTTGTTAATAATTAAATGAATAGTTCTGTTTCTTTTTTTAGTCTAAATGTTAGGGGGAATAAGGAATAATGTTAAAAGGAGGGCGTTTTTTTTTGTTATTTAGAGGGTGTGGGGTTTGATTTCTGTTTTTTACAGGAGGTTCACCTGAGGGATGGTGGGGATGTGTGTAGATTTAAGAGGGAGTGGGATAAGGGGGAATCTTTTTGGGGCATAGGAGGGGTGCACTCAACAGGAGTAGGGATTTTGTGTGGGCATAGAGAGGTTAAAATAGAGAACACTTTTGTAATAATGCAGGGTAGAGTTTTGGGGATAGATGTTAAGTTTAGAGAAGCTAGATATAGGTTAATTGGGGTGTATGGGCCACAGGTGGCGGCAGACAGGAGGGAGATGGTGGACTGTCTGGCGCCCCTGTGTGTTACAAACAGGCACTTGGTGATAGGAGGAGACTTTAATATAGATTTATGGGTAGGCGGTGATAGCAGTGCAGGTGCCATCTCTGGGCTAATGGCTTGCCATGGTCTGGTTGATGGTGGCCTGCACACTACTCCGGCAATGGTCGGTCCTACATGGCGCAACTCCAGGGGGGTTGCGCGGAGGCTCGACTACATTTTTGTATCCAGGTCTTTGGGTCAGTTGTCTGGGCGGCTGTTGCCTGTTTTCTTCACGGATCACGACGGGGTGTTCCTGCAGGTGGGGTCGCCAGTCTGCCTCTTCGGTAGGGGGTACTGGAAGTTAGATCGGGATATACTGGAGGAGCAGGCTTTCGTTGACGCATTTTTTTGTTTCTTTCGGAGGCTTGACGGCCTCCGGTCCATGTGCGAGGGGGTGTTAGAGTGGTGGGATTTAGTTAAGGGGAGGATAAGGGCTTTTATAATAGGATATTGTAGAAGGAAAAAAAGGGAGGAAAGGAGGGAGGTGGATCGTATCCAAAGGTTAATTGAACTCGAGTACGAGGCAGGCAACCTCGGCGGGTCGATTGACTGGGAGAGATTCGCAGCCCTAAAGGCGCAGCTCAGGGAGCTGCAGGAGCAGAAGGCTCGAGCTTTCCTGGAGCGTGCGCATAGTGGCTTTCTAGAACATAATGAGACTTGTTCCACTATGTTCTTTAAGTCGGTTAGGGCCAGGCAGAGTAGGAAGGTAATGCATGGAGTTAGGGAAGAAAATGGTAGTATAGTAAGTAAACCAGAGGGCCTGGGATGGATGGGCTGCCGGCTGAGTTTTACCTCAAGTTTTGGGGTATACTTGGACCAGTGGTTCTCGAAGTCTTGAAGGCCATCCTTGAGACGGGGGTCCCGGGGGGATCAATGGCTGTTGGTGTGCTGTCACTTCTTTATAAGAAGGGGGAAGCAACTGACCTTGGCAACTGGCGGCCATTGACCATGCTGTGCGTAGATTACAAGATTCTTGCAAAGGTTTTAGCAGACCGGTTGCAAGACAGCCCTTCCCTACGTCGTCCACGAGGATCAGACGTGCGGGTAGAGGGCCGCTCTATAAGATGGAACCTACAGTTGATCAGGGATTCAATCGCTTGGGTTGAAGATAGAGGGCTGCCTTTAATGGTAGCAGCGCTAGATCAGGCGAAAGCTTTTGATCGCGTGAATAGATCTTTTCTATTCAGGGTGTTCGGTAGATTAGGATTTGGGGAGAAGTTTATAGGATGGATTCGTACATTATATGTCGGAGCGGGGTGTCGAGTTAGTGTAAATAGTCACTTAGGTGACGTTTTTGACCTCTCGTCTGGGGTCAGGCAGGGATGCCCACTCTCGGCTCTCCTCTTCGTTCTGTACATGGAGCCTCTGGGGGCTGCCATTAGGGCAGACACAGGGGTGGAAGGCTTGTTGATCCCTGGAAGTGGTGGGCTGCGTGTTAAGATGACGCAGTACGCCGACGACACTTCCTTGCTGTTGTGCAAGGACTCGTGCCTGACAAGGTCCCTTGCCATCTTTGGGGATTTCACCCGAGCGTCGGGAGCAGTTCTGAACCATGCAAAGTCTTCCGTCAAGTTTTTCGGAAGATGGCGCGGTAGAACGGATGTGCCTGGGGGGTTCTCTCTCTGTGAAGGGGCCCTGAGGATTCTCTGGGTTCATTTTGAGACCTCCGGCTCAGCGACGCTAAACTGGAACATGCGTATCGCAGTGGTACAGAGGAAGCTAGCAATGTGGAAGGCTAGGTATGTCTTTTATGGGCAAAGTCCTGGTCCTAAAGGTGGATGTGTTGCCGTCTCTTTTGTATTTGGCGTACATCTACCCATTGCCGGCTTGTCTGAGGAGGCCTCTAGTGAGGCTTGTGTTTCAGTTTATGTGGAGTGGCAGGTGCGAGTGGGTCGCCAGGGCACGCATGATCTGTCCCATCGGGTAGGGAGGTAGGGGGGGTACCACATTTCCCCCTCAAGCTGGACGCCATTTTTGTTTCTTTCTTGTTGACGGAGCTTGCTTGTCCGGTTATACACCCGTCCGGTTACCTCCTGCGGGTGTTCTTCTCGTATCAGGCGAGAAGCGTAATGGTGTGGTCTAACGCGGGTCCTCGGGCGGAACAGCTGCCGTGGCACTTTGGCCATGCGGCCAAGTGGCTGCGTGCGCACCCCGAGGTTGAAGTTGCCCGAGTAGGTTTAGACCACAGGCACCTGTACGAGGAGGTCAGGCAGGCAGGGAGTCCTGCGCCCGTAGCGGGCATCTCGTCAGTGGTCTGGGAGGGAGTGCAGGCGCGGGGCCTGGACAACAGGCTCAAGGACCTGAATTGGTTGAGCCTTCATAAGCGTTTGCCGGTACTTTCCATCTTGTACCGGTATAGTTTGGTGCGATCCCCCACCTGTCCAAGATCCTCTTGTGGCAGGGAGGAGACTGTGCGCCATGCCTTCTGGGACTGTGCCTTTGCCGGAGTAGTATGGGCTAGGGCACGGGTGATGCTAGGTGTGGTTAGGAGTGATTTTGTTTTGACATGGGCTAGGCTAGAGAGAGGCGTAGGGAGAGCAAAGGGAACGGATAGGGACAGGTTTCTGCTCTGGCTTCTCATGAGTCTCTTTAAAAAGGGACTGTGGGAAGCCAGGCAGAATTTAGTCAAGACAGGGAGAGACTGGGGGTGGAAGGGATAGTGAGAAGGGTGGAAGGTGATTTGAGGGGGAGGATGAAGAGGGAGGAGAGGAAGTGGGGGAAGCATGCGGCACGGGAGAGGTGGAAAGGGGGTTTAGGGCTGGGAGTGTTAGAGTGAGTTTTGGTAAGGGGATAGATTAGGGAAGGGGAGATAGGGAAAGGGTTAGGTATTGGTTAGGTATGACGGGGAGGGACGATGCTCCCCTGAGGTTTGTTTTTGTTTGATGTTTTTGTAAATAGAATTAATTAAGAATGAATGAGAATTATGATTTTGTAATAGTATGAATGGTATTGATTGTAATAAATTATTTTAACCACCTTTTTGGTTTCCCTCCTGTCTTTAAGTTTGGTGTGGGTGTTTCTTTTGTTTGCTTCTTCTTGGGCAGATATAGTGTCAATCATGGTGGGTGTCTTTTATGTCCCAGTTGTTGTTACTAGTCAACTTTCAGTGGATACCCCCATAGTGTCTTTCAGAACCCCTCCTAAAACCCCACCTGTTTAGTTGTGGCTGTTGTCAGTGACTCTTTGTTAATTCCCTCTTCTATTTAAGTGACATTTCTGGTTTTCTTGATGGGGAACGTAACAACAAACAATGGAGTAAAACAAGCTTATATTTTGGGATGGATATTTCATCCAATTCTTAATATTTTAATCAATGGTATTTCTTTAGAATGCTAATTTAGTCTTTCAGTTATTGTTTTTTATCCTCATGTTTGTATAGTAAATATTTGTTTATTTTCATTTTTTTCCCCATTTTTCCTGTGAAACCATTGTTTCATCCATGTCTGAAATGTGCTGTATAAATAAAGCTTGATTTGATCATATTGTAAAACAAATTAACCCAATGACTGACATATCAACAGACTCTTGGTATGAAAAACAGTATCAATCCCACTTTTCAAGCCTGCTGAAGGAGTGGTAAACACCCCTGGCTCTACCAGGGGCTTGCGGTGGTCTCCCACAGCTCTGCTGATGTCATGTTTTGTGGCCATGCTGTTCCATTTTTTGACTGCCCCTGCAACCCAGAAACACAGTTATATTATATAAAACACTCAAAGTAATGGATATGGAGCATCTATGGCCTCAGTTACACCTGGCACCTAAATGTGACTTCTGTCATCCGATCATTCCAAGCTGTATTAGGTTCAGATCTACCAGGATGGGCCTTTGACAGTCTGGACGCAGTCAGGCCTCCGAATGCATAAGCAATGTAAAGAGATCGGGTGAATGAGTGGGGAAAAGTACATTTGACACAAATGACCATAATATCAAATGTATGTGTCTGAGGGGAAAATAACTCATACAGTCAAAAGGGGTGAGAAATTACACCAATATCAGTGGACAACTTGCACTAATGTAAATAAACATAGATGATCAAACATATTCCCTTTTGCTTACATGATGAACCGCTAAGGGAACACATATTTACCATCTAAACCGTGTGACCTCTCACCTCTCTGGCTGTCATGCAGCGAAGGAAGAAGCGTGACCGAGAGCTCCCGATAAATCTTTAACAAACGTATCCTAAAACTTGAACTTCACCCATACTGATTACTACACTGTAGTACACTGCCAAGTGTGGGGATATGTCTACGAGACAACAACAACATACTGATTACTACACTGTAGCCAAGTGTGGTGATATGCCTACCAGACAAAAACAACATACTGATTACTACACTGTAGCCAATTGTGGGGATATGTCTATGAGACAAAAACAACATACTGATTACTACACTGTAACCAAGTGTGGTGATATGCCTACGAGACAAAAACAAGGCAAGGGAGGCCAAGAAACGACGAAGAAAGAACCTCTGACCATGGCCTCCTTGGAAACGCAAGATGGCAACATGACATCTCAGGAAGAAGCTAGGCTAGCTCACATCCTCAAAGTGATCAAAGAAGGAAATTACTCCCTCACAACACAATTTAACTTGAAAACGGCTGAGTTCAGCTGCTCCATCTCAGCACAGTTGGCTGAGTCACAGCGGCTCCATCTCAGCACAGTTTGCTGAGTCACAGCTGCTCCATCTCAGCACAGTTGGCTGAGTCACAGCTGCCCCATCTCAGCACAGTTGGCTGAGTCACAGCTGCTCCATCTCAGCACAGTTGGCTGAGTCACAGCTGCTCCATCTCAGCACAGTTGGCTAAGTTCAGCTGCTCCATCTCAGCACAGTTGGCTGAGTTCAGCTGCTCCATCTCAGCACATTTGGCTTGTAGACATAGCTTACTGACAGATCAATGAGGTCAGATCCCAATACCAATGTAAATATAGCTTACTGACAGATCAATGAGGTAAGTTCCCAATACCCATGTAGACATAGCTTAGTGACAGATCAATGAGGTTAGATCCCAATACCCATGTAAACATAGCTTACTGACAGATCAATGAGGTTAGATCCCATGTAAACATAGCTTACTGACAGATCAATGAGGTCAGATCCCAATACCCATGTAAACATAGCTTACTGACAAATCAATGAGGTCAGATCCCAATACCCATGTAAACATAGCTTACTGACAGATCAATGAGGTCAGATCCCAATACCCATGTAAACATAGCTTACTGACAGATCAATGAGGTCAGATCCCAATACCCATGTAAACATAGCTTACTGACAGATCAATGAGGTCAGATCCCAATACCCATGTAAACATAGCTTACTGACAGATCAATGAGGTCAGATCCCAATACCCATGTAAACATAGCTTACTGACAGATCAATGAGGTCAGATCCCAATACCCATGTAAACATAGCTTACTGACAGATCAATGAGGTCAGATCCCAATACCCATGTAAACATAGCTTACTGACAGATCAATGAGGTCAGATCCCAATACCCATGTAAACATAGCTTACTGACAAATCAATGAGGTCAGATCCCAATACCCATGTAAACATAGCTTACTGACAGATCAATGAGGTCAGATCCCAATACCCATGTAAACATAGCTTACTGACAGATCAATGAGGTCAGATCTCAATACCCATGTAAACATAGCTCGGTCAAGGGTCCTGATATTACTCCTGTGTTCTGCTATCCTTGTTTCTCCGGTCAAGGGTCCTGATATTACTCCTGTGTTCTGCTATCCTTGTTTCTCTGGTCAAGGGTCCTGATATTACTCCTGTGTTCTGCTATCCATGTTTCTCTGGTCAAGGGTCCTGATATTACTCCTGTGATCTGCTATCCTTGTTTCTCTGGTCAAGGGTCCTGCTATTACTCCTGTGTGCTGCTATCCTTGTTTACAGAGCTCATTTTGTTTTTCCTACACAGCAAAGACCACAAATACACTTGATCAGGTGGATCACATTTACTGTGGAACATGTAACGATGCCCTTAATCTTAATGGTCTGGCTTGTAATAGGATGATTTAACTCGGTACATTTGTTTGTAAAGTTACACTGGGTACATTGGCCACGTCCGGCATATTATCTAGGAAGGTACTACGTGGCGCCGGTGGAAGATCAGACCTCACCACCATTTGACTGATGTTGGGGGCGTGTCTGAAGACTACCCTCTGGGGTTCTTTAAACGTCTTCTCCAGTTGTGGATCAGTGATCAAGATGTACCAGTGTTTTTTAAAACTTCTTATGGCTGCAATCCTGTTAACGGGATCGATATGACAACAGCCAGTGAAAGTGCAGGGCGCCAAATTCAAAACAACAGTAATCTCATAATTAAAATTCCTCAAACATACATGTATTTTATACCGTTTTAAACGTAATCTTGTTGTTAATCCCACCACGTGTCTGATTTTGAATAGGCTTTACAGCGAAAGCACCACAAACGATTATGTTAGGTCACCACCAACTCACAGAGAAACACAGCCATTTTTCCAGCCAAAGAGAGGAGTCACAAAAACCATGAATAGAGATAAATTAATCACTAACCTTTGATGATCTTCATCAGATGACACACTTAGGACTTAATGTTACACAATACATATATGTTTTGTTTGATAAAGTTCATATTCACATAAAAACATCTCAGTATACATTGGCGCGTTACGTTCACTAGTTCCAGAAACATCCGGTGATATTGCAGAGACACATCATTTTACAGAAATACTCATTATAAATGTCGATGAAAATACAATTGTTAGACATGGAAATATAGATATACAGTGGGGCAAAAAGTATTTAGTCAGCCACCAATTGTGCAAGTTCTCCCACTTAGAAAGATGAGAGAGGCCTGTAATTTTCATCATAGGTACACTTCAACTATGACAGACAAAATTTGAAAACAAATCCAGAAAGTCACATTGTAGGATTTTTTATGAATTTATTTGCAAATTATGGTGGAAAATAAGTATTTGGTCACCTACAAACAAGCAAGATTTCTGGCTCTCACAGACATGTAACTTCTTCTTAAAGAGGCTCCTCTGTCCTCCACTCGTTACCTGTATTAATGGCACCTGTTTGAACTTGTTATCAGTATAAAATACACCTGTCCCACAACCTCAAACAGTCACACTCCAAACTCCACTATGGCCAAGACCAAAGAGCTGTCAAAGGACACCAGAAACAAAATTGTAGACCTACACCAGGCTGGGAAGACTGAATCTGCAATAGGTAAGCAGCTCGGTTTGAAGAAATCAACTGTGGGAGCAATTATTAGGAAATGGAAGACATACAAGACCACTGATAATCTCCCTCGATCTGGGGCTCCACGCAAGATCTCACCCCGTGGGGTCAAAATGATCACAAGAACGGTGAGCAAAAATCCCAGAACCACACGGGGGGACCTAGTGAATGACCTGCAGAGAGCTGGGAGCAAAGTAACAAAGCCTACCATCAGCAAGGGCATTGAAGATGAAACGTGGCTGGGTCTTTCAGTATGATCGCAAACACACCGCCCGGGCAACGAAGGAGTGGCTTCGTAAGAAGCATTTCAAGGTCCTGGAGTGGCCTAGCCAGTCTCCAGATCTCAACCCCATAGAAATTTTTTGGAGGGAGTTGAAAGTCCGTGTTTCCCAGCAACAGCCCCAAAACATCACTGCTATAGAGGAGATCTGCATGGAGAAATGGGCCAAAATACCAGCAACAGTGTGTGAAAACCTTGTGAAGACTTACAGAAAACATTTGACCTCTGTCATTGCCAACAAAGGGTATATAACAAAGTATTGAGATAAACTTTTGTTATTGACCAAATACTTATTTTCCACCATAATTTGCAAATAAATTCATAAAAAATCACTACAATGTGATTTTCTGGAGAAAAAAATAATAATTTTGTCTGTCATAGTTGAAGTGTACCTATGATGAAAATTACAGGCCTCTCTCATATTTTTAAGTGGGAGAACTTGCACAATTGGTGGCTGACTAAATACTTTTTTGCCCCACTGTACTTCTCCTTAATGCAACCGCTGTGTCAGATTACAAAAAAACTTTACGGAAAAAGCAAACCATTCAATAATCTGAGAACAGCGCTCAGAAAACAAATAAAATTATCCGCCATGTTGGAGTCAACAAAAATCAGAAATAACATTATAAATATTCTCTTACCACTGATGATCTTCATCAGAATCCACTCCCAGGAATCCTAGTTCCACAATAAATGTTTGATTTGTTCGATAATGTCCATTATTTATGTCCAAGTAGCTACTTTTGTTAGGGCGTTAGGTACACAAATCCAAACGCTCGAGCAGGTCCAGCATAACGTCGGACAAAAACTTCAAAAAGTTATATTACAGGTCGTAGAATCAATCTTTAGGATGTTTTTATCATAAATCTTCAATAACGTTCCAACCGGAGAATTCCATTGTCTGTAGAGAAGCAATGGAACGCAGGTCGCTACCATGTGAAATGCGCATGACCAGGACCTGGCTCTCTGCCAGACACCTGACTCATTCAGCTCTCATTCAGCCCCACATCCCAGTTGAAGCCTCATTCAAGTTTCTAAAGACGGTTGACATCTAGTGGAAGCCCTAGGAAGTGCAACTTGATCCATGTCCCACTGTGTATTCAATAGGGGCTGGGTTGAAAATCGATCAACCTCAGATTTTCCACTTCCTGTTTTGATTTCTTCTCAGGTTTTTGCCTGCCATATGAGTTCTGTTATATTCACAGACATCATTCAAACAGTTTTAGAGTGTTTTCTATCCAATACTAATACAAATATGCATATATTAGCAACTGAGACTGAGGTGTAGGCCATTTACTCTGGGCACCTTTCATCCAAGCTACTCAATACTGCCCCTGCAGCCATAAGAAGTTTAATGATGTGGTCTAACTGTTTACCAAGTGGGGAGCACTGAAGGAAGCATTGAACGTGTTGTTCTGGAGGGAGGGGAGGTTTGGGGAGTACTGAAGGAAGCATTGAACGAGTTGGTCTGGAGGGAGGGGAGGTTTGGGGAGTACTGAAGGAAGCATTGAACGTGTTCGTCTGGAGGGAGGGGAGGTTTGGGGAGTACTGAAGGAAGCATTGAACGTGTTGGTCTGGAGGGAAGGGAGGTTTGGGGAGTACTGAAGGAAGCATTGAACGTGTTCGTCTGGAGGGAGGGGAGGTTTGGGGAGTACTGAAGGAAGCATTGAATGAGTTGGTCTGGAGGGAGGGGAGGTTTGGGGAGTACTGAAGGAAGCATTGAACGTGTTGGTCTGGAGGGAAGGGAGGTTTGGGGAGTACTGAAGGAAGCATTGAACGTGTTCGTCTGGAGGGAGGGGAGGTTTGGGGAGTACTGAAGGAAGCATTGAACGTGTTGTTCTGGAGGGAGGGAGGTTTGGGGAGTACTGAAGGAAGCATTGAACGAGTTGGTCTGGAGGGAGGGGAGGTTTGGGGAGTACTGAAGGAAGCATTGAACGTGTTGGTCTGGAGGGAAGGGAGGTTTGGGGAGTACTGAAGGAAGCATTGAACGTGTTCGTCTGGAGGGAGGGGAGGTTTGGGGAGTACTGAAGGAAGCATTGAACGTGTTGGTCTGGAGGGTGGGGAGGTTTGGGGAGTACTGAAGGAAGCATTGAACGTGTTGTTCTGGAGGGAGGGGAGGTTTGGGGAGTACTGAAGGAAGCATTGAACGTGTTCGTCTGGAGGGAGGGGAGGTTTGGGGAGTACTGAAGGAAGCATTGAACGTGTTGGTCTGGAGAGAAGGGAGGTTTGGGGAGTACTGAAGGAAGCATTGAACGTGTTCGTCTGGAGGGAGGGGAGGTTTGGGGAGTACTGAAGGAAGCATTGAACGTGTTGGTCTGGAGGGTGGGGAGGTTTGGGGAGTACTGAAGGAAGCATTGAACGTGTTGGTCTGGAGGGTGGGGAGGTTTGGGGAGTACTGAAGGAAGCATTGAACGTGTTCGTCTGGAGGGAGGGGAGGTTTGGGGAGTACTGAAGGAAGCATTGAACGTGTTGGTCTGGAGGGTGGGGAGGTTTGGGGAGTACTGAAGGAAGCATTGAACGTGTTGGTCTGGAGGGAGGGGAGGTTCAAGCTGTCATCCTGGGTCATATTTTTATAATGATCACTTGCGTCATGCAGCCATTCCTCTGGGTAACCCCGCTGTCTGAAACGCTCATCCAGACAATCAGTGTGTTTGTCATAGTCACTCTGTGTACATGACTGTATTGGCTGATGGAGAGGCTATTTTCTAGGGGTGTAGGGTGGAAGCTGTCTCCACATAACGGAATTCCTGCCCGTCGGCTTCCTGTATAGGTCTGTGCTAAAGCCACTCCCCTCCCTCTTAATCAAAATGTCCAGGTAACTTGTTTCATGCGCATCAAAGGTGAGGGTGAATTTCAGATGTTCACTGCTTGTATTGATGAAGGAGTGGAATCAATGAAGTTCCTCTGCTGTGCCCTGGAATAGAAGGAAAACGTCATCAATGAAGACTTTTTCAGAGCCTGATGAGCTGCTAGAATGGATTGTTAGGGCTGACAATCTCATTCTTCTCAAACAACCCCACACACAGATTGACATTATTAGATGCTATATTTTTAACTACAATGATCATAATGACCTGAGTGCCTACTTGTCTTGTCTGTGTTTCTTTTACACCTGCCACGTAAAAGAGACAGAGGAATGCACAATGGTCAATGCTATCTGGGATCCTTGGGACATCCCTACCCTAAACCCTACCTTAACCATTTTAAATGTAAACTTTAATGGGTTAGGGACGTCCCAAGGATGTATCTACTTGAAAATATATGACCTAAGTGATTGATAGTTGGTATTCAGCAGTCATAAAGCCTAATTTACTTTAATGAACTACTAAAATAGTGATTTGGTCAGACAGCAGCTCTACACTTTATGGACTGACTGATCCATTCAACCTTCCATCCCTCCTCAGCCTTCCTCTCCTCTGAAGACCCAGTGAGGGTGGAGCTCAGTCAGAGAGCGGTTGAGGGACTGGTTAGGAAGTACACTTCTACAGTCAGAGTTGAGGTCACACATGGTTTAGATCGTAAATATTTATGTCCTCTTAGCGGTTCATCACGTCATCATGTAAGCAAAAGGGAATTGTCCACTGATATTTAATTTCTCAACCCTCCTGGCTGTATGAAAGTTAATTTCACCTCAGGCACACACATTTATTCTTTGTTATTACCCGAGCCACTGCCTCTTCACCCGCTATCATTCAGAAGGCGAGGTCAGTACAGGTGCATCAAAGCTGGGACCGAAAGACTGAAAAACTATCTCAAGACCATCAGACTGTTAAATAGCCATCACTAGCACAGAGAGGCTGCAGCCTACAAATAGACTTGAAATCATTGGCCATTTAATAAATGGAACACTAGTCACTTTAATAATGTCCCTTTAATAATGTTTACATATCATTTCTCATCTCATATGTGTAAACTGTCTCAGTCTATGCTGCTCTGACATTGTTTATGCATATATTTATATATTCTTATTCCTTTACTTAGATTTGTGTGTATTAGGTATTTGTTGTGAAATTGTTAGATATTGCTGCACTGTTGGAGCTAGAAACACACGCATTTCTCTACACCTGCAATAACATCTGCTGAACACCTGTATGTGACCAATAACATTTGTGTAAAATGTATTTTTCCCCACTCATTCACCCCATCTCTTTACATTGCTGATGCATATTCGGTGTCCTGACTATGTCAAAGGCCAATCCTGATAGACCTGAGTGAACAGATGACAGAAGTCACATTTAGGTGCCAGGTGTAACTGAGGCCATGGATGCTCCATATCCATAATGTTGAGTGTTTTATATAATATGACTAAATGTGTTTCTTTCTGTGTTGCAGGGGCAGTCAAGAAATGGAACATCAAGGCCACAGAACATGACATAATCAGAGCTGTGGGAGACCACGCTGTGGAGGTGGGTGAGTGCTATGGTCCTATGGTTTCTCTCGACTCACCCGGCTCCAGGATAGATTTTGACTCTTCAAACATACCAGAGTCGCTATATGCGATCCCTGACTCTGCTTCTGGTACGCAAGCTATTTTAATTAGTTCCCCGCATCCAGTGCAGGCGGGAGGGATTGTTAATTGCGCTACCGAACTGCCCCTAATCAAAACGAAACAAAACGGCCTAAACCCAGCCGTCAGAAAACACAGAAAATTTAACTTTTTTCAATGTGTCAATCACTCTCGAGTCATCTGGGACCCACGAGCTAAGCCCAAGGGACTACTAGGGGGGCACTTGAACATTCGTAGTGTCATTCCAAAAAGTGATCAAATTCAACATCTACTCACAGACTCCAACCTTGACTTTCTCTGCCTCTCAGAGACATGGCTCCATAAACACTCTCCATATGCTGCTTTGATTGTGCCTGGCTACAATGTTTTCAGGAGAGACAGGATTGAAGGAAGAGGAGGGGGTGTGATGATTTACATTAAAGAACATATCCGATGTAAACAAATTGAGTGGTCATGTGATAATGAACTAGAATGTATCGGCCTGAACGTTACACTGTCTCCCCAAATGTCTTTGTGTTTTTTGATCAGTTTAATACCATGCTTAGGGAATGTGATTTTGGGAAAGAGGTCATCTTAATGGGAGATTTTAACATTAATTATGAAGACAAGTGTTGTAGGAAAACCCTCAAACGGATCACTAATACCTTTGACCTTACACAGCTAGTTAAAGGGCCAACCAGGGTGATTTGTTGCTCTAAAACACAGATTGATTTGGTGTTCAGTAATAAACCAGAGAGAGTGACTAAATCATTCAATATGGTTACTGGGCTGTCTGATCATAATCTGACACTTATAGCCAGAAAGCTGTCTAAGAGCAGGTTTAACCTCTCTGCTGTTAGAAAGCCGGATCAACTCAGAATACCTAAGAGTGAATTAAACTATTTTGAAAAAGCAATTAACGGAATAAACTGGAATGATCTCTTGTCCTATACAGACGTGGAAGCTGATAGTCAGGTTTTTCTATCCACAATCCAGACTACAATAAATGGCTTCCTAAAGAAAATCAAATCCAAACCTGGCCAAAAGAGCACTCTTCCTTGGCTAAATGGAGAAATCTGGAAATTGATGAAAGAACGAGATTATGCTCTAAAAATAGCCCTAAAATCTAAATTAGAGCATGACAGACGTAGGTTTACCATGTTGAGAAATAAGGTGATAAAAGAAATCAGACAGGCCAAGGCAAACTTTTTTATTAACATAACTGGTGAAGCAAAGGGAAATTCTAAATTGATATGGGAGAATCTAAAAAAGTTAACAGGGAAAGACCATAGTAACACTGCAAAAAGACTAGAAATCATGGTGAATAACAATCTAACACAGGATGCAGTTGAAATAGCAACAGCCTTCAATTCCTACTTTATTGACTCTGTCAGGTTACGGACACAGAACCCCTCCACTGATTTCTTGGGCTCAGTGCTAGTGAATGACACTCAACCGGTCTTCATCATAAGGGAGGTTTCTGAGTCAAAGGTGAACAAGGTGATTAGCTCACTAAAGAACTCTAAAGCCAAAGATGTGTTTGGGATGGACTCTACCTTTCTTAAAAACTACAAAGAGTCACTCATTGGCCCCATTACTAAGGTCACCAACACATCTATTGGCCTCGGTGTGTTTCCAAGGGTATGGAAGTCGGTCATAATAACGGCCATCTTTAAATCAGGCGACCCTGCTGACGTGAGTAACTACAGGCCCATTAGTATACTACCTGTGGTGTCAAAGGTTGTTGAAAAGTGTGTAGCAGAACAACTGATTGCCCACCTCAACAACAGCCCCTTCACATTACACTCCATGCAGTTTGGCTTCAGAGCGAAACACTCCACAGAAACGGCCAACTGCTTTCTTCTGGAAAATGTGAAGTCCAAGATGGACAAAGGGGGTGCTGTTGGGGCTGTGTTTCTGGACCTAAGGAAGGCTTTTGATACTGTTAACCATGAGATTCTCATCACAAAATTGTCCAAGTTCAACTTTTCCCCTGATGCCTTGAGATGGATGAAATCATACCTTGAAGGCAGAACTCAGTGTGTCAGAGTGAGCAATGAGCTGTCGCCCACTCGTAGATATGATGTGGGCGTGCCCCAAGGGTCAATACTGGGGCCCCTCCTGTTCAGCCTGTACATTAATGATCTGCCTTCTGTCTGTACTGGGTCTGAAGTTCAAATGTATGCAGATGATACAGTGATATATGTGCATGCAAAGAGCAAACAACAAGCTGCACAAGAACTCACTACTGTAATGGTCCAGGTTACAAAGTGGCTCAGTGACTCGTGTTTGCATCTCAATGTGAAAAAACTGTTTGCATGTTCTTCACAAAGAGGGCAACAGATGCTACTGAGCCAGATGTCTATGTGTCAGGGGAGAAGCTCCAGGTGGTATCCGATTTTAAGTACCTTGGCATCATACTTGATTCCAACCTCTCTTTTAAAAAGCATGTGAAAAAGGTAATTCAAATAACTAAATTCAATCTAGCTAATTTTCGATTTATACGAAATTGTTTGACTACAGAGGTAGCAAAACTGTACTTCAAATCTATGATACTCCCCCACTTAACATACTGCTTGACTAGTTGGGCCCAAGCTTGCTGTACAACATTAAAACCTATTCAGTCTGTCTACAAACAGGCTCTCAAAGTGCTTGATAGGAAGCCCAATAGCCATCATCATTGTCACATCCTTAGAAAGCATGAGCTCTTGAGTTGGGAAAATCTTGTGCAATACACTGACGCATGTCTTGTATTCAAGATCCTTAATGGCCTGGCTCCCCCTCCACTCAATATTTTTGTTAAACAGAAAACCCAGACATATGGCAGCAGATCCACAAGGTCTGCCATGAGAGGTGACTGTATAGTTCCCCTAAGGAAAAGCACCTTTAGTAAATCTGCATTCTCTGTGAGAGCTTCCCATGTCTGGAATACACTGCCATCAGACACACATAACTGCACCACATATCACACTTTCACAAAATGCTTAAGACCTGGCTAAAGGTCAATCAGATTTGTGAACATGGTCCCTAGCTGTGTGTTGCCGCTTTCCATGTTGTCTGTTGTCTGTAGCTTGTGAGGTGTGGAAACACTTTGTTGCTTTTATGAATTTTGTCTTGCTGCTTTTTGTTCTATGCTGCTCTGTCTGTATGCTATGTCTTGCTTGTCCTATGTTGCTATGTCTTGCTTGTTCTATGGTGCTATTGTCTATATTGTAATTGTTTTTAATAACCTGCCCAGGGACTGCGGTTGAAAATTAGCCGGCTGGCTAAAACCGGCACTTTTACTGAAACGTTGATTAATGTGCACTGTCCCTGTAAAAATAAAATAAACTAAAAACTAAAAAAAAACACCTCAAGCCCCTGGTCGAGCCGGGGTGGTGTTTACCACTCCACCACGCCTTCAGCAGGCTTGAAAAGTGGGATTGATCTGGTTGATCCATTTGTTTGTTTCAGTTTCCAGTAGTTGAATCCTTTGATGTATGGTTGATTTCAACATTTTTCATTTTCAACAAATGAACTGGGTTGGTTGAAAAGTGATACTAAAGGTACATAGCATGCACTATTTTGACATAGTGGGAGATATGTTTTTCATACCAACATATTTGTTCATTGGATGACAAAGGTACCGTTTACAGGGAAATTATTCCCTCACACTGTAATTTTTGGGGAAAGGGGCTGGACGGAATCAAAGCAAAGAAAGCCCCCTCTCCTACCTTACCTGCCTACCCAACTTAGCACTAACCAAAATACAGGGGGTGATCCGACCAAGTCTTACCTAGTGTCGGGTCTTTATCATTAACTGAAGAAATATAGTTTTTATCAAAGATTCTCTGTAATTAGTTATTACGCGATCAACTGATTAATCACGTAACTAATTAACTAGGAAGTCGGGGCACCAAGGAATATAATATTCAGATTACAAAGTTATTTCCTAAAATAACATTTCAGATATTTTCTGATCAAAGTCTTCGAATTAATGAATTATTTACTTTACCTCACGTTAGTCTCATTCCAAACGTCATATATTGTTGGTTATCTGCACAAACCCAGTCTTCACTATGAGTCATCCATACATCAATTGTCTTAAATCATTTATTTATTACTAAGTAATTCACAGAAATGCATAAACAAACAAGGCAAATGTAATGAAAGGAGAATTTGCCCTAGTGGCTAAACCGGCATGGCGGCTTGTTAGACAAAAGGGGAAGTGGGGGTCGACTAAGAAGTCACTACAGTTAATGATTATAACAATTGAAATGCTAATCCTTTACACATGAACACTCATTCGGGAACGATTGCAATCAATATATATATATTTACGCTCAGTGTGTCGTCTTGATCGCTGGTGAAAAGTTTGTGTCTTTTGTAGAATTTCCATCTCTCTCTCTCTCTCGGTTGTGGTTAAAGGGGATAGTTCAAAGTGACATTCATTCATTTGTTATAGAATGGATGTTTAGGTGGTTGTCGTTCCTCGCGTTCAATGATACCGAAATCCTAGCTGCAGACTAGTAATCAATATCAAAGACTTGTTCTTATTCTGTCGGTGTGGATAGTCTAAGAGTTTACAACAAAAACGGAGAAAAAAATACTCAGAACATTAAAGAGGCTCTCTCTCTCTCAGCAACAACTAACACAGTACAAACCAACATATGATATAACCCTCAGCTCTCTACTGAGCAACAGAACACTGGCTTATATAGCTGGAAGGAGTGTAATGAGATACAGCTGTATCCTCACGGGGGGGCGGGGTCAGCTCCAATTAGCAATAAGGGGAATTTCAGGAAGCCATGTTGAAACACACACATACCACAACACAGAAACTATGGAACTTAACAGCACATTTCAGGCATGGATGCAACAATGGCTTCACAGAAGAAGAAAAAAAATAGAAAAATATATATATATATTTACCCCAACATACATAAGAGGATAAAAAACAGAAGATTAACAACTGAAAGACTACTGAACATTCTAAGGAAAATGCCATTGATTAAAATATTAACAATTGGATGCAATATCCAACCTAAAATATAAGCTTGTTTTACTACATTGTTTGTTATTACATTCACCAACAAGAAAACCAGAAATGTCACTTAAATAGAAAAGGGAACTAACAAAGAGTCAGTGACAAAAACCAAAATGAAACTGGTAGGGGTTTAGGAGGGGTTCTGAAAGACACTACGGGGGTATCCACTGAAAGTTGACTAGTAAAAACAACTGGGACCTAAAAGACACCCACCATGAGACCCACTAAATCTGCCGAAGAAGAGTCAAACAAAAGAAAAACCCACACCAAACTTAAAGACAAGAAGCAAACCAAAAAGGTGGTTAAAATAATTTATTTACAATCAATACCATTCACACTTTACAAAATCATATCTCTCATTCATTCTTAATTACTTACTTATATTTACAAAACCAAATCACCAAACACCAAACAAAAACAAACCTCAGGGGAGCATCGTCCCTCCCCGTCATACCTAACCAATACCTAACCCTTTCCCTATCTCCCCTTCCCTAATCTATCCCCTTACCAAACTCACTCTAACACTCCCAGCCCTAAACCCCCTTTCCACCTCTCCCGTGCCGCATGCTTCCCCCACTTCCTCTCCTCCCTCTTCATCCTCCCCTCAAATCACCTTCCACCCTTCTCACTATCCCTTCCACCCCCAATCTCTCCCTGTCTTGACAAAATTCTTCCTGGCTTCCCACAGTCCCTTTTAAAGAGACTCATGAGAAGCCAGAGCAGAAACCTGTCCCTATCCGTTCCCTTTGCTCTCCCTACGCCTCTCTCTAGCCTAGCCCATGTCAAAACAAAATCACTCCTAACCACACCTAGCATCACCCGTGCCCTAGCCCAGATTAGTCCGGCAAAGGCACAGTCCCAAAAGACATGGCGCACAGTCTCCTCCCTGCCACAAGAAGATCTTGGACAGGTGGGGGATTGCACCAAACTATACCGGTACAAGATGGAACGTACCGGCAAGCGCTTATGAAGGCTCAACCAATTCAGGTCCTTGAGCCCGTTGTCCAGGCCCCGCGCCTGCACTCCCTCCCAGACCACTGACGAGATGCCCGCTACAGGCGCAGGACTCCCTGCCTGCCTGACCTCCTCGTACAGGTGCCTGTGGTCTAAACCTACTCGGGCAACTTCAACCTCGGGGTGCGCACGCAGCCACTTGGCCGCATGGCCAAAGTGCCACGGCAGCTGTTCCGCCCGAGGACCCGCGTTAGACCACACCATTACGCTTCTCGCCTGGTACGAGAAGAACACCCGCAGGAGGTAACCGGACGGGTGTATCACTGGCTGAGCAAGCTCCGCTAACAAGAAAGAAACAAAAATTGAGTCCAGCTTGAGGGGGAAATGTGGTACCCCCCTACCTCCCTCCCGATGGGACAGATCATGCGTGCCCTGGCGACCCACTCGCACCTGCCACTCCACATAAACTGAAACACAAGCCTCACTAGAGGCCTCCTCAGACAAGCCGGCAATGGGTAGATGTATGCCAAATACAAAAGAGACGGCAACACATCCACCTTTAGGACCAGGACTTTGCCCATAAAAGACAAATACCTAGCCTTCCACATTGCTAGCTTCCTCTGTACCACTGCGATACGCATGTTCCAGTTTAGCGTCGCTGAGCCGGAGGTCTCAAAATGAACCCGAGAATCCTCTGGGCCCCTACACAGAGAGATAACCCCCCAGGCACATCCGTTCTACCGCGCCATCTTCCGAAAAACTTGACGGAAGACTTTGCATGGTTCAGAACTGCTCCCGACGCTCGGGTAAAATCCCCAAAGATGGCAAGGGACCTTGTCAGGCACGAGTCCTTGCACAACAGCAAGGAAGTGTCGTCGGCGTACTGCGTCATCTTAACACGCAGCCCACCACTTCCAGGGATCAACAAGCCTTCCACCCCTGTGTCTGCCCTAATGGCAGCCCCCAGAGGCTCCATGTACAGTATGAAGAGGAGAGCCGAGAGTGGGCATCCCTGCCTGACCCCAGACGAGAGGTCAAAAACGTCACCTAAGTGACTATTTACACTAACTCGACACCCCGCTCCGACATATAAAGTACGGATCCATCCTATAAACTTCTCCCCAAATCCTAATCTACCTAACACCCTGAATAGAAAAGATCTATTCACGCGATCAAAAGCTTTCGCCTGATCTAGCGCTGCTACCATTAAAGGCAGCCCTCTATCTTCGACCCAAGCGATGGAATCCCTGATCAACTGTAGGTTCCATCTTATAGAGCGGCCCTCTACCCCGCACGTCTGATCCTCGTGGACGACGTAGGGAAGGGCTGTGCGCAACCGGTCTGCTAAAACCTTTGCAAGAATCTTGTAATCTACGCACAGCATGGTCAATGGCCGCCAGTTGCCAAGGTCAGTTGCTTCCCCTTCTTATAAAGAAGTGACAGCACACCAACAGCCATTGATCCCCCGGGACCCCCGTCTCAAGGATGGCCTTCAAGACTTCGAGAACCACTGGTCCAAGTATACCCCAAAACTTGAGGTAAAACTCAGCCGGCAGCCCATCCATCCCAGGCACCTTCCCTTTTCCCATCCTCCTAAGAGCGCTCTCAACCTCTTCTAGTGAGATCTGGGCCTCCATCACGTCTCTAATGTCCTCTGGCAACCGCCGGGACAAGTGTTCTAAAAACACATTTCCCTGCTCTACATCTATTTCCCTTTCCTTAAATAAACCTTGGAAATGATCAGTTGTCACCCTGACCATTTCCTCTGGTTTACTTACTATACTACCATTTTCTTCCCTAACTCCATGCATTACCTTCCTACTCTGCCTGGCCCTAACCGACTTAAAGAACATCGCGGAACAAGTCTCATTATGTTCTAGAAAGCCACTATGCGCACGCTCCAGGAAAGCTCGAGCCTTCTGCTCCTGCAGCTCCCTGAGCTGCGCCTTTAGGGCTGCGAATCTCTCCCAGTCAATCGACCCGCCGAGGTTGCCTGCCTCGTACTCGAGTTCAATTAACCTTTGGATACGATCCACCTCCCTCCTTTCCTCCCTTTTTTTCCTTCTACAATATCCTATTATAAAAGCCCTTATCCTCCCTTAACTAAATCCCACCACTCTAACACCCCCTCGCACATAGACCGGAGGCCGTCAAGCCTCCGAAAGAAACAAAAAATGCGTCAACGAAAGCCTGCTCCTCCAGTATATCCCGATCTAACTTCCAGTACCCCCTACCGAAGAGGCAGACTGGCGACCCCACCTGCAGGAACACCCCGTCGTGATCCGTGAAGAAAACAGGCAACAGCCGCCCAGACAACTGACCCAAAGACCTGGATACAAAAATGTAGTCGAGCCTCCGCGCAACCCCCTGGAGTTGCGCCATGTAGGACCGACCATTGCCGGAGTAGTGTGCAGGCCACCATCAACCAGACCATGGCAAGCCATTAGCCCAGAGATGGCACCTGCACTGCTATCACCGCCTACCCCTAAATCTATATTAAAGTCTCCTCCTATCACCAAGTGCCTGTTTGTAACACACAGGGGCGCCAGACAGTCCACCATCTCCCTCCTGTCTGCCGCCACCTGTGGCCCATACACCCCAATTAACCTATATCTAGCTTCTCTAAACTTAACATCTATCCCCAAAACTCTACCCTGCATTATTACAAAAGTGTTCTCTATTTTAACCTCTCTATGCCCACACAAAATCCCTACTCCTGTTGAGTGCACCCCTCCTATGCCCCAAAAAGATTCCCCCTTATCCCACTCCCTCTTAAATCTACACACATCCCCACCATCCCTCAGGTGAACCTCCTGTAAAAAACAGAAATCAAACCCCACACCCTCTAAATAACAAAAACCGCCCTCCTTTTAACATTATTCCTTATCCCCTAACATTTAGACTAAAAAAAGAAACAGAACTATTCATTTAATTATTAACAACAAATAAAACCCCAAAAACCAAAGAAAAACAGGAGACTCACCCAATGCTCCCCTGGTCCATCTCCACCGGCGGGGACGTCCTCTCCACTCCTGACGCCCCCCGTCCTCCATCCCAACCCATGACCCAGGCAGTGTGTTGGGTCCTCCCTCCCCACCCACCATCCCCCTCCCTGTTTGCCTCGGGCTGCATGTAGGGGACCCCATCTCCTCAAAGAGGAGTTGGGATCCTTCTAGCAAACAGCCCACCGACCCCTCACTGGAGTCATCCACTAAAATGCAAGGGGCTGAGGCAAACAGGGAGGACAAATTACCCTCCCCTCCCCGCCACTCTCTTAGCCCCCCTCCCCCTCCACACCCCCTCCCTCTCACTACCTGCCAAACTTCCCTCTTCTTCCCCTTCTTCTTTGGTGTAGGAGGTAGCGGGGAGACACAACGTCCCATCCCCGCTAACCCCCCATCAATTCCCTTGTCTCGTCCTCGAGGAAGCCTGGCAGGCTGTCCCCCACTCCTTCCCCCATCTCCCCTCCCACCCCCTCCCCTCCCACCTCCACACCTCCCTCCGTCCCCATCACCTCTTCCACTCCTTCTCGCACCACTGTCCCCTTCTCCCTCTTCTCTGCTCCTTCCCGTTCTTCCGCCTTCTTTTTCTTCTCTCCTTCTTTTTCCTTCGGTCCATCTTCTCTCCTCTTTCTTTTCGCCTCTTCATTCTTCCCTTCTTCGTCCTTCTCCGTCCTTTCCCCTGTGCCATCCGTACAATCCGCATGCGTCCTCTCTTTCCTCCCCCCATCCCCCGCTCCCCCCCCAGCTGCAGACGCGTATGACCTGTGACGAGCCGGGCAATCACGCCACAGGTGTGCTCTTGAGCCACACCCGTGGCAAGCCTTGGGCTCGTCACACTCCCTGGCCTCGTGCTCTTCCGACCCACAAAACCGACATTTCTTGTTACTGCACGAGGCCAGGGTATGGCCGTAGGCCATACAACGCCTGCAGAACGGGGGCTGACGTGCATAGTATAGGGTTCCCCTGTCAGCCCCCAGGGAGAACATTGCCGGAGGATGGAGGTAGCCATCCACACTCTTCGGGGACTCCCTGAGTAACGCCTGGAAACCTCTCTTTCCGTTCCAGAAACCCAGGGAGTCCCTGAGGTACCTCGCTGAGGAGACATTGTCCATATATCTCCCCAGAAAGGCCCTCACCTCTTCATCCTTCACATGCGGATTGTACATGGTTACGGTGACCACCCTGAAGTTGTTCTTCGCCAGGCTGGTCACCGCATAATGGCACAGGGGTCCCGTTTTCTCCGCTTCCTTTGCCATCTTCATTACTTCGTCATGTTTTTCTTCTTTGTGAAACGTCACATCGAAAGCCTTCTCATTCGGGTTCCCTTGAAGGCAGAGCACTTCCTTCACCTCTATCCTGAGGCATCCCATCAAAATGGTCCTTCCAAATGTCTCTCTACTCCACGGTTCCATCTCCTTTTCAGTCCAGGCAAATCGTAAGGTATTTGCCATACCAATCCCCGGAACCGATCTTGTTTGCTTGTATTGATTCATTTAAAAAAATAAGCTCTCTTCAGAAAGAAGCTTCAACCTGAAATGAAAACATCTTTGACCAAAAAGGTGGAGCAAACAAAAGGTGTTGACTCTCCACATCTATCAAGACAACTGGAGCACTGGGCCAGACACTCTTAAATAGCATCTGGACCAGCTCAGCTGAAACACCTTCCCACCAACGAGATGGACAAGCCAGCACAGGTGTAACACATACTGACTAACGAGCTATACGTGCTAATGAGCTATACATGCTAAAGTCCAACCTCAAAACATAAATGGAAAAACCAAACACCTTCCCCCTTAAGACAACAAATATATCCTATATTTTCGCCACTAGCTTCTAGAACTCTCATCTTCCTAAAACTCACTACGTTCTAGAACTCTTGTCCCCTTGAAACGAGCCCAAAGAAAACTCCTCTCCAATACAGAAAAACGTGCAATAAATTGTGATCCATGGCACTGGCTAAACGCAAAACTTGTTGACTGCCCAACCTTAAGAC
The DNA here is from genome assembly GCF_034236695.1 of Oncorhynchus nerka. Taxonomy (NCBI): domain Eukaryota; kingdom Metazoa; phylum Chordata; class Actinopteri; order Salmoniformes; family Salmonidae; genus Oncorhynchus; species Oncorhynchus nerka. The sequence goes on from NC_088408.1 coordinate 39,801,972, forward strand.
AACCAGCGACCAACTCCTGCAATATCCGTAGTAACTTTCCACCTCACAGAGGAGCTTCTCTCTCTTTTCAGGGTTCACTCGATAGGCATGTTGTTGGATCAGGGCCCAGTCCCTAATGTCATGCTCTAGTACATTTGGGTTGGCACATCTGAGAATGAACCCTGATATTCTAAAAGCAGGGCAACCATGTCAATATAATTGTACCCCAAAATTGTCAGTTGGTTGCATAAATAATTATGATTACTAAATGTTACATGAATTGGAAATATCAAAAACAAATGTACAGACCTTTGTTAATATGTATTGGCAATAATTCACTTAATGGTGAGGCATGGAATAATAAAACATGTATCTTTTGTCAGGCTGATTATAGACCAATTTATTATACTGCGTCCATGTGTATAGGCTGCAAATACGTTGAAATTAATGTCACAGTTTAAAGGTGTCCAAATCAATAGTCCAAATGCAGAAACAGTTTGTGATTAATTGAAATCCTAAACATAAAATGTACTATCTACACAAACATCTGCCACAATAATCATATTACTTGTATTTTTTTTAAACAAGCACCTTATAAACTGCACAATAAACTGCACAACACCAAAAATGTTGTTGTTTTGACAAGTAGCAATAAATCACTGATATCGATTAGGGGGGAAATCAGGTTGTATGTGCTGTTGAAACTAACACAACTAAAAAAAACACATGGAAATGGTAGATATCTTTTACCTCACTGGTTAGAGGACAACCTGCAGAAGACAGTCAGCTACATTTTGGAGTGATGCATTTAAATGTAGGGGTCGCTAAACAAAGGAATGCAACACTTATTTGTCATCACTCATCGATATCATGCTGAAATAAATCGTCGAGAGGAGGGAGATATGGTTGCAAGTCCTGGTTGCAAAAACAGCTCAAAAACCACACAGAGTCTGGGAATAATGTGTACATCACTGGTTAGAGGAACATTTGTAGAAAACAGCTAGCTACATTTGAGTGTTGCATTTGATTCAAGTGGGTCACCAACATGGTAAATGTAACAACTTTTTAAAGGGACGTTTTGTTAAATCAAACGTTTAGGGTTCTACATTGTGAAATTAATTAAAATAATTCTACCACAATGTTAAAAACATTCTACATTGTGACATTATTTCATTGATTCCATGAAACAACTCCTTCATGTATGTATTTTCTGATGTTTGATCAGAGATCTTTTATCAGACTATCTCAGCTAGAAGGTTTGTCTCCTGTGTATGTTCTCTGGTGTGTCTTCAGATAGTCAGATGTACCAAAACTCTTCCCACGTAGATCACAGCTAAAAGATTGCTCTCCTGTGTGTGTTCATCTTTTCCTCGATTCCCTTTCCCTCGATCATGTGCCTTTTACTGAGGAGTGGCTTCTGTCTGGCCACTCTACCATAAAGGCCTGATTGGTGGAGTGCTGCAGAGATGGTTGTCCTTCTCCCCCGATTGCTCAGTTTGGCCGGGCGGCCAGCTCTAGGAAGAGTCTTGGTGGTTCCAAACTTCTTCCATTTAAGAATGATGGCAGCTACTGGAGACCTTCAATGCTGCAGACCTTTTTTGGTACCCTTCCCCAGATCTGTGCCTCGACACAATCCTGTCTCTGAGCTCTACGGACAATTTCTTCGACCTCTATTTCTTCGACCTCATGGCTTGGAGTTTGCTCTGACGTGCATTGCCAACTGTCTGACCTTATATAGACGGGTATAATCATAAACAATATGATTTCATGTGGCACAAAACAAAAACACAAATTCTCTGTCAAAAATATAAGTAGGAATACAGCCTTTCTCATGTGATTTCAGGATCGCTGACTGGGAAAATGTCCTTCCACACAGAGAGAGAGCAGTGGTTGGACTTTTATTGTGTGTGTCCTCTTATGCTCCTTCGGGCTCCTTAACCAGGTAAAACTCTTTCCACACTGGGAACATTGGAAAGGCTTTTCTCCTGTGTGTATTCGCACATGAGCTTTTAGGTCCCCTACTCGTGAAATCAGTTTTTAACGCTGGGAGCAGTGGTAAGGCTTTTCTCCTGTGTGTGTCCACTCATGCTCCTTAAGGCTCCCTAACTGAATAAAACTCATTCCACAGTGGGAACAGTGAAAAGTCTGGTCCCTGTCCTACCAAAGACAGGGTATTTAGTTAAATACTAAAAAGAGAACGGAATTAAACCTCCATAAAATAAAACTGTCTTCCTGCGAGGCTAGATTCCTCAAAAACCTGAAGTCAGTTTTCAGAACATACCATAATTTTCATAACTTGGCGGCTGCCCTAATAATAATAATAATAATGTAGAACATTAAATATAACATTGCTTTCATGTTTATAGGCTGAGCAGAGCTCTATAATAGGGAATGGGTGACACCTAGTCAGTTGTACAAATGAATGCATTCAACTGAAACGTGTCTTCCGCATTTAACCCAACCACTCTAAATCAGAGAGGTGCGGGGGGCTGCCTTATTAGACATCCACATCTTCGGTGCCTCGCTTTTCTTCTGTGTGTATTCTCTCATGCCTTTTCAGGGTAGCGAACACGGTAAAACTCTTTCTACACTGGGAACATTGGAAAGGCTTTTCTCCTGTGTGTGTCCTCTCGTGAGCTTTTAGGTCCCCTACTCTGGAAAATGTATTTTTACACTGGGAGCAGCGGTAAGGCTTTTCTCCTGTGTGTATTCTCTCATGCTCTTTTAGGTGCCCTCTCTGAGTAAAACTGTTTCCACAATGTGAACATTGGAATGGCTTTTCTCCTGTGTGTATTCTCTCATGCCTTTTTAGGTTACTTAACACGATAAAACTCTTTCCACACTGGGAACATTGGAAAGGCTTTTCTCCTGTGTGTGTCCACTCATGCTCCTTCAGGCTCCTTGACTGAATAAATCTCATTCCACAGTGGGAACAGTGATGAGGCTTTTCTCCTGTGTGTATTCTCTCATGCCTTTTCAGGTTAGCTAACACGGTAAAACGCTTTCTACACTGGAAACAATGGAAAGGTTCTTGTCCTGTGTGTGTCCATTCATGAGCTTTTAGGTCCCCTGATCGGGAAAATCTCTTTTCACATTGTAAGCAGTGGTAAGGCTTTTCTCCTGTATGTATTCTCTCATGCCTTTTCAGGTTAGCTAACAGGGTAAAAATCTTTCGACACTGGGAACACTGGAAAGGCTTTTCTTCTGAGTGTGTCCACTCATGTGCCTTCAGGCTCGCTAACTGAATAAAACTCATTCCACAGTGGGAACAGTGAAAAGGATTTTCTCCTGTGTGTATTTTCTCATGCCTTTTCAGATTAGCTAACAGGGTAAAACTCTTTCCACACTGGGAACATTGAAAAGGCTTTTCTCCTGTGTGTGTCCTCTCGTGAGCTTTTAGGTCCCCTGATCGGGAAAATCTCTTTTCACATAAGAAGCAGTGGTAAGGCTTTAATCCTGTGTGTGTACTTTCATGAGCTTTTAGGTCCCCTACTCGTGAAAATCTATTTTTACACTGGGAGCAGTGGTAAGGCTTTTCTCCTGTGTGTATTCTCTCATGCTCTTGTAGGTGCCCTCTCTGAGTAAAACGCTTTCCACAATGGGAACATTGAAATGGCTTTTCTCCTTTGTGTATTCTCTCATGCCTTTTCAGGTTATTTAACACAGTAAAACACTTTCCACACTGGGAACAGTGATGACGCTTTTCTCCTGTGTGCATCCCCTCATGCTCCTTCAGGCTTCCTAACTGAATAAAACTCTTTCCAATGTTCCCAGTGTGGAAAGGCTTTTCTCCTGTGTGTGTCCTCTCATGAGCTTTTAAGTCCCCTAATCCGGAAAAACTCTTTTCACATTGTAAGCAGTGGTATGGCTTTTCTCCTGTGTGTGTCCTCTCATGGCGTTTTAGGTTCCCTAAACAGCGAAAACTCTTTTCACAGTGGGAGCAGTTGTGTTGTCTCGCTGGTTTGGGCGTCTCTGGGTCTGGTTCTTCTGAAGGACTCTTCCTGCTGTCATAGTGAGAGTCTGGTATCTCTCCTGCCAAAGACAAACAGTATCTAGTTAAACAGAGACCTGAATGAAACCTACACATGATAAAGCTGTCTTCCTATGAGGTTTAACCTAGAATAGATACCTCAATAAAAGAGCAGAACTGGTCATCACAGAGTGGCTGTAGTGCTTGGTAGGCTGGGTAAATCAATTTGAATTCAAAACATTTTGACAGCGTCCCTTTTGATAAAAAAAAGAAGCTTTCCTTACATTGTTTGACTATGGGAGAAGTGGTAAGAAAGTGGTTTTCGTAACTGAATGTAAAAACATTCATGAGATATACAGTACCAGACAAAAGTTTGGACACACCTACTCATTCAAGGGTTATTCTTATTTTTTATTTCTACATTGTAGAAAATAGTGAAAACACATATGGAATCATGTAGTAACCAAAAAAGTGGTAAACTACTCAAAATACACTGCTCAAAAAAATAAAGGGAACACTAAAAGAACACATCCTAGATCTGAATGAATGAAATATTCTTATTAAATACTTTTTTCTTTACATAGTTGAATGTGCTGACAACAAAATCACACCACAATTATCAATGGAAATCAAATTTATCAACCCATGGAGGTCTGGATTTGAAGTCACACTCAAAATTAAAGTGGAAAACCACACTACAGGCTGATCCAACTTTGATGTAATGTCCTTCAAACAAGTCAAAATGAGGCTCAGTAGTGTGTGTAACCTCCCTACAACGCCTGGGCATGCTCCTGATGAGGTGGCGGATGGTCTCCTGAGGGATCTCCTCCCAGACCTGGACTAAAGCATCCGACAGTCTGTGGTGCAGTGTGGCGTTGGTGGATGGAGCGAGACATGATGTCCCAGATGTGCTCAATTGGATTCAGGTCTGGGGAACGGGCGGGCCAGTCCATAGCATCAATGCCTTCCTCTTGCAGGAACTGCTGACACACTCCAGCCACATGAGGTCTAGCATTGTCTTGCATTAGGAGGAACCCAGGGCCAACCGCACCAGCATATGGTCTCACAAGGGGTCTGAGGATCTCATCTCGGTACCTAATGGCAGTCAGGCTACCTCCGGCGAGCACATGGAGGGCTGTGCGGCCCCCCAAAGAAATGCCACCCCACACCATGACTGACCCACCGCCAAACCGGTCATGCTGGAGGATGTTGCAGGCAGCAGAACGTTCTCCATGGCGTCTCCAGACTGTCACGTCTGTCACATGTACTCAGTGTGAACCTGCTTTCATCTGTGAAGAGCACAGGGCGCAAGTGGCGAATTTGCCAATCTTGGTGTTCTCTGGCAAATGCCAAACGTCCTGCACGGTGTTGGGCTGTAAGCACAACCCCCACCTGTGGACGTCGGGCCCTCATACCACCCTCATGGAGTCTGTTTCTGACTGTTTGAGCAGACACATGCACATTTGTGGCCTGCTGGAGGTCATTTTGCAGGGCTCTGGCAGTGCTCCTCCTGCTCCTCCTTGCACAAAGGCGGAGGTAGCGGTCCTGCTGCTGGGTTGTTGCCCTCCTACGGCCTCCTCCACATCTCCTGATGTAAATCAAATCAAATCAAATTTTATTTGTCACATACACATGGTTAGCAGATGTTAATGCGAGTGTAGCGAAATGCTTGTGCTTCTAGTTCCGACAATGCAGTGATAACCAACAAGTAATCTAACAATTCCAAAACTACTGTCTTATACACAGTGTAAGGGGATAAGGAATATGTACATAAGGATATATGAATGAGTGATGGTACAGAGCAGCATACAGTAGATGGTATCGAGTACAGTATATACATATGAGATGAGTATGTAGACAAAGTAAACAAAGTGGCATAGTTAAAGTGGCTAGTGACATAAGAATGCAGTCGATGATCTAGAGTACAGTATATACATATGCATATGAGATGAATAATGTAGGGTAAGTAACATTATATAAGGTAGCATTGTTTAAAGTGGCTAGTGATATATTTACATCATTTCCCATCAATTCCCATTATTAAAGTGGCTGGAGTTGGGTCAGTGTCAATGACAGTGTGTTGGCAGCAGCCACTCAATGTTAGTGGTGGCTGTTTAACAGTCTGATGGCCTTGAGATAGAAGCTGTTTTTCAGTCTCTCGGTCCCAGCTTTGATGCACCTGTACTGACCTCACCTTCTGGATGATAGCGGGGTGAACAGGCAGTGGTTCGGGTGGTTGATGTCCTTGATGATCTTTATGGCCTTCCTGTAACATCGGGTGGTGTAGGTGTCCTGGAGGGCAGGTAGTTTGCCCCCGGTGATGCGTTGTGCAGACCTCACTACCCTCTGGAGAGCCTTACGGTTGAGGGCGGAGCAGTTGCCGTACCAGGCGGTGATACAGCCCGCCAGGATGCTCTCGATTGTGCATCTGTAGAAGTTTGTGAGTGCTTTTGGTGACAAGCCGAATTTCTTCAGCCTCCTGAGGTTGAAGAGGCGCTGCTGCGCCTTCTTCACGACGCTGTCAGTGTGAGTGGACCAATTCAGTTTGTCTGTGATGTGTATGCCGAGGAACTTAAAACTTGCTACCCTCTCCACTACTGATCCATCGATGTGGATAGGGGGTGTTCCCTCTGCTGTTTCCTGAAGTCCACAATCATCTCCTTAGTTTTGTTGACGTTGAGTGTGAGGTTATTTTCCTGACACCACACTCCGAGGGCCCTCACCTCCTCCCTGTAGGCCGTCTCGTCGTTGTTGGTAATCAAGCCTACCACTGTTGTGTCGTCCGCAAACTTGATGATTGAGTTGGAGGCGTGCATGGCCACGCAGTCGTGGGTGAACAGGGAGTACAGGAGAGGGCTCAGAACGCACCCTTGTGGGGCCCCGTGTTGAGGATCAGCGGGGAGGAGATGTTGTTGCCTACCCTCACCACCTGTGGGCGGCCCGTCAGGAAGTCCAGCACCCAGTTGCACAGGGCGGGGTCGAGACCCAGGGTCTCGAGCTTGATGACGAGCTTGGAGGGTACTATGGTATTGAATGCCGAGCTGTAGTCGATGAACAGCATTCTCACATAGGTATTCCTCTTGTCCAGGTGGGTTAGGGCAGTGTGCAGTGTGGTTGAGATTGCATCGTCTGTGGACCTATTTGGGCGGTAAGCAAATTGGAGTGGGTCTAGGGTGTCAGGTAGGGTGGAGGTGATATGGTCCTTGACTAGTCTCTCAAAGCACTTCATGATGACGGAAGTGAGTGCTACGGGCGGTAGTCGTTTAGCTCAGTTACCTTAGCTTTCTTGGGAACAGGAACAATGGTGGCCCTCTTGAAGCATGTGGGAACAGCAGACTGGTATAGGGATTGATTGAATATGTCCGTAAACACACCGGCCAGCTGGTCTGCGCATGCTCTGAGGGCGCGGCTGGGGATGCCGTCTGGGCCTGCAGCCTTGCGAGGGTTAACACGTTTAAATGTCTTACTCACCTCGGCTGCAGTGAAGGAGAGACCGCATGTTTTCGTTGCAGGCCGTGTCAGTGGCACTGTATTGTCCTCAAAGCGGGCAAAAAAGTTATTTAGTCTGCCTGGGAGCAAGACATCCTGGTCCGTGACTGGGCTGGGTTTCTTCTTGTAGTCCGTGATTGACTGTAGACCCTGCCACATGCCTCTTGTGTCTGAGCCATTGAATTGAGATTCCACTTTGTCTCTGTACTGACGCTTAGCTTGTTTAATAGCCTTGCGGAGGGAATAGCTGCATTGTTTATATTCGGACATATTACCAGACACCTTGCCCTGATTAAAAGCAGTGGTTCGCGCTTTCAGTTTCACGCGAATGCTGCCATCAATCCACGGTTTCTGGTTTGGGAATGTTTTTATCGTTGCTATGGGAACAACATCTTCGACGCACGTTCTAATGAACTCGCACACCGAATCAACGTATTCGTCAATATTTCCATCTGACGCAATACGAAACATGTCCCAGTCCACGTGATGGAAGCAGTCTTGGAGTGTGGAGTCAGCTTGGTCTGACCAGCGTTGGACAGACCTCAGCGTGGGAGCCTCTTGTTTTAGTTTCTGCCTGTATGCAGGGATCAGCAAAATGGAGTCGTGGTCAGCTTTTCCGAAAGGGGGGCGGGGCAGGGCCTTATATGCGCTGCGGAAGTTAGAGTAACAATGATCCAAGGTTTTACCACCCCTGGTTGCGCAATCGATATGCTGGTAAAATTTAGGGAGTCTTGTTTTCAGATTAGCTTTGTTAAAATCCCCAGCTACAATGAATGCAGCCTCCGGATAAATGGTTTCCAGTTTGCAAAGAGTTAAATAAAGTTTGTTCAGAGCCATCGATGTGTCTGCTTGGGGGGGGGTATATACGGCTGTGATTATAATCGAGGAGAATTCTCTTGGAAGATAATGCGGTCTACATTTGATTGTGAGGAATTCTAAATCAGGTGAACAGAAGGATTTGAGTTCCTGTATGTTTCCTTCATCACACCATGTCTCGTTAGTCATGAGGCATACGCCTCATGGTAGTGCCTCCATGCTCTGGATACTACGCTGACAGACACAGCAAACCTTCTTGCCACAGCTCGCATTGATGTGCCATCCTGGATGAGCTGCACTACCTGAGCCACTTGTGTGGGTTGTAGACTCCGTCTCATGCTACCACTAGACTGAAAGCACCGCCAGCATTCACAAGTGACCAAACCATCAGCCAGGAAGCATAGGAACTGAGAAGTGGTCTGTGGTCGCCACCTGCAGAACCACTCCTTTATTGGGGGTGTCTTGCTAATTGCCTATCATTTCCACCTGTTGTCTATTCCATTTGCACAACAGCATGTGAAATTTATTGTCAATCATTGATGCTTCCTAAGTGGACAGTTTGATTTCACAGAAGTGTGATTGACTTGGAGTTACATTGTGTTGTTTAAGTGTTCCCTTTATTTTTTTGAGCAGTGTATATGGAATGCTTTTCCAACAGTCTTAAAGGAGTTCCCACATATGCTGAGCACTCGTTGGCTGCTTTTTCTTCACTCTGCGGTCCAATTCAACCCAAACCATCTCAATTGGGTTGAGGTCGGGTGATTGTGGCGGCCAGGTCATCTGATGCAACACTCCATCACTATCCTTTTTGGTCAAATAGCCCTTACACAGCCTGGAGGTGTGTTGGGTCATTGTCCTGTAGAAAAACACATGATAGTCCCACTAAGCGCAAAGCAGATGGGATGGCATATCGTTGCAGAATGCTGTGGTAGCCAGACAGGTGTGTGCCTTTCCAATAAATTGAATTTACCACAGGTGGACTCCAATCAAGTTGTAGAAACATCTCAACGATGATCAATGGAAACATGCACCTGAGCTCAATTTCGAGTCTCATAGTAAATGGTCTGAATACTTATAATAATAATAAATAAGAATAAAATAAAATAATAATAACATTTTCTTTTAATTAAATGTGTAATTTTTTCTAAAAACCTTTTTTCATTATGGGGCATTGCTTGTAGATTGATGAGGATATTTATTTATTGTAGAATAAGGCTGTAACGTAACAAAATGTGGAAAGACTTCAGTGACATAAATAAGGGATTAAAGACATCCAAAAAAAGTATATATATAGCATTTTATTTATTTATGTATAGACAGGAGTAATGTGTGGGGCAAAAAAAAGTATTTAGTCAAACACCAATTGTGCAAGTTCTCCCACTTAAAAAGATGAGAGAGGCCTGTAATTTTCATCATAGATACACTTCAACTATGACAGACAAAATGAAAAAAAATGTTTTTTTATACAAAGGGTATATAACAAAGTATTGAGATAAACTTTTGTTATTGACCAAATACTTATTTTCCACCATAACTTCCACCATAATTTGCAAATAAATTAATTAAAAATCCTACAATGTGATTTTCTGGAATTCTTTTTCTCATTTTGTCTGTCATAGTTGAAGTGTACCTATGATGAAAATTACAGGCCTCTCTCATCTTTTTAAGTGGGAGAACTTGCACAATTGATGGCTGACTAAATACTTTTTTGCCCCACTGTATATCATTTTTACATCATTGAGCAAATGTATTTACCTCTCTGCCATTTCTCTCATGTTCTATTAGGCCCACCGCTATGCCAATTCTCTCCTGTTCAATTAGACCCACCACTATGTCATTTCTCTCCTGTTCTATTGGACCCACCACTATGTCATTTCTCTCCTGTTCTATTGGACCCACCACTATGTAATTTCTCTCCTGTTCTATTAGACCCACCACTATGTAATTTCTCTCCTGTTCTATTGGACCCACCACTATGTCATTTCTCTCTTGTATTATTGGTTTTCATATCAACTTTATTTCGTTGTCCAGAAACAAAAGGCACAATTCTAGTTGTTGCAGCTTTAGACTCCCCCTCATAAAATAGATTTTCATCTGTCAGACATGAACCTCTACCAGGTGGACTGTATAGAACGGTGTGTTCATCTCTGTCAGATATGAACCTCTATCAGGTGGACTGTATAGAACGGTGTGTTCATCTCTGTCAGATATGAACCTCTATCAGGTGGACTGTATAGAACGGTGTGTTCATCTCTGTCAGATATGAACCTCTACCAGGTGGACTGTATAGAACAGTGTGTTCATCTCTGTCAGATATGAACCTCTACCAGGTGGACTGTATAGAACGGTGTGTTCATCTCTGTCAGATATGAACCTCTACCAGGTGGACTGTATAGAACGGTTTGTTCATCTCTGTCAGATATGAACCTCTATCAGGTGGACTGTATAGAACGGTGTGTTCATCTCTGTCAGATATGAACCTCTACCAGGTGGACTGTATAGAACGGTGTGTTCATCTCTGTCAGATATGAACCTCTATCAGGTGGACTGTATAGAATGGCGTGTTCTAATAAAACACTATAGGATTTGTCTCCAGATGGTTATGCATATTCATGACATGAGGCTAGTAGCTTAGCATCTCTCTCCATTGAATACAGGCAGTTGACTTCAACAACTCTCATAGAATATCGTTTTTTAAATGATTACAATAATTATTAGTATACACCAATCCAAAAAAAGGTGTGAGCTAGAGAACCAGCAGTGCCGCTTTGTGGACAACGACTCCCTTTGTTAGGGCGAAGAGACATCTTGTCAGTATATCCATAATCTTTGGTGTAGCCAACTCAACTCTCGCATGGCACTATTGGGCAGCAACGTGTGTAGTAAAAAAATCACTACATGAAAACCACTTCAAGCCATGCCCCCCAGTCTGCGGTCAGCAGATAGAATATTCTCAAATATATATGTTAAGTCAAACAAGGGGTAGCTTGCTCTCTACATAGTCTGATTCTAGACATAACAGTCATAATTCTAGGGCCCTCCGTTGAAGAGGTATTGACGAGCCAACTCCGAATATCCAAAGTTAAAAACTAATTTAAGGCGATACTTACTGGTGTTACTCAGATCTCTGATTTCCACCTCTTCATCTTTCAATGTGACAGTAATCTCTCCTTCCTTCTTCACTCCAAAAACTGCATCCTCCTCTTCTTTTACTGTAACATCCTCTTCCTCTTTCACTCTGAACGATTCTTCCTCTTCTTTCACGGTAACAGCCTCACCCTCTACTTCTTGTTTTACTGTGACATCCTCCTCTTCCTTCTCTTCTTTCACGACAATGTTCAGCCCCAGAACTTCTTTCTCCGTCCAGCAGACCTCCTCTTCTTTAACAGGAGGGGAGTAGTTTAGGGAGCTCATGTTCGGGGATGTTAGCTAGCTAGCTATCATTAGCGACTAGGCTAGTGCTAACTTAACCAGCCAGCTACTATAGCTGACTAATAAAAACGTAATATTAAATAGGTTAACAAGTAAATAAGTCAGAAGCGTGTCTAAAACACAGAAGCTAATATACACTGAAAGCGTCTAAATAGCTTGAATCTTTCGGCTATGTTGGCTAGCAAGCTACCGAGGTGGTTGACGAGCTGTTTATGAAGAACCGTCCACTAGATTATACGTCACCCTAGCAGCATTACCTGAAAGACGCACATCGCCGTCTGCTGACTGGAGTAGGAAACATATTTTATTGTCAGACAAAGATGTTTTGAAAGGGATTTAATTAAAGAATACTATTATATTAAGACGTCAAAGACAGGAATGTGTTGATTGATTAGTGCAAATATTTTTTTTTTACTACAGCACATTTAAGACAGTTTCATTAAGTTAAACTAAATCTAAATAAGTAGCTAGCTACTTGTAGGTCTATACTGCTCCTACATGGTGTAACAATACATCATGTAGATGTATATAATGGACAGACTAGGTCTATACTGCTCCTACATGGTGTAACAATACATCATGAAGATGTATATAATGGACAGACCAGGTCTATACTGCTCCTACATGGTGTAACAATACATCATGTAGATGTATATAATGAACAGACTAGGTATATACTGCTCCTACATGGTGTAACAATACATCATGTAGATGTACACTACCGTTCAAAAGTTTGGGGTCACTTGGAAATGTCCTTGCTTTTGAAAGAAAATCAAAAATGTTGACCATTAAAATAACATCACATTGATCAGAAATACAGTGTAGACATTGTTAATGGTGTAAATGAATATTGTAGCTGAAAACGACTGATTTTTTATGGAATATCTACATAGGCATACAGAGGCCCATTATCAGCAACCATCACTCCTGTGTTCCAATGGCACATTGTGTTATCTTATCCAAGTTTATCATTTTAAAAGGCTAATTGATCATTAGAAAACAATTTTGCAATTATGGTAGAGCCACTGAAAACTGTTGTGCTGATTTAACAAAGCTTTTGTAAACAGTTTTGTTGCATAACAATCAGGCAGTAGAACAACAATGATCATCACCCTCTTGACCAATCTTCCCTCCCCTTAACATTTGGTTTGATTCTGACCCTGTCAGTGTGCCATGTTGACCTAGGGTTTGATTCAGACACTGACAGTGTACCAGGTGGATATTGGGTTTGATTCAGAGCCTGCCAGTGTAACAAGTGGACATTGGGTTTGATTCAGAGCCTGCCAGTGTACCAGGTGGACATTGGGTTTGATTCAGACCCTTCCAGCATGGGCAGAAATGTATTCCAAGGTAAGTAACTTAGAACCACAGACGTTTCATGCATGACTAAAAACTCCTAAGTATTAGATTTACTGCCATGGTCTAGTATGTCACTGCATCAGACACCATTCACAATGCTGGCTGAGGTACGAGTAAAAATGACATTATTTCCTAATTGTAAAAAATGGCAAGGCCATTGTTGAGGAAGCAGGGGAAGTGTCGTGAGTAACAGAACTGCCTGAGATGTGGGAAGGGAAGCTGCTCACTGATTGGCTGTAGAGAAAAGGGTCCCTCCAAAAATCTGTCACTATTCCAACTGACATGTCAAATTCTCCCCCAAATCTACCACTAATAGGCCAAGCTTCCACAGACCCAGTCTTGTATTGGCAAACAGAACACATAATTTGACATTCAAATATGTCATTTTAAATAGCTCAATTCAATCCAGCTGGGCATTTTTAACACACACATTTGTTCCTGCTGTAGATGTTATGCCTTTGTACAGATCTAGGATCAGTTCTCCTTCACAATGCATACACAGTACTGGTCAATTGTTTGGACACACCTCCAAATTCAATGTTTTTTCTTTATTTTAACTATTGTCTACATTGTAGAATAATAGTGAAGACAACACAACTATTAAATAACACACATGGAATCATGTAGTAACCAAAAAAGTGTTAAACAAATCAAAACATACGTTATATTTGAGATTCTTCAAAGTATTCACCATGTGCCTTGATTACAGCTTTGCACCCTCTTGGCATTGGATGTTGGAGTTATTACATAAAACCAATCAGAATTCAGAATAATGCCAAAGTCAGGTGTGATGTAATATGGAGGACCAGCCTATTCCCTATGATGTAAACCACAACAGAAATAACTTAAAATGTAGAACTTAAAATTAAACCAATCGTTTGCACTCATGACTCGAGTGATTCAAGTAAATCAAAGTTTTGGAAAAACATAACGCCATCTAACCAAATATCAAAGAATGTTAGCAATATGCAGTTATCTTAGCCAGCCAGCTAACATTAGCGATTTTGCCAATGAGCTATGGTCAGTGAGCTGGAAGTACCTTAGACCCGTCTGAACCCAACTAACAAAATCCAACTAAAACATGACTGCAGATCAAAAGAGCAGAGATATACAGAATGATGTCAGGGAAAATCCCTAACTCCCAAAATAGATAGATTCCAGATGTCAGTTAGCAGCAGTAAGCCAAGGTGGAAAAGTTACAAAACGTCAGTAGTCTACTTCACAGAGAACATGCTGAAGAGTAGTTATGGGGAAACAAAGCTTCCTGAAGCATTGGCGCTTTCAGGCTGTTGTGTCAAAAATAGGTTAATTACTCAAGGCTTTGAGCAACACAGAATTTATAACAGCCACATTTTTATGTCCCACACCATAGCGCGTGCGCAGCGTAGCCTTTATGTCATCTACTAAACCACTGACTGTGTCCGAGAGCATCAAATCCATGCTGCATTGTGGGTAAACCGTTACTGGCTGACTGTTTTATAAATAATAATGAGTAGTTATTTATGATGCAAGGTTATTTGTAGATCAGTCAGTCCGCAGTCACCTGCACTGTCGCCTGCAATGTTGAACAAGCCCATTACCAAACCAATCAGGTGGTTGTTTAACGAAATGAATCGGGTTGATTTCCTTTGGCATTTTGAGCCCACGGCAAGAAGGCACCAGCGCCTACCCTGTTAACGGGTTCCCACTAGATAACACAACCACACAGTTCATGAAAAGCATGAGGTGTGGTTAATGTTTGCAAACTTGAGCTAGATATGGACCTAGTGTGACCTTCCTGGTCCAGTCCCTCAAGTCAGTGAGTCAACACAGGAAGGAGCAACGGATGGATAGTTCATTTATTTCCAAAGCTGCAATGATGGGACACACACAGTATGGATGAATGATCAGTAGTGACGGGATATAAATAGCACTCCCACAACAATTCTCCATAAATCTGCCCTATAATATACTAACAAAAAAACTATTGAAATGTCTATCAAAGTCATTGTGATCGTATAGTGGATTTAACAATTCCTAATCATTCTTAATTTACTATAATAAAAATGAATACATTGTTTCCATGTGTTTAATACTCACTGCATCAGAATAAACTATCATCCATTTTAGTATTAAAATATATCAAAATAACCTGAAATATGACTCAATGTCAAAAGAAGAAGAAGTATAATACACCTCAACTAACAAAACCGGGATAATAAACTGGCTGGTGTTCATGAGTTTATAAAACATAGACTTTATACATTTGTCATACATTACCTGTATTGACGGGACACACTGTGTGGATGAATGATCAGCAGTCGACAGGGTAAAAATAGCACTCCTAAAGAAGATGCATTTTCCAGTTAGCTACCAACTTGAAAGAGGTAACTTTAGCATAAAACCCACATGGAAAACGGAGATTTGGCAAATAACATATAAAGAGAGGCTTATTTGATGCCAAACCAACAACAGTAGTAACTAAAACATAAATTGTTAATGTATGATGTAAAAGGTGGATTTTATGATGTAATGTCAACTTTTTACATTTCTATCCCTGGACCATTCAATTTTCAATTTAGCCACAGCAATTCTCCATAAACCTGCTGTGGATTACCCAGAAACCCATACCTTTATCACTGAGGTGGAACGTTTAAATTCCTCGGCGTACACATCACAGACAAACTTAAATGGTCCACCAACACAGACAGCGTGGTGAAAAAGGCGCAACAGCACCTCTTTAACCTCAGGAGGCTGAAGAAATTTGGCTTGTCAAGTAAAACCCTGACAAACTTTTACAGATGCACAGTCGAGAGCATCCTGTCGCGCTGTATTACCACCTAGTATGGAAACTGACCCGCCCTCAACTGCAAGGCTCGCATCACCGGGGGCAAACTGCCTGCCCTCCAAGACACCTACAGCACCTGATGTCACAGAAAGGCCGAAAAGATCATCAAGGACAACCACCCGAGCCACTGCCTGTTCAACGCTGGGACTGAGAGACTGAAAATCAGCTTCTATCTATCTCACTAGCTCAGAGAGGCTGCTGGCTACATTGAGACTCAAATCACTGGCCACTTTAAAAAATTGATCACTAGTCACTTTAAACAATGACACTTTAATCATGTTAAGATATCTTACATTACTCATATCACATGTATATACTGTATTATATACCATCTACGGCACCTTGCCTATGCCTTGCCATCGCTCATCCATATATTTATATGTAATACAGTTGCCTATGCCCTCTTGAAGCATGTGGGAACAACAGACTGGGATAGGGATTGATTGAATATGTCCGTAAACACACCAGCCAGCTGTTCTGCGCATGCTCTGAGGGCGCGGCTCCTCTAAAGAAGAGGAGGTCTGCTGGACGGAGAATGAAGCTCTCGTCAAAGAGGTAGGAGGAGAGGCTGTTACAATACAAAAAGTAGATGCTGAGGCTGTTACAGTGAAATAAGAAGAGAAAGACGTTTCAGTGAAATAAGAGGAAGACGCGTTCAGAGTGAAAGAGGAGAAGGAAGAGGAGGCTGTTACAATACAAAAACAAGTAGACAGTGAGGGTGTTACCGGGAAAGAAGAAAAATACGTTACAGTAAAAGAAGAGGAAGAGGCGTTCAGAGTGAAAGAGAAGGAGGATGTTACAGTAAAAGAAGAGGCAGAGAAAGAGGAAGTTGCAGTTTTTGGAGTGAAAGAGGAGGAGGGGGAGATTACTGTCACATCGAAAAAGGAAGCGGAGGAAACTGGATATCTGGGCCCGGTTTCCCAAACTCATCTTAAGGCATCCAATGGTTCTAACGATGAACGTGCCCTGGTTTACACTCGTAAGTACTGTCTTAACTACAGAGGCACAAGCTCTGCAGTTGTTGAACTGATGTGTGGTGTTAAAGGGGAAATATGCAATTGCTACATCAATATTTAAATGTTTTATTATTTATTTATAGCCATTGATTCTTGAAGAATATAACACATGCCTCATGAGCTTAGTTCAACTGTTGTACCCCATCAGAACCCCAAATAACCTGTTTTACTCCAATGTTTAGAAACAATGTAAACCAACACTGTATAGCCTCAACATGGTTAAAACTATAATGTTGGTATCATGGACGGTCAGTCCTTGTATCCATGTCTATGAATTTGAGACTAGTTACATTTCTCCAGCCCCATCCATCTTATTAGCAAAACAGTGGTGCAATTACAGCTTTGTTATTGCTTGTACTGCATATTGGTTGATTGATTGTTGTGTGGCTTTTTTAAAGGGGCAACTTAGTTTTTAAACATAAACAAAATGGCAGCCCAGAGACCTGAGCTGTGTTAGAATATATATATATATATATATATTTTTTTTTTTAAATTTTATTAACAACAAATCAATACATAAAGCACATGAGGGAACACAAGCATACATAGATTACAAACAATGTTAGAATACTCATACTAACTGTGCTATTTGTGACGTGAATTGAGTATATAGTATGCTTATTGGTCATAGTATGATGAAGTTAGTATGCCAAAAGTTCCCGGATGTCGTACTACATTCGCCAAGAATTGGGTGTGGTTGAACTATTTTCAGATTTGAACAAAATGGCGGAAAATGCGCATCCCAAAGTTCGACGAGAGAATTGAACTGATTTTTAACTAATTATGACAAATATTAAGAAAAGGTTGAGCAATGTAATGACTTTTCAAATAAGTCACCTTACACATTGTTAGTTACGCTATCCTTAAAACCGCATAGCATATCTTCACAGCCGTATGTACCAGTTTGTCAACTAGCTACCTAATGTTAGTTGGCTACTAATACATCAAACTTGCCAGTATATTTACTATATTCTAACTAACTATCCAACATTTATTGACTTGATTATTAACGTCATTCTTAGCCAATGGACATTGTTAATTTGGGTGCGTTCATAAATTCGCTCTGGTTCTCCACTCTAATTTCAGAGCAGTCTTGTCTGAGTACCAGAGCGCAGAATAACTGATGAATTTACTGACGCTCAACACCCGTTGAATATGGCCGGTGTCATTAAACGTCTGCAAAAAAGCTCAAATTAAGTTGTTGCCAGCAGCACAGTTAGTCACCAACGTTCTGGATAACATGAAACCGCCTAACCAGCTCTGCTAGGGAAAGTAAAATGGTCAGAGTAAGGTTTTCTCTCATTTGTGCTAGCAAGCTATCCAACGTTAGCCAGTTAGCTTGGGTGCTTTACTGTCGTTGTGAGGTCAGAATGCTTGGATTGACCCTACTTCTCAGCCATATAGTATTAGTTTACAAACAGTGGCGTTATACGAGCTCATGTTTTGGTTTCTGATGGGGTAATACAGTTGAAACATTTGAGGCATTTATAAGTTATACTTTTCAAGAATCAATGGTTATATTGTAAATGGGTCGTTAACTGCCAGTGAAGATTCCCTCTTAGCAAGGTGTTGCTGAAATAATGTTAGCCGCTAATCGCTAGCTAGCTTGCTAAACATATTAAGAGTCAAACGTAGCTAGCTAATACTGCCTGGTGCCAGTGCTTTTGTAGGCCTAGATAAGCATGTTTGTGCAGCAGTATCTTATCAGAGAGGTATGAATATGTTGGCTAGCTAGCCGGCTACATGAAGTAAGAAAAAATGTAAAGTAACATCTAATTAGTGTCACCTGGAAACACTGACCAACACTTTGGTTCCTACCATGTCTTCTTCTCTGAGGTTTGTCAGACTACACTCATCAGGTGTATTGCTGCCCCTAAAACACCTACTGTACAGGGTTGTAAAATATACCCCCAAAACACCTACTGTACAGGGTTGTAAAATAAACACCTACTGTACGGGGTTGTACAATATACCCCCAAAACACCTACTGTACGGGGTTGTAAAATATACCCCCAAAACACCTACTGTACACAGGTTTGTAAAATATACCACCAAAACACCTACTGTACGGGGTTGTAAAAAATACCCCCAAAACAATCATACTAATTACAAAAAATAAAAATTAACAGTTTGACTAGTGCAATTTCTCACTTGCGCTATAAACACAACAAAGTCCACCTTCACTATTAGTGTGTTGGGATCCTTCTCCTGCATGGCTTCACTGCAGACTGTGGGACATCCACTACCTTCTCCTCTCCTCACCCCTTCAGCTATTTTCACTGCCTCCACATAGGACACCTTCTGTATGGGCCTGATCCTAGCTACTGTGACCTCCTTCATCCATACAGGGCACGCCGGGAACTTGGGAGTGTGATTCCCACAATTACAACATGCTTCATCTGACATTTATTCCTTTGACAAACACTTGCCACATGTCCAAACATTTTTACAATTGTAACACTGCAGCGGCTTCTGTATATCTTACTTACCAATGTTTTACATAAGATGGGAGAACCACTTCACCAAACCACAGTAAAACCTTCTATCATTTGTTTTAATCAACGTGCGTATACCTGAAATGTTACCCCTAAACCACACAAAGCTTTCCCCTTTTGCGCTATTGACACACAATCAGCATCATACCGCTCCTGGTCACTCGAAACGATTCCACTTTACCCAATTCATCCTTCACCATCTTTGAGACCGCGAACGGGTCACCCAAAAAACATCCTTGCTGATGATTCCCACTTCAACCATAAACTGCAGTTCATGACCAACTTTAACCCTTTTCACTCCACTGTTCTTCACCATCGTCCACTCATTCTCAACTGTACAGAGTCAATGTGTGGGGGTACCGGTTAGTTGAGGTAATATGTACATATAGGTAGAGATAAAGTGACTGCATAGATAATAACAACAGAGCATAGCAGCGGTGTAAAAAGGTGGGGAGGGGCAGTGCAAATAGTCTGGGTAGCCATTTGATTAGATGTTCAGGAGTCTTATGGCTTGGGGAAAGAAGCTGTTTAGAAGCCGCTTGCCGTGCTGTAGCAGGGAGAACAGTCTATGACTAGGGTGGCTGGAGTCTTTGACAATTTTTAGGGCCTTCCTCTGACACAGCCTGGTATAGAGGTCATGGATGGCAGGAAGCTTGGCCCCAGTGATGTACTGGGCCATTCGCACTACCCTCTGTAGTGCCTTGTGGTCAGAGGCCGAGCAGTTGCCATACAAGGCAGTGATGCAACCAGTCGGGATGCTATCGATGGTGCAGCTGTAGAACCTTTTGAGTATCTGAGGACCCATGCCACATCTTTTCAGTCTCCTGAGGGGAAATACGTTTAATCGTGCCCTTTTCACAACTGTCTTGGTATGCTTAGACCATGTTAGTTTGTTGGTGATGTGCTGACCTGCTCAACTACAGCCCCGTTGATGAGAATGGGGGCGTGCTCGGTCCTCTTTTTCCTGTAGTCCACAATCATCTCCTTAGTCTTGATCACGTTTCCTTGCACCACACGGCCAGGTCTCTGACCTCCCTATAGGCTGTCTCGTCGTTGATCAGGCCTACCACTGTTGTCATCGGCAAACTTAATGATGATGTTGGAGTTGTGCCTGGTTGTGCAGTCATGAGTGAACACGGAGTACTGGACGGGACTGAGCACGCATCCTTTAGGGGCCCCTGTGTTGCGGATCAGCATGGCGGATGTGTTGTTACATACACTTACAACATGGGGGCGGCCCATCAGGAAGTACAGGATCCAGTTGCAGAGGGAGGTGTTTAGTCCCAGGTTCCTTAGTTTATTGATGAGCTTTGAGGGCACGATGGTGTTGAATGCTTAGCTGTAGTCAATGTATAGCATTCTGACATAGGTGTTCCTTTTGTCCAGGTGGGAAAGGGCAGTGTGGAGTGCAATAGAGATTGCATCATCTGTGGATCTGTTAGGGCGGTATGCAAATTGAAGTGGGTCTAGGGTTTCTGGGATAATGTTGTTGATGTGATCCGTGGCCAGCCTTTCAAAGCACTTCATGGCTACAAACGTGAGTGCTACAGGTCGGTAGTCATTTAGGCAGGTTACCTTAGTGTTCTTGGGCACAGGGACTATGGTGGTCTGCTTAAAACATGTTGGTATTACAGACTCGGACAGGGAGAGGTTGAAAATATCTATAGACTCTTGCCGGTTGGTCAGCACATGCTCACAGTAAACATCCTGGTAATCCGTCTGGCACTGCGGCCCTGTGAATGTTGACCTGTTTAAAGGTCTTACTCACATCGGCTGCGTAGAGCGTGATCACACAGTCTTCCGGAACAGCTGGTGCTCTCATGCACGTGTCAGTGTTATTTGCCGTAGTTTAGCTCGTCTGCTAGGCTTGTGTCACTGGACATCTATCGGCTGTGCTTCCCTTTGTAGTCTGTAATGGTTTGCAAGCCCTGCCACATCCGACGAGCGTCAGAGCCTTTGTAGTACTATTCAATCTTATTGACACTTTGCCTGTTAGATGGTTCGTCGGAGGGCATAGCGGGATTTCTTATAAGCTTCCGGGTTAGAGTCCCGCTCCTTTAAAGCAGCAGCTCTAGCCTTTAGCTCAGTGCGGATGTTGCCTGTAATCCATGGCTTCTGGTTGGGGTATGTACGTACGGTCACTGTGGGGACAACGTCATCGATGCACTGATTGATGAAGCCAATGACCTTTGTGGTGTACTCCTGAATGCTATCGGAGGAATCCTGGAACATATTCCAGGCTGTGCTAGCAAAACAGTTCTGTAGCTTAGCATCTGCTTCATCTGACCACTTTCTTATTGATCGAGTCACTGGTGCTTCTTGCTTTAATTTGAGCTTGGAATCAGGAGGATGGATAGATTTGCCAAATGGGGTGCGGGGTAGAGCTTTGTATGTGTCTCTGTGTGTGGAGTAAAGGTGGTCCAGAGTTGTTTTCCCTCTGGTTGCTCATTTAACATGCTGATAGAAATTTGGTAAGACGGATTTAAGTTTCCCTGCATTAAAGTCCCCGGCTACTAGGAATACTGCCTCTGGGGGAGCTTTTCCTGTTTGTTTATGGCGGAATACAGCTCAGCGGTCTTAGTGCCAGCCTCAGTCTGTGGTGGTATGTAAAACAGCTACGAAAAATACAAATAAACTCTCTAGGTAGATAGTGTGGTCTACAGCTTATCATGAGGTACTCTACCTCAGGCGAGCAATACCTCGAGACTTCCTTAGATATCGTGCACTAGCTGTTATTTACAAAAATATATAGTCCACCTCCCCTTGTCTTACTAGACGCCGCTGTTCTATCCTGCTGGTACAGCGTATAATATACAGCGTGACATCGGTCACCAAGATGGCATAGCAGTCAGACGTCCGGCGCGGCTCGGACCGGAACATACCGGACCTGTACATACTGTACTACCAACATTATCTGCCCGAGGAAGTTATCCAGCTGGCTCCTCCGTCGCGATGTTACCTGAAAGCCCATCTGTGGCCCGCTAATCGTTAGCTGTCTTATCGGCTGCTATCTGAATAGATCTATCGGACAATTATTTTATTTTTTTCTTGGGCCTCTATAACTATATCTATTTTTTTGCGAATTGGATTGATCCCCTCTACCACACGGAACCCCACTAATCCTACCGACGGAAACGCACGAGGTGGCTAAAAACAGACCTCCATCCTATGCTAGCTTGCTACCGTTGACCCGGCTAGCTGTCTGAATCGCTGTGACCGCAACCAACCTCACTACTCACTGGACCCTTTTGATCACTCGACTAAGCATGCCTCTCCTTAATGTCAATATGCCTTGTCCATTGCTGTTCTGGTTAGTGTTTATTGGCTTATTTCACTGTAGAGCCTCTGGTAGCCTTGGTTTCATGCATGTTAACATTAGAAGCCTCCTCCCTAAGTTTGTTTTATTCACTGCTTTAGCACACTCTGCCAACCCGGATGTTTTAGCTGTGTCTGAATCCTGGCTTAGGAAGACCACCAAAAATTCTGAAATGTTCATCCCTAACTACAACATTTTCAGACAAGATAGAACTGCCAAAGGGGGAGGTGTTGCAATCTACTGCAAAGATAGACTGCAGAGTTCTGTCTGACTATCCAGGTCTGTACCCAAAAAATTTGAACTTCTACTATTAAAAATCCACCTCACTAAAAACAAGTCTCTCACCGTTGCCGCCTGCTATAGACCACCCTCTGCCCCCAGCTGTGCTCTGGACACCATATGTGAACTGATTGCCCCCCATCTATCTTCAGAGCTCGTGCTGCTAGGCGACCTAAACTGGAACATGCTTAAACATTAACACTCCAGCCATCCTACAATCTAAGCTTGATGCCCTCAATCTCACACAAATTATCAATGAACCTACCAGGTACCTACCTAAAGCCATAAACACGGGCACCCTCATAGATATCATCCTAACCAACTTGCCCTCTAAATACACTTCTGCTGTCTTCAACCAAGATCTTAGCGATCACTGCCTCATTGCCTGCATCCGTAATGGGTCAGCGGTCAAACGATCTCCACTCATCACTGTCAAACGCTCCCTGAAACACTTCAGCGAGCAGTTCTTTCTAATCGACCTGGCCGGGGTATCCTGGAAGGATATTGATCTCATCCCGTCAGTAGAGGATGCCTGGTTATTTTTTAAATGCCTTCCTAACCATCTTAAATAAGCATGCCCCATTCAAGAAATTTAGAACCAGGAACAGATATAGCCCTTGGTTCACCCCAGACCTGACTGCCCTTAACCAACAAAAAAACATCCTATGGCGTTCTGCATTAGCATCAAACAGCCCCCGTGATAAGCAGCTATTCAGGGAAGCTAGAAACCAATATACACAGGCAGTTAGAAAAGCCAAGGCTAGCTTTTTCAAGCAGAAATTTGCTTCCTGCAACACTAACTCAAAAAAGTTCTGGGTCACTGTAAAGTCCATGGAGAATAAGAACACCTCCTCCCAGCTGCCCATTGCACTGAAGATAGGAAACACTGTCACCACTGATAAATCCACTATAATTGAGAACTTCAATAAGCATTTTTCTACGGCTGGCCATGCTTTCCACCTGGCTACCCCTACCCTGGTCAACAGTAATGCACCCCCACAGCAACTCGCCCAATCCTTCCCCATTTCTCCTTCTCCCAAATCCAGTCAGCTGATGTTCTGAAAGAGCTGCAAAATCTGGACCCCGACAAATCAGCCGAGCTAGACAATCTGGACCCTTTCTTTCTAAAAAATTATCTGCCGAAATTGTTGCCACCCCTATTACTAGCCTGTTCAACCTCTCTTTCGTGTCGTCTGAGATTCCCAGAGATTGGAAAGCAGCTGCGGTCATCCCCTCTCTTCAAAGGGGGGGGGGTGGGGGGGGGGACACTCTTGACCCAAACTGCTACAGAGCTACATCTATCCTACCCTGCTTTTCTAAGGACTTCGAAAGCCAAGTCAACAAACAGATTACCGACCATTTCGAATATCACCATACCCTCTCTGCTATGCAATCTGGTTTCAGAGCTGGTCATGGGTGCACCTCAGCCACGCTCAAGGTCCTAAACGATATCTTAACCGCCATCGATAAGAAACATTACTGTGCAGCCGTATTCATTGATCTGGCCAAGGCTTTCGACTCTGTCAATCACCACATCCTCATTGGCAGACTTGACAGCCTTGGTTTCTCAAATGATTGCCTCGCCTGGTTCACCAACTCCTTCTCTGATAGAGTTCAGTGTGTCAAATCGGAGGTTCTGTTGTCTGGACCTCTGGCAGTCTCTATGGGGGTTCCACAGGGTTCAATTCTTGGACCGACTCTCTTCTCTGTAAACATCAATGATGTCGCTCTTGCTATTGGTGAGTCTCTGATCCACCTCTACGCAGACGACACCATTCGGTATACTTCTGGCCCTTCTTTGGACACTGTGTTAACAACCCTCCAGGCAAGCTTCAATGCCATACAACTCTCCTTCCGTGGCCTCCAATTGCTCTTAAGTACAAGTAAAACTAAATGCATGCTCTTCAACCGATCGCTGTCTGCACTTGCCCGCCTGTCCAACATCACTACTCTGGGCGGCTCTGACTTAGAATACGTGGACAACTACAAATACCTAGGTGTCTGGTTAGACTGTAAACTCTTCTTCCAGACCCACATCAAACATCTCCAATCCAAAGTTAAATCTAGAATTGGCTTCCTATTTCACAACAAAGCATCCTTCACTCATGCTGCCAAACATACCCTTATAAAACTGACCATCCTACCAATTCTCGACTTTGGCGATGTCATTTACAAAATAGCCTCCAATACCTACTCAACAAATTGGATGCAGTCTATCACAGTTCCATCCGTTTTGTCACCAAAGCCCCTTATACTACCCACCATTGCGACCTGTATGCTCTCGTTGGCTGGCCCTCGCTTCATACTCGTCGCCAAACCCACTGACTCCATGTCACCTACAAGACCCTGCTAGGTAAAGTCCCCCCTTATCTCAGCTCGCTGGTCACCATAGCATCACCCACCTGTAGCACGCACTCCAGCAGGTATATCTCTCTGGTCACCCCCAAAACCAATTCTTTCTTTGGCCGCCTCTCCTTCCAGTTATCTGCTTCCAATGACTGGAACGAACAACAAAAATCTCTGAAACTGGAAAAACTTATCTCCCTCACTAGCTTTAAGCACCAGCTGTCAGAGCAGCTCACATATTGCTGCACCTGTACATAGCCCATCTATAATTTAGCCCAAGCAACTACCTCTTTCCCTACTGTATTTATTTTATTTATTTATTTATTTTGCTCCTTTGCACCCCATTATTTTTATTTCTACCTTGCACATTCTTCCACTGCAAATCTACCATTCCAGTGTTTTACTCGCTATATTGTATTTACTTTGCCACCATGGCCTTTTTCTGCCTTTACCTCCCTTATCTCACCTCATTTGCTCACATCGTATGTAGACTTGTTTCTACTGTATTATTACTCCATGTGTAACTCTGTGTTGTTGTATGGGTCAAACTGCTTTGCTTTATCTTGGCCAGGTCGCAATTGTAAATGAGAACTTGTTCTCAACTTGCCTACCTGGTTAAATAAAGGTGAAATAAAATAAATAAATAAAAAATAACCAGTCAGCTGTATGTTGATAATGTTGTTGTTTAGCCACGACTCCGTGAATCATAAGATATTACAGTTTTGAATGTTCCTTTGGTAGTTTAGTCTTCCGCGTAGGTCATCAATTTTACTTTCCAAAGATTGCACGTTTGCTAGCAGAATGGAAGGAAGTGGGGGTTTATCGATCACCTACAAATTCTCAGAACGCAGCCTGCCCTTTGGCCCCTGTTTCTCCCACTTCTCTTCACGCAATTAACGGGGATCTGGGCCTGTCCCCGGGAAAGCAGTATATCGTTCACGTCGGGCTCGTCGGACTTATTAAAGGAAAAAAATGATTCTGCCAGTCCGTGGTGAGTAATCGCAGTTTTAATGTCCTGAAGAGACGCTACCGTCATAAGAGACGGTAGCGACAACATTATGTACAAAATAAGTTTAAAAAATAAGTTCCAAACAACGCAAAGAAACTATCAAAAAACCACAATGGGTTGGGAATACGTAAAACGTCAGCCTTGCTCTCCGTCTTAAAGATAGTTATACCATGCTCCACATTGGATCCAACCTCAACAAATTGATGTTTATAATGTTTGTTGTCTACTTGATTTCCAGTAAGGTCTCGTTAGTCTGTTAGGACACAGAGATTCTTAGCTCATAATGTGTAGAGAACTGTTCCTTGATGTATAAGCTATTGTACAACACACAGAGCTAATTTCCTTTATTCAGGACATTTAGAATGACAACACATTACAGAGTAGCCTAGTGGGATTATTCACAAAATTATCTGGTGATCAGGTTATGAAATGTCATGACAAAGACATTTTAGTTTCCACGTTTCACCAAAAATATTACATGATTTATAGTCCTAGGTCTATGTTGTTAGGTGAAGTTATGGGCCAATTTGGCATACACAACGTGTACAAACACTCATTGTCAGGCTAATGGTAAAGCTATCCAAAGAGCATTTTACTTGTTGAAGTATAAAGCAGTTGATTTGCGGCAATAACACAAACATTATGTTAAGCAGGAGATTCAAACGAGCCTTACAATTATAATCCAAAGTTGTAATATTCAGAACACATAGTGGAAAAACTAAAACCTTCGTACAAAACTGGCGGTTTCCACATTAGCAGGGAGGAGTTTCTACAACCAAATTGCCTGCGCATTGTCCTCCTGACACAATTTTTGCAAACACAGAAAGGGGCCCATATTGGGGGCCAATAGTTGTCTGGCACACTGCTTAGGATTTCACAACTTTATTATAACTGAACAGTCATCGATGTTACTATTAATGTGAAAACAAGACAAAATATGACTTGTTGCTAACTTGACTGTCTTAATTGTCAAATAATTTAATAGACGTCAATTATTGTACAACTTCATGGGTACGCTCTGGGCATCACCTTTCATCTCAAATAAACAATGGATTTCTGCTGTTGTGGGCCTTTAACCATCTGTCTGACTTTGTTGTTCACTCAGGAGAGAGACAGGACTATCGTGGATCATCTGGGGAGCCTCAACAACCTCATGATGCTGAAGAGGCAGAGAAGAGTCTCTCCAGATCAGAACACCTCAAGAAACACCAGCAGAGACCCACAGGAAAGAAATCTAATTACTGCTCTGACTGTGGGAAATGTTGCAAATATTCATCAGACCTTAAAATACACCAACGAGTACACACAGGAGAGAAATCTCACCACTGTTCAGATTGTGGGAAAAGCTTTTCAACATCACAGATTTTGAAGCTGCACCAGAGAACACACACAGGAGAGAAATCTCATATCTGTGATCAATGTGGGAAGAGTTTTACTCAGTCAGGCTCCCTGAAATCACACCGGAAACTACACACAGGAGAGAAACCTTATAGCTGTATTCAATGTGGGAAGAGTTTTACTACATCTAGCAATCTGACTATACACCAGAGAACACACACAAGAGAGAAATCTTATAGCTGTAATCAATGTGGGAAGAGTTTTAATACATCTAGCCATCTGACTACACACCAGCGAGTACACACAGGAGAGAAGCTTCACCACTGCTCAAATTGTGGGAAAAGCTTTTCAACATCACAGTCTTTGAAGCTACACCAGAGAACACACACAGGAGAGAAATCTCGTAGCTGTGATCAATGTGGAAAGAGTTTTACTCAGTCAGTCTCCCTGAAATCACACCAGAAACTACACACCGGAGAGAACCCTTATAGCTGTATTCAATGTGGGAAGAGTTTTACTACATCTAGCAATCTGACTATATGCCAGAGAACACATACAGGAGAGAGATCCTTTAGTTGTAATCAATGTGGGAAGAGTTTTGTTCAGTCTAGCGATCTGACAGTACACCAGAGAACACACACAGGAGAGACATATTTTAGCTGTGATCAGTGTGACAAGAGATACTCTGATAAAAGATCTCTGATCAAACATCAGAAAATACATGAAGGAGTTGTTTCATGATATCAATTAAATAATTTCACAATGTAGAATGTTTTTAACATTGTAGTAGGTGTATTTTAAGGAATCTCACAATGTAGAACCCTAAATGTTTGCCCCATTCAATTGATTTCAGCATGATTTTGATATTAGCCTCTGGAAAAATCCAAGGTCTGAATTGAATGAGTACTATTTATGTGATTTATCAAAAAGTGACTAACACAAAAAGAGCTGTGTTTCAATTACGGTACCATGTTGGTGACCCACTTGAATCAAAATGTAACTAGCTGTTTACCACGTTGGTGACCCACTGGAATCAAAATGCACACTTCAAAATGTAGCTAGCTGTTTTCTACAAATTGTCCTCTAACCAGTGATGTACACATTATTCCCAGATTATGTGTGGTTTTTGAGCTGTTAGTTTTTACATCTCCCTCCTCTCGCACAATTGATTTCAACATGATATCGATGAGTGATGAATAAGTGTTGTGTTCCTTTGGTTCGCGACCCCTAAATTTAAATGCATCACTCCAAAATGTAGCTGACTGTCTTGTTTTATGATTCCATGCATCACCATTAAGTGAATTGTTGCCAAAGAGGTGTACATTTGGTTTTGATATTTCATATTTACAATTCATGTAACATTTAGTAATCATAAATATTTATGCAACCAACTGATCATTTTCGGGTATAATTATATTGACATTGTTGCCCTGCTTTTATAGTATCAGGGTTAATTCCGAGTGAACCATTATGACACACCCCTCACTACTGTCATTGGTTACACTAATTGCACTGTTTGTCTACATAACCTGGTTCAAGTATTCATGACATTACCCTGAGGAAGGCACAGTGATGCCCGAAACGTTGGTAAATACCCATTAAATTGCTGGGAGTTTATATATGGAGTGTGCGACTTTCTTTATTTTGATAGTTTATTCACTGTTAGTCAGCACCTCCACACAAACTATTTTTCTGGGTGTGAGCCAGCTCATGTTTTTAAAGGCTAGGTAACAACACATCTGCCACGCTGATCCTCAACTCAGGGGTGCTCAGCCCCCTCCTGTACTCCCTGTTCACTCATGACTGCACGGCCAGGCACAACTCCAACACCATCATTAAGTTTTCCGATGCCATAACAGTGATAGGCCTGATCACTAACAACGACGAGACAGCTTATAGGGAGGAGGTCAGAGACCTGTCCGTGTGGTGCCAGGAAAACAACCACTCCCTCAAAGTGATCAAGACAAAGGAGATGATTGTGGACTACAGGAAAAGGAAGACCGAGCACGCCCCCATTCTCATCAACGGGTAGAGAGCGTCAAGTTCCTTGGTGTCCACTTTACTAACAAACTATCACACCAAGACAGTCGTGAAGAGGAGACAACGCCTATTCCCCCTCAGGAGACAGAAAAGATTTAGTATGGGTCCTCAGATCCTCAAAAGGTTCTATAGCTGCACCATTGAGAGCATCCTGACTGGTTGCATCCCTGCCTGGTATGGAACTGCTCTGCCTCCGACCGCAAGGCACTACAGAGGGGAGTGCGTACAGCCCAGTACATCACTGGGGCCAAGCTTCCTGCCATCCAGGACCTCTATACCAGGCACTGTCAGAGGAAGTCCCCTTTGTTACCGGTACCGGTACCCCCTGTATATAGTCTAGCTATTGTTATTTAACTTCTACTCTTTAATTACTTGTTCCTTTTATTTCTTATTTTAATTTGTACCAGCATTGCTGGTTAGGGGCTTGTAAGTCAGCATTTCACTGTAAGGTCTACACCTGTTGTATTCGGTGCATGTGACAAATAACATTTGTTAGACCAGACTCATAGTTCAGAATGAATGACTGACTGCCCAGTTCACCGTCTCACCTCATACTGTATTGGAGCAGCAGCAGCTGCTGACTGCCAGGTTCAACTTCAGTTCACTAGGTTTGGATTATTTCCTCAACTATATTCTTTACCATATATTGTATATCGTTTCGAAAAAGCCAACATGGCTTTACACTCTGTTAGCAATTGGATATGTAGATGGGTGAGCCGGTCAAGGATCGATTCAGACTAAGTGGTAAATTTTATGACAAGTAAACAGTTTATTCAGAGTGAAAATATGTATTACAACGTAATTACGGCTCTTCCGTTAGTTCGTGTGGAACGGCAGGCAGAGAGAGCGTAAACAGTCAGCACAGCTCTTATATACGTCACAGAAAGTAGGTTGACCCTAGGAAGATCGGATCTCCGGATTGGTTCAGCTGGTTGTAGTCTGTAGTCTTCCGCCATTGGCTCAGTTGTCTGTCCGTCATCGTAGGATCTTCTTCGGGCACACAGTGTTCGGTTAAAAATAAAAGGAGATTATGTGTGTAATGTGGGAGCTATCCTGTAGGGGACCCCACAGGCTTTACTGTGAGTTGTAGCCATGTAATTAGCAGTAAGTTAGTCACCTGCATACGAAATAGCAATTCCTTACAAAACCCTCTCTTCACGTCTCACCAGAGACGTGACACAACCTAACTGGATCCAGACACAAAGAGAAACTTTTCCCATAAGGACTATGAAATAAGGCACGGTATTAAACAGAAATAGATATTTATGTATTACCATCATGTTCTCCATTCAATCCCACTATGTACTAAGTTGGCTACCAGCCACCTAGGAACTTACAACCCTCATTTAACAGAGCGGAGAACAGCTCAAAATAAAAGTAAAAATTATTGTCCACATTAGCCAACTTTTTCCAGCAGGAAAAAGTTTCTGATACCCTCTCTTCACATCTCCTAAGAGATGTGATATAGTCCAGATACATTACTCCAAGCAAAAACGAAGACATAATCCAAAAAGGAAAAATATCCTAAACTAGGTATGTCTATCCGGAAATGGCCCACAAAGAAAAATAATTTCCCCCTCTTCCCATCCCAGATGGGACACGACATACAATGGAGAAGCTTAATCAATAAAAGCAACTGGATCCCCCTTTTTACTCCTGCTAGGGTGTCACTCAATTATCCTTTATTTCAGCAGTCATAGCATTTCATGAAAATAATAAACAGTTTATTACTAATTACAAGTGATATATGCCTTTGTTTCCCCCTTGTCACCCACTAGGGTGTCACTTATCAAAAACAGGATAAAACTTTATTGTTATTGACATGTAAGATGTAGGATAAAACTTTGGTCATGGAAAACAGAGTAAAGAATTATTAGAAACCATCTGGTCCTCTCAGCTACTTCTATCCTGTACCAGGTGGGCTCCATGCCACCCAGGGACTCCAAACCATGTGTCATCATCAGTCAGTCCCATCCTCCCCTGAAAGCATGCGTCCGTATCAGCATCGCCAACTGGAGCATCAAGCAAAGGCATATGCCTGAAGCCCTCACCACATCTGTAACAGACTTGTCAAAACACAGCATGATGCAAGCAGCACATCACATCAATAACAAATAATACAAGAATTAGGGTCAGAAATCCAGTAACCATCCTACCAGTGCACTTACCAAACCAGGCCAAGAGAACAGACTCCTCCACCCCCCCCCGTGGACCTCATCTTAGCAGATAGTGCATCAACCCCGCCTTAGATTGTGAAGTTTAAAAACTATCATCTGGACTGGTATTAGGAATATACGTGCAACATTGTTTACCGAACATCTTGCAGACGTCCCCCTGACTGGCAAGAAGCATATCCAAGGCAAGTCTATTCTGTCTGGAAACCCCAAATGTGGCCTCAAGCTGTTCAGACATACTAGTGAGTGCATCACGGGAGTAATTCACAAAACGCTGTTGATCATAGTAGATATAATTAATCCATGCAGTCTGTCCAGCATCCACCATGGCTGGACCCATAGTAGGTAGTAAGTGCCAGAGTCCATCATTCCTACCCAAGGCCTGAAACTCATGAGGAATCCCCACTGGCACTCCCAACAGGTTAGTGTATGTCAACTACATCCTCTGTCCATGGAGCACTACTACATTTGTCTCCCATGGGATGGAATGTTTTCAGGTCCCCTGGTTACAGAACTCAGCAGCTGTTCAGCAACAACATCAACAATGGTCAGTGGAATTATCAAACTGGTCAGACCACACGTACCTTGCCATTCTCCTCTAAGAATGGGTCTCAGCCCTCTTTTGGCTTCACTCATCCACCATACATCAGCCAGACCACTAGTTTGGTTTAGGCCTGTAACTGGCCAAGTGGAATTAATGGTTTATGTTACTCCTGCAATCAGCTTCAGGCAATCTCCCATAATCAATGCCATTACCTGTACCCGTGATGCACTCGTAATTGCCCCCATATGCCTCAACACCCCAAGAGGCCCGATGAGGAGGTACTGCAGGAAACACAAGGCTCAAAGAGGAACAGAGGGTTGAATTGGGCTTAACCTGGTAAAAACTTCTCAAAATACACAACCACCCCTCTCCTTCTCCTACAGCAAATGGGTGTAGCCAGAACAGGTCTAGCATAACTTCAAATAATACAGTCCTTTCCTCTCAGGGTTTTAGCTGTGTACCTCATATAAGACAGCCACAAATTGTCCCTACTATCAAAACCAGTCTCAGTTTCTAATTGATCAATAGCCGAATAGTCTCTAACATTAATTACCTGAATGGTATTTTTTAACACAGTGGTGGTAGAGGAGTGTGTCCGGTTACCTCTGGTCTTGGCAGTACCTTGATAGAAAACACACCCATCATGTCTGTCCTCGTCCTTTGTAGTCCGAGGGTGTGAGTTCCTGCATCAGAGAGCTTAATAGTTTTGATGGTTAGTAGGATTTCATCACCTTTACAAAGTTCAACATTGCTCCCAGATTTCCCCATATCATGGAAAACCTATCCACCCTTGTGGGATCCTCCATGCTATAAGGATACCCTCTTCTCCAATCCCAGAACTGTCCGAAGTCGGTTACCGTGTAATCTCTATTCTAACTTCTTATCTACCCAGATCTAGGGATCTCTTATGCTTATTTTGGAACAAAATACACATCACTTAGCCAGAGCCAGACACATCTTCACCTCTATGAACAAAAACAGGGGTGATAGGACAGGTAGGGTTACTTCATTCGAGAGTTGGCCCCCGGAATTCTGTTAATTCCAGTTCTTCTCCCGAACTCTGTTTATTGTCCGACAGTGAAAAAATGTCTTACCCTTCCGCCGTGCGATATGAATCTGGGTAGCTCTTTCAGCTAGCTGTCACCAGGGGTCTTCTATGGTCCCCAAGCCTCTGGGACTGGATTGAGTGACTTCACCTGTAGTTCACCTGTAATGCATACAATCCTGGACATACAGGCTTGGTTAACAAACAATTTCTCATATGTTTTATCTGATTATATCTTTAACTTCTATTCCCAATTGTTAGCTTACATTTTTTTTATTTTTTAGTTTCCTATCCAATAAGCCCCATCCTATCCTAGACCACAATTTACCCATCCCCCTTTTGATACCTGACTCTGCCCAGGTATCAACCTTACCTACTCTAAATACTGACTTAGGTAAGATTAGTATATTATCCTTATGTCTGACATCATGAAGGAGCCCCTTTTAGTTTTCCACATGTCCAATTCTCCCTTGGGCGTCAATCCAGTACCAATTCCCTGTCAAGTTTCTTATCTACTTAAGAACTATCTGCGCTACTTATATATTTTCTTAAATATATATTTACCAATTTAAACCTTTTCTCTCATATTTCTCAAATACCACTAAGCTTCTAACTGTTTGACTTTATCCAAAATCATGTCTATGAGTGTCAATCTCTAAAGTCCTTACATTTCCTTAATTAACCTAACAATAATCCTAAATCATCACAGATGTCCTATATACCTGTTAAATTTAATACTATTTTTTTTTTTAAACCCCTAATGGTAAAAAAAAAATTCAAAACAAATTGCTTATCATATCAAAATCCTTCCTTCAAGGACTCTCAGTATTCTATCTGACAATAACATGAATTTAATATATGTTGCAGAGTGCAGAATTCCTTGTCTACAGTGATTTATCACCCCTAAGAACTGAAACTTATTTTTCTATGTAATTCCCTGCCCTATTGGCTTAATATATATCCTATCCTAACCTCCTAACCTAAACTCCTTTATAATGAATTTACCTTAAAACTAGTACTCAATATGACCACATTCATTATACCAATGACTCTCCCCCAAGGCTGATCAGACCTTAGAAGACAGTGATGATAAGGTCCATGAGTCAACCCACCCTTTTATAGTCAAGTTCTATACTACACTAGACATATTAAAGAACCCTTTATCCTTAAAATCCAAATTCACTTGTGTAATTTAAAACTCATAAAATAAAAACTCATAATGTTCCATATTTGAGCGTGTCTCTTTAAAATACCTTTGCACCAAAACAAATAGTCCTAACAAATGTTTTATGTGTATATATTTGCAAACCTTAATGATTAATCAAAACTTCCAGGCCTTTCCAATTTGGTCGTTTATGGCCTCATTCTCCCCAATATTATAATCCCTGATATTTAATAAAAATAACGTATTTTCCCTTGGCTCCTTCAACTCACATTTACATCTCAATAAAACAAAACACCATCTGCGTGTTCCTCAAGGAAAAACAACTTGCCCCTGTTACGTATCAAGGGAAATGTTCAAATAACCAAATTCAACCTCGCTAGTTTACCGAAACATGTACAATTATGTTTTACCATAGAGGTTGCTTTTCACCATTAATACCCTGACACCGTTCCACATAATGGAAACAGTGCTCAAATTCACTGGTGCTATTCAAACGATCAAACCAAAAATCAACAACCATCAGAATCCACCATCACGATGTTTTATGACTCAGACATCCAATCCCTCTCTCTCACGGCCCAATTACAGTCCAAATAAACGCCACAAATCAATGATACCCACCCAGCGAATCAGCTGCTAGTTTTTAGCATCTTTCCTGACGATTTACATACTCCTTTTAAAGGACACTAACCATTTTCTCTGTCACCCCCAGTCAAGACATCATTTCCGTGGCGACGGAAACCTCGCTAGTGATGTCATCAACAAGCGCTCAATCTTGACTCATTTCGCAACGATTTTCAACTCATTGTAAATAATGGTTGGCTGTCTGCAACAACAGTATTTCGGGTTCGATAAACCAAACCTAATTTATCACATCTGTTGAATCCTGATTTAGAGTTTACAACATCAATCAACATCTCTCAATTCGCTAATCTTATAAAAACATTTCGATGGACACAAATCTATCGTAATTGTTCCCTCGTTATTATTCAGAATTAATTTGATTTAAGTTACTGTCTCGTCTTTGAATTAGCATTTTAATTACGACTCTTTTCCCAATGTATTATTCCCAACAAATCATTTAGTGAACAGACATCGCCTTGCATCAAAATCTCCGTTCTTATATTAAGTTGAATGAATTAGTCTTTCAATTTGAACCAAACAAACTATTTAAAACGTTCAGTTTATATCTTATACCAATACTAGTGACTATAACTTTCTCTGCAAAACAATTAGTTTAATTAAAACCAAAAACTCAGACATATATAACTGCTCTTTACACCTCAACTGGGAACCGAACCCCGGCCTCCCACGTGGCAGGCGAGAACTCCACCACTGAGATTCTCCGCAAATAGACCCAATTTTCAGTTATCTGCATTTGTTACTCCGGCATCTGAACAACAGAAAATAGCACTAATTTAAACGCCCAAAGTTTTCCCTCAATTAGGATTCTCATTAATCTCGCTCCCTTCGTATCTGACCCTTCTTTCTTAAATACGTGAATTTTGTTCTTTTCTGCCTCTTTCTCTCTTAACCCACATTCCATTGTTTTCAGCTGAACTGCGGATGGCGGTTCCCCTCCTAAATGACCTTCCTGTGTCCATTTTAGCTTTAATCCCTCCCAAACTTTCTTCATGTGCTTCCATTGTTTCTTTCCCCTGATCTATATTCTATTTTTTGTTCTAGGAACTCATTAAACCTCAGCTTTGGAGTATTGAGGGTCGCCATTGTGAATTTTTAATCGTGATTTTATTTAATTCAATCGGAATTTAATCGTAGTTTTAATCGAATTCTCTCCTTCTATCTGAATATAGTTAGCATATACTTCGCCCGACGTTGATTAATACCCACGATGTACTCGAAGAGACACTGCTGCACGTGCTCTGTCTTATCTCTGAGCTTCTCCTTTGTATGTTTTAGTTCGAGAAAAACGCATGGGTCGGTATGGGATTTGTGGAGCGCACAACCAAGGGATCTATTCAACTATTTAGTCTCAATATTTAAATATTATATTCAGATATTATTTCAATTACACATCAGTCATTTTGTTCCTGATTATACATTTAAATTTGAGCGATTCTATAGCAATCTCTTTAGGCAATATCAACAGGAATGAAAAAAGCGAAAATCAGTGTTTTAGCCCGGCGGCTGTCAATCAAGTTTGCACGGTCATTCGACTACTGAGATGGCCTTGTCTATCAGCACGTGTGCATAATAGCCCAGTTACGTATCCCAACCTAGCGGTTTACTCCGCAACAAACGTTTCTCTCAATTTAATTTCCCCGGTCTCAAAATCTCTAGTCAACTCTGGTTATATTATGTTATTGTTTGATGTGCAATGGTCACATCATTCCCGATCTCTGTCTAGTGGAACGCCAAACTCACACATCCTACATCCACTCGACTACACCTCTCACATAACCTGTTAAATAGTAGACAGCTTTTCAACAGGGCATTTTTCATGCAGATTCATTCAATCCAACCACACCTCAACAAGACCTATTCGTTATCAATAGGACATTTTACTTGCAGATTCGGTTCATCTATCATTTAACTATAACCACACCTCCACAAGACCTATTCGATAGTACACAACGTATCAATAGGACATTTTACATGCAGATTCGGTTCATCTATCACCACATTCATTCGTATGAAATTCTCATTGAATTTCCAACATTCATAATCGTGTCCGTTACATGTTAAAACACAG
The DNA here is from genome assembly GCF_034236695.1 of Oncorhynchus nerka. Taxonomy (NCBI): domain Eukaryota; kingdom Metazoa; phylum Chordata; class Actinopteri; order Salmoniformes; family Salmonidae; genus Oncorhynchus; species Oncorhynchus nerka. The sequence goes on from NC_088408.1 coordinate 39,839,324, forward strand.
CCTCTGCTTTCCCTCACCTCTATACACAACCCAATATATATATAATTAGGACAGTTTTCTATGCAGATTTCAGAACAAACAGGGTCCCGAAGGAATTTAACATATTGGTCAATCACAATTCACTCATTCCTATTAAAATAACTCAGTACAGGCCAATTAATAAAATTCTATAACAACTGTCAGAACACAGAAGTCATAGGTACATATTAACAGTTACAAATAGACAAAACATACAATTACTGGTTATATCTCTGACCTCTTATTAAATCGACCCCTATCAGACCGAGCTAAGCGGATTTACTGGATAGAATTCAACTCTAGAATCCAATTCTATCCCCTACTGATCCCTATCGAATTTAACCCCTATCAGAATTAATTAATACACGTTATCTCTCTGACCCCTGAAAGCCGACCCCTATCGGCGAATCTCTTATCAGTCTAGCCTCGACCGGTTCCCGGGACAAAATTTCCATTTCTCCCCCTCGGCGTTAGGTTTCTGACTGATCTCTATTCCCGATCCCTATCGCACTAACCCCTATCAGCATTGATGCGCATGTCCAACCCCTATCGGAACTGAATTTATATATGTCCGATCCCTATTGGAACTTTTTAGGCCTTTAATTGATCTCTCATCATTGAAAGCTATCAGACTGTGACTGATATCTCATCAGTGATTCAGATCACACCAGCCGTCGCTGGCTTGTTACTACATATCTTCACTACACTGTTCTTTTCGACTCGTCAGCAAATTATAAATTTACACAAGAATTCATACTTACTCGGAAATACTGATCAAAATTTAGGCAGACTATACGACAATATGCAAAGTTTGATTTAACAGGTTTTGCTTACCTTATTTATGGTGCACCTTTAGATCAGTTTCCCGAGTTGAGTAGAATTGTTGTCCACCCCCCGAGAATCAAATCACCCGTCCTTCTCGGATCTTCCTCTCCACGCGCTCACCCCTCTCTCACATCCAATCTGCTCGCTTCGACTGGACCGTTAGTTAACCATCCTCTGCTACCATTTCTGTTAGCAATTGGATATGTAGATGGGTGAGCCGGTCAAGGATCGATTCAGACTAAGTGGTAAATTTTATGACGAGTAAACAGTTTATTCAGAGTGAAAATATGTATTACAACGTAATTACGGCTCTTCCGTTAGTTCGTGTGGAACGGCAGGCAGAGAGAGCGTAAACAGTCAGCACAGCTCTTATATACGTCACAGAAAGTAGGTTGACCCTAGGAAGATCGGATCTCCGGATTGGTTCAGCTGGTTGTAGTCTGTAGTCTTCCGCCATTGGCTCAGTTGTCTGTCCGTCATCGTAGGATCTTCTTCGGGCACACAGTGTTCGGTTAAAAATAAAAGGAGATTATGTGTGTAATGTGGGAGCTATCCTGTAGGGGACCCCACAGGCTTTACTGTGAGTTGTAGCCATGTAATTAGCAGTAAGTTAGTCACCTGCATACGAAATAGCAATTCCTTACAACTCTCATTAACGTAAATTTCCAATCTAGAGAAGTTCTCACTTTTGTGATAATGAACTAGCTGACGTTAGCTTCGTTGACGTTAACTAACTAACTAAGGACGGTGACCTGTCCAGACGAGATGTTACAACGAACTGAATCGTCAAAGGAGGTCTTCCTCTTTATATAGCCTGCTACAGCATGCAATACTATTAACTCACAAGGGGGCATAACGTTACATGTACAATACTATCCCATTTTGGAAATGTTACATGTATGCCCCCTTGTGGAGGGAAATTAACCTAAAGTGGACACACTCCAATCAGTTTCTGAGACAATTGCCCGTAATCGATTATACACACATACAATTCATCATATTTTCATATATTCACAGAATCCATATAAAATGTAAGAAATTCTTAGGTACTCACAACAACCATGCAACCCCCCGGTCAATATCATCCCGCTCTCAATACCACCCCGTGATATCCTATGATGGGCAGTGAAGGAACCCCAAGATAAAGTTATATCAAAGGTTATTATCCAAATGTCAATCATCTGATTAAGCATAGATCTCTGTGAGGAACTATAGATCTCTAGGAGGAACACAACTCTCATATCACAGTCACACAATGCTATTCCCAAACATACCTAGTCAATTAGTTTTTTTTCAACAATATTTTAACCTGCAGGAATATTTCCACATTTCTTTGTGGTCTCCCTGAGATCCCAATTTAGAGGGATCTCTCGTGCACCATTTACCCAGGTTGTCAGGAGCGGTCACCAAGTGAAGATTCACATTCCTGTCGCCAAATGTGGTGGTTAATTTCTTAAATATCAAATGAGGAGAGACAAACTTACCACACAAGTCAGAGTTATTCTTAAACTAAATCTTTAATCACTTAATAATGGAGCAGGTCAAGACAACACACAAATATAAAGTGAATCAATTGAGTCCTCTACGATAATATGATAGCTGGTCGACGAATCACCCCTAGATGATTCGTTGAGTGCCACGATACAAAGGTCTTTTATAGCCAAGATACACCCCTTTCAACCTACATGACGAACAACAGATGTATAGAACGGGTCACAAGATTAAGATTTGTATGAAAGATACTTATTATTCTCAGAAGACAATATCTGCTGTAAAAACAGTATTCTTTGTGTAGAGACCAGGGTCTGGCTCTGAGGTTGTCTCTCCCTGGTACCATATAGAACAGAAACATTAACTCATGCCCTGGAATGCGGTCTCTTTAGGTTTTATCACCCAAAATATATTGTAAATCTCCGGTCAGTGTTTTCTCCCAGAGGCCCATCATTAGTAGAACACACAGACACAATAGTTATAAGAACCCTCTATTCTGTTGCATAAAACAACCATTTGAGGCAATAAAAGTATTATAACATAATCTTGCAGTTTTGCACTCAGTGTCCACGGAAAGTTGACTAGTAACAACAACTGGGACCTAAAAGACACCCACCATGAGACCCACTAAATCTGCCCAAGAGGAAAACAAAAGAAAAACCTACAAACTAAAAAACAAGAAACAAACCAAAACGGTAGTGCAACTAAAGTTGTTGACTCGCCACATCTATCAAGACAACTGGAGCACAGGGCCAGACACTCTTATTAAATAGAACCTGGAACAGCTCAGGTGAAACACCTTCCCACTAATGAGATGGACAAGCCAGCACAGGTGTAACACATACTGATTAACGAGGTGACACCAATCAGTGCGTCCTACGAGCTAATGAGATATACGTGCTAAAATCCAAACCTCAAAACCAAAGACTGTAACACCATAAGAGAATGCTTACAACCAACAGAAAACAACTTCCATTTCACATTATAATCAACTACAATGCTTCAACTTCACCAATATAAACATGGTGTCACCTGACTGTCAATAATTAAAAACAAGAAAAAAAATGTTTTCCCCTCTAGCTTCTAGAACTCTCGTCTTCCTAAAACTCACTAGCTTCTAGAACTCTCGTCCCCTTGGAACGAGCCCAAACATAACTCATCTCCAATACGGAAAATCTAAATAAATTGTGATCCATGGCAACTCACTGGCTAAATGCAGAACACAAAACATTTTGACTGCCCACCCTTGAGACAATCAGCAACCAAGTTGTCCTTACCACGGACATGTCTGATTTCAAGGGGAAACTCCTGCAATATCTGTAGTTACTTTCCACCTCACTGCGGAGCTTCTCTCTCTTTTCAGGGTTCACTCGAAAGGCATGTTGTTGGATCGGGGCCCAGTCCCCAATGGCATGCTCTTTTACATTTGGGTTGGCACATCTGAGAATGAACCCTGATATTCTAAAAGCAGGGCAACAATGTCAATATAATTTGTCCCCAAAAATTGTCAGTTGGTTGCATAAATAATCATGATTACTAAATATTACATGAATTGTAAATATAAAATATCAACACCAAATGTACACCCCTTTGTTCATATGTATTGGCAATAATTCACTTAGGATATGCCCCCCCCCCTTTTTTCACCTAAAATGACATACCAAAATGTAATTGTCTGAAGCTCATGCCCTAAAGGAAGGATATGCATATTCGTGGTACTATTTGAAAGGAAATACTTTGAAAGTTGTGGAAATGTGAAAGGAATGTAGGAGAATATAACAGAAAAGATCTGGTTAAAGATAATACAAAGAATCAAACAACCGTTTTTTGTAAAGAATTTTGTACCATCATCTTTGAAATGCAAGAGAAAGGCCATAATGTATTATTCCAGCCCAGGTGCCGTTTAGATTTTGTCCACTAGATGGCAGCAGTGTATGTGCAACGTTTTAGACTGATCCAATGAACCATTGCATCTCTGTAAAAATGTATCAAGACTGCTAAAATGTGCCTAATATGTTTTTTAATATGTTTTCATGTTCAAAATTATACACTCTCCTCAAACAATAGCATGGTATTCTTTCACAGTAATCGCTACTGTAAATTGGACATTGCTGTTAGATTAACAATAATTTAAGCTTTCTGCCAATATCAGATATATCCATGTCCTGGGAAATGTTCATGTAACTTACAACCGTATGCTAATTGCATTAGCCTACGTTAGCTCAACCGTCCCATGGTTTGGTGCAGCATGGAATAATAAAAACCTGTATCTTTTGTCAGGCTGGATGTTTGAAATATGAGTAGGTGATTTGAGACATGCTTCTTCAGTAGTGGCAGGTAGCCTAGTGGTTAGAGCGTTGGGCCAGTAACCGAAAGGTTGCTGGATCTGAATCCCGGAGCTGACAATGTAAAAATCTGTCGTTCTGAGCAAGGCAGGTAACTTGCCGTGGACGTTGATTAAGGCAACCCCCCGCACCTTTCTGATTCAGAGGGGTTGGGTTAAATGCGGAAGATACATTCAGTTGAACAACTAACTTCCTTGAAGACAATTAGCGTCACATTTTGTCAAGAAATACTGGAGTGATGTAAGATTGTTAATAAAATGGACTATTGGCCAATTTATTATTCTGCGTCCATGTGTATAGGCTGCAAGTACGTTGAAATTAAGTTGTTTTAAAGTCATTGACAAAATCACATAATTTCAACTAAAACCTAACGTATATTGGTCAAGATTTTGCTATTTTGGTGGTATAGCCCCAATGTCAAAACACAGTTTTAACGTGTCCAAATCAATAACAAATATGCAGAAACAGGTTGTGATATATTGAAAACCTAAACATAACATGTACAATATCAACAAACATCTGCAACAATAATCATATTACTTGTATTTTTTAAACAAGCACCTTATAAACTGCACAAACACCAGAAACACTGTTGTTTTGACGAGTAGCAATAAATCCCTGATTTCGATTAGGGGGGAAATCAGGTTGTATGTGCTGTTGAAACTAACACAGCTAAAAAAAACAAATGAAAATGGGAGATATCTGTTACCTCACTGGTTAGAGGACAACCTGCAGAAGACAGTCAGCTACATTTCGGAGAAATGGAACACTTATTTGTCATCACTCATCAAACTAACAGCTCAAAAACCACACGGAATCTGGGAATAATGTGTCCATCACTGGTTAGAAGACAACTTGTAGAAAACAGCTAGCTTACATATTGATTCAAGTAGGTCGCCAACGCGGTAAGTGCAACACAACTCTTTTTTTGTTAGTCACTTTTTGTTAGACCACATAAATAGTACTCTTCCATTTCAGAGCCTGGATTTTTCCAGAGGCTAATATCCATATCACACTGAAATCAATTGAACAGGGGGCAAACATTTAGGGTTCTACATTGTGACATTAAAATACTCCTACTACAATGTTAAAACATTCTACATTTTGAGATTTTATTTAATTGATATCTTGAAACAACTCCTTCATGTATGTTTTTTCTGATGTTTGATCAGAGATCTTTTGCTAGAGTATCTCTTGTCGCATTGATCACAGCTATAAGGTTTCTCTCCTGTGTGTGTTCTCTGGTGTATAGTCAGACTGCTAGAAGTAACAAAACTCTTCCCACATTGATCACATCTATAAGGTTTCTCTCCTGTGTGTGTTCTCTGGTGTGATTCTAAACATCCTGAAGAAACAAAACGCTTTCCACAGTCAGAGCAGCTAAATAGATTCTCTCCTGTGTGTGTTCTCTGGTGTTTAGTTAGACTGCTACATGTAAGATATCTCTTCCCACATTGAGCACAGCTATAAGGTTTCTCTCCTGTGTGGATTCTTTGATGAATTGTAATGCCTGCTGAGGAGGTGAATCTCTTCCCACAGTCAGAGCAGCAGTGAGATTTTTTCCCTGTGGGTCTCTGCTGGTGCTTCTTGAGGAGTTCAGATCTGGAGAGACCTTTCTCTGCCTCATCAGCATCATGAAGTTGTTGAGGCTCCCCAGAGGATCCAAGATAGTCACGTCTCTTTCCTGTGTGAACAGAGTCAGGCAGATGGTTAAAGGCCCACAACAGTGGAAATCCATAGTAAAAGGTGATGCCAACAGCGTAGCCATGTTATACAACAATTGACATCTGTAATGAATGTTAAAATTATTTGACAATTGCCTTAAGACAGTCAAGTGAGAAAGTTCTAGTTTGTCTTGTTTTCACATTAGTAGTAACATCGATGATTGTAGGCTAGAAATAAGTTATTCAAGTTGTTGAAATCCTAAGCACTGTGCCAGACGACTTTTGGTCTCCAATATCGGCCCCTTTCTGTGTTTGCTAAAATTGCAGCACGAGGGCGATGCGCACACAATTTGATTGCAGAAACACCTCCCTCCTGATGAGGAAACTGCTAGTTATGGATGTAGTATATCTGCCTGGAGCAAAAATGGTGAGCGAAGATTTTAAATTTTCACAATGTATTCTGAATATTACAGCGCACTATCAGCGCAAGATCAGGAGTGCTACTCAAGGAAACTCACATTAAGCTCTGTGTCTATTCACTAATTCACTCATAAGCCTTTAAGTCCCCTGATCTGGAAAATCTCTTTTCACATTGGAAGCCATACCACATTGGTGGTATGGCTTTTCTCCTGTGTGTGTCCTCTCATGGCGTTTTAGGTTCCCTAACCAGCGAAAACTCTTTTCACAATGGGAGCAGTGGTGTTGTCTCACTTGTTTTGGGTGTCTCTGGGTCTGGTTTCCCTGAGGGACTCTTCCTGCTGTCATAGTGAGAGTCTGGTCTCTCTCCTGCCAAAGACAAACAGTATCTAGTTAAACAGAGACCTGAATTAAACCTCCACATGATAAAACTCTCTTCCTATGAGGTGTAATCTAGACTATATCCCTCAATAAAAGAGCAGAACTGGTCATCACAGAAAAAAATAAAATAATAATAATGTAAAAAAAAAAAAAAAAAAGTTTGGACATGTAAGAGTATAGCTTCCGTCCCCTCGCCCGACCAGGGCTCGAACCAGGGACCCTCTGCACACATCAGCAACATTTACCCATGAAGCATCGTTACCCATCGCTCCACAAAAGCCGCTGCCCTTTCAGAGCAAGGGGAACCACTACTTCAAGGTCTCAGAGGAAGTGACGTCACCGATTGAAACCCTTTTAGCACGCACCACCGCAAACTAGCTAGCCATATCACATCGATTACACTCACCCCCCTTTTGACCTCCCCCTTTTCCGTAGCAACCAGTGATCCGGGTCAACAGCATCAATGTAACAGTATAGCGAGTGAAGTCACCGATTGAAACGCTATTAGCGCGCACCACCGCTAACTAGCTAGCCATTTCACATCAGTTACAGACATACCTGCTCATTCAAGGGTTTTTATTTATTTTTACTATTTTCTACATTGTAGAATAATAGTGAAGACATGACAACTATGAAATAACACATATGGAATCATGTAGTAACCAAAAAAGTGGTAAACAAATCTAAATATATTTGTAGCCACCGTGTAGCCACCCTTTGTCTTGATGACAGCTTTGCACACTCTTGGTATTCTCTCAACCAGCTTCACCTGGAATTACATTTACATTTACATTACATTTAAGTCATTTAGCAGACGCTCTTATCCAGAGCGACTTACAAATTGGTGCATTCACCTTATGACTTCCAGTGGAGCAGCCACTTTACAATAGTGCATCTAAATCTTTTAAGGGGGGTGAGAGTGATTACTTTATCCTGGAATGCTTTTCAAACCGTCTTGACGGAGTTCCCACATATGCTGAGCGTTGGCTGCTTTTCCTTCACTCTGCGGTCCAATTCATCCCAAACAATCACACAGTTGATTTCTTCAAACCAAGCTGCTTACCTATTGCAGATTCAGAATTCCCAGCCTGGTGCAGGTCTACAATTTTGTTTATGGTGTCCTTTGACTGCTCTTTGGTCTTGGCCATAGTGGAGTTTGGAGTGTGACTGTTTGAGGTTGTGGACAGGTGTCTTTTATACTGATAACAAGTTCAAACAGGTGCCATTAATACAGGTAACGAGTGGAGGACAGAGGAGCCTCTTAAAAAATAAATTACAGGTCTGTGAGAGCCAGAAATCTTGCTTGTTTGTAGGTGACCAAATACTTATTTTCCACCGTAATATGCAAATAAATTCATTAAAATTCCTAAATGTGATTTTCTGGATTTTTTTTCTCATTTTGTCTGTCATAGTTGAAGTGTACCTATGATGGAAATTAGAGGCCTCTCTCATCTTTTTAAGTGGGAGAACTTGCACAATTGGTGGCTGACTAAATACTTTTTTGCCCCACTGTACACATGGTTAGCAGATGTTAATGCGAGTGTAGCGAAATGCTTCAGAATGCTGTGGTAGCCAGACAGGTGTGTGCTTTTCCAAATCATGTCCAATCAACTGAATTTACCACAGGTGGACTCCAATCAAGTTGTAGAAACATCTCAAGGATGATTAATGGAAACAGGATGCACCTGGACTCAATTTCGAGTCTCATAGCAAAGGGTCTGAATACTTAGGTAAATAATGTATTTGATTTTTCTTTAAACCTAACCTTTTTCTAAAAACCTATTTTTGCTTCGTTATTATGGGGTATTGTGATGTCATTATGGGGTATTATGTGTAGATTGATGAGGATTTGTATTTATTTAATCCATTGTAGAATAAGGCTGTAACGTAACAAAATGTGGAAAGACTTTAGTGACATAAATAAGGGGTTAAAAACATTTTTTTTTCTCTCTCAGATAGAGGACAGACACTTCAGAACAAACTTCCTTTAGATTTTTTGGGGGAAACAATGTTACTATGGTTACTGTTGTTCCATGTGAATGTTATCCAATGTGTTACTATAGTTACTGTTGTTGCATGTTGTGAGTGTTATCCAATGTGTTACTATGGTTACTGTTGTTCCATGTTGTGAATGTTATCTAATGTGTTACTATAGTTACTGTCGTTGCATGTTGTGAGTGTTATCCAATGTGTTACTATGGTTACTGTTGTTCCATGTTATGAATGTTATCTAATGTGTTACTATGGGTTACAGCAGTATGGACTAATAATTGTGTCTTACAATTCAAAATCAGAAAGACAAATTATCCTTGGAGGGTGTTTCTACAGGACTATACTGGGGAAGCCCTTCATGTTGGAGGGTGTTTCTACAGTACAATACTGGGGAAGCCCTTCATGTTGGAGGGTGTTTCTACAGTACAATACTGGGGAAGCCCTTCACGTTGGAGGGTGTTTCTAAAGTACTATACTGGGGAAGCCCTTCCTGTTGGAGGGTGTTTCTACAGTACAATACTGGGGAAGCCCTTCATGTTGGAGGGTGTTTCTACAGTACTATACTGGGGAAGTCCTTCATGTTGGAGGGTGTTTCTACAGTACTACACTTTTTCTAAAGAGACTCACTTATATCTTCACCACACAACCCTCCCCTTCTTCTTGTCTCAACATTTTAAATTATACTCAAGAGACATTATCTTCACACCAATTTGAGATGCTTGTCACGGACAGCCGCAACTCAGTAATCAACGAGGCCTATATTGCCACACACACTACCCAAATAGGCATAAGCCTACAAGCTTGTGATTTGAAACCATACACAGCTATTTTTTTAAAGAAGCTAATGATCCCTGATTCCTCTGTGGCAACGTCACACTTTCTGGTAAAGGATTTTCTTTCTTTCTGTATAGACAGGAGTTATTATATAATTTGGGCAAATTTATCTCAATTTATTTACCTGTTGGACCCACCCACTATGCCATTTCTCTCCTGTTCTATTGGACCCATCACTCTGTCATTTCTCTACTGTTCTATTGGAGACCCACCACTATGTCATTTCTCTCCTGTTCTATTGGACCCACCACTATGTCATTTCTCTCCTGTTCTATTGGACCCACCACTGTGTCATTTCTCTCCTGTTCTATTGGACCCATCACTGTGCCATTTCTCTCCTGTTCTATTGGACCCACCACTATGCCATTTCTCTCCTGTTCTATTGGACCCATCACTGTGCCATTTCTCTCCTGTTCTATTGGACCCACCACTGTGTCATTTCTCTCCTGTTCTATTGGACCCACCACTATGCCATTTCTCTCCTGTTCTATTGGTTTTCATATCAACTTTATTTCGTTGTCCAGAAGCCAAAGGCACAATCCTAGTTGGTGCAGCTTTAGACTCCCCCTCTTTCTAAGTTCCTAAAAGAGATTTTCATCTGTCAGATATGAACCTCTATCAGGTGGACTGTATAGAACGGTGTGTTCATCTCTGTCAGATATGAACCTCTATCAGGTGGACTGTATAGAACGGTGTGTTCATGTCTGTGGATTACAATGGATGACAATAATAAGAAGTATACCCAAAGAAAGGGGAGGCGGGAGCTAGAGAATCCGCAGCGCCGCTTTGTGGACAACGACTCCCCTTGTTTGGGCGGAGAGACATCTTGTTATTATATCCATAATCTTTGGTGTAGCCAACCCAACTCTCACATGGCACTATTGGGGAGCACGGTGTGCCGTAAAACCTCAGTACATGCTGTGCCCCCCAGTCTGCGGTCAGCAGATAGACCCTTCTTAAATATATATGTTAAGTCACTTTTTGGAAACAGAACGGAAAAAACAAGGTAGTAGCTTGCTCTCTGCGTCGTCTGATTCTAGACATATCGGTCCTCATCCTAGGGCCCTTCATTGAAGAGGTATTGACGAGCCAACTCCGAATATCCAAAGTTAAATACCGATTTAAGGCCGTACTTACTGGTGTTAATCAGATATCCTATCTCCTCCTCTTCATCTTCATCTTTCAATGTGATAGTAATCTCCCCTTCCTTCTTCACTCCAAAAACTGTATCCTCCTCTTTCTCTTCCTCCTCTTCTTTGACTATAACATCCTCCTCTTTCACTCTGAACGAGTCTTTCGCTTCTTCTTTCACTGTAACAGCCTCACCCTCTACTTGTTTTTGTATTTTGACATCCTCTTCCTCCTCTTTCACCACAACGTTCAGCCACAGACCCTCTTCCTCCGTCCAGCAGACTTCCTCTTCTTTAACAGGAGGGGAGAAGTTTAGGGAGCTCATGTTCGGAGATGTTAGCTAGCTAGCTATCATTAGTGACCATGCTAGTGCTAACTTACACAGCCAGCTACTATAGCTGACTAATAAAAAATTACGTAATATTAAATTAAATAGGTTAACAAGTAGATACGACAGAAGTGTGTCTAAAACATATTAGCTAATATACGCCGAAGGCGTATAAACAGCTGGAATCTTTCGGCTAGCAATCTGTTGGCTAGCAAGCTACCGAGGTGGTTGAAGAGCTGTTTATGAAGAACCGTCCCCTAGATTAAACGTCACGCTAGCAGCATCACATATCGCCGTCTGCTGACTGGAGTGGGAAACGCAGTTGAGGATCATATTTTATTTTCAGACAAAGATGATTTTAAATTAGTTTAATTAAAAATACCATTATATTGAGACATGCAAAGACAGGAATGTGTTGATTGATTAGTGCGAATAAAACATGTTTACCACAGCATATTTAAGGCAGTTTCATTAAGTCAAATTAGCAGCTAGCTACTGTAGATCTATTCTAATCCTACAAGGTGTAACAATAACTCATGTAGATGTATATAATGAACAGACTAGGTCTATACTGCTCCTACATGGTGTAACAATACATCATGTAGATGTATATAATGAACAGACTAGGTATATACTGCTCCTACATGGTGTAACAATACATCATGTAGATGTATATAATTAACATACTAGGTCTGGTGTGGGGCTTTAAGGCGATGCTGTTAGTGTGACGTATAATCTAGTGGACGGAACGCTTCTTTCAACAACTGCAACAGTTAGTCATTCACCTCAGTAGCTTACTAGACAAAATAGCCGAACCAATTAATCTCTTTAGACGCTTTAGTGTATATTAGCCACTGTGTTTTAAACCCACTTCTGTCGTCTAGTTAGTTATCCGTTTTAATGCAATATTTACGGTGTTGTTCTTAGTCATCTAGCGGGCTTGTTAAGTTAGCATTAGCCTAGCTAGCTAACATCTCCGACCATGACCTCACTAAGTTACTCTCCTCCTGCTAAAGAAGATGAGGTCTGTTGGACGGAGAAAGAGGGAATGTGGCTGAACGTTCTCGTGAAAGAGGAAGAGGTGGATGTCACAATACAAAAACAAGTAGAGGGTGAGGCTGTTATAGTGAACGAAGAAGAGAAAGACGTTTCAGTTAAACAAGAGGAAGACGCGTTCAGAGTGAAAGAGGAGGATGTTACTGTTAAAGAAGAGGAAGAGAAAGAGGAGGAGGGGAAGATGAGTCACATTGGAAGAAGACGAGGATGAAACTGGATATCTGGGCTCGGTTTCCTAATGGCATGTTAAGGCATCCAATGGTTCTAACGATAAACGGGCCCTGATTAACACTAGTAAGTACTGTCTTAAAAACAGAGGCACGAACTCTGCCGTTTTTGAACTGATGTGTGGTGTTACAGGGGAAATATGCAATAGCTACATCCATATTTAGACTTTTTAAAAATGATTTATAGCCATTAATTCTTGAAGAATATAACACATGCCTCATGAGCATAGTTCAACTCTTTACCCCATCAGAACCCCAAATAGGCTTTTTTTTACCCCAATGTTTAGAAACAATTTAAATGATAAACAAACACTGTAAACACTCAACATGGTTAAAACTATGTTGATATCATGGATGGTCAGTCCTTGCATCCATAGGTACGTCTATGAATTTGAGAGTAGTTACATTTCTCCAGCCCCATCATCTTATTACCAAAACAGTGGTGGAATGACAGCTTTGTTATTGTATGAACTGCAGATTGGTTGATAGATGTGCGGCTATTTTATAGGGGTAAACTAGGATTTAAATAGCAAAAAATTGTCAGCCCTGAGACTTGGTTGAGGAATGGGGACTGGAGAAATGTAACCACTCTCAAATTCATAGAGAAAGCTATTGTAGCAACCGTAACTCAAAACCTAGCGACCTCGTTAAGAAGTTCAGACATCTTGGCGTAACAGTTATAAGGTGTTGGCTTGACAGTTGCTGGACCCAGGTTTCAGTCCAGCTCAGGGCTACCCCTTGAATTGCCTTCACTATAAATACAAGGGCTGGCCATCCATAAGGTCAAAATGATCATTTTAACCAGGTTTTGAGGCTATACAGTGATTTTTTACAAACAGTGGTGTTATACATGCATATGTTTTGGTTTCTGGTGGGGTAATACATTTGAAACATTTCAGGCATATAAAAGTTATATTCTTCAAGAATCAATGGGTATGTAGTAATTGGGTCTTTCTATAACTGCCAGTGTAGATTTCCTGTGGGGGTAAAATTGTTAGAGCTGTTTATAAGTCATTAGCAGTGTTAGAATACTCATACTAACCGTACTATTTGTGACGGGAATTGAGTATATAGTATGCTTATTGGTCATAGCATGATGTAGGTCGTGTGCCATAAGTTCCCGGATGTCGTACTAAATTCGCCACAATATGACGTATTTTAGGGCCCACAATGCAATTCTTCCATAAATGGGTGTTGCTTCACATAGTTTTCAGATTTCAAGAAAATGACGGAAAATATGAGGTCCAACGAGAGCCTATACAAATTCATCGCTTTAACTAATTATGACAAATGTTAAGAAAAGGTCGCAGTTGCAAATGAGAACTTGTTCTCAACTAGCCTACCTGGTTAAATAAAGGTGAAATAAAACAATAAAAAGGTTGAGCAATGTAATAAAGTAATAACTTTTCGAATAAGTTACCTTACACGCTATTTTGTCTGACAATTTGTTAGCATGTTATTACAGCATTATGTACCGGTATGTTAACTAGCTACCTAACGTTAGTTGGCTACTTAAACATCAAACTTGCCAGTATATTAACTATATTCTATCTAACTAACTACCCAACGTTTATTGACTTGATTATTCCCGTCATTCTTCGCTAAATGGTATAGTCGTTGTGCGTTCTCAATGGACATTCGGGTGCTTTCATAAATTCGCTCTGGCTAACCACTCCGATTTCAGAGTACTCGTCTGAGTACCAGAGAGCAGAATAATGAATTTACTAGCTCAACACCCGTTGAATATGTCCAGGTGTCAGTAAACGTAGGCAAAAAGGAGCAAAGAAATGTTTTCCGGCAGTACAGTTACAGTTACCAACGCTCTGGCTAACATGAAAACTGCCTAACCAGCTCTGCTAGGGCGAGTAAAATGGTCAGTCTCGATTGTGTCTGGAAGTAGTAGCAAGCTAAGGTCAGAACGGTCAAATCAACCTAACTCCTCGGCCGAAGCGGTCAGTGGCTCCGAGAGAGAAACGGGATGAATTTACAAACAGACAATCTGACAACGGTCTGAATTTATGAAGCACTCTGGTATTCAAGATTGAATTTAAAAACACACCCGAAGTCGTAAAATGTTCAACTAGTAATGTGTTATGCTAACTAACTCACAAGAGGTTGCATAGTAACAGCATAAACTTCAGGCAGACCGGAGAAGAGCGCTTAACTGAAAGGATACGGTTCGGTTACAGTATACTACAATTAACTAATAGTATGTAGTATATACTCATTAAGTATATAGTTACAGTATACTAGGCCAATGAAATCCGTGCCTGGTTGGAAGTCCCGCATTCCACAGGTGATGAGCGTCAGGCTCAGAATCATTCCTTCAATTATCCCGCTCTTCACCTCGGTGTGAACAGGAACAATTCATACTACTAAAACAAACAATTGGAACATGGGACTGTCTTAAGTTGCTCCAACTAAATTGACCCTTGGTGGTAGAGCGTGATCACCCCCTGGACTTTGTGTGGTTCTCATAGTTTCCTAATCACAAACAATATCCTGGCTTTAACAATGATGGCTAAAAATGAGACCTAGACAATGAAAGTTAAGACCTAGGTAAAGTTGGATTTATATTCACACATTCAGACAATGGCCAATATAATTAAATTTGTAAAAATCAATAACTAATTCATTGATTGTCTCATAAATATTAAACTAGGTATGATTTATTATATAAATGTCTAGCATACTTTTACAACCTATGTTTTGAATAAAAAATCCAGTTTTTATTTTATACAATCTATAAAATGCCATTTAAAAGCGGTATAAATAACTAATTCACCATTTGTTACAGAAAATTAATAATTTAAAGTTAATTTGTGGAATTTCTTTCCTTAATGCGTTTAAGCCAATCAGTTGTCTTGTGACAAGGTAGGGTTTTCTCACTTTCTAGTAGGCTTATATTGAAGATATGGCAAATAGGAGTGGCAATGTCGTCTGCTATTATCCTCAGTAATTTTCCATCCAAGTTGTCAGACCGCGGTGGCCTGAAAAAGAAATGGAGAACCTCACACTCTAGGAGCTCAGATGCAATAATTTAAATACCTGATACCAATGTTTTCACAGACAAGCTGTCTTCATCAAGGTATAAAGACAAACACTGCGTGTAACTGGTTTGTGTCAAAGGACACACACAGGTGTCTGTAATCATGTCCGAGTGTGGCCTGATATCATTGGTTAATTTACAGATATAAGTAGAACGTGTAAAAACAAATGGATAGCATACGGTCATAGATACAATTTGGCTACATAGACCTACAAACATTTACAATGAATAGCAATATTACAATAATGTCTATGTTGAGACCGACGAGAGCAAGGCTCTTTAAATTAAAGATCCAGACAACCTCTCGTTTTAACAATAATTTGTCGAGGTCACCCCCTCTCCTAGGGAGGGTGATGTGTTCGATGCCGATATAAATGTAGGGACGACATCAAGGGGTTCACTTCCAAAAAGTTATAAGATAAATAACTGCCTTAGTGGTGCATGTGATAACACCTTTGATTGGGATCTGTTTCCCTGTTTGGGGGTGTTTTTGGAGGATCTATATTTGTAAGTGCCATTGCATTGAGCACAGCCATTACACTTGTAGTTTCCATCCGGGAGAGGAGTGCAGGAGTATTTTGGGGTGGTATATGAGAGTTTACCAATCGATCTCTGAGATTTCTGCCCCATGAGAATACGACCAAGGGAGGGTCTGGAAACACATTACCGTTACTGTCATCGTATCTTATGTACCAATGTTTGTGAACGATTCCCTTCATTTGTTCACAGCACTTTGAATAGCGGGTAGTTTTTGCAAAACTGTGCTTGAAAGAGAATTTATTGATTTTTGTACCCCCTCTCCTCTGTCGAAATTGTTTGCAAATTCTTTTGATTCAAGTGTGAGACTCTCCTTTGGTGTTTGTTATTAGGTCTATGTTATTGTTAGTATCTTCCAGTAGTTATCGATGTTACTACTGTGAAAACAAGACAAAATATTACTTGTTGCTCAATTGAAAATTATAAAATAATTTAACAGGCATCAATTGGTGTACAACTTCATGGGTATGCTCTGGGCATCACGTTTTACCTCAAATAAACAGTGGATTTCTGCTGTTGTGGGACTTTAACCGTCTGACTTTGTCGTTCACACAGGAGAGAGATGTGACTATCTTGGGTCCTCAGGGGAGTCTCAACAACATCATGATGCTGAAGAGGCAGAGAAGAGTTTCTCCAGATCAGAACACCCCAAGAAACACCAGCAGAGACCCACATGGAAGAATCCTTACTGCTGCTCTGACTGTGAGAAGAACTGCAAATCTAAATCAGAACTTAAAATCCACCAGAGAATCCACACAGGAGAAAAACCGTAACACTGCTCTCATTGTCGAATGAGTTTCTCTAGATCATATTCATTGAAAACACACCTGCTAATTCACACAGGAGAGAAATCTTATAGCTGTACTCAATGTGGGAAGAGTTTTACTACATCTTCCAATCTGACTAAACATCAGAAAACACACACAACAGAGAAACCTTATAACTGTGATCAATGTAGGAAGAGTTGATACATTTGGCTATCTGACTGTACACCAGAGAACACACACAGGAGAGAAATAATTTAACTGTACTCAATGTGGGAAGAGTTACTACATCTAGCTCTCTGAAGGTACACACGAGAACACACACAGGAGAGAAATCGTATAGTTGTACTCAATGTGGGAAGAGTTTTATTTAGGCAAGCTGCCTGAAAGTACACCTAAGAACGCACACAGGAGAGAAATCTTACCACTGCTCAAAAAGAGTTTTGTTGGCTTAAGTGATTTAAAGATCACCAGAGAACACACACAGTAGAGTTCCCATATAGCTGTGATCAATGTGACAAGAGATACTTTGAAAGATCTCTGATGAAACATCAGAAAATACATAGATAAAGGATTTGTTTTAATAATGTCAAATCAAATGTATTTATATAGCCCTTCGTACATCAGTTGATATCTCAGTGCTGTACAGAAACCCAGCCTAAAACCCCAAACAGCAAGCAATGCAGGTGTAGAAGCACGGTGGCTAGGAAAAACTCCCTAGAAAAGCCAAAACCTAGGAAGAAACCTAGAGAGGAACCAGGCTATGTGGGGTGGCCAGTCCTCTTCTGGCTGTGCCGGGTGGAGATTATAACAGAACATGGCCAAGATGTTCAAATGTTCATAAATGACCAGCATGGTCAAATAATAATAATCACAGGCAGAACAGTTGAAACTGGAGCAGCAGCACAGCCAGGTGGACTGGGGACAGCAAGGAGTCATGTCAGGTTGTCCTGAGGCATGGTCCTAGGGCTCAGGTCCTCCGAGAGTGAAAGAAAGAGAGAATTAGAGAGGGCACTCTTAAATTCACACAGGACACCGGATAGGACAGGAGAAGTACTCCAGATATAACAAACTGACCCTAGCCCCCTGACACACAAACTACTGCAGCATAAATACTGGAGGCTGAGACAGGAGGGGTCAGTAGACACTGTGGCCCCATTCGAGGACACCCCCGGACAGGGCCAAACAGGAAGGTTATAATCCCACTCACTTTGCCAAAGCACAGCCCCCACACCACTAGAGGGATATCTTCAACCACCAACTTACCATCCTGAGACAAGGCCGAGTATAGCCCACAAAGATCTCCGCCACGGCACAACCCAAGGGGGGGGCGCCAACCCAGACAGGATCACCATATAGGTTAATAATGTCACAATGTCTGTAGTGGCTTCCTTTCGTCCTTACCATAGCCACTGCCCAAGCCTGAAGCGGGGTTATTTGGTACGCATACAGTCCACACTCAATGTTTCTAAACGGCCAAACATTCAATGACATCCAGGGATATGGTGCAACAAAAATGTTTAATCTTCTTATATCTAACAAATAAATGATTCTCCAATCAACTTAAAGCATAGAATACTTGATATGGAAAACACATATTATGACCTGTCTGTATGGTCAAAAAACTATACCGCTCCCGCATCTAGCAAGGACTCCCTCCCCCAAACTAACAAATTAATATATCTCAAATCAGGTAAATATAAATCATAAAGGTACGTACCTAATATTTCATCATGTACATTCATATTTAATATATTTACACAAATATACATGGAGCTCCGTATGTTCGGTCTTTTATACAAATATGTCCAAATTGTCTCTAACATACCGGCCCCTAATTGTTGACTGCACTGAATGCACAACAATTACTTAATATTCAAACGTAGAGCCAAAACACAAAACATTCTATACCAGAGCACTATTACAGTTCATAGCTATATACAAATATACAAGGTGCCATATAGGAAAATAGTCCATAGATCTCAGTCTGAGTTGAAGTGTAAAGGTGTTCAACTTCCAAAAATGTCAAGAGTTTGACGTCCAAAAATGTATGCCTGTGACATCAAAGAATGTAAGAGTACGACATCAACGAATCAGAGGTGCACGTGATTCTAAGATGGAGCACTGTGTGTGTGTGTGTGTGTTTCACTCCGTCGCCTCAAGGAGCAGACAGAGTTTATTGATAGGTCTCTGTAAAATATTGGTCTTAGTCTTAACCATGACGCTCCGGACAAGACCTTTGGCCCCTGGCAAAGCCTCCACCACACGCCCCATTAGTCAAGAGTTCCTTGGGGCGGTGTCATCGACGATGACCATGAGGTCACCAGGACTGAAGTTTCTCTTAGTTTTGTTCCACTTGTTCCGCTCCTGCATAAGTGGAAGATACTCCCTGATCCATCTCTTCCAGAAGAGGACAGTGATATTGTACTTGCTTCCATCTCCTTTGTGAGTATAGGTCGCTTCTCTGGAATAGTCCTGGTGGCAGGACTGGCTTAGCTTTCAGATGAAGCAGATGGTTCGGAGTCAGGGGTTCTAGATCATTCGGGTCAATTGTTACAGTAGTGATTGGTCTGTCATTCATAATCGCCTCAACTTCACACAAGGCTGTCTGCAAAGCCTCATCATCCAGTACTTGCTCTTTAAGGACTGAATAGAGGATCTTTTTCACCAGTCGGATCAACCTCTCCCATACCCCCCCCCATGGTGGGCTCCAGAGGGAGGGTTGAATGACCATGTCACTCCTTCCTTCAGTAATTCATTTTGAATCTTGTTGTGATCCAACTCTTTCATAGCTTCTCCTAGCTCTCTGTGTGTTCCAACAAAGTTAGTGCCATTGTCTGTTCTGATACTTGTTACTGGGCCCCTTCGACAGATGAACCTGCGCAAGGCATTGATGCAGGAATCAGTATCCAGATAACTAGCAAATTCTAGATGGACAGCTCGACTCACAAGGCAAGTAAAGATCACACCATACCGCTTCACATGAACGCTGCCTCGCTTCACCTCTATGGGGCCGAAGTAATCTATGCCCACATGGGTGAAAGGCAACAAATCAGGTGACACCCGATCTTGTGGAAGGTCGGCCATCTTCTGTTCTCCAGCTCTAGCTTGCATCCGCCTGCAGAAGACACAGCTCTTAAGGATCTTCCTTGCTAAGGAGTTGGCACAGGGTATCCAATATTGCTGGCGAAGTCTAGAAAGCATGTGACCTCTCCCAGAGTGGCCAACCTGCTCATGGATGTGGAGTAAGATCAGTCTAGAGATGTAGGAGTCTTTGGGCAGGATCATAGGATTCTTTAGTTCCGTAGGCATAGCAGCTTTGCTTAACCTTCCTCCTACTCTCAGAATGCCATTGTCAACAATTGGATCAAGCTTACAGATTGAGCCGCTTCTCTTGGCACATTGCACTAGTTGTGAAAGGAAAACAATTTATTGTTTAAAGTGCTGTCGTTGCTCAAATCGGATGACCTTTTCTGCTTCATCTAGGTCATCCACAGACAGACTTTCTTTTCCTAACGTCAGTTTGAACATGTCAATGTGTTCCTTCAGTGAGTTTGTCAGACTCTGATCTGATCTTGGATCAGTTTGAGAGAGAATTTTTCTTTCCTGGCTTAACTGTAGAAGACATTTCAGCATCCAGGCAACTGCTTTCTTCAAGCTGTTCCATGTTGAATAGTACTCAATCAGTTTGCTGGTTGGACTCTTTTCTTCCACACTCCGTACTGTTTACGATTACGTCTTTTCTCACCTCTGGATCATCCGGAGGGATGGAGCTAAGCTAAGCTCCTTGGTGACTTTCGGCCATTGAGTTTCTGGTTTCTCCAGGAATTCTGGTCCTTTGCGCCATCTCTTTGAGTTCAGGAACATTTCAACATGTAATCCTCTTGAGGCATCATCGGCTGGGTTGTGTTTGGAGATCAAATACCTCCACTGTTTTGCTTTCGATAGGTCACGGATCATAGCAACCCTATTAGCCACAAAGGTTTGGAATCTCTTGGTATCATTGCGGATGTATTTTAGCACAGACTGGCTGTCCGTCAAAAGTTGACTCCTCAAGTTCAATCTCAAGCTCCAACCTTAACATCCTGTCCACTCGCACTGCCAATGTTGCTGTAGCAAGTTCCAGTCTGGGGATTGTCATCTGCTTGAGTGGAGTCACCCTTGATTTCCCCAGTATGAATGCAATGTGAACCTTTTCCATACCGTTTGTGAACCTAAGGTAGCTTGCCGTGCCATAACCTTGTTCACTTGCATCACCGAAGTGATGCAGCTGTGCCGTCTTGACCAAAGTTCTCAGGCATCATACACCTGTCTATCTGGAATCTGGAGAGCTGGTCCAGCTCTGAGAGCCATCTCTGCCATGAAAGAGTGTTCTTCAGGGATGACTTTCGGCCCATCCACACTTTAGCTTGCAGAACACTTGAATAATTTGCTTTGCCTTTAATACAAATGGGGCGAGGAAACCTAATGGATCATAAATAGAGCTGACAGTTGAGAGAATACCTCTTCTTGAAGGGGTCTGTTCTTGACAGTGACTCGGAAGGTAAATGCATCACTTTCAATGTTCCATCGGATTCCAAGTGCTCTTTCAACAGGCAGCTTTTCTCTGTCCAGGTCCAGTTATTTTATCTGCTTGGCTTTGTGTTCATCAGGGATAGAAACCAGCACAGTGTGGCTGTTGCTGACCCACTTGGTCAATTTGAACCCACCCTGAGAGCACACATCCCTGAGATTTTTTGTGAGAGCTATGACTTGTTCTTCTGTGGCCACGGACTTGAGGCAGTCATCAACATAGAAGTTGGACTTGACGGTTTGAATCACCTCTTCATCGTACCTCTCACAGTTGTCTTCTGCAGTCTTTCGCAGTGCAAAGTTTGCACAACTTGGAGAGGATATAGCACCGAAAAGATGAACCGTTATTCTGTACTCACCGTCTCACCGTTATTTAGTATCACCGTCTGGCCACCATAGGAATCGCAGGAAGTCTTAAGTAATCTTCATGGACACGTACTTGATGGAACATTCCTTCAATGTCTGCCATCATGGCAATGTGCTCTTGCCGAAATCTTAGCAAGACTCCTATAAGCGTGTTTGCCAGGTCAGGGCCTTGAAGGAGTTCACGGTTAAGAGATGTACCTTTATGATGATGAACAGTCAAACACTACTCGTATCGTTCCTTTGCGCTTACGGTGAACGCCATGGTGTGGTATGTACCATACCTTGCCTTTCTTTCTGAGGAGATGTTCTTGTGGTACCTTCTCTGCGTAACCTTTTGTTATCATCTCTTCCATGAAGCCTTTGTACTCTGCAGCGTAACCTTTGTCTTTCTTGAACTTCCTGATAATATTTAGAGCCCGCTGCTTTGCCATGTCACGATTGTTTGGCAGGACTACATATTTTTTTGCGAAAGGGCAACGGTAAGTAGTAGTGATGGTTATGGAGCTTGATACGATCTCCATAAACCTACGATCCTCAGCTGACATCTCACTTTTCTCTTCATACCCTCTCTCGGAGAAGTCATGGTTGTACTGATTTACAAGAAGAACCCCCATGTCGGCCATTGAGATACGATTGGCCATCACCGTAGGATGCCCAGATTCTTCTGCCATGGTACAATTGTTAAGAGGACCGTTCATCACCCATCCAAAGAGGGTTTTCACTGCATACGGTCCATTGCCTTGACTATTTATGATTTTCTAGGGTTCCATTGCCTTTGGAGCATTTACGCCAATCAGGAGTTCGACGTCAATTTCCTTCAACTGAACCGCTTTCAGGTATGGCCAACCTTTTGAGATCTTTCTGAGTGGGAATATTCTCTCTTGTCACTGGGATCTTATTTTGGGTGTAGACCTTTGGTAATGCAAGAAATGTGTCACCTTCCACATTGCCAATCTCTAATCCAGATATCTCAAAGCTCTTGGTAGGACTCTCCTGCCCCATTGTGCGTAGCAGAATTTCAGTCTCACTGCCTTTTAGCTTGCAACTGCCTCATGAGTCTCTCCGTACAAAATGTTGCTGAGCTACCAGAATCGAAATGCATAGGTTAACGTAGACTTGCTTCCATTTGCCATCTTTACTTGAACTGGCACAATCGCAACTGCACAATCTGTACCGGCCCCGGTATCTTCACCAGCTTCCAGTGAAACAAGAGCACTGCTGACAGTCTCCTCCCGCTTTACTGCTACACCCCTCGTATCTGCCTTCAGAGATCTAAATCTCGCTCTTCCTTCAATGTGCAGGATAGTCGGGTGCTTTCTTTGACATTTCTGACAGGTCATCCTTCTTTTACATTCTTTGCTTAAGTGTCCTCTCATCAAACAGCCAAAACAAAGGCCCTTTGATCTCAGAAACTCAACCTTGGCTTCATGTGGCTGTTCCTTCACCTGTTGGCAGTCTACCAAGAAATGCTCACCAGTGCAAAATACACATGAGATACTGGGAGCATCAGAAGGGTAGGTGCCTGGTTTCTTGACTTTGAATGTTTGTTCTTTTAGAGGTTTTTCAGGGTCACAATCTGCCACTACAGCTACTGCAGTGTTAAAGCTGCTTCCCCTACTCTTGGACTTGAACTGCTGCTTAAAGTCAGCTTCTGTTTTGGTTTTTAAAAACTTTGTTGGTCAGGGGATCTTGGATATCTCCGTACAACGGATCCTGCAGTATTTCGGCCTGTTTTTCCATGAACGTCACAAGGTCACTGAACTGGGCCCTCGGGTGGCTTCTCTAAAATATCACATGCCGTAGACCTCCATTTTTCCCTTAGTTTGTAGTGAAGTTTTGACATGATCAACTTTATGTTGGAGGGAAGATTAGGCTCTTCCATGTTCTGTAGGTCTTGCATAGCCACCCAGTCCCTTTCCATCATCCGGTTTGATGTTTATCCAGTTCCAAGCTTTTTCCATGTAAGCAGTGGTGACTTTGATTTCATTGCCAAAGTGTTCCTTTAACAACCTCTTAGCCTCTGCATAGCCTCTTCTGGCTTCCATATGCAGAAAACTACGGACCAGATCCTTGGGCTGACCAGAGGTGTACTGTTCCAGGTAATAGAGCCTATCCTGGTGACTGATTGTCTTATCTTCTATTCCATGCTCAAATGCATGAATAAATGGCCTAAAGTTTAGAGGATCACCGTCAAACATAGGTATCTCCCTAACAGGGAGTGTGGCCTGTTTGTGCTGTAGTACAAGGAGGTCAGCAATTTCATTCTGCCTTTGCATGACAGTAGAGAGGTTATCATGGCTGGTATTATGGCTGATACCCGCAGTTTTGACTCTGTGTTGATTGCTAGACCTTGATGTTGGCTGCTGAAGGGTGTGGTTTATGACTGGTTTCTGAATAGGTTTTGATGGCTTCGTGGTCAGTTGTAAAACTCTTTGTAGTGGTTGGAACTGCACCTAATGCAGCAAACTCAACAGGTGATGGTTCAGGTTCCTTATAGACCTCGGGTTCCTGGTTCTCAAAATAAGAGTTCATTCCATCTTCTTGGCTTAGAAAATGGGCTGCCACAGCATGGGATTGAGAAGTTGACTCAAAACTCTCCAGAACCTTCAGTTTGGCATTATATGCTGCTATGTCCGTTTCCAGTGCCATTTTTTCCATCCTAACATTCAGTTGAGCTTTCTCCAGTTCCAATGCATGCTTGTCCTGTAATGATGCTAGGCTTGCAGAGGACACTGAGGAAACGGTCTTAGAATATTTTGTTTTACTTTGTTTTTGACACATTGGAAATGCTGTCGTGTGGTTCAATGAGCGTTTGTGGATCGATTTCAGCTTTTTTCCATATTTCGACCTCTTTCAGGAAATGTTCATAAGTTCTCATTCTTGGTTGATAATTAATGCTCTCCTGTTCGTGTTCCTCCTCTGTGACCAGCTCTACCACAGAATCATGAGCATTCTTAAAGTCATTGAGAACAGCATGAAATGCTTCAAGACTCTCATCCACAGTTTCAATGTTTCCTCCATCAACAAGAAGGGCTTTTATTTCATTCATTTTGCATGTACACACTCCAAGTTTGCCTCTCCGGGCTGCATAAAGTGAATTTAGATGCTCCTCTGCCCTCTCCAGGGGAGTCTTATTTGGGATTTCATCCTCCATCATTCACTTTTAGTTCACTGACTTTACAATGACACAGTTGTTGGTTTTTGATTGTTAAACGTAATGCCCCTTTAGACCTCCTTTAATGCTTTAAAACACAGTCCTCCATTTCAGCATATTGAATTGCACATATGCAAGTTCGGCATTTTAGATGAGTTTTAAACATTTCATCCCATTATAAGTTGTCCCTTTTAATGAAGTTTAAACACGCAGTATCTTTAGATCCTTAGATTGCATTCGTTGAGTTGATGCATTGCATTTCCACGTTAGGCCAAATATTAGACGTAAGATTAGGCTACATTGTGCGTAGGATCTCAGTGTTTCCCAAACTTCAACTTCTTAATTGTTTTCACAGCGCTGTCTTTTGAATTCCACTCCCAAGTTTATCAAACATTCCAATTAAAAGCACATTTGCGCTTCCATAATATGCATGATCAAATGATCGCATTGAACAGGGCAGCTCATTCGTTCGCAGTGGTTACTTACGGCTGGCGAAATCTAGGAGTTCAACTCCTTCCAAGCGAGCTGTCCTTATTGTCCGAATGGAATTACAAATAGAACCATATCCAGCGTGTGTCCGAACCGGAGATTCCCTTCCGATAGTAATCCTTCACGGAGTTTTTTGACTTGAATGTAGTGGCTTCCTTTCGTCCTTACCATAGCCACTGCCCAAGCCTGAAGCGGGGTTGTTTGGTACGCATACAGTCCACACTCAATGTTTCTAAACGGCCAAACATTCAATGACATCCAGGGATATGGTGCAACAAAAGTGTATTCTTCTTATATCTAACAAATAAATGATTCTCCAATCAACTTAAAGCATAGAATACTTGATATGGAAAACACATATTATGACCTGTCTGTATGGTCAAAAAACTATACCGCTCCCGCATCTAGCAAGGACTCCCTCCCCCGAAGGCCCAACTTCCTGCCTTTATCCTAACACACTTACCACAATACAATGAATAGGCAAGAGGGGGGGCCAAAAACGGAGTTAACAAATTAATATATCTCAAATCAGGTAAATATAAATCATAAAAGGTACGTACCTAATATTTCATCATGTACATTCATATTTAATATATTTACACAAATATACATGGAGCTCCGTATGTTCAGTCTTTTATACAAATATGTCCAAATCGGCTCTAACCATGTCGAATGTTTTAACATTGTAATAGGAGTATTTTTATGAATATCACAATGTAGAACCCTAAACGTTTGCCCCCTGTTCTATTGATTTCAACATGATATGGATATTAGCCTCAGGGAAAAAAATCCAGGCTCTGAATTGAAAGAGTACTATTTATGTGATTTAACAAAAAGTTACAAAAAAGAAAAGAGTTGTGTTACACTTACCACGTTGGCAACCTACTTGAATCAAAATGCATCACTTCAAAATGTAGCGATCTGTTTTCTACAAAGGTTCCTTTAACCAGTGATGTTTACATAGTGATGTTTACATTATTCCCAGATTTCGTGTGGTTTTTGAGCTGTTAGTTTAACAGTACCTACAACCTCATCTCCCCCTTTTCGCTCAATTGATTTCAACGTGAAATCGATGAGTGATGACACATAAGTGTTGCGTTCCTTTGTTTAGCCAACCCTACATTTAAATGCATCACTCCAAATGCGTGCTAACATTTCATTTACATTTAAGTCATTTAGCAGACGCTCTTATCCAGAGCGACTTACAAATTGGTGCGTTCACCTTAAGACATCCAGTGGAACAGCCACTTTACAATAGTGCATCTAAATCTTTTAAGGGGGGGGGGGGTGAGAAGGATTACTTTATCCTATCCTAGGTATTCCTGAAAGAGGTGGGGTTTCAGGTGTCTCCGGAAGGTGGTGATTGACTCCACTGTCCTGGCGTCGTGAGGGAGTTTGTTCCACCATTGGGGGGCCAGAGCAGCGAACAGTTTTGACTGGGCTGCGCGGGAACTAACGACTGTCTTCTGCAGGTTGTCCTCTAATCAGTCGAGGTAAAAGATATCTCCCATTTCCATGTGTTTTTTTAGTTGTGTTAGTTTCAACAGCACGTACAACCTGATTTCCCCCCTAATCGATATCAGTGATTTATTTCTACTTGTCAAAACAACAGCATTTTTGGTGCTTGTGCATTTTATAAGGAGCTTGTTTAAATAAATACAAGTAATATGATAAATAGTACATTTCATGTTTAGGTTTTCAATTCATCACAAACTGTTTCTGCATGTTGGTTATTGATTTGGACACGTTAAATCTGTGTTTTGACATTTTGCTATTCCCACCTAGCACAATGTAATTCAAAAGATGTTGAAAATAAGACTATGCCTGACGTCCAATATACGTTGTAGGTGAAAGTTTAAAAGATGCCTTTTCGGGTCGTTTTTTCAATGACTTGAAAACAATTTAATTTTAACATACTAGCAGCCTATACACATGGACGCAGTATAATAAATTGGCCTATAATCAATTTTATTAACAATCCTACATCACTCCAGTATTTTAACATTCAAGTGCTAATTGTCTTTATTCCACTACTGAAGAAGCATCTCTCAAATCACCTCATATTTCAAACATCCAGCCTGACAAAAGATACATTTTATTATTCCATGCCTCACCATTAAGTTAATTATTGCCAATACATATTAACAAAGGGGTGTACATTTGGCTTTGATATTTCATATTTACAATTCATGTAACATTTAGTAATCATAATTATTCATGACACCAACTGACCATTTTTAGGTACAATTATATTGACATTGTTATCCTGCTTTTAGAATATATGGGTTCATTCTCAGATGTGCCAACCCAAATGTACTAGAGCATGACATTGGGGACTGGGACCAGATCCAACAACATGCCTGTCGAGTGAACCCTGAAAAGAGAGAGAAGCTCCACAGTGAGGTGGAAAGTTACTACGACTATTGCAGGTTCCTCTTAAAATCAGTACGTGGTAAAGACAACTTGGTTGCTGAAATTCTCAATAGTGGGCAGTGAAAAATGTTTTGCATTTAGCCAGTGCGTTGCCATGGATCCCAATTTCTTTTGACTGCACGTTTTTCCATATTGGAGAGAGTTTTGTTTGGGTTCGTTCCAAGGGGACGAGAGTTCTAGAAGAATAACATTGTAGAAAAAAATATATATTTAGAAATGTGTTCTTGTTTTTAATTGTTGACAGCCAGTAGACACCATGTTTATATTGGTGAAGCATTGAAGTTGATTATAATGTGAAATGGAAGTTGTTTTCTTTTGGTGGTGAGCAAACTTGTCCAACAAAAATATAGGATATATTTGTTGTCTTAAGGGGGAAAGTAGTTACAGGTTTAGTTTTTTCCATTTATGTTTTGAAGTTGGACTTTTAGCACGTATAGCTCGTTAGCATGTAGGACGCACTGAATGGTGTCACCTCGTTAGTCAGTATGTGTTACACCTGTGCTGGCTTGTCCATCTCGTTATGGGAAGGTGTTTCACCTGAGCTGGTCCAGGTTCTATTTATGAGTGTTTGGCTCA
The DNA here is from genome assembly GCF_034236695.1 of Oncorhynchus nerka. Classification (NCBI taxonomy): domain Eukaryota; kingdom Metazoa; phylum Chordata; class Actinopteri; order Salmoniformes; family Salmonidae; genus Oncorhynchus; species Oncorhynchus nerka. The sequence goes on from NC_088408.1 coordinate 39,867,973, forward strand.
GTGCTCCAGTTGTCTTGATAGATGTGGAGAGTCAACAACTTTAGTTGCTCCACCTTTCTGGTTTGTTTCCTGTTTATAAGTTTGAAAAGAAGGCAAGAGAAGAGGATGGAAAGAAGGAAGAAATGAGAAGAAAGAGGCGGGAAGAAGGAAAGAGTGGAAAAGAAGAGGAGAAGGAAAAGAAGGCAGAAGAACGTAAAGGAGCGGTGAAGGGGACAGTGGTGCGAGAAGGAGTGGAAGAGGGAACGGGGACAGTGACGGAGAAGGAGGGAGGAGTGGAGGTGGGAGGGGGGGAGAGATGGGGGACAGCCTGCCAGGCTTCCTCAAGGTCGAACACTGCCTGGGTCATGGGTTGGGATGGAGGACGGAGGGGCGTCAGGAGAGGAGAGGACGTCCCCGCCGGTGGAGATGGACCAGGGGAGCATCGGGTGAGTCTCCTGTTTTTTCTTTGTTTTTTTTTATTTTTATTTGTTGTTAATAATTAAATGAATAGTTTTGTTTCTTTTTTAGTCTAAATGTTAGGGGGTTAACCTCTTAAGTCGACCCTCTACTTTTTTGAACATTCTGTTAAAAATCGCGCAACATATCAGCGCCCTGCTACTCATGCCAGGAATATAGTATATGCATTTGCTTAGTCTGTGTGGATAGAAAACACTCAGACGTTTATAAAACTGGTTAAATCACTGCTGTGGCTTTACCAGAACGGCATTTACATCGAAAAGCACAGGAAAAACTGATCACTGAAAATGGGAAAATATATCCATGCGCTACTTGAACCCATTGATAAAGGTGAACCACAATTAATTGACTGAGGTTGCAGTACCTACAGCTTCCACACGGTGTCTAGAGTCTTGTCATTTCCCTTCGAGTTTTTTCTTGGTCAAACACATGCAGGGCACCGGATATTTTCGTTGAGTTTCTAGCCGGACATTTTTCCAGACGGACAGCTAATGATCTTTACATCGCCTCCTGATGAATTTTATCGCTTATTAACGTTTACTAATACCTAAAGTTGCATTACAAACGTATTTCGAAGTGTTTTGTGAAAGTTTATCGTCGACTTTTTGAATTTAAAAAAATGACGTTACGTTTTGAAACAATGTTTTTTTCGTTTATCACACAGTCTACATATAACGATATCTAGGCTTTATATGGACCGATTTAATCGAAATAAAGACCCAAATAGTGTTTATGGGACATCTAGGAGTGCCAACAAAGAAGATGGTGAAAGGTAATGAATGTTTTCTATTTTATTGTGCGGTTTGTGTAACGCCGAAATGCTAATTATTTTGTTTACGTCCCCTCTGGGTCTTTTGGGGTGTTACATGCTATCAGATAATAGCTTCTCGTGCTTTCGCCGAAAAGCATTTTAAAAATCTGACTTGTTGCCTGGATTCACAACGAGTGTAGCTTTAATTCGATACCCTGCATGTGTATTTTAATGAACTTTTGAGTTTTAACTAATACTATTAGCATTTAGCGTAGCGCATTTGCATTTCCAGAGCTCTAGTTGGGACGCAAGCGTCCCGAGTAGAAGCAAGAGGTTAAGGAATAATGTTAAAAGGAGGGCGGTTTTTTGTTATTTAGAGGGTGTGGGGTTTGATTTCTGTTTTTTACAGGAGGTTCACCTGAGGGATGGTGGGGATGTGTGTAGATTTAAGAGGGAGTGGGATAAGGGGGAATCTTTTTGGGGCATAGGAGGGGTGCACTCAACAGGAGTAGGGATTATGTGTGGGCATAGAGAGGTTAAAATAGAGAACACTTTTGTAATAATGCAGGGTAGAGTTTTGGGGATAGATGTTAAGTTTAGAGAAGCTAGATATAGGTTAATTGGGGTGTATGGGCCACAGGTGGCGGCAGACAGGAGGGAGATGGTGGACTGTCTGGCGCCCCTGTGTGTTACAAACAGGCACTTGGTGATAGGAGGAGACTTTAATATAGATTTAGGGGTAGGCGGTGATAGCAGTGCAGGTGCCATCTCTGGGCTAATGGCTTGCCATGGTCTGGTTGATGGTGGCCTGCACACTACTCCGGCAATGGTCGGTCCTACATGGCGCAACTCCAGGGGGGTTGCGCGGAGGCTCGACTACATTTTTGCATCCAGGTCTTTGGGTCAGTTGTCTGGGCGGCTGTTGCCTGTTTTCTTCACGGATCACGACGGGGTGTTCCTGCAGGTGGGGTCGCCAGTCTGCCTCTTCGGTAGGGGGTACTGGAAGTCAGATCGGGATATACTGGAGGAGCAGGCTTTCGTTGACGCATTTTTTTGTTTCTTTCGGAGGCTTGACGGCCTCCGGTCCATGTGCGAGGGGGTGTTAGAGTGGTGGGATTTAGTTAAGGGGAGGATTAGGGCTTTTATAATAGGATATTGTAGAAGGAAAAAAAGGGAGGAAAGGAGGGAGGTGGATCGTATCTAAAGGTTAATTGAACTCGAGTACGAGGCAGGCAACCTCGGCGGGTCGATTGACTGGGAGAGATTCGCAGCCCTAAAGGCGCAGCTCAGGGAGCTGCAGGAGCAGAAGGCTCGAGCTTTCCTGGAGCGTGCACATAGTAGCTTTCTAGAACATAATGAGACTTGTTCCGCTATGTTCTTTAAGTCGGTTAGGGCCAGGCAGAGTAGGAAGGTAATGCATGGAGTTAGGGAAGAAAATGGTAGTATAGTAAGTAAACCAGAGGAAATGGTCAGGATGACAACTGATCATTTCCAAGGTTTATTTAAGGAAAGGGAAATAGATGTAGAGCAGGGAAACGTGTTTTTAGAACACTTGTCCCGGCGGTTGCCAGAGGACATTAGAGACGTGATGGAGGCCCAGATCTCACTAGAAGAGGTTGAGAGCGCTCTTAGGAGGATGGGAAAAGGGAAGGTGCCTGGGATGGATGGGCTGCCGGCTGAGTTTTACCTCAAGTTTTGGGGTATACTTGGACCAGTGGTTCTCGAAGTCTTGAAGGCCATCCTTGAGACGGGGTCCGGGGGGGATCAATGGCTGTTGGTGTGCTGTCACTTCTTTATAAGAAGGGGGAAGCAACTGACCTTGGCAACTGGCGGCCATTGACCATGCTGTGCGTAGATTACAAGATTCTTGCAAAGGTTTTAGCAGACCGGTTGCGCACAGCCCTTCCCTACGTCGTCCACGAGGATCAGACGTGCGGGGTAGAGGGCCGCTCTATAAGATGGAACCTACAGTTGATCAGGGATTCCATCGCTTGGGTTGAAGATAGAGGGCTGCCTTTAATGGTAGCAGCGCTAGATCAGGCGAAAGCTTTTGATCGCGTGAATAGATCTTTTCTATTCAGGGTGTTAGGTAGATTAGGATTTGGGGAGAAGTTTATAGGATGGATCCGTACTTTATATGTTGGAGCGGGGTGTCGAGTTAGTGTAAATAGTCACTTAGGTGACGTTTTTGACCTCTCGTCTGGGGTCAGGCAGGGATGCCCACTCTCGGCTCTCCTCTTCGTTCTGTACATGGAGCCTCTGGGGGCTGCCATTAGGTCAGACACAGGGGTGGAAGGCTTGTTGATCCCTGGAAGTGGTGGGCTGCGTGTTAAGATGACGCAGTACGCCGACGACACTTCCTTGCTGTTGTGCAAGGACTCGTGCCTGACAAGGACTCGTGCCTCCCTTGCCATCTTTGGGGATTTCACCCGAGCGTCGGGAGCAGTTCTGAACCATGCAAAGTCTTCCGTCAAGTTTTTCGGAAGATGGCGCGGTAGAACGGATGTGCCTGGGGGGTTATCTCTCTGTGAAGGGGCCCTGAGGATTCTCGGGGTTCATTTTGAGACCTCCGGCTCAGCGACGCTAAACTGGAACATGCGTATCGCAGTGGTACAGAGGAAGCTAGCAATGTGGAAGGCTAGGTATTTGTCTTTTATGGGCAAAGTCCTGGTCCTAAAGGTGGATGTGTTGCCGTCTCTTTTGTATTTGGCATACATCTACCCATTGCCGGCTTGTCTGAGGAGGCCTCTAGTGAGGCTTGTGTTTCAGTTTATGTGGAGTGGCAGGTGCGAGTGGGTCGCCAGGGCACGCATGATCTGTCCCATCGGGGAGGGAGGTAGGGGGGTACCACATTTCCCCCTCAAGCTGGACGCCATTTTTGTTTCTTTCTTGTTGACGGAGCTTGCTCGTCCGGTTATACACCCGTCCGGTTACCTCCTGCGGGTGTTCTTCTCGTATCAGGCGAGAAGCGTAATGGTGTGGTCTAACGCGGGTCCTCGGGCGGAACAGCTGCCGTGGCACTTTGGCCATGCGGCCAAGTGGCTGCGTGCGCACCCCGAGGTTGAAGTTGCCCGAGTAGGTTTAGACCACAGGCACCTGTACGAAGAGGTCAGGCAGGCAGGGAGTCCTGCGCCTGTAGCGGGCATCTCGTCAGTGGTCTGGGAGGGAGTGCAGGTGCGGGGCCTGGACAACAGGCTCAAGGACCTGAATTGGTTGAGCCTTCATAAGCGTTTGCCGGTACTTTCCATCTTGTACCGGTATGGTTTGGTGCGATCCCCCACCTGTCCAAGATCCTCTTGTGGCAGGGAGGAGACTGTGCGCCATGCCTTCTGGGACTGTGCCTTTGCCGGAGTAGTATGGGCTAGGGCACGGGTGATGCTAGGTGTGGTTAGGAGTGATTTTGTTTTGACATGGGCTAGGCTAGAGAGAGGCGTAGGGAGAGCAAAGGGAACGGATAGGGACAGGTTTCTGCTCTGGCTTCTCATGAGTCTCTTTAAAAGGGACTGTGGGAAGCCAGGCAGAATTTAGTCAAGACAGGGAGAGACTGGGGGTGGAAGGGATAGTGAGAAGGGTGGAAGGTGATTTGAGGGGGAGGATGAAGAGGGAGGAGAGGAAGTGGGGGAAGCATGCGGCACGGGAGAGGTGGAAAGGGGGTTTAGGGCTGGGAGTGTTAGAGTGAGTTTTGTAAGGGGATAGATTAGGGAAGGGGAGATAGGGAAAGGGTTAGGTATTGGTTAGGTATGACGGGGAGGGACGATGCTCCCCTGAGGTTTGTTTTTGTTTGGTGTTTGGTGATTTGGTTTTGTAAATATAAGTATTTAAGAATGAATGAGAGATATGATTTTGTAAAGTGTGAATGGTATTGATTGTAAATAAATTATTTTAACCACCTTTTTGGGGGGGGTTGCCTCCTGTTTTTAAGTTTGGTGTGGGTTTTTATTTTGTCTGCTTCTTGGGCAGATTTAGTGGGTCTCATGGGGGGTGTCTTTTATGTCCCAGTTGTTGTTACTAGTCAACGTTCAGTGGACACCCCCATAGTGTCTATCAGAACCCCACCTGTTTAGTTGTGGTTGTTGTCAGTGAGTCTTTATTAGTTCCCTCTTCTATTTAAGGGACATTTCTGGTTTTCTTTCTAGGGAACGTAACAACAAACAATGTAGTAAAACAAGCTTATATTTTGGTTTGGATATTGCATCCAATTGTTAATATTTTAATCAATGGCATTTCTTGAGGATGCTCATTAGTCTTTCAGTTGTTAGTCTTCTGTTTCTAATCCTCATGTTTGTGTGCTCAATATTTCTGTTTATTTTCATATTTTTTTCCTGCGAAGCCATTGTGTTACATCCATGTCTGAAATGTGCGGTATAAATAAAGCTTGTTTGATTTGAACATATTGCAAAATAAATAACCCAATGACCGACCAATCAACAGACTCTTGCTAAACCAATTTACAAATATGTGCAAAAGCAACACATATCTTTGTCCATCTTATTATGAGAAACAGTATAAATTCAGTATTTCTCCCACTGTCAAAATAGTGCATGGTTCGTAAGTTTAGTGTCAATTTTCAACCAACCCAGTGCATTTTTAAAAATCAACAATACGTCAAACGATTCAACTACTGAAAACTAAAACAATCAAATTGATCAAACAGATCAATCCCACTTTTCAAGCCTGCTGGAGTGGTAAACCACCCCCTGCTCTACCAGGGACTTGAGGTGGTCTCCCACAGCTCTGCTTATGTCATGTTCTGTGGCCATGCTGTTCCATTTCTTGACTGCCCCTGCAACCCAGAAACACATTTAGTTATATTATATAAAACCCTCAAAGTAATGGATATGGAGCATCTATGGCCTCAGTTACACCTGGCACCTAAATGTGACTTCTGTCATCCGATCACTCCAAGCTGCATTAGGTTCAGATCTACCAGGATGGGCCTTTGATGCAGTCAGGCTACTGAATATGCATAAGCAATATAAATAAATGGTGTGAATGAGTGGGGAAAAGTAATCATCCATGAGTCATTTAGGCTCATAAATCATGAAAGAATACAAACAGGGAATGGTTATACAATCTATAATCCCCATTATCAAAGTCAATCAGTTAGCAACCAATGACGTTTCTCATTTCACTCTTTCAATTGTCTTCATGTGTACATATAATTAATTTCAATACACATGAACCATATCGATTGCATAATTGGCCTATGAGGATCCGTAGGGCCGTGATCATTGACAATTCAAATTACACAATATGTTTGAAGCTGCGCTCCAAGCCGCGCTCCGCGGTAATAACTATTAACAATAACTGAATGGCCCACTCTCCCGATCGCCACAGATAATTCAGATGAAAGGAAACATAGTCGGTGGATTCATGGACGCACAGAACTTCTGGATCAGATGGAGTTAAGGAATAGAAAGCAGCGAGATCAGGCGATGGCAATTTCCTCCTTTTATGGAGTTGAGATCTGTCGGACATTTCCACCTGACCTAATTAAAGCGCCCCTGGCCCAGCTGAGTAAATGGCAATGAATTAAAGGATTATTCCACCAACTCCATGGGCCTTTTCTACAGACACAAATGACCTTCATAATATCAAAGAACAAATGTGTGTGCCTGAGGGGAAATGAACTTTCATACAGCCAAAAGGGTTGAGAAATTGCACCAATATCAGTGGACAATTTGCACAAATGTAAATCAACATGGATGATGGAACATATTCCTTTTTGCTTCTGTGATAAACCACTAAGGGGGCATAAATATTTACCATCTAAACCATATGTGACCTCTCCCCTCTCTGGCTGTAGAAGTGTTCTTCCTAACCAGTCCCTCAACAGCTCTCTGACTGAGCTCCACCCTCACTGGGTCTTCAGAGGAGAGGAAGACTGAGGATCAGTGGTGAATTTAGCATGTAAGTCTTGGTGGGGGAAAAAAAACAAACATGTGGGATGCATGTCAGCAAAGCCACTACACAAAACAACACTGAACAATACATTAATTGCACTATAGCGGTGACAAACGGTGCCCACAAACTGTTAGGGCCTACATAAAACTGTCCAAACAGCAGTCCCAACATTTTACCACCGCTACACCTGATTATAAGTAGAGCCTTGTCTGGCAGCAAAACATTGCATTCAGCCTCAATTACTGCTTTTAAAATAATATAGCTGATTTGGCTAACTTGCTTAAACACGTGGTTTCTAATGACAATTGAGATGTACAAACTATGGCATAAGGGGACGACGAGGGGATAAGAGGCAATCCGTAATTTTGATTTTGATATTCATGGGCGAGCTAGGACGGACGTAGTCAATATAACTATTTGTTTAGCACTTTTGAAATGTACAGTGACAGAATTCAGAACATGGGCCGTTCTTAGTGTCCTTCCTGTACACCAAGTCAGAACCGTATGATAAATAAAAGGGGCATATAAGCAGACAATGAAAGCTCTTACAATATTCAATGATTACATTTCTCTAAAACAGGTTATAGGCTACATGTGCACCACCAAATCAGAACAGTAGGCGAAATTAAGAGGGGAAAATAGACAGAATTATTATGGTAAGAAACATGGGCTACTAATAGCTTACTACAAAAGATTCACTTTGTATTACTTTCTTAGCTACAGTATACATATCTCCCTGGCATAATACATAACTTATGCAGCAGCATGCAAGATAGTTTTGGATTCACTGTGTTGTTCTGTGCTCACTTGAACAGGAAGTTGTCCTTCGTGGGCAAATGTTGTCATCAACGTCTGTCATTTTCTGGATTTATGGTGATTTCAAGACAACTGGGAACTCGGGGTTAAAAAACAAGGTTGGATCCTGATGATGTCAGTGATCTTCAGTTTGTAGCTCTAGAAAGAGGCCCGAGTTCCGGATGTACAATTCCGAGTTGGATGACTGTTCAAAACTTATTTTCCCAGTCAGAGCTTGTTTTTTCCCCGAGTTCCCAGTTGTCTTGAACTCACTGAAGTCAGGTTTTCATAGTTCCGAGTTAACGGTTGTTTTGAGTGTGGCACAAATAATGCTTCATTGACAATTCATTCAAATTGGGTTTGATTCACACCCTGCCAGTGTGCCTGGAGGACATTGGGTTTGATTCAGACCCTACCAGTGTACCAGGTGGACATGGGGTTTTATTCACACCCTGCCAGTGTACCAAGTGGACATTGGGTTTGATTCAGACCCTGCCAGCATGGGCAGAAATGTATTCCAAGGTCAGTAACTTATAACCCCAGAACCACCCCCAGACCTTTCATGCATGACTAAAATACCTAAGTATTAGATTTACTGCCATGGTCTAGTATATCACCGTGTATGTCACCGTCTCAGAGACCACTCACAATGCTGGATGAGGTACGAGTAAAACATGACATATTATTTCCTAACCATTCACAATGCTGGCTTAGGTACGAGTAAAACATGACATATTATTTCTTAATCATTCACAATGCTGGCTGAGGTACGAGTAAAATATAACATATTATTTCCTAACCATTCACAATGCTGGTTGAGGTACAAGTAAAACATGACATATTATAGACCTACAAGGTGTTTGCCTACGGAGCAGAAAGGTGAACTGCCCCTCTCTACCTTCAGGCTCAAATCCAACGCCCCGACCGAGTAGTTTATAGTTTGGGTTCTGTCGAGGTACGACAGTTGAACTAAACTCATGAGACAAGTTATATTCTTCAATAATCAATGGGTACATATAATGAATTTATGAGTGGAAAAAAATGACTGTGGATCACCAATTCATTTAAAAAAAACATATGAAAAAGTTGTTTTTGTTTTTTTAGGCGGTGCAGCCAGCGTGTGACGTATAATCTAGTGGACGGGACACTTCATCAATAACAGCTCGTCCGACACCTCAGCAGCTAGTGAACCAATATAGCCGAACGATTCAAGCTCTTTAGACTGTTTCGGTTGATATTAGTCACCGTGTTTTAAGCCCACTTCTTTCGTATCTACCAGTTGCCCCATTTGATTTAATATTTACGTTGTTGTTGGTAGTCAGCTACATCAGCTGTCTCGTTAATTTAGCACTAGCCGCTAATTCTGGCTAGCTAGCATCCCGACCATGAGCTCCCTAAACTACTCACTCGTTAAAGAAGAGGAGGTCTGCTGGACGGAGAAAGAAGCTCTGGGGCTGAACATTGTCGTGAAAGAGGAGAAAGAAGAGGAGGATATCACAGTAAAAATAGAAGTAGAGAGTGAGGAGGAGGGAGCGATAACTGTCATATTGAAAGAGGAGGAAGAAGAGGAGGAGAGAGGTCAGATAAACACCATTACGTACTAATCTCAATAACGGGGCACAAACTCTGCAGTTGTTGAATTGATGTGTGGTTTTAAAACGGCATTATGCACTTCCTACATTCATTTATATATACCAATGCCATGTATTGTTGAACAAAGTAACTTATAAATGCTAAATTCAACTGTCGCACCCCCATCAAATCCAAAATAGGGTGTTTTACTCCTATGTTTGTAAACAACGTGGAAACAAACACTGTAGCCTATATCCTAAAAACAGAGTAAAACTATAATGTTGGATGGATGGTCGGTCCTTGGATCCACAGTGGTTTCGTTTCTCCAGCCACATCCTTCATCCTATTACCGAAACAGTTGTGGGTTGCCCACTTCGGTCAACATTGATTCTGATTTAAATGTAAAAAGCATGGCTGTCCTGTCGTGGAATCGCCCCATGACTAAGAAAAAACATGAATGATGAGTGAGAAAGCTGGGGGTGTTTGATCTTTGTGCATCTAACTTTGTCACTCATCATGAATTCATTCATGATTATCCATAAGCATCATGGTAGTGTTCAGAAACATCTTCTATTCTGACTGAAAATAAAAGTAACTTCAAAATGACCGTTCATTCAGTTCCTATGGGCAAAACACAACCTGCAAGTGCATGCAACATGTTTGTATTCACAAGCTTAAGGTTTGACTATTTTTCCAAAGACGTATGACTTCTCCAAATGGGGGGACTAGCTACATAAAGTGCTATCATTGTTGTTTTTCAATGTTGGAGTTTGCTCTCGCTGTCTGCTGCTGGTGAAGAGACGTCAGATTCTCGTCTTTCAATCACAGACGGGTAATTTGATTTCCGCTCGTATTCTGGACAAGACACGCCCCCACTGAAGATGAAGTTCTGTGATTGGCTGCTGGTCGTTAGCCCTGCCAGACTGCCTTCGAGCGCTTTGCCTGCTGCCCCTGAAATCAGAGCGTGAAACTGACCAGACTGACTTCAGATGGTTCCCCATCAGCTGGTGAAGATGGAGGACTCAGATAGGACACAGACAATGTCATAATGTTGATATATCCTCTGAGTCCTATTTTCTGTTTTGGTAAACTAGTTACCAGCTGTTATTCAACACTAGGTTACAGAGTGAATGATTCACCAGCTAGCTAGCTAGTAATTAGTTATTCAACGCTAGGTTGCAGAGTGAATGAGTCACTAGTTAGCTAGCTAGCTATTTGTTATTCAACGCTAGGTTACAGAGTGAATGAGTCACTAGTTAGCTATTTGTTATTCAACGATAGGTTACAGAGTGAAGGAGTCACTAGCTGGCTAGCAATTTGTTATTCAATGCTAGGTTACAGAGTGAATGAGTCACTAGCTAGCTAGGTATTTGTTAGTCAACGCTAGGCACTAGCTAGGTATTTTTTATTCAACGCTAGGTTACAGAGTGAATGAGTCGCTAGCTAGCTAGGTATTTGTTATTCAACGCTAGGTTACAGAGTCAATGAGTCGCTAGCTATTCAATGCTTCACGGATGGATGACTTGTGTTTTGAAGTGAAGACCTCACCTGATCTACATAGTAGACATGTACCTGGAGAGCTGATCCTAACCTGATCTACATAGTAGACATGTACCTGGAGAACTGGTCCTCACCTGATCTACATAGTAGACATGAACCTGGAGGACTGGTCCTCACCTGATCTACATAGTAGACATGAACCTGGAGGACTGGTCCTCACCTGATCTACATAGTAGACATGAACCTGGAGGACTGGTCCTCACCTGATCTACATAGTAGACATGAACCTGGAGGACTGGTCCTCACCTGATCTACATAGTAGACATGAACCTGGAGGACTGGTCCTCACCTGATCTACATAGTAGACATGTACATAGAGAACTGGTCCTCACCTGATCTACATAGTAGACATGTACCTAGAGAACTGGTCCTCACCTGATCTACATAGCAAACATGAACCTGGAGGATATACATCGTAGACAGCAGAAGAAAGTCGGACTAAAGCCCTTGACAACCTGGCACACTGTGGTAGTGAGTAAAGCCCTTGACAACCTGGCACACTGTGGTAGTGAGTAAAGCCCATGACAACCTGGCACACTGTGGTAGTGAGTAAAGCCCTTGACAGCCTGGCACACTGTGGTAGTGACTAAAGTCTCCCAAAATCCTAAATAAAGGCCCTAGAGCATCATGGTAGTTGTAGGCTAAACGTGTTTGACATGAATATATGAGGCTATTTATTCAGATCCATGTCATGTTGACGTCACCATATTATTTTTCTTCCATTTAAAAGTTGTTCAAAAGTGGTCTGTTTTGTCTAACTTGTTTTCCCAAGATGAAAGACGAAACCCCCGACCCCATAGAAAAGACCCACTCCCAACGGACCAATGCTGCACTTCTACCAGAAGCTCCCAGAGCAGTTTATTTAGGGTCAGAGTTGAGATAGCCAGGGATTCCAGAACCCTGTGGGAGCAGAGTCTGTGTAAATACCTCTAAGTATTTATTTCGGCACTAATGGAACATTGTACAGTTGATTGATCCACATAATGAATGTACATTATGTATTTCATGATTCATGTGACATTGCAAAATAAATTGTGTCAATGCTTTGTTAGTTTGATATAATTTATATATATATATATAATTTACATGTTAAATTAAAAATGTGTTTGTTGTATGAGTGGCATTGCTGTCTCAGATCAGTCAATGAATGGCTGTGGTATTGGTGGACAGAATGTAACAGGGCCTACTGCATTTGCTACTATATTCTGCCACTGTTGTGTGCAACTTCAAGGTAGACATTTTTCCTTAGAAAGATGGGATGTTTGGCTTCCATAAGTGTTGGAAGGAACTGCATTTTAGGACTCGTATAAACCATCTGAGCCAGCGGAGGTGTTGATCTGTGTGTTTATTGTTAAGGGGGAAGAAAGCTATAAAACGCATTGCTCTCCAAAGTAAGTATTTCATAGGCAGAATGCTTATTATAATAGACATGTTGTGTCTGTCGGCAAGGAGAAAATAAATCAGTCTGCCTGACCCCTCTGAGTTTATTAGTGGTCTCTAGTAGGAAGGCTGCAACCATAGAGATGGATAGAGGACTCATCTTTATATCTGTGCCATTATAGAGTCTGTGACCGCATGGACAATATCCATTTTAAATTAGTCCATTTTCTTCATCATGATTGGCTGATCCCTCCTGATGGTAGGACATGACTCCAACAGGGTCTACCAGGAGGGATCAGCCATTGAAGTTGGAAGTCCCACCCAGTTGCCTACATTAAAATGGTGGAAGCCCTCAATGGCTCTGCCCATGCTAATACGCTCTTTTGGCCACTAGAGGCCTTTATCATTCTCTATGGCATTAACGCACCTAGCAAGCAAGCTATATCATGGAGCCTGGTGCTCTCTTCAGCTAGCCAATCAGGAGTATTATCGAGACTAGCGGTGAGTAACCAATCGCAGCACCTCAGCTTCAGTGGGCGTGTTTTGCCCAGAAGACAAGTGGGAAATCAAAATAACACATCACAGACACCCAGCGCCCTGTTACCACGGTAACGGCCCTAATGGCTCCAATACTTTCATTGAACATGGAACACTCACAAAACCTTCTAAAATACTCCAATACTTGTGCTCCTAAATGTATTTGTGCGTTCTTAGCTTAGGAGCACATTTACTCCTTGTAATGAATATATTAATGTGCTCCTGAATATAAACTTAGGAGCACATGTACTCCTTGTAATAAATGTCAGCGTAGAGCCATAAACTCAGCAGTTTATCTGTCAGGACAGTGTGGTGGGTAGTGATCAGCAGTTTATTTGTCAGGACAGTGTGGTGGGTAGTGATCAGCAGTTTATCTGTCAGGACAGTGTGGTGGGTAGTGATCAGCAGTTTATCTGTCAGGACAGTGTGGTGGGTAGTGATCAGCAGTTTATTTGTCAGGACAGTGTGGTGGGTAGTGAGACAGTGTGGTGGGTAGTGATCAGCAGTTTATCTGTCAGGACAGTGTGGTGTGTAGTGATCTGTTATGGAGGCACTTTGGTGATTCTTGATGTTCAGTTGTACCACTGTTCATCATTACTATTGTATCTAAATTAATTATTTTAACACATTGGTTAAAAGAGACGGGTCAAAAAAAACATTATATGGAGCAAATATCCCACATTACTTCTTACTACTAATACATTTCTGGGTTTAGAAACATTACAAAGTTTATTAGTCTTTTGTGGCAGGTTTTCATCTACCTGCCGCATTGGCTGGTTTTCCAAAAACAGACTTAGAAGACAATTGTCAAAGTGTGTAAAAACATTTAACATTCACTCTATTGACTATCTGACGTTGATGTTCACACAGGAGAGAGACTTGACTATCGTGGATCTTCTGGGGAGCCTCAACAACATCATGATGCTGACGACGCAGAGAAGAGTCTCTCCAGATCAGAACACCTCAAGGAACACCAGCGGAAACCCACGGGGAAGAAACCTCACTGCTGCTCTGACTGTGGGAAGAGTTACTCAAGATCTGATTCACTAAAAGTACACCAGAGAATTCACACAGGAGAGAAATCTTACAACTGTGATCAATGTGGAAAGAGATGCTCTTCTTCATCAGAACTTACAATACACCAGAGAATCCATACAGGAGAGAAACCTTATAGCTGCTCTCAGTGTGGAATGAGTTTTTCTCGATCATATTCATTGAAATCACACCTAAGAATTCACACAGGAGAGAAACCATATGGCTGTGATCAATGTGGGAAAAGTTTTGCTACCTCAGCTAACCTGACTGCACACAAGAGAATACACACAGGAGAGAAGCCTTACCACTGCTCTGACTGCGGAATGAGCTTTATCACTTCAAGGGAACTACTCCTACACCAGAGAACACACACAGGAGAGCAACCTTATAGCTGTGATCAATGTGGGAAGAGTTTTACTCAGTCAAACAACCTGATATCACACCAGAGAACACACACAGGACAGAAGCCTTATAGCTGTGATCTGTGTGGGAAAAGCTTTACTCAGTCAGGTCACCTGAAATCACACCAGAGAACCCACACAGGAGAGAAGCCTTATAGCTGTGATCAGTGTGGGAAGAGATATTCTGATTTAAGAGATCTGAATAAACATAATAACATACATCCAGATTGTGGAATGACTGCCAACACCAGTCCTGGGTAGTAGAACATAGATTGTGGAATGACTGCCAACACCAGTCCTGGGTAGTAGAACACAGATTGTGGAATGATCTCCAACACCAGACCTGGGTAGTAGAACACTGCATCGTGAGGTTTTTATATAGTACTTGCGCAGAGCATTCTATATTGGACATTTAGAAAAAAGTGTGTTTGTGTTGGAGGGGTTGTTATTCACACTCATTATCTTTCCTGATTGAAGTCAACTTTATTTTAATCTTTAGTTTTTCCTCACCACATGGAATGAATGTCAGAATCCTCTCAAATTACACTCCCTAGTGTCTTTTGGTCACTTCAGGGATTTGGTGAGATACCTGGTCACATAGGAATGGACGTGTTTCTCAGAACTTCTGATGACAAATATGACTGTCTTGATGAGTTGGTGAATTCTGATATTCTGGTTGATTGTGGCTAGTTTCCTGTTTGTCTCTTTGTATTTATCATGCCCCCCCTTCAGTTAATTTAACCTAGTTTATGATCAAATGATTGAAGCTACATGACAGACCCATTACAGTACATCCCATCCATCCTCCCCAGACTAAGATATTTTACCAGACGTTATAGTATGCCTGCCAACGGGTCCTGGTCGGAGGACGCTACGTGTTGGTGGTATGTCCTGGTCGGACGACGCTACATGTCGATGGTATGCCCTGGTTGGAGGACACTGTATGTTGGTGGTATGCACTGGTCGGAGGACACTACATGTTGGTGGTATGCCCTGGTCGGAGGACACTACGTGTTGGTGGTATGCCCTGGTCGGAGGACACTACATGTTGGTGGTATGCCCTGGTCGGAGGACGCTATATGTTGGTGGTATGCCCTGGTCAGAGTACGCTATGTGTTGGTGGTATGCCCTGGTCGGAGGACACTACGTGTTGGTGGTATGCCCTGGTCGGAGGACGCTACATGTTGGGGGTATGCCCTGGTCGGAGGACGCTACATGTTGGGGGTATGCCCTGGTCAAGGATACCGTTCATACATAAATAAATACATTTCATAAATACAGTTAAAAAATAAACAGTTAATAAACAGTTGATACAGTGCCTTTGGAAAGTATTCAGACCCCTTGAATTTTTTTACATTTTGTTACTTACAGCCTCATTCTAAAATGGATTAAATGATGTTGCTTTAGTCAAATCCTTCTACTCAGCACACATAGTGGACTGGTGTGTGTATGTGCTTGTAATTGGTTTGTAAACTTTAAATGTTTCAAATTATCACTTTGAATTTGCTTTAATCAATGTATGTTTCCCTCTATGTACGTTTCATATAATGTTATATAATATTCATTAAATGAAAACAATGGTTGAAAGTGAAACTTTTTTCCCTGAACAGCATTACCCACTCCAGTCAGCAGATGGCGATGTGCATTTTTCAGGCGATGCTGCCTGAGTGTGACGTATGATCTAGTGGACGGGACGCTTCTTCAACAGTAACAGCTAATCGGCCACCTCAGTAGAACCGAGGTAAAGACAGTTTCAGGTTGGATATTTGACGGATATTCGCCTTTAGTTTTCCTGACTTCCACCAACTGCAGTTAGGGACTGTCAACATAGTGACAAATAAAAATGTTCAAATTTCAATAGCTTTCTAACCATTATTCCAAACACTTTCAAAACTGGTTGTAGCTAACCGGATGGCACACCCTTTAGTTGGTCCATTTTTATCTCACATGGTTTTACATTAATATTTCAAAATGTAGAATTTCAATAAAGAATTTCCTTGGTCATGTGACTTACTGACCTCAAACAAGGTTCAGAATGTCCACTGACTATACCTTCATAACGCACACTCTGATTCATATCATGCTATTAGACTTAAATCTGTAAGCTTTGCAGGCCTTCATTTTACATGGGTGTTAAATTATAATTTTTTAAGCAAACAAATGTTCCATCCTCGCAATAACTATCTTTTACATGGACACTGAAAAGATCCGCAAATGGCTGTATGTGGTATGTATCAAGGACAGGAGAGGTGTTCGAACAGAGGTGCTTAAAGGAAGGCGAACAGGTAGGCCTCATGAAAAACAATGTTTCATATGCTCTTTTTAATCATAGTAATAGGCAGTGATTTGTCAGTCACAGTGAGCTTGATATCATGATAGAATCCTTTTCATAGCATCACTTTCATATACTGTACATTAAGACAAATCCTTCTACGTTGAGTATTAGAACTCAGTTTACATAACCTGATAATGACTTGATATTTGAGTGCATTCACAACAAGCCACCTGCAGACAACTTACAAAATGCAATATTGCATTTGAGGGTTCGTTTTTCTGATGAAAATATTTATTTGATGCATGGCCTACTATTTCTAACTGGGAAAATAAATTCCTACGTCTTTTGTGAGTAAAATCCTTTTTCCAAAATTGATTTAGGTACATTTTTGTGAAGAGGTATGAGGGTTGTGATATGGGTAATTTAATAGTAAAATCATTTTAAGGGATCCATACATTTCTATATTGCTTCCCCAGTATCTGCATGAACCATCAGGCCAAGTGTTTTTTGTTGACCCTGCTGGGCAGAAAGAGAAGGAGGAATCGGAACACGCTGCATTCAAATTCAGATCTTAGTTATTCCATTGTACTGGATCTAATACATATTAGCATTTTACATACATTCATAAGTGTAATACTTTTTTATGACATACTGTGAAAAACTCTCTTGGCTGCTGCCTCTGTCACTTTCAGACATGCGCAGAGCAGACTTGAACCACAGGGGTTCTCTGTAAAGAGAGAGTAATCCAAAAGGCACAGACACACCCCTTGACTTTCAATTCGCACCGTTGACCTGTATGTATTCTCTCCTGATTGGCTCTGTGGTGAACAGTCTGACTAAAGTGCCAGAGGTATGAGGAGACATCCTCCTTTGTATATATGGAAACAGATATTTCCTAACACTTCGGATCCTATTCTTCGATTAGTTAGAAGACACAATGCATCAATGCAAAAAAATAATGTATTACTAATTACTGTCCATGAGTAACCTCAACCTTGTGGGTCTATAGGTGTTTGGGCCAATAAAGTGGCAACTCAATTCTACCACTGACTAGTCTCTCATTCCCCTATGAACGGGGACACAGGGCAATAGTTTTTAATCTAAACCAGCCCTTTTTTACTGGAGTAAGCTAACCCCTAATTGGGGCAATTTTCTTGACACATAGTAGCAGTTTACCAGATAACAAGTCAAGAAGAACAAAATGTAGATTGTTGTAATTGTGTATTACATCCTGTGCTGGCCCCATTGTCACATCCATTCTGGATTCTGAGTGCTAAAATCATAGCTGAAAAGTGCCTTTATGTATGTGTTTCCATCCCTAACTATAACATTTTCCGCCAAGACAGAACTGCCAAAGGGGGTGGAGTTGCAGTCTACTGCAGAGACAGCCTGCAGAGTTCTGTCTTGCTGTCCAGGTCTGTGCCCAAACAGTTCGAGCTTCTACTTTAAAAAATTCACCTTTCCAGAAATAAGCCTCTCACTGTTGCCGCTTGGTACAGAACCCCCTCAGACCCCAGCTGCGCCCTGAACACCATATGTGAATTAATTGCCCCCCATTTATCTTCAGAGTTTGTAATGTTAGGTGACCTAAACTGGGATATGCTTAACACCCCGGCCGTCCTACAATCTAAGATAGATGCCCTCAATCTCACCCAAATTATCATGGAACCTACCAGGTACAACCCCGAATCCGTAAACTCGGGCACCCTCATAGATATCATCCTGACCAAGCTGTCCTCTAAATACACCTCTGCTGTCTTCAACCAGGATCTCAGCGATCACTGCCTCATTGCCTGCATCAGTGATGGGTCCGCGGTCAAACGACCACCCCTCATCACAGTCAAACGCTCCCTAAAACACTTCAGCGAGCAGGCCTTTCTAATCGACCTGGCCTGGGTATCCTGGAAAGATATTGACCTCATTCCGTCAGTAGAGGATGCCTGGTTATTCTTTAAAAGTGTTTTCCTCACCATCTTAAATAAGCATGCCCCATTCAAAAAATCATTGGTTCACTCCAGACCTGACTGCCCTTGAAAAGCACAAAAACATCCTGTGGCGTACTGCATTAGCATCGAATAGCCCCCGCAATATGCAACTTTTCAGGGAAGTTAGGAACAAATATACACTGGCAGTTAGGAAAGAAAAGTCTAGCTTTTTCAAACTGAAATTTACATCCTGTAGGACAAACTCCAAAAGGTTCTGGGACACTGTAAAGTCCATGGAGAATAAGAGCACCTCCTCCCAGCTGCCCACTGCACTGAGGCTAGGAAACACTGTCACCACCGATAAATCTACAATTATCGAGAATTTCAATAAGCATTTTTCTAAGGCTGAGCTTGCTTTCCACCTGGCTACCCCTACCCCGGTCAACAGCTCTGCACCCCCTGCAGCAACTTTCCCAAGTCCCCCCCCCCCCCTCCGGCTTCCCCTTCATCCAATTCCAGATAGCTGATATTCTGAAAGAGCTGCAAAATCTGGATCCTACAAATCAGCTGGGCTAGACAATCATAACCCTCTCTTTCTAAAATGATCCGCCGCAATTGTTGCAACCCCTATTACTAGCCTATTACTAGCCTGTTCAACCTCTTTCGTATCGTCTGAGATCCCCAAAGATTGGAAAGCTGTTGCGGCCATCCCCCTCTTCAAAGGGGGTGACACTCTAGACCCAAACTGTTGCAGACCTATATCCATCCTGCCCTGCCTTTCTAAAATCTTCGTAAGCCAAGTGAACAAACCGATCACCGACCATTTTGAATCCCACTGTACCTTCTTCGCTATGCAATCTGGTTTCCAAACTGGTCATGGGTGCACCTCAGCCACGCTCAAGGTCCTAAACGATTTCATAACCGTCATCGATAAAAGACAGTACTGTGCAGCCGTCTTCATCGACCTGGCCAAGGCTTTCGACCGAGTACCAAACTGCCGCTTGAATTGGATTTGATATATGATTTGGATATTGCTAAATGAATTTGATTGGATACAGTTGCAGATAAACATATTGGCACCGTTTCACTTTTCTTAAATAATGACCTATTTCTTCTAAAATAAGTTGAAATTGATGGTCTCCATACCTTATAGGATTTTCAACATTGCAGAACCAATACATTTTGTTGTTAGCTTAAGTTTACATTCGGCTATTTCAGCCACACCCATTGCTGACAGGTGTATAAAATCGAGCACACAGCCATGCAATCTCCAGAGACTAACATTGGCAGTAGAATGGCCGACGGACTGACCCACCCACCCGCCCACCCACCCACCCACCATAATAGGTAGTGTTAGTAGGTATCAACAGCCTCCCGAGTGGTGCTAGCAATTATAATAGGTAGTGCTAGGTATCAACAGCCTCTCATGTGATGCTAGCAAGCATAATAGGTAGTGCTAGGTATCAACAGCTTCTCATGTGGTCTAACAAACATAATAGGTAGTGTAGGTATCAACAGCCTCTCGAGAGGTGCTAGCAAGCATAATAGGTAGTGCTATGTATCAACAGCCTCCCGAGTGGCGCTAGCAAGCATAATAGGTAGTGTTAGCTATCAACAGTCTCCCGAGTGGCGCTAGCAAGCATAATAGGTAGTGCTATGTATCAACAGCCTCTTGTGTGGCGCTAGCAAGCATAATAGGTAGTGCTAGGTATCAACAGTCTCCCGAGTGGCGCTAGCAAGCATATTAGGTAGTGCTATGTATCAACAACCTCTCGTGTGGCGCTAGCAAGCATAATAGGTAGTGCTAGGTATCAACAGGCTCCCGAGTGGCGCTAGCAAGCATAATAGGTAGTGCTAGGTATCAACAGTGTCCTGAGTGGCGCAGCTCTGCATCGCACTACAGATCCAGGTTTGATCCCGGACTGTATCGCAGCAGGCCGCAACCGGGAGACTCATGAGGCGGCATACAATTTGCCCAGCATCGTCCAGGATAGGGGAGGGTTTGGCCGGGTTGGATGTCCTTGTCCCACCGATCATAAGATCAAAAGATAGTTTTACAGTCTAAGCCCTGTCTGAGGGGGAGGTTCTTCTAAGCTATATGGAACTGTTTTAAGAAGGTTATACCAAGGATAATTTTCAACTGTAAGACACATGGAAGTATCAATAAAGAAATATTCCAGTTATTTTATTTAAAACATTATTTGGCCATACTGCTATAACCCATACTAACACATTGCATAACATTCACAACATGGAACAACAGTCCCCCCAAACACCTAACGGAAGTTTGTTCTGAAGTGTCTGTCAAATATCTGCGAGATACATGTCTTTAACCCCTTATTTTGCCACTTAAGTCTTTCCACATTTTGTTATGTTACAGCCTTATTCTATAATGGATTAAATAAATAGAAATCCTCATCAGTCTACACACAATACCCCATAATGACAAAGAGAAAATAGGTTTGGAGAAAAAATGTCACATTTATTAAATATAAAAAACAGAAATACCTTATTTATGGAAGTGTTTATTTCTATATTTCAATGTTGCAACGTGTTTAATTCTGAATTTCATGGTTGCAAATTGCTGAAAATTGTCCACCATGTTCCTTTCATCTAGTTTAAACAGTTCTGCAAAAAAATACATCCGGAGTGCATCATACATGATTTAGACCTTGTTTATGGAAAAGTGTTTATTTCTGTATTTCATTTTTACAGCTTGCTAAAAATTGTCCACAGTGTTCCTATCATCTGGTTTAAACAGTACTGCAAATAAATTACCTACAGAGTGCATCAAACATGATTTTGACCTTGAAATTTCTGTATTTCATGATTGCAACTTGCTGAAAATTGTTCACAGTGTTCCTTTCATCTAGATTAAACAGTACTTCAAAATGTTTTACTTACAGAATGAATCAAACATGATTTAGACCTTGTTCATGGAAAAGTGTTTATTTCTATATTTCCTGGTTGCAACTTGCTGAAATTTGTCCACAGTGTTCCTATCATCTAGTTTAGCCTCTCTAGGGTAGGTGAGACGCTAAAGTCCCACCAGGCCAACATCCGGTGAAACTGCAGAGCGCTAAGATTCTAAATACACAATTTGTTATAGTAAACATTCTTGTAAATACATGTACCTTACGTCATTAAAAAATGAACGTCTTATTAATCCAGCCGCTGTGTCAGATTTCAAAAAGCCTTTACTGTGAAAGCAAACCATGCAATTTTCTGAGGACAGCTCCCCACACACACAAGTATCACTAGCATTTTCCAACCAAGCATTAGCGTCACTAAAGTCAGAAATAACAATAAAATAAATAAGATATTGGCAATGCCAAGTGTCCTAACTACACAGTGAATGTTCGTTTTGTTTGATAATATCCATTTTTATAGCCTAACACAAAACATTTGTAAACCGCTTGCTTCGTGACGAAGCGTTCGTGGTAATTACACACACTAAACAAACATTTATCCAGTCATGGTTGGTTTCATTGCAATCCTCTGGTTGTTACTAACACAACCATACTTGATTGTTTTCCCGGGACGTATTGACCGAAACAAACCGATTTGAAGACACAAATCAATGACCTCATTGCGCACCAATGGTAGGACTGGTTTATCGTTGATTGACTGTATTTTGGCCCAATGACCACTGATCATCTTGAAATCTAGCTTGGAAGATAGCGAATGAGCTGAGGTACACGGCAATATGTAATGCTTATACATTCAAAGATTAGCCTTTGTCGTAAACTCTGACTAAAAGAGGTTCATCCGCCATTGCAAATCCTACTTGACGGAGCCACGAGTGTTACGCATAGCAGTACATAGTCAATAGCATTTCCAGCAAGTTTATATATTTAAATTATGGCGAATAAATTAGGGAAAGCTAAAACAAAGTCTAGGAATACAGATTTAACCCAAATTATAGAGGAAATTGATAGAGAACCGAGACCGAGTTGCTTCAGGAAGATGAATCTTTCAGCGAAGCTAGTTTTGATGCCCAGGCGGAAGACATGTTTCTGCACGGCGAGGATGCCATGCTGGACTGGTAAGTTCTAATGCTAATGTCGTTGTTTGAAATTAATAATATCAAATATTATTCATTTGAGATATTTTTTCAGATTTTCTTATTTTATTTGCAACATATAAAAATATCATCAGTAATGAAATGTGTAAAGTACACATTGGCTATACTGTGTGTGTGTGTGTAATATTTTTTACATGTATTTTTCATAAACATGGAATGGAACAGCACTTCACCATAGTGATTATGTTCCCTGTACTCTATATATATATCTGTTTATTTTACATTTTGATACAGGGCTCATACGTGAAAGTATTGTTACTGATTTTTTTAAATCTTTCACATTGGCAGTGATTCTGATTATGAGCCGCCAATGTCTAGGTGTCCATCTCCCTGTGAAGCTGGTTCATCCAGCTGGACCCCTGCTGTCTCCAGCTCCACACCTACCTGACCATCTAGAGATGTGAAGTCAGTGGCAGAGAAGAGGAGGTGGGGAAGAAAGAAACCTGCAGACAGAGGGCCAGAGGGTCATTGGCACTCTGTGTTAGAAGATGATGTGGAACCAAATCCACCAGTTTTTAGACCCAAAAGGCAGCCAGGACCTCCACTAGACATGACTGCAAAGTACAGCCCCCTTCAACTTTTTCAACTGTTTTTCACCTCATCAGTTGTTTACTCCCTGGTGTCGAACACCAATAAGTACGGGGCTAAGAAGCAGGCAGGAAAAAAAGAGGCATGGAAGACCATTTCCATGTCAGACCTTTTCTGCTACCTTTCAATGGTCATTTACATGGGGCTGCTGAAGTTGAAAACTCTAAGGGACTACTGGAAAACGTCAGCTCTCCATCAACTGCCTTTCTCCATGACTGTCATGTCTTGTAAAAGGTTTCTGACTATCTCATGGGCGCTTCACATCAGTGACCCAGACGTTGATGGGGAGAATGTCAAGAAGAGAGGCACACCAAGGTTTGATAGGCTCTGCAAAATCAAACCTCTCTACCCCAACATCGTTGAGGCCTGCAATACCTATTTTCAGCCTGCCCAGAACTTGTCCATCGATGAGAGGATGTTAGCCTCAAACAATACATGCGTAACAAACCAACCAAATGGGGTTACAAACTGCTTGTTTTGGCTGATTCTGTGTGTGCCTACACTTGCAATTATTTTGTTTATGAGGGGAAAAACAGTTTTGCTACCGGTAATGGACTGAGTCATGATTCCGTTATGGAGTTATTGGATTTTCAACTACTGGTGAAGGGCTACAAACGGTTTGTGGACAACATCTACACAAGCCCTACCCTGTTTATAGAGGTGAGGAAGCGGGATGTGTGGGCTTGTGGCACCATTCGGATCAACAGAGTGGGCTTTCCAAAAACAAAGGTGAACGACATGCCTAAGCGGGCCGAGCGGGGTTCCATGCGATGGATTCGTGAAGATGGCCTGCTCTTTGTAAAGTGGATGGATACCAGAGAGGTGGTCATGTGCACAACCATCCACAGAATATGTCCCCATTCCAGCTGCTGTGAAGGACTACAACAAGGGCATGGGAGGTGTGGACCTCTCAGATGCACTGATAGGATACTACAATGTTGTCCACAAGACCATGAAATGGTACAAGACATGTTTCTATCATTTCATTGACATTGCTGTGGTGAATGCCTTCATTCTCCAGAAGGAAATGGCCAAGAGCTGTGGACAGCCCCCCATCTCACAGCTAGCCTTCAGGGAGCTGCTCATCCAGGAGCTTGCTAGCTACAGCAAGTCCACTGTAGCATCTTCTGTCCCCTCTACCTCTGTCCCTTCTGCTCCAACCAGTGGTGTTCACCTGCCCAGATTCATCTCTGCAGGCATAAATGTGCCTCAGGGCAAAAAGGGCACAGTAGGGAGACGTCGTTGTGCCCTTTGTCACAGGAAATTCCCCATCACCTGCACACCTGTTCAGTAAGCCTCTGCTTTACAGCAGAAAGAGACTGCTGTGGGCCATGGCACCAGCAGCACAATATTGTGTAGAAGACTGAGGGTCTTCACAATATTGTAAATAGAACATGTGTAAATAGTTACCCTTGTTATTTGTTTTATTATTATTATTATTATTTAAAAAATATTTTTTACATATATTTTATGGGGGGGGGTGTATTTTGTATATAGTTATTTCCTTCAAAATGTATCACTGCACCAATTCAGCCACTTGGGTACATTTAGGTACATTTGTGTGGGACACCTGGGTGACTTCATGCTCAATGTCATGTAGCTTGCTCATTTTTGAAGTTATCTGTCTAAAACCTTGCTCAGCTATTGTTGCCATCTTATGTTCTTCATTCAAATCATCCCCAGCATCCTATCTGTATGTTTGGATGTTCTTCTTTATTTGAAAGATGATGCAGCAACAATAAAAAACAGAAAATGAATGTTTGTTTCCTTGTATTTTCTTCTACCAGATCTATTGTGTTATAGTATCCTACATTCAATTCACATTTCCACAACATTCAGAGTGTTTCCTTTCAAATGATACCAAGAATATGCATATCCTTGCTTCTAGGCCTGAGCTACAGGCAGTTAGATTAGGGTATGTCTTTAGACGGAAATTGAGAAGAAGGGGGGGTACCCCAAAGAAGTTAAGTGAGAAAGAATCCTAAAGATGGTCCAATGGGCATGGTCTGAAGCCTCTCGTCATCTCAGTATGTTGAACCACCTGATTTCTTGCAGGCTTGAGATTCAGATCCTGCTGAACGATGTCAAGCATTCGATTAACCACATGCAGGGGACGCTGAACACCATGCAGGGGCAGTGTATTGAGTTGCAGACTGCCATGTCTAAGGTAGTGTCAGGTGAGTATCAGATACAGAAGAATAAGTCTATGACGGTATGGTGATAATGATTGAGATGGTGATTATAATAAGGATGACTAGCGGTACCCCACCCTACGGGCGGTAAATCATTGGATCTGATCAATTCAATTCAATGCAATTCAATCTTTGAGGACTGCAACCATAGAAATACAATTTATTTACACTAATAATAAGCTTTTGTCAACTTCCCGTCTATGCTTATCTTGCCCATTGCTCACTGTCAATTGCTGACTGTTACTCTATGTGTGCAACTTTTATTGATTTCTCACAGAAAAATAATTTGGTTGCAAATGTACCTGGGGCCATGTAAATAATTGTTAGTCTACTCATTTTAAATCCACCGGTGGCAACTTGTGTGACCATAAAAGTCTGTGCGACTGGGCACAGTAAAATAATTTGGTTACTGACCTGCCCTACATCATAGAAGGCCCTTCAAGTCGAAACGCTAACTCGTTATGTAATGGTGATTTTAAGTTTCCCACTTGGGAAGTATCAGAATCAACCAGTAGGAAGCTCTACACTAATAACTAACATTCATTTTCACTCTGAGGTTCCAAGTTTCCGATGGCATGTGAATGCTTCAATAATTGCCATGGTAATTTTGAATGTTCAGTCAGTGAGCATTATGGGTAATTATCCTACATACTTACATCAAATACTTTATGATAGCATCATCTCCTATAGTAACAGTGCCATTCCAAACACAATACATGTGAAAATTAGCAAACATACAAAATATTGCTAAAGTTGTCACACCCTGACCTTAGAGATCCTTTATTCTCTATTTTGGTTAGGTCGGGATGTGACTAGGGTGGGCATTCTAGTTTTGTTATTTCTATGTTGGCCTGGTATGGTTCCCAATCAGAGGCAGCTGTCTATCGTTGTCTCTGATTGGGGATCACACTTAGGCAGCCTTTTCCTACCTGTTTGTTGTGGAATCTTGTTTTCGTGTTGATGCCTGTGAACTCTACAGAACGTCACGTATCGTTTATTCTTCTTTGTTGTTTTTATGAATTTCATTTGATTAAACATGTGGAACTCTACGTACACTGTGCCTTGGTCCGATTCTTACAACAACTTTCGTTACAAAAGTGAAGAAAATCAGCTCAAAATTGTAGGAGGAAATGCCGCTGCAGCAGGGAGGCTTACGGTATTATAATATATTGTAGATAACATTAATATAATTTGTGTATTTACAGTATCACTACACATACAAATGAAAGTGTATGCTAGGGATTGATCTACACTGAGTGAACAAAACATTAAGAACACCTTACTATTGAGTTATTATTGATACTCAGGGAAAACTGTTGAGCTGAAAAACCCAACAGCATGGCAGTTCTTGACACAAACCGGTGCACCTGGCACCTACTACCATACTCTGTTCAAAGGGACTTAAAACTTTGGTCTTGCCCATTTACCCTCTGAATGACACACATACACAATCCATGTCTCAATTGTCTAAAAATCCATCTTTAACCTGTCTCCTCCCCTACATATACACTGAGAAGAAGATGTAACAATTAACATCAATAAGGGAATATAGCTTTCAGCGGATTAGTCTATGTCACGGAAAGAGAAGGTGTTCTTAATGTTTAATACACTCAGTGTATGTGTCAAGGATGTTATATAATCCAGTGGTTGATTTGTTTAGGGAATGACTAGGGGAGTTGCTGTGCAGAGGGAGGAGATCCTCCGAGCATCAGGCCTCATCCCGTCACAGAGGGAGGGTATCCTCCAAACAGCCAGTGTCCCTGCACAGAGGGAGGGAATTCTCCAAACAGCCAGTGTCCCTGCACAGAGGGAGGGGATTCTCCAAACAGCCAGTGTCCCTGCACAGAGGGAGGGGATTCTCCTCACAGCCAGTGTCCCTGCACAGAGGGAGGGGATTCTCCAAACAGCCAGTGTCCCTGCACAGAGGGAGGGGATCCTCCAAACAGCCAGTGTCCCTGTACAGAGGGAGGGGATTCTCCCAGCTGCTAGCATCACTGCGCAGAGGGAGGAGATCCTCCGAGCATCAGGCCTCATCCCTAAAGAGATCCCTGATCCTCCTCACAGCCCGTGTCCCTGCACAGAGGGAGGGGATTCTTCCAGCAGCTACTGTCACTGTACAAAAATAGAAGATCCTCCGAGCATCAGGCCTCATTCCTGCACAGAGGGAGTTGATCCTCCTGATGGACAGTGTCACTGCGCAGAGGGAGGGAATCATCCCAACGGCCAGCGTCCCTGCACACAGTGAGGAGATCCTCCTCACAGCCAGTGTCCCTGTGAAGAATGGAAACAATCGTCCACAACAACTGCTGGCTAATCTTCTTCCTTGGCTTAACCCAACGAGAGGTCAGTGTGTTTCTCTAAAAGCTGTGTGGGTTTAAATGTATTTTATTGAACAGAACGTGAATAACTTAATCAATTGATGGTGACAGAATTCGATTATTTCCTAAGCAAATTAAACAACGATATCCCCATATGCATCAGAGTCACGTCTTTCCCGGGTAGCCCTATTTCACAGCTTGTTTCTGGCATTAAGTATTGCGGACCAAAGCTCTGTTATAGATAACTGTATATAAACACATGCGTTTAATTTTCTTCAAAATATTAAACTAACAGTGTACTTTTTGCCCTTTTCTTTAAGAAAATGTAGGCCTATGGCATACCGTCTCATACAAACTAACTTCAAGTCTTATAACAGACAGAGAGGTGGGCTATTTTAAAGAGTGCATGGCGGGTGGAGGAATTGACTAACATATCTATGGATATAGCAGCCTATAGCCTAATTTCATCTGTCAAACAGGTAGGCCTACCTCTTATATCTTAAATAGGAGGAAATAGGCTCCAACACATATCCCTAATTAAAATGAATACGTTTAAAATTAATAATGTTTAGTCAAATTTGCATTCTTTCAGCACCATGAGCTGTCCATTTCAGATTGATTGTGCCGTGGCAGCTGCTTCAAGTTTCAGCACCACAATGTAAGTTACTCGAATCTGACTTCTTGTCAAGAGGTCAATAACTCTGATAAACCTTTTTTGATATACTCAGAGGACCATTGTTAGCATGTTTTACCCACTCCTTCATTATTACTGAAACAGGATTCAAAGTGGTAAATATAAAGATCCAGTCCATAAAAAATTGGAGGCCCCTTACATTCAGTGTTGTGATGCAAAATGTTTAAGCGAATAGAATTAAAAAGGTATTGTCGAACATGATTAATTCTAATCAGACAGTTTTTTTTACATGGACTGTAAGGCATGCGTACTGGCGGTAGAGAAGTCAGGCGCAGGAGAGCAAAGACTGTTTTCCAACGGTGCAGTTTAATGATAAAAATCACTGTGAACAAAACACAATAATCATAATGGGACAAAACCCCAGACATAATGTGCCAAGCACTTACAATAAACAATACCGGACAAGGACATGTGGGGAACAGAGGGTTAAGTACACAACATGTAATTTATGTAATTGAAACCAGGTGTGTGGGAAGACAAGACAAAACAAATGGAAAATGAAAGGTGGATGGGCGATGGCTAGAAGATCGGTGACATCGACCGACGAACGTCGCCCGAACAAGGAGAGGGACCGACTTCGAAGGAAGTCGTGACATGGACAATATATTGGAGATAATATTCGAGGCCCATGTTGACAAGATGTTGGGGAATCACTGGAGGGGAATATTGACCAACTGAGCATCTCAGTGTACATCTCAATAAACACAATAGGTGTTTTGTTACATTTCATTCTTCTGTGAAATATTTAAAGTGTCATATTGGGGTGCAAACTCAACAATGAATTTAAATTACATTTAAATTATATCTGGCATGTTACTGTTGTCTTCTTTTTAAAGCCACTGACGATGTGTGTGAGGTGTATACAGGATGTACATAAATGGGCATAAACACGTGACACAGAAAATAAAAATTCAAAATGCATCTAAATATATTTCATTCTGTCTATGGAATACATAAAATTATTATTATTATTTTTAAATATACGTATAAAATATACTTGTCTGTACAGTAAGTAGGACATCCAAAATGCAAAAACATATGTTTTTGTAATGTCTAAAATAAAATATAGGTGTATAATATATACTTGTCTGTAACGTAAAGCAATGCAGAGGCATTGTAGCATCATTGTAAATGATGATAGAACACATCAAATTAATGTGAACATGAGGACAGAAAGGAGAGATTTAATTAAAAGATCATCTTTTAATACATTTTTAATGCTGAAAAAATCTATGTATGGCAAATCCACTCTGGGCAAATGGCCTGTTGGACAAAAATAAAACATAGTTAACATCCTTGCTACTTCAGCCATTTGCTATGTTAAAGTAAAATCTCAGTTAACCTTCCTCTGAAAAGGCAGCGCGCGAAATTCCAAAATATTTTTTACAAATATGTAACTTTCACACATTAAGCCATGTTTCAGTCAGGCCAATCACATCAAGATTATGATCAGTGATTAGTTCATTGACTATAATTGCCTTTGAAGTGAGGTATCTAACATTAAGTAGCCATATTTTGAGATGTGAGGTATCACGATCTCTTTCAATAATGGCAGGAATGGAGGAGGTCTTTATTCTAGTGAGATTGCTAAGGTGAACACCGCCATGTTTAGTTTTGCCCAACCTAGGTCGAGGCAGAGACACAGTCTCAATGGGGATAGCTGAGCTGACTGTGCTAGTGGCAGACTCCACTAAGCTGCTGCCTGGCCTGCACCCTATTTCATTGTGGAGCTAGAGGAGTTAGAGCCCTGTCTATGTTGGTAGATAAGATGAGAGCACCCCTCCAGCTAGGATGGAGTCCGTCACTCCTCAGCAGGCCAGGCTTGGTCCTGTTTGTGGGTGAGTCCCAGAAAGAGGGCCAATTATCTACAAATTCTATATTCTGGGAGGGGCAGAACACAGTTTTTAACCAGCGATTGAGTTGTGAGACTCTGCTGTAGAGCTCATCACTCCCTCTAACTGGGAGGGGGCCAGAGACTATTACTCGTTGCCAGCACATCTTTCTAGCTGATTTACATGCTGAAGCTATGTTGCGCTTGGTGACCTCTGACTGTTTCATCTTAACATCGTTGGTGCCGACGTGGATAACAATATCTCTATACGATCTACACTCGCCAGTTTTAGCTTTAGCCAGCACCATCTTCAGATTCGCCTGAACGTCGGTAGCCCTGCCCCCTGGTAAACAGTGTATGATCGCTGGATGATTCGTTTTAAGTCTAATACTGCGAGTAATGGTGTCGCGAATGACTAGACAATTTTTCAGAGCTAATGGTGGGAGCTTTCGGTTTCTCAGACCCCGTAACGGGAGGAGTAGAGACCAGAGAAGGCTCAACTCGCTGCAGAACAAACCCGTTAGCGGGATTAAATTCGACAGCATACGGTGATCGCTACATAAATAGTTATATTGAACATTCATGAAAATACAAGTGTCTCACATGATTCGAAAGCCTAGAATCTTGCTAATCCAACTGCGTTGTCAGATTTTAAAAAATTATTTACTGCGAAAGAATACGATGCGATTATCTGAGGACAGAGCCCCATAAAAAAACTATTTCAACCAGCACAGGCGTAACAAAATCACAAATTGCAATAAAATAAATTGTTTACCTTTGACGATCTTCCTCTGTTTGCAATCCCAATGCTCATTGTTACACAATGAATGGTCTTTTGTTTGATAAAATCCATTTTTATAGCCTAACATGAAACCTCTTGTGTCGTGAATTCCGTCTCATTCAATTTTCGACGACACATTCGATGTAAATACACACACTAAACGTGACTTTATCCAGTCATGTTTGGTTTCATTGCAATCAACTAGTTGTTTGTAACACAACCAAACCTGATGGGTTATTTCGCGGGGCGTATTGACTGAAAGAAACCGATTTGAAGACAACAAGTAATGACATCATTGTGCACCAATGATATGACCGCTGTTTCGTTGATTGACTGTATTTTAACCCAATGTCCACTGATCGCCTTGAAATCTAGCTTGGTCGATAGCCAATGAGCTGAGGTAAATGTCAATATGTAATGGTTATGTGTTGGAAAACCAACCCATGTAGTAAACTCCGGCGTAAAGAGGGTCATTCGCCATTGAAGATTCATACTGGAAGGAGCCATGCATATTACGCACAGCACTATTTTGGTAAAGCGCATCTTCAGCTGTTTATATATCAATCTGTATGGCGACTAAGTCAGGGAAAGCTAAATCTAAGTCTAGATATACAGATGTACACACAATTTTAGAATAAATTGATCGGGAAAGTGAGACAGAGATTGTTGGAGGACGATTCATTTAGCTAGCATAGCTTTGATTCCCAAATGGAGGAATATTTTTTCAACGGAGAGGACATCGTTTTTGACTGGTAAGTTCTTCTCATGCTGATGCCGTTGTTTGAAATTAATAATATAAAATATTCTTTGTGATTTAAAAAATGTAATGAAATGTGTAAAGTACACGTTGGCTATACATTGTGGGTGGGGGTATGTTTGTATGTATGTGTATGACCCATAGCCTATGTTTGTATGTATGTGTATGACCCATAGCCTATGTTTGTGTGTGTATATATACAGTACATATTGTGGATTAGAGGAGCATGGCCGAGATGCGTGTCTGCCGCTCCACCCCACCTCACCCCCACATGAAATAGCCTATTTGAGGTTGTTGAGGGGAGGGCAGGCCCAGAACAATGGCCAAAGTGAAATGGAGACAGTAGATACAGCTGGTCTGTTGTAATATAATAAAGACAGTAGATCTAGCTGGTCTGTCATAATATAATAGAGACAGTAGATCTAGCTGAAATGTCATAATATAAAATAGACTAGATCTAGCTGGTCTGTCATAATATAAATGAGACAGTAGATCTAGCAGGTCTATAATAATATATTCAACCTTATGTTCCCTGTACTCTATATATATATATATATATATATATATATAATGTTTATTATACCTGTTGATACAGGGCTCATATGTAAAACTATTCTAACTGAACATTTTCTTTCACATTGACACTGACTCCGAATGGAAGCCCCCAGTGCCAAGGTGTCCATTCCCCACTGAAGCTGGTTCATCCAGCCGGACACCTGTTGTCTCAGCGCTACTGGGGCATGGACCGCAAAACATGTCTCCATTCCAACTGCAATAAAGGACTACAACAAGAGGATGAGAGATGTGGACCTGTCAGATGCGCTGATAGGCTATTACAATGTTCTCCATAAGACGATGAAATGGTACAAGACCTTCTTCTATCATTTCATCGACATTGCTGTGGTGAATGCATTCATCCTACACAAGGAAATGGCCAAGAGCTGTGGAAAGCCCCCATCTCACAGCCAGCCTTCAGAGAGCTGCTCAACAAGGAGCTTGCTGGCTACAGCGCCACAGCACCACTGCACCACGTTCTGGCTCCTCTACCTCTGTCCCTTCTGCTCCTGCCACAAGTGGTGTTCATCTGCCCAAATTTATTTCTGCAGGCATGGATGTGCCTCAGGGCCAAATGGGCACAGCATGGAGGCGTCGCTGTGTTCTTTGCAAAATGAAGTCCCCCATCACCTGCACCACATGCTTGGTGATCCTCTGCTTTACAGCAGAAAGAGACTGCTATGGTACCTGGCATCAGCAGCACAATATTGTGTAGAGGACTGAGGTTCTTCCAAATATTGAAAGTGTTATTTTGTAAATGTGTATATATATATTTTTCATGTTTTTTCTCCATTTTTGGGGGGTGTGTGTTAGAATACAATTTTGGTATTTTGTATATAGATATTCCATTCAAAATGTATAACTTCATCAATTTGGCCACTTGGGTACATTTAGGCTAATTGTGTGGGACACCTGGGTGACTTCATGATAAATGTCATGTAGCACACTCATTTAGGAAGTTATCATTCTGAAACTTTGCACAAGTACTGTTGCCCTCTTATGTTTTTCACTGAAATTGTCCCCATCATCCTATCTGAATGTTTGTTTTGTCTTGTTCATTTTAAAGATGATGATACAACAATAAAAAGTATACTGTATAACTGTATAAACCAGATTTATTGTGTTATATTCTCCTACATTCAATTCACATTTACACAAACTTCAGAGTGTTTTCTTTCTTTCAAATGAAACCAAGAATATGCACATCCTTGGTTCTGGGCCTGAGCTACAGGCAGTTAGATTTGGGTATGTCTTCAGGAGGAAATTGAAAAACGTAGGGGGGTAGCTGTAAGAGGGGGGAAAACCTTTTGAAAGTTTCTGTCGGCTGAATGAGCGACACCGGTTTAGCATTCCTACAGCATTTCCCCCCAGAAGCTATGAGAAAGTTGTCCGGCTGCTGGGACCGTGCGTTATACTAACGTTACTATCTGTACTTACTGGTGGCAGACGCTGTTTCATCCTTTCCGACACTGAAATTACCCTTGCCTAACGATTGCGTCTGAAGCTGGGCTTGCAGCACAGCTATCCTTGTCATAAGGCGATCGTTCTCCTGTATATTATGAGCACAGCGACTGCAATTAGAAGGCATCATGTTAATGTTACTACTTAGCTTCGGCTGTTGGAGGTCCTGACGAACCATGTCCAGATAAAGCGTCCTGAGTGAAAAAGTTGACTGAAAAAAAAAGTTGAGTGAGGGAAAAACTAAAAATATAAACGTAATTAAAAAGTAAATACTGTAAAGTTGTCAGGTAGCAAAGTAAGGTTGGCAACAAAACGCACAGCAACACGTAAACAAGTCTGCAAGTTGTGACCGGAAATAAGGAGAGGATCACTGTATGTCACTGCATCAGATACCATTCACAATGCTGGCTGAGGTACGAGTAAAACATTACATATTATTTCCTAACCATTCACAATGCTGGCTGAGGTACGAGTAAAACATGATATTATTTCCTAACCATTCACAATGCTGGCTGAGGTACGAGTAAAACATGACATATTACTTCCTACCCATTCACAATGCTGGCTGAGGTACGAGTAAAACATGACATTATTTCCTAACCATTCACAATGCTGGCTGAGGTACGAGTAAAACATGACATATTACTTCCTACCCATTCACAATGCTGGCTGAGGTACGAGTAAAACATTACATATTATTTCCTAACCATTCACAATGCTGCCTGAGGTACGAGTAAAACATGACATATTATTTCCTACTTAAAAAAAAATCTCCTCTCCATAAATCTGCGTATTCCTCCAAAGCTGTTGTCCTGAGTCTGCACAACAATGCCAGGACCTAGGATCAAGAGAGACACTCAAGTGTTTTAGTACTATATCTCTTGACACAATGATGAAAATAATCATGGCCTCTAAACCTGTGAAGGACCTTGGCGTTACTCTGGACCTTGATCTCACTTTTGACGAACATATCAAGACTGTTTCATAGACAGCTTTTTTCCATCTAAGTAACATTGCAAAAATCAGAAACTTTCTGTCCAAAAATGATGCAGAAAAATTAATCCATGCTTTTATTACTTCTAGGTTAGAGTACTGCAATGCTCTACTTTCGGGCTACCTGGATAAAGCACTAAATAAACTTCAGTTAGTGCTAAATACGGCTGCTGGAATCCTGACTAGAACCCAAAAAATGTATCATATTACTCCAGTGCTAGCCTCCCTACACTGGCTTCCTGTTAAGGCAAGGGTTGATTTCAAGGTTTTACTGCTAACCTACAAAGCATTACATGGGCTTGCTCCTACCTATCTTTCCGATTTGGTCCTGCAATACATACCTACACATACGCTACGATCACAAGACGCAGGCCTCCTAATTGTCCTTAGAATTTCTAAGCAAACAGCTGGAAGCAGGGCTTTCTCCTATAGAGCTCCATTTATATGGAATGGTCTGCCTACCCATGTGAGAGACACAGACTCGGTCTCAACCTTTAAGTCTTTACTGAAGACTCATCTCTTCAGTAGGTCATATGATTGAGTGTAGTCTGGCCCAGGAGTGTGAAGGTGAATGAAAAGGCTCTGGAGCAACGAACCGCCCTTGCTGTCTCTGCCTGGCTGGTTCCCCTCTCTCCACTGGGATTCTCTGCCTCTAACCCTATTACAGGGGCTGACTCACTGGCTTACTGGTGCTCTTCCATGCCGTCCCTAGGAGGGGTGCGTCACTTGAGTGGGTTGAGTCACTGACGTGGTTTTCTTGTCTGGGTTGGCGCCCCCCCTTGTGTGGTGCCGTGGCGGAGATCTTTGTGGGCTATACTCGGCCTTGTCTCAGGATGGTAAGTTGGTGGTTGAAGATATCCCTCTAGTGGTGTGGGCGCTGTGCTTTGGCAAAGTGGGTGGGGTTATATTCTGCCTGTTTGGCCCTGTCCGGAGGTATCATTGGATGGGGCCACAGTGTCTCTTGACCCCTCCTGTCTCAGCCTCCAGTATTTATGCTGCAATAGTTTATGTGTCGGGGGGCTAGGGTCAGTCTTTTATATCTGGAGTACTTCTCCTGTCTTATACCTGGTGTCCTGTGTGAATTTAAGTATGCTCTCTCTAATTCTCTCTTTCTTTCTTTCTCTCTCTCGGAGGTCCTTAGCCCTAGGACCATGCCTCAGGACTACCTGGCATGATGACTCCTTGCTGTCCCCAGTCCACCTGGCCATGCTGCTGCTCCAGTTTCAACTGTTCTGCCTGCGGCTATGGAACCCTGACCTGTTCACCGGACGTGCTACCTGTCCCAAACCTGCTGTTTTCAACTCAGGAGTGGTAGAGATACTCTTAATGATCGGCTATGAAAAGCCAACTGACATTTACTCCTGAGGTGCTGACTTGTTGCACCCTCAACAACTACTGTGATTACTATTATTTGACCATGCTGGTCATTTATGAACATTTGAACATCTTGGCCATGTTCTGTTATAATCTCCACCCGGCACAGCCAGAAGAGGACTGGCCACCCCTCATAGCCTGGTTCCTCTCTAGGTTTCTTCCTAGGTTTTGGCCTTTCTAGGGAGTTTTTCCTAGCCACCGTGCTTCTACACCTGCATTGCTTGCTGTTTGGGGTTTTAGACTGGGTTTCTGTACAGCACTTTGAGATATCAGCTGATGAAAGAAGGGCTATATAAATAAATTTGATTTGATACTAGACCATGGCAGTAAATCTAATACTTAGGTGTTTTTAGTCATGCATGAAAGGTCTGTGTTGGTTCCGTGGTTATAAGTTACATCTCTGGCCATGCTGGCACGGTCTGAATCAAACCGAATGTCCAGTGGGATTGACCTGTTTGATCCAATTGTTTGTTTCAGTTTTCAGTAGTTGATTCCTTTGACGTATTGTTGATTTCAACATTTTTCATTTTAAACAAATGCACTGGGTTGGTTGAAAAGTGATACTAAACTTACATACCATACCATGCACTATTTTGACATAGTGGAGGATATACTGAATTTATACTGTTTTTCATACAAAGATGGACAAAGATACATGTTGCTTTTGCACATATTTGTTCATTGGTTTAGCAAGAGTCTGTTGATTGGTCAGTCATTGAGTTAATTTGTTTTGCAATATGTTCAAATCAAGTTTTATTTATATAGCACATGTCAGACATGGATGCAACACAATGGCTTCACAGGAAAAAAACAAATAATAAACAATGAAAATTAAAAAATAAAATATTAACAATTGGATGCAATATTCAACGAGATGGACAAGGGAGCACAGGTGTAACACATTCTGACTAACGAGGTGACACCAATGAGTGCAGCCTACTTGCTAACGAGCTATACGTGCTAAAGTCCAACCTCAAAACATAAATGAAAAAAACCAAAGCCTGAAACACCTTCCCCCTTAAGACAACAAATATATCCTATATTTTTGTTGGACAAGTTTGCTCACCGCCAACAGAAAACAACTTCCATTTCACATTATAATTGACTACAATGCTTCACTTTCTACAATATAAACATGGTGTCTACTGGCTGTCAACAATTAAAAACAAAAACACGTATTTCTAAATAATAATATACAATAGTTTAATTTTTTTCTCCTTTTTCTTTCTATAGAATCCTAAAAATAGTTCTGATAAACTTCTTCCTAAAAGTAACTAGCTTCTAGACCTCTCCTCCCCTTGGAATGAGCCAAACAAAACTCATCACCAAAACAGAAAAACTTGCAGTCAAAATAAATTGTGATCCATGGCAATGCACTGGCTAAATACAAAACACAAAACTTGTTGACTGCCCACCCTTGAGACAATCAGCACCCAAATACTCATTCTACAATGTTAAAACATTCTACATTGTGACATTATTTAATTGATATAATGAAACAACTCTTTCATGCATGTATTTTCTGATGTTTATTAATCAGATATATTTTATCAGAGATCTTGTCACATTGATCACAGCTATAAGATTTCTCTCCTGTGTGTGTTCTCTGGTGTGATATCAGGGTGTGTGTGGCTGAGTAAAACTCATCCCATATTGATTACAGCTATAAGATTTCTCTCCTGTGTGTGTTCTCTGGTGTGATATCAGGATGGGTGGCTGAGCAAAACTCTTCCCACATTGATCACAGCAATACGTTTTCACTCCTGTGTGTGTTCTCTGGTGAGATTTTAATTGTCCTGAGAAAAGAAAACTCTTCCCACAGTCAGAGCAGCTAAAAGGTTTCTCTCCTGTATGGATTCTCTGATGAATTTTAATGCCTGATGAGGAGGTGAATCTCTTCCCACAGTCAGAGCAGCAGTGAGTTCTCTTCCCTGTGGGTCTCCGCTAGTGTTTCCTGAGGTGTTCTAATCTGGAGACTCTTCTCTGCCTCTTCAGCATCATGAGGTTGTTGAGGCTCCCCAGAGGATCCACAATAGTCATGTCTATCTCCTGTGTCAACAACAAAGTCATACAGATGGTTAAAGGCCCACAACAGCAGAAATACACTGTAAAAGTTGATACCAAAAGCGTAGCCATGATGTTGTACAACAATTGACATCTGTAATGAATGTTAAAATGAGAAAGAATAGTCTAAATTTGTCTTCACATTAGTAGTAACATCAATGATTGTAGGCTAGAAATATGTTATTCAAGTTGTTGAAATCCTAAGCACTGTACCAGACGACTTTTGGTCTCCAATATAGGCCCCTTCTGTGTTTAGTAAAATTGCGCCACGAGGGCAATGCACACACAATTTGATTGCAGAAACTCCTCCCTGCTAATGAGGAAACGACTAGTTATCAAATCAAATTGATTTATATAGCCCTTCGTACATCAGCTGATATCTCAAAGTGCTGTACAGAAACCCAGCCTAAAACGCCAAACAGCAAGCAATGCAGGTGTAGAAGCACGGTGGCTAGGAAAAACTCCCTAGAAAGGCCAAAACCTAGGAAGAAACCTAGAGAGGAACCAGGCTATGTGGGGTGGCCAGTCCTCTTCTGGCTGTGCCGGGTGGAGATTATAACAGAACATGGCCAAGATGTTCAAATGTTCATAAATGACCAGCATGGTCCAATAATAATAAGGCAGATCAGTTGAAACTGGAGCAGCAGCACAGCCAGGTGGACTACGGACAGCAAGGAGTCATCATGTCAGGTAGTCCTGAGGCATGGTCCTAGGGCTCAGGTCCTCCGAGAGAGAAAGAGAGAATTAGAGAGAGTACACTTAAATTCACACAGGACACCAAATAGGACAGGAGAAGTACTCCAGATATAACAAACTGACCCTAGCCCCCCCGACACATAAACTACTGCAGCATAAATACTGGAGGCTGAGACAGGAGGGGTCAGGAGACACTGTGGCCCTATCCGAGGACACCCCCGGACAGGGCCAAACAGGAAGGATATAACCCCACCCATTTTGCCAAAGCACAGCCCCCACACCACTAGAGGGATATCTTCAACCACCACCTACCATCATGAGACAAGGCCGAGTATAGCCCACAAAGATCTCCGCCATGGCACAACCCAAGGGGGGGGCGCCAACCCAGACAGGAAGATCACATCAGTGACTCAACCCACTCAAGTGACGCACCCCTCCTCAGGGACGGTATGAAAGAGCCCCAGTAAGCCAGTGACTCAGCCCCTGTAATAGGGTTAGAGGCAGAGAATCCCAGTGGAAAGAGGGGAATGGACCAGGCAGAGACAGCAAGGGCGGTTCGTTGCTCCAGAGCCTTTCCGTTCACCCTCCCACTCCTGGGCCAGACTACACTCAATCATATGACCCACTGAAGAGATGAGTCTTCAGTAAAGACTTAAAGGTTGAGACCGAGTTTGCTTCTCTGACATGGGTAGGCAGACCGTTCCATAAAAATGGAGCTCTATAGGAGAAAGCCCTGCCTCCAGCTGTTTGCTTAGAAATTCTAGGGACAATTAGGAGGCCTGCGTCTTGTGAACGTAGCATACATGTAGGTATGTACGGCAGGACCAAATCAGAGAGATAGGTAGGAGCAAGCCCATGTAATGCTTTGTAGGTTAGCAGTAAAACCTTGAAATCAGCCCTTGCCTTGACAGGAAGCCAGTGTAGGGAGGCTAGCACTGGAGTAATATGATCAAATCGTTTGGTTCTAGTCAGGATTCTAGCAGCCGTATTTAGCACTAACTGAAGTTTATTTAGTGCTTTATCCGGGTAGCCGGAAAGTAGAGCATTGCAGTAGTCTAACCTAGAAGTGACAAAAGCATGGATTAATTTTTCTGCATCATTTTTGGACAGAAAGTTTCTGATTTTTGCAATGTTACGTAGATGGAAAAAAGCTGTCCTTGAAATGGTCTTGATATGTTCTTCAAAAGAGAGATCAGGGTCCAGAGTAACGCCGAGGTCCTTCACAGTTCACAGTATCAATCCCATGTAAAAGCGTTCAACTACTGAAAACGGAAACAAACAAATGGC
This sequence comes from Oncorhynchus nerka, assembly GCF_034236695.1. NCBI lineage: Eukaryota > Metazoa > Chordata > Actinopteri > Salmoniformes > Salmonidae > Oncorhynchus > Oncorhynchus nerka. The sequence continues at coordinate 39,908,239 of NC_088408.1, forward strand.
TCAAACAGTATCAATCCCACGTTTCAAGCCTGCTGAAGGAGTGGTAAACACCACCCCCGGCTCTACCAGGGGCTTGAGGTGGTCTCCCACAGCTCTGATTATGTCATGTTCTGTGGCCTTGCCGTTCCATTTCTTGACTGCCCCTGCAACACAGAAACACATTTAGTCATATTATATAAAACACAAAGTAATGGATATGGAGCATCTACAGCCTCAGTTACACCTGGCACCTAAATATCAAATCAAATTTATTCGTCACATACACATGGTTAGCAGATGTTAATGCGAGTGTAGCGAAATGCTTGTGCTTCTAGTTCCGACTAGTCACCATCTGGGGGCGACCCGTCAGGAAGTCCAGTACCCAGTTGCACAGGGTGGGGTCGAGACCCAGGGTCCCAGCTTGATGACAAGTTTGGAGGGTACTATGGTGTTAAATTCTGAGTTGTAGTCGATGAACAGCATTCTCACATAGGTATTCCTCTTGTCCAGGTGGGTTAGGGCAGTGTGCAGTGTGGTTGAGATTGCATCGTCTGTGGACCTATTTGGGCGGTAAGCAAATTGGAGTGGGTCTAGGGTGTCAGGTAGGGTGGAGGTGATATGGTCCTTGACTAGTCTCTCAAAGCACTTCGTGATGACGGAAGTGAGTGCTACGGGGCGGTAGTCGTTTAGCTCAGTTACCTTAGATTTCTTGGGAACAGGAACAATGGTGGCCCTCTTGAAGCATGTGGGAACAGCAGACTGGGATAAGCAAAAATGTGACTTCTGTCATCTGATCACTCCAAGCTGCATTAGGTTAATATCTGTCAGGATGGGCATTGCGTTCGGAATTTGAGTCTGGCCACCGAATATGCATAAGCAATGTAAAGAGATGTGGGGAAAATTACATTTGACACAAATGACCTTCATAATATCAAAGAACAAATGTGTGTGCCTGAAGAGAAATTAACTTTCATACAGCCAAGAGGGGTGAGAAATTACACCCATATCGGTGGACAATTTGCACTAATGTAAATAAACATAGCTGATGGAACATATTCCCTTTTGCTTAGGTAATGAACTGCTAAGGGAACATAAATATTTACCATCTAAACCATGTGTGACCTCTCACCTCTCTGGCTGTAGAAGTGTTCTTCCTAACCAGTCCCTCAACAGCTCTCTGAGCTTCACCCTCACTGGGTCATCAGAGGAGAGGAAGGCTGAGGAGGGATGGAAGGATGAATGGATCAGTCAGTCAATAAAGTGTAGAGCTGCTGTCTATGCTGTCTGACAAAATCACTATTTTAGTAGTTCATTAAAGTAAATTAAGCTTTATGACTGCTGAATACCAACTATCAATCACTTAGATCATGTATTTTCAGGTATAGATACATCCTTGGGATGTTCCTAGCCCATTGAAGTTGACATTTAAAATGGTTAAGGTAGGGGTCAAGGTCAGGGTTTAGGGTAGGGATGTCCCAAGGATCCCAGATTGCATTGACCATTGGGCATTTTTCTGTCTCTTTTACATAGCAGGTGTAAAAGAAACACAGACAAGACAAGTAGACGGGTTGTTTGAGAAGAAAGTCTTTGTCAGCCCTAACAATCCATTCTAGCACCCAAACCTCCCCTCCCTCCAGACCAACACGTTCAATGCTTCATTCAGTACTCCCCAAACCACCCTCCAGACCAACACGTTCAATGCTCCCTTCAGTACTACCCAATCCTCCCCTCCCTCCAGACCAACACGTTCAATGCTTCCTTCAGTACTCCCCACTTGGTAAACAGTTTGACCACATAATTAAAAACACTGGTACATCTTGATCACTGATCCACAACTGGAGAAGACGTTTAAAGAACCCCAGAGGGTAGTCTTCAGACACGCCCCCAACATCAGTCAAATGGTGGTAAGGTCTGAACTTCCACCAGTCCCACGTAGTACCTTCCTAGACAATGTGCCGGATGATAATTATAGATGTGGCCCATGTACCCAGTGTAACTTTACCAACTAATGTACAGAGTTAAATCATCATATTACAGGCCAGACCATTGAGATTAAGGGCATCATTACATGTTCCACAAAAAATGTGATCCACCTGATCAAGTGTATTTGTGGTCTATGCTGTTTAGGAAAAACTAAACGAGCTCTGAAAACAAGGATATCAGAACACAGGAGTAATATCAGGACCCTTGACCAGAGAAACAAAGATAGCAGAACACAGGAGTAATATCAGGACCCTTGACCAGGGAAACAAGGATAGCAGAACACAGGAGTAATATTAGGACCCTTGACCAGAGAAACAAGGATAGCAGATCACAGCAGTAATATCAGGACCCTTGACCAGAGAAACAAGGATAGCAGAACACAGGAGTAATATCAGGATCTTGACCAGAGAAACAAGGATAGCAGAACACAGGAAATATATCAGGACCCTTGACCAGAGAAAGCCTGTGGCTGCGCATTTCATGGAGGCTCGTCACAACATCAGCTCCCTGAGATACATTGGTATCGAACATGTTAAGACTCCAAGGAGGGGGGTGGGGGGAGAGATACGGATAATCTATAATTGAGAAGATAATTTGATATCAGACCATTTGTGGACCATGTCTCCTAGAGGTCTGAACCAAGAGTTTGATATCAGACCATTTGTGGACCATGTCTCCTAGAGGTCTGAACCAACAGTTTGATATCAGACCATTTGTGGACCATGTCTCCTAGAGGTCTGAACCAACAGTTTGATATCAGACCATTTCTAACATGAATATGTCACGTTGATGTGTCTTTCCTTGCAGGTCTCCACTTGGTCATTTTATACATATAGAGTATATTATTGTCTGGAACTACTACATGTGCCCATCTCATTGATATCACATTACTAGATTGTTTTAGCCCCCACCATGCGTCATGTGAGCACTCAGTCTGTTTCACCTGACGGAGATCCATTTTGGATTGAAAAGTTGTCAATTAAAGCAGTGAATAACAGTTATTGTTATTTAACAAAGCTTTTGCGTAACAATCATGCAGTAGAACAACAATAATCATCACCCTCTTGACCAATCTTCCCTCCCCTTCACATTTGGTTTGATACAGTCCCTACAGAATGACACGCTAGCAGTAAGCCAAGGTTATAAAACAAGCAGGTATGATTCTACCTTTTATTTTGAGCCCATGGCAAGAAGGCACCAGAGCCTACAGTGCTAACGAGTTCCCACTAGATAACACAACCACACAGTTCATGAAAAGCACGAGTTGTGGCTACGTTTGCAAGCTTGAGCTTGATACTAAACCAGCATACAAACTCCGCAGCACAGAGTAGATCATCCATATTACGTTGTGGAAAAGGTGCATTGTGGGTAGTTTAGAAGATATTCAGAAATAAATTAAGAAATATGTAATAATTCAAAAACATAACTGCTTGTAGGTAACCAGATTGTGACTACAACTAAGTTACAAGTTACAACTAAGTCCTAAACCACTCTGTGTTGTTACACTGGTGATAGTGTTACAATGCTGATAGTGTGACGTATAATCTATTGGACGGAACTCTTCTTTCAACAGCAGCAACAGTCAGTCAGCCACCTCCGTAGCTTGCTAGACAAAATAGCAGAACCAATAAATCTATGTAGACGCTTTAGTGTATATTAGCCACTGTGTTTTAAACCCACTTCCTTCGTCTAGTTAGTTATCCGATTTAATTTCATATTTACGGTGTTGTTGTTATTAGTCAGTTAGAGGGCTGGTTAAGTTAGCATTAGCCTCGCTAGCTAACATTCCCGACCATGAGCTCACTAAGGTTCTCCCCTCCTGCTGAAAAAGAGGAGGTCTGCTGGACGGAAAAAGAGGGACTGTGGCTGAACGTTGTTGTGAAAGAGGAGGCAGAGGAGGATGTCACAATACAAAAACAAGTGGAGGGTGAGGCTGTTACAGTGAAAGAAGAAGAGAAAGACGTTTCAGTTAAAGAAGAAGAAGACGCGTTCAGAGTGAAAGAGGAAGAGGATGTTACAGTAAAAGAAGAGGAGGAAGAGGATGATGCATGTTTTCGAGTGAAAGAGGAGGAGGAGGAGATGACTGTGACATTGAAAAAAGAGGAGGAAACTGGATATCTGGGCTCGGTTTCCCAAAGACATGTTAAGGCATCCAATGGTTCTAAAGTTGAACGGGCCCTGATTAATACTAGTAAGTACTGTCTTAAAAACAGAGGCACAAACTCTGCAGTTGTTGAGCTGATGTGCGGTGTTAAAGGGGAAATATGCAATAGCTACATCCATATTTAGACTTTAATGTGTTTATTTATAGCTATTGATTCTTGAAGAATATAACACGCCTCATGAACTTAGTTCAACTGCCCTACCACACCAGAACCGAAAATAAGCTTCTTTTTTTATTACTCTAATAAGCGTTTTTTACTCCAATGTTTAGAAACAATGTAAATCAACACTGTAAAGCTTCAAAACATGGTTAAAACTATAATGTTGATATCATAGATGGTCAGTCCTTGCATCCGTATGTCTGTTTATGAATTTGAGACTAGTTACATTTCTCCAGTCCCATCCATCATCTTATTACCAAAACAGTGGTGGAATTACAGCTCTGTTATTGTTTCAACTGCAGATTGGTTGTGGCCTTTTTTAAAGGGACAACCTAGGATGTTAACAGCAACAAAATGGCTGCCCAGAGACATGGTTTGGTAAACAGCTGAAGGATTGGGGCAGGAGAAATGTAACCACTCTCAAATTCATAGAGAAAGCTGTTGTGGCAACGTTAACCCAGAACCTAGCGACCTCGTCAAGAAGTTCAGACATCTTGGCGTAACAGTTATAAGGTGTTGGCTTGACAGTCGCTGGACCCAGGTTTCAGTCCAGCTCAGGGCTACCCCCTGAATACACTACACTATGAATACAAGGACTGGCCATCCACGAGGTCAAAATGATCGTTTTAACAAGATTTCAAGGCTATACAGTGCTTGTTCACAAACAGTGGTGTTATAAGAGCTTATGTTTGATGCATTTATAAGTTATATTCTTCAAGAATCAATGATTATATAGTAAATGGGTGTTTCTATAACTGCCAGGGTAGATTTCCTGTGTGGGTCAAATTGTTAGAGCTGTTGATAAGTCATTAGCTGTGTTAGAATACTCATAATAACTGAACTGGGCGGCAGGGTAGCCTAGTGGTTAGAGCATTGGACTAGTAACCGAAAGGTTGCAAGTTCAAATCCCAGAGCTGACAAGGTACAAAATCTGTCGTTCTGCCCCTGAACAGGCAGTTAACCCACTGTTCCTAGGCCGTCATTGAAAATAAGAATTTGTTCTTAACTGACTTGCCTAGTAAAATAAAGGTAAAAAAAAAATGTTAATTGAGTATATAGTAGGCTTATTGGTCATAGTATGATGTAGTTAGTATGCCAAAAGTTCCCGGATGTGTCTGGAAGTAGCTAGCTAGCTAAGGTCAGAACGGTCAAATCAACCCAACTCCTCGGCCGGAGCGTCCAGTGGCTCCGAGAGCGAAGCGGGCTGAATTTACAAACAGACAATCTGGCAACGCTCTGAATTTATGAAGCACTCTGGCATTCAAGATTGAATTTAAAAACACACCCGAAGTCATAAAATGTCTAACTAATAATGTGTTATGCTAACTAGCTAGCAAGAGGTTGCATAGCAACAGCATAAACTTCAGGTAGACAGGAGAAGAGCGCTCAACTGAAAGGATACTGTTAATTTACAAAATACTACAATTAACTAATAATAGGTAGTGTATATTCATTAAGTATGTAGTTACAGTATACTACAATTAACTAATAATAGGTAGTATATACTCATTAAGTATGTAGTTACAGTATGTTAGCATGGGTATTCAATCACAGCTATTTGCCTTTTTTCAATGCCATTACATTAAAGGCGAAAAATACCTACATTCAATAACATTTATGAATTGTTTGAAACCTTTGTTTTCAACCCTTCTCAATGTTGGTGCCTTGCCGGATTTGTATATATATTTTTTTATATAACACTACTTGACTTTCCTTGTATTTATGGCAGTGTAGTTACCTTATTAAGGGTCAGTCAACTTTGGTACAACATACTATGGGGAGTCGTGACTTCGGTTGAAGGATCTAAAATCACACCTGAAAAGGCCAATGAAATCCACGCCTGGCTGGAAGTCCCGCATTCCACAGGTGATGAGCGTCAGGCTCAGATTCATTCCTTAAATTATTCCGCTCTTCACCTCGGTGTGAACAGGAACAATTCATACTACTAAAACAAACAATTGGAACATGAGACGGTCTTAAGTTGCTCCAACTAAACTGACCCTTAGTGGTAGAGCATGATCACCCCCTGGACTTTGTGTGGTTTTCATAGTTTCCTAATCAAAAACAATGTCCTGGCTATAGCAATGAGTAAGATGGCTAAAAATGAGACCTAGACAATGAAAGTTAAGACCTAGGTAAAGTTGGATTTATAGTCACACATTCAGACGTTCAACAGACATTGGCCAAAAGCCATTTAAAATGGTATAAATCAATAACTAATTCACTGATTGTCACAGAAACATCAAACTGGGTATCATTAATTCTATAAATGTCTAGCATACTTTTACAACTTTTGTTTTGAATAAAAATTCCAGTTTTGATGTTATAGAAATACATAAAATCTATAAAGTGCCATTTAAAAGCGGTATAAATCAATAACTAATTCACCATTTGTCACAGAAAATTCATAATTCAAAGTTAATTTGTGGAATTTCTTTCCTTAATGCGTTTGAGCCAATCAGTTGTGTTTTGACAAGGTAGGGTTTTCTCACTTTCCAGTAGGCTTATATTGAAGATATGGCAAATAGGAGTGGCAATGTCGTCCGCTATTATCCTCAGTCATTTTCCATCCAAGTTGTCAGATCATGGTGGCCTGAAAAAGAAAAGGAGAACCTCACACTCTAGGAGCTCAGATGCAATAATTTAATAACCTAATAACCAACGTTTTCACAGACAAGCTGTCTTCATCAGGGTATAATGACCAACACTGCAGGTAACTGGTTTATATTGTGTCAAAGGACACACACAGGTGTCTGTAATCATGTCCGAATGTGGCCTGATATCATTGGTTAATTTGCAGATATAAGTAGAACGTGTAAAAACATAAATGGATAGCATAGATACAATTTGGCTACATAGACCTACAAACATTTACAATGAATAGCAATATTACAATAATGGCAATGTTGAGACCGACGGGAGCAAGGCTCTTTAAATTAAAGATCCAGGCAACCTCTCATTTTAACAATAATTTGTCGAGGTCACCCCCTCTCCTAGGGAGGGTGATGTGTTCAATGCCGATATAATGTAGGGACGAAATCAAGGGGTTCGCTTCCAAAATGTTATAAGATAAATAACTGCCTTAGTGGTGCATGTAATAACACCTTTGATTGGGATCTGTTTCCCTGTTTGGGGGTGTTTTTGGAGGATCTATATTTGTAAGTGCCATTGCATTCAGCGCAGCCATTACACTTGTAATACGAAATACGACGAAGGGAGGGTCTGAAAACACATTACCGATACTGTCATCGTATCTTATGTGCCAATGTTTGTGAACGATTCCCTGAATTTGTTCACAGCACTTTGAATTAGAGGTCGACCGATTAATCGGAATGGCCGATTTAACTAGGGGCAGAACGACAGATTTTTACCTTGTCAGCTCGGGATTCAATCTTGCAACCTTATGGTTAACTAGTCCAACGCTCTAACCACCTGCCTTACATTGCACTCCACGAGGAGTCTGCCTGTTATGCGAATGCAGTAAGAAGCCAAGGTAAGTTGCTAGCTAGCATTAAACTTATCTTGTAAAAATCAATCAATCATAATCACTAGTTAACTACACATGGTTGATGATATTACTAGTTTATCTAGCGTGTCCTGCGTTGCATATAATCGATGCGGTGCACATTCGCGAAAAAGGACTGTCGTTGCTCCAACGTGTACCTAACCATAAACATCAATGCCTTTCTTAAAATCAATACACAAGTATATATTTTTAAACCTGCCTATTTAGTTAACCTGTTGCGACGAGCAAACCCGGATCCGGGATCCTTTTTTTTTAACCTTTATTTAACCAGGCAAGTCAGTTAAGAACAAATTCTTATTTTCAATGACGGCTTGGGAACAATGGGTTAACTGCCTGTTCAGGGGCAGAACGACAGATTTGTACCTTGTCAGCTCGGGGGTTTGAACTTGCAACCTTGCGGTTACTAGTCCAACGCTCTAACCACTAGGCTACCCTATAGCCTCAAGCTCATTACCATAACGCAACGTTAACTATTCATGAAAATCGCAAATGAAATGAAATAAATATATTAGCTCTCAAGCTTAGCCTTTTGTTAACAACACTGTCATCTCAGATTTTCAAAATATGCTTTTGAACCATAGCTAAACAAGCATTTGTGTAAGGGTATTGATAGCTAGCATACCATTAAGCCTGGCATTCAGCATGCAACATTTTCACAAAAACAAGAAAAGCATTCAAATAAAATCATTTACCTTTGAAGAACTTCAGATGTTTTCAATGAGGAGACTCTCAGTTAGATAGCAAATGTTCAGTTTTTCCAAAAAGATAATTTGTGTAGGAGAAATCGCTCCGTTTTGTTCTTCACGTTTGGCTGAGAAAACCCCCCGAAAATTCAGTCATAACAACGCAAACTTTTTTCCAAATTAACTCCATAATATCGACAGAAACATGGCAAACGTTGTTTAGAATCAATACTCAAGGTGTTTTTCACATATCTATTCGATGAGAAGTCACTCCTGGCAGTTTGGTTTCTCCTCTGTTCAAAATGGAAAAAAATGCGCGCACCTGGAGATTGCGCAATAGTTTCGACGGAGGACACCCAGCGGACACCTGGTAAATGTAGTCTCTTATGGTCAATTGTCCAATGATATGCCTACAAATACGTCACAATGCTGCAAACACGTTGGGGAAACGACAGAAAGTGTAGGCTCTCTCCTTGCGCATTCACAGCCATATAAGGAGACATTGGTACACAGCGCCTCAAAAATCTGGCTCACTTCCTGTATGAAATTTCATCTTGGTTTCGCCTGTAGCATTAGTTCTGGGGCACTCACAAACAATATCAATAGTTTTGGAAACGTCAGAGTGTTTTCTTTCCAAAGCTGTCAATTATATGCATAGTCAAGCATCTTTTCGTGACAAAATATCTTGTTTAAAACGGGAACGTTTTTCATCCAAAAATGAAATACTGCCCCCAGAGTTTCATGAGGTTAATATTGCCTGCTAACATGAATTTCTTTAAACTAGGGAAAATGTGTCACTTCTCTTGCAACAGAGTCAGGGTATATGCAGCAGTTTGGGCCGCCTGCCTCGTTGCGAACTGTGTGAAGACTATTTCCTCCTAACAAAGACAGCCAACTTTGCCAAAGGGGGATGATTTAACAAAAGCGCATTTGCGAAAAAAGCACAATCGTTGCACGACTGTACCTAACCATAAACATCAATGCCTTTCTTAAAATCAATACACAGAAGTATATATTTTTAAACCTGCATATTTAGCTAAAATAAATCCAGGTTAGCAGGCAATATTAACCAGGTGAAAGTGTGTCACTTCTCTTGCGTTCATTGCACACAGAGTCAGTGTATATACAACAGTTTGGACCGCCTGGCTCGTTGCGAACTAATTTGCCAGAATTTTACGTAATTATGACATAACATTGAAGGTTGTGCAATGTAACAGGAATATTTAGACTTATGGATGACTTACGGAGCGGTTCCGTATTTCACTGAAAGAATAAACATTTTGTTTTCGAGATGATAGTTTCCGGATTTGACCATATCAATGACCTAAGGCTCGTATTTCTGTGTGTTATTATGTTATAATTAAGACTATGATTTGATAGAGCAGTCTGACTGAGCGATGGTAGGCACCAGCAGGCTTGTAAGCATTCATTCAAACAGTACGTTTGTGTGTTTTCCTGAAATTAGGCTGGTGTAACCGATGTGAAATGGCTAGCTAGTTAGCGGGGTGCGTGCTAATAGAGTTTCAAACGTCACTCGCTCTGAGACGTGGAGTAGTTGTTCCCCTTGCTCTGCATGGGTAACGCTGCTTCGAGGGTGGCTGTTGTCGATGTGTTCCTGGTTGGAGCCCAGGTATGAGCGAGGAGAGGGACGGAAGCTATACTGTTACACTGGCAATACTAAAGTGCCTATAAGAACATCCAATAGTCAAAGGTATACGAAATGCAAATCGTATAGAGAGAAATAGTCCTATAATTCCTATAATAACTACAACCTAACACTTCTTACCTGGGAATATTGAAGACTCATGTTAAAAGGAACCACCAGCTTTCATATGTTCTCATGTTCTGAGCAAGGAACTTAAACGTTAGCTTTCTTACATGGCACATATTGCACTTTTACTTTCTTCTCCAACACTTTGTTTTTGCATTATTTATTTGAGGCTAAATTGATTTTATTTATGTATTATATTAAGTTAAAATAAGTGTTCATTCAGTATTGTTGTAATTGTCATTATTACAAATACATTTAAAAAATCGGCCGATTAATCGGTATCGGATTTTTTTATAGGTCCTTCAATAATCGGTATTGGTGTTGAAAAATCATAATCGGTCGACCTCTAACCGTAACCCAACACCTGGCGACCTCGTCAAGAAGTTTAGACATCTTGGCGTAACAGTTATAAGGTGTTGGCTTGACAGTCGCTGGACCCAGGATTGAGTCGGTGTCGGCTTTTTTGGTCCTCCAATAATCGGTATCGGCGTTGAAAAATCATAATCGGTCGACCTCTACTTTGAATAGCAGGTAGTAAGAACGCAAGAACGCTTGGTTTTTGCGCGACTGTCCTTGAAAGAGAGAATTTCTTGATTTTTGTACCCCCTCACCTCTGTCAAATTGTTTTTTGCAAATTCTTTTGATTCAAGAGTGAGACTCTCCTTTAGAGTCTATGTTGTTCTTAGGTGAAGTTATGGCTCCTACAGTAGGTCTGTGTTACTGTTAGGATCTTCCAGTAGTTATCAATGTTACTATAATGTGAAAACAAGACAAAATATGACTTGTTGCTCACATGACTGTCTTAAGACAATTGTCAAATAATTTAACAGACGTCAATTGTTGTACAACTTCATGGGTATGCTCTGGGCATCACCTTTTACCTCAAATAAACAGTGGATTTCTGCTGTTGTGGGACTTTAACTTCTTGGCGCACACATCCCGTTAGCGGGATCATTTTCGTCAACATCCGCTGAATTGCAAAGTGCAAAATTCAAAGTAAATTACTCAAATTTTTTAATTTGAATGAAATCACAAGTGCAATATAGCAAAACACAGCTTAGCTTGTTGTTAATCCACCTGGTGTGTCAGATTTCAAAAAAGCTTTACAGCAAAAGCTATCCAAGCGTTTATGTTAGGACATCTCTCTCAGCAGACAAAACATAGACAACAGCAAAGTAGATTGGTCACGAAAGTCAGAAAAGCAATAAAATGAATTGCTTACCTTTGATGATCTTTGGATGTTTGCACTCACGAGACTCCCAGTTACACAATAAATGTTCCTTTTGTTCAATAAAGATTATTTTTATATCCAAAAACCTCCATTTGGTTAGCGCATTTTGTTCAGAAATCCACAGGCTCGTGCTGATCATGACGGGCAGACAAAAATTCCAAATAGTATCCGTAAATTTTGTAGAAACATGTCAAATTTTTTATAATCAATCCTCAGGTTGTTTTTACAATAAATAATTGATCATATTTCAACCGGACCGTAGCCTTTTCAATAGGAGAGAGAGAAAATGTCTGCTCCAAGCTGTTGCGCATGCAAAACTCTGCTGGCACCCAGCCATCCACTGACGCGATGTGATCGTTCTCGCTCACTTTTCAGGAAAAAAGACTGAAACTATGTCTAAAGACTGTTCACACCATGTGGAAGCCATAGGGAAAGGAATATGGTTGATATCCCTTTAAATGGAGGGGAGGCATGCAATGGAACAGGGAGATTCGTTTCTCTTAGGCATTTCTTGGATTTGGGATTTTCCTCTGGTTTTCGCCTGCAATATCAGTTCTGTTATACTCACAGACAATATTTTGGACAGTTTTGGAAACTTTAGAGTGTTTTCTATCCTAATCTGACAATTATATGCATATCCTAGATTCTGGGCCTGAGAAATAGGCAGTTTCATTTGGGTACGTTTTTCATCCAAACATCAAAATACTGCCCCCTACACTCAACAGGTTAACCATCTGTCTGACTTTGTCGTTCACACAGGAGAGAGACAGGACTATCGTGGATCCTCTGGGGAGTCGACAGGAGAGAGATGTGAGTATCCTGGGTCCTCTGGGGAGTCCCAACAACAACATGATGCTGAAGAGGCAGAGAAGAGTCTCTTCAGATCAGAACACCTCAAGAAACACCAGCAGAGACCCACATTGACGAATCCTTACTGCTGCTCTGACTGTGAGAAGAATTGCAAATCTTCATCAGAACTTAAAATACACCAGAGAATCCACACAGGAGAAAAGCCGTACCACTGCTCTCATTGTGGAATGAGTTTCTCTAGATCATATTCATTGAAAACACACCTGCTAATTCACACAGGAGAGAAATCTTATAGCTGTACTCAATGTGGAAAGAGTTTTACTACATCTTCCAATCTGACTAAACACCAGAAAACACACACAACAGAGAAACCTTATAGCTGTGATCAATGTGGGAAGAGTTATGGTACAGCTAGCTATCTGACTTTACACCAGAGAACACACACAGGAGAGAAATCTTACAGCTGTGATAAATGTGATAAGAGTTATGTTACATCTAGCTCTCTGACAGTACACCAGAGAACACACACAGGAGAGAAACCATTTAGCTGTAATCAATGTGGGAAGAGTTTTACTACATCTAGCTCTCTGAAGGTACACAAGAGAACACATACAGGAGAGAAACCCTGTAGCTGTACCCAATGTGGAAAGAGTTTTACTAGGTCAAGCTCTCTGCAAATGCACCAGAGAATACACACAGGTGAGAAACCATATAGCTGTAATCAATGTGGGAAGAGTTTTACTCAGCCAAATGGACTGATATTACACCAGCGCACACACACAGGAGAGAAACCATATAGTTGTACTCAATGTGGGAAGAGTTTTATACAGCCAAGCTGCCTGAAAGTACACCTGAGAACGCACACAGGAGAGAAATCTTAACACTGCTCTGACTGCGACAAGAGTTTTGTTAGCTTAAGTGATTTAAAATCGCACTAGAGAACACATACACAGGAGAGAACCCTTATAGCTGTGATCAATGTGACAAACGATACTTTGATAAAAGATCTCTGATCAGACATCAGAAAATACATAAATGAAAGTTGTTTTAATAATGTCACAATGTAGAACCTAAACGTTTGTCCCCTGTTCTATTGATTTCAACATGATATGGATATTAGCCTCACAGAAAAATCCAGGCTCTGAATTGAAAGAGTACTATTTATATGATTTAACAAAAAGTGACGTTACACTTACCACGTTGGTGACCCACTTGAATCAAAATGCAACACTTCAAAATGTACAGTTGAAGTCGGAAGTTTACATACACCTTAGCCAAATACATTTAAACTCCGTTTTTCACAGTTCCTGACATTTAATCCTAATTAAAATTCCCTGTTTTAGGTCAGTTAGGATCACCACTTTATTTTCAGAATGTGAAATGTCAGAAAAATAGTAGAGAGAATGATTTATTTCAGCTTTTAATTATTTCATCACATTCCCAGTGGGTCAGAAGTTTACATACACTCAATTAGTATTTGGTAGCATTGCCCTTAAATGTTTTAACTTGGGTCAAATGTTTTGGGTAGTCTTTCACAAGCTGCCCACAATAAGTTGGGTGAATTTTGGCCCATTCCACGTCAAAGAGCTGGTGTAACTGAGTCAGGTTTCTAGGCCTCCTTGCGCGTACACACTTTTTCAGTTCTGCCCAAAGAATTTCTATAGGATTGAGGTCAGGGCTTTGTGATGGCCACTCCAATACCTTGACTTTGTTGTCCTTAAGCCATTTTGCCACAACTTTGGAAGTATGCTTGGGGTCATTGTCCATTTGGAAGACCCATTTGCGACCAAGCTTGAGCTCTGTCCTGGGCAGGTGCTCTATCCAAGTTTTAACTTCCTGACTGATGTCTTGTTGCTTCAATATAGCCACCAAATTTTCCTTCCTCACGATGCCATCTATTTTGTGAAGTGCACCAGTCCCTCCTGCAGCAAAGCACAAACATAACGATGGTCATTATGGCCAAACAGTTCTATTTTTGTTCCATCAGACCAAAAAGTACGATCTTTGTTCCCATGTGCAGTTGCAAACCGTAGTCTGGCTTTTTTAAGGCTGTTTTGGAGCGTTGGCTTCTTCCTTGCTGAGCGGCCTTTCAAGTTATGTCAATATAGGACTCGTTTTACTGTGGATATAGATTATTTTGTACCTGTTTCCTCCAAAATCTTCACAAGGTCCTTTGCTGTTGTTTTGGGATTGATTTGCACTTTTCACACCAAAGTACGTTCATCTCTAGGAGACAGAACGTGTCTCCTTCCTGAGTGGTGTGACGGCTGCGTAGTCCAATGGTGTTTATACTTGCGTACTGTTGTTTGTACAGATGAACGTGGTACCTTCAGGCATTTGGAAATTGCTCCTAAGGATGAACCAGACTTGTGGAGGTCTACAATTTTTTTCTGAGGTCTTAGCTGCTTTCTTTTGATTTACCAATGATGTCAAGCAGAGGCACTGAGTTTGAATGTAGGCCTTGAAATACATCCACAGGCACACCTCCAATTGACTCAAATTATATCAATTAGCCTATCAGAAGCTTCTAAAGCCATGACATCATTTTTGGGTATTTTCCAAGCTGTTTAAAGGAACAGTCAACTTAGTGTATGTAAACTTCTGACCCACTGGAATTGTGATACAGTGAATTATAAGTTAATTAATATGTCTGTAAATAATTGTTGGAAAAATGACTTGTGTCATGCACCAAGTAGATGTCCTAACCGGCTTGCCAAAACTATAGTTTGTTATCAAGAAATGTGTTGAGTGGTTGAAAAATGAGTTTTAATGACTAAGTGTATGTAAACTTCCGACTTCAACTGTAGCTAGCTGTTTACCACGTTGGTGACCCACTTGAATCAAAATGCAACACTTCAAAATGTAGCTAGCTGTTTTCTACTAAGTTGTCCTCTAACCAGTGATGTACACATTATTCCCAGATTTCATGTGGTTTTTGAGCTGTTAGGTTTAACAGGACGTGCAATCTCATCTCCCCCTTTTTCGCGCAATTGATTTCAACGTGATCTCGATGAGTGATGACAAATAAGTGTTGCGTTCCTTTGTTTAGCGACCCCTACATTTAAATGCATCACTCCAAAATGTGGCTGACTGCCTTCTCCAGGTTGTCCTCTAACCAGTGAGGTAAAAGATATCTCCCATTTCCATGTGTTTTTGTTTAGTTGTGTTAGTTTCAACAGCATGTAGAACTGATTTCCCCCGTAATCGATATCAGTGATGTATTGCTACTTGTAAAAAACAACAGCGTTTCTGGTGCTTGTGCAGTTTAAAAGGTAATATGTGTAAATAATAGATTTAATGTTTAGGTTTTCAATTTATCACAAACTGTTTCTGCATATTAGTTGTTGATTTGGACACCCCACTTAATGTAATTGAAAAGACGTTGAAAATAAGACTATGCCCAATACATGCTCGGTTGTAGTTGAAAGTGAAAATTGAGATGTTTTTCTGGTCGTTTTTTCAATGACTTGAAAACAACTTAATTTCAACGTACTTGCAGCCTATACACATGGACGCAGTATAAGAAATTGGTCTATTATCAATTGTATTAACAATCTTACAACACCACTATTTCTTGACAACATTCAATTGGAAATTGTCTTTATTCTAAAATCACCTTATATTTCAAACATCAGCCTGACAAAAGACATGTTTTATTATTCCATGCCTCACCATTACGTTAATTATTGCCAAAACATATTAACAAAGGGGTGTACATTTGGTTTTGATGTTTCATATTTACAATTCATGTAACATTTAGTAATCATAATTGTTTATGCAACAAACTGACAATATTTGGGTACAATTATATTGACATTGTTGCCCTGCTTTTAGAATATCAGGGTTCATTCTCAGATGTGCAAATCCAAATGTACTAGAGCATGACATTGGGGACTGGGCCCCGATCCAACAACATGCCTGTTGAGTGAACCCTGAAAAGAGAAAGAATCTCCACAGTGAGGTGGAAAGTTACTACAGATATTGCAGGAGTTTCCTCTTGAAATCAGACATGTCTGTGGTAAGGACAACTTGGTTGCTGATTGTCTCTGGGGTGGGCAGTCAAAAAGATTTGTGTTGTGATCACAATTTGTTTTGGTTGCATGTTTTTCCGTATTGGAGATGATGTTTGTTTGGGCTCGTTCCAAGGGGACAAGAGTTCTAGAAGCTAGCTAGTTTTAGGAAGACGAGAGTTCTAGAAACGAGTGAGTTTTTCAAAAAATAAGATTGTAGAAAAAATATATATATTTAGACGTGTTTTTTCCTGTTTTTAATTGTTGACAGCCAGTAGACACCATGTTTATATTGGTGAAGCATTGTAGTTGATTAATGTGAAATGTTGTTTTCTGTAGGAGGTGAGCAAATTTGTCCAAGAAAAATATGGGATATATTTGTTCTCTTAAGGTGTTACAGGCTTTGGTTTTTCCATTTTTGTTTTGAGGTTGGACTTTAGCACGTATAGCTCGTTAGCACGTATGACGCACTGATTGGTGTCACCTCGTTAGTCAGTATGTGTTACACCAGTGCTGGCTTGTCCATCTTGTTAGTGGGAAGGTGTTTCACCTGAGCTGGTCCAGGTTATATATAAGACTGTCTGGCCCAGTGCTCCAGTTGTCTTGATAGATGTGGAGAGTCAACACCTTTAGTTGCTCCACCTTTTTGGATAAAGATGTTTTCATTTCAGGTTGAAGCTTCTTTCTGAAGAGAGCTTATTTTTTGAAAATGAATCAATACAAGCAAACAAGATCGTTTCCGGGGATTGGTATGGCAAATACCTTACGATTTGCCTGGACTGAAAAGGAGATGGAACCGTGGAGTAGAGAGACATTTGGAAGGACCATTTTGATGGGATGCCTCAGGATAGAGGTGAAGGAAGTGCTCTGCCTTCAAGGGAACCCGAATGAGAAGGCTTTCGATGTGACGTTTCACAAAGAAGAAAAACATGACGAAGTAATGAAGATGGCAAAGGAAGCGGAGAAAACGGGACCCCTGTGCCATTATGCGGTGACCAGCCTGGCGAAGAACAACTTCAGGGTGGTCACCGTAACCATGTACAATCTGCATGTGAAGGATGAAGAGGTGAGGGCCTTTCTGGGGAGATATATGGACAATGTCTCCTCAGCGAGGTACCTCAGGGACTCCCTGGGTTTCTGGAACGGAAAGAGAGGTTTCCAGGCGTTACTCAGGAGTCCCCGAAGAGTGTGGATGGCTACCTCCATCCTCCGGCGATGTTCTCCCTGGGGCTGACAGGGGAACACTACTACGCACGTCAGCCCCGTTCTGCAGGCGTTGTATGGCCTACGGCCATATCCTGGCCTCGTGCAGCGCCAAGAGGTGTCGATTTTGTGGGTCGGAAGAGCACGAGGCCAAGGAATGTGACGAGCCCAAGGCTTGCCACGGGTGTGGCTCAAGAGCACACCTGTGGCGTGATTGCCCGGCTCGTCACAGGTCATACGCGTCTGCAGCTGGGGGAGCGGGGGATGGGGAGGAAAGAGAGGCCGCATGCGGATTGTACGGATGGCACAGGGGAAAGGACGGAGAAGGACGAAGAAGGGAAGAACGAAGAGGCGAAAAGAAAGAGGAGAGAGATGGACCGAAGGAAAAGAGGGAGAGAAGAAAAAGAAGGCGGAAGAACGGGAAGGAGCAGAGAAGAGGGAGAAGGGGACAGTGGTGCGAGAAGGAGTGGAAGAGGGAAGGTGACAGTGACGGGGACGGAGGGAGGTGTGGAGGTGGGAGGGGTGAGAGGGGGAGATGGGGGAAGGAGTGGGGGGACAGCCTGCCAAGCTTCCTCGAGGACGAGACAAAGGGAATTGGTGGGGGTTAGCGGGGATGGGACGTTGTGTCTCCCCGCTACCTCCTACACCAAAGAAGAAGGGGAAGAAGAGGGGAAGTTTGGCAGGTAGTGAGAGGGAGGGGGTGTGGAGGGGGAGGGGGGCTAAGAGAGTGGCGGGGGGGGAGGGTAATTTGTCCTCCTGTTTGCCTCAGCCCCTTGCATTTTAGTGGATGACTCCAGTGAGGGGTCGGTGGGCTGTTTGCTAGAAGGATCCCAACTCCTCTTTGAGGAGATGGGGTCCCCTACATGCAGCCCCGAGGCAAACAGGGAGGGGGGGATGGTGGGTGGGGAGGGAGGACCCAACACACTGCCTGGGTCATGGGTTGAGATGGAGGACGGGGGGGTGTCAGGAGTGGAGAGGACGTCCCCGCCGGTGGAGATGGACCAGGGGAGCATCGGGTCTCCTGTTTTTTCTTTGGTTTTTGGGGTTTTATTTGTTGTTAATAATTAAATGAATAGTTCTGTTTCTTTTTTTTGTCTAAATGTTAGGGGGTTAAGGGATAATGTTAAAAGGAGGGCTGTTTTTTGTTATTTAGGGTGTGGGGTTTGATTTCTGTTTTTTACAGGAGGTTCACCTGAGGGATGGTGGGGATGTGTGTAGATTTAAGAGGGAGTGGGATAAGGGGGAATCTTTTTGGGGCATAGGAGGGGTGCACTCAACAGGAGTAGGGATTTTGTGTGGGCATAGAGAGGTTAAAATAGAGAACACTTTTGTAATAATGCAGGGTAGAGTTTTGGGGATAGATGTTAAGTTTAGAGAAGCTAGATATAGGTTAATTGGGGTGTATGGGCCACAGGTGGCGGCAGACAGGAGGGAGATGGTGGACTGTCTGGCGCCCCTGTGTGTTACAAACAGGCACTTGGTGATAGGAGGAGACTTTAATATAGATTTAGGGGTAGGCGGTGATAGCAGTGCAGGTGCCATCTCTGGGCTAATGGCTTGCCATGGTCTGGTTGATGGTGGCCTGCACACTACTCCGGCAATGGTCGGTCCTACATGGCGCAACTCCAGGTTGCGAGCGGAGGCTCGACTACATTTTTGTATCCAGGTCTTTGGGTCAGTTGTCTGGGCGGCTGTTGCCTGTTTTCTTCACGGATCACGACGGGGTGTTCCTGCAGGTGGGGTCGCCAGTCTGCCTCTTCGGTAGGGGGTACTGGAAGTTAGATCGGGATATACTGGAGGAGCAGGCTTTCATTGACGCATTTTTTTGTTTCTTTCGGAGGCTTGACGGCCTCCGGTCTATGTGCGAGGGGGTGTTAGAGTGGTGGGATTTAGTTAAGGTGAGGATTAGGGCTTTTATAATAGGATATTGTAGAAGGAAAAAAAGGGAGGAAAGGAGGGAGGTGGATCGTATCCAAAGGTTAATTGAACTCGAGTACGAGGCAGGCAACCTCGGCGGGTCGATTGACTGGGAGAGATTCGCAGCCCTAAAGGCGCAGCTCAGGGAGCTGCAGGAGCAGAAGGCTCGAGCTTTCCTGGAGCGTGCGCATAGTGGCTTTCTAGAACATAATGAGACTTGTTCCGCTATGTTCTTTAAGTCGGTTAGGGCCAGGCAGAGTAGGAAGGTAATGCATGGAGTTAGGGAAGAAAATGGTAGTATAGTAAGTAAACCAGAGGAAATGGTCAGGGTGACAACTGATCATTTCCAAGGTTTATTTAAGGAAAGGGAAATAGATGTAGAGCAGGGAAACGTGTTTTTAGAACACTTGTCCCGGCATTTGCCAGAGGACATTAGAGACGTGATGGAGGCCCAGATCTCACTAGAAGAGGTTGAGAGCGCTCTTAGGAGGATGGGAAAAGGGAAGGTGCCTGGGATGGATGGGCTGCCGGCTGAGTTTTACCTCAAGTTTTGGGGTATACTTGGACCAGTGGTTCTCGAAGTCTTGAAGGCCATCCTTGAGACGGGGGTCCCGGGGGGGATCAATGGCTGTTGGTGTGCTGTCATTGACCATGCTGTGCGTAGATTACAAGATTCTTGCAAAGGTTTTAGCAGACCGGTTGCGCACAGCCCTTCCCTACGTCGTCCATGAGGATCAGACGTGCGGGGTAGAGGGCCGCTCTATAAGATGGAACCTACAGTTGATCAGGGATTCCATCGCTTGGGTTGAAGATAGAGGGCTGCCTTTAATGGTAGCAGCGCTAGATCAGGTGAAAGCTTTTGATCGCGTGAATAGATCTTTTCTATTCAGGGTGTTAGGTAGATTAGGATTTGGGGAGAAGTTTATAGGATGGATCCGTACTTTATATGTCGGAGCGGGGTGTCGAGTTAGTGTAAATAGTCACTTAGGTGACGTTTTGACCTCTCGTCTGGGGTCAGGCAGGGATGCCCACTCTCGGCTCTCCTCTTCATACTGTACATGGAGCTCTGGGGGCTGCCATTAGGGCAGACACAGGGTGGAAGGCTTGTTGATCCCTGGAAGTGGTGGGCTGCGTGTTAAGATGACGCAGTACGCCGACGACACTTCCTTGCTGTTGTGCAAGGACTCGTGCCTGACAAGGTCCCTTGCCATCTTTGGGGATTTCACCCGAGCGCCGGGAGCAGTTCTGAACCATGCAAAGTCTTCCGTCAAGTTTTTCGGAAGATGGCGCGGTAGAACGGATGTGCCTGGGGGGTTATCTCTCTGTGTAGGGGCCCAGAGGATTCTCGGGGTTCATTTTGAGACCTCCGGCTCAGCGACGCTAAACTGGAACATGCGTATCGCAGTGGTACAGAGGAAGCTAGCAATGTGGAAGGCTAGGTATTTGTCTTTTATGGGCAAAGTCCTGGTCCTAAAGGTGGATGTGTTGCCGTCTCTTTTGTATTTGGCGTACATCTACCCATTGCCGGCTTGTCTGAGGAGGCCTCTAGTGAGGCTTGTGTTTCAGTTTATGTGGAGTGGCAGGTGCGAGTGGGTCGCCAGGGCACGCATGATCTGTCCCATCGGGAGGGAGGTAGGGGGTACCACATTTCCCCCTCAAGCTGGACTCAATTTTTGTTTCTTTCTTGTTAGCGGAGCTTGCTCAGCCAGTGATACACCCGTCCGGTTACCTCCTGCGGGTGTTCTTCTCGTACCAGGCGAGAAGCGTAATGGTGTGGTCTAACGCGGGTCCTCGGGCGGAACAGCTGCCGTGGCACTTTGGCCATGCGGCCAAGTGGCTGCGTGCGCACCCCGAGGTTGAAGTTGCCCGAGTAGGTTTAGACCACAGGCACCTGTACGAGGAGGTCAGGCAGGCAGGGAGTCCTGCGCCTGTAGCGGGCATCTCGTCAGTGGTCTGGGAGGGAGTGCAGGCGCGGGGCCTGGACAACAGGCTCAAGGACCTGAATTGGTTGAGCCTTCATAAGCGCTTGCCGGTACGTTCCATCTTGTACCGGTATAGTTTGGTGCAATCCCCCACCTGTCCAAGATCCTCTTGTGGCAGGGAGGAGACTGTGCGCCATGTCTTTTGGGACTGTGCCTTTGCCGGAGTAGTATGGGCTAGGGCACGGGTGATGCTAGGTATGGTTAGGAGGGATTTTGTTTTGACATGGGCTAGGCTAGAGAGAGGCGTAGGGAGAGCAAAGGGAACGGATAGGGACAGGTTTCTGCTCTGGCTTCTCATGAGTCTCTTTAAAAAGGGACTGTGGGAAGCCAGGCAGAATTTAGTCAAGACAGGGAGAGATTGGGGGGTGGAAGGGATAGTGAGAAGGGTGGAAGGTGATTTGAGGGGGAAGATGAAGAGGGAGGAGAGGAAGTGGGGGAAGCATGCGGCACGGGAGAGGTGGAAAGGGGGTTTAGGGCTGGGAGTGTTAGAGTGAGTTTGGTAAGGGGATAGATTAGGGAAGGGGAGATAGGGAAAGGGTTAGGTACTGGTTAGGTATGACGGGGAGGGACGATGCTCCCCTGAGGTTTGTTTTTGTTTGGTGATTTGGTTTTGTAAATATAAATTAAGAATGAATGAGAGATATGATTTTGTAAAGTGTGAATGGTATTGATTGTAAATAAATTATTTTAACCACCTTTTTGGTTTACTTCCTGTCTGTAAGTTTGGTGTGGGTTTTTCTTTTGTTTGCCTCTTCTTGGGAAGATTTAGTGGGTCTCGTGGTGGATGTCTTTTAGGTCCCAGTTGTTGTCCCAGTTGTTGTTACCAGTCAATTATCAGTTGATGCCCCCATCTTTCAGAGCGTCTCCTAAAAAACAAGTTATATTTTGGGTTGGATTTAGCATCATATTTTTTATATTTTAATCAATGGTATTTCCTTAAAATGCTCTTTAGTCTTTCAGTTGTTATTCTTCTGTTTTTATCCTCTTGTGTTTGTGTACTAAATATTTCTCTTTCATTGTTTTTTCCTGTGAAGCCATTGTTGCATCCATGTCTGAAATGTGCTGTATAAATAAAGTTTGATTTGAACATTTTGCAAAACAAATTAACCCAATGACAGATCAATCAACAGACTCTTGGTCCATCTTAGTATGAAAACCAGTATCAATCCCACTTTTCAAGCCTGCTGAAGTGGTAAACACCACCCCGACTCTACCAGGGGCTTGAGGTGGTCTCCCACAGCTCTGATTATGTCATGTTCTGTGGCCTTGCTGTTCCATTTCTTAACTGCCCTTGCAACACATTTAGTTATATTATATAAAACATTCAATGTAATGGATATGGAGCATCTATAGCCTCGGTTACACCTGGCACCTTCTGTCATCTGATCACGCCAAACTGCATTAGGTTCAGATCTACCAGGATGGGCCTTTGACACAGTCAGGCCACTGAATATGCATAAGCAATGTCAAAAGATGAGTGGGAAAAAGTACATTTTACAAAAGTGATCTTCATAATAAATCAAATCAAATGTTATTGCGGGTGTAGCGAAATGCTTGTGTTCCTAGCTCCAACAGTGCAGTAATATCTACCCATTTCACAACAAATACCTAATACACACAAATCTAAGTAATAGAATAAGAATATATAAATATATGGATGAGCAATGTCAGAGCGGGATAAACAGATACAGTAGAATAGGATAGAATACAGTATATACATATGAGATGAGTAATGCCAGATATGTACACATTATTAAAGTGACTAGTGTTCCCTTCCTTAAAGTGGCCAATGATTTCAATTCTGTATGTAGGCAGCAGCCTCTCTGTGTTAGTGATGGCTATTTAACAGTCTGATGGCCTTGAGATTGAAAAACAGCTTCTGTCTCTCGGTCCCAGCTTTGATGCACCTGTCCTGACCTCGACTTCTGGATGATAGCGGGTTAAACAGGTAGTGGCTCGGGAAAGAACAAATGTGTGTGCCTGAGGGTAAATTAACTTTCATGCAGCCAAAAGGGGTGAGAAATGACACCACTATCAGTGGACAATTTGCACTAATATAAATGAACATAGATATTGGAACATAATCCCTTTTGCTGACGTGATGAACCGCTAAGCGAACATAAATATTTACCATCTAAACCATGAGACCTCTCACCTCTCTGGCTGTAGAAGTGTTCTTCCTAACCAGTCCCTCAACAGCTCTGACTGAGCTCCACCCTCACTGGGTCTTCAGAGGAGAGGAAGGCTGAGGAAGGATGAATGGATCAGTCAGTCAATAAAGTGTAGAGCTGCTGTCTATGCTGTCTGACAAAATCACTATTTTAGTAGTTCATTAGGCTTTATGACTGCTGAATACCAACTATCAATCACTGAGATCATGTATTTTCAGGTAGAGATACATCCTTGGGACGTCCCTAGCCCATTGATGTTGACATTTAAAATGGTTACGGTTGGGATCATTCTTCTGTCTCTTTTACATAGCAGGTGTAAAATAAACAGAAACAAGACAAGTGGGTATGCAATGGATTATGGTCATTGTAGTTAATTACGTTTTATATGACAAACTATGTCCATATTGTCCTGTTGGAAACAACTCCCTACTACATCACACAGTTCAACCTAGATCTGACTTATCTCCAGACTAGCTCTAGACACACCCTCTAGGCAGACAGGCCAAGGCGCTTGCAGAGTGATTTCCTGTTGTTTTGATACCTCACTAGAATAACTAGCTGTTGCTACAGAACGAAATGACCAATTCACAGTTAGTCTGTCTTGTTCTCCACACACCAAGATCACGTGTTTTCTATATGCACAAGATAGTTTGACTATATAAGGCTTCTGAACTCCGTGTGTCATCGAGCTCTGGCCAGCTACATTATTGCAATTCTTATTAAAAAGGTTGATTGTTTGAAGAAAAGTCTCTCCTTATCGGTTACAATTTCCACCAGAATGTGCAGTAACAATGGTAGTCCAGACTCATAGTACAGAATGAATGACTGACTGCGCAGTTCACCTTCTCACCTCATACTGTATTGGAGCAGCAGCAGCTGACTTGATCGTTGATGCTAATCAGCATATTTGAATCTGAGAGTAAATAGAGCCGACTACACTCTAAAAATGAAGGGTTCAACTGGAGTTGTTCTCAGATCCCATAAGAACCGTAGGGTTCTTGTCAATGAAAAACAGCCGAAAAGGTTATTCAAAGAACTTGTTAGAAGGTGGGTTCATCGAGGAACCTCCGTTGTTGCTGGACTTCTTCCTGGAACTTCGCAATTACAACTGAAAACGCCGGTGGCAAGTTTGGATGCGACAACAGTTAAAAAGGTAAGTTGGGTTGATGTTTGGCTCTGAATATATATCGAAATAATTTATATAATAATATAACATACTAATCATCAATAACGAAGACAATTATGGTTTTCTGTGAATAGCTTCCATAACGTTACTTTAGCTAATTAACGTAAATATTAGAAACGGTTTGACCGTCGGCGTTGTATGAGCTACAGTACAGTACCGTTAGCTAGCTAACATTATGTCCTAACTAGGCAGAACTAGGTTTGGATTATTTCCTGAACTATATTATTTCCCATATATTGTATATCGTTTCCATAAAGACAACATGGCTTTACACTGATTAACGTAAGTTTCCAATCTAGAGCAGTTCTCACTATTGTGAGAATGAACTAGCTAACGTTAGCTCCGTTACTGCTTAAGGGAAACGGCTTGGTTTAAGAATATGTGAGGTAGCTGAGCTCTCTAAGAAGCTTGATCTTAATTAGAACGCTAAATTGAATGATTTACAGAATCAACTATATATACTTTATGGGGAAAAAGCTAGAGGAGCCTCTATAAGATCCAGAAAATAATGGCTTGAAAAGAACAGCAGATACTTTCATTTGGAAAAGAGGAGAGGGAACTCAACACACTCCGGAAATGTAAGATTAATGGGGATAGAGTTATCAGACTTTACCACTAAATTAAGAGAATCTTTACTCCTTCGATAACAGTTTGAGTGACTAAGGATCTCCTTGATTTTATAGAGAATGTTAACTCAGTGAAGAATCCAATCGGTCTTGATATCAAGATTTATCCATTATGGACATCCAATATGGGGTTGCTCAATTAAAAAATCTCCGGGTTGAGATGGATTAACCTCTGAATTTGACAAAACTTTCTCTGACAAAATAGTCCCATTTTTACTTGAACAAAGAGGTTATAAACCTGCCTCTCTGAAGCAATGGGTTATTACTCTTATACCTAAACCACACAAGGATCTCTTAATTATTGGTGTCCAATCACACTCCTAGATAACGAATACAAAATTATAGCCTCAAGCTTTGCGAAAAGGTTATAATCGTGTTTGAATGATCTGATTGCTGAATGTCAATCAGGGTTTATGAAAGGGCACCATATATCTAATAATCTGAGGCTGGTGTTAGATTTGGTTGAGTACTGTGATCTAGTGGATGACTTCCTGTTGGATTTTCAGAAAGCATCTGATACCGTAAGTCACAATTTTATCTTTGATTATCTTAAGCATTAAGTTTGGTCATTCTTTTGTTGATGCTATTATAATTTTATAATGGTGGCAATAGCTGTATCAAACTGTCATGGAACATCATCAAGGTAAACCTTCAGGATTGGTGGGTCCCCTGCCGGATGGTTGAGCTAACGTAGGCTAATGCGATTAGCATGAGGTGTAAGTAACAATTTCCCAGGACAGGCATATCTGATATTGGCAGAAAGCTTAAATTCTTGTTAATCTAACGGCACTGTCCAATTTACAGTAACTATTACAGTGAAAGAATACCATGCTATTGTTTGAGGAGAGTGCACAGTTTTGAACATGAAGTTATTAATAAACAAATTAGGCACATTTGGGCAGTCTTGATACAAAATTGTAACTGTTCCACTGGATGTCATAAGGTGAAAGCACCAATTTGTAAGTCGCTCTGGATAAGAGCGTCTGCTAAATGACTTAAATGTAAATGTTAAATGTTATGTTTTAATAACATTTAGACTACGTTACCCAGCAGGCTATGCGGGCGCGGAAGATGGTTAAAGAATGCCTTGCATGGCTAAACATGGAGTTTTCTAGCTGAAGTATATGTTCATTAAAAGTAGTTAAACCTACGCCCCCATTTGTCATTATATAAGGAACAAACATAACAGAGGCATCACTACAGTCCCTGGTTTGAATCCAGGCTGAATCACATCTGGCCGTGATTGGGAGTCCCATGGGGAGGCGCACAATTGGCCCAGCATCGTCCGGGTTTGGCCGGGGTAGGCCGTCATTGTAAATAAGAATTTGTTCTTAACTGACTTGCCTAGTTAAATAAAGGTTAAATAAAAATAAATATTGGGTACAGGAACAATGGTGGATATATTGAAGCATGTGGGGACAGAGAGATTGAATAGGTTTGTAATATGTCTCATAGCAAAGGGTCTGAATACTTATGTAAATAAGGTATTTCTGTTTTTTATTTGTAATAATTTCCCGATAATTTTGAAAACCTGCTTTCATGTTGTCCTTATGGGGAAAGAAGAGGTTGTTACTGTGATAGAAGAGGAGGAAGAGAAAGAGGATGCAGTTTTGGCGTGAAGAAGGGAGAGATTACTGTCACATTGAAAGATTAAGAGGTGGAGATAGATCTGATTAACACCAGTAAGTACCGCCTTAAATTGGTTTTTAACTTTGGATATTCGGAGTTGGCTCGTCAATACCTCAACGGAGGGCCCTAGGATGATGACTGTCTAGAATCAGACGTAGAGAGCAAGCTACCCCTTGTTTTCTCTGTTCCGTTTCCAAAAAGTAACTTAACATATATATATTTGAGAAAGGTCTATCTGGGGGGCACTGCGTGTAGTGATGTTTTACTACACACCGTGCCCCCCAATAGTGTCATGTGAGAGTTGGGTTGGCTACACCAAAGATTATGGATATACTGACAAGATGTCTCTCCGCCTTAACAAGGGGAGTCGTTGTCCACAAAGCGGCACTGAGGGTTCTTTAGATCCCGTTTATCCTTTCTTTGGATTGCTGGATACTTATTGTAATCTATTGTTTATATTCTATGAGGGTTGTTGTCAACCACCTGTATTCAGTGGAGAGAGATGCTAAGCTACTAGCATGAATATGCATAGCGATCTGGAGAGAACTCCTATAGTGTTTTTTTTATCAAAGTTGTCGGTATGTCACGTGTCCACATAACTTAAGCATTACGAAACTTCCGTTGAATCAAGTAAACCTCCTGTTGCAAATAAGCCATTAATTTGGTTGTTGACCAAATTAGATACTCATTTACCTCCATACTAAAAGTCATTGCTTGGTGGGCGAATCAACAAATAAACTCTACCTGCTTGAGGTAGACAGATTTCCCCTTCAGTTGGGCCTCTCTTTTCCTCTCTGGCTACACCCATTTATAATGCTACCAGGGTTTCCGTGAAGGGTAATGAATCACAACAGAACATTTAGATTATAGTAATGATTCACAACAGAACAATTCGATTGTGGTAATGAATCACAACACAACATGCAACTCATGTAATGAAAGCGACAATAAAACAACATTTTATAAACATTTTATAAAATGCAATTCAGGGGAAAACACTGTTCTAAATAGTCTACCTGATAGAGGTTCATATCTGACAGAGACACTTAGAAAGAGGGTGAATCTATTCTACTTTGGCTTCTGGACAATGAAAGAAAGTGAATATGAAAACCAATAGAACAGGAGAGAAATGGCATAGTGCTGGGTCCAATAGAACAGGAGAGAAATGGCATAGTGCTGGGTCCAATAGAACAGGAGAGAAATTACATAGTGGTGGGTCCAATAGAACAGGAGAGAAATTACATAGTGGTGGGTCCAATAGAACAGGAGAGAAATTACATAGTGGTGGGTCCAATAGAACAGGAGAGAAATTACATAGTGGTGGGTCTAATACAACAGGAGAGACATTACATAGTGGTGGGTCACATTGGACAGGAGAGAAATGGCATAGTGGTGTGTCCAACAGGTAAATACATTGAAATAAATTGTCCCAAATGATATAATGACTGCTGTCTATACAGAAATAAATAAAATACTTTACCAGAAAGCATGACGTTGCCACAGAGGAATCAGGGATCATTAGCTTCTTTAAAAAAAATAGCTGTTATGGTTTCAAAGCACAAGCTTGTAGGCTTATGCCTATTGGGCAGCGCGTGTGGCAATAGGCCTAGCTGATTATTGAGTTGTGGCTGTCAGTGAAAAGCAGCTCAAATACGTGTGAAGATAATGTCTCTTGAATATAATTTAAAATGTTGAGTCAAGAAGAAGGGGAGGGTTGTCTGGTGAAGATATAGGTGAGTCTCTCTTCAGAATGTCCTCCACTGGCTTCCACCAATTCTTGCTCCTTCATTGTTTCATTGTGTGAATTGATTGCCTTTAGATTGAGTTTATTATATCAATAGGTTTACATACATTTCTGTTAATGCATGTATTAATTGCAATCATTTACCGTTGTCATTCTCGGAGTGGAAACGTTGTCTGTTCAAAACCTGCTTCACTTGTGAGAAAAAACTTTTGGTTTATTTCATAATCGTCATCTACAAGATTTGTCCATTTTTTTCATCGTCTTTTTGTTTGGAGTGCTCCTTGTGAGCGATGAGCGTGTCTGATTGCTCTGTCCTGATAATGTTGAGGGAGCGCCCACCTGAGCATAGAACTACTTGGCCTGCTGCGCCAAAATGTAGGAAAGTGTTTTTTTTTAAACTTCCATTGTGACGTTCCCTGGCAAGAAAGCCAAAAATGTCTCTCAAACAGAAGAGTACACTCAACCAGTAATACATATGAACTACTATATTATGTCTGCATTATAAATAGTCTATCGCTAGTTAACTGAAATACTTACCACTCTTGGCTTTGGGCAAAGGACCAGCGCAGTACACCAGAACCCTGCTGAAAGGTTTGTCAAAAGCAGGCATAGGCTGCAAAGGTGCAACCGGTACGGCTTGGTTCGGTTTACCTGTCCGCTGCAAACGTCACAGGATTTACAGTGAGCCACAACATCCTGTTTCAGACGTCTCGTTGACCCCCAGATGGCCTGCCATACTACCATCGTGAGCCACAGCATCCTGTTTCAGACGTCTTGTTGACCCCCAGATTACCTGCCATACTACCATCGTGAGCCAACCGCAGTATCTCTTGTCGAAGCGTAACTGGAACAACAATTTGAGATAAACTGGGCCAATCGTCTTGTCCAGAAGTGGCGCGAGAACCACATTTCCTCATTAGAGCTCCATTTCCTCATTAGGACACCATTTCCTCATTAGAATGTTATTAGAACGCCATTTCCTGATTGGAATGCCATTTCCTCATTAGAGCGCCATTTCTGTCAAAATTACCTACACAAACTTCATTAAACTCTTCCTCTGGATGTATCTCAGCAAAAAGAGGCTAGAGGGAAACATCTTTACTCTGTTCAGCAATCAGCTGCTTCCTAGTAACATCTTTACTCTGTTCAGCTATCAGCTGCTTCCTAAAAACAACATCTTTACTCTGTTCATCAATCGGCTGCTTCCTAGACATCCAAGTGTCAACTGTAGGGATCCTTTCTTCGTTCAGAAGTTCTACAAACTCTCACCTTTGGGTTTACAAAGGAGAGGTCAACTCAGGAGGTTTACCGAAATCAGGATAAGAAGCTAGACTTGCTCCCGGTGACTTTCTTAGACAGAGCACGTGCAACGGCACATGCTGGGAACACTCTAGGGTACTTTTCTGATAACCCGCCAGGTTCCTCAATTCTGGGTTCCTTACAAACGACAGGATTTGGCACAACTTCCCTCCAGCCAAATAATTTCCCAATATGAATGAGACCCCCTTCACTGGTAGGCTAGGCCTCACTCCAACGACAACGGAATGAGACATAAAATCAGATTCGAGTTCCACATTATAGAAACAAACTTCCATGCAACCCCTCTCCACGCCTTTTACTAACACACTGTAACCAGTTGTTGAAGTGTCAAAAGTAAAACACCCTCCAATGTGAAGGGCTTCCCCAGTACAGTACTGTAGAAACACCCTCCAATGTGAAGGGCTTCCCCAGTACAGTACTGTAGAAACACCCTCCAATGTGAAGGGCTTCCCCAGTACAGTACTGTAGAAACACCCTCCAACGTGAAGGGCTTCCCCAGTATAGTACTGTTATAAGGATCATTTTGCTATTTGATTTTGAATTGTAAGAGCAATAGAAGTATCAAAAAAAAAAATCATAAGTTAATTCATGTTAAAAAATGATTAGTCCATACTGCTGTAACCCATAGTAACACATTGGATAACATTCACAACATGAATTCACAACATTGTTTCCTCCAAAACATCAAAAGGCAGTTTGTTCTGAAGTGTCTGTCTATCTGAGAGAGAGAAACAATTATATGTATATATTTTTTTACATGTCTTTAACCCCCTTTTTTCCCACTTAATTAAGTCTTTACACATTTTGTTACGTTACAGCCTTATTCTACAATGGATTAAATAAATAAAAGTCCTCATCAATCTACACACAATACCCCATAATGACAAAGAGAAAATAGGTTTGGAGAAAAAATGTCATATTTATTAAAAACAGAAATACCTTATTACAGCACCACTGTGAAATAAGTATTCAGTCCCTTTGCTATGAGACTTGAAATTGACCTCCAGGTGCATATTGTTTCCATTGATCATCGTTGAGATGTTTCTACAACTTGGAGTCCACCTGTGGTAAATTCAATTGATTGGACATGATTTGGAAAGGCACACACCTGTCTGTGGCTACCACAGCATTCTGAAGCGATACGCTATCCCATCTGATTTAGGCTTAGTGGGACTATCATTTGTTTTTCAGCAGGATAGTGAACCAACACACCTCCAGGCTGTGTAAGGGCTATTTGACCAAAAAGGAGAGTGATGGAGTGCTGCATCAAATGACCTGGCCTCCACAATCACCTGACCTCAACCCAATTGAGATGGTTTGGGATGAATTGGACTGCAGAGTGATGGAAAAGCAGCCAACAAGTGCTCAGCATATGTGGGAACTCCTTCAAGACTGTTGGAAAAGCATTCCAGGTGAAGCTGGTTGAGAGGATGCCAAGAGTGTGCAAAGCTGTCAAGGCAAAGGGTGGCTACTGGAAGAATCTCAAATATAAAATATATTTCGATTTGTTTAACACTTTTTTTGTTACTACATGATTCCATATGTTTAAATTCATAGTTTTGATGTCTTCATTATTTTTCTTCAATGTAGAAAATAGTAAAAATAAATAAAAACCCTGGAATGAGTAAGTGTGTCCAAACCTTTGACTGGTACTGTATATCTCATGAATGTTTTTACATTCGGTTACAAAAAGTCCCTTTCTTACCACTTCTTCCATAGTCAAACATGTAAGGAAAGCTTTTTTTTTTTTTTAATCAAAAAGGATTCTGTCAAATGTACTGAATTCAAATGGATATACCCAGCCTACAAAGCATAACAGCCACTCTGTGATGACCAGTTCTGATCTTTTATTGAGGGATCTAGTCTAGATTAAACCTCATAGGAAGACAGTTTTATCATGTGGAGGTTTCATTCCGGTATCTGTTTAACTAGATACTGTTGGTCTTTGGCAGGAGAGAGACCAGACTCTCACTCTGACAGCAGGAAGAGTCCTTCAGGGGAACCAGACCCAGAGACGCCCAAACCAGCGAAACGACACCACTGCTCCCACTGTGAAAGGAGTTTTAGCTGGTTAGGGAATCTAAAACGCCATGAGTGGACACACACAGAAGAAAAGCCTTCCCAGTGTAGAGAGCTTTTTATCCTGTTAGCAATCCTGAAAAGGCACGAGAGAATACACACAGAAAAGCCTTACCACTGCTTCCAAATGTGAAAAGAGATTTTCACGATCAGGGGACCTAAAAGCTCATGAGTGGACACACACGGGAGAAGAACCTTTCCGTTGTTCCAAGTTTAATGGTTCCTCAATTAACCTTTTAGGGTTCATTTTTTAAACTCCCTGTCCACCCCCCATTATAAAAAAATATATAATAACAATATTGACAATATTGATTTAAATAATGAATTGTTTATTTAGTGGCACCACAAATATGAATTCATATTTACAAAACAGTTTCTGCAGACATGTCAGACCATAATAAATAATACATTTACTTTGTATAGTGCTTTTCATGACATTTAAAAAACATATATGAATAATGATGTACAATAAAAACATTAAAAATGAATCATAGGTAAACTAACAATATTGTACACTTGATGCTAAATACAGATTTTTCAGCTTTAGTGTGTATATCATATCCACTTAGTTATGTTAGGAAGTTTGCCATCTTTATGACCGGTCCTGGTAACTTCACCCCAACTTCTCTTATCCCCAGAACACAGTAACTTAAGAACATATGTGTTTTTCTGACATTTTGGGAAATTTAAGGCATTTTCTTTTTAAATACAGTCGTAGCAGAGCCCCAAGTCCTCGAGGGCGTGGACATTCTCCCCATCAAAGGCCAGCGGGATTTCACTCACATGGTGAAAATGATTTCCGCCGATGTGCAGTAATGGAGTGAAGAGTGGTGAAATCTGTGTCAACAAAAGTAAGAAAAGATTAATACACATACAATTAACAAAGAACAGAACAACTGTTCAGCTGTAGTTTTATATAAGCATGCACACCTATGTTTATGAAGAAACAGATGATTTGTGCATAGGCATACCTTGTCACGGACATAAAGGCCACTCGGGTCCTCTTGAAGAGGTAGGGCAAGAGCAGGATCGCTGCTGTGGTCTTCAGTCCTAGTAAAGTAAAGCAATGATCTTACTACACTTGCTAATGTTATTACAAAATACATTAGAGAAAGGGAAGGAATAAGAGCAAGTACCTCTTCTGTATTGTCCTTCAGGGACTGTCAAAATAGCAGGATGATGTCCTCACCCCTGCCTCACCTCTCTACCTCTGCTTGTCCTTGAATTCTCTTTTTGTCTATATCCATTCTATGGACTTGATTCATTTCTGAGAAGATCTGAAAAGATAATTTATACACATTTGTATGCTAATAGACTTCAGTTTGTATTGACTGCTAGGTAGGTTAAATGTACACTTCAAATGCAGCTGTCCTACAACATATCTGTACCTTCTTGATCCCAATTGCATTGTGTCCATGTTCTGTCCTAGAAGAATTTCAAAGGAAGAGGAAATGTGTCAAAGAATAGTATTACAAGCATTAAAACATTATATATATATTAAATAAATATTGAAAGATAAATGGCATCGACATGCAATGTAATGCAAAATAGAAGAACATCATGGAGAAAGCACTAGCCAATACAGTACTGACATACAGTAACAGTACTGCCATACAGTCCTAATATTACATGTCAGGAAATTTTTGTACACAAGTTGTTCAATATTTTATCAGGCTGACTTTTGCTGCGTGACAATACTGTGTTTGGATTCTGAAGGGTGTTTATACAAAAAGAGGAAGTCTAGACACTATTAATACATTATGCATTTGAATCCCATCTACAGCTACCATCTAAGCTATTAATTTCCCTCCACAAGGGGGCAGACATTTAACGTTTCCAAAATGGGATAGTATTGTACATGTAACGTTTCCAAAATGGGATAGTATTGTACATGTAACGTAATGCCCCGTTGTAAGTTAATAGTATTGCATGCTGTAGCAGGCTATATAAAGAGGAAGACCTCCATTGACGATTCAGTTCGTTGTAACATCTCGCCTGGACAGGTCACCGTCGTTAGTTCATTCTCACAAAAGTGAGAACTGCTCTAGATTGGAAACTTACGTTTAATGAGTGTAAAGCCATGTTGGCTTAATGGCAACGATATACAATATATGGGAAATAATATAGTTCAGGAAATAATCCAAACCTAGTTCTGCCTAGTTAGTGTAATATTCATATAGTGTGCAAAACAAGACAGTTCGGACATAACGTTAGCTAGCTAGCTAACTAACGGTACTGTACTGTAGCTCATACAACGCCGACGGTCAAACCCGGCTTTCTAATATTTACGTTAATTAGCTAAAGTAACGTTATGGAAGCTATTCACAGAAAACCATAATTGTCTTCGTAATTCATTATTAGTATGTTATATTATTATATAAATTATTTCGATACATATTCAGAGCCAAACATCAACCCAATTTACCTTTTTAACTGTTGTCGCATCCAAACTTGCCACCGGCGTTTTCAGTTGTAATTGCGAAGTTCCCGGAAGAAGTCCAGCAACAACGAAGGTTCCTCGATGAACCCACCTTCTAACAAGTTCTTTGAAAAACCTTTTGGGCTGTTTTTCATTGACAAGAACCCTACGGTTCTTAGGGGATCTGAGAACAACTCCAGTTGAACCCTTCATTTTTAGAGTGTAGTCGGCTCTATTTACTCTCAGATTCAAATATGCTGATTAGCATCAACGATCAAGTCAGCTGCTGCTGCTCCAATACTGTATGAGGTGATACGGTGAACTGATGTTGAACCGG
Organism: Oncorhynchus nerka; assembly: GCF_034236695.1. NCBI lineage: Eukaryota > Metazoa > Chordata > Actinopteri > Salmoniformes > Salmonidae > Oncorhynchus > Oncorhynchus nerka. Next base: position 39,943,169 of record NC_088408.1, read on the forward strand.
GCAGTCAGCTGCTGCTGCTCCAAAACAGTATGAGATGGTGAACTAATGTTGCACTGGGAAGTCAGTCATCCATTCTGTATTATGAGTCTGGTCTAACATTGTTACTGCACATTGTGGTGGAAATTCTAAACAATCAGGAGAGACTTTGTCATTTCTTCAAACAATCAACCTTTATTTGATAAGAATTGCAATAATGTAGCTGGTCAACCCTACACTCTGAGGTGGAATGCCAAGAGCTCGATGACACAAGGAGTTCAGAATCCTTTTATAGTCAAACTATCTTGTGCATATAGACACGTGATAAACACATGATCTTGGTATGAGTATGTGTGTGGAGAACGAGACACAGACTAACTGTGAATTGGTTGTCTCGTTCTGTAGCAACAGCTAGTTATTCTAGTCTTCTAGTGAGGTGTCAAAACAACAGGAAATCACTCTAGACACAGTTCCTCTGAAGTAGATCAATGGTTACCCGAATTGGGGCAAACAAGCGAGTGTCTAGAGGTAAATCAAGCCTGAACTGTGTGATGTTGTGGTTTCTCTAGAGATAAATCAGATCCAGACTGAACTGTGTGATGTGGTAGAGTTGTAGTTTCCAACAGGCCAATATTCAACATAGTTTAGCTCATAAAACGTAATGAACTACAATGACCATAATCCATTGCGTGCCTACTTGTCTAGGCTGTGTTTATTTTAGACCTGCTATGTAAAAGAGAAGAATGCACGATTGCCAATGCTATCTGGGCTCCTTGGGACATCCCTACCCTAAACCCTAACCTTAACCCCTACCTTATCCATTTTTAATGTCAACTTCAATGGGCTAGGAACGTCCCAGGGATGTATCTCTATCTGAAAATACATGATCTAAGTGATTGATAGTTGTTATTCATCAGTCATAAAGCCTCATGTACTTTTAATGAACTACTAAAATTGTGATTTTTGTCAGACAGCATAGAGAGCAGCTCTACACTTTATTGACTGACTGACCCATTCATCCTTCCATCCCTCCTCAGCCTTCCTCTCCCCTGAAGACCCAGTGAGGGTGGAGCTCAGTCAGAGAACTGTTGAGGGACTGGTTATGAAGAACACTTCTACAGCCAGAGAGGTGAGAGGTCACACCGAGTTTAGATGGTAAATATTTATGTCCCCTTAGTGGTTCATCACGTAAGCAAAAGGGAATATGTTCCATCTATGTTTATTTACATTAGTGCAAATTGTCCACTGATATTTGTATAATTTCTCACCCCTTTCACCTGTATGACAGTTATTTTCCCCTCAGACACACACATTTGTTCTTTGCTATTATGAAGGTAATTTGTGTAGAATGTAATTTTCCCCACTCATTCATGTTGCTTATTTATATTCAGTGGCCTGACTGCAGACTGTCAAAGGCCCATCCTGCTAGATCTGAACCTAATGCAGCTTGGAGTGATCAGATGACAGAAGTCACATTTAGGTGCCAGGTGTAACTGAGGCCATAGATGCTCCATATCCATTACTTTGAGTGTTGTATATAATATGACTAAATGTGTTTCTGTGTTGCAGGGGCAGTCAAGAAATGGAACAGCAAAGACACAGAACATGACATAAGCAGAGCTGTGGGAGACCATCTCATGCCCCTGGTAGAGCCGGGGGTGGTGTTTACCACGCCTTCAGCAGTTTTGAAAAGTGGGATTGATACTGGTTTTCATACTAAGATGGACCAAGAGTCTGTTGATTGGTCAGTCACTGGGTTAATTTGTTTTATGTTCAAATCAAGCTTTATCTATACAGCACATTTCAGACATGGTGCAACACAATGGCTTCACAGGGGAAAAAAACAATTAAAATAAACAGGAATATTTAGTACACAAAAAAACATAAGGATTTTTTTAAAACTGAAAGACGAATGAGTACCAATGCCATTGATTTAAAATATTAATTGGATGCAATATCCAACCCAAAATATATGCTTGTTTTTTAGGAGGGGCTCCGAAAGACACTATGGGGGTGTCCACTAAAAGTTCACTAGTAACAACAACTGGGACCCAAAAGACACCCACCATGAGACCCACTAAATCTACCCAAGAAGCGTCAAACAAAAGAAAAAAACACACCAAACTTAAAGACATGAAGCAAACCAAAAAGGTGGTTAAAATAATTTATTTACAATCAATACCATTCACACTTTACAAAATCGTATCTCTCATTCATTCTTAATTACTTATATTTACAAAACCAAATCACCAAACACCAAACAAAAACAAACCTCAGGGGAGCATCGTCCCTCCCCGTCATACCTAACCAATACCTAACCCTTTCCCTATCTTCCCTTCCCTAATCTATCCCCTTACAAAACTCACTCTTAACACGCCCAGCCCTAAACCCCCTTTCCACCTCTCCCGTGCCGCATGCTTCCCCCACTTCCTCTCCTCCCTCTTCATCCTCCCCCTCAAATCACCTTTCACCCTTCTCACTATCCCTTCCACCCCCCAATCTCTCCCTGTCTTGACAAAATTCTGCCTGGCTTCCCACAGTCCCTTTTTAAAGAGACTCATTTGAAGCCAGAGCAGAAACCTGTCCCTATCCGTTCCCTTTGCTCTCCCTACGCCTCTCTCTAGCCTAGCCCATGTCAAAACAAAATCCCTCCTAACCACACCTAGCATCACCCGTGCCCTAGCCCAGACTAGTCCGGCAAAGGCACAGTCCCAGAAGGCATGGCGCACAGTCTCCTCCCTGCCACAAGCAGATCTTGGACAGGTGGGGGATCGCACCACACTATACCGGTAAAAGATGGAAAGTACCGGCAAGCACTTATGGAGGCCCAACCAATTCAGGTCCTTGAGCCTGTTGTCCAGGACTCCCTGCCTGCCTGACCTCTTCGTACAGGTGCCTGTGATCTAAACCTACTCGGGCAACTTCAACCTCGGGGTGCGCACGCAGCCACTTTGCCGCATGGCCAAAGTGCCACGGCAGCTGTTCCGCCCGAGGACCCGCGTTAGACCACACCATTACGCTTCTCGCCTGGTACGAGAAGAACACCCGCAGGAGGTAACCGGACGGGTGTATCACTGGCTGAGCAAGCTCCGCTAACAAGAAAGAAACAAAAATTGAGTCCTGCTTGAGGGGGAAATGTGGTACCCCCCTACCTCCCTCCCCGATGGGACAGATCATGCGTGCCCTGGCGACCCACTCGCACCTGCCACTCCACATAAACTGAAACACAAGCCTCACTAGAGGCCTCCTCAGACAAGCCGGCAATGGGTAGATGTACGCCAAATACAAAAGAGACGGCAACACATCCACCTTTAGGACCAGGACTTTGCCCATAAAAGACAAATACCTAGCCTTCCACATTGCTAGCTTCCTCTGTACCACTGCGATACGCATGTTCCAGTTTAGTGTCGCTGAGCCGGAGGTCTCAAAATGAACCCCGAGAATCCTCTGGGCCCCTTCAGAGAGATAACCCCCCAGGCACATCCGTTCTACTGCGCCATCTTCCGAAAAACTTGACGGAAGACTTTGCATGGTTCAGAACTGCTCCCGACGCTCGGGTGAAATCCCCAAAGATGGCAAGGGACCTTGTCAGGCACGAGTCCTTGCACAACAGCAAGGAAGTGTCGTCGGCGTACTGCGTCATCTTAACACGCAGCCCACCACTTCCAGGGATCAACAAGCCTTCCACCCCTGTGTCTGCCCTAATGGCAGCCCCCAGAGGCTCCATGTACAGAACGAAGAGGAGAGCCGAGAGTGGGCATCCCTGCCTGACCCCAGAAGAGAGGTCAAAAACGTCACCTAAGTGACTATTTACACTAACTCGACACCCCGCTCCGACATATAAAGTACGGATCCATCCTATAAACTTCTCCACAAATCCTAATCTACCTAACACCCTGAATAGAAAAGATCTATTCACGCGATCAAAAGCTTTCGCCTGATCTAGCGCTGCTACCATTAAAGGCAGCCCTCTATCTTCGACCCAAGCGATGGAATCCCTGATCAACTGTAGGTTCCATCTTATAGAGCGGCCCTCTACCCCGCACGTCTGATCCTCGTGGACGACGTAGGGAAGGGCTGTGCGCAACCGGTCTGCTAAAACCTTTGCAAGAATCTTGTAATCTACGCACAGCATGGTCAATGGCCGCCAGTTGCCAAGGTCAGTTGCTTCCCCCTTCTTATAAAGAAGTGACGGCACACCAACAGCCATTGATCCCCCCCCGGGACCCCCGTCTCAAGGATGGCCTTCAAGACTTCGAGAACCACTGGTCCAAGTATACCCCAAAACTTGAGGTAAAACTCAGCCGGCAGCCCATCCATCCCAGGCACCTTCCCTTTTCCCATCCTCCTAAGAGCGCTCTCAACCTCTTCTAGTGAGATCTGGGCCTCCATCACGTCTCTAATGTCCTCTGGCAACCGCCGGGACAAGTGTTCTAAAAAACACGTTTCCCTGCTCTACATCTATTTCCCTTTCCTTAAATAAACCTTGGAAATGATCAGTTGTCACCCTGACCATTTCCTCTGGTTTACTTACTATACTACCATTTTCTTCCCTAACTCCATGCATTACCTTCCTACTCTGCCTGGCCCTAACCGACTTAAAGAACATAGCGGAACAAGTCTCATTATGTTCTAGAAAGCCACTATGCGCACGCTCCAGGAAAGGTCGAGCCTTCTGCTCCTGCAGCTCCCTGAGCTGCGCCTTTAGGGCTGTGAATCTCTCCCAGTCAATCGACCCGCCGAGGTTGCCTGCCTCGTACTCGAGTTCAATTAACCTTTGGATACGATCCACCTCCCTCATTTCCTCCCTTTTTTTCCTTCTACAATATCCTATTATAAAAGCCCTAATCCTCACCTTAACTAAATCCCACCACTCTAACACCCCCTCGCACATGGACCGGAGGCCGTCAAGCCTCCGAAAGAAACAAAAAATGAGTCAACGAAAGCCTGCTCCTCCAGTATATCCCGATCTAACTTCCAGTACCCCCTACCAAAGAGGCAGACTGGCGACCCTACCTGCAGGAACACCCCGTCGTGATCCGTGAAGAAAACCGGCACCAGCCGCCCAGACAACTGACCCAAAGACCTGGATACAAAAATGTAGTCGAGCCTCTGCGCAACCCCCCTGGAGTTGCGCCATGTAGGACCGACCATTGCCGGAGTAGTGTGCTGTCCACCATCAACCAGACCATGGCAAGCCATTAGCCCAGTGATGGTGCCTGCACTGCTATCACCACCTACCCCTAAATCTATATTAAAATCCCCTCCTATCACCAAGTGCCTGTTTGTAACACACAGGAGCGCCAGACAGTCCACCATCTCCCTCCTGTCTGCCGCCACCTGTGGCCCATACACGCCAATTAACCTATATCTAGCTTCTCTATACTTTACATCTATCCCCAATACTCTACCCTGCATTATAACAAAAGTGCTCTCTACCTTAACCTCTCTATTCCCACACAGAATCCCTACTCCTGTTGAGTGCACCCCTCCTATGCCCCAAAAAGTTTCCCCCTTATCCCACTCCCTCCTAAATCTACACACATCCCCACCATCCCTCAGGTGAACCTCCTGTAAAAAACAGAAATCAAACCCCACACCCTCTAAATAACAAAAAACAGCCCTCCTTTTAACATTATCCCTTAACCCCCTAACATTTAGACTAAAAAAAGAAACAGGACTATTCATTTAAATATTAACAACAAATAAAACCCCAAAAACCAAAGAAAAAACAGGAGACCCACCCGATGCTCCCCTGGTCCATCTCCACCGGCGGGGACGTCCTCTCCTCTCCTGACGCCCCCCCGTCCTCCATCCCAACCCATGACCCAGGCAGTGTGTTGGGTCCTCCCTCCCCACCCACCATCCCCCCTCCCTGTTTGCCTCGGGGCTGCATGTAGGGGACCCCATCTCCTCAAACAGGAGTTGGGATCCCTCTAGCAAACAGCCCACCGACCCCTCACTGGAGTCATCCACTAAAATGCAAACCGGGAGGACAAATTACCCTCCCCTCCCCCCCGCCACTCTCTTAGCCCCCCTCCACACCCCCTCCCTCTCACTTCCTGCCAAGCTCCCCTCTTCATCCCTTTCTTCTTTGGTGAAGGAGGTAGCGGGGAGACACAACGTCCCATCCCCGCTAACTCCTCCACCAAATCCCTCATTTTGACCTCGAGGAAGCCTGGCAGGCTGTCCCCCTCCCACCTCCACTCCTCCCTCCTTCTCCGTCACTGTCCCCGTTCCCTCTTCCACTCCTTCTCGTACCACTGTCCCCTTCTCCCTCTTCTCTGCTCCTCCACGTTCTTCCACCTTCTTTTTAATCTCTCCTTCTTTTTCCTTCTTTCCTTCTTCTCTCCTCTTTCTTTTCGCCTCTTCCTTCTTCCCTTCTTCGTCCTTCTCCGTCCTTTCCCCTGTGCCATCCGTACAATCCGCATGCGTCCTCTCTTTCCTCCCCCATCCCCCGCTCCCCCCCCAGCTGCAGACGCGTATGACCTGTGACGAGCCGGGCAATCACGCCACAGGTGTGCTCTTGAGCCACAACAGTGGCAAGCCTTGGGCTCGTCACATTCCTTGGCCTCGTGCTCTTCCGACCCACAAAATCGACACCTCTTGGCGCTGCACGAGGCCAGGATATGGCCATAGGCCATACAACGCCTGCAAAATGGAGGCTGACGGGCATAGTATAGGGTTCCCCTGTCAGCCCCCAGGGAGAACATCGCCGGAGGATGGAGGTATCCATCCTCACTCTTCGGGGACTCCCTGAGTAACGCCTGGAAACCTCTTCTCCCGTCCCAGAAACCCAGGGAGTCCCTGAGGTACCTCGCTGAGGAGACATTGTCCATGTATCTCCCCAGAAAGGCCCTCACTTCTTCATCCTTCACATGCGGATTGTACATGTTTACGGTGACCACCCTGAAGTTGTTCTTTGCCAGGCTGGTCACCGCATAATGGCACAGGGGTCCTTTTTTTCCGCTTCCTTTGCCATCTTCAATACGTCATCATGTTTCTCTTCCTTGTGAAATGTCACATCAAAACCTTTTTCATTTGGGTTGCCTTGGAGGCAGAGCACTTCCTTCACCTCTATCTTGAGGCATCCCGTCAATATGGTCCTTCCAAAAGTTTCCCTGCCCCAAGGCACCATCTCCTTTTCAGTCCATGAAAATCTTACGGTATTTGCTATACCAGTCCCCGGAACCGACCTTGTTTGCTTGTTTGGATTCATTTTTTTTCTTCTTCAAAATAAGGCTCTCTTCAGTACGAAACCTTCAACCTGAAATAAAAACATCTTTAATAGGACGAAGGTGGCGCAAAACCAAAAAGGTGGCCCAACTAAAGGTGTTGACTCTCCACATCTATCAAGACAACTGGAGCACTGGGCCAGACACTCTTAAATAGCACCTGGACCAGCTCAGGTGAAACACCTTCCCACTAACGAGATGGACAAGCCAGCACAGGTGTAACACATACTGACTAACACCAATCAGTGCGTCCTACGTGTTAATGAGCTATACGCGCTAACGACCTATATGCACTAACTATCTATACGCGCTAACAAGCAATTATTTTTTATTTAACCGGGTAGGCTAGTTGAGAACAAGTTCTCATTTACAACTGCGACTTGGCCAAGATAAAACATAGCAGTGTGAACAGACAACAACACAGAGTTACACATGGAGTAAACAATAGACAAGTCAATAACACAGTAGAAAAAAATAAAAAAGAGTCTATATACATTGTGTGCAAAAGACATGAGGTAGGCGAATAATTACAATTTAGCAGATTAACACTGGAGTGATAAATGATCAGATGGTCATGTGCAGGTAGAGATACTGGTGTACAAAAGAGCAGAAAAGTAAATAAATAAAAACAGTATGGGGATGTGGTAGGTAAATTGGGTGAGCTATTTACCGATGGACTATGTACAGCTGCAGCGATTGGTTAGCTGCTCAGATAGCAGATGTTTAAAGTTGGTGAGGGAGATAAAAGTCTCCAACTTCAGTGATTTTTGCATTTCGTTCCAGTCACAGGCAGCAGAGAACTGGAAGGAAAGGCGACCAAATGAGGTGTTGGCTTTAGGGATGATCAGTGAGAAACACCTGCTGGAGCACGTGCTACGGGTGGGTGTTGCCATCGTGACCAGTGAACTGAGATGAGGCGGAGCTTTACCTAGCATGGACTTGTAGATGACCTGGAGCCAGTGGGTCTGGCGACAAATATGTAGCTAGGACCAGCCGACTAGAGCATACAGGTTGCAGTGGTGGGTGGTATAAGGTGCTTTAGTAACAAAACGGATGGCACTGTGATAAACTGCATCCAGTTTGCTGAGTAGAGTATTGGAAGCTATTTTGTAGATGACATCGCCAAAGTCGAGGATCGGTAGGATAGTCAGTTTTACTAGGGTAAGTTTGGCGGCGTGAGTGAAGGAGGCTTTGTTGCGGGATAGAAAGACGACTCTAGATTTGATTTTAGATTGGAGATGTTTGATATGAGTCTGGAAGGAGAGTGTACAGTCTAGCCAGACACCTAGGTACTTATAGATGTCCACATATTCTAGGTCGGAACCATCCAGGGTGGTGATGCTAGCCTGGCGTGCGGGTGCAGGCAGCGAACGGATGAAAAGCATGCATTTGGTTTTACTAGCGTTTAAGAGCAGTTGGAGGCCACGGAAGGAGTGTTGTATGGCATTGAAGCTCGTTTTGGAGGTTAGATAGCACGTGTCCAAGGAAGGGCCAGAAGTATACAGAATGGTGTCGTCTGCGTAGAGGTGGATCAGGGAATCGCCCGCAGCAATAGCAACATCATTGATATATACAGAGAAAAGGGTCGGCCCGAGAATTGAACCCTGTGGCACCCCCATAGAGACTGCCAGAGGACCGGACAACATGCCCTCCGATTTGACACACTGAACTCTGTCTGCAAAGTAGTTGGTGAACCAGGCAAGGCAGTCATTAGAAAAGCCGAGGCTACTGAGTGCTGATAAGATTTTGGTGATTGACAGATTCGAAAGCCTTGGCCAGGTCGATGAAGACGGCTGCACAGTACTGTCTTTTATCAATGGCAGTTATATCGTTTAGTACCTTGAGCGTGGCTGAGGTGCACCCGTGCCCGGCTCGGAAACCAGATTGCACAGCGGAGAAGGTATGGTGAGATTCGATACGTGCTAACGAGCTATACGTGCTAACGAGCTATACGTGCTAACAAGCTATACGTGCTAATGAGCTATACGTGCTAACGAGCTATACGTGCTGAAGTCCAACCTCAAAACATAAATGGAAAAACCAAAGCCTGTAACACCTTCCCCTTTAAGACAACAAATATATTATATATTTTGTTGGACAAGTTTGCTCACTACCAACAGAAAACAACTTCCATTTCACATTATAATCAATTACAATGCTTTACCAATATAAACATGGTTTCTCCTGGCTGTCACCAATTAAAAACAAGAAAAAACATTTTTTTTTCAAATATTTTTTATTTTTCTACAATCTTATTTTTTGAAAAACTCACTAGCTTCTAGAACTCTCTTCTTCCTAAATCTCATTAGCTTCTAGAACTCATCTCCAATACGGAATAACGTGCAGTCAAAATAAATTGTGATCCATGGCAACGCACTAGCTAAACACAAAACATTTTTGACTGCCCACCATTGAGAATTTGTGCAACCAAGTTGTCCTTACCACGGTCTGATTTCAAGAGGGAACTCCTGCAATATCTGTAGTAACTTTCCACCTCACTGCACAGCTTCTCTCTCTTTTCAGGGTTCACTAGATAGGCATGTTGTTGGATTGGGGCCCAGTCCCCAATGTCATACTCTAGTACATTTGGGTTGGCATATCTGAGAATGAACCCTGATATTCTAAAAGCAGGGCAACAATGTCAATATAATTTGTACCCAAAACTTGTCAGTTGGTTACATAAATAATCATGATTGCTAAATATTACATGAATTGTAAATATAAAATATCAACACCAAATGTACACCCCTTTGTTCATATGTATTGGCAATAATTCACTTAAGATACACCCCTTTTTTCAATTTTCACCTAAAATGACATACCCAAATCTAATTGCCTGTAGCTCAGGCCTGAAACACGAATATACATTTTCGTGGTACTATTTGAAAGGAAATATTTTGAAATTTGTGGAAATGTTAAAGGGATGTAGAAAATATAACAGAATAGTAAAAGATAATACAAAGAAAAAAACAACCGTTCTTTTGTATTTTTTTTGTACCAACATCTTTGAAATGCAAGAGAAAGGCCATAGTGTATTATTCCAGCCCAGGTGCAAGTTAGATTTTGTCTACTAGATGGCAGCAGTGTATAGGCAAAGTTTTAGACTGATCCAATGAACCATTGCATTTCTGTAAAAATGTTGTATCAAGACTGCCCAAATGTGCCTAATATGTTTCTTAATAAGTTTTCATGTTCAAAATTATACACTCTCCTCAAACAATAGCATGGTATTATTTCACTTTAATAGTTACTGTAAATTGGACATTGCAGTTAGATTAACAATAATTTAAGCTAACTGCCAATATCAGATATATCTATGTCCTGGGAAATGTTCTTGTTAATTGCAAAGTCATGCTAATCACATTAGCCTAGGTTAGCTCAACCGTCCCGTGGTATGGTGCAGCATGGAATAATGACATTTTTTATCTTTTGTCAGGCTGAGTGTTTGAAATATGAGGTGATTTGAGACATGCTTCTTCAGTAGAGGCAGGTGGTTAGATCGTTGGGCCAGTAACCGAAAGGTTGCTGGATCTGAATCCCGGAGCTGACAAGGTAAAAAATTGGTCGTTTTTTTTAGCAAGGCAGTTAACTCGCCGTGGATGTCGATTTAAGGCTACCCCCCTACCCCTCTCTGATTAAATGCGGAAGACTCATTCAGTTGTACAACGGACTTCCCTGAAGACTATTTGCGTTTGAATTTTGTCAAGAAATACTGGAATGGCATAAGATTGTTAATAAAATTGATTATTGGCAAATGTATTATTCTGTGTCCATGTGTATAGGCTGCAAGTACGTTGAAATGAAGTTGTTTTAAAGTCATTGACAAAATGACATATTTTCAACTAAAACCGAACGTATATTGGTCAACAACATTTAGCTATTTTGGTGGGATAGTGTTAAGGGATTTTTTTAAAATTAATAATGACTAATTATGTATACATTCCAATCAGGACTGACTAATCAGAATACTATTATGTTACTGTATAGATGTCTGAATTTTCTTTTAATCCTTGTCCTGGATATAATGTGTGTAAATATAATCAAGAATTAGAACAATGACTGTCTGTTCCTTGGTAGAAATTAATGAACTTATAGTCAAACTGGCTAGAATGCTTATCTACACATCTACGAAGGCTTGAGAACTATACAGCCATTGTACTGGAGTGGAGATGAGACGGGATAGTATGAAAACTAATGACGTAATTTTCAGTTTATAACCTGTGGTAAACTGTATCATGTTCAGTACTCTCGAGAATAAACGCTGCTGATTGATTTTGAGACTGGTCTCTGTCCATTTTATGCAAATAAGAGTCTTACACATTCTTAGAAATTGACAGTGTTTCATTTTAATTGGGTATTAATACATATAGGAATTTAATTCCTGCAACAGATAGTCCCAATGTCAAAACACAGTTTAAACGTGTCCAAATCAATAACCAATATGCAGAAACAGGTTGTGATATATTGAACCTAAACATAAAATGTACAATATAAACACATCTGCCACAATAACCATATTACTTTTATTTATTAAACAAGCACCTTATAAACTGCACAAGCACCAGAAACACTTGTTTTGACAAGTAGCAATAATTAGTGGAGAAATCAGGTTGTACTGCTGTTGAAACTAACACAACAAAACACGTGGAAATTAGAGTTACCTGTTACCTCACTGATTAGAGGACAACCTGCAGAAGACAGTCAGCTACATTTTGGAGCGATGGAACACTTATTTGTCATCACTCATCAAACTAACAGCTCAAAAACCACACGGAATCTGGGAATAATGTGTACATCACTGGTTAGAAGACAACTTGTAGAAAACAGCTAGGTACATATTGATTCAAGTGGGTCACCGACGCGGTAAGTGCAACACAACTCTTTTTTGTTAGTCACTTTTTGTTAGACCACATAAATAGTACTCTTCCATTTCAGAGCCTGGATTTTTCCCGAGGCTAATATCTATATCACACTGAAATCAATTGAACAGGGGGCAAACGTTTAGGGTTCTACATTGTGACTTCATTAAAATACTCCTACTACAATGTTAAAACATTCTACATTTTGAGGTTTTATTTCATTGATATCGTGAAACTCCTTCATGTATGTTTTTTCTGATGTTTGATCAGAGATCTTTTACTAGAGTATCTCTTATCACATTGATCACAGCTATAAGGTTTCTCTCCTGTGTGTGTTCTCTGGTGTATAGTCAGACTGCTAGAAGTAACAAAACTCTTCCCACATTGATCACAGCTATAAGGTTTATCTCCTGTGTGTGTTCTCTGGTGTGATATCAGGCTGAATGACTGACTAAAAGTTTTCCCACATTGTTTACAGTTATACAGTTTCTCTCCTGTGTGTGTTCTCTCGTGTTTAGTCAGACTACTAGATGTAACAAAACTCTTCCCACATTGATCACATCTATAAGGTTTCTCTCCTGTGTGTGTTCTCTGGTGTGATTCTAAACATCCTGAAGAAACAAAACTCTTTCCACAGTCAGAGCAGCTAAAAAGTTTCTCTCCTGTGTGTGTTCTCTGGTGTTTAGTTAGACTGCTACATGTAAGATATCTCTTCCCACATTGATCACAGCTATAAGGTTTCTCTCCTGTGTGGATTCTTTGATGAATTGTAATGCCTGCTGAGGAGGTGAATCTCTTCCCACAGTCAGAGCAGCAGTGAGATTTTTTCCCTGTAGGTCTCTGCTGGTGCTTCTTGAGGAGTTCGGATCTGGAGAGACCTTTCTCTGCCTCGTCAGCATCATGAAGTTGTTGAGGCTCCCCAGAGGATCCAAGATAGACACTTCTCTTTCCTGTGTGAACAGAGTCAGGCAGATGGTTAAAGGCCCACAACAGTGGAAATCCATAGTAAAAGGTGATGCCAACAGCATAGCCATGATGTTGTACAACAATTGACGTCTGTAATGAATGTTAAAATTATTTGACAATTGTCTTAAGACAGTCAAGTGAGAAAGTTCTAGTTTGTCTTGTTTTCACATTAGTAGTAACATCGATGATTGTAGGCCAGAAATAAGTTATTCAAGTTGTTGAAATCCTAAGCACTGTTCCAGACGACTTTTGGTCTCCAATATCGGCCCCTTTCTGTGTTTGCTAAAATTGCAGCACGAGGGCGATGCGCACACAATTTGATTGCAGAAACACCTCCCTCCTGATGAGGAAACCGCTAGTTATGGATGTAGTATATCTGCCTGGAGCAAAAATGCAAAAATGGTGAGCGAAGATTTTAGATTTTCACAATGTATTCTGAATATTACAGCACACTATCAGCGCATGATCAGGAGTGCTACTCAAGGAAACTCACATTAAGCTCTGTGTCTATTCACTAATTCACTCATGAGCTTTTAAGTCCCCTGATCTGGAAAATCTCTTTTCACATTGGAAGCGGTGGTATGGCTTTTCTCCTGTGTGTGTCCTCTCATGGCGTTTTAGGTTCCCTAACCAGCAAACTCTTTTCACAATGGGAGCAGTGGTGTTGTCTCGCTGGTTTGGGTGTCTCTGGGTCTGGTTTCCCTGAAGGACTCTTCCTGCTGTCATAGTGAGAGTCTGGTCTCTCTCCTGCCAAAGACAAATAGTATCTAGTATCTTCCTATGAGGTGTAATCTAGACTATATCCCTCAATAAAAGAGCAGAACTGGTCATCACGGACTAGCTGTAGTGCTTTGTAGGCTGGGTAAATCCATTTGAATTCAAAACATTTTTTACAGCATCCCTTTTGATTTAAAAACAATATTTCCTTACATGTTTGACTATGGAAGAATTAGTAAGAAAGTTACTTTTTGTAACTGAATGTAAAAACATTAATGAGATATACAGTACCAGTCAAAAGTTTGGACATGTAAGAGTATAGCTTCTGTCCCCTCGCCCGACCCGGGCTCGAACCAGGGACCCTCTGCACACATCAGCAACATTCACCCACGAAGCATCGTTACCCATCGCTCCACAAAAGCCACGGCCCTTTCAGAGCAAGGGGAACCACAATTTCAAGGTCTCAGAGCAAGTGACGTCACCGATTAAAACGCTTTAAGCGCGCAGAACCGCAAACTAGCTAGCCATATCACATCGTTTACACTCACCCCCCTTTTGACCTCCTCCTTTTCCGCAGCAACCAGTGATCTGGGTCAACAGCATCAATGTAACAGTATAGCGAGTGAAGTCACCGATTGAAACGCTATTAGCGCGCACCACGGCTAACTAGCTAGCCATTTCACATCGGTTACAGACATACCTGCTCATTCAAGGGTTTTTATTTATTTGTACTATTTTCTACATTGTAGAATAATAGTGAAGACATGACAACTATGAAATAACACATATGGAATCATGTAGTAACCAAAAAAGTGGTAAACAAATCAAAATATATTTGTAGCTGCCTTGATGACAGCTTTGCACACTCTTGGCATTCTCTCAACCAGCTTCACCTGGAATGCTTTTCAAACAGTCTTAAAGGAGTTCCCACATATGCTGAGCACTCGTTGTCTGCTTTTCCTTCACTCTGCGGTCCAATTCATCCCAAACCATCTCAAGGTTGGGTGATTGTGGAGGTCAGGTCATCTGATGCAGCACTCCATCACTCTCATTTTTGGTCAAATAGCCCTTACACAGCCTAGAGGTGTATTGGGTCATTGTCCTGTTGAAAAACAAATGATAGTCCCACTAAGCGCAAACCAGATGGGATGGCGTATCGCTTCAAAATCAAATCAAATTTTATTTGTCACATACACATGGTTAGCAGATGTTAATGTGAGTGTAGTGAAATGCTTCAGAATGCTGTGGTAGCCAGACAGGTGTGGGCTTTTCCAAATAATTTCCAATCAACTGAATTTACCACAGGTGGACTCCAATCAAGTTGTAGAAACATCTCAAGGATGATTAATGGATACAGGATGCACCTGAACTCAATTTCGAGTCTCATAGCAAAGGGACTGAATACTTATGTAAATAAGGTATTTGTTTTTTCTTTATAATAAATGTGATTTTATTTCTAAAAACCTATTTTCGCTTTGTTATTATGGGGTATTGTGATGTCATTATGGGGTATTATGTGTAGATTGATGAGGATTTGTATTTATTTAATCCATTGTAGAATAAGGCTGTAACATAACAAAATGTGGAAAGACTTTAGTGACATAAATAAGGGGTTAAAAACATTTTTTTATTCTCTCTCAGATAGAGGACAGACACTTCAGAACAAACTTTCTTTAGATTTTTTTGGGGGAAACAATGTTACTATGGTTACTGTTGTTCCATGTTGTGAATGTTATCCAATGTGTTACTATAGTTACTGTTGTTCCATGTTGTGAATGTTATCCAATGTGTTACTATGGTTACTGTTGTTCCATGTTGTGAATGTTATCTAATATGTTACAGCAGTATGGACTAATAATTTTGTTTTACAATTCAAAGTCAGAAAGACAAATTTTCCTTGGAGGGTGTTTCTACAGGACTATACTGGGGAAGCCCTTCATGTTGGAGGGTGTTTCTACAGTACTATACAGGGGAAGCCCTTCATGTTGGAGGGTGTTTCTACAGTACTATACTGGGGAAGCCCTTCATGTTGGAGGGTGTTTCTACAGTACTACACTTTTTCTAAAGAGACTCACCTATATCTTCACCACACAACCCTCCCCTTCTTCTTGTCTCAACATTTTAAATTATACTCAAGAGACATTATCTTCATACCTATTTGAGATGCTTTTCACTGACAGCCGCAACTCAGTAATCAACGAGGCCTATTGCCACACACACTGCCCAAATAGGCATAAGCCTACAAGCTTGTGATTTGAAACCAAACACAGCTATTTTTTTAAAGAAGCTAATGATCCCTGATTCCTCTGTGGCAACGTCACACTTTCTGGTAAAGGATTTTCTTTCTTTCTGTATAGACAGGAGTTATTATATAATTTGGGCAAATTTATCTAAATGTATTTACCTCTTGGGCCCACCACTATGCCATTTCTCTCCTGTTCTATTGGACCCACCACTATGTCAATCTCTCCTGTTCTATTGGACCCACCACTATGTAATTTTCTCTTGTTCTATTAGATCCGCCACTATGCCATTTCTCTCCTGTTCTATTGGAGACCCACCACTATGCCATTTCTCTCCTGTTCTATTGGTTTTCATATCAACTTTATTTCGTTGTCCAGAAGCCAAAGGCACAATCCTAGTTGTTGCAGCTGTAGACTCCCCCTCTTTCTAAGTTCCTAAAAGAGATTTTCATCTGTTAGATATGAACTTCTACCAGGTGGACTGTATAGAACGGTGTGTTCATGTCTGTGGATTACAATGGATGACAATAATAAGAAGTATACCCAAAGAAAGGGGAGGCGGGAGCTAGAGAATCCGCAGTGCCGCATTGTGGACAACGACTCCCCTTGTTTGGTCGGAGAGACTTCTTGTTAGTATATCCATAATCTTTGGTGTAGCCAACCCAACTCTCACATGGCACTATTGGTGGGCACAGTGTGTAGTAAATCATCACTACACAAAAATCACTACATGCCGTGCCCCCCAGTCTGCGGTCAGCAGATAGACCCTTCTTAAATATATATGTTAAGTCACTTTTTGGAAACAGAACGGAAAAAACAAGGGGTAGCTTGCTCTCTACGCCGTCTGATTGTAGACATCGGTCATCATCCTAGGGCCCTTCATTGAAGAGGTATTGACGAGCCAACTCCGAATATCCAAAGTTAAATACCGATTTAAGGCCGTACTTACTGGTGTTAATCAGATATCCTATCTCCTCCTCTTCATCTTCATCTTTCAATGTGATAGTAATCTCCCCTTCCTTCTTCACTCCAAAAACTGTATCCTCCTCTTTCTCTTCCTCCTCTTCTTTGACTATAACATCCTCCTCTTTCACTCTGAACGAGTCTTTCTCTTCTTCTTTCACTGTAACAGCCTCACACTCTACTTGTTTTTGTATTTTGACATCCTCTTCCTCCTCTTTCACCACAACGTTCAGCCACAGACCCTCTTCCTCCGTCCAGCAGACTTCCTCTTCTTTAACAGGAGGGGAGAAGTTTAGGGAGCTCATGTTCGGGGATGTTAGCTAGCCAACTATCATTAGTGACCATGCGAGTGCTAACTTACCCAGCCAGCTACTATAGCTGACTAATAAAAAATTACGTAATATTAAATTAAATAGGTTAACAAGTAGATACGACAGAAGTGTGTCTAAAACACATTAGCTAATATACGCCAAAAGCGTATAAACAGCTGGAATATTTCGGCTATGTTGGCTAGCAAGCTACCGAGGTGTTTGACGAACTGTTTATGAAGACCCGTCCACTAGATTATACGTCACACTAGCAGCATCGCCTGAAAGACTTACATCGCCGTCAGCTGACTGGAGTGGGAAACGCAGTTGAGGATCATATTTTATTTTCAGACAAAGATTATTTTAAATGAATTTAATTAAATAATACCATTATATTGAGACATACACAGACAGGAATGTGTTGATTGATTAGTGCGAATAAAACATGTTTACCACAGCATATTTAAGGCAGTTTCATTAATTAAGTCATACTACATCTAAATTAGCAGCTAGCTACAGTAGATCTATACTGCTCCTACAAGGTGTAACAATACCTCATATAGATGTATATAAGGAACAGACTAGGTCTATACTGCTCCAACATGGTGTAACAATACATCATGTAGATGTATATAATGAACAGACTAGATCTATACTGCTCCTACATGGTGTAACAATACATAATGTAGATGTATATAATGAACAGACTAGGTCTATACTGCTCCTACATGGTGTAACAACACATCATGTAGATGTATATAATGAACAGACTAGGTATATACTTCTCCTACATGGTGTAACAACACATCATGTAGATGTATATAATGAACAGACTAGGTATATACTTCTCCTACATGGTGTAACAATACATCATGTAGATGTATATAATGAACAGACTAGGTCTGGTGTGGGGCTTTAAGGCGATGCTGTTAGTGTGACGTATAATCTAGTGGACGGAACGCTTCTTTCAACAACTGTGTCACGAGTCCGACCGAGGGTGTTTCCCCTTCCCGGGCGGGTGGCGCTCGCGGTCATCATCACCGGCCTATTAGCTGCCACTGATTGTTTTTCCTCCCCCTCCTTGAATGTTTAGTGGTAGCACCTGTTCTTGTTTTATTAGTTTGTCTTTATTAGACAGCCGGCCCGCCTGGTTGTTGTGCGGGATTATTTTCATTGTAAACCTTCGGCTCTGTTGTAAGAGGTACGTGCTTAGTCGTGATTTTCTCCATTGTACTTTTTCCCCTGTGTTTGGGAAACATTACTTTTGTGAGCACCCTGTGTTGCGTTGGTGCTAGTAAAAGACGCATAGCATTGAACTCTGTCTCCTGCATTTGACTCCACACCCACGACACCCGGAGCATTACAGAATCCCGCACCACTGATTTATGGAGTCAGCAGGAGCAGCAGCCAACCCTCTCCCATCGATGGAGGAACGGGTTCTCCACCACACCACCGTCCTCCATCGGATCGGATCCGCGATGGATCAAGTGATGGAGAGAATGGACAGATGGGAGAGGAGTGGTCTCCTCTCTCCACCTTCGGCACCCACGGTTCCGGACTCCCCATCTCCCGACTCCAGCACCCTCCGTCTGACGCTACCGAGGGCTTATGATGGAGCGGCGGCGGGTTGCCAGGGTTTCTGCTTCAGCTGGAGCTATACCTGGCCACCATCAGACCCACTCCCTCAGGAGCAGAGAGGGTGAGTGTCCTCATCTCCTGCCTCACGGGTCGTGCTCTGGAGTGGGCGAACGCAGTCTGGAATGGCCCAGACTCAGCGCGGGAGCACTACACAGAGTTTTCCTGCCGCTTCCGTGCCGTGTTTGATCACCCTCTAGACGGCCGAGCGGTGGGAGAACGACTATTTCATCTCAGGCAGGAGAAGAGGAGCGCCCAGGATTACGCGCTGGAGTTCCGGACCTTGGCAGCCGGATCTGGGTGGAACGACAGGGCCCTTATGGACCACTACAGGTGTAGTCTCCGAGAGGACGTCCGCCGGGAGTTAGCGTGTCGGGACACCACTCTGTCACTGGATCAGCTGATCGACATGTCCATTCGACTGGATAATCTGCTGGCTGCCCGCGGGCGTTCAGAGAGGGTTCTGTGCGTTCCACCACCCAGCCCCTCCGCTCCCATTCCCATGGAGTTGGGAGGGGCTACGCCGAGGGGTACCGGAGGAGGTGGCCTTCCGTGCACCAACTGTGGTCGGAGAGGGCACACGTCTGATCGGTGCTGGGGGGGTCCGTCTCGGAGTAGAGATGGCAGGCGGAACGCTTCTCGGTCACCCCAGGTGAGTCAGCATCAAACTCACCCAGAACCCCTTGTTGGCCATATGTTTGTCTTAATCTCTTTCCTTCATTTTTTTTCCTCTTCCCAGCATAGGGCGCTAGTCGATTCAGGCGCAGCTGGGAACTTTATGGATCGCGGACTCGCCCTTAAGGTAGGGGTTCCGCTGGTGCCGATAGATTCTCCTTTCCCCGTGCACTCCCTAGATAGCCGGCCATTAGGGTCAGGGATGGTCAGGGAGACCACGGTCCCACTGGACATGGTGACGCAGGGGAATCATAGGGAGCGTATCAGTTTTTTTATTATTGATTCGCCTGCGTTTCCAGTGGTACTGGGGACTCCCTGGCTGGCCCGGCACAATCCTAAAATTTCGTGGAGACAGGGGGTTCTCCAGGGGTGGTCAGAGGAGTGTTCTGGAAGGTGTTTGGGAGTTTCCATCGGTGCCACGTCGGTGGAGAGTCCAGACCAGGGTTCCACGGTGTGCATTCCCCCCGAGTATGCCGATTTGGCAATCGCTTTCAGTAAAGTGAAAGCGACTAAATTACCACCTTATCGACCGGGAAGGGATTGTACGATAGATCTCCAGGTGGACGCTGCGCTTCCCAAGAGTCACGTGTACCCGTTGTCCCAGGAGGAGACGTTGGCAATGGAGACATATGTCACGGAATCGCTGGGACAGGGGTACATTCGGCCCTCCATTTCACCCGTCTCCTCGAGTTTCTTTTTTGTGAGGAAAAAGGAAGGAGGTGCAGCGGTTTTTGGGTTTTGCCAACTACTACCGGAGGTTTATCCGGGGTTTTGGCCAGATAGCGGCTCCCATTACCTCACTGCTGAAGGGGGGCCCGGTGCGGTTGCAGTGGTCAGCAGAGGCGGACAGAGCATTCAACAAGTTGAAGGCGCTGTTCACTGATGCGCCCGTGTTGGCGCATCCGGACCCCTCTCTAGCATTCATAGTGGAGGTGGACGCGTCCGAGGCTGGGTTGGGTGCCGTGCTATCACAGCGCTCGGGTACGCCACCAAAACTCCGCCCCTGCGCTTTCTTCTCAAGGAAGCTCAGCCCAGCGGAGCGTAACTATGATGTGGGGGCCCGGGAGTTGCTAGCGGTGGTTAGAGCTCTGAAGGTGTGGAGACACTGGCTTGAGGGGGCTAAGCACCCTTTTCTCATCTGGACCGACCACCAGAATCTGGAGTATATTCGGGCAGCTAGGAGACTTAACCCACGTCAGGCAAGGTGGGCCATATTCTTCACCCGGTTCCGGTTTACTTTGTCTTATAGACCGGGCTCCCAGAACGTGAGGGCTGACGCACTGTCCCGCCTTTATGACACCGAGGATGGGTCCACCGAACCTACTCCCATCCTTCCCGCCTCAAAGCTGGTAGCCCCAGTGGTATGGGAGGTGGACTCGGACATCGAGCGGGCGTTACGGGCTGAACCCGCGCCTCCTCAGTGTCCAGCGGGGCGAAGGTACGTGCCGCTTGGTGTTCGGGACAAACTGATTCGGTGGGCTCACGTCCTACCCTCCTCGGGTCACCCTGGGGTGACTAGGACAGTGGGGAGCCTTCAGGGGAGGTATTGGTGGCCTACGTTGGTTAAGGACGTTAAGGGTTATGTCTCCTCTTGCTCAGTGTGCGCTCAGAGTAAGGCTCCTAGGCACCTTCCTAGAGGGAAGCTACAACCCCTCCCCGTTCCACAGCGGCCATGGTCACATCTGTCCATAGATTTCCTGACCGATCTCCCGCTGTCTCAGGGGAACACCGCGGTTCTAGTGATTGTGGATCGGTTTTCTAAGTCCTGCCGTCTCCTCCCGTTGCCCGGTATCCCTACAGCCCTGCAGACTGCGGAGGCATTATTTACCCATGTCTTTCAGCACTACGGGGTGCCGGAGGACATTGTTTCTGATCGGGGCCCCCAATTCACGTCTCGGGTATGGAGAGCGTTCATGGAACGCTTGGGGGTCTCTGTCAGCCTGACCTCCGGTTATCACTCCGAGAGTAATGGGCAGGTGGAGAGAATGAACCAGGAGGTGGGTAGGTTTCTGCGGTCGTATTGCCAGGATCGGCCAGGGTAGTGGGCACGATACATTCCTTGGGCTGAAATGGCTCAGAACTCACTACGCCACTCCTCTACTAACGTGTCCCCTTTTCAGTGTGTGTTGGGGTACCAGCCGGTCCTGGCACCATGGCATCCGAGCCAGACCGAGGCTCCTGCGGTGGAGGAATGGGTACAGCGCTCCAAGGAGACCTGGAGGGCCGTCCAGGAATCTCTCCGACAAGCGAGTGGACGGCAGAAGAGGAGTGCTGACCGCCACCGCAGTGAGGCCCCCGTGTTTGTACCGGGGGACAGGGTCTGGCTCTCGACCCGAAACCTACCTCTCCGCTTGCCCTGCCGGAAGCTGGGTCCGCAGTGTGTAGGGCCCTTTAAAGTCCTGAGGAGAATAAACGAGGTGTGTTATCGATTACAACTCCCTTCCTATTATCGTATTAACCCCTCGTTTCATGTGTCTCTCCTCAGGCCGGTGGTAGCTGGTCCCCTGCAGGACAGTGAGGTACCGGAGGTCCCTCCCCCCCCCCTCTGGACATCGAGGGGACCCCGGCGTACACGATCCGGGCCATTCTGGACTCAAGACGCCGGGTGAGGGGCCTGCAGTACCTCGTGGACTGGGAGGGGTACGGTCCGGAGGAGAGGTGCTGGGTACCGGTGAGGGACATCTTGGACCCATCCATGTTGAGGGATTTCCATCGCCTCCATCCGGATCGCCCTGCACCTCGTCCTCCGGGGCGACCTCGAGGCCGGTGTCGGCGCGCTGCGGGAGCCGCGCGTCAGAGGGGGGGTACTGTCACGAGTCCGACCGAGGGTGTTTCCCCTTCCCGGGCGGGTGGCGCTCGGCGGTCGTCATCACCGACCTATTAGCTGCCACTGATTGTTTTTCCTCCCCCTCCTTGTATGTTTAGTGGTAGCACCTGTTCTTGTTTTATTAGTTTGTCTTTATTAGACAGCCGGCCCGCCTGGTTGTTGTGCGGGATTATTTTCATTGTAAACCTTCGGCTCTGTTGTAAGAGGTACGTGCTTAGTCGTGATTTTCTCCATTGTACTTTTTCCCCTGTGTTTGGGAAACATTACTTTTGTGAGCACCCTGTGTTGCGTTGGTGCTAGTAAAAGACGCACAGCATTGAACTCTGTCTCCTGCATTTGACTCCACACCCACGACACCCGGAGCATTACAAACTGCAACAGTTAGTCAGCCACCTCAGTAGCTTACTAGACAAAATAGCCGAACCAATTAAGCTCGTTAGTGTATATTAGCTACTGTGTTTTAAACCCACTTCTGTCGTCTAGTTAGTTATCCGTTTTAATGTAATATATACGGTGTTGTTGTTATTAGTCAGCTAGCGGGCTTGTTAAGTTAGCATTAGCCTAGCATGCTAACATCTCCTACCATGAGCTCAGTAAGTTACTCTCCTCCTGCTAAAGAAGATGAGGTCTGTTGGACAGAGAAAGAGGGAATGTGGCTGAACGTTGTCGTGAAAGAGGTGGCTGTCACAATACAAAAACAAGTAGAGGGTGAGGCTGTTATAGTGAAAGAAGCAGAGAAAGACGTTTCAGTTAAACAAGAGGAAGACGCGTTCAGAGTGAAAGAGGAGGAGGATGTTACTGTTGAAGAAGAGGGAGAGAAAGAGGAGGGGGAGATGAGTCACATTGGAAGAAGACGAGGATGAAACTGGATATCCGGGCTCGGTTTCCCAATGGCATGTTAAGGCATCCAATGGTTCTAACGATAAACGGGCCCTGATTAACACTAGTAAGTGTTACGGAGTCTAGTTGATAGGTTATCGACTAGCCGGACTGTTCCCCGGACTCCAGTTGTAGCCATTCGTACAATGCACAAACAAGGCTATTGAACCTAACATTGGTGTCTGTCGTTATTCCTTTATCTAACATATCATACTGAAACATGGTATCAGAAGTGGCTCGGATAACACACGTTTGTTATTTTTGTAGCTAAGTACAGTATAAGCGCAGTTACGTTCCATATGCGAACACACGCTGTTTCCTACTCACAACACTGATGAACTCGTTGTTAGCTGCCTAGCTAGCATCACTACCTACGTCGATGACTGAAGGCAAAGAAATATCATATTCCATTGCTATGGCAGCGAACATTCCGCCACCAAATCCCATGGTTCTCACAGGGGACTGGAATACTAATTGGGACAACTTCAGGGATGAATTCGAGGACTATGCGCTGGCGACCGGTCTACATGAGAAACCCAACGAGGTACAAGCAGCAACTCTGAGGAGTTTAATGGGCAGCGAATGCAGGCATATCTACCGGCACAATCTCACCCTCACAGCACGTCAACAGTGTGATGCAAAGGCTATATTGGATGCATTGGAGAATTACTTCAAACCCGCCAGAAACGTAATTTATGAGCGGTTCGTTTTCGGAAGCTGTAAACAGGAAGAGGGTGAGTCAGTACACAACTTTGTAACCCGTTTGAGAGAGAAATCCGCCACTTGTGAATACGGGGGATTGAAAGATGAATCGATTCGTGACAAAATAGTGCTGGGAATTGCAAATGAGGATACACGCCGGCGTCTACTGAGAGAGAGAGACTTAACATTAGTAACTGCCATTGAAATGTGCCGCACTGCTGAAGTCACTGACATGAGAATGAGAGCAATGGAAATCGAAACCCCACGCTCCGACGTTGATACCGTTCACGCTGTTGCTAGGCAGACATTCAGACTAAATCAATCGAGGCAGAGCAATTCACCACGAACGGTGAACACAGAGAGCCCCGTAGCATGTAAATACTGTGGGAATACACACACACGTGGCAAAGAGCACTGCCCTGCCTACAGAAAACCATGCAGAGCTTGTGGAACTAATAATCATTTTGCAAAAGTGTGTCTCAAAAGCAAAAGAAGGGTGAGTGAGGGCAAGATTCACTGTGTTGATGATGTCATTCAATGTTCAGAGCTGAAAAGTGAAAGTGACATTTACATGCATGAATCCATTGGGGCTGTACACTCAAGAGGGAAGAAATGGTTTGTGACACTACGATTACACAACAAGCAACAACAATGTCAACTGGATTCTGGTGCTACATGCAACGTAATGAGCTACAAAGACAAAATCAATCTGGCACCTGACACACATCTATTGCCCAGCGATACTAGACTAAAGCTCTACTCAGGAGAGCTAATGAGCTCTATGGGCACCTTTGAGACCGAATGTGTTATTCGGGGACGCAAACACAAGCTGGAGTTTGAGATTGTAAAAACCAGTCAACATCCTCTCCTCTCAGGCTCTACATGCGAACGCCTGGGACTGATGCAGTTCACTGTACCAAATGACCTGCACATTGTGGATCATGTCCAGCATGGACCCCTGTCCAAAGAACAACTACTTAGCAGATATGACGATGTATTCAACATGCCCGTTGAATCAGTGCCTGGGGAGGTACACTTTGAAGTGGATGAGAGCATCACTCCAGTCCAGTGTGCTCCTCGCAATGTGCCCATTGCAATGAAAGTGGCTGTGAAGGCCCAGCTGGACAAGTATGAGGCCGATGGCCACATGACATCTGTGACTGAACCAACTGACTGGATCAGCAATATGGTCATAGTGAAAAAACCAGAGAAGCTGAGGGTCTGCATCGACCCAAAGCATCTGAACCAAGCACTGAAACGATCCCACTACATCATGCCGACACTAGAGGATGTCCTCTATAAGCTTCCCAAGGCCAGGATTTTCACCTTGGTGGATGCCCGAGATGCATTCCTTCAATGCAAGCTGGATGAAGAAAGCAGCCTCATGACTACCTTCTGGACCCCCTGGGGTCGGAAATGCTGGCTCAAGCTCCCGTTTGGTGTCTCGGTGGCGCCTGAGATATACCAACGTAAGCAGCACGAGTTACTGGCTGGGCTCAAGGGCATTGAACCCATCGCAGATGATGTCCTGATCGTAGGCTGTGGTGACACAGACGAAGAAGCAGTACGCGACCACGATGTGAAGCTCCTGGCACTGATGGAGCGCTGCCGATCAGTTAAGCTTCGCCTTGGCCTGAAGAAGCTGCAGTTCAAGGTGAAAGACGTCCACTTCCATGGCCACATTCTCTCGGCAAAAGGCCTGAAGCCAGACCCAGACAAGGTCAGAGCGATCCTCGACATGCCAAACCCGTCTGACGCAAAAGGAGTACAGCGTCTCATCGGCTTTGCAAACTATCTTGCAAAGTTCATGCCACACCTATCAGCAGTCTGTGAGCCTCTGCGCCGGTTGCTGGACAAAGATACACCATGGCACTGGCTACCCAAGCACGAGGCCGCAGTGCAGAAGATGAAATCTCTGGCTTCATCCATGCCAGTGTTGCGCTACTACGACGTCATGAAGCCTGTCACAATCCAGAGCGACTCCAGCCAAAGGGGACTTGGATGCTGCCTTATGCAGGAAGGCCAGCCCGTTGCGTTTGCCTCGAGAGCGCTCACCCCCACCGAACAAAACTATGCACAAATTGAGAAAGAGTGCCTCAGCATTGTCTTCTCCTGCCAGCGATTCCATCACTACTTATATGGGCGAGACCTGGTCATCGCTGAAACTGACCACAAACCACTCATTGCCATATTCAGTAAACCTCTCCTCAACGCGCCCAAGAGGCTTCAAAGCATGCTCCTGACTCTGCAAAACTACAGCCTGAAGGTCATTTACAAGCCAGGACCAGAGATGTACATCAGCGACACACTGAGCAGGGCAACAACACAATGTACAGGCAGAGGCACTGTCTATCAGCGGCAGGCCATCTGTTCGCTACAGCAGGAACAACAAGATGTTCAACAGATCAATCAGGCAGACTACTTAAACGTCACAGATCACCGCCTAGCCCAGATAAGGCAACACACTGACAAGGACGAACGCCTACAGTCACTGAAGTCCATGGCTCTCGCAGGTTGGCCATACCTGAAAGAGGAGACACCTTTCACAGTGAGAGAATACTGGACCTTTCGAGATGAGATCAGCGTGCAAAATGGCATCTTGTTCAGAGGTCAGAAGGTCATTATTCCCAAATCACTACGTCCAGAGATGCTTACTCGCATACACTCCAGTCACGTTGGAGGTGATGCATGCTACCGCCAGGCTCGTGAAACATTATACTGGCCAAACATGCAAGCAGAAATTAAAGACTTTGTCAGCAACTGTACCACATGCAACGAGTACGCTCATGAACAGCAAAAGGAAACCATGATGTCACACGAACTGCCCACAAGGGCCTGGCAAATCGTCAGCATGGACTTATTCAGCCACAGACAAAAGGACTATCTTCTCATCGTTGATCACTACTCTGACTTTTGGGAAATTGAACTGCTCCCTGACTTGTCTGCAGAGACGGTCATAAAGCGCTGCAAGGCGCAGTTTGCAAGGCAAGGTCAGCCTGACAAGGTAATCACGGACAATGGCCCACAATTCACTGCGCAGTTCAAGCGTTTCGCCTCAGAATGGGAGTTTGACCACGTGACCTCCTCTCCAAGACACCCAAAAGCAAATGGCAAGGCAGAATCAGCTGTCAAGATTGCAAAAACCTGTTAAGCAGGGCCTTGCGCGACAGCAACGACCCATGGAAAGCGATCTTACAGTGGAGGAACACACCCACTGAAAACATGGACAGCAGCCCAGCACAACGCCTTCTGTCCAGACGTCTGAAGACTACCATCCCCGTAGCTAACAAGCTACTTGAGCCCTGCGTCATGGTTGGCGTCACGGACAAACTGCGTCACAGAAAGCAGCTCGCTAAGTGCTTCTACGACCGGACTGCTCGGGACCTACCAGAGCTGGAGGTGGGTGAAACGATAAGGATGAAACCGCTGCCGGGAGACCACACAGGACTTTGGAGGCTGGGCACATGCCTGCAGAGAGTTGCACCACGTTCTTACCTGGTGGATGTTGGTGGCTCCCTCTATCGTCGCAATCGGGTGGATCTGCGCGTAGCAGAGCAGACAAACCAGAACACGCCATACACTCACCTAGATGAGCTGGATCACAGTCCAGGCCTAAGGGTAAGGGGTGCAGAATTGAGACATGGGCCAACCGAAGGTGAGGCTTCTACCCCACCAAGCTCTCCAGCTCGTGCCCCTAATCCTACCCCTGTCAGAGCCAATACTTACTCACAGGTGGGTCGGCTGTGCAAGCCACCGGACAGGCTTACTCTGTAAGCAAGGGACTGTTAACTTGCCCTCGGTTAATTAAAATCTATATTTGTTCTTAAATAATGAAATTGAAATTAAAAAAGGAAGATGACAACTGAAGTAAAAAAGAAATGTAATGCTTTTCTATTGTTATGACCTGACTGTTAAGAATTTAATGTTATGCCTTTATGTTTGCACTTTCTATTGAAAAGGATGATGTTACGGAGTCTAGTTGATAGGTAATCGACTAGCCGGACTGTTCCCCGGACTCCAGTTGTAGCCATTCGTACAATGCACAAACAAGGCTATTGAACCTAACATTGGTGTCTGTCGTTATTCCTTTATCTAACATATCATACTGAAACAGTAAGTACTGTCTTAAAAACAGAGGCACAAACTCTGCCGTTTTTTGAACTGATGTGTGGTGTTACAGGGGAAATATGCAATAGCTACATCCATATTTAGACTTTTAAAATTATTTATTTATAGCCATTGATTCTTGAAGAATATAACACATGCCTCATGAGCTTAGTTCAACTCTTTACCCCATCAGAACTCCAAATAGGCTTTTTTACCCCAATGTTTAGAAACAATTTAAATGATAAACAAACACTGTAAACACTCAACATGGTTAAAACTATGTTGATATCATGGATGGTCAGTCCTTGCATTCATAGGTTGTCTATGAATTTGAGAGTAGTTACATTTCTCCAGCCCCATCATCATCTTATTACCAAAACAGTGGTGGAATGACAGCTTTGTTATTGTATGAACTGCAGATTGGTTGATAGATGTGTGGCTATTTTATAGGGGTAACCTAGGATTTAAATAGCGAAAAATTGTCAGCCCTGAGACTTGGTTTGGTAAACAGTTGAGGAATGAGGACTGGAGAAATGTGACCACTCTCAAATTAATAGAGAAAGCTATTGTAGCAACTGTAACTCAAAACCTAGCGACCTCGTTAAGAAGTTCAGACATCTTGGCGTAACAGTTATAAGTTGTTGGCTTGACAGTTGCTGGACCTAGAACGACAAATCTGTCGTTCTGCCCCTGAACAGGCAGTTAACCCACTGTTCCTAGGCCGTCGTTGAAAATAAGAATTAGTTCATAACTGACTTGCCTAGTTAAATAAAGGTAAAATAAATAAAAAAGGTCAAAATGATCATTTTAACCAGGTTTTGAGGCTATACAGTGCTTTTTTTTTACAAACACTGGTGTTATACATGCATATGTTTTGAAACATTTGAGGCATGTATAAGTTATATTCTTCAAGAATCAATGGGTATGTAATAATTGGGTCTTTCTTTAACTGCCAGTGTAGATTTCCTGTGGGGGTAAAATTGTTAGAGCTGTTGATAAGTCATTAGCAGTGTTAGAATACTCATACTAACCGTACTATCTGTGACGGGAATTGAGTATATAGTATGCTTATTAGTCATATGTATGGATGTAGGTTGTGTGCCATAAGTTCGCGGATGTCGTACCAAATTCGCCACAATAAGACGTATTTTAAGGCCCATAATGCAATTCTTCCATAAATGGGCGTGGCTTCAACTAGTTTTCAGATTTCAATTTTTTTTGCGGCTGAGGTCCAACGAGTGCCTATACCAATTCATCGCTTTAACCAATTATTACAAATGTTAAGAAAAGGTTGAGCAATGTAATAAAGTAATAACTTTTCAAATAAGTTACCTTACACGCTATTTTGGCTAACAATTTCTTAGCATGTTATTACAGCATAACATACCGGTATGTTAACTAGCTACCTAACGTTAGTTGGCTACTTAAACATCAAACTTGCCAGTATATTAACTATATTCTATCTAACTAACTACCCAACGTTTATTGACTTGATTATTCCCGTCATTCTTAGCTAAATGGTATAGTTGTTGTGCGTTCTCAATGGACAATTGGGTGCTTTCAGAAATTAGCTCTGGCCAACTACTCCGATTTCAGCGCACTCGTCTGAGTACCAGAGAGCAGAATAATGAATTTACTAGCTCAACACCCGTTGAAAATGTCCAGGTGTCAATAAACGTAGGTAAAAAATGAGCAAAGAAGTGTTTTCCAGCAGTACAGTTACAGTCACCAACGCTCTGGCTAACATGAAAACTGCCTAACCTAATCTGCTATTATACTCAGTAATTTTCCATCCAAGTTGTCAGACCGCGGTGGCTTGGAAAAGAAAAGGAGAACCCCACACTCTAGGAGCTCAGATGCAATCATTTAATAACCTGATGCCAATGTTTTCACAGACAAGCTGTCTTCATCAGGGTATAATGACAAACACTGCGGGTAACTGGTTTGTGTCAAAGGACACACACCGGTGTCTGTAATCATGTCCGAGTGTGGCCTGATATCATTGGTTAATTTACAGATATAAGTAGAACGTGTAAAAACATAAATGGATAGCATACGGTCATAGATACAATTTGGCTACATAGACCTACAAACATTTACAATGAATAGCAATATTACAATAATGGCTATGTTGAGACCGACAGGAGCACGGCTCTTTAAATTAAAGATCCAGACAACCTCACGTTTTAACAATAATTTGTCGAGGTCACCCCCTCTCCTCCGGAGGGTGATGTGTTCGATGCCGATATAATTTAGGGACGAAATCAAGGGGTTTGCTTCCAAAACGTTCTAAGATAAATAACTGCCTTAGTGGTGCATGTGATAACACCTTTGATTGGGATCTGTTTCCCTGTTTGGGGGTGTTTTTGGAGGATCTATATTTGTAAGTGCCATTGCATTCAGCGCAGCCATTACACTTGTAGTTGCCATCCGGGAGAGGCGCAAATAGACATTGTGCAGGAGTATTTTGGGGTGGTATATGAGAGTTTACCAATTGATCTCTGAGATTTCTGCCCCGTGAGAATACGACCAAGGGAGGGTCTGGAAACGCATTACCGATACTGTCATCGTATCTTATGTGCCAATGTTTGTGAATGATTCCCTTCATTTGTTCACATCACTTTGAATAGAGGGTAGTAAAAATTCAAGAATGCTTGGTTTTTGCGAAACTGTGCTTGAAAGAGATAATTTATTGATTTTTGTACGCCCTCTCCTCTGTCGAAATCGTTTGCAAATTATTTTGATTCAAGAGTGAGACTCTCCTTTAGTGTTTATGTAATTAGGTCTACGTTATTGTTCGGTTAAGTTATGGGTCCTAGAGTAGGTCTATGTTATTGTTAGGTAAAGTTATGGGTCCTACAGTAGGTCTGTTATTGTTAGGTGAAGTTATGGGTCTACAGTAGGTCTATGTTATTGTTAGGATCTTCCAGTAGTTATCGATGTTACTACCAATGTGAAAACAAGACAAAATATTACTATTGTTGCTCAATTGACAATTGTCAAATAATTTAACAGGCGTCAATTGTTGTACAAATTCATGGGTACGCTCTGGGCATCACATTTTACCTCAAATAAACAGTGGATTTCTGCTGTTGTGGGACTTTAACCGTCTGACTTTGTCGTTCACACAGGAGAGAGATGTGACTATCTTGGGTCCTCTGGGGAGTCTCAACAACATCATGATGCTGAAGAGGCAGAGAAGAGTCTCTCCAGATCAGAACACCCCAAGAAACACCAGCAGAGACCCACATTGAAGAATCCTTACTGCTGCTCTGACTGTGAGAAGAACTGCAAATCTAAATCAGAACTTGAAATCCACACAGGAGAAAAACCGTAACACTGCTCTCATTGTGGAATGAGTTTCTTTAGATCATATTAATTGAAAACACACCTGCTAATTCACACAGGAGAGAAATCTTATAGCTGTACTCAATGTGGGAAGAGTTTTACTCCATCTTCCAATCTCACTAAACATCAGGAAACACACACAACAGAGAAACCTTATAGCTGTGATCAATGTGGGAAGAGTTATGTTACATCTGGCTACCTGACTGTACACCAGAGAACACACGCAGGAGATAAATGATTTAGCTGTACTCAATGTGGGAAGAGTTTTGTTTAATCTACGTGTCTGACAGTACACCAGAGAACACACACAGAATAGAAATCGTATAGCTAATCGATGTGGGAAGAGTTTTACTCAAACAGCCTGGTACAACACCAGAGAACACACACAGGAGAGAAACCTCTTTGCTGTGACCAGAGATAATCGGGTAAAAGCTCGCAGATCAAATATCAGAAAGTACATACACGAACGAGTTGTTTCATGATATCAATGAATTAATGTCACAATGCAAAATGTTATAACAATGTACTAGGAGTATTTTAATAATGTCACAATGTAGAACCCTAAACGTTTGCCCCTTTATCAATTGATTTCAACATGATATGGATATTAGCCTCAGGGGAAAATTCCAGGCTCTGAATTGAAAGTTGTTGTGTTACACTTAACACGTTGGTGACCCACTGGAATCAAAATGCAGCTAGCTGTTTACCACAAGTTGTCCTCTAACGAGTGATGTTTACATTATTCCCAGATTCCGTGTGGTTTTTGAGCTGTTACTTTTAACAGGACGTGCAACCTCATCTCCCTCCTCTCGCACAATTGATTTCAACGTGATATCGATGAGTAATGACGTAAGTGTTGCGTTCCTTTGTTTAAATGCATCACTCCAAAATGTAGCTGACTGTCTTCTGCACGTTGTCCTCTAATCAGTGAGGTAAAATACATCTCCCATTTCCATGTTTTTCTTTAGTTGTGTTAGTTTCAACAGCACGTACAACCTAATCGATATCAGTGATGAATTGCTACTTGTCAAAACAACAGCGTTTCTGGTGCTTGTGCAGTTTATAAGGAACTTGTTTAAATGAATACAAGTAATATGATTATTGTTGCAGATGTTTGTGGTTATAGCCCATTTTATGCTTGGGTTTTCAATTTATCCCAAACTGTTTCTGCGTATTGGTTATTGATTTGGACACGTTAAAACTGTGTTTTGACATCGGGCTATCCCACCTAGCAAAATGTAATTGAAAAGACGTTGAAGACTATTCCCGACGTCCAATATACGTTCGGTTGAAAGTAAAAGTTGAAAATATGTATTCTCGGGTAGTTTTTTCAGTGATTTCAGTCATTTCTTCTAGTGGTTAGAGCGTTGGGCCGTCATTGTGAGACAGAATTAGGTCTTAACTGACTTATTTACAATGACGGCCTACCAGGGAACTGCTGGTTAACTGCTTTGTTCAGGTGCAGAATGACAGATTTTTACCTTGTCAGCTTGTTAAATGAAGGTTAAAATAAATAAATACACATGGAAGCAGTATAATAAATTGCTCTATAATCAATTTCATTAACAGTCTTACATCACTCCAGTATTTTTTGACAACATTCAAGTGCTAATTGTCTTTATTCCACAACTGAAGAAGCATGACTCAAATCACCTCATATTTCAAAATATTCTGTTTGACAAAATATACATTTTTATTATTCCATGCCTCACCATTAAGTTCATTATTGCCAACACATAATAAAAGGGGTGTACATTTGATCACAATTTATTTTGACTGCACGTTTTTCCGTATTGGAGATGAGTTTTGTTTGGACTCGTTCCAAGTGGAATAGAAGCTAGTGAGTTGTAGGTAGATGAGAGTTCTAGAAGCTAGTGAGTTTAAGGAAGACGAGAGTTCTCGGATTCTATAGAAAGAAAAGGGAGAAAAGATACGATTGTATATTATTATTTAGAAGTGCGTGTTTTTATCTTGTTTTTAATTGTTGACAGCCAGTAGACACCATGTTGATATTGGTGAAAGTGAAGCATTGTAGTTGATTAGAATGTGAAATGGAAGTTGTTTTCAGTTGGTGGTAAGCAAACTTGTCCACAGAAATATAGGATATATTTGTTGTCTTAAGGGGGAAGGTAGTTACAGGCTTTGGCTTTTCCATTTAGGTTTTGAGGTTGGACTTTAGCACGTACAGCTCGGTTGCTTCCTGTCTTTAAGTTTGGTGTGGGTTTTTCTTTTGTTTTTCTTGTTTCCATTGGGTTGCATCCATGTCTGAAATGTGCTGTATAAATAAAGCTTGATTTGAACATATTGTAAGTCAAATGAACCCAATGACTAACCAATCAACAGACTCTTGGTCCATGTTAGTATGAAAAACAGTATCAATCCCACATTTCAAGCCTGCTGAAGGCGTGGTGGAGTGGTAAACACCACCCCCGGCTCTACCAGGGGCTTGAGGTGGTCTCCCACAGCTCTGCTTATGTCATGTTCTGTGGCCTTGCCGTTCCATTTATTGACTGCCCCTGCAGCACAGAAACACATTTATTCATAAAACACTCAAAGTAATGGATATGGCACATCTACGGCCTCAGTTACACCTGGCACCTAAATGTGACTTTGTCATCCGACCACTCCAAGCTGCATTAGTTTCAGATCTACCAGGATGGGCCTTTGACATAGTCTGGATGCAGTCAGGCCACCAAATATGCATCAGCAGTGTAAAGAGATGGGGTGAATGGGTGGGGAAAAGTACATTATACACAAATTACCTTCATAATATCAAAGAACAAATGTATGTGCCTGAGAGGAAATTAACTTTCATAAAGCCAAAAGGGGTGAGAAATTACACCAATATCAGTGGATAATTTGTACTAATGTAAATAAACAGATGATGGAACATTCTCCCTTTTGCTTACATTATGTGATGAACACAAATATTTACCATCTAAACCATGTGTGACCTCTCACCTCTCTGGCTGTAGAAGTGTTCTTCCTAACCAGTCCCTCAACAGCTCTCTGACTGAGCTCCACCCTCACTGGGTCATCAGAGGAGAGGAAGGCTGAGGAGGGATGGAAGGATGAATGGATCAGTCAGTCAATAATGTGTAGAGCTGCTGTTTACACTGTCTGACAAATTAATCACTATTTTAGTAGTTCATTAAAGTAATTTAGGCTTTATGACTGCTGAATACCAACTATCCATCACTTAGATAATGTATTTTCAGGTAGAGATACATCTTTGGGACATCACTAGCCCATTGAAGTTGACATTTAAAAGGGTTAAGGTAGGGTTTAGGATAGGGATGTCCCAAGGATCCCAGATAGCGTGCATTCTTCCGTCTCTCTTACATAGCAGGTGTAAAAGAAACACAGACAAGGCAATGAAATATAGTCATTGTACTGAATTACATTTATGCACTAGAGCATTGGCCTGCTGGAAGTGTAGAGCATTGGCCTGTTGGAAACTACCTCCCTACTGCATCACACAGCTCAGTCTGGTCTGATTTATCTCTAGAGAAACTACAACTCCCTACTACATCACACAGTTCCGTCTGGTTCTTATTTATCTCTGTCCAATGTTGTGAGGGAAACATCTATGTTAACCTCTTTAAGTTTATGACTTCTAATGTGTTGAAGGATCTCTTTTAAGGTTGAGAAGTTTGTGTGGGTGTGTAACCACACACCCTCTGGGCAGACAGGCCAAAGGCGCTTGCTTGGCCCAATTCAGGGAGTCATTGATCGACTTCAGAGGAACTGTGTCTAGGGTGATTTCCTGTTGTTTTGACACCTCACTAGATGACTAGAATAACTAGCTGTTGCTACAGAATGAGACGACCAATTCACAGTTAGTTTGTGTCTCGTTCTCCACACAAGTACACATTCCAAGATCACGTGTTTTCTATATGCACAAGATAGTTTGACGATATAAGGCTTCTGAACTCCTTGTGTCATCGAGCTCTCGGGCATTCCACCTCAGAGTGTAGGGCTGACCAGCTACATTATTGCAATTATTATCAAATAAAGGTTGATTGTTTGAAGAAATGACAAAGTCTCTCCTGATTGGTTAGAATTTCCACCACAATGTGCAGTAACAATGTTAGACCAGACTCATAGTACAGAATGAATGACTGACTGCCCAGTTCAACGTTAGTTCACGGTCTCACCTCATACGGTATTGGAGCAGCAGCAGCTGACTTGATCGTTGATGCTAATCAGCATATTTGAATCTGAGAGTAACTAGAGCCGACTACACTCTAAAAATGAAGGGTTCAACTGGAGTTGTTCTCAGATCCCCTAAGAACCATAGGGTTCTTGTCAATGAAAAACAACCCCAAAAGGTTCTTCAAATGACTTGTTAGAAGGTGGGTTCATCGAGGAACCTCCGTTGTTGCTGGACTTCTTCCGGAAACTTCGCAATTACAACTGAAAACGCAGGTGGCAAGTTTGGATGCGACAACAATTAAAAAGGTAAGTTGGGTTGATGTTTGGCTCTGAATATGTATCGAAATAATTTATATAATAATATAACATACTAATAGTGAATTACGAAGACAATGATGGTTTTCTGTGAATAGCTTCCATAACGTTACTATAGCTAATTAACGTAAATATTAGAAAGCCGGGTTTGACCGTAGGTGTTGTATGAGCTACAGTACCGTTAGCTAGCTAACATTATGTCCTATATTATTTCCCATATATTGTATATCGTTTCCATAAAGCCAACATGACTTTACACTCATTAACGTAAGTTTCCAATCTAGAGCAGTTCTCACTTTTGTGATAATGAACTAGCTGACGTTAACTTCGTTAAGCTTGGTAAGGTTAGGTGTGTTAACTAAGTCAAATCAAATGTATTTATATAGCCCTTCGTACATCAGATGATATCTCAAAGTGCTGTACAGAAACCCAGCCTAAAACCCCAAACAACAAGCAATGCATGTTTAGAAGCACGCTGGCTAGGAAAAACTCCCTAGAAAGGCCAAAACCTAGGAAGAAACCTAGAGAGGAACCAGGCTATGTGGGGTGGCCAGATTATAACAGAATATGGCCAAGATGTTCAAATGTTCATAAATGACCAGCATGGTTGAATAATAATAAGGCAGAACAGTTGAAACTGGAGCAGTAGCACAGCCAGGTGGACTGGGGACAGCAATGAGTCATCATGTCAGGTAGTCCTGGGGCATGGTCCTAGGGCTCAGGTCCTCCGAGAGAGAGAAAGAAAGAGAGAAGGAGAGAATTAGAGAACGCACACTTAGATTCACACAGGACACCGAATAGGACAGGAGAAGTACTCCAGATATAACAAACTGACCCTAGCCCCCAGACACAAACTACTGCAGCATAAATACTGGAGGCTGAGACAGGAGGGGTCAGGAGACACTGTGGCCCCATCCGAGGACACCCCCGGACAGGGCCAAACAGGAAGGATATAACCCCACCCACTTTGCCAAAGCACAGCCCCCACACCACTAGAGGGATATCTTCAACCACCAACTTACCATCCTGAGACAAGGCTGAGTATAGCCCACAAAGATCTCCGCCATGGCACAACCCAAGGGGGGGCACCAACCCAGACAGGATGACCACATCAGTGAATAAACCCACTCAGGTGATGCACCCCTTCCAGGGACGGCATTAGAGAGCCCCAGTAAGCCAGAGACTCAGCCCCTGTAATAGGGTTAGAGGCAGATAATCCCAGTGGAAAGAGGGGAACCGGCCAGGCAGAGACAGCAAGGGCGGTTCATTGCTCCAGAGCCTTTCCGTTTACCTTCCCACTCCTGGGCCAGACTACACTCAATCATATGACCCACTGAAGAGATGAGTCTTCAGTAAAGACTTAAAGGTTGAGACCGAGTTTGCGTCTCTCACATGGGTAGGCAGACCGTTCCATAAAAATGGAGCTCTATAGGAGAAAGCCCTGCCTCCAGCTGTTTGCTTAGAAATTCTAGGGACAATTAGGAGGCCTGCGTCTTGTGACCGTAGCGTACGTGTAGGTATGTACGGCAGGACCAAATCAGAGAGATAGGTAGGAGCAAGCCCATGTAATGCTAAGGACGGTGACCTGTCCAGATGAGATGTTACAACGAACTGAATCGTCAATGGAGGTCTTCCTCTTTATATAGCCTGCTACAGCATGCAATACTATTAACTCACAAGGGGGCATTACGTTACATGTACAATACTATCCCATTTTGGAAACGTTACATGTACAATACTATCCCATTTTGGAAACGTTACATGTCCGCCCCCTTGTGGAGGGAAATTAACAGTTTATATGGTAGCTGTAGATGGGATTCAAATGCATAATGGTATTAATAGTACATTTACATTTACATTTAAGTCATTTAGCAGACGCTCTTATCCAGAGCGACTTACAAATTGGTGCGTTCACCTTAAGACATCCAGTGGAACAGCCACTTTACAATAGTGCATCTAAATCTTTTAAGGGGGGGTGAGAAGGATTACTTTATCCTATCCTAGGTATTCCTGAAAGAGGTGGGGTTTCAGGTGTCTCCGGAAGGTGGTGATTGACTCCGCTGTCCTGGCGTCGTGAGGGAGTTTGTTCCACCATTGGGGGGCCAGAGCAGCGAACAGTTTTGACTGGGCTGCGCGGGAACTGTACTTCCTCAGTGGTAGGGAGGCGTGCAGGCCAGAGGTGGATGAACGCAGTGCCCTTGTTTGGGTGTAGGGCCTGATCAGAGCCTGGAGGTACTGAGGTGCCGTTCCCCTCACAGCTCCGTAGGCAAGCACCATGGTCTTGTAGCGGATGCGAGCTTCAACTGGAAGCCAGTGGAGAGAGCGGAGGAGCGGGGTGACGTGAGAGAACTTGGGAAGGTTGAACACCAGACGGGCTGCGGCGTTCTGGATGAGTTGTAGGGGTTTAATGGCACAGGCAGGGAGCCCAGCCAACAGCGAGTTGCAGTAATCCAGACGGGAGATGACAAGTGCCTGGATTAGGACCTGCGCTGCTTCCTGTGTGAGGCAGGGTCGTACTCTGCGGATGTTGTAGAGCATGAACCTACAAGAACGGGCCACCGCCTTGATGTTAGTTGAGAACGACAGGGTGTTGTCCAGGATCACGCCAAGGTTCTTAGCGCTCTGGGAGGAGGACACAATGGAGTTGTCAACCGTGATGGCGAGATCATGGAATGGGCAGTCCTTCCCCGGGAGGAAGAGCAGCTCCGTCTTGCCGAGGTTCAGCTTGAGGTGGTGATCCGTCATCCACACTGATATGTCTGCCAGACATGCAGAGATGCGATTCGCCACCTGGTCATCAGAAGGGGAAAGGAGAAGATTAATTGTGTGTCGTCTGCATAGCAATGATAGGAGAGACCATGTGAGGTTATGACAGAGCCAAGTGACTTGGTGTATAGCGAGAATAGGAGAGGGCCTAGAACAGAGCCCTGGGGGACGCCAGTGGTGAGAGCGCGTGGTGAGGAGACAGATTCTCGCCACGCCACCTGGTAGGAGCGACCTGTCAGGTAGGACGCAATCCAAGCGTGGGCCGCGCCGGGAGATGCCCAACTCGGAGAGGGTGGAGAGGAGGATCTGATGATTCACAGTATCGAAGGCAGCCGATAGGTCTAGAAGGATGAGAGCAGAGGAGAGAGAGTTAGCTTTAGCAGTGCGGAGGGCCTCCGTGATACAGAGAAGAGCAGTCTCAGTTGAATGACTAGTCTTGAAACCTGACTGATTTGGATCAAGAAGGTCATTCTGAGAGAGATAGCGGGAGAGCTGGCCAAGGACGGCACGTTCAAGAGTTTTGGAGAGAAAAGAAAGAAGGGATACTGGTCTGTAGTTGTTGACATCGGAGGGATCGAGTGTAGGTTTTTTCAGAAGGGGTGCAACTCTCGCTCTCTTGAAGACAGAAGGGACGTAGCCAGCGGTCAGGGATGAGTTGATGAGCGAGGTGAGGTAAGGGAGAAGGTCTCCGGAAATGGTCTGGAGAAGAGAGGAGGGAATAGGGTCAAGCGGGCAGGTTGTTGGGCGGCCGGCCGTCACAAGACGCGAGATTTCATCTGGAGAGAGAGGGGAGAAAGAGGTCAGAGCACAGGGTAGGGCAGTGTGAGCAGAACCAGCGGTGTCGTTTGACTTAGCAAACGAGGATCGGATGTCGTCGACCTTCTTTTCAAAATGGTTGACGAAGTCATCTGCAGAGAGGGAGGAGGGGGAGGAGGATTCAGGAGGGAGGAGAAGGTGGCAAAGAGCTTCCTAGGGTTAGAGGCAGATGCTTGGAATTTAGAGTGGTAGAAAGTGGCTTTAGCAGCAGAGACAGAAGAGGAAAATGTAGAGAGGAGGGAGTGAAAGGATGCCAGGTCCGCAGGGATATAATAGTGTATAGACTTCCTCTTTTGTATAAATTACCTTCAGAATCCAAACACAGTATTGCCACGCAGCAAAATGTTGCGTATAATCTTTCATGTCAGCCTGATAAAATATTGAACAATTTATGTACAAAGATATCTTGAAATGTGATATTAGGCCTGTATGGCAGTACTGTATTGGCTAGTGCTTTCTCCAATATGTTCTTCTATTTTGCATTCAATTGTATGTCGATGCCATTTATCTTTCAATATTTACTTAATATATATTATTTTAATGCTTGTAATTCTTTGACACATTTTCTCTTCCTTTGAAATTCTTATAGGACAGAACATGGACACAATGCAATTGGGATCAAGAAGGTACAGATATGTTGTAGGACAGCTGCATTTGAAGTGTCAATTTAACCTACATAGCAGTCAATACAAACTGAAGTCTATTAGCATACAAATGTGTGCAAATTATCTTTTCAGATGTTCTCAGAAATGAATCAAGTCCATGGAATGGATATAGACAAAAAGAGAATTCAAGGACTAGCAGAGGTAGAGAGGTGAGGCAGGGGTGAGGAGACCATCCTGCTATTTTGACAGTCCCCGAAGGACAATACAGAAGAGGTACTTGCTCTTATTCCTTCCCTTTTTCTAATGTATTTTGTAATAAAATTAGCAAGTGTAGTAAGATCATTGCTTTACTTTACTAGGACTGGATACCACAGCAGCAATTCTGCTCTTGCCCTACCTCTTCAAGAGGACCCGAGTGGCCTTTATGTCCTTGACAATGTATCATCTGTTTCTTCATAAACATAGGTGTGCATGCTTATATAAAACTACAGCTGAACATTTGTTCTGTTATTTGTTAATTGTATATAATCTGTATTAATCTTTTCTTACTTTTGTTGACACAGATTTCACCGCTCTTCACTCCTTTACTGCACATCGGCGGAAATCCATTTCACTATGAGAGTGAAATCCCGCTGACCTTTGATGGGGAGAACATCCACAACCTTGAGGACGTCCTCATGGGACTTGAGGATCTGCTAGGGCTGTATTATTTATTTTCCCTTCAATTTCCCCAAAATGTCAGAAAAACACTTATGTTGTTTTAAGTTACTGTGTTCTGGGGATAAAAGAAGTTGGGGTGAAGTTACCAGGACCGGTCATAATGATGGCAAACTTCCTAACATAACTAAGTGGATAGGATATACACACTAAAGCTGAAAAATCTGTATTTAGCATCAAGTCTACAATATTGTTAGTTTACCTATGATTCATTTTGAATGTATGTTGTTTTTATTGTACATCATTATTTTTTTATTTGTTGTAACTGTCATGAAAAGCACTATACAAAGTAAATGTAGTATTTATTATGGTCTGACATGTCTGCAGAAATGTTGCAATTTTGTAATGTGTTTTGTAAATATTAATTCACATTTGTGGTGCTACTAAATTAACAATTAATTATTTAAATCAATATTGTTATTATTATTAAAATATTTTTTCATAATGGGGAAGGGTGGACAGGTTTTAAAAAAAAAAATTAACCCCAAAAGCTTATTCGAGGAACTTTTAGTGGTTCCCCCACAGTTTCAATTTGAAGAACCCCTAAAGGATACTCCAGTAACCTTTACTTTTTACAGTGTATATTGATAAAAGTCACCTTGTCCGAGATACATTTACATAGTTATACACAGCCCAATATGGGATGACTATTTTGGGGCGAAATAGTATATTTTTACACTATAATAAATGTTTCTGATGCCACATCGCCCGTTTTCAAAGGGAGTCGTTGGTTTTTAGGGGCAGTCGCTTTTTCTCAACTGTGATACCAACTCCAGTCAGCAGATGGCGATGTGCGTCTTTCAGGTGATTCTGCCACTGGGACGTATAATCTAGTGGACGGAACGCTTCTTCAACAACAACAGCTAGTCAGACACCTTGGTACCTTGCTAGGCAAAACAGCCGAAACATTGAAGTTATTTGGACTGTGTTGGTGTATAGCCACTGTGTAATTACCAGCATTATATCGTATCTACTTTGGATTTCATATTTAAGTTGTTGTTAGTCAGCTAATTTGGTTGGCTTGATAAATTAGCCTAGCACTACGCTAATGCTAGCTAGCTATTATCCCCTACCATGAGTTGCTCACTAAACTTCTCCCCTCCTGCTAAAGAAGATGGAGTCTGCTGGACTGAGAAAGAAGCTCTGGGGCTGAACGTTTTCGTGAAAGAGGAGGATGTCACAGTAAAACAAGTAGAGGGTGAGGCTGTTACCGTGAAAGAAGAAGAGAAAGAAGTTACAGTGAAAGAAGAGGAAGACGTGTTCAGAGTGAAGGAGGAGGAGGAGGATGTTACAGTAAAAGAAGGGGAGAAAGAGGAGGATGTAGTTTTTGAAGTGAAGGAGGAGGAGACAGAAGGTCAGATTAACACCAGTAAATACTAATGTTTAATAACGGGGCACAAACTCCGTTATAGTGGTTGAACTGATGTACACAAACGTGGTTTTAAAGCAGCTATGGTTTTTGTTTTATACATTTTAAAGTGAAACATCAGATTCTGGTGTAATTCCGTTACCGTGGAATTGCCCAGTTCCTAACTATACTGAACAAAAATATAAGCGCAACATGCAATAATTTAAAAGATATTACTGAGTTACAGTTCATAGAATTGAAATGAATTAATTAGGCCCTAATCTATGGATTAGTTGTTGTATTTCTTTACTTACCTACACACACACACACACACACTTTTTTTCCTTCGCACTATTCGTTAGTGCCTGTAAGTAAGCATTTCACTGTAAGGTCTACCTTCACCTGTTTTATTCGGCGCACGTGACAAATAAACTTTGATTTGATTTGAACTATAATAATAAGACAGCATTTTATCTGTCAGGACAGTGTGGTGTGTAGTGATGTGTTGTGTTATGGAGGCACTTTGTTGATTCTTGATGTTCACTTGTACAGCTGTTCATCATTACTATTGTATCTAAATGATTTATTTTAACACATTGGTTAAAAGACTCGGGCCACATTACTTCTTACTTCAATTTCTTGTTTTATCAACATTGCCAAGCTGCTCATTCATTTTCTTGTTGTGATTTTTGGTGTAATCATTCATGGCAAAAAAATATTGAGGCTGGTAAAAAATCACAGTGGAGTGTATTTTCTTTAAGTTGCCTGCTACAGTGGCTGGTATATTCTTTCATCTGCCTGCTACAGTGGCTGGTATATTCTTTCATCTGCCTGCTTCAGTGGCTGGTATATTCTTTCATCTGCCTGCAACATTGGCTGGTATATTCTTTCATCTGCCTGCTACAGTGGCTGGTATATTCTTTCATCTGCCTGCTACAGTGGCTGGTATATTCTTTCATCTGCCTGCTACAGTGGCTGGTATTTTCTTTCATCTGCCTACCACACTGGCTAGTGGACCAAAATCAAACTTAAACAAGACTTAGAAGACATTTGTCAAAGTTTGTAAAAACATTTAAACATTCACTATATTAACTGTCTGACTTTGACGTTCACGCAGGAGAGAGATGGGCCTATCGTGGATCCTCTGGGGAGCCTCAACAACATCATGATGCTGACGAGGCAGAGAAGAGTCTCTCCACATCAGGACACCTCAAGAAACACCATCAGAGACCCACAGGAAAGAAACCTCACTGCTGCTCTGACTGTGGGAAACATTTCAAATCTTCATCAGAACTTAAAAAACACCAGAGAATTCACACAGGAGAGAAGCCTTATAGCTGTGATCAGTGTGGCAAGAGTTTTACTCAGTCAAGCCACCTGGTATCACACCAGAGAACACACACAGGAGAGAAGCCTTATAGCTGTGATCAGTGTGGAAAGGGTTTTACTCAGTTAACCAACCTGGTATCACACCAGAGAACACACACAGGAGAGCAGCCATATAGCTGTGAGCAATGTGGGAAAAACTTTTCTCGGAGAGAACACCTTAAAGAGCACCAGAGAACACACACAGGAGAGAAACCTTATAGTTGTGATCAATGTGGGAAAAGCTTTTCTCAGATAGAACACCTTAAAGGACACCAGAGAACACACACAGGAGAGAAGCCTTATAGCTGTGATGTATGTGCAGATAGTTTTACTACATCAAGCCAACTGGTAGTACACCAGCGAGTACACACAGGAGAGAAACCTTATAGCTGTAGTCAGTGTGGGAAGAGTTTTACTCAGTCAAACAGCCTGAAATCACACCAGAGAACACACACAGGAGATAAACCTTATAGCTGTGATCAATGTGACAAGAGATACTCTCATTCAAGTGGTCTGATTAAACATCAGAAAATACATGCAGGAGATCCACAGAGTGTAGAATGATCTCCAACACCAGACCTGGGTAGTAGAACACAGAGTGTAGAATAATCTCCAACACTAGACCTGGTTGTAGAACATAGAGTGTGGAATGATCTCCACCACCAGACCTGGGTAGTAGAACACAGAATGTGGAATGATCTCCAACACCAAACCTCTATACATCAAATCACATTTTATTTGGCACATACACTTGTTTAGCAGATGTTATTGCGGGTGTAGCGAAACGCTTGTGTTTCTAGCTCTAACAGTCCAGTAATATCTAACAAGTAATATCTAACAATACACACAATCTAAAGGAAGGGAATTAAGAATATATAAATATTTGGACGAGTGATGTCAGTGCGACATAGACTGATACAGTAGAATAGAATAGAATACAGTATATACATATGAGATGAGTAATACATAGACTAAGATACAGTAGAATAGAATAGAATACAGTATATACATATGAGATGAGTAATGCATAGACTAAGATACAGTAGAATAGGATAGAATACAGTATATCCATATTAGATGAGTAATGCATAGACTAAGATACA
This sequence comes from Oncorhynchus nerka, assembly GCF_034236695.1. Classification (NCBI taxonomy): domain Eukaryota; kingdom Metazoa; phylum Chordata; class Actinopteri; order Salmoniformes; family Salmonidae; genus Oncorhynchus; species Oncorhynchus nerka. Next base: position 39,987,802 of record NC_088408.1, read on the forward strand.
GTAGAATAGGATTGAATACAGTATATACATATGAGATGAGTAATGCATAGACTAACACACAGTAGAATAGGATAGAATACAGTATATACATATGAGATAAGTAATGCAAAATATGTAAACATTATTAAAGTGGCCAGTGTTTCCAAGTCTATGTGTACAGGCAGTAGCCTCTAATGTGCTAGTGATGGCTATTTAACATTATTTAACAGTCTGATGGCCTTGAGATAGAAGCTGTTTTTCAGTCTCTCTGTCCCAGCTTTGATGCACCTGTTCTGACCACACCTTCTGGATGATAACGGGGTGAACAGGCAGTGGCTCGGGTGGTTGTTGTCCTTGATTATCTTTTTGGCCTTCCTGTGAAATCGGGTGCTGTAGATGTCCTGGAGGGCAGGTAGTTTGCCCCCGGTGATGCATTGGGCAGACCGCATCACTGGGGTAGTTGCAGGCTGTATCAGTTGCCGTGCCAGGCGGTGATACAGCCTGACAGGATGCTCTCAATTGGGCAACTGTAAAAGTTTGTGAGGGTTTTAGGTGCCAAGCCAAATTTCTTCAGCTTCCTGAGGTTGAATAGTCGCTGTTGCACCTTCTTCACCACGTTTCTGTGTGGGTGGACCATTTCAGTTTGTCCGTGATGTGTACGACGAGGAACTTTAAACTTTCCACCTTCTCCATTGCGTCCCATCAATGTGGATAGGGGGTGCTCCCTCTGCTGTTTCCTGAAGTCTACAATCATCTCCTTTGTTTTTTTGACGTTGGGCGAGAGGTTATTTTCCTGGCACCACACTCCCAGGGCCCTCACCTCCGCCCTGTGGGTTGTCTCATCATTGCTGGTAATCAGGCCTACTACTGTTGTGTCGTCTGCAAACTCGATTATTGAGGCGTGCATGGCCATGCAGTCATGGGTGAACAGGAAGTACAGGAGGGGGCTCAGCACCCATCCTTGTGGGTATCAGCGACGTGGAGGTGTTTTTTCCTACCTTCACCACCTGGGGGTGGCCCGTCAGGAAGTCCCAAGTTCAGACCCAGGGTCTCAAGCTTAATGAAGAGCTCGAAGGGTACTATGGTGTTGAATGCTGAGCTGTAGTCAATGAACAGCATTCTTACATAGGTATTCCTCTTGTCCAGATGGGATAGGGCAGTGCGATAGTGATTCTATCGTCTGTGGATCAATTGAGGCGGTAAGCAAATTGAAGTGGGTCTAGGGTATCAGGTAAGGTAGACGGTGATATGATCCTTGACTAGTCTCTCAAAGCACTTCATGATGACGGAAGTGAGTGCTATAGGGCGATAGTGATTTAGTTCAGTTACCTTTGCTTTCCGGGCTCTAGAGTGGCGAAACAGTTTAAGGCACTGCATCTCAGTGCGAGATTTGTTACTACAGTCCCTGGTTTGAATCCAGGCACACAATAAGCACAGCATCGTCCGGTTTTGGCCGGGGTATGCCGTCATTGTAAATAAGAATTTGTTCTTAACTGACTTGCCTAGTTAAATAAAAAAAATATTGGGTACAGGAACAATGGTGCACAAGGATGATGACTCATATGTCTAGAATCAGACGACGTAGAGAGCAAGCTACCCCTTGTTTTCTCCTTTCCGTTTCCAAAAAGTGACTCAAAATATGTATTTGAGAATGGTCTATCTGCTGACCGCAGACTGGGGGGCACGGCATGTAATGATTTTCGTGTAGTGATGATTTACTACACACCGTGCCCCCCAATAGTGCCATGCGAGAGTTGGGTTGGCCACACCAAAGATTATGGATATACTGACAAGAATTCTCTCCGCCCTGACAAGGGGAGTCGTTGTCCATAAAGCGGCAATGCGGGTTGTCTAGCTTCCGCCTATCCTTTCTTTGGATTGGTGGATACTTCTTATTATTGTAATTATTTATTTTTTTAAATGTATGAGGGTTGTTGACGTCAACCGCCTGTATTCAATGGGGAGTAGAGGTCGGCCAATTATGATTTTTCAATGCCGATAGCAATTAATCAGCCGATTAAAAAAAAAATGTATTTGTAATAATGACAATTACAACAATACTGTAGCGACCCGCACAGACAGCTGTGTGTTATGGGTTAGGCTAGTAGGTGGTTGTGTTGTACTTACCAGTACCCAGTGTTCGCGGGGTCCGACATGCCAATCAACCTGCTATCTGCCAATCACGGGAATGCCTGGAATGTTCTGATGCCCGGCATCCTGGCGGTTGGTGGAGTGGCGTGGAGGGGGGTTGGGCAGGGGGATGGAGCATTGGAAGTTAAGACCAGGTTTAGCCTTTGTTCTCTCTCTTACGTCTGGGCTTCACAAGACAAGGTCACGATTAGCTTGTGGTTTATCTTTCATTTATTTGGCGTGGGCTATGGCCAAACAGTAGCCTGTGTAAAGTTGGTTTAATAAACCGGCAATTCGTAAACTCAATCTTCTGTCTGGACAATTGTTCCTTTATGATCTAGTCAGGTCATTACAATACTGAATGAACACTTATTTTAACTTAATATAATACTTCAATAAAATCAATTTAGCTTCAAATAAAATTTGGTTTAAATAATGCAAAAACAAAGTGTTGGAGAAGAAAGTAAAAGTGCAATATGTGCCATGTAAGAAAGCTAACATTTAAGTTCCTTGCTCAGAACATGAGAACATATGAAAGCTGGTGGTTCCTTTTAACATGAGTCTTCAATATTCCCAGGTAAGAAGTTTTAGGTTGTAGTTATTATAGGAATTATAGGACTATTTCTCTCTATACGATTTGTATTTCATATACCTTTGACTATTGGATGTTCTTATAGGCACTTTAGTATTGCCAGTGTAACAGTATAGCTTGCGTCCCTCTCCTCGCTCCTACCTGGGCTCGAACCAGGAACACATCGACAACAGCCACCCTCGAAGCAGCGTTACCCATGCAGAGCAAGGGGAACAACTACTCCAAGTCTCAGAGCGAATGACGTTTGAAACGCTATTAGCGCGCACCCCGCTAACTAGCTAGCCATTTCACATCGGTTACACCAGCCTAATCTCGGGAGTTGATAGGCTTGAAGTCATAAACAGCGCAATGCTTGGAGCATTGCATAGAGCTGCTGGCAAAATACACGAAAGTGCTGTTTGAATGAATGCTTACGAGCCTGCTGCTGCCTACCATCGCTCAGTCAGACTGCTCTATCAAATCATAGACTTAATTATAACATAATAACAAACAGAAATGCGAGCCTTAGGTCATTAAAATGGTCGAATCCAGAAACTATCATCTCGAAAACAAAATGTTTATTCTTTCAGTGAAATACGGAACCGTTCTGTATTTTATTGAACGGGTGGCATCCCTAAGTCTAAATATTCCTGTTACATTGCACAACCTTCAATGTTATGTCATAATTATGTAAAATTCTGGCAAATTAGTTCGCAACAAGCCAGGCAGCCCAAACTTCTACATATTCCCTGACTCTGCGTGCTATGAACGCAAGAGATGTGACACAATTTCACCTGGTTAATATTGCCTGCTAACCTGGATTTCTTTTAGCTAAATATGCAAGTTTAAAAATATTGATTTTAAGAACGGCATTGATGTTTATGGTTAGGTACAGTCGCGCAACGATTGTGCTTTTTTCGCAAATGCGCTTTTGTTAAATCATCCCCCGTTTGGCAAAGTTGGCTGCCTTTGTTAGGAAGAAATAGTCTTCACACAGTTCGCAACGAGCCAGGCGGCCCAAACTGCTGCATATACTCTGACTCTGCAAGAGAAGTGACACAATTTCCCTAGTTTAAAGAAATTCATGTTAACAGGCAATATTAACTAAATATGCAGGTTTAAAAAATATATACAGTGGGGCAAAAAAGTATTTAGTCATATCTTTTATACTGATAACAAGTTCAAACAGGTGCCATTAATACAGGTAACGAGTGGAGGATAGAGGAGCCTCTTAAAGAAGAAGTTACAGGTCTGTGAGAGCCAGAAATATTGCTTGTTTGTAGGTGACCAAATACTTATTTTCCACCATAATTTGCTAATAAATTCATTAAAAATCCTACAATGTGATTTTCTGGATTTTTTTTCTAATTTTGTCTGTCATAGTTGAAGTGTACCTATGATGAACATTACAGGCCTCTCTCATATTTTTAAATGGGAGAACTTGCACAATTGGTGGCTGACTAAATACTTTTTTGCCCCACTGTACTTGTGTATAGATTTTAAGAAAGGTATTGATGTTTATGGTTTGGTACACGTTGGAGCAACGGCAGTCCTTTTTGTGAATGCGCACCGCATCGATTATATGCAACGCAGGACACGCTAGATAAACTAGTAATATCATCAACCATGTGTAGTTAACTAGTGATTATGATTGATTGATTGATTGTTTTTTATAAGATAAGTTTAATGCTAGCTAGCAACTTACCTTGGCTTCTTACTGCACTCGCATAACAGGCAGGCTCATCGTGGAGTGCAATGTAAGGCAGGTGGTTAGTGCGTTGGACTAGTTAACCGTAAGGTTGCAAGATTGAATCCCCGAGCTGACAAGGTAAAAATCTGTCGTTCTGCCCCCTGAACAAAGTAGTTAACCCACCGTTCCTAGGCCATCGTTGAAAGTAAGAATGTGTTCTTAACTGACTTGTCTAGTTAAATAAAGGTGTGAAATATATATATATATTTTTAAATGGCCAAATCGGTGACCAAAAATACTGTTTTCCAATTGTTATGAAAACTTGAAATCGGCCCTTCCAGTCGACCTCTAATGGAGAGAGATGCTAAGCTACTAGCCTCATGACATGAATATGCATAGCAATCTGGAGACAACTCCTATAGTGTTTTTTTTACACACCATTCTAAACAGTCCCCTGGTAGAGGTTCATATATATTTTTTTATTTATTTTACCTTTATTTAACTAGGCAATTCAGTTATGAACAAATTCTTATTTTCATTGACGGCCTAGGAACAGTGGGTTAACAGGGGCAGAATGACAGATTTGTACCTTGTCAGCTCGGGGGTTTGAACTTGCAACCTTCCGGTTACTAGTCCAACACTCTAACCACTAGGCTACTCTGCCGCCCCTCTGACAGAGATGAACACACCGTTTTATACAGTCCACCTGATAGAGGTTCATATCTGACAGAGATGAACACACCGTTCTATACAGTCCACCTGATAGTTTCATATCTGACAGATGAAAATCTCTGTTAGAAACTTAGAAAGAGGGGGAGTCTAAAGCTGCAACAACTAGGATTGTGCCTTTGGCTTCTGGACAACGAAATAAAGTTGATATGAAAACCAATAGAACAGGAGAGAAATGACATAGTGGTGGGTCCAATAGAACAGGAGAGAAATGACATAGTGGTGGGTCCAATAGAACAGGAGGGAAATGGCATAGTGGTGGGTCCAATAGAACAGGAGATAAATGGCATAGTGGTGGGTCCAATACGGAAGTAAATGAAATTTAATTTGCCCAAATGAGGAATCTGGGACAATTAGCTTCTTAAAAAAAGAAATGCTGTGTATGGTTTCAAATCAACAGCTTGTAGGCTTATACCTATTTGGGCAGTGTGTGTGGCATTAGGCCTGGCTGATTATTGAGTTGCGGCTGTCAGTGAAAATTATCTCAAATATGTGTGAAGATAATGCCTCTTGAATATAATTTAAAATGTTGAGTCAAGAAGAAGGGGAGGGTTGTCTGGTGAAGATATAGGCGAGTCTCTCTTCAGAATGTCCTCCGCTGGCTTCCACCAATTCTTGCTCCTTCATTGTTTCATTGTGTGAATTGATTGCCTTTAGATTGAGTTTATTATATCAATTCCCCATTACAGATGTCACCAGTAGTAAATGTACCGTTACTTCCTGTCATTTGGTTACATTCATTTCTGTTAATGCATGTATTAATTACAGTCATTTTACCGTTGTCATTCTCGGAGTGGAAACGTTATCTGTTCAAAACCTGCTACACTTGTGAGAAACCAGTTTTGGTTTATTTCAGAGCCATCATTTACAACATTTGTCCATTTTTTCATTTTCTTTCTTTGGAGTGCTTCATGTGAGCAATGATCATGTCTGGTTTCTCTGTCGTGATAATGTGGGAGAGCCCACCTGAGCATAGAACTACTTGGCCTGCTGCGTGGAAATGTAGGAAAGTGTTTTTTTAACATCCATTGTGACGTTCCCTGGCAAGAAAGCTGGCAAACGCCACAGGATTTACAGTGAGCCGCAACATCCTGTTTCAGACGTCTCGTTGACCCCCAGATGACCTGCCATAATATCATCGTGAGCCACAACATCCTGTTTCAGACGTCTTGTTGACCCCAAGATGGCCTGCCACACTACCATCAGGAGCCACAACATCCTGTTTCAGACGTCTTGTTGACTCCAAGATGGCCTGCCACACTACCATCGTGAGCCACAACATCCTGTTTTAGACGTCTTGTTGACCCCAAGATGGCCTGCCACACTACCATCGTGAGCCACAACATCCTGTTTCAGACGTCTTGTGAGCCAACCTCAGTATCTCTTGTCGAAGCGCAACTGGAACAACAATTTGAGATAAACTGGGCCAATCATCTTGCCCAGAAGTAGCGAGAGAACACCATTTCCTCGTTAGGACGCCATTTCCTCGTTAGAACTCCATTTCCTCGTTAGAATGTCATTTCCTCGTGAGGACGCCATTTCCTCGTTAGGACGCCATTTCCTCGTTAGGACGCCATTTCCTCGTTAGAACACCATTTCCTCGTTAGAACACCATTTCCTCGTTAGAACACCATTTCCTCGTTAGAACACCATTTCCTCGTGAGAACACCATTTCCTCGTTAGAACACCATTTCCTCGTTAGAACACCATTTCCTCGTGAGAACAACATCTCTTTCAAAATTACCAACAAAAACTTAATTAAACTCCTCCTCTGGATGTATCTCAGCAAAAAGAGGCTAGAGGGAAACATCTTTACTCTGTTCATCAATTAGCTGCTTCCTAGAAACATTTTTACTCTGTTCATCAATCGGCTGCTTCCTAGACATCCAAGTGTCAACTGTAGGGATCCTCTCTTCATTCAGAGGTTCTACAAACTCTCACCTTTGGGTTTTCAAGGGAGAGGTCAACTCAGGAGTTTTCCCAAAATCAGGATCACCCATAAATGTCTCAGACAGACCATGGTGGGGTTGCTGACATCCTCAACACTAGACTTGCCCCTGGCGACTTTCTTAGACATAGCACGTGTAACGGCACATGCTGGGAACACTGTAGGGTACTTTTCTGATAACCCATCAGGTTCCTCAATTCTGGGTTCCTTACAAACGACATGATTTGGCGCAACCTTCCCTCCAGCCAAATAGGGGGTCTCATATGAATGAGACCCCCTTCACTGGTAGGCTAGGCCTCACTCCAACGACAACGGAATGAGACATAAGATCAGATTCGAGTTACACATTAAAAAAATAAACTTCCATGCAACCCATCTCCAAGCCTTGTACTAACACACTGTAACCAGTTGCTGAAGTGTCAAAGGCAAAACACCCTCCAACATGAAGGGCTTCCCCAGTGTAGTACTGTAGCAACACCCTCCAACATGAAGGGCTTCCCCAGTATAGTACTGTAGAAACACCCTCCAACATGAAGCGCTTCCCCAGTATAGTACTGTAGAAACACCCTCCAACATGAAGGGCTTCCCCAATTAACTTCTGGGCCACATCCTGATTGATGGCAGCCCATTCTTGCATAATCAATGCTTGGAGTTTGTCCGAATTTGTGTGTTTTTGTTTGTCCACCTGCCTCTTGAGGATTGACCACAAGTTCTCAATGGAATTAAGGTCTGGGGAGTTTCCTGGCCATGGACCCAAAATATCGATGTTTTGTTCCCGAGCAACTTGGTTATCACTTTTGCCTTATGGCAAAGTGCTCCATCATGCTGGAAAAGACATTGTCCGTCACCAAACTGTTCCTGGATGGTTGGGAGAAGTTGCTCTTGGAGGATGCGTTGGTACCATTCTTTATTCATGGCTGTGTTCTTAGGCAAAATTGTGAGTGAGCCCACTCCCTTGGCTGAGAAGCAACCCCACACATGAATGGTCGTGGAGAGAAGTGGCTTCTTTGCTGCCCTTCTTGACACCGGGCCATCCTCCAAAAGTCTTTGCCTCACTGTGCGTGCAGATGCACTCACACCTGCCTGTTGCCATTCCTGAGAAAGCTATGTACTGGTGGTGCCCCGATCCCGCAGCTGAATAAACTTTAGGAGACGGTCCTGGCGCTTGCTGGTCTTTATTGGGCTCCCAGAAGCCTTCTTCTCAACAATTGAACCTCTCTCCTTGAAGTTCTTGATGATCCGATAAATGGTTGATTTAGGTGCAATCTTACCGGCAGCAATATCCTTGCATGTGAAGCCCTTTTTGTGCTTGCATGTGAAGCCCTTTTTGTGCAAAGCAATGATGATGGCACGTGTTTGCCAGTAACCATGGATGACAGAGGAAGAACAAAGATTCCAAGCACCACCCTCCTTTTGAAGCTTCCAGTCTGTTATTCGAACTCAATCAGCATGACAGAGTGATCTCCAGCCTTGTCCTCGTCAACACTCACACCTGTGTTAACGAGAGAATCACTGACATGATGTCAGCTGGTTCTTTTGTGGCAGGGTTGAAATGCAGTGGAAATGTTTTTTGGGGGGGGATTCAGTTAATTTGCATGTCGAAGAGGGACTTTTCAATTAATTGCAATTCATTTGATCACTCCTCATAACATTCTGTAGTATATGCAATTTGCCATCATACAAACTGAGGCAGCAGACTTTGTGAAAATTAAAAGTTGTGTCATTCTCAAATATTTTGGCCACGACTGTACACACAATATCTCCATAATAAAAAAGCTAAAATAGGTTTGTAGAAAACATGTCACATTTATTAAAAAGAAAAAACAGATACCTTATTTCAGACCATTTGCTATGAGACTTGAAGTTGAGCTCAGGTGCATACTGTTTCCATTGATCATCGTTGAGATGTGTCTACAACTTGATTTTTGTCCACCTGTGGTAAATTCAGTTGATTGGACATGATTGGGAAAGGCACACACCTGTCTGGCTACCACAGCATTCTGAAGTGATATGCCATCCCATCTGGTTTGCGCTTAGTGGGACTATAATTTGTTTTTCAACAGGACAATGACCCCACACACCTCCAGGCTGTGTAAGGGCTATTTGACCAAAAAGGAGAGTGATGGAGTGCTGCATCAGATGACCTGGCCTCCACAATCACCCGACCTCAACCCAATTGAGATGGTTTGGATGAGTTGGACCACAGAGTGAAGGAAAAGCAGACAACAAGTGCTCAGCATATGTGGGAACTCCTTCAAGACTGTTTGAAAAGCATTCCAGGTGAAGCTGGTTGAGACACTGCCAAGAGTGTGCAAAGCTGTCATCAAGGCAAAGGGTGGCTACTTTGAAGAATCTAAAATATATTTACATGTGTTTACTACTTTTTTGGTTACCACATGACTCCATATGTGTTATTTCATAGTTGTCATGTCTTCGCTATTATTCTACAATGTAGAAAATAGGAAAACATAAAGACAAACCCATGAATGAGTAAGTGTGTCCAAACCTTTAACTGGTACTGTATATCTCATGAATGTTTTTACATTCAGTTTCAAATAGTCACTTTTTTACTGTTTTTTTTTATTGGTTTTCACGAGTAGGGGACCTAAAAGCTCATGAGAGTACACACACAGGATTAAAGTCTTTCCAATGTTCCCAGTGTGGAAAGAGTTTTACCCTGTTAGCTAATCTGAAAAGGCATGAGAGAATACACACAGGAGAAAATCCTTATCACTGTTCCCACTGTGGAATGAGTTTTATTTAGTTACCGAGCCTGAAGGCACATGAGTGGACACACACAGAAGAAAAGCCTTTCCAGGCTTCCCAGTGTAGAAAGAGTTTTACCCTGTTAGCTAACCTGAAAAGGCATGAGAGAATACACACAGGAGAAAAGCCTTACCACTGCTTCCAGTGTAAAAAGAGATTTTCCCGATCAGTGGACCTAAAAGCTCATGAGTGGACACACACAGGAGAAGAACCTTTCCATTGTTTCCAGTGTAGAAAGCGTTTTACTGTGTTAGCTAACCTGAAAAGGCATGAGAGAATACATACAGGAGAAAAGCCTCATCACTGTTCCCACTGTGGAATGAGTTTTATTCAGTCAAGGAGCCTGAAGGAGCATGAGTGGACACACACAGGAGAAAAGCCTTTCCAATGTTCCCAGTGTGGAAAGAGTTTTATTGTGTTAGGTAACCTAAAAAGACATGAGAGAATACACACAGGAGAAAAGCCTTTCCAATGTTCCCAGTGTGGAAAGAGTTTTATTGGTTGGGTTAAATGCGGAAGATACCCTTCAGTTGAATGCATTCAGTTGTACAACTGACTAAGAATCTCCCTTTCCCATTCCCTATTATAGAGTGCTGCTCAGCCTATAAACATGAAAGCAAGGTTAGATTTTATGTTGTACATTGTAATTATAATGGCAGCCACCAAGTTATGAAAATTATGGTATGTTCTGAAAAATGACTTAAGGTTTTCGAGGATTCTAGCCTCGCAGGAAGGTTTATGGAGGTTTAATTCAGTTCTCTTTTTAGTATTTAACTAAATACCCTGTCTTTGGTAGGACAGGGACCAGACTTATCACTGTTCCCACTGTGGAATGAGTTCTATTCAGTTAGGGAGCCGGAACGAGCATGATTGGACACACACAGGAGAAAAGCCTTACCACTGCTCCCAGCGTTTAAAAACTGATTTAAACGAGTAGGGGACCTTAAAGCTCATGAGAGATGACACACAGGAGAAAAGCCTTTCCAATGCTTCCAGTGTGGAAAGAGTTTTATCTGGTTAAGGAGCCTGAAGGAGCATGAGAGAATACGCACTGAAAAAGCCCTGTCACTGCTCTTTCTCTGTGTGGAAGGGCATTTTCCCAGTCAGAGAACCTGAAATCACATGAGAGAATAGAAAGGCTATATTCTGACTTGTATTTTTGACTGAGAATTTGTGTTTTTGTTTTGTGCCACATTAAATCATATTGTTTATGATTATACCTGTCTATATAAGGTCCCACAGTTGGCAATGCACGTCAGAGCAAACAGCAAGCAATGATGTCGAAGAAATTGTCCATAGAGCTCAGAGACAGGATTGTGTCGAGGCACAGATCTGGGGAAGGGTTACCAAAAAATGTCTGCAGAATTTAAGTTCCCCAAGAACACAGTGGCCGCCATCATTCTTCAATGGAAGTTTGGAACCACCAAGACCCTTCCTAGAGCTGGCCGCCTGGCCAAACTGAGCAATCGGAGGAGAAGGACCTTGGTCAGGGAGGTGACCAAGAACCCGATGTTCACTCTGACAGAGTTCCAGAGTTCCTCTGTGGAGATGGGAGAACCTTCCAGAAGGACAATCATATCTGCAGCACTCCACCAATCAGGCCTTTATGGTAGAATGGCCAGATGGAAGCCACTCCTCAGTAAAAGGCACATGACAGCCCACTTGGAGTTTGCCAAAAGGCACCTAAAGACTCTCAGACCATGAGAAACAAGATTCTGTGGTCTGATGAAACCAAGATTGAACTCTTTGGCCTGACTGCCAAGCGGCTAGCCTGGCGTAAAGCGTGGTGGTGGCAGCATCACGGCAGGGACTGGGAGACGAGTCAGGATCGAGGGAAAGGTGAACAGAGTGCAGAGAGATCCTTGATGAAAACCTGCTACAGAGAGCTCAGGACCTCAGACTGGGTTGAAGCTTCACCTACCAAAGGGACAATGACCCTAAGCCCACAGCCAAGACAACACAGGAGTTGCTTCGGGAGAAGTCTCTGAATAACCTTGAGTGGCCCAGCCAGAGCCCGGACTAGAACACGATCGGAGACCTGATAATAGCTGTGCAGCGACGCTCCCCTTCCAACCTGACAAAGCTTGAGAGGATCTGCAGAGAAGAATGGGAGAAACTCCCCAAATACAGGTGTGCCAAGCTTGTAGCGTCATACTCCAGAAGACTCGAGGATGTAATCGCTGCCAAAGGTGTTTCAACAAAGTACGTAGTAAACGTGTGAATACTTATGTAGATTTTTCAGTTTATTTTAATAAATTAGCAAAAAAAAATCTAAAAATGTGTTTTTGGTTTGTCATTATGGGGTATTGTGTGTAGATGTAGTTTTTAAAAGTTTTTTTTAATCCATTTTAGAATAAGGCTGTAACGTAACAAAATTTGGAAAAAGTGAAGGTGTTTGAATACTTTCCGAACGCACTGTGTTGTTACACATGTAGGAGCCGTATAGACATATAGTCTGTCCATTTTATATACACTTGTTCTTGTTAACAAACTATAGTTTTGGCAAGTCTGTTAGGACATCTACTTTGTGCATGACACAAGTCATTTTTACAACAATTGTTTATAGATAGATTATTTCACTTATAATACACTGTATCACAATTCCAGGGGATCAGAAGTTTACATACACAAAGTTGACTGTGCCTTTAAACAGCTTGGGAAATTCCAGAAAATTATGTCATGGCTTTAGAAGCTTTTGAAAGATTAATTGACATCATTACAGTAGGTCTATGTTATTGTTAGGTGAAGTTATGGGTCCTAGAGTAGGTCTATGTTGTTGGGTGAAGTTTTGGGCCAATTTGGCATACACTTGGTGTACAATCCATCAGTTTCAGGCTGATGGAAAAGATAGCCAAAGAGCATTTTACTGGTTGAAGTGTTTTTTTAAGTATAAAGCAGTTGATTTGCAACAATAACACACAGGACATTCAAACGAGACTTATAATTGTAATCCAAGAGTAATGTGAAATGCACAATCACAACCTCTTTTCAACAACTTGAATAACTTTCTTCTAGAATACAATCATCGATGTTTCTACTGATGTGAAAACAAGACAAAATAGGACTTTCTCATTTGACTGTCTTAAGACAATTGTCAAATAATTTACACAGTCAATTGTTGTACAACATGGCTACGCTGTTGACATCACCTTTTACAATTGTTTTCTGTTGTTGTGGGCCTTTAACCCATCTGTCTGACTTTGTTGTTCACACAGGAGAGAGAAGTGAATATAGTGGATCCTCTGGTGAGCCTCAACAACATCATGATGCTGACGAGGCAGAGAAGAGTCTCTCCAGATCAGAACTCCTCAAGAAACACCAGCAGAGACCCACAGGGAAAAAAACAAATTGCTGCTCTGACTGTGGGAAGAGATTCACCTCCTCAGCAGGCATTACAATTCATCATAGAATCCACACAGGAGAGAAATCTTATAGCTGTGATCAATGCGGGAAGAGATATCTTACATGTAGCAGTCTGACTAAACACCAGAGAACACACACAGGAGAGAAACCTTTTAGCTGCTCTGACTGTGGAAAGAGTTTAGTTTCTTCAGGGTGTTTAGAATCACATCAGAGAACACACACAGGAGAGAAACCTTATTGCTGTGATCAATGTGGGAAGAGATATGTTACATCTAGCAGTCTAACTAAACATCAGAGAACACACACAGGAGAGAAATCGTATAACTTTAACCAATGTGGGAAGACTTTTAGTCAGTCATTCAGCCTGATATCACACCAGAGAACACACATAGGAGAGAAACCTTATAGCTGTGATCAATGTGGGAAGAGTTTTGTTACATCTAGCAGCCTGACTATACACCAGAGAACACACACAGGAGAGAAACGGTATAGCTGTGATCAATGTGACAAGAGGTACTCTAGTAAAATATATTTGATCAAACATCAGAAAAAACATACATGAAGGAGTCGTTTCATGATATCAATGAATTAATGTCACAATGTAGAATGTTTTAACATTGTAGTAGCAGTATTTTAATGATGTCACAATGTAGAACCCTAAACGTTTATCCCCTGTTCTATTGATTTCAGCATGATATGGATATTAGCCTCAGGTGGAAAATCCAGGCTCTGAATTGAAGAGTACTATTTATTTGGTCTAACAAAAAGTGACTAACAAAAAAAAGAGTTGTGTTGCACTTACCGCTGTTTTCTACAAGTTGTCTTCTAACCAGTGTTGTACACATTATTCCCAGATTCTGTGTGGTTTTTGAGCTGTTAGTTTTAACAGGACGTGCAACCTCATCTCCTCCCTTTCGCGCAATTGATTTCAACATGATATTGATGAGCGATGACAAGTAAGTGTTCCATCTCTCCAAATTGTAGCTGACCGTCTTCTGCAGGTTGTCCTCTAACCAGTAACAGATATCTCCAATTTCCATATGTTTTTTTAGTTGTGTTAACATATACAATCTGATTTCCCACCTAATCAAAATCAGTGATTTATTGCTACTTGTCAAAACAACAGTGTTTCTGGTGCTTGTGCAGTTTATAAGGTGCTTGTTTAAAAAATACAAGTAATATGATTATTGTGGCAGATGTTTGTGTTAATTGCACATTTTATGTTTAGGTTTTCAATATATCACAAACTGTTTCTGCATATTGGTTATTGATTTGGACACATTAAAACTGTGTTTTGACATTGGGGCTATCCCATCAAAATAGCAAAATGTTGTTGACCAATATATGTTCGGTTTTAGTTGAAAAGGTGTCATTTAGTGACTTTAAAACAACTTAATTTCAACGTACTTGCAGCCTATACACATGGACGCCGAATAATAAATTGCCCCATAATCAATTTTATTAATAGTCACTCCAGTATTTCTTGACAAAATTAAAACAATAATTGTCTTCAGGGAAGTCAGTTGTTCAACTGAATGCATCTTCCGTATTTAATATTAACGGAGGTGTGGGGGGTTGTCTTAATCGACGTCCACAGCCTTGCTCAGAACGACCGATTTTTACCTTATCAGCTCCGGGATTCGATCTAGCAGCCTTTCAGTTACTGGGCCAACGCTCTAACCACTACTGAAGAAGCATGTCTCAAATCACCTACTCACCTACCGGGACGGTTGAGCTAACGTAGACTAATGCGATTAACATGAGGTTGTCAGTAACAAAAACATTTGCAAGGACATAGACATATCTGATATTGGCAGAAAGCTTAATTTCTTGTAAATCTAACTGCACTGTCCGATTTACAGTAGCTATTACAGTGAAAGAATACCATGCTATTGTTTGAAGAGAGTGCATCATTTTGAACATAAAAAGTTATTAATTAAACATTAGGCACATTTGGGCAGTCTTGATACAACATTTTTACAGAAATGCAATGTTTCATTGGATCAGTCTAAAACGTTGCTCATACACTGATGCCATCTAGTGGCCAAAATCTAAATTGGACCTGGGCTGGAATAATCCATTATGGCCTTTTTCTTGCATTTCAAAGATGATGTTACACAAAAAATACAAAAGAACGGTTGGTTGTTTCTTGGTATTATCTTTTACCAGATCTATTCTGTTATATTCTCCTACATTCCTTTCTTATTTCCACAAAGTTCAAAGTGCTTCCTTTCAAATAGTACCACGTATATTCATATCCTTGCTTCAGGGCCTGAGCTACAGGCAGTTCGATTTGGGTGTAGATTGTAGGTGAAAATGGTTAGATTTTAGGTGAAAATTGGGAAAAAAGGGGCGTATCCTAAAGAGGTTAGTGAATTATTGTCAATACATATTTACAAAGGGGTGTACATTTGGTGGTGATATTTTATATTTACAATTCATGTAACATTTAGTCATAATTATTATTTATCCAACAAACGGCCATTTTTGGGGTACAATTATATTGACATTGGTGCCCTGCTTTAATAATTTTAGGGTTCATTCTCAGATGTGCCAACCCAAATGTACTAGAGCATGACATTGGGACTGGGCCCCGATCCAGTAACATGCCTATCAAGTGAACCCTGAAAGGAGAGAGAAGCTCTGCAGTGAGGTGGAAAATTACTACGGATATTGTGTAGGAGTTTCCTCTTGAAATCAGTCATGTCTGTGGTAAGGTTGCTGATTGTCTCAAGGGTGGGCAGTCAAAAATATTTGTGTTTTGCGCTTAGCCAGTGCGTTGCCATGAATCACAATTTATTGGAGATTAGTTTTGTTTGGGCTCGTTCCAAGGGGACGAGAGTTCTAGAGAAGGTAGTGAGGTTTTTCAAAAAATAAGAAAAATATATATATTTAGAAATGTTTTTTTTTCCTGTCTTCAATTGTTCACAGCCAGTACACAGCCAGTTTATGTTGGTGAATCATTGTAGTTGATTATGTTTATATTGGTTAGTTCTAGAAGCTAGTGAGTTTTAAGAAGACGAGTTCTAGAAGCTATTGAGTTTTAGGAGTCTATAGAAATGATAGGATTGTATATTATTATTCAGAAATATGTGTTTTTTCTTGTTTTTAATTGTTGACAGCCAGTAGACACCATGTTCATATTGGTGAAGCATTGTAGTTGAGTATAATATGAAATGGAAGTTGTTTTCTGTTGGTGGTGAGCAAACTTGTCCATCAAAAATATAGGATATATTTGTTGTCTTAAAGGGGAAGGTTTTACAGGCTTTGGTTTTTCCATTTATATTTTGAGGTTTGATTTTAGAACGTAGGAAAGGGGGATACCTAGTCAGTTGTACAACTGAATGCATTCAACTGAAATGTGTCTTCAGTGCACCGATTGGTCGATTGGTGTCACCACATTAGTCAGTATGTATTACACCTGTGCTGGCTTGTCCATCTCGTTAGTGGGAAGGTGTTTCATCTGAGCTAGTCCAGGTTATATTTAAGAGTGTCTGGCCCAGTGCTCCAGTTGTCTTGATAGATGTGGAGAGTCAACACCTTTTTGTTTGCTCCACCTTTTTGGCTTGCTGTTTATTCCTGTTTTTGATTTGCTTCCTGTTTCTAAGTTTGAGGTGGTGGGACGGGTGCGCCATCGTCCGTGAGGAGATGGCACAAAGTACATATGGACCGTCGGTTCCGGGGATTGGACTGGCCAACACGGTGCGCTTTTCTTGGCGGGGAAAAGAGATGGAGCCTTGGGGGAGAGAAACCTTCGGGAGGAACATCCTAATGGGGCACCTAAAATTGAAGGTTAAAGATGTTCTATGCCTTCAGGGGAACCCAATGGAGAAGGGGTTTGATGTAACCCTATATTTGGAAGAAAAACACAATGAGATTATGAAGACGGTGACGGAAGGGAAAGAAGAAGGTCCCCTGTGTCATTACACGGTGACCAGCCTGGCAAGAAACAACTTCAGGGTGGTCACCGTAACCATGTACAATCCGCACGTGAAGGACGAAGAAGTGAGGGCCTTTCTGGGGAGGTACATGGACAATGTCTCCTCAGCGAGGTACCTCAGGGACTCCCTGGGTTTCTGGAATGGGAAGAGAGGCTTCCAGGCGTTACTCAGGAGTCCCCGAAGAGTGTGGATGGCTACCTCCATCCTCCGGCAATGTTCTCCTGGGGGCTGACAGGGGAACCCTATACTATGCACGTCAGCCCCGTTCTGCAGGCGTTGTATGGCCTACGGCCATACCCTGGCCTCGTGCAGTAACAAGAAATGTCGGTTTTGTGGGTCGGAAGAGCACGAGGCCAGGGAGTGTGACGAGCCCAAGGCTTGCCACGGGTGTGGCTCAAGAGCACACCTGTGGCGTGATTGCCCGGCTCGTCACAGGTCATACGCGTCTGCAGCTGGGGGAGCGGGGGATGGGGGAGGAAAGAGAGGACGCATGCGGATTGTACGGATGGCACAGGGGAAAGGACGGAGAAGGACGAAGAAGGGAAGAATGAAGAGGCGAAAAGAAAGAGGAGAGAAGATGGACCGAAGGAAAAAGAAGGAGAGAAGAAAAAGAAGGCGGAAGAACGGGAAGGAGCAGAGAAGAGGGAGAAGGGGACAGTGGTGCGAGAAGGAGTGGAAGAGGGAACAGTGACGGGGACGGAGGGAGGTGTGGAGGTGGGAGGGGAGGGGGTGGGAGGGGGAGATGGGGGAAGGAGTGGGGGACAGCCTGCCAAGCTTCCTCGAGGACGAGACAAGGGAATTGGTGGGGGTTAGCGGGGATGGGACGTTGTGTCTCCCCGCTACCTCCTACACCAAAGAAGAAGGGGAAGAAGAGGGGAAGTTTGGCAGGTAGTGAGAGGGAGGGGGTGTGGAGGGGGAGGGGGGCTAAGAGAGTGGCGGGGGGGGGAGGGTAATTTGTCCTCCCTGTTTGCCTCAGCCCCTTGCATTTTAGTGGATGACTCCAGTGAGGGGTCGGTGGGCTGTTTGCTAGAAGGATCCCAACTCCTCTTTGAGGAGATGGGGTCCCCTACATGCAGCCCCGAGGCAAACAGGGAGGGGGGGGATGGTGGGTGGGGAGGGAGGACCCAACACACTGCCTGGGTCATGGGTTGGGATGGAGGACGGGGGGGCGTCAGGAGTGGAGAGGACGTCCCCGCCGGTGGAGATGGACCAGGGGAGCATTGGGTGAGTCTCCTGTTTTTTCTTTGGTTTTTGGGGTTTTATTTGTTGTTAATAATTAAATGAATAGTTCTGTTTCTTTTTTAGTCTAAATGTTAGGGGGATAAGGAATAATGTTAAAAGGAGGGCGGTTTTTTGTTATTTAGAGGGTGTGGGGTTTGATTTCTGTTTTTTACAGGAGGTTCACCTGAGGGATGGTGGGGATGTGTGTAGATTTAAGAGGGAGTGGGATAAGGGGGAATCTTTTGGGGCATAGGAGGGGTGCACTCAACAGGAGTAGGGATTTTGTGTGGGCATAGAGAGGTTAAAATAGAGAACACTTTTGTAATAATGCAGGGTAGAGTTTTGGGGATAGATGTTAAGTTTAGAGAAGCTAGATATAGGTTAATTGGGGTGTATGGGCCACAGGTGGCGGCAGACAGGAGGGAGATGGTGGACTGTCTGGCGCCCCTGTGTGTTACAAACAGGCACTTGGTGATAGGAGGAGACTTTAATATAGATTTAGGGGTAGGCGGTGATAGCAGTGCAGGTGCCATCTCTGGGCTAATGGCTTGCCATGGTCTGGTTGATGGTGGCCTGCACACTACTCCGGCAATGGTCGGTCCTACATGGCGCAACTCCAGGGGGTTGCGCGGAGGCTCGACTACATTTTTGTATCCAGGTCTTTGGGTCAGTTGTCTGGGCGGCTGTTGCCTGTTTTCTTCACGGATCACGACGGGGTGTTCCTGCAGGTGGGGTCGCCAGTCTGCCTCTTCGGTAGGGGGTACTGGAAGTTAGATCGGGATATACTGGAGGAGCAGGCTTTCGTTGACGCATTTTTTGTTTCTTTCGGAGGCTTGACGGCCTCCGGTCTATGTGCGAGGGGTGTTAGAGTGGTGGGATTTAGTTAAGGGGAGGATAAGGGCTTTTATAATAGGATATTGTAGAAGGAAAAAAAGGGAGGAAAGGAGGGAGGTGGATCGTATCCAAAGGTTAATTGAACTCGAGTACGAGGCAGGCAACCTCGGCGGGTCGATTGACTGGGAGAGATTCGCAGCCCTAAAGGCGCAGCTCAGGGAGCTGCAGGAGCAGAAGGCTCGAGCTTTCCTGGAGCGTGCGCATAGTGGCTTTCTAGAACATAATGAGACTTGTTCCGCTATGTTCTTTAAGTCGGTTAGGGCCAGGCAGAGTAGGAAGGTAATGCATGGAGTTAGGGAAGAAAATGGTAGTATAGTAAGTAAACCAGAGGAAATGGTCAGGGTGACAACTGATCATTTCCAAGGTTTATTTAAGGAAAGGGAAATAGATGTAGAGCAGGGAAATGTGTTTTAGAACACTTGTCCCGGCGGTTGCCAGAGGACATTAGAGACGTGATGGAGGCCCAGATCTCACTAGAAGAGGTTGAGAGCGCTCTTAGGAGGATGGGAAAAGGGAAGGTGCCTGGGATGGATGGGCTGCCGGCTGAGTTTTACCTCAAGTTTTGGGGTATACTTGGACCAGTGGTTCTCGAAGTCTTGAAGGCCATCCTTGAGACGGGGTCCCGGGGGATCAATGGCTGTTGGTGTGCTGTCACTTCTTTATAAGAAGGGGGAAGCAACTGACCTTGGCAACTGGCGGCCATTGACCATGCTGTGCGTAGATTACAAGATTCTTGCAAAGGTTTTAGCAGACCGGTTGCGCACAGCCCTTCCCTACGTCGTCCACGAGGATCAGACGTGCGGGGTAGAGGGCCGCTCTATAAGATGGAACCTACAGTTGATCAGGGATTCCATCGCTTGGGTCGAAGATAGAGGGCTGCCTTTAATGGTAGCAGCGCTAGATCAGGCGAAAGCTTTTGATCGCGTGAATAGATCTTTTCTATTCAGGGTGTTAGGTAGATTAGGATTTGGGGAGAAGTTTATAGGATGGATCCGTACTTTATATGTCGGAGCGGGGTGTCGAGTTAGTGTAAATAGTCACTTAGGTGACGTTTTGACCTCTCGTCTGGGGTCAGGCAGGGATGCCCACTCTCGGCTCTCCTCTTCATACTGTACATGGAGCCTCTGGGGGCTGCCATTAGGGCAGACACAGGGGTGGAAGGCTTGTTGATCCCTGGAAGTGGTGGGCTGCGTGTTAAGATGACGCAGTACGCCGACGACACTTCCTTGCTGTTGTGCAAGGACTCGTGCCTGACAAGGTCCCTTGCCATCTTTGGGGATTTTACCCGAGCGTCGGGAGCAGTTCTGAACCATGCAAAGTCTTCCGTCAAGTTTTTCGGAAGATGGCGCGGTAGAACGGATGTGCCTGGGGGGTTATCTCTCTGTGTAGGGGCCCAGAGGATTCTCGGGGTTCATTTTGAGACCTCCGGCTCAGCGACGCTAAACTGGAACATGCGTATCGCAGTGGTACAGAGGAAGCTAGCAATGTGGAAGGCTAGGTATTTGTCTTTTATGGGCAAAGTCCTGGTCCTAAAGGTGGATGTGTTGCCGTCTCTTTTGTATTTGGCATACATCTACCCATTGCCGGCTTGTCTGAGGAGGCCTCTAGTGAGGCTTGTGTTTCAGTTTATGTGGAGTGGCAGGTGCGAGTGGGTCGCCAGGGCACGCATGATCTGTCCCATCGGGGAGGGAGGTAGGGGGGTACCACATTTCCCCCTCAAGCTGGACTCAATTTTTGTTTCTTTCTTGTTAGCGGAGCTTGCTCAGCCAGTGATACACCCGTCCGGTTACCTCCTGCGGGTGTTCTTCTCGTACCAGGCGAGAAGCGTAATGGTGTGGTCTAACGCGGGTCCTCGGGCGGAACAGCTGCCGTGGCACTTTGGCCATGCGGCCAAGTGGCTGCGTGCGCACCCCGAGGTTGAAGTTGCCCGAGTAGGTTTAGACCACAGGCACCTGTACGAGGAGGTCAGGCAGGCAGGGAGTCCTGCGCCAGTAGCGGGCATCTCGTCAGTGGTCTGGGAGGGAGTGCAGGCGCGGGGCCTGGACAACGGGCTCAAGGACCTGAATTGGTTGAGCCTTCATAAGCGCTTGCCGGTACGTTCCATCTTGTACCGGTATAGTTTGGTGCAATCCCCCACCTGTCCAAGATCCTCTTGTGGCAGGGAGGAGACTGTGCGCCATGTCTTTTGGGACTGTGCCTTTGCCGGACTAGTCTGGGCTAGGGCACGGGTGATGCTAGGTGTGGTTAGGAGTGATTTTGTTTTGACATGGGCTAGGCTAGAGAGAGGCGTAGGGAGAGCAAAGGGAACGGATAGGGACAGGTTTCTGCTCTGGCTTCTCATGAGTCTCTTTAAAAGGGACTGTGGGAAGCCAGGAAGAATTTTGTCAAGACAGGGAGAGATTGGGGGTGGAAGGGATAGTGAGAAGGGTGGAAGGTGATTTGAGGGGGAGGATGAAGAGGGAGGAGAGGAAGTGGGGGAAGCATGCGGCACGGGAGAGGTGGAAAGGGGGTTTAGGGCTGGGAGTGTTAGAGTGAGTTTGGTAAGGGGATAGATTAGGGAAGGGGAGATAGGGAAAGGGTTAGGTATTGGTTAGGTATGACGGGGAGGGACGATGCTCCCCTGAGGTTTGTTTTGTTTGGTGTTTGGTGATTTGGTTTTGTAAATATAAGTAAGTAATTAAGAATGAATGAGAGATATGATTTTGTAAAGTGTGAATGGTATTGATTGTAAATAAATTATTTTAACCACCTTCAACTGTTTTGGTTTGCTTCCTGTTTTTAAGTTTGTTGTGGGTTTTTCTTTTGTTTGCCTCTTCTTGGGCAGATTTAGTGGGTCTCATGGTGGGTGTCTTTTAGGTCCCAGTTGTTGTTACTAGTCAACTTTCAGTGGACACTGAGAGCAAAACTTCAACATTATGTTATTGTACTTTTATTGTATCAAATGGTTGTTTTATGCAACAGAATAGAGGGTTCTTAGAACTATTGTGTCTGTGTTCTACTGAGGATGGGCCTCTGGGAGAAAACACTGACAGGAGATTTACAATGTCTTTTGGGTGATAAAACCTAAAGAGACAGTATTCCAGATTATGAGTTAATGTTTCTGTTCTATATGTTACCAGGGAGAGATGACCTCAGGGCCAGACCCTGGTTTCTACACAGAGTACTGTTTTTACAGCAGATGCTGTCTGCTGTGAATTATAAGTATCTTTCATACAAATCTTAACCTTGTGACCCGTTCTATACATCTGTTGTTGGTCATGTAGGTTGAAAGGGGTGTATCTTAGCTATAAAAGACCTTTGTACTTTTGTCTCGTGGCTCTCAACGAATCATCTGGGGGTGATTTGTTGACCAGCCAATATTATTGTAGAACACTCAATTGATTCACTTTATATGTGTGTTGTATTGACCTGCTCCCTTATTAATAAGTGAATAAAGATTTAGTTTAAGAATAAATCTGACTTGTGTGATAAGTTTGTTTCTCATTTGATATTAAAGAAATTAACAACCACATTTGGCAATGTGAATCTTGACTTGGTGACTGCTCCTGACGACCTGGGTAAATGGTCCTCGAGGGATCCCTCAAACTTGGAATCTCATGGAGACCACACTTCGGGAATGGAGCAGATGGACCCACCTTAGACCTGAGAGGCAGCGAGCAGATTCTATACACCTAGTTTTTTTTAAAGTGAGTTTTTAGAAAATCCTCGTAGGCTCTGAGTGTGTATTCCTATGTGAGGGGGCACCTTGGAGGCGTAAACAGGGCCGAGTCAGGATCTGAGTGTGTACTCCTGTGTAAGGGGTGATAAACAGGGCCCAGTCAGGGCCCTCAGGAGTATAAATGTAAATGTATGAGTTGCATTATCCTAGGAACTAACCATGAGAGAAATGTGAAAATATTCCTGCAGGTAAAAATATTGTTGAAAAACGAATTGATTAGGTATGTTTGGGAATAGCATTGTGTGACTGATATGAGAGTTGTGTGAATGTGGAAATGAGTCTTAATCTGATGTTTGGATAGTAACATATAGAAATATGCTTACTCAGATTATTGACATTTGGATAATAAGCGGGATGATATTTTAGAAAGCAGCAGAAGGTCTATAGTCCCTGGGAGGCTTGATTTTGCCGAGCTGTTGAGGATCCTATGGTCATTGTCTGGGAAACAAAAGTACAAAAAAATATTCTGCTGGGAGTATGTTTGGAGAGCTGCTGTGTAGCTATGGAGAGTCCTTGAAAAAGCAAATGGAATGGTTTTCGTGAGTCCCTGAGAATTTCTTACGTTTTATATGGATTCTGTGAATATGAAAATATGATGAATTGTATGTGTGTATAATGATTACTAGAGATTTGATGAAGTATTACTGGCATAATCATTAGATACAATTTAAACAACCCATATGTAGACGAACGTAGGTTTTGAGTTGGTTTCTTTAATGGATCATTTGATAAAGATGAGGTTTAAGCATTATTAGACTGTCAACAAAGTCTGGGCAGTTGTCTCAGAAACTGATGGGAGTGTGTCCATTTTAGGATAAGTTATCCTAAGAGGTGACTTAAACCCTAACTGGATTTTCTCCAACTGAAATAAAACTGCTTAAGGCCTGAAAATTTGGTGTCTTCCCAGTTTTCTGCAACAGTCCGGGTACTACATTTGAAATAAAACTGCCCCTAAGGTTCTTCCCAGTATGAGAGGAGTTGCAAGATTTATTGAATAAACCTTTTTCCATAAAGTTAGAGTGAACCAAGGTGGCTGACTAGCTGTTGATGTTGAAGAAGTGTCCCGTCCACAAGATTATACGTCACAGTGGCAGAATCACCTGAAAGACGCTCACATCGCCATCTGCTGACTGGAGTTGGTATCGCAGTTGAGAAAATACTTTGACAAAAAGCTAAAAATCCACTAAAAGCCATCGACTCCCTTTGAAAACGGGCGATGTGGCATAAGAAACATTTATTATAGTGTAAAAATTTACTACAAAGTGTAGCTAAATAGAATAACTTTGGTCATACCCACTCAGCACGTGACGTCCAAGGACGTTAAATTATGAGCGATATCAGGTCTGTCTGTTGTGGCTGCTATTTCGCCCCAAAATAGTCATCCCATATTGGGCTGTGTATAACTATGTAAATGTCTCTCGGACAAGGTGACTTTTATCAATATACCCTCTAAAAAGTAAAGATTCCTGGAGTATCCTTTAGGGGTTCTTCAAATTGAAACTGTGGGGGAACCCCTAAAAGTTCTTTGAAGAACCTTTTGTGGGAACCCCCATAAGTTCTTCGAAGAACCCCTTATCATGGTTCCTCTAAGAACCTTTTTTTAAAACTCCCTGTCCACCCTCCTTCTATTATAAAAGCATATTTTAATAATACTAATAACAATATTGACAATATTGATTTAAATAATGAATTGTTTATTTAGTGGCACCACAAATATGAATTCATATTTACAAAACAATTCACCAAACAAGACACATTACAAAATTGCAATGTCAGACCATAACAAATAATACATTTACTTTGTTTAGTGATTTTCATGACATTAAAAAAAATAATAATAATGTACAATAAAAACAACATACATACAACATGAATCATAGGTAAACTAGCAATATTGTAGACTTGATGCTAAATACAAATTTTTCAGCTTTAGTGTGTATATCATATCCACTTAGTTATGTTAGGAAGTTTGCCATCTTTATGACCGGCCCTGGTAACTTCACCCCAACTTCTCTTATCCCCAGAACACAGTAACTTCAACAAAATAACAAAAGTGTTTTTCTGACATTTTGGAGTTTTTATAAGGGAACCTATGTTTAAAAAACAGATGATTGGTGCATAGCAGTACCCCAAGTCAATCATTGACAAGAACTCCCTTGTAGGCCATGGAGCTTTGTTCTCCCCATCATGCAATGCCAGCTCACCATTTCACTCACACTACAAAATATGGAACCCCCACCAGACACATAAGTTGCAGCTAATTAGCTGGATTCTCTACAACAAAATGCGTAACAAATACGCACCAAAATCTGGTGTTCTCATAACATTACAAACATTTGCAAAGAAAATATTTAATTTAAATCACATAGGAAGGATAAAAAAGACCAATAACAAATGTTCAGCTGGAGATTTTATCCTCCCTATAAGCAAGCTGCAAACACCTACCATGTTTATGAAGAAACAGATGATTGGTCAACAATAAAGTGGCAAGGGGAATCACCAATATAACCCTGTTACACATAGGCATACCTTGTCACGGACAAAAGCCACTCAGGTCCTCATTGAATAGGTAGGGCAAGAGCAGGATCGCTGCGGTGGTCTCCAGTCCTAGTAAAGAAAAGCGATTATCTTACTACACTTGCTAATTTTATTACAAAATACATTAGAGAAAGGAAGAAATAAGAGCGAATACTTCTTCCGTATTGTCCTTCAAGGACTGTCAAAATAGCAGGATGATGTCCTCACCCCTGCCTCGCCTCTCTACCTCTGCTAGTCCTTGAATTCTCTATGTGTCTATATCCATTCCATGGACTTGATTCTTTTCTGAGAAGATCTGACAATATAATTTGCACACATTTATATGCTAATAGAAGTTTTAACGCTATGTGGGTTAAATGCACACTTCAAAAGCTGTTACAAATGTATCTTCTTCTTGATCCCAATTGCATTGTGTCCATGTTCTGTCCTATAAGAATTTCAAAGGAAGAGAAAATGTGTCGAAGAATAGTCTTACAAGCATTAAAACATATATATATATATTAAATAAATATTGTACATGTAACGTTTCCAAAATGGGATAGTATTGTACATGTAACGTTTCCAAAATGGGATAGTATTGTACATGTAACGTTTCCAAAATGGGATAGTAATTGTCCATGTAACGTTTCCAAAATGGGATAGTATTGTCCATGTAACGTTTCCAAAATGGGATAGTATTGTCTATGTAACGTTTCCAAAATGGGATAGTTTTGTACATGTAACGTTTTCAAAATGGGATAGTATTGTTCATGTAACATTTCCAAAATGGGATAGTTTTGTACATGAAACGTTTCCAAAATGGGATAGTATTGTACATGTAACGTTTCCAAAATGGGATAGTATTGTGCATGTAACGTTTCCAAAATGGGATAGTATTGTCCATGTAACGTTTCCAAAATGGGATAGTATTGTCCATGTAACGTTTCCAAAATGGGATAGTATTGTCTATGTAACGTTTCCAAAATGGGATAGTTTTGTACATGTAACGTTTTCAAAATGGGATAGTATTGTCCATGTAACATTTCCAAAATGGGATAGTTTTGTACATGTAACGTTTCCAAAATGGGATAGTATTGTACATGTAACGTTTCCAAAATGGGATAGTTTTGTACATGTAACGTTTCCAAAATGGGATAGTTTTGTACATGTAACGTTTCCAAAATGGGATAGTATTGTACATGTAACGTTTTGCCCCCTTCTGAGTTAATAGAATTGCATGCTGTAGCAGTTTATATAAAGAGGAAGACCTCCATTGACGATTCAGGTCGTTGTAACATCTTGTCTGGACAGGTCACCGTCCTTAGTTAGTTACTTAATTAGTTAACGTCAATATTTACGTTCATTAGCTATAGTAATGTTATGGAAGCTATTCACAGAAAACTAGAATTGTCTTCGTTATTCATTAGTATGTTATATTATTATATAAATTATTTTGATACACATTCAGAACCAAACATCAATCCAACTTAACCTTTTTAACTGTTGTCTCATCCAAACTTGGCCACCACCGAAGTTCCCGAAAGAAGTGCAGCAACAACGGAGGTTCCTCGATGATCCCACCTTCTAACAAGTTCTTTGAAGAACCTTTTGGGGCCGTTTTTCATTGCCAAGAACCGTACGGTTCTTAGGGGATCTGAGAACAACTCCAGTTGAACCCTTCATTTTTAGAGTGTAGTCGGCTCTATTTACTCTCAGATTGAAACATGCTGATTAGCATCAACAATCAAGTCAGCTGCTGCTGCTCCAATACAGTATGAAGTGAGGTGGTGAACTGATGTTGAACTGGGTAGTCAATCTTTGATTCTGTACATTGAAATTGAATGTTACCTTACAGTGAAATGCTTACTTACAAGCCCCTAACTAACAATGCAGTTAAAAAAAAAGTAGAAATAAGGATAAGAAATAAAATGAACAAGTAGAGTCAATGTACGGGGTAATTGAGGTAATATGTACATGTAGGTATAGTTATTAAAGTGACTATGCATAGATGATAACAGAGACTGGGGGGGCTTACTTTGACACCGCCTGGTATAGGTCCTGGATGGCAGGAAGCTTGGCCCATTTGCACTACCCTCTGTAGTGCCTTGCGGTCAGAGGCCGAGCAGTTGGAAATTGAAGCTCTCAACCTGCTCCACTACAGCCCCGTCGATGAGAATGTGGGCGTGCTCGGGCTTCCTTTTCCTGTAGTCCACAATCAGCTTCTTTGTCTTGATCACATTGAGGGAAAGGTTGTTTTCCTTGGCACCACACGGCCAGGTCTCTGACCTCCTCCCTATAGGCTGTTTCCTCGTTGTTGTTGATCAGGCCAACTACTGTTGTGGCATCGGCAAACTTAATAATGGTGTTAGAGTCATGCCTGGAGTCATGCCTGGCGGTGCAGTCATGAGTGAACAGGGAGTACTGGAGGAGATTGAGCACGCACCCCTGAGGGCCCCCTGTGTTGAGGATCAACGTGGCGGATGTGTTTTTACCTACCCTTTAAAAACATGAGCTGGCGCACACCCAGAAAAATAGTTTGTGTGGAGATCCTGACTAATGGCGAATAAACTATAAACTATCAAAATAAAGAAAGTCGCACACTCCATATATAAACTCCCAGCAATTTAATGGGTTTTACCACCGTTTCGGCATCACTGTGCCTTCCTCAGGGTAATGTCATGAATATTTGAACCAGGTTATGTAGACACAATTAATGTAACCAATGACAGTAGTGAGGGGTGTGTCATAATGACTAAGTTAATTAAAATGAATTAGTGAAACTGTTAAAAAAATTGTTTATAGCATATTAAATATATTACGCTATTGTTATCATATATAAACATCATGGAATATTCTACATCATATTAGCATCAACATACATTATTGTTTCATTCAATTTCACATAAATAAGGATATTTAATATTTTCAAGTTCAGAAGTCAGAACTCATCACCTGCTATGTAAAAGAGTCAGAAGAATGCACAATGGTCAATGCTATCCGGGATCCTTGGGACATCCCTACCCTAAACCCTTCCTTAACCATTTTAAATGTCAACTTCAACAGGCTAGGGACGTCCCGAGGTATCGCTACCTGAAAATACATGATCTAAGTGATTGATAGTTGGTATTCAGCGGTCATAAAGCCTTATTACTTTAATTAACTACTAAAATAGTGATTTTGTCAGACAGCATAGACAGCAGCTCTACACTTTATTGACTGACTGATCCATTCATCCTTCCATCCCTCCTCAGCCTTCCTCTCCTCTAAAGACCCAGTGAGGGTGGAGCTCAGTCAGAGAGCTGTTGAGGGACTGGTTATGAAGAACACTTCTACAGCCAGAGAGGTGAGAGGTCACACATGGTTTAGATGATCATCCATGTTAATTTACATTAGTGCAAATTGTCCACTGATATTGGTGTAATGTCCCACCCCTTTTGGCTATATGAAAGTACATTTCCTCTCAGGCACACACATTTGTTCTTTGATATTATGAAGGTAATTTGTGTAGAATGTACTTTCCTCCACTGATTCACCCCATCTCTTTACATTGCTTATGCATATTCAGTGGCCTGGCTCAAATTCCAAACACAATGCCCATCCTGGCAGATCTAAACTTAATGCGATCACATTGTGACTTAAGTGCATCCAGACCTAATGCAGCTTGGAGTGATCAGATGACAGAAGTCACATTTAGGTGCCAGGTGTAACTTAGGCCATAGATGCTCCATATCCATTACTTTGAGTGTTTTATATAATATGACTAAATGTGTTTCTGTGTTGCAGGGACAGTCAAGAAATGGAACAGCAAGGCCACAAAACATGACATAAGCAGAGCTGTGGGAGACCACCGGTAGAGCCCCTGGTAGAGCCGGGGGTGGTGTTTACCACTCCACCACGCCTTCAGCAGGCTTGAAAAGTGGGATTGATACTGTTTTTCATACTAAGATGGACAAAGAGTATGTTGATTGGTCAGTCATTGGGTTAATTTGTTTAGCAACATGTTCAAATCAAGATTTATTTATACAGCACATTTCAGACATGGATGCAACACAATGGCTTCACAGGAAAAAATAAAGAAAATAAACAGAAATATTTAGTACACAAACATATGAATAAAAAAAACAGAACAACAACTGAAAGACTAATGAGCATTGAAAGGAAATGCCATTGATTAAAATATTAACAATAGGATGCTAATCCAACCCAAAACGTAACTTGTTTTTTAGGAGAGGCTCTGAAAGACACTACGGGGGCATCAACTGAAAATTGACTGGTAACATCAACTGGGACCTAAAAGAGACTAAAAAACAATAATAACAACTTAAAGACTAATGAGCATCCTAAGGAAATGCCATTGATTAAAATATTAAATTATCCAACCAAATTACAAGCTTGTTTTGTAGGAGGGGTTCTGATAGACACTATGGGGGTGTTCACTGAAAGTTGACTAGTAACAACAACTGGGACCTAAAAGACACCCACCATGAGACCCATCTGCCCAAGAAGAGTCAAACAAAAGAAAAACCCACACCAAACTTAAAGACAGGAAGCAAACCAAAAAGGTGGAGCAACTAAAAGGAGTTGACTCTCCACATCTATTAAGACAACTGGAGCACTGAGCCAGACACTCTTAAATAGAACCTGGACCAGCACAGGTGAAACACCTTCCCACTAACGAGATGGACAAGCCAGCACAGGTGTAACACATACTGACTAACGAGGTGACACCAGTCAGTGCATCCTACGTGCTAACGAGCTATATGTGCTAACGGGATATACGTGCTAAAGTCCTACTTCAAAACATAAATGGAAAAACCAAAGCCTGTAACACCTTCCCCTTTAAGACAACACATATTTCCTATATTTTTGTTGGACAAGTTTGCGGACCACCAACAGAAAACAACTTCCATTTCACATTATTATCAACTACAATGATTCACCAATATAAACATGGTGTCTACTTGCTGTCAACAACTAAAAACAATAAAATACACGTATTTAAAAACAATAAAATACAATCGTATCATTATTTTCTCCTTTTTCTTTCTATAGAATCCTAAAACTCTTCTAGAACTCTCTAGCTTCTAGAACTCGTCTTCCAAAAACTCACTAGCTTCTAGAACTCTCATCCCCTTGGAACGAGCCCAAACAAAACTCAAATCAAATTGTATTAGTTACATGCGCTGAATACATGTGTAGACCTTACAGTGAAATGCTTACTTACGAGCCCCTAACCAACAGTGCAGTTTCAAAAAAAAAATTGGACTGCCGAAATTGGACTGAGACAATCAGCAAGCAAGTTGACCTTACCACAGACGTGTCTGATTTCAAGAGGAAACTCCTGCGATATCCGTAGTAACTTTCCACCTCACTGTGGAGCTTCTCTCTCTTTTCAGGGTTCACTCGATAGGCATGTTGTTGGATCTGGGCCCAATGTCATGCTCTAGTACATTTGGGTTGGCACATCTGAGAATGATCCCTGATAGTCTAAAAGCAAGATAACAATGTCAATATAATTGTACCCAACAATTGTCAGTTGGTTGCATAAATAATTATTACTAAATGTTACATGAATTGTAAAAATGAAATATCAAAACCAAATGTACACCCCTTTGTTAATATGTATTGCCAATAATTAACTTAGTGGTGAGGCTGTTGTTTGAAATGTGACTAGGTGATTTGAGACATGTTTCTTCAGTAGTGGAATAAAGACATGGATGTTGTCAAGAAATAATGGAGTGATGTAAGATTGTTAATAAAATTCATTATAGACCAATTGATTATACTGCGTCCATATGTATAGGCTGCAAGTACATCGAAATTAAGTTGTTTTCAAATCATTGAAAAAACGACCCGAAAATACATATTTTCAACTTTCATTTTCAACCGAACATAAATTGGACGTCGGGCATAGTCTTCTTTTCAATGTCTTTTGAATTACATTTTGGTAGGTGAGAATAGCGCAATGTCAAAACATAGTTTTAATGTGTCCAAATCAATAACCAATATGCAGAAACAGTTTGGGATATATTGAAAACCTAAACATTGAAGAGTTGCATTTTGATTCAAGTGGGTAAACAACGTGGTAAATGTAACACAACTCTATTTTTGTTAGTCACTTTTTGTTGAATCTCATAAATAGTACTCTTTCAATTAAGAAGCCTGGATTTTTCCCCTGAGACTAAAATCAATTGAACATTGGGCAAATGTTTATGGTTCTACATTCATTCAAATACTCCTACAATGTTAATACATTCTATATTGTGACATTATTAATATACTTCCACAATATTAAAAACATTCTACATTGTGACATTATTTCATTGATATCATGAAACAACTACTTCATGTATCATGAAACAACTACTTCATGTATTTTCTGATGTTTAATCAGAGATCGTTTATCAGAGTATCTCTTCCCACATTGATCACAGCACGGATTCTCTCCTGTGTGTGTTCTTTGGTGAACTATAAGGCTGTTTAGCTGAGTAAAACTCTTCCTACATTGATCACAGCCAAAAGGTTTCTCTCCAGTGTGTATTCTCTGGTGTGATTTCAGGGATTGTAGCCAAATAAAACTCTTCCCACAGTGATCACAGCCAAAAGATTTCTCTCCAGTGTGTATTCTCTGGTGTATAGTTAAATAGCTAGATGTAGAAAAACTCTTCCCACATTGATCACAGCTATAAGGTTTCTCTCCTGTGTGTGTTCTCTGGTGTACTATCAGGTTGTTTAGCTGAGTAAAACTCTTCTCACATTGATCACAGCCGTAAGGTTTCTCTCCAGTGTGTATTCTCTGGTGTGTTTTCAGGGTTTGCAGCCAAATAAAACTCTTCTCACATTGATCACAGCCAAAAGGTTTCTCTCCAGTGTGTATTCTCTGGTGTGATTTCAGGGTTTTTAGCTGAGAAAAACTCTTCCCACATTGATCACAGCCGTAAGGTTTCTCTCCAGTGTGAATTCTTTGATGTATTTTAAGGTCTGGTGAAGAGTTTAATATTTTCCCACAGTCAGAGCAGCAATGAGATTTCTTCTCTGTGGGTCTCTGCTGGTGTTTCTTGAGGAGTTCTGATCTGAAGAGACTCTTCTCTGCCTCGTCAGAATCATGATGTTGTTGAGCCTCCCAAGAGGATCCACGATAGTCCCGTGTCTCTCCTGTGTGAATGACAAAGTCAGACAGATGGTTAAAGGCCCACAACAGCAGAAATCCACTGTTTATTTGAGGTAAATGGTGATGCCCAGAGCATACCCATGAAGTTCTACAACAATTGATGTCTGTTAAATTTTACAATGAAGACAGTCAAGTTAGCAACAATAGTCATATTTTGTCTTGATTTCACAATAGTAGTAACATCGATGATTATGTGTTGAAATTAGTTATTCATGTTGTTGAAACTCTAAGCAGTGTGCCAGATGACTTTTGGTTTCCAATATAGGCCACTTTCTGTGTTTGCTAAAATTGCGGCATGAGGGCAAAGTACACACAATTTGGTTGTAGAAACTCCTCCCTGCTAATGAGGAAACCGCTAGTTATGGATGTAGTATATCTGCTAATGAGGAAACCACTAGTTATGGATGTAGTATATCTGCTAATGAGGAAACCACTAGTTATGGATGTAGTATATCTGCTAATGAGGAAACCACTAGTTATGGATGTAGTATATCTGGTAATGAGGAAACCACTATTTATGGATTTAGTATATCTGTTTGGAGCAAAAATGGTGAGCGAAGATTTTAAATTTTCACAATGAATTCTGAATATTACAGCGCACTATCAGCACAAGATCAGGAGTGCTACTCACATTAAGGAGTGAAACTCACATTAAGCTCTGTATCTATTCACTAGTTCACCACCGTGGGGGAAAACTCAGGGGAGTTCTCATAGGCTGACATCAAATATAGCCTCCATTTCCAGGTTGCTTATGAGCTAAGTATCTCTGTGTTCAAACAGACTAACGAGACCCTACAGTAAATCAAGCAGACAATAACACATTATAAACATCAATTTGTTAGGGATGTTGGATCCAACGTGGAGCATGGCATAACTGTCTTTACCAGAGTAATGAATGAAGAAGCACTTTGGTTGTTGTTGCATGTCGTGATGTTTGTCATTTGACTGTCATTCAGAAAATGATTTCCTGAATCAGGTGATGATAGTTGAACATGTGACTGTAACTAAACAGCTACAGTATTAAGAATGTCTAATTATTGAAGAACCGCGTTAATGACAGTATCCATTTGGGTGTTGTCTATAAAGTTAAGGTGACTCTCGGTTAGAACCATTGGATTTAGCAAACTCTGAAATTATTTAGAATTTCTGTTCCCATGAAAACTGTTTTCCCAGCGTAACATAAATAGCCACTAAATGTTACATAGTTTGAGAGCATTTTTTAACTTAGAAATTGCACTGTTGGTTAGAGCCTGTAAGTCAGCATTTTAATGTAAGGTCTACCTACATCTGCTGTATTTGGGGCATGTGACAAATACATTTGGATTTGATAGAAGTAGGACTAGTCTACCTGGCCTGCGCGCAAATGTAGGCCTATAAATGTGCCCATTTGGGGATGTCTGATAGTATTTATGATTGTCTTAACGCACCACCACTAATGAGTTGTGGAGTTTCTCAAAGTAATTTTTCTTCACCTCAAACAGCAAGTAAACAAAGTCTAATCAAAATCAATTGCAAATGACAATAGTTCCTCAAAGTATTTTCATAAAATATTTCCCTTTCGATAACCACTCGGCATAAAAGGGAAAGATGTAATGATGCTCTGATCCAGTGGAAATGTCATAAAATACCCGATTACTTCTTATTCCTTGCACAAATAGCCGACAGCTGTGTCTGTCCCAAACTCACTGGCGCGGGGAACTATACCAGAATATTTTATACAATGTTGCAAGCTCGCTATCATGAGTTTTGGGCTGACCCAGTTGATAGTTGATATAATGTTTCAAGTTTGTTGTAGAAAGGCCATGTGCAGCAAATGTGAAATATTTATTTTTATCAGGATATTTTCTACCTGCAGGCTGCAATGTTTTTATTTGTGGGTTTTATGTAGGCTATTTTTACATAGTTGGCAATGGCAATAAAAGTTACTTTTAGATTTGTATAATTTTCATTTAGATAGAATGTAGCTTAATCACAAACAATGATTTTGAGATACTATTATAAATGAATGAATCTGTTCCATGGAAATGTACCTATGAAAATTGTAACTGGTTGGTAGAAATGGTAAGTTAACTTGGCACTCCAAGTGGAAAATGTTGCCGACCGCTGGTGTAGCCCATTACCAGAAACTTCATGATCACAACAGCAGAATCTTTCTCCATCTGGTTAGGTTATCTTGAGCTCTGGCTCCCGAGTCATTTGTGTGTCTTAATTATTTAATCAAACAGCCTGCTTAAAGCATCAGACCAGTTCAGTACATATAGTTGATTTTTTGGGGATGTGTCTATAAATGAAAAAATACACGTTATAACATGTCAACCATTTGTTTGGTAGAAAAAACAGGCGACTCTTGGTTGACCAAGATTTACTTTAGGTGGGGACACTAGAAGATGATTTTGGGGCAACGCAGTTGGGACTTGAGCCTGGACTTGAGCCTGATCTAACATCACTGGAGAGACCTGAAAATAGCTGTGCAGTAATGTTTCCCATCCAACCTGACAGAGCTAGAGAGGATCTGCAGAGAAGGATGGGAGAAACTCCCCAAATGCAGGTGTGCCAATAAATTAGTTAAATGAAAGAGGGAAAATAATATTTTTTATCAATTTTAGAATAAGGCTTTAAAGTAACAAAATGTGGAAAAAGTCAAGGGGTCTGAATACTTTCCGAATGCACTGTATACAGCAACACCTCCCCCATCATTCCTGTATTTTCTGTAGATGTTATATCCCTGTATTGCTACTGCTGTATCAAAGGAATTATCTCAGTGAGTTTCAGAGATGAACAGTAGAGTGCATTCCAAATTCAATAGGCAGGCAAGTAAACAAAAACAAATAAAAACTATTCCAGAAAATGTCAAAGCGTATATAATGCCCGTCCAAGAGACTGTCGACCAATCACGTTCATATTGTCATGCTGTGACACGCAGTTCCTGAACTATTTCTCACTAAATCCCTTTTTAAAGTCAGGGTATGAGTGGAGAAACATGCCTATTTTACTTGAAAGTATGTAATGTTACGATTGCAAAGCTTCACAATATTACAGAGAACAAGTTAATTATCTCACACCTCTGAAAATATTTGTAATGTTGTGCTTCTTGTTCACAGAGGGTAATTCATGCCAATGTTATTTTCTTTAAGCTGTTAATACGAATCGAAAGGAGTTTCCAATATCCTAATTTCTTAAAGTATATCTGGTGATAGCAAGTGATAGTGATACACAAACTAGGTCTATTTGAAACATAGCCATCCCATGGTGGCATTTACCAGCCACCAGGTAAAGAGCCTGCCAGAGCCAGTCTACCTCTGAAAATAACATACAGTCCTTGGACCTTGAAGAGTAACGGGGGGAGAAATCAGCAGTAGAAACAATAACAAAGCGTACTCCCTGCCGTTTCGGTAAAAATCTGAGGGATGGAGAAATGCAACCATCCATGATATCAACATTATAGTTGTAACCATGTTTTGAGGATATACAGTGTTTGTTTATATTTACTGACAAACATTGGAATAAAAAAGACAGTCGAACTAAGCTCATGATGCATTTAAAAGGGAATTCTTAAAGAAAACATGGGTATTATTAATGTATCAGTCCCAAAACGGATGTAACAACTACTGATTGCCCCTTTAAGAGAACATATTGGGCTAATCTAATAGAAGATATTGAGGAATACAGTATTTTAGGCATTGTCATTGGATGCATTTGATCAATTGTTAACGTTTTGTTGATGGTCCACTCGTGATGTTCTACACGTTACAGTGTAGCTTCAGCCATTCCTACAGAACAACATTAAAGTGTAGAACCCCTGTACTGCATATTGGTTCAACGACTGCAGAGACCGTACTTACTGGTGTTAAACAGATCTCCAACCTCCTCTTCCTCATCCAATGTGACAGTCATCTCCCCCTCCTCCCGTTTCACTCCAAAAACTGAATCCTCCACTTTATCTTCTTCCTCTTCTTTTACCGTAACATCCTCCTCTTTCACTCTGAACGCGTCTTCCTCTTCTTTCACTGAAACGTCTTTCTCTTCTTCTTTCACGGTAACAGCCTCACCCTCTACTTGTTTTTGTAGTGTGACATCTTTCTCTTCCTCCTCCTCTTTCACGAGAGCTTCTTTCTCAGTCCAGCAGACGACCTCCTCTTTAGCAGGAGGAGAGTAGCTTAGTGAACTCATGGTCGGAGATGTTAGCTATCTAGCATTAGAGAGTAGCCTAGATCTAAGCTAACTTAACAAACCAGCTAGCTGACAAACAGCGTAAATATATAATGAAATGGGCCAACAAGTACATACAACAGAAATGTGTTTAATACACATCGACTAATATACACCAAAACAGTGTAAATAACGTGAATGTTGTAGCTATGTTTGCTAGAAAGCTACCGAGGTGTCTGAATAGCTGTTGTTATTGAAGGAGCGACCCGTCCACTAGATTATACGTCACCCTGGCAGCATCGCCTGAACCTAAAAGGCGCACATCGCCATCTGCTGACTGGAGTGGGTAACGCAGGAAACAAAATTAGATTTTTCATTTATTTCATAAAAGTTTAATATTATATTAATATTATATTAAACAGAGACCTGAATGAAACCTCCACATAATAAAACTAATATATAACTAATATATAATAAAAGAGCAGAACTGGTCATCACAGAGTGGCTGTAGTGCTTTGTAGACTGGGTAAATACATTTGAATTCAATACATTTTTGACAGCATCCCTTTTGATTTAAAAAAAGCTTTCCTTACATGTTTGCCGAAGGAAGAAGTGATAAGAAAGTGACTTCATGTAACTGAATGTAAAAACATTCATGAGATATACAGTACCAGTCAAAAGTTTGGACACACCTTTCATTCATGGGTTTTTCTTGATTTTTACTATTTTCTACATTGTAGAATAATAGTGAAGACATGAAACTATGAAATAACACATATGGAATCATGTACTAACCATGCAGTAATCATGTAGTAATCATGTAGTAAAAAGTGGTAAACAAATCAAAATATATTTTAGATTCTTCAAAGTAGCCACCCTTTGCCTTGATGACAGCTTTGCACACTCTTTGCATTCTCTCAACCAGCTTCACCTGGAATGCTTTTCCAACAATCTTGAAGGAGTCCTCACATATGCTGAGCAGAAATAAACACAACAAGGTCAAAATCATGTTTGACGCACTTTGAATGTAATTTTCTTTGCAGTTGAGTTTAAACTAGATGATAGGAACACCGTGGACAAATATACAGCAAGTTGCAATATTGAAATACAGAAATGAACACTTTTCCATAAACAAGGTCTAAATCGTGTTTGATGCACTCTGGATGTAGATTTCTTCGTAGATCTGTTTAAACTAGATGATAGGAACACTGTGGACAAGTTTCAGCAAGTTGCAACATTGAAATACAGAAATGAACACTTCCATAAACAACGTCTAAATCATGTTTGATGCACTCGGGATTTAATTGTTTTTGTTGTACTCTTTAAACTAGATGATAGGAACACTGTGGACAATTTTCAACAAGTTGCAACATTGAAATACAGAAATAAACACTTTTCCATATTCGAGGCCGAAACTTGAGTGAGCATAGGTTCGGCATAATGGGCAGATGGCCCCGAACAAGATGGCGTGTAGGCCTCAACGGTTTTTGAGTTACGGGCATTTTTCTGGGATTAAAGGTCCAAAATGAAAATAGAGCAACAATTTTTCCGCTTCACGTCAAAGTAAAGTAACCTACGGTGTCAATAAAAAAAGAACCAGACATTTATCTATTGTCATTTAAGAGAAATCATACAATGTCAAATTGGTGAAGGATTAAAAAGGTCAGATCTTTTCAAAACTTCATATGTGTGATTAGGCAACCGTCATGAACTGTAAGTCAGTCATTTCTCCCAACAGATGTCAAAGAAAAGCTCTCTCACACACACACACACACACACACACACACACACACACACACACACACACACACACACACACACACACACACACACACACAC
The DNA here is from genome assembly GCF_034236695.1 of Oncorhynchus nerka. Lineage (NCBI taxonomy): Eukaryota > Metazoa > Chordata > Actinopteri > Salmoniformes > Salmonidae > Oncorhynchus > Oncorhynchus nerka. Next base: position 40,026,428 of record NC_088408.1, read on the forward strand.
ACACACACACACACACACACACACACACCAAGGATGGAGTGACAAAGTGCGGTGCTTAAAGACACACAGAGCCTGCAATGGTATTTCCATATTCTCCAGACCGTGCTGAGTTCAACGAGACGCCCCACTCTGAGTGCAGCAACAGTGAAAAAAGCAGGCTCAAAATTAAGCCTGGCCCTAAATTTCAGGGGCTTTTGGGGGACAGCAGCGGAACCGTTAGGTTTAGAAGGACAATTCAACCACAGGAATGTTCCTAAGGTCCTCCCGATCTGTGTAAGCCTAACCTTGACCATGTGGCATTAACCCTTAACAGTAAAACAGGGTTTTTTGATCTCACCGATTACAATGACATCTCTCCCCATAGGAATACATTGACTGTTCCCTTAAATTCAACCTAGAGCCTATGTGGGTTAATAATGCCTTATGAACCTGTCTTCAATGACAATCCATCAAGCCACTATGAGGTCGACCTGTGTTGATTCTAAGCTTCCTGAAGCAGCCGGAAGTGATTAAATTCACCCAAAAGGTATTTTGATGTACATAACCTGCAAATGTGAAAATTACAACCCTGTGTAGATTAGTCAATTCTTAACATAAAGACTTTAAACTCAGGATTCTTTAAGAGGATACCTCAAGCAAGATATGTGTTTACTTATAGCTTCCTGTGCCAACCGGAAGTACCTTTAATTGGGGTCACAGTGTCTGTTACAAAGGGTTAAAAAAGTCACATCTTTCCAAAACTTCATATGTGTGACTAGGTAACCCTCATGAACTGTAAATCAGTCATTTTTCCCAACAGATGTCAAATAAAAACCTCTGACACACACACACACACACACACACACACACACACACACACACACACACACACACACACACACACACACACACACACACACACACACAGCAAGGATGGAGTGACAAAGTGCGGTGCTTAAAGACACACAGAGCCTGCAATGGCATTCCCATAATTTCTAGGCTGTGCCGAGTTCAATGAGATGCCCACAGCGACCATGGAATAAATGTTGTGGATCTTAATGTTTTTCCTCATAATCCTGGACTATCGGACCACCATTTTATTACGTTTGCAATTGCAACAAATAATCTGCTCAGACCCCAACCAAGGAACATCAAATGTCGTGCTATAAATTCACAGACAACACAAAGATTCCTTGATGTCCTTCCATATTCCCTCTGTCTACCCAAGGACGCCAGAGGACAAAAATCAGTTAACCACCTAACTGAGGAACTCAATTTAACCTTGCACAATACCCTAGATGCAGTTGCACCCCTAAAAACTAAAAACATTTCTCATAAGAAACTAGCTCCCTGGTACACCCGAGCTCTGAAGCAAGCTTCCAGAAAATTGGAACGGAAATGGCGCCACACCAAACTGGAAGTCTTCCGACTAGCTTGGAAAGACAGTACCGTGCAGTACCGAAGAGCCCTTACTGCTGCTCGATCATCCTATTTTTCGAACTTAATTGAGGAAAATAAGAACAATCCGAAATTCCTTTTTGATACTGTCGCAAAGCTAAACCTTGACCCAGAAAATATAAAAAGCTATCGGCCTATATCGAATCTTCCATTCCTCTCAAACTTTTTAGAAAAGGCTTTTGCGCAGCAACTCACTGCCTTCCTGAAGACAAACAATGTATACGAAATGCTTCAGTCTGGTTTTAGACCCCATCATAGCACTGAGACGTCACTTGTGAAGGTGGTAAATTACATTTTAATGGCATCGGACCGAGGCTCTGCATCTGTCCTCGTGCTCCTAGACCTTAGTGCTGCTTTTGATACCATCGATCACCACATTCTTTTGGAGAGATTGGAAACCCAAATTGGTCTACACGGACAAGTTCTGGCCTGGTTTAGATCTTATCTGTCGGAAAGATATCAGTTTGTCTCTGTGAATGGTTTGTCCTCTGTCAAATCAACTGTAAATTTCGGTGTTCCTCAAGGTTCCGTTTTAGAACCACTATTGTTTTCACTATATATTTTAACTCCTGGGGATGTTATTTGAAAACATAATGTTAACGTTCACTGCTATGCGGATGACACACAGCTGTACATTTCAATGAAACATGGTGAAGCCACAAAATTGCCCTTGCTAGAAGCATGTGTTTCAGACATAAGGAAGTGGATGGCTGCAAACTTTCTACTTTTAAACTTGGACAAAACAGAGATGCTTGTTCTAGGTCCCAAGAAACAAAGAGATCTTGTGTTGAATCTGACAATTAATCTTAATGGTTGTACAGTCATCTCAAATAAAACTGTGAAGGACCTCGGCGTTACTCTGGACCCTGATCTCTCTTTTGAAGAACATATCAAGACCATTTCAAGGACAGCTTTTTTCCATCTACGTAACATTGCAAAAATCAGAAACTTTCTGTCCAAAAATGATGCAGAAAAATTAATCCATGCTTTTGTCACTTCTAGGTTAGACTACTGCAATGCTCTACTTTCCGGCTACCCGGATAAAGCACTAAATAAACTTCCGTTAGTGCTAAATACGGCTGCTAGAATACTGACTAGAACCAAAAAATTTGATCATATTACTCCAGTGCTAGCCTCTCTACACTGGCTTCCTGTCAAAGCAAGGGCTGATTTCAAGGTTTTACTGCTAACCTACAAAGCATTACATGGGCTTGCTCCTACCTATCTCTCTGATTTGGTCCTGCCGTACATACCCTCCTAATTTGGTCCTGCCGTACATGCCTCCTAATTGTCCCTAGAATTTCTAAGCAAACAGCTGGAGGCAGGGCTTTCTCCTATAGAGCTCAATTTTTATGGAACGGTCTGCCTACCCATGTCAGAGACGCAAACTCGGTCTCAACCTTTAAGTCTTTACTGAAGACTCATCTCTTCAGTGGGTCATATGATTGAGTGTAGTCTGGCTCAGGAGTGGGAAGGTGAACGGAAAGGCTCTGGAGCAACGAACCGCCCTTGCTGTCTCTGCCTGGCCGGTTCCCATCTTTCCACTGGGATTCTCTGCCTCTAGCCCTAATACAGGGGCTTAGTCACTGGCTTACTGGGGCTCTCTCATGCCGTCCCTGGAAGGGGTGCGTCACCTGAGTGGGTTGATTCACTGATGTGGTCATCCTGTCTGGGTTGACGCCCCCTTTGGGTTGTGCCATGGCGGAGATCTTTGTGGGCTATACTCAGCCTTGTCTCAGATTGGTAAGTTGGTGGTTGAAGATATCCCTCTAGTGGTGTGGGGGCTGTGCTTTGGCAAAGTGGGTGGGGTTATATCCTTCCTGTTTGGCCCTGTCTGGGGGTGTCCTCGGATGGGGCCACAGTGTCTCCTGACCCCTCCTGTCTGAGCCTCCAGTATTTATGCTGCAGTAGTTTATGTGTCTGGGGGCTAGGTCAGTTTGTTATATCTGGAGTACTTCTCCTGTCCTATTCGGTGTCCTGTGTGAATCTAAGTGTGCGTTCTCTAATTCTCTCCTTCTCTCTTTCTTTCTCTCTCTCTCGGAGGACCTGAGCCCTAGGACCATGCCCCAGGACTACCTGACATGATGACACCTTGCTGTCCCCAGTCCACCTGGCCGTGCTGCTGCTCCAGTTTCAACTGTTCTGCCTTATTATTATTCGACCATGCTGGTCATTTATGAACATTTCAACATCTTGGCCATGTTCTTTTATAATCTCCACCCGGCACAGCCAGAAGAGGACTGGCCACCCCACATATGCTCTCTCTAATTCTCTCTTTCTTTCTCTCTTTCGGAGGACCTGAGCCCTAGGACCATGCCCCAGGACTACCTGACATGATGACTCCTTGCTGTCCCCAGTCCACCTGACCGTGCTGCAGCTCCAGTTTCAACTGTTCTGCCTTATTATTATTCGACCATGCTGGTCATTTATGAACATTTGAACATCTTGGCCATGTTCTGTTATAATCTCCACCCGGCACAGCCAGAAGAGGACTGGCCACCCCACATAGCCTGGTTCCCCTCTAGGTTTCTTCCTAGGTTTTGGCCTTTCTATGGAGTTTTTCCTGGCCACCGTGCTTCTACACCTGCATTGCTTGCTTTTTGGGGTTTTAGGCTGGGTTTCTGTACAGCACTTTGAGATATCAGCTGATGTACGAAGGGCTATATAAATACATTTACATTGCATTTAAGTCATTTAGCAGACGCTCTTATCCAGAGCGACTTACAAATTGGTGCGTTCACCTTAAGACATCCAGTGGAACAGCCACTTTACAATAGTGCATCTAAATCTTTTAAGGGGGTGAGAAGGATTACTTTATCCTATCCTAGGTATTCCTGAAAGAGGTGGGGTTTCAGGTGTCTCCGGAAGGTGGTGATTGACTCCGCTGTCCTGGCGTCGTGAGGGAGTTTGTTCCACCATTGGGGGGCCAGAGCAGCGAACAGTTTTGACTGGGCTGCGCGGGAACTGTACTTCCTCAGTGGTAGGGAGGCGAGCAGGCCAGAGGTGGATGAACGCAGTGCCCTTGTTTGGGTGTAGGGCCTGATCAGAGCCTGGAGGTACTGAGGTGCCGTTCCCCTCACAGCTCCGTAGGCAAGTACCATGGTCTTGTAGCGGATGCGAGCTTCAACTGGAAGCCAGTGGAGAGAGCGGAGGAGCGGGGTGACGTGAGAGAACTTGGGAAGGTTGAACACCAGACGGGCTGCGGCGTTCTGGATGAGTTGTAGGGGTTTAATGGCACAGGCAGGAAGCCCAGCCAACAGCGAGTTGCAGTAATCCAGACGGGAGATGACAAGTGCCTGGATTAGGACCTGCGCTGCTTCCTGTGTGAGGCAGGGTCGTACTCTGCGGATGTTGTAGAGCATGAACCTACAAGAACGGGCCACCGCCTTGATGTTAGTTGAGAACGACAGGGTGTTGTCCAGGATCACGCCAAGGTTCTTAGCGCTCTGGGAGGAGGACACAATGGAGTTGTCAACCGTGATGGCGAGATCATGGAATGGGCAGTCCTTCCCCGGGAGGAAGAGCAGCTCCGTCTTGCCGAGGTTCAGCTTGAGGTGGTGATCCGTCATCCACACTGATATGTCTGCCAGACATGCAGAGATGCGATTCGCCACCTGGTCATCAGAAGGGGGAAAGGAGAAGATTAATTGTGTGTCGTCTGCATAGCAATGATAGGAGAGACCATGTGAGGTTATGACAGAGCCAAGTGACTTGGTGTATAGCGAGAATAGGAGAGGGCCTAGAACAGAGCCCTGGGGACGCCAGTGGTGAGAGCGCGTGGTGAGGAGACAGATTCTCGCCACGCCACCTGGTAGGAGCGACCTGTCAGGTAGGACGCAATCCAAGCGTGGGCCGCGCCGGAGATGCCCAACTCGGAGAGGGTGGAGAGGAGGATCTGATGGTTCACAGTATCGAAGGCAGCCGATAGGTCTAGAAGGATGAGAGCAGAGGAGAGAGAGTTAGCTTTAGCAGTGCGGAGGGCCTCCGTGATACAGAGAAGAGCAGTCTCAGTTGAATGACTAGTCTTGAAACCTGACTGATTTGGATCAAGAAGGTCATTCTGAGAGAGATAGCGGGAGAGCTGGCCAAGGACGGCACGTTCGAGAGTTTTGGAGAGAAAAGAAAGAAGGGATACTGGTCTGTAGTTGTTGACATCGGAGGGATCGAGTGTAGGTTTTTTCAGAAGGGGTGCAACTCTCGCTCTCTTGAAGACAGAAGGGACGTAGCCAGCGGTCAGGGATGAGTTGATGAGCGAGGTGAGGTAAGGGAGAAGGTCTCCGGAAATGGTCTGGAGAAGAGAGGAGTACATTTGATTTGATTTGATTTGATGAGAAAAAGTAGGCCCAAAATGAAGCCTGGGTGACAGTGAGATAACCGTTAGGGTGAGAAGCACAATTCGACCTCATGTTTGTTCCTGAGGTCCTCCGGATCTGTGCAAGCCTAACCTTGACCATGTGGCATTAACCCTACACAGTAAATCAGGGTTTTTTGATCTCAAAGATTACAATGACATCTCTCATTATAGGAATGCATTGCCTGCTCACTCTAAATTCAACCTGAAGCCTATGTGGGTTAATAATGCCTTATGAACCTGTCTTCGATGACAATCAGGCCACTATGAGGTCTACATGTGTCGATTCTAAGCTTCCTGAAGCATCCGGAAGTGGTTAAAATCAACCTAAAAGTGTTTTTCCATACCCAACCTGATAGTTGATGGAAATAGTGCATTCAACCCTGTATAAATCAGTCAGTTCTTAACGTAAAGACTTAAAACTCAGGATTCTGTAACAGCATACCCCATTGAGGATATGTGTTTACCTTTAGCTTCCTGTGCCAGCCGGAAGTGCCATAATTGGTGTCATAGGGGCTGTTTCGGGATCCAACTACGAGCTTTTAACTGCAGCAACTTTAAGATACGCTATTGGAGCTGGAATTACCGCGGCTGCTGGCACCAGACTTGCCCTACAATCGATCCTCGTTAAAAGATTTAAAGTGTACTCATTCCAATTACAGGGCCTCGAAAGAGTCCTATATTGTTATTTTTCGTCACTACCTCACCGAGTCGGGAGTGGGTAATTTGTGCGCCTGCTGCCTTCCTTGGATATGGTAGCCGTTTCTCACGCTCCCTCTCCGGAATTGAACCCTGATTCCCCGTTACCCGTGGTCACCATGGTAGGCACAGAAAGTACCATCAAAAGTTGATAGGGCAGACATTCGAATGAGACGTCACCGCCACAAAGGGCGCGCGATCGTCTCAAAGTTATCTAGAGTCACCAAACCGAGATTGTCCCGCATGGGTTTTGGGTCTGATAAATGCACGCATCGGTCAGCGCTCAGGCCATCAGACTGTTAAACAGCCACCACTAACATTGAGTGGCTGCTGCCAACACACTGACTCAACTCCAGCCACATGGGAATTGATGTAAAATATATCACTAGCCACTTTAAACAATGCTACTTAAAATAATGTTTACATACCCTACATTATTTATCTCATATGTATACGTATATACTGTACTCTATATCATCTACTGAATCTTTATGTAATACATGTATCACTAGCCACTTTAAACTATGCCACTTTGTTTACATACTCATCTCATATGTATATACTGTACTCGATACCATCTACTGCATCTTGCCTATGCCGCTCTGTACCATCACTCATTCATATATCTTTATGTACTTATTCTTTATCCCTTTACACTTGTGTGTATAAGGTAGTAGTTTTGGAATTGTTAGCTAGATTACTCGTTGGTTATTACTGCATTGTCTGAACTAGAAGCACAAGCATTTCACTACACTCGCATTAACATCTGCTAACCATGTGTATGTGACAAATACAATTTGATTTGATTTTGATTTGATTTGTTTTAGCTCTAGAATTGCCACAGTTATCAAAGTAAGGATGGAGCGATCAAAAGAACCATAACTGATTTAATGAGCCATTCGCAGTTTCACTGTACCGGCCGTGTGTACTTAGACTTGCATGGCTTAATCTTTGAGACAAGCATATGCTACTGGCAGGATCAACCAGGTAGCCACTCACAACGTAGAGGTTGTACCTGGGCACACTAAGCAAAGAACAACCAGGGACCGGTCCTATCCCGTTAGGGGAGGAGGCCCTGGTGCAATTCCCTGTGCGCCCAGCGGGAGGCCCTGAACTGCCCATGGCCGAAGCCACAGGTGCCGGGGCGCCGCTCGAGAGGTCTCTCGTCTCTCGTCAAGCTTGAGGGTCCATTCGGAATGCAATCAACCAGGCAACAAGAACCACAACCTCGGCCAGACAGCTTGGGTCAGCCTGGTATGTCCACTTTAAAGACAGGGTTTGAGAATATGTGTCTCTGGCGCCGATGCGTTACGGGATGACCATCACCACATGCTTCGCAGCCTGGGTGTGTCACTCCCCGCACCGGAACACCAATGTAGGGCCACTGGGTCAGACAGTGCGGCTGGATCTCGCACGAACGGTGCGCGGTTGGAGCGTATCGAAATAGGGGGTCAACCGTCTCTTAAAGGGGCTCCCCCGAAAGAAGCCAATCCATGTGGGGCGGGAGTAACCGTCCATCAGAACACCAGCCAAAGGCCGACCGATAGAAGCCCTCACAGGTGGAAAATGAATGCAAATCAGTCTGAGGAAATGAAACTGTCTGGACAACAGAGGAGAACCATGGAGACGCACCATGAACCAAGAGGGGGACTGGACTGGAGAGCTAGCCCTCACAGGGCCAAACAACCACCAATCGGTCGCCGAAGGGACGGGCACCTTCATTGGACCAGAACCATGGTCTTTGATGACCCAAACCCACAAGGTGATAGCTCCTGGTGCCACCAATGCTGGACTGGGTGTCCAGTCACGGGTTAGGGAGACCCCATAGGGGGGCCCCACACCCCCCACCAAGGTCACCTGGTAACCCAATGTAATTCTATGATAGAGTCATACTTCTCTCTCAAGTGCAGCATGTGTACCTGATGATTGAACTGGTTTCCAAGGGAGCTCCATATCTCCATGCCTCTGGGCTTACTCTCTCTACCCTGCATGCCCATCTACCTGCCCTCTATCTCGGCCTGTCACTTCAGCTCTGTGCGCCTGGTAACCCATAACACCCTGGTTATTCAGATCCCCAGGCCTCCATACACTCTCAACTGTGACCAAATGACACACAAAGACAAGGGTGAATTTCAAATTAATGTTCTTTATTTGTCAGTGAATCATGGATTGATTTGTCCCTCAATTAGTGACCGCGCCCGGCTGGCATTATGAGGCAAATTATGGTACCGGTAGGACCGTGCCTGAGTTTCCAGAGAGTGAAGCCACAGTTCCCCGGTCTGTAACCGACCCTTGGTTAAAGTTCAATGTGGCAAAGCTTCGTCGAATTGTACCAAAGGTCACTTTACTTCCAATGCCAAACTCTGCAAATATCTGGCCCACATACTCACAGAGATTACCGTACGGTTGACCGCGGGATGTGAAAAAGAGGAGTTCTGTGTCTGAGGTCATTCCACTCAGATGTGGCCTGATCTGATGGAATCGTTTAAGCCAAGTGTATTCCTCCTGACATATAACAATTCTGCACTCCCCGAAGCTATAGTTTGTTTTGTGGGTTGCAACACACATCTGATAACCCCCACTTTCCGAGGTTACTTCAGTAAAATCCCTCTCACTGAACATGGTGACTGGGGATCGTCGAGTGCCATTAAATATGGCCAACTGGCTGGACATGAGAGCTGCAAACCTACGTCTGTCAGAGCAGGTGGCACGGACCTCCAGCCTACTGAGAACTGAAGGAATTGCTTGGTTACTTAGCTCAACAAACCGGCTTAACTCCGCAGCGCTGAGCACCTCGTCCCTGCAGCGTTTGCGAAATTTTGCCCTGTGCGTTGCCTGGCTCTGCCGCGAATCCCTATCCATCTTAGCCAACAGAGTAACAACTTTCGAATTCCACTGACCTTAGCTTGCAGACTATTCGGCCGGAACTGAATAAGATTTTTCAGGAAACTTCGAACTTCGGCTCGGTACATTTTTAACGTGGATGGTGCCAAACCACGGTCGTCACATTGGCCATACCACTCAGACACACGTCTGTAGTTATCCAGAGAACATAGTCCTTCATCGGCCTTGCCCTCTGACATAATGCGGAGGAATTCCCGTACTCGGGATATACTGGTGCAACTATTGTCAATTCGTTTAACTGAAGGGTTTCTACCCGTAATATAGTGCTCATATTGAGTCAAAATTGCATTACTCCAAACCTCAATTCTGGACGACACACCGCCTCCTTCATCACTCTTGCTCTCCGTGGAAGTCGCCACGACGCAGCCTTGCTCCCTCGGTTCCAAGCATGGTTCACTACCGACCTGACTGGTTGGCTGCACCGCCGCCGACGCACTCGCCGCCTGCTCACCCTCGTCCACCAGCTGCTGCTCCACGGACAACTCACTTTCAACACACTGCAAAAACACAGGGTTCTCCAGCCGCGGTTCAACAACATTGTCAGGCTGCATATACTGCCCTGATTCGGGCTGCTGTCTCTCAGTCGAAACCCGGCTAGATTGCATAGCATTCATCCATTCCATAGTGCCGGACTTAAGTGCATGGACAGACTTGAAATGTCGGTCTAGCCACACAATATTCTGCTTGGAACAAAGCCCACAGTCGCGTCTTTGTCTGCTGCTCATAGCTACTCTCTCCTGCCTTCCTGCGTGTCTCTTTGTTTGTTCCACCAAACAACCTAACCCTAACCCCTAACCCTAACCCTCAAACCCTAACCCTAAACAAGGACTTAATAAGCCCCAGCTGTGGGCCAATATGGGACTAATTGGACTGGAAGAAGAATTTGACCAGAAGCCTCACCTCGTTGCCTCTTTGTTCATCAAAGGACATTTGGCTCAATGGGTAGCGCACGAGTCTTACAATCAGCTGCTAAGTATTCGAGATCCACCTGCGGTAATCACATTTTTTTCACCTGGTAACCCAAATGGACCACAGGCCCGAAAGGCCCATAGGCCAAAAAGCCACTGCCCTGACCTGGGACAAAAGCCACTGCCCTGGCCTGGTACTTCCATATGCATATAGGGCTATACACATTAGATAGTATGCCTGCAAAGAGGCACTCTGATAGGGTCATTAACCATTCTCTGAATCCCAATGTCCCTATGCCAACATGCCCAAGGACCACAGGCCTATATTGGGACAAAAGTCACTGCCCTGACCTGGTACTTCCATATGCATATAGGGCTATACACATTAGATAGTATGCCTTCAAATAGGCACTCTGACTGGGATTCAGAGAGTGGATTACTCCCTTAATGACCCTATGTCCCTATGCAACCATGCCCAAGGACCACAGGCCTATATTGGGACAAAAGCCACTGCCCTGGCCTGGTACTTCCATATGCATATAGGGCTGTACACATTAGACAGATGCCTGCAAAGAGGCACTCTGACTGGGATTCAGAGAGTGGTTCACTGCATTTGGTGGAACACCGATGGAATGGTCACCTTCATAGGAATAGAACCATGTTCATTGATGACCCAAAAAATTTCAATCACAGGGTTTTAGTGTGCTGCGCCGTATGTGACAAAAGTCCCGGGACACAAAAATATACTTTAACCTTAATAACTCAAAAAGTACAACTCCAATCTGGATGGGGATTTTTTTGCACGAAAGGGCACACATAGACGAGCATTTCCGTCTAATTACAACCGTTTTTCTATAAGAATTTATCATGGAAAATCGTGTTTTAAGTTTCCTGTGAATGCTAACTTTTTAAAACATGGTGTAATGGTTGCCCATCACGAGAGAGGGTATGAGCCGAAATTTGGGACCTCTAGCCCCTCGGGAAGTATTTTTAATCATTAGGTGTGTTCCTGGCATAACTGCCCATATGGGAGCAAGTCACTCCCGGGAGAAGTCACTTGAGGGCGCCATTGGTGACTAATGGAAGGTTCGAAAAAATATGCTGAAAAACGAGTCCACACATCTCAGAAAATGCATTATGTCTTACTTTTCAGAAAACTGTCCAGCCGGGCACCTGGTGATTGAACGGGTCATCATGTCTATATTTTGGGATGGTTCTTAATGGCTTCAGGGGGGTGATGGAGGTCCATGCCCGGGTTGGGTGCACCATCTAGGCCTCCATCCCTGGCCGGGCCAACACCCCTCTCTATCCGGTCATGAGTGTAGAGCTTACCCCCTGGAGCTACGGACCTTCAGGCCTATAGGCCCTCACTCCCTATCAAGGAACAGACCTCTCTCTTTGGGCATGAGAGTAAACATACAAGCCTATAGGCCCTAAATCCCTATCCGGGAACAGACCTCTCTCTCCGGGGATGAAAGTACACACACAGGCTTATAGGCCCTCACTCACCACCCGGGAACACCCCTCTCTCTCCGGGCATGAGAGTACAGATACAGGCCTATAGGCCCTCTCTCTCCGGGCGTGAGAGTACACATACTGGCCTAAAGGCCCTCACTCACTGTCCGGGAACATCCTTCTCTCTCCGTGCATGAAAGTACACATACAGGCAATTGGCCCTCACTCACCGCCCGGGTAACACCCCTCTATTTCCGGGCATGAGAGTAGAGCTTACCCCCTGGAGCTATGGACCTCCAGGCCTATAGGCCCTCACTCACTGTTAGGGAACTCCCCTCTCTCTCTGGGGATGAGAGGACACCTACAGTCCTATAGGCTCTCACTCACAGTAAGGGAACAGTCTTCTCTCTCCGGGGAAGAGAGGACACACACAGGCCTATAGGCACTCACTCACTGTCTGGGAACATGCCTATAGGCCCTCACTCACCACCCGGGAACACCCCTCTCTCTCCGGGCATGAGAGTAAAGACACAGGCCTATAGGCCCTAACTCCCTATCCGGGAACAGCCCTCTCTCTCCGGGGTAGAGAGTACACATACAGGCCTATAGGCCCTCACTCACTGTCCGGGAACAGGCCTATAGGCCCTCACTCACTGTCCGGGAACATGCCGCTTTCTCCGGGCATGAGAGTACACATACAGGCCTATAGGCCTTCACTCACCACCCGGGAACACCCTTCTCTTTCCGGGGAAGAGAGGACACCTACAGGCCTATAGGCTCTCACTCACAGTCCGGGAACATCTCTCTCTCTCTCCGGGCATGAGAGTACACATACAGGCCCATAGGCCCTCACTCACCACCCGGGAACACCCTTCACTCTCCGGGAAAGAGAGGACACCTACAGGCCTATAGGCACTCACTCACTGTCTGGGAACAGGCCTAGAGGCCCTCACTCACCACCCGGGAACACCCCTCTCTCTCCGGGCATGAGAGTACAGATACAGGCCTACAGGCCCTAACTCCCTTTCCGGGAACAGCCCTCTCTCTCCGGGGATGAGAGTACACATACAGGCCTATAGGCCCTCACTCACCACCCGGGAACACCCTTCTCTATCCGGGGAAGAGAGGACACCTACAGGCCTATAGGCACTCACTCACTCACTGTCTGGGAACAGGCCTAGAGGCCCTCACTCACCACCCGGGAACACTCCTCTCTCTCCGGGCATGAGAGTACAGGTACAGGCCTACAGGCCCTAACTCCCTATCCGGGAACAGCCCTCTCTCTCCGGGGATGAGAGTACACATACAGGCCTATAGGCCCTCAACTCACCACCCGGGAACACCCCTCTCTCTCCGGGAACGAGAGTACACATACAGGCCTACAGACCCTAACTCCCTATCAAGGAACACCCCTCTCTCTCCGGGGATGAGAGGACACATACAGGCCTATAAGCCCTCACTCACTGTCCGGGAACATCCTTCTCTCTCCGGGCACGAAAGTACACATACAGGCCTATAGGCCCTCACTCACCACCCGGGGAACACCCCTCTATTTCCGGGCATGAGAGTAGAGCTTACCCCCTGAAGCTATGGACCTCCAGGCCTATAGGCCCTCCATCACCACCCGGGTAACACCCCTCTATTTCCGGGGATGATTCCAGCAGGGGACACCCCCCACCTCCACAACCTCGCACACCAGGTGAACCAGGGCACCCACACTTAAGCACCCTTCCTCTGACAAAAAAGCATATAGCCGCGCTGTTACGAACCGCGTGCACCTGGTGACCAAAACCGGACGTCGTGCACCGGTGGGACTTTTCACCCGGGTTCCCACCTTCCTTAGTCCGCTTGCCCACTCTCTCTCTAGGCTTCTGGACTCTGGACTCTGGGTTACCAGGAGCCGGTGGTACTTTTCAGCCGGGTACCCACCTTCCTTAGTCCGCTTGCCCACTCTCTCTCTCTGGGCTTCCGGACTCTGGACTCTGCGTTACCAGGTGCCGGTGGTACTTTTCAGCCGGTTATCCACCTTCCTTAGTCCGCTTGCCCACTCTCTCTCTGGGCCTCCTGACTCTGGGTTACCAGGTGCCGGTGGTACTTTTCAGCCAGGTACCCACCTTCCTTAGTCCGCTTTTCCACTCTCTCTCTGGGCTTCCGGACTCTGGACTCTGGGTTACCAGGTGCCGGTGGTACTTTTCAGCCTGGTATCCACCTTCCTTAGTCCGCTTGCCCACTCTCTCTCTGGGCCTCCGGACTCTGGGTTACCAGGTGCCGGTGGTACTTTTCAGCCGGGTACCCACCTTCCTTATTCCCCTTTTCCACTCTCTTTCTGGGCTTCCGGACTCTAGACTCTGGACTCTGCGTTACCAGGTGCCGGTGGTACTTTTCAGCCGGTTATCCACCTTCCTTAGTCCGCTTGCCCACTCTCTCTCTGGGCCTCCTGACTCTGGGTTACCAGGTGCCGGTGGTACTTTTCAGCCAGGTACCCACCTTCCTTAGTCAGTTTTTCCACTCTCTCTCTGGGCTTCCGGACTCTGGACTCTGGGTTACCAGGTGCCGGTGGTACTTTTCAGCCTGGTACCCACCTTCCTTAGTCCGCTTGCCCACTCTCTCTCTGGGCCTCCGGACTCTGGACTCTGGACTCTGGCTCCTGGCCCTTCTCTGTGCACCTGGTAACCCATTTTTATTGAAGGGGTGAGGTGGAGGAAGATGCCTTCCGTCACGAAATAAGATTGGGCGCTGGGTACCCGGGTAAAGTAAACGCTTCGGACCCCGCGGGACACTCAGTTAAGAGTATCGAGGGGGCGCCGAGAGGCAGGGGCTGGGACAGGCGGTAGCTCGCCTTGCGGCGGACCGCAAGCTCGCTCCCAAGATCCAACTACGAGCTTTTTAACTGCAGCAACTTTAAGATAAGCTATTAGAGCTGGAATTACCGTGACTGCTGGCACCAGACTTGCCCTCCATTGGATCCTCGTTAAATGATTTAAAGTGTACTCATTCCAATTACAGGGCCTCAAAATAGTCCTGTAATTGTTATTTTTTATCACTACCTCACCGAGTCGGGAGTGGGTAATTTGCGCGCCAGCTGCCTTCCTTGGATGTGGTAGCCGTTTCTCATGCTCCTTCTCCGGAATCGAACCCTGATTCCCCGTTACCCGTGGTCACCATGGTAGGCACAGAAAGTACCATCGAAAGTTGATAGGGCAGACATTCGAATGAGACTTCACCGCCACAAAGGGCGCGCGATCGTGTCGAAGTTAGCTTTAGTCACCAAAGTGGCCGGGACAACCAAGATTGGCCCGCATGCGTTTTGGGTCTGATAAATGCACGCATCCCTGGAGGTCAGCGCTCGTTGGCATGTATTAGCTCTAGAATTGCCAGTTATCCAAGTAAGGTTGGAGCGATCAAAGGAACCATAACTGATTTAAAAAGCCATTCGCAGTTTCACTGTACCGGCCGTGTGTACATAGATTTGCATGGCTTAAGAGACAAGCATATGCTACTGGCAGGTAGCCACTCACAGCATAGAGGTTGTACCTGGGCACACTAAGCAAAGAACAACCAGGGACCGGTCCTATCCTGTTAGGGGAGGAGGCCCTGGTGCAATCTACCGTGCTCCCAGCGGGAGGCCCTGAACTGCCCATGGCCGAATCCACAGGTGCCGGGGCGCCGCTCGAGTGGTCTCTTGTCTAGCTTGAGGGTCGATTCGGAACGCCATCAACCGGGCAACAAGAACCACAACCTTGGCCAGACCACTTGGGTCAGACTACTTGGTTATGTCAACTTTAAAGACAGGGTTTGCGAGTATGTGTCTCTGGCGCCGATGCGTTACGGGATGACCATCACCACATGCATCGTAGCCTGGGTGTGTCACTCCCCGTACCGGAACACCAATGGGTCAGACGGGTCAGACGGGTCAGCTGGATCTCGCACGAAAGGTGCGCGGCTGGAGCGTATCGAAATAGGGGTGGGAGCAATCCACATGGGGCGGGAGGAACCGTCCATCAGAACACCAGCCAAAGGTCAGCCGATAGGGGCCCTCCCAGGTGGAAAACGAATTCAAATCGGTCAGAGGAAATTAAACTGTCTGGACAACAGAGGAGAACCATGGAGACGCACCATGAACCAAGAGGGGTACTGGACTGGAGAGCTAGCCCTCACCGGGGCTAAACAACCAAGCGGTCACCGAAGGGATGGGCACCTTCATAGGACCAGAACCATTGTCATTGATGACCCAAACCCACAAGGTGATAGCTGGGATAGAGCACCTGCCCAGGACAGAGCTCAATATCCTCCCACCACCAAGCTGGGAAACATGGATCAAAAGATAGGACAAATCGGCTGGTCAAACCACTAAATCGGTCGGCGGCGGAAAAGGTCAAAAGTACCATGGTTCCAAGGGGTCACATTCCTCAAAAGTGTCCGTTTCTCATTTTCTATTTTCTAAACTGCTGAGCAGTTTGGCACCACCCCCCGTCTCTCTAGGACATGGAACTCTTGTTGTCAAAAAGCAGGTTTCTGATTTCGCGCCGCTACCTAATTGCCCACATAAGCCATGTCAATCACAGGGTTTTCGTGTGCTGCGCTTTTGGGTGTCAAATTCCGGTACACCAAAACTTTAATAACTCAAAAAGTACACCTCAAATCTGGATGTTTTTTTTTTTTTTTGCACGAAAGGGCACATATAGACGAGCATTTCCATTGAATTAAAACCGTTTTTGTGTAAAAATTGATAATAGGAAATTGTTTTGGAAAAAAAGTGCAGGTTACAGGGCACATAGGTTCCTGTCGATGCCAACGTTTTTAAACATGGTGTAATTGTTGCCCATCACGAGAGAGGGTATGAGCCAAAATTTGGGAACTCTAGCTCCTCGGGAAGTATTTTTTATCATTTTTTGAAAATTACAGAAATTGGTCGAAAAAATAAGTTCCCACTTTTCACTGGCGTGCACCTGGTGATTGGATTTCAGGACCTGGTAACCAAAATGAAAGAGATGGGAGTACCCTACTATGGCCCTTTATCAAATGGGGACCGGCCTGAGTGATTTATGGAAGGTTTAAAAAAAAAAGTCTAGACATCTCCATTCATCTCCATTCATGTTTTCTGTGCACCTGGTGATTGGATTTCGGCATCTGGTAACCCAAAAGGAAAATGGTTTTAAATGCATTTACCGGAGTTCCTAATCCATGCCCGCTATGGGAGCACCAAACTACTGGGAAAAGTCACTGGAGGGCACCAGTGGTCAATTTATGGAGGTTTAAAAAAAAGTTCAGAAAAACGGCCTCACATCTCAAAAATGACATCTTTTCTGTGCAACTGGTGATTGAACGGGTTACCAGTTGACGATGGGGGGTGGGGTGAAAGCTCCTGGTACCAAGGGAGCTCCATATCTCCATGCCTCTGGTCTTACTCTCTCTACCCTGCCTGCCTGCCTGCCCACCTACCTGCCTGCCCTCTATCTCGGCCTGTCACTTCAGCTCTGTGCACCTGGTAACCCATAACACCCTGGCCATTCAGATCCCCAGATTCTCAACCGTGACCAAATGACACACAAAGACAAGGGAGAATTTCAAATAAATGTTCTTTATTTATCAGTGAATCATGGATTGATTTGTCCCTCAATTAGTGACCGCGCCCGGCTGGCGTTATGAGGCAAATTATGGTACCGGTAGTATCGTGTCTGCGTTTCCAGAGAGTGACACATATGGTCAGCCACAGTTTCCCGGTCTGTAACCGACCCTTGGTTAAAGTTCAATGTGGCAACGCTTCGTTGAATTGTACCGAAGGTTACTTTACTTCCAATGCCGAACTCTGCAAATATCTGGCCCACATACTCACAGAGATTACCGTATGGTTGACCGAAGGACTTGAAAAAGACGAGTTCTGTGTCTGAGGTCATTCCACTCAGATGTGGCCTGATCTGACGGAATCGTTTAATCCAAACATAAAACGGTCAACCAAATCATTTCTAGTCATCTCTCCTCCTTTCAGGCTTTTTCAACTTTGAACTTATATGGTGATTTGCATCTAAACTTTCATAGTATTACCACGACGACCGGCAAAAAAGTTAATCTTTCAATCACCCACGTGAGTATAACCAATCAGGAGATGGCACGTGGGTACCTGCTTCTATAAACCAATGAGGAGATGGGAGAGGCAGGAATAGGAATTACTCTTGCGTTAGAAATATAATGACTTCTATTTTAGCCCTTGACAATGCAGACGCTTGTTGGCGCACGCGAGCCTAGTAGGTGCAATAATTGAATAACATGGATTTCTAAATTTACGCACACGACATGTCCGGTCTGGTCAGCATGTTAGGCTGGGTGTAAAAATCATATCTCTCTAACATGCTGCCAGACAGGAAACGTTGCGTGCGCGAACGACTTCCTGAAATGCACCGCAGCCTATAAATTCACACTGAGTTCTAAAATAAATTGTGCTCGTATGACAAGGCTTAAGTAAATAAAAAATATGTTTGATTCTAAAGATTATACAGTTTTATTTAAGAAATAATTGATTACTAGAATTACAAGGAGCAAGTGCTAAACCAAATTAAGTTTGATCTATATCCCCTATCAATGCGCAAACAAGGAGCAAACTCTACACAAACATCACACAATGGGATAGGTGAGCTGATGCATTTTTGTAGTGTTTTTTGTAGTTAATCTCTTTTATAACCAATTGTAACATTACACATATTACTTTCACTACATTGGCCTCACCAAACAGGAATAATTAGATGGCTAACCATGAAAGCTTAGGCCCAATATTAGGATCCCTAATACATGTGCATGCATCGAGAAATAGTATATGTAAATTATTCTCCTATAGTTTACACAGTTAGCAGATGCTCTTATCCAGAGCAACTTACAGTTAGTCTTACAGGAATAAGCCTTAAATAATTAAACAATGAGTAAACCGCAACATGTCAGCTAAAGCGATTGAATTCACGATTGCATTTGACTGTTTTTAATATTGGCCATCAACCAAAAACACAACATCGCTTTAGAAATATGGTAGAAACACCGTGGTAGAAATATGTTAACAGCAGGACATGTGTAGACATGCAGTAAAAACCTGTTACCCTCAGCTAACACAATATGAACCCATTTGATTCGATTTGATTTGATTTGATTTAGCTCATACAATTGACACAGTTAATGCTATGTGGCTCCATATTATTTAACATTTGCTGCGTTGGTGTCAGAAATGAGAAAATTAGATATTGCATGTGACCTTTGCCTTCACAGACAAAACATTAATTTGTTGGCTGCAAGGAATAATGGGGAAGTCACTCCAGCAAAGTCGCACCATCAAATTCCATTTAAAACAAACCAATCAACAAAATTACAATTGTGACAATTGTTGGCACCCTATAGCGATTCTTACTTACTGTATTGTGGCTTTCCATGGCTCCCTTTAAATGGGGTATAAAAATATGGTAACATGCATGGAATATGCATTTTTCATCAATCACAATGTGGTAAGGCAAAAACAAATTAAAAAAAAAATGGTTTCCACTATTAAACAATAGGTACACAATTAGGGCAATGATTAAAAAGTTCAAAACCCAGACTCAAACCCACACAACAGTACATGTGCACTGGAGGCAGTTGCAGAGACCACTGATTTGAAATCTTGGTTCTGACTTAAAAGTTAAATGAACACATAGGTCTTAGCCGATTTAACTTAATTTTGTAAGTTAAGTAAATGTACAGATTTGTATTTATCCTGACTTTACATTTAAAGCCAAGACAACTGTTGTCTTTATTTAGTTCATTTGACTTATTGTATCTAATTTGAAAGTTGAGTGAACACAGTTAATAAGCTGATTCAACTTGATTTTGTAAGTTAAGACAATGTATTGACTTGTAGTTATTATAACTTGCCATTCTTCGTCAACACAACTAGGATCTTGTTTTAGTTTATTTGACTTATTAGTTCTGATTTGAAAGTTGACTGAGCAAATTGTTCTTTGCTAACTGAACTTGATTTTTTATGTTTACAGCTTTTGTTGAGTTGAAGTCAACTTAACATGATTTGTCAAATCAACACATTTTGCACATTTAGTTGACTTGAATAGATTAAATAAGTTATTTAGACTTTTTTTTTACAGTGTGCCAGTATTTTCATTTAGAGATTCTGGTAAACTCTTTGATGTTTGCTTTTATGTGTTCCTACCAATTATTATTGGATTATTCACCATGGCAACCAATTAAATGTATTTCTTAGGTTGGTTTTTGTGGGGATCAGACCGCTTTCCTTTGTAGGGATATTTGTGTATTTTTGACAAGATGTAAGTCAGAACAAATACTTATTCCCCTAGAATTATATTCCTCTTGCTATTGTTTATGTAAATAAAACAAATATGTACAGTGGGGCAAAAAAAGTATTTAGTCAGCCAACAATTGTGCAAGTTCTCCCACTTAAAAAGATGAGAGAGGCCTGTAATTTTCATCATAGGTACACTTCAACTATGACAGACAAAATGCGAAAAAGAAATTGAAAAAAAATCCAGAAAATCACATTGTAGGATTTTTAATGAATTTATCTGCAAATTATGGTGGAAAATAAGTATTTGGTCAATAACAAAAGTTTATCTCAATATTTTGTTATATACCCTTTGTTGGCAATGACAGAGGCAAAAGTTTTCTGTAGGTCTTCACAAGGTTTTCACACACTGTTGCTGGTATTTTGGCCCATTCCTCTATGCAGATCTCCTATAGAGCAGTGATGTTTTGGGGCTGTTGCTGGGCAACACGGACTTTCAACTCCCTCCAAAGATTTTCTATGGGGTTGAGATCTGGAGACTGGCTAGGCCACTCCAGGACCTTGAAATGCTTCTTACGAAGCCACTCCTTCGTTGCCCGGGCGGTGTGTTTAGGATCATTGTCATGCTGAAAGACCCAGCCATGTTTCATCTTCAATGCCCTTGCTGATGGAAGGATGTTTTCACTCACGATACATGGCCCCATTCATTATTTCCTTTACACGGATCAGTCGTCCCTTTGCAGAAAAACAGCCCCAAAGCATGATGTTTCCACCCCCATGCTTCACAGTAGGTATGGTGTTCTTTGGATGCAACTCAGCATTCTTTGTCCTCCAAACACGACGAGTTGAGTTTTTACCAAAAAGTTATATTTTGGTTTCATCTGACCATATGACATTCTCCCAATCTTCTTCTGGATCATCCAAATGCTTTCTAGCAAACTTCAGACGGGCCTGGACATGTACTGGCTTAAGCAGGGGGACACGTCTGGCACTGCAGGATTTGAGTCCCTGGTGGCGTAGTGTGTTACTGATGGTAGGCTTTGTTACTTTGGTCTCAGCTCTCTGCAGGTCATTCACTAGGTCCCCCCGTGTGGTTCTGGGATTTTTGCTCACCGTTCTTGTGATCATTTTGACCCCACGGGGTGAGATCTTGCGTGGAGCCCCAGATCGAGGGAGATTATCAGTGGTCTTGTAAGTCTTCCATTTCCTAATAATTGCTCCCACAGTTGATTTCTTTAAACCAAGCTGCTTACCTATTGCAGATTCAGTCTTCCCATCCTGGTGCAGGTCTACAATTTTGTTTCTGGTGTCCTTTGACCGCTCTTTGGTCTTGGCCATAGTGGAGTTTGGAGTGTGACTGTTTGAGGTTGTGGACAGGTGTATTTTATACTGATAACAAGTTCAAACCGGTGGCATTAATACAGGTAACGAGTGGAGGACAGAGGAGCCTCTTAAAAAATAAATTACAGGTCTGTGAGAGCCAGACATCTTGCTTGTTTGTAGGTGACCAAATACTTATTTTCCACCATAATTTGCAAATAAATTCATTAAAAATCCTACAATGTGATTTTCTGGATTTTTTCCCTAATTTTGTCTGTCATAATTGAAGTGTACCTATGATGGAAATTACAGGCCTCTCTCATCTTTTTAAGTGGGAGAACTTGCACAATTGGTGGCTGACTAAATACTTTTTTGCCCCACTGTATGTAGAGGGGTACCTTTCTTCACCAGTTCTCTTACCACTTGTACAATTGTGTGATTAGCCTTCCAGCTATAATGGTAATTCTCCTGAGAGGATTTATGTTGTGTTCTTTTCTTCTATTGTCAATTGTGTATAGAGATTGTTAACATTAGTGTTTCATGTAATATTTTCTATTGGATTTACATTGTAATAATTTTCTACTTCTTTTATCCTGTTTTCCTCTGTACACAGAACACATCTATACTTTGGATCATCGTTAACCTCCTAGACTGGGCTTCTGTGTCCGTCATCACTCTTTGACTAGAGTGCAGTCCGGTATCTGTTTACTCCCAGTGGCCTATCCACACATTACAGAGCACCAGACTCCGTTTAAATAATATAACTTATTTTGAACAAAAGCCAGGAACGTGTAAGTCACTTAGACCTATGCTGTTCCTGCTTCTGTTGCCTATTCTCATTGTCCTGTTGATTTTGTCAGACTGCACAATAGCCTAATAAACATATACATTTTAAAACTGTTTTTTAAAATCCAATTCAATAATATATTTGTACCACTGTAGATGCTGCGTTTCTATTTTTAGAATACAGTTCTCTGTTTACGGTAGTGATGGACAGCTGGGGGCATTTTGAAAACATGTTTTCAAACACTTGTTTTTCACCCAAGTGTAGCAGGTTGTGAACTCTGCAGACAACGTTTCCACTCTGAGACTGAGAATGGTAAATGTCTGTATTTAATACATTCATTCAACACATTGGAATACAAAAGAAGCCATCCGTCCATGATGGGCTATTAGCAGGACAATAGGAAAGGAGGGTAGGGGAGCACTGTATTTAAAGACACTGCACAGTAGCCTAATAAACACATGCATTTTGAAATCGTAAAAAAAAATACATCAAATTCAAAAACATATTTCTACCATGGTAGATGCTGTGTTTTTGGATGATGGCCAATATTAAAAACGGTCAAATTCATTTGTGAATTCAATCGTTTTAGCTGACATGTTACGGTTTATTCATTGTTTAATTATTTAAAGGCTCCTTTTTCTTCTCTGTGTTGGAGTTCTTTTAAGAATAGAAAAGAAGCCTTCCACACTTTATGGGCTATCAGCAAGACAATAGACTCTTGCTGAGTTCTAGGGACTTTAAATGTATTCATGGGTGTTTCTGAGGCATGTCACTTCTCCCATACTTTTGCATAGCCCACAAAATGTATTGTTTTCTAACCACATCTGGATGGATCCATAACGAATTACTATGGGAATAAATATCACTGAGTAACAGAAATATCGGAATAAAGTAGGCTAATGAAGGCAACAAATTGTTGCTTACTGAAACTCCCAAAGTCATCCAATTGTTATCGTAGGATTTGAAGCAATAGGGTACCCATGTGTGGTCAACTATTTCAGCACCGTTTTGTTTATATATTCAAGGCTCCATTGTTATTTCATTTTACAACTAAAATGCTTTAATGTATTTCAATTCATGTATGACTTGTATGCTGTGTAATGACATGCACAAATTTATTAATGATTGGTTGATATACTGTATATTGAAGTAGGCCTGTACGCCAATATATAAGTTATGCTAAAACAGCTACAGTAAACAGGACTCTTAGGTCTACAGCTCCATGTCATTTCTATAACTTAACTTTTCAAATATGCCCTCTGGTGGTCAAACTAGCATGAACTAGCATTAATGGCAACAATGGCTGACACTTAAACAACGTGCCATGGAATCCTGCGGCACCCTGCAAGCTGTGCTCCAGTATGACGCAACTTTTACATTAAAAACCACTGTTGTGTCGTCTGCAAACTTGATTATTGAGGTGGAGACGAGCGTGGACACACAGTCATGGGTGAACAGAGAGTCCAGGAGGGACCAGAAGGGGCATCCTTGTGGGGCCCAAATGTTGAGGATCAGCATACAGGAGGTGTTGTTGCCTACCTTCACCACCTGGGATAGGGCCGTCAGGAAGTCCAGGACCCAGTTGTACAGGGCAGGGTTCAAATCGAGGGCCCTGAGTTTAGTGATGTGATTGGAGGGCACTATGGTGTTGAAGGCTGAGCTGGAGTCGATGAAAAGCATTCTTACATAGGTATTCCTCTTGTCCAGATGGGATAGGGCAGTGTTCAGTGCGATGGCAATTGCGTCATCCGTGGATCTGTTGGGTGGTATGCAAATTGTTGTGGGTCTAGGGTGCCGGGTAAGGTGGAGGTGATATGATCCTTAACTTCTTGGTGACAGGGGGCAGTATTTTCATGTCCGGATGAAATGCATGCCCAAATTCAACTGCCTGCTACTCATCCCCAGAAGATAAGATATGTATATTATTAGATTTGGATAGAAAACACTCTGAAGTTTCTAAAACTGTTTTAATCATGTCTGTGAGTATAACAAAATGTATTTAGCAGGAGAAACCCAGAGGACAAACCATTCAGATTTTCTTTGTTGAGGTCACTCTCTTTTCAATGAGTTTTCATTGGGAATCCAGATTTCTAAGGGACCTTCTTGCAGTTCCTATCACGTCCACTGGATGTTAACAGTCTTTAGAAATTGGTTGAGATTTTTCCTTTGTAATGAAGAAGTATGGCCATCTTGAACGAGGGTATCTTGAAGTGTACTGTGACAAGAAAGCTAGCTACAGTTTGTTTTCCTCTGTATTGAACACAGATCATCCCGTCTTCAATTTTATCGATTATTAACGTTAAAAAATACCTAAAGTTGTATTACAAAAGTAGTTTGAAATCTTTTGGCAAAGTTTACAGGTATCTTTTGCGATATTTTGTAGCCACGTTGCGCAAGTTGGAACCAATATATGAAACGCGCCAAATAAATTGACATTTTGGATATATATCGACAGAATTAATCGAACCAAAGGACCATTTGTGATGTTTATATTATATTTTTATTTCTGCGTTTTATGTCGCCCCTGCAGGGTTGAAATATGCTTCTCTCTCTTTGTTTACTATGGTGCTATCCTCAGATAATAGCATCATTTGCTTTCACCGAAAAGCCTTGAAATCTGACATGTTAGTTCTCAATTCTGTTATACTCACAGAAATTATTTTAACACTTTGACACCTTGCCTGTCCTGACCACTCTGCCTGTCCTGACCTTGAGCCTGCCTATCCCCTTGTACTGTTTGGACTCGGACCTGTTCACTGAACCCCTGCCTGTCCTTACCTCGAGCCTGCCTATGGCCTGGTACTGTTTGGACTCTGACCTGGTTTATGAACTTTCTCCTGTCCCCGACCTGCCTTTTGCCTACCCCTCAGCCATAGGCAGTGGCTGAGACTGCAGATGCTCAGACTTTATACACTGCACTGTTTGAGAGAGGTAGTTAGCAAACCAGGCCAAAGACCCCTCAGAACCACCAATACTCCTTAGCTAGGCCCACAAGAATGGAATGGTCTACCGTATCAAAAGCTTTGGCCAAGTCAATAAAAATACCAGCACAATATTACTTAGAATCAAGGGCAATGGTAACATCCTTGAGGACCTTTAAGGTTGCAGTGACACATCCATAATCTGAGCAGAAATCAGGTTGCATACCAGAGAGAATACTATAGACATCAATAAAGCCAGTCAGTTGATTATTGACAGGTTTTGATAAACATGGCAAAATATAAATAGGCCTATAACAGTTAGGATCAGCTTGATCTCACCTCTTAAAAAAAGGAATAACTGTGGCTGCTTTTCAAGCAATGGGAACCTCCCCAGAGAGGAGAGACAGGTTTAAAAGGTCAGAGATAGGCTTGGCAATTATAGGGGCAGCAACCTTAAAGAAGAAAGGGTCTAAACCATCGGACCCAGATGTTTTTTAGGGTCAAGATTAAGGAGCTCCTTAAGCACCTCGGACTCAGTGAACGCCTGCAGGGAGAAACTTTGTAGCGGGGCAGCGGAAAAGAGGGAGGAGCATCGGGGCTAATCGCATTAAAAGGGGTGGGAGATTAAGAAATGTTGGATGGGCAAGGAGACATGGCTGACTCAAATAGGAATCCTGACTTAATGAAGTGGTGATTAAAGAGCTCAGCCATGTGCTTCTTGTCAGTAACAACCACATCATAAACTTGAACCTTTTGTGACTAGGGGGCAGTATTTTCATTTTTGGAAAAATAACGTTCCCGTAGTAAACGGGATATTTTGTCAGGACAAGATGCTAGAAAATGCATATAATTGACAGTTTAGGATAGAAAATGCTCTAAAGTTTCCAAAACTGTAAAAATATTGTCTGTGAGTATAACTGAACTGATGTTGCAGGCGAAAGCCTGAGAAAAATCCAATCCGGAAGTGCCTCATGTGTTTTGAAAGCGCTGCGTTCCAATGTGTCCCTATTGAGCAGTGAATGGGCTAACAACCAGATTACTCTTTCTCCGTATTCCCCAAGGTGTCTACAGCACTGTGACGTAGTTTTACACATTTATGTTGAAGAATACCCATAAGCGGATACATTGCGCAACTGGTCACCTGATGGCTCCCAGAGTGACTCTCGCGTAAAATACAGAGGTAGTCATTATTCCAATCGTTCCTACTGAAAAACTAATTGTCCCGGTGGATATATTATCGAATAGATATTTGAAAAACACCTTGAGGATTGATTATAAATAACGTTTGCCATGTTTCTATCGATATTATGGAGCTAATTTGGAATATTTTTCGGCGTTTTCATGACTGCAATTTCCGGGCGATTTCTCAGCCAAACGTGAAGAACAAACGGAGCTATTTCGCCTACAAAAATAATAATTTGCTATCTAACTGGGAGTCTCGTGAGTAAAAACGTCTGAAGCTCATCAAAGTTAAACAATTTAATTTGAATTGCTTTTCTGATTTCCGTGACCAAGTTACCTGCTGCTAGCTGGACAAAATGCTATGCTAGGCTATTGATAAACTTACACAAATGCTTTTCTAGCTTTGGCTGTAAAGCATATTTTGAAAATCTGAGATGACAGGGTGAGCTGTGTCTCAATATATTTTGTTTGTGATTTTCATGAATAGGAATATTTTCTAGGAATATTTATGCCATTGCGTTATGCTAATTAGTGTCAGTCGATGATTACGCGCCCTCATGCAGGATGGGGAGTCACTAGAGGTTTTAAGGGACAACATGGGCAGCTGTGAGTGAGGAGGGTTTATTCTCAGTTCTTTAATCATGTACAACCGGAGGGAAAAAACCTCTAGACCACCTTTTACTCCACACACAGAGACACATATAAAGCTCTCCCTCGCCCTCCATTTGGCAAATCTTACCATAATTATATCCTCCCGATTCCTGCTTACAAGTAAGTACCAGTAACTCGCTCAATTCGGAAGCGGTCATATGATGAAGATGCTAAGCTACAGGACTGTTTTGCTAGCACAGACTGGAATATGTTCTGGGATTCATCTGATGGCATTGAGGAGTATACCACATCAGTCACCGGCTTCATTATTAAGTGTATTGATGATGTTGTCCCCACAGTGACCATACATACAGTCAGGTCCATAAATATTTGGACATTGACAAGTTATTATTATTTTAAATGTCTACCACAGAATATTGGAGTTGATATTAAATAATGAATATGAGCTGAAGGTGAAGACCTTCAGCTTTAAGTTGAGGTTATTTACTTCCAAATTGGGTGAACGGTGTATGAATTACAACACTTTTTATATGTGGTCCCCCTTTTTAAAAGGGACCAAAAGTAATTGGACAATTGGCTGTTCATTAGTTAATTTACAAGTAAGCCGATAAAAGGTCTAGAGTTGATTTAAAGTGTGGTATTTGCATTTGTAATCTGTTGCTGTTAACCCCAAATATGAAGTCCAAAGAGCTGTCACTGCCAGTGAAGTAAGCCATCATTAGGCTGAAATATCGAAGCAAAAACATTAGGTGGGGCCAATTCAACTATTTGGTACATTCTTAAAACCTCTACTGACACCCCATCCCGCATGCGGGAGCGTAATCATCGCCTGACACTAATTAGCATAACGCAACGGACATAAATATTCCTAGAAAATATTCCTATTCATGAAAATCACAAATTAAATATATTGAGACACAGCTTAGCCTTTTGTTAATCACCCTGTCATCTCAGATTTTCTAAATATGCTTTACAGCCAAAGCTAGACAAGCATTTGTGTAAGTTTATCGATAGCCTAGCATAGCATTTTGTCCAGCTAGCAGCAGGTAACTTGGTCACGGAAATCAGAAAAGCAATAAAATTAAATTGTTTACCTTTGATGAGCTTCGGATGTTTTCACTCACGAGACTCCCAGTTAGATAGCAAATGTTCCTTTTTTCCAAAAATATTATTTTTGTAGACGAAATAGCTCCGTTTGTTCTTCACGTTTGGCTGAGAAATCACCCGGAAATTGCAGTCACGGAAACGGCTAAAGATATTCCAAATTAGCTCCATAATATCGACAGAAACATGGCAAACGTTGTTTATAATCAATCCTCAAGGTGTTTTCAAATATCTATTCGATAATATATCCGTAGGGACAATTCTTTTTTCAGTAGGACCGATTGGAGTAATGGCTACCTCTGTATTTTACACGAGAATCTCTCTGGGGGCATCAGGTGACCACTTGCGCAATGTATCCGCCTATGGCTATTCTTCAACATAAATGCGTAAAACTACGTCACAATGCTGTAGACACCTTGGGGAATACGTAGAAAGCGTAATTTGGTTGATAGCACATTCACAGCTCAATAGGGACTCATTGGAACGCAGCGCTTTCAAAATATGGGGCACTTCCGGATTGGATTTTTCTCAGGCTTTCGCCTGCAACATCAGTTCTGTTAGACTCACAGACAATATCTTTACAGTTTTGGAAACATTAGAGTGTTTTCTATCCTAAGCTGTTAATTATATGCATATTCAAGCATCTTGTCCTGACAAAATATCCCGTTTAAAACTCCCCCTAGAGTCGCAACAGGTTAAAAAGAAAGAATGCACTGGTGAGCTCAGGAACACCAAAAGGCCCGGAAGCTACGGAAAACAACAGTGGTGGATGACAGAAGAATTATTCCCTGGTGAAGAAAAAACCCTTCACAACAGTTGGCCAGATCAAGAACACCCTCCACGAGGTAGGATTATCTGTGTCAAAGACAACAGTCAAGAGAAGACTTCACCAAAGTAAATATAGACAGTTTACCACAAGATGTAAACCATTGTTAAGTCTCAAAAACAGGAAGAGCGGACTAGAGTATGAAACGCGCCAAATAAATTGACATTTTGGATATATATCGACAGAATTAATCGAACCAAAGGACCATTTGTGATGTTTATATTATATTTTTATTTCTGCGTTTTATGTCGCCCCTGCAGGGTTGAAATATGCTTCTCTCTCTTCGTTTACTATGGTGCTATCCTCAGATAATAGCATCATTTGCTTTCACCGAAAAGCCTTGAAATCTGACATGTTAGTTCTCAATTCTGTTATACTCACAGAAATTATTTTAACACTTTGAAACTTTAGAGTATTTTCTATCCAATACTACCAATCATATGCATATCCTAGCTTCTGGGCCTGAGTAACAGGCAGTTTACATTGGGCACCTCATTCATCCAAAATGTAAAAATACTGCCCCCTACACAAGAGAGGTTAAAATCTTCTTTTGACCTATCTGGAATGCTGCTAGCTCGGCATGACCGGGGTCACCGTTTCTGGGTCACGAATATGCAAAAAAAAAATCAGCACTTTTTTGTGAAAATGGTTTTAAAATCTTTCTGTAGGCCTATCCAGAATGTTGCTAGCTCGGCATGACCAGAATCACCGTTTCTGGGTCGCGAATATGAGAAAAAAAAATCAGATTTTTTTGTGAAAATGGTTTTAAAATCTTTCTGTAAGCCTATCCGGAATGTCGCTAGTCCGGCATGACCAGAATCACCGTTTCTGGGTCGCGAATATGAGAAAAAAAAAACAGATTTTTTTGTGAAAATGGTTTTAAAATCTTTCTGTAAGCCTATCCGGAATGTCGCTAGTCCGGCATGACCGGAGTCACCGTTAGAGTGTTTTCTATCCAAATCTACCAATTATATGCATATCCTAGCTTCTGGGCATGAGTAACAGGCAGTTTACTTTGGGCACGTTTCTCATCCAGATGTCGAAATATTGCCCCCAAGCCATAAGAAGTTAAGGGACAACATGGGCAGCTGTGAGGAGGAGGGTTTATTCTTCAGGTCTTTAACCGTTTTCCAGAACTTCTTGGGGTTAGACCCACAGAGAAAACTGCTCCTTAAAGTAATTAACTTTGGCCTTCCGGATAGCCTGAATGAACTTATTTCTCATTTGTCTGAACGAGAGCCAGTCAGCCTGAGTATGCGTGTGCCAAGCCTTTCGCCAAATGCAATTCTTGAGGCGGAGAAACGCTGCAAGATCATGGTCGAACCAGTGGCTGAACTTGTTTTAAATTCTCATTTTTTATGGGGGCGTGTTTGTTAACAATATCACTGAAGATATCAATAAGAAGTTCCAAGTTTCTTCGACAGAGGGGATCAAGCTGACCGAGTCTTCCTTTGTACTTCCTGATTTCAGCAATTGTTTGATTTGATGTTCTTTGTCTGCCATGCAACTTTGACTATTGTTAGTAATCCCTTTTGATTTATCCATTTTATTTCTGTTTCGTCCTGCATAGTTTGCATTCACCGGGTGGTTGTTTATGCTCTCAAAACTTTTGGTGTTTGATGTAGGCATTTAACTTCGGCCTTGTTGTACCTTAGTGGCTTTAACATGCATTTTCATTAGGGAAAGCTTTCAAGATGTTAATGATTTCGATTCATGGGCAATTCTCCTTTCATGAATTTCATTGTGGTATGCAAAATAAAACTGAACTAAACTCTTTCTTTTAAAGCATAGATCTGCAGTGTAAGCTGCATTTACATCTGTCAGTCCAAACTGGACCCAATATATCCTTTAGACATTCTGGACTAAATCTTGACTTGGACTGAATCCTAAAGATTTTTTGATGTGCTGCCAAGATGGCGTTGGGCAATAAATCATCTTATTTAACAATATTCTGACAAATCACTGCAAAAAATGGATACTATTATACTTTAAAATGTTAGTCAGCATTTTATTCTCATCAAATATCACGTCAGAATATCTCTCCATGCTACATTGAAAAGCATGTTGAAGTAAGTGGAATGAATTTCAAACACAGTCATGGTGAGGTTGGATGAAGTACAAGATATTTCAACCACACCAATCAGATTTATGTGTTACGCTAGCAGTAAACGACTGCAGGACGTCCTTGAGAACATTCAGTGCAAATGTATTACCCTCACTATTCTTGCGATTAAAACATGAATTCCTATGAGACTCGGGCCAGCAGAGTCATTAGTTTAGGTACAATCAGTGACTCACTTTCTAATCACTCCCTTGAGGATGTAAGGTAGTTTAATTTATTTGAATTCTAACTGCAAAGGTGCCTGACAGAGATGAAGAATGTCTGCCTTTAAAATAAAATCCACAATGTCACCTCAGAGACTCAGATGTTTCAGCATTGGAGGAACTAAACAAATCTTGAAAAGTTGAACATGGCCTATGTGGCACCGATAGTAGTCATAGACATCAATTATATTCCCAAAAAGGACTACAGTGTAGAAAAATGTTGGTCAGTATTTCCAATGCTGATATTTGTGAGATTTAAGGAATTGATGACATCTCCGATGTCCTTGGATATTTGAGGATTGGATCATGCCCACAATCATGCCCACTGACACGGAACCGCTGCCAGCATCCATCTAAATAATCAGAGCAGAACATGCAATGAGAATTGTCATGCATGGGGTGAATCGAACCAGCAGAATCAACCTACAGTCCGCCCATTTATATACAGACAGCAGCAGGGCCGTCTCCAGGCATAAGCGACATAAGCGGACACTTACGGCCTCAGGCCGCTAGGGGGTCCCATGTCATGTAAAAATCTTCCCAGCTTGAAATAGTTCCAAATCGTTCTGATTGTGAAAACACGCTGTACAATCTCTCACACAATGTCACGCCCTGATCTGCTTCACCTATCTTTGTGATTGTCTCCATCTACCTCCAGGGGCCTCCTGTTTTCCCCATTAGTCCCCGGTGTATTTATCCCTGTGTTTCCTGTCTCTCTGTGCCAGTTCGTCTTGTTTTGCCAAGTCAACCAGCATTTCTCCTAGCTCCTATCTTTCCCAGTCTCTGTTTTTTCCGAGCCCTCCTGGTTTTTAACCTTGCCTGTCCTGACCACTCTGCCTGTCCTGACCTTGAGCCTGCCTATCCCCTTGTACTGTTTGGACTCGGACCTGTTCACTGAACCCCTGCCTGTCCTTACCTCGAGCCTGCCTATGGCCTGGTACTGTTTGGACTCTGACCTGGTTTATGAACTTTCTCCTGTCCCCGACCTGCCTTTTGCCTACCCCTCAGCCACAGGCAGTGGCTGAGACTGCAGATGCTCAGACTTTATACACTGCACTGTTTGAGAGAGGTAGTTAGCAAACCAGGCCAAAGACCCCTCAGAACCACCAATACTCCTTAGCTAGGCCCACAAGAATGGAATGGTCTACCGTATCAAAAGCTTTGGCCAAGTCAATAAAAATACCAGCACAATATTACTTAGAATCAAGGGCAATGGTAACATCCTTGAGGACCTTTAAGGTTGCAGTGACACATCCATAATCTGAGCAGAAATCAGGTTGCATACCAGAGAGAATACTATAGACATCAATAAAGCCAGTCAGTTGATTATTGACAGGTTTTGATAAACATGGCAAAATATAAATAGGCCTATAACAGTTAGGATCAGCTTGATCTCACCTCTTAAAAAAAGGAATAACTGTGGCTGCTTTTCAAGCAATGGGAACCTCCCCAGAGAGGAGAGACAGGTTTAAAAGGTCAGAGATAGGCTTGGCAATTATAGGGGCAGCAACCTTAAAGAAGAAAGGGTCTAAACCATCGGACCCAGATGTTTTTTAGGGTCAAGATTAAGGAGCTCCTTAAGCACCTCGGACTCAGTGAACGCCTGCAGGGAGAAACTTTGTAGCGGGGCAGCGGAAAAGAGGGAGGAGCATCGGGGCTAATCGCATTAAAAGGGGTGGGAGATTAAGAAATGTTGGATGGGCAAGGAGACATGGCTGACTCAAATAGGAATCCTGACTTAATGAAGTGGTGATTAAAGAGCTCAGCCATGTGCTTCTTGTCAGTAACAACCACATCATAAACTTGAACCTTTTGTGACTAGGGGGCAGTATTTTCATTTTTGGAAAAATAACGTTCCCGTAGTAAACGGGATATTTTGTCAGGACAAGATGCTAGAAAATGCATATAATTGACAGTTTAGGATAGAAAATGCTCTAAAGTTTCCAAAACTGTAAAAATATTGTCTGTGAGTATAACTGAACTGATGTTGCAGGCGAAAGCCTGAGAAAAATCCAATCCGGAAGTGCCTCATGTTTTGAAAGCGCTGCGTTCCAATGTGTCCCTATTGAGCAGTGAATGGGCTAACAACCAGATTACTCTTTCTCCGTATTCCCCAAGGTGTCTACAGCACTGTGACGTAGTTTTACACATTTATGTTGAAGAATACCCATAAGCGGATACATTGCGCAACTGGTCACCTGATGGCTCCCAGAGTGACTCTCGCGTAAAATACAGAGGTAGTCATTATTCCAATCGTTCCTACTGAAAAACTAATTGTCCCGGTGGATATATTATCGAATAGATATTTGAAAAACACCTTGAGGATTGATTATAAATAACGTTTGCCATGTTTCTATCGATATTATGGAGCTAATTTGGAATATTTTTCGGCGTTTTCATGACTGCAATTTCCGGGCGATTTCTCAGCCAAACGTGAAGAACAAACGGAGCTATTTCGCCTACAAAAATAATAATTTGCTATCTAACTGGGAGTCTCGTGAGTAAAAACGTCTGAAGCTCATCAAAGTTAAACAATTTAATTTGAATTGCTTTTCTGATTTCCGTGACCAAGTTACCTGCTGCTAGCTGGACAAAATGCTATGCTAGGCTATCGATAAACTTACACAAATGCTTTTCTAGCTTTGGCTGTAAAGCATATTTTGAAAATCTGAGATGACAGGGTGAGCTGTGTCTCAATATATTTTGTTTGTGATTTTCATGAATAGGAATATTTTCTAGGAATATTTATGCCATTGCGTTATGCTAATTAGTGTCAGTCGATGATTACGCGCCCTCATGCAGGATGGGGAGTCACTAGAGGTTTTAAGGGACAACATGGGCAGCTGTGAGTGAGGAGGGTTTATTCTCAGTTCTTTAATCATGTACAACCGGAGGGAAAAAACCTCTAGACCACCTTTTACTCCACACACAGAGACACATATAAAGCTCTCCCTCGCCCTCCATTTGGCAAATCTTACCATAATTATATCCTCCCGATTCCTGCTTACAAGTAAGTACCAGTAACTCGCTCAATTCGGAAGCGGTCATATGATGAAGATGCTAAGCTACAGGACTGTTTTGCTAGCACAGACTGGAATATGTTCTGGGATTCATCTGATGGCATTGAGGAGTATACCACATCAGTCACCGGCTTCATTATTAAGTGTATTGATGATGTTGTCCCCACAGTGACCATACATACAGTCAGGTCCATAAATATTTGGACATTGACAAGTTATTATTATTTTAAATGTCTACCACAGAATATTGGAGTTGATATTAAATAATGAATATGAGCTGAAGGTGAAGACCTTCAGCTTTAAGTTGAGGTTATTTACTTCCAAATTGGGTGAACGGTGTATGAATTACAACACTTTTTATATGTGGTCCCCCTTTTTAAAAGGGACCAAAAGTAATTGGACAATTGGCTGTTCATTAGTTAATTTACAAGTAAGCCGATAAAAGGTCTAGAGTTGATTTAAAGTGTGGTATTTGCATTTGTAATCTGTTGCTGTTAACCCCAAATATGAAGTCCAAAGAGCTGTCACTGCCAGTGAAGTAAGCCATCATTAGGCTGAAATATCGAAGCAAAAACATTAGGTGGGGCCAATTCAACTATTTGGTACATTCTTAAAACCTCTACTGACACCCCATCCCGCATGCGGGAGCGTAATCATCGCCTGACACTAATTAGCATAACGCAACGGACATAAATATTCCTAGAAAATATTCCTATTCATGAAAATCACAAATTAAATATATTGAGACACAGCTTAGCCTTTTGTTAATCACCCTGTCATCTCAGATTTTCTAAATATGCTTTACAGCCAAAGCTAGACAAGCATTTGTGTAAGTTTATCGATAGCCTAGCATAGCATTTTGTCCAGCTAGCAGCAGGTAACTTGGTCACGGAAATCAGAAAAGCAATAAAATTAAATTGTTTACCTTTGATGAGCTTCGGATGTTTTCACTCACGAGACTCCCAGTTAGATAGCAAATGTTCCTTTTTTCCCAAAATATTATTTTTGTAGACGAAATAGCTCCGTTTGTTCTTCACGTTTGGCTGAGAAATCACCCGGAAATTGCAGTCACGGAAACGGCTAAAGATATTCCAAATTAGCTCCATAATATTGACAGAAACATGGCAAACGTTGTTTATAATCAATCCTCAAGGTGTTTTCAAATATCTATTCGATAATATATCCGTAGGGACAATTCTTTTTTCAGTAGGACCGATTGGAGTAATGGCTACCTCTGTATTTTACACGAGAATCTCTCTGGGGGCATCAGGTGACCACTTGCGCAATGTATCCGCCTATGGCTATTCTTCAACATAAATGCGTAAAACTACGTCACAATGCTGTAGACACCTTGGGGAATACGTAGAAAGCGTAATCTGGTTGATAGCACATTCACAGCTCAATAGGGACTCATTGGAACGCAGCGCTTTCAAAATATGGGGCACTTCCGGATTGGATTTTTCTCAGGCTTTCGCCTGCAACATCAGTTCTGTTAGACTCACAGACAATATCTTTACAGTTTTGGAAACATTAGAGTGTTTTCTATCCTAAGCTGTCAATTATATGCATATTCAAGCATCTTGTCCTGACAAAATATCCCGTTTAAAACTCCCCCTAGAGTCGCAACAGGTTAAAAAGAAAGAATGCACTGGTGAGCTCAGGAACACAAAAAGGCCCGGAAGCTACGGAAAACAACAGTGGTGGATGACAGAAGAATTATTCCCTGGTGAAGAAAAAACCCTTCACAACAGTTGGCCAGATCAAGAACACCCTCCGCGAGGTAGGATTATCTGTGTCAAAGACAACAGTCAAGAGAAGACTTCACCAAAGTAAATATAGACAGTTTACCACAAGATGTAAACCATTGTTAAGTCTCAAAAACAGGAAGAGCGGACTAGAGTTTGCCAAACAACATCGACAAAAGCCTGTACAGTTATGGAACAACATCCTATGGACAGATGAGACAAAGATTGACTTCTACCAGAATGATGGAAAGAGAACAGTATGAATAATGGAAGGAACTGCTCATGATCCGAAGCATACCACCTCATCTGTTAATCATGGTGGAAGTAGTGTTATGGCGTGTGCATGTATGGCTGCCTACGGAACTGGTTCCTTTGTATTTATTGATAATGTGACTGCTGCAAAAGCAGCAGGATGAATTAGGGCTATATTATCTGCTCAGATTCAGCCAAATACTTCAAAACTCATTTGACGGTGCTTCACAGTGCAGATGGACAATGACCTGAGGCAGCGGTCTAAGGCACTGCATCGCCGTGCGAGAGGTGTCACTACAGACCCTGGTTCGATTCCAGGCTGTATCACAACCGGACGTGATTGGGAGTCCCATAGGGTGGCGCGCAATTGGCCCAGCGTTGTCCGGGTTAGGGTTGAAATTAACCTGTTCAGACTCTAGGGGCAGTATTTCATTTTTGGATAAAAAGACGTGCCCGTTTTAAGCGCAATATTTTGTCACGAAAAGATGCTCGACTATGCATGGAATTGATAGCTTTGGAAAGAAAACACTCCTCTGACGTTTCCAGAACTGCAAAGATTTTCACTGTGAGTGCCCTAGAACAAAACCTTCAGGCAAAACCAAGATGTTTCAGCAACCAGGAAATGAACAGGATTTCCGAAGCTACGTTTTCCATGATCTCATTATATGGCTGTGAATGCGCCAGGAATGAGCCTGCACTTTCTGTCGTTTCCCCAAGGTGTCTACAGCATTGTGACGTATTTGCAGGCATATCATTGGAAGATTGACCATAAGAGACTACAATTGCCAAGTGTCCCGCACGGTGTCCTGCGTGGAAATTGGTGCACAAAACTCAGCTACTGGTATTTTTCCATGCGATTCTGAGAACAAAGCAAGCTTCCAGGAACGGCATTTCAATGAAGAGATATATGACAAAACACCTTGAGTATTGATTCAAACAACGTTTGCCATGTTTCAGTCGATATTATGGAGTTAATTCGGAAAAAAGTTCGACGTGTAGGTGACTGAATTTTCGGTTAGTTTCGGTAGCCAAATGCATAGTAACAAAACGGAGCGATTTGTCCTAAACAAAGAATCTTTCAGGAAAAACTGGACATCTGCTATGTAACTGAGAGTCTTCTCATTGAAACATCTGAAGTTCTTCAAAGGTAAATTATTTTATTTGATTCCTTTGCTGGTTTTTGTGAATATGTTGCGTGCTAAATGCTATGCTAAATGCTAAGCTAGCTATCAACACTCTTACACAAATGATTGATTTTCTCTGGTTCAAAAGCATATTTTGAAAATCTGAGATGACAGTGTTGTTAAGAAAAGGATAAGCTTGAGAGCAGGCATATTTATTTCATTTCATTTGCGATTTTTAGAAATCGCTAACGTTGCGTTATGGTAATGAGCTTGAGGCTGTAGTCAGGAACCCGCATGCGGGGGGGGGTGCGTAGTATGAAGTTAAGGTTAAATTATATATATATTTTTTAATACTGCGAATGCAACCCAATACTTTTTAAAGGCAAAGAAGTGGAATGTTCTGCAATGGCCAAGTCAATCACCTGACCTGAATCCAATTGAGCATGTTATTTCACTTGCTGAAGGCAAAACGCCCCAAGAACAAGCAGGAACTGAAGACAGCTGCAACAAAGGCCTGGCAGAGCATCACCAGGGAGGAAACCCGGCATCTGGTGATGTCTATGGGTTCCAGACTTCAGGCAGTCATTGACTGCAAATGATTTGCAACCAAGTATTAAAACTCACAATTTAATTTATGATTGTTAGTTTGTCCAATTACTTTTGAGCCCCTAAAATTGGGGGGAACACATATAAAAAGTGTTGTAATTCCTATATTGTTCACCAGATTTGGATGTACTGTAAATACTCTCAAATTAAAGCTTAAAATACATCCTGTTAGGGATAGGGGGCAGTATTCGGAATTTTGGATGACTGAGGTGTTCAAAGTAAACTACCTGTTACTCAGGCCCAGAATCTAGGATATGCATATGCATGGTAGTATTGGATAGAAAACACTCAAGTTTCTAAAACTGTTAAAATTATGTCTGTGAGTATAACAGAACTGATTTTTCTGTAGACCTGCCAGCCAATTCCAAGCTTAAGTTATTGTAACCAAAGACTTCCACCTCCCAAATTGCAGTTCCTATGGCTTCCACTAGATGTCAACAGTCTTTATTCATGGTTTCAGGCTTGTATTCTGAAAAAGCAACAAGGAATAGTTGTTTATCCTCAGGAAGTCCCATGGCACTCATTGAGCGCGTGACCGAAGGAGCGCGACGCGTTCTTTTCCTTTCCTATTGAAAATAGTTAGCTCCGTGTGAAATATTATTGTTTATTTAGATATTAGAGTACCTAATAATGAATTAGAAATGTTGTTTGATTTGTTTGGATAAACTTTACTGGTAACTTTTGGAACTCCTATGTCTGCATTCTGAACGAGTGGATTTACTGAACTCAATGAAGCCTACTAAACGACCTATATCGAACAAAACGACCATTCATTGTGTTCCTGGGACTCTTGTGATTGCGATCAGAGGATGATTTTCAAAGGTAAGTCACTTATTTTATTGCTATTTGGGATTTAGTGCCGCCTGTGCTTGTTTGGATAATATGCTGTTGTGGGGGGCGCTGATCTCAGATAATCAAATGCTGTGCTTTCGCCGTAAAGCCTTTTTGAAATCCGACGATGCGTTTAGATTGCCAAGATTCTAAGCTAAAGATTCATGTATGACACTTGTATTATCATGAAGGTTTAATATGACGTTTTCTGTATTTTGAATTTGGCGCTCTGCAATTTCACCGGATGTTGTCGAGGTGGGTCGCTAGCGGGACCCCTGCGCCAGAAAGGTAAAATTAAAGTCTGTACTTCCATTGTGATGGCGTACAGAACCAAATTGATAATAACTTGGTCAAGATCCAAATATGTATGGACCTGACTGTACATACCCCAACCAGGATAGAGCTGCCGCTTTCAAGAAGCGGGACTCTAACCTCGACTGCACATCTCCTGGTAGACATGGTTGTGGTGTTTGCATTTTACACTATTTGTGGAAGAGACGTAAAGGTATCAACTGAAAGGTACCGGCTAGCTTATTGCTTAGGGACAATGAGGAGACATTGGGAACAGCTTTTGAGAGGAAAGATCAGTTAACAAGGTGAATGGGCTGGGTGGAGTAAAGAAGATGTATTGAGGAGAAATAGCACCTCAATCGCTCTCATACACAACAATACTATTACTATCTAAGCACAACCATACACAATCAAAAGCCCTTTCCTCATCTCAAAGTTCTGTCTGTAAACCTCACCCAGCCCATTGACTTTGACAGATTATTCAGATCATTGTCAATAGTAGCCCTTTGCAGGTGAATTTTGTAGACATGTCTTTGTATTGTGTTTTAACATTCTGCAGAGAGAAGAATGAGGTGGCTGTGTCATAACAAGGGTGGTTGTTGATCTTTGAGTCAATTGAGGTGACTGACATAGTATGAATATTATCCACTTATCCTGTGACCACAGCATTCATAATGCTAAAACGCTATGATCTTTCCTTCTATTAATCTGAGTATTTCAGTCCTTCAAATAGTTTACAGTAGGAGATCGAACGCCACTGCCCTGAGAGCGAACTAAATTCCAATGAGGCTTTCTTTGATCAAGATAATTTCCTCAGTATACTCATGCAAACCCAATCTGACAATATCATACACTGCATTTTAAAAAGGGCCCACTTGAGTGGAGGGATTAGATTTCGGATCATAGTCAGTAGAAAGTACATATGTGATCCTAGTTACATTTCTTTAACTTTTTTTTCTGATGTACTATTTGGCATGCATGCCATGGCATACAGTGCCTTCAGAAAGTATTCACACCCCTTGATTTTTTTCAACATTTTGTTAGTGTTACAGCCTGAATTTAATATGGATCAAATTAGATTCTGTGTCACTGGCCTACATACAATACCCCATAATGTCAAAGTGGAATTGTGACCAACCAGCTTGATTCGGTCTTATGTAGCAAAATTAGAAATGTATTTTTTTACATTGGATAAAAGTAGAGACTCAGAGCTAGAAAATGGTGTATCATAAACTACAGTTGATTAACAATGGTTAAGTAATTCTGCTTTGCAAGTTGATAAGCATGTAACCTCACTTAAAAACTGGCCCTTGAATATTTTGGTATACCTACTGGAGAGCTCTTCTTTGTCTACACCCATTCAGCATCATTCACACCCTCTTTTGCTTTAGCCCCACCGCTCTCTTTAACTTCTTCGATATAGGGGGCGCTCTTTTAATTTATGGATAAAAAACGTTCCCGTTTTAAACAAGATATTTTGTCACGAAAAGATGCTCGACTATGCATATAATTGACAGCTTTGGAAAGAAAACACTCTGACGTTTCCAAAACTGCAAAGATATTATCTGTGAGTGCCACAGAACTGATGCTACAGGTGAAACCAAGATGAAATTTCAAACAGGAAGTGCCCCAGATTTTAAAGGCGCTGTGTTCCAATGTCTCCTTATATGGCTGTGAATGCGCCAGGAATGAGCTTACACTTTCTGTCGTTTCCCCAAGGTGTCTGCAGCATTGTGACGTATATGTAGGCATATCATTGGAAGATTGACCATTTTACACTACATCTACCAGGTGCTCGCTTGGTGTCCTCCGTCGCAATTATTGCGTTATCTCCAGCTGTGTGTATTTTTCCATTTGCTTCCGAGGAGAAACCCAACTGCCACGAATGATTTATCATCGAATAGATATGTGAAAAACACCTTGAGGATTGATTCTAAACAACGTTTGCCATGTTTCTGTCGATATTATGGAGTTAATTTGGAAAAAAGTTTGGCGTTGTAATGACTGAATTTTCGTTTTTCTTTCTTAGCCAAACGTGATGAACAAAACGGAGCGATTTGTCCTACACAAATAATATTTTTGGAAAAAATGAACATTTGCTATCTAACTGAGAGTCTCCTCATTGAAAACATCCGAAGTTCTTCAAAGGTAAATTATTTTATTTGAATGCTTTTCTTGTTTTTGTGAAAATGTTGCCTGCTGAATGCTAGGCTTAATGCTATGCTAGCTATCAATACTCTTACACAAATGCTTGTGTAGCTATGGTTGAAAAGCATATTTTGAAAATCTGAGATGACAGTGTTCTTAATCCTACCCCCTACTTTTTCGAACATGTCGGGTGGAGGTAAGAGGTTAACAAAAGGCTAAGCTTGTGAGTGAATATATTTCTTTCATTTCATTTGCGATTTTCATGAATAGTTAACTTCTTAAGCGCACCCGACACGCAGGCGTCCCATCTAGCCATCTGGAAATGCAAATGCGCTACGCTAAATGCTAATAGCACTCGTTAAAAATCAAACGTTCATTAAAACACACATGCAGGGTACTGAATTAAAGCTACACTCGTTGTGAATCCAGCCAACAAGTCAGATTTTTAAAATGCTTTTCGGCGAAAGCATGAGAAGCTATTATCTGATAGCATGCAACACCCCGAAATACCCGAAGGGGACGTAAACAAAAAATTAGCATAGCCGGCGCTACACAAAACGCAGAAATAAAATATAAAACATTCATTACCTTTGACGATCTTCTTTGTTGGCACTCCTAGATGTCCCATAAACATCACTATTGGGTCTTTTTTTCGATTAAATCGGTCCATATATACCCTAAATATCGATCTATGGAAAGTGTGTGATCAAGGAAAAAACAGCTTTTTAAAACGC
This sequence comes from Oncorhynchus nerka, assembly GCF_034236695.1. Lineage (NCBI taxonomy): Eukaryota > Metazoa > Chordata > Actinopteri > Salmoniformes > Salmonidae > Oncorhynchus > Oncorhynchus nerka. The sequence goes on from NC_088408.1 coordinate 40,068,282, forward strand.
AACGTCATTTTTTAAAATTAAAAAAGTTGACGATAAACTTTCACAAAACACTTCGAAATACTTTTGTAATCCAACTTTAGGTATTAGTAAACGTTAATAATCTATCAAATTGATCACGGGGCGATGTGTATTCAATAGCTCCACGTCTTGAAATCATGTTCAGAAATTTCTACTCCAAAACATCCTGTCGGAGACCGGAAGGAATGGGCTCTCTCTCGCTCGTTTGACCAAGAAACAAAGGCCAGGCAAATGACAAGACTGGCGACATTGTGTGGAAGCTGTAGGACTTGCAATCTCAGCCCCATTTAATTTGCTTTCCAATAGACAATACATGCAAGTGGCGCATTGATATATTTTCCAGTTTTCAGTGATCAGATTTTCTTGCGCTTTTCGATGAAACGCACGTTCTGTTATTGTCACAGCCGTGATTTAACCAGGTTTAGAAACGTCAGAGTTTATTCTATCCACACATACTAATCATATGCATATACTATATTCCTGGCATGAGTAGCAGGACGCTGAAATGTTGCGCGATTTTTAACAGAATGTTCGAAAAAGTAGGGGGTAGGCTTAACAGGTTTTAATTAACGTTGCGTTATGGTAATGAGCTTGAGGCTATGATTACGCTCCCGAATATATGCATATTCTAGTTTCTGGGGCTGAGAAATAGGCTGTTTCAAATAGGTACGTGTTTTATCTAAAAACGAAAATACTGCCCCCTACACGCAAAAGGTTAAATAGAAACGTTGTTTGACTTGTTTGGACAAAGTTTAGCGGTAGCTTTTAGCTACTTTGTCTGCATGTTGAATGAGTGGATTAATGAAATCAATGGCGCCAACTAAACAGACTTTTTGGGATATAAAGAAGGATTACTACCATTTATGTTGTAGCTGGGACCTTTGGGATTGCAAACAGAGGAAGATCTTCAAAGGTAAGTGATTTGTTTAATCGCTATTTGTGATTTTGTGAAGCCTGTGCTGGTTGAAAAATATGTTAATGTGTGGCGCTGTCCTCAGACAATCGCATGGTATGCTTTCGCCGTACAACCTTTTTGAAATCTGACAACACAGTTGGATTAACAAGAATTTAAGCTTTTAAATGATATAAGACACTGTATGTTCAGGAATGTTTAATATTATGAATATTTATTTGAATTCTGCGCCCTCCAATTTCACCGGATGTTGTCAGCACGTGTCCCGCTCACGGAAAACACCTAGCCCTAAGAAGATTTATACTATGGGTGTGTTCGTAAATTTAATCTGGAGTACCAGAGTGTGCTCTGGACATTCGTAACCTCAGAGCATTGACAGATTGTCCGTTTGTAAATTCAGAGCGTTTCACTCTAGGAGTGTTCAGAGCGCACACTGGACTCTCTGTCTGTGGAGTGGGGTTGATCCGAGCGTTCTCACCTAACAACAGCAGTCAAGCACCCAAGCTAACTGGATAATGTTGGCTAGCTTGCTAGCTACTTCCAGACACAAATGAGAAAATAACTCACTCTGACCATTTTACTTGCCCTAGCAGGGCACACACTAGACAGTAGCTAGCAAGCTAGCCAACGTTGGCCAGTTAGCTTGGGTTCTTGACTGCTGTTAGGTGAGAATGCTCAGATCAACCCAACTCCTCAGCCAGTCTGACAATGCTCTGAGTTTACGAATGTCCAGAGCACACTGGCACTCCAGATAAAATGTACGATTCTAGTGTTAGACAAAATTAGAAATGTGTAATATCTGAAAATGTAGCTAGGTAGACTATCTTACCCATCCATATACATGGATGGACACTTCTCCCTCTCTGTCACGGATGCCATGGTTGCTCTTAGTTTGAAGATGTAATCCGGAGACAGGTGTTTCATACAACAGCCTTCTGTGTGTTCTCTTTTTGACTCCGTCTGCATATTTGCCATCAAACACTAGAATTTTCTCCATCTCCTTATCTAACATACTCTAATTTCACTGATTTCAAAACTCGGTCCACCAGAAAGCGGAGAGCAACACTTATGCAGTTCAACTACTTGATATCTTAAAAAAAGCCGCATTAGAAAGGATTACCAACACTTACTGACTAGTCCATGTTATAGACAGAAGCGTGCTACATGGCAGTCCAATCCAAACTCATCTCTCGGCATGTCATCCCACTCATTATCTCAACCAATCATGGCTAGCGGGAAGGTTGCCTCTTTTTCTGTGGCTAAACCAACTAGGCTCTTAATTTAACAATTTTATTCATATTTACAGAATGCATACACGTTTGTTATTAAGGCACATGAATGTTCACATGTTCCAGAAGGCATTTCTGCCTAAATGTTTACGTTCAAATGGCTCCCCTGTGAAGTAGTGTCCCGCGACATAGTCTCCTGAAATGAGTCACAATGATGTTTTTCTTAATTTCTACAAATTCATAAAAAATGAAAAGCTGAAATGTCTTGAGTCAGTAAGTATTCAACCCCTTTTATGGCAAGCCTAAATAAGTTCAGGAGTAAAAATGTGCATAACAGGCCACATAATAAGTTGCATGGACTCAATGTGTGTAACGATTTTCTTCCTCCTTCCTTTCTGATGAGGAGTATGAAGGATCGGACCAATGCGCAGCGTAGTAAGTGTTCATGTTATTTATTGGAACAGAAGCACTAAACAAAATAACAAAGAGAGTGAAACGAAAACGAAACAGTCTTGTAAGGTGCGCAGCAACACAAAACAGAAAACAACTACCCACAACCCATAGTGGGAAAACAGGCTGCCCAAAGTATGGTTCTCAATCAGAGACAACGATTGACAGCTGCCTCTGATTGGGAACCATACCAGGCCAAAACCAGAAATACACAACATAGAACAAAAACATAGAATGCCCACCCCAACTCACGCCCTGACCAAACTAAAATAGGGACATAAAAAGGAACTAAGGTCAGGATGTGACAATGTGTGCAATAATGGTGTTTAACATGATTTCTGAAGACTCAACAACAAAGACCAGGGATCTTTTCCAATGTCTCGCAAAGAAGGGCACCTATTTGGTAGATGGGTAAAAAAAATAAATAAAGCAGACCTTGAATATCCCTTTGAACATGGTGAAGTTATTATTTACACTTTGGATGGTGTATCAATACACCCAGTCACTACAAAAATACAGGCGTCCTTCCTAACTCAGTTGCCTGAGAGAATGGAAATCGCTCAGGGATTTCACTATGAGGCCAATGGTGACTTTAAAACAGTTACAGAGTAATGGCTGTGATAGGAGAAAACTGAGGATGGATCAACATTGTAATTCCTCCACAATACTTTTCACGCCTGCTCTCGTTCTCCCTCTCTGGCACTCGAGGACGCCAGGCTGCCCTTCATTATGCACACCTATCACCATCATTACGTGCAGCTGTGCAATGTTGGACTCACCTGGACTCCATTGTTTTATTGATTACCCCCTCTATATCTGTCTGCTCCTCAGTTTGTTACCTGTGTCAGCATTGATGTCGCTATTCTTTCCCCCTCCAGACGCTGTTCCTGTTCTGTTTCATGTCCGTTGTTTATTAAATGTTCACTCCCTGTACCTGCTTCTAGTCTCCAGCGTAGATCCTCACAGAATTTTGACACCACTAAAGGAAGCATCAAGGAGCTTTTGTTTTGGTTGGTAGCCTCGGGTCTAGGTGCTGTTGCCGATGGAACCACGGGTGCCTCAGCTAACTCATCAGGCTTCCTTGCCTTAGCTGACTCGAGAGGTCTTCTGCCTTGGGTTGGTTCGGCAGGTACCCCCCCACGTCATGATTCAGCCAGCCTGTCAGGCTCCCACGCCTCAGTGGGTTTGTCTGGCTCCCGCGCCTCAGCCGGCTCGCCAGGCTCCCACGCCTCTGCTGGGTCATAGGGCTTCTACACCTCAGCCAGCTTGTCCAGTGCCCATGCCTCGGCCGGCCGGCTCGTCAGTTCTGCCCAGGTGGGACACCGGGTGGCGACCTAGAGGGAGGGGCACTGTCAAGCCTGCTCCCGCTCTCCCTCTCAGGCGCTCGATGGCACCAGGCTGCCCTTCATTATGCACACCTGTCACCATCATTACACGCAGCTGAGCAATATTGGACTCACCTGGACTCCATTACTTTGCTGATTATCCCCTCTATATCTGTCTGCTCTTCAGTTTGTTCCCTGTGTCATCATTGATGTCTTTATTTCCCCTGTCCAGATGCTGTTCCTGTTCTGTTTATTAAATGTTCACTCCCTATACCTGCTTCTCGTCTCCAGCGTCGATCCTCACAATACTAACCTATTTGATTGAGTGAAAAGAAGGAAGACTGTACAGAATACAAATATTCCAAAACATGTATCCTGTTTGCAACAAGGCACTGCAATACAACACGTTACTGAGTACCACTCTCCATATTTTCAAAGCATAGATGTGGCTGCATAACGTTATCCTAGAGTAAACCCTGTGTCTGCTTTCCACCAGACACTGGGAGATGAATTCAACTTTCAGCAGGACAGTAACCTAAAACACGGACAAATGTACACAGGAGTTGCTAACCAAGAAGACAGTGAATGTTCCCGAGTTGACTTTTTACTTAAATCTGCTTGAAAATCTATGGCTAGCATTGATCAACAACCAATTTGACAGAGCTCGAAGAATTCTGAAAATAATAATTGCAAAATGTTGCACAATCCAGATGTGCAAATCAAATCAAATCAAATGTATTTATATAGCCCTTCGTACATCAGCTGATATCTCAAAGTGCTGTACAGAAACCCAGCCTAAAACCCCAAACAGCAAGCAATGCAGGTGTAGAAGCACGGTGGCTAGGAAAAACTCCCTAGAAAGGCCCAAACCTAGGAAGAAACCTAGAGAGGAACCAGGCTATGTGGGGTGGCCAGTCCTCTTCTGGCTGTGCCGGGTGGAGATTAATAACAGAACATGGCCAAGATGTTCAAATGTTCATAAATTACCAGCATGGTCTAATAATAATAAGGCAGAACAGTTGAAACTGGAGCAGCAGCACGGCCAGGTGGACTGGGGACAGCAAGGAGTCATCATGTCAGGTGCAAAGCTCTTAGAGACTCACAACTGTAATCGCTGCCAAAGGGGTTTCCAACATGTATTGACTAGGTGGTGTGAATACTTATGTAAATTAGATATTTCTGCATTTCATTTCAATACATTTGCAAAAATGTCTAAAACCATGTTTTCATTGTGTGTAGGGGGGTGAAAAGAAAAATATATATATATTTAATACATGTTGAATTCAGGCTGTAACACAATGTAATAGCATTGGTATCTTACGCGATCATTAGTATCTTAGAATCAAAATGTCAAAAAAAATCTACGACACATTCCACATGCTTATCAATGAATCGAAATTGTAGGTCTGTTCATTCATATAGAAATGCATGACAACCTTACCCAGATATTTCAGGTCTCTCCTAGCATGCATAAACATTAGCCCCCACATCTGTGTATTGCTGCATGTTGAGCCATAATCAATCCTGGCTGTAATGACTTTGAATGGTACAGTGATTAGCGCTCTCTCTCCAGACATTACCTGCCCCCAAAACAGATGGACTTAATGCAGCACCGGTAGCTAAAGCCTCTGTTTAAATAAATTAGCAGTAGGTGGGACCTTTAATTTTTTACGGTTCACTGCCCTCTCCATGGCACAGAGGTCTTCATAAAACAATCCATATCAATGTTCCTGTGACAGTGGGAGCCTGCAATCTACACCAGATGGCTACAGTCAGGGCCAGATGGATACAGCAGAGTTGTATTAGGTTGACTGGCGGGGTTAAATTGCTGTTTTGCACCGTAAAAGGACATGCTATTATCACATGGATAATACAAATCATTCTGGCCAATATTGACCTTTTTCATCAAGACATTTATAAGAATTGTTGGAAGGGACTTGAAGTAAATAAAACGTACAGGATTCTGAATTCCAGGGTAATCAGTTTCAATGTTTGCATAACCCTATCCCATAAGCACATTTTACGAGTAAATCAAGGGTGTTGTCCAGCATGAAACTATGCTACTTAATATTAAATACTACAAATGTGGAATTATTTTTTATTTTATAACTACTTGCGATACTGCCAGGATGTCATACTCATTTTGGCTTTTCATCTAGTAGAATATTGCATTCTAAATAGTATGGATTTTGGGTACGTATTTAATTTTTTTATATAGTTTGACATTTATAAAATGTAGTATGCTTTAAATGCCAGGATATCATACTCATTTCAAATTTTCATCTAGTAGAATTCTCGTCACACTATTGAGGAAGAGAATGTGTTTTGAGACCCATGTGTGTCTGACAACAGCTGTAATTCAGCTGATAATAAGATATGGGGATGTGCTACCGAAATAAATAAATTGCAGTAAACAATGCAATCGTGCGTTAGATGACGCATTCTAAGTAAGGGTGAGCCTATATGTCCTAATGTGTAAGCTGTTAACGTTTTATAGTATGTCAATTCTTGAAAATCAAGCATGGTTTAAATGTCCGGATATCATAGTAATTTTGGCTTTTCATCTAGTAGAATTTGCTACACACTGTACACATTTCGGGAATATTACAAACACAATGCACTGGAATATTTTAAGCAGGAAGCACCAGTGACTAGATCAATTAAAAAGTGGTCAGAGGAAGCAGATGCTAAGCTACAGGACTGTTTTGCTAGCACAGACAGGAATATGTTTGGGATTCCTCCAATGGCATTGAGGAGTACACCACATCTGTCATTGGCTTCATCAATAAGTGCCTTGATGACGTCGTCCCCACAGTGACCGTACGTACATTCCCCAACCAGAAGCCATGGATTACAGGCAGTATCTGCACTGAGCTAAAGTCTAGAGCAGCCACTTTCAAGGAGCGGGACTCAAACCCGGAAGCTTATAAGAAGTCCCGCTATGCCCTCCGACAAACCATCAAACAGGCAAAGCATCAATACAGGACTAAGATCGAGTCGTACTACACCGTCTCTGGCGCTCATCGGATGTGGCAGGGCTTGCAAATCATTACAGACTACAAAGGAAAGCATAGCCGAGAGCTGCCCAGTGACACGGATGAGCTAAACTACTTCTATGCTTGCTTCGATGCAAATAATACTGAAACATGCATGAGAGCACCAGCTGTAACGGAAGACTGTGTGATCATGCTCTCCACAGCCGATGTGAGTAAGACCTTTAGACTGGTCAAAATTCACAAGGCTGCAGGGCCAGACAAATTACCAGGACGTGTACTGCGAGCATGCGCTGACCGACTAGCAAGTGTTTTCACTGACATTTTCAACCTCTCCCTGTCCGAGTCTGTAATACCAACATGTTTTAAGCAGACCACCATAGTGCCTGTGCCCAAGAACACTAAGGTAACCTGCCTAAATTACTACTAACCCGTAACACTCATGTATGTAGCCATGAAGTGCTTTGAAAGGCTGGTCATGACTCACATCAACACCCTCATCCCAGAAACCCTAGACCCACTCCAATTTGCATACCACCCCAACTGATCCACAGATGATGCAGTCTCTATTGCACTCCACACTGCTCTTTCCCACCTGGACAAAAGGAACACCTATGTGAGAATGCTATTAATTGACTACAGCTCAGCGTTCAACACCATAGTGTCCTCAAAGCTCATCAATAAGCTAAGGACCCTGGGAATAAACACCTCCCTCTGCAACTGGATCCTGGACTTCCTGACGGGCCGCCCCCAGGTGGTAGGGATAGGTAACAACACATCCACCAAGCTGATCCTCAACACGGGGACCCCTCAGAGGTGCATGCTCAGCCCCCTCCTGTTCCCCCTGTTCACTCATGACCGCACGGCCAGGCACAACTCCAACGTCATCATTAAGTTTGCCGATAACACAACAGTGGTGGGCCTGATCATCAGGGGCGGCAGGGTAGCCTAGTGGTTAGAGCGTTGGACTAGTAACCGGAAGGTTGCAAGTTCAAACCCCCGAGCTGACAAGGTACAAATCTGTCGTTCTGCCCCTGAACAGGCAGTTAACCCACTGTTCCCAGGCCGTCATTGAAAATAAGAATTTGTTCTTAACTGACTTGCCTGGTTAAATAAAGGTAAAATAAAAAAAATAAAATAAAATCGACAAAAACGAGACAGCCTATAGGGAGGAGGTCAGAGACCTGGCCGTGTGCTGCCAGGACAGCAACCTCTCCCTCAATGTGATCAAGACAAAGGAGATGAATGTGGACTGCAGGAAGGAGAGGACCGAGCATGCCCCCATTCTCATCGACGGGGCTGTAGTGGAGCAGGTTGAGACCTTCAAGTTCCTTGGTGTCCACATCACCATCAAACTAAAATGGTCCAAGCACACCATGACAGTCGTGAAGGGGGCATGACAAAACCTATTCCCCCTCAGGAGACTGAAAAGATTTGGCATGGGTCCTCAGATCCTAAAAAGGTTATACAGCTGCACCATCGACAGCATCCTGACTGGTTGCATCACTGCCTGGTTTGGCAACTGCTCGGCCTCTGACCGCAAGGCACTACAGAAGATAATGCGAACCGCCCAGTACATAGCTGGGGTCAAGCTTCCTGCCATCCAGGACCTCTATACCAGGCGGTGTCAAAGGAATGCCAAATAATTTGTCAGACTCCAGCCACCCTAGTCATACTGTTCTCTTTGCTACCGCCCGGCAAGCGGTACCAGAGCACCAAGCCTAGGTCCATGAGGCTTCTAAACAGCTTTCCCATAATACTCCTGAACATCTAATCAAATGGCTACTCAGACTATTTGCATTTCCCCCCTCTTTTACACTGCTGCTACCCTCTGTTGTTATCATCTATGCATAGTCACTTTAATAACTCTACCTACATGTAGATATTACCTCAACCAACCGGTGCCCCCGCACATTGACTCTGTACCGACACCCCGGCAAGCGGTATATAGTTATTTTGTTACTGCTGCTCTTTAATTACTTGTTACTTTTATCTCTTATTGTTATCCGTATTTTTTGAAACTGCACTGTTGGTTAGGGGCTCGTAAGAAAGCATTTCACTGTAAGGTTGTATTCTGTGCAATTTTGATTTGAACCGGATAAAAGGGCTTCTTCAAGATTTGATAGTTCTCTCTGAAAGTGAACAAAAATTTACTTGAAGAAGCTTTTTGTTCTCCTTAAAATTATTGACTTTTTAATTGTACATCTTTGAAAACAGTTTGTTATTTGCAGCCTGCCGTACCTTTAGCTAAATAGCTAAGTGCTTTAGTAGGACTTGAAGTTATAGCTGACTGTCCGAACAGTAACATTAGCTACAGGGTTAACAGCTGATACCTGGTAAGCTTGCTATTGAGCGACAACTTCATATTTAACGTAGTTAGCTAGCTAGTTACTTGTTGTAAATACCAGGGCTTACGTTCACACTGTTGCAGGGTCTGATGACAATACCAACCAAACATTTGATTCTGTGGCAAACTTCCTGGGACATATTTGTGCTGGTAGGATGATTGCCTTAAAGGGGAATTTCCCCCTGGCTCTGCCATATAGTCATTACTATATTAACAACATTACCTTTTTGTCATAAACATTACAATTACCCAAACCACAAGCTAGAACTTGCACATTTGAATTTCACTGGTAGGATCATGAAGTTTCGAGTCACTGTCTATTGGTCTGCTGTGAACCATAAAGTCCGGCATTCCTAGTGAATGCTGATACCGCCCGCTAGGTAGAAGGGGCATGCCCACAAACTTCAATAATAATCAGTAATCTCAGAACTTCTCTAGGCAAGATTTTTTTTCAAAGCGTTTGTTTGTCACTAATGTTTGTAATCATGCCGTGTGGTTCTGTGCCTGGCTGTGCTAATTAAAACAAGTATGGAAATGTCTTAACTTTCACCGTTCTACCTACCAGAGATTCACCCTGATTCTGCTAATGGCTTGCAGCTATCAAGAATGATTCAGTGACCAAAGACTATCAAAGGGATTTTCAGGCAGAACTGATTGGGAACATGTTTGTTTGTTTGTTCTATCTTTCACTGACTTTAGCTAATGTAAGCTAGCTAATGTTACATGTTACTCTTATTTGGTATCTCCATTTGGTAGGCATCTATTACACCTTTGTCTGGAAAACACACATACTAAAAATAGAATTGGCAAGATATCTAACTCACTCTGTTTGTGTGTTGGTAGCAATAAATGAATGTGTATAAATTGAAAATGGTTGGTTAGTTGGTTCCCAGCCAGCTGGCTAGCAATCTTGCTGCCAATTTAGTGATGATAGTTAGCTAATAGCAAGCTGACAATATTGAAATGTCCGTGTTCGGTATGCTTAGCTAGCCAGTCTAATAGGAGATCAATACAATTATTGGGTTGGTTAAATTGTGCATTGTTCTGTATTTTGTTGTAGGTGGCACAGAATCTGATTCCAACAACATGCGCTTCCAACCTCTAGCTCTGCACTTGGTGAAGGTAAGTTGGCCAAAATATTAACAAGCTGACGGCTAATATTTATAGCTCAGTTTACAATAAGCATAGTATAAACATGAATTGGGTAGTGTTTGTATGGTTTGTGTTTGTGTTATGGGGTTGCAGGTGGTAAGAGGTAGCCTGAGGACCACAGAGTACCTTCCAGACCATGTCATCAATTTAGTCTACCCCTCTTCTCTTTTTACCTTTTCTTTTTGTAAAACGTAGGTTATCTGGAGTCATTCCGCAGTGCCCTGTTGAAAAAATCCCAAAGTCGAGGCATTTTGGGTACACAAGCATGAGGGAGCAGACACACTTTGCAGTTACGGAGCACAACAAGATTATGGGACAGGATCCAGCAATGGACATTGAAAGGTATAACATCAAGAATACAATAGTAATGATCAAAGGTAAAATGACTAAAAGTGTAATGACTTCTAAACTTCCAAAGATCCAACCAACCATTGATGAATAATAGTATACCTAGTTACACGTTGAAATGATGGTGTCCTTTGTTGGGCAAATCAAATGTCATTGTAGACCCAACCTCCTAATTTACTTTCACATACAGCTTGGGTAAGAAAAGTTAGTTACTTTCAACTATTCAATGTTATTTAGGTAGTCTACGCAGATGAGTATGGAAGCTGATCCATGTCAACTTCCATACTAGACTCTTACTGAAGTGCATTACCCCTCATATACCAGCAAGAATCGCTGTTCAGGCAGGAATCGTTGGACTGCCGCTTCACATTTTATTTTCAATATAACTCTTTTTTTTAGGTTGATGGCATGACGTTGAAACAATAATGTTGATTCAAAACATACCATTTTGATATCAACATTGGAACAAGGCCAAATAAAATGTCTTATCAAATATAAAATTCAACATAATTTCCACCACCCAGTGAATATAAGAATTTGTGAAATATTCAACATATACATAGTTCCTTTGATTATGTTTAGATTAGATCAATGTAATAATCTGATAGTCAGGTTAAATCAATGTATTATGTTGAAGGTTCACACTCATTTCAATGTTTAGAACACTGGTTGACATTAAATGAAAAGAGTACTGGTTGATGACTTTTTTGTTATCCAATTCATTTTTTGCATCGATTCCATGTCACAATACGTTGACAAATTACGTTGAAACAATGTTGATTCAACCAGTGTGTGCCCAGAGGGAAGGCTGTTCCAGCTCCACACGTATTAGTAAATAATAGACCAATTGCATTAAAGCACAGCTGGCTGGAAGCGAGGAGGCCACAGGCTTAGGAGCCCACGGGCTATGTTTATTATATTACCATTATATTACCATTAGTGGTACTGTCACACCCTGACCTGAGTATTCTTTGTTTTCTTTATATATTTTGGTTAGGTCAGGGTGTGACATGGGTGATGTATGTGTTTTTGTACTGTCTAGGAGTTTTGTAGGTTTATGGGGTTGTTTACCATCTAGGTGTTTATGTATGTCTATGGTTGCCTAGATTGGTTCTCAATTAGAGGCAGCTGTTTATCGTTGTCTCTGATTGGGAACCATATTTAGGCAGCCATCTTCTTTGGGTATTTCGTGGGTTATTGTCTACGTGATGTTGCATGTTTGCACTCAGTTTTGATAGTGGTTGTTTTGTTTGTTTGCTTAGTTTGTTTGCTTAGTGTACTTCGTGTTTTTCCGTCTTTTCATTAAAAGATTTATTCACATCACGCTGCGCTTCGGTCTCCTCACTACGACGATCGTGACAGGTACACCACTGAACAATATCAGAACGACTCTACAAAACCACCAAACTCTGGAAGATAATTCCACAAATGTTGTTACAAGTATTCACCCTTCCGTACATGTAGATGGTATACTTGTTTATGTTGGTATCATCAAAACGAATAAGGATGTTTGTTTGAGTTCAAATTTAAACTTCAAGTTAATGTTGTATTCACCTCCATCTCAACCAATAATCTAACTTGAATAGGATTAAATTAAAATCTAACTTTATTTGAAGTGCATTTAAAGCTTGATTTGATTTAGTGCTATTTTTTTACTTCGATTCTTTTGGGTTGAGATGGAGACGCGAATCCAACATATTAATCATTAATTCGTAGACTAACCGTATATTGAATTAAGAATGCTATCAAATATTAACATTTCAAGGAGATGTCTTCTATTTGGATAGTACAGACGTGCTCAAATTTGTTGTTACCCTTAAAGATCATTGAAATAATTCTTAATTCATCCTGAAAAGTGATTAAATTAAAAGCTATTTTATCATGTATACTTGCATGCCTTTGGTATGTCATAGAATATAAAGCAAAGAAGCTGTGAAAAGAGATTAATTATTGCTTATTCTACAAAGATATTCTAAAATGGCCAGGACACATTTTTTGGTACCCTTTATAAAAGAGAATAAATAATTTGATTTATAGTGATATTTCAAACTATTTAGTTTCTTTAATTAGTTTTGCATGTCTCCAATCTTGTAATCAGTCATTCAGCCTATTTAAATGGAGAAAAGCAGTCACTGTGTTGTTTGGTATCATTGTGTGCACCAGAGAATGGACCAGAGAAAGCAAAGGAGATATTTGTCTGAGGAGATCAGAAAGAAAATAATAGACAAGCATGGTAAAGGTAAATGCTACAACACCATCTCCAAGCAGCTTGATGTTCCTGTGACAACAGTTGCAAATATTATTAAGAAGTTTAAGATCCATAGAACTGTAGCCAACCTCCCTGGGCAAGAGGACAATCGACCCCAGATTGAACAGAAGGATAGTGTGAATGGTAGAAAAAGAACCAAGGATAACTGCCAAAGAGATACAAGCTGAACTCCAAGGTGAAGGTATGTCAGATTATGATCGTACCATCCATCGTTTTTTGAGCAAAAGTGGGCTCCATATAAGAATATCCAGGAGGACTCCACTTTTGAAAGAAAAATATATAAAAGCCAGACTGGAATTTGCTCAAATTCATATCGACAAGCCACAATTCGCCTGGGAGAATGTCCTTTGGACAGATGTCAAAAGTGGAGCTTTTTGGCAAGTCACATCAGTTCTATGTTCACAGACGAAAAAATTAAGCTTTCAAAGAAAAGAACACCATACCTACAATGAAACATGGAGGAGGCTTGGTTATGTTTTGGGGATGTTTTGCTGCACCTGGCACAGGGTGCCTTGAATCTGTGCAGGGCACAAAGAAATCTCAAGAATATCAAGGAATTCTGGAGCGAAACGTACTGCCCAGTGTCAGAAAGCTCTGTCTCAGTTACAGGTCATGGGTCCTCCAACGGGATGACCCAAAACACACAGCTAAAAGCACCTAAGAATGGATAAGAACAAAACATTGGACTATTCTGAAGTGGCCTTCTATGAGTCCTGATCTGAACCCTATCGAACATCTATGGTAAAAGCTGAAACTTGCAGTCTGGAGAAGGCACCCATCAAACCTGAGACAGCTGGAGCAGTTTGCTCAGGAAGAGTGGGCCAAACTACCTGTTAACGGGGTCGATGGAGAAGGAACAGTTTATTGCCCATATCACTTAACATCCTGCCTAGCAATAAAGATCTAATATTTAGAGAGAAGGAGGAGACCACCCAAATTGGGATATATAATTCTACCACTGCTGGAAATATGTTTTTTCTGTTCAGCTGTTCGATCCTTTGGGTGAATAAACTTGGTTGGAGTCAATTTCTTACTCAGATATTTAGAACCTATCTATCTTGACACTAGCCAAGACCCAAATGCAGACACAGGAGGCAGATGGTTGGAGATTAAGGTGTTTAATAATCCAAAGGGACTAGGCAAGAGAATGGTCGAGGACAGGCAAAAGGTCATGACCAGATCAGAGTCCAGGAGGTTTTTTATTTTATTTTTTATTTCACCTTTATTTAACCAGGTAGGCTAGTTGAGAACAAGTTCTCATTTGCAACTGCGACCTGGCCAAGATAAAGCATAGCAGTGTGAACAGACAACACAGAGTTACACATGGAGTAAACAATTAACAAGTCAATAACACAGTAGAAAAAAAGGGGGGAGTCTATATACAATGTGTGCAAAAGGCATGAGGTAGGCGAATAATTAGAATTTTGCAGATTAACACTGGAGTGATAAATGATCAGATGGTCATGTACAGGTAGAGATATTGGTGTGCAAAAGAGCAGAAAAGTAAATAAATAAAACAGTATGGGGATGAGGTAGGTGAAAATGGGTGGGCTATTTACCAATAGACTATGTACAGCTGCAGCGATCGGTTAGCTGCTCAGATAGCTGATGTTTGAAGTTTAGGGATTTAGGGATGATCAATGAGATACACCTGCTGGAGCGCGTGCTACGGATGGGTGTTGCCATCGTGACCAGTGAACTGAGATAAGGCGGAGCTTTACCTAGCATGGACTTGTAGATGACCTGGAGCCAGTGGGTCTGGCGACGAATATGTAGCGAGGGCCAGCCGACTAGAGCATACAAGTCGCAGTGGCGGGTGGTATAAGGTGCTTTAGTGACAAAACGGATGGCACTGTGATAGACTGCATCCAGTTTGCTGAGTAGAGTGTTGGAAGCCATTTTGTAGATGACATCGCCGAAGGTACAGAGTGGCAGGTAGGCTCGAGGTCAGGGCAGGAAGAATAGTCAGGCAGGCAGGTACAGAGTGCAGAACAGGCAAGGGCCAAAACCAGGAGGACTATAAAAAGGAGAAAAGGCAAAGCAGGAAAACAGGAAAAACCACTGGTAGGCTTGGACGTAGAAGATGAACTGGCACAGAGAGACAGGAAACACAGGGATAAATACACTGGGGAAAACAAGCTAAACCTGGAGGGGGTGGAGACAATAACGAGGACAGGTGAAACAGATCAGGGTGTGACACTAGCCATGTCTAAAGCAGAATATAATTATTTTTCATCATTTCATTGTTGATTTTCTATTCTATAGGCTAGGTGAATAACTATAACATCACTACAATTTCAATTACAAAAAATGGAAGCGAATAATGAAAACAATAATTTGCCACATTAAAACTAGACTTTTAATCAATCCAAAAATATGTGGCTAATTAAATCTGCTATGTGAAGTATGACTCGTGGGTATGTAGGTTTGGGGGAGGGTTTAGCAGTCAAGGGCCCAGATTTTTGAAGAGGGGTGCAATGAATTGAGAGTGCCAAACATTTGCGGCCAGTAACTATACATTTTGCAGTTGATCTACTAAGAACCAACATGGAAATGAGCACAGATGTGAGTTGTTCATTTGATTATGCAGTTTATAGAATTGAAGCCATGTCCACGATTTTAAGACCTTTTCCACATCTTAAATAACATGGGCAAACAATGTTACAAAACTTTGATAAACCAGTTGCAGTAGTGTAAAACATCTCTGCATACTCTCCTATTATTTTGCGCTCCTGCCTCCCAAAATGCAAAAACATATTGCTGGTTTTATATGCAGTAAATTATGGTAATTCACCATAGGTGTTATCTAAAGGTAAATATACATTGGAGAAACACAGGACAACAAAATACCATCGTTTATAAGTGAATTCGAGTTTGGAGCAGTCAGATTGCTTTTTATCCAATTTCTTCCGAGATTATTGTCAACCTGCCGTCAGACTAGTTTTGCGCCATCGCAGTAGGCGGCACCACTGACTAGAGGCCCATTGATGTTCTATTAAGAGACTAGAGGGATAGGCAACTACCCAGTGCTAGCCTGCAGCTCTCTATCTGCGAGTACCTTGAGGTGTCGGGAGATGGGGCTTTCCTCCGACAGTATTAAAATGTATTAAAATTCAGCTCTACATCCAAAACAGGCTGTGCAGCCCCGCAAACCTTAAGTAAATCTGGACCAAGGTGTACACAAATTATAGTGGGCCTGGTAATGTGCCACCTACAAACTGTGCCAAGAGGAGACTGCAGAGAAATGGATGACAAAAGAGAGCAGTCTTACATAACATTTTCAGAGGTTATAAATGTTTGGATGTGAAAATTGTCCTTATTTTAAGTTGGGAACCATTAGTCTCTTATCCTTACTTATCAGGAAAAATGACAGATTATTCAGTGTTCCAGAAAAGGTGATTGAAGGCAATGAGAAAAGTATAGCTAGTGACAAAATGAAATTAGTTGCAAAAATGTCTCTCTGCCCCATGGCAAAATGAGTAGAGCTGCAGAAAACATGATTTAAAACTACAAAATGTTCTCTACACCCCATGTGTAATAAATACACTTTCAAAAGTACATCTTTCTGTCTGCCATCAAGAGGGGGACCACTAAAAAAATTGCTCTTTTGGTGGGGGTCACCCTAACCAAATCTTACTTTAAAAAAAGTCTATAGCTGGCACTAACTCCACAATACTAACGTAGTTGACAGAGTGAAAACATGCATCCTGTTTGCAACAAGGCAATAAAGTCATACTGCAAAAACTGTGTCGAAACAATTCACTTTTTTTCCTGAATAAAAAGGGTTATGTTTGGGACAAATCAAATAAAGCACATAACTGAGTACCACTCTCCATATGTTCAAGAATAGTGGTGGCTGCATTATGTTATGGGTATGCTTGTAATCGTTAGGTACTGGGGAGTTGTTCAGAATAACTTCATTGGCATAGGGGGCAGTATTTTCACGTCCGGATGAAAAGCGTGCCCAAAGTAAACTGCCTGTTTCTCTGGCCAAGAAGCTAGGATATGCATATAATTGGTAGATTTAGATGGAAAACACAAAAGTTTCTAAAACTGTTAAAATTATGTCTGTGAGTATAACAGAACTTATTTGACAGGTGAAACCCTGAGGACAAACCATTCAGGAAAAAAACAATTTGAGGTCAGTGTGTATTCAATTGGTTTTCTATGGGAAACTATATTTATGAGGAGCCTGTTTGCAGTTCCTATGGCTTCCACTAGATGTCAACAGTGGTTTATGTTTTTCTTTTGAGAAATGAAGAAGTAGGGCTGTTCATTGTGAGTGTCAAGCCAAGTGGACTCTTCTGTGTGGCACGCGTGAACTGGAGCTCCACGTTGTTTTTATCCACGTTGTTTTTATCCGCTATTGAACACAGTATATTCCGTCTGAAATTTTATCGATTATTTACGTTTTAGGATATCTAAGGTTGGATTAGGAAAGTTGTTTTGAAATGTTTGGACCAAGTTTACAGGTCATTTATAAGATACTTTGTAGTCATGTTGGGAGAGTTGGAACCAGTTTATTTCTGAATCAAATGCGCCAAATAAATTTACATTTTGGGGATATAAAGAAGGAATTTATCGAACAAAAGGACCATTTGTGATGTTTCTTGGACATTTTGGAGTGCCAACAGAAGAAGATATTCAAAGGTAAGGCATGAATTATATTGTTATTTCTGACATTTGTGTCGCACCTGCCTGGTTGAAATCTGTTGTTCATGTGTTGGTATGCGGGGCGCTTTCCTCAGATAATCGCATGGTTTGCTTTCGCCGTAAAGCCTTTTTGAAATCTGACACGGTTGTATTAACAACAAGTTAAGCTTTATTTTGATATTTTGCACTTGTGATTTATGAAAGTTAAATACTTGATTTTGGCGCTCTGCAGTTTCACAGGATGTTGTCGAAGTGGGACGCTAGCGATCCGAAAGAAGATAAACAAGAAAATTAATGGAGCTAAGCACAGGCAAAATCCTAGAGGAATACCTGGTTGTCTGCTTTCCACCAGACACTGAGAGATTAATTCACTTCTCAGCAGGACAATAACCTAAAACACAAGGCCAAATGTACACTGAAGCTTACCAAGAAGACAGTGAATGTTCTGGAGTTATAGTTTTGACTTATCTGCTTGAAAATCTATGGCAAGACCTGAAAATGAATGTCTAGCAATGATCAACAACCAATTTGACAGAGTTTGAAGAATATTGAAAAGAATAATGGGCAAATGTTGCACAATCCAGGTGTGGAAAGCTCTTAAAGACTTACCCAGAAAGACTCACAGCTGTAATAGCTGACAAAGGTGATTCTAGAAAGTATTGACTCAGGGGGTTGAATACTTATCTAATCAAGATATATGTAATTTTTCATGATTGTTTTTTTACAAATGTTTGAATTTTTTACCCTTTGACATTACAGTATTTTGTGTAGAACATTGACAAAAAAATGTGGAAAAAGTCAAGGGGTATATATACTTTCTGAAGGCACATTGTTTTTGGCAAAATATCTCATGCGCAGTCAATTTGGCCTGTATCCCGTAGTCGCCTCTTCACTGTTGATGTTGAGACTGGTGTTTTGAGGGTACTATTTGATGAAGCTGCCAGTTGAGGACTTGTGAGGCGTCTGTTTCTCAAACTAGACACTCAAATGTACTTGTCCTCTAGCTCAGTTGTGTACCGGGGCCTCCCACCCCTCTTTCTATTTTGGTTAAAGACAGTTTACGCTGTTCTGTGAAGGGAGTAGAACACAGCAAGATCTTCAGTTTCTTGGCAATCTTTCGCTTGGAATACCCTTAATTTGTCAGAACAAGAATAGACCGACGTGTTTCAAAAGAAGGGTCTTTGTTTCTTGCCATTTTGAGCCTGTAAATGAACCCACAAATACTGATGCTCCAGATTCTCAACTCGTCTATAGAAGGCCCGTTTTATTGCTTCAGTTTCATCTGTGCTAACATAATTGCAAAAGGATTTTCTGATCAATTAGCCTTTGAAAATGATAAACTTGGATTAGCTAACACAACGTGCCATTGGAACATGGGAGTGATGGTTGCTGATAATGGGCCTCTGTACGCCTATGTAGATATTCCATAAAAAATCTGTCATTTCCAGCTGCAGTTGTCATTTACAACATTTACAATGTCTACAGTGTATTCCTGATCAAGTTGATGTTATTTGAATGAACAACAAAATATTTTTTCTTTCAAAAACAAGGACACTTCAAAGTCACTTCAAAGTGACCCCAAACATTTGAACAGTAGTGTTATATATATATATATATATAAAACATTCATATATACATATAAAACATTCATATATACACACACACACACACACACACACATATATACATACCTTTTTTTTAATATACCTTTATTATGCCCTGCAAACCCTACCACCCTCCCCCAATTGGAGTAAACAGACACATCTATTTTACAATAGTTGTATTGTGTTTGTTTTAGTCCTGGCCTTCCTCTATTTCCAGTTTGATTTCTATTTGTAACTGCTATTTCACAAAAGTTCTGAACCCATATACATTTTACAGACCCCATATGTTTTACATTTTTTATCTTGTTGTCATTAGTCCCACCCTTCAGCTCCATTCTACCCAACCCATCTATCTCTCTACAGCATCCATTTTGGATTTCTATTTTCCATATATTTTTCAACTGTGCTGTGATGCTTCACAAAAGTACTAAACCTTTCTATTCTCATAGTTTCTACAGATTGTAAATTAAAGATAGGCACTTTTGCTAAAATAATTATATTTTTGATAGATTGACTATGACTTTTCAAGTCAGCCAGTATTGATACCTGCAGCGCTAGTTCTCGATAAATGTTACAATTCTTCAGCCATTCCTGGGCCTGTGACCAAAAACGAACTAGATATGGACAGTACCAAAATAAATGATCTAATGACTCTGCCTCCTCGCAGCAAAATGTGTAGAGCTTGGAAGATTGTATCCCCCATATAATCCCCCATACAATAACATTACATTGGTTGCAAGAATTTAGTATAATAATTTAAATTGAAAAATTCAACGTTTTGAATCCGGCGTCGTTTTGCATGTCAATTCATAAACCATGTGCCATGGAATCGGTACATCAAAAATCTCTTCCCAATCTGTATGGCACAGCTGTCAACATCCTGGTCCTAGAAAGAAACGTTCCTATTTATGCTATTTTTATTCCTCCGCCAGATTGAATTATTTATACTGGGAAGACAGACCAGTTACCTACCTCTTCCCCCTGCCACATGCCTCTGCCATTTTTGGGGTAATGTTTGTCATCTTGGATTGAGCAGACATTTTTGTACAATTCTGATAACTCTACCATTCCAAAAACAAAATACAATTTTCAAAAATAATTCCCATAAATACAGGTATTTTATTAACCAGCACATTTGAGTTCAGCCATAATATTTAGGGTAATATTTGTTCTATCTTTTCAGGGCAATGAAATTGTAGCCAGCTCTGAAATGCTTGTTTAAAAAAGAGCGGGAGCAGGTGTGGCACAAAGGCAATTTTTGGATGAGTTTTTCTTAGTAATCTACTTGAGAACCATTTAGGGTTCAAGTAAAACTTTTGAATAAGTGAAGCTTCTAGAGAGAGGTTTAGTGCTTTTATATTAAATAATCTCAACCCACCCAATTCATATTCATTATATAGATAACACACTTTATCTTGTCTGGTTGCTATACATTACTTTTACCCATTTTATAAGAGAATCACTGAAATTGAACAAATCCAAGCATTTATGAATAAAATCCAGTCTTACTTTATCAAAGGCCTTTTCAAAATCCTCTATGGCTTCTTAGATGTTTCATGATGTTCTATTATTTCTAGTAGTTGTTATATATTAAGTATATTATCTCCAATGTATCGTCCATGTAAAAAACCTGTCTGATTAGGATGAACAATACCTGGAAAAAATGCTATGCATTTCA
Source organism: Oncorhynchus nerka (assembly GCF_034236695.1). Classification (NCBI taxonomy): domain Eukaryota; kingdom Metazoa; phylum Chordata; class Actinopteri; order Salmoniformes; family Salmonidae; genus Oncorhynchus; species Oncorhynchus nerka. Next base: position 40,089,261 of record NC_088408.1, read on the forward strand.
CTAGTATGTTTGCATCACAACATTGAAGTGTAAGAGGCCTCCAGTTTTTAAGATAGTCTGGATCTTTATATTTGCCATATGGGTCTTGTTTTAATAATAGTGAAATCAGATGTTCCTGCTGAGTACCTGACAGACTACCATTTCTATAGGAGTAGATAAAGCTCCATTGTTGGCATGTTTTGAGTATATAAAAAAGTGACGGCCTAGGAACAGTGTGTTAACTGCCTGTTCAGGGGCTTAGTGACAGATTTGTACCTTGTCAGCCCGGGGGTTTGAACTTGCAACCATTCGGTTACTAGTCCAACACTAACCACTAGGCTACCCTGTCGCCCCAGGTGTAAGGCCAAGGCCAAAAATGACAACCCACAGGAAGGCAGACCCCCAGAGCCAGGACTGTGCAGGCCAGCAGCTTGTGATTGCCTAAATAGATAACTCCAGTGACATCGGTAAGTTTTCAATACAGATTCCTTTTGTCGTACTGTATTCCATATAAGGCATCCAGACCTTAAGAAAGTTGCCCAATATACCTTTTGATCTTGCAATAAATCAAATCTAGTGACGCATAACTTGACATTTCTGCCATCCACTGTGACATTGTGGGAGGATAACATACCTTCCAATGGCAATGCATTTATTACCCACTATAAATGATAGGTAACAGAGTTTCTTCTGATAACAGTCTCCAGTAACTTACCTCATTTGCACACAATGCATATATACTTATTCTACTGTATTATTGACTGTATGTTTGTTTATTCCATGTGTAACTCTGTGTTGTTGTATGTGTCGAACTGCTTTGCTTTATTCTTGGCCAGGTTGCAGTTGTAAATGAGAACTTGTTCTCAACTAGCCTTCCTGGTTAAATAAAGGTGAAATAAATAAAGAAACAGTGAAGCCTGTAGAGCTGTTTATTACTGTGTCAGTGTGAAAGTAGGGAATTAGCTAAGGAAACGGACAGATCAACAACCTTACATTGATATACTGACTAATAAAAACGCCAGAATATCGGTCTTCAATCGTTTGGCTGCTGGTTTAATCGTGTGATTTAGGTCTAGTGTGACTGAGGAAAAAATAGCTAGCTAGCTAGCTAGCTCACTAACATTAGCCAACTCCCAAGCTCTCTGTCTCCAATGGTACATCAACTGATGAAAGCTAGCCAAGTTAATTTATTTCTGTTGAAACAGGACAAAACAAAGTCTACAAAACTTTCCCATACACACAACAGCTGTTAGCGATATGAGATGGCTATTATTAAAGCACTGACAGATAGCTAGAGGCTAGAGCTGAACTTGTGGTGGAAGCTACAAGCGAGCTAATTAATTCACTTCAATCGAGAGGGGATGAAACATTATGTTTACATGTCAGTTACACTACTAGCTCAGCACTGGGACACATTTTTATGTTATTTATTTTACCTGTATTTAACTAGGCAAGTCAGTTAAGAAGGTTACCCCGGCCAAACCCTATCCCGGACGACGACAAATTGTTTGCCTACCTATGGGACTCCCAATAACGTCCGGTTGTGATACAGCCTGGAATCAAACCAGGGTCTGTAGTGACACCTCTAACACTGGAATGCAGTGCCTTAGATTGCTGAGAGTGAGAGAGAGAGAGAGAGAGAGAGAGAGAGAGAGAGAGAACTACATATACAAGAGTATGTCGACACCCCTTCAAATTAGTGGATTAGGCTATTTCAGCCACACCCGTTGCTGACAGGTGTATAAAATCAAGCACACTGCTGTGCAATCTCCATAGACAAACTTTAGCAGTAGAATGGACATATTGAAGAGCTCTGTGACTTTCAATGTGGCACCATCATAAGATGCCACCTTTCCTACATTTGAGTAATTTAGCAGACAATCTTTTCCAGAGTGAATGAAATTTTTTTGGTACTTTTTCCCATACTGGTACCCCGTGGGAATCAAATCCACAACCCTGGTTTTGCAAGCACAATCCTCTAACAACTGAGATACATGCAACCTCAAGTCAGTTTGTAAAATTTCTGGCATGCAGGAGCTTCCCCGGTCAACTGTAAGTGCTGTTATTGTGAAGTGGAAATGTCTAGCTGGAACAACGGCTCAGACGTGAAGTGGTAGGCCACACAAGCTCACAGAATCAGACTGCCGAGTGCTGAAGAGCGTAGCACATAAAAATGGTCTGTCCTCGGTTGCAACACTCACTCCTGAGTTCCAAACTGCCTCTGGAAGAAATGTCAGCACAAAAACTGTTTGTCGGGAGCTTCATGAAATGGGTTTCCATGGCCGCGCAGCCGCACGGAAGCCTAAGATCACCATGCTCTGTCACGGTTTTCTGAGGGGCTCTGGCGCCTCTGGGCTGAGGGGCTCTGGCGCCTCAGACTCCGGCAGCAGCGCCGAAGAGGCAGGAGACTCCGGCAGCAGCGCCGGACAGGCGGGAGACTCCGGCAGCAGCGCCGGACAGGCGGGAGACTCCGGCAGCAGCGCCGGACAGGCGGGAGACTCCGGCAGCAGCGCCGGACAGGCGGGAGGCTCCGGCAGCAGCGCCGGACAGGCGGGAGGCTCCGGCAGCAGCGCCGGACAGGCGGGAGGCTCCGGCAGCAGCGCCGGACAGGCGGGAAGCTCAGATGGCGCTGGGCAGACGGGAAGCTCAGATGGCGTTGGGCAGACGGGAAGCTCCGGCAACGCTGGAGAGGAAGGCTCTGGCAGCGCTGGACTGAGGGGCGGGAGCTCTGGTAGCGCCGAACAGGCGGGAGACTCCGGCTGCGCTGGAGAGGAGGAAGGCTCTGGCAGCGCTGGAGAGGCGGGAGCCTCTGTAAGGATGAGCCGGAGAGACAGCCTGGTGCGGGGGGCTGCCACCGGAGGGCTGGTGCGTGGAGGTGGTGACGGATAGACCGGACCGTGCAGGCGCACTGGAGCTCTTGAGCACCGAGCCTGCCCAAACTTACCCGGTTGAATGCAGGCAAACCGGGGACACCGTGCGCAAGGCTGGTGCCATGTAAGCCGGCCCAAGGAGATGCACTGGAGACCAGATGCGTAGAGCCGGCTTCATGGCACTTGGCTCGATGCCCACTCTAGCCCGGCCGATACGCGGAGCTGGAATGTACCGCACCGGGCTATGCACCCGCACTGGGGACACCGTGCGCTTCACAGCATAACACGGTGCCTGCCCGGTCTCTCCACAGGCACAGGAAGTTGGCGCAGGTCTCCTACCTGACTTCACCACACTTCCTGTGAGCCCCTCCCCCCCAAGACATTTTTGGGGCTGACTCTCGGGCTTCCTTGCCAGCCGTGTTCCCTCATATCGCCGGCTCCTCTCTCCAGCTGCCTCTGCTCTCCTAGCTGCCTCCACCTGTTCCCATGGAAGGCGATCCTTTCCCGCCAGGATCTCCTCCCATGTGTAGCAACCCTTGCCGTCCAATACATCGTCCCATGTCCATTCCTCTTTGCGCCGCTGTTGCCCGTTACCACGCCGCTTGGTCCTGTTGTGGTGGGTGATTCTGTCACGGTTTTCCTTAGGTGAAAGAGAGTCAGACCAAAATGTGGCGTGGCTATTGCGATCCATGTTTAATGAAACAAAGTAAACACGAATCAAATACAAAAACAATAAACGTAACACGAAAACCGAAACAGCCTAATACTGGTGCAAAGTAACACAGAGACAGTAACAAGGACAATCACCCACAAAACCCAACACCAAACAGGCTACCTAAATATGGTTCCCAATCAGAGACAATGACGAACACCTGCCTCTGATTGAGAACCATATCAGGCCAAACATAGAACTAGACAAACTAGACATGTAACATAGAATGCCCACTCAGCTCACACCCTGACCAACCAAAACATAGAAACATACAAAGCAAACTATGGTCAGGGTGTGACATGCGCAATGCCAAGCGTTGGCTGGAGTGGTGTAAAGCTCGCCACCATTGGACTCTGGAACAGTGGAAAAGCGTTCTCTGGAGTGATAAATCACCCTTCTCCATCTGGCAGTCTGACGGATGAATCAGGGTTTGGCGGATGCCAGGAGAACGCTACCTGCCCGAATGCATAGTGCCACCTGTAAAGTTTTGGGGCGGAGGAATCAAATCAAATGTTATTTCTCACATGCGCCAAATACAACAGGTGTAGACCTTACAGTGAAATGCTTACTAACAAGCCCTTAACCAACAATGCCTTTGTTTTCAGGAAGGCTTCAAACAACCATGTAGCTGGAGACTGCAACCATAAAACTGTCCGAGGTCGCTGACCCTCTTTTTCCAGACCATAGACTATTATAAGGCAATTTATTCCATTCTCCTGAAGCTGATTACAGGAAGAAAATGGTGAGCATTCTCAAATGGTGACAAACCCAGAAGCATACAATTAGTCATTGCCTCTGTATTATAGAAGAGCTCCCAAGAGGAATGTTCACTCTGTCATGTGTTCATTATTTCTCCCTCTTCTTCAATTCTTAATGCTGCATTACTGTGGCCTTCTGTGTTCCCCCTGCCTCCCTGATTTATGTTGGACAATGGGTCCATATCAATTAAATGGCTAGGGCTCTTAGAACAAAAGGAATTGTCCGCATGTGCATCATCTTCCTTTTAAAGGCCCAGTGCAGTCAAAACTTGACTTTCCTAGGTGTTATATATTTTTCTACACTATGAGGTTGGAATAATATTGTGAAAATTATGATAATGCCCTTTAAGTGTAAGCTGTTTGAAAAGACCACCTGGAATTTTAGTCTGTTTTGGTGGGATGGAGGTTTTGGTAAATTTAGTTAATAGACCAATAAGAAAGAGTACCAAACCTTTCTGCCTATCCCATTCCCAGACGGTCCTAGCAAAATTATTGCTTGAGAAATGTCTAATAGCTAATAAGCCATTTTTGTTTATTTTTGACCATTTTAATTGATAACAGGGTACTTATTTGTTACCCAGATAATTTGATATTGCGATTAAAAGCGACTGCATTGGACCTTTAATCTTTTTTAATGACCTAAAAACTTTGCCATTTTCCTAATGGGGTCCTTTTCCGTCATTAACTAAAGGTTAAAAATTGATACACCATCCATAGCCTAATTAATAACTTTACCATGCTCAAATGGATATTCAGCGTCTGAATTTTTTTACACATCTACCAATTTGTGTCCTTCTTTGCAAGGCATTGAAAAACCTCCCTGGTTGTTGTGATTGACTCTGGCCTTCAAATGATGTGACATGTTAAGCAAATGTTACTCCTGAAGTTATTTAGGCTTGCCATAACACAAGGGTTAAAAACTTCTTGTCTCTAGATGTTTCAGCTTTACGTTTTGTTCTTATATTTTTTTTAATTGAAATTATAGAAACAAGATTCATCTTTGACATTATGGGGTATTGTGTGTAGATCAGTGACACTAAATCTCAATTTAATACATTTTTTAAAATCAGCCTGCAACACAACAACGTATGTATTAAAAATAAAAACAAAAATACTTTATTTATATAAATATTCAGACCCTTTGCTATGAGACTCGAAATTGAGCTCAGGTGCATCCTGTTATCAGGTAAGACCCAAGTGCAGACTGTAGAAGTAACAATGTTTATTGTAACAGGGGCAGGCAAACAACAGGTCAAGGCAGGCAGGGGTTGATAATCCAGAGTAGTGGGGACAAGGTACAGGATGGCAGGCAGGTCCAGGGTCAGGCAGGTGGGCTCGGAGTCAGGACAGGCAGGGGTCAAAACCAGGAGGGCGAGAAAAAGAGAGACTGGAAAAAGCAGGAGTTGAGACACAAAACGCTGGTAGGCTTGAACAAACAAGACGAACTGGCACAGACAGAACACAGGTATAAATACCCCCTGGAGGGGGCAGGTGAAACAGATCAGGGCTTGACACCTTAAGATGTTTCTACTACTTGATTGCAGTCCACCTGTGGTAAATTAAATTGATTGGACATGATTTGGAAAGGCACACACCTGTCTATACAAGGTCCCACAGTTGAGAGTGCATGTCAGAGCTTAAACCAAGTCATGAGGTTGAAGCAATTGTCTGTAGAATTCTGAGACAGGATTGCGTCGAGGCAGAGCTCTGGAGAAGCGTACTAACAATTTTTTGCAGCATTGAATGTCCCCAAGAACAAAGTGGACTCCATCATTCTTAAATGAAAGAAGTTTGCAATCACCAAGACTCTTCTCACAGCTACCCACCTGGCCAAACTGAGCAATTGGGTAAGAAGGGCCTTGGTCATGGAGGTCACCAAGGACCCGATGGTAATTCTGACAGAGCTCCAGAGTTCCTCTGTGGAGATGGGAGAACCTTCCAGAAGGACAACCATCTCCGCAGCACTCCAACAATCAGCCCTTCATGGTAGAGTAGCCAGACGGTAGCTACTTCTCAGTAAAAGGCACATGACAGCCCTCTTGGAGTTTGCAAAAAGGCACCTAAAGGACTCTCAGACTAAGAGAAACAAGATTCTCTGGTCTGATTAAACCAAGATTGAACTCTTTAGCCTGAATGCTATGCGTAACATCTGGAGGAAACCTGGCACCATCCATATGGTGAAGCATGGTGGTTGCAGCATCATGCTGTGGGGATGTTTTTTAGCGGCAGTAACTGGGAGACTAGTCAGGATCGAGGGAAATATGAACAGAGCAAAGTACAGTGAGATCCTCAATGAAAACCTGCTCCAGAGCGCTAAGGACCTCAGACTGGGGCGAAGGTTCACCTTCCATCAGGATAACAACCCTATGCGCACATTCAAGACAACGCAGGAGTTGCTTCAGGACAAGTCTCTGAATGTCCTTGAGTGGCCCAGCCAAAGCCCGGACTTGAACCCAATCGAACATCTCTGGAGAGACGTGAAAATAGCTGTGCTCCCCATCCAACCTGACAGAGCTTGAAAGGAGAAGAATGGTAGGAACTCCCCAAATACAGGTGTGCCAAGCTTGTAGCGTCATACTCATGAAGACTCGAGGCTGTAATCTCTGCCAAAGAGGCTTCAACAAAGTACTGAGTAAATTTATTTAAATGTAATATTGCTCATTTCCAGAGGCATCACTACAGGCGCTGGTTCGATTCCAGGCTGTATCACACCCGGCCGTGATTGGGAGGCCCATAGGGCGTTGCACAATTGGCCCAGCAGAGTCCGGGTTAGGGTTTGGCCGGGGAAGGCCGTCATTTTGTTCTTAACTGACTTGCCTAGTTAAATAAAGGTTAAATAAAAAAGACTGTTTGCAAAAATTATTTTTTTGATGAAGAAAATGTCTGCTTCTAACGTCGTTACAAGTTACGTCGATATTCGTTCTTAATTGGCTCGATAATGTTATGGATAAATGTGGCAACTCCTTTGCTGTGAAAAAAGGGCTAGTTTTCAGGCCATTTGGCAGGTTTTGAGTGGTCATTGGCCTGGAAATTAGAGCTAGACCTGACAACCCTGATCTGCCTGGGAAAGGAAAAGACAGAAAAAAGTTTGGAAATTATGTTTTTTGTTAAAAGGAGGACACCAAGCGACATCAACATGGAAATGGTTACAGAAATGGTAGCACAACCTTGAAGCAGTCTTATTAGTGTATAGAGAACACATGCACTGCTTCCGTAGCTAGCTGGCTCGCTAGCTATGCTAGCCTGCTGTAGCACATATCTAGCTAGCTAACGTTAGCTATATTGTTGTGTAACAACCAACAACCACTAGAAAATAGCTAGCTACTAACACCATTTAACGGTAAAAAAATTGGATTTTTTTGTATGAAATTACAGGTTAGCTAGCAGTTTAGGCCAGTTAGCTAGCTAGCAAGCTAGTTTATTTTTGCTAACAAAGATACCAGGGCTAACATTAATTTTAGATAGTTAGACTAGCAGTAGTTAAAACTTTTTGTTGTTGTATTAGCTAGCTATACTAATATTCAAATCATGTTATTGTGCTAATGATGCTTTTCTGTTTTCATAATTGGCAATTTGTCAGCTGAATACCAACTAATGGAGATTGGAGTAAGAGAAACTAAAAGTGAGTTACTCCCATTTAGACTTGAACAAACCAGTTCCACATCCCAAAATGTTCACATCCCAAAAATGATTTTTATGAATGTTACTTCTGTCAAGCCAGTTTTCACATATTGTTATCACAATGGTAATGTGTGTCACTGTTCTCAAAATAAATATGAATTATTGAAGTGATTGCTACTCACATGCCATAACATAACAAGCAATAACCTGGCAGTAGAGAGAAATATAAATGGTTTAAGTTGTGGGATTCTATTAAAACCCCAGTTGACTTTATCTTCTCATATGCGGCAGCAAACATAAACTACCATTCAAAAGTTTGGGGTCACTTAGAAATGTCCATTAAAATAACACTTTTTTGTCCATTAAAATGACATCAAATTGATCAGAAATACAGTGTAGACATTGTTAAAAATCGCGCAACATTTCAGCGCCCTGCTACTCATGCCAGGAATATAGTATATGCATATGATTAGTATGTGTGGATAGAAAACACTCAGACGTTTATAAAACTGGTTAAATCACGGCTGTGACTATAACAGAACGTGCGTTTCATCGAAAAGTGCAGGAAAATCTGATCACTGAAAATGGAAATAAATATCCTTGCGCTACTTCCAGGAAGTGTTCAAAGTGAACCGAATTAAATGAGGCCGAGGTTGCAGTGCCTACAGCTTCCACACGATGTCTAGAGTCTTGTCATTTGATTCGGCTTTGATTCTTGGTCAAACCGACACAAGGGAACCGATTACCTCCGGTCTCTGACCGGATGTTTTGGTCGAGCTCTCTCCAAGACATTTTTTCGAGACGGACATCTATAGAATTTACATCGCCTCCTGATGAATTTTATCGCTTATTAACGTGTACTAATACCTAAAGTTGCATTACAAAAGTATTTCGAAGTGTTTTGTGAAAGTTTATCGTCGACTTTTTGAATTTTAAAAAAATGACGTTACGTTATGAAACGCTATTTTTTTTCGTTTATCACACAGTCTACATAGAACGATATCTAGGCTATATATGGACCGATTTAATCGAAAAAAAGACCCAATAGTGATTATGGGACATCTAGGAGCGCCAACAAAGAAGATGGTCAAAGGTAATGAATGTTTTATATTTTATTGTGCGGTTTGTGTAGCGCCGAATATGCTAATTATTTTTGTTTACGTCCCCTGCGGGTCTTTTGGGGTGTTACATGCTATCAGGTAATAGCTTCTCATGCTTTCCCCGAAAAACATTTTAAAAATCTGACTTGTTGCCTGGATTCACAACGAGTGTAGCTTTAATTCAATACCCTGCATGTGTATTTTAATGAACGTTTGAGTTTTAACTAATACTATTAGCATTTAGCGTAGTGCATTTGCATTTCCAGAGCTCTAGATGGGACGCCTGCGTGCCAGGTAGGAGCAAGAGGTTACAATAAAGTGGCAAGGGGAATCACCAATATAACCCTGTTACACTAGCTTTAAAAAGCATTGTTCACAGTAAGTTTTTATTGCTCTATGAATTCACTTACTGGAAATATAGATATAGTTTTGAATCTGAAACATGTGTTTAAATAGTTTTTGACCTTGTTTGTTCATGAAGAACAAATACTAATGAGAATTGTTCTGTGGTTTTAGGAGCGATAAGAAAGAACACCTCCACAAAAGAGGCAACAGAGAGGAACCTCCAAGAGGTGGTCGCAAAATTTCTGAAGGGAGCTGCTGACAGAGAAGTCAGGCCAATTGAAGAGGCTCAAGAAACGATTTTCTGTTTGTCTGTGAATATTGTATTGTACTATACATACACATTATTTTGTACTCCATGACATGATTTTCTGTAATAGCAATTAGAAAGCCTAAATCTTATATATATATAAATATATATATATATATATAGTTATTTTATTATTATTACTAATTGTATAATACTTATTTAAAAAAGTATCAAATGTATATTCATTGTTACCATGTATTCAATATTTGTCACGCCCTGACCGTAGAGAGCTTTTTATGTCTCTATTTTTGGGTTGGTCAGGGTGTGATTTGGGTGGGCATTCTGTTCTTTTTCTATTTCTTTGTTTTGGCCGGGTATGGTTCTCAATCAGGGACAGCTGTCTATCGTTGTCTCTGATTGAGAACCATACTTAGGTAGCATTTCCCCACAGGGGTTTGTGAGTAGTTGATTTCTGTTTAGTGTTTTTCACCTTTCAGGACTGTTTCGGTTATTCCCTTTGTTATTTTTGTATTTAGTGTTCAGTGTCAATAAACAAACATGAACACGTACCACGCTGCACCTTGGTCCTCACCTTCTTCTAACCAACAGCCATTACAATATAGATATTTTTATATTGTAATGCGTTGTACAATAAATTTGCAATGATTATTGAGAGTGGTGTACATTATTTTGGATTCATTACTGTGTGGACAGATACTAATAATATGAAGGGAGGACCGACCTTTGGCCGCAAACAAATACTTATTATGAACCAGCGGCCCGGTAGCGGATCTCTGTCGGGAAAGTGCCGGTGGTCCGCTGGAAAAACTAGCAAAACGCAGGCGGTGCCCGCCGGTGGGCCGCTAACTTTGACTCTGGTTGATCGCTACTGGCCCGCCGGCAATATGTATGCAGGGTGGTTTTCACTTTCTCTGTTATTATCAGATAAGCTAAAGCTACAGTAAGAGGAGAGAAATGGTCTACAATGCTGGTCACATCAATATTTTTTATTTTGACATTTCGGAAGTGATATTTGGCTGTAAAGGCTAGTATGAGGGTCAAGATGTACAGTTGAAGTTGGAAGTTTACATACATCTTAGCCAAATACATTTAAACTCAGTTTTTCACAATTCCTGACATGTAATCCTAGTAAGAATTCCCTGTTTTAGGTCAGTTAGGATCACTACTTTATTTTAAGAATGTGAAATGTCAGAATAATAGTAGAGCAAATTATTTATTTCAGCATTTATTACTTTCTCCACATTCTCAGTGGGACAGAAGTTGACAAACACTCAATTAGTATTTGGTAGCATTGCCTTTAAATTGTTTAACTTGGCTCAAATGTTTTGGTTAGCCTTGCACAGGCTTCCAACAATAAGTTGGGTGAATTTTGGCCCATTCCTCCTGACAGAGCTGGTGCAACTGAGTCAGGTTTGTTGGCATCCTTGCTCGCACACGCTTTTTCAGTTCTACCTACACATGTTCTCTATGATTGAGGTCAGGGCTTTGTGATGGACACTCCAATACCTTGACTTTGTTGTCCTTAAGCCATTTTGCCACAACTTTGGAAGTATGCTTGAGGTCATTGTCCATTTGGAAGACCCATTTGCAACCAAGCTTTAACTTTAACTGATGTCTTGAGATATTGCTTCAATATATCCACAATTTTCCTCCCACATGATGCCATCTATTTTGTGAAGTGCACCAGTCCCTCCTGCAGCAAAGCACCCCACAACATGATGTTGCCACCCCCACGCTTCACCGTTGGGATGGTGTTTTTCGGCTTGCAAGCCTCCCCTTTTTCCTCCAAACATAACAATGGTCATTATGGCCAAACAGTTATATTTTTGTTTCATCAGACCAGAGGACATTTCTCCAAAAAGTACGATCTTTGTCCCCATGTACAGTCGCAAACCGTAGTCTGGCTTTTTATGGCGGTTTTGGAGCAGTGGCTTTTTCCTTGCTGAGCGGTCTTTCAGGTTATGTCGATATAGGACTCATTTTACTGTGGATATAGATACTTTTGTAGCTTTTTCCCCAAGCATCTTCACAAGGTCCTTTGCTGTTGTTCTGGGATTGATTTGCACTTTTCGCACGAAAGTATGTTAATCGCATCTCCTTCCTGAACGGTATGACAGCCCATGGTGTTTATACTTGCGTACTATTGTTTGTACAGATGAACGTGGTACCTTCAGGCGTTTGGAAATTGCTCCCAAGGATGAACAAGACTTGTGGAGGTCTACAATTTTTTTCAGAGGTCTTGGCTGATTTCTTTTGATTTTCCCATGATGTCAAGCAAAGAGGCACTGAGTTTGAAGGTAGGCCTTGAAATACATCCACAAGCACACCTCCAATTGACTCAAATTATGTCAATTAGCCTATCAGAAGCTTCTAAAGCCATCACGTAATTTTCTGGAATTTTCCAAGCTGTTTCAAGGCACAGTCAACTTAGTGTATGTACACTTCTGACCCACTGGAATTGTGATACAGTGAATTGTCAGTGAAATAATCTGTCTGTAAGTCAAATCAAATCAAATGTATTTATATAGCCCTTCTTACATCAGCTGATATCTCAAAGTGCTGTACAGAAACCCAGCCTAAAACCCCAAACAGCAAGCAAGGTGTAGAAGCACGGTGGCTAGGAAAAACTCCCTAGAAAGGCCAAAACCTAGGAAGAAACCTAGACAGGAACCAGGCTGTGAGGGGTGGCCAGTCCTCTTCTGGCTGTGCCGGGTGGAGATTATAACAGAACATGGCCAAGATGTTCAAATGTTCATAATTGACCAGCATGGTCAAATAAGAATAATAATCACAGTAGTTGTTGAGGGTGCAGCAATTCAGCACCTCAGGAGTAAATGTCAGTTGGCTTTTCATAGCCGATCATTAAGAGTATCTCTACCGCTCCTGCTCCTGCTGTCGCTAGAGAGTTGAAAACAGCAGGTCTGGGACAGGTAGCATGTCCAGTGAACAGGTCAGGGTTCCATAGCCGCAGGCAGAACAGTTGAAACTGGAGCAGCAGCACGGCCAGGTGGACTGGGGACAGCAAGGAGTCATCATGCCAGGTAGTCCTGAGGCATGGTCATAGGGCTCAGGTCCTCCGAGAGAGAGAAAGAAACAGAGAACGAGAGAATTAGAGAGAGCATACTTAAATTCACACAGCACACTGGAAAAGAAAGGAGAAGTACTCCAGATATAACAAACTGACACTAGCCCCCCGACACATAAACTACTGCAGCATAAATACTGGAGGCTGAGACAGGAGGGGTCAGGAGACACTGTGGCCCCATTTGATGATACCCCCGGGCAGGGCCAAACAGGAAGGATATAACCCCACCCACTTTGCCAAAACACAGCCCCCACACCACTAGAGGGATATCTTCAACCACCAACTTACCATCATGAGACAAGGCCGAGTATAGCCCACAAAGATCTCCGCCACGGCACAACCCAACGGGGGGCGCCATCCCAGACAGGAATATCACGTCAGTGACTCAACCCACTCAAGTTTAAACAATTGTTGGAAAAATGACTTGTGTCATGCACAAAGTAGATGTCCTAACCGACTTGCCAAAACTATAGTTTGTTAACAAGAAATGTGTGGAGTGGTTGAAAAACGAGTTTTAATGACTCCAATCTAAGTGTATATAAACTTCCGACTTCAACTATATATAACAGATTGCAATGCAGTAACTGTGAAGTAGCAATGATCACAGTCATGACAAAATTAGCAATTACTGCAGGAACTCATTTAGCTTCCACAATCTCAGGACATTTAATCAAATGTAACGTCAGTAAGTAGCAGAGGATCATCGGCTCATGATCTTGAGGGTCAGCTGGTACCGATTGAGAAGCAGTAGTGATGGAGTGTGCTGTCTATATCTCATAAATAGCCCACAACACTGGCAGAGGAACCAGAGATATGATGAGTTCCAGTATCTTGTCATTGTTGCCAGCATCAATGTTGAACAGGGTTTTGCCAGGTTCTGCCCGTGGTCAGCATATTCAGATAAAATTACTATAACAAAATAAGCTGTATAAGGGTATAAGATACTTTGCATACACACAGTGTTTTATTTTAACTTTATTTTAACCTGAAAAACATATTTTTTTATTTTTTATTTCACCTTTATTTAACCAGGTAGGCTAGTTGAGAACAAGTTCTCATTTACAACTGCGACCTGGCCAAGATAAAGCATAGCAGTGTGAACAGACAACACAGAGTTACACATGGAGTAAACAATTAACAAGTCAATGACACAGTAGAAAAAAAAGAGAGTCTATATATATTGTGTGCAAAAGGCATGAGGAGGTAGGCGAATAATTACAATTTTGCTGATTAACACTGGAGTGATAAATTATCAGATGGTCATGTACAGGTAGAGATACTGGTGTGCAAAAGAGCAGAAAAGTAAATAAATATAAACAGTATGGGGATGAGGTAGGTAAAATTGGGTGGGCTATTTACCGATAGACTATGTACAGCTGCGGCGATCGGTTAGCTGCTCAGATAGCAGATGTTTGAAGTTGGTGAGGGAGATAAAAGTCTCCAACTTCAGCGATTTTTCTAATTCGGGGATTCAAATCGGTCTCTTTTACCTTAGGTGCCCTGTATACCCAAAACAAATACATATTAAAATACAAAAATATAGTAATGGGAAGCACAAATAAAACACAAATCACCCAGAAAAACAGTTACATTCCTTCACAAATATATTCCCAACCAATACTTTAAATAGCCAGAACGGCACCAGAACATCAACATTTTGTGCAGAAAAACAAAAAGCAGATTTGCCCAGCTCGGTGTAGACCCTAGGAATCTCAAGAGTTAACCAATCCTGTTAATGGGTTAGGCAACAGGTGTCTATAATCCAACAGCCAAGTTGGATAAGACAGAATTTTATGAAATTTGGCATTATAAATGGCAGGTAGCCTACTGGTTAGAGCGTTGGGCCAGTAACTGAAAGGTTGCTGGATCGAATCCCCGAGTTAACAAGGTACAAATCTGTCTTTCTGCAGAAGAACAAGGCAGTTAACCCACTGTTCCCCAGTAGGCATTCATTGTAAATAATAATGATGTTATTAACACCACATGTTCCCCATAACCTAAGGTTGGATATCTAATTAATAGGACATCATAATCACTTTCTCCCTGAGTGATTTTGAACATGTGTGCATCAGATAATTAATTTAATTATCTGCTTTAACCAGGTCAATGCCCAGTGCTCATTCAATTGTTAGTAAAATACTTTTTCCCCTCTTGATTTTTTTTCTTCTGAGACTTTCTTGGTGGTAAATAATGGAACAGATAACACATTTCCAAGCCAACACAGGCATTGTCTGAACCAGCAGGGTAATTTTCTCCACAGAGATTCAGGTAACAGTTCCAAGAGGTCAACAGTGTTAAAAGTGTACAATGGAGACATTGCTCCCAAGCCAACAAGGAAAAACCACACAGGTACAGGTGTAGAGAAAGGATTGATAGCAAAGCCTATGCTTATTTATAATTGTAGAGTATGATACACACAGCCCAACCCCTGCTCAGGTAATTCCCACTATTCCACAGCATTATCATCATACTGCTACAGATAACCATGTTAGCAGAGTTATTGACGGAATTAATATTGTGACCATGAAGTTGAATTCCACTGTTACAGTGGCTTGCAAAAGTATTCACCCACTTGGCATTTTCCCTATTTTGTTGCTTTACAATCTGGAATTAAAATAGATTTTTGGGGGGTTTGTATCATTTGATTTACACGACATGCCTACCACTTTGAAGCTGCAAAATAATTTTGATTGTGAAGCAAACAACAAATAGGATGACAAAACAAGAAAACTTGAATGTGCATAACTATTCACCCCCACCCTCAAAGTCAATACTATGAGCCACTTAGAGCCACCTTTTGCAGCAATTACAGCTGCAAGTCTCTTGGGGGTAAGCTTGGCACATCTAGTCACTGGGATTTTTGCCCATTCTTCAAGGGAAAACTGCTCCAGCTCCATCAAGTTGGATGGGTCCCGCTGGTGTAAAGCAATATTTAAGTCATACCACAGATTCTCAATTGGATTGAGGTCTGGGCTTTGACTAGACCATTCCAAGACATTTAAATGTTTCCCCTTAAACCACTCGAGTGTTGCTTTAGCAGTATGCTTAGAGTCATTGTCCTGCTGGAAGGTGAACCTCTGTCCCAGTCTCAAGTCTCTGGAACACTAAAACAGGTTTTCCTCAAGAATTTCCCTGTATTTAGCGCCATCCATCATTCCTTAAATTCTGACCAGTTTCCCAGTCCCTGACAATGAAAAACATCCCCATAGCATGATACTGACACCACCATGCTTCACTGTGGGGATGGTGTTCACGGAGTGATTAGAGGTGTTGGGTTTGCGCCAGACATAACGTTTTCCTTGATGGCCAGAAAGCTCAATGTTAGTCTCATCTGACCAGAGTACCTACTTCCATATGTTTGGGGAGTCTCCCACATGCCTTTTGGTGAACACCAAACTGGAGTTATAACTGGAGTTATACATGTGCAAATGAGGATGTGCAAGTATAAATACTGGTGTGCAAAAGAGCAGAAAAACAAAAACAAATATGGGATGAGGTAGGTAGTTGATTGGATGGGCTATGTAGAGATGGGATGTGTACAGCTGCAGCGACCGGTAAGCTGCTCTGACAGCTAACGCTTAAAGTTAGTGAGGGAGATATAAGTCTCCAACTTCAGTGAATTTTGCAATTCTTTCCAGTCATTGGAAGGAAAGGCAGCCAAAGCAGGTGTTGGCTTTGGGGATGACCAGTGAAATATACCTGCTGGAGCGCGTATTGCTTTGGTGACCAGTGAGCTGAGATGAGGCGGATCTATACCTAGCAAAGACTTATAGATGACCTGGAGCCAGTGGGTTTGGCGACGAATATGTAGCGAGGACCAGACAAAAAGAGCATACAGGTTGCAGTGGTGGGTAGTATATGTGGCTTTGGTGACAAAACGGATGGCACTGTGATAGACTGCATCCAATTTGCAGAGTAGAGTGTTGGAGGCTATTTTGTAAATTATATTGCTGAAGTTAAGGATCGGTAGGATAGTCAGTTTTACGAGGGTATGTTTGGCAGCATGAGTGAAGGAGGCTTTGTTGAGAAATAGGAAGCCAATTCTAGATTTAACTTTGTATTTGAGATACTTAATGTGAGTCTGGAAGGTGAGTTTACATTCTAGCCAGACACCTAGGTATTTATAGTTGTCCACATATTCTAAGTCAGAACTGTCCAGAGTAGTGATGCTACTCGGGTGGGTGGCTGCGGGCAAAGATCGGTTGAAGAGCATGCATTTAGTTTTACTAGCATTTAAGAGCAGTTGGAGGCCACGGAAGGAATGTTGCATGGCATTGAAGCTCATTTGAAGGTTTGTTAATCCAGTATCCAAAGATGGGAAAGATGTTTTATTCTGTTTGAAAAAGCTAGCCTTAGCTTCCTAACTGACTGAGTATATTGGTTCCTGACTTCCCTCAAAAGTTGCATATCGCGGGGGCTATTCGATGCTAATGCAGAATGCAACAGAATGTTTTTGTGTTGGTCAAGGGCAGTCAAGTCTGGGGTGAACCAAGGGCTATATCTGTTCTTGGTTCTAAATTTTTTGAATGGGGCATGCTTATTTAATTAAGATGGAGAGGAAAGCACTTTTGAAGAGCAACCAGGCATCCTCTACTGACGAGAAGAGACCAATATCCTTCCAGGATACCCGGGCCAGGCCGATTAGAAAGGCCTGCTCGCAGAAGTGTTTTAGGGAGCATTTGATAGTGATGATGGGTGGTTGTTTGACCGTGGGCCCAGTACGCACGCAGGCAATGGGGCAGTGATCGCTGTGATCCTGGTTAAAGACAGCAGAGATGTATTTAGAGTGCAGGTTGGTCAGGATGATATCTAATAGGTTGCCCATGGTAATGGATTTTGGGTTGTACATGGTAGGTTCCTTGATGATTTGTGTGAGATTAAGGGCATCTCGCTTAGATTGTAGGACGGCCGTGGTGTTAAGCATGTGCCAGTAAAGGTCACCTAACAGTACGAACTCTGAAGATAGATGGGGGGCGATCAATTCTCATATGGTGACAACTGCGGGTGCGAGGGGAGTCTATAAGAAGCGGCAGTGGTGATAGACTTTTTTCTGTAGAGGTGGATTTTTAAAAGTAGAAGCTTGAATTGTTTGGGTACAGAACTGGATAGTCTGGCAGAACTCTGCAAGCTGTCTCTGCAGTAGATTGCAACTCGGCCCCCTTTGGAAGTTCTATCTTTTCGGAAAATGTTATAGTTAGGGATGAACATTTCTTGGTGGCCTTTCTAAGCCAGGATTCAGACACGGCTAGGACGGAGTGTGCTAAAGCAGTGAATAAAACAAACTTAGGGAGGATGCTTCCAATGTTAACATGCATGAAACCAATGCTTTTACGGTTACAGAAGTCAACAAATGAGAGCGCCTGGGGAATGGGAGTGACTCTGGGGGCTGCAGGGCCTGGGTTAACCTCTACATCACCAGAGGAACAAAGGAGGAGTACGGCTAAAGGTTCAAAGTAATGGTCGTCTAATGCGTTCGGAACAGAGAGTAAAACAAGCAGGTTTCTGAGCGCGGAAGAATAGATTCAAGTCATAATGTACAGACAAGGGTATGGTAGGATGTGAGTACAGTGCAGGTACGCCTAGGCATTGAGTGACGAAGAGAGAGGTTTTGTCTCTAGAAACACCATTTAAGCCAGGTGCGGTCACCTGAACATAAGGCATATTGAGCAGGGCTGGAGGCTTTACAGTGAAATAAGGCAAAAATTACTAACCAAAACAGCAATAGACAATGCATGCTGACATTAGGCATGTGTAGCCAAGTGATCATAGGGTCCAGTGAGTAGCTAGGTGAGCAGGAGGCACGGAGATTCAGACAGCTAGCAGGCTGGGGCTAGCTACAGGCTAGCAGATGGGCGTCAGGGGAACGTCGCAACAAGAGTCTGTTGAACCCCCCCTCGGACGGTTATGTCGACAGACATGTCGTGATGGATAGGTGGGGCTCTGTGTCGGTAGCAAAGAGTCCAGGCCAATTGGCAGAAGAGGTATTGAAGCCCAGGAATTGTCAGATCGAATTCTTTGGCTAGCCGGGAGAAGGGCCAAGTTCGAGGCTAGCTCCAAGCTAACTACTAGCTAATAGCTAGTAGGCTGGCTAGCTTCAGAAGGGGATTCCGGTTCAAAAGTGTAAAAATAGCAGATCCATACCACATTAGGTGAGGCGGGTTCCAGGAGAGTATGTTAAGTCCATAGATGGAAAATGAGATTTAAAAAATAATACAAATATACAAAATATATACGAAGAAAAACTATATATTCAATGGATGGGACAAGACAATCAAAACAGACATCCCCACTGCTACGTCATCTTGGATTTAACAAATTATGTGACTTCTGAAAGTAATTGGTTGCATAAAATCTTATTTAGGGGCTTCGTAGCAAATGGGGTAAATACATATGCACGCACCACTTTTCCGTTTTTATTTTTTAGGATTTTTTTAAACAAGTTATTTTTTTCATTTCACTTCACCAATTTGGACTATTTTGTGTATGTCCATTACATGACATCCAAATAAAAATCAATTTAAATGACAGGTTGTAATGCAACAGAATAGGAAAAATGGCAAAGGGGATAAAAACTTTTGCAAGCCACTGTCGGTCTGTTACTTTTAGCCAACTGTGGTAACTTCATCAAGTGCTAATACTTCAGATACCTTAACCTGTTCAACCTATGGGGGCGCTATGTCATTATTGGATAAAAAGACGTGCCCGTTTTAAGCGCAATATTTTGTCACGAAAAGATGCTCGACTATGCATGGAATTGACAGCCTTGGAAAGACAAAACTCTGACGTCTCCAAAACTGCAAAGATATTATCTGTGAGTGCCCCAGAACTAATGCAACAGGCGAAACCAAGATTAAGTTTCATACAGGAAATGCCCCAGATTCTGAAGGCGCTGTGTTCCAATGTCTCCTTATATGGCTGTGAATGCGCCAGGAATGAGCCTGCGGTTTCTGTCTATTCCCCGGGGTGTCTGCAGCATTGTGACGTGTTTGTAGGCATATCATTGGAAGATTGACCATAAGAGACTACATTTACCTGGTGTCCCGCCCGGTGTCCTGTGTGCGTAATCTGTAGGTCCATGCGCGTTCCATTTCTTCAGAAGAGAAAGTAAACTGCCACGATGGATTTTATCGTCGATAGATATGTGAAAAACACCTTGAGGATTGATTCTAAACATCGGTTTGCCATGTTTCTGTCGATATTATGGAGTTAATTTGGAAAAAAGTTTTAATGACTTAATATTTATAATTTTTTTTCCCTCCCCAAATGTGATGAACAAAACAGAGCGATTAGTCGACACAAATAATATTTTTTGTAAAAATGGAACATTTGCTATCTAACAGAGTCTCCTCATTGAAAACATCTGAAGTTCTTCAAAGGTAAATGATTTTATTTGAATTATTTTCTGTTTTTTGTGAAACATGTTGCATGGTGAAAGAGAGGCATAATACGATGCTAGGCTATCAATACTGTTACACAAATGCTTGTTTAGCTATGGTTCAAAAGCATATTTTGAAAATCTGAGATGACAGTGTTGTTAACAAAAGGCTAAGCTTGAGAGCAAATAGATTAATTTCATTTCATTTGCGATTTTCATGAATAGTTAACGTTGCGTTATGGTAATGAGCTTGAGGCTGTAGTCACGATACCGGATCCGGGATGGCTCGACGCAAGAAGTTAAATATGTATACCCCCGATGTTTTCAAATCGCGTAGGCTTGGGCTATTATATATGTTGTGAAGTGACTTTCATTAACCACTTAGTCCTATAGGGGCATTATTTCATTTTTGGATAAAAAGACGTGCCCGTTTTAAGCGCAATATTTTGTCACGAAAAGATGCTCGAATATGCTTGGATGATAGTTTTGGAAAGAAGACACTCTTACGTTTCCAGAACTGCAAATATTTTCACTGTGAGTGCCCTAGAACAAATGCTTCGGGCAAAACCAAGATGTTTGACCGACCAGGAAATGAACAGGATTTCTGAGGCTACGTTTTCCATGATCGCCTTATATGGCTGTGAATGCGACAGGAATGAACGGACACTTTATCTTGTTTCCCCAAGGTCTCTGCAGCATTGTGACGTATTTGTAGGCATATCATTGGAAGATTGACCATAAGAGACTACAATTGCCAAGTGTCCCGCTTGGTGTCTGCGTGGCAATTGGTGCGCAAAAGTCAGGTCCCAGTATTTTTCCATTCGAATCAGAGAACAAAGCTTGCATAAAGGACTGGGCTTTCAATGGAGAGATATATGACAAACCACCTTCAGGATTGATTCAAACAACGTTTTCCATGTTTCAGTCGATATTATGGAGTTATTTCGGAAAAAAGTTCGACGTGTAGGTGACTGAATTTTCGGTTAGTTTCGGTAGCCAAATGCATAGTAACAAAACGGAACGATGTGTCCTACACAAGAATCTTTCAGGAAAAACTGGACATCTGCTATGTAACTGAGAGTCTCCTCATTGAAACATCTGAAGTTCTTCAAAGGTAAATTATTTTATTTGATTCCTTGGCTGGTTTTTGTGAATATGTTGCGTGCTAAATGCTAACGCTAAATGCTAAGCTAGCTATCACCACTCTTACACAACTTATTGATTTTCTCTGGTTCAAAAGCATATTTTGAAAATCTGAGACGACAGGATTGTTAAGAAAAGGATAAGCTTGAGAGCAGGCATATTTATTTCATTTCATTTGCGATTTTTAGAAATCGCTAACGTTGCGTTATGGTAATGAGCTTGAGGCTGTATTTACGCTACCGCATGCGGGGGGGGGTCGGACTATGAGGTTAATGTGATGACTGTTATTTATCGAATCAACTAACTATGTTTAATTGTTACCCGAGTAAATTAATCATGTTTCAATGAACTCATTAGAGTTTGGGGCACCACGGAAGAAGTTGTTTAGAGTGTTCCCATCTCCCGAATTAACGATCTAAAGATATATAAATACATGTTATATATCGATAAGTCACTTATTGTCACGACTTGTGCCGAAGTAGGTGCCTCTCCTTGTTCAGGCGAAGGTCGACGTCGCCGGTCTTCTAGCCATCGCCGATCCATTTTTCATTTGTCCCATGTTTCCTCCACACGCCAAAACCAGTCATACACCGCAGGAGCTTCGGTCTGACGCAAAGGAGCCAGAAACGGGTGATACCCAAACACACACTGGAAAAGAGAGGGGTTAGTGGAGGAGTGGCGGAGCGAGTTCTGGGCCATCTCTGCCCAGGGCACGAACGCTGCCCAATCCACTAACCGGTTCTGGCACTAAGTCCTGCCGTCTCCTCCCTTTGCCTGGTCTCCCTACGGCCCTACAGACTGCGGAGGCCTTGTTTACGCACGTGTTCTGGCACTACGGGGTGCCTGAGGATATAGTGGCTGATCAGGGTCCCAAGTTCACTTTGAGGGTCTGGAGGGCGTTCATGGAACGTCTGGGGGTCTTGGTCAGCCTTACCTCAGGTTTTCACCCCGAGAGAAACAGGCAGGTGGAGAGAGTTAACCAGGATGTGGGTAGGATTCTGAGGTCTTAATACCAGGACCGGCCGGGGGAGTTGGCAGCGTTCGTGCCCTGGGCAGAGATGTTCCAGAACTCGCTCCACCACTCTTCCACTAACCTCTCTCCCTTCCAGTTCTGGCTCCTTGGCATCAGAGTCAGACCGAAGCTCCTGCGGTGGACGACTGGTTCCAGCACGTGGAGGACACATGGGACGCTGACCATCTACAGCGCGCCGTACTGCGCCAGGAAGTTGGTGCAGACCATCACCGCAGTTAGGCCCCGGTGTTCGCACTGGTGGACCGGGTCTGGCTCTCGACTTGGAACCTGCCCCTCCGCCTGCCCTGTCGGAAGCTGGGTCCGCAGTTTGTGGGGCCATTTAAAGTCCTGAAGAGAGTGAACGAGGTATGTTATAGGTTACAGCTTCCCCCCGATTACTGCATTAACCCCTCATTCCCATGTGTCTCTCCTCAGGCCGGTGGTGGCTGACCCGCTCCAGGGGGTGTAGAAAACTAAAATCACATTCTTATCTTAACAAAAATACTTTAATAATTCTTCATATTGTAATAATTTGGTTTGATTTCTTACCTTATGGACCACTTAGGAGCCTTCAACAAGTCACAGTAAAACATTAACATTTTAAACCATAAGATAATTGTTTTTTTTTGTATACAATCTACATTAACATCATATTGAATGGAAACTTAACATACACAATGTGAAAGCTCTTTAAGTTACAGTATTTTCGTTATACAGTTTTTAATGACATCACAACATAATAAACATTATGACATGATTATTTTTTAGATCCCCACTGACAATTTTTAACATTCCTATCTTAGAAATATGAACTTTTATGGACATACTGAAGAGCCAGAGCGAGAGTTATATCTCCCTTGATATACGACAGGGTGTGAAGGTGTCATAAAGCTGGCCCAGCCCCCCCTCATCTCCTGTGGGAGAGAGGGGGGTCTGGCTATCTATCAGCAATTTGCCAAGCTGATCTGAGGCCTTGGATCCTCGACCAGGAGAGTCATGACACATATTACATATCAACGTGCAAAGATTGATGTCAAATAGACCTTGATATCTGGGTGCATGACACAAGCCAATGACAATGGTTCGATCCCGGATAAGGACATTGACGTTGCTTATTACATCTTCAGGGGTGGCTATATATGTGAAATCAACTCTTGTGGCATCATGTATCACTATTCCACCAAAATTAGAGCTTCTGGTTAAATTATGAGCCTAGTTGGTTTAGCCACAGAAAAAGCCAGGAATCTTCCGGATAGCCATGATTGGCTGATATAATGACTGGGCTGGACATTCCGAGAGATGAGTTTGGTTTGGTCTGCCATGTAATACGCTTCTGTCTTTAACATGAGCTGGTCAGTATGTGTAGGTAATTCTTTCTAACATAGCTTTTTTTAAAGATATCAAATCAAATGTTATTGGTCACATACACATGTTAATGCGAGTGTAGCGAAATGCATGTGCTTCTAGTTCCAACAGTGAAGTATTATCTAACTTGTATTTGTATTATCTAACAAGTAATCGAACAATTCCACAACAACTACCTAATACACACAAATCTAAAGGGATGGAAAAAGAATATGTACATATAAATATATGGATGAGCGATGACCGAGCGGCATAGGTAAGATGCAATAGATGGTATTAAATACATTATATACATATGAAATGAGTAATGTAAGATATATATATATATATTATTATATATATTATTTTATATATATATTATTAAAGTGGCATTATTAAACTGACTAGTGATCCATTTCTTAAAATGGCCAATGATTTCAAGTCTGTATGTTGGCAGCAGCCTCTCTGTGTTAGTGATGGCTGTTTAACCTGTAGTGACGCCCAGCCCGTGAACGGGACCGTTATCATCATCTGACACTAATTAGCATAACGCAACGGACATAAATCTTCCTAGAAAATATTCCTATTCATGAAAATCAGAAGTGAAATATATTGGAACACAGCTTAGACTTTGGTTAATCACCCTGTCATCTCAGATTTTAAAAATATGCTTTACAGCCAATGCTAGACAAGCATTTGTGTAGGTTTATCGATAGCCTAGCATAGCATTATGCCTTGCTAGCAGCAGGCAAACTTGTCATGGAAATCAGAAAAGCAATCAAATTAAATCGTTTACCTTTGATGAACTTCGGATGTTTTCACTCAAGAGACTCCCAGGTAGACAGCCAAAGTTCATTTTTTCCCAAAAGTTTATTTTTGTAGGCGAAATAGCTCTGTTTGTTCTTCACGTTTGGCTGAGAAATCACCCGGAAATTGCGGTCACCACAACGTCGAAAAATATTCCAAATTAGCTCCATAATATCGACAGAAACATGGCAAACGTTGTTTAGAATCCATCCTCAAGGTGTTTTTCTAATATCTATTCGATAATATTTCCGTCGGGACAATTCCATTTTCTCTAGGACCGATTGGAGTAATGGCTACCTCTGCACTTTACGCGAGAATCTCTCTCGGAGCCACCATGTGACCACTTACGCAATGTGCCCCCATACGGCTATTCTTCAACAGAAATGCGTAAAACTACGTCACAATACTGTAGACACCTTGGGGAATAAGTAGAACGCGTAAGCTCGTTGATGGTACATTCACAGCCATATAGGGAGTCATTGGAACGCAGCGCTTTCAAAACCTGGGGCACTTCCAGATTGGATTTTTCTCAGGCTTTCGCCTGCAACATCAGTTCTGTTATAATCACAGACAATATCTTTACAGTTTTGGAAACGTTAGTGTGTTTTCCATCCAAAGCTGTCAATTATATGCGTATTCTAGCATCTTTTCCTGACAAAATATCCCATTTAAAACGAGAACGTTTTTTTTCCAAAAATGAAAATACTGCCCCCTAACACCAAGAGGTTTTAACCTCTCTAGGGTATGTGGGACGCTAGCCAACATCCAGTGAGATTGCAGAGCGCCAAGAAAACAAAATATATTTTACATAGGTTTAAAGACTAACTTCTTGTGAATCCAACCACGGTGTCAGATTTTAAAAATGCTTTACGACAAAAAGCATACCTTGCGATTATTTGAGAACATAGCCCAGCAGACAAATCATTACAAACAGTAACCAGTCAAATGCCGACTGCATTATCTACCATGATAATTCTCTTCGATCATAATCACAGTCGTGTATATCCCCCCTAAGCAGACACCTCGATGGCCTTGAAAGAACTTCATTAGACTCTATGAAAACTCGAAACCACATATCCCAAGGCTGCATTTATTGTAGCTGGGGATTTTAACAAGGCTAATCTGAAAACAGGGCTCCATAAATTTTACCAGCATATCGAAAGCACGACCCAGGCTGGCAAAATCCTGGATCATTGTTACTCTTACTTCCGCGACGCATACAAAGCCACCCTCGCCCTCCTTTTGGCAAATCTGACCACGACTCAATTTTGCTCCAAGCCTATAGACAGATACTAAAACCGGAAACGCCCATGCTCAGGTCTGTTCAAAGCTGGTCCGACCAATCTGATTCCACGCTTCAAGATTGCTTCAATCACGTGGACTGGGATATGTTCCGGATAGCGTCGAACAACAACATTGATGTATCCGCTGATTCGGTGAGCAAGTTTATTAGCAAGTGCATCGGTGATGTTGTACCCACGGCGACTACTAAAACCTCCCACAACCAGAAACCGTGGATTGATGGCAGTATTCGCGCAAAACTGAAAGCATGAACCACTGCTTTTAATCAGGGCAAGGTGACCGGAAACATGACCGAATACAAACAGTGTAGCTATTCCCTCCACAATGCAATCAAACAAGCTAAGCGTCAGTATAGAGACAAAGTAGAGACGCAATTCAATGGCTCAGACACCCCGCTGATCCTCAACACTGTGGAGTGAGGATTTCTCATCCCTCTCCTCTACTCCCTTTTCAGCCATGACGACGTGGTCATGCACGCCTCCAAATCAATCATCAAGTTTGCAGACGACACTACAGTAGTAGGCTTGATTACCAACAACAATGAGACGGCCTACAGGGAGGAGGTGAGGGCCCTGTGTGAGTGTGATTGTCACGAATATTACCGAAGGTGACTCCCCTTCTTGTTCGGGTGGCGCTCGGCGGTCGTCGTCGCCGGTCTACTAGCTATCGCTGATCCGTTGTTCTGTGTTCGTTTAGTTCTGTCTAATTGGTATCACCTGTTTCTTGTTTGGTTGTTAGGATAGGGTTATATAAAGTCTGTTCAGCCCGCTTCTGTTTCGTGCGGGCTTGTTCTCCTGTTTCTTTGTTTGAGTGTATTTTGTTGGCATTTGGGTTTCACGCTGTCCGTTTATATTTCTGTTCATTTGTGTTTCCACTTTTGTTCATGTTATGTTTCCAGGACATTAAAGCCTGTTGTTTTTCCCACATCCTTTGCTCTCTGCGCCTGACTCCACACCTCTTCACTCATTTACACTTAACAGTGATGTCAGGAAAAAAACCTCACACTCAATGTCAACAAAACAAAGGAGATGATCGTGGACTTCAGGAAACAGCAGAGTGAACACCCCCCCTATCCACATCGACGGACAGTAGTGGAGAGTTTTTTTTTTTTTTTTACGCCTTTTTCTCCCCAATTTCGTGGTATCCAATTGTTGTAGTAGCTACTATCTTGTCTCATCACTACAACTCCCATACGGGCTCGGGAGAGACGAAGGTTGAAAGTCATGCGTCCTCCGATACACAACCCAACCAAGCCGCACTGCTTCTTAAAACCTCTTGGGGATAGGGCAGAATACTGCCCCCTTTGGAGGAAGTGCGTGCCCATAGTAAACAGAAAAAAATCTGTCCAAAATTGCTAATATATGCATATAATAATTATTATTGAATAGAAAACACTCTAAAGCTTCTAAAACCATTCAAATTATGTCTGTATGTAAAGCAGAACTCTCAGGGCAGCCATTCTCCCAAACTCTTGTCATCAGAAAAGTTGGGCCAACTTTGACGTCATCGCTCCCACCCTTGCCAACCAGCTATGGACCTGGGAACAGTTTCTATCTCTTCAGCGCGATGTCTCCTTTCAAAGGGGTGTTTCATTGTGAGAATCGCGCGCTCCTTCGCCCTTTGGCGGGCTGAACTCTTCGGGTCACGCGAAAATACATGTACTCTCTTGCGCGCGCCTGGACTGGAGCTCTCTTTGTTCCAGGTTTCACCAAACGATGTCTGTTTGTCTGTTCGAGCTGATAATTGTTATGCACGTTCATAACATCCTAAAGCCTGATTCTGCACTTAGTTTGACCAGTTTAGTCGACATATAATATGTAATTTTGAAGTTTTGATGCGCATCCACCAGAATTTTGGCTGCATTTCAACCGGAATTTGTCGCGTTTGATAACCCAAAGACACAGACTTGAAAACTAAACGCAGTTTTTGGTAAGTATGACTCCTTCCACGTCTTCTGATCGAAGAACATCAAAGGTAAGGGAATATTTATGTGGTAATTTTGGGTTTCTGTGGACTCCAAACATAGAGGAGACATAATGCTAATTTCTGAGCGCCGTCTCATATTATAGCCTAGTGAACGAATCCTGTAACGTTAAAAATAAATGTAACACAGCGGTTGCATTAAGAAGAAGTGTATCTTTCTATCTATATGTAGAACATGTATATTTAGTCAAAGTTTATGATGTGTATTGCTTGTTATCTGACGTTATCTGCCGGAGCTATCATCATTTCTCCGGACATTTGAGTAGCATTTTTTGAAGATGGCGTCATTGTAAACAGAGATTTATGGATATAAATAGCATATTATTGAAAAAAAAACATAAATGTACTGTGTAACATGTCCTATTACTGTCATCTGATGAATATTTTCAAAAGGTTAGTGAATTATTTTTCTTTTAATCCTGCGTTTGTTTATTGCATATTTTGTTCAACTTGGCTATTCAAATTAGCTGTGTCTTTGGTGGTGATTTGACATAAATATGTGCTATGTTTTCGCCGTAAAACATTTTAGAAATCTGACTTGCTGGGTAGATGAACAAGGTTTTATCTTTCATTTGAACTATTGGACTTGTTAATGTGTGGAGGTTAAATATTTTTAAGAATATTTTTGCATTTTTGCGTATGAGCTTGAGGCTGTAGTCACGATACCGGATCCGGGATGGCTCGACGCAAGAAGTTAACACAGTGCGCATCCAACCCGGAAGCCAGCCGCACCAATGCGCCGGAGGAAACACCGTGCACCTGGCCACCTTGGCTAGCGCACACTGCGCCCAGCCCACCACAGGAGTCACTGGTGCACGATGAGACAAGGACACCCCTACCGACCAAGCCCTCCCTAACCCGGGCGACGCTAGGCCAATTGTGCGTCGCACCACGGACCTCCCGGTCGCGGCCGGTTACGACAGAGCCAGGGCGCGAACCCAGGGACTCTGATGGCACAGCTGGCGCTGCAGTACAGCACCCTTAACCACTGCGCCACCCGGGAGGCCCAGTAGTGGAGAGTTTTAAGTTCCTCGGCGTACACATCACGGACAAACTCAAATGGTTCACCCACACAGACAGCATGGTGAAAAAGGCGCTACAGCGCCTCTTCAACCCCAGGAGGCTGAAGAAATTTGGCTTGTCACCAAAAACACACACACTTTTACAAATGCACAATCGAAAGTATCCTGTCGAGCTGTATCACAGCCTGCTACGGCAACTGCTCCGCCCACAACGCTAAGGCTCTCCAGAGGGTAGTGAGGTCTTCACAACACATCACCGGGGGCACACTGCCATCCCTCCAGGACATCTACAGCACACGATGTCACAAGGACAAGGACATCAACCACTTGAGCCATAGCCTGTTCACCCCGCTATCATCCAGAAGGCAAGGTCAGTACAGGTGCATCAAAGCTGGGACCGAGAGACTGAAAAACAGCTTCTATCTCAAGGCCATCAGACTGTTAAACAGCCATCACTAACATTGAGTGGCTGCTGCCAACATACTGACTCAAATCTCCAATGCAGTTCCTTATAAACTACTCACTGAGTCA
Source organism: Oncorhynchus nerka (assembly GCF_034236695.1). Lineage (NCBI taxonomy): Eukaryota > Metazoa > Chordata > Actinopteri > Salmoniformes > Salmonidae > Oncorhynchus > Oncorhynchus nerka. The sequence continues at coordinate 40,118,518 of NC_088408.1, forward strand.
GCGGATAAATTGATGTTATTCTCTGAGGCTGCCCAGAACATTTCCCAGTCTGCGTGATCAAAACAGTCTTGAAGCGTAGATTATGATTGGTCAGACTAGCATCGAATAGTTATTGTCACAGGAACATCCTGTTTAATTTTCTGCCTATAGGACGGTAGGAGCAATATGTAGTCGTGGTCGGATTTGCCGAAGGGAGGGTGGTGGAGGGCCTTGTATGCATCGCGGAAGTTGGAATACCAGTGATTCAGTGTATTGCCAACATGAGTGCTACAATCAATATGATTATAGAATTTATGTAGCCTTAAAATCCCCATCTACAATAAATGCAGCCTCCGGATATGTGGTTTCCAGTTTGTATACAGTCCAGTGAAGTTCCTTGAGGGCCCTCGTGGTATCGATATGAGGGGGTATATACACGGCTGTGACAATGACCGACGAGAATTCTCTTGGGAGATAATATGGTCGGCATTTGATTGTAAGGAATTATGGGTCAGGTGAACAAAAGAACTTTAGCTCCTTGGTGTTGTTACGATTACACCATTAGTCGTTAATCATGAAGCAAACACCCCCGCCCATCTTCTTCCCAGAAGTAGAACTGCTCTCCGCTTTCTGGAGGACCGAGTTTTGAAATCAGTGAAATTAGAATATGATAGCTATGGAGATTGATAAAATATTGGTGTTTGATTGCAAATATGCAGACGGATTCGAAAAGAGAACACACAGAAAGAAGGCTGTTGTATAAACACCTATCTCCGGATTACATCTTCAAGCTAAGGCAACCATGGCATCCGTGACAAAGAGAGAAGCGTCTAGCTAGCCACATTTTCAGATATTACACGTTTTTAATTTAGTCAGAAAGTAGTTTTCATTTTAAGTTAAAGCGTACTGTTAGCTAGCTAGCTAATGTTAGCTGGCTGGCTCGCTAGCTAACGTTACGTGTATGATCTGTGTAATAATATTATTCATATCGCAGACCCATTTGCATTGCTAGTTCTATTCCAATGTAGCTAGCTAGCTAACATTGAACCTGGTTGATTAGCTACCTGGTTTACCTGCAGATGAATGCAGGGTAGTAACATTATGACTTGGTAGCTACATGTCTAAACAAAATACTCCACTATGCAAGAAACCATTTCAAAAGAATCTTCATGATGTCACTGCGACAACTGTCAATTGACGAAGCTGGTAAATTCGCTCTGGCTATCTACTCTTATTTCAGTGCTCGTCAGTGTGCCAGATCACAGGATACGAACACTCAACACCCGTTGAATACGGGCAGTGTCAGTAAACTTTGACAAAAAAGCGTAATTAAATTGTTGCCAGCAGCAGAGCTACAGTCACCAACGCTGTGGATAACATAGAAACAGCCTAACCAATATGGTCAGAGTGAGCTGTTCCCTCGTTTGTGTCTGGAAGTAGCTAGCAAGCTAGCCAATGTTAGCCAGTTAGCTTGGGCGCTTGACTGCTGTTGTTTGGTCAGATCGCTTGGATCAACCCTACTCCTCAGCGAGAGCTTCCAGTATGCGGTCTGAGCGAAACGTTTGGAATTTACAAACGGACAATCTGACAACGCTCTGAGTTTACAAACCCCCAGAAAGCACTCTGAGCACACTCTGGCACACCAGATTGAATTTATGAACACACCATAGTATAAACCAGGCTTTAGCCTTCAAATCTTTGGTTGTTTAGTACATGGCCTCACGTGAATCTTTAAAGAGATGCGTGGGGTTAAGGCTTAACCCTTGTGTGGTGTTCGGGTCTGTTCGACCCATTTTCAATGTTTACTGAAAGATAAATGATACAAATAATTATTTTTTCAACCTGAGACTCAATTGGCCTTGGCTCATTTTCTGTGATAAAAAAATAAAAAAACATTTTCATTGAGTGCACACTGTGCACCCTCCTACACATCTACTACATTACATATGTGGTGTTCGTGTTCACTGGACCCGAGGGTAATAAAAGTGTGGGAAATTTCTGAATATGAGGATCGTGTCTCCGTTCATTCGGAGTCTGACAGTGAGTTGGAAGTTGACCCTCAGCCAGCCCCAGGACCAGCCTTTCAGCAGCCAGCCCCAGGACCAGCCCATCAGCAGCCTGCAAAAGGAGAAATATGGATGTCAAAGAATTGTGAAATTTATTGTCTTCTTGCCCAAGGAATGAGCCACCCTGCACGGCTGCCAATATAATAAGAATGCAATCAGGGCCGTTGTGGATGGAGGTTACTCATGTGCACGAAATAAAGTCTTCTTTTGAACTGTTCATCCCAGACACCATCCAGAAAATAATTCTGTACTGTGTTAATTTGAATGGAAGGTGTGCTTTTGGAGAGTGATGGAAGGAGATGGACCAAACTTATTTACATGCATACTTTGGGTTTCTTATCCTTGCTGTTGTTTTCAAGTCCAATTGGGTATCCACAGAATCCCTGTGTGATGCAGACACTAGCAGATAACTATTCTGTGCAGCAATGTCTCTGGAAAACTTCCACATTATTTCCAGGATTATCCTCTTCGATAACCGAGACACCAGACCAGCTTGGCGGCAGAGAGACAAGCTAGCTGCAATCAGGTCAGTGGGGGACAAGTGGATGGACCGTCTTCCCCTGTTTTACGACACTGGGCCCAACATTAATGTTGATGAGCAGCTTATGCCATTTGGAGGCCGATGCCCCTTCAGATAGTACATACCGTCTAAACCCGCAAAATATGGAATCAAGATCTGGGCTGCCTGTGATGCTGCTTCATCATATCCGTGGACCTTGCAATGTAACAATACAGAGGCGGATGCAAGATGCAAGCAACGATGGTTTAATGAATACAGGTTACAGCAGCAACAGGACAGACAGACTGTACTCAGACGGAATCCGACCCAGGGACTAGGGCACATCCTCCTATGTGAGCGTGCTGAGAAACCCAGGGGAGAGTGTCCGGATGGGTAGGAAGGAGCACAGCAGATAATCCACACAAGGGCGGCGAGAGATGAGCATGGACACACGACACAACCTCAGGGAAGTAACAACGATCTGACAACAAGAAACACTGGTTACAGAACATATAAAGGGAAGATAAGTGATTCCAGCTGGCGCAGACAATCAGGCCGAGATTGGGAACCACGCCCACACAAACACGGGAGAGAGAGAGAGAGAGAGAGAGAGAAGGAAAAGGAGGCAGTGGATTCATGAACCGTGACAATACCCCCCCCCTAGGAACGCCTCTTGGCGTTCCCAGGCGAATTTACCTGTCGATTGAAATCATCGATAAGGGAGTGATCCAGAATGTCCCTAGCAGGTACCCAACTTCTCTCCTCCGGGCCGTAACCCTCCCAGTCCACCAGGTACTGGAATCCGCGTCCCCTCCTTCTAGAGTCCAAAATACGATTGACAGAAAAGGTGGGTTCCCCATCAACAAGTCGTGGCGGCGGGGGAACAGGGACCGGTGGGTTAATGCGTGCCTGAAACACAGGTTTTATTTTAGACACATGAAAGGTAGGATGAATTCTCCTATACGCCGGAGGAAGCTGGAGCCGGACCGCCACCGGACTAATGATCCTGGTGACTTTGAACGGGCCGATAAATTTGGGGGCAAGCTTGTTCGAAACGGATCGGAGTGGAATGTTCTAGTAGAAAGCCACACTCTTTGGCCAACGACGTATACCGGAGGCTTCGACCGGTGGCGATCGGCCTTAGTCTTGGTGCGCGCCCCACCCGGAGAAGAGTCTCACGGGCTCTGCTCCATGCGCGACGGCACCTCTGGATGAAAGCGTGAGCGGAGGGAACAGACACCTCGGACTCCGTACTGGGAAAGATAGGTGGCTGGTAACCTAAACTACACTCAAACGGAGAGAGACCCGTGGCTGCCACTGGCAACGAATTGTGAGCGTACTCAACCATAGAGAGTTGTTGACTCCAGGAAGAGGGATTCTTAGAAACCAAACATCGCAACACTCTCTCCAAATCTTGGTTGGCCCTCTCCGCTTGACCGTTGCTCTGGGGATGAAACCCTGAAGACAGGCTGACACTCGCTCCCAGTAACCTACAAAACTCTTGCCAAAACTTGGACACAAATTGGGGCCCCCTGTCAGAAACTACGTCCATCGGCAGACCATGTAAGCGAAAGACGTGATCCACGACAGTTACCGCTGTCTCCTTGGCAGATGGTAATTTAGGCAAGGGAATAAAATGAGCCGCCTTCGAGAACCGGTCCACCACGGTCAAAACAACAGTCTTGCCCTGGGAGGGCGGGAGGGCGGTAACAAAATCTAGCGCGATGTGGGACCAGGGTCTCGAAGGGACCGACAGCGGTTGGAGTAACCCATCTGGGGGTCGATTAGAAGTCTTCCCAGTGGCACAAACCGAGCAAGCCAAGACAAAACTGTGAATGTCACGAGCCATCAGTGGCCACCAAAAGCGTTGCTTAACCAAAAGCTAGTGCGACTGACTCCTGGATGACACGCTACGTTGGAGCAGTGCCCCCACCGAATAACATCGGACCGACACCCCTCCGGCACAAACAACCGATTAGGCGGGCAACCGGGCGGAGGCGTTACCCCTTCTAAGGCCGTTTTGACCCTCGATTCAACCTCCCATGTGAGTGTGGAGACCACTAGGGTCCCGGGTAGGATGCACTCGGGAGTGGATGGGCGTTCGGAATGGTCAAAAATGCGAGAAAGGGAATCGGGTTTGACATTCTTGGAATGGAGTTGAGTCGCTTGGCGGTTCTGATATATTCCAAATTCTTGTGATCGGTCCAAACTATAAAAGGTACCCCCGAACCCTCTAACCAATGGCGCCACTCCTCCAGTGCTAACTTCACTGCCAACAACTCTCTGTTGCCAATGTCGTAGTTGCGTTCCGCAGGTGATAACCGATGGGAAAGGAACGCGCAAGGGTGCATCTTGTCGTCAGAAGAGGAACGTTGGGAAAGTACCGCACCTACCCCCACCTCTGAAGCGTCCACCTCCACCACGAACTGACGCGAGGGATCGGGAGCTATGAGGATGGGAGCCGAAACAAAGCGGCTCTTGAGTTTGACGAATGCAGCCTCGGCTGTATCGGACCACCTGAACGTCACTCTGGGGGAGGTTAAGGCGGTAAGAGGAGCGACTATCTGGCTAAAGTTGCGAACGAAACGCCGGTAGAAATTGGCGAATCCCAGAAACCTCTGTAGGGCCTTACGGGAATCTGGGCTTGGCCAATCCACCACAGCCTTAACCTTGTCAGGATCCATGCGAATACCTTCAGTCGAGACGATGTAACCTAGGAATGGAACGGATTGTGCATGAAAATGCATTTCTCCGCCTTGACAAAAAGTCCATTCTCCAACAACCTCTGAAGCACTCGTCTGACGTGCTGAACGTGTTCCTGGAGAGAAGAAGAAAAAATCAGTATGTCATCCAGGTAAACATATATGAACTGATCAATCATATCTCTCAGCACGTCATTTACGAGTGCCTGGAAAACCGCTGGGGAGTTGGATAGCCCAAAAGGCATGACCAAATATTCGAAGTGCCCTCTGGGGGTGTTAAACGCGGTCTTCCATTCGTCCCCCCTTATGCGAACCAAATGATATGCATTACGTAAATCCAACTTAGTGAACACGGATGCTCCCTGTAACCTTTCAAAGGCTGAGGACATCAACGGTAAGGGATAGGTATTCTTCACTGTGATGTTATTCAACCCACGGTAATCAATGCAAGGACGCAGAGATCCGTCCTTCTTCTCCACAAAGAAGAACCCCGCCCCGCTGGAGAAGAGGAAGGACGAATGAATCCAGATGCCAGAGAACCAGAGATGTATCTCTCCATAGCCTCCCTCTCAGGAACAGAGAGTGAATATAACTTGCCTTTAGGCGGAGACTCACCTGGCAATAATTCTATTGCACAGTCATACGGACGATGCGGAGGAAGAGAAGCAGCACGGGACTTACTGAACACCTCCTTCAGGTCGAGGTATTCAACGGGCACGTTAGACAAATCCACTGCCTCCTCTAGAAACACAGAATCAGACACAGACGAACAAGCAGACACTAAACAGGACTCAAGACATTTGTTACTCCACATGGATATAGAGTTATGACCCCAGTCAACTCTGGGGTTGTGTTGGGTGAGCCAAGGGTGGCCGAGAACTAATGGTGCAAGGGGTGAGTCCATGAGTAGAAATGATATTGTCTCAGTGTGATTGCCAGAAGTGATGAGTGTGATAGGTTCAGTGGTGTGAGAAATGTTGGGTAGTTCTTGACCATTGAGAGCGTTGACGGATATCTTGTGCGTGAGTGAGGTGATAGGAATCTGGAGTTTGTGAGCGAGCTTGAAGTCCATGAAATTACCCTCTGCTCCTGAGTCCAGTAAGGCTTGGGTGTCGTGCGTGTGGTTGGCCCATCTTAGTCTTACCGGGAGGAGAGTAGATGATGAGGTCTTCTCTGTGGTGACACCACCCGATAGTAGCCTCATTCTTACTACCGGGCCTAATCTTTTACCGGGCAGGAGTGGATAAAGTGGCCCGCTCTACCACAGTAGAGACAGAGCCCTTGGGATCTCCGCCTCTCCTTCTCTTCCCGGGAGAGGCGAGCTCTCCCCAGCTGCATGGGTTCGTGAGCGGAGGCTGAACTGGCCGTGTTCCCGCCGCTGGCATGCCAGCCCTCCATGTCGTTATATGGTCTGTTAGGGCATGCTCGGCGGCCAACACGACTCAGACGAGCGTCGACCCTCAAGGCTAGTTCCACTAGTCCATTTAAACTCCTGGGAAGGTCCAGAACATAAATCTCCTTCTGGATCCGGTCCTCCAGCCCATGCAGGAACATGTCCCACTGCGCCTCCTCGTTCCACTGACACTCTGCGGCCAGAGTGCGGAATTGGATGGAGTATTCCGATACTGAACGGTCTCCTTGGCGAAGGTCAGCGAGTAGTCTGGCCGCCTCCCTACCCACCACGGCCCGATCGAAGACCCTTCTCATCTCCTCGGAGAGTGTCTGGAAAGAGGTGCAGCATGGGTCCTGGTTCGCCCACACCGCCGTTCCCCAAAGAGCCGCTTTGCCTGATAGCAGTGTGAGTACGAATGCTACCTTAGACTGTTCACGGTTGAAGGTCCGTGGCTGCAACGAGAAATGCATGGAACATCTCGTAAGAAAAGCTCTGCAATAGTCAGGATCACCTGAATAACCCTATGGTGTCGGTAGCCGTGGCTCTAGCTGGGAATCCGGCTCTGGCGGGGCGGGTTGAACTGCCGGTGTAGGTGGCGCAGCGAGACCCCTCAGATGTTGTAATTGTTGGGTCAGCTGGTATACCTGCGTCGCAATGGCTTGTACTGCCCGACCTGTGCTGGAGATGTTCTCCTCTTGTTGATCCATTCTCGTGATACTACGGGAAATGAATTCGGTCAGACTCGTTGAACTCGCTGCATCCATGGTCTGGTCAGATCGTTCTGTAACAATACAGAGGCGGATGCAAGATGCAAGCAACGATGGTTTAATGAATACAGGTTACAGCAGCAACAGGACAGACAGACTGTACTCAGACGGAATCCGACCCAGGGACTAGGGCGCATCCTCCTATGTGAGCGTGCTGAGAAACCCAGGGGAGAGTGTCCGGATGGGTAGGAAGGAGCACAGCAGATAATCCACACAAGGGCGGCGAGAGATGAGCACGGACACACGACACAACCTCAGGGAAGTAACAACGATCTGACAACAAGAAACACTGGTTACAGAACATATAAAGGGAAGATAAGTGATTCCAGCTGGCGCAGACAATCAGGCCGAGATTGGGAACCACGCCCACACAAACACGGGAGAGAGAGAGAGAGAGAGAGAGAGAAGGAAAAGGAGGCAGTGGATTCATGAACCGTGACATGCAAGTGTATACCGGGAAGCCAGATGGAGGAGCCCCTGAGAAGAACCAAGGGATGCGGGTTATCCTGGACATGACACAGGGACTCCGGGGCCACAACATCACATGCAATAACTTTTTTACTTTGCACAAACTGGGGCAAGAGCTCCTCAAGGGGAAGCTGATGATGGTAAGAACAGTACGAAAAAAATAAGCTAGAGCTTCAGCCTCAGCTCTTGAATACACGAAACATTACTCTAAGTTTGTGTTCACGGCCGACAAGTCCCTAGTGTCCTATGTGCCAAAGAAAGGCAAAAATGTGGTACTCACGAGTATGCTGCCTAGGGATGGGAGAATCTGTGGCCAGGAACATCAAAAACCAAAAAATAAGGGGTGGACAATTTAGGCAAGCTGGTGACTGGCTACAGCTGCAAAAGAAGGACCCTACGTTGGCTACTTCTGATATTCGTCAACGTCTTGGACATCTCAGCGTACAACATATTTGTCACCTGGAATGGCGTTGAACCCAGATTGGAAAAGAAGGAAGCTCCAGAGGCGGGAAGCTCCAGAGGAGACGGCTCTATCTCGAGGAACTGGGCAAAGCATTGATAAGACCTCAATTCCAGAGGTGGCAACATTTCCCAAGGACCCCAGTTTCTGCAGCCATCGTGAGGAGGATTCAGGAGGAGGATGCTGGTGCCCCGTCCGGCCGACCCACAGAACCAACATCTCCAATAATGGAAATAAGTGTGAGTGATGTTGTTGCACGTGTGTTTATCTGACTCTCCTTCGTTGGCCTGAGGTAACTATTTATGTGAGTGAGTGAGATGTTAGTAAAATTCCTGAACTAAGTGTTTTCATCATTCGAGATTGCAGCCGGTAGCAACAAGAAGAAGCACTGCGATGTGTGTGGACCCAAGAATGACAGGAAGACACAGTACACATGCATCAAGTGCAGGAAATACATTTGCAAAACACACACAGTAAAACTCTGCCCGATGTGTAGACCGGCCTTAATTTGTGTTCAATGGGGCTCATTTATCATTTCCATAAAATACTGTATGTGAAATTTGTCCTTCCAATTTGTTCAGTTCAAAGCAATTAACATCAATAGTGATAAACCTTGTTTCATTTGTATTTGCTCAAGATAAACATGATTTGTTCCACCATTTCTTGATTATAATAGATTTTTGTTTACATAAAATGAATAGCACTTTTACTGATAAATGGCAAAAATTAACCATTGTCGTAATGTTAATTAATCTGATGACTGTTGATCTATTTTATCAACTAACTATGTTTAACTGTTACTTGATTTAATGAATCATGTAACAATTAACTAATTCGAAATTTGGGGAACCACGGGAAAATTTGTTTAACGAGTTATTATCTCCGGACTTAAACTCTAGGATAACAGTCAATTATTCATCATTATTATTATTATTATTACCTCATATCAGTCTCATTCTGAATGCCGCATACTCCTTGATATCTGCAAGAATCCTACGCTCACAGTAACCAGAATACTTAGCACCCTAACCATTGCTCATTCAGATTAGAAATTCAGAGATCACAATGTCCTTAGTTGGAGAGCTTCTCTGGTCTTGGAGTGTTTGTTAGAATAGATACTTCAGACGTACCAACAGTTGTCTCAGAGGGATTCTTCCTTCTCACCTCGTGTCTTTTAGTCAAATTTCTAGGACCACTTTTTACATGCACAGCTGCAGACTATGAACATTTCTGGTCTCCTGGTTATCTGGTTATCTTCCTCTGTAGAGATTGAGAGTTTCAGGGCTTCTAACCATTTCGTAACGTTCAGCTCACGCTGTCTGTCATGCTGGTTTGTAGAGTTTAAACCATTTAGTTCAGCTCACCTTCCATCTACTTGGTCTCAGTAAAAAGTTTCTCACCATTTCAACGTGTAGCCACGGCCTCGCGTCTTTTTGGTCTGTATGTTAATTCTTAGCGAGTCCTTTTAAGCACACTGGCCAAAGGGGGCATTCCGTGATGCTGGCATGAACTCTGAGCTCACTGGGGTGTGGATCCTGACTGGGCACGAGTTTAGATTACAAACAGTTCTCATTTAGAAGGTTAAATCACATTGCTATCTTCACAAAAGTATTCTCATATTTAATCATATAATTTTTACAACATTTAGACGTAAATCTGATACATCGGACACGTACACTTTCAGAGTTACTGTTACCTTGATATACCATCCTTAATGACATCACATAGGGGCGCCATGTAGCCTACTTGTCAAAGTGTTGGGTCAGTAACCGAAAGGTTGCTAGATCAAATCCCTTAGCCGACAAGGTAAAAATATGTTGTTCTTCACCTGAAAAAAGCAGTTAACCCACTGCTCCTAGCTCATCATTGTAAATAAGAATGTGACTTGCCTAGTTAAATTGAAAAAATGACATCACAAAATAATAAACAATGTGATAGGATTATTATTGAAGTCATCACTGACCATTTCCCACATTCTTTACGTTATAAATATTGTTCCATTATCCCCTTTTGGATGTTTTAGTTTTTGGCGGCAATAGTCTCTCTGTAACAAAGGCATTTTTACCATTCCCATTACTGCAGGGCAAGAAGGGTGAAAGTTCTCTCTAAATTTACGACCGATTGTTAAGTCATAAAATCCTGTGGGAGAGGGGAGGGGGGTGGTCTGGCTATCTGTCAGCCATGTGCCAAGCTGATCTGGCACCTTTGATTCTCACCAAGGAGAGAGAGTCATGACACCATGTATGTCTATGACTGTCTATATCTATCTAAGTATATCTAAGTATTAGGTATTACATATTTTCACGTAAATTGTTATGGCTGTATTGTTCTAAAAATTCAATAATGTTGTGGGTCCATCAGACCTGCGAACATTTGGTGAATAACAAAAACATGAACACCACACAAGTGTTAAGTCTCGTATCTCAATGCACTTCTCTCTTTTTGTTTATAAAGCCTTTTTGTGCAAACTTCCACCATACCTTACTTCATTGTTAAATTACAGATTTATGAGTCACCAGATTGATTTCTAAATATTTAAAGAGAAATTAAGTTATCTAATTGAATGTAGACATAGAAACACTTTTGCCTACGGTGCCGTGGTATATTACAAAGAGCTATACTGCACGTCTGCCTGGTCTGGCGGGCACATACAGCATCAGCCATCTTTTTTCTGCATATTTGTAGACCTTTTGTGTTGTCCTTTTATATATTTTGGAGGGGAACCATAATTGCTCACTGTGTAGGTCAAACCGTTCCCAACAAAGTCAAGACATCTGTAATCAGTGGAAGGGGAGGGCCTGCTTCTGTAATCTATGTTTGAAGTACTTTGACCTTCTGTCACTCTATGGGCGCTGTATGTCCAGCGTTAATGTTAAATGTTCATGATATCATATTTTCCAACACAATCTCACACTCAATGTGTGCAAATATGTACAAAAGTATTTCAGCAGATTTAATGCGTTTTTGTGTGGAGTTAATTTGTGTGAAAAGACACACATTTCTGTGTGACTTAATTCGTAGGAAAAAAACACATCTTTGTGTGACTACATTCATAGTAAAAAAAAAAAATTGGAGTCCAAACTTCGGAACAATCTTTTTAACGTTATTAGAGCAATGCATGATGGGCAATGTTGTTATACACTGCCTTTTTTTGTTTTGCACATTTATTTATAAATTATATAAAAATAAACGCGTTAACAACCCAATATTGTTAATCAACCAGGTTGTCAATGAAATAATTGTTGTATAATATTAGCCTTTTTTATGTTCAATGTCAGCTATGAGTTTCACAGCCCTATAATAATGATACAAGTTATATCACCTTAAAATGGTTTATTTACAACCTCTGGGGTATAAGATGTTGGGCAAAGTGGTATATAAATGCTGGCATATGCCTTGTTAGAATAGCCTAAGTATATTACATGATTGACACAACTGTTATAATCATCATAAAAAGGCCTTGGAAGAACCAACATAATTCATTATTTTACATTAACCTATTTAACTGCATTGATATGGCTTAAATGATCATAGTTCAGACTCGTTACAGTTGCAAATCCCATGCAGTTGCACCAGGGAAATTTAAACCAAACTGATTTTATTTGCAGTCTTCGGTTTTCCCACATTAAGATTAAGTAATTTCCCATCATGGAAATGTATCCCCATTCCCCAAACAAATGCCTTCATGGATACCACAACAATTGTTTTTACTCCAATCTGGCAATGCTCATAAAATCCAACATACAGTTGAAGTCTAAAGTTTACATACACCTCAGCCAAATACATTTAAACTCCGTTTTTCACAATTCCTGACATTTAATCCTAGTAAAAATGCCCTGTTTTAGGTCAGTTAGGATCACCACTTTATTTTAAGAATGTGAAAAGTCAGAATATTAGTAGAGAGAATGATGTATTTCAGCTTTTATTTCTTTCATCACATTCTCAGTGGGTCAGAAGTTTACATACACTCAATTAGTATTTGGTAGCATTGCCAATAAATTGTTTAACTTGGGTCAAACATTTCAGGTGCCTTCCACAAGCTTTCCACAATAAGTTGGGTCAATTCTGGCCCATTCCTCCTGACAGAGCTGGTGTAACTGAGTCAGGTCTGTAGGCCTCCTTGCCTGCACACGTTTTTCAGTTCTGCCCACAAATGTTCTATAGGATTGAGGTCAGGGCTTTGTGATGGCCACTCCAATACCTTGACTTTGTTGTACTTTTAAGCCATTTTGCCACAGCTGTGGAAGTATGCTTGGGGTCATTGTCTATTTGGAAGACCCATTTGCGACCAAGCTTTAACTTCCTGACTGATGTCTTGAGATGTTGCTTCAATATATGCACATAATTTCCCTGCCTCATGATGCCATCTATTTTGTGAAGTGCTCCAGTCCCTCCTGCAGCAAAGCACCCCCACAACATGATTCTGCCACCCCTGTGCTTAACGGTTGGGATGGTATTCTTCGGCTTACAAGCCTCCCCCTGTTCCCACCAAACATAACGATGATCATTATGGCCAAACAGTTCTATTTTTGTTTCATCAGACCAGAGGACATTTCTCCAAAAAGGATGATCTTTGTCCCCATGTGCAGTTGCAAACCGTAGTCTGGCTTTTTTACAAGTGGCCTTTCAGGTTATGTCGATATAGGACTCGTTTAACTGTGAATATACTACAAAGTCATACTCATCATCCTCTGTGGAGAAGAAGGTCTGTGTCTGGCCATGGTTTCACTTGCAGAGAAGAGGGAGGTTGGGATGAGTAGTCTAAGAGAAAATGGCATATAGGCAACTACAATATTAGTTCTCACTTTTTGTGCCAACATAGGACAGTACATTACTCTGCTAAACACAGAAGTGCAACATTGCTCACATAATTGTTATTAATACCAAGGTGATGTGGTAGCGTTAGTACTGGTAAAGCAGTGATTTAATCACAGAGCAGTTGTTTTACTTTTTAACTTACTTACGCAGAAGTGCAAAATTGTAACAAAATTATAGATTTACTTCACCGCACAGTTATCTATGCTATCTGTAGTTATCTATAGTTAGCTAGCCAGCAAGCAAATGCTACTTGCCAACTAGCTTACAGTATACACTTGCTGTAGCACCACCATACGCGTCTCCAGAAATGACAAGGTGTCCCAGCTGTGTTGACATTTCACCTATCCACTTCATCCATTCATCAGAATAATATAGCTATTTTTTGACTAACTGTTTTACCAGCATCAGTCTATTCAAAATCTCCCAATTATCGAAGTGCATTGCAGTAAGCCACAGTAGCAACATGTTGGTTAAGCAATAAGGAGCCCATGTGCGTTAGCTTTAACATGTTTGTGGGTAGTTGGTTCCAAATTAACTAAAGCCTGCCCCATAACATCAGCCAGAAAGAGCTTACACGTCATTTCCACAGATTTCCACAAAGTTCCCACTTCGGATTTCCCACTTCAAGCCCAAATATATCATACTTTGACATAACATGTCAATATGTCAACATTTATGTCAATAAGTCACAGTTTGTGGAACATCATGGGTAAGCACTGGGCATCGTCTTCCAACTGAAAAAAGGGGATTTTTGCTGGTGTGGGCATTTAAACAAAGACTGTGTTTCATCCAGTGCTTTTTCAATTGACTTCTCAGTGAGGTCTACTAAGCACTCTAATTTAGAATATTGCCTTTTACGACCTTTTTATGCCACAAAGTAATGAATGTCCAAAGAAGCTCAGTCTGGCAGCTAATGGCCTAAAGCACCCGCTCATCCATTTAGTCCTGCCCATGTCAGTATAATGGAGCCCAAAGGATTTACTTCTGAAATTACTTGTATCTTAAAGCCATACAATTTGCTGAGTCATACAGTGAGATCCAAAAGTATTTGGAAAGTGACAAATGTTTTGTTGTTTTAGCTCTGTACCCCAGTGTTTGACATTATACAATGACATTAAAGTGTAGACTGTCAGCTTTAATTTGTTCATGAAATTACAGCAGTTTGTCAATCAATCAAATTGTGTTGGTCACACTCACCGGGTGTAGGTAGATTTTACAGTGAAATGCTTACTTATGAGCCCATTCCCCACAGTGCAGAGATAAAAAGTCAGACAAATATTTGCTAAATAAAAAAGGAAATAGTAACACAAATAAAACAATAACTAGGAGGACAGTACCAGGTCAATGTGCAGGGGTCTGAGGAAGTTGAGCTAATACAATATGTACAGTACCAGTCAAAAGTTTGAAAACACCTACTCATTGCAGTCTTGAAGGAGTTCCCACATATTCTGAGCACTTGTTGGCTGTTTTTCCTTCACTCTACTAGCCAACTCATCCCATAACAATCTCGATTTGGTTGAGGTAAGGTGATTGTGGAGGCACTCCACCACTCTCCTTCTTGGCAAAATAGCCCTTACACAGCCTGGATTTATGTTGGGTCATTGTTCTGTTGAAAAACAAATGATAGTCCGACTAAGCGCAAACCAGATGGGATGGCGTATCGCTGCAGAATGCTGTGGTAGCTATGCTGGTTAAGTGTGCCTTGAATTGTAAATAAATCACAGACAGTGTCACCAGCAAAGCACCATCACACCTCCTCCTCTATGCTTCATGGCGGAGATCATCCGTTCACCTTCTCTGCGTCTCACAAAGGCAGTTGGAACCAAAAATCTCAGATTTCGACTCCAGTCCAAAGTTCCCCCGGTCTAATGTCCATCCCTCGTGTTTCTTGGCCCAAGCAAGTCCCTTCTTATTGGTAGTGGTTTCTTTGCAGAAATTCTACCAAGAAGGCCTGATTCACACAGTCTCCTCTGAACAGTTGATGTTGAGATGTGTCTGTTACTTGAACTCTGTGAAACATTTATTTGGGATGCTATTTCTAAGGCTGGTAAATCTAATGAACTTATCCTCTGCAGCAGAGGTAACTCTGGCTCTTCTATTCCTGTGGCGGTGCTCATGAGAGCTAGTTTCATCATAGCGCTTGATGGTTTTTGCGACTGCACTTGTTGAAACTTAAATGTTTACGACCTTCATGTCTTAAGGTATTTTTTTAAACCTTTATTTAACTAGGCAAGTCAGTTAAGAACAAATTTGTATTTACAATGACAGCCTACCGGGGAACAGCGGGTTAACTGCCGTGTTCAGGGGCAGAATGACAGAGGATTCTATCCAGTAACTTTTCAGTTGCTTGCCCAACACTCTATCCACTGGGCTACTTGCCGCCCCAAGGTAATGACGGACTGCCATTACTCTTTGCTTATTTGAGCTGTTCTTGCCATAATATGGACTTGGTATTTTACCAAATATGGCTATCTTCTGTATACCACCCTTACTTGGTCTCCTGAGTGGCGTAGCATTTTAAGGCACTGCATCTCAGTGCTAGAGACTTCACCACAGACCCTGGTTCAATTCCAGGCTGTATCACAACCAGCCGTGATTGGGAGTCCCATACGGCAGCGCACAATTGGCCCAGTGTCATCAGGGTTTGGCCGGGGTAGGCTGTCATTGTAAATAATCATTTATTTAACTGACTTGCCTAGTTAAAAAAAACACAAAAAAACCTTGTAACAACACAACTAATTGGCTCAAAGCATTAACCCATTTAATCCCGATTTTTGTCCCATACATGAAAATACATGAATACATGAAAATATCCAAATCCTGTGTGATTAGTAACCTTTTGAAATAATCAATAGTTATTTTTTTAAATTTTCATGGAAAAGTAGGTGAAAAGGTGTGTTTTATGGTCGTGACCGTTGGGATAATGTGATGTATACTGAATTAACATATCTCTCCTATGCAGTCATCACAATTCTGAAATAACCCAGCCCAGTTATTTTAACACAAGTAAAAGTCTCTCACTGGCAGTCCCCAGCATTGCTACTAAAATGCCCCATCACATTCTAGTGTGACAATTTTACATATCAAAAACCCTTATGCAACACCGATACGAATACTGAGAGGAAAGACAAAATAAACAAACAACAACCATCAACATATTTCAACATTGTTACTTTAGTACAACATGTATTGAAACATTAATATTGTAACTTTATTGTAACATTTGAACTTGTACTTTAGTGCAATATTCATTGTAACATTGTCATTGTGACATTTTAGTGCAACATTCACCAACAACTGTATAGCAGTCGTGTGATTTATTCCCACTGAACATAAAGGTAACATTTAGGATAGAGGTAGCCTGTAGAATATGCATTCAAGTAGAGGCCTACACTGAACAAAATAATATATATCATAGAGGTAGGCTTCAGAACCAAGTGCATGATTAGATTGTGGATCACTATTTTGAACTATGATCAGTCAGACCTACTGTCATTCGTCTTGAATCAATTGACCTTTTTTCCCAACAACATTTCAGTCATTTTGATTCTTTTTCATTGACTTTTCTTTTCTTCCTAGAGTCTGTTGTACTGCTTCTCCTCAGCCTTTATTGACTTTTCTATTTTTCTTTAATTGGCTTTTTCATTCACTCTTATCTCCGTTTCTACTGTCCGTGGTATATCTTGAAGCACTCAATGTGCAGTGGCGCTTTGCATTTCTCACATGCATAGGTAGTGCGTTTGTCACAATGACGACGTCTCTGGAACCGGTGCATTGTGTTGATTGGCCAGTGAGAAGCTTTGTCATATCTTGCCTATCTTCAACAGTAGTAGCCAGTAGAGATCTCCTTCCATGGCTCAGTGGTTTCGGGCCAAACTTTTGAATTAGAGACTGTGCTACTATCCATGAGAAGGTGAGCAGGTCGATGGTCCCTCCCATAATGTCTCTTTAACTTCTTGGCGCACCCATCCCGTTAGCGGGATCATTTTCGTCAACATCCGCTGAATTGCAGAGCGACAAATTCAAATTAAATTACTAAAAAAGATTTAATTTTCATGGAATCACAAGTGCAGTATAGCAAAACACTGCTTAGCTTGTTGTTAATCCACCTGGCATGTCAGATTCCAAAAAAGCTTTACAGTATAAGCTATCCAACCGTTTATGATAGGACATCTCTCTCAGCAGACAAAACATTACAAACAGCTAGCAGCAAAGTAGATTGGTCACAGATAAGCAATAAAGTAAATTGCTTACCTTTGATGATTTTTGGATGTTTGCACTCACGAGACTCCCAGTTACACAATAAATGTTCCTTTTGTTCCATAAAGATTATTTTAATATCCAAAATAACTCCATTTGTTTGGCGCGTTTTGTTCAGAAATCCACAGGCTCGAGCAGTCACGACGGGGCAGATGAAAATTCCAAATAGTATCCGTAAAGTTCGTAGAAACATGTCAAACGTTTTTTATACTCAATCATTAGGTTGTTTTTACAATAAATAATCAATAATATTTCAACCGGACGGTAGCTTTTTCAATAGGAGAGAGAGAGAAAATGTCTGCTCCAAGCTGTTGCGCATGCAAAACTCTGCTGGCACCCAGCCATCCACTGACACAATTTTATCATTCTCGCTAATTAAAAAAAAATAAAAGCCTGAAACTATGTCTAAAGACTGTTCACACCATGTGGAAGCCATAGAGAAAGGAATCTGGTTGATATAGCTTTAAATGGAGGGAAGGCATGCAATGGAACAGGGAGATTAGTTTCTCTTAGGCATTACCTTGTTGGATTTTCCTCAGGTTTTTGCCTGCAATATCAGTTATGTTATACTCACAGACAATATTTTGACCATTTTGGAAACTTTAGAGTGTTTTCTATCCTAATCTGACAATTATATGCATATTCTAGAGTCTGGGCCTGAGAAATAGGCAGTTTCATTTGGGTACATTTTCATCCAAACATCAAAGTACTGCCCCCTACACTCAAGAGGTTAAAATAAATGGCTGTTTATGAGTGCACTGTTGAGAGACCATGCAAAGATGGGCCACAACCACTTCTTAGACCTGATGGAGATATGGTATCTTGAAACCTGTAGGTCGTGAAGGTCAACACCACCCATGTGCTCATTGTATCAGTTAATGCATTTTGGTTGTGGGACTTTGTCAAAGGCACGTCGCTCCTTGTTCCATCTCTTGACAGAGGTCTCACTGTATTTCTCCTCCATGTTTGTTGCCCTTGTGTGACGACCCTCTCACTCTGTCTGCCGTATTCCATCTCTTGACAGAGGTCTCACTGTATTTCTCCTCCATGATTGTTGCCCTTGTGTGACGACCCTCTCTTGTATTCCTTATTAGGATGCCTGTGGGAGGAGCCGGGAGGGTCATCATGAAGTTCTCCTTGGGTCAGAACTTCATGAAGTCCTTCTGTGGCTTGAATGGGACATCAAACAGACAATTTTGCCTCATTGATCCAGAGCTCCCATATCCTCTTTTTGTAATTTCATCGAGGAGTGCAAGCGAAGTGAAGAGGTTGTCGTGAAGGAACTTGCAACCTTGAGGCGACTGAGATTGGTCTGCAAGACCGAGAACAACACTAGGTCCCTGACCCAACCCAGTCTCAGAGAGGAGAGTGTGGGATCCACCATATAGCTCCATGTGAAACATGTAACAGCTGGGTGAGGCAAGGCTCCATAGCTTGTAACCAAAACGGATTGGTTTAGCTCTAATGAATTGCTTACATCCATGTCGGCCATAGTATCGGATCATGATCTCATCCACTGACAGCCATTCCTGAAATGGCATGACTTTGTATGACTGACTGAGCTTGGAGAAGATGGGTCTAACCTTAAAAAATTGTTTGTCAGTGATCTTTGTGTTGTCAACCACATGAACTGAGGCCATTATTTAATCAAAGCGATTTATCCGCATGGCACCTGAAATGCTTTTATTGTGTACATCACTGTCAAGTGACCTGTACATGTGTCATCTTGGAACAGAGCTGTACCCATATGTGACAAGGATCCCATAGAATGTAAGGAGCTCATCCATACTCAGATACAGTTGCTTGTCCTTGGTCTGGGTGGAGTAGAGGTTGGAGATTTCAATGGTGATCTCTCTTAGGGTGGGTGGATACATTAGTAGGAAACATCCATTGGGTTGGGGCAGCTTTGTTTGACACATTCTGCAGCATTTGGGCTGTATACTATGTGTTTTGGAATCACAGAGGTGGCAGGCCTCTTTGATCGTTTGAACACTCAATCTTTATTTTTGACCACTTGCAGCTTTTCCCTTAGCTCTTCTGACTGGACCCTCTGGCGAGTAGAGGTCGTTTGCTCTTCATTATCAACGGGGAGGGAGGGTGGTGGATGTGGGAGGGGGGTGGTAAGGGGTAGGTCATCATCACTGATAACGTTGTTCCTGTCATGATCTGTTTGCATAGGTTCAGCATATGCATTCAACCAGCTTGGCTGGCAAATGGCCTGTCTCCACCTCATAGTCCATATCTGACCAATTGCTATCACAATCACGGACGACAGCATCTTTCTTATTTTGAGGGAAAACTGCAATGTTGCATGCCTTGTCTGGGTGGTCACCTAGATCCAAAATATCTAACACTTGACTCAAAGTGAAACTAAAAGAAAGAACAGAGTAGAAGAACAAGAGCTATGTATGTGTATAAGTATGTGTATACCTAGATGCACTGTGTTATCTCGCCGGTCACTATTGTTGCTGTCAACATGTTTACTCATTCTATGACCACACTGAACAGAGTTGAGTCATTTCAAATGCATATATCAATACTAGACACCTTAAACTTTACTAACCTTTTGTTTGGGAGCTTTGATGTAGCCATCCTCTTCTCATGGTGCAACCAGGAAGTAAACAGCTATGGTCATGTGACAATTTACACTAAACATGTGTCACTGCACATATTTCATTGAGACCCTTATTTATTTCAATATTTGCTGGAAATGCATTGATACATCATCCAGTAACATTTTTAGAGCCTTATAACTGGAAACGTTTTTTTTACGGTCACTATTGTGAGTGATGGGATTAAACATTTTATTGTTTATTTACATATTAGGGTACCTGAGGATTGATTAGAAACGTTGTTTGACTTGTTTGGACGAAGTTTATTGGTAACTTTTGAGATTCATTTGTATGCATTTTGAACAAGGGAAACCGGTGGCTTACTGAATCAAGCGCGCCAACTAAACTATATAAACTATAAAAAGAAGGACTTTATCGAACAAAAGGAGGATTTGTTATGTGGCTGGGACCCTTGGGATTGCAACAGAGGAAGATCTTCAAAGGTAAGTGATTAATTTTATCGCTATTTCTGACTTTCGTGACCCTTCTGCTTGTTTGGAAAATGTTTGTAATGCTTTTGTCTGCTGGGCGCTGTCCTCAGATCATCGCATGGTATGCTTTCACCGTAAAGCCTTTTGAAATCTGACAAAGCGGCTGGATTAACAAGAAGTTAAGCTTTAAAATGATGTAAGAGACTTGTGTTTTCATGAATGTTTAATATTACGAATTTTGTATTTTGAATTTCGCATTCTGCAATTTCACCAGATGTTGGCAACTCTTGGCATTCTCTCAACCAGCTTCAAGAAGTAGTAACCTGGAATGCATTTCAATTAACAGATGTGCCTTCTTAAAAGTTAATTTGTAGAATTTCTTTCCCTCTTATTGTGTTTGAGTCAATCAGTTTTGTTGTGACAAGATAGTGGTGGTATACAGAAGATAGCCTTATTTGGTAAAGGACCAGGTTTAAATTATGGGAAGAAAAGCTCAAATAAGCAAAGAGAAACGACAGTTCATAATAAAAATTAAAATAAATTATTTGCCATGACTACAAGGTCCGATAGGAATTCAGGGAACTCAGTGAGAAACGCTGTATATGGCCCAGGAGGCCTGTAAACAGTAGCTATAAAAATTGTTTGAGTAGGCTGCATATATTTCACGACTAGAAGCTCAAAAGACAAAAGAAAACATATCCTTTTTTGTCAAAATATTTTTGTAAAAATCTGTCAGCGCCACTGACTGACTGGCTATTGCTTAGCTAACTAACGTTAGCTATCATATTTTTGCACAATTCATGTGAAAGGTAGCTAGCTAGCTAGCTAGCTAATGATTTGCCTAATCACTTATATTTTTTAGGTGAATACATTGCTGTCTTTTAATAACAGTATGCATGTCATGTCAGTGTCACGGTTCAGTAAAATGTTATCTAGCAAAACAGCGAAGGTAGGTAGCTAGCTACAATATGAGTTGATTTGTCATCAAAGCAGATAGATACCCTTCCCTTTTTTATGTATTTATTTTATTTCACCTTTATTTAATCAAGTTTAATTTCTCATTTGCAACTGCGACCTGGCAAAGATAAGGCAAAGCAGTTTGACACATACAACAACACAGAGTTACACATGGAATAAACAAACATACAATCAATAATACAGTAGAAACGTCTATATACAACATGTGCAAATGAGGTAGAATAAAGGAGATAAGGCAATAAATAGGCCATGGTGGCGAAGTAATTACAGTACAGCAATTAAACACTGGAAGGGTACAATGTGCAGAAGATGAATGTGCAAGTAGAGATACTGGAGTGCAGAGGAGAAAGATAAATAAATAAATAACAGTATGGGGATGAGGTAGTTGGATGGGCTATTTACATATGGGCTATGTACAGATGCAGTGATCTGTGAGCTGCTCTGACAGCAGGTGCTTAAAGCTAGTGAGGGAGATATGAGTCTCCAGCTTCAGTGGTTTTTGCAGTTTGTTCCAGTCATTGGCAGCAGAGTACTGGAAGGAAAGGCGACCGAATGAGCAATTGGCTTTGGGTGTGACCAGTGAAATATACCTGCTGGAGCACGTGCTACGGGTGGGTGCTGCTATGGTGACCAGTGAGCTGAGATAAGGAGGGGCTTTACCTAGCAGAGACTTGTCAATGACCTGGAGCCAGTGGGTTTGGCGATGAATATGAAGCGAGGGCCAGCCAATGAGAGCGTACAGATCGCAGTGGTGGGTAGTATATTCTTAATTTTTTTATTTCACCTTTATTTAACCAGGTAGGCTAGTTGAGAACAAGTTCTCATTTACAACTGCGACCTGGCCAAGATAAAGCATAGCAGTGTGAACAGACAGCAACACAGAGTTACACATGGAGTAAACAATAAACAAGTAAATAACACAGTAGAAAAAAAAGAAAGAGTCTATATACATTGTGTGCAAAAGGCATGAGGAGGTAGGTGAATAATTACAATTTAGCAGATTAACACTGGAGTGATAAATTATCAGATGGTCATGTGCAGGTAGAGATACTGGTGTGCAAAAGAGCAGAAAAGTAAATAAATGAAAACAGTATGGGGATGAGGTAGTTGGATGGGCTATTTAGCGATAGACTATGTACAGCTGCAGCGATCGGTTAGCTGCTCAGATAGCAGATGTTTAAAGTTGGCGAGGGAGATAAAAGTCTCCAACTTTTTGCAATTCGTTCCAGTCAAAGGCAGCAGAGAACTCGAAGGAAAGGCGGCCAAATGAGGTGTTGGCTTTAGGGATGATCCGTGAGATACACCTGCTGGAGCGCGTAATACGGGTGGGTGTTGCCATCGTGACCAGTGAACTGAGATAAGGCTGAGCTTTACCTAGCATGGGCTTGTAGATGACCTGGAGCCAGTGGGTCTGGCGACGAATATGTAGCGAGGGCCAGCCGACTAGAGCATACAGGTCGCAGTGGTGGGTGGTATAAGGTGCTTTAGTAACAAAGCGGATGGCACTGTGATGAACTGTATCCAGTTTGCTGAGTAGAGTATTGGAAGCCATTTTGTAGATGACATCGCCGAAGTCGAGGATCGGTAGGATAGTCAGTTTTACTAGGGTAAGTTTGGAAGCGTGAATGAAGGAGGCTTTGTTGCGAAATAGAAAGCCGATTCTAGATTTGATTTTGGATTGGAGATTGATTTGAGTCTGGAAGGAGAGTTTACAGTCTAGCCAGACACCTAGGTACTTATAGATGTCCACATATTCTAGGTCGGAACCATCTAGGGTGGTGATGCTAGTCGGGCATGCGGGTGAAGGCAGCGAACTGTTGAAAAGCATGCATTTGGTTTTACTAGCATTTAAGAGCAGTTGGAGGCCACGGAAGGAGTGTTGTATGGCATTGAAGCTCGTTTGGAGGTTAGATAGCACAGTGTCTAAGGAAGGGCCAGAAGTATACAGAATGGTGTTGTGTGCGTAGAGGTGGATCAGGGAATCGCCCGCAGCAAGAGCAACATCATTGATATATACAGAGAAAAAAGTCAGCCCGAGAATTGAACCCTGTGGCACACCAATAGAGACTGCCAGAGGACCGGACAACATGCCCTCCGATTTGACACACTGAACTCTGTCTGCAAAGTAGTTGGAGAACCAGGCAAGGCAGTCATTAGAAAAACCGAGGCTACTGAGTCTGCCGATAAGAATATGGTGATTGACAGAGTCGAAAGCCTTGGCAAGGTCGATGAAGATGGCTGCACAGTACTGTCTTTTATCCTTGAGCATGGCTGAGGTGCACCCGTGACTGGCTCGGAAACCAGATTGCACAGCGGAGAAGGTACGGTGGAATTCGAGATGGACAGTGATCTGTTTGTTGACTTGGCTTTCGAAGACCTTAGATAGGCAGGGCAGGATGGATATAGGTCTGTAACAGTTTGGGTCCAGGGTGTCTCCCCCTTTGAAGAGAGGTCATGACTACAGCCTCAAGGCCATTACCATAACGCAACGTTAACTATTCATGAAAATCGCAAATGAAATGAAATCAATATGCTAGCTCTCATGCTTAGCCTTTTGTTAACAACACTGTCATCTCAGATTTTCAAAAATATGCTTCCCTACCATAGCAAAACTAGCATTTAGCATTTAGCGTTAGCATTTAGCATTAGCATTTAGCGTTAGCATCACCAGGCAACATTTTCACAAAAACCAGCAAAAACATTCCATAAATCATTTACCTTTGAAGAACTTCGGATGTTTTCAATGAGGAGACTCTCAGTTAGATAGCAAATGTTCAGTTTTCCTGAAAGATTATTTGTGCAGGAGAAATCGGTCCGTTTTCTGCGTCATGTTTGGCTACAAAAAAAAAACGAAAATTCAGTTATAAAAACGCCAAACTTTTTCCAAAATAACTCCATAATATCGACTGAAACATGGCAAACGTTGTTTAGAATCAAACCTCAAGGTGTTTTTCTACATATCTCTTCAATGATGTATCGTTCCTGGAAGTGTGCTTCTGCTTCTGTATCCCATGGCAAAAATGAGTGTTTCTGACAATTGCGCACCAATTTAGACAAAGAACACCGGACGGCCCCCTGGCAAATGTAGTCTCTTATGGCCAATTTTCCAATGATATGCCTACAAATACGTCACAATGCTGCAGACATCTTGGACTAACGGCAGAGCGCATAAGCTCGTTCACAGCATATT
The DNA here is from genome assembly GCF_034236695.1 of Oncorhynchus nerka. Lineage (NCBI taxonomy): Eukaryota > Metazoa > Chordata > Actinopteri > Salmoniformes > Salmonidae > Oncorhynchus > Oncorhynchus nerka. Next base: position 40,143,141 of record NC_088408.1, read on the forward strand.
CACAGCCATATAAGGAGACCATAGTAAAACAGAGCGTCAAAAATCCTGCTCATTTCCTGTTTGAAGTTTCATCTTGGTTTCGCTTGTAAGATCAGTTCTGGGGCACTCACAGATAACATCTTTGCAGTTTTGAAAACGTCAGAGTGTTTTCTTTCCAAAGCTGGCAATTATATGCATAGTCGAGCATCTTTTCGTGACAAAATATTGCGCTTAAAACGGGCACGTTTTTTTATCCAATAATGACATAGCGCCCCCATAGGTTGAAGAGGTTAACACTTTATTGGTTACTAAATGATTCCTTATGTGTTGTTTCATAGTTTTAATGTCTTCACTATTATTCTACAATGTAGAAAATCGTAAAAAATAAAGAAAAACCCTTGAATGAGTAGGTGTGTCCAAATGTTTGACTGGTACTGTATGTGGACACCTGCTTGTGGAACATCTCATTACAAAATCAAGGGCATTAATATGGAGTTGGTCCCCCCTTTGCTGCTATAACAGTCTCCACTCTTCTGGGAAGGCTTTCCACTAGATGTTGGAACATTGCTTCGGGGACTTGCTTCCTTTCAGCCACAAGAGCATTAGTAAGATCGTGCACTGATGTTGGGCGATTAAGCCGGGCTCGCAGTCAGAGTTCCAATTCATCCCAAAGGTGTTTCATGGTGTTGAGGTCAGGGCTTTGAGCAAGCCAGCCATGTTCTTCCACACTAATCTCAACAAATATTTTTTGTATGGACCTCGCTTTGTGCACTGGTTTATTGTCATGCTGAAACAAGAAAGGGTCTTCCCCAAACTGTTGCCACAAAGTTGGAAGCACAGTACATCACTGGGGTCAAGCTTCCTGCCATCCAGGACCTCTATGCCAGGGTGTGTGATAGGAAGACCCTATAAATTCCCAAAGACTCCAGCAACCCTAGTCATAGACTGTTCTCTCTTGCTACCGTATGGCAAGCGGTACCAGAGCACCAATTCTAGGCCCAAAAGGCTTCTTAAAACCTCCTATGGATAGGGGAGACGCTAGCGTCTCAACTGGCCAATTGCTGGGGGAAATGCAGAGCGCCAGAATCAAATAAAATGCTATAAAATTCTAACTTTCATTAATCACACATGTAAGATACTCAATTAAAGCTACACTCGTCGTGAATCCAGTCAACATGTCAGATTTAAAAAATGCTTTTTGGCGAAAGCATAATAAGCTATTATCTGATAGCCTGCACCAGCAGTAAACAAAGAAGCTAGCATAGCAGGTGATACACAAAACGGTGAAATAAAATATAAAACATGCATTAACTTTGACGAGCTCCTTTTGTTGGCACTCCAATATGTCCCATAAATATCACAATTGGTCCTTTTGTTCAATTAATTCTGTCCATATATATCGAACATGTCCATTTATAAAGCGCGTTTGATCCAGAAAGAAAACAACTTACAAAAACGCAAGGTCACTACAAAATATTTCAAACTACTTTTGCAATACAACGTTAATAATCGATCAAATTGTAGACGGGGCAATCTGTATTCAATACAGTAAAGAAAAGAAACCAGCACTGCTTTTCACGTCTTGCGCAACTCACAAAAGTGTCCCCAGTTCCGAGTTGGCCTACTTCTTCATAGCATAAAGGAATAACCTCAACCATATTCCAAAGACTGGCGACATCCAGTGGAAGCGGTAGGAACTGAAAATAGGTTCCTATTAAATATAAATGCAAAGACAATATAGGGAACAGAGAGGGGGGGAAAAAATTCTGAACAGTTAGTCCTCTGGGTTTTGCCTGCTACATAAGTTATGTTATACTCACAGACATGATTCAAACAGTTTTAGAAACTTCGGTGTTCTCTATCCAAATATATGAATAATATGCATATCTTATATTCTTGGCATGAGTAGCAGGAAGTTGAAATTGGGCACGCTATTTATCCAAAAGTGAAAATTCTGCACCCTAGCTTTAAGAGGTTTTAACACCCGCTCTCTTAACCCAGAAGTCAGCTGCACCAATGAGTCAGAGGAAACACTGTTCAACTGATGACCGAGGTCAACCCACCACAAGGAGTCGCTAGAGCGAGATGAGCCAAGTAAAGCCCCCCTGACCAAATCCTCCCCTAAGCCGGACAATGCTGGCCTATTGTGCACCGCCATATGGGACTCTTGGTCACGGCCAGTTGTGACACAGCCTGTGATCAAACCCCAGGCTGTAGTGACACCGCAACATTGCGATGCAGTGCCTTAGACCGCTGTGCCACCCGAGAGGGGATGAGCAATGAACTTGACAGAGATTCAATAATTTTTTTAAGAACATTTTTATTTGATTCTATTTATTTCACCTTTGTTTAACCAGGTAGGCCAATATTGGGCAAATATTGTACAATATAGCCAAAGGTGCTTCTACAAAGTATGAGATATTTCTGTATTTCATTTTCGATACATTTGCAAAAATGTCTAAAAACATGTTTTCACTTTGTCATTATGGGTTTTGTGTGTAGGTGGGTGAGAAAAAATATGTTTAATCCATTTAGAATTCAGGCTGTAACACAACAAAATGTGGAATAAGTCAAGGGTTACGGATATTTCTGAAGGCACTGTGTGTGTGTGTTACTCTGTGTCATTTCCTCCATGTCCCTTAGTCAATTCAACTATTGGAGATGCTATCCAGGCAGGACATTGACCAGAACATGCACACCCATGCATAAGAAACCCAAGCATTTCGCTACACCCGCAATAACATCTGCTAAACACGTGTATATGACAAATACAATTTGATTATTAAGAAATCAAATAAAAAATGTGCTCCTCTCTACTCCCCAGTCCTACACCATCAATTACCCTCCCCCAAATTCCCTGGCAAAGACAAATCTGATGAAGCTGCATTTATGACTATCTCAGAGACCAAGATGTAAAGACCCCCATGTTTACCTGCCATTAATGTCCTGCTCAAAGCTGTCCACACCTCTCCATTTCCCTATTTCCTCATTAGCGCAAGCTTTCAATTAAAAATGCATTAGAATGTGAGGCTAAGGATCTCATCCCAGCTCAACAGCAGAGGGAAGGTGAGGATATTCCTCCTTGAGGAGACAGACAAATGATGTGGTGTGACACGCACGCACACACACGCATGCACGCACACACACACATACACACACTTCAAATACAGATGGATCCAACAAATAACATCAGAGTGGAGTACACAAGGCTTCATTAACTCCAAGACCAAAGTCTTAGAAATGATACCCCCCTACTGTTATTTCACATGGGAGAACATTTTATAGATGTAGGATTGTTTTATATGATTATGTTAAACTTTTCATGTATTGATGTGTATATTGTTGTGTATAGTGTATATTGATGTGTATGTTTGATACAGGGCTCATTTGGTCTTAGCATGACTTGTCAAAATAAAGGTTGAATAAAATAAACCCATATGTTTTGGGTGCCTCAAAGGTCATTCTGGCAAGCCTTTTACGAGCCTCTGATGTTTTATGATTCTTTTGATTCACACGAGTGGCCACTAACCAGTAGAGGGATAGCTATCCTTCTTTCACATGCAATAACATAACTGTCCTGGATGTCTTGTAGACATGATGCAATTCTCCTTCTCAACAGGTCTATGTATTTAGTCAAAGTTTCTCTGCTTTCTGTTGACTTAATGATGATAGTCATCTACACTTCTCAGGGCTTCCCAAATTGAAGAAACAAATGAGGATAATGGTGATGATAATATTGTTAATACTCACTTCTTACTATGAGAGTACTACAAGTGCAGGCTTAAAATAATGCATTTAGGGTCTTGAAGATAATGGTATTTGTTATGTTGCTTGTTTGTCTTCATCCTCTGTTGTCCCACTACAGGTTCAAACAGGTTCCCCAAGTAAGAACTAAAGATTTGTTTTTACTTCATGTGCTCCATATGAAAAGCAATAGTTACACAGGTATTTGTTCTCAACATGCAAAGCCTTTCCACTCTCTTTCTCTTTGTGTGTTTCCCATTCCAGTGGTATTGACAAAACCAGTTAATCTTTAAACTAAATTATAGATGCTAAACAGTCAATATTTTATGTGAAGCAAACAATAATTGTTCAACAAATGATCAAATGGGATTGTCATTACAGCGAAACAACACAAATCAATTGGCAATTTCAGAGATGACTACCACTGGTCATAAATCAGTGTTGTTTAGCAAAAACAAAGTATTTCTGTTTCACAGCATGTATAGTATACAAACCTCCATGCAAAGCCAATGTTGAATACTGGTTATTGTGTCATTCCAATTAGGTTAGGGTTGCTTTTATCCATCACACAATTAGTTAATTATTACAAACCATCTAAAAAAAATCGATGTCTATGTCCATTCCTTGGAAGTCTGTCTATGTCCATTCCTTATATACAGACCTTGAATGTATAATTTCATCTGAATAGAATAGAATGAAAACTCCACAAAAAAAAAGATGAAGAGCAATAGCTATGTTTCCTTTAACTGGTCCAGTCATTTTTTTGCTGACACAGAAAATAGATGTGCCAATTGCTTGCTAAGGTGCGTTTCCATGTAACTATCTTGTGTCTGACATAATGATGTAACACCAATAAAAAAAATAACTACAGTGTTGAACACAAATGTAATGGTGGAAGTGTTTTTCCATTACCCAATTGGTAAATTGCGCATTAATAAATTGGCAGCCTGTATGCCCTCCCATCTATCTGTTTCATATCTCAGGTAGCACGTGAAAGCTAGAATGGATAGAATGCAACCACAGATCGTCTGCCTAGGCTAGTCCGTGGTGAATATTACACTCCTGTAGATCTGAAATAATTGAATGGTGAAACTTGCTAGCAACCAAAAAAAAGCAAGGTGAAGCAATTCAGGCATTCTTGAAAATCAGGACAATCCTTGTCCTACAAAGAAACATTTGCATAGCTGAAAAAAATATATTTTATAAGACGTAGGCATTTAGAATTAATTGTGGAGTGGAACTTCATAGTTATGCGGTGCCCAGCGTACCTTAAAAATGATTAGCAAATCATAATGTATTAGAAAAACACTTTTTCCATCATCATTTGTCACAATAAAGAAGTAAAATATCCACCCCTGTCGAACGTATAAAAATGTTGTCCATCTTTAGAAAGTTTCTCCTATATCTATTTTTTTGCGTCAATCTTTTGTAAAATAAAACTTGGTCAATGGAAACCTATCTACTGTATGAACTCCACCCCCAAACCTGACTTGTTTGGTCCAAACCGAGACAATGGACGAGTGAGAGGGCTATTATGAAAATATGTGGTTAAATCTCCTGCTTTACAATCGTAGGAGCTCCAGAGGGACTGCAGAATGTAACCCTCGTAACACGTCTATTCCAGAGCTACAGTATCTGGGAAAATCAATACAATCAGCCACTGGAATATTGGATGCAGAATTTAGATGAACGAGGGAGCAGCTGATGTAAACATCCAAGAGATGAAAAAATTTAAACGGGCAGAGGGCATTTTAGGCATAGACTCAAACATCAAAACTAGATAACGTCACTAAAATACTAGAGAATACTGATTGAACCACACAACCTAGTTAAGAAGTATTGTGGTTATAAGGCAAAATCGTATCGTTCTTTAAGAACTATTTTGGAGAACATGCATATGTCAGCAAATGTTAAAATCAATTGAGACATGAATACCTCATGTGTGGGCTATTACAAGACTGACTGTCCAAGAACCATATCCATAAAACATTATTATGATCTCATTTGTTGGATTACCGTCAATAAATATAGGTGTATTGTTACTCTCACAGAATTAACAGATCAGTCAGCAGTACCAATGTGCATCGATTTATTTCCTTTATATCCAATTAATTTTCAGTACACAAAGTATCTGATTATGTTATCATTATTTATAAAATGCTTTATCAACAGAATGCAAATTACTCTTTTAATTGACTACAACAATATGTTCAAACAATTTGGTGTGGCAGCACAGTTAGTCAAGGTGAGAGGAAAAGTTATTATGTGGTTGGAGTTGGGCATATGCATGTAGAATAGTTGTGGTCAGCTATAGCTTGTAGATAAAAAAAAAAACTTTATTATACCAGGTGAGTTGACTGAGAACACATTCTCATTTACAGCAAAGACCTGGGGAAAGTTACAAAACATACTGTAATACAATTTTTAAGTTAACCTACAAAATATGCTGTATAAGAAAGAAAAAACACAAACAATAAAATAAACATAAGATCAAGCATAGAATCATCAGAAACAAAGACATTATTCCTTTAAAAGGTCTTCACAAAGCTCTTTGAACTTCCTCAGAGGCACCAAATCCTCCAATTTCAGTGAACTCTTTAGACCATTCAACAAGCAAGGCACTAAATAATGTATATATATATTTATTACATATTTAAAAAAGTGAATCAATTGTGAATCACATCACAAGTATTACATTTTTTTATGAAAACAAAGTGACACTAGAAGTTGACTGACCTTCCATCGAGCCAACTGGAGACAGGGAGAGGGAAGACCAGTTGACTGACTGACCATGATCAATTAGACCATAATTTCTTTCAAATAAAAAGCCTGCCACGATAAAATGCTGATTAAAAGCATCTATTTTTCAGTAATGATGGCAGATTCTGACACAATTTTCTTTGGCAGGGAAGGACCTGCAACTCGCTGTTGGCTGGGCTCCCTGCCTGTGCCATTAAACCCCTACAACTCATCCAGAACGCCGCAGCCCGTCTGGTGTTCAACCTTCCCAAGTTCTCTCACGTCACCCCGCTCCTCCGCTCTCTCCACTGGCTTCCAGTTGAAGCTCGCATCCGCTACAAGACCATGGTGCTTGCCTACGGAGCTGTGAGGGGAACGGCACCTCAGTACCTCCAGGCTCTGATCAGGCCCTACACCCAAACAAGGGCACTGCGTTCATCCACCTCTGGCCTGCTCGCCTCCCTACCACTGAGGAAGTACAGTTCCCGCTCAGCCCAGTCAAAACTGTTCGCTGCTCTGGCCCCCCAATGGTGGAACAAACTCCCTCACGACGCCAGGACAGCGGAGTCAATCACCACCTTCCGGAGACACCTGAAACCCCACCTCTTTAAGGAATACCTAGGATAGGATAAAGTAATCCCTCTCACCCCCCCCTTAAAAGATTTAGATGCACTACTGTTCCACTGGATGTCATAAGGTGAATGCACCAATTTGTAAGTCGCTCTGGATAAGAGCGTCTGCTAAATGACTTAAATGTAAATGTAAATGTAAGGAGAGGAATTTCTACCCTTCAGTTCATTTACTGTTTTCCAAAATTTTCACAGATCAGCAGAGTCTGAGTTAGATCTTAGAAAGTAGCTTGTCAAAAAGTTTTGATATGGTGTCAATCTTTATGCATATGTATTGCAAAGTGGATCTTACATGTGGTATAGGCTACACAATAATACATAATAATAATAATACAATAACATTTGAGATTTCTCTGAGTTGGAATGAAACACAGTACTTTTGGTTGATTGTGTCTTCGTGAACACTATTATCCTTGGAATCATCGTAATCACTCCCCGTTTCCATGTCTGTGCCAGTCAAACAACAATGGAGCTGAACAATTCCTTGGCACAGTTGATATTTGTTTTCCACATCCAGAAAGAGTTGCTCCACTTGTAACAAGCAAGCAGTGGTGTTACCATGGCAATTTACCATCAAAGTGTGCATAACGCTTGTTTTCTAAGAGCATCAGAGTGAGAATGCTTACTTTAGACTAATCCTATTAGTAGTCACCTTCAAAACCACAGTGTGCAAATTATTAAATGTTTGTCTTGTCAACATTCCCGGTTTGCTTTGAGCCACCTCAACATTGATGCAATAAGTGACAAAAATGTCATAAAAAAACTTTATTGAAAAGTACATAAATATAAGCATAGCTTTTTCCACATAAATTTGAGAGTTTGCGAAATAACCTTTCCTGTAATTCTGGATGATTTCACCCCCCTTTTAGTATGCAGACAGTGCAAGTATTGTTTTGACTGTGATTGACCTTGATGCAATGAATACCGATTTCAATTGTGCATATACTGGATGGGAAATTTGCTATTTCCACTTGATCCATCATATTTCATGCATAATAAAGTGATGTTATTCTCAGCCTGACCCAGACTCCATACACTCTGACTGATACTAACAATCTAGGAAGTTGTAATACTCCCTAAGATAGTTGGAGTTGTCCTACAACTGGGCGGGATGGACGTCAACATTTTCAAACATTAAGACAAAAATAACCATTTCCGTAAGCATTACATTAGCTGAGTATAAATCAAATCAAATCAAATTGTATTTGTCACATACACATGGATAGCAGATGTTAATTAGAGTGTAGCGAAATGCTTGTGCTTCTAGTTCCGACAATGCAGTGGTAACCAACGAGTAATCTAACCTAACAATTCCAAAACGACTACCTTATACACACAAGTGTAAAGGGATAAAGAACATGTACATAAAGATATATGAATTTTATTTTATTTTATTTTATTTATTTCATCTTTATTTAACCAGGTAGGCTAGTTGAGACAAGTTCTCATTTGCAACTGCGACCTGGCCAAGATAAAGCATAGCAGTGTGAACAGACAACACAGAGTTACACATGGAGTAAACAATTAACAAGTCAATAACACAGTAGAAAAAAGAAAAAGAAAAAAAGAGAGTCTATGTACATTGTGTGCAAAAGGCATGAGGAGGTATGCGAATAATTACAATTTTGCAGATTAACACTGGAGTGATAAATGATCAGATGGTCATGTACAGGTAGAGATATTGGTGTGCAAAAGAGCAGAAAAGTAAATAAATATAAACAGTATGGGGAAGAGGTAGGTAAAATTGGGTGGGCTATTTACCGATAGACTATGTACAGCTGCAGCGATCGGTTAGCTGCTCAGATAGCAGATGTTTGAGGTTGGTGAGGGAGATAAGTCTCCAACTTCAGCGATTTTTGCAATTCGTTCCAGTCACAGGCAGCAGAGAACTGGAACGAAAGGCGGCCAAATGAGGTGTTGGCTTTAGGGATGATCAGTGAGATACACCTGCTGGAGCGCATGCTACGGGTGGGTGTTGCCATCGTGACCAGTGAACTGAGATAAGGCGGAGCTTTACCTAGCATGGACTTGTAGATGACCTGGAGCCAATGGGTCTGGCAACGAATATGTAGCGAGGGCCAGCCGACTAGAGCATACAGGTTGCAGTGGTGGGTGGTATAAGGTGCTTTAGTAACAAAACGGATGGCACTGTGATAAACTGCATCCAGTTTGCTGAGTAGAGTGTTGGAAGCTATTTTGTAGATGACATCGCCGAAGTCGAGGATCGGTAGGATAGTCAGTTTTACTAGGGTAAGTTTGGCGGCGTGAGTGAAGGAGGCTTTGTTGCGGAATAGAAAGCTGACTCTAGATTTGATTTTAGATTGGAGATGTTTGATATGAGTCTGGAAGGAGAGTTTACAGTCTAGCCAGACACCTAGGTACTTATAGATGTCCACATATTCTAGGTCAGAACCATCCAGGGTGGTGATGCTAGTCGGGCGTGCGGGTGCAGGCCCGACTAGCATAGTTAGTTTCAGAAATAGAGCGTCCAGATTGTCAAGACCAGCTGATTTGTACGGGTCCAGGTTTTGCAGCTCTTTCAGAGCATCTGCTATCTGGATTTGGGTAAAGGAGAACCTGGAGAGGCTTGGGCGAGTAGCTGCGGGGGAGGAGGGGAGCTGTTGGCCGAGGTTGGAGTAGCCAGGAGGAAGGCATGGCCAGCCGTTGAGAAATGCTTGTTGAAGTTTTCGATAATCATGGATTTATCGGTGGTGACCGTGTTACCGAGCCTCAGTGCAGTGGGCAGCTGGGAGGAGGTGCTCTTGTTCTCTATGGACTTCACAGTGTCCCAGAACTTTTTGGAGTTAGAGCTACAGGATGCAAATTTCTGCCTGAAGAAGCTGGCCTTTGCTTTCCTGACTGACTGCGTGTATTGGTTCCTTACTTCCCTGAACAGTTGCATATCGCGGGGACTATTTGATGCTATTGCAGTCCGCCACAGGATGTTTTTGTGCTGGTCGAGGGCAGTCAGGTCTGGAGTGAACCAAGGGCAATATCTGTTCTTAGTTCTGCATTTTTTGAACGGAGCATGCTTATCTAAAATGGTGAGGAAGTTACTTTTAAAGAATGACCAGGCATCCTCAACTGATAGGATGAGGTCAATGTCCTTCCAGGATACCCGGGCCAGGTCGATTAGAAAGGCCTGCTCACAGAAGTGTTTTAGGGAGCGTTTGACAGTGATGAGGGGTGGTCGTTTGACTGCGGATCCGTAGCGGATGCAGACAATGAGGCAGTGATCGCTGAGATCCTGGTTGAAGACAGCGGAGGTGTATTTGGAGGGCCAGTTGGTCAGGATGACGTCTATGAGGGTGCCCTTGTTTACAGATTTAGCTTTGTACCTGGTGGGTTCCTTGATGATTTGTGTGAGATTGAGGGCATCTAGCTTAGATTGTAGGACTGCCTGGGTGTTAAGCATATCCCAGTTTAGGTCACATAACAGAACAAACTCTGAAGCTAGATGGGGGGCAATCAATTCAGAAATGGTGTCCAGGGCACAGCTGGGAGCTGAGGGGGGTCGGTAAGCAGGCGGCAACAGTGAGAGACTTATTTCTGGAGAGAGTAATTTTTAAAATTAGTAGTTCGAACTGTTTGGGTATGGACCTGGAAAGTATGAAATTACTTTGCAGGCCATCTCTGCAGTAGACTGCAACTCCTCCTCCTTTGGCAGTTCTATCTTGACGGAAAATGTTATAGTTGGGTATGGAAATCTCCGAATTCTTGGTGGCCTTCCTGAGCCAGGATTCAGGCACGGCAAGGACATCAGGGTTAGCAGAGTGTGCTAAAGCAGTGAGTAAAACAAACTTAGGGAGGAGGCTTCTGATGTTGACATGCATGAAACCAAGGCTTTTTCGATCACAGAAGTCAACAAATGAGGGTGCCTGGGGACATGCAGGGCCTGGGTTTACCTCCACATCACCCGCGGAACAGAGGAGGAGTAGTATAAGGGTGCGGCTAAAGGCTATCAAAACTGGTCGCCTAGAGCGTTGGGGACAAAGAATAAAAGGAGCAGATTTCTGGGCATGGTAGAATATATTCAGGGCATAATGCGCAGACAGGGGTATGGTGGGGTGCAGGTACAGCGGAGATAAGCCCAGGCACTGGGTGATGATAAGAGAGGTAGTATCTCTGGACATGCTGGTTGTAATGGGTGAGGTCACCGCATGTGTGGGAGGTGGGACAAAGGAGGTATCAGGGGTATGAAGAGTGGAACTAGGGGCTCCAATGTAAACTAAAACAATGATAACTAGCCTGAACAACAGTATACAAGGCATATTGACATTTGAGAGAGACATACAGCGAGGCATACAGTAATCACAGGTGTTGATTGGGAGAGCTAGCTAAACCAGTAGGTGAGACAACAACAGCTAATCAGCTAGCACAACAACAGCAGGTAAAATGGCGTTGACTAGGCAGAGAGAGTCGGATTAACTACACACAGAGCCTGAGTGCGGCTGGGGCCGACAGATAAAACATAAACAAACAGAATGGAGTACCGTGATTAATGGACAGTCCAGCAGGCATCAGCTATGTAGCCAAGTGATCACAGTGTCCAAGGGGCAGCGGTGGATGGGACAGGGAAGCTAGACTGGCGAGTATTATCCAGGCAAAAAAAACTGGCTGGCTGTGCTGAAGGTAAAAGCAGCTAGCAGTGGCTAACAATTACATTTACATTACATTTAAGTCATTTAGCAGACGCTCTTATCCAGAGCGACTTACAAATTGGTGCATTCACCTTATGACATCCAGTGGAACAGTAGTGCATCTAAATCTTTTAAGGGGGGGGTGAGAGGGATTACTTTATCCTATCCTAGGTATTCCTTAAAGAGGTGGGATTTCAGGTGTCTCCGGAAGGTGGTGATTGACTCCGCTGTCCTGGCGTCGTGAGGGAGTTTGTTCCACCATTGGGGGGCCAGAGCAGCGAACAGTTTTGACTGGGCTGAGCGGGAACTGTACTTCCTCAGTGGTAGGGAGGCGAGCAGGCCAGAGGTGGATGAACGCAGTGCCCTTGTTTGGGTGTAGGGCCTGATCAGAGCCTGGAGGTACTGAGGTGCCGTTCCCCTCACAGCTCCGTAGGCAAGCACCATGGTCTTGTAGCGGATGCGAGCTTCAACTGGAAGAGATAGCGGGAGAGCTGGCCAAGGACGGCACGTTCAAGGGTTTTGGAGAGAAAAGAAAGAAGGGATACTGGTCTGTAGTTGTTGACATCGGAGGGATCGAGTGTAGGTTTTTTCAGAAGGGGTGCAACTCTCGCTCTCTTGAAGACGGAAGGGACGTAGCCAGCGGTCAGGGATGAGTTGATGAGCGAGGTGAGGTAAGGGAGAAGGTCTCCGGAAATGGTCTGGAGAAGAGAGGAGGGGATAGGGTCAAGCGGGCAGGTTGTTGGGCGGCCGGCCGTCACAAGACGCGAGATTTCATCTGGAGAGAGAGGGGAGAAAGAGGTCAGAGCACAGGGTAGGGCAGTGTGAGCAGAGCCAGCGGTGTCGTTTGACTTAGCAAACGAGGATCGGATGTCGTCGACCTTCTTTTCAAAATGGTTGACGAAGTCATCTGCAGAGAGGGGAGGAGGGGGGGAGGGGGAGGAGGATTCAGGAGGAGGAGAAGGTGGCAATGAGCTTCCTAGGGTTAGAGGCAGATGCTTGGAATTTAGAGTGGTAGAAAGTGGCTTTAGCAGCAGAGAGAGAAGAGGAAAATGTAGAGAGGAGGGAGTGAAAGGATGCCAGTTCCGCAGGGAGGCGAGTTTTCCTCCATTTCCGCTCGGCTGCCCGGAGCCCTGTTCTGTGAGCTCGCAATGAGTCGCCGAGCCACGGAGCGGGAGGGAGGACCGAGCCGGCCTGGAGGATAGGGGACATAGAGAGTCAAAGGATGCAGAAAGGGAGGAGAGGAGGGTTGAGGAGGCAGAATCAGGAGATAGGTTGGAGAAGGTTTGAGCAGAGGGAAGAGATGATAGGATGGAAGAGGAGAGAGTAGCGGGGGAGAGAGAGCGAAGGTTGGGACGGCGCGATACCATCCGAGTAGGGGCAGTGTGGGAAGTGTTGGATGAGAGCGAGAGGAAAAGGATACAAGGTAGTGGTCGGAGACTTGGAGGGGAGTTGCAATGAGGTTAGTGGAAGAACAGCATCTAGTAAAGATGAGGTGAGCGTATTTCCTGCCTTGTGAGTAGGGGGAAGGTGAGAGGGTGAGGTCAAAAGAGGAGAGGAGTGGAAAGAAGGAGGCAGAGAGGAATGAGTCAAAGGTAGACGTGGGGAGGTTAAAGTCGCCCAGAACTGTGAGAGGTGAGCCGTCCTCAGGAAAGGAGCTTATCAAGGCATCAAGCTCATTGATGAACATTCCGAGGGAACCTGGAGGGCGATAAATGATAAGGATGTTAAGCTTGAAAGGGCTGGTAACTGTGACAGCATGGAATTCAAAGGAGGCGATAGACAGATGGGTAAGGGGAGAAAGAGAGAATGACCACTTGGGAGAGATGAGGATCCCGGTGCCACCACCCCGCTGACCAGAAGCTCTCGGGGTGTGCGAGAACACGTAGGCGGACGAAGAGAGAGCAGTAGGAGTAGCAGTGTTGTCTGTGGTGATCCATGTTTCCGTCAGTGCCAAGAAGTCGAGGGACTGGAGGGAGGCATAGGCTGAGATGAACTCTGCCTTGTTGGCCGCAGATCGGCAGTTCCAGAGGCTACCGGAGACCTGGAACTCCACAATGACTAAATAGATTGTAGCTAGTTAGCTGGTTAGCTTCTGGAGGTTCTTGAATGTGTTCTAAAAATTAAAAATAATAGCGATTCCGTATCACATTGGGTGAGGCAGGTTACCGGAAGGTATAATCGAATTAAAAATCGAAAAGAGATTGAAAGTAAATATGGGTCCGGTGAGTGGATGGGCTGGCTGGGGATGCGGTGATTCAGACAGTTAGCAGGCCTGTGCTAACAAGCTAGCAGTTAGCAGACCGGGGCTAAACAAGCTAGCAGTTAGCAGGCCGAATTAGCAAGCAAGCAGATAGCAAGGGCTAGAAAGTTAGCTTTTGGGGGACGTCACGATGGGGGTGACGTCTGTTTATGCCTCTTCATTCGGTGACATCGATAGACCGGTCGTGGGTCTGGATATTGTAGCCCAGGAGTATGCTTCGGTGGTAGCACAGGAGCTCTGGCCGGGCTAGCTTCAATCTAAGTGGATGGGGACGCTAGCCAGGAGTAGTCATCCGGGGTTGCGGTTAGCTAGTTAGCTAGTTGTGAAGATCCAGATGAAAAAGTTCCGTTTGTGGTGGGAATCCGGGGATAAAAATGAGTGAGGGTACAGAACGGCATAGGCAAGATGCAGTAGATGGTATCGAGTACAGTATATACATATGAGATGAGTAATGTAGAGTATGTAAACAAAGTGGCATAGTTTAAAGTGGCTAGTGATACATGTATTACATAAAGATGCAGTAGATGATATAGAGTACAATATATACATATACATATGAGATGAGTAATGTAGGATATGTAAACATTATATTAAGTATTATTGTTTAAAGTGGCTAGTGATATATTTTACTTAAATTTCCATCAATTCCATTATTAAAGTGGCTGGAGTTGAGTCAGTGTGTTGGCAGCAGCAACTCAATGTTAGTGGTGTCTGTTTAACAATCTGATGGTCTTGAGATAGAAGCTGTTTTTCAGTCTCTCGGTCCCTGCTTTGATGTACCTGTACTGACCTCACCTTCTGGATGATAGCGGGGTGAACAGGCAGTGGCTTGGGTGGTTGTTGTCCTTGATGATCTTTATGGCCTTCCTGTGACATCGGGTGGTTTAGGTGTCCTGGAGGGCAGGTAGTTTGCCCGCGGTGATGCGTTGTGCAGACCTCACTACCCTCTGGAGAGCCTTAGGGTTGTGGGCGGAGCAGTTGCTGTACCAGGCGGTGATACAGCCCGACAGGATACTCTCGATTGTGCATCTGTAGAATTTTGTGAGTGCTTTTGGTGTCAACCCGAATTTCTTGCTTCACGACGCTGTCTTTGTGGGTGGACCAACTCAGTTTGTCCGTGATGTGTATGCCGAGGAACTTAAAACTTACTACCCTCTCCACTGCTGTCCCGTCGATGTGGATAGGGGGGTGCTCCCTCTGCTGTTTCCTGAAGTCCACAATCATCTCCTTATTTTCCTGACACCACACTCCAAGGGCCCTCACCTCCTCCCTGTAGTCCGTCTCGTTGTTGTTGGTAATCAAGCCTATCACCTCCACTTTACCTGTCACCCTAGACCCACTCCAATTTGCTTACCGCCCAATAGGTCCACAGACAATGCAATCACCATCACACTGCACACTGCCCTATCCCATCTGCACAAGAGGAATACCTATGTAAGAATGCTGTTACTTGACTACAGCTCAGCATTCAACACCATTGTACCCTCTAAGATCATCATTGTCCTTGAGGCCTTGGGTCTCAACCTCACCCTGTGCAAGTGGTCCTGGACTTCCTGACAGGCCGCTACCCAGGTGGTGAAGGTAGGAAACAATATCTCCACTTTGCTGATCCTCAAAACTGGGGCCCCACAAGGGTGCGTGCTCAGCCCCTTCCTGTACTCCCTGTTCACCAATGACTGCGGGGCCATGCATGCCTCCAACTCAATCATCAAGTTTGCAGATGATACAACAGTAGTAGGCTTGATTACCAACAACAATGACGAGA
This sequence comes from Oncorhynchus nerka, assembly GCF_034236695.1. Taxonomy (NCBI): domain Eukaryota; kingdom Metazoa; phylum Chordata; class Actinopteri; order Salmoniformes; family Salmonidae; genus Oncorhynchus; species Oncorhynchus nerka. The sequence goes on from NC_088408.1 coordinate 40,158,897, forward strand.
CAGCCTACAGGGAGGAGGTGAGGGCTCTTGGAGTGTGGTGTCAGGAAAATTACCTCTCACTCAATGTCAACAAAACAAAGGAAACTATTGTGGACTTCGGGAAACAGCAGAGGGAGCACCCCCCTATCCACATTGACGGGACAGCAGTGGAGAAGATGGAATTTTTTAAGTTCGTCAGCATACACATCATGGACAAACTGAAATGGTCCACCCACAGTGTGGTGAAGAATAATCAACAGTGCCTCTTCAACCTCTGGAGGCTAAAGAAATGTGACTTGTCACCTAAAACCCTCACAAACTTTTACAGGTGCACAATTGAGAGCATCCTGTCGGGCTGTATCATCGCCTGGTATGGCAACTGCACCGCCCACAACCGCAGTGCTCTCCAGAGGGTGGTAATGGTCTGCACAACGCATCACCAGGGGTAAACTGCCTGCCCTCCAGGACACCTACAGCACCCAATGTCATAGGAAGGTCAAAAAAATAATCAACGACAACCACCCAAGCCACTGCCTGTTCACCTGTTTACCATCCAGAAGGCAAAGTCAGTACAGGTGCATCAAAGCAGGGACTGAGAGACTGAAAAACAGCTTATATCTCAAGGCCATCAGACTGTTAAACAGCCATCACTAGGACAGAGAGGCTGCTGCCTACATATAGACTTGAAATCATTAGCCACTTTAATAAATGGAACGCTAGTTACTTCAATAATGACACTTTCATAATGTTTACATATCTTGCATTAATCATCTCATGTACAGTTGAAGTCAGAAGTTTACATACATCTTAGCCAAATACATTTAAACTCAGATTTAGACCGTTCCTGGCATTTAATCCAAGTAAGAATTCCCTGTCTGAGGGAAGTTATTATCACCACTTTAATTTAAGAATGTGGAATGTCAAAATATTAGTAGAGAGAATAATTTATTTCAGCTTTTATTTATTTCATCACATTCCCAGTAGGTCAGAAGTTTACATACACTCAATTAGTATTTGGTATATATCTACATAATTTTCCCTCCTCATGATGCCATCTATTTTGTGAAGTGCACCAGTCCCTCCTGCAGCAAAGCACCCCCACAACATGATGCTGCCACCCCCACGCTTCACGGTTGGGATGGTGTTCTCCGGCTTGCAAGCCTCCTGCTTTTTACTCCAAACATAACAATGGTCATTATGGCAAACAGTTCTATGTTTGTGTCATCAGAACAGGGGACATTTCTCCAAAAAGTACAATCTTTGTCCCCATGTGCAGTTGCAAACCGTAGTCTGGCTTTTGTATGGTGGTTTTGGAGCAGTGGCTTATTCCTTGATGAGCGGCCTTTCAGGTTATGTCGATATAGGACTTGTTTTTACTGTGGATATAGATAATGTTGTACCTGTTTCCTTCAGCATCTTCACAAGGTCCTTTGCTGTTGTTCTGGGATTGATTTGCACTTTTCACACCAAAGTACGTTTACCTCTAGGAGACAGAATGCGTCTCCTTCCTGAGTGGTATGACAGCTGCATGGTCCAATGGTGTTTAGACTTGCGGACTATTGTTTGTCTAGATTAATGTGGTACCTTCATGCGTTTGGAAATTGCTCCCAAGGATTAACCAGACTTGTGAAGGTCTACAATTTTTTTCTGAGGTCTTGGCTGATTTATTTTGACTTTCCCATGATGTCAAGCAAAGAGGCACTGGGTTTGAAAGTAGGCCTTGAAATACATCCACAGGTACACCTCCAATTGACTCAAATGATGTCAACTAGCCTATCAGAAGCTCCATGACATCATTTTCTGGAATTTTCCAAAGTGTTTAAAGGCACAGTCAACTTAGTGTATGTAAACCTCTGACCCACTGGAATTGTGATACAGTGAATAATAAATGAAATAATCTGTCTATAAAAATTTGTTGGAAAAATGACTTGTGTCGTGCACAAAGTAGATGTTCTAACCGACTTTCCAAAACTATAGTTTGTTAACAAGAAATTTGTGGAGTGGTTGAAAAACAACTTTTAATGATTCCAACCTAAGTGTATGTAAACATCCGACTTCTACTGTATATACTGTATTCTATACTATCTATTGCATCTTAGCCTATGCCGCTCTGTCATTGCTCATCCATATATTTATATTTATATATTCTTATTCCATTCCTTTACTTAGATTTGTGTGTATTAGGTATCTGTTGTGTAATTGTTAGATATTTCTGCACTGTTGGAACTAGAAGCACAAGCATTTCACTACACTCGCAATCACATCTACTAACCATGTGTATGTGACCAATCAAATTAAATTTGAACAGCACGCATTCTTGTTGTAGGTCCAGACAAAGTCACCTGATTCAACTTGTCAACTTATCATCAAGCCCTGGATGAGTTGAATCATGTGAGTTTGTCCGGTGCTACAACAAAAATGTATGCCGTTGTGGCTTCTCGAGGACTAGAGTTGTGAAACACTGCACTAAGCTAGTATATTAAACTCAGAGCTATGCCAAAAATCCCCCAAATGTATGTATCTTACCTCAAATATCTTTCAAGTAATATATTCATGAACGCATTGAGAAAAAATGGGGTAAATTCTAGGTCATGATGTTGGCAATGGCAACCTTGAAAACTGCATGGTGAGCAGCAGACATTGAACATTGTTTCTTGTGTCACAAATTGCCCTCCCTTGTTTTTCCCTGAATTGGAGACCAGCCCTTTTTGTGTGTATTTATTACATATGTGGAGTTTGGAGTGACTTTTCATTTTAGAAATGGTGTGTCTTTTTACTTTGCATAATTTACCTTGGTTTGCTGTGTTCTCTCCTTGTTTTCTTAATTTACTTATTGTAGACTCCACTCCCTTGGCTGAACTCCTTGGAGATGAGAATTGGCCCAGGTCTGCCACACCTGGGACTGATTAACTAACAAGTTACTTGAGCTCCTTAAAATGGAGCTTCCCATTCACTCTGGAGCCACGGTTGGGATGTGGGTATCAATAGTTGATAAACAAACTTTCCTGTGCCGGGACTGGGTCAGAGACGGTAGGAGATAGTGATGGAGAAGAAAGTGAAGCAAGTATGGAGTACAGCACTACAAATGAAGGGGGGAGTAAAAGATACAAGTTCAGGGGAGAGATGAGTAGCAGCATCTAGACCAGGGATTATGGGGCAGGTGGGTGGCGATATGGTATACGTAGATAAGAGAAAGCTGGTGATGTTCATTGTCAGCAGAGAACTGGAAGGAAAGGTGGCCGAAGGAAGAATTGGCTTTGGGGGATGATCAGTGAAATATACCTGCTGGAGCGCGTGCTATGGGTGGGTGTTGCTATGGTGACCAGTGAGCTGAGATAAGGCGGGGCTTTACCTAGCAAGGACTTATAGATGACCTGGAGCCAGTGGGTTTGGCGACGAATATGAAGTGAGGGCCAGCCAACGAGAGCATACAGGTCACAGTGGTGGGTAGTATATGGGGCTTTGGTGACAAAACAGATGGCATTGTGATAGATTGCATCCAATTTGTTGAGTAGAGTGTTGGAGGCTATTTTGTAAATTACATCGCCAAAGTCAAGGATCGGCAGGATAGTCAGTTTTATGAGGGTATGTTTGGCAGCATGAGTGAAGGATGCTTTGTTGCAAAATAGGAAGCCAATTCTAGATTTAATTTTGGATTGGAGATGCTTAATGTGAGTCTGGAAGAAGAGTTTAAAGTCTAACAAAACACCTAGGTATTTGTAGTCTCTTGAGTGAGCAGCCTGAGTGAGCAGCCTGATGAAAGCCATTCAATATTTCAATTACCCAGAAAATATACCTCTCTGTTGATATCACATACATTATACATTATCACACATTTCACACGCTAACCCTGATACTGACTGTTAGCACTTTGTTTTCTATAGCAGCTTCCCACCAGAACAGGCTTTAGGTGAGGCAGATGAAACTGTAGCCATATTACATTACGTGGCAGTAACAGATGAGGAGAAGGCAGATATGATGGCCAAAGCGTTTGTCCAAGTGCATAGCTCAGCAAATTTGTCAGAGGAGGGGGAGAGAGAACGAGAGAGGAGCACCCTGGAGTGCTGGATAGGAGGGAAGACATAAATGATGTGTTGAATGCACCATTTACCATGGCATAGATGAAAAGGGAAATAGGTAAGGCTGAGCTAACTTCACCTGGGAAAGATGAGTTGTGCTATGTTATGTTGACCCATCTTAGTGATGAGGCACTGGATATGGTATTGGTGTTGTACAACAGTGTGGAATGTGGGGAAACTACCAGGGAGCTGGAAGGAGGCAGTAGTGGTACCAATCTGGAAGCCAGGAAAGGACCCAATGAGGCCAACAAGCTATTGGCCAAGCACTTTAACATCACATGTATGTAAGATTATGGGGAATGCATGATTATGGAGAAGCTAACTTACTTCCTGGAGAGCAGGGGGCTAGTATCGCCACATCAGAGTGGGGTCAGGAATGGTAGGAGAACTATGGACCCATTGCTCTGTGTAGGGAATGTAGTGCGAACTAGGGACTGTAGCGGTCTATGGTACTACATAGACCGCTACAAGAGGTGACACTACAGTCCCTGGATCGAATCCAGGCTGAATCACATACGGCCGTGATTGGGAGTCTCATAGAGCGGTGCACAATTGGCCCAGCGTCGTCCGGGTAGATAAAGGTAAAACTTTTTTTTTTTAAAGAAGCAGAGTTCAGGAAGCTCAGGTGAACAAAGAGACTGTTGTAGCTGTCTTTTTTTTTATGTGGAGAAGGCATATGATATGATTTGGAATGAGGGGTTGTTAATCAAACTTGATATTATGGGGGTCGGAGGAAGAACATAACTGGATAAAGGATTTCCTGTTTGGAAGGTCTATCCAGGTGAGGGTCTCTTATCAGGCAACTACCTGGTCGATAACGGTACACCACAGGGGAGCGTGATTAGTCCTCTGCTGTTCTCAATCATGATCAAATTATGTTTACTCTCAGGTACAGCCGGATATTGGGAAGTCATTATTTGCAGATGATGGGACCTTATGGAAGAGGGGAAGAAATGTGCCATACATAGTCAGGAAGGTACAGGAAGCAATTGATGAGGTAGAGTGGTGGGAATTCAAGTGGGGTTTCAGGTTCTCTGTAGAGAACTCAGATAGTGTTCTTTACCAGGAGGACGGTGGGAGATGAGGTATGCTTGAGGTTATATGGGAGAATCTTGGAGAGGGTGGGGGCCTTCAGGTTCCTTGGGGTATGCGTTGACACCAGACTGACCTGGTCAGAACACATTGAAAGAGTGGTGGGAATGTGTAACAAGGTGCTTAATGTGATGCGCTGTCTGATGGGTAAGGAGTGGGGGGCTGGGCATTTCTCATTGAGGACCATGTATGTTGCATTGATCCAATTTGTAATAGACTATGGCAGTATAGTGTATGGTTTGACAGCCCGGACAGCATTGGAAGGGCTAGATGTCATACAGGGGCAAGGATATGTATTGGGACGTTTCGGGCCTCCGCAGTGGCTGCACTACAAGTGGAGATCGGGATATGCCATTGCAGATTAGGAGACCTCAGCTGGCAATGAATTATTGGGGCAACCTACAGGGACATTGGGTGTCTCGTCCTGCGAAAGGGATTTTACAGGCATGCCGGGAACATGAGCGAGGACAGAACATGAGCTTTGGGTGGGTAATACCTAGGCGATGGGGATGAGACTATTTGGAAGGGAGTTTTGTCCAACAGTAGCTATTCCTGTAAATCCACCATGGCTACTCCTGCCTCCAGTCGTTGATCAGATGTTTTGGAAAGACTACAGAAAGATAGGAAGGGTGTTGATCCATCTGATTTGTTTAATAGACATCTTGATACTGTGTATCAGGATTTTGTGGCCATTTACAGAGATGGTTCAAAGGATACAAGGACAGGATAGCATTTGTTGTGCAGGAATGTGGGGTGGCAGTCAGGAAACAAATCATCTGGCTGCATTTACAGCAGAGCTGATTGCCATACTGTTGGCCTTGCAGTGGGTGAAGGAAGTCAAGCCAGACAGAGTAGTTATTTGCTCTGATTCATGTGCAGTGTTGAGGAGTCTGCAGTCCTTTAGCTCACAAAGCAGACAAGACCTGCTTTATGAGGTACTACAAACCCATGGAAGGATTAGACAGATGGGTATACAGATACAATTTACTTGGGTCCCAGCCCATGTGGGGGTGAAGGGGAATGAGGCAGTTGATGTACTGGCTAAACGAGCACTTAGTAGTCGGGATGTTGATATTGTTGTTTCAATGAGCAAGGCAAAAAGCCTGATATGGACAGTGGAATAGAGATACTAAGGGCAGGCATTTATTTCAAGTACAGAGGAAAGTCGGGGAGGGGAGGAGGGCAGGAAGGGACAGAAGAGAGGAGGCTATTTTTACAAGATTAAGGGTGGGACACAGATGGTTGTATAGACTATAAATGTGATAGGAAAGTATCCAACAGGAAAGTGTGATTATTGCAAGGAAACAGAGACCGTGGAGCCTGTATTGCTACACTGTGGGCAGTATCAGAGGGAAAAAGAGAGGATTATATATAGTATGAGTATGAGGGAGAAGGGGATAGTTTAGAGTACATTGAGTAGAACTTCATTAGATAAAGTCTAAAATATTTAATATTTTTTAGAGCAACGGGGCTGGCAGGTAGGATTTAGTTTCTCCCTGTCTCCGCCCCACACTCCATTACAGTAGGTGGCGGTAATGCACCCTAATGTTGGATGCCAACCACCGATAAACCCCACCAAAGAAGAAGACTGGAGCTGCTAGATGGTTTGTCGAAGAAGAATGGTAGAAAGTGTAAGCAAAGTGAGTTGTATGCCGGATCGAGGTCTGGAGGATAAATGGAAGTGAGTGAGAGCAAATTATCGGAGCTGGCAGGTGTGGGGAAATCCTCAGAGCCCGAGGCGTGTGAGTAGTAAATCTGTATCACTACAGAGGTATAGGCCAAAGAGTGATACGTATGTATTCAGTAAGATTGTCTTTTTAGCGTTCATAGCAATGGTGATCAACTGAACTTGAGTCACAGAAAATATAAATTGTAGAGGCGGCTTCTGAGAAATATTTGGGTGTACGAGATTTGATGTCAGAAGAGTTACAGGGGGTTGGCCTGATGTAGGACTAGATCGGATTAAACGGTGGAGTAGGGTGGTGGGCTTTAAATGAGTCTAGGGTTAGATGGTAGGATATTTGTTGATTTATTAAACTTTTTTCATGATTCCATATGTGTTATTTCATAGTGTTGATGTCTTCATTATTATTCTACAATGTAGAAAATGGTTAAAAAATATAAAGAAAAACCCTTGAATGAGTAGGTGTGTCCAAAGTTTTGACTGGTACTATATAAGGGAGTCATTCTCCAGGGGATCAAACATGTAAGTGTGGTCGAATACTTCAGAATGGCTCTGTGTGTCATGTAAAAATCTTACATTATGTAGCTAGCTAATTAGCTATAGAGACTTCACTAATCAGTTTTTGGGTAGTAGCCTAGCTTATGTTCATGTTAGTTACAGGTGTTGAAACTTTTTACCTCTGTCATGTCAGAGGTGCTCTGTTAAGTCTGATTATGTATTGGTGCACACATGGTGCTGATTAGTGCCTTAGATTCTTATTCTCTCTTCTCTTTTATTTATTATTTAACCTTTATTCATCTAGGTAAGACAGTTAAGAACAAAGTCTTATTTACATTGATGGCCTACCAAAAGGCATTAGGCCTCCTGCGGGGACAGGGGCCTGGGATTAAAATTTTAAAAAATTATCAAATATAAATATAGGACAAAACACACATCACGACAAGAGAGACAACACTACATAAAGAGAGACCTAAAGACAACAACATAGCAAGGCAACAACACATGACAACACAGCATGGTAGCAACACAAGATCACAACAACATGGTAGCAACACAACGCGGTAGCAGCACAAAATATACAGTGGTGGGACGTCAGGGCCAGCAAGGCCTTATCTGCTGGCCTAAACATCATCAGAATATAATTATTTTTAAATATATTTCCCCACAAATATGTATTCAATTATTCCCCAGAGTAAGAGTTATACTCTTCATTTCATAGCTTTCCTCTTGGTTGCACTGCTTCCAGCCCCAGGTTGAGATTTAGAGGGCTGGTCTTTATGTTAGATCTTTTATCCAATCATATTCAGCCATCATGTGTTGCCAGGGGTCTAAAATCTGCCCTCAGGCCTTCAGAATCAACAGTGTGGGCGCTTGTAGCTTAAAGTGAATGGAAATGAACATTTTGTGTCAACCAATCAGCTTTAGAGTTGACTATTGTATGCCTGCTGGCTGGCTCCAGTGTTACACAGGAGCCAGCTAGCAGGCGTAGTGCGTGCTCGTCTTTTGATTGGATTACCAATATTGAGAGGCAGGTCCTATGGGCAGGTCTATGCAGAACCTCAGAACTAGGAAACTGAATTTGATAAATGAATTAATTTGCGTACTACTAAGCTGTTTTTTCAACCCACAATGGCGGAAGGAGGAGAAGATATCGATTTGGTCGAGGATATAATTATAACGCCATTCTCAAGACAAACTTTTCAAGAAAAGTTAGACATTGTAAGGAGAGGTCGCCCGACGCCGACGCTACAAAGCCTGTCACAGACGGGAAAGGGGTTCGTTCGCCACTTTCAAAGTTCCAACTACGAGCGCTATCAATGGCTCACAGGCTCCGAGAAGCACTGCAAACTGCACTGCTGGGAATGCCTATTATTACAGTTGAGCGAGAGGCGCAGTTTCAGTCAAATCTACGATGACACAGCGTGCATCTCAAGTTCACCCAGCGCACGCAGAGGCCCAGCACAAGGAGACCCTCGCACATACTACCAACAACTCCACAGCAATATTCTGGACAACAATCTTTGCCAGATACGAAACAGATTTCAAGACCACAAAAAATGTATGTTTCTCTCCCTCCTGGACCCCCAGCACTTTCAGACCTACCGGAAAAAAATCCCGCAAACAGCCTTCTCCAGCTTAACAGAGAGTCACGGAACACTGTTCGACCTGCTTTGGGTGCGACGCAACGCCTGGTTATACTGCGTTTATGTCTAAATGTATAGTGTCCAGAGCCATGGCATCATAATGATGGTAATAAGAGGTGGATTAATTCGGGTGGGACTGTGTAGGACCTCACTGAAGGCCCAGGCCCATGGCACGCCACTGAAAATATAACATTATTGGGCACAGACAACAGCACAAAGGGCAAGAAGGTAGAGACAACAATACATCATGCAAAGCAGCCACAACTGTCATTAAGAGTGTAAATGATTGAGTCTTTGAATGAAGAGATTGAGATAAAACTGTCCAGTTTGAGTGTTTGTTACAGCTCGTTCCAGTCGCTAGCTGCAGCGAACTGAAAACATTTACATTTACATTTAAGTCATTTAGCAGACGCTCTTATCCAGAGCGACTTACAAATTGGTGCATTCACCTTATGACATCCAGTGGAGCAGCCACTTTACAATAGTGCATCTAAATATTTTAAGGGGGGTTGAGAAGGATTACTTTATCCTATCCTAGGTATTCCTTAAAGAGGTGGGGTTTCAGGTGTCTCCGGAAGGTGGTGATTGACTCCGCTGTCCTGGCGTCGTGAGGGAGTTTGTTCCACCATTGGGGGGCCAGAGCAGCGAACAGTTTTGACTGGGCTGAGCGGGAACTGTACTTCCTCAGTGGTAGGGAGGCGAGCAGGCCAGAGGTGGATGAACGCAGTGCCCTTGTTTGGGTGTAGGGCCTGATCAGAGCCTGGAGGTACTGAGGTGCCGTTCCCCTCACAGCTCCGTAGGCAAGCACCATGGTCTTGTAGCGGATGCGAGCTTCAACTGGAAGCCAGTGGAGAGAGCGGAGGAGCGGGGTGACGTGAGAGAACTTGGGAAGGTTGAACACCAGACGGGCTGCGGCGTTCTGGATGAGTTGTAGGGGTTTAATGGCACAGGCAGGGAGCCCAGCCAACAGCGAGTTGCAGTAATCCAGACGGGAGATGACAAGTGCCTGGATTAGGACCTGCGCCGCTTCCTGTGTGAGGCAGGGTCGTACTCTGCGGATGTTGTAGAGCATGAACCTACAGGAACAGGCCACCGCCTTGATGTTAGTTGAGAACGACAGGGTGTTGTCCAGGATCACGCCAAGGTTCTTAGCGCTCTGGGAGGAGGACACAGTGGAGTTGTCAACCGTGATGGCGAGATCATGGAACGGGCAGTCCTTCCCGGGAGGAAGAGCAGCTCCGTCTTGCCGAGGTTCAGCTTGAGGTGGTGATCCGTCATCCACACTGATATGTCTGCCAGACATGCAGAGATGCGATTCGCCACCTGGTCATCAGAAGGGGGAAAGGAAGATTAATTGTGTGTCGTCTGCATAGCAATGATAGGAGAGACCATGTGAGGTTATGACAGAGCCAAGTGACTTGGTGTATAGCGAGAATAGGAGAGGGCCTAGAACAGAGCCCTGGGGACACCAGTGGTGAGAGCACGTGGTGAGGAGACGGATTCTCGCCACGCCACCTGGGAGGAGCGACCTGTCAGGTAGGACGCAATCCAAGCGTGGGCCGCGAGAGATGCCAACTCGGAGAGGGTGGAGAGGAGGATCTGATGGTTCACAGTATCGAAGGCAGCCGATAGGTCTAGAAGGATGAGAGCAGAGGAGAGAGAGTTAGCTTTAGCAGTGCGGAGCGCCTCCGTGATACAGAGAAGAGCAGTCTCAGTTGAATGACTAGTCTTGAAACCTGACTGATTTGGATCAAGAAGGTCATTCTGAGAGAGATAGCGGGAGAGCTGGCCAAGGACGGCACGTTCAAGGGTTTTGGAGAGAAAAGAAAGAAGGATACTGGTCTGTAGTTGTTGACATCGGAGGATCGAGTGTAGGTTTTTTCAGAAGGGGTGCAACTCTCGCTCTCTTGAAGACGGAAGGGACGTAGCCAGCGGTCAGGGATGAGTTGATGAGCGAGGTGAGGTAAGGAGAAGGTCTCCGGAAATGGTCTGGAGAAGAGAGGAGGGGATAGGGTCAAGCGGGCAGGTTGTTGGGCGGCCCGGCCGTCACAAGACGCGAGATTTCATCTGGAGAGAGGGGAGAAAGAGGTCAGAGCACAGGGTAGGGCAGTGTGAGCAGAACCAGCGGTGTCGTTTGACTTAGCAAACGAGGATCGGATGTCGTCGACCTTCTTTTCAAAATGGTTGACGAAGTCATCTGCAGAGAGGGAGGAGGGGGGGAGGATTCAGGAGGGAGGAGAAGGTGGCAAAGAGCTTCCCTAGGGTTAGAGGCAGATGCTTGGAATTTAGAGTGGTAGAAAGTGGCTTTAGCAGCAGAGACAGAAGAGGAAAATGTAGAGAGGAGGGAGTGAAAGGATGCCAGGTCCGCAGGGAGGCGAAGTTTTCCTCCATTTCCGCTCGGCTGCCCGGAGCCCTGTTCTGTGAGCTCGCAATGAGTCGTCGAGCCACGGAGCGGGAGGGGAGGACCGAGCCGGCCTGGAGGATAGGGGACATAGAGAGTCAAAGGATGCAGAAAGGGAGGAGAGGAGGGTTGAGGGAGGCAGAATCAGGAGATAGGTTGGAGAAGGTTTGAGCAGAGGGAAGAGATGATAGGATGGAAGAGGAGAGAGTAGCGGGGGAGAGAGAGCGAAGGTTGGGACGGCGCGATACCATCAGTAGGGGCAGTGTGGGAAGTGTTGGATGAGAGCGAGAGGAAAAGGATACAAGGTAGTGGTCGGAGACTTGGAGGGAGTTGCAATGAGGTTAGTGGAAGAACAGCATCTAGTAAAGATGAGGTCGAGCGTATTGCCTGCCTTGTGAGTAGGGGGAAGGTGAGAGGAGAGGTCAAAGAGGAGAGGAGTGGAAAGAAGGAGGCAGAGAGGAATGAGTCAAAGGTAGACGTGGGGAGGTTAAAGTCGCCCAGAACTGTGAGAGGTGAGCCGTCCTCAGGAAAGGAGCTTATCAAGGCATCAAGCTCATTGATGAACTCTCGAGGGAACCTGGAGGCGATAAATGATAAGGATGTTAAGCTTGAAAGGGCTGGTAACTGTGACAGCATGGAATTCAAAGGAGGCGATAGACAGATGGGTAAGGGAGAAAGAGAGAATGACCACTTGGGAGAGATGAGGATCCCGGTGCCACCACCCCGCTGACCAGAAGCTCTCGGGGTGTGCGAGAACACGTAGGCGGACGAAGAGAGAGCAGTAGGAGTAGCAGTGTTATCTGTGGTGATCCATGTTTCCGTCAGTGCCAAGAAGTCGAGGGACTGGAGGGAGGCATAGGCTGAGATGAACTCTGCCTTGTTGGCCGCAGATCGGCAGTTCCAGAGGCTACCGGAGACCTGGAACTCCACGTGGGTCATGCGCGCTGGGACCACCAGATTAGGGTGGCCGCGGCCACGCGGTGTGGAGCGTTTGTATGGTCTGTGCAGAGAGGAGAGAACAGGGATAGACAGACACATAGTTGACAGGCTACAGAAGAGGCTACGCTAATGCAAAGGAGATTGAGGAAAAGAGGAGCGACCCAGGGATGTGTGTGCTTTGGGGACCTTTAACAGAATGTGCAGTAGATATCTCAGATAGAGGGGAGTTAGGCCTAAGAGGGTTTCATAAATAAGCATCAACCAAGGGTATAAAGAGATGACCAGTTTAGACAGGAGTATAGAGTGCAGTGATGTGTCCTATAAGGAGCATTGGTGGCAAAGCTGATGGCCGACTGGTAAAGAACATCTATCCACTCGAGAGCACCCTTACCTGCCGATCTATCAATTATAACTCCGTAGTCTAGCATGGGTAGGATGGTCATTTGAATCAGGGTTAGTTTGGCAGCTGGGTGAAAGAGGAGCGATTACGATAAAGGAAACCAAGTCTAGATTTAACTTTAGCCTGCAGCCATGACATGGTCTGAGAGAAGGACAGTGTACCGTCTATCGATACTCCCAAGTACTTCTATGAGATGATGATGAGATCTCAAGCCCTAAACCCTCAGAGGTATTCATCACACATGTGGGGTGAGGGGCATTCTTCTTACCAAACCACATTACCTTTGTTTTGGAGTTGTTCAGAACAAAGTTAAGAGTAGAGAAAGCTTGTTGGACACGAAGAAAGCTTTGTTGTAGAGCATTTAACACAACATCCAGGGAGGGGCTAGCTGAGTATAAGACTGTATCATCTGCATATAAATGGATGAGAGCGGTTCCTACTGCCTTAGCTATGTTGTTGATGTAAAAGTGTGGGGCCTAGGTTCAAGCCTTGGGGTACTCCCTTGGTGACAGGCAGTGGCCGAGACAGCAGATGTCCAGAGTTTATACACTGCACTCTTTGAGAGAGGTGGTTAGCAAACCAGGCCAAAGACCCCTCAGAACCACCAATACTCCTTAGCCGGCCCACAAGAATGGAATAGTCTACCGCACATATGTCAGAGTCAAGGCCCGCGGGCCACATCCGGCCCGCAAGAAGGTTTTTACGGCCCCTGGGATGATCTTGATTTATTATTAGAACCGGCCCGCAGCAAGCCGGCAGCCCGCAGATCTTTTACACGCACCAATACTACATTTCCCACAATGCAAAGGTGACGCACCGAGCAGTAGGCTGCTTCATTTCAATATTTATTGGCACAGCAGTCGTCAGCATCACAGTAAAATTAACTTTCAGATACCCATCAAAAATGGCAAAACGGAAGGTGGATACTGAGAACCGGGGGTTTCAAACAAGGTGGGAGTCGGAGTATATGTTCACGAAGGTAGCTGGAAAACCTGTGTGTCTTCTGTGTGGAGAAAGTGTGGCGGTACTGAAAGAGTATAATCTGAGACGACATTATGAAACGAAACACGCGGACAAAAACAAGAATATGGACATGGAACAAAGGCTACAAAAGGCAGAGGAATTAAAACGAGGCCTCAAATCTCGACAGGCTCTGTTCAAAAAAGCCAAATCACAAGGCCAGGCTGCTGTCAAGGCCAGTTTTATTTTGGCAGAAGAGATCGCTAAATCAGCCCGGCCATTTACGGAGGGGATTTCATCAAAAACTGCATGATTAAAGTTTGTGACGAAGTTTGCCCAGAAAAAGGCAACTCTTTTTAAATGTGAGTCTGAGCAGAAACACCATTGCCGAGAGAGTAGACCAGTTGTCCATCAATCTAAAAAGAGCAGCTTGTGAAAAAGGGAAAAGATTTTATTGCATATTCCTTGGCTGTGGATGAGAGCACCGACATTTCTGACATTGCCCAGTTGTCAATTTTCATCCCATGAGTGGACTCCAACCTAAGCGTGACAGAGGAGTTTTTGGCTTTACGTCCTATGCATGGCACAACTACGGGGCATGATTTGTATGAAGAGGTGTCAAGATGTGTAAATGAGATGGAGCTGCCTTGGGAAAAACTCGTGGGTTTGACAACCGACGGAGCACCTGCGATGTGTGGACACAGGAGCGGACTGGTGGCGAAGATACGGGAAAAGATGCAAGAGGAAAACGCGACAGGTGAGCTGACAGCTTATCATTGTATCATACACCAGGAAGCGTTGTGCGGTAAAGCCTTGAAAATGGAGCATGTAATGAGCATCATCACGCGCACAGTTAACTTTATCAGAGCCAAAGGTTTGAATCACCGCCAGTTCAAGGCATTTCTGACGGAGTTAGAAACGGAGCATGGTGATTTGCCTTATCACACAGAGGTGCGATGGCTAAGCCAGGGAAAGGTGCTTCAAAGATGTTTCGAGCTTCGTGAGGAGATTTGTCTGTTCTTGGACAGCAAAGGAAAGACACAACACAACTCCGAGACGAAATGTTTCTGTGTGAAATGGCTTTTCTGTGTGACATTACGAGTCATCTGAATGCAATAAACTTGCAGCTGCAGGGTCGGGATCGTGTCATCTCTGATATGTACAGTACAGTGAAGGCATTTAAAACCAAACTGACTCTGTGGGAGACGCAGATGCGGAAAGAAAATTTGAGCCACTTTCCCAGCTGCCAGACCATGAAAGAGAAGCTCTCTACCAGTGCGTTCCCGAGCACACAGTTGGCTGATAAAATAGGTATGCTTGCCGCTGACTTTCGACGCCGATTTGCTGACTTTGAAGCACAAAAAAGCAGGTTGGAACTGCTCGGTAACCCATTTGCTGTTGACGTGGAAAGCTCACCACCAAACCTCCAAATGGAGTTGATTGACCTCCAATGCAATGATGCACTGAGGGCAAAATATGCGGCAGTGGGTGCTGCGGAGTTCGCCCGTTTCCTCCCGGCACAATGCCCCAGCTGCGCATCCAGGCTGCTCAAACGTTGTCTATGTTTGGCAGCACATACCTGTGTGAACAACTGTTTTCTTTGATGAACCTGAACAAAACATCACACAGAAGTCGACTTACTGCTGAACACCTCCACTCAATTCTGAGGATTTCTTCAGCTCAGAGCCTTACCCCGAACATTGATGAACTTGTGGAAAAGATGGGACACCACCAAGTATCACCCTCAACCTCAAACAAGTGAACATTACTGTGCAATCACATATTTAGAGTTTTTACTCAGTTCAAGTTTAAAAGTTAAAATTTAATATTTGTTTTCACTGCATGTTACTTCTCCTTAAACAAAGTGTTGTTTTTGATTAATAGATTTTTGCACTTTATTTTTTGTATTTCAATCCAATTATATTTTAAAAATATTTCAGTTGAGTGGATGATAGAAAATTGCTATTATTGTTTTTTCTTTGAAGTAAATTTAGCCCACTTTTGCTAAAATAGAAAATATAGTCTACTGATGGTGCCTTGAATACCGGTTTCTTTCATTTAATGTTCATGTTATGGGGATATTTATATAAAGGAAATTTGTCTTTTGTGTCTGTTGAAAATTAAAGATTACTGACAGAGCCATAAGAAAATATTGCTTTATTTATCTGATCATATTGTAATATATTTGTTAGGTTTTCAGTAGGTTCAATTAGGTTCACTAGACTATATGCGTCATTTAAAAATTTTTCAATGAACATTCGAACAGTCCGGCCCTCGTCTTGTAGCTGATTTTTTTATTTGGCCCTCCGTCCATTTGACTTTGACACCCCTGGTCTACCGTATCAAAAGCTTTGGCCAAGTCAATAAAAATAGCAGAATCAAGGGCAATGGTGACATCATTGAGGACCTTTAAGGTTGCAGTGACACATGGGGTGGCAGGGTAGCCTAGTGGTTAGAGCATTGGACTAGTAACCGGAAGGTTGCAAGTTCAAACCCCTGAGCTGACAAGGTACAAATCTGTCATTCTGCCCCTGACAGGCAGCTGTCATTGAAAATAAGAACTTGTTCTTAACTGACTTCCCTAGTTAAATAAAGGTAAAAAATAAAACATCCATACATTACCTGAGAAACCAGATTGCATACCAGAGAGAATAATATAGACATCAAGAAAGCCAGTCAGTTGATTATTGACAAGTTTTTCCAAAACTTTTGATAAATATGGCAAAATAGAAGTTGGCCTATAACAGTTAGGATCAGCTTAATCTCCCCCTTTAAATAAAGGACGAGTCGTGGCTGTCTTCCAAGCAATAGGAACCTCCCCAGAAATGAGAGAGAGGTTAAAAAGGTCAGAGATAGGCTTGGCGACGATAGGGGTAGCAACCTTAAAGAAGAAAGGGTCTAAACCATCTGACCCAGATGTTTTTTGGGGGTCAAGTTTCAGGAGCTCCTGACCTGGCCTTCCAGATAGCCTTACTTATTTCTCATTTGTCGCAACCCAGTCAACCTGAGTATGCGTGTGCCGAGCCTTTCGCCAAATGCTATTCTTGAGGTGGAGTAACTCTGCAAGATCACGGTCAAATCAGGGGCTAAACCTGTTTTTAATTCTCATTTTCTTTATGGGTGCGCGTTTGTTAACAATACCACTGAAAATATAAAAAAAGAAGGAAGGCTTGCTCATTAGTGGTTTACCAAGCGTCGTTTCACTGAGCAGCCATTACGAACACAGTGTGCAAAACAGTAATCACTAAGGTCATTACAGAAAACAGACTGATACCTATCAGGATTATTTGTGAGGATAACTGCCACGATTTCTGCCGAAGTCGATGCCTCTCATTGTTCGGGCGGTGCTCGGCGATCGACGTCACCGGTCTTCTAGACATCATTGATCCATTTTTCATTTTTCATTGGTTTTGTCTTGTGTTCCTACACACCTGGTTCCAATCCCATTAATTACCTGTTATGTGTTTAACCCTCCGTTTCCCCTCATGTCTTTGTCAGAGATGTTTTGTATTGGTGCACGTTGGGTCCTCGTACCCACTTTGTTTTGTGTATTTTTTCATGGTTTTGGAGTTAGGTTTTTTACGTCATTAAACTACTCCATTTTCCCAAGATAAATTCTCCTGCGCCTGACTTCCTTGTCACCTATACACACGCCTATGACAATAACAAGAAGAGTAGCCTTTTCTGGGTGTTTGGAGTCATACCTTGTGGGATTGGTAATAATCTGAGAAAGATTTAGGGAGTCCCATTGCTTTAGGAATTGGTCAGGTGGTTTAAGCATGTCCCAGTTTAGGTCACCTAGCAGGACAAATTCAGACTTGGTGTAAGGGGCCAACAGAGAACTTAGGGCAGGTAGGGTACAGGCCGGTGCTGATGGAGGACGATAACACCCAGCAACAGTCAACTAAGAGCTATTTGAAAGTTTAATACTTAAAACCAGCAAATCAAATTGTTTGGGGACAGACTTGTAGATACAACCGAGCACTGAAGGTGATCCTTTGTAAAGATTGCCACTCCCCACATTTGGAAGATCTGTCTTGCCGAAAAAGGTTATAACCAGAAAGGTTAGCATCAGTATTCAAAACACTCTTCCTTAGCCACGTCTCAGTAATGAACAACACATCTGGATTGGAGCTGTGAACCCACACTTTCAATTGAGCCATTTTAGATAATGAGCTTCTAGTGTTAACCTGCAGAAACCCCAGGCTTTTACGGGAGCAGAAATCAGTGAAGCAGATATCAGAGCACAAGTCAGAATTGATAAAAAAAAAATATATATATAACGGCTTAGAGCTTGCCATTGTAAGTTCAGAGTCACTTGCCCCAACAGTGCCTGTGAGCAGGAGGCAAGCGAAAGCTCGGGAGAGAGAGAGAGGGGAGGGGGGGGGACAACCAGGGTAGACGGTGAACAGATCGCCAGGCAGAATCCGAGCTGCAGTGCAGCAGGCAACGGGAGTAGGTGGGAGAAGCTTTTATTTCTGGAGGCAGATTTCTTGTAGAAAATGCCAGTGGATGGACTGAACAGCAGGAGGAGGCTTCAAGGCCTCTGGATCTGGGTGGGGTAGCCTGCCATATGTTGGGTTCAAAGGTTTCGACACCTCTCGCTTCACACGTCAGTGCCAATTGCAGTTGTATCTCTTCGTCCAAGCAAGCTTGGTAGTCTCAGCTCCAGGTTGGATGGTGTTTTCAGGTCTCTGCTTGTCTGAAACATTCCAGGTAATTCCTGGTAATTCCGTCCAAAATTAGGTTGTAGGTTTGGAGTTCTGATTTGGAGTGAAGGTTATGTTGTTTAGGGTAATATCCTGCATATGTCCCTGCCAAAAAAATCTAAGTTTGTCTAACTCTAAATCTAAATCTATCTATTTTTAAAAACACATTGAAAAATGTGGTAGCTCATCTGCTCATGACCTCTCTCTCACTCTGCCTCTCTCGATATTTCAAGACCAGGCAGTTGTTGTTCTCCTAGGAGGGGTAGACATTCACAGAAAGTTGGGACAGTCCTGTGCGAAGTGATGTTAGAGGCTTTCTGTGATGGGTTGGTTTGACATTGAGGAACGCCATTCTATTGCGTTAAGACATTGAAACATCAGGATAGCAGTGGTCTTTTGATCAGTAATAAACTGCTATCTGGATGTGTCATTCAACTTGTTGTTTGTCTAGTGACCACAATGAAGAATTTACAGTTGTTCAAGGAAATATATTTTAGAATGGTGTTTACCACAAGCTCACTACTGATCAGAGGGAGAGTACTGTCAGGAAAGCTGCCACAAAGTACACAGTGAAAGGTTGTCAATTTCAAGGTGTTTTAGGTGTTCCGACCTATGAATAGATACGTAAGTAGATTTGCATATTGCGATTTGTGTTGATGGATACATCAATGCAATTAACGGTGCAGTATAGCAATTTCAACAACAATTTGCCAGCACAGTTTTGACGATGCGTCAATCTAAATTATATAACCAAAAAAAAGAATTTTCTTTGCATTGGATGCGTCTCAATTTACTGCATCTGCCAGTGTCGCACCTCCGCATCTGTGGTGAAAGGTGGCAGAGCTAGAGTGGTGTTTGTCAGACCATTAGACGTCCCAGAAATCAGTCTTCTCACGAAACTGTCTGTAGCATCCAAACGGTTTGACCTACATACAAACTGTTATGACCACTCTATGGAAAGGGGAGACTCTCACGAACAAGATGATATTCTATGTTTTGCTCTAAGACCACAAGTGTCAGAGTACTCATCTGAAGGTAACTGGTACTGGTTTAAAAAAATAGTATGACAGTGGTTTTATGCCTACCTGGCTCAGTGTCATCCGGGTTTGGCCGGTGTAGGTCGTCATTGTAAATAAGAATTTGTTCTCAACTGACTTGCCTTGTTAAATAAAAAAATACAAAATCACACGACTAAGACCTCTTTACTAATAACGTTAATGAATTACACATTTCTTAATTATCTGACTATTTTGAGGAAGTGTACTGGCTATGTTGTTGATACAGCATCTCAAGAGGGAAATGGGTAAGAAGTCTGTGCATATTGCTGTTATGATCTATTTTAAGACGAGTGTTTGCCTTCTGTTAGGACTAATGTACAGTAAATTTTAAATTAAATGGTGAGTCTCAAATAGTCACCTGTCCGATTTAATAGCCGGGTTGTTTGAGGTTACACTGAATTACCATGAATGTTTAGAGGTTTAATGTTTCATTTGTTACATTAAATAATTCAGCAATGATGCCATTTTTATCGCCAGTAAGAAACTGCTAGCTATTGGCTGGTAACAGCTGAGAAATGCTAGCTAACTGGCAAGCACAAAAATTGTCAACAACTTTGGGAGTAGAGACCCTTAGAAATCGGCAGATTTATATACCATACCTGTCAGGTGGATGGATTTTCTTGGCAAAGAATAAATGCTCACTAACAGGGATGTAAACAAATTTGTGCACAACATTTGAGAGAAAGAAGCCTTTTGTGTGTATGGAAAATGTCTTGGCTCTTTTATTTCAGGACCAACACTTTACATGTTGCATTTATATTTTTGTTCAATGTATTTTAATTGACTGATTTCCTTATATGAACTCTGACTCTGACTAAAATCTTTTAAAATGTTGCGTTTGACTGGAAGTCCATGGGTATCTGCTAGCATGACATACAAATCTGACTCTGGGGAAGTAGATAAAGAGCCCTAGTCTGTTAGATATTCAAATTGTATTTTTCAACAAGGACCCAACAAATTAGAACTGGAAATGTGGTAATATGCTAACTTGAAAATGTGTTATGCTACTAAATATCCAATAAATAACATTCAGCATATTGAAAAGTATGTTCATAATCTTTAATAGAATGTTCAATGATGCAACATCACATACGCAATAATATAATATTACAGAGCATGAATCAAAAGTGCATTTCATGTTTTCATTTCTATGAGTCAGGTATGAGGATACCGACCCACCCAGAGGACAGTTTAATGAATGGTGGCAAGGAGCATATTCCACTCTTTCCCTAATGTTACATAATCCTCTTTGACAGAGATATTTGGCAGCAGGAATCTAAACCTATACATCACAATGACTTACACAATTAAATAGGTTCCAAGCTTCTTCTAACTGCAACATTGTGTACCAATACTAAATTAATATTATTAGAATAAAATGCTCCATTAACAATTCAAATGTAGGTAGCCCTCATCTAGAAAATTGAGTCTCAGAGATCAGAGTTTGTTGGAGTTTTTCCACATACTAAAAATAATGTTCACGTTTCACATTCAGAAGCAAATGCCTTGAACTTGAAAAGACATCGACTTTGCCTGACAGTCATCTGGAATTGTAACATTCACTGGTAGAGCATTTGCTAGTGGGCACAAGCATAATATGTTTGTTTCCATTGCATGCACCATAGTTATACATTTTGTGTCCATCAGGTAACATTTAGAAAATCTTTGCAGAGACAGAAGAGTGAAGTATTTTACTCATCACTTGAGATCTATCAATTGTACAATTATTTCCTACCTAGGCAGTTAAATTGAGCATGGTCAAAACAGGCTTTTTACAGAAGGCTCAAATTAATACGTAATATAAGACAAGCCATTATGAAATGTATGATAGATTCCCTTGTATTGTTTTTTAAAGGGATTCATTCACTTGGAATGGACTCTAATTACACAAACAGGCACATAGAAATGGTGTATTTAATAAACCAAAATTGAACTGTCATACCGCATGAGGGTAGAATACAAAAATATCCTCATCATACGTCTTTCAGCGTATATTATATGCAATGCTCTCTGTTATCTTCACCAGGATCCTTTGTCAACTGACTTTGGGCACTGACTGTCCACGGGGAAACAGGGAATCAGCAACATGCATAAGAGATCTGACAAAGCAACCTGGATTCAGTTAGCAACTGTGGATCCTCCAGGGCTCATAAAACACTATTCTCAAAATTATGCAATTATAGACTGAAGCAGAAGCAGATCTCTCTTGTGGATAATTGCTCAGGCTGCGTGCTGGTCTGCTCACAACAGGTTATATAGCCCTATTAATCAGAACTGGTTTCTAGCGGTTTTGGTGTAAGGCAAAAAAAAGGAAATGATGGTATCACTTTTCATTAGGGTACCCTAGCTTGCCAGTCTAAACAGTTTGCACATTTTTTACGACAAACATTTGTGACGTTTTGGTGTTTGGCAGGGTTTTTTCGGCTGTTCGAGCAAACCATTTATTTTTCTTGAGGTTTGTCAAATTTTGGTAGCCGGAGACTACACCCCTTCGTCTGTAATTCAAACAGTAGGGATTATTCTATTAGGTCTACTAGTTTATGCACATTTTTTTCACTTAAAAAATACAGCACCAAACATCTTAGTTAGATGTAAAATTGCACGACTAAGACCTCTTTGCTAATAATGTCAATGAATTACAAATTTCTAAATTATCTTAGATTTCTTAAAAATAGTCTGAATTAGTGTACTGGCTATGTTGTTGATACAGCATCTCAAGAGGGACAAACAGTAATATTGTCACTTTTGTCTCGTTTCTCAAGTGATTTTAAGGGAGTATGCGAACACAGACGTTCACTTCGCCTAGCCGATGTCTGCTAGGAGCAAACCATACCTATGTATGCAGATGACTTTAGGAGGGCTGTAAAGAGTAGTAGTTTTTAGACTGCTAATTGTTATTAACTCATAAAATTAGGTGATTGTCATTTTGGTGTTGCTCAAATAGTGAGCTATATGTATTTGTATTTATTATGGATCCCCATTAGCTGCTGCATTGCTTCCTGGGGTCCAGCAAAATGAATTAGTTTATACAATTTTTAAACATTACAATACATTCACAGATTTCACAACACACTGTGTGCCCTCAGGCCCCTACTCCACCATTGCCACATATCTACAGTACTAAATCCATGTGTATGTATAGTGCTTATGTTATCGTGTGTGTGTGTGTGTGTGTGTGTGTATGCATGTGTCTGTGCCAATGTCTGTGTTGCTTCACAGTCCCCGTTGTTCCATAAGGTGTTTTTTTATGTTTTTTAAATCAAATGTTACTGCTTGCGTTAGTTACTTGATGTGGAATAGAGTTCTATGTAGTCATGGCTTGATGTAATACTGCCATAGTCTCCCATAGTCTGTTCTGGACTTGAGGACTGTGAAGAGACCTCGTGTGGCATGTCTTGTGGGGTATGCATGTCTGAGCTGTGTGCCAGTAGTTTAGACAGACAGCTCAGTGCATTCAACATGTCAATACCTTTCATAAATAAAAGTAGTGATGAAGTCAATCTCTCCTTCACTTTCAGCCAGGAGACATGCATATTATTAATATTAGCTCTCTGTGTACATCCATGGGCCACCCCCCGCCCTGTTCTGAGCCAATTGCAATTTTCCTAAGTCCTTTTTTGTGCCACCTGACCACACGACTGAACAGTAGGCAAGGTGCTACAAAACTAGAATCTGTAGGACCTGCCTTGTTGATAGTGTTGTTAAGAAGGCAGAGCATCGCTTTATTATAGACAGACTTCTATCCATCTTAGCTCCTACTGCATCAATATGTTTTGACCATGACAGTTTACAATCTGGTGTTACTCCAAGCAGTTTAGTCATATGTGGGTGTGTACAGATGTAGGATCTTAATTGGATCAATCTTTTGTTGCTGATAATGTTTCTGCACCGCAGGAAATGTAGTATATAAGGTTTATAAAGGCTTGTAATTCCCACTTTAACATGTCAGACTTTATTTGCCCTAACGAAAAATGTATAAACCCCTAAAAACAATTCCATTAATTATAATACACATAATAATTCACATTACCTGTTGCTGCAGGGTTATTTTCCTGCTGTAGCAAACATCAATAACAGAAATGACAGTGGAGCAATATAAACCCATTATTTGGCATCACCAAAATGACAAATCACACAATTTAAACTAATATCACATTTTAGAATAACTCATTATTTAAAAACTACTTATTGCGAATTCAGTAGTAGTCCAACCAGTATTCAAACCATCGACTATCAACCCAACATCTTAGCCGTAAGTCAAGAGATCTGTACCTTGCCTAGAATAGTCCTTCGGAAAGTGCGCCCCTGTGATTCTCTTTCTCAAGCTCCCCAGGGCACCCCGTCAATGGCATCATGGTAGCTTCATCTCATGTCTTACACCGATGCAGCGCATTTTGGGGGTGTTCCTGCCCAGAACTCAAATCCGGGTCCAACGACTGTCAACCCAACAACTTAGCCCTTACAAACCTCTTGGAGAGGGTACTAGGTGTTGGGTTA
Source organism: Oncorhynchus nerka (assembly GCF_034236695.1). Classification (NCBI taxonomy): domain Eukaryota; kingdom Metazoa; phylum Chordata; class Actinopteri; order Salmoniformes; family Salmonidae; genus Oncorhynchus; species Oncorhynchus nerka. The sequence continues at coordinate 40,182,839 of NC_088408.1, forward strand.
TGGTCTCTACAATAGGAACTATAATTAAATGTATTTAAAACCCCAATAAAGGGTACCTTAATGTAGTACCTCAGTGTTACCCCTGAGGGTGTAACATTGAATTACAGTGTATGCATTATTTTCTCTTAGCAGAGATCCTATTTTGCAAGGCTAACATTAAAGTTATTTTTCTCAAAATCCTCTATCCACATATCTCTGAGTAGAAGGCCTAATGGTCTTATTCATTCATATTTTATGAGAGCAAATGATATCTTGCAAAGCTCATTTTGGAACTGCAAGTGTTGAAACAGAGCGAGTGTACTCAGCAGGGATCATTATCACCTTTTTTCCTTTCTATTGTGGAAGTACTGCCTTGGGACAATTAAAATGGTATAACAGCATGTTCATCAAAAAATGCATAGATGACGTGACACCTATAGTATCTTTCAAATCGTACCCGAATCAAAAATCGTGGTTTGATAGGAGCCTTGTAGGAAAACTGGGCAAGGTGACCAGGGACAATAGTTTGTTTAAACAGTACAAATATGACTTAGGCAGAATGATCAAGATGGCAAAACACAAGTATTGAGACAAAGTGGAGGAGCAATTCAGCAGGTCGTGCACAAGGCGTATGTGGCAGGGGCTCATAACGATCACGGATTACAAAAAGAAAGCCAGCCGCATCACCGACTCCAATGCCCCCTACCAGACGAGCTAGACACCTTTCTGAAAAATAGAGCACTATGACCTTGAGTTACTGAGGATAGCCCCTGATGACAACATACGATGACAACGTGGGCTACGCACACAGTCTCCACTGAGGATGTATGTAAGACATTAAAATGTGTTAACCCTCACAAGGCTGCCGGCCCAGATGGCATCTCTAGCCGTGCCCTCAGCAGAGCAGCTGGCTGTTGTGTCTGGCATTTTCTATCTCTCCCTAGTTCAGGCCTCTATACCCACCTGCTTCAGGATGTCCACTATCATCCCTGTGCCCAAGAAAGGGAAAGTAACTGAATGACTACTGACCAGTAGCACTCACTTCCGTAATCATGAAGTGCTTTGAGAGGCTAGTCAAAGACCATATCACCTCCTCCCTCCCGACACACTCGACCCTCTCCAATTTGCCTACCGCCCTGACAGATCCACAGACGCACTGCACAATACCCTTACCCACCTGGACAAAAGGAATGCATATGTGAGGATGCTGTTCATCGACTACACCTCGGCTTTCAATACCGTAGTACCCTATGAGTTCCCACAAGGGTGTGTCTTCAGTCCCCTTCTGTATTATCTGTTTACCCATGACTGCGTGGCCTCACACAGTTCCGACTCCATCATCAAGTTCGCTGACGACACGACAGTAGTAGGCCTGATTACCAACAACGATGAGACAGCCTACAGGGAGGAGGTAGGCTCTCTGATGGCATTGTGCCAGGTAAACAACCACTCCCTCAATGTTAGCAAAACAAAGGAGTGGATTGTGGACTTCAGAAGGAACCAGGCTGGACGATAGTGGCACCATCCTCATCAACAGGGCCGCCGTGGAGATGAGCAATAATTTCTCAGCGTACACATCTCAGAGAAGCTGAAATGGTCTAACCACATGGACACCGTTAGTGAAGAAGGTATGACAGCAACTCTTCAACCTCAAGATGCAAAGAAATTCAGTGTTCAGTGTTCTACAGGAGCACCATCGAGAGCATACTGTTGGTCTGCATCACAGCCTGGTACGGCAACACCCCCAAACCCTCAACTCTCACTTAATTTACTTGTAACAACTCCCCCTATGGACACTCTTTCTCCTGTTGCCCACTCCCCCAACATACTTTACTCTGCCCTCACCCCAATGACTTTTATCACTGTTGCAGTTGTTAATATGGATATTATTGATTTAATTTTTATTTCACTCAATGGTCATGCTGCTACTCCCCCTATGGTCATTCCACTCCACCCCCTCAACAGACTTTACTATGGACATTTGTTGTTATGCATATAGTGCTATTTCTACTGTTTTATTACCATTTTCATTACTTTATTTCACTAGCCCTGCATGTTGGAGCTCAAAGCCTAAGATTTTCACTGTACACTGCAATCATACCTGCAACCCTGTACATGTGGCTATTAATATATCAATGATTTCTGTCATGAGAAAGATGATGTAAACTCTGCTTACAAATATATAATTCATTAAGTTTAAGTTAATTCAATTTGAGAGTAATTGTGTTCCATCACACAATCATGTCTCAGGACAACCTGTACATAATAATTATGTTAAATGCATGAATGCAAACCTGGAGTGAAACTAATTTCTAGACAAACAGAGATTAAAATCCCTTCATTAAATTGACCACCTGATATCGTAGAAACTTGCCTCTCAAAATGATAAATTAGCATGTTTAACACCTATAATAAACGAATAACATGCAAATCCCTGATTGCACATTAACAGTGAACAAAGAATTGAACATAAATATAAACCTTACTCAATGTCACAGAAATGTGTTCCTTTGGAAAATGCGCTCGAAACACCATAGATAAACTGCTCTCCATGCTGCAATAGCACAGTATTCAACTCTATCTCTCATTTCAATCTCAATAACTTCCTACGGTTAAACCTTTGAGCTGGTTTCTGAGGCAGACTGCTTTGACAATCATTGAATAAATTCTGTCTTTAATAACAATGTTGACAGATAATCATTGCCATAGGTGAGAAAATGAAAATACAAGTTTGACTGCCAGTTAGCATCATTATGTTACCCAAGTAACCAACTAGGTAGTTGGCTCATAAATGTTTTTCAATACGCTAGGCATGGTAAGGCACTGTACAGTATGACGTCGTTCATGTTGTTGTCCAGGGTACTAGACTGATGAAGAAATAATGGCTCATGGAGAACACCATCCCACTGACATGATTTTATTTTTTATTTATTTTACTAGGCAAGTCAGTTAAGAACAAATTCTTATTTTCAATGACGGCCTAGGAACAGTGGGTTAACTGCCTGTTCAGGGGCAGAACGACAGATTTTGTACCTTGTCAGCTCGGGGATTTGAACTTGCAACCTTTCGGTTACTAGTCCAATGCTCTAACCACTAGGCTACCCTGCCGCCCCATGAACCACCATACAGCATGAAAGAGAACGTTATCATATCCATTCACAGCGTAGGCGGCTGCAGGCATGACCATATGAGAAATATACAGTACATGCTTAAGAAAAATCATTCAATCAGGTCGTCCAAGGCTTTTGTTTGAGCATATTCATTCCCTTATAAAACAAGAGATTCAAGAGACAATAGGAATGACCAAAATGTAAATAGCAGAACCTCAATGGGGTCCATACGTATTGGCACCCTTGATAAAAGATAAGCATAAAAGACAATCAAATAAATAATATAAATACTGAGCTATATAGTATGCTCAAAAAATGGGGCAATTATGTTCTGTGTCTTGGTTAATTGACCACAAAATCAACATTTTGCAATGGCCATCTGTCGGACTTGAACCCCATTGAAAACCTGTGGTTTGAATTGAAGAGGGCAGTCCATAAGCTCAGACAAAGGATATCAAGGATCTGGAAATATTCTGTATGGAGGAATGTTCCAAGATCCCTCCCAAATTGTTCTCCAATCTCATTAATTTAAGGATCTAACCATTTCCCCCCCAATTTTCGCCTAAATTGAAATACCCAAAACTGCCTGTAGCTCAGAACCTGAAGCAAGGATTTGCATATTCTTGATACCATTTGAAAGGAAACACTTTGACGTTTGTGGAAATGTTAAATTAATGTAGGGGAATATAACACAGTAGATCTGGTAAAAGATAACACAAAGAAAAAAACATGGTGTTTTTTGTATTTTTTTGTATCGTCTTTGAAATGCAAGAGAAAGGCCATAATGTATTGTTCCAGCCCAGGCGCCATTTAGATATTGGCCACTAGATGGCAGCAGTGAATGTTCAAAGTATTAGACTGATCCAATGAACCTTTGTATTGATGTTCAAAATGTTGTATCACGACTGCCCAAATGTGCCTAATTGATTTATTAATACGTGTTCAAGTTTATAACTGTGCACTCTCCTCAAACAATAGCATGGTATTCTTTCACTCTAATAGCTACTGTAAATTGAACAGTGCAGTTAGATTACCAATCATTTAAGCTTTCTGCCCATATCAGATATGTCTATGTCCTGGGAAATTGTCTTGTTACTTACAACCTAATCACATTAGCCTATGTTAGCTCAACCGTCCTGCGGGTAGGACACCAATCTTGTAGAGGTTTTTAAACAGTTTAGAAAAAAAGTTAAGAACTATTTGAATTAAACATGCCACAGATTCCAGCCATCATTACATTTAACATGAACTTTGTTATATCAAATGCAAATGTAATCCCATTAGGTCAAAAATTATATTGCATCAACAGTGTCGTTATCCTCTCAAGGGTACTGGAGTAGGCCTACTGCAAACAGAGGTGGCAATCATTTTTACACCTATCTTTTAGAGTTGTAATTATTATTATTTATTTTAATTGTATTTAACCTTTCTCTAACTAGGCAAGTCAGTTAAGAACCAATTCTTATTTACAATGATGGCATACACTGGCCAAACCCGGACAACGCTGGGCCAATTGTGCGCCGCCCTATGGGACTCCCAATCATGGCCAGTTGTGATACTGGTTTCCAACCAGTAGTGACGCCTCTAACGTTGAGATGCAGTGCCTTAGACCGCTGTGCCACTCAGGAGTTAAACAAAATCTTTATCAGAGCAATTATATTAGCATAAAATAATATACATTTCCTATTTGTTTTGGCATATAATATAGAAATTCTATTTATTTTATACAATTTTCTTTGCTCATTTTTTTATCAAGGGTGCCAATTATTGTGAACCCCCCTGAACATATGACAGCATATCCCCAATAGGTAGCATCTTCAGCACATTCAGAGTTAAACACACATTTCAGTGTTCAACATAGAAACAACAAATATCAATGCCTTTTCCATATATCAATACATTTTGCAATCTTCTTCAATTAGCATATATAATACTGTGTAATCTATTCCAGTTTCGAGTACACTTGCCTTGCACTTCAGAGGTTCCCCTTCTTTTTTTTTTTTTGGTTACAAATCTAGTCTATTACACATGACAAAGTGAAGACTGATTTGAATTAAAAATGTCACACATTCCAGCCATCATTACATTTAACATCAACTTTGTTACATGAAATGCAAATGTGATTCCAGAAAGTCAAAAACTATATTCCATTAACAGTTGTCATCTGTTGTTTTAACGTGTTGGTTGGAAAACAAAATGGTATCTTCTGATTGAGAATGTCTGTTTGTGTTTGGTAGGGCTGTAATGTTTATTGAGCAACCATGTAAAATCCCCCTGGAACTCATTGGCTTTAACAGTCCAAAGTGAAGGTTGCAGAGGTCACATTTTCACATTCTGGTTTTGTGAGCCTCACTAGAATATATGCAACCAAACAAAAATGAGTGCACATGGAGAGCATTGCCAGGTCCATTAACACACTAACAAAGTAATTTCTGTCATTAGTGGCACAACATTATTGCACAATAACTGTTTTTGGACTGTGGGTGATAGAATTTAAAAAAATGTAATCAGGTCAGGTTATCCTTAAGTTTGATCGGGTACATTTACTGTTTCTACAGACCGTTAGTGTCAGAAGGCTGCTTGTTGAGAACATCCAGGGCCGTCTGAGTCTCCTTTTGTCCGTCTATGGAGCAGTTGGACACAGCATTGGCCACCTGGCAGAACTTGCGCAGTATAATCTCCCTTAGAAGCAGGTAAACCCAAGGGTCCAGGATCTGGTTCAGAGAGGCCAGGCGAATGGCGGTGAGAAAGAAGTTACAGTCCACCTGGATGTCTTGACTAGGAGTGAAAGACACTTCTGCCGGTTTGCAGTGATGTGACGACGTCTGTGTCGAGATCATTCTTAACATCAGCACCTAAAGAAGAGAGTCAGTGAAAATTGAATCAAGAGTACCTTGGAGGGTCTCGGTTTACTTAACATCATTACTAATTTATAGATATGAGATACCATACGTGGTCACAAACTCTTGAAATTCCTTCTGTCACTACATATTTCGGTAAAATGGCTTTTAGTTTCTACACACCTCACTTACGGAAAAAAAACAGTTGGACGCATTGGGAACGTGGTAATGTTATTTCATTAAAAAATGTTGTATGTTTCTGATGATCCTGCCTTCATTATGTAATTGTTTGGTTTTGTCATGCAGGGCTCACTTTTTTTTATTTGATTATGTTACTTAGATTAACGCACGGGTGCGTCCAATGGATTTTAATCAGCTCTCAGAAGCTGCGGTTAACATGTGGTTGTCCTTCATCTGATTAAGATGATCCAATCACTAACTGATTGAGATTTGTTGTGGCTGCACATGGTAATAAAATGTGTCTCATCTGCCCACTGCAAATTAATCCAACCTGCCTCAGACATCCCCTTATGACAAGCTGTATAAATCGACAGAAAACAGCACAGTTTTATAGTCAATAACTGTATAATATCATCATTACAACCTACTTTTGTTATCCAACGATTTAAGACTGGTCATAATAGTGTTCCGGGTAACCTAGCCCTGTCCACAGCCTGTCCTATCCCTAAGAAAGTCATTGCACAAACAAGCTGAGTATCTAGATGTGTGTACAAAATACAGTTAATGCACAGTATAAATAGAAATTACACTTAGGCCTTATTGCACACTGCAGAAACAGAAACAGGTTAAATGATAGAGTACGCCAAAAAGTTAATCTAATGGTGCAACGCATTTACCAAAACAGGTCTCTGGACAGGGTTGATATTTATGCATGGATGTAAACCATTCTACTGAAACAGCCAATGCTATTTTCTGGAGTGCATTAAATCTAAACTGGACATCGGTGAAGTCGGCACAGTCTTTTGGGATCTTGAAAAGGCCTTTGAAACTGTGAATCATGATGTCCTCTTATGCACACTATCATCCCTTAATGTGTCCACTGAAGTCATTAGTTGCATGTATTCCTATCTGACAAACAGAAGTCAAAGGGTTCGTTTGGGAGACACTCAGTCGGACTCTGCTATAACATTGGGGTCCCACAAGGGTCAATATTAGGCCCCCTTCTGATTACCATCTATATAAATGATCTCCCACAAGTTAACATACAGATGTATGCAGATTATACAGTGCTGTATGTAAACAACTAGTTGTTAACAAGTTAACTGAAGATATGGTACATGTTTCTAAATGGATGACTAATTCTTGCCTGCATTTAAATATCGACAAGACTGTTTATGTACTTCTCTAAGAAATCCATTGATTATTCTCAACGAGCTGTTCATGTTAATGGTATCTTCAGGTATCTTCATGTCATTTTGGACTCCAACTTGACATTTAAGAAATATGTGAAGAAGATGGTTCACATGGTCAATTTTGGATTATCCAACTTTATGTTTATAAAACCTTTCCTTTGCCTGGATGCTGCCAAACTATATATGCATGCTATGATCTTCTCACATCTGAAATATTGCCTCACGCTGGTCACAAGCAGGAGCTCCTATTCTGAAACCAATTGAATCACTCTACAAACAAACACTTAAGGTTTTTGATAACAAACCAAACAGTTACCACCATTGTCATATCATTTACAAACATAACTTATTTTAGTCTGGATAGCTTTAAGCATTATGTAGATGAAAACCTTGTCTTTAAGATCCTGCATGGTCTTGCCCCTCCACCCCTATGCCGGCCTATCATGCTCAAGGAAAGCACCTCCGGGATAACAAGGGCAGTAATTAGAGGGCATTGCGTTGTCCCTTTTTGACACAGTGCAATCGGTCAATCGGCCTTCTCTGTTAGAACTACAGTATACTGGAATGCAATGCCCATAGACTTGAGAAGCTGCACTGATTATGGGATTTTTTTATTGATATTGAAAACATGGCTAAAATCTATCCAGACCTGTACACAAGTCCTGTGGTTCCTCATATGTAAAATTACAGTTGATGATTGTCACGCCCTGGCCTTAGTTATCTTTGTTTTCTTTATTATTTTGGTTAGGTCAGGTTGTGACATGGGTGATTTATGTGTTTGTCTGGTCTAGGGGTTTTGTATGTTTATGGGGTGTTCCCTAGTCTAGGTGTTTATGTAAGTCTATGGTTGCCTAGATTGGTTCTCATTTAGAGGCAGGTGTTTATCGTTGTCTCTGATTGGGAACCATATTTAGGCAGCCATGTTCTTTGGGTATTTTGTAGGTGATTGTTTCCTGTGTCTGTGCCACACGGGACTGAATCGTTGCTAGTTCATTTTGTATTTGTGTTCTGTTGTGGAATTATCAGAATTAGTTGAGTAACATAGATAAGATGTGTTATTTTCATGATATGCTTATGAGTTATTTCTCATAAGAATGTATTTTGTTGTACTATAGTGGTGGCCATTGGCAGTTATCTGTTCTATGTCAGGACTAAGTTGCATGGGCCACAGGAGAGGGGAGAGGTCAAGGGGTCATCATGTGTAAACGTATCTTTTCGGTGTGGCAGTGACTCCCTACTTTTCTCATCGGGGAAAGAAGGGTGACAGTGTCTGGAATCATTCTATGCTCCCTCTTTGTTGACCTATAGGGTCACTCTCCTCTCCGTGAGTTTGTCCTCTGTTTGGTTGTATTTAGAATTGTTTCTAAATAAATTACAATTTGTATATATCATAGGGTGGGGGTAATGTCTTGGTACCATTTTGTACCAAGGACGAGATAAGAGCTTTGTTTAGGAGACCAAACTGAACGATAATTTATAGCCCACTCTGTCTGACTAGGGGATATTCTCTCTGAAGTAAGGTTTTTTTCTCTCCCTGTAAGTTCCTAAGACCTGTGTTTTGTCATGTCGTCTAGGAGGGGGTGGACCTTTGCTATAAAGGATCCCATTTGCCATTGTGTAAGGACTCTCAACTTTTCATTAGAGATACTGAAATGTTGAAAGTCAAAATGCTATTGCAAAAGCTTAATTATTATTAAAGGTGAAGATTAAGCATAACTCTGACTCGTGTGATTTGCTCTCTCATCATTTGGTAATTAAGGAAATTTCCACGACATTTGGCGACGGGGATGGGATGTGAATCTTCACTCGGTGAACGCTCCTGACGACCTAGGTAATCGTGCACAAGGGATCCCTCAAACTCGGGATCTCAGGGAGACCACACTTCGAGAACAGAGCAGATGGACCAACCTAAGATCGGAGAGGCAGCGAGCCGAGTGGATACCACATCCCGAACATAGTAAAAAAAAAAAAAAAAAGAGGTGAGATGAGCAAACCACATTTGAAGTTTGAGTTGGATAGGACTTAGAGCTTGGTGAAGCCCTAGTGGAAGAAGGACCTCATTCTGTGTATCTGTGTGATTGTCTAAGTGACTCTCAGAGGTGGTGAATTCCAATTATTATAAATGTGCTAGCCAGGTATGCCATGGGTTACTCTGTGTGAGTACTGTGTAGGAGTGTTCTGTGTGGGCGCGGTAGGTAGACTCTGTGTGGGTTACCTTTTTATGTTCTGATGTCCTGTGTGGGTGATCAGTAAAATTCTGTGTGAAGTACTTAAGGAATTCCTGTTGTATTTTTTGTGTGTGTGTGTGTGTGTGTGTGTGTGTGTGTGTGTGACAGAGAGACAGAGACTAAGAAGCCATGGGCGTGCGCGAGTGCAAAGAACCAGGCATTCCGGACCCTCCTACTGGAGCCTTGAAGGTTATGGTAGATAAATGGGGTAGGGATATTCTGGAACAGGTACTTCTATGGCATAGAGAGGGTGGTTTTCCTTTGACAGGGACACTAAGTGTGACGCTGTTAGATGAGATAAGACAGAGATTGGTAGAGAAGGAAGGTAAACTAGGAAAAAAGGATCAAATTGACTGGGTGAAATTCAGGAAATGGGAAAGGGAAGCTGACAAACGGAAGAAAAGACAGGACACATTTCGGGGAAAACCCTGTCAGAATATGGTAGTTCAGACTGAGGAAGGAGAAAAGAAGGGGAAAGATGAAACAGTGAGAAGGAATAGGAAGGATGATGATGACGGAGATTGTTCCCCTCCCTACTTTACTCCTCAAACTCTCTACCCAGTGTTGCCGGACCTCCCTCCTCCTCAGGCGCCTCCTGCTGATCCGCTGGATGCAAGACTACTGCAACCTGCAACCCCACCCCCTGTCTCTCCCAACACCACGGTGATTGATCGTCTGGCACGGAGCCTGGCTGAAGTCCTGACAGGGTCTGGAGTGACTCCGGCCAGTCTCACTGGAGGCGCAGTGGGGGGAGCACGCCAGAAGGGTAAAAAAGATCAACAATCCTTTTCTCAAGGCTCCTCCACTCAGCTCCAGTGAGGTAAGTGAGGACGGAGGGGCACCCCAGCTGACTCCCCCGTTGAAGGACCGTCTACGGACCAGGACGGAGAGGCGTGTCTCTACCCCCTTCCAATACGACCCAGCATCAGACATGTATCATCAATACCCTCTGATGGCCTGTCCTAACCCTCAGCCTCAACCTGATGATGCTAATGCTGCTGCCGCCGCAGCATGGAACCCCATTGTGTATGTCCGGAGGACGTGGAGACATGATGAAATCAAAGACATTGTAGAGGACCTACCAGACCCAAGTAAGGACGCTGTGAAATATTCAGCAGAGATGAAGGTATTAATGGGTCAGTACAAACCATCTGCTGCTGAGATAACCCATATCTGTAAAAAGAAACTGGGACTCAGGTGGGCGGATGTACAGGGACAGTTTGATTGCAACTACCTGTGGGCTGAGAATGGCGCATATCAGGACCAGATAACGGCGCTGCTGGCCAGGATTGTGGAGATGTATCCAACTAAGACTGACTGGACTGCTATCAGAGAATGCACTATGAAGAAAGATGAGGGCCTGGAGGCTTTCAGAAAGAGACTTGAGACCTGTTTCAGGCTACACAGCGGTATCAGACCAAAAGAACACGCATATGGGGATCTGCTGAAAGACGCCCTAGTGAGGGGTCTGACACCGGGCCTGGAGAAAGCTGTGAGGACTACCTGCATCAGTTGGGAGACTGAGCCATTAGCAACGGTGGTACAGCACTGCAAGCATGCTGAGAGACAACAGAGTACACAGAAGGAAGAAAAAATAAACGAAGAATAAGTAAAGACACAGAAACTACAGGCTGCCCAGATGACGTTTTACAAGGGAGCAGCCCCAGCAGGGACAGGACGAGGGGGTGGAGTGCGCAGGTGCTACAACTGTGGGATGCCGGGTCATTTTGCTGCTGACTGCTCCGAGCCAACGAATCCACAGAGGAACAAAGACAGGGGCGGACCGAGAAGAGGGGTCCGAGAGGAGGGGGCAAGAAGAGGAGGAAAAGGAGCACATGCATGGACAGCCCCATTCCAACAACAGCCGTGGCAGCCACCTCACGGGGTCCAGCAACAGTGGGGACCACAAGGAGTCCCTCCATGCAAAGGACAAACTGGAGCCTGGCAGACGGGGCCGCCGGCACAGACAACCCTGTACAATCCAGGACAGGGACAGGAGGAGGAGTATTGACATGATGAGAAGACAGGGACAGTTGTGCTAAAATCCTCAGAGCAACAAGAGCATTTGTTTTTAAAGTGTCACACCCTTCCGAGAGTAGAGGCAACAGTGGAGGCTTGCGTCAATGGTGAGTCATTAATATTTCTTGTTGATACTGGGGCTGCTATGTCTGTCATTAACTGCAAGGCTATGATAAAACCTCCCATGTCTAATGAAATAGTCAAAACTATAGGGGCTTCAGGCCTCCCACTCAGAGAGCAGGTAACTATGCCTCTGCCTGTCTCCTTTTGTGAAGAGAAGGGTCAACATCAATTTCTCTACTCTGACCACTATCCTGTCAATCTGATGGGCAGGGACCTCCTGTGTAAACTGGGCATCAACATAACATGTGGCCGAACCGGTTTAACTGTTATTCATGAGGAAGAGGAGGAAGAGGGGGAGCAATTGATGTTAATGTCTGAGTGTTGTGACTGGTATTATGCATGGGATGTTGATGATGAGGTGCCCAATATTGCTCGTGTTTTCTCAATGGCCAAAACCCATTGGGGCCACGAGGGCAGTTTCATGTCTGAAGCAGGCTTACATTGCACCTCCCATTTTTCACCATTGACAAGAGATCTCCATTATGAGAAACAATGGCTGTGTGATACATTACAGAATGAGTCAGTGCAGTGTGAGGGTATATACTGTAGCAGTGATTTCTGTGCTTTAGGGGTTAATCTAACCCCTGCACAGAAAGAGCTCTACCTGTTTAAGGATAGCGCACCACATGTGTCCCTGGCAAAATCAGACGGAGTAGAATGGGTGGATACTGGAATTTGGATGAAATGCTTGGTTGATGCTACAGACTGGGAGATGCACCCTGATGGGTCAACTTATTCACCCAGCACACTGACAAGTTGTTACCCACTCAGTTGGGGAACACCAACTGAGAGGGGTGTGCATGGTGTTGATCAGGTTTCTTTTTCTACCAATGTCATGTTGTTGAGTGAAGACTCACCCCTCCTGAGAGGGGTCCCTGAATGCCTATGGGCAAGGGACAAGTATGATTTTGGGAGAATAAAGGGAGCTGAGCCAATGGTAGTCACTCCTAAAGATACCAGGCGCCCGTCTAGAGCACAGTATCCACTCAGTAAGGAGGCAATAGCAGGTATTACACCTGTTCATGCATCCTTGTTAGCTAATGGTGCTTTAATTCCCTGTCAAGAATCACCCTGTAACACCCCTATCTTGCCTGTTAGAAAACCTTCAGGTGATTGGAGATTTGTCCAGGACTTAAGGCCTGTGAACGATGCAGTTTTTGCCCGTGCCCCGGTGGTTCCTAATGTTACTACACTGTTGGGGGCGGTACCACCCACAGCAGAGTGGTTCTCTGTGATTGATTTCACAAATGCATTTTTCAGTATTCCAGTGGCACCAGAATCTCAGTTCTGGTTTGCTTTCACGTTTCTAGGGAAGCGTTTTACTTGGACCGTCGCTCCAATGGGTTATGTGGATTCCGCCGCAATTTTTTCAGCGGCTTTAGCACAAAATCTGGAGGGTCTTATACCCCCTGAGGGCAGCACTCTGATTCAGTATGTGGATGATTTGTTGTTGTGCTCCAGCTCAGTGGAAACTTGTGAAACTGATACTCGGGCTCTGTTGATATTTCTCACTGAGAATGGCCACAAAGTTTCAATGAAGAAGTTACAGTTGGTTTCACAGGCAGTGAGGTATTTGGGTCATGACATCTCTCCCAATGGCAGGCAGCTGGGTAAGGAGAGGATACAGGCTATTCTCTCTGTCCCACAGCCGGTTACTAAACGACACATGATGTCATTGACTGGTATGGCAGGGTATTGTAGGGCGTGGTTACCTGACTATGAGTGGCAAAATTAAGTGGACACCAGAGGGACTGACTGCTCTGACCAAACTGAAACAACGCATGACTACTTCTCCCTGTTTGGGGCTCCCTGACCATTCTAAACCTTTTAACCTTTTTGTTTGTGAGAAAAATGGTTTTATGTCATCTGTTTTAACACAGGAACATGGAGGAAAGCAGCGCCCAGTTGGGTATTATTCCAAACAGCTGGACAGTGTGGCCAGAGGTCTGGTTTGTTGTTTGAGAGCTGTGGCTGCTGCTACTGAAGCTGTGTTGGCTTGTGCAGACATTGTTGCCATGTGTGAACTCACTGTACACGTTCCTCATGCTGTACATGCTCTTATTTCACAGGCAAAGACGGCCCATCTAAAACCAGCTCGACTGCTCCATTATCAGAATGTTCTTCTGACAATGTGTCATGTGACCCTGAAGAGGTGCACTGTGTTAAATCCTGCTACTTTGTTGCCCACCGAGGATGATGGAGAGCCTCACGACTGTGCTGAACTGTTGGAGCTTGTCTCTAAACCAAGGTCGGATTTAACTGACGTCCCTTTGCAAAATGCACATTTGGAACTGTTTGTAGATGGCTCTGCTCAGCGTTCTGAGAAAGGAGAACCATTGGTTGCGTATGCGGTTACTACTGCCTCAACCATACTGGAAAGTGCTAAATTACCCTCCCACCTTTCTGCTCAAGCAGCAGAACTCTTTGCACTCACTAGAGCTTGCATATTAGCTAAAGGCCAGTCTGCTACAATCTATACAGATAGCAGATATGCCTTTGGTGTGGTACATGATTTTGGTACTCTGCGGAAACAGCACGGCTTCCTGACCTCCTCTGGTAAGGCGATCTCTCATTCAAAACTTGTTGATAACTTGCTAAAAGCTATTTTGCTCCCTTCTGAAATTGCTGTTTGTAAGTGCCTTGCTCATGCTAACTCTTCCGACCCTGTCTCCAAAGGTAATGCTATGGCTGACTTGGCAGCTAAGGCAGCAGCTGTCTCCTTGGAGGCCCCTGTGTTACAGATGGTTTTAGTTCCTGATAGTAACCTCTTCTCTCCCACTGATATCTCTGACTTACAATCCTCTGTAGGTCCTGTTGAGTTGAGAAAGTGGAAACGACTATGTACATATGACCAGGTGCAGAAACTCTGGCTGGGCCCGGCTGGGCTACCAGTCTTACCACGTTCATGTTTCCCCTACTTAGCTAAGTTGTCACATGGAAGAGATCATGTGTCAAAGGGGGGAGTTGTTGATTTTGTAAATACATTTTGGTTTGCACCTGGGTTTTCTGTGTTTGCTGAACAATTTTGTGCAAAATGTGTGATTTGTATGACTAACAACATGGGAAGAGGTATTCCCATGCCACTGTCGGCTCATCCAACCCCTGAAGGACCATTTGAACACATAATGATGGATTTGATTGAACTCTCTCCTTGGCAAGGTTACAAATATTGTCTGGTGATAGTGGATGCCTTCTCCAAGTGGGTAGAGGCATTCCCATGTCGACATTCCACTGCTATGGCAGTAGCCAAGAATCTCCTTAGGGAGATCATCCCAAGGTGGGGGTTACCATCTAAATTAACCAGCGACAATGGCTCCCACTTTGTAAACCTGGTGATACAGAACTTGTCTGAGAGTCTGCAGATAGACCTCAGGACCCATTGTAGCTATAGGCCGCAATCCGGAGGTTTAATTGAACGCGTTAATCAAACGCTGAAATCTAAGATGGTGAAGCTTATGGCAGAGACGGGGCTTTCTTGGGTCACTGTGATCCCCCTGGCGCTGATGTACATGCGAGAGAGGCCCCACAGAACCACTGGAATGGCTCCTCATGAGGTTCTGACAGGTAGACCAATGAGGATGATTAATTCTCCTTTCCCACAGAACAAGCTGACACTGATGGGCTGCGACGATGACATGGTAAGTTATTGTATTGCTCTAAACAATGTTCTGAAGGCTATTTTCCCCAGGGTGAAAGCGGCTCTACCCCAGCCACTGGTGGGGATCCTGCACAAACTGCAACCAGGTGACTGGGTGGTGGTGAAAGACCTGAGACGAAAGCATTGGAACCAGCAGAGGTGGACTGGACCATACCAGGTGATGCTGATTACCCCTACTGCTGTTCACGTAGCTGAGAGGTCTACTTGGATCCACGCCAATCACTGCAGGAAGGTGCCATACTGCCCACCAGACCCTGAGGATAAAGGACCAGAGACGCCGGAAGTCACCGACTAGATGGGAAGATCAGGCCCAGACTCTACGCATCATGTTTCTTGCTCTGGTCTTGAGCATTCTCATTACAGTTGCCATATGGACAGTGACTCAAGGACAACCGGTCCTGGAAAGACAACATGGTACGGACTCGACTGATAACCGTTCAGTCCCACTGCGGGACTTAAATAACAGCCACTCCAGCTCGAGCCAACGGCAGGCTCAGGACAGGAGTCCAGCAAACAATAGCCGCTCCCATATCGAAAGAAGAAGAAGGTCAATGCATCCACTGGATGAGCATCACAGTAGGAATCACGAGGGAAACACTTGGTGGTCACTGCTTAACTATACAGTAAAGACTGAACTGATGTTAGGAAATACCTCCTGTTATGTATGTAGCTTGTTTCCACATTCAGCGATCTCCCCATTTTTACAGTATTCAGTAGAGTTCAGCATTAAAGACACTATGTGCACTAGAGGCGCTCTTGTCAAATGAGAACACATGGGGTCAACCTTCACTAGGTAGAACACTGAGGGATAAATGCATTAATGGTCATTTGTCATCAACAAAAGATTTACGGGGGGGATTTGATTGTTCACATTGGTGTAGTAGAATAATCTTAGAACCTAGATCCCGTGTACCAGAACCTATTAAAGTCCAACCCCGGCGAACCCCATTTAGGACCTGTCATTGTCACAATCCAAGCAATATTTCCATACCACAATTGAATGAATCCTATCTGGGAATGTCAACATGTGTCAATTATAGTGTTTTCCCAATAGGATGTAGCTGGAAGAAGGGAACATGCAGCTCTGGATACCCCATTAGACTGAGGGTGGGACACACCATTATTGATGCTGAAACTGACAGTCGTTCTCCTCATCAATTTGGCTCGGCAACATTTACTG
Organism: Oncorhynchus nerka; assembly: GCF_034236695.1. Classification (NCBI taxonomy): domain Eukaryota; kingdom Metazoa; phylum Chordata; class Actinopteri; order Salmoniformes; family Salmonidae; genus Oncorhynchus; species Oncorhynchus nerka. The sequence goes on from NC_088408.1 coordinate 40,199,349, forward strand.
ATCATTATTGGATTTGTGGGGATAAAGCTTATCTCTACCTACCCACAAATTGGACAGGGTGCTGTGTTTTTGGTAAACTAAACATCTCCCTTGTGGTAATGCATAAAACTAATTCCTCTATTCCAAGCAGGTTAAGACTAATTAAGAGGGACATCTCGCAATACAATAATGTCCCTAGTGACTCTCGACAATCCTCGAAATTGGAAAAGTTCTGGCGTGGTTTAATCCCCTGGTATGGGGCATCGGAGAATGCACATGAGTTGGATAGGCTAGGATATCATTTGGAATCCCTGGTAAATTTGACCACTGCAGGGTTTTCTATGATAAGACCAGAATTACAAGCCACTCAACTCATGGCAACACAAAATAGGGTGGCACTTGACATGTTGCTAGCACGTGAAGGAGGAGTGTGTCAAATTATAGGAGATCACTTTTGTACATTTATACCCCAGGGAGATGACAATTTGACTATTGTAGTGGAACATTTGAAAGAGCTTAGGGGTGTTCTCGAAAGGGAACACCAGCCTGACATCAACTGGAATCCGTTAGGATGGGTTCAGTCAGTGTTTGGTGCTTGGGCTGCGACCATTTTCCACTGGTTAATCTATGGTCTAATATTACTGATTGCTCTGTTGCTAATTATAATTTGTGTGAAGAAATTGTTTAATAAAGTGGTTGATGTTGTTCTTACTATGCCCTTGCTTGCAAATGAAGTAGGTGTAGATGAGGAATCTGAGATTGATGGACAACAATCAGGTGAACACAGTGAAATATTCTCACTGGACAGTGTAGAGAGAGGGTTCACTGTATATGAATGATTTCCCTGACCCATTCCCTATTCCTGACTATATCTCTGATAGTGGGGAATCCAATTCTAAGCATGAGTACTTAGAGGGATGACTGTCCTATAGGTTGTAACGATGCCTGTGTTTAGGTTGTAATGATGCCTGTGTTTAGGTTATCTTGTAATTTTGGGAGCATTTATGTTTTTTTATTTTTACTCAACAAATGTATTATTCTATATGTTTAAACAGGTGCAAGTCTGTTATGGTATAAACATTGTAAACTCAGTTTCTGACGGGTGAATACTTACATTGAAGGGATTTGATTCTTTATTATCTTTAAATTTTAATTATGGATTTTTTAATTGTATTATATACTCTGCTGTTAGTAAGGTGCCATGTTACTATTCTGATTCTTCAGAAGTGACTGAGTCCCTTGAGAGGGGAATGTTGTGGAATTGGTTGAGTAACATAGATAAGATGTGTTATTTTCATGATATGCTTATGAGTTATTTCTCATAAGAATGTATTTTGTTGTACTATAGTGGTGGCCATTGGCAGTTATCTGTTCTATGTCAGGACTAAGTTGCATGGGCCACAGGAGAGGGGAGAGGTCAAGGGGTCATCATGTGTAAACGTATCTTTTCGGTGTGGCAGTGACTCCCTACTTTTCTCATCGGGGAAAGAAGGGTGACAGTGTCTGGAATCATTCTATGCTCCCTCTTTGTTGACCTATAGGTTCACTCTCCTCTCCGTGAGTTTGTCCTCTGTTTGGTTGTATTTAGAATTGTTTCTAAATAAATTACAATTTGTATATATCATAGGGTGGGGGTAATGTCTTGGTACCATTTTGTACCAAGGACGAGATAAGAGCTTTGTTTAGGAGACCAAACTGAACGATAATTTATAGCCCACTCTGTCTGACTAGGGGATATTCTCTCTGAAGTAAGGTTTTTTCTCTCCCTGTAAGTTCCTAAGACCTGTGTTTTGTCATGTCGTCTAGGAGGGGGTGGATCTTTGCTATAAAGGATCCCATTTGCCATTGTGTAAGGACTCTCAACTTTTCATTAGAGATACTGAAATGTTGAAAGTCAAAATGCTATTGCAAAAGCTTAATTATTATTAAAGGTGAAGATTAAGCATAACTCTGACTCGTGTGATTTGCTCTCTCATCATTTGGTAATTAAGGAAATTTCCACGACAGTTCATGTTCAGTTTTCCCTATTAAAACATGGACCCCTACCACGCTGAATATTGGTCCGATCCTTGTTTCACCTATTCAGAGGAAGAGGAGGAAATCTGCCGTGACAATGATAGTGTTGTTGTTAGAATTATATATTATTTGATGTAATGTATTTGTATTTTGTATAGTGGCTGTGTAAAGGTCCTTACCTGCCCAGGTACTACAGGTGAAAATGTGCTTTTGGATAACCCCAGGCACATGTACATGGATGTTGAATTATTGTAAAATTGATGTTGATTAATGTGCATTGTCCCCTATAAATAAACAAAATTAAAAACATAGTGCCTTCAGAAAGTATTCATACCCCTTGACTTATTCCACATTTTGTTGTTACAGACTGGATTTGCTTTTTGTACTCCCTTATCTATACACAATACCCCATAATGACCAAGTAAAAACATGTTTTTATCATTTGTTGCACATTTATTGAAAATGAAATACAGAAATATCGAATTTACATATGCATTCATACCCGAGTCAATACATGTTAGAATCAACTTTGGCAGCGATTACAGCTGTGACTCTTTCTGAGTAAGTCTCCTCTAAGAGCTTTGCACACCTAGATTGTACAATATTTGCACATTCTTTAAAATTCTTCAAGCTTGATCAAGTTGGTTGTTGATCATTGCAAGACAGCCATTTTCAAGTCTTGCCATAGATTATCAAACCGATTTAAGGCAAAACTGTAACTAGGCCACTCAGGAACATTCAATGTAGTCTTGGTAAGCAACTCCAGTGTATATTTGGCCTTATGTTTTAGGTTATTGTCCTCAAAGGTAGGAGCATGGATCAGAAAACCAGTCAGTATCTGGTTTGACCACCATTTGCCTCATGCTGTGCGAAACATCTCGTTCGCATAGAGTTGATCAGGCTGTTGAGTGTGGCCTGTGAAATGGGGCAGCTAGTGTAGCTATTCCCTCCGCAAGGCAATCAAACAAGCTAAGTGTCAGTATAGAGACTAAGTAGAGTCACAATTCAACGGCTCAGACACAAGAGGTATGTGGCAGGGTCAACAGTCAATCACGGATTACAAAAAGAAAACCAGCCCCGTCGCAGACCAGGATGTCTTGCTCCCAGACAGACTAAATAACTTTTTTGCTCGCTTTGAGGACAATACAGTGCCACTGACACGACCCGCTACCAAAACCTGTGGGCTCTCCTTCACTGCAGCCGACGTGAGTAAAACATTTAAACGTGTTAACCCTCGCAAGGCTGCAGGCCCAGACGGCATCCCCAGCCTCGTCCTCAGAGCATGCGCAGACCAGCTGGCTGGTGAGTTTACGGACATATTCAATCAATCCTTGTCCCAGTCTGCTGTTCCCACATGCTTCAAGAGGGCCACCATTGTTCCTGTTCCCAAGAACGACTACTGCCCCGTAGCACTCACTTCCGTCATCACGAACTGCTTTGGTGAGACTAGTCAAGGAGCATATCACCTCCACCCTACCTGACACCCTAGACCCACTCCAATTTGCTTTCCGCCCCAATAAGTCCATCTGGACAAGAGGAATACCTATGTGAGATGGCTGTTCATCGACTACAGCTCAGCATTTAACACCATAGTACCCTCCAAACTCGTCATCAAGATCGAGACCCTGGGTCTCCGCCCTGTGCACCTGGGTACTGGACTTCCTGACGGGCCGCCCCCAGGTGGTGAGGGTAGGTAACAACATCTCCACTCCACTGATCCTCAACACTGGGGCCCCACAAGGGTGCATTCTGAGCCCTCTACTGTACTCCATGTTCACCCACGACTGCGTGGCCATGCACGCCTCCAACTCAATCATCAAGTTTGCTAACAACACTACAGTGGTAGGCTTGATTACCAACAACGACGAGACGGCCTACATGGAGGAGGTGAGGGCCCTCGGAGTGTGGTGTCAGGAAAATAACCTCACACTCAACATCAACAAAACAAAGGAGATGATTGTGGACTTCAGGAAAACTCAGAGGGAGCACCCCCCTATCCACATCGATGGGACAGTAGTGGAGAGGGTAGTAAGTTCCTCGGCGTACACATCACGGACAAACTGAATTGGTCCACCCACACAGACAGCGTTGTGAAGAAGGCGCAGCAGCACCTCTTCAACCTCAGGAGGCTGAAGAAATTTGGCTTGTCACCAAAAGCACTCACAAACTTCTACAGATGCACAATCGAGAGCATCCTTTCGGGCTGTATCACCGCCTGGTACGGCAACTGCTCCGCCCACAACCGTAAGGCTCTCCAGAGGGTAGTGAGGTCTGCACAACGCATCACCAGGGGCAAACTACCTGCCGTCCAGGACACCTACACCACCCGATGTCACAGGAAGGCCATAAAGATCATCAAGGACAACAACCACCCGAGCCACTGCCTGTTCACCCCGTTATCATCCAGAAGGCTAGGTCAGTACAGGTGCATCAAAGCAGGGACTGAGAGACTGAAAAACAGCTTCTATCTCAAGGCCATCAGACTGGTAAACAGCCACCACTAACATTGAGTGGCTGCTGCCAACATACTGACTCAACTCCAGCCACTTTAATAATGGACATGTATGGAAATTGATGTAAAGATGTATCACTAGCCACTTTAAACAATGCCACTTAATATAATGTTTACATACCCTACATTACTCATCTCATATGTATATGTATATTCTGTACTCTATATCATCTACTGCATCTTACCATCTTTATGTAATACATGTATCACTAGCCACTTTATGTTTATATACCCTACATTACTCATCTCATATGTATATACTTTTCTCTATACCATCTACTGCATCTTGCCTATGCCATTCTGTACCATCACTCATTCATATATCTTTATGTACATATTCTTTATCCCTTTATACTTGTGTATATAAGGTAGTAGTTGTGGAATTGTTAGGTTAGATTCCTCGTTGGTTATTACTGCATTGTCGGAACTAGAAGCACAAGCATTTCGCTACCCTCGCATTAACATCTGCTAACCATGTGTATGTGACAAATAACATTTGATTTGATTTCAAATCACGTTGACATCAGCAAACCACTCGCCCACACAAAGCCTTACACGCTGTCTGCCATCTGCCATAAAATTTGTCATGATGTCTGCCATCTGCCAGTACAGTTGAAAATGAGACTCCTCCGTGAAGAGCACACTTCTCCAATGTGCCAGTGGCCATTGATGGTGAGCGTTTGCACACTGAACTCTGTAACGACACGAAACTGGAGTCAGGTGAGGATGACGAGCACGCAGATGAGCTACCCTGAGACTGTTTTGCACAGTTTGTGCAAACCCACAGATTCATCAGCTGTCCGGGTGGCTGGTCTAAAACGATCTCCCAGGTGAAGAAGCCGGATGTGTCGGTCCTTGGTACTGGATTATTTAGAATCCAAGATGGCGTTGCAGTCGGATATGTGTCTTTGTTTTGTCCCATCCGTGTATTGTTTATTTATTTTATTTTATTACCTTTATTTAACTAGGCAAGTCAGTTAAGAACAAATTCTTATTTTCAATGACGGCCTAGGAACAGTGAGTTAACGACAGATTTGTACCATGTCAGCTCGGGGTTTGAGCTTGCAACCTTCCGGGTACTAGTCCAACGCTCTAACCACTAGGCTACCCTGCCGCCCCAAGTATACTGTATTATATATACTGTATACTGTAAATATTTCATATATATTTTCATTTTATATATTTACATCTCACTTTCCATCTACGGACTGAATATACTCTCCTGCCACCCGCCTCACCCAATGTGGTATGGATCTGCTATTTTTATACTTTAGAACTGGAAACCCCTTCAGAAGCTAGCCAACTAACTAACTACTAGCTAGTAGTCAGTTAACCAGTTGGATTTAGGGGGCGCTATTTTAATTTTTGGATGAAAAACGTTCCCGTTTTAAACAAGATATTTTGTCACAAAAAGATTCTCGACTATGCATATAATTGACAGCATTGGAAATAAGACACTCTGACGTTTCCAAAACTGCAAAGATATTGTCTGTGAGTGCCACTGAACTGATGTTACAGGCGAAACCCAGATAAAAATCCAACCAGGAAGTGCCGCATTTTTTGAAATCGCCTCGTGCCAATGACTCCTTATATGGCTACGAATGAGCTACGAACGAGCTTACTTTTTCCACGTTTTCCCCAAGGTGTCTACAGCGTTGTGACGTCTTTTTAGGCATTTCCCTTGAATAATGGCTGTAAGGGACCATATATGGCATGTGGTCACATGGTGTCTCCCACAGAAAACCTAAAATACTGAGGTAGCCATTTTTCCAATGGCTTCTTATGAGAAACCAACTGCCTCGACGGATATATTATCGAATATATTTGTTAAAAACACCTTGAGGATGGATCCTAAACAACGTTTGCCGTGTTTTTGTCGATATTATGGAGCAAATTATGAAAAAAGTTTGGCGTTATAGTTGTAGCATTTTAGGGTCGATTTCTCAGCCAAGCATGATGAACAAACGGGAGCTATTTCGCCAGTCTGCACAGCGCGATATCAACCCAGAGCATATTGGACTGCTTTTTCTCTACCAGATCTCCGGATTCCTACTGCAAGCTCTGAACCTTTACACCAGATCATCGCAGCTAGCTAGCTGCTATCAAAGTGGCTACTCCAGGCTAATGTCTCTGTCCTGAAGCAAGCACCAGCTAGCCTCGAGCTAGGCCCATCTCCCAGCTAGCCAAAGAGATCCACCAGCCAATTCTTGGGCTACAATACCTCTTTTGCCAATTGGCCTGGACCCTCTACTGCCGACACGGAGCCCCGCCGATCCATCACGACTGGTCTGCCAACGTAACCGTCCGAGGTGGTCTGAACAGGCTCTTCCGTTGTGACGTCGCCGGATGCCCAACTGTTAGCCCCGGCCCACTAGCTGTCTGAATCGCCTTGTCTCCAGCTTGTCTAGCGTAGCAGCGACTACAGAATTGGCTCCCTGACTCATCTAGTGCTGCTCATTGGACCCTATGATCACTCGGCTACACATGCCTCTCCCTAATGGCAATACGCCTGGTCTATTGCTGTATTGATTAGTGATCATTGTCTTTTTCACTGTAGAGCCCCTAGCCCTGGCCAATATGCCTTAGATAGCCCTTTTGTTCCACCCACACACATGCAGTGACCTCATCTGAATTAAAAGTGTTACATAAACATACTCCATTCAAAAAATGTAGAACTAAGAACAGATATAGCCCTTGGTTCACCCCAGACTTGACTGCCCTTGACCAGCACAAAAACATCCTGTGTTCTGCATTAGCATCGACTAGCCCCGCGATATGCAATTTTTCAGGGAAGTCAGGAAGCCATATACTCGGTCAGTTAGGAAAGTTAAGACTAGCATTTTCAAACAGAAATTTGCATCCTGTAGCACTAATTCCAAAAAGTTTTGGGACACTGTAAAGTCCATAGAGAATAAGACCACCTCCTTCCGGCTGCCCACTGAGGCTAGGAATCACTGTCACCACAGATAAATCTACGATAATAGATAATTTCATCATGCATTTTTCTACGGCTGGTCATGCTTTCCACCTGGCTACCCCTACCCCGGGTAACAACTCAGCACCCCCTGTAGCAACTTGCCCAACCCCCCCTCCCGCTTCTCCTTCACCCAAATCCAGACAGCTGATGTTCTGAAAGAGCTGCAAAATCTGGATCCCTACAAATCAGCTAGACAATCTGGACCCACTCTTTCTAAAATTATCCGCCAAAATTGTTGCAACCCCTATTACTAGCCTGTTCAACCTCTCTTTCCTATCATCTGAGAACCCCAAAGATTGGAAAGCTGCCGCGGTCTTCAAAGGGGGAGACAATCTAGACCCAAACAAGTTAAAAAACAGATCACCGACCATTTCGAATCCCACCGTACCATCTCCACTATGCAATCTAGTGTCCGAGCTGGTCATGGGTGCACCTCAGCCACGCTCAAGGTCCTAAATGATATCATAACCGCCATCGATAAAAGACAGTACTGGGTAGCCGTCTTCATCAACCTGGCCAAGGCTTTCGACTTTGTCAATCACCGCATTCTTATAGGCAGACTCAATAGCCTTGGTTTCTCTAATGACTGCCTCGCCAGGTTCACCAACTACTTCTCAGATAGAGTTCCATGTGTCAAATCGGAGGGCCTGTTGTCAGGACCTCTGGTAGTGTATGTGGGTGCTACAGGGTTAAATTCTCGGGCCGACTCTTTTCTATGTACAGTATATATCAACTATGTCGCTCTTGCTGCTGCTGATTCTCTGATCTACCTCTACGCAGAAGACACCATTCTGTATACATGCCATACAACTCTCCTTCCGTGGCCTCCAATTGCTCTTAAATACAAGTAAAACTAAATGCATGCTCTTCAACCGATCGCTACCTGCACCTACCCGCCTGTCCAACATCACTTAGAATACGTGGACAACTACAAATATTTAGGTGTCTGGTTAGACTGTAAACACTCCTTCCAGACCCATATCAAACATCTCCAATCCAAAGTTAAATCTAGAATTGGCTTCCTATTTCGCAACAAAGCATCCTTCACTCATGCTGCCAAACATACCCTTGTAAAACTGACCATCCTACCAATCCTCGACTTTGGCGATGTCATTTACAAAATAGCCTCCAATACCCTACTCAACAAATTGGATGCAGTCTATCACAGTGCAATCCGTTTTGTCACCAAAGCCCCATATACTACCCACCATTGCGACCTGTACGCTCTCGTTGGCTGGCCCTCGCTTCATACTCGTCGTCAAACCCACTGGCTCCATGTCATCTACAAGACCCTGCTAGGTAAAGTCCCCCCTTATCTCAGCTCGCTGGTCACCATAGCATCTCCCACCTGTAGCACACGCTCCAGCAGGTATATCTCTCTAGTCACCCCCAAACCAATTCTTTCTTTGGCCGCCAGTTCTCTGCTGCCAATGACTGGAACGAACTACAAAAATCTCTGAAACTGGAAACACTTATCTCCCTCACTAGCTTTAAGCACCAACTGTCAGAGCATCTTATAGATTACTGCACCTGTACATAGCCCACCTATAATTTAGTCCAAACAACTACCTCTTTCCTAACTGTATTTAATTAATTAATTAATTTAGCTCCTTTGCACCCCATTATTTTTATTTCTATTTTGCACATTCTTCCATTGCAAAACTACCATTCCAGCGTTTTACTTGCTATATTGTATTTACTTTGCCACCATGGCCTTTTTTGCCTTTACCTCCCTTCTCACCTCATTTGCTCACATTGTATATAGACTTGTTTATACTGTATTATTGACTGTATGTTTGTTTTACTCCATGTGTAACTCTGTGTCGTTGTATCTGTCGAACTGCTTTGCTTTATCTTGGCCAGGTCGCAATTGTAAATGAGAACTTGTTCTCAACTTGCCTACCTGGTTAAATAAAGGTGAAATAAATAAATAATAAATAAATACATCTGGCCCTTCTTTGGACACTGGGTTAACAAATCTCCAAACAAGCTTCAATGCCATACAACACTCCTTCCGTGGCCTCCAACTGCTTTTAAAATGCTAGTAAAACTAAATGCATGCTATTTAACCGATTTATTGCCCTCACCCGCCCGCCGACTAGCATAATTACTCTGGACAGTTCTGACTTGTTCTGAATATGTGGACAACTACAAATACCTAGGTTTCTGGTTAGACTGTCAACTCTCCTTCCAGAAATTAAGCAAATGTACACTATAAATTGCTGGGTTAAAAACAACCTAATTTGGGTTATTTGGTAACCCATCGCTGTGTAAGTATTGGACAGAACACACACTGAGTTTTTTTGACCCAGCCAGTTGGGTTGTGTGAATAAAACAACATGTTGAGTTGTTGGGATTACACAAACATGGGTGAAACAGTTGGATATGTTTTACTCTCATGCTGGGTTGACCTAGCAGCTGTGTCTTTTTTAATGTAATTCTCAAGGTTTTTTTCAGAAGGTGTTGCTTATTAGGGGCGTAGCTTTCAGATATATTTTATTGGCGACCCATGACAGTAAATGCAATTCCTGTACCTCATGTTAGGTTTACAAACTGCAAATAAAATTGCCCTAAAATCTTAAGCATTTTACACATTCTTCCAGAATATTAAGATGATTTATTACATTATAATAAGGTGGCATCTATCCCAACAATGGAATTTGTATAGGATTTTCACACTCTGTTGTGATGTGACTATCGTTAAATGTGCCATGACTTTCCCTCCTGGTCAAGGATCAAAGACAGCACCCCCTCTCTCACCAGAGAGGAAGAGGGGGGGAAATTGGGCTGGTTGATGACTAATGACCGGTGGTAAAAAGTCTCTCTCTGGCCCTTTGCAGTATGGAGAATGTAATGTCTGAGGGTTACAACAGAGAGATTTTACAAAACTCCAACATCCAAAAGTGGATAATGAAATAACATTTCTACACAAAGAATGGTCGGGAGGATAATTTATTGTTTGGTGATATCATTGAAGACGTTATAATGGAAACATTGTAACTTTAACCTTTTTGGGATAGGGGGCAGCATTTTCACTTTTGGATGAATAGCGTGCCCAGAGTGAACTGCCTCCTACTCTGTCCCAGATGCTAATATATGCATATTATTATTAGTATTGGATAGAAAACACTGAAGTTTGTAACAATGTTTGAATGATGTATGTGAGTATAACAGAACTCATATGGCAGGTGAAAACCTGAGAAAAAAATCCAACCAGGAAGTGGGAAATCTGAGGTTTGTAGTTTTTCAACTCAGCCCCCATTGAAGATACAGTGGGATATTAGTTATGTTTCACTTCCCAAGGCTTCCACTAGATGTCAACGGTATTTAGAACCTGTTTTGAGGATTCTACTCTAAAGGAGGGGCTCATAAGGGTTCGTTGAGTGAGTGGTCTGGCAGAGTGCCACTGCCTCGGTCTGGCGCGCTCACGTGAAAAGGTAGCTACGTTCCACTTCATTTGTACAGACAAAGGAATTGTCAGGTTGGAACATTAATGAAGTTTTATGTAAAAAAATCCATACTTAGTTTGGCATGTTTCTACGGGCTGTAACGGAACTTTTTGAACTTTTCATCCGACGTTCGGCGCGACCTGAATGGTTTGCTTTCAACGTAAAGTTTTTGAAATCTGATACAGCGGTTGCATTAATGACAGTCAAGTCACGACAAATGTAATGACTACTATTTATCGAATAATTACCTTCTAATAATTACCTTCTACGTTTAATTATTACTCTATGAAATTAATCATGTAATAATTAACTCATTAGGAATTTGGGGCACCACAATAAAAGTTTGCTTAATTGGTTACCGTTTCCCGAATTAACTCAAGAATATATAGATATCATACAGGTCATCAATTATTATTTCCTCATATCAGTCCCATTGTGACCGAGTCTCACTGATCATTCCGTACCACACAAATTGATTTGATTATTTATTTATTAACAAGCTAAATGATAACATAAAATACACATATACGTTATTGATTAGAAACTTAATACCATGACTACAGGTCCCTAGCAAACCAACATAAAACACGTGTTACACAAGATGGAGATTTAAAAAGAGAGAGAGTGAGAAAGTGAAGCAACACTTAGATACATTTGTAAACTACGCTTAGTTTAGCCCTAATACCTTGCCCCGAACTGTCGCTCTTAGGTAAGAAGTAATGAATGTATAATTGTGTTGGAGATCTTCGTCAGGTATCTCTGTTGCTGGGTTTCGCTTGGGGATAAGGTTTCAACGGAGGCTTGGTCTTTGGATGACCTTCTCCTTCATAAGTCTCTGATTGTCCACAATATGTCACACTGTCCTTAGTTTTCTGTTTACTTCCACTGGAAGAGTGATCTCCTGAGGACGGCTAATCAGTAATGTCGATGATCCCAGAGTAGTGATGAAAGCCATTTCGACAAACATTTATATGAAGAGAATAACCAGATAGTCCTGCTTAAATTCACCTTCTTAGATACAGTATTTAGAACAGCTACTCAACCGTAGCATTGATTGTTAAGAGGTTACTTTGTCTTCTTCAACCTCGTATTGCATTTATGGGGTCGCGACTAATCTTACACCTCAGCTGCAGCTCGTGGTCATTCTAATCTGATATGTTAATTATTACCTCAAATGCTTTATACCCTCAGATAGAAAGGGGGTGTTTACATCTTGCTGACATGCTCTCTGGGTTCCCTGGGGTGTAGCTAAAGCAAGGTATCACATTTTACTATGATCTCGTTACATAACTAAAATCACAATCTTATCATTACAAAAACATAGTCTTTATCCTGGATAATTTCCACACAACGTAAAGTATGTGAACATGATATACACTGTATGAAAACTCTTCAAGTTACAATGTTTTCATTATAACATCTTCATACAACTTTTATTGACATTTACATTACATTTAAGTCATTTAGCAGACGCTCTTATCCAGAGCGACTTACAAATTGGTGCATTCACCTTATGACATCCAGTGGAGCAGCCACTTTACAATAGTGCATCTAAATCTTTTAAGGGGGGGGGGGGGGGTGAGAAGGATTACTTTATCCTATCCTAGGTATTCCTTAAAGAGGTGGGGTTTCAGGTGTCTCCGGAAGGTGGTGATTGACTCCGCTGTCCTGGCGTCGTGAGGGAGTTTGTTCCACCATTGGGGGGCCAGAGCAGCGAACAGTTTTGACTGGGCTGAGCGGGAACTGTACTTCCTCAGTGGTAGGGAGGCGAGCAGGCCAGAGGTGGATGAACGCAGTGCCCTTGTTTGGGTGTAGGGCCTGATCAGAGCCTGGAGGTACTGAGGTGCCGTTCCCCTGACCTCACAAAATAGACATTAATCTTCCACATTCCATCCCTCATCATGACCAACATTCGGAGGATGAAATTAAAAGTAGATGCTTTTTCCACTTGGAACCGGTAGGTTCGCTAGACCTTGTTCATGGTTTCCTCAAGCAGAAGAGTGGTGGAATTATGTGGTTTCCACATCACCAACAAACTAACATGGTCCAAGCACACCAAGAAAAGTTGTGAAGAGGGCATGACAAAACCTATTCCCCCTCAGGAGACTGAAAAGATTTGGCATGGGTCCTCAGATCCTCCATCACTGGGGCCAAGCTTCCTCTCATCCAGGACCTCTATACCAGGTGGTGTCAGAGGAAGGCGCTAAAAACTGTCAAAGACTCCAGCCCCCCAAGTCATAGACTGATCTCTCTGCTACCGCACGGCAAGCAGTACCAGAGCGCCAAATCTAGGTCCATGCGGCTTCTAAACAGACTCCTGAACATCTAATCAAATGGCTACCCAGACTATTTGCATTGCCCCACCTCCAGCCCTTTTGCGCTACTCTCTGTTATTATCTATGCATAGTCACTTTAATAACCATTATTAATAGAGTTATTAATTACCTCGATTGACCGGTGTCCCCGCACATTGACTCTGTACCGATACCCCCTGTATATGGTCTCGCTATTGTTATTTTATTGCTGCTCTTTAATTACTTGTTCCTTTACTTTCTTGTTCTTATTCATTTTTTTAACTGCATTGTTGGTTCAAACCAAGCTGCTTACCCATTGCAGATTCAGTCTTCCCAGCCTGGTGCAGGTCTACCATTTTGTTTATGGTGTCCTTTGACAGCTCTTTGGTCTAGGCCATAGTGGAGTTTGGAATGTGACTGTTTGAGGTTGTGGACAAGTGTATTTTATACTGATAACAAGTTCAAACAGGTGCCATTAATACAGGTAACGAGTGGAGGACAGAGGAGCCTCTTAAAGAAGAAGTTACAGGTCTGTGAGAGTGAGAAATCTTGCTTGTTTGTAGGTGACCAAATACTTATTTTCCACCATAATTTGCAAATAAATTCAATAAAAATCCTACAATGTGATTTTCTGGATTTTTTCCCCCTCATTTTTTCTGTCATAGTTGAAGTGTACCTATGATGAAAATTACAGGCCGCTCTCATCTTTTTAAGTGGGAGAACTTGCACAATTGGTGGCTGACTAAATACTTTTTTGCCCCACTGTAGTTCTTCCCGGACAGCGTGTCAGTGAATTCCTGTAATGGGCCCATGGTTTGTTCACTGACTCCAACACATCAATTTCCTGATAGTTGGACACCAGGTGCATGCTTTTCTTCTCTGAATCCAGACACGGGCTATGGCCTTTTCTTGTTCCAGGATTCATTCTATCATCTTCTGTCTTGAACCCCACCTGGTTGGGGACTCTGTGATGAGCTGGTGAGTGTGTAGACTGAGCTCAGTCTGTGCTAGAAACAAGTCTCTCCATGTCTATTCTATGGTTTAGGAATGTTTGACCACTAGCTGTTTGAATATGTAATTTATATAATCATTTTGATTGAAAATGTATTAATTTAGATAATGTTGTTATAATTAAAACAGCCTGTGGTTAGATTGGCAGAATGACACAACTACTAACACACTACAGCTGGCCTGAACATATATTTTTTGAATGCACTTTAATTATCCAATGTCACACTTACCGAGGTCAAGCCTGTGCCCAAGGCAGGCGGATCCAGTTGTTCAAGCACAACGCTTTTATCATGTTGCTCCCGCTGTCAGTTGTCATGCACATCTGTCGGTCTTTGCTCATCTTCCACGATGCCAGAGAGTATTTGAGACCCTGGGCTATTACTTCACCCGTATGATCATCGGGGAAGTAAGACGTCTGGAGGCAGACATTTTGGCAGGGTTTCTTCAGTGAAATACTTGTGGCTTGGCAACTGATATTTGTGGTCAACTGTACCTAGCAGCTTCTTAACTTCTTGGTGACAGGGGGCAGTATTTTCACGTCCGGATGAAATGCATGCCCAAATTCAACTGCCTGCTACTCATCCCCAGAAGGTAAGATATGCATATTATTAGTACATTTGGATAGAAAATAAAAGATTCTCACTCTCTTTTCAATGGGTTTCATTGGGAATCCAGATTTCTAAGGGACCTTCTTGCAGTTCCTATCGCTTCCACTGGATGTCAACTATCTTTAGAAATTGGTTGAGGTTATTCCTTTGTGTAATGCGGCCATCTTGAACGAGGGTCAATTGAAGTGTACTGTTAGATGACCAGAAAGCTAGCTACAGTTTGTTTTCCTCCTGTATTGAACACAGATTATCCCGTCTTCAATTTTTCGATTATTTACATAAAAAAATACCTAAAGTTGTATTACAAAAGTAGTTTGAAATGTATTGGCAAAGTTTACAGGTAACTTTTGAGATATTTTGTAGTCACGTTGCGCAAGTTGGAACCGGTGTTTTTCTGGATCAAAAGCGCCAAATAAATTGACATTTTGGATATATATTGACGGAATGAATCGAACAAAAGGACCATTTGTGATGTTTATGGGACATATTGGAGTGCTAACAAAAGAAGCTCGTCAAAGGTAAGGCATTAATTATATTTTTATATCTGCGTTTTGTGTCGCGCCTGCAGGGTTGAAATATGCTTTCTCTCTTTGTTTACGGAGGTGCTATCCTCAGATAATAGCATAATTTGCTTTCGCCTCTGGATTCACAACAAGTGTAGCTTTAATTTCTCTGCATTTTCCCTGGCTTTTGGCCATGTGACATATCCCAGAGAGGTTAAAGCCTGGCTTTTCTACTGTACAGATTGGAACCATATCTTTCGCTATGTAATAGGTCACTGCATCCGTTATTTCCTTCCACCTCAAACTTTTCTTGTCGTAAGGGATTAAGTTTGAAAAGGATGTAGCTATGGTAGTTTGTCTTTTAGCAGACATTTTGGGAATCAAGCGACTGGAATCAGCATTGCGTAGTCTCACGCATTCCTCCCATTCCACCTCGTGTTTCAGTTGCAGGTGATTGAAGAGGTTAGTTGTCCTGCTGCTTTTTGAAGCAATTGTCTTTCGACACATTTTGCACAGGACATTAGTTTGCTGAACATCAGACCTCTTAAACCCGAATCACTTCCATATTACTGAAAAAATATTGCTGCCCTTTTTGGTGATGATTTCATTCTCACAAGAGGCTGAGCTGGCTTCCTCACTTTCCATTTTGGTGGAACACTTACCGCCGTTACACTTCTCTGCCGTGGTTACAATTAGTGAAAGGCTGTCTAGGGTTGTGATAGGTGGATAACCTCTGTGCACGTGTTGTCACAGAATTGGGACATGATTCAACATTGGGCTGACAGAGAAGAGACAGTGAGATGCTGCATTTGTTAACTTCTTGACGCTACCTATCCCGTTAGCGGAATAATTGCCATCAACAACAGATTAATTGCAGAGCGCCGCATTCGAATAATATTACTACAAATATTTATATTCATGAAATCACAAGTGCTATATAGCAAAACACAGTTTAGCATTTTGTTAATCCACCTGTCGTGTCAGATTTAGAAAATATGCTTTACAGCGAAACCAATCCAAGTGTTTGTGTAAATTTATCAATCACTAGACAAAACATTATGAACACCTAGCATCAAAGTAGCTTGGTCACGAAAATGTTTAGCTTTTATCGTCGGATTCCGATAAGTTCTCCCATATATCGTGCATCCCTAAAAGTAATGATGGACTGTTGTTTCTCTTTGCTTATTTGAGCTGTTCTTACCATAATATGGACTTGGTATTTTACCAAATAGGAATAGTGTCTGTACACCCCCCTACCTTGTCACAACACAACTGATTGGCTCAAACACATTAAGAAGGAAAGAAATTCCACAAGGCCCACCTGTGAATTGAAATTCATTCCAGGTGACTACCTCATGTAGCTGGTTGAGAGAATGACAAGAGTGTGCAAAGCTTTCATCAAGGGAAAGGGTGGCAACTTTGAACAACCTCAAATATAAAATATATTTTGATTTATTTAACACCTTTTTTGGTTACTACATGATTCCATATGTGTTATTTCATAGTTGACGTCTTCACTATTATTCTACAATGTAGAAAATAGTAAAAATAAAGAAAAACCCTTGAATGAGTAGGTGTGTCCAAACTTTTGACTGGTACTATATGTTCAACTCATAGCTAGTTTATCCAGTGATCATTTTGAAGGATAGGTACTGACTGAAATGTAGCCGACTATTTAGCATGCTGGCTTATAATGGCCATGCAGTAGCCAACTATAGTTAGCTAACACACTTTTGTACATCGCGCTGTAATGTACAATACAATGACCTTATTTTAACACACCAAAAACGTAAAACTTCCAGGTCAACTGTAATATGAATACCATTGTAAAGCACGATTTCTTCCCTTTCCAGTAAAATCAATGATGAGACCTTCATGCTGCCTGTTTCTGCATGATTGAAGAAGGCAATGAGCTCCGTTGGGTCTTTTTAAAAATGTGTGAAACCTATAAGCCGTGTGTGTGTGTGTGTGTGGGGGTGGGGGGGGCAGTTTTTTCCCAACTTTTCTGCAATACTATTGGACCATTACCATGTCAATCGAAGCTTGAATAAAAATGTGGTTCTCTGCACAGACTGAAGCCCACACAGTCCCATTAGTTTTAATTGCAGCCTTGTTTGAATGCAGTGGTTGTGCAAATTAGTACGGAATGGGGTTAGTCAACAGTAGCTAGATAGCTAATCGTGGACACCAAATGACACAGCTACCTAGACTTGGGAGCTCATGGGCTCACAGGCTACATTAGCCAACTGGTTAGATATAATTACACCACGGCAACAATAGCTAACTTTTCCACTTAGTTTTACACTGACCACCGCATTTAGGAGGATAGCTAATTACTGAAATGTAGCTGGCTAGACCACTGGCCAGGCAATAGACACTAACCTATTGTGGACACACAACCTATTCTTTGATACATTTGGGTTAACTTGCTGATATCAAACAACACATACCAGACCATTTGTGGAAAGGTCAAAATAACAATTTAGTGGGCTCATTTTTTTAATGATCAGTGAAACTAAAATAGATTGGTAGCTAGCTGATGAGGTTTTCATTTGGTTCAACAATTGTGGACAATAACAGTAAACTCCAAAAAATCATCATAATCTTCTTAATATATATATATATATTAGGAGAAGGGAAGATAATAGCATTTTTTTCAGTTTTATGAGCAGAATGGCACTGTTGGGAGGAGAAGCTTCATTTCCAAAACTAATTTTCAAACGTACATTATGATGCATTAGAAGAAAAAGACTTATGACAATAATCGTGTACATTTGCATGACAATTATTCGTTACACAAAATGCCATAATCGTCACAGCCCTATTTCTTTCCCCAACTGATTTGGTGATCAAACTGAAGCTGTTTCCCAAGTTGTTCCGTCGGTGTTAACTCGTGGGCGGTGTGAGCTAGCTAAACAGATTGCTTTGTAGAGCATATGTGTGACATCAAGCACTTAACTAATCACCTCAAGATGGC
Source organism: Oncorhynchus nerka (assembly GCF_034236695.1). Taxonomy (NCBI): domain Eukaryota; kingdom Metazoa; phylum Chordata; class Actinopteri; order Salmoniformes; family Salmonidae; genus Oncorhynchus; species Oncorhynchus nerka. Next base: position 40,217,675 of record NC_088408.1, read on the forward strand.
TAAACCAATCAGCTGTGTCAATAAGGTTGTAAATGAGACCCTTCCTTTGGAACTTTAAGTAAAATGTGCGTTCTGTGAATTATTTGTCGTATAGGCGTGCCGTGTTAAATATGATTCTAGTATTTTAGAGAGTTCTACACCACATTACCAAATGCTATAAAACAAGAGGAAAACCACCAGAATTTACCAGTATAGGAAAACAACTAGAACTTACCAGTAAAGGAACCCAGCATATAAGCAGTACACACATGATTCCCAATAGTTGAATGACTGTCTCCGTGGTTAATCGTTCCCACTGCTTGGATGAGTGAGATGTGCCCGATTTCGTTTTGCAACGAATAACTAATCCACGAATTGTGACGACGTTGCAGGAGAAAGTCACAAGAAGTGAGAATATCCCAAGAACAGCGAAAGTGATGGAGAAAAACATGTTGCCCGGGACCTCTCTGTCTCCAGTGCTTATGAAACACCAAGTGCCTGGCCATTGCAGCGTATAGTGCCCAACTCCTGCGACCGGCAACAGCGAGAAAAAAAGAACAAGACACAATATAACTGCCAGAATTTGCATTGTCACACTTGTCTTCATGTGATTGGAGTACCAATGAGGACTTGTAATCGCCAATGCCCTCTCAATTGCCATTGCGCTGGCAAAGAATAGAGAACACAAGCCAAAAGTTGTCATACACACTCCAAAGAAAGCACACAGACTCCCCGATGAGTCTATGCGGTCCCATTTCAAATCGGCTCTGTAAACCGATATAACTATAGGGCTGGTGAGAAGCTGTCCAAACAGATCTGTCAATGCCAGCGACCCTATGCAGAGTAGGAAAGACTTTTTCCTGTTATTTTCTTTTTTTCTGTACGAGCTATATACCAGCATAAGTGCGAGAGAATTGCCCACCATTCCCGTTACCATCATAGTAATGGGGAAAACAACTGACACGGATCCACAGCTGCCACTTTTGGTGACATTGCTCTCACGCAAAGACTTGTTGGATTCCAACATCTCTCCAGGAGAAGCGTTGAGCCTGGTATCCAAAGAGTCTCAGTTGTCGGAAATCATCCTCTATGTGAGGATACATACAGGCTAAATCCACTGTACACGCCCAGCACCCTCCAAGTGTTGCTGCAACGCTACTGTGCGTAAAAACGCGTCACACTTTTTAAAGCACGGGAGGTGGAACTACCTGCAAGAGCATATGCACAATTTCAAAATTCGTCAGGTATAACTTTCTACACCAATTGCTCCAGGAGGCTAATTTTGGCAGCTGGACAAGGGCATAATATAAAGTGTATGTTCACATTGTAAATGTTTTAGCATAGGCCTATACCTAGTAGGCAGCTATGCCTTACATTGAATATTGGCTTAGGCTATTATTAATGGCTTTGATATAGCTATGATTGATCTTACCTGAACTAGGGGTTCAGATCCATTCTGAGTTCCACTGAAAAGCTTTTTTAAATGAGACATTTTGGCCTTGCTGCTGCTTTATTCAATCTTAGTTTTATCACAGCTTTTTCAGGGACCCATTGGAAGCTCCCTAAACCACATGGTTGGGAATCACTGACCTAGGACTCTTCAGAGCCATGGGAAAAGCTTCGTTGTTGCATTTAAGAAAATGTAGGCCTACTAGCCTAATTATCGCAAGGCAAGCCTATATCCTTCACATTGTAGTTTACTTTTAATTCAATGCCATTTGCTAGCCTGATGACTCAAACTAAATTATTCTGCTGCTTTGTCATTCACTACATACATTACTAATTACCCTTTAAATCGAGAGGTATTTCATTATGCTGTATGTCATCTTCAAGGAATCTTGCCCTGCTACTGAACAGAGAAGTGTAGCGTTTGTAAAGCCTCACCATCATAAACTTAAACGGGAGGCAATTGTGAAAGTATAATTGGCTTTACAGGCAATGTGTATCATTTAACATTGCTATTATAATAGTACTCACTTATAGGAATAGGAAATTGTTTAGAAGTGGCTAGTTAAGCCATCACTGAAAACCACACATTTTCCATCTTCTATGTTTTGGTAACTTACTGTTTTTCAACAAGACTGAAGAGACTGCAAAGTTTTAAAATGTTCAAAGTGATGTCCATCTCGCCACAGAGCCTTCAACAGCAAGGGGGCATTTCCACTCAGTTGTGGATGTCCCCATTGAAATGCATGACATCTGGTGCAATGTAAAGGAGTGCTTATGGGTAATGTGAACCAGGCTTGTGCCTGGCACACACCTACAACGTCATTGCGCAAAATGTTACACAGCATCATCTTGATATGTGTGCAACAAAACTTCAACATTCACCTTCTGTTACCATTTCTGTCAAGCCGTCTATGCATACAATTTGATGCATACTTTAGATTTATCCAATGTATGCACCACACAGAAGTCACTGCAACTTCCTCTGCAATGCTGCAAGTCAAGCGCAGTGTTCCATTGGAAATGAATACACTGTACTTCTGATGTACCAAAACGCAAAAACACTGTAGGTATGATCGAGGCATTAACTTCCATTGGGCACGGAATAGCGTTTGGCCTGAACTAGGAGTGTCCGGTAGCCAGACAAGCCATTTGCTGAACTGAAAATAGCTTTAGAATATTCTTGTCACACATAAACCTAACATGAGTGGATCATTCTTCCTCACTATGCACTTGGTTGATAGACCTATCCCATCATCACAAGATTTATACATAGCTGTCACGGATTCCCCGGTAGGTACTGCTGCCCATTCCATACATGAGCTCCTGAGGTTTATGTCACCAGCTGAACTGTTTCATTGCGCACACCTGGTTCCAATTCCCCTGATTAGTAATTCTATATGTGCCCTCTTTTCACCATTGTCTTGTTGGTTGTTGTTCCCATGTCTGTTGGTCTTGTGAGTGCCTGTGCTTTGTTGGTTCGGCTTTCGTGCTGCGTATATAGTGTACCTGTTATTATGAGTCTTGTCTTGTGTATTTATTAGAGGTTTAACCTCGCTCTTTTGTTTGGGTTACGTCCGTGTGTTTTTCTATACATGTTTGTTTTGGGCTTCGTCCCCGTGCCTTTTCATGGCATATATTTTTGGGTGAAGTATTAAACCCCCCCTTTACATATTCCTGAGCCTGTCTCCAATCATTTATACAATGTGACAATAGCCTCCTGACACAGGAGGTTGGTGGCATCTTAATTGGGGAGAATGGGATCGTGGTAGTGAGTGGAATCATTGGAATGATTTCAAACACATGGTTTCCAGGTGTTTGATGCCATTCCATTTGCTCTGTTCCGGAGCTAGTTCATTTAATGTAGTAGTTTAAAAGTACCAAGTGCCACCTACAGACAAGACTGAGAACAGCAATCAAACATGATTAAACCATAACATGTGCTTTGTTTGTAGAAGTGACCTGTATTTAAAGGTCCAATAGCCATTTTTTGTCATTAAAAAAATACCCTGAGCTGTTTGAGAATACAGCAGAGAAATGAAGCGAAAAGATTTTAGCTCGCACAATAGAAATAAATTAAGTAGTTTCATAAGGTAAACACTTACCAAAGTTGAGTAGCATGCTTGTAACTATATGACATACACCGTGTACAAAACATTAGGAATATCTGCTTTCTTCCATGAGACTGACCAATGAAAGCTATGATCCCTTATTGATGCCACTTGTTAAATCCACTTCAAATCAGTGTAGATGAAGGGGAGGAGACAGGTTAAAGAAGAATTTTTAAGCCTTGGGACATAGATTGCCATTCAGAATAACAAAATATTTAAGTGCCTTTGAACTGGGTATGGTAGTAGGTGCCAGGCATACCGGCTTGAGTGAAAACCGCCGCTGGGTTTTTCACTTTTTCATGCTAAACAGTTTCCTGTGTATATCAAGAATGGTCCACCACCCAAAAGATATACAGCCACATTGACAACGGTGGGAAGCATAGGAGTCAACATGGGCCAGCATTTATGTGGAATGCTTGACACCATGTAGAGTCCATGTACCGACGAATTGAGAATGTTCTGGGGGCAAAAGGAGGTGCAACTCAATATTAGGAAGGTGTTCCTAATGGTTTGTGCACTGTGTGTACACTACATGACAAAGTATATGGACACCTGCTCGTCGAACATCTCATTCCAAAATCGTGGGAGTTAACATAGAGTGTGTCCCCCGTTTGCTGCTATAGTAGCCTACTCTCTTCTGGGAAGGCTTTCCACTAGATGTTAGGACTTGCTTCTATTCAGCCACAAGTGCATTAGTGAGGTCCGGCACTGATGTTAGGCAATAAGGCCTGACTCGCAGTCAGCGTTCCAATTCATCCTAAAGGATTTTGAGGGTGTTGAGGTCAGGGCTCTGTGCAGGTCAGGCAAGTTTCGAACCATGAAAAACAGCCCCAGACCGATATTCCTCCTCCACTAATCTTTACATTTGGCACTACTATGCATTCGGGCAGGTAGCGTTCTCCTGGCATCCGCCAAACCAAGACCCGTCCGTCGGACTGCCAGATGATGAAGTGTAATTCATCACTCCAGAGAATGTGTTTCCACTGCTCCATGGTGATCTTAGGCTTGTGTGCAGGTGCTTGGCCATGGAAACCCATTTCATGAAGCTCCTGACAAACAGTTATTGTGCTGACGTTGCTTCCAGAGACAGTTTGGAACTCAGTAATGAGTGTTGCAACCGAGGACAGACAATTTTTACGTGTGCCAGCACTCGCCAGTCCCGTTCGGTGAGTTTGTGTGGCCCACCACTTCACGGCTGAGCCATTGTTGCTCCTAGACCTTTCCACTTCACAATAACTACCCTTGACCGGGGCAGCTCTAGTAGGACAGAAATTTTACAAACTGACTTGCTGGAAAAGTGGCATCCAATGACAGTGCCAAGTTGAAAGTCACAGCTCTTCTGTAAGGCCATTCTACTGTCAATGTTTGTCTATGGAGATTGCATGGCTGTGGGTTCAATTTTATACAGCTGTCAGCAACAGGTATGCCTGAAATAGCAGAATCCACTAATTTGAAGGGGTGTCCACATACTTTTGTGTATATAGTGTACTTAGGCCACCAATTAGTTAAGGAGGTAAAATGAATGATTCAACTGTCAGCTACAAATAATTAGTTTGTTTCCTAAGCCTAAAATGACACCATCAGAATTCCTTGCACTTATTCAAAACAAGAAATAGAAGAAAGTAAAGAAAAATACTTAGCTTCACAGTAAATCAAATCAGTTTAGCAAGCTTCCTGGTGAATACAATAGACATTTCAAGATGGTTTTACACACCTGAGTTGGTAATATTTTTTTCCTCACTTATACAATTGCACACACAAGAATGTTCCTAAATCAAAGAAAATTTTCTTTCCCCCTTCTGATGACCAGGTGGCGAATCGCATCTCTGCATGTCTGGCAGACATATCAGTGTGGATGACGGATCACCACCTCAAGCTGAACCTCGGCAAGACGGAGCTGCTCTTCCTCCCGGGGAAGGACTGCCCGTTCCATGATCTCGCCATCACGGTTGACAACTCCATTGTGTCCTCCTCCCAGAGCGCTAAGAACCTTGGCGTGATCCTGGACAACACCCTGTCGTTCTCAACTAACATCATGGCGGTGGCCCGTTCTTGTAGGTTCATGCTCTACAACATCCGCAGAGTACGACCCTGCCTCACACAGGAAGCAGCGCAGGTCCTAATCCAGGCACTTGTCATCTCCCGTCTGGATTACTGCAACTCGCTGTTGGCTGGGCTCCCTGCCTGTGCCATTAAAACCCTACAACTCATCCAGAACGCCGCAGCCCGTCTGGTGTTCAACCTTCCCAAGTTCTCTCACGTCACCCCGCTCCTCCGCTCTCTCCACTGGCTTCCAGTTGAAGCTCGCATCCGCTACAAGACCATGGTGCTTGCCTACGGAGCTGTGAGGGGAACGGCACCTCAGTACCTCCAGGCTCTGATCAGGCCCTACACCCAAACAAGGGCACTGCGTTCATCCACCTCTGGCCTGCTCGCCTCCCTACCACTGAGGAAGTACAGTTCCAGCTCAGCCCAGTCAAAACTGTTCGCTGCTCTGGCCCCCCAATGGTGGAACAAACTCCCTCACGACGCCAGGACAGCGGAGTCAATCACCACCTTCCGGAGACACCTGAAACCCCACCTCTTTCAGGAATACCTAGGATAGGATAAAGTAATCCTTCTCACCCCCCTTAAAAGATTTAGATGCACTATTGTAAAGTGGCTGTTCCACTGGATGTCTTAAGGTGAAAGCACCAATTTGTAAGTCGCTCTGGATAAGAGCGTCTGCTAAATGACTTAAATGTAAATGTAAATGTAAAATCTGGGTTTATTGTGACCAACATCTGTAAAACATCCTTCGTAAAAATGGAAGCTCATTCTATGATATTCTCATGTCTCAAAGCCTAATGAGTGGATTGACAATGTAGCCTGCCACGACACTGTGCATTTTGGATAAAAACATGTATGTTGTCTCATCACAATATTATACAGTTTCTCTAAAAAGTACCTGACACCACAATCAAATCATTTTTTTATACATCAGCTGATATCTCAAAGTGCTGTGAAGAATCCCAGCCTAAAACCACAAACAGCAAGCAATGCAGGTGTAGAAGCACGGTGGCTAGGAAAAACTCCCTAGAAAGGCCAGGACCTAGGAAGAAACCTAGAGACGAACCAGGCTATGAGGGGTGGCCAGTCCTCTTCTGGCTGTGCCGGGTGGACATTATTACAGAACATGGCCAAGATGTTCAAATGTTCATAGATGACCAGCAGGGTCCAATAATGATAATCACAGTGGTTGTCGAGGGTGCAAAAGGTCAGCAACCCAGGAGTAAATGTCAGTTGGCTTTTCATAGCTGACCATTCAGAGTATCTCTACCACTACTGCTGTCTCTAGAGGGTTGAAAACAGCAGGTCTGGGACAGGTAGCACGTCCCGTGGACAGGTCAGGGTTCCATAGCCGCAGACAGAACTGTTGAAACTGGAGCAGCAGGTGGACTGAGGACAGCAAGGAGTCATCATGCCAGGTAGTCCCGAGGCATTGTCCTAGGGCTCAGGTCCTCCGAGAGAGAGAGAAAGAAAGAGAGAATTAGAGAGAGCATACTTAAATTCACACAGGACACCAGATAAGACAGGAGAAGTACTCCAGATAACAAACTGACCCTAGCCCCCCGACACAAACTACTGCAGCATAAATACTGGAGGCTGAGACAGGAGGGGTCAGGAGACACTGTGGCCCCATCCGATGATACCCCTGGACAGGGCCAAACAGGAAGGATATAACCCCACCCACTTTGCCAAAGCACAGCCCCCACACCACTAGAGGGATATCTTCAACCACCAACTTACCATCCTGAGTCCGAGTATAGCCCACAAAGATCTCCGCCACAGCACAACCCAAGGGGGTGCCAACCCAGACAGGAAGATCACATCAGTGACTAAACCCACTCAAGTGACGCACCCCTCCTAGAGACGGCATGAAAGAGCACCAGTAAGCCAGTGACTCTTCCCCTGTAATAGGGTTAGAGGCAGAGAATCCCAGTGGAAAGAGGGGAACCGGCCAGGCAGAGACAGCAAGGGCGGTTCGTTGCTCCAGAGCCTTTCCGTTCAACTTCACACTCCTGGGCCAGACTACACTCAATCATATGACCCACTGAAGAGATGAGTCTTCAGTAAAGACTTAAAGGTCGAGAACGAGTTTGCGTCTCTCACATGGGTAGGCAGACCATTCCATAAAAATGGAGCTCTATAGGAGAAAGGCCTGCCTCCAGCTGTTTGCTTAGAAATTCCAGGGACAATTAGGAGGCCTGCGTCTTGTGACCGTAGCGTACGTGTAGGTATGCAGGACCAAATCAGAGAGATAGGTAGGAGCAAGTAGGTATGTACGGCAGGACCAAATCAGAGAGATAGGTAGGAGCAAGCCCATGTAATGATTTGTAGGTTAGCAGTAAAACCTTGAAACCTCAGCCCTTGCCTTAATAGGAAGCCAGTGGAAGGAGGCTAGCACTGGAGTAATATGTTCCAATTTTTTGATTCTAGTCAGGATTCTAGCAGCCGTATTTAGCACAAAATTAAGTTTATTTAGTGCTTTATCCGGGTAGCTGGAAAGTAGAGCATTGCAGTAGTCTAACCTAGAAGTAACAAAAGCATGGATACATTTTTCCGCATAATTTTTAGAGAGAAAGTTTCTGATTTTTGCAATGTTACGTAGTTGGAAAAAAGCTGTCCTTGAAACAGTCTTGATATGTTCGTCAAAAGAGAGATCAGGGTCCAGAGTAAAGGTCCTTCACAGTTTTATTTGAGACGACTGTAAAACCATTAAGATTTATTGTCAGATTCAACAGATCTCTTTCTTTCTTGGGACCTAGAACAAGCATCTCTGTTTTGTCCGAGTTTAAAAGTAGAACATCCAATTCCTTATGTCTGAAACACAGGCTTCTAGCGAGGGCAATTTTGGGGCTTCACCATGTTTCATTGAAATGTAAAGCTGTGTGTCATCCGCATAGCAGTGAAAATTAACATTATGTTTTCGAATGACATCCCCAAGAGATAAAATATATAGTGAAAACAATAGTGGTCCTAAAACGGGACACCGAATTTCACAGTTGATTTGTCAGAGGACAAACCATTCACAGAGACAAACTGATATCTTTCCGACAGATAAGATCTAAACCAGGCCAGAACTTGTCCGTGTAGACCAATTTGGGTTTTCAATCTCTCCAAAAGAATGTGGTGATCGATTGTATCAAAAGCAGCACAAAGGTCTAGGAGCACTAGCAAAGATGCAAAGCCTCGTTCTGATGCCATTAAGAATTCTTATTTTCAATGACGGCCTAGGAACAGTGGGTTAACTGTCTGTTAAGGGGCAGAACGACAGTTTTGTACCTTGTCAACCTTTCGGTTACTAGTCCAACACTCTAACCACTAGGCTACCATGCCGCCCCGAGTAATAAGGCACGCTGCAAGATTCTTGGAAAAAGTACAGAAAAAAAACTAAAAATTCAATGACAACATTAGAACTGAACAATTCAACCTCCTTCCTCCCTCAACCACTTCCCCCATCCCAGACAGTACCTCCCCAAACGAGGTACAAGCCTAAATAGAACATGTTCTCTTCGCACTGTATGTCTGTGAGAGTGCAGTGTTAAACCCAAACCCACAGTCCCGTTCTTTAAAGTCGTGTTTTGTGTTAGTGGATCAAGCAGCGAAAAGGGAGAAATTAAAAAAAAAAAGTGAATCCCTTGTGCAAACAAAATTACAATTACCACTTATATTCCGAGTCTTATAACAGGCATTGAGAGAGAAAATAAATAAAATGTATAAAGGCTCTCAATCAAAAACCTAATTTGAAGTAAGTGAATCGTAATAAGACGATCAAACATTTTTTTTACAATAATTGTCTAGTTTGACGATAAGACAACTTACAGCCAAGACCAAAAAACTACTTGTGTGCAACGTTGAACATTTGCTGGGCATATATTACATTCAAAACCTTTAGAAATAAAGTTAAGTGGTTAACAAATATCCAGAAATATTTTTAGTCACTATGTAAACAAACTGAATAGGTGAATGAGACAGCCTTTAATCAAAGGAGTTAAGTAAAACCTTAATAGAATTAAATTAAAATGACTGAATGCTTGTAAGGCAAGCACACTAGATGATCAAAACATTAGATCCAGCATCAAATAAGCCTGAATGTGTTCACCAACTCAACAACTATACAAGAATAGTATGTCAAAACTAAACATATTTGTACCACAGGTGGGCTACTTACTATTCACAGTTCGCAAGCAACAATTGCTGATCTATGGGCAAGTTCAAGACTTCTTCATGTGACGTTGAATGTGAGCCATGGCCTCATCCAGAGACTCAAATGTGTAGTCTTTACCCTCATGAGATGGAGAATAACTGACCAGGAATCGCAATCCATACTTCACACCTGGATGGTCCCGTAGTAGTCATTTGGCCTGCCCGAAAGCTGCGCGCTGCCTGGAAACAGTGGGGGAGTAGTCCTGGTAGAAGCTCTGTCCTTGAAAGCTCAGAGTGGTATTGCGGGCTCGTCGGAGAATCTCCATCTTCTCATGGAAAAAGTGCACTTCAGTAAATATGTCACAGGGCCTCTCACCATCCCGGGGCTTTGGGCACAGCGACCGGTGGGCAAGATCAATCAGGGGATTCTCATCCAAGGCAAGAACATTCTTCACTAGCCCAGAAACAAAATCCGTGGCGCGAGGCATTTATGCTGACTCTGGGACCAATACAAGTCTCAGGTTATTGCGGCGAGAGAATCCATTTAAACTCATAACTCTCCTGCACCTTTTTAAAATCTGCAGCCAGGCGATTCACGTCAGCCTCCAGGGAGGTAGTTAAGTCAGAGACATTGGTAGTGGAGGTCTCCAGTGCTGCAATCGTTGTAGTGTGCAACTCTGTTGTTGTTTTGAGTGATGAGATTGCTGGCACAGTCTCGTTCCACAGGATGGTTAGATCTGCTTTTAAAGTATCAGAAACCTCCTGTATTCGGGCCTCAATCGTAGCAACTATTTCCGAGTGTAGTAGTTTGATGGCCTCGAGAATGTTCATTGCAGTGCCGCCAGGCCAAGCCGCACCCCCGGGTAAAGTGTGAGTCCCCGGGCCATCAGACTCAGGAGTGGGCGGTGATGAGTATGGGTCTTGTAGGCCGAGTTTTCTCAAAGTCATGTTTTTGGCATTATGTTTTGTCGACATGCTGACATTCGAAAGCAAAGTAGTCTTGGTTTTTACGGAAAGGGATCACCAAACTAATACTTGAAAATAAGTACGGTTCTGCTGCTAAATTCACATACATTTAAGAATACTGCGGGAGCAAACGGAAAACACGTCAGTGGCACATGGCGCCCCTCCAACCCCCCCAGGAATTACAGTTTTAAAACATAGCTGGGTTGTGTGTTAACTAGGCACAAAACTGAAAAAACTGTTGAAGGATAAGGACAATTCAGTGTTTTCCGACCTCCATCCCTGACGTGTCTCTGGGGTCCTATCTGAACGTGTCCAATAAGAAGCATAAATTCAAATATTCCATTGCACAATATTTTCTTACAATGTGGCCTAACTAACATAACTCTTTTGCGGTGAGCTTTCTAATGCAAAATGTTTGCTGTGCCATGACCCAAATAGGTGCTCCACCATTGTGCTGCAGTGGTTTGTCCTTTAGAAGTTGCAGCGTACTTGGTGCCGCAGAATTCTATTGCACGTTATTTAAGTGTGAACCACTGGAACCATTCATGCTAGTTAGTGCAAGTTTGACCACCAGAGGGCATCTTTGAGAAGCATTTGAAAGCCTTCAATAGTGACACTACTAGAGAATGCAGGCACGAGGGAGACCGGGGTTCAATACCCTGACGGGGAGGTAGGCGTAAGCTGTCCTTGTAAATAGGAATTTGTTCTTAACTGGTTCCATGTGTACTATTTCATAGTTGTGATGTCTTAACTATTATTCTACAATGTAGAAAAAGTAAAAATAAAGAAAACCCTGGAATGAGTAGGTGTGTCTAAACTTTTCACTGGTACTTGCTTAATTCATTTGATTCATATTATTGTGTTTCTATTCCAAGAAAAACAAAAACCCTCTGGGTTTCTGTTAGGAAGGAATGGAAAATATGGTGCTGTACAATGTGATGGTCAGGAGTACAGTACTGGGCTATTTAGATAAAGAATACCTGTGTCATGCAGGCACACCGGGGTTCAATTCCCTGATAGTGTAGAAGGAGTAGGCTGTCCTTGTAATTAATAACAAATTCTTATTTCAGAGCAGCGTGAAACAGTGTTGAAATAGTTGTAGGCTATTGCTTCAAATCCTATTGCTTCTAACTTCAATATTCTCTTTAAATAAATAAGACCTAACCGACTTTTAACAGCACATTACTGAACACTAGTGAGACTCATGTTTCCTACGGTAGGCCTACACTACATTGAAAAATATGACGTGACTCTTCGCCAATAATTACATACAGAGGATTGGAGGATATTTCTGTAATTCAGTGATATTTATTCCCATAGTAATTCGTTATGGATCCATAACTAAATAAACATTGGCATTTTGAAAGAGTATTTTTATCATTATTTATTACAGTTTTTTCCAATTGCTAACACACTAAAATGACATGCACAGCACAATTATTTAAACTGACACACAGAGAGCAAAACCTCTTCTCAAGTCTCCAAAAGTCTAAACAGATTTTCTGCTTTACACACATTTTGCAATTAAAAATGGCACTTTTTAAATGCACTACACATTGTTCTCTGCATAAGACACAACAATCTGACATAAAGTCACATGTTTGCCATTTCAAAACACTGCCATTCAAAATGACACTACATGAGCTAATCTGCCAATACATGTGCCACCTAGCCAAACACCTCAATGGTTAAATGTTACCACTTCAATCAGGAAGTAAGCACTATGAAAAGGCCACAGGTGAGCACCATTCGTTTTACAACAACAATGGAAGCCGTTGCAGAGAGAGGAAGAGGAAGAGGAAGGGTGAGAATGAGAGGGGGCGGAAGAGTGAGAGGTAGGGGTAGAGCTGGTAGAGGAGTTCATGGCCAAAGAAGACAACAACTTTCAAATGAAATCAGAGCAACCTTAGTTGATCATGTCATCAACCATGGGCTGACAATGTGAGAGGCTGGACAGAGAGTGCAGCCCAACTTCAGCCGTTTTACTGTCGCCTGTGTCATCCGGACATTTAGACTGGAGTACAGGTATGTAACCAACATTTCTTTCACACTATGTAGTACACCCCATGTCATAGTGTATCAGTTGGGTGACACCTGTTTACTTCAAGAATGGCTGATGTCATACACTAACTGCACACATTTCCTGTAGAATTTACTCTACTGTGGGAGAAATATCTTTAGGTTGCATTGTCCAAGCCCTATATTTTTGTTTTTCTAAAGGACTGAGATACGCAACCATGATGGAGGAAGGGGCCAAATGTTCACCGGGGTACAGGAAGCTGCCATTGTAAACTTGGTTTTGGAAAATAATGAAATCAGATTATGAGAAATTCAAAGCCACATCATCCAAGGCAACACTATAAGTCAGCCCGTCCACATTAGCTCGCATTCTCAAGCGAAACAAGATCAGAATGAAACAACTTTATAAGGTGCCGTTTGAGAGAATCTCTCAAAGAAACAAAGAGGTCAGACGAGCATATGTGGATGTAAGTACAATATTGACTGCAGTACACTACACGCAACATTGTTTCCCAATGTACTGGATAACACCATATTGACTGCTTTTGTTCTTTGTTTTCAGGGAGTACTGGAAATGGATGCTCATGCAGTCCCACATGAGTTCATCTTTATAAATGAGGCTGGGTTCAACCTAGCAAAGACCAGAAGAAGGGGGAGAAACGCCATTGGCCAGAGCCATTATAGATGTTCCTGGCCAACGTGGTGGGAACATCACAATGTGCACTGCCATCTCCAATACGCATGGTGTCCTCCACCGTCATGCTAACCTTGGACTATACAACACAGCCCATATTCTCAAATTTCTGGACAGACTCCACAACATTCTCATACCACCAGAGCGTATGAATGATGCAGACCATCAAAGAACCCGGTACGTTGTAGTATGGGACAACGTGAGCTTTCATCGTGCAGCCCCAGTCCAGAACTGGTTTGCTGACCACCCACCATTTCTCGTGCAATACCTCCCACCATACTCACCATTTCTGAACCCCATAGAAGAGTTATTTTCGGCACGGCGGTGGAAGGTATACAACCGGCAGCCCTTTGTGCGCATGCCTCTTGTGCAGGCTATGGAAGAGGCATGTGATGAGATTGATGTGGGTGCGATTCAGGGATGGATAAGGCACTCAAGGCGCTTCTTCCCTCGATGTCTGGCAAGGGAAGATATTGTCTGTGATGTGGACGAGGCGTTGTGGCCAGACCCAGCTGTTTTTCTTGACTCTTTTTTTTACATATATTTGTTATGCACATACTTTCTGCAATTTTCTTTTTCAGTTTACTGTTATTTTGTGAGCATATTTTTGTTCAGGCCAATGTAAATATATCTGTTGTGTATATGTTGCATATGACTTGTTTGGTGAAAAAAAAAAAATCAACAGCATGTGTGTGTATCTGCAAATAATTCTGTGTATCTGAAGAATTTTCTACAATTTGAACTATTTTAGTATTATGGCAAAGCATAGCAAAGATGAGAGTGCTTTTCATTATGCCCAACAGTGTGTAGTTGGTTAGACAAAAATCTGGTAATATGAATGAAGTGTGGGCCATTTCGTGCAAACGTTTGATTTTGATAATGCTATATGTAGTTTTGGTTGCAGTGCTTCATTTTGTAGGATATATGAGGTATTTTGCAGTTTGTGTGTGTGGTTTTGTGAATTGTGTTAAGTATTTCGATAAAACCAGCCTAGTTTGCAAAATTGTGTTTTCGCAATTGGGAAAAACTGTAACGAAAGCATAAAGATGCCATTAGTTACATTGTTTTAGTTTGAACGTGCAGACTGGCACTAAGAACATAGCAGCGGGAGCATTTCCCTTGTCAGCGCCATTATTAGTGCAATGCCACTTAAAGTGTTGCTAGTGTGGAGGGGTAGGGGTCCACCCCCTCTCCATCCTCCTCCCTTCCCCATGGGCTAGGTTGGTCTTCTGTGTGCAGCTCTGCGGCCCATCCCGTGCCCCGTGCCCTCATGCCTTGAACCTCATGAGCTTTCAGTGGACACATCTGGAGAACTGCAAGGCAATCCCATCCCATTGTGCCCCACTCAGGAGCCATGAACAATATGACCATTTTTGTCCTGCTAATAACAGGGTTAATAATATATCTGTGAAAATATCCAACGGGCTTTTACATATTACTAAATTAATAATAATAATCGCTTTGTTTAAAAAATAACAATATTTTGGAGATGATTTCATTTTCTGTCACGGCCGTCGTTGGAAGGAAATCAAAGTGCAGCGTAGTGAGCGTACATTTCTCTTTTTATTTAAAATGCCACCAACAAAACAACAAACGAAACACAACAAATGAAAAACAACAAACGAAAAACAACCATGACACTTACAGGGCTAGACTCCCACTAACAAAGATAACTAACCACACGGAAAGGAGGGAAAAAGGGTGACCTAAGTTTGATTCCCAATCAGAGACAACGATAGACAGCTGTCCCTGATACCCGGCCAAAACATAGAAATAAAGAAACATAGAAAACAACACATAGAACGCCCACCACACATCACACCCTGACCTAACCAAATAGAGAAATAAAATGGCTCTCTAAGGTCAGGGCGTGACATTTTCAAATAACGTATAGTGAACATGGGGTGAGACATTGTTACTAATCCGTAAATAAAGCTAGGTTGTTATTTAGAAATATTTATTTGGTTTTATTTATCTGTTTTTAGAGAAACCAAAAATCTACAATCATCTCATGGTTATTGAACCAGCATCTGTAGCAACACAGCTTGCACTGCTTGCTATGCAGTGTCTTAGACCGTTACGCCACTCAGGCACTGTGACTGGTCGGGAGTGGCTTACAGTACTACATTAAAAGCAAAATAATCCTAAATAAAATAATAATAAACCTGTGTCACAACAGTTTTAGTAAGTAATACTGAAGTCGTGCAGAATGATCAGTTTCTATTTAAGTTTATGTTGCACATTCATTGTCAGTTAGAGACACAGTAGGACCCAAAAGCATAATCAGTGCTCTAACTCCCCCTTATGCTGGTCTGGAGCAATGAAATAGTGACACAGGATACTGTACTAAACCACAAATGACCTCTTAAGTCAGCATAATCACAAAACTTTTAGTGGAGCAACCACTGCACATATTAATAGTGGAAATAATGAGTTAGAACTGCCTTACAATGTAAATCAATGGAAAAGGGCTATATACAGTAACTCACTGTGTTCCTTAAAATGTGCTCCTGCATTAACTCAACAGGTTACTTTGTATTTTGAAAGGTCTCCTTCCTCTTCGTCATCATCCTCCTCCTAATATTTTGCTTTCACTGGATCTGCCTTTTTAAAATTCTCTTTCGAGGAAGACTTGCTCCCAGGATTCCTGCTGTACTTTTGTTTTTCTCCCAAACCGGTAAATATTGAAAGACAAAAAAAATATTACAAAATGGCACAGAGACAGGAAACACAGTGATAAATACACTGGGGGGGGGGAAGCGCCACCTGGAGGGGGTGGAGACAATCACAAGGACAGGTGAAACAGATCAGGGCGTGACAGTAAGCTCTTATTCACAAAAGAGATTCACCTTGTCCTATTCTCCATCAGATTCCTCTCGGTCGATGTACTCCACATTCTCCCGCTCATTGAACCCTCCACCATATCCTGATAATACGAAAGGGCAATGGAATTAAGAGTAAACAAGGAATATCTAAGGAGGCAATTTACTTTAAAACATGACAAAGAACTTTGGCAGTATTGTGTAGTGTACCTGTTCTCTCCTCATGCTTGGCAAATTTAGGAGTGTTACACATGTTGCACTCAGACCTCCTGACCCAGTTCACATTGCAGCAGCTATAAGTAAAAAAGGCATACAATCATGTGCTTATCACATACAGTCAAAGCATTACCTGTGTTAAGATCCACCATGCATGCATCTAGAGGTTTTATGAAGAGTTAGTCACTTACATTTTACACTGCCAATTGTTCGCACAAAAGAGAATCTTCTCAGCCAGGGTCTTGCCAATCTCTGTTCATCCTGCTTTCATAATCTTTCCCTCTGTTGTCTTTTCTGTTTCAGAAAGATAGGGATTAACATTGGTCTGACAATACTTTGACTCAAGTCAGAGAAACAATCCTGGACATTTTATTCCTCGTTACCACTTCCTAACACATGGATTGTCAGATGTGCTCTGACACTTGTCAAATGTGTCAGGGCTTGCAAACTATCATGGACTACAAAGGGAAACCCAGTCGTGAGCTGTCCAGTGACGCGAGCCTACCAGACGAGTTACATGCCTTCTATGCTCGCTTTGAGGCTAGCAACACGGAACCATGCATGAGAGCACCAGTTGTTGCGGACGACTGTGTGAACACGCTCTCCATAGCCGACGTGAGTAAAACCTTTAAACAGGTTAACATTCACAAGGCCGCAGGGTCAAACAGATTACCAGGACACGTACTCCGAGCATGCTCTGACCAGCTGGCAAATGTTTTCACTGACATTATCAACCTCTCCCTGACCCAGTCTGTAATAAAGTACCTACAAGTTTCAAGCAGACTACCATAGTCCCTCTGCCCAAGAATGTCAAATTAACCTAGCTAAATGATTATCGCCCCATAGCACTCTGTAGCCAAGATGCTTTAATAGAACTACCCCTCCCGGATCCGGGAGAATTGTCATCAACTGACACTAATTAGCATAAGTGGTCACGACAACGCCAAAAAATATTCCAAATTAGATCCATCAAAATAAAAGCCTGAAACTATGTCTTGTGACACTAGACACAATAGGGAAGCCATAGAAAAAGGAATCTGGTTGATATCCCATTCACTGCTCCATAGGGACGCATAGGAATGCAGAGGTTTCTAAATAGGAGTCCATTCCTGATTGGATTTTTCTCAGGCTTTCGCCTGCAATATCAGTTCTGTTATACTCACAGAGAATATTTTTACAGTTTTGGAAACTTTAGAGTGTTTTCTATCCTAAGCTGTCAAATATATGCATATTCTAGCATCTTGTCCTGACAAAATATCCCGTTTACTTTGGGAACGTTATTTTTCCAAAAATGAAAATAGTGCCCCCTAGTTTCAAGACGTTAAAAGGCTAGTCATGGCTCATATCAACACAATCATCCCAGACACCCTGGACCCACTCCAATTCGGATACCGCCCCAACAGATCCAACTTTCCCATTTGGACAGAGGGAACACCTTCGAGAGAATCATTTTCATTGACTACAGCTCAATGTGCAACACCATAGTGCCCTCCAGGCTCATCACTAAGCTAAGGACAGTGGAATTAAATGCCTCCCTTTGCAACTGGATCATAGACTTCCAGATCGGCCGCCCCAGGTGGTGAGGGTAGTTAACAACACATCCGTCACGATGACCCTCAACACGGGGGCCCCTCAGGGTTGCGTGTTTAGTCACCTTCTGTACTTTCTGTGGCCGCGCACAACTCCAAAATCATCATTAAGTTATCCAACGACATGACAGTGGAAGGCCAGATCACCGATGACAATGAGACAGCCTACAGGGAGAAGGTCAGAGACATGGCAACAACAACCTTTACCTCAACGTCAGCAAGAAAAATGAGCTGATCGTGGACTACAGAAAACATAGGGCCGAGCACACCACCATCTCCATGTTCTGGTCCCTGTTGGTAGTTCAGAGTAATGATCAGAGACATCCATGTTGATTAATGTGTCTGTTTTTCTTCATGTTTTGTAATTTTGTATGTACAGTCATAGCCAAAGTTTTGAGAAATATTAATTTTCACAAAGTCTGCTGCCTCAGGGTTCTTAGATATTTTTGTCAGATGTTACTATGGAATACTAAAGTATAATTATAAGCATTTCATAAGTGTAAAATAGTTTTATTGACAATTACATGAAGTTGATGCAAAGAGTCAATATTTGCAGTGTTGACCTTTCTATTTTAAGACCTCTGCAATCTGTCCTGGCATGCTGTCATTTAACTTCTGGGCCACATCCTTACTGGCGGCAGCCCATTCTTGAATAATCAATGCTTGGAATTGGTCAGAATTTGTGGGTTTTTGTTTGTCCACCCGCCTCTTGAGGATTGACCACAAGTTCTCAATGTGATTAAGTTTTGGGGAGTTTCCTGGCCATGGACCCAAAATATCTATGTTTTGTTCCTAGAAGTTATCACTTTGCCTTATGGCAAGGTGCTCCATCATGCTGGAAAAGGCATTGTTCATCACCAAACTGATCCTGGATGGTTGGTCAGAAGTTGCTCTCGGAGGATGTGTTGGTACCATTCTGTGTTCTGAGGCAAAATTGTGAGAGAGCCCACTCCCTTGGCTGAGAAGCAACCCCACACATGAATGGTCTCAGGATGCTTTACTGTTGGCATGACACGGGACTGATGGTAGCGCTCACCTTGTCTTCTCCGGACAAGCTTTTTTCCGGATGACCTAAACAATCGGAAAGGGGTTTCATCAGAGAAAATGACTTTACCCCCGTCCTCAGCAGTCCAATCCCTGTACCTTTTGCAGAATATCAGCCTGTCCCTGATGTTTTTCCTGGAGAGAAATCAAATCATCAAATTGTATTTGTCACATACACATGGTTAGCAGATGTTAATGTGAGTGTAGCGAAATGCTTGTGCTTCTAGTTCCGACAATGCAGTAATAACCAACGAGTAATCCAACCTAACAATTCACAACAACTACCTTATACATACAAGTGTAAAGGGATGAAGAATATGTACATAAAGATATGAAAATGATTGATGGTACCGAACGGCATAGGCAAGATGCAGAATATGGTATAGAATACAGTATATACATATGAGAAGAGTAATGTAGGGTATGTAAACATTATATTAACAGTCTGATGGCTTTGAGATAGAAGCTGTTTTTCAGTCTCTCGGTCCTTGTTTTGATGCACCTGTACTGACCTCGCCTTCTGGGTGATAGCGGGGTGAACAGGCAGTGGCTTGGGTGGTTGTTGTCCTTGATGATCTTCATGGCCTTCCTGTGACATCAGGTGGTGTAGGTGTCCTGGAGGGCAAGCTGTTTGCCCCCGGTGATGCATTGTGCAGACCTCACTACCCTCTGGAGAGCCTTATGGTTGTGGGCGGAGCAGTTTCCGTACCAGGCGGTGATACAGCCCAACAGGATGCTCTCGATTGTGCATCTGTAAAAGTTTGTGAGTGCTTTTGGTGACAAGCCAAATTTCTTCATCCTCCTGAGGTTGAAGAGGTGCTGCTGCGCCTTCTTCACCACGCTGTTTGTGTGGGTGGACCAATTCAGTTGGTCCGTGATGTGTACGCCGAGGAATTTAAAACTTACTACCCTCTCCACTACTGTCCCGTCGATGTGGGTAGGGGGGTGCTCCCTCTGCTGTTTCCTGAAGTCCACAATCATCTCCTTTGTTTTGTTGACGTTGAGTGTGAGGTTATTTTCCTGATACCACACTCCGAGGGCCCTCACCTCCTCACTTTGGCTTTTTTGCTGCCCTTCTTGACACCAGGCCATCCTCAAGTTTTCCCCTCACTGTAATGCAGATGCACACACACCTGCCTGCTGCCATTCCTGAGCAAGCTCTGTACTGGTGGTGCCCCGATCCTGCAGCTGAATCAACTTTAGGAGACGGTCCTGGCGCTTGCTGGACTTTTTTGGGCGCCCTGAAGCCTTCTTCAAAACAATTGAACCGCTCTCCTTGAAGTTCTTGATGATCCAATAAATGGTTGATTTAGGTGCAATCTTACTGGCAGCAATATCCTTGCCTGTGAAGCCCTTTTTGTGCAAAGCAATGATGACGGCACGTGTTTCCTTGCACATAACCATGGTTGACAGAGGAAGTACAATGATTCCAAGCACCACCCTCCTTTTGAAGCTTCCAGTCTGTTATTCGAACTCAATCAGCATGGCAGAGTGATCTCCAGCCTTGTCCTCGTCAACACACACCTGTATTAACGAGACAATGACATGATGTGAGCTGGTCCTTTTGTGGCAGGGCTGAAATGTAGTGGAAATGTTTTTTGGGGATTCAGTTAATTTGCCTGGCAAAGAGGAATTTTAGAATTAATTGCAAATCATCTGACCACTCTTCATAACATTCTGGAGTATATCCAAATTGCCATCATACATACTGAGGCAGCAGACTTTGTGAAAATTAATATTCGTGTCATTCTCAAAACTTTTGGCCACAACTATATGTATTGGATGTGTTCACAAAGGGCTAATCTGTAAAAGAGACCCTTGTCTCAGTATGACTTCCCTGTCAAAGTAAAGGTTAAATCAAACATTTATCCACGTTGACGGGGCTGTAGTGGAGCAGATTGAGAGCTTCAAGTTCCTCGGTGTCCACATCGCTAAGGAATTATCATGGTTCACATACACCAACACAGTCCTGACGCGAGCACGACAACGCCTCTTCCCCCTCATGAGGTTGAAAAGATTTGGCATGGTCCCTCAGATCCTCAAAATGTTCTACAGCTGAACCACTGAAAGGTTCTTGACTGGCTGCATCAATGCTTGGTATCGCAATTGCTTGGCATCAGACCACAAGGCGCTACAGAGTAGCGTGTAGTGCGTACTGCCCAGTACATCACTGGGGCCGAGCTCCCTGCCATCCAGGACCTCTATTCCAGGTGCTGTCAGAGGAAGGCGCTAAAAATAGTCAAACATTCAAGCCACCCAAGTCATAGACTGTTCTCTCTGCTACTGCACGGCAAGTGGTACCTTTGCACCACGTCTGGAACCTGTACAGCCTCTACCCCCAAGCCATAAGATTGCTAAATTGTTAATCAAAAGTGACCTGGAGAATCTGCATTGACCCCGTTTGCACTAACTCTTTTGTCTCATCACATTCACTGCTGTTACTGTTTATTATCTATCCTGTTGCATAGTCCCTTTATCCCTACCTATATGTACATATCTACTTCAATTACATCGTACCCCTGCACATCGACCCCATCTATATAGCAAAGTTATCGCTACTCAATGTATATTTAATCTTCCTGTTATTATTTTTAAATTTTAACTCCTTTTTTTCTTCCTGCATTGTTGGGAAGGGCCTGTAAGTAGCATTTCACGGTTTGTCTACACCTGTTGTTTACGAAGCATGTGACATAACATTTCATTTGGTTACTTTTCTGATGGGCTTTACAGGCTGGCAGACATACAATAGCAAAACCTGGTTCTCTTGAAGTCTCATCACAATAAATCTGTGTTCCTCCAACCAAACAAGTGTAAATTGTAAATTTGTTGAGCAATTCATCTGGACATGTAGACTGTAAAGAGACATGCAAGGGTAGTAAGTATAATAATGGGCCCAACAGAGAGAAAATAACTTACCCCTGCCACATCTATTACAGCTTGTTCTTCTGTCAAAGTTCACAGTCCCACACTAAAGGGATAATAACACAACGTGTGAAAATGAGCATATGCACAATCCAAAATTATTTTACTGTACAGAGCTAGCTGTACCGTAGCTACTGCAGGATTTTGGAATTGAGATTAGATTAATTTTAGTAAACTGTACAGAATGTCAACCACCAACGCCTCGAGGCATGCTTCACCGTCTTTCTTGATGCAGGTTGAGGCATTATGCAACTTTACCTGGACCTACGCAGTTACATGTTTGTTACTAGTCATCTGCTTCTAGTTAACATTATCCTAGGCCTATGTGTTGTAACTATCAATCAACTGGATGTGGCTAGCAACAAACCAGGGCCTCGAAAGCTTCATTTGGCAAGAAGCATTGGGTAGCTAGCAGTAGATACATTGTACCGCTTGACTTGGTGATAAGAGTGATACTGAAAAGATTATCGTCCAGTGTGGATACTTTGAGATTTTGGCAATAAAGCCCTTTATCTACCTCTCCAAATCCAGATGAACTCTTGGATACGATTTGCATGTCTACATGTAGTTTGATGAAAGTTGTTAACTAGCGTTAGCTCAATTGCTAACTAGCGTAGTTAGCATTGGCACGTGAAATTACCTAACTTCCTTCATACCTGGATGCACAGCCATAAAAATTGCAAAATGGACTTGCATCACGGCACCAACATTAGCGTTTCGGCAACTACATTAAGATTTCCGGATTTCTGATTGAAAAATAAAAGTCTGCGGTAAAAGGCTGTGTATGATACTAAATGACTAATGTTTGCAGCTTTGTATACTGCATAATGTTAAACTAAGTTGCAAAATTATAACTACATCGGGGGAGAATAACTACTTTATATAAAATAAATAATACATTGAAGCACATTGCGAAATGGTTGGAGATGAAGTAAATTCATGTAAAGAACACAATATTCTACACCCCCTATTGATCAGGCACTAGTCTATACATGGTGTTATTTCTTGGGGGACAGTGGTCTTAACCTGTTGGGGCTAGCCCTGAATACTGCCCCTTCTGGAGGAATTCGGTACCCATATAAAACATGATACATTTTTGTCAAAAGTTGCTAATATATGCATATAAAAAATATTATCGAATAGGAAACACTCTAAAGCTTCTAAAACCGTTTAAATGTTGTCTCTATGTAAAGCAGAATGCATTCTCCCAAAGTCTCTCTTGTAATGGGAAAAGTTGCCACCACTTCGACGTCATCGTATACACACTTCCCAAGCAGTTATAACCATGGAAACAGTTTCTACGTCTTCAGCATGAAGCCTGCGCGCGCTCACGAGACGTTCAGCGTGCCCAAACGTCTCGGTGACGCAAAAAAAAAGTTTACCCAATGCGCGCTGTGATGTTTCTCTCTCTTTCCCTCAGGATGGATTGAACAACGTGTGTGTGTCTGTTCGCCCTCACGATTGCTGTAGACCTTTATAACATGTTAAGGCTTAATTATAAACATAGTTTGACAAGTTTACTCGACATATAATGTATACTTTCGACGTTTTGGTGCGCATCCACTTGAAATTTGCATACATTTCGACCGAAATGTGGCTAGTTTGAGAACCAAAAGACACAGACTTGAAAACTGAACGCTAACTTGGTGAGTATTAACCCTTCCAGGTCTTCTGATGGAAGAACAGGCACGGTAAGGGAATATTTATGTGTTCATTTTGGGTTTCTGTCGACTCCAAGATAGAGGAGTCATTATGCTAAATGGGAGCGCCGCCTCCCTATTATAGCCTAGTGAACGCAAAAAGGAACGTTAAAAATAATTGTAACACAGCGATTGCATTTAGAAGAAGTTTATCTTGCCATACATATGTAAAACATGCATATTTAGTCAAAGTTTATGATGTGTATTCCTTGTTAGCTGACGTTATCTGCCGGAGCTATTTTATTTCTCCTGACATTGCAGTAGCATTTTTTGAACGATGCATAATTGTAAACAGAGATTTATGGATATATATTGCAGATTATTGAAAAAAAAAATGAATGTACTGTGTAACATGTTATATTACTGTCATCTGATGAAGATTTCAAAAGGTTAGTGAAATGATTTTTCTTTTAATCCTGCGTTTGTTGATTGCATATTTTTTCCTACTTGGCTATGCTAATGAGGTATGTCTGCAGTGGTGGTTGGACATAAATATGTGCTATGTTTTCGCCGTAAAACATTTTAGAAATCTGACTTGCTGGGTAGATAAACAACTTCTTTATCTTTCATTTGAGCCATTTTTCTTGCTAATCTGTGGAGGTTAAATATTTTTAGGATTATTTCTTGCGTTCCCTGTGCCACATTACAGCTCAGGGGGGGTGGGGGGAGTTCCCAAAGGGGAACTAGTAGCCCTAACAGGTTTTAAAACCCAACAGCACTTTCTATGGCACTACTCTATGTGCCGATGTAAAAGTGGGGTTGAGAATACTCAGTAAATTCTGTAGAATCTACACGAACAAAAATATAAAACACAGCATGTGAAGAACATGGTCCCACGTTTCATGAGCTGAAATAAAAGTTCCCAGAAAATGTTCCCTACGCACATACGCTTCTTCCACTCAAATTTTGTGCACACATTTGTTTACATCCCTGTTAGTGAGCATTTCTCCTTTGCCAAGATAATCCATCCACCTCACAGGTGTGGCATATAGGCAGAACTTCCGGGTTGGAGCGAGCGGTCGCATCTGCACTCGGTCCGCAGGTAGTATTACATTTCATTACATTTCATTATAGTACAACGGTTTGATTTGTCTAATCTTAGCAATTTCTTCTTAGCTAGCTACATAGCTGTCTTTGTATCATAGATAATTGCGTAATTATCGTATTTCGTCGTCCTAACGCAGTCTACACTGCCCTGCAGCTAGCCAGCTAGCTAACGTCCACCGTTAGCTAGTCCACCGTCTACCGATTAGCAACGGTTTGATTTGTCTAATCTTAGCAATTTCTTCTTAGCTAGCTACATAGCCGTCTTTGTATCATAGATAATTGCGTATTATCGTATTTCGTCGTCCTAACGCAGTCTACACTGCCCTGCAGCTAGCCAGCTAGCTAACGTCCACCGTTAGCTAGTCCACCGTCTACCGATTAGCAGCACAACTATTACACTCAACTGAACGACTTGATTAGTGTAGTGTTAGCTAGCTACATAGTTGTCTTTGCTGTCTTCATATCCAAGATAATTGTGTAGTTTAGAGTGTGTAGTCTTAGAGTGATTATCTTAATTTACCGAGGTTAGCTAGCCAGCTATTTGTCGTCCTTAACGTAGGAGACACTGCTAGCTAGCCAACAGCTAGCCAACGTCTTCCGAACAGAACTTCCGCACTCAACAATCCGGTCGCATTTCGCTTCGCTCCACAGGTAGTATCACATTTTTCATTTCATTACAGTACAACGGCTTGATTTGTTTGATCGTAGCTAGCTACATAGCTAGCTACATAGCCGTCTTTGTATCAAAGATAATTGTGTAGTCTTGAGCGATTTCCTAGGTTAGCTAGCCAGCTATTGTCGTTCTTTTAACGCAACGTAACGTAATCAACACTGCTAGCTAGCCAGCTAGCCCCGAATAGCAGCACAGTAGCACAGTAGAAACTATTACACTCAACGGAACGACTTGATTAGTGTAGTGTCAACAACGTAGACACTGCCAGCTAGCCTACATAGTCAACAACGCAGCCTCTGCCAGCTAGCCTACTTCAGCAGTACTGTATCATTTTAATCATTTTAGTCAATAAGATTCTTGCTACGTAAGCTTAACTTTCTGAACACTCGAGACGTGTAGTCCACTTGTCATTCCAATCTCCTTTGCATTAGCGCAGCCTCTTGTGTAGCCTGTCAACTATGTGTCTGTCTATCCCTGTTCTCTCCTCTCTGCACAGACCATACAAACGCTCCACACCGCGTGGCCGCGGCCACCCTAATCTGGTGGTCCCAGCGAGCACGACCCACGTGGAGTTCCAGGGCTCCGGTAGCCTCTGGAACTGCCGATCTGCAGCCAACAAGGCAGAGTTCATCTCAGCCTATGCCTCCCTCCAGTCCCTCGACTTCTTGGCACTGACGGAAACATGGATCACCACAGACAACACTGCTACTCCTACTGCTCTCTCTTCGTCTGCCCACGTGTTCTCGCACACCCCGAGAGCTTCTGGTCAGCGGGGTGGTGGCACCGGGATCCTCATCTCTCCCAAGTGGTCATTCTCTCTTTCTCCCCTTACCCATCTGTCTATCGCCTCCTTTGAATTCCATGCTGTCACAGTTACCAGCCCTTTCAAGCTTAACATCCTTATCATTTATCGCCCTCCAGGTTCCCTCGGAGAGTTCATCAATGAGCTTGATGCCTTGATAAGCTCCTTTCCTGAGGACGGCTCACCTCTCACAGTTCTGGGTGACTTTAACCTCCCCACGTCTACCTTTGACTCATTCCTCTCTGCCTCCTTCTTTCCACTCCTCTCCTCTTTTGACCTCACCCTCTCACCTTCCCCCTACTCACAAGGCAGGAAATACGCTCGACCTCATCTTTACTAGATGCTGTTCTTCCACTAACCTCATTGCAACTCCTCCAAGTCTCCGACCACTACCTTGTATCCTTTTCCCTCTCGCTCTCATCCAACTCTTCCCACACTGCCCCTACTCGGATGGTATCGCGCCGTCCCAACCTTCGCTCTCTCTCCCCCGCTACTCTCTCCTCTTCCATCCTATCATCTCTTCCCTCTGCTCAAACCTTCTCCAACCTATCTCCTGATTCTGCCTCCTCAACCCTCCTCTCCTCCCTTTCTGCATCCTTTGACTCTCTATGTCCCCTATCCTCCAGGCCGGCTCGGTCCTCCCCTCCCGCTCCGTGGCTCGACGACTCATTGCGAGCTCACAGAACAGGGCTCCGGGCAGCCGAGCGGAAATGGAGGAGAACTCGCCTCCCTGCGGACCTGACATCCTTTCACTCCCTCCTCTCTACATTTTCCTCTTCTCTCTCTGCTGCTAAAGCCACTTTCTACCACTCTAAATTCCAAGCATCTGCCTCTAACCCTAGGAAGCTCTTTGCAACCTTCTCCTCCCTCCTGAATCCTCCTCCCCCTCCCCCTCCTCCCTCTCTGCAGATGACTTCGTCAACCATTTTGAAAAGAAGGTCGACGACATCCGATCCTCGTTTGCTAAGTCAAACGACACCGCTGGTTCTGCTCACACTGCCCTACCCTGTGCTCTGACCTCTTTCTCCCTCTCTCTCCAGATGAAATCTCGCGTCTTGTGACGGCCGGCCGCCCAACAACCTGCCCGCTTGACCCTATCCCCTCCTCTCTTCTCCAGACCATTTCCGGAGACCTTCTCCCTTACCTCACCTCGCTCATCAACTCATCCCTGACCGCTGGCTACGTCCCTTCCGTCTTCAAGAGAGCGAGAGTTGCACCCTTCTGAAAAACCTACACTCGATCCCTCCGATGTCAACAACTACAGACCAGTATCCCTTCTTTCTTTTCTCTCCAAAACTCTTGAACGTGCCGTCCTTGGCCAGCTCTCCCGCTATCTCTCTCAGAATGACCTTCTTGATCCTAATCAGTCAGGTTTCAAGACTAGTCATTCAACAGAGACTGCTCTTCTCTGTATCACGGAGGCGCTCCGCACTGCTAAAGCTAACTCTCTCTCCTCTGCTCTCATCCTTCTAGGCCTATCGGCTGCCTTCGATACTGTGAACCATCAGATCCTCCTCTCCACCCTCTCCGAGTTGGGCATCTCCGGCGCGGCCCACGCTTGGATTGCGTCCTACCTGACAGGTCGCTCCTACCAGGTGGCGTGGCGAGAATCCGTCTCCACACCACGTGCTCTCACCACTGGTGTCCCCCAGGGCTCTGTTCTAGGCCCTCTCCTATTCTCGCTATACACCAAGTCACTTGGCTCTGTCATAACCTCACATGGTCTCTCCTATCATTGCTATGCAGACGACACACAATTAATCTTCTCCTTTCCCCTTCTGATGACCAGGTGGCGAATCGCATCTCTGCATGTCTGGCAGACATATCAGTGTGGATGACGGATCACCACCTCAAGCTGAACCTCGGCAAGACGGAGCTGCTCTTCCTCCCGGGAAGGACTGCCCGTTCCATGATCTCGCCATCACGGTTGACAACTCCATTGTGTCCTCCTCCCAGAGCGCTAAGAACCTTGGCGTGATCCTGGACAACACCCTGTCGTTCTCAACTAACATCAAGGCGGTGGCCCGTTCCTGTAGGTTCATGCTCTACAACATCCGCAGAGTACGACCCTGCCTCACACAGGAAGCGGCGCAGGTCCTAATCCAGGCACTCGTCATCTCCCGTCTGGATTACTGCAACTCGCTGTTGGCTGGGCTCCCTGCCTGTGCCATTAAACCCCTACAACTCATCCAGAACGCCGCAGCCCGTCTGGTGTTCAACCTTCCCAAGTTCTCTCACGTCACCCCGCTCCTCCGCTCTCTCCACTGGCTTCCAGTTGAAGCTCGCATCCGCTACAAGACCATGGTGCTTGCCTACGGAGCTGTGAGGGGAACGGCACCTCAGTACCTCCAGGCTCTGATCAGGCCCTACACCCAAACAAGGGCACTGCGTTCATCCACCTCTGGCCTGCTCGCCTCCCTACCACTGAGGAAGTACAGTTCCCGCTCAGCCCAGTCAAAACTGTTCGCTGCTCTGGCCCCCCAATGGTGAAACAAACTCCCTCACGACGCCAGGACAGCGGAGTCAATCACCACCTCCCGGAGACACCTGAAACCCCACCTCTTTAAGGAATACCTAGGATAGGATAAAGTAATCCCTCTCACCCCCTTAAAAGATTTAGATGCACTACTGTTCCACTGGATGTCATAAGGTGAATGCACCAATTTGTAAGTCGCTCTGGATAAGAGCGTCTGCTAAATGACTTAAATGTAAATGTAAATGTATATCAAGAAGCTGATTAAACGACATGATCATTACACAGGTGCACATTGTGCTAGGGACTAGGGCTGTTGCTGTGACTGAATTACCGCTACACTGGCAGTCACGAGTTATGATGGCAGTTAAATTCCACGTGACCGTTTAGTCACCGTAATTAGGCTTCTCCAAGCTCTAATGCTGCTGATGGTCATTAGTAGGCTACCAAACTTGCTAACTGCCTGGTGGTCAGCACTCTATTGTCCCTCTAATCACTCTGACATCAATGCAAATGTGATCGAAAGTCTAATTAAACACTTCATGAGAGCCCATGAGCTCATGTTGCACAACATTTCTATAGGCTATACAATTGCGAGAGAAAACAGAGGATTCCATCAGTTTTCAATAGGCTAGTCGTCCTATACTCATTTCTCAACTTTCCTAACATTAAGCACATTGCTTATCTTTACAACAGGAGTATAGCCTACCTGGCTGCCATGAAAATGAACCACGGGAAAAGCATCCTCCATTCGCTATTTAAGTGCATAGATGACATGTATTTTTCCTCCTGCCCCTATTTTGAGACAGGTGCATGATAATGGTCCATTATAAATCAAAACAAATGTCACACAAATATTGTAAAGACAAGGTTAAATCAAGAATCGTGTGATGGGTGGCAATATTAGCTTATCACTTGTGAATGATGCCCAGCGTAAGGCAAAAAAACAATCCCTTTTATTGCAACTTTTTCGAATTATAGTCACACACCTCATGTAGGCTGGCCCATGAGCCTATATGTTTTGATAAGATTTGTATCACAACTAAACTGTCCAAATAACTTCTTAAAATGAAACCCATTATTCCACTTTACAAGCTGTGCAGCCGGAGGAACCGGAACCCTCGCAGGAGGCTCTGGACTGGGAACCCCCGCAGGAGGCTCTGGACCGCAGACCGTCGCTGGAGGCTCTGGACCGCAGACCGTCGCTGGAGGCTCTGGACCGCAGACCGTCGCTGGAGGCTCTGGACCGCAGACCGTCGCTAAAGTCTCTGGACCGCTGCTCCAGCTCGGTGGTTCCAGAATGCAGACAGTCGCTGGTGGTTCCAGACCGCTGACCGTCTCAGGAGGTTCCGGACCGCGGACCGTCATTGGAGGTTCCGGACCGTGGAACTGTCGCCGGAAGCTCCGGACTGGGAACAGTCGCCAGAAGCTCTGGACTGTGGAGGCGCACTGAAGGCCTGATGTGTGGGACTGGTACAGGTGGCACCGGGGTGGTGACACGCACCTCAGGGCGAGTGCGGGGAGGAGGCACAGGAAGTAATGGACTGTGGAGGCGCACTGAAGGCCTGATGCGTGGGGCCGGTACAGGTGGCACCGGGCTGGTGTCACGCACCTCAGGGCGAGTGTGGGGAGGAGGCACAGGACGTACTGTGGAGACTCACTGGAGGTCTGGAGCATAGAGCTGGCACAACGTGGCCTGGACAAATGACCACCTTCGCACGGCAAGTGCGGGAAGCTGGCACAGGACGCACTGGGCTGTGAAGGCGCACTGGGGATACAGCACGTAGAGCCGGTGCAGGATATCCTGGACCGAGGAGGCGCACTGGAGACCTGGCGCGCTGAGCCTGCACAACCCATCCTGGACAGATATCCACTTTAGCACGACAAGTGCGAGGAGTTGGCACAGAACGCACCGGGCTGTGAATGCGCACTGGAGACACTGTGCGTATCACCGCGAAACATGCCTGACTGGTCACATGCTCCCCACGGTGAGTACAGGGAGTTGGCTCTGGTTCAAAACCTGGCTCCGCCAATCACCCCGTGTGCCCCCGCCCCAAAAATGTTTTTGAGGCTGCCTCTCTGACTTCCGTCGTGGCCGCACACCCCGGTGCCGTCGTTGTTGTTCCCTCGCTGTCTCCGTCTGCTCCCATGGAAGGCGATCTTTTCCGGCCAGGATCTCCTCCCATGTCCAGGATCCCTTACCGTCCAAGATATCCTCCCATGTCCAGGATGTCTGCTCCTCCTGGCAACGCTGCTTGGTCCGTTTGTGGTGGGATCTTCTGTCACGATCGTTATAAGGAGTGGACCAAGATGCAGCGTCGTATGTTTCCATCCTTTTATTTGGAAGAGAAACTCAAAGCACAAAAACAATAAAGCGAAAAAACTAAACATGAAGCTCAAAGTAGTGCTCGCAGGTAACTATACATAGACAAGATCCCACAAAGCACAATGGGGAAATGGCTGCCTAAATATGATCCCCAATCAGAGACAACGATATACAGCTGCCTCTGATTGGGAACCATACCAGGCCAACATAGATGATTAATCACCTAGATAAACCACCCTAGTCACTGTCAAGCCCCAACTAACATAGAGAATAAACAGCTCTCTATGGTCAGGGCGTGACACTAACTGGCAAACATAAGCAGCGTGTGAGTTTCAAGTTTGGGGAAGTTAATTTTCACAATGAAAATGCCCCTTTATAATAAAAGCAATACATGGATAATCACATTTGCTGTCACTTTTGATAATGGTGTTTTACCACTAATGGAGCATTCGTGCTTATAGCCTAGTGCCGTGTGCACATTGCTGCGCTTATAATGTGAAGAAATAGCCTAATAGTTTTTAAGCTACATGTTCTGATCTGTTGCATCAGCCTCATTGCGTAAGAAAGCTTTTTTGATGCTAGTGGTTGTATTAATTTGGTATCCCACAACTATTAATTTGGCATCCCACAACTGTCCAGACTATGTAAGGAATATTTATTTCTCACACAGAATAGAATAGGTCAACTGTTGTACTATCGGGGATAGTAGATTGACATATACTAGTGCTTTTGCTGTTCGTTTGGCCTACTCATCTTGTTGGCTGCCGAAAAGTAAATGTGGACAGTTCTTCCAAGATCGTCAATATGCACCTCGGAATTGAATAAGGATGCACGTAGTTGAGTCCCTGAAGTGTCTGTCTTCACTTGTAGCCTGTGAGAAAGACCTGATCACTTGAATCAGAGCCATGTGAGGGAGAGGTGTTTCAGAGCTCACAGCACCTAGGGTGTATGTATTAAACATATAGCCCAACGTTTGTAGAACTAAAGATATATTAATAACTCAAAAGTAAGCATATAGGAGTATAGGTTTATTTTATTCATCTTTGTTCAATTGAATTCTTCATACTATAAAATAATGCCACGGAATTCTAAGCATATCTTGTCTGCTAAATTAACTAGTGTAGCCCACAGCCATTTGGCATAGCCAGATCAGGAACTAACATAAGAACAACTCAGAGTATGCTATTCTGTTCTTCTGAAATAGACTACATTTTCTTCATATCATGCTTCTTTAGGCCTGTCTAAAATAAACAATGGATTATTCTGAAGGTGTAGGCTATATTACCTGCATTTAATAGACTTTTTAAAATGTAGATGTTCTAAAGGTCTCCATCAATGGCTTTTAGGCTGTGTGGAAGCCAGTAGATGCTAAATCTGTTCGCTATTTAACCAACAGTTATTTGCTTGAAAATCACCAGCTGACACAATTTCGTGACTGCCACAGCCCTACCAGGGACAATAAAAGGCCACTCTAAAATTTAAAGTTTTGTCAAACAACACAATGCCACAGATGTCTCCAGTTTTGAGGGAGTGTACATTTGACCACATGTATGGCGTGGTGTGGGCGAGTGGTTTGCTGATGTCAACGTTGTGAACAGAGTGCCCCATGTTGGCGGTTTGATTATGGTATGAGCAGGCATAAGCCATGGACAATGAACACAATTGCTTTTTACTCCTTTTTTATCCTAAATTTCGTGATATCCAATTGGTGGTAACAGTCTTGTCCCATCGCTGCAGCACACGTACGGACTCGGGAGAGGCAAAGGTCAAGAGTCATGCGTCCTCCAAAACACGACCCTGCCACGCCGCACTGCTTCTTGACACACTGCTCGCTTAACCCAGAAGCCATCCCACCAAAGTATCCGAGAAAACACCATCCAACTGGCGACAGTGTCAGCATGGATGCGCCCAGCTCGCCACAGGAGTCGCTAGAGCGCGATGGGGCAAGGACAACCTGGCAAGCCAGACCCTCCCCTAACCTGGACGACGCTGGGCCAATTGTGTGCCGCATCATGGGTCTCCCGGTTGTTGCCAGCACAGCCCAGGATCGAACCCGGATCTGTAGTGATGCCTCTAGCACTGCGATGCAGTGCCTAGCGCTGCGCCACTCGGGAGGCTAACTATGGCAATTTGAATGCACAGAGATACTGTGACGAGATCCTGAGGCCCATTGTCGTGCCATTCATCCGCCACCATCACATCATGTTTCAGCATGATAATGCACATCCCCTTGTTGCAAGGATCTGTACACTCACCAGACATGTCACACATTGGAATGCTCTGGATCAACGTGTACGACAGCGTGTTCTAGCTCTAGCCAATATCCAACAACGTCATACAGCCATTGAAGATGAGTGGGACAACATTCCACAGTCCACAATCAACAGCCTGATCAACTCTATGCAAAGGAGACGTGTTGCGCTGCATGAGGTAAATGGTGGTCACATAATAATACGGACTGGTTTTCTGACACCTTTCCCCCTCAAGAGACTGCAAAGATTTGGCATGGGTACCCAGAATTTCAAAAAGTTCTACAGCTGCACCATCAAGAGCATCACCGCCTGGTATGGCAACTGCTCGACATCTGACCATAAGGTTCTACAGAGGGTAAATCGTACAGCCCAGTACATCACTGGGGCCAAGCTTCCTGACATCCAGGACCTATATAATAGGCCGTGTCAGAGGAAGGCCCAAAAATTAGTCAAAGACTCCAGTCACCCAAGTTATAGTCTGTTCTCTCTGCTACCGAATGGCAAGCAATACTGGAGCGCCAAATCTAGGACCAAAAGTCTCCTTAACAGCATCTATTCCCAAGCCATAAGACTGCTGAACAACTAAACATTGACGACCCCCCTCCCATTGATTTTACACTGCTGCCTATCGCTGTTTTATCTATGCATAGTCACTTTCAAATTACTTTGACTAACCTGTACCTCCGCACATTGACTCGGTACCGGTACCCCCTGTATATAGCCTCGTTATTTTTATGTACATTTATTGTGTTACTTTTGATTGATTGAATTAATTTTTGTTTTGTTTATTTAGTATATATTTGATTAACTTTAACTATTTTGAACTGCATTGTTGATTAAGGGCTTGTAAGTAAGCATTTCACGGTACCTGTTGTATTTGGTGCATCTGACAAATAAAATGTGATTTGATTTGATCCAGGCCCCTACTTTTTTGTTGTTGTATCTGAAATCCATACAGTGCTTTGCAAAAGTATTCATCCCCCTTGGTGTTTTTCCTGTAATGTTGCAATACAAACATACACAAAATTGGTGAAGTGAAATGAAAAAAAAAGACTTGTAAAAAAAAAAAAAGGAAAAGTGGTGCGTGCATATTTATTCACCCCCTTTCCTATGACACCCCTAAATAAGATCTGGTGCAACCAATTACATCCAGAAGTCACATAATTAGTTAAACAAAGTTCACCTGTGTGCAATCTAAGTGTCACATGATCTCAAGATATATACACCTGTTCTGAAAGGCCCCAGATTCTGCAACACCACTAAGCAAGGGGCACCACCAAGCAAGCGGCATCATGAAGACCAAGGAGCTCTCCAAACAGGTCAGGGACAAAGTTGTGGAGAAGTGGTGTGGGGGCTGTGCTTTGGCAAAGTGGGTGGGGTTATATCCTTCCTGTTTGGCCCTGTCCGGGGGTGTCCTCGGATGGGGCCACAGTGTCTCCTGACCCCTCTTGTCTCAGCCTCCAGTATTTATGCTGCAGTAGTTTATGTGTCGGGGGGCTAGAGTCAGTTTGTTACATCTGGAGTACTTCTCCTGTCCTATTCGGTGTCCTGTGTGAATCTAAGTGTGCGTTCTCTAATTCTCTCCTTCTCTCTTTCTTTCTCTCTCTCGGAGGACCTGAGCCCTAGGACCATGCCCCAGGACTACCTGACATGATGACTCCTTGCTGTCCCCAGTCCACCTGGCCGTGCTGCTGCTCCAGTTTCAACTGACCTGAGCCCTAGGACCATGCCCCAGGACTACCTGACATGATGACTCGTTGCTGTCCCCAGTCCACCTGACCGTGCTGCTGCTCCAGTTTCAACTGTTCTGCCTTATTATTATTCGACCATGCTGGTAATTTATGAACATTTGAACATCTTGGCCACGTTCTGTTATAATCTCCACCCGGCACAGCCAGAAGAGGACTGGCCACCCCACATAGCCTGGTTCCTCTCTAGGTCTCTTCCTAGGTTATGGCCTTTCTAGGGAGTTTCTCCTAGCCACCGTGCTTCTACACCTGCATTGCTTGCTGTTTGGGGTTTTAGGCTGGGTTTCTGTACAGCACTTTGAGATATCAGCTGATGTAC
The DNA here is from genome assembly GCF_034236695.1 of Oncorhynchus nerka. Lineage (NCBI taxonomy): Eukaryota > Metazoa > Chordata > Actinopteri > Salmoniformes > Salmonidae > Oncorhynchus > Oncorhynchus nerka. The sequence continues at coordinate 40,253,012 of NC_088408.1, forward strand.
GAAGGGTTATATAAATACATTTGATTTGAAGTGCCGATCAGGGTTGGGTTATATAAAAATATCAGGAACCTTGAACATCCTACAGAGCACCGTTAAATCCATTATTAAAAAAATGGAAAGAATATGGCACCACAACAAACCTGTCAAGAGAGGGCCGCCCATCCAAACTCACTGACCAGGCAAGGAGGGCATTAATCAGAGAGGCATAAAAGAGACCAAAGATAACTCTGAAGGAGCTGCAAAGCTCCACAGCAGAGATTGGAGTATCTGTCCATAGGACCACTTTAAGCCGTACACTCCACAGAGCTAGGAATTATGGAAGAGTGGCCAGAAAAAAGCAATTTCTTGAAGAAAAAAAATAAGCAAACACGTTTGGTGTTCGCCAAACATATGGAAGAAGGTACTCTGGTCAGATGAGACTCAAATTGAGCTTTTTGGCCAAAGCTATGTCTGGCGCAAACCCAACACCTCTCATTACCCCCGAGAACACCATGCCCACAGTGAAGCATGGTAGTGGCAGCGTCATGCTGTGGGGATGTTTTCATTGGTAGGGACTGGGAAACTGGTCAGAATTGAAGAAATTATAGATGGCGCTAAATACAGGGAAATTCTTGAGGGAAACCTGTTTCAGTCTTCCAGAGATTTGAGACTGGGATGGAGGTTCACCTTCCAGCAGGACAATGACCCTAAGCATACTGCTAAAGCTACACTTGAGTGGTTTAAGGGGAAACATTTCAATGTCTTGGAATGGTCTTGTCAAAGCCCAGACATCAATCCAATTCAGAATCTGTGGTATGACTTAAATATTGCTGTACACCAGCGGAACCCATCCAACTTGAAGGAGCTGGAGCAGTTTTGCCTTGAAGAATGGGTAAAAATCCCACCAGATGGCTAGATGTGCCAAGCTTATAGAGACATACCCCAAGAGACTTGCAGCTGCAATTGCTGGAAAAGGTGGCTCTTTCAAAGTATTGACTTTGGGGGGTGAATAGTTATGCACGCTCAAGTTTTCTGTTTTCTTGTCTTATTTCTTGTTTGTTTCACGCAAAAATATTTTGGCATGTTGTGTAAATCAAATGATACAACCCCCGCAAAATCCATTTTAATTCCAGGTTTTAAGGCAACTGTCACGACTCCGACCGAAGGACACTCCCCTTCCCGTTCGGGTGGCGCTCGGCGGTCGTCGTCGCCGGCCTACTAGCTACTACTGATTATTTCCTCCCCCTCCTTATGTGTTGATTGAGTGCACCTGTTTTGAATTAGGTAGTAGGCTTTATTAGTCAGCCGGCCCGCAGAGTTCCTTGTGCGGGATTAATTATTGTGACCATCTGTTTTAGTGTACTTGTGTGCACGTCTATGGGTTTTGTGTTTTCCCATTTTGTGGGTTTTCCCTGGACCGTTTAAGTTCCCCTGTTTGTTCATTACGCCGTGTGTGTTCGTGTGGGTTGGCTTATGTTCGCCGTTTGTCGGTGCATTAAAATGGCACTCACCTGAATTCTCTGCTTCCTGCGCTTGACTCCTCACCCACTACACTCAGATCGTTACAGAATCCTGCACCACTGAGGAATGGAGTCAGCAGGAGCAACAGCCACTCCCCTCCCATCGATGGAAGAGAGGGTTCTACATCACACCACCGTTCTCCATCGGATCGGAACGGCGATGGATCTGGTGATGAAGGGAATGGACCGATGGGAGAGAAGCGGTCTCTCTCCACCTTCGGCCCCCCCTCCTCAGGACTCCCCATCTCCCGACTCCAGCCCCCTCCGTCTTACGCTCCCGAGGGTCTATGATGGAGCGGCAGCAGGGTGCCAGGGGTTCTTACTCCAGCTAGAACTGTACCTGGCCACCATCAGACCTACTCCCTCGGGAGCGGAGAGGGTGAATGTCCTCATCTCCTGCCTCACGGGTCGTGCTCTGGAGTGGGCAAATGCAGTTTGGAATGGCCCAAACTCAGCTAAGGAGCACTACCCCGAGTTTTCTCGCCGCTTCCGCGCCGTGTTTGACCATCCTCCAGATGGCCGAGTGGCGGGAGAACGACTATTCCATCTTCGGCAGGAGAAAAAGAGCGCCCAGGATTACGCGTTGGAGTTCCGTACCTTGGCAGCAGGATCCGGGTGGAACGACAGGGCCCTTATCAACAACTACAGGTGTAGTCTCCGGGAGGACGTCCGCAGGGAGCTAGCGTGTCGGGACACCGCTCTTTCATTAGATGAGCTGATTGACATGTCCATCCGACTGGACAATCTGCTGGCTGCCCGCGGGCGTTCGGAGAGGGTCCTGTGTGTTCCACCACCCAGCACCTCCACTCCTGTTTCGATGGAGTTGGGAGGGGCTTTGCCGAGGGGTACCGGAGGAGGAGGCTCCCTCTGCACCAACTGTGATCGGAGAGGACACACGGCCGATCGGTGCTGGGGGGGTCCGTCTGGGAGTCGAGATGGCAGGCGGAACATTTCTCGATCACCCCAGGTGAGTCAGCACCAGACTCACCCAGAACCCCCTGTTGGTCACATGTTTGTCTTGATTTTTTTTTCTTAAATTTTTTCCCTCTTCCCAGCATAGGGCGCTAGTCGATTCAGGCGCAGCTGGGAACTTTATGGATCGCGGACTTGCTATTAAATTAGGTGTTCCGCTTGTGCCGATAGATTCTCCCTTTCCCGTGCACTCCCTAGATAGCCGGCCATTAGGGTCAGGGGTGGTCAGGGAGACCACGATCCCACTGGACATGGTAACGCAGAGGAATCATAGGGAGCGTATCAGTCTCTATATTATTGATTCGCCTGCGTTTCCAGTGGTGTTAGGGATTCCCTGGCTGGCCCGGCACAATCCTAAAATTTTGTGGAAACAGGGGGTTCTCCAGGGGTGGTCAGAGGAGTGTTCTGGAAGGTGTCTGGGAGTTTCCGTCGGTGCCACCTCGGTGGAAAGTCCAGACCAGGGTCCCACAGTGTGCATTCCCCCCGAGTATGCCGATTTGGCAATCGCTTTTAGTAAAAAGAAGGCGACTAAATTACCACCACATCGACCGGGAAGGGATTGTGCGATAGATCTCCAGGGTAACGCTGCGCTTCCCAAGAGTCACGTGTACCCACTGTCCCAAGAGGAGATGTTGGCTATGGAGACATATATCACGGAGTCTCTGGGACAGGGGTACATTCGGTCCTCCATTTCACCCGTCTCCTCGAGTTTCTTTTTTGTGAAGAAGAAGGAGGGAGGATTGCGTCCGTGTATTGATTATAGAGGTCTAAATGCCATCACAGTGGGGTTCAGCTACCCACTACCTCTCATTGCTACGGCAGTGGAATCCTTTCAGGGAGCGCAGTTCTTCACAAAATTGGATCTCAGGAGCGCGTATAGCCTGGTGCGTATTCGGAAGGGAGACGAGTGGAAAACCGCATTTAGTACCACATCGGGCCACTATGAGTACTGCGTCATGCCGTATGGGTTAAAAAATGCTCCAGCCATTTTTCAATCCTTTGTAGACGATATTCTCAGGGACCTGCACGGGCAGGGAGTGGTTGTTTATATCGATGACATTCTGATCTACTCAGCCACTCACGCCGCGCATGTGTCTCTGGTACGCAAGGTGCTTGGTAGACTGCTGGAGCATGACCTATACGTCAAGGCTGAGAAGTGTGTGTTCTCCAAACGAGCCGTCTCCTTTGTGGGTTATCGCATTTCCACCTCGGGGGTGGAGATGGAGGGTGACCGCAGTTAGGCCGTGCGTAATTGGCCGACTCCCACCATGGTAAAAGAGGTGCAGCGTTTTTTGGGTTTTGCCAACTACTACCGGAGGTTTATCCGGGGTTTTGGCCAGGTAGCGGCTCCAATTACCTCACTGCTAAAGGGGGGCCCGGTGCGGTTGCGATGGTCAGCAGAGGCGGACAGAGCTTTCAACAGGTTGAGGGCGCTGTTCACGGATGCACCCGTGTTGGCGCATCCGGACCCCTCTCTAGCATTCATAGTGGAGGTGGACGCGTCCGAGGCTGGGGTGGGTGCCGTGCTATCACAGCGCTCGGGTACGCCACCAAAACTCCGCCCCTGCGCTTTCTTCTCGAGTAAGCTCAGCCCAGCGGAGCGTAACTATGATGTGGGGGACCGGGAGTTGTTAGCGGTGGTCAGGGCTCTGAAGGTGTGGAGACACTGGCTTGAGGGGGCTAAGCACCACTTTCTCATCTGGACCGAACACCAAAATCTGGAGTATATTCGGGCAGCTAGGAGACTGAACCCGCGGCAGGCAAGGTGGGCCATGTTTTTCACTCGATTCCGGTTCACTTTATCTTATAGACCGGGCTCCCAGAACGTGAAGGCGGACGCACTGTCCCGCCTTTACGACACGGAGGATAGGTCCACCGAACCTACTCCCATCCTTCCGGCCTCAAAGCTGATGGCACCGGTGGTATGGGAGGTGGACTCGGACATCGAGCGGGCGTTACGGGCTGAACCCGCGCCTCCTCAGTGTCCGGCGGGGCGGAGGTACGTGCCGCTTGGTGTTCGGGACCAACTGATTCGGTGGGCTCACGTCCTACCCTCCTCGGGTCACCCTGGGGTGAGGAGGACAGTGGGGAGCCTTCGGGGGAGGTATTGGTGGCCTACCTTGGCTAGGGACGTTAAGGTTTATGTCTCCTCCTGTTCGGTATGCGCCCAGAGTAAGGCTCCTAGGCACCTTCCTAGAGGAATGTTACAACCCCTCCCCGTTCCACAACGGCCATGGTCACATCTATCCGTAGATTTCCTGACCGACCTTCCCCCGTCTCAGGGCAACACCACGGTTCTGGTGATTGTGGATCGGTTCTCTAAGTCCTGCCGTCTCCTCCCGTTGCCCGGTATCCCAACAGCCCTACAGACTGCGGAGGCATTATTCACCCACGTCTTCCGGCACTACGGGGTGCCGGAGGACATCGTTTCTGATCGGGGCCCCCAGTTCACGTCCCGAGTATGGAGGGCGTTCATGGAGCGTCTGGGGGTCTCGGTCAGCCTGACCTCCGGTTATCACCCCGAAAGTAATGGGCAGGTGGAGAGAGTAAACCAGGAGGTGGGTAGGTTTCTGCGGTCGTACTGCCAGGACCGGCCAGGGGAGTGGGCGAGATACATCCCCTGGGCTGAAATGGCCCAGAACTCACTATGCCACTCCTCTACTAATGTGTCCCCCTTTCAGTGTGTGTTAGGGTACCAGCCGGTCCTGGCACCGTGGCATCCGAGCCAGACCGAGGCTCCTGCGGTGGAGGAATGGGTGCAGCGCTCCAAAGAGACCTGGAGGGCCGTCCAGGAATCCCTTCAACAGGCTAGTGGACAGCAGAAAAGGAGTGCTGACCGCCACCGCAGTGAGGCCCCCGTGTTTGTACCAGGGGACAGGGTCTGGCTCTCGACCCGAAAGGGCCGTTCAAAGTGTGTAGGGCCGTTCAAAGTCCTGAGGAGAATAAACGAGGTGTGTTATCGATTACAACTCCCTTCCTATTATCGGATTAACCCCTCGTTTCATGTGTCTCTCCTCAGGCCGGTGGTAGCTGGTCCCCTACAGGACGGTGAGGTACTGGAGGTCCCTCCTCCCCCTCTGGACATCGAGGGGTCCCCGGCGTATACGATACGGGCCATTCTGGATTCGAGACGCCGGGTGAGGGGCCTGCAGTACCTCGTGGATTGGGAGGGGTACGGTCCGGAGGAGAGGTGCTGGGTACCCACCAGGGACATTTTGGATCCATCAATGTTGAGGGATTTCCATCGCCTCCATCCGGATCGCCCTGCGCCTCGTCCTCCGGGTCGACCTCGAGGCCGGTGTCGGCGCGCTGCGGGAGCCACGCGTCAAGGGGGGGGGGTACTGTCACGACTCCGACCGAAGGACACTCCCCTTCCCGTTCGGGTGGCGCTCCGCGGTCGTCGTCGCCGGCCTACTAGCTACTACTGATTATTTCCTCCCCCTCCTTATGTGTTGATTGAGTGCACCTGTTTTGAATTAGGTAGTAGGCTTTATTAGTCAGCCGGCCCGCAGAGTTCCTTGTGCGGGATTAATTATTGTGACCATCTGTTTTAGTGTACTTGTGTGCACGTCTATGGGTTTTGTGTTTTCTCATTTTGTGGGTTTTCCCTGGACCGTTTAAGTTCCCCTGTTTGTTCATTACGCCGTGTGTGTTCGTGTGGGTTGGCTTATGTTCGCCGTTTGTCGGTGCATTAAAATGGCACTCACCTGAACTCTCTGCTTCCTGCGCTTGACTCCTCACCCACTACACTCAGATCGTTACAGCAACAAAATAAGGAAAATGCCAAGGGGGGTGAATATTTTTGCAAGTCACTGTAGATTTGGGCCTAAAGAATTTATTTCAATCGACTAATTTCCTTTTACGAACTGTAACAGTAAAATCTTTCAAATTGCTGCATGTGCGTTTATATTTTTGTTCAGTATATACACTATACAGTGCATTCGGAAAGTATTCAGACCCCTTGGCATTTTCCACATTGTTACATTACAGCCTTATTCTAAAAAAATATATATATTTTTTTTTTATTTCACCTTTATTTAACCAGGTAGGCTAGTTGAACAGGTTCTCATTTGCAACTGCGACCTGGCCAAGATAAAGCATAGCAGAGTGAACAGACAACACAGAGTTACACATGGAGTAAACAATTAAAAAGTCAATAACACAGTAGAGAAAAAAAGGGGAGTCTATATACAATGTGTGCAAAAGGCATGAGGTAGGCGAATAATTACAATATTGCAGATTAACACTGGAGTGATAAATGATCAGATGATCATGTACAGGTAGAGATATTTGTGTGCAAAAGAGCAGAAAGGTAAATAAATAAAAACTGTGGGGATGAGGTAGGTGAAAATGGGTGGGCTATTTACCAATAGATTATGTACAGCTGCAGCGATCGGTTAGCTGCTCAGATAGCTGATGTTTGAAGTTGGTGAGGGAGATAAAAGTCTCCAACTTCAGCGATTTTTGCAAATCGTTCCAGTCACAGGCAGCAGAGTACTGGAACGAAAGGCGGCCGAATGAGGTGTTGGCTTTGGGGATGCTCAATGAGATACACCTGCTGGAGCGCGTGCTACGGATGGGTGTTGCCATCGTTACCAGTGAGCTGAGATAAGGCGGAGCTTTGCCTAGCATGGCCTTGTAGATGACCTGGAGCCAGTGGGTCTGGCGACTAGAGCATACAAGTCGCAGTGGTGGGTAGTATAAGGTGCTTTAGTGACAAAACGGATGGCACTGTGATAAACTGCATCCAGTTTGCTGAGAAGAGTGTTGGAAGCCATTTTGTAGATGACATCGCCGAAGTCGAGGATCGGTAGGATAGTCAGTTTTACTAGGGTAAGCTTGGCAGCGTGAGTGAAGGAGGCTTTGTTGCGGAATAGAAAGCCGACTCTTGATTTGATTTTCGATTGGAGATGTTTGATATGGGTCTGGAAGGAGAGTTTGCAGTCTAGCCAGACACCTAGGTACTTATAGGTGTCCACATATTCAAGGTCGGAACCATCCAGTGTGGTGATGCTAGTCGGGCAAGCGGGTGCAGGCAGCGATCGGTTGAAAAGCATGCATTTGGTTTTACTAGCGTTTAAGAGCAGTTGGAGGCCACGGAAGGAGTGTTGTATGGCATTGAAGCTCGATTGGAGGTTAGATAGCACAGTGTCCAATGACGGGCCGAAAGTGTATAGAATGGTGTCGTCTGCGTAGAGGTGGATCAGGGAATCGCCCGCAGCAAGAGCAACATCATTGATATACACAGAGAAAAGAGTCGGCCCGAGAATTGAACCCTGTGGCACCCCCATAGAGACTGCCAGAGGACCGGACAACATGCCCTCTGATTTGACACACTGAACTCTGTCTGCAAAGTAATTGGTGAACCAGGCAAGGCAGTCATCCGAAAAGCCGAGGCTACTGAGTCTGCCGATAAGAATATGGTGATTGACAGTCGAAAGCCTTGGCAAGGTCGATGAAGATGGCTGCACAGTACTGTCTTTTATCGATGGCGGTTATGATGTCGTTTAGTACCTTGAGTGTGGCTGAGGTGCACCCGTGACCGGCTTGGAAACCAGATTGCATAGCGGAGAAGGTACGGTGGGATTCGAGATGGTCAGTGACCTGTTTGTTGACTTGGCTTTCGAAGACCTTAGATAGGCAGGGCAGAATGGATATAGGTCTGTAACAGTTTGGGTCCAGGGTGTCTCCCCCTTTGAAGAGGGGGATGACTGCGGCAGCTTTCCAATCCTTGGGGATCTCAGACGATATGAAAGAGAGGTTGAACAGGCTGGTAATAGGGGTTGCGACAATGGCGGCGGATAGTTTCAGAAATAGAGGGTCCAGATTGTCAAGCCCAGCTGATTTATACGGGTCCAGGTTTTGCAGCTCTTTCAGAACATCTGCTATCTGGATTTGGGTAAAGGAGAACCTGGAGAGGCTTGGGCGAGGAGCTGCGGGGGGGCCGGAGCTGTTGGCCGAGGTAGGAGTAGCCAGGCGGAAGGCATGGCCAGCCGTTGAGAAATGCTTGTTGAAGTTTTCGATAATCATGGATTTGTCGGTGGTGACCGTGTTCCCTAGCCTCAGTGCAGTGGGCAGCTGGGAGGAGGTGCTCTTGTTCTCCATGGACTTCACAGTGTCCCAGAACTTTTTGGAGTTGGAGCTACAGGATGCAAAATGAATTAAGCAATCCCCCCCCGCCCCCAATCAATCTACACAAAATACCCCATAATGACAGAGAAAAAACAGGTTTTCAGATTTTTTTGCACATTTAGTAAAAATTAAAACATTTATTTTATATCGGTATTCAGACCCTTTGATATGGGAACTTTGCTCAGGTGCATCCTGTTGCCATTGAGCATCTTTGTGATGTTTCTGTATCTTGATTGGAGTCCATCTGTGGTAAATTCAATTTATTGGACATGATTTGGAAAGGCACACACCTGTCTACATAAGGTTCCACAGTTGACAGTGTATGTCAGAGCAAAAACCAAGGCATGATTAGGGTTGCAAAGGGTCGGAAATTTTCCATGAGAAGTTAAACCCGGGAATTTGGGGAATTTTGCTTCAATTTATCAAAAAGGTTAGCTTATAACAGCAAACCTTTTTTGTGGGATACACATAAGGAAATTCTAGGTCTTGTGGCATATTTTGGTAAAACAAATCCCCAGTTCAATGGAATTGCAACCATGTGCATGCACAGTGCATTCTTCCATCACATGTACAGCTGATTCTCAAGATATTGCACACTAATGAGATGCTATTTAGCCCATATTAAGCCAAGGACTACATGCTTTCTGGTAAATTTTGATTACAATACTGGGTGGGGTGAATATATTTTATATGACTTACATGTTTTATTGTTAACTAGTGTTAGGTTCTTATTTTTCAGAGTAAATAAGTCACGGACACTAGAGAAGCTTTAACAAGGTTTAATTCTTCCCAAAGGGTCGACACAGCTGTATTCAGACACAAAAACAACATTTCTCACCATCACAAGTATATATACCCCCTTTAGAAATTCCTCCTTCTCTCCAATCCTTACATCTTATAGTTCCGCAGGAAGAGGGTAAGAGGGCAATAAACCCGTATTACTCCCTTCAGGGGATCTGACCTGACTTCGTGACCTCAACCCCTCCTTCGCCTAATCCACAGATGTCCATCTGCTCCCCTATAGCAATCCTGTAATCTCCTCCTGTCTACCCAACACATTCCAAAGACATCGGTCTTCCTACAGAAAACCATTAACTTCTGACATAAAACCCAGTCTCTTTCACTCCTTATATTCTATGCTTCTGATCTTTCATTTATTTAATATCTCAATGTTCAAAGTTTATCCCGAATCCAACACAATAGTAGCCTGCAGCAAAGTGTGTTTAAATAATTTCTAACTTGTTAAAAATTTCTGCTAGTTAGTTTTTGCTACCATGTGGGTTTTAGCTTGCTTGTGTTAATTCACCTGTTTCCATACATGGTTCATTTTAAAACATATATCTTACAAAGGTTTTGCTTGACTATTTATCTGTACATGGAATTGTATTCATTTTTTTTACTCAATTTTTTCTAATCTTTACAGGAAAATGCCACGGGCATTATCTGATGTGTGGAGACATTTCACTGCAGCTAATCTGTGCCAAATCATATCATCATAAAATCATAAAATACTTATTGTATTTTCGGCGCCAACAGAGATGGCCGCCTCGCTTCGCGTTCCTAGGAAACTATGTAGTATTTTTTTTTTCGTGTTATTTCTTACATTGGTACCCCAGGTAATCTTAGGTTTCATTACATACAGTCGGGAGGAACTACTGAATATAAGAGCAACGTCAACTCACCATCATTAAGACCAGGTATATGACTCTCCCGAAGCGGATCCTGTGTTTTGCCTTCCACCCAGGACAATGGATCGGATCCCAGCCGGCGACCCAAAACAACAACGCCGTAAAAGGGGCAAACAAAGCAGTCTTCTGGTCAGGCTCCGGAGATGGGTACATCGCGCACCACTCCCTAGCATACTACTCGCCAATGTCCAGTCTATTGACAACAAGGTTGATGAAATCCGAGTAAGGGTAGCATTCCAGAGAGACATCAGAGACTAACGTTCTTTGCTTCACGCTTCGCGCCGACAAAAACAAGCATCTTTCTGGTAAGAAGAGGGGCGGGGGGTATGCCTTATGATTAGCGAGACGTGGTGGATGTGATCATAACAACATACAGGAACTCAAGTCCTTCTGTTTACCTGATTTAGAATTCCTCACAATCAAATGTCGACCATATTATCTATCAAGGGAATTCTCTTCGATTATAATCACAGCCGTATATATTCCCCCCAAGCAGACACATCGATGGCCCTGAACTAAGTTTATTTGACTCTATGTAAACTGAAACCACATATCCTGAGGCTGCATTCATTGTAGCTGGGGATTTTAACCTGTTGCTTCTACTCGGGACGCTTGCGTCCCAACTAGAGCTCTGGAAATGCAAATGCACTACGCTAAATGCTAATAGTATTAGTTAAAACTCAAAAGTTCATTAAAATACACATGCAGGGTATCGAATTAAAGCTACACTCGTTGTGAATCCAGGCAACAAGTCAGATTTTTAAAATGCTTTTCGGCGAAAGCATGAGAAGCTATTATCTGATAGCATGCAACACCCCAAAAGACCCACAGGGGACGTAAACAAAATAATTAGCATTTCGGCGTTACACAAACCGCACAATAAAATAGAAAACATTCATTACCTTTCACCATCTTCTTTGTTGGCACTCCTAGATGTCCCATAAACACTATTTGGGTCTTTATTTCGATTAAATCGGTCCATATAAAGCCTAGATATCGTTATATGTAGACTGTGTGATAAACGAAAAAAACATTGTTTCAAAACGTAACGTCATTTTTTTAAATTCAAAAAGTCGACGATAAACTTTCACAAAACACTTCGAAATACGTTTGTAATGCAACTTTAGGTATTAGTAAACGTTAATAAGCGATAAAATTCATCAGGAGGCGATGTAAAGATCATTAGCTGTCCGTCTGGAAAAATGTCCGGCTAGAAACTCAACGAAAATATCCGGTCCTAGACCGGAGGAGATACGGTGTCCTGCATGTGTTTGACCAAGAAAAAACTCGAAGGGAAATGACAAGACTCTAGACACCGTGTGGAAGCTGTAGGTACTGCAACCTCAGTCAATTAATTGTGGTTCACCTTTATCAATGGGTTCAAGTAGCGCATGGATATATTTTCCCATTTTCAGTGATCAGTTTTTCCTGTGCTTTTCGATGTAAATGCCGTTCTGGTAAAGCCACAGCAGTGATTTAACCAGTTTTTTAAACGTCTGAGTGTTTTCTATCCACACAGACTAAGCAAATGCATATACTATATTCCTGGCATGAGTAGCAGGGCGCTGAAATGTTGCGCGATTTTTAACAGAATGTTCAAAAAAGTAGAGGGTCGATTTAAGAGGTTAACAAGGGTAATCTGAAAACAAGACTCCCTAAATTCTATCAGCATATTGATTTTGCTTCCAGGGCTGGTAAAACCCTGGATCATTGTTAATCTAACTTCCGCAACACATATAAGGCCCTCCCCCGCCCTCCTTTCGGAAAAGCTGACCACGACTCCAATTTGTTGCTTCCAGCCTACAGACAGAAACTAAAACAAGAAGCTTCCGCGCTCAGGTCTGTTCAACGCTGGTCCAACCAATCTGATTCCACGCTTCAAGACTGCTTCGATCACGTGGATTGGGATATGTTCCGAATACGCTGATTTGGTGAGCGAGTTCATTAGAAAGTGCATCGGTGACGTTATACCCACAGCAACGATTAAAACATTCCCAAACCAGAAACCGTGGATTGATGGCAGCATTCGGGCGAAACTGAAAGCACGAACCACTGCTTTTACCCCGGACAAGGTGACCGGAAACATGACCGAATACAAACAGTGTAGCTCTTCCCTCCGCAAGGCCATCAAGCAAGCTACAGTGGGGAGAACAAGTATTTGATACACTGCAGATTTTGCAGGTTTTCCTACTTACAAAGCATGTAGAGGTCTGTCATTTTTATCATAGGTATTCTTCAACTGTGAGAGATGGAAGCTAAAACAGAAATCCAAAAAATCACATTGTATGATTTTCAGTAATTCATTTCCATTTTATAACTATAGTTATGCCAGGTGATGGTTTGGATTATCATGTTCATGTCTATGTAGAAGAAGACTGTAGGAGGAAGTGGAGAGGACTCAGGGACAGGTATCAGAGGGAGAGAAGTGCAGAGAAAGAGAAGAGGTCTGGGTCAGCAGCTTCAGGCCAGCAGCCTTGGCGCTTCTGTCACATTCATTTTTTTCTGGATCCATTTATTGTGCCTAGGGCAACGAGTGGCAATTTTACATCCAAACCCTTTACGTCATCCACAAGTGAGACCACCGCATCCACCGGTGCAGCGAAACCTTCTACGTAATTTACAAGTGAGACCACCGCCTCCACTCAACTAATTTCAGCAGAGGCTCCTCCAAGCCGTCGAGAGGGATGCAGCCAATCCTGATCCTCACAGGAAGGAGGATGAGACCCTATTTGCCATGAGCCTGGTGCCAACCCCGAAGAGGCTGCCTCAGCCAAGAAAAGCAGCAGTCAAGGTTAAAATTCATCAGCTGCTTTTAGATGCCGAGTTCAATGGTACGTTTTTTTTCTCCACAACACAGGCAGTGTCATAAGTATTGCGACAGTAAAGTAGGTCATTTTTACAGTATACTCATGTAGGCTAATTTATATTTCAGATCAAATAATTAATATGAGGCAAATGTGTAGCTGTTGTTTCTGGGTTAGAAAATATCCTAAAACAGTTTTGCTGTCTAAATATTTGCCTGCCAAATATTTGCTGAAATACTTGCTGTCTAAATATTTGCCTGTCATCTTTTGATCTGAAATACAAATTCCATGAGTAAACAGCAAGTATTACCAACTTTACCACAATGTTCCAATATTTACGCCACTAACTACACTATACAAGCAGTATTTGGTTCATATAAATCTCAGCTTTTATGGTGTCATATTATGTAATGCTTGTATGTGTTGTTTTTCTCTTCCCTTCCAGAGATGGAGTCAATTTAGCCAACCAGCTCACAGGAAGGACAGGAACAGGAGTTGTCTGATTGTTGTTTTGTCCTTCTCCTCCTCTTTTGGGCAGGAAGTGAGGAGAGAGGATGCTAGGATGTGAGGACTCAAGGAAATGCAATTAAGATTTTACAACTGTCCTTATTCCGCTTACGATGTCCTTGTTAGTAGTTTCTCAATGCTTAGGATAGCATTCATTATTAGTTGTACATAGATTGCATGAAAATGGACTGTATTGAAACTGATACAGCGGAGAACCCTAACCCTTGTTCTTTTAAAAGACTAAAGGTGAAATGTGTGTTTACCTGTGTTGTGGCTACACATTCACTTTTAGTTTTTTCAGACACACACCTCTCCTCCATTCCTCTCTATACCTCAGGTATCCAGTGCCCTGCCCTCTCTCTCTTTATGGCCATGTCTGAAGTTCCGCTACTATGTCTAGGCTTTATGAGTAGTCCCTGTATCTGTCTGTAGTTGTGCCAAAAATACATGCTCTTGTTGTTACACATAAGTTACACATACATTTTGGGATTTTTAGACACACATATATGCACACACATACACCTCTTTCAATTGTTTTTATTTTTTTGTACAACTTTTACAACACACTGTCATGTTCTTACCTGTACTGGAATACTTATTAATTCTAATGATTTCATAGTCAGTTGTTTATTAAAATCTCATTTAGACTTAATCTGCTTATTTCTTCCCTACACCTTTGCAGATCTAAGACAAGACACATTATCTTCCTAATAGTTTTTTCCCCACCTGCATTTTGTCAGGCCATTGAAGATGGTGGTAAACTGTATTATCTGTACGGACCCTAGGTGACCTTTTCCCATTCTTATCATATTATCTGTATGTCGTATAACCTTAGAGGTCCTGCTCACCTGATGTACCATGCCAGGTGTGTATTATACTGATGTTAATGGGAGAGGGAAGGGGTTAAGGGGTGGTCTTTACTCCTACATTTCACTCAAATACAACTTCCAAATGAAGAGAGACAAGGAGACATACAATAATCTGGGGACAATGGTGGATGGTTCTTAAAATAACTTTGGTGTTAGGGGGCTCTTAAAAGAGCCTTTTCACTCCATGGCATACTGCCATGGGACTTCACTTGCTGGTGATGAGAAGTAGGTGGTCAGCTTCTCCCTCACCTGGAGTGCCTGTCTGGGGGTGTTGTTGGCACCTGCCCTGGTGACCTCAGGTAGGTGACCATTTGCCGAGCCCGTCTCCATCCGGAGCGGCTCCTGAAATGACCTCTGCAGGAAGTTGTGGAGAACACATGTGGCATCGACATTTGAGGGGCTGAGACCAAACACTCTCCAATACATTCCCGATACACTCTCCGATACATTATCCACCATTCTGTCTGCCAGAATCCCAAAGGCGCATTCAAAAACGTACCTTGCCTCGAATAAGGATTTTAAACCAACTTTGGGAAAAGTTATAATGCTAATGAACATTCTGTAAAAGTACATCTCATGTCACATAGGTTCTATTAACTAGAAAGCCCTTTAGCTAGCTAGGTTGCACATAAAATATATCTAATATCAATCAATTACGGTATCAAAAACTAAAAAAATTCACTATCATTTAGCTTACCAGAGACAAAACGCCAGGCGTTCAACTGGAATAATGGACTCCCGGTAGTTGGTATCCATGGCGATCCTGGCTCCAACCTTCTGGAGCAGGGGATTGAACTCGCTTTGGTCCAGGCGAAAGTAACTTCGAAATTCCTCTCGAAATAGACAAAGCTCTTGAATGAGATGGTGGATCTCCACTGCATGCTCTCGGGACTTCAACCCTCTCTGAACCCACACAGACCTGCTTTCGGTGGGGCTGGTCCCAGCCCAACAGCACGATCAAAACCACCTTCTTCAACGTTGGTCTCATTGTTTAAAGAGCTTACTCTCTGACTATTTATTGTTGCATTTCGTTCCAAAACTATGCATTTTGGAGGGAAATTATATTATAGGCTCTCATAATAAATGTTTAGATATCATCAAATAAATAATATGTTTGCTACTTGGCAAATACATTAAAAGAATATCCTTTTGTGACTAGGGGGCAGTATTTTCATTTTTGGAAAATGCTATAGATGCTAGAATATGCATATAATTGACAGCTTAGGATAGGAAACACTCTAAAGTTTCCAAAACTGTAAAAATATTGTCTGTGAGTATAACAGAACTGATATTGCAGGCGAAAGCCTGAGAAGAATCCAATCCAGAAGTGCCTCATGTTTTGAAAGCGCTGCGTTCCAATGCGTCCCTATTGAGCAGTGAATGGGCTATCAACCAGATTACTTTTTCTCCGTATTCCCCAAGGTGTCTACAGCATTGTGACGTAGTTTTACGCATTTATGTTGAAGAATACCTGTAACCGGCTACATTGCGCAAGTGGTCACCTGATGCTCCCAGAGTGATTCTCCCGTAAAATACAGAGGTGGCCATTATTCCAATCGGTCCTACTGAAAAAACAATTGTCCCGGTGGATATATTATCGAATAGATATTTGAAAAACACCTTGAGGATTGATTATAAACAACGTTTGCCATGTTTCTGTCGATATTATGGAGCTAATTTGGATTTTTTTTCACAGTTTTCGTGACTGCAATTTCCAGGCGATTTCTCAGCCAAATGTGAAGAACAAACAGAGCGATTCGCCTACAAAAATAATATTTTTGGAAAAAAGGAACATTGGCTATCTAACTGGGAGTCTCGTGAGTGAAAACATCCGAAGCTCATCAAAGGTAAACGATTAAATTTGATTGCTTTTCTGATTTCCGTGACCAAGTTACCTGCTGCTAGCTGGACAAAATGCTATGCTAGGCTATCGATGGCTGTAAAGCATATTTTGAAAATCTGAGATGACAGGGTGATTAACAAAAGGCTAAGCTGTGTGTCAACATATTTCACTTGTGATTTTCATGAATATGAATGCGTTATGCTAATTAGTGTCAGTCGATGATTACGCTCCCTCATGCAGGATGGGGGGTTGTTAGAGGATATGTAAAGAGATGATGCAATCAAACTGTTTTTTTACTGGATATGTGTGCAACAAAAATTCAACATTCACAATTTGCTACTTTCTGTCAAGTCTACGCATACAATTTGATGCATACATTCGATTTATCTAACATATGCACCACACAGAACGCACTGCAACTGCCTTTCCAACGCAATGCTGTATATCATCTTTACCCTATACCTGGGTCTTAGCGAGTGTGACTGACCCATGAGAGTGTTGCCTGGTCAATTAGAAAGGGAGGGCCAGAACATATCTTGTGAACAGCGGTAGGAAGACAGGGAGGCTCCCTCACTGGGAAAGAGGCTCATACAGTGGGATAATCCAGGCCTACAGTGTGTGGTGGGAGTTGACCCACTCTATGAAGTCAAGAGAGGATCCACAGGCAAAGACTACTCACATGTGAGTGAAGCTAGTAGGTCCATCATTGAGGCGGCCCTTACTAGTCAGCTCGACACTATTCATGCAAATGTTTGACAGACGTTTACAGGCTCTCTTTTACACGCACACACACACATACAGTACACATACAGTACACATACTGTACACACACTCCTGGGTACACAATCACATGTAAACACACACACTTATACAGATGTATGCACACAATCACTTGTTGGCCTGCCATACCTCGATGGGGGAACTGTGTCAAAGTAAATCATTTTAAAGGTGGCCCATTCCAATGCATGTGGGGATACATGCCTCCACGATTAGAGCACACTCATGATGTGGAGATGAGGGGGGAGTGCCAACTGACTTTCATGAAAATTCCTTGTTATTAGTGCTATTGACGAACCTTGTAGAAAGTAGACGTTTTCATATTTGCATATTATATACGACAAAGTCTCCACACTACTTCCGGCGCCGACAGATGGCCGCTTCGCGATCCTAGGAAAATATGCAGTATTTTGTTTTTTTACGTGTCATTTCTTACATTGTTACCCCAGGAAATCTTAGGCTTTATTACATTCAGTCGGGAGGAACTATTGGATATAAGAACAACATCAGCTCACCAATATTACCACCAGGAATATGACTTTCCCGAAGCGGATCCTCTGTTTGGCCCACCACGCAGGACAATGGATCGGATCCCAGCCGGCGACCCAAAACAACAGCGCCGTAGAAGGGGCAAACGAAGCGGTCTTCTGGTCAGGCTCCGTAGACGGCACATTGAGCATCGCTCCCGAGCATACTACTCGCCAACGTCCAGTCTCTTGACAACAAGGTAGACGAAATCCAAGCAAGGGTTGCCTTCCAGAGAGACATCAGAGACTGTAACGTTCTTTGTTTCACGGAAACATGGTTCACTCAAGACACGGTATCGGAGTTGGTACGGCCACCTGGTTTCTTCACGCATCGCGCCGACAGAAACAAGCATCTCTCAGGTAAGAAGGGTGGGGGTGTATGCCTTATGATTAACGAGATGTGGTGTGATCATAACAACATACAGGAACTCAAGTCCTTTTGATCACCTGACTTAGAATTCCTCCCAATCAAATTCTGACCGCATTATCTTCCAAGAGAATTCTCTTTGATCATAGTCACAGTCCTGTATATCCCCCCCAAGCAGACTTATCAATGTCCCCGAACGAACTTCATTCAACTCTATGTAAACAGGAAACCACATATTTCAAGGCTAATCTGAAAACAAGGCTCCCTAAATTCTATCAGCATATCGATTGCGCAACCCGGGCTGGTAAAACCCTGGATCATTGGTATTCTAAAAAAAATGGTATGTTAAAAAGCAGCTTTTTCTGTGTTGGAATTGTGTGGGCGAAACCCAACAACACAATGGTGTGGGCGTATACCTTTCAATGACAAATCTTAAACTGATTGGCCAGCTCATCCTCCATGAGGATATAGCAAGCATTTTTTTAACGTTCTGTTTGAGTTACAAGTTAGAGTTTTTATATAATTTTTTATGCATTGGCCACAAATATGAGTATAGCATGAGTCAATGACATTATTTGGGTATGAGTAAACAGAATAGAAACTTTTAAAAGTTTGACTTTTACTGGACAGTTTTCTTTAACTGCACATTTGTGTGTAGACTGTATAGAAATGAAGGGAAGTTAGCTGTTTACCAAAACGTTATAGTTCGGGAAACCAGTCAGGGAAACCAGTCAGTATCTGTTGTGACCACCATTTGCCTCATGCAGCAATTTGCTACTTTCTGTCAAGTCTACGCATACAATTTGATGCATACATTAGATTTATCTAACATATGCACCACACAGAAGGCACTGCAACTGCCTTTCCAACGCAATGCTGCAAGGCAAATGCAGCATTCCATTGGAAATGAATGTACTTCTGGTGTACCAAAACGCAATGACGCAGTTGGTGTGTTCAAAGCGTAATGGCATGTATATCATCTTTCCAAAACGTTATAGTTCGGGAAACCAGTCAGGGAAACCAGTCAGTATCTGGTGTGACCACCATTTGCCTCATGCAGCGAGAAACATGTCCTTCGCATAGAGTTGATCAGTCTGTTGATTGTGGAATATTGTTCCACTCCTCTTCAATGACTGTGCAAAGTTGCTGGATATTGGCGGGAACTAGAACACTCTGTCATACACGTCAATCCAGAGCATCCCAAACAGCCTCAATGGGTGAAATGTCTGGTCAGCAAACCGGTGAGCAAACCATGTCTGCCATCTGCCCGGTACAGTTGATACCAGGATTCATCCATGAAGAGCACACTTCTCCAGTGTGCCAGTGGCCATCGAAGGTGAGCATTTGCCCACTGAAGTCGATAACGACGCCGAACTCTAGTCAGATCATGACGCTGATGAGGAAAAAGAGGAAGCAGATGAGCTTCCCTGAGACGGTTTCTTACCATTTGTGCTGAAATTATTCGGTTGTGCAAACCCAAAGTTTCATCAGCTGTCCGCGTGGCTCGTCTCAGATCATCCGCAGGTGAAAAAGCCGGATGTGGCGGTCCTGGACTGTCGTGGTTACACGTGGTGTGCGGTTGTGCGACCGGTTGGATGTACTGACAAATTCTCTAAAACAACATTAGCTTATGGTAGAGAAATTAACATTACATTCTCTTGCAACAGCTCTGGTGGATATTCTTGCAGTCAGCATGCCAATTGCACACTCCCTCAAAACGTGAGACATCTGTGGCATTGTGTTGTGTGACAAAACTGCACATTTAGAGTGGACTTTTATTGTCAAAAGGGGAAATGCTCACTAACAGAGATGTAAACAAATTTGTGCACACAATTTGAAGGAAATAAGCTTTTTGTGCAGATGGAAAATTTCATTTCAGCTCATGAAACATGGGACCAACACTATACATGTTGCGTATATTTGTGGTCAGTATATGTTAGAAAAAACCTGTTAGCATGTTTTGGTTGTAACGGCCCTGAATTTGTCTGAACCGTCTCAGTGATTCTCCTGCCGATGTGGCGCTTCCCCTTTAATTCTCTATTAACCCTTGTTTGGCGTTCGGGTCTGTGGGACCCATTTTCAATGTTTACTAAAAGAAAAATGATACAATGAATCATTTTTTCAACCCGAGACTCATTTTTTGTGAAGAACACATTTTAATTGAGTGCACGCTGTGCACACCCCTACACATTTATATTACATATGTGGTGTTAGGGTCCACTGGATCCAAGGGTGATGAAAGTGTGGAAAAGTGTGTGTGAAGGTGAAAAGAGGTAAACATTTTAGAAAAAGTTTGCTGTGTACCTTTACTCACTCTGTCTTCCTCTTCCCTGGGCCTGCTGTTTCAACACTGCACCAAGAACCTGTCTGTCTCCCTGCTTGTCTGCCTGTCTCCCGCTTTTCTCACACTCTTTACCCTTTGTAGCGTGTGAAACTACACAATATCTTGCGGGAACCTCCACAATGTTATTACAATACCTTATTTCGATAGATTGTAAAAAATGCAGTATTTTTCCACACTCTACCCCAGCCAGGTGCAAATTGGGGGAGGGACACAACAAATAAATGGCTTTGCATATGTGTCTCCTTACCACAATCAATCAGTATGGCAAAAATAATCTCTGCTCAGAGGGCCTTAGAAGCTAGTGTGGAAGGA
This sequence comes from Oncorhynchus nerka, assembly GCF_034236695.1. Taxonomy (NCBI): domain Eukaryota; kingdom Metazoa; phylum Chordata; class Actinopteri; order Salmoniformes; family Salmonidae; genus Oncorhynchus; species Oncorhynchus nerka. The sequence goes on from NC_088408.1 coordinate 40,273,653, forward strand.
GTGTCTTCCACTTTGGATGAAGAATGAAGAATTTTCCAAATATCAGGATCATGTCTCTGTCAATTTGGAGTCTGACAGTGAGTTGGTTTAACTTCATTGGGATAGGGGGCAGCATTTTCACTTTTGGATGAATAGCGTGCCCAGAGTGAACTGCCTCCTACTCAGTCCCTGGATTCTAAAACTGTTTGAATGATGTCTGTGAGTATAACAGAACTCATATGGCAGGCAAAAACCTGAGACAAAATCCAACTAGGAAGTGGGAAATCTGATGTTTGCAGTTATTGAACTCAGCCCTATCGAATACACAGTGAGATATGGTCAAGTTGCACTTCCTATGGCTTCCACTAGATGTCAACCATCTATAGAATGTTGTTTCAGGCTTCTACTGTGAGGTGGGACCGGATGAGAGCTCTTTGAGTCAGTGGTCTGGCAGAGTGTTACAGGCTCATGACGCGCGGTCACGAGAGAGTTGGCTCTCGTTCCAATGGCTTTTCTACAGACAATGGAATTCTACGGTTGGAACATTATTGAACATTTATGATAAAAACATCCTAAAGATTGATTCTTTACTTAGTTTGACAAGTTCCTTCCACCTGTAATATAACTTTTGGAACTTTTTGTCCGACTGGACCAGAATGCGTTTTTGGATTTGTTTACCAAACGCCCTAACAAAATAAGATTTGTAGACATAAATGGACATATATGATGAACCTTATAAAACAAAACAAGCATTTATTGTGGTGACCTAACAATCAAATCAGACACTGTGGCTGGATTAATGAGAATTGTATCTTTAAAATGGTGCCTAATGCTTGTATGTTTGAGAAATTTGATTCATGAGATTTCTGTTGATTTGTATTTGGCGTCCTGCAATTTCATTGGCTGTTGGCGAGGGGTTCTGCTAGCGGAACGGGGTCAGCAACCAGCTCATTGGTAGCCTGCAGGAGGAGAAATATGGGTGTAATTTTTTTTTAAATTGAATGATCTCCTTGCCCAAGGAATGAGCCGCCCTGTATGGCTGACACGGATGGTGGTTACTCATGTGCAGGACATAAAGTATTCTTTTGAGCAGTTCAAGACACCATCCAGAAAATCCTTCTGGACTGTACTAATTTGGAGGGAAGGCATGTTTTTGGAGAGAGATGGAAGGAGATGGACCAAATTCATTTCCATGCATACTTTGGGGTTCTTATCCAATGGGGAATCCACATAATCCCTGTGGGATGCAGAAAGCTTCCTTGCAACAATGTCTCTGGAAAACTTCCACATTATTTCTGGCATTATCTGCTTCGATAACCAAGATGCAAGACAAGCTCGGAGGCAGAGAGACAAGCCAGCTGCAATCAGGTCAGTGTTGGATAAGTGGGTGGACTACCTTCCCATGTTTTACTACCATGGGCCCAACATTACCGTTGATGAGCAGCTTATGCCATTTGGAGGCCGATGCCCCTTCAGATAGTACATACCGTCTAAACCCTCAAAATATAGAAACAAGATTTGGGCTGCCTGTGATGCTGCTTCATATGCGTGGAACTTGCAGGTGTATTTACAGTGCCTTGCGAAAGTATTCGGCCCCCTTGAACTTTGTGACCTTTTGCCACATTTCAGGCTTCAAACATAAAGATATAAAACTGTTTTTTTTTTTGAAGAATCAACAACAAGTGGGACACAATCGTGAAGTGGAACGACATTTATTCGATATTTCAAACTTTTTTAACAAATCAAAAACTGAAAAATTGGGCGTGCAAACAAAACAGTTGATTGCAAGGAAACCAAACATGACTGGATAAAGTCAGGGAAAGTCTGTCTATTTTACGTTGGATGTTACGTCGAAAATTGAATAACACGAAATTCAACGAGATAAGCGTTCACAAAATGTTTCGTGTTAGGCTATAAAAATGGATTTAACCAAACAAAAGACCATTCATTGTGTAACTGTCATGATCGTCGTAAGAAGCGGACCTAAGAGCAGCATTTTATTGAATGATGAAAAACACAAAGAACACTTAAACAAAAACAACAAAACGAATGATAACGCTATGATAACGAGTGCTGACACAGGCAACTACACTATAACCCACGAAATACCCAAAGAAGATGGCTGCCTAAATATGCTTCCCAATCAGAGACAACGATAAACACCTGCCTCTAATTGAGAACCAATCTAGGCAACCATAGACCAACATAAACACCTAGATGAAAACAATCCTATAAATCTACAAAAACCCCTAGACAGTCAAACACCCTAGAATAAGACAAAAACACACATATCACCTATGTCACACCCTGACCTAACCAAAATAATAAAGAAAACAAAGAATACTAAGGTCAGGGCGTGAAAGTACCCCCTCACAAAGGTGCGGACTCCGGCCGCAAAACCTAATCTAAAGGGGAGGGTCCGGGTGGGCCTCTTTCACAGCGGCGGCTCGGGTGCTGGACGTGGACCCCACTCCACCATAGTCTTAGTCCGCTTTTGTGGCCTCCTAGGAACGGCGACCCTCGCCGCCAACCTAGGACTGTTAACCCTACTAAAGGGCCCCACTGGACTGAGGGGCAGCTCCGGACTGAGGTTCAGCTCCGGACTGAGGGGCAGCTCCGGACTGAGGGGTATCTCCGGACTGAGGGGTAGCTCAGGACTGAGGGGTAGCTCAGGACTGAAAGGTAGCTCTTGGCTGGCTGACGGCTCTGGCAGCTGCTGGCTGGCTGACTGCTCTGGCAGTTCCTGGCTGGCTGACGGCTCTGGCAGCTCCTGGCTGGCTGACGGCTCTGGCAGTTCCTGGCTGGCTGATGGCTCTGGCAGCTCCTGGCTGACTGACGGCTCTGGCAGCTCTTGGCTGGCTGACGGCTCTGGCAGCTCCTGGCTGGCTGACGGCTCTGGCAGCTCCTGACTGGCTGACGGCTCTGGCAGCTCCTGACTGGCTGACGGCTCTGGCAGGTCCTTGCTGACTGACGGCTCTGGCAGCTCCTGGCTGACTGACGGCCCAGGACAGACTGGTGGCTCTGACGGCTCAGGACAGACGGGAGACTCTAGCAGCTCAGGACAGACGGGAGACTCTAGCAGCTCAGGACAGACGGGAGACTCTAGCAGCTCAGGACAGAGGGGAGACTCTAGCAGCTCAGGACAGAGGGGAGACTCTAGCAGCTCAGGACATACGAGGCGCACTGTAGGCCTGGTGCGTGGTGCCGGCACTGGTGGTACTGGGCCGAGGACACACACCTCAGTGCGAGTGCGGGGAGGAGGAACAGGGAGAACTGGGCTCTGGCGACGCACAGGAAGCCCGGTGCGGGGGGCTGCTACCGGAGGGCTGGTGCGTGAGGATGGCACCGGATAGACCGGACCGAGAAGGCGCACTGGCGATCTGGAGCACCGAGCCTGCCCAACCTTACCTGGTTGAATACTCCCTGTAGCCAGGCCAGTGCGGCGAGCTGGAATAGCCCGCACTGGGCTGAGCAGGCGAACAGAGGACACCATGGGTAAGGCTGGTGCCATGTATTCCGGCCCGAGGAGACGCACTGGAGACCAGATGCATAGAGCCGGCTTCATGGCACCTGGCTCGATGCCCACTCTAGCCCGGCCGATACGAGGAGCTGGAATGTACCGCACCGGGCTATGCACACGCACCGGGGACACCGTGTGCTCCACTGGATAACACGGTGCCTGCCCGGTACAACGCCCTCTCTCTCCACGGTAAGCACGGGGAGCTGGCACAGGTCTCCTAGCTGACTTCGCCACACTCACCGTGTGCCCGCCCCCAATCAATTTTTATGGCTGCCACTCGGGCTTCCAGCCACACCGCCGTGCTGCCTCCTCATACCGGCGCCTCTCTGTTTTCGCTGCCTCCAGCTCTGCTATGGGATGGCGATATTACCCTGGCTGTGCCCAGGGTCCTTTGCCGTCCAGAATCTCCTCCCAAGTCCAGAAGTCCTGCTGTCCGTTACCATATAGCTTGGTCCATTGTTGGTGGGTTATTCTGTCACGATCGTCGTAAGAAGCGGACCAAAGCGCAGCGTGGTGTGAATCCATTCTTTTATTGAATGACGAAAAACACAAAGAACACTTAAACAAAAACAACAAAACGAAAGTGACGCTATGATAACGAGTGCTGACACAGGCAACTATACATAGACAATAACCCACGAAATACCCAAAGAAGATGGCTGCCTAAATATGGTTCCCAATCAGAGACAACGATAAACACCTGCCTCTAATTGAGAACCAATCTAGGCAACCATAGACCAACATAAACACCTAGTTGAAAACAATCCTATAAATCTACAAAAAACCCTAGACAGTCAAACACCCTAGAATAAAACAAAAACACACATCACCCATGTCACACCCTGACCTAACCAAAATAATAAAGAAAACAAAGAATACTAAGGTCAGGGCGTGACAGTGACAATGAGCCTTGGGATTGCAACCAGAGCAAGGTAAACGGTACATTTCAAAGGTAAACAATTTATTTCAATGCAATCTGTGTTAGGCAAGTGCTGGTTGAATAAGTAGTTTGATATTGGGGTCTGTGCTCAGATAATCGTAGCGTATTCTTTCGCAATAAATCATTTTAAAAATTTGACAACGCAGTTGGATTAGCAAGATTCTAGGCTTTCGAACCATGTGAGACACTTGTATTTTCATGAATGTTTAATATGACTATTTATGTAGTGATCACCGTATGTTGTCGAATTTAATCCCGCTAACAGGTTCGGTGCGCAGAGGTTAACCACCAGCTGTCAGAGCAGCTCACAGATCACTGCACATAGCCCATCTGTAAATAGCCCATCCATCTACCTTATCCCCATACTGTATTTATTTATTTATTTATCTTGCTCCTTTGAACCCCAGTATCTCTACTTGCACATTCATCTTCTGCACATCTATCACTCCAGTGTTTAATTGGTATATTGTAATTACTTTGCCACTATGGCCTATTTATTGCCTTACCTCCATTATCTTACCTCATTTGCACACACTGTATATATACTTTTTTTTACTGTATTATTGACTATTTTTGTTTATTCCATGTGTAACTCTGTGTTATTGTATGTGTCTAACTGCTTTGCTTTATCTTGGCCAGGTCACAGTTGTAAATGAGAACTTGTTCTCAACTAGCCTACCTGGTAAAATAAAGGTGAATAGAAAATTTAAAAAATCATGTTTGCATATTTCTTACTGAGATTACTGTTCCTAACATGTTCTTGGGTTTAAAATACTTTTTTAGTTATTTGAATTAAACATGTTCAATTGCTTTCATGAACTTTTTCTCACACTGCCCTGAGTTTAAGGCAAGGGTTTAGCTGTCTTGGAATTAAGAACACTTCTAATAACTTTATTTTCAAGAATTACATTTACAACTTTTTGGTTAAGGAGAAACATAAAAAATAGTGCAAGAAAATAACCTTTTTGAGCAATAGCAACTTAACTTCCTTCTTAAATCTATAGTTAAGGAGAAAATGGCAGTTTAGAAGAAATGTATTCTTAAAAAAGTTTTGTGAATCTGGGCCATGGTCATGAACAGATGCCGCGACCAACCAGAGGGAGGTGGTTATCTTAACATGTCCAGCAATGTGATTGCAATGGATTAGCGACCTCCAAAAATAATTTAATTCACTGTTCATTTGCTATTTTCACAGCTTGCCAGGCAAGATCCCAGAATATAAGTGTGTCATGCGACACAAGTACCCTTGTGACACCTACTCCCTCACTGCCAGAGTCTCTCTTGAGAAGTGCATTAACAAAAAGCTTTGTCCTTTCTTTAGAAGAAAATGCAATTCACCACTTGGCTGTCTATTATATCACCCTGTCACAGGCCCTCCCAGTCAACAGTGCTAGCTGATTTAGAGCAGGCTAATTGGGCTCTGGCTTGCTGCTTTGCTGACCGTGGGGGTTTATGTGTGGTTTTATCTGACGTTTTATTGGCTCTACAGCAAATCACTGTCATGCATCTTACCAATGGCTCCTCAATATTCCCCCTGTTGCACTCTGCCCTGGATTAATTTGGTTTCCCCCTCCCTGTTTTTTTCCCGACCAAATACAACTCCCCCTTGATCTTTTCCCCTTGAATAATAACTATTGGCTCTCCTCTGATGTATTTATCCCTGCCTGCTCATCATGCATACGTAAAAGCCGCTACCTGCATCATGGCTCACAGCAACTGTTCTGTCAACTATAGTACTGGTAGCAACAAAAACTCTCTCTGGTGTCACTCGTGCCCTGCTCCCAATCCATCATCTGACTGCCTACGGCCCCTTCAACCTATGGCCCCTTTCTCTTAAACAAGCTACTCCCGCTGATTAGGGCTACCTGTGTCAAAATAACTGAACTGTCTCTCCCTATTGCCTCCTCATTTGAATACATTGCCTACAAATCATTTTGCTCCATGACCCCCAACTTCCTATTTCTATAGGAATTATTCCTGTCTCATCTATTTGAACTACTTTCACCCCCCCCTCCCCCCCTCTGTTTACTGTTACTTGGCGATATTAATATTTACATGGACTCATCAAACTCAAAACTTGCCACTGATTTCATTGCTATTCTGGACTGTTTCAATATTACCCAACATGTCAATTTTCCAACTCACATCAAGGAACACATACTTGACCTCGTCTGCTTTGTTGGCCTCAACCTAACTCATATTCCCCCTTCCCTCACCACAATATCCTTAATTTCTCGCTTACCTCATACTCACCCCAAAAACTGACAAAAACCTCCTCTCCATACGCAACATCAAAGCTGTTGACCGCCTCCAACTCTCTGATGCCATCTGCTCTGCCCTGTCCCTTGACCATGCCCCCAACTCACCTGATGAACTAGCTGCCCAAATCAATACGGCTCTATCTGTTTGTTTTTTTAAAGTTTCACCTTTATTTAACCAGGTAGGCCAGTTGAGAACAAGTTCTCATTTACAACTGCGACCTGGCCAAGATAGAGCAAAGCAGTGCGACAAAAACAACAACACAGAGTTACACATAAACAAACGTAGTCAATAATACAATAGGAAAAGTCTATATACAGTGTGTGCAAATGAGGTAGGATAAGGTGAGGTAAGGCAATAAATAGGCCATACTGGTGAAATAATTACAATATAGCAATTAAACACTGGAATGGTAGATTTGCAGTGGAAGAATGTGCAAAGTAGAAATACTGAGGTGCAAAGGAGAAAAATAAATAAAATAACAGTATGGGGATAAGGTAGTTGGATGGGCTATTTAGAGATGGGCTATGTACAGGTGAAGTGATCTGGTAGCTGCTCTGGCAGCTGGTGCTTAATAAAGCTATTGAGGGAGTTATGAGTCTCCAGCTTCAGTGATTCAGTGAAAACTGCATGATAAGAGTAAAATATATAATAGTAATTGTAGTCAATGACCGGAATGCTGGCATAGAAAGAGTAATTTCAGAATTAGAAATTGGGTAAATCTGTGTAAACTAATTTACCACACTACGTAATGGATGAGGTGTTTCAGTGCAGACACTATATTAAAAACTTCTGTTTGATGTAATTTTTTCAAAGTGTACTGTAAATGTAGCCAACAAGTCAAGCTGTATTTTGTATTTGATTATGAAGAACATACTTTATTACCTTATAATTAATGTATCACTTTGTAATTGTTTGTCTATTTTGTTTATCTCAGTCATACGCAGGCATCCTTGCAGTTGCAATGAAATCCATTTTTACTTAGCCACAATTAATTGTTTTTTTAATTAAAATGTTATTCAACATTGTGATGGGTGTGATTACATTGATAGATCTAGTGAACATTGGATAAGCAACACTGAACTGGACTGGTTGAGCATAACGGAGAGAAGTTGTCACTACAAGCCTTACATCAAAGTGGCCTGAAGCAGAATGGAAAGTTTTATGCCCTGACCAGTTATTCAGAAGAAAATCCTTGTGTCTAATTTACGTAATTTACCGGCCTGGACCCAAAACAAACACATTCTACACATTTATGAACTACCTTTTAAAAATTGTATTGCAACCATGGTGTTATTTTTTTACTGAAGCGTATACAGTGTATATATATATATTTTTTTTTACAATGATCCACATCATATGGCTCAGACTGTCCTATACCACTTTGGCCAACGTTCTACCCCAGAGGTTGTAAATAAAACCTTTAATTAAAGGTTGGTATGACTTGTATTATTATGATAGGGCTCTGAAACCAATATCCGAATGGCTTCAGACTGAGCATTTCACACTGTAAATGGCTGCCGACAGTGAACTCGTTAGGGTTAGTGGTTATAGTTCACTTTATATTTTTACTCAAAGCTATTAGCCGAATGGCTTGAAACGGAGCAAGCTATATGGAGAAATCATGAGGCACAATGGAACGAGCCACATTTGAAAGTTATGGTGTAGTTGACAATGACCTGCTGGAATGGGTTAAGTGTGTATTTGATTTATAAAATGATTGTCATCGATACACTGGGTCATATTTATTTGTATAGTCTGGAAATTCCATCTGTAGATTCTCTGCAGATCATCATACTATTAATAAACTATGTGTTGACAAGCAACTTCTTGCTACGGTTACAGTTTGGTTTAGAATAAGGGTTAGGTTAAAGGTTAGTAGATAATTAGTTGACATGTTACTGATAGTCCATGCTCTACAGACTATCAAACTACAGTGTTACCATACATTGTAAACTTATTCAAATTGGCTAAAAGAGAGAAGTTATACTGTAGAAGGATGTCAATGGGATTGAGTAACATACAAAAGCATTCCCCTGGGCTCCCGGGGTGTTTATTACAGTTTTTTTCAATCACTGGTGCAATTATTTAGAAGTAATTGGGACATTTTCACAACTATTAGCACAAATCAACAGACCATGAAAATGAGACATGTTCCAAAACAATTACACTACCTTTCAAACGTTTAGGGTCACTTAGAAATGTCCTTGTATTTCAAAGAAAAGCTCATTTTTTGTCCATTAAAACAACAACATTTATCAGAAATTGTATAGACATTGATAATGTAAATGTATTTATTTCACCTTTATTTAACCAGGTAGACTAGTTGAGAGCCAGGTCGCAGTTGCAAATGAGAACTTGTTCTCAACTAGTCTACCTGGTTAAATAAAGGTGAAATAAATTTACATTATCAATGTCTATACAATTTCTGATACATTTTGTTGTTTTAATGGACAAAAAATGTGCTTTTCTTGATAAAGCGTAGCAATTTGACACATACAACAACACAGACTTACACATGGAATAAACAAAACATACAGTCAATAATACAGTAGAACAAAAGAAAACAAAAAGTCTATATACAGTGAGTGCAAATGAGGTAAGTTAAGGAAATAAATAGGCCATGGTGGCGAAGTAATTACAATATAGCAATTAAACACTGGAATGGTAGATCGGCAGGTAGAGATACTGGGGTGCAGAGGAGCAAAATACATAAATACCAGTATGGGGATGAGGTAGGTAGATAGATGGGCTGTTTACAGATAGGCTAAGTACAGGTGCAGTGATCTGTAAACTGCTCTGACAGCTGGTGCTTAAAGCTAGTGAGGGAGATGTGAGTCTCCAGCTTCAGAGATTTTTGCAATTTGTTCCAGTCATGGGCAGCAGAGAACTGGAAGAAAAGACGACCAAAGGAGGAATTAGCTTTGGGGGTGACCAGTGAGATATACCTGCTGGAGCGCGTGCTACGAGTGGGTGCTGCTATGGTGACCAGTGAGCTGAGATAAGGCGGGGCTTTACCTAGCAGAGACTTGTAGATAACCTGTAGCCAGTGGGTTTGGCGACGAGTATGAAGCGAGGGCCAACCAACGAGAGCGTACAGGTCGCAATGGTGGGTAGTGTACGGGGCTTTGGTGACAAAACGGATGGCACTGTGATAGACTGCATCCAGTTTGTTGAGTAGAGTGTTGGAGGCTATTTTATAGATGACATCACCGAAGTCGAGGATCGGTAGGATGGTCAGTTTTACGAGGGTATGTTTGGCAGCATGATTGAAGGATGCTTTGTTGCGATATAGGAAGCCGATTCTAGATGTAATTCTGGATTGGAGATGCTTAATGTGAGTCTGGAAGGATAGTTTACAGTCTAACCAGACACCCAGGTATTTGTAGTTGTCCACGTATTCTAAGTCAGAGCCGTCCAGAGTAGTGAGGCTGGACGGGCGAGCAGGTGCGGGCAGCGATCGGTTGAAAAGCATGCATTTAGTTTTACTTGCGTTTAAGAGCAGTTGGAGGCCACGGAAGGAGAGTTGTATGGCATTAAAGCTCGTCTGGAGGTTAGTTAACACAGTGTCTAAGGAGGGGCCAGAAGTATACAGAATGTTGTCGTCTGGGTAGAGGTGGATCAGAGAATCACCAGCAGCAAGAGCAACATCATTGATGTATACAGAAAAGAGAGTCGGCCTGAGAATTGAACCCTGTGGCACATCCATAGAGACTGTCAGAGGACCAGACAACAGGCACTCCAATTTGACACACTGAACTCTATCAGAGAAGTAGTTGGCAAACCAGGCGAGGCAATCATTTGAGAAACCAAGGCTGTCGAGTCTGCCAATAAGAATGTTGTTATTGACAGAGTCGAAAGCCTTGGCCAGGTCGATGAATACGGCTGCACAGTAATGTCTCTTATCGATGGCGGATATGATGTCGTTTAGAAGCTTGAGCGTGGCTGACGTGCACCCATGACCAGCTCTGAAATCAGATTGCATAGCGGAGAAGGTATGGTGGGATTCGAAATGGTCAGTAATCTGTTTGTTAACTTGGCTTTCGAAGACCTTAGAAAGACAGGGTGGGATAGATATAGGTCTGTAGCAGTTTGGGTCTAGAGTGTCACCCCCTTTGAAGAGGGGGATGACCGCGGCAGCTTTCCAATCTTAGGGAATCTCAGACGATACGAAAGAGAGGTTGAACAGGCTAGTAATAGGGGTTGCAAAAATTTTGGCAAATCATTTTAGAAAGAGAGGGTCCAGATTGTCTAGCCCGGCTGATTTGTAGGGGTCCAGATTTTGCAGCTCTTTCAGAACATCGGCTATCTGGATTTGGGAGAAAGAGAAATGGTGGGGGCTTTGGCGGGTTGCTGTGGAGGGTGTCAGGCAGTTGACCGGGGTAGGGGTAGCCATGTGGAAAGCATGGCCAGCCGTAGAGAAATGCTTATTGAAATTCTCAATTATAGTGGATTTATCGGTGGTGACAGTGTTTCCTAGCCTCAGAGCAGTGGGCAGCTGAGAAGGTGCTCTTATTCTCCATGGACTTTACAGTGTCCCAGAACTTTTTTGAGTTAGTACTACAGGATGCAAATTTCTGTTTGAAAAAGCTTGCCTTAGCTTTTCTAACTGCCTGTGCATATTTGTTCCTAACTTCCCTGAAAAGTTGCATATCACGGGGGCTATTCGATGCTAATGCAGAACGCCACAGGATGTTTTTGTGCTGGTCAAGGGCAGACAGGTCTGGCGTGAACCAAGGACTATATCTATTCCTAGTTCTACATTCTCTGAGAGGGGCATGCTTATTTAAGATGGTGAGGAATGCACTTTTAAAGAATAGCCAGGCATTATCTACTGACGGGATGAGGTCAATGTCATTCCAGGATACCCCGGCCAGGTGGATTAGAAAGGCCTGCTCGCAGAAGTGTTTCAGGGAGCGTTTGACAGTGATGAGGGGTGGTAATTTGGTCGCAGACCCATTACGGATGCAGGCAATGAGGCGGTGATCGCTGAGATCTTGTTTGAAAACAGCAGAGGTGTATTTGGAGGGCGAATTAGTTAGGATGACATCTATGAGGGTGCCCGTGTTTACTGATTTGTGGTTATACCTGGTAGGTTCATTGATAATTTGTATGCGATTGAGGGCATCAAGCTTAGTTTGTAGGATGGCCGGGGTGTTAAGAATGTCCCAGTTTAGGTCACCTAGTAGCACGAGCTCAGAAGATAGATGGGGGGCAATCAGTTCACATATAGTATCGAGGGCATAGCTGGGGGCAGAGGGAGGTCTATAGCAAGCGGCAAATGTGAGAGACTTGTTTCTGGAAAGGTGAATTTTTCGAAGTAGAAGTTCAAATTGTCTGGGTACAGACTTAGCCTGCAGAGTTCTGTATTACTTTCTATCTTTGCAGTAGATTGCAACACCACGTCCTTTGGCAGTTCTATCTTGGCGGAAAACGTTATAGTTAGCAATGGAGATCTCAGGGTTTTTAGTGGTTTTCCTAAGCCAGGATTCAGACACGGCTAAGACATCTGGGTTGGCAGAGTGTGCTAAAGCAGTGAGTAAAACAAACTTAGGGAGTAGGCTTCTAATGTTAACATGCATGAAACCAAGGCTTTTTCGATAACAGAAGTCACAAAATGAGGGTGCCTGGGGACATGCAGGGCCTGGGTTTACCTCCACATCACCCACGGAACAGAGGAGGAGTAGTATGAGGGAGCGGCTAAAGGCTATCAAAACTGGTCGCCTAGAGCATTGGGGACAAATAATAAAAGGAGCAGATGTCTGGGCATGGTATAATATATTCAGGGCATAATGCGCAGACAGGGGTATGGTGGGGTGCGGGTACAGCGGAGGTAAGCCCAGGCACTGGGTGATGATAAGAGAGGTTGTATCTCTGGACATGCTGGTTGTAATGGGTGAGGTCACCGCATGTGTGGGAGGTGGGACAAAGGAGGTATCAGGGGTATGAAGAGTGGAACTAGGGGCTCCAATGTAAACTAAAACAATGATAACTAACCTGAACAACAGTATACAAGGCATATTGACATTTGAGAGAGACATACAGCGAGGCATAAAGTAATCGGCAGGTGGTGATTGGGAGAGCTAGCTAAAACAACAGGTGAGACAACAACAGCTAATCAGCTAACACAACGACAGCAGGTAAAATGGCGAGGGTCGGATTAACTACACACAGAGCCTGAGTTCGCGGCTGGGGCCGACAGATAAAAAATAAATAAACAGAATGGAGTACCGTGATTAATGGACAGTCCAGCAGGCATCAGCTATGTAGCCAAGTGATGATAGTGTCCAGGGGGCAGCAGTAGATGGAACAGGGAACCCGCCACTACGTTAGCAGGCGACAAGGCGTTTAAAGTTAGTAGCCCTCCGACGGAGGCCGGTTGAAGGCACAGCGGATGGAGTTTTCGTGGCGTTAGCCACTATAGCCAATCGTTAGCAGCCGTGTATGAGTGGGGTTCGGGTGAACAGCTGAGTAGGCCGGGCGGTGGACCTCAGGGATAGCTTCGGTACTGGGTGCCGGTACTGGGTGCCACGGTGAGCTAGCTAGCTGCAAGGGATTACGGCAGGAATCTGGCATTGTTGTGGAGAGACAGTCCGATACTAGTAGACTGGCGAGTATTATCCAGGCTAAGAACAGGGCTGGTATCTGTGCAGAAGGTAAAAGCCGCTAGGAGTGGCTAACAATGACTGAATAGCTAATTAGCTGGTTAGCATCTGGAGGTTCTTGAATGTGTTCTAAAATTTAAAACAATAGCGATACCGTATCACATTGGGTGAGGCAGGTTATCGGAAGGTACAGTATAATCGAATTAAAAACCGAAAAGAGATAGAAAATAAAATTGAAATATATATACAAAAAATACAAAAAATACAAAAGTACACGAGACACGAACAAAACACGTCTTCACTGCTACGCCATCTTGGTAGGCAGGATTCGGTTAACATTAAACGGTCAACCGAATCATTTCTAGTCATCTCTTCTCCTTCCAGGCGTTTTCTTCTCTTGACTTTATATTGCGATTGGCAACCTATTTCGTCTTTCAGTCACCCACGTGGGTATAACCAATGAGGAGATGGCACGTGGGTACCCACTTCTATAAACCAATGAGGAGATGGGAGAGGCAGGACTTGCAGCACGATCTGCGTCAGAAATAAAGCTGACTTCTATTTTAGCCCTTGGCACGAGTGGTGTAGTCATCATGTTAGTAAATATGTGATCTATACATGTTGATTATTTAATTCCTGTGCTGTTTGTAACTACCCTGGTAGGTTGACTGAAAACCTTAACCAGGTTGCAGGCACTAGTTACAATTTGAAGCTTCCTCTTGAGTGGGCAGCCTGATGAAAGCCAGTCAATATTTAAATCACAGAAAATATACTTCTCTGTTGATATATCATACACTCTCAAACATTTCACACATGTTATCCAGACAATGACTGTTAGCACGGTGATTTATAGCAGCTTTGCCTACAGACAGAAACTAAAACAAGAGGCTCCCACGCTGAGGTCTGTCCAACGCTGGTCCGACCAAGCTGACTCCACACTCCAAGACTGCTTCCATCACGTGGACTGGGATATGTTTCGTATTGCGTCAGATAACAATATTGACGAATACGCTGATTCGGTGTGCGAGTTCATTAGAACGTGCGTTGAAGATGTCGTTCCCATAGCAACGATTAAAACATTCCCTAACCAGAAACCGTGGATTGATGGCAGCATTCGCGTGAAACTGAAAGCGCGAACCACTGCTTTTAATCAGGGCAAGGTGACTGGTAACATGACCGAATACAAACAGTGCAGCTATTCCCTCTGCAAGGCTATCAAACAAGCTAAGCGTCACTACAGAGACAAAGTAGAATCTCAATTCAACGGCTCAGACACAAGAGGCATGTGGCAGGGTCTACAGTCAATCACGGACTACAAGAATAAATCCAGCCCAGTCACGGACCAGGATGTCTTGCTCCCAGGCAGACTAAATAACTTTTTTGCCCGCTTTGAGGACAATACAGTGCCACTGACACGGCCTGCAACGAAAACATGCGGACTCTCCTTCACTGCAGCCGAGGTGAGTAAGACATTTAAACGTGTTAACCCTCGCAAGGCTGCAGGCCCAGACGGCATCCCCAGCCGCGCCCTCAGAGCATGCGCAGACCAGCTGGCCGGTGTGTTTACGGACATATTCAACCAATCCCTATACCAGTCTGCTGTTCCCACATGCTTCAAGAGGGCCACCATTGTTCCTGTTCCCAAGAAAGCTAAGGTAACTGAGCTAAACGACTACCGCCCAGTAGCACTCACTTCCGTCATCATGAAGTGCTTTGAGAGACTAGTCAAGGACCATATCACCTCCACCCTACCTGACACCCTAGACCCACTCCAATTTGCTTACCGCCCAAATAGGTCCACAGACGATGCAATCGCAACCACACTGCACACTGCCCTAACCCATCTGGACAAGAGGAATACCTACGTGAGAATGCTGTTCATCGACTACAGCTCGGCATTCAACACCATAGTACCCTCCAAGCTCGTCATCAAGCTCGAGACCCTGGGTCTCGACCCCGCCCTGTGCAACTGGGTACTGGACTTCCTGACGGGCCGCCCCCAGGTGGTGAGGGTAGGCAACAACATCTCCACCCCGCTGATCCTCAACACTGGGGCCCCACAAGGGTGCGTTCTGAGCCCTCTCTTGTACTCCCTGTTCACCCACGACTGCGTGGCCACGCACGCCTCCAACTCAATCATCAAGTTTGCGGACGACAGAACAGTGGTAGGCTTGATTACCAACAACGACGAGACGGCCTACAGGGAGGAGGTGAGGGCCCTCGGAGTGTGGTGTCAGGAAAATAACCTCACATTCAACGTCGAAAAAACTAAGGAGATGATTGTGGACTTCAGGAAACAGCAGAGGGAACACCCCCCTATCCACATCGATGGAACAGTAGTGGAGAGGGTAGTAAGTTTTAAGTTCCTCGGCATACACATCACAGACAAACTGAAATGGTCCACTCACTCAGACAGCATCGTGATGAAGGTGCAGCAGCGCCTCTTCAACCTCAGGAGGCTGAAGAAATTCGGCTTGTCACCAAAAGCACTCACAAACTTCTACAGATGCACAATCGAGAGCATCCTGGCGGGCTGTATCACCGCCTGGTACGGCAACTGCTCCGGCCACAACCGTAAGGCTCTCCAGAGGGTACTAGATGCTGTTGTTCCACTAACCTCATTGCAACTCCCCTCCAAGTCTCCGACCACTACCTTGTATCCTTTTCCCTCTCGCTCTCATCCAACACTTCCCACACTGCCCCTACTCGGATGGTATCGCGCCGTCCCAACCTTCGCTCTCTCTCCCCCGCTACTCTCTCCTCTTCCATCCTATCATCTCTTCCCTCTGCTCAAACCTTCTCCAACCTATCTCCTGATTCTGCCTCCTCAACCCTCCTCTCCTCCCTTTCTGCATCCTTTGACTCTCTATGTCCCCTATCCTCCAGGCCGGCTCGGTCCTCCCCTCCCGCTCCGTGGCTCGACGACTCATTGCGAGCTCACAGAACAGGGCTCCGGGCAGCCGAGCGGAAATGGAGGAGAACTCGCCTCCTGCGGACCTGGCATCCTTTCACTCCCTCCTCTCTACATTTTCCTCTTCTGTCTCTGCTGCTAAAGCCACTTTCTACCACTCTAAATTCCAAGCATCTGCCTCTAACCCTAGGAAGCTCTTTGCCACCTTCTCCTCCCTCCTGAATCCTCCCCCTCCTCCCTCTCTGCAGATGACTTCGTCAACCATTTTGAAAAGAAGGTCGACGACATCCGATCCTCGTTTGCTAAGTCAAACGACACCGCTGGTTCTGCTCACACTGCCCTACCCTGTGCTCTGACCTCTTT
Source organism: Oncorhynchus nerka (assembly GCF_034236695.1). Taxonomy (NCBI): domain Eukaryota; kingdom Metazoa; phylum Chordata; class Actinopteri; order Salmoniformes; family Salmonidae; genus Oncorhynchus; species Oncorhynchus nerka. The sequence continues at coordinate 40,290,230 of NC_088408.1, forward strand.
CTCCCTCTCTCTCCAGATGAAATCTCGCGTCTTGTGACGGCCGGCCGCCCAACAACCTGCCCGCTTGACCCTATCCCCTCCTCTCTTCTCCAGACCATTTCCGGAGACCTTCTCCCTTACCTCACCTTGCTCATCAACTCATCCCTGACCTCTGGCTACGTCCCTTCCATCTTCAAGAGAGCGAGAGTTGCACCTTCTGAAAAAACCTACACTCGATCCCTCCGATGTCAACAACTACAGACCAGTATCCCTTCTTTCTTTTCTCTCCAAAACTCTTGAACGTGCCGTCCTTGGCCAGCTCTCCCGCTATCTCTCTCAGAATGACCTTCTTGATCCAAATCAGTCAGGTTTCAAGACTAGTCATTCAACTGAGACTGCTCTTCTCTGTATCACGGAGGCGCTCCGCACTGCTAAAGCTAACTCTCTCTCCTCTGCTCTCATCCTTCTAGACCTATCGGCTGCCTTCGATACTGTGAACCATCAGATCCTCCTCTCCACCCTCTCCGAGTTGGGCATCTCCGGCGTGGCCCACGCTTGGATTGCGTCCTACCTGACAGGTCGCTCCTACCAGGTGGCGTGGCGAGAATCTGTCTCCTCACCACGTGCTCTCACCACTGGTGTCCCCCAGGGCTCTGTTCTAGGCCCTCTCCTATTCTCGCTATACACCAAGTCACTTGGCTCTGTCATAACCTCACATGGTCTCTCCTATCATTGCTATGCAGACGACACACAATTAATCTTCTCCTTTCCCCCTTCTGATGACCAGGTGGCGACTCGCATCTCTGCATCTCTGGCAGACATATCAGTGTGGATGACGGATCACCACCTCAAGCTGAACCTCGGCAAGACGGAGCTGCTCTTCCTCCCGGAGAAGGACTGCCCGTTCCATGATCTCGCCATCACGGTTGACAACTCCATTGTGTCCTCCTCCCAGAGCGCTAAGAACCTTGGCGTGATCCTGGACAACACCCTGTCGTTCTCAAATAACATCAAGGCGGTGGCCCGTTCCTGTAGGTTCATGCTCTACAACATCCGCAGAGTACGACCCTGCCTCACACAGGAAGCGGCGCAGGTCCTAATCCAGGCACTTGTCATCTCCCGTCTGGATTACTGCAACTCGCTGTTGGCTGGGCTCCTGCCTGTGCCATTAAACCCCTACAACTCATCCAGAACGCCGCAGCCCGTCTGGTGTTCAACCTTCCCAAGTTCTCTCACGTCACCCCGCTCCTCCTCTCTCCACTGGCTTCCAGTTGAAGCTCGCATCCGCTACAAGACCATGGTGCTTGCCTACGGAGCTGTGAGGGGAACGGCACCTCAGTACCTCCAGGCTCCGATCAGGCCCTACACCCAAACAAGGGCACTGCGTTCATCCACCTCTGGCCTGCTCGCCTCCCTACCACTGAGGAAGTACAGTTCCCGCTCAGCCCAGTCAAAACTGTTCGCTGCTCTGGCCCCCCAATGGTGGAACAAACTCCCTCACGACGCCAGGACAGCGGAGTCAATCACCACCTTCCGGAGACACCTGAAACCCCACCTCTTTAAGGAATACCCTAGGATAGGATAAAGTAATCCTTCTCACCCCCCTTAAAAGATTTAGATGCACTATTGTAAAGTGGCTGTTCCACTGGATGTCATAAGGTGAATGGACCAATTTGTAAGTCGCTCTGGATAAGAGCGTCTGCTAAATGACTTAAATGTAATGTAAATGTAGTGAGGTCTGCACAACGCATCACCGGGGGAAAACTACCTGCCCTCCAGTACACCTACACCACCCGATGTTCAGGAAGGCCATAAAGATCATCAAGGACATCAACCACCCAAGCCACTGCCTGTTCACCCCGCTATCATCCAGAAGGCGAGGTCAGTACAGGTGCATCAAAGCTGGGACCGAGAGACTGAAAAACAGCTTCTATCTCAAGGCCATCAGACTGTTAAACAGCCACCACTAACATTGAGTGGCTGCTGCCAACACACTGACACTGACTCAACTCCAGCCACTTTAATAATGGGAATTGATGGGAAATTATGTAAATATATGACTAGCCACTTTAAACAATGCTACCTTATATAATGTTACATACCCTACATTATTCATCTCATATGCATACGTATATACTGTACTCTATATCATCGACTACATCCTTATGTAATACATGTATCACTAGCCACTTTAACATCTGCTAACCATGTGTATGTGACAAATAAAATTTGATTTGATTTGACATGATTACTGCATACAATAACTGTGGGATCAGCAGAGACATTCAGGACAGTAAGAGGGACATACATGAGGTTACTTACATTGTGTCTTCCAATGCCCCTGGGATATTGTACATTTGCTGAAGCATTATGACAACTCAGCAACACAATGGTAGGGATTAAATGAGCTGGAATTGTCTCAACACAGCCGTAAAATGCTTTGAAAGGATCCAGGAACCCATAGATTTGGGTAGATCCCTTCCTCCTTCTATAATGCAAGCTTTGTTTCCAGAAGGTATCAAAATTGTCAATAAATGTTACACCTACAGAGCTGCAATAGTCTCATAGCCAGTTATGGAGGGCTGAAAGTCTGCTGAACCGTTCAATGCTACAAATTAGGGAGGGCAGAGGGTCAGATATTATGGGGTGTTTGTTGGTGTCAAGTAGCGACCCAATCAGTTCTTTAAAATCCATCTTAAGCTGTTCTGAGCTGCCCTTCATAATGTCATTGAATCCCACATGAACTACAACAGACTCAATTTCCTGATGCTGGTTAAAAATGTTTGGGAGCAGCTTATTGATGTCCTGATGCTGGTTTAAAATGTTTGGGAGCAGCTTATTGATGTCCTGATGCTGGTTTAAAATGTTTAGGAGCAGCTTTTTGATGTCCTGATGCAGGTTTAAAATGTTTAGGAGCAGCTTTTTGATGTCCTGATGCAGGTTTAAAATGTTTAGGAGCAGCTTATTGATGTCCTGATGCTGGTTTAAAAAGTTTAGGAGCAGCTTATTGATGTCCTGATGCTGGTTGATAATGTTCGGTAGTAGGTTATTGATGTCCTGATCCAGGTTTATAATGTTTGGAGCAGCTAATTGATGTCCTGATGCTGATTTTTAATGTTTGGGAGCAGCTTATCAATGTCCTGATGTTGGTTTAAAATGTTTAGGAGCAGCTTATTGATGTCTTGATGTTGGTTTAAAACGTTTGGGAGCAGCTTATTGATGTCCTGATGCAGGTTTATACTGTGTAGGAGCAGCTTATTGAAGTTCTGATGTTGGATTATAATGTTTAGGAGCAGCTTTTTGATTTCCTGATCTTGGTTTATAATATTTGGGAGCAGCTTATTGATGTCCTGATGCTGGATTAAAATGTTTAGGAGCAGTTTATTGATGTCCTGATGCTGGTTTATAATGTTTGGGAGTAGGTTATTGATGTCCTGATGCAGGTTTATAATGTTTGGGAGCAGGTTATTGATATTTTGATCCAGGTTTATAATGTTTTGAGCAGCTTATTGATGTCCTGATGCTGGTTTACAATGTTTACGAGCAGCTTTTTGACGTCCTGATGCAGGTTTAAAATGTTTAGGAGTAGCTTATTGATGTCCTGATGCTGTTTTAAAATGTTTAGGAGCAGCTTATTGATGTCCTGATGCTGGTTTATAATGTTTACGATTAGGTTATTGATGTCCTGATGCAGGTTTATAATGTTTGGTAGTAGGTTATTGATGTCCTGATGCAGGTTTATAATGTTTGGGAGTAGGTTATTGATGTCCTGATGCTGGTTTATAATGTTTGGGAGCAGCTTATTGATATCCTGATGCTGGTTTATAATGTTTAGGAGCAGCTTTTTGATGTCCTGATTCAGGTTTATAATGTTCAGGAGCAGCTTATTGATGTCCTGATGCAGGTTTATAATGTTTAGGAGCAGCTTATTGATGTCCTGATCCAGGTTTAAAGTGTTTAGGAGCAGCTTATTGATGTCCAGATGCAGGTTTATAATGTTTAGGAGCAGGTTATTGATGTTCTGATCCAGGTTTATAATGTTTGGAGTAGCTTATTGATGTCCTGATCCAGGGTTAAAGTGTTTAGGAGCAGCTTATTGATGTCCTGATGGCGGTTTATAATGTTTAGGAGCAGCTTACTGATGGCCTGATGCAGGTTTAAAATGTTTATGAGCAGCTTATTGATGTCCTGATGCAGGTTTATAATGTTTGGTAGTAGGTTATTGATGTCCTGATCCAGGTTTATAATGTTTGGAACAGCTTATTGATGTCCTGATGCTGGTTTTTAATGTTTGGGAGCAGTTTATCGATGTCCTGATGGTGGTTTAAAATGTTTAGGAGCAGTTTATTGATGTCCCGATGCTGGATTAAAATGTTTAGGAGCAGCTTATTGATGTCCTGATGCTGGTTTATAATGTTTGGGAGTAGGTTATTGATGTTCTGATCCAGGTTTATAATGTTTGGGAGCAGCTTATTGATGTCCTGATGCTGGTTAAAAATGTTTGGGAGCAGCTTATTGATGTCCTGATGCTGGTTTAAAATGTTTGGGAGCAGCTTATTGATGTCCTGATGCTGGTTTAAAATGTTTAGGAGCAGCTTTTTGATGTCCTGATGCAGGTTTAAAATGTTTAGGAGCAGCTTTTTGATGTCCTGATGCAGGTTTAAAATGTTTAGGAGCAGCTTATTGATGTCCTGATGCTGGTTTAAAAAGTTTAGGAGCAGCTTATTGATGTCCTGATGCTGGTTGATAATGTTCGGTAGTAGGTTATTGATGTCCTGATCCAGGTTTATAATGTTTGGAGCAGCTAATTGATGTCCTGATGCTGATTTTTAATGTTTGGGAGCAGCTTATCAATGTCCTGATGTTGGTTTAAAATGTTTAGGAGCAGCTTATTGATGTCTTGATGTTGGTTTAAAACGTTTGGGAGCAGCTTATTGATGTCCTGATGCAGGTTTATACTGTGTAGGAGCAGCTTATTGAAGTTCTGATGTTGGATTATAATGTTTAGGAGCAGCTTTTTGATTTCCTGATCTTGGTTTATAATATTTGGGAGCAGCTTATTGATGTCCTGATGCTGGATTAAAATGTTTAGGAGCAGTTTATTGATGTCCTGATGCTGGTTTATAATGTTTGGGAGTAGGTTATTGATGTTCTGATCCAGGTTTATAATGTTTGGAGTAGCTTATTGATGTCCTGATGCTGATTTATAATGTTTAGGAGCAGCTTATTGTTGTCACGATGCAGGTTTAAAATGTTTAGGAGCAGCTTATTGATGTCCTGATGCTGGTGTATACTGTGTAGGAGCAGCTTATTGAAGTTCTGATGTTGGATTATAATGTTTAGGAGCAGCTTTTTGATTTCCTGATCTTGGTTTATAATATTTGGGAGCAGCTTATTGATGTCCTGATGCTGGATTAAAATGTTTAGGAGCAGTTTATTGATGTCCTGATGCTGGTTTATAATGTTTGGGAGTAGGTTATTGATGTCCTGATGCAGGTTTATAATGTTTGGGAGCAGGTTATTGATATTTTGATCCAGGTTTATAATGTTTTGAGCAGCTTATTGATGTCCTGATGCTGGTTTACAATGTTTACGAGCAGCTTTTTGACGTCCTGATGCAGGTTTAAAATGTTTAGGAGTAGCTTATTGATGTCCTGATGCTGTTTTAAAATGTTTAGGAGCAGCTTATTGATGTCCTGATGCTGGTTTATAATGTTTAGGATTAGGTTATTGATGTCCTGATGCAGGTTTATAATGTTTGGTAGTAGGTTATTGATGTCCTGATGCAGGTTTATAATGTTTGGGAGTAGGTTATTGATGTCCTGATGCAGGTTTATAATGTTTGGTAGTAGGTTATTGATGTCCTGATGCAGGTTTATAATGTTTGGGAGTAGGTTATTGATGTCCTGACGCTGGTTTATAATGTTTGGGAGCAGCTTATTGATATCCTGATGCTGGTTTATAATGTTTAGGAGCAGCTTTTTGATGTCCTGATTCAGGTTTATAATGTTCAGGAGCAGCTTATTGATGTCCTGATGCAGGTTTATAATGTTTAGGAGCAGCTTATTGATGTCCTGATCCAGGTTTAAAGTGTTTAGGAGCAGCTTATTGATGTCCAGATGCAGGTTTATAATGTTTAGGAGCAGCTTATTGATGTCCTGATGCTGGTTTATAATGTTTAGGAGCAGGTTATTGATGTTCTGATCCAGGTTTATAATGTTTGGAGTAGCTTATTGATGTCCTGATCCAGGGTTAAAGTGTTTAGGAGCAGCTTATTGATGTCCTGATGGCGGTTTATAATGTTTAGGAGCAGCTTACTGATGGCCTGATGCAGGTTTAAAATGTTTATGAGCAGCTTATTGATGTCCTGATGCAGGTTTATAATGTTTGGTAGTAGGTTATTGATGTCCTGATCCAGGTTTATAATGTTTGGAACAGCTTATTGATGTCCTGATGCTGGTTTTTAATGTTTGGGAGCAGCTTATCGATGTCCTGATGGTGGTTTAAAAATGTTTAGGAGCAGCTTATTGATGTCCCGATGCTGGATTAAAATGTTTAGGAGCAGCTTATTGATGTCCTGATGCTGGTTTATAATGTTTGGGAGTAGGTTATTGATGTCCTGATCCAGGTTTATAATGTTTGGGAGCAGGTTATTGATGTCCTGATGCTGATTTATAATGTTTAGGAGCAGCTTATTGATGTCACGATGCAGGTTTAAAATGTTTAGGAGCAGCTTATTGATGTCCTGATGCTGGTGTATAATGTTTGGGAGCAGCCTATTGATATCCTGATGCTGGTTTATAATGTTTGTGAGCAGCTTATTGATGTCTTGATGTTGGTTTAAAATGTTTAGGAGCAGCTCATTGATGTCCTGATGGAGGTTTATAATGTTTAGGAGCAGCTTATTGATGTCCTGATCCAGGTTTAAAGTGTTTAGGAGCAGCTTTTTGATGTCCTGATGCAGGTTTATAATGTTTAGGAGCAGCGTATTGATGTCCTGATGCAGGTTTAAAATGTTTATTAGCAGCTTTTTGATGTCCTGATGCAGGTTTATAATGTTTAGGAGCAGCGTATTGATGTCCTGATGCTGGTTTATAATATTTGGGAGCAGCTTATTGATATCCTGATGCTGGTTTATAATGTTCGGTAGTAGGTTATTGATGTCCTGATGCAGGTTTATAATGTCTGGGAGCAGCTTATTGATGTCCTGTACGCGTGCTCCTGGATACCACAACGTTTTTGCTCCAGGGACTGAGACATTTCTCACAATTGAACTGCCAGAGAAGGGAATGGAGAAAACTTCCCATTCCCACTCCTCACACAATTCATTGAGCCCGCTGCTCCCGGCGATAGGTCCAGACCTCCCATAGCAGGGAACCAGAGACAGGGAAAGGAGCCAAACTTGACAACGAAGCCGCTGCTGGAGTCAGCGTAAGCACCGCCGTCACTGACACAGGCAATCCCAGCGATGAAGGTGCAGATAGATCAGGCACCAGTGCAGTGAAGCTATTCCTTATTTCAATCTGCTCCGAACCTCTCGCAGTCACTCCCTGTCGCTGCCTTCGGTTTCCACGACTTGTAACCAGCACCGATTGCAACATTCTTCTAGCTGTTCTCCATCTACTTCATTACAGGATGGAGGAGGAGAAGCAGATGGAGATTACTTCCTTGACAGGCAAGTTCCAGGTAGCACAGGCCATTCGGATAGGGGCAGATGACAAGGCCGGGAAACATCCATACGGCCCGAGCGGCATCCAGCCATAGGAGTTGAGAACTTAAAAGTTCCTAGTTTTCCCCATAAATTCGCACAGAATTGACATTTCTTTGCTAAGCATAGTCACCATAGTCACCAATTGCCGCGTTGGAACTCCGGATTGTCAATTTGTCCCCGACAAGAGCGTAATATACAGCCACTACACCTCTGGAAATGTTCATTAGCTATTCCAGGCGAAGCAGGCTCTATTGCAACTTTGCTGGCTAGTTGGTAGCAGGCCGTGCGCACTACCCTCTGTAGCGCCTTGTGGTCGGCTGCCGAGCAGTTACCATACCAAGTGGTGATGCAACCAGTCAAGGTGCTCTCAATGGTACAGCTATAGAACTTTTTGAGGATCTGAGGGCCAAATCTTTTCAGCCTCCTGAGGGTGAAGAGGCATTGGCGTACCCTATTCACGACTGAGTTGGTGTGTTTGGTCCACAATAGGTCCCTGGTGAGGTTGACTCAGAGAAACCTGCACCTCTCAAACCCCTCTACTACAGACTCATCGATTTGAATGGGGGCAAATTTGGCCTTCCATTTCTTGTAGTCCACGATAAGCTCCTTTGTGTTGCCCACGTTGAGGGAGCGGTTGTTGTCCTGGCACCACACTGCCAGGTCTCTGACATCCTCCCTATCGGCTGTCTCATCTTTGTAGGTGAAGAGGCCTACCACCGTTGTCGTCGACAAACTTAATGATGATGTTGATGTTGATGTTGGAGTTGTCCCTTGTGTCTGTGCTCTTGTAGAATACGGGTTGAGGGGTGGAGATGATGTAGGTAATTATTCCTTGTCCACAAACATTCGACCAACCATCAGAGATGATTGAAAAACAGTCTGCTTTCTCTATGATTTGCTTGACCTTCATTTGACCTCTGTTTAACTCTGCATCCAGCAAATTATTAGATAAAGCTTTGTCTGGTTGGAGGGGTGTATGCTGGGCAAAGAACATTCAGAAATCTCTTCCTATACATATTGCCTGTGAGCATCAGAGCTGAACCAATTGCATACACAGCTCGAGCAAGACATTCATCCGCATTTCTCTGACTACGTTCCTCCATTGAGTAAAAAAAACTTCAGATTCCAGGAGGACCATGAGCTGTTGCCATCAATAAGGGGTTTGATTCATCATTTTCATAATTTTTGGGGGGGCAGCAGGGTAGCCTAGTGGTTAGAGCATTGAACTGCTAACCGGAAGGTAGCAAGTTCAAACCCCCGAGCTGACAAGGTACAAATCTGTCGTTCTGCCCCTCAACAGGCAGTTAACCCACTGTTCCTAGGCCGTCATTGAAAATAAGAATTTGTTCTTAACTGTCTTGCCTAGTTAAATAAAGGTAAAATAAAAAAAATGTAAAAATTCACCTTGAATAGTAGTAGCGGGACTTTTGTCAAAGGTTACTTGTTGTGAGCGCTGAGGGAACTTTATGCACTTGGCTAGATGATTCTGCATCTGTGTTGCATTCTTCACATAAATCAAATAAAATCACATTTTATTTGTCACATACACATGGTTAGCAGATGTTAATAAAGTGGCTAGTGATATATTTTACATCATTTCCCATCAATTCACATTATTAAAGTGGCTGGATGGCGCTCGGCGGTCGTCGTCGCCGGTCTACTAGCTGCCACCGATTACTAGCTGCCACCGATCCCTTTTTCCTTTTCGTTTGTTTTTGTCTAATTGTTTTCACCTGTTCCTTATTGGGGTTATGGGATGGGTGTTATTTAAGTTAGTTTTGCCCGCTGATGTTTGTGCGGGCTTGTTGTTATTGTTACGTTTGTGGTTATCGTTGTCTTTTGGGTTTTCGCTGTCCGGGTTTTGTAACTAAGGTTTTGGGTTTGTTTGCACCTGTGTTTAGGGCTTAACCCATGTTTGGACCTGTTACTTTGTAGAGGACATTAAAGCGTTTTTTCCCCGTTTACTTTTGCTCTCTGCATCTGACTCCACCCCCATCACTCACCCACCGTTACAACAGGCAGCAAAATATTGTGTAGAGGACTTCCAACGGGTCTTCCTGTTTTTAAAAAATATTTGTTTCAAATAATTTTTATTTGTGTTAGAATTGCTTTTTGATATGTTGTATATAGTTATTTGCACTGTTGTATATAGTTATAGGTAATTTCACCAATTCGGCCACTTGGTACATTTGGGCAACTTGTGTGGGACACCTGGGTGACTTCATGCTATATGTCATGTAGCTCACCCATTCCTGAAGTTATCAGTCTGAAATCAGTTTGCACACCTACAGTTGCCCTCTTGTGCTATCCATCAAAATTATCTCCAGCATCCTGACTGACTGTGTGGCTATTCTTGTACATGTGAAAGATGATGCTACAACAATAAAAAACAGAAAACGTATGCTCTTTCTTTCTCTTTTCTTCCACCAGATCTACTGTGTTATATTCTCCTACATTAAATTAACATGTCCACAAACTTTAGAATGTTTCCATTCAAATGATACCAAGAATATGCATATCCTTGCCTCTGGGGCTGAGCTACAGGCAGTTAGATTAGGGTATGTCTTTAGGCGGAAATTGAGAACAAGGGATGCAGCCATAACAAGTTATTTTTGTTTGGTCAGGGCGTGAGTTGGGGCGGGTAGTCTATGATCTTTTTTCTATGTGTTTGGCCAAGTAGGGTTCTCAATCAGAGGCAGGTGTCGTTCGTTGTCTCTGATTGAGAATCATACTTAGGTAGCATTTTCCCACCTGTGTTTTGATTATTTTCTGTTTATTGTTTACAGCCGCAAACAACTTTTCTCTTTTAATTGGATATTGTTTTCATCCAGCTCCTGTGAAAAGTTTGGATTCATCATGTGTGATGACCATTGAATGAAAGATGTCAGTGGCTGAGTAGAAACCTACAGTGCCTTGCAGAATTATTCATCACCCTTGGCATTTTTCCTATTTTGTTGCATTACAACCTGTAATTTAAATGGATTTTTATTTTTATTCCATGTAATGGACATACACAAAATAGTCCAAAATGGTGAAATGAAATAAATTACTTGTTTACAAAAAAAACGATGTATTCACCCTCTTCGCTATGAAGCCCCTAAATAAGGTCTGGTGCTACCAATTACCTTCAGAAGTCACATAATTAGCTAAAGTCCACCTGTGTGCAATGATATGTGACATGATATCAGTGTATTCAGTGGGGCAAAAAAGTATTCTTTATACTTTTTTTTTTTAGTATAAGTTCTCCCACTTAAAAAGATGAGAGAGGCCTGTAATTTTCATCATAGGTACACTTCGACTTTGACAGACAAAATGAGAAAAACAAATCCAGAAAATCACATTGTTGGATTTTTAATGAATTTATTTGCTAATTATGGTGGAAAATAAGTATTTGGTCAATAACAAAAGTTTATCTCAATACTTTGTTATATACCCTTTGTTGGCAATGACAGAGGTCAAACGTTTTCTGTAAGTCTTCACAAGGTTTTCACACACTGTTGCTGGTATTTTGGCCCATTCCTCCATGCAGATCTCCTCTAGAGCAGTGATGTTTTGGGGCTGTTGCGGGGCAACACGGACTTTCAACTCCCTCCAAAGATTTTCTATGGGATTTTTTTTTCTCGTTTTGTCTGTCATAGTTGAAGTGTACCTATGATGAAATTTACAGGCCTCTCTCATCTTTTTAAGTGGGAGAACTTGCCCAATTGGTGGCTGACTAAATACTTTTTTGCCCCACTGTATATGCACCTGTTCTGAAAGGCCAACAGAGTCTGCAACACCACTAAGTAAGGGGAACCACCATGAAGACCAAGGAGCTCTCCAAACAGGTCAGGGACAAAGTTGTAGAGAAGAATCAAAGTATCTCTCTTTTTCAAACAAGCATTGCAGAGCTGGCTACAATTTCAATTTCTTCACCCTGAAAAGATAGAACAAGTATTATGGCTGAACTCAAATGTGCTGGTTGATAAAATACCTGTATATATGTTTGAAAATGGTATTTTGTTCTTAAATGATATTGTACATTGGAATGGTAGAGTTATGGCCTTCATGGAGTTCAGAATTGTACAGGAAGGTCTGCTCAATCCAAGAGTACAACCAATTGATTATAGCCTTACCCCAAAAATGCAGGAGGCAGGAGGCAGTGGGAGGAGGTGGTGGCTGAATTTAAATAGCACATCTAGGAAAGTATACCAGTTTCATTTGAGGACCAGGATGTTGACAACTGTGCCATACAGATTGCAAAATAGTTGGGAAGAGAATTTTGATGTACTGATTCCATGGTACAGGGTGTATGAGTTGATACTTTAAAAAAATGTTTAATTCAAGATGTCGTAACAGTCTTTGCCCTGTTGTGTCCCTTGTATATATCGTTTTACATATTTTTCGTCACCTATCCTTTAAAATATTTTGCTAAACCTCAACATCTAAATACTCTCCTGCAACCCGCCTCACCCAATGTGGCGAGGATCTGCTTTTTTTCCCTAAAGTATTTATATTTCCTTTGGATCTGGAATCCCTCAACTGAAGCTAGCCAGCAAACTACCAGCTATCAGTCAGCAAACACATTGCCAGCGGTCATCAGCTAACCTTCAGCTCGGAAAGCTCTCGCTAGTTCGAACAACGTGACTCCAACCAGAGCATAACGGACCTGTTATTTTTATCTCCGGATACCTACCGCAAACTGAACATTTTCATCTGGATGTTCACAACTAGCTAACCTCAATCCCGGATGACTACTCCTGGCTAGGATACAGAATCAATAGACCATTTATTTTGGTTTTACCCTCAGGTAGCCTGTTTCTGGTCTCCGTTCTAGAATGGCTGAAAATGCATTGATCTAAAATTGACCCTATAAATAGTACTGTAGGAGATCTGGAGAGACCGGGTCAGTCAATTACTAATACTCTTAGTAAAAGTATTTATCTTCAACTCTGTGGAATCCATGTGGATTCTATTCGATTAGATGGATTGAAATTGAATGTTAAACATCACAGCATAGTTGAAGATATGTGTTGCGTAGAAACCCGAAGTGGGTGGCCAGCAGAGATAGATGGTATGGGCTGAGCAAAGCAGAGGGTTGGGATGTGGAATTGGAGACAAGTCACTGTGCGGGAGATAGAATGATAAAGATAAAAGTCTAATTAAAACATAATAATAAATAAAAAAGTATGTTTGAATGACACTGATGGACAGTGTTTTTACAACTGATGCCGTGTTGCCTGAGGCTGATGTCGTGCAGGTGTTTGTACACATGCATATACACACACACTCATTCAAATAAACACATACAGGAACACATACAGGAACACACACACATGTAATAGTGCCAGACATGCACACAAACATATACAGTTGGCATTGCTGTTATTATTTTAGTTGTCCTTCAAATCAAATTGATTTATATATATATATATACATCAGCTGATATCTCAAAGTGCTGTACAGAAAGCCTAAAACCCCAGCCTAAAACCCCAAACAGCAAGCAATGCAGGTGTAGAAGCACGGTGGCTTGGAAAAACTCCCTAGAAAGGCCGAAACCTAGAGAGGAACCAGGCTATGAGGGGTGAACAGTCCTCTTCTGGCTGTGCCAGGTGGAGATTATAACAGAACATGGACAAGATGTTCAAATGTTCATAAATGACCAGCATGGTCAAATAATAATAATCATGTCCTAATGTCCTTTGTTTTAAATGTATGAATTATTTTTTATTTTTTGCAATGTTGTTTGCTGTTTTCTTCTGTCTTTTTTCATTTTTCTCTTTTGTTCATTTTTCTTGGTTGTTGGTGCATTGTGGGGTTCTTGGGGGTGGGAAATAGAATTGTATTTTCTTTTTTTCTTACTTCTTGGAGGGGGGACTGTGGGAGGGGTCTCGAATGGTTGAGGGACAGTTTTGGGGGAACTGTGGAGTGATCTTGGAGGGTTCGGGTTCACATTTCTGGCCTGGTGGGAGATCTGTGAATGCGCCCTTAAGCAGGGCATTGACCCTGGATGCTTCTATGTGTCGCTCTAATTGGGAGTCTGTTGTATGACTGGTATGATGTCGTTGAGTGGCTTCACTGCAACAATATTGTATGTTTTGGATATTCAATAAAATAAAATAAATGTAAAGGTTGTGGAGAAGTACAGAGCAGGGTTGGGTTATAAAAAAATATCAGAAACTTTGAACGTCCCACGGAGCACCATTAAATCCAATCTAAAAAATTTGAAAGACTATGGCACCACAACAAACATGCCAAAAGAGGGCTGCCCACCAAAACTCACGGACCAGGCAAGGAGGGTATTAATCAGAGAGGAAACAGAGAAACCAAAGATATCCCTGAAGGAGCTGCAAAGTTTGAGCAGAGATTGGAGAATCTGTCCATAGGACCACTAAGCCGTACACTCCACAGAGCTGGGCTTTACGGAAGAGTGACCAGAAAAAAGCCATTGCTTAATTAAAGAAAAAAATAAACAAACATGTTTGGTGTTCGCCAAAAGACATGTGGGAGACTCCCCAAACATATGAATGAAGGTACTCTGGTCAGATGACACTAAAATTGAACTTTTTGTCCATCAAGGAAAACGCTATGTATGGTGCAAACCCAACACCTCTCAACACCCCGAGAACAACATACCCACAGTGAAGCATGGAGCACAGCATCATGCTGTGGGGATGTTTTTCATCAGCAGGGACTGGGAAACTTTTCAGAATTGAAGGAATGATGGATGGTGCTAAATAAAGGGAATTCTTGAGATAAACCTGTTTCAGTCTTCCAGAGATTTGAGACTGGGACGAAGGTTCACCTTCCAGCAGGACAATGACCCTAAGCATACTCGAGTGGTTTAAAAATTGTTCACGCTACCACGTTCCCCTAGGGCACCCCCCCCACGCTCAACTCAAAAGATGGCGCACAGAATGCAAAAATATTCTTAGAAATATTTAACCTCCACACATTAACAAGTCCAATAGCTCAAATGAAAGATAAACACCTTGTTCATCTACCCAGCAAGTCAGATTTCTAAAATGTGTTACGGCAAAAACATAGCACATATTTATGTCAAACCACCACCAAAGACACAGCTAATTTAAATAGCCATTTTGTCAAACAAAAGATGCAATCACAAAAGCAGGATTAAAAGAAAAATAATTCACTAACCTTTTGACTATCTTCATCAGATGACAGTAATAGGACATGCTACACAGTACATTTATGTTTTTTTTCAATAATATGCCATTTATATCCATAAATCTCTGTTTGCATTGATGCCATGTTCAAAAAATGCTACAAAAATGTCAGGAGAAATTATGATAACTCCGCCAGATAACAGCAATACACATCATAAACTTTGACTAAATATACATGTTCTACATATAGTTAGAAAGATACACTCCTTTTTAATGCAATCACTTTGTCACATTTCTTTTTAACGTTACAGAAATTGTTCATTTTTCAATAATCTGAGACGGCGCTCAGACATTAGCAATATTTCTCCGCTATGTTGGAGTCAACAGAAACACAAAATTACCACAAATATTCCCTTACCTTTGATGGTCTTCGATCATAAGTCGTGGAAGGAGTCATACTTACCAAAAACAGCGTTTGGTTTTCAAGTCTGTGTCTTTGTGTCATCAAACGCGACAAATTCCGGCTGAAATGCAGCAAAAATTTGAGGGGTTGCGCATCAAAACTTCAAAATGACATATTATATTTCGACTAAACTGGTCAAACTAAGTGCAGAATCAAGCTTTAGGATGTTCTAAACGTGCAAAACAATTCGCAACTTGAACAGACAAACTGGCATCATGTAGTGATTCCTGGAACAAAGGCCACACCAGGCGCAACGCGCGCATGAGAGTGCATATAATTTCACGTGACACCAAGGTTTTTGCCCGCTAAAGGGTGAAAGACCGCTGGATTTTCACAATGAAACACCCTATTGAAAGAAGACATCTAGCCGAAGACATAGAAACTGTTCCTAGATCCGTAGCTGGTAGGGAAGGGTGGGGGCGATGACGTCAAAGTTGGCCCAACTTTCCTGATGAGAGAGATCGTTTTGGAGAATGGCTGCCCTGTGAGTTCTGCTTTATATACATACATAATTCGAACGGTTTTAGAAGCTTTAGAGTGTTTTATATTCAATAATAATTATTATATGCATATATTAGCAATTTTGGACATATTTTTTTCTGTTTACTATGGGCACGCATTTCCTCCAAAGGGGGCAGTATTGTGCATAGCCTTAACAGGTTTTTTAAGGGGAAACATTGAAATGTCTTGGAATGGCTTAGTCAAAGCCCAGACCTCCTTCCAATTGAGAATCTGTGGTATGACTTAAATATTGCTGTACACCAGCGGAATGAATCCAACTTGAAGGAGCTGGAGCAGTTTTGCCTTGAAGAATGTGCAAAAATCTCAGTGGTTAGATGTGCCAAGCTTATAGAGACATACCCCAAGAGACTTGCAGCTGTAATTACTGCAAAATGCGTCTCTACAAAGTATTGACTTTGGGGGTGGTGATGAATAGTTATGCACGCTCTTGTGTTCTGTTTTTTTTTCTTATTTCTTGTTTGTTTCACCCAAAAAATATTTTGCATCTTTAAAGTGGTAGACATGTTGTGTAAATCAAATGATACAAACCCCCAAGAATCCATTTTAATTCCAGGTTTTAAGGCAAAATAGGAAAAATGTGAATGGGGTGAATACTTTCGTAAGCCACTGTATTTAGAAAAACATCAAGTTGTTAAAAAAAGATTGTTTTGTTAAATAAATAATCTCCCACTGTCCTCCCACTGAATTCACTGTCTGTGGTGCTGAATTTGATGTTAATATTTGGGTGTTTGTTTAACTTTACAATTCTTCAAAGTCAACATACAACTTATTAATTCACCTGACTCTTTCTGCTAATGCCAGCTGTTTTGCCCATAATTCCCGCTGTCAAAATAGCAACATTATTTCTGACACATCCACAATGCAAAAGTTTTACATTTGCATTCGTGGAAGATGCTCTTCTGTAGCTGTTGGGTGTTGCCCTTCTCATTGAGTCATCAACGGAAGCAAGCTGCTGAAGGTGAATGTGATGGGCCGAATTTAATGCTCCATTAAGCAAATTGATCCTCTCAATTGACCATCACTCTCATAATGAGCGGGAGTCTTTATAAATCTCTGGAAAAACATCAGACTAACGTTTGGAGAGCTAAAAATAATGTCTGAGTGAAAGCTTAAAGAAATGCCCGGGATGGGACCGCCGCAAATGATGCATGAAGGCAGCTAGCTAATGGTTGCCTTGGCGACACACTGGACAAATCACTTTTAAGTCACCTGTTATCTCTTCTTAGAGAGTTGTAAATGAGAAACGATAATCTTATTATTCAATCTGAGCGTTACATGCAGCAACAATGTTATTCTACTCTACCAGATTATTTTTTCAAGACAACTGAGGCTTAAGTAGATAATACTGCGGTCAAACACTGCATATGAGTAAATTGAGTTTGATTCCCTTGTTCGACACATAGATCCTAGATGATGCCCAGAATGGCGGGACATGCTTGAGTCTCCCCAGGAACAGCCTGGTAAACCCCATGATATGGGGGAATTCATTTTGTCAGAGCATAATTGAAAGTATTGGTCCTTCTCACATCTGCTTGGATTACGATGATGCATTATCAGCTGTGACTGCTGTTTACAAGGCATTTATCAGCACATGTCGACATGATGTGATGAATTCCATCACATTAATCACTGATTGGCACTGCCATGTCACAGCTGAGGGAATGCCGACTTGGACAGGAAGCATGCTGAAAAACTGGTAATATCCTTCATTAGAGATTGTACATACACAGATTAGCCCTTAAATATATCATTGTTAGGCCAGTAGTGAGATTGACTTTGTCTTAAATTGAATAAACCATGATGAAATGGGGAGTATAAAGATAACTAGGGCAGGATTGTGGAATTGTATACATGGTTGGGTATGTACACCATAATAAATAATTCCAACATTGTATCAATTAGCCTATTCCAGGCCCTCAGTTTCGTGCACCAGTGAGCTTGGGACAGACAGCTGTTTTTGCGCAAGGGAAAGTGATCAGGTATTTTATGATGTTTCCACTAGATATATGGGATCATCAGATCATAATATTTACAGTTGAAGTCGGAAGTTTACATACGTTTAGCCAAATACGTTAACTCAGTTTATCACAATTCCTGACATTTAATCCCAGTAAAAATTCCCTGTTTTAGGATCACCATTTTATTTTAAGAATGTGAAATGTCAGAATAATAGAAGAGAGAATGATTTATTTATTTATTTTATATCCATTTCAGCTTTTATTTCTTTCATCACATTCCCAGTGGGTCAGAAGTTTACAAATACTCAATTAGTATTTAGTAGCATTACCTTTAAATTATTTAACTTGGGTCAAACGTTTCGGGTAGCCTTCCACTAGCATCCCACAATAAGTTGAGTGAATTTTGGCCCATTCCTCCTGACAGAGCTGGTGTAACTGAGTCAGGTTTGTAGGCCTCCTTGCTCGCACATGCTTTTTCAGTTCTGCCCACACATTTTCTATAGGATTGAGGTCAGGGCTTTATGATGGCCACTCTAATACCTTCACTTTGCTGTCCTTAAGCCATTTTGCCACAACTTTGGAAGTATGCTTGGGGTCATTGTCCATTTGGAAGACCCATTTGCGACCAAGCTTTAACTGATGTCTTGAAATGTTGCTTCAATATATCCACATAATTTTCCTTCCTTGTGATGCCATCTATTTTGTGAAGTGCACTAGTCCCTCCTGCAGCAAAGCACCCCCACAACATGATGCTGCCACCCCGATACTTAAACGGGTTGGGATGGTGTTTTTCGTCTTGCAATCCTCCCCCTTTTTCCTCCAGATGGTCATTATGGCCAGAGAGAATAAAGTAGACGGCACGGGTCAAAGTTTTGATTTATGACCATGTGTCCATGATGATGTGTACATGTCCAAATATGGGCCTCCGGCCAGGCCATCCTGTTCCTGTGGTCACGTGTTAGAGGGTGTGTTATTTTATATCTATATTGCATCCTTTGAAGTAGTCATGCTGATTGATGTCTAGGGACCTGGTTGAACTGGGGGGGTTCAGTGTTTGAACTTTTGAACGTGTATGGCCCCCACCCCCAGAATATTAAACATAAAAATATGTCTCCTAGGCCAATCCTCGGGGTGCTCTGCAGCTCATGTCATGAACCCAATGACAAAAGCCTGGAGGATGTTTTGCGTGAGGCTCCAGAATGTTTTAAATGAGTTTTGGGTACGAGTGAGGGACATATGTCTTACATATTCCAACCTGAGGAATCTATGGTTAAGATATTCACAGACAGCGGCCCCAAACCCCTTTATCGGGCAGAACCCGAGAGTTTGTCTCCAGCGCTTAAGGATGAGAGAATGGCTTAAAATAAGACTCGCGCTATGTCAAATTGAACAGGCCCTGAGTGCTTCAAGTCTACCCGGATATGCGTTGGAAGAACTGGTCTGCGGACAAAGTGATCTGATGGCCCTAAGAATCGCTTCGATTTGTGGAGATAGGAGGAGTCTGAAAGAAAATAATACATACAAAATAGGTTATTAAATATAAAAATAGGTTAGATACATAAAATGTCAAATACATTTCAGGTATAATATTATATATTAACAATACATAGTTAAAATACCTCTGCTTTTTTGGCGGTGGCTGTTCTCCCGAATCGCAGAAACCGGGGGGGTGTGAGTTTTTTCATCTAGTGTTCCCGATTCTGCAGGGCCGGTCTCCAGGCAGTCTGAAAAAACATTATTTGACATTGTTTTAACATATTATATCAAAAGAGGTATAACTAATAACAAATGTATAATGGTCTCATACCATCTCCATAGAGAATCCGTACATTTTCTGCCCAGTAGTACTTTTCTGGAGGGGTGGATTCTGAGCAATGTACTAGAGCCTGTGTTGTGTGTTGCTTGTTTGGGTCTGGAATATGTAGTGAGGGGGTGGAGGTTCCCGGGGGAGTTGTCGGTGTGCTGGAAAATACATTAGTGCAGAACGGAAGAATTGCATCCAAGTCACCTGTTGTGTCAGTTGTCCATAACGAAGCCTTTATCATTCTTGGCTGTATGTCGGCTGTAAATACAAAAAATAGTACACACTATTTGTTTTTTTAATATATAAATATTCTTGGGTATGTGATTAATTATATGGACTTACCGCAAAAATATTCTGATGGCGATTGGCTGCCGGGGTTTTGAGACTGAGAATCATCGTCTAACTCATGGTGTTCCAGATCCGTTAAACCTCTTAAAAGCTGCGTAAATGTTGGGGAGCCTAACAAACGTTAGATAATATTAACAGTTATACGATATATATACACTTTAAATTATATGGGCATTTGGCCTGAAAAACACAAATAACTCGTGTTTAATATTACAATAATATCACGATAATATTCAAACAAAACTTAAAATATATTTTTCACTTACTCACCTCCAGAAATATCTATTCGTTCAGAGTATCAAAGTCGTTCAAATATCCAAGTCTTCAGAGTGCCCACTTTTCATTTTTTTTAAAAAATATACTTGGGTATGTGATTATTTGGCCTTACTCCTAAAATTGATCGCTTCCCAATCACTTATGTCCAGTAGCCTTCAGAAATATCCCTTAGGAGAGATTCACTTATTCACATCTCTTTTTCAATCTGTCCTGGCAGCTAAATATTCGGGGCTGTGGGAGCTGTGCTAACATAGTGTTAAAATATATGCTCCGCGTTCTGTCCCTAACTAGCGAAAGTACGGAATGAGGGCCGTGTGGTATTTTTTCGGGAGATATCAGGTATGCAACCCCCTGTATATTTGGTTTAGAGAACAAAGGCGGTGAATTCAAACAACATGGGGGGTGTTGAGACATTCTGTCTACAACCGGGGTGGGGGGCACCGGGCGCTGATTAGAGATATCAATGTTTAACCCCGGGCGGTCGGCAGATATCTGGACATGCCGTATGCATGATAGTTCAAACATTGGTTTCAAACGATTTTCTACAGATAGAATGCTTGGGTCCCATGTTGAACACACACACCCCCTTTTGTTTTTGAAACGCACACACACTCCTGCTGCTCCGTCACACGCACACTCACGCACGCCCCCTGATTTTCCGTGTCTTTTTCCTTCGCGACAGAGCGGGGTGATGATGTAAAATACATTTTTCCATCGTTAAAGGGTGAGATACAGTTTTTAAATTCCTTTTATTGAATTCCATAATATTTCACGCAACCTCCCCCTTTTTGGGGGGATTTAATTACCAAATGTGACTAATTTTAAACATGCATCACGAGTGTTTTATGAAAAAACCTTGGAGGCCTGCAGTTGTACATTATTACAAACTTTAATAACCAGTAATGTTTATAACATACCATTGTAGGAAAGACTATAAAATAATACATGTTTTTTTTCAGACATTTTCTCTGCGACAAGACCCTGGCGTGAGAGAAAAGACAGCTTGCTCGACTATGCATATAATTGGCAGCTTTGGAAAGAAAACACTCTGACGTTTTCAAAACTGCAAAGATATTATCTGTGAGTGGCACAGAACTCATGCTACAGGCGAAACCAAGATGAAACCTCAAACCGGAAATGAGCAGAATTTTTGAGGCTCTCTTTTTCCATCGTCTCCTTATATGGCTGTCAATGTGCCATGAAGGAGCCTATGCTCTCTGCCGTTCGTCCAAGGTGTCTGCAGCATTCCAATTTGTAAGTCGCTCTGGATAAGAGCGTCTGCTAAATGACTTAAATGTAAATGTAAATGTGACGTATTTGTAGGCATATCATTGGAAGATTGGCCATAAGAGACTACATTTGCCAGGGGTCCGCCCGGTGTCCTTTGTCTAAATTGGTGCGTAATTTTCAGCTGCAAGCATTTTCCCATGGGATACAGAGGGGAAAGCACACTTCCACGAATGATATATCTTTGAAGAGATATGTAGAAAAACACCTTGAGGATTGATTCTAAACAACGTTTGCCATGTTTCAGTCGATATTATGGAGTTATTTTGGAAAAAGTTTGGCGTTTTTATAACTGAATTGGGTAGCCAAACATAATGCAGAAAATGGACCGATTTCTCCTGCACAGATAATCTTTCAGGAAAAACTGAACATTTGCTATCTAACTGAGAGTCTCCTCATTGAAAACATCCGAAGTTCTTCAAAGGTAAATTATTTATTTGAATGTTTTTCTGGTTTTTGTGAAAATGTTGCCTGCTGATACTAACGCTAAATGCTAATGCTAAATGCTAACGCTAAATGCTAAATGCTAGTTTTGCTATGGTTGAGAAGCATATTTTTGAAAATCTGAGATGACAGTGTTGTTAACAAAAGGCTAAGCTTGAGAGCTAGCATATTGATTTCATTTCATTTGCGATTTTCATGTATAGTTAACGTTGCGTTATGGTAATGAGCTTGAGGCTGTATTCACGATCCCGGATCCGGGATGGCTTGCCGCAAGAAGTTAACCGTAGATTCCTCAGGTTGGAATATGTAAGACATATGTCCCTCACTCGTACCCAAAACTCCTTTAAAACATTCTGGAGCCTCACGCAAAACATCCTCCAGGCGTGTGTCATTGGGTTCATGACATGAGCTGCAGAGCACCCCGAGAATTGGCCTAGGAGACATATTTTTATGTTTAATATTCTGGGCTTTATTTTAAAAATCGCATGCCTTGTTCTGGACATTTATTTATAATGCGTCTACCACAGCCAATACCCCGGACATTCCTGCTTCATCAGATAACAACCAGAAGGGCAATAGAACTGGGGGTGGGGGCCATACACGTTCAAAAGTTCAAACACTGAACCCCCCCAGTTCAACCAGGTCCCTAGACATCAATCAGCATGACTACTTCAAAGGATGCAATATAGATATAAAATAACACACCCTCTAATACATGACCACAGGAACAGGATGGCCTGGCCGGAGGCCCGTATTTGGACATGTACACGTCATCATGGACACAGTGTCATAAATCAAAACTTTGACCCGTGCCGTCTACTTTATTCTCTCTATGGCCAAACAGTTCTATTTTTGTTTCATCAGACCAGAGGACATTTCTCCAAAAAGTACGATCTTTGTCCCCATGTGCAGTTGCAAACCGTAGTCTGGCTTTTTTATGGCGGTTATGGAGCAGTGGCTTTTTCCTTGCTGAGCGGCCTTTCAGGTTATGTCGATTATAGGACTCATTTTACTGTGGATATAGATACTTTTGTACCTGTTTCTTCCAGCATCTTCACAAGGTCCTTTGCTGTTGTTCTGGGATTGATTAGCATTTTTCGCAAAGTACGTTCATCTCTAGGAGACAGAACGCGTCTCCTTCCTGAGCGGTATGATGGCTGTGTGGTCCAATGGTGTTTATATTTGCGTACTATTGTTTGTACTGATGAACGTGGTACCTTCAGGCATTTGTAATTTGCTCCCAAAGATGAACCAAACTTGTGGAGGTCTACCATTGCTTTTCTGAGGTCTTGGCTGATTTAATTTGATTTTTTTTCCCATGATGTCAAGCAAAGAGGCACTTAGTTTGAAGGTAGGCCTTGAAATACATCCAGAGGTACACCTCCAATTGACAAAAATTATGTCAATTAGCCTATCAGAAGCTTCGAAAGCCATGACATCATTTTATTGAATTTTCCAAGGTGTTTAAAGGCACAGTCAATTTAGTGTATGTAAACTTCTGACCCACTGAAATTGAAATATAGTAATATGTATGTGAAATAACCTGTCTGTAAACAATTGTTGGAAAATGACTTGTGTCATGCACAAAGTAGATGTCCTAACCGCCAAAACTATAGTTTGTTAAGAACGGCCTTGAAGTGGTCACCCTCCATTACCACCCCCGAGGTGGAAATGCGATAACCCAGGAAGGAAACGGCGTACAGGTCATGCTCCAGCAGTCGCCCAAGAACCTTGCGCACCAGAGACCCATGCATGACGCGTGTAGCAGAGTAGATCAAGATGTCGTCAATATACACCACTACACCCTGTCCGTGCAGGTCTCTGAGAATCTCATCAACGAAGGATTGAAAGATGGCTGGAGCATTCTTTAACCCGTACGGCATGACGAGGTACTCAAAATGACCAGATGTGGTACTAAACGCGGTTTCCACTCATCTCCCTCCAGAATATGCACCAGATTATACGCGCAGAACCACCAGTCGCGAAGTGAAGTTTGTCCCTTGGGATTTCATCTGGGATTCCTACACGAGAGAAGAGCTGAACAAGAGCACTGATTATTTTTGGAGTGGTTATGGAACGGAGTAGGAAGGCTTCTGGGAACCGGGTGGCATAGTCACAGATCACCAATATATACTTGTAACCTGCGCTACTCTTCTCCAAGGGTCCAACAATGTCCATTGCAATTCTCTTGAATGGGGTAGAGATAACTGGCAGTGAACATAGAGGAGCCCGGTCAGACCTACAGACAGCACTGGTTTTCTGGCACTTGGGGCATGATTTGCAGTAGGTTTGTACATCAGTATACAGGGCGGGCCAAAAGAAACGGGAGGTTTTATGTTGCCCTAGTTGACCTGCCCATGGAACTGTATGTGCAAGGTGGAGAACAAGTGGTCTACAGGTAGATGGCACCACCAACTTCCTGCTATCTGCCTCTGACCCAAGGTAGAGTATGTGGTTGTCTACTGTGTAAATCCCCCCAAGTGAAGATTGACTGTCCCCAGCTAAGGCCTTGTCAAACAAACATTTCAAGGTTGCATCAGACTTCTGCAGTGTAGTAAAATTTTGCGGAACACCCCATTGCACCTCTAACCCAGACACATCAGCAACAGGTACAGTTGTTCCCACATACTTCTCAAGACGCCGCTGGCGGCGTGACTTTCTGGGTCCTTTGGTTCCCCCCTCGCACAGACTATCACACAAGTCAGGCAGAGGTTGTAAACCAGCTTTGGCCTGGGCACGAGTGACAACTGAACATGACACCTAAACATCAGACTGGCAAACTGGCTGCTCATATAGCTGACCCCCCACACTTTCCAACAGATCAGAGAGTACAGGCACATCCATCCCCAAAATCATCTCAAAAGATAGCTTCTGCATTACCCCAACTTTGAGGAGGTATTTCTGACCCTGAATCTCCACTGTGAGTTCAGCTGTGGGCTGCTGTGACTGGTCACCATGGACACATTGGATCAGTGTCTGGTGACCGTAATCAATGTCATTAACAGGTACATTACATTTTCTGATCAACGCCAGGGAACTGCCGGTGTCAATCATTGCAGTAAGACTTTTACCATTCACTTTTACAGGTACCAAGCCTGACCCTTCCCAAGTCTGTCTATTCTGAACACCATCCCCCTATCTGGGTACATAACATTAACCTGAGAGCTTGGATTTACGTTGCGGACACATTGAAGCTTTGTGCCCCTGCTGCCGGCAGTAAAAACAGGTCAGACCCCTCCCATCAGAGCAAACTGCATGATCCCTTACCTCCCTCCTCCCAGACACATAACCCCCAGAGTTACCTCCACCCTCTCTGGTGTCACTGATGTCCCTTGTGTCTCTGAGACGACTTGGAGCGGGTGCTGCAGGTCATGGTGGGCCCGCTATACGTGCATTAAGGTACTGCAGTGCAAGCTTGGCTGCCATAAGCCCGTCCTTGGGCTCTGGTTTGAATGTTGTGTGGTAGAACTTGTAGAAGTTGCTCTAGGATGAAGACCTCACCGATTTCGTCCTGTGTCTTCTCCTCCGGTCGAACCCATCGTCGGTAGAGACCCTTAAGGCGGTGGTACGTCTCTGTCGGCGACTCACCCAATGGCGTCGATGCAGCTCTGAAGCGTTGATGGTAGGTCTCTGGGGAGATGTCGAACTTCACCCGCTGCGCCTTCTTCACGCTCTTGTAGACGTTGGACAGCCCCTCATCCATTGCTGTGTAAGCCTCTAAGGCCTACCCCGTGAGCAATGGGACAAGCCTGCAGGCCCACTCTACCTCCGGCCACTGCCACGCCTTGGCCATGCGTTCAAACCTCAGCAGGTAGTTTTCAATGTCCTCCACCTGCTGGTATGAGGGCATCTTTGGCTCCTTCCTCAGGAATGCTGAAAGATGGACGTTAACACTGCTGGACTGGTCTCCTGGTGCTGGGGTTGGCCTCATTACTGCTTGAGGAGCCTTTGTCGTCCGGGTGTTGGCAGACCCAATCTTGAGCTCTCATCGATGAGTTCCGCTTGGTGAGGAGCTGTGAGGACAGATTGGCGTAGACCCCGTAACTCCTGCTTGAGGTCTTCGTCCATCCTCTCAAGGCAGGTGAACAGTTTCTGGAAAAGGGCTACCATTGTTGGGTGTGGTTCTGGTCCCCGAACTGCTCCTTCAGTCAGCTGGTCTTTTCTGGCTGTATCTGCTGGTTCAACCGGTAGCTCAAACGGTTCTGGTTGTGTGTGGCCCCTTGGTCGGGCTCCTAGTTTCTCATACTTGACCTCTTCTTCACCAGACGAGTCCATGGTATTTTACCCCGGTTCAACTTCAGGTAGACAGTTGATGCTGCTGCTGAGAACGCAATCCTGTACGCATTCCTTTACCTCTCTTGTTGGAATTCACTGATTTGCGGTGCGCCATCCCACCACTGCCACCATATGTCACGTAGAGTAGGCCAGAAGGCTATACTGGAAAACCTAACCTCTATCAAAATAAAAAGATGGCGGAGCCGCAAATGTTCTTCTGTGCAAGGGTGTTTATTTACAAAGTGATTCCGGAACAAAAACAACAGTACTACCATCAAACATATACCTTATGGGACAGCTAAAAACAATGCTGCCCCATTCACAGCTCAATCCAAAATGGCCTCTCCATGAACTGAAAGAGATGCTCCTTTTCTAGGGCTAGCCCCTCCCCTCAGAACAATTAACACCAATCAATTACCTTATCAAACCTACATTTTCCATTAACTAAACATACCAAAGTATATACATTGCAACATGTTTATGAAACAATATCACAACATAACATTTACAAAATTACATCACTACTGACAGTGTCTTTCAATATGAACATTTACATTAATGAGCCATTTGGGACAGGCACTACAAAGTCAGCCCAATTCCCTTAGCTCGGGTCCTTATCCAGCATACCCGGAAGCTACAGAGATAGAGAGGAACAGAACAAACAAACAAACAAAGCGCTCATCCAGAACATAGATACAGTGGGGCAAAAAAGTATTTAGTCAGCCACCAATTGTTCTCCCACTTAAAAAGATGAGAGAGGCCTGTAATTTTCATCATAGATACACTTCAACTATGACAGACAAAATGAGAAGAAAAAAAATCCAGAAAATCACATTGTAGGATTTTTTATGAATCTAGCGGGCTGAAATTGATCGCTACATAAATAGTCATATTAAACATTCATTAAAACACAAGTGTCTCACATGTTTCGAAAGCCTAGAATCTTGCTAATCCAACTGTGTTGTCAGATTTAAAAAAGGATTTACTGCGAAAGAATACGATGCGATTATCTGAGCATAGAGCCCCATAATTTCTTTTTTTTAAACTAGCACAGGCGTAACATAATCACAAACTGCATTAAAATAAATTGTTTACCTTTGACGATCTTCCTCTGTTTGCAATTCCAATGCTCATTGTTACACAATGTATGATCTTTTGTTTGATAAAATCCGTTTTTATAGTCTAACACGAAACATTTTGTGAACCGCTTGTGTCGTGAATTCCGTCTCATTCCATTTTCGACAACACATTCCAGGTAAATAACCCACACAGAACGTGACTTTTCCAGTCATGTTTGGTTTCACTGCAATCAACTGTTTGTAACACAATCAAACCTGATGGGCCATTTCGCGGGACGTATTGACTGAAAAAAACCAGATTTGAAGACAACAAGTCATGACATCATTGTGCACAAATGATTTGCCCGCTGTTTCGTTGATTGACTGTCTTTTAACCCAATGACCACTGATCGTCTTGAAATCTAGCTGGGTAGATAGCCAATGAGTTGAGCTAAACGGCAATACGCCATGTTTATGTTTTGCAAGACCAACCCATGTAGTAAGCTCCAGCATAAAGTGAGTCATTGCTATTGAAGTTTCATACCGGAAGGAGAAGCACATATTACGCACTGCATTGTTTGGTGAACCCGCAGATTCAGCTATTTATATATCAATCGTTATGGTGACTAAGTCAGGGAAAGCTAAATCTAAGTCTAGATATACAGATGTACAGGGAGAGCTGTTGAGGAGAGTGCAGGACCACATCAATAGCCAAAGTGAAATGGAGACAGTAGATACAGCTGGACTGTTGTAATATAATAGAGACAGTAGATCTAGCTGAAATGTCAAAATATAAAAGAGACAGTAGATCTAGCAGGTAATAATAATATAATAATATATTCAACCTAATATATTCAACCTTCAACTCTCTATAATACCTGTTGATACAGGGCTCATATGTGAAACTATTCCAACTGAACATTTTCTTTCACAGTGACACTGACTCCGAATGGGAGTCTTATCCGGTGTCCTGTGTGAATTTAAGTATGCTCTCTCTAATTCCCTCTTTCTCTCTCTCGGAGGACCTGAGCCCTAGGACCATGCGTCAGGACTACCTGGCATGATGACTCGTTGCTGCCCCCAGTCCACCTGGCCTTGCCACTGTTCCAATTTCAACTATTCTGCCTGCGGCTATGGAACCCTAAACGGTTCATTTCTACTCTTGAGGTGCTGTCCTGTTGCACCCTCTACAACCACTGTGATCTCCACCCGGCACAGCCAGAAGAGGACTGGCCACCCCTCATAGCCTGGTTCCTCTCTAGGTTTCTTCCTAGGTTTTAGCCTTTCTAGGGAGTTTTTCCTAGCCACCGTGCTTCTACACCTCTATTGCTTGCTGTTTGGGGTTTTAGGCTGGGGCTATATAAATTGATTTGATTTGATAGAGGACAGAGGGTCTTCCAAATATTGAAAGTGTGTAAATAGTTACCCATGTTATTTTGTAAATGTATATATATATATATATTTTTTTTCATATATTGTTTTAATCAATAATTACTTTTTTCAACAAAAAAAAAAATCATTTTGTTTCTCAATTTTTTTGGGGGTGTGTGTTAGAATACCATTTTGGTATTTTGTATATAGTTATTTTTTTCAAAATGTATACCTTCACCAATTTGGCCACTTGGGTACATTTGGGCTACTTGTGTGGGACACCTGGGTGACTTCATGATACATGTCATGTAGCACACTCATTTTGGAAGTTATCATTCTGAAACTTTGCACAAGTACTGTTGCCCTCTTATATTTTTCACTGAAATTGTCCCCATCATCCTATCTGAATGTTTGTTTTATCTTGTTCATTTTAAAGATAATACAAAAATAAAAATAAAAAACGTATGTTTTTTCCCATTGTTTTATCTAAACCAGATCTATTGTGTTATATTCTCCTACATTCAATTCACATGTACACAAACTGCAGAGTGTTTTCTTTCAAATGGTACCAAGAATATGCATATCCTTGGTTCTGTGCCTGAGCTACAGGCTGTTAGATTTGGGTATGTCTTCAGGCGGAAATAGCACAAAGTAGAGGGAGCTGTAAGAGTTGAAGAACCAAATGCTGCCCGCGGCCAGTGATGGACTTCTACGTCACACACAGGTTATGGGTCGTACACACACACACACACACACACAGGCTGCAAAACCTGAACCTATAGGGGAGGGTCTGTGTGGGCGTCTGTCCGCGGTGGCGGTTCTGGCGTGGGACGTAGACCCCACTCTACCATAGTCTCGGCCAACTTAAGTGGCACCTTGGGAGCGGTGACCCTCGCCGCCGACCTCGGACTGGGGACCCTTGCCGCAGATCCTGAATGGACGGGAGATTCCGGCAGCACCGGACAGGCGGGAGTAGAGGGCAATTCCGGCATCTTCGGAGTGAAGGGCGATTCCGGCATCTTCGGAGTGGAGGGCGATTCCGGCAGCTCCGGAGTGAAGGGCGATTCCGGCAGCTCCAGACTGACGGGCGGCTCTGACAGGAGGGAGACTCTGGCAGCACTTGACAGGAGGGAGACTCTGGCAGCACTGGACAGGAGAGACCACCTGGAAGCGCTGGACAGGAGGGAGCACCTGGAGGGAGGAGACGGAGAGACAGCCTGGTGCATGGGGCTGCCACCGGAGGCCTGGTGCGTCGAGAAGGCACCGGAGGGACCGGACCGTGGAGGCGCACTGGAGGTCTCAAGCACCGAGCCTGCACAACCTTTCCTGGCTGAATACTTCCCGTAGCCCGGCCAGTGCGGTCTGTTCCACCCCGCCGCACTGGCCGGGCTTGTGCAGGCTCGGTGCTCGAGACCTCCAGTGCGCCTCCACAGTCTCTCCGTCTCCTCCCTCCAGGTGCTCCCTCCTGCCCAGCGCTGTGCTGGTGAACCGGGGACACCATGCGTAGGGCTGGTGCCATATACCCCAGGCCGAGGAGACGCACTGGAGACCAGATGCGCTGAGCCGGCTTCAAAGCACCTGGCTCGATGCCCACTCTAGCCCGGCCGATACGAGGCACTACGATGTTGCGCACCGGGCTATGCCTGCGCACTGGGGA
Source organism: Oncorhynchus nerka (assembly GCF_034236695.1). Taxonomy (NCBI): domain Eukaryota; kingdom Metazoa; phylum Chordata; class Actinopteri; order Salmoniformes; family Salmonidae; genus Oncorhynchus; species Oncorhynchus nerka. The sequence continues at coordinate 40,320,489 of NC_088408.1, forward strand.
CACCGTGCGCCTCACGGCATAACACGGTGCCTGCCCGGTCCACCTCTTTCCACGGTAAGCACGGGGAGTTGGCTCAGGTCTCCTACCTGACTTAGCCACACTCCCCGTCTGCCCCCCTCCCCAATACATTTTTGGGGCTGCCTCTCGTCCCTGTTGCGCTGCCGCGTTCGTGTTGCCAACTTCATTCTCCTGTAACCCTCCTCGCACTGCTCCAGAGAATTCCAGGCGGGCTCCAGCACTCTCCCTGGGTCGACCAACCACCTCTCTATTTCGTCCCATGTTGTCATCTCCTCGAGATAGCGCTGCTCCTTACCACGCTGCTTGGTCCTTGGTTGGTGGGTGATTCTGTAACGATCGTTGTTGGAATGAGACCAATACAAAACATTAAAGTGAAAGATGAAACGACAACGAAACAGTCCTGTCTGGTGAAGACACAAAACAGAAAATAATCACCCACAAAACACAGGTGGGAAAAGGCTACCTAAGTATGATTCTCAATCAGAGACAACGAACGACACCTGCCTCTGATTGAAAACCCTACTAGGCCAAACACATAGAAAAAAAGAACATAGACTACCCACCGCAACTCACGCCCTGACCAAACTAAAACAAATACATAACAAAGGAACTGAGGTTAGAACGTGACAGCGGCTTCCAAATGTGATGTAAAACTTTAATATGCCAATTGCCTTACCGCCAAGCAGCCATCAGCTTTTGGTGGGTCTTAAATATCCATACATGTGCTGCCTGAAATTGGCATTTTGACACGATTTTAAATTACTACACCTCCCACCTCAGCGCAAGCGAGCTGATGTTGGCGCAAGGGTTGGAAAATAGCAGTGCCGACTTTTAGAAGCCTAAATTGCCAATGAGCGTGCGTTTAACTCTGCCTTAACGCCAGCCAAAAATAGAGCCCTCACTGTGATCCAGAACTATTGGTTGAATATCTAGCCATTGGCATTGTCTATCCATTTTCTGGCTCTCAACACATTGGGTTTTATTTTCATGGTGATAATGGAGTCCTGCCATCTCCATGTTTTAATTGTGGCACATACTGTATAGTGTATGTGGACACCGTTCAAAGGAGTGGATTCGGCTATTTCAGCCATATCCGTTGCTGACAGGTGTATAAAATTATGCACACAGCCATGCAATATCCATAGACAGTAGAATGGCCTTACTGAAGAGCTCAGTGACTTTATATGTGGTATTGTCATTGGATGACACCTTTCCATCAAGTCGGTTCGTCAAATATCTACGCATCTAGAGCTGCCCTGGACAACTGTAAGTGCTGTTATTGTGAAGTGAAACGTCTAGAAGCAAAAACAGCTCAGCCACAAATTTGTAGGCCACACAAGCTCACAGAACAGGACCGGCGAATGCTGAAGCCCGTAAAAATCGTCTGTCCTTGATTGCAATACTCACTACCGAGTTCCAAACTGCCTCTGTAAGCAATGTCAGCACAACAACTGTTCATCAGGAGCTTCATGAAATGGATTTCCATGGCAGAGAAGCCTAATATCACCATGCGCAATGCCAAGCGTCGTCAGGAGGGGTGTAAAGGTCAGCGCTATTGGACTATGGAGCAGTGGAAACGAGCTCTCTGGAGTGATGAATCACACTTCTATCATGACTCAGGATATGACCCAGATGCAGACACAGGAGGTGAATAGTACAGTTCTCATAATATATATTTTACAAGGGGACAGGCCAAGCAGGTTGAGGGCAGGCAGAGGTCAGTAATCCAGTGCAAAGTCAATGAGGTACAGATCGGCAGGCAGGTAGGCAGGCTCAGGGTCAGGGCAGGCAGAATGGTCAGAACCGGGAAGATTAGAAAACAACAAGTAGAAAGACTCGAAAGCGGGAAAACACGCGGTAAGACTTGATGGGACAAGACAAACTGGCAACAGACAAACAGAAAACACTCATAAATACACAGGGGACAATGGGGACAAATGGGAGACACCTGGTGGGGGGTGGAGACAAGCACAAGACAGGTGAAACAGATCAGGGCATGACAACTTCATCATCTGGCAGTCCGACTGATGAATCTGAGTTTGGCAGATGCCAGGAGAACGCTACCTGCCCTGAATGCATACTGCCAACTGTAAAGTTTGGTGGAGGAGGAATAATGGTCTTGGGCTGTTTTTCATGGTTCGGGCTAGGCCCCTTAGTTCCAGTGACGGGAAACCTTAATGATAAAGCATACAATTACATTCCAGACGATTCTGTGCGTCCAACTTTGTGGCATCAGCATGACAAAGCCCCCGTGCACAAAACGATGTCTATACAGAAATGGTTTGTTAAGATCAGTGTGGAAGAACTTGACTGGCCTGCACAGAGCCCTGACCTCAACCCCATCGGACACCTTTGGGATGAATTAGAACGCCGACTGCAAGCCACGCCTAATCGCCCAACATCAGTGCCCGACCTCACTAATGCTCTTGTGGCTGAATGGAAGTCCCCGCAGCAATGTTCCAACATCTATTGGAAAGTCTTCCCAGAATAGTGGAGGATGTTATATCAGCAAAGGGGGGACCAATGCCCATGATTTTGGAATGAGATGTTCGACGAGCAGGTGTCCACATACTTTTGGTCATGTAATGTATGTTGAACATTTACAATAGATTGTGTTTTGTGCCTGAGACAGAACAGCTTGATATATTCTATGTTGGAGAACTAAAAAAGTATGCTACATTTTTTATCATTTGTGTCACAAAACAAATTAAATACAGCGTTTAATTGATAAAATATTTTTATGCGATTTGATCATCCATTTACATTATCCCGATTACATTGTTAATTGTGCATACTTTCCTTACAAGCTACCAATGGCCGACCTTCGACATCCAGCAGGTAATTTTGATTAACACCACACTAGGAAATCAAACCCAGTTCTTAAGATATTAGTAAAACCTTTTAGAAGGCATGTCAGTGCTTAAGCACCTGTGACAAATTGCATCCAAGGAGTGGCTCAGGCACGGGCGTGATTGATGTGTGAGGGCTCTGAGTGGCAACCGGGACATGAAATAGAGCCATCAATGCTCTGCTCTCCAAAAGGCTTCTTGTGTTGGGAAGTTTCCTCTGGAGAAAGACAAAATGAAGGAGACACTTCCTTCAGAAGCAGTCTTTGTTTACCAGCCGGTTTGTCTATGACACAGCTGGTGAGGCCAGGCGGTTGGTGGAAGAAAGCTAATGAGCTCAAATAGAACACTGATTTTTACTGGCAGATTGTTATTCTCATGGTCGACCATGCAAAGTCGAGCTATGGCAGATTGATCAAATGCATAAAACTTTAGAATCACTTGACTCTCTGCTGTAATGTGTGTAATCATCTAAGTTAGTTAGTGGCTATGTTCAATTCCTCTCCTATCCTGATATTTACGGACAGTGCATCTTTGGAAAATTGAGACTTTGTCTTCAATGATTGGCAAGGAGGAAACTTTAATTCCCATGAACACTTCATACCAAAGGCCACCAGCTGGTCTGTTGGCAGCCAATCAGCTGAGGACAGAGATAGGCATTGAAAAAAGGACTGCAATTTAAAGAACATTGTATAAAAGGAAGGCAAGAGAACTTTAAAATCAGGTGTGCTAAAATGTTTTAATATCCTGAGAAATGTTGTGTGAAGCCTTTTTGGAATGTTTTATAATTGTACTTTATTTGTCTGGTGACAGTGGAAGTTGGACTAATGGAAGCTCAATTCAATAAACAGTTTACCTATTTTTCATTGGAAACATGGTGAGTTTCATAACTACCTGTCGTAAAATCTGAACCTCAGCTGCACCACATGTTAAAGTATTTCTGCAACAAGTGTCTGGATAGAAAGGAACTGCTGCTTAATGTAAATAGTTTTTTAATTCTTGTGTCATGAAAGATAGATTTTATTTTATTTAACCTTTAATTTGGCAGTGAAGTCATACTGAGACTAGGGTCTCTTTTACAGATTAGCCCTGCATAAATACATCAAACATATACAATATACAGAATTACAAAACATATTAAGAAAAAGACACATTTATCAACAGAGGTATCCGATCATTACTCTGACTGTGAGGTATCATTCTCTGTGGCTGACTTGAGAAAGACATTTAATCGTCTAAACCTTCGCAAGACTCCCGGCCTAGACGGCATCCCTGGCCACTTCCTCAGAGCATGCGCAGACCAGCTGGCTGGAATGTTTACTGACATTTTCAATCCCTTCCTATCCCAGTCTGTTGTCCCCACTTGCTTAAAGATGGCCACCATTGCTCCTGTACTCAAGACAGTGAAGGTAACTGAACTCACTTCTGTCACCATGAAGTGCCTTGAGAGGCTAGTCAAGGATCATATCAACTCCACCTTACCGACAACTGAGAGCGACTGTAATTTGCATACCGCCCCAATAGATCCACAGATGACACAAAGCCATCACACTGTGTGGTTCATTGACTACAGCTCGCTCTTCAACATCTTATAGTTCATCATTAAGCTTGAGGCCCTGGGTCTGAACCCCGCCCTGTGCAACTGGGTTCTGGCTTCCTTACAGGCCGCCCCCAAGTGGTGACGGTAAGCAACAACACCTCCACTATGTTGATCCTCAACACAGGGGCCCCACAAGGGTGCATACTCAGCCCCATCCGGTACTCCCTGTTCACCCATGACTGCGAGGCCACACGTCTCCAACTCAATCATCAAGTTTGCAGACGGCACAACATTGGTAGGCCTGATTACCAACAATGACGAGACAGCCTACAGGGAGGAGGTGAGGGCCCTGGTGGAGTGGTGCCAGGAACATAACCTCTCCCTCAATGTCAACAAAATGATGGAGCTGATCGTGGACTTCAGGAGACAGCAGAGGGAGCACCCCCCCATCCAAAATCGGCAGGGCCGCAGTGGATAATGTGAAAAGCTTCAAGTTCCTCAACGTACATATCACTGACAATCTGAAATGGTCCACCCACACAGAAAGTGTGGTGAAGAAGGCGCTTAGTGCCTCTTCAACCTCAGGATACTGAATAAGTTTGGCTTGGCAATGTACCTTTTATATATCTGTGTATTGTTAGATATTACTGCCATCATTTCTCTACACCTGCAATAACATCTGCTAAATATAGAAATAATAAACCTGAGGGCACAATGGAAAACAGCATCTAGTGCAAATGCTGCTGCATGCATATAGATAATATCTAAATAATAGACATAAAAATTGCCTGGATAATTTCCTTCCTATTTACCAAAGTCAGACATGCTTTGCTTCTTTAACAGAGACCAACATTGAACTTCAACATCTTTACCATCTCAGTGACATGTTTTTTAAATGACAGTTTGTCATCAAGTCAGATACCAAGATATGAGTAAAAAGGAACTCGCTCAATTTATGTACCATTCAAATTAGTCATTACAAATTAATTACAATATTGGTTATGAGACTTGGAAAAAAAGCATGCATTTAGTTGTTTACATTTAGCACTAACTTTAGATCCAATAGTGCTAGATCCACTGCTTGAAAATCAAGATTCAAATGTGAAATGGCTTGGCCAACCGATGGAACAAATGGAATACAATACTGTATCATCTGCATACAAATTGATATATATATATATATATTAGAGGTCGACTGATTATGATTTTTCAACGCCGATACCGATACAGATTATTGGAGGACCAAAAAAGCCAATACCGATTAATCGGACGATTTTTTAAAATGTTTTATTTATTTGTAAATTAAACAATTACAACAATACTGAATGAACACTTATTTAAACTTAATATAATACATCAATAAAATCAATTTAGCCTCAAATAAATAATGAAACGTGTTCAATTTGGTTTAAATAATGCAAAAACAAAGTGTTGGAGAAGAAGGTAAAGGTGCAATATGTACTATGTAAAAAAGCTAACATTTAAGTTCCTTTCTCAGAACATGAGAACATATGAAAGCTGGTGTTTCCTTTTAACATGAGTCTTCAATATTCCCAGGTAAGAAGTTTTAGATTGTAGTTATTATAGGAATTATAGGACGATTTCCCTCTATACCATTTCTATTTCATTAACCTTTGACTATTGGATGTTCTTATAGGCACTTTAGTATTGCCAGTGTAACAGTATAGCTTCCGTCCCTCTCCTCGCTCCTCCCTGGGCTCGAACCAGGAACACAACGACAACAGCCACCCTCGAAGCAGCATTACCCATGCAGAGCAAGGGGAACAACCACTCCAAGGCTCAGAGCGAGTGACGTTTGAAACGCTATTAGCGCTCGCTAACTAGCTAGCCATTTCACTTCGGTTACACCAGCCTCATCTCGGGAGTTGATAGGCTTGAAGTCATAAACAGCGCAATGCTTGACGCACAACTAAGAGCTGCTGGCAAAACGCCCGAAAGTGCTGTTTGAATGAATGTTTAGAGCCTGCTTCTGCCTACCACCGCTCAGTCAGATACTTAGATACTTGTATGCTTGTATGCTCAGTCAGATTATATGCAACGCAGGACATGCTAGATAATATCTAGTAATAGATAATATCTAGTAATATCATCAACCATGTGTAGTTAACTAGTGATTATGATTGATTGATTGATTGATTTTTATAATAAGTTTTTTATAAGAAGTTTAATTAGCTAGCAACTTACCTTGGCTTACTGCATTCACATAACAGGCAGACGAGAGAGAGGCAGGTAGTTAACTGTAAGGTTGCAAGATTGGATCCCCGAGCTGACAAGGTGAAAATCTGTCGTTTTGACCCTGAACGAGGCAGTGGGTGGGGTTATATCCTTCCTGTTTGGCCCTGTCCGGGGGTGTCCTCGGATGGGGCCACAGTGTCTCCTGACCCCTCCTGTCTCAGCCTCCAGTATTTATGCTGCAGTAGTTTATGTGTCGGGGGGCTAGGGTCAGTTTGTTATATCTGGAGTACTTCTCCTGTCCTATTCGGTGTCCTGTGTGAATCTAAGTGTGCGTTCTCTAATTCTCTCCTTCTCTCTTTCTTTCTCTCTCTCGGAGGACCTGAGCCCTAGGACCATGCCCCAGGACTACCTGACATGATGACTCCTTGCTGTCCCCAGTCCACCTGGCCATGCTGCTGCTCCAGTTTCAACTGGCCTGGGCCCTAGGACCATGTCCCAGGACTACCTGACATGATGACTCCTTGCTGTCCCCAGTCCACCTGGCCATGCTGCTGCTCCAGTTTCAATTGTTCTGCCTTACTATTATTCAACCATGCTGGTCATTTATGAACATTTAAACATCTTGGCCACGTTCTGTTATAATCTCCACCCGGCACAGCCAGAAGAGGACTGGCCACCCCACATATGCTCTCTCTAATTCTCTCTTTCTTTCTCTCTCTCGGAGGACCTGAGCCCTAGGACCGTGCCCCAGGACTACCTGACATGATGATTCCTTGCTGTCCCCAGTCCACCTGACTGTGCTGCTGCTCCAGTTTCAACTGTTCTGCCTTATTATTATTCGACCATGCTGGTCATTTATGAACATTTGAACATCTTGGTCATGTTCTGTTATAATCTCTACCTGGCACAGCCAGAAGAGGACTGGCCACCCCACATAGCCTGGTTCCTCTCTAGGTTTCCTCCTAGGTTTTGGCCTTTCTAGGGAGTTTTTCCTAGCCACCGTGCTTTTACACCTGCATTGTTTGCTGTTTGGGGTTTTAGGCTGGGTTTCTGTACAGCACTTTGAGATATCAGCTGATGTACGAAGGGCTATATAAATACATTTGATTTGATTTGATTTGAGTTAACCCACCGTTCCTAGGCCATCATTGAAAATAAGAATGTGTTCTTAATTAACTGACTTGCCTAGTTAAATAAAGATTAAATAAAGGTGTAATAAAAAAAATACTGATTTCCGATTGTTATGAAAACTTGAAATCGGCCTTAATTAATCGGCCATTCAGATTCATCGGTCAACCTCTAACATATATATACTGTGGGGTGAACAAGTATGTGATACAATGCCGATTTTGCAGGTTTTCCTACTTACAAAGCATGTCGAGATCTGTAATTTTTATCACAGGTACACTTCAACTGTCAGAGACAAAAAATCCAGAAAATCACATTGTATGATTTTTAAGTAATTAATTTGCATTTTATTGCATGACATAAGTATTTGATCACCTACCAACCAGTACGAATTCTGGCTCTCACAGACCTGTTAGTTTTTCTTTAAGAAGCCCTCCTGTTCTCCACTCATTACCTGTATTAACTGCACCTGTTTGAACTCGTTACCTGTATAAAAGACACTTGTCCACACACTCAATCAAACAGACTCCAACCTTTCCACAATGGCCAAGACAAGAGAGCTGTGTAAGGACATCAGGGTTAAAATTGTAGACCTGCACAAGTCTGGGACGGGCTACAGGACAATAGGCAAGCAGCTTGGTGAGAAGGCACAATTATTAGATAATGGAAGAAGTTCAAGATGACGGCAATCATCTGGGGCTCCATGCAGATCTCACCTCGTGGGGCATCAATGATCATGAGGAAGGTGAGGGATCAGCCCAGAACTACACGGCAGGACCTGGTCAATGACAAGAAAGCTGGGACCACAGTCTCAAAGAAAACCATTAGTAACACATTACGCCTTCATGGATTAAAATCCTGCAGCTCACGTAAGGTCCCCCTGCTCAAGCCAGCGCATGTCCAGGCCCGTCTGAAGTTTTCCAATGACCATCTGGATGATCCAGAGGAGGAATGGGAGAAGGTCATGTGGTCTGATGAGACAAAAATATACCTTTTTTGTCTAAACTCCACTTGCCGTCTTTGGAGGAAGAAGCAGGATGAGTACAACCCCAAGAACACCATCCCAAGTGTGAAGCATGGAGGTGGAAACATCATTCTTTGGGGATGCTTTTCTGCAAAGGGGACATGACGACTGCACCGTATTGAGGGGAGGATGGATGGGGCCATGTATCGCAAAATCTTGGCCAACAACCTCCTTCCCTCAGTAAGAGCATTGAATATGGATCGTGGCTAGGTCTTCCAGCATGACAACGACCCAAAACACACAGCCAGGGCAACTAAGGAGTGGCTCCGTATGACGCATCGCAAGGCCCTGGAGTGGACTAGCCAGTCTCCAGACCTGAACCCAATAGAAAATCTTTGGAGGGAGCTGAAAGTCCGTATTGCCCAGCGACAAGGTCTGTATGGAGGCATGGGCCAAAATCCCTGCTGCAGTGTGTACAAACCTGGTCAAGAACTACAGGAAATGTATTATCTCTGTAATTGCAAACAAAGATTTCTGTACCAAATATTAGGTTCTGCTTTTCTGATGTATCAAATACTTATATCATGCAATAAAATGCTAATTAATTACTTAAAAATCATACAATGTGATTTTCTGGATTTTTGTTTTACATTCCGTCTCTCACAGTTGAAGTGTACCTATGATACAAATTACAGACCTCTACATGATTTGTAAGTAGGAAAACCTGCAAAATCGGCAGTGTATCAAATACTTGTTCTCCCCACTGTATATATATGTTTTTTTACACTACCATTCAAATGTTCAGGGTCACTTAGAAATGTCCTTGTTTTTGACAGAAAAACGCATTTTTTGTCCATTAAAATAACATCAAATTGATCAGAAATACAGTGCAGACATTGTTAATGTTGTAAATGAATGCTGATTTTTTTATTAACTTATGGCTGGGGGCAGTAATGAGTAGCTTGGATGAATAAGGTGCACAGAGGTGCCCAGAGTAAACTGCCTGCTCCTCAGTCTCAGTTGCTAATATATGCAAAGTATGAGTATATTTGGATATAAAACACTCTGAAGTTTCTAGAAATGTTTGAATGATGTCTGTGAGTATAACAGAACTCATATGGCAGGCAAAAACCTCAGAAAAAATCCAACCAGGAAGTGGGAAATCTGAGGATGGTCGATTTTCAACTCATTCCCTATTGAAGATACAGTGGGATATTGGTCATGTTGCACTTCCTGAGGCTTCCACTAGATGTCAACCGTCTTTAGAAACTTGTTTGAGGCTTCTACTGTAAAGGAGGGGCTCATAAGAGCTCTTTGAGACAGTGGTCTGGCAGAGTGCCACAGGCTCGTGACGCTCATTCACGTGAGAGGTAGCTCTCGTTCCATTGCTTTTCTACAGACAAATGAATTCTCTGGTTGGAACATTATTGAAGATTTATTTTAAAAACATCCTAAAGATTGAGTCTATATATCGTTTGACATGTTTCTACGGACTGTAACGGAACTTTTTGACATTTCGTCTGCTCCTAGTGAACGCGCTTCGTGACTTTGGATTTGTTTACAAAACGCGCTAACAAAAGTAGCTATTTGGACATAAATGATGGACATTATCGAACAAATCAAACATTTATTGTGCACTTTCACTGGCTGTTGTCATATCGATCCCATTAACGGGATCTCAGCCCTAAGAAGATTTTAATGGAATATCTACATAGGCGTACCAGAGTCCCATTATCAGCAATCATCACTCCTGTGTTCCAATGGCAGGTTGTGTTAGCTAATCCAAGTTTATAATTTTAAAAGGCCAATTGATCATTAGAAAACCCTTTTGCAATTGTTAGCAGAGCTGAAAACTGTTGTTCCGATTAAAGAAGCAATAAATTGCCAAGAAACTGAAGATCTCGTACAACGCAGTGTATTACTCCCTTCACAGAACAGAGCAAACTTGCTCCAACCAGAATAGAAAGAGGAGTGGGTGGGCCCCGGTGCACAACTGAGCAAGAGGACAAGTACATTAGAGTGTCTAGTTTTAGAAACAGATGCCTCACAAGTCCTCAACTGACAGCTTCATTAAATAGTACCCGCAAAACACCAGTCTCAACGTCAACAGTGAAGAGGCGACTCCGGGATGCTGGCATTCTAGGCAGAGTTGCAAAGAAAAAGCCATATCTCAGACTGGCCATTAAAAATAAAAGATTAAGATGGGAAAAAGAACACAGACACTGGACTTAGGAACTCTGCCTAGAAGGCCAGCATCCTGGAGTCACCTCTTCACTGTTGACGTTGAGACTGGTGTTTTGCGTGTACAATTTCATTCTCGCTCAAAAAACTCCTGTGGTTTATTTTTCAAATTGGCATGTTTTGTTTCTCAATGTCTGAGCAATGCTAGCATGGCACCCAAGAGGGTTTCTCACTTCTCTCCCAGAGGAAGAGGACCTGCCTTTTTAAATGACATACTAAGATATATAATACAGGTTTCATCGAGTTGTGAGATAGTACTTTTGCACATAACACACTGTGGCTGAGTAAAGGCACTACTCCCAATATAAGTGAACCACAAATCAATGTAGGTCTCATTATATTTGCACATCTTCGATGGTCCAACGTCCTTGTCTGTTCGTTGCTTTCCCGGGTAAGGGGCAGAAGCTCTTCGACTGCATCAGATTCACAACTGTCAGTGTCCATGTTAGCTGGGTGAACAACAAATGTAGAATTACTGATGCTAGCATTGGATGTGCTCGTGGAAGAAGAACAACTTATGTCGTCGACAGGTGCAGGTGTAGTATTGCTGTAGTACGCGGGCCTTACTTTTTTTAACCATTTATCCATTTTTGAGCAAATGGAATGAGCAGCAGCTACGTTTGGCTACATACAGAGCCTTAGTAGAATTTCCACGAGCATAACAGTTCATTTGATTGGATGTTAATTATTTGACTAGGCTACCTGAATTTGACATGGTGATGTTATTTCGCTGAACACTAGATGGTGTTATTTTATTGAAATTGAAACAAGGCTACTCATGTGAGAAAAAAACTTCTCCCAAATGTATAGCCCCATTGGAAAATATAAATGGACTGTTTGAAAATTTGAAGAAAAATAATTTATTTTAAAAAACAAATGTGAATCACATTTTTATTTGGCGTAGCCTCGACGGCATTACGCCAGTTTGGTAATACCTGGTATAGAGTACAGTTTATACATATGAGATGAGTAATGCAAAATTCAGAGATAATATTAAAGTGGCTAGTGTTTAATTTCCTTAAAGTAGCCAATGACTCCTACTCTATGTCTATAGGCAGCAGACTCTGATGTGCTGGAGATGGCTGTTTAACAGTCAGTGGTGTAGTATAAAATAAAATACAGTATATAAATATGAGATGGGTGATGCAATATGTAAACACAATTTTAAAATGACTAAGATACCGTAGAATAGTGTGGAATGCAGTTTATACATATGAGATGAGTAATGCTAGATACGGAAACATTATTAAACTGGCTAGTGATCCATTTCTAAAAGTGGCCAGTAATTTCTAATTGTATAGACCGCCGCCTCTGATGTGCTAGTGATGGCTGTTTAGCAGTCTGATAGCCTTGAGATAGAAGCTGTTTTTCAGTCTCTCGGTCCCAGCTTTGATGCACCTGTACAGACCTCGCCTTCTGGATGATAGCGGGGTTAACAGCCAGAGGCTCGGGTGGTTGATGTCCTTGATCTTTTTGGCCTTCCTATGGCATCGGGTGCTGTAGGTGTCCAGGAGAGCGGGAAGTTTGCCACCGTTAATGCATTGGGCAGACCGCACCACCTTCTGGAGAGCTTTGTGGTTGTGGGTGATGCAGTTGCCGTACCAGGCGTTGATAAAGCCCGACAGAATGCTCTCAATTTTGCATCTGGGTTTTAGGGGTTATTTTAGCCTCCTGAGGTTGAAGAGGCTCTGTTGCTTCACCACACTGTCTGTGTGGGTGGACCATTTCAGTTTGTCAGTGATGTGTACTCTGAGGAACTTGAAGCTTTCCACCTTCTCAACTGCGGTCCCATCAATGTGGATAGGAGGGTGCTCTCTCTGCTGTTTCCTGAAGTCCACGATCATCTCCTTAGTTTTGTTGACATTGAGTGAGAGGTTATTTTCCTGTTACCATACTCCGAGAGCCCTCAACTCCTCCCTGTAGGCTGTCTCATCATTGTTGGTAATCAAGCCTACTACTGTTGTGTCATCAGGGAGTACAGGAGGAGGCTGAGCACGCACCCTTGTGGGGCCCCAGTGTTGAGGATCAGCGAAGAGGTGTTGTTTCCTACCTTCACCACCTGGGGGCGACCCATTGGGAAGTCCAGGACCCAGTTGCACAGGGCTCTTCCATCAGCCACAATGTGTTTTGTAGCCGGCTCGAGGGGCAAAAACTTCTGGATCCCCTCTGCCATCTCACCAGCCGTTATAATCGGGTCAACTCTATGGTGAGAAACACCTCAGTTCCCGGGGAAAAAACCTTGCACTATCGTGGGGCTCGGGTACAGGACATCACTAGGCTGCTTCCTACCATTTTACACAAGGGCTATCGCTGTTGTAATACATGACAATAGGATGGCTAGCACTGAACATCTGAAACTGGATTTTATAGAACTGATTGGAACTCTGAAAGCCTCCAGTAAATTTCCAATTATGTCAGGTCTGCCATCCCTGAGTCTTGGATTCAGTAGGTTGCTGGCACTAAACAACTGGCTATGAGTCCACCGTAGCTCTGTTGGAGTTACTTTAGAGGATAACTTTGACACCTTTTGGAAACAGAAGATGTTCTACGGAGAAGATGGGGTTCATCCAAATCATCTTGGTGCATTTTAAGGCTGCACTGAGACATTGACTTATCAACCAAGTCCAGCTCAGGTAATTCCAACCATAATTCTCAGCAATTATCATCATACTGCAGGCCTGCAACAAGTAACCATCACTGACTCTTGTTTTAACCAATGTCCTCGTTTGAGGCATTGACCAAATGGTAAAGTTGTAGACAATCGTATAGCTATGCTAATTCAAGCTAGCCCCATGGCATTATCAAATAAGAGTATACCAAATGAGCACAGTTTTTAATTTTTAAATTTTTTACTTTATTGAACCAGCTAGGCCAGTTGAGAACAAGTTCTCATTTATAATTGCGACCTGGCCAAGATAAAGCAAAGCAGTTTGACAAAAACAATACAGAGTTACACATGGAATAAACAAACGTACAGTCAATAACACAATAGAAAAATCTGTATACAGTGTGTGCAATTTAAGTACGGAGGTAAGGCAATAAATAGGCCAATAGTGGCAAATTAATTACAATTTAGCAATCTACACTGGAGTGATAGATGTGCAAGAAGAAATACTGGTGTGCAACAGAACAGAAAAACAAAAACAAATATGGGGATGATGTAGGTAGTTGGTTAGTTGGATAAGCTATTTACAGATGGGCTGTGTACAGCTGCACTGATCGGAAATATGCTCTGACAGCTGACGCTTAAAGTTAGCGAGGGAGATATAAGTCTCCAACTTTGGGGATTTTTGCAATTCGTTCCATTCATTGGCAGCAGAGAACTGGAAGGAAAGGCAGCCAAAGGCAGTGTTGGCTTTGGGGATGACCAGTGAAATATTGCTGCTGGAACACATGCTTCGGGTGGGTGTTGCAATGGTGACCAGTGGACAGAGATAAGGCGGAGCTTTACCTAGCAAAGATTTATAGATGATCTGGAGCCAGTGGGTTTGGCGACTAATATGTAGCGAGGACCAGCCAACGAGAGCATACAGGTCGCAGTGGTGGGTAGTATATGGTGCTTTGGTGACAAAACGGATGGCACTGTGATAGACTGCATCCAATTTGCTGAGTAGAGTGTTTGAGGCTATTTTGTAAATGACATCGCCGAAGTGAAGGATCGGTAAGATAGTCAGTTTTACGAGGGTATGTTTGGCAACATGAGTGAAGGAGGCTTTGTTGTGAAATTGGAAGCCGATTCTAGACTTGACTTTGGATTGGAGATGTTTAATGTGAGTCTGGAAGGAGAGTTTACAGTCTAGCCAGGCACCTAGGTATTTATACTTGTCCACATATTCTAAGTCAGAACCGTCCAGAGTCGTGACGCTAGTCGGGCGGGCAGGTGCGGGCAGCGATCGGTTGAAGAGCTTGCATTTAGTTGTACTAGCATTTAAGAGCAGATGGAGGTCATGGAAGGAGTGTTGTATGGCGTTGAATCTCGTTTAACACAGTGTCCAAAGAAGGGCCAGTATACAGAATGGTGTCTTCTGCATAGAGGTGGATCAAATAGTCACTTACAGCAAGAGCGACATCATTGATATATACATAGAAAATAGTCGACCCAAGATTTGAACCCTGTGGCACCCCATAGAGACTACCAGAGGTCTGAAGAACAGGCCTTCTGATTTGACACACTAAACTCTATCTGATAAGTAGGTAGTGAGCCAGCCGAGGCGGTCATCAGAGAAACCAAGCCTGTTGAGTCTGCCGATAAGAATACGGTGATTGACAGAGTCGAAGATTTTAGAAAGGCAGGGCAGGATGGATATAGGTCTGTAACAGTTTGGGTCTAGAATGTCTCCCCCTTTGAATATGGGGATGACCACGGTCGCTTTCTAATCGGATTTGGGTGAAGAAGAAGCGGGGGGGCTTGGGCCAGTTGCGAGGCCTACAGAGCTGTTGGCTGTGGTTGGGGTAGCCAGGTGGAAAACATGGCCAGCCGTAGAGAAATGCTTATTGAAATTCTCAAATATTGTGAATTTATCAGTGGTGACAGTGTTTCCTAGTCTCCGTGCAGTGGGCAGCTGGGAGGAGGTATTCTTATTCTCCATGGACTGTATTTAGAGGGCAAGTTGGTCAGGATGATATCTAAGAGGGTGCCCATGTTTATGGATTTAGATGAAGAATACCCGAGACCATTACCGGAGATAAATAACGAAATATGCGCACTCACCGAAACGCTCTTCAAACACTGCAGTCAAAATGGGAGCCACTAGAAAAATTACACATTTTAGCTCATTTTTCAAAAAACAAGCCTGCAACTCTTTCTAAAGACTTGACATCTAGTGGAAGCCCTAGGAACTGCAATCTGGGAAGACTTCCGTTTATATTTCCATTCCCAGCCATTGTAATCAGAGGTGAGCTGAAAAACAAATTCTGGATGAATTGTCCTTGGGTTTTTCGCCTGCCATATCAGTTCTGTTATACTCATAGACATTATTTTAACAGTTTTTGAAACTTTAGAGTGTTTGCTATCCAATTATATGCATATCTTAGGCACCTCATTCATCCAAACATCCGAATACTGCCCACTATCCCGAATAAGTTAACATGCATGAACCCAAGGCTTTTTCGGTTGCAGAAGTCAACAAATGAGAGCAACTGGTTGACACACAGGGCCTGGGTTAACCTCTACCTCACCAGAGGAACAGAGGCTGAAGGCTATAAGAACGGGTTGGGAACAGAGTATAAAATTAGCATTGGGGGTAAACCTAGGCATTGAGTGACGATGAGAGAGGTTGCATCTCTGGAGGCGCCAGTTAAGCTGGGTGCAGTCTCCACCAGTCGTTTTGGATCGGCGGGGCTCCATGTCGACAAAATGTCTGTTGGCTGTGGTTACGTCAGCAGACCAGCAGACCAGTTGTTTTGGATCGGCGGGGCTCCATGTCGACAAAGGGTCCAGGCCAATTGGCAAGAGAAGTGATGGGTCTAGCTCGGGGCTAACTGGTGCATGCTTCTGGACAAGGGCGTTAGCCACAATAGCTCCTCCGTAGCAACTACTTAGCTGTGAAGATTCGGTGAATGGTCCAGAGCTTGCGGTAGGAATCCAGTAATGTAGTGGAAAAAAGCAGTCCGATATGCTCAGGGCTGGTATCGCACTGTGCAGACTGGCAGGTATTATCCAGGCTATCCAGGCTAAAGTGGCAGGAGTCCGAGCTAAAGGTAAAGACCACTAACAGAGGCTAACAATGACTAAATAGCTAGGAGCTAATTAGCTGGCAAGCTTCTGATGGAGGTTCCAGTTATAAGGTCTTAAAAAAGTAGCTGATCTGTACCACATTGGGTGAGGTGGGATGCAAGAATGTATATTTATTTTGAAAATGGAAAAATGAGATTGAAATGTATACAAAACAATGGAACGAAAACAAACACATCTTACTGCTGCGCCATCTTGGATCCGGTTGAGGCATAGGCCCAATGGTTCAGTTCTAGGTTCAGTTCTTGTATGTATTCCAATTCAAGCCAACCTCATGGTATTTCCTGGTAGGGTGTTACCAGTTGAACATGGCATCTTTGTATTTGAAACTGTCTGATATGAAATCCTGCAGCTGCAGCCTTGACAGCTGGCTACATGTATGAAAGGATCATCTCTGAACATTAATCTCATCCCACTAGAGGGAGTCATTAACCTCTCTGGGATATTTGGGATGGTGGCAGCCAGTGACACAGCCAGTGAAAGTGCAGGGCGCCAAATTCAAAACAACATAATAAAAATTCTCATGATTAAAATTCCTCAAACATACAAGTATTTCACACCATTTTAAAGATACAGTTATTGTAAATCCAGCCACAGTTTCCGATTTCAAAATGGCTTTATGACGAAAGCACAC
The DNA here is from genome assembly GCF_034236695.1 of Oncorhynchus nerka. Lineage (NCBI taxonomy): Eukaryota > Metazoa > Chordata > Actinopteri > Salmoniformes > Salmonidae > Oncorhynchus > Oncorhynchus nerka. Next base: position 40,337,790 of record NC_088408.1, read on the forward strand.
CAAACGATTATGTTAGGTCAGTACCTAGTCACAGAAAAACACAGCCATTTTTTCGAGCCAAAGAGAGGAGTCACAAAAAGCAGAAATAGAGATAATGTTAATCACTAACCTTTGATGATTATCATTAGATGACACTTATAGGACTTCATATTACACAATACATGTATGTGTTGTTCGATAAAGTTCATATTTATATCCCAAAAATCTCAGTTTACATTGGCGCGTTATGTTCAGTAGTTCCAAAACATCTGGTGATTTTGCAGAGCCACATCAATTTACAGAAATACTCATAATAAACATTGCTAAAAGATACAAGTATTATGCATGGAATTTTAGATATACTTCTCCTTAATGCAACCGCTGTGTCAGATTTCAAAAAAGCTTTACCGAAAAAGCACACCATGCAATAATCTGAGTACAGCGCTCAGACAACAAAGCAAGCAATACAGATATCTGCCAATTTGTGGAGTCAACAAAGTCAGAAATAGCATTATAAATAATCACTTACCTTTGATGATCTTCATCAGAATGCACTCCCAGGAATCCCAGTTCCACAATACATTTTTGATTTGTTCGATAAAGTCCATAATTTATGTCCAAATACCTCCTTTTTGTTTGTGCGTTTAGCCCAGTAATCCAAATGCTCAATGCGCGATCGCTTAGTTCAGACGAAAAGTCAGTTATATTACAGATCGTAGAAAGATGTCAAACGAAGTATATAATCAATCTTTAGGATGTGTTTATCATAAATCTTCAATAATGTTTCAACCGGAGAATTCCTTTGTCTTCAGAAATGCTACAGAACGCAAGCTAACTCTCATGTGAACACACGTGGTCAGCTCATGCCACTCTGCCAGACCACTGACTCATTCAGCTCCCATTCCCCCCTCCTTCACAGTAGAAGCATCAAGCAAGGTTCTAAAGACTGCTGACATCTAGTGGAAGCCTTAGGAAATGTAATTTGACCCCATAGACACTGTATATTCGATGATGAGTTGAAAAAGTTGAAAAACTACACACCTTAGATTTCCCACTTCCTGGTTGGATTTTTTCTCAGGTTTTTGCCTGCCATATGAGTTCTGTTATACTCACAGACATCATTCAAACAGTTTTAGTAACTTCAGAGTGTTTTCCATCCAAATCTACTAATTATATGCATATTCAAGCATGTAGGACTGAGTAGCAGGCAGGTTACTCTGGGCACCTTTTTATTCAAGCTACTCAATAATGCCCCCCTGTCCCAAAGAAGTTGACTCACATACTTTATTTTAATTGTAACCCTTTGATGTCTATGATGTACTAATTGCTTTGCTAAAGATTGATATTAAACAAACATAGGGGCTGATGCACTTGATCCCTTCCTTTTGCAGCGCTCTGCCCCACTTATTGAACAAAAGAGTTCCAAACGGCCTCTGGAAGCTACGTCAGCACAAGAACTGTTCGGAACTGGGTTTCCATGGCTAAGCAGCCGCACACAAGCCTAAGATCACCATGCGCAATGCAAAGTGTCGACTGGAGTGGTGTAAAGCTCACTTCACCATCTGGCAGTCCGACGGACTAATCTGGGTTTGGTGGATGCCAGGAGCATGCTACCTGCCCGAATGCAAGGTGCCAACTGTAAAGTTTGGTTCGGACTAGACAATTCTAGACAATTTTGTGCTTCCAACTTTGTGGCAACAGTTTGGGGAAGGCACTTTTTTTCTGTATGACAATGTCCCCATGCACAAAGAAAGGTCCATACAGAAATGGTTTGTTGAGATCGGTGTGGAAGAACTTGACTGGCCTGCACAGAGCCCTGACCTCAACCCTATTGAACACCTTTAGGACGAATTGGAATGCCGACTGCGAGCCAGGCCTAGTCACCCAACATCAGTGCCCAATTTCACTCATGCTCTTGTGGTTGAATGGAAGCAAGTCCCTGCAGCAATGTTCCAAAATCTATTGGAAAGCCTTCCCAGAAGAGTGGAGGCTGGTAAAGCAGCATTGGGGAAATAATGGGTGCATGATGCCCCTGCTTGAATGTAACACTTTTCTCAATCCCTTTTAAATGTCACGCACAAAAGACAACATCCGTGAGTATTTGCTCATCACAGCTCTGGATCCATACCATTAGCATAAACGGAGAATCACTTATTTCTCCCCTGATGGAGTTGATTATGCAGAGACAATAAAAGCTGACGTGAAGCAGGGAAAGCCATAATTACATGATGACCTGATTCACCTTTTCACCAACACAAGCACACAAGTGCCTTGCAGGTATTTTTGGGGTGAACCCATAATTACCTGATAAGAAACAAGGAAAGAAAATATATTCTTAGCGCAAGTTCACACACACACACACACACACACACACACACACACACACACACACACACACACACACACACACACACACACACACACACACACACACACACACACACACACACACACACACACACATTGTTGTCTTTTGAGGATGACTTTGAAGGTTCCCATTTCTGTCCCACACACACATTATTGTCTTTTGAGGATGACTTTGAAGGTTCCCTTTTCTGTCCCAGAGCATAAAACACCCCTGGTAATAATGTTGAAATGCTTGGTATCACTCAGATATCACTGCAAGATCAGAAAACATTTTGTCAACCCCTCTCCCATTCCACAGTCAGCTTTGAAGTGTTTGCCTCTAAGGAATAATGAGGATCAAGGTCATTTGGGATGATTTAGGAGTGAGCCCCCCCCCCACACACACACAGACATCACTAAGATAGAGAAAGGGTTTGAATTGTGGACTGCAGTCTCATTTGCTGTGTTTGATTTGTTGATTATGCTATATCCTAATGGAGTCCCCTTTTGAAATCTAAAAGCTTGTGGTGGCCCCTCTCACCCTAAATGTATAGTGTATTCCAGCTCAACTTCTTAGCTAGAAGAATATGTGGGTAACCAAATGCATTGCTCTGCCTGTTTCCCACTAGTTAGCAAATGGTGAGATGCTAATATATTCGTATCTACAGCACTGTATCGGAATTTGTGATGTTTCATACATGTTAAGACTCTACTTGATTCCCAGCATCATAACACGTTACGACACGGTCATAACCATGTCATAATGTCATAACAGCTGACATAACTTGTCATAACCTGTTATAATATAGGTCAAAGCACTTCCATGACACTTATATTTAGACATGCTGCGACATATGTTGCATTATTTTATGCCTGGTTATGACACCTACATAAGTGTCAAAACCCACAAAACCTACCACGGTATTAATGTTATGGCTGGTTATAACACCTACATAAAAGCCACAAAACCTACAACACAAGGCAAAACATTCCATTATACTATAGCCTATTAGTCAATAGTATGTTTATGTTATATACTGTACATATATTGTTTTATTGACCATATTAAATGATCATTGTAATTGCCAAAACATTGATGTCAGACATGCACCTACCCCAATGCTCTGTTGCTGATGACTGGGATGAATGCAGGAGCAGATTTCATGAGCAGGACAAGACACCCTCTTTTAATTAATAACTGATATAAGGGCATGTACGTGATAGGTCTATCTGGCTTATATGATTATGATGATCATAATGCTTCTTGACAGTGCCATAAAGTGTATTTTCTTAGTCCAAGTACAGTAACACAGAATGGCCTCCTGAGTGGTGCAGTGGTCTAAGGCACTGCAGGGTTTGGCCGGCCGGATTGTCCTTGTCCCTTCGCGCTCTAGCGACTCCTGTGGAGGGCCGGGAGCATGCATGCTGGTGTACGGTGTTCCCTCAGACACATTGGTGCGGCTGGCTTCCGGGTTAAGCGGGCATTGAGTCAAGAAGCAGTGCGGCTTGGCTGTGTCGTTTGGAGGATGCACGGCTCTCGACCTTCGCCTCTCCCGAGTCCGTACGGGAGTTGCAGCGATGGGACAAGACTGTAACTACCAATTGGGGAGAAAAAAGTACCAAATAAAAAAATAATACAGGCTGATCATAATGCTTCATGACAGTGTCATGAAGTGTATTTTATAGAAATTATATAAAATATGATGAGAGAATAAGCATGACTGTATACAATTAATTACAACAACAACAAAGGATTTAAGAAACAAACTTTAAAATGAAAGGAAACTTCTTTGCAGAACAAAATAAGACATTTTGGTTTTGACACTGATGTAGGTGTCATAACCAGCCATAACATAATGCAATATATGTCACAACAGGTGTAAATATATGGTAATGTCTTATGACACTGGGTGTCAAGTGAAGTGTTACCCATTAACGGATACTTTTCAAAAGAATCAACAGTATCAACTAAAATTCCTTGCACTTTACAATTTCCCACACATTCAATACCTTCCACAATTTTCATGACATTACGTCAAACTAGCATGCTACGATTGTGTCTGACAATTTGAGGACTCCTGACAAGTCAAAAGAGATAGAGAGGCATACTATAGACAGACAGACAGACAGACAGTCAGACAGACAGACAGACAGACAGACAGACAGACAGACAGACAGACAGACAGACAGACAGACAGACAGACAGACAGACAGACAGACAGACAGACAGACAGACAGACAGACAGACAGACAGACAGACAGACAGACAGACAGACAGACAGACAGACAGACAGACAGACAGACAGAGATGATGTTGAGATGATTTAGAAATCTATCACACCACCAGATGACACTGTTGCTATGTAGACCCATACTCCCCATCATAAGTATAGATGTTACATTTTTCAAACAACTCAAGATATAGATCACATTCTAGATGGAAGGTAAATGGGAATATGTTTTCATCATCTTTAATTGTGGTTATTAAATATGTTGAAAGGCCTCTTATTTACATTATAGTATGGCTATATGGCTAACAATTCACTCTCTAATGACCTAAGTTTGGCAATTGTGATTGCTGGCGATGATCCTCCTGTTTAATTATAATAATTGTGCAGCAAACTGAAGTCTGAGACATAATCATTGAATGAAACACCTTTGAATTCAGACAGACAAAGAAGACTCTCACCAGGATTCCATACAGACAAATTCAGTCAGTTACATAAAGAGAAATGCAGTTCCATAGAAATTCATCATCCCGATGTTCTACCGCCTTTCTTTAAGCACCATTAAAGCCATGTTTGCCCATGTCAGATTTCTCTCTAACCTCTGTATAATAGGCCACCGGCCCCTCCGTCAGCCCGTTCTCACTGTAGACCTTCGTCTTTTCTTGTTATTACCTTTTTATCTGAGAATGTGCTCATAAATGCACGCTGCCCATGAATGCACTTTCTGTCATAAACTCAGGAGCTACATCCATTCAAACATCTACTGCTGCAACACGGCTGTCCTTGGTGACACTGATGGCCTTTCGCATTAAAATACAGCACACAATTAATTCAGACTTTTTAATTGTGCACGTCGTACAGTAATACCTCTCTGAGCCTGGCATGGGCGAGAAATCAGGAGCGGGATTGCTGGAGAGTGGAGAGTGTCTCACATTACACCATCACAGATGATGATGCCTTTGATGAGTTCATCACGATGAGGATCTCTAATGAGTTTGAAAAGCAACTGTATGGTTGCTCAGGCTTGCTGACAGCAATAAAAGCCCAGGATACTTCCTGTGGCGACACTTTAGATGTCAGGGTTTGACAGCTGTTCCATGCCGCATTCATGCACACTCTTCATGTGCTAATCAATTCAGAGGATCAATAATTTAGCCTCAGTCATTTTAGGCAGGGCTCTGTTCCATTTTTTATTGTAACACTGTAATGTATCTATTTGCTGCAGTCAATCTTGGATACTATATCTTATCCATTTAGCTTGTTATCCTCACCATGAAACAACATACAAAGGTTGAAATGTTAACAGCAATATCCTGGCTAATTCCCATGGGTCTTGAAGGAGGGATTCACAATACTGCAAAGGAATATGGGATGAGAGGATAGTACAGGGCAAAGTGTTCCTGGAGGTGGGGGTTCTATAAGAGAAGCAGTAGTTGTCTTGTGACGTCATGTGAGGCTATTTTTGGTACATTTCAATATATGGATGTGATTGCTGCATTCCAAGCAATCTGCATGTAAGTAATCTCAGATTATCCTTCCCTCGACATTCCACAATGTATTTCTCAAGACAATCACAGGCACATGCATGGCCATAGATTTGCAGGGACTGGGTCAGCAGTACCTGACAGAACATTTTGTGTGCCTATTAGCATGACACATCATAATGCCCATGTGTGAGATTGTCACAAGTGCCGTGCCAAAGGGAACACACTGCAGTCGGTGGGATATCTTAATTACAAACCTATAAATAGACAACTCTTGCTAGCCCACTATGAATACTGGGCAGGCCAGATTTTATGGGTAGAGTAGCCAATCAATGCACTTGATACTAGTCTAGGCCCAGCAGGAGCCATGTAGCACAGACTAACAGGAATCGCACCAGATTCATGCTTAGGGGCAGGCAGGGAGGTGGGGTCCTTTGGGTGTTTTGACCCCCATTTCCTGAACCACAGTGCTTGGATGGATCACATCAATGGAGCTCTAGTGAACTGCCGATAGTCTGTGAGGGAGGAGGCTGAGAGGGCAATGATAGCTGAGAGGACAATGATGATCAGACATAGTGTGAGAATGTGATCAAGTGTATAACTAGATCAGAGGGGCATGTCTGAATACCTAGGAAACAACGTATCTCACACAGTGCTGTCTTTCGACACTGTTGACCATTCATTACTAATTATTCTGAAATTGTCCTGGGTCAGGCAGCCTCATGGATGGACAACTACCTAGCAGACAGGACACAAAAGTGTTTCTTCTGATGGTGTTAAAAGCAGTTGGAGGCCACGGAAGAGTGTTGTATGGCGTTGAAGCTCGTTTGGAGGTTTGCTAGCACAGTGTCCAAAGAAGTGCCAGATGTATACAGAATGGTGTCGTCTGCATAGAGGTGGATCAAATATTCACCCACAGCAAAATCAACATCATTGATTGATATACAAAAAAAAGTAGGCCCGAGATTTGAACCCTGTGGCACCCACATTGACTGCCAGAGTTCTGGACAACAGGCCCTCCGATTTGACACAATGAGCTCTATCAGAGAAGTAGTTGGTGAACCAGGCAAGGCAGTCATTTGAGAAGCCAAGGCTATTGAGTCTGCCGATAAGAATGTGTAGATTGACAGAGTCAAAAGCCTTGGCCAGATCAATGACGACGGCTGCACAGTACTATCTTTTATCGATGGCAATTATGATATCGTTTAGGACCTTGGGCGTGACTGAGGTGCACCCATGACCAGCTCGGAAACCAGATTGCATAGTGGAGAAGGTACGGTGGGATTCAAAAATGGTCGGTGATCTGTTTATTAACTTGGCTTTCGAAGATTTTAGAAAGGCAGGGCAGGATGGATATAGGTCTATAACAGTTTGGGTCTAGCCTGTATTCAGCTGAATAGGTCGCGTGGGGAATTCAAAAATATTCTTTAGAAATATTTAACTTTCGCACATTAACAAGTCCAATACAGAAAATGAAAGATAAACATCTTGTTCATCTACCCATCATGTCCGATTTTTAAAATGTTTTACAGCGAAAACACAACATATATTTATGTTAGACCACCACCAAATAAAATAAAAAACTGCCATTTTTCCCAGCCAAAGATAGAGTCACAAAAGCAGGATTAGAGATAAAATGAATCACTAACCTTTTGAAAATCTTCATCAGATGACACTCATATGACATGTTACACAATATATTTATGTTTTGTTCGATAATATGCATATTTATATCCACAAATCTCGGTTTACATTGACGCCATGTTCAAAAATGCCTCCAAAATATCCGGAGGAATTATAGAAAGCTACGCTAGATAACAGAAATACTCATCATAAACTTTGACTAAAGATACATGTTCTACATATAATTAAAGATACATTGGTTCTTAATGCAACCGCTGTGTCAGATTTTTTTTAAACGTTACGAAAAAAGCCTACCATGCAATAATCTGAGACAGCGCTCAGACGTAAATATATTTCTCCGCCATGTTGGAGTCAACAGAAATACGAAATTACATCAAATATTCCCTTACCTTTGATGATCTTTCATCAGAATGCAGTGCAAGGAGTCCTAGTTCCACAATAAATCGTTGTTTTGTTCCATAATGTCCAGTACTAGTGTCCAATTAGCTGCATTTGCTAGCACTTTCAGCTCACGTGCCCAAAAGCTGACGCTGGTCCAGGAGAACTCGGACGAAAACTTAAAAAAGATATATTCCTGGTCAAACTAAGTAGAGAATCAATCTTCAGGATGTTATTTTCTCATATATCCAATAACATTCCAACCGGATCATACGTTTTAATCTGCAGCCAAATGGAACGACGGTGACATCAACAGACAAATGCGCCACAGGGAAATTGCATTCTGCCAAGACAGTGACTATTTCCCCTCCCATTCGGTCAAAGTTCACACCAGAAGCTCCATTCCACATTCTACTGAATGAGGACATCTAGTGGAAGGCATAGGAAGTGCTACCAGATCCATATCTTATTTGGAAGTGAATAGGCGATGACTTGAATTCAGAATTTCACTTCCTGTTTGGAAGATTGCCTGCCCTATGAGTTCTGTTATACTCACAGACATAATTCAAACAGTTTTAGAAACTTCAGAGTGTTTTCTATCCAATAGTAATAATAGTATGCATATATTAACAATCTAGGACAGAGTAGGATGCAGTTCACTATGGGCACGCAATTCATCCAAAGTGAAAATACTGCCTCCTATCCCCAACAAGCTAGAGTATCTCCCCCTTTGAAGAGGGTGATAACCACGACAGCTTTCCAATCTTTGGGGATCTCAGACGATACGAAAGAGCTTGAATAGGCTAGTAATAGGGGTTTCAACAATTTCAACAAATAATTTTAGAAAGAGAGGGTCCAGATTGTCTAGCCCAGCTGATTTGTAGGGATCCAGATTTTGCAGCTCTTTCAGAACATCAGCTGTCTGGATTTGTTTGAAGGAGAAGCAAGGGGAGTTTGTGCAAGTTGCTGCAGGTGGGGCTGAGATGTTCGCCGGGGAAGGGGTAGCCAGGTGGAAAGCATGGCCAGCCATAGAAAAATGCATCTTGAAATAATTGATTATCGTAGATTTATCGGTGGTGACAGTGTTTTCTATCCTCAGTGCAGCTGGGAGGAGGTGCTCTTATTCTCCATGGACTTCACAGTGTCCCAAACCTTTTTGGAATTAGTGCTACAGGAAGCAAATATCTGCTTGAAAAAGCTAGCCTTGGCTTTTCTAACTGCCTGTGGATATTGGTTGCTAACTGTCCTGAACGTTGCATTTCACAGGGGGCTGTTCGATGTATGTAAACAGCTACAAAGATTATAGATAAAAACTTTCTCGGTACGTAATGTGGTCTGCAGCTTATCACTAGAATCTCTACCTCAGGTGCACAATGGCTCGAGACTTCCTTAGATATCGTTCACCAGCTGTTTTATTTACAAAAATACATAGATCCTAGCCCCGGTACATTGTATAACCAGCCAGCTGTATGTTGATATTGTCGTCGTTCAGCCACGACTCGATGAATCATAAGATGTTACAGTTTTTAATGTCCCGTTGGTAGTATAATCTTCCCAATAACTCGTCCATTTTATGGTCCAAAGATTGTGTTTACGAGCAGAATTGAGGGGAGTGGGGGTTTATTCGATCACTGTAACGGTTCTCTTGTGCTGAGGGAGAGTCGGACCAAAATGCAGCGTGTAGATTGCGATCCATGTTTAATAAACAAATGTAAAACACGGATAATTTACAAACACTACAAAACAAAGAACGTAATGAACGTAACGAAAACCGAAACAGCCTATACTTGTGTAAACTAACACAGAGACAGGAACAAAGACACTAAGGACAATCACCCACGAAACACACAAAGAATATGGCTGCCTAAATATGGTTCCCAATCAGAGACAACGATAAACACCTGCCTCTGATTGAGAACCACTTCAGACAGCCATAGACTTAACTAGAACACCCCACTAAGCTACAATCCCAATACATACACACCACATACAAAAACCCATGTCACACCCTGGCCTGACCAAATAAATGAAGATAAACACCAAATACTTCGACCAGGGCGTGACAGAACCCCCCCCCCCCCCCCCCTAAGGTGCGGACTCCCGAACGCACCTCAAAACAATAGGGAGGGTCCGGGTGGGCGTCTGTCCATGGTGGCGGCTCCGGCGCGGGACGTGGACTCCACTCAAACACTGTCTTAGTCCCTCCTCCTCGCGTCCTTGGATAGTCCACCCTCGCCGCCGACCATGGACTAGTAGTCCTCACCCAGAACCCCACTGGACTGAGGAGCAGCTCGGGACTGAGGCAGCTCGGGACTGAGGGGAAGCTCGGGACTGAGGGGAAGCTTGGGACTGAGGGGAAACTCGGGACTGAGGGGAAACTCGGGAGTGAAGGGAAGCTCAGGAGTGAGAGGAAGCTCAGGCAGGTTGATGGATCTACCAGATGCTGGCTGGCTGGTGGTTTCGGCAGATCCTGGCTGACTGGCGAAATAATTTGACCAGGGCGTGACAATCACCTCCTACTCCTTAGAGTTTGAGTCAAGAACTGCAATGCTGCTAGGTTTTTCACGCTCAACAGTTTCCCGTGTGTATCAAGAATGGTCCAACACCCAAAGGACTATCAGCCAACTTGACACAACTGTGGGAAGCATTGGAGTCAACATGGGCCAGCATCCCTGTGGAATGCTTTCAATACATTGTAGAGTCCATACCCCGATGAATTGAGGCTGTTCTGAGGGCAAAAGGGGATGTGCAACTCAAGGTGTTCTGTTCAGTGTTTGAAGTCCATACTGGGTTTAATAGTAGCCTACTTTACAGATAAGATACATATTTATTTCGATTTTATATTAATCCCCTCCAATTTGAATCCTGACAATCCCTTATATTCCATCTGATCATAGCTAACAAAGAAACAAGCAATTTAGCAGAGCAAAGGTACAGACACGTCTTATTATATCTGGAAACACAAAAGCAATCATGTTAGAATCAAAAAGTCCACAATGAGCTTACACTTTGGCAGATAAATCCAGTATTACATTTCCTTTTTAATGGCACAAGGCTTATGGGAAAATAATTATGTGAATATATCACACCTACAGGTTAGGATCACTATAGAAGTGGAAGGCATTGGACTTGCAGACTGACAAAAAAAATGACCAAGGTAAGGTAAACACTATATGTGACTCACCACCTGGATTTGGTCTTATCTAGCAACATTTTAAGTTCTGTTTGTTACATTTGATAAAAGAAGAGACTGAGCAAAAAAAAGTATATCATACACCGCATTTGAGGGAACAATGGGAAAGTAATTCTGCTTTGAAAGTTGATCAACTTGTAATCTCACTTTTGAGAACCGTCTTTCAATGTTTTGGTGCTACTATTCGAGAGCCCTTCTTTGTCTACACCCATTTAGCATTGTTCACACCCTCTTAAGCCTTAGCTCCACCCATCTCTTTAAAGGTTGATCCAAACGTTCTATTCTAACTTGCCAACTACAGTGAGGGAAAAAAGTAGTTGATCCCCTGCTGATTTTGTACATTTGCCCACTGACAAAGAAATGATCATTCTATAATTTTAATGGTAGGTTTATTTGAACAGAGACAGAATAACAACCCAAAAATTCTGAAAAACGCAAAAAACGCATGTCAAAAGGGAGTGCTCCTAATCTCAGCTTGTTACCTGTATAAAAGACACCAGTCGACAGAAGCAATCAATCAATCAGATTCCAAACTCTCCACCATGGCCAAGACCAAAGAGCTCTCCAAGGATGTCAGGGACAAGATTGTAGACCTACAAAAGGCTGGAATGGGTTACAAGACCATCGCCAAGAAGCTTGGTGAGAAGGTGACAACAGTTGGTGCGATTTTTCGCAAATGGAAGCAACACAAAAGAACTGTCAATCTCCCTCGGCCTGGGGCTCCTTGCAAGACCTCACCTCGTGGAGTTGCAATGATCATGAGAACGGTGAGGAATCAGCCCAGAACTACACGGGAGGATCTTGTCAATGATCTCAAGCCAGTTGGGGCAATTGTCACCAAGAAAACAATTTGTAACACACTACGCCGTCAAGGACTGAAATCCTGCAGCGCCCGCAAGGTCCCCCTGCTCAAGAAAGCACATATACATGCCCGTCTGAAGATTGCCAATGAACATCTGAATGATTCAGGGTGAAAGTGTTATGGTCAGATGAGACCAAAATGGAGCTCTTTGGCATCAACTCAACTCGCAGTGTTTGGAGGAGGAGGAATGCTGCCTATGACCCCAAGAACACCATCCCCACCGTCAAACATGGAGGTGGAAACATTATGGATGTGGCCATGTACCGTCAAATCTTGGGTGAGAACCTCCTTCCCTCAGCCAGGGCATTGAAAATGGGTCGTGGATGGGTCTTCCAGCATGACAATGACCCAAACCACATGGCCAAGGCAACAAAGGAGTGGTTCAAGAAGAAGCACATTAAGGTCCTGGAGTGGCCTAGCCAGTCTCCAGACCATAATCCCATAGAAAATCTGTGGAAGGAGCTGAAGATTCGAGTTGCCAAACGTCAGCCTCGAAACCCTAATGACTTGGAGAAGATCTGAATAGAGGAGTGGGACAAAATCCCTCCTGAGATGTGTACAAACCTGGTGGCCAACTACAAGAAACGTCTGACCTCTGTGATTGCCAACAAGGGTTTTGCCACCAAGTACTAAGTAATGTTTTGCAGAGGGGTCAAGTACTTATTTCCCTCATTAAAATGCAAATCAATTTATAACATTTTTGACATGCGTTTTTCTGGATTTTTTTGTTGTTATTCTGTCTCTCACTGTTCAAATAAACCTACCATTAAAATTATACACTTTGTCAGTGGGCAAACGTACAAAATCAGCAGGGATCAACTACTTTTTTCCCTCACTGTACTTCCAAACATCTGAGACAGAACAGCTCACTGAACATTACTCGCCCTATCGCTCTATCTGTGGTTTCGCGTCAGAGCGCACACTGGATGCTATGGCCAATAAGTAGGGTTGTTCCGAAAACTCTGACCTCACAACTACAGTCAAGCACCCAAGCTAACTGGCTAACATTGGCTAGCTACTTCCAGACACATAATGAGAGAACACCCCACTGTGACCATTTTATTCGCCCTAGCAGAGCTGCTTAGGCTTTTTTCATGTTATCCAGAGCGTTGGTGACTGTAACTGGGCTGCAGGCAACAACTGAATTACGCTTTGTTGCCAACGTTTACTGACACCGGACATATTCAACGTGTGTTGAGCATTAAAAAATGCATCAGTTATACTGCACTCTTGCACACTATGACGATAGTCTTTTGTTAAGAAATGTAGCTAGATAGCTAGCTAGGTAAACAGTGAATCCCAACGCATGACGTAACGTTAGTCATGCTAACGTTAGCTAGCTAGCTTACAGTAACCTAAACTCACCCCATTCCGTACAAATATGCACAACCGCAACATTCAAACGAGGCTACAAAGAACTAATGGGACTGTAGCGACTGTGTTGACATCAAAATCTGGGGTATGAAAAACGTTTCTATTCAAGCGTATTCAAGTTGAAAAAACTGACCCACCGTTACATAGTGACGTGTCATGCCGTAACGTACAGCAGGCATAAAGCATCTATTTCTGTTTTACAATCTCTATCCACCAGGTGTAGCACTTCTGTCTTCGTTTGAAAACAAGAAATGGACAGTGACGGGGGTAAGGGGGATACTTAGTAATTTTTTGCGTCATCACTGCATGTGATCATCATTCTCAAAGCCGCTGTTTACTTCTAAGATCACTTTAGCACCGCCCTAAAAAGCCCATTCAAATTCGACACAAACCTTCAAATAGGTATGTAAGGACACATTATATAAACTCGTATAGTGTTTTATTTACATTTTAGAGGCAATAAAGTGATACGTTGAATAGATAGAGTGGGAAAAAAAGCCATTTTCCCACACAACATCTCTCATTCTCACTATCAGGCATTAGTTTCGAATCCACACCGGCCATTTTTAAAAAGACCCGACGGGGCCCATTGCCTTCTTGAATCATGCAGAAACGGGCAGCATGGGGGTCATGTAATTGATTATGTTGTAAAGGGGAGAAATTGTGCTTTACAATGGTATTGACATTAAAGTTGATCTGGAAGTATTACCTTTTTCCGGCACTAAAATAAGGTCAATTGTACGGACCAAGACAATGTGGAAAAAGTGAGTGAGTTTACATTACACTTTGAAATGAAAATACTTTGTCAAAATTAGAGTGGAGTCTTTTGTTAAGACATGTAACTAGCTAGCTAAACAATTTACCATAATCACACATCATTACATTACTAAACTGCATGAATCTGCAGGTAGCTAACCAAACAGGTTACATGGCTATAACTAGTCCAACAAATGTGTCTGAGATACAAAGAATGAAATCATACACATAGCGTTAGCTAGCGACCCAGCCAGCTAACATTAGATAGCTAACAGTACACTTGAAATGATACCACTTTCTGTCAAAATTAGAAACGTGTAATATCTGAAAATCTTACCAGTATACATCATGGTTGGACGCGTCTCCTGCCTGATGCCATGCATGGTTGCCCGGCTTAGTTTGACAATGTAATCCAGGCTGGTGTTTTCTCTAAAACCTTTCTCTAAAGCTAATATACTCAAATTCCACTGATTTCAAAACTCGGTCCTCCAGAAAGTTGAGAACATACACAATATTAGCTAGCTTAACAGTACACTTAGCAGTACACTTAAACTTTAAATTAGGTTTATGCAGTTTTACGAAGCGATATATATATATATTTTAAAGCCGTGTTCAACACGATTACCTAAACATACTGACCAGCTCCAATAGACAGACCCATGCTATATTGTAGACCAATCCAAACTCATCTCTCGGCATGGCCAGCCACTCATTATCTCAGCGGGAAGGTCGCTTGCTTTTTCTGTGGCTAAACCAACTAGGCTCGTAATTTAACCATTTTATTCGTATTTACAGATGGCATACACGTTTGATATTAAGGCATATGAAAGATCATGTGCATTTCTGCCCCAAAAACACATTTTGATAAAATACATTTTTTTTACGTCCAAACAGCTCTCCTGTGAAGTCATGACTTGCGACATAAGCCTAGTTTCCTGAATCAGGTCACATATGGATGTGTGTCTGTATGTCTAATTCAAAAATTCTTTACGAAGATGACTAGATGAAGATGACTTAAAGAACCCCATGGAATGATACATCAACAAAACAATCAGCCTTTGAATTTCAAAGACAACCTTTGTCCACTCAGCAATACGAGTGCAAACAGGCAGCAGATTGTTTGTGTGCCCCTTGAATGACAAGTCAGAGTCAAGTGACCAGTGGGAACAGATGGAGCAAGTCTAGAGGGGGCTCTGATAAACTTCAGCTGTGCCTGACATATCTCTCCTCCGAGAGGTGATTCTGGCAAAGTCACAGCCACCCACGTATACACTCCCCGCCCATCCACCTGCCTGTGTGCTGCCTTGACACACAGAACAAACGCTGGGCAGTCACGATCGGCTCTGTCCGAGTGATTTTTGCTGGTGCACCTCACACTTGTTTTCGACAGGGGCCCTCTGACAATCTTGTCATGAAAATCACGGCCTCTCTCTGTCACAAGTTAGCTCCGGAGCTCAGCCCGGCTGTTACGGAGAGGGCTAGCTACAGGCCACTGATGAGCAGCCCTCACTCTCCGTGACCCCACTCACACACTCTCAGCCTTCCTGCACTTGTCTCTGCACCAAAAATATATGGGGATGCCAGCAACCCACAATCTGTCACCTATAGGGACTCGCTGTCATTTTAATCAGAAGATGATAGGATCGGATTGGTAGACAATATTTAGCCCTGGGTAAACAGCCTTGCTCACAGGGCTACCCAGGAGTGTGATTTGTGGATATAATGTTTATGAGAGTGGTAAACACTGTTGGGAGAGCAGTTAACACAAGGCAGAGCTGTGTTTCTGTTGGAAAGCGGTCTCTGGAGTCCTTGGGGTAAGCACAGCTTTGTGATTATCTAGACAAAAATACATCAAAGCATATATGTGTAAACAGTGATAGTCCAATTATGGGAGAGTTTAGAGACAAAGCCAATATGTTGAGCAATTTCTGGTTTCCCACCCTTTCATGCTTTCCAAAACTCATACCAAGGGGATGGATATTTGGTAGACAGCAAAAGAGGGCTGGATGCTCAATATAATACGAATGATATTGAACAAATACGGTAGACGGTAGATTTCATACCTAATCAGGAAAGGCGAGTGGAGGCTCCTCAGATGAGGAACGGGAGGACCGTCCTCCTCTTAAAGATTAAGTTATTTTTTAAACATGTAAAAAGTTATCCTTTTTAGATAAAACTGTACTAAATATATTCACATTTCACCAAATAATTGATTAAAACACATGGTTTTGCAAGGAAGGTCTACAGTCGCCTCAACAGCACTCTGTAGGGTAGCACCATGGTGTAACCGGAGGACAGCTAGCTTCCATCCTCCTCTTGGTACATTTACTTCAATACAAAACCTAGGGGGCTCTTGGTTCTCATCCCCTTCCATAGACATACACAGTAATTATGACAACTTTCCGGAGGACATCCTCCAACCTATCAGAACTCTCGCAATATGGACTGACGTGGTCCACCCAATCAAAGCATCAGATAATGAATCTAGTACTGAAAGCATAAGCTACAGCTAGCTAGCACTGCAGTGCATAAAATGTGGTGAGTATTTGACTAAAAGAGAGAGAAAGAAAACGGTTTTCAAAAATGAAGAAGCAAGAGAGAGCGTGTCATTTTTTTTCAGTTTCACTTACTAAGCTAGAAAATGCAACTGGCTAGTTAAGCCTACTCAAACACCCAGCTCAAACAGAGGGATGCTATGTTAGTTAGCTGGCTATGACTATCCAAAACAACACTGGAACTCCAGGTCAAGGTAGCTTTAGGTTTTATTATTTTATTGCCACTGAAGCTGCTGGTGTAACTGCTTACTGACTAAACACTAACGTTACTGCATGATTGTAGCAGGTTTACTAACGCATTAGTTATATTAGCTATGTTGACTATGGCATTACTTTAGCTAACATGGGGACAACAATGTAGGCTGTGTGTAGTGGTTATGACAAGGTTTGGCTTGTAAAGTTTTTTTCGCATGGTCACATACAGCTGATGTGTTGTGCATTGAAATCAAATCAAATGTATTTATATAGCTCTTCTTACATCAGCTGATATATCAAAGTGCTGTACAGAAACCCAGCCTAAAACCCCAAACAGCAAGCAATGCAGGTGTAGAAGCACGGTGGCTAGGAAAAACTCCCTAGAAAGGCCTAAACCTAGGAAGAAACCTAGAGAGGAACCAGGCTATGAGGGGCGGCCAGTGCCGGGTGGAGATTGTAACAGAACATGGCCAAGATGTTCAAATGTTCATAAATGACCAGCATGGTCAAATAATAATAATCACAGTAGTTGTCGAGGGTGCAACAAGTCAGCACCTCAGGAGTAAATGTCAGTTGGCTTTTCATAGCCGATCGTTGAGAATATCTCTACCGCTCCTGCTGGCTATAAAGGAAGGGAAAATGTGAGAGAAGGGGAGTGCATAGAGGCAAGAAGGAATGCAACGTGGTGTTTACGTGTGATCAGGGGTATATTCAGTTTGCCGATTCTGTTGAAAAACATTTCTTTTAAAGGAAGCCTACGAAACAGGGATAAACATATTTGAATTTGTCCAATAGAAACTCTTGTTTGCAACTGTTGGACTAATGATTACAATGTAGGTAAACTAGATGCAGGTAAGAGTGTGCAAGGCGGTATTGAATGTGTCACTGTCACTAGTAGCCTGAACCTGTCAATATTACATTGAACTGGGTGAATAGAATATGAATGACAGTCATCCAATATGCTGTTATAGAATTAAGGCCATGTTCATGAAAAAAAGTGTCCTCCCTCATCATAAACAGCACTGACCACCACTGGGCAAAGCTGATGAGTATTGTATTTCTTTCATCTCTGCCAACCTATCTACCTGTGCCAAAACTTGATTAGGTCCCATGGCTTTTAAATGATTCCGGCTGAAAGCAAAACTTTGGTTTGAAACATATCTTTTGTACTTGAGATGTTGGCCTCAGGAAAAATAAAGAATCCCTGGAGCACTGTGTAATAAATAACACTCAGAAAGACAGCAAGTCCTTCATGTTTACCTCACTGATGCTAATCGCTAGTTAATGTGTTAGATAAAGCTGGGTCAGGTAGTCATCTACCAGGCTTCCCAGACTCCAGGCTGATGTTCCTCGTAGGCACATATCTAGGCTCAGATTTCCCTTCCCGTCACCCTAACCCTAAATAACCCCAATGAGGTAAATAGTAAAACTATTACTATAGCGCCTCTTCTCTCCGCAGCTGAAGATATTTGGCATGACGCCTCCGATCCTAGGGAACTTCTACAGATGACTATTTAGAGCTTTCTGGCTGGCTGCTTCACCACCTGGTAAAGCAATTGCACCACCTTCGATCACAGGGCTCTACTGATGGTGGTGCTGGGGGCCCAGTACCTCCCAGCCATTGAGGACATCTATACCAGGCGGTGTCTGAGGAAGGAATTATCAAATATTGTTATGCCTGCTACCGTCTGGCAAGAGGTAAGACTGCTGAACAGCTGTTCAATGGCTGACTAACTACACCCATCTGCACTGACTCTGTATACAGGCAGACACTCATGTGTACTTGTTTTTATTTATCTTGTGGATTTATTTTATGATTCAGTATTACTGTATTGGTTGTGGAAGTAAGCATTTCACTGTACTCTTTACACCTGCTGTATCCTGTGCACGTGCCAATTACAATTTGATATTTTTTTATTCCTAGATCTAACACCACCAATGGGGTATTAGGTTGGAAGGACAAAATCTCTCAAAAAAATACAGTTAGGGTAGAGTATTGGGATACAAAAATGACAAAATACAGAATGTACCTTCAGAGAAACACATGATCATGGCACTGTTCAATATTTTTTATGGCTGATTGCGGATAATCTAGTATAATGGTACATTTTAGTACCAAATATTTTGAATATAAAGGCGCAATCATTGGGGGCATGGCTTAGTGGAAGTGTGGCTTTCAGTTAGTTATTTTTGGTCACCGTGAGAAGAAGTGTTGTACTAGTTTAATAAATCCTCTTAGAGCTCGGGCTGAATACTGCCCCCTTTGGTGTGCGTGCCCATAGTAAACTGAAAATATTTTTTCCCAAAATTGCTAATATATGCATATAAACATTATTATTGAATAGAAAACACTCTAAAGTTTCTAAAACCGTTTAAATTATGTCTGTATGTAAAGCAGAACTCTCAGGGCAGCCTTACTCCCAAACTCTCTCTTGTGAAGAGAAAAGTTGGGTCAAATTTGACGTCATCGCCCCCACCCTTCCCAGGCAGCTACCGATCCAGGAACAGTCTCTATCTCTTCAGCGCGATGCCTGCTTTCAAATGGCACGTTCATTGTGAGAATCCCACGAGCCCTACACGTTTGGCGGGCGAAATTGCTCGTGTCCCTCTGAAAAACATGCACTCTATTGCGCGCGGCCGATTTGGAGTAGGTTCTTTTCCATGATCCAGCATTTGAAGCCGGTTTGTCTGTTCGCGCTGATCTTTGTTCTACATGATAAAAACATCATAAAGCTCGATTTTGCACATCGTTTGACCAGTTTAGTCGACATATAATATGTAAATTGGAAGTTTTGATGCGCAAGAGTGCTGGACCAGAAGTCATTTTTGATGCATTTCAGCTGAAGCTGTTAGCATATGCTAATACAGGGACACACAACGTGAAACCAAACGATGTATTGGGTAAGTATGACTCCTTCTACGTCTTCTGATGGAAGAACATCAAAGGTAAGGGAATATTTATGTGGTTATTTTGGGTTTCTGTGGACTCCAAACGTAGAGGAGACATACTGCTAATATCTGAGCGCCGTCTCATTGTATAGCCCAGTGAGCGATGTCTGTAACGTTAAAAATAAATGTAATACAGCGGTTGCATTAAGAAGAAGTGTATCTTTGTAAATATATGTAGAACATGTATATTTAGTCATGTTTATTGCTTGTTATCTGACGTTATCTGTCGGAGCTATCATCATTTCTCCGGACATTTGAGTAGCATTTTTTGAAATGTCGTCATTGTAAACAGATTTATGGATATAAATGGCATATTATTGAAAAAAAAAATATGTACTGTGTAACATGTAATATTACTGTCATCTGATGAAGATTTTCAAAAGGTTAGTGAATTATTTATTTTTTAATCCTACTTTTAAATTTGATTTTTTCTGGGACAAAATGGCCGCCGCTTGTCTTTTGTTTCGGTGGTGATCTAATATAAATATGTGCTATGTTTTCGCCGTAAAACATTTTAGAAATCTGACTTGCTGGGTAGATTAACAAGATGTTTATCTTTCATTTGAGCTATTGGACTTGTTAATGTGTGGAGGTTAAATATTTCTAGGAACATTTTTTTGCATTGTGCGTTATGGTAATGAGCTTGAGCCGTAGTCACGATCCTGGATCCGGGATGGGGAGTTCTAAGAGTTAACTGGTCTATGGTTATGTTCAATACATTTTGATTATATCCTCTCCAGTTCTGAAGTCTTTATTAAGACTTACAAAGAGTATGTGATAATTAAGAGTTGTAATTAATATTGTAGTGCCCTTAAGCAAACAATGAGCAACCTAGTCAAGAGGGTCTAACCTCTTCGTGTAATGTTTAAGGTGTTGGCTTGACAGTTGCTGGACCCAGGTTCGAGTCCTGGTCAGGGTTACCCCCTGCATTGGCTACATTGGTGTCAGAAGTGGACGGCAGAGAGGTGTGTTAACATGAGGGACTTGGTATAAGGAAGAGGTACATTTTTGCCACTTGAACGGAACAAATGGGTTTGTCACTGGTGCTACCCTAAAAAAAGCTAATTTAAACCTTTTGGCTATTTTAAGGTACAAACTGCAAGGGTACGCTCTATGTACCTATAACCTATAACTAAGGGTACCACTACAGTGACAAACGTTTGTACCCCTTTAAGGACAATTCGGTGTCATTTTTTCCTAAGGGTACAGCTTTTGGTTTTATTAATATATTGCAACTGAGGCTGCTGGTGTAACTGCTTACTGACTAAACACTAACGTTACTGCATGATTGTAGCAGGTTTAAGGACAACTCGGTACCTTTTTTTCCTGAGTGTACATTGGAGCTGATTGATGAAAAGTTAATAGAAATGCTCTACCACTCTGGAGTAATACACTTTGCTGATCAACTGAGCTGTAATTAATGGGTATGATGTCTCTCCTCTTCACTATTTCCTGGTCTGTGTGTCAAAGCCAGCCTATACTGTAGCCTTGCTGTGTCCCATTTTCCTGATGAAGGCAGATTGGTTGGGAACTCTCCCAGCCTGACTCTAGCTGAATAATATCTGTGAGCCCTCGCTGTGTGCCTCTGGGGGATTATGTTTCAATAGTAACCTGCGAGAGCAAAGGTTGTGGAAGTAATTAAAACCAAATATTGAAGAATTGGCACACAGTCCAGGGGTGAATTTCCAGATCAATGCAGGCCGAATGGAGGATTCTGTTGCCTGGCTGGGGCGCCATGTGCCCCCCCCACCACACAGAGGAAGTCAAATAGAGCAATACAACGATCATCAGCCTCACATAGCATATTAGAGTGAAATGAACTATTATACCTTGCATGATCATGGCTTTGCAGTGTACACTTAGCTAGTAAACAACAGTTTTCCTCATTTTATTGTGTTAATGCCCAGATTTAAAATGGATACAATTGTGTTTGTTTTGTCACTGGCCTACACACAATACTCCATAATGTAAAAGTGGAGTTGTGTTTTCCAATATTTCCGATTCCTTTAACAGAACATCTGTGTCTCCTATAAAACATCTGGGTCACTTAATTGAGTTTGATTTGTTACCCAGAAATGATTTGATATTGAGAGAAAAAAACTATGAAATAACACATATGGAAACGTGTAGTAAGCAAAAGCGTGTTAAACAAATCAAAATATATTTTACTCCCGAGTGGCACAGCGGTCTAAGGCACTGCATCTCAGTGCAAGAGGTATCACTGCAGTCCCTGGTTTGAATCCAGGCTGCATCACATCCGGCCATGATTGGGAGTCCCATAGGGCGGCACCGTCCGTGTTTGCAGGGGTAGGCCATCATTGTAAATAAGAATTTGTTCTTTAATGACTTTTTATGCATTGATGACTGCTTTGCACTTTCTTGGCATTCTCTTACCCAGCTTCACTTGGAATGCTTTTACAACAGTCTTGAAGGAGTTCCCACATATGCTGTGCACTTTTTGTTTGCTTTTTTTTGCTTTTTTTGTTTCGGATTATTGTGGAGGACAGGTCATCTGATGCCGCACTCCATCACTCTCCTTCTTGGTCAGATAGCCATTACACATCCCGGAGGTGTGCTGAGTCATTGTGCTGTTGAAAAACAAATTATAGTCCCACTAAGTGCAAACCACATGGTATGGCGTAACGCTGCAGAATGGTGTGGTAGTCATGATGGTTAAGTGTGCCTTTTATTCTGAATAAATCACAGACAGTGTCACCAGCAAAGCACCCCCACATCATCACAACTCCTCCTCCATGCATCACGGTGGGAACCACAAATGCCGGAAATCATCCGTTCACCTGCTCTGCGTCTGGCTGTTCGAACCAAATATCTCAAATTTGGACTCGTCAGACCAAAGGACAGATTTCCACCAGTCTAATGTCCTTTACACGTGTCTCTTGGCCCAAGCAAGTCTCTTCTTCTTAATGGTGTCCTTTAGTAGTATTTTTTTGTGTGCAGTAATTCAACCATGAAGGCCTGATACACGCAGTCTCCTCTCAACAGTTGATGTTGAGATGTGTCTGTTACTTGAACTCTGAACAATTTATTTCGCCTGCAATTTCTGAGGCTGGTAACTCTAATGAACATATCCTCTGTCACAGAGGTAACTCTGGGTCTTCCGTTTCTGTGGTGGTCCTCATGAGAGCCAGTTTCATCATAGCGCTTGATGGTTTTTGCGACTGCACTTGAAGAAACTTTCAAAGTTCTTGACATTTTCCGGATTGACTGACCTTCATGTCTTAATGCAACGATGGACTGTCATTTCTCTTTGCTTATTTGAGCTGTTCTTCCCATAATATGGACTTGGTCTTTTACCAAATAGAGCTATCTTCTGTATACCACCCCTACCTTGTCACAACACAACTGTTTGGCTCAAACACATTAAGAAGGAAAGAAATTCCAAACATTTACTTTTCAAAAGGCACACCTGTTAATTGAAATGCATTCCAGGTGACTATCTCATGAAAGCTGGTTGAGAGAATACCAAGAGTGTGCAAAGCTGTCATCAAGGCAAAGGGTTTGAAGAATCTCAGATATTTGTTTAACATTGCTTACTACATGATTCCATATGAGTTATTTCATAGTTTTGATGTCTTCATTATTATACAATGTAGAAACTATTAAAATAAAGAAAAACCCTTGAATGAGTAGGTGTGTCCAAACTTTTGACAGTTACTGAAAATCGATAAATGGAAGAGTGAGACATAGTAGCTTAAGCTACTACCTATCCAAACTACCTCAACGCCCTATCATCTGAAGCTGCGGAAGCCAATCGCCAAAGAATCCAGATCCCTACATTTCATTTGTTTTTTGTTTTTAAAGCAACTTTGGGATTCTGTTTGTAATGAAAAGTGCTATATAAAATAATAATTATAGTAATAATAATAATGATAATACTAATAATTATTATTATTACCTAATCACATTGGAAGTCTTTTCAGAGTTTTGCGTTTGTTTCTGTATGGGTTTGACATTTTTTACAAAAGCGGCAGTGCTACTTGCTAACAATAACCCACTACAGCTGGGTTGGGTTCATTAGGGCATACAACGGAAAGAAATGTAAAACGTTTTGCAACAGAAAACAGAAATGAACACAACCCAGGTTCCTTTCACAGCTCCCCTTTGATGCTGTATCAAATGCATTTACAAAACTCATGCACAGCAAATTCTATATCAGAATTTGAGATGTGACCAATTGAAATAGTGTTAAACTAACACTTTTCAAAGTTTTCACAAACTAAAACTTCTAGAGTGTTGGTCCCTAACACCATGGTTGTTGCAAATTCAGACTTAAATTAACACTTTAGAGTTAGAGTTGATGCTGTAAAACTTTTTTAGTGTTAGGGAATAACACATCTAGTTGTGTTTAACATTGTAGGTTGTAAAGCCTTATTTGCATATTTCCCAGCATGCCTCTCAAGTCCTGAAGCCTTCACAAAGTGACTGCGTAAGGGAATGTATTTGAATTAAAGGTGCTACACATGTAATATCCGAGAACATCCATAATATAATGTCAGTAATAGTGGAATAATATAAATTTACACAATTACTTATCCGCCAGTGTTGTGAATGGCTGTGATATTCACCTATTGATTTATCCCACCAGAGCGGCATCTGTTGTCAAAATGGGAAATCTGTTTGACTTTGTGAATGTGTTACCTAGTGGAAATTGTGTGAAGAGGCCAATGTAGAAATTGTTTTGTGATTTCCTGGTTCAATTCTACACTGTTTACTCAGTTTCAGTTTACGTAAGAAAACAAGCACTGAATAGTGTACGGAATCATTGTATTTGATTTTATTTGTCACATGCACTGAATACAACAGCTGTAGAGCTTACTGACAAGCACTAAACCAACAATGCAGTTTTAAGAAAATATTTACTAACTAACCTGAAGTTTAAAAAAAAGTTACACAAATAGAATAGTAATTTGATTAACTGTTCAGCAGTCTTATGGCTTGGGGGTAGAAGCTGTTATGGAGCCTTTTGGAACTACCATTTTCCGTGCGGTAGCAGTGTGAACAGTTATTATTAGGGTGGCTGGATTTTAAGGGCCTTCCTCTGAAACTGCCTGTTAGAGGTCTTGGATGGCAGGAAGCTTTGCCCGAGTGATGTATTGGGCCGTATGCACTACCCTCTGTAGTGTCTTGTGGTCTGATGCTGAGCAGTTGCCAAACCAGGCGGTGATAAAACCATTCAGGATGCTCTCGATGGTGTAGCTGTAGAACTTTGTGAGGATCTGGGGATCCAATGCCAAATATTTTCACTCTCCTGAGGGGGAATAGACGTTAGTATAGTTTGTTGGTGATGTGGACACCAAGGAGCTTGAAGCTCTTGACCTGCTCCACTACAGCCCCGTTGATTGGGGGGCCCTCCTTTTCCTGTAGTCCACAATCATCTCCTTTGTCTTGATCACATTGAGGGAGAGGTTGTTGTCCTGGCACCACACTGCCAGGTCTCTGACCTCCCTATAGGCTGTCTCATCATTGTCGGTGATTAGGCCTACCACATTGTGTCGTTGGCAAACTTAATGATGGTGTTGGAGTCATGCTTGGCCACGCAGTCGTGGGTGAACAGGGAATACAGAAGGGGACTAAGCATACACACTGAGGGACCCTTGTGTTGAGGATCAGCATGGCACATGTGTTGTTGCCTACCCTCACCACCTGGTGGCAGCCTGTCAGTAAATCCAGGATCTATTTGCAGAGAGAGGTGTTTAGTCCCAAGGTCCTTAGTTTAGTGATGAGCTTTGAGGACACTATGGTGTTGAACGCTGAGCTGTAGTCAATGAACAGCATCCTCACATAGGGGTTCCTTTTGTCCAGGTGGGGAAGGGCAGTGTGGAGTGCAAATTGGAGTGGGTCTAGGGTTACTGGGATGATGGTGTTGATGTGCGTCATGACCAGCCTTTCAAAGCACGTCATGGCTACAGACACGATTGCTATGGGTCAGAAGCCATTTAGGAAGGTTACCTTGCCGTTCTTGGGCACAGGGACGATGGTGGTCTGCTTGAAACATGTAGGTATTACAGGTTGACAGTCAGGGACAGGTTGAAAATGTCAGTGAAGACACTTGCCAGTTGGTCAGCGCATGCTCTGCGTACACGTCCTGGTAATCCATCTGGCTTTGCGGACTTGTGAATGTTGACCTGTTTAAAAGTCTTACTTACATCGCCTACAGACAGTGTGATCACACAGTCGTCCGGAACAGCTAGTGCTCTCATGAATGCTTCAGTGTTGCTTGCCTCGAAGCGCACATAGAATTAATTTAGCTCATCTGGTAGGCTCGTATCGCTGGGCAGCTCCCGGCTGGACTTCCGTTTGTAGTCCATAATAGTTTGCAAGCCCAGCCACATCCGATGAGCGTCAGTGGGATTCAATCTTTGTCCTGTAGTGACACTTTGCCTGTTTGGTTCGTCGGAGGGCAAAGCAAGATTTCTTATAAGCGTCCAGGTTAGTGTCCCGCTCCTTGAAAGTGGCAGCTCTAGCCTTTAGCTCAGTGTGGATGTTGGCTGTAATCCATGGATTCTGTTTGGGGTATGAATGTACGGTCACAGTGGGGACAATGTCATCAATGCCCTTATTGATTAAGCATGTGACTGATGAGGTATACTCTCCAATGCCAACATTTATTTATTTTATTTAACCTTTATTTAACCAGGAAGGGCTGATTGAGATTAAAATCTATTTTTCAAGAGCACCCTGGCCAAGATAGGCAGCACCAAGTCATTCCAAAAAAATGACAGACAGACAACATGAAAAACTACAAGTAATCTAGTAAAAGCCAATGAATTCACAAGAGTATAAAACAACAAAAGAAAAAACATTGACAGGTCAGGGAATCAGCCTCAAAATCTTTCATCAGTGATTTAAAAACACCAATCGAGACAAGTTCTTCCGGTTTATAAGTATTTTGTAAGGTGTTACAAGACGATGGCGCAGAGTACATAAAAGCCAGTTCGGACATTTGGAACAGTTAGCAAGATACAGTTCAGCGAACGAAGAGAGTACCCACCACATTTCTGAACAATAAAAATGCACAAATAAAAAGGTAGTAAACCGAAAATGGCTTTGTAATTAAAAGTATACCAGTGATTGAGCCTACGGGTGATCAGATTAATTCCCGGAACATATTCCAGTCTGTGCTATCAAAACAATCCTGTAGTTTAGCATCTGCGTCATGCGAGTCAATGATACTTTCTGCTTTAGTTTTTGCTTGTAAACAGGACAATATAATTATGGTCAGATTTGCCAAAGGGAGGGCAAGAGAGAGCTTTGTACACATCTCTGTGTGTGGAGTAAAGGTGGTCTTGAGTTTATTTTCTCGTGGTTGCACGAGACATGCTGGTTGAAATTAGGTCAAACTGATTTAAGTTTTCCTGCATCTAAATCGCTATGAAATATGTTTTCAATAACAAACATTTGATTTTTATAGCTGTTTGAAGCTGGGGGACCAAAACCAAAAATCAAATTCTCCACCATGTTACTGGGAATGGGATACGGGAGAGGGGTAGATTTATTTTGAATGCAGTCTCGTGCTGTTGCAACTCAGCTAGCTTCAACATAGGGGAACATTATGAGAAATTCTAGGTGTAGCACCTTTAAAAAGAAACCCTTCAGGATACATTCCTATATCATACATTTCATGAGGCCTTTAGTTATGGTCTAGTTATCCTAAAAATCTTGGCTCATGGACCAAATCTTACATGCATACAAACTTGGCTCATGGACAAAATCTTGAAAGTAAAAGAGAGCCGCACACTCTAGGAGCTCAGATGCAAAAATGTAATACCAACGTTTCGACAGCCAAGCTGTCTTCATCAGGGTATAATCACAAACACTGCGGGATGACTCGTTTATATAGTGTCAAATGACACAGGTGTCTGTAATCATGGCCATGAGTGGACTTGACAAACAAGACTACCTACACAATCTAAACTGGAACAACCATCTAATTAATGGGTGCAATAAATCAATTCGTTTACAGATTGGATTAGTTCAGAATTGTTTCAGTTATTTATCTTTGATCTTTATACTATAAGATCAATGAATCAATGTGCATGCAGAAACATAGATATTAAAACAAGCTATAAAAAAAATCTACCTGGATCAAAGCATTCTTAGAAGAATTACAATGAGCCCCCTACCATGTTGATTCCACTGTGATTCAAATAACACTTAATTTATTCACTGCATGGGATGTACATTTCAATCTCACTGGTTTTAACCACACTAGAATCATCACTCATAACACTCACAACACTTTTGACCTTTTAAAACCAAGATTTTAACACTTGCAAATTTGCTGTGTGGAAAAACAAATGTTTTCTTTCTCCAATTTACAGATGGAAAAAGTAAAACTATTCAGGGTGATCACAATATGCAAATTAAATAATGTGGTATTGCTTAGTGTTAGCTTTATTTATGATGACTGTCCCTGACTGAGGTGATATTAACTATCTCTTATTAGAGAAATATGTCAAGGGAAAAGAAATGCAGTGGGTCTTGCAAATGCAAATCCAGTTCAAACTTTAAATTACATACAGTGGCTTGGGAAAGTAGACACCCCCTTGACAATTTTTCCTATTTTGTTGCCTTACAACCTGGAATTAAAATGGATTTTGATGCACTTATTGTGCATAATTTGATTTACACAACATGCCTACCACTTTGAATATGCAAAATATTTTTTATTGTGAAACAAACAAGAAATAAGACAAAAAAACAGAACACTTAAGTGTGCATGACTATTCGAAGTCAATACTTTGTAGAGCCACATTTTGCATCAATCGCAGCTGCAAGTCTCTTGGTGTACGTCTCTATAAGCTTAGCACATCTAGCCACTGGGATTTTTACCCATTCTTCAAGGCAAAACTGCTCCAGCTCCTTCAAGTTGGATGGGTTCTACTGGTATAGAGAAATCTTTAAGTCATACCACATAATTAAATTTGGTTTGAGGTCTAGGCTTTGACTAGGCCATTCCAAGACATTTAATTAAATGTTTCCCCTTAAACAACTTGAGTGTTGTTTTAGCAGTATGCTTAGGGTCATTGTCCTGCTGGAAGGTGAAGCTCCACCCCAGTCAAATCTTTGGAAGACTGAAACAGGTTTCCCTCAAGAATTTCCCTGTATTTAGCCCCAGCCATTATTCCTTCAATTCTAACCAGTTTCCCAGTCCCTGCCGATGAAAAACATCCCCACAGCATGATGCTGCCACCACCATGCTTCACTGTGGTGAAGGTGTTCTCGGGGTGATGTTCGAGGTGTTGGGTTTGTGCCAGACGTAGCGTTTTCCTTGATGACCAAACAGCTCAGTTTCAGTGTCATCTAACCAGAGTACCTTCTTCCAAATGTTTGGAGAGTCTCCCACATGCCTTTTGGCGAACACCAAACGTGTTTGCTTATTATTTTCTTTAAGCAATGGCTTTTCTCTGGCCACTCTTCCATAAAGCCAAGCTCTGTCGAGTGTACGGCTTAAAGTGATTCTATGGACAGATACGCCAATCTCCATTGTGGAGCTTTGCAGCTCCTTCAGGGTTATCTTTGGTCTCTTTGTTCCTCTCTGAGTAATGCCCTTCTTGCCTGGTCCATGAGTTTTGGTGGGTGGCCCTCTCTTGGCAGGTTTGTTGTGGTGCCATATTCTTTAAATTTTTTTAATAATGGATTTAATGGTGCTCAGTGGGATGTTCAAATGTTCTGATATTTTTCTATAACCCTATACTGATTTGTACTTCTCCTATCTTCACGGTGTCACTTGCACAGTGGTGCCCCTTGCTTAGTGGTGTTGCAGATTTTGGGTGTATATTTACTGAGAGGTAATTGGTTGCCCCAGATCTTATTTTCCGCTGCGACATCGCCAAAGATCCATCTGCTGGCCAAGGCCCGCGAGCTTTCTGAATCGCTGTATCTCCAGCTCACCGCATGAAGAGGAATAAACAGACTCACCCCATCGCGACGTCCCCCAAAGGTTAACTCTCTAGCCCTCGCTATCTCCCTGCTTGCTAATTCGGCCTGCTAACGGCTAGCTTGTCAAGCTCCGGTCCGCTAACTGCTACCTTGTCTAGCTCGGGCCTACAAACTGTTAGCTTGTTAGCACAGGCCTGCTAACCGTCTGAACCACCGCGTCCCAATCACTCTCTGACCCCATTTACTTTCTATCACTTTTTGATTTTTAATTTGTTTATACCTTCCGGAAACCTGCCTCACCCAATGTGATACGGAATCGCTATTACTTTTACTCTTATTTTTATTTTTATGACACACTCAAGAACCTCCAGACGCTAACCAGCTACAAGCTAGTTAGTCATTGTTAGTTTAAAAAAAAAAACCTGGATAACACTCGCCAGCCCAGCCCCCCTGCCCATCCACCGCTGACCCCTGGACACTGATCTCTTGGCTACATAGCTGACGCACGCTGGACTGTCCATTAATCACGGTACTCCTTTCTGCTTGTTTGTCTTACCTGTCGGCCCCGTTGCCTAGTCAACGCCATTTTACCTGCTGTTTGTTGTGCTAGCGGATTAGCCTCGCCTACTGTTTTTAGCTAGCTTTCCAAATTCAACACCTGTGATTACTGTATGCCTCGCTGTATGTCTCTCTCAGATGTCAATATGCCTTGTATACTGTTGTTCAGGTTAGTTATAATTGTTTTAGTTCACAATGGAGCCCCTAGACCCACTCTGCATACCCCTGTTACCTCCTTTGTCCCACCTCCCACACATGCGGTGACCTCACCCATTACAACCAGCATGTCCAGAGATACAACCTGTCTCATCATCACCCAGTGCCTGGGCTTACCTCCGCTGTACCCGCACCCCACCATACCCCTGTCTGCGCATTATGCCCTGAATATATTCTACCATGCCCAGAAACCTGCTCCTCTTATCCTCTGCCCCCAACGCTCTAGGCGGCCAGTTTTGATAGCCTTTAGCCGCACCCTCATACTACTCCTCCTCTGTTCTGTGGGTGATGTGGAGGTAAACCCAGGCCCTGCATGTCCCCAGGTACCCTCATTTGTTGACTTCTGTGATCGAAAAAGCCTTGGTTTTATGCATGTCAACATCAGAAGCCTCCTCCCTAAGTTTGTTTTACTCACTGCTTTAGCACACTCTGCTAACCCTGATGTCCTTGCTGTGTCTGAATCCTGGCTCAGGAAGGCCACCAAAAATTCAGAGATTTCCATACCCAACTATAACATCTTCCGTCAAGATAGAACTACCAAAGGGGGCGGAGTTGCAGTCTACTGCAGAGATAGCCTGCAAAGTAATGTCATACTTTCCAGGTCCATACCCAAACAGTTCGAACTACTAATTTTGAAAATTACCCTCTCCAGAAATAAGTCTCTCACTGTTGCCGCCTGCTACCGGCCACCCTCAGCTCCCAGCTGTGCCCTGGACACCATTTGTGAATTGATCGCCCCCATCTAGCTTCAGAGTTTGTTCTGTTAGGTGACCTAAACTGGGATATGCTTAACACCCGGCAGTCCTACAATGTAAGCTAGATGCCCTCAATCTCACTCAAATCATCAAGGAACCCACCAGGTACAACCCTAACTCGGTAAACAAGGGCACCCTCATAGACGTCATCCTGACCAACTGGCCCTCCAAATACACCTCCGCTGTCTTCAACCAGGATCTCAGCGATCACTGCCTCATTGCCTGTATCCGCCACGGAGCCGCAGTCAAACGACCACCCCTCATCACTGTCAAACGCTCCCTAAAACACTTCTGTGAGCAGGCCTTTCTAATCGACCTGGCCCGGGTATCCTGGAAGGACATTGACCTCATCCCGTCAGTTGAGGATGCCTGGTCATTCTTTAAAAGTAACTTCCTCACCATTTTAGATAAGCATGCTCCGTTCAAAAAATGCAGAACCAAGAACAGATACAGCCCTTGGTTCACTCCAGACCTGACTGCCCTCGACCAGCACAAAAACATCCTGTGGCGGACTGCAATAGCATCGAATAGCCCCCGTGATATGCAACTGGTCAGGGAAGTCAGGAACCAATACACGCAGTCAGTCAGGAAAGCTAAGGCCAGCTTCTTCAGGCAGAAGTTTGCATCCTGTAGCTCCAACTCCAAAAAGTTCTGGGACACTGTGAAGTCCATGGAGAACAAGAGCACCTCCTCCCAGCTGCCCACTGCACTGAGGCTAGGTAACACGGTCTCCACCGATAAATCCACGATTATCGAAAGCTTCAATAAGCACTTCTCAACGGCTGGCCATGCCTTCCGCCTGGCTACTCCAACCTCGGCCAACAGCTCCGCCCCCCCCACAGCTCCTCGCCCAAGCCTCTCCAGGTTCTCCTTTACCCAAATCCAGTTGCAGATGTTCTGAAAGAGCTGCAAAACCTAGACCCGTACCAATCAGCTGGGCTTGACAATCTGGACCCTCTATTTCTGAAACTATTGTCGCAACCCCTATTACCAGCCTGTTCAACCTCTCTTTCATATCGTCTGAGATCCCCAAGGATTGGAAAGCTGCCGCAGTCATCCCCCTCTTCAAAGGGGGAGACACCCTGGACCCAAACTGCTATAGACCTATATCCATCCTGCCCTGCCTATCTAAGGTCTTCGAAAGCCAAGTCAACAAACAGGTCACTGACCATCTCGAATCCCACCGTACCTTCTCCGCTGTGCAATCTGGTTTCCGAGCCGGTCACGGGTGCACCTCAGCCACGCTCAAGGTACTAAACGATATCATAACCGCCATCGATAAAAGACAGTACTGTGCAGCCGTCTTCATCGACCTCGCCAAGGCTTTCGACTCTGTCAATCACCATATTCTTATCGGCAGACTCAATAGCCTCGGTTTCTCGGATGACTGCCTTGCCTGGTTCACCAATTACTTTGCAGACAGAGTTCAGTATGTCAAATTGGAGGGCATGCTCTCCGGTCCTCTGGCAGTCTCTATGGGGGTGCCACAGGGTTCAATTCTCGGGCCGACTCTTTTCTCTGTATATATCAATGATGTTGCTCTTGCTGCGGGCGATTCCCTGATCCACCTCTACGCAGGCGACACCATTCTATATACTTTCGGCCCGTCATTGGACACTGTGCTATCTAACCTCCAAACGAGCTTCAATGCCATACAGCACTCCTTCCGTGGCCTCCAACTACTCTTAAACGCGAGTAAAACCAAATGCATGCTTTTCAACCGATCGCTGCCTGCACCCGCATGCCCGACTAGCATCACCACCCTGGATGGTTCCCACCTTGAATATGTGGACATCTATAAGTACCTAGGTGTCTGGCTAGACTGCAAACTCTCCTTCCAGACTCACATCAAACATCTCCAATCGAAAATCAAATCAAGAGTCGGCTTTCTATTCCGCAACAAAGCGTCCTTCACTCACGCCGCCAAGCTTACCCTAGTAAAACTGACTATCCTACCGATCCTCGATTTCAGCGATGTCATCTACAAAATGGCTTCCAACACTCAGTGCAGTCTATCATAGTGCCATCCGTTTTGTCACCAAAGCACCTTATACCACCCACCACTGCGACTTGTATGCTCTAGTCGGCTGGCCCTCGCTACATATTCGTCGCCAGACCCACTGGCTCCAGGTCATCTACAAGTCCATGCTAGGTAAAGCGCCGCCTTATCTCAGTTCACTGGTCACGATGGCAACACCCATCCGTAGCACACGCTCCAGCAGGTGTATCTCACTGATCATCCCTAAAGCCAACACCTCATTTGGCCGCCTTTCGTTCCAGTACTCTGCTGCCTGTGACTGGAACGAACTGCAAAAATCGCTGAAGTTGGAGACTTTTATCTCCCTCACCAACTTCAAACATCAGCTATCCGAGCAGCTAACCGATCGCTGCAGCTGTACATAGTCTATTGGTAAATAGCCCACCCATTTTCACCTACCTCATTCCCATACTGTTTTTATACTGTTTTTATTTATTTATTTATTTACTTTTCTGCTCTTTTGCACACCAATATCTCTACCTGTACATGACCATCTGATCATTTATCACCCCAGTGTTAATCTGCAAAATTGTATTATTCGCCTACCTCCTCATGCCTTTTGCACACATTGTATATAGACTGCCCATTTTTTTTTCTACTGTGTTATTGACTTGTTAATTGTTTACTCCATGTGTAACTCTGTGTTGTCTGTTCACACTGCTATGCTTTATCTTGGCCAGGTCGCAGTTGCAAATGAGAACTTGTTCTCAACTAGCCTACCTGGTTAAATAAAGGTGAAATAAAAAAATAAAAAATATTTAGGGGCTTCATAGTTAAGGGAGTGATTACATATGCACACACCAATTTTCGTTAATTTTTTAGATTTTTTTTTTCAATTCACTTCACGAATTTGGACTATTTTGTGTATGTCCCATCACAGGAAATCCAAATAAAAATATATTTAAATGACAGGTTGTAATGCAATAAAATAAAATAAGAAAAAATCCAAGGGGGGATGAATACTTTTGCAAGGCACTGCATAACTCATTGGAGGGGTTATCGGCAGCTTGAGTCATGCCTGAACAATTATGTGAAAACATATTTTTAATAGTAATGCTATTAAAGGGAAAGATATATAAAATATAATAAAAGGTTATATACAGTGAGCTCCAAAAGTATTGGAACAGTGACACATTTCTTGTTGTTTTGGTTCTGTACTCATGATAAAGTGAAGGTTAAAGTGAAGACTGTTCACTTTAATTTGAGGGTATTTCATTTATATTGGGTGAAGCGTTTAGAAATTACAGTTTTTGTACACTGTCCCCCCATTTTAGGGGACCAAATTGTATTGGGACAAATTCACTTATCTGACCCTTTTCAGGAAACTAGGCGTATGTTGTGGGTCACTACTTCACACGAGCCATTTGAACATAATCTTTTTTTTTTATCAAAATGCTTATTTTTGGCAGAAATGCCTTCTCGAACTTGTGAACTTTAATGTACCTTAATAACAAACTTGTATGCCATCTGCAAATACAAATAGAATTGTTCAATTACGAGCCTAGTTGTTTAAGCCACAGAAAAAGTCAGCAACCTTCCCGCTAACCTTGATTTGCTGAGATAATGAGTGGGCTGGACATGCAGAGAGATGAGTTTGGATTGTTATGACATATAGCACGATTCTATCTATTTGAGCTGGTCAGTATGTGTAGGTTTTGTATCACGCAGTAAAACTTAACAAAACACTCCATGTATGCAAGTATCCATTTCAATAGAACATCACTGCAACAACTCTTACAGATCACTCTCGTCTGAGTACAGAATAACTGATGAAATTACTAACGCTCAAAACCAGTTGAACATGGCCGGTGTCAGTAAATGTCGGCAAAAAAGGGTCATTAAATTGTTGCCAGAGCACAGTTACAGTTACGCTCTGAATAAGGTGAAAACAGCCTAACCAGCTCTGCTAGGGTGAGTAAAATGGTTAGAGTTTGGGTCGGGGCTAAAGCTTAAGATGATTCTTATGGCATTGCACACGGTCAGTGTGAACCAGAGTGACTTGACACAACGGGCCAAGCAAGCCATACAAACCGGAAACGACACAGGACGTCTTATTTACTGAAAGGGGTTGCAGTCTGCCATGAAACATTCATCCATGTTTACGGGTAAGAGTCTAGCTACTGTTTCAGATATTATACGCTCCTAATTTTGTTCAAAATGTAATTTGCATGTTATGATCACCCTGAATAGTTTTACTTTCCCCACCTGCAAAACACCAGTCTCAACATCAACAGTGACGAGGCGATTCCGGGATGATGGCCTTCTAGACAGGGTTGCAAAGAAAAAGCCATATCTCAGACTGGCCAATAAAAAGAAAAGACTAAGATGGGCAAAAGAACACAGACACTGAACAGAGGAACTCTAGCCTTCATTTCTCAGAACAAGAATAGACTGACGTGTTTCAGAAGAAAGTTATTTGTTTCTGGCCATTTTGAGCCTGTAATCGAACCCACAAACACTGACTCTCCAGATACTCAAAATTAAAAATCAAATCAAATGTATATATAAAGCCCTTCTTACATCAGCTGATATATCAAAG
The DNA here is from genome assembly GCF_034236695.1 of Oncorhynchus nerka. Lineage (NCBI taxonomy): Eukaryota > Metazoa > Chordata > Actinopteri > Salmoniformes > Salmonidae > Oncorhynchus > Oncorhynchus nerka. Next base: position 40,373,742 of record NC_088408.1, read on the forward strand.
TGCTGTACAGAAACCCAGCCTAAAACCCCAAACAGCAAGCAATGCAGGTGTAGAAGCACGGTGGCTAGGAAAAACTCAGTAGAAAGACCAAAACTGGACTGGGGACAGCAAGGAGTCATCATGCCAGGTAGACCTGAGGCATGGTCCTAGGGCCCAGGCCCTCCGAGAGCAAAAGAAAGAAAGAGAGAATTAGAGAGAGCGTACTTAAATTCACACAGGACACCGGATAAGACAGGAGAAATACCCCAGAAAAACACAAACAAATGCAGCATAAATACTGGAGGTTGAGACAGGAGGGGTCAGGAGACACTGTGGCCCCATCCGATGATATATCCCCGGACAGGGCCAAACAGGCAGTATATAACCCCACCCACTTTGCCAAAGCACAGCCCCCACACCACTAGAGGGATATCTTCATCCACTAACTTACCATCCTGAGACAAGGCCGAGTATAGCCCACAAAGATCTCCGCCCCGGCACAACTAAAGGGTGGGCGCCAACCCAGACAGGAAGGCCACGTCAGTGACTCAACCCACTCAAGTGATGCACCCCTCCTAGGGACAGCATGGAAGAGCACCAGTAAGCCAGCGACTCAGCCCCTGTAATAGGGTTAGAGGCAGAGAATCCCAGTGGAGAGAGGGGAACAGCAAGGCAGAGACAGCAAGGGTGGTTCGTTGCTCCAGAGCCTTTCCGTTCACCTTCACACTCATGGGCCAGACTACACTCAATCATATGGCCTACTGAAGAGATGAGTCTTCAGTAAAGACTTAAAGGTTGAGACCGAGTCTGCGTCTCTCACATGGGTAGGCAGACGATTCCATAAAAATGGAGCTCTACAGGAGAAGGCCCTGCCTCCAGCTGTTTGCATAGAAATTCTAGGGACAATCAACTTGTCTAAAGAAGGACAGTTTTTTATTGCTTCTTTAATCAGAACAGCAGTTTTCAGCTGTGCTAACATAATTGGAAAAGGGTTTTCTAATGATCAATTAGCCTTTTAGCTAACACAACGTGCCATTGGAATGCAGGAGTGATGATTTCTGATAATGGGCCTCTGTACACGTATGTAGATATTCCATAAAAAAATCTGCCGTTTCCAGCTACAATAGTCATTTACAACAACAACATCTACACTGAATTTCTGATCAATATGTTATTTTAATGGACCACAAAATTGCTTTTCTTTCAGAAACAAGGACATTTCTCAAGTGACCCAAACTTTTGAATGGTAGTGTACGTCCTCTCATCTCATCCAGTTTGTATGCTATTAGTGATTAGTGCAGGTCGATTTCTTCTTTTTTAACAACTAATTTTATTGACTCGAGATTCATGATTTGTTTTTCTGAGTGACTCCTTCAACTTCCGGACTTGTCTTAATCCTGATGTGCTGTTTGTTGCTACTTGGCTATCTGCTAAATTTTCCAGTTTTTATTTTTCATAAATTTACCAATATCTTATTTTTTTTCCCAGGACCCAGGACGCTTTATCTGGACATGTTTCTACAGGATCTCCACCCTTTAAGTGTAGGAAACGATGAAACAGTGTCTGTGCCACCAGTAAGTATAGATAGTTGTATAAATCCTGCACAATTCCGTACAGTCCCCGCAGCCGGACAATATTCTCAAGGCTTCTGGAATAAGTGCTATCGGCATACTCAACCGGTCTCGCTCATTCAGCCGACAAACTTTCAACCGGTTCTCCCAAGAAAGCAACGAGTCAGAGGCCGAGCCTTCTCAGGACTCTCTTCCACCTGTTACAGGCTCTGAGCCGCCAAAGCCTCCCACCATTAGCTCTGACAAATTGAAAACCCTAGTCATTGGAGACTCCATTACCCACATTATTAGACTTAAAAAGATTCATCCAGTGATCTTACACTATTTACGAGGCAGCAGGTCTACCGAAGTAAAGGCGAAACTGAAGATGGTGCTGGCTTATGCTAAAACTGGCTAGTGTAGACAGTGTAGGGATATTGTTATCCACGTCATCACCAACGATGTTAGGATGAAACAGTCAGAGGTCACCAAGCGCAACATAGCTTAAATCGCTGGTTGAAAACTGTTTTCTGCCCCTCCCAAAACATAGAATGTGTAGATAATTGGGACTCACCCAGAAACAGGACCACGCCTGGCCTACTGAGGAGTGACGGACTCCATCCTAGCTGGAGGGGTGCTCCCATCTTATCTATGTAGGCAGGGCTCTAACTCCTCTAGCTCCACAATGAGATAGGGTGCAGGTCAGGTAGCAGGGTGCAGGTCAGGTAGCAGGGTGCAGGGTGCAGGTCAGGTAGCAGGGTGCAGGTCAGCCTGCCATCTTAGTGGAGTCTGCCACTAGCATAGTCAGTGTAGCCAGCTCAGCTATCCACATTGAGACCATGTCTGTGCCTCGATCTAGGTTGATCAAAACAAAACATGGCGGTGTTCACCTTAGCAATATCACTGGAATAAAGACCTCCTCCATTCCTGTCATTATTGATAGAGATTGTGATATCTCACAACTCAAGATAGGGTTACTTAAAGTTAGATCCCTGGCTTCCAAAGTAGTCATAGTCAATTAAATAATCACTGACCATAATCTTGATGTGATTGGTCTGATTGAAACATAGCTCAAGCCTGATGAATTTACTGTGTTAAATGAGGCCTCTCCTCTTGGTTACACTAGTGACCATTTCCCCCTGCGCATCCCGCAAAGGTGGAGGTGTTGCTAACATTTGACAGCAAATTTGAATAACAAAAATAGAATAAATGCGTTATCGTCTTTTGAGCATCTAGTCATGAAATCTACTAAATCAGTTTTTATAGCTACTGTTTACAGGCCTCCTGGGCAGGGTACAGCATTCCTCACTGAGTTCCCTGAATTCCTATCGGACCTTGTAATTATAGCAGATAATATTCACATTTTTGGTGTCTTTAATATTCACTTGGAAAAGTCCACAGACCCACTCGAAAAGGCTTTCAGAGCCATCAACGACTGTGGGTTTTGTCCAACGTATCTCCAGACCTAGTCATTGCCACAGTCATACCCTGGATCTGGCTTTGTCCAGTGGAATAAATGTTGTGGGTCTAAATGTTTTTCCTCATAATCCTGGACTATCGGACCATCATTTTATTATGTTTGAAATTACAACAAATAATCTGCTCAGACCCCAATCAAGGATCATCAAAAGCTGTGCTTTAAATTCTCTAACAACCCAAAGATCCCTAGATGCCCTTCCAGACTCCCTCCACCTACCCAAGGACATCTGAGTACAAAAATTGGTTAACCACCTAACTGAGGGTCTTAATTTAACCTTGTGTAATACCATAGATGCAGTCACACCCCCCAAAACAAATATAATTTGTCACAAGAAATATGCTCCCTGGTATACAGAAAATACCCGAATCCTGAAGCAAGCTTCCAGAAAATTGTAACGGAAATGGCACTGCACCAAACTGGAAGTCTTCCGACTAGCTTGGAAAGACCGTGCAATATCGAAGAGCCCTTACTGCTGCTCGATTGTTCTATTTTTCCAGCTTAATTGAGGAGAACAATCACAAATATATTTTTGATACTGTCGCAAAGCTAACTAAAATGCAGCATTCAACAAGAGAGGTTAGCTTTCACTTCAGCAGTAATTAATCAATCAATCAAATGTATTTATAAAGCCCTTCTTACATCAGCCGATGTCACAAAGTGCTGTACAGAAAGCCAAACTAAAACCCCAAATAGCAAGCAATGTAGATGTAGAAGCATGGTGGCTAGGAATGTTCCTCCCTAGAAAGGCAGGAACCTAGGAAGAAACCTAGAGAGGAACCAGGCTCAGAGGGGTGGCCAGTCCTCTTCTGGCTGTGCCAGATTGAGATTATAACAGAACATGGTCAAGATATTCAAACGTTCATAGATGACCAGCAGGGTCAAATATAATAATAATAATAATAATAATAATAATAATCCCAGTGGTTGTAGAGGGTGCAACAGGTCAGCACCTCAGGAGTAAATGAGATTTTCATGGGCTATACTCAGCCTTGTCTCAGGGTAGTAAGTTGGTGGTCTGTTGATATCCCTCTAGTGGTGTCGGGATGTGCTTTGACAAAGTGGGTGACGTTATATCCTGCTTGATTGAACCTGTCCAGGAGTATCGTCGGAGTGGGCCACAGTGTCCCCTAACCCACCCCAGTCTCAGTCTCCAGTATCTATGCTGCAATAGTCTATGCGCTGGGGGGCTAGGGTCAGTCTGTCATATCTGGTGTAATTGTCCTGTCTTATCTGGTGTCCTGTGTGAATTTAAGTATGCTTCCTCTAATTCTCTCTCTCTCCCTTCCCCCCTCCCGGAGGACCTGAGCCCTGGGATCCATGTCTCAGGACTACCTGGCTGATGACTCCTGGCTGTCCCCAGTCCACCTGGTCATGCTGGTGCTTCACCGGAGGTGCTACCTTGTCCTGGAACTGCTGTTTTCGACTCTCTCTCTAACACACCTGCTTTCTCGACTATGAAATGCCAACTGACATTTACTCCTGAGGCACTGACCTGTTGCACCCTCTACAATCACTTTGATTATTATTTGACCCTGCTGGTCATCTATGAGCGTTTCAAAATCTTGAAGAACAATCTGTCCTTAAATGGCCATGTACACCCGGCACAGCCAGAAGAGGACTGGCCAACCCCAGAGCCTTGTTCCTCTCTAGGTTTCTTCCTATCTAGGGAGTTTCTTTTCTAGCCACCATGCTTCTACATCTGCCTTGCTTCTTGTTTGGGGTTTTAGGCTGGGTTTCTGTTTAGGACTTTGTGACATCTGCTTATGTAAAAAGGGCTTTAAAAATACATTTGATTGATTTTTTGATTTCAGCTGTTCGTTTGGCATGCTGGATACACGCTCCACTGGCAGCAGCTCCAGAGATGAGTCCTGACAATTGACAGCAGGATTGATGGACACAGCTAGAACCACTGGCTCAACAAAAATGAAATTGTGTTTTTACATTTGAGTAGAGCTCAGAACAGAAAAGTATATCATAAACTGCAGTGCTCCAACAACTGTCTGTCATATAGGCGCAGGCAGCAGAGAACAACAATACATGTTTTAGAACTGACAATTGATTGCTAAATGCTAAATGTGCAACCAGAGGGTAAACAAACTCTAGACCACCTTTTACATTGGCTGGCCAAGGACCAATTTTTTGAAGAACACAGAGGAAGGACGCAAATCGAGCTAGCAAAGTCCCCTCCCTCTGACCGGAAGGGCAAAAGCAAATGGAAGCACCAGTTACCCCAGAAACTTGTTCATCATCAAAAAAAGTGGTTACATTTCAGATGATTAGCAAATGCAAAGCTACAGGACTGTTTTGCCAGCACAGACTTTAATATGTTCCGGGATTCTTCCGATGGCATTGAGGAGTACACAGTGACCATACATGCAAACCCCAACCAGAAGCCATGGATTACAGGCAACTTCCGCACTGAGCTAAAGGGTAGAGCTGCCTCTTTCAAGTCGCTCTGGATAAGAGCGTCTGCTAAATGACTTAAATGTAAATGTAAAGGGCATACTGGAAAGGATTTTCCGGACACCCGACAAGGTTTTACAACTTTTTTTCAGCAGGATCGAACAGCTGCCTTCAGTAAGTAACAAACCAGTTGGAAGCTTATAAGCATAAAAATACTTGTTCAAAAAAAAAATCAGATGAAGCAAATGCTACAGGACCCCACAGACTAGTCATCAAACAGGCAAAGATTACAGGTCACTAGAGCTGCTCTTTCAGAACTAAGATTGTAAATGTAACCCGGAAGCTTATAAGAAATCCCATTATGCCCCCGACTAGTCATCAAACAGGCAAAGTGTCACTACAGAACTAAGATTGAATCGTACTACACCGACTCTGCCCTAATAGGATGTGGCAGGGCTTGCAAATTATTACAGACTGTAAAGGGAAGCACAGCCAAGAGCTGCGCAGTGACACAAGCCGACCAGACAAGCTAAAGAACTTATAGATTCGCTTCGAGGCAAGTAACACTGAAACATGCATGAGAGCATCAGCTGTTCCGGACAATGTGAGCACACTCTCCGTAGTCGATGTGAGTAAGAACTTTAAAAAGGCCATTCACAAGGCCACAGGGCCAGACGGATTACCAGGACGTGTACTCCGAGCATGCGCTGACAAACTGGCAAGTGTCTTCACTGACATTTCAAACCTGTCAAACCTGTCATTTCAAAACTATGGCTGAATCTGTAATACCAACATGTTTCAAGCAGACCACCATAGTCCCCGTGCCCAAGAACACAAAGATAACCTGCCTAAATGACTACCGACCGGTAGCACTGACGTTTGTAGCCATGAAAAGCTTTGAAAGGCTGGTCATGGCTCACATCAACACCATTATTCCAGACACCCTAGATCCACTCCAATTTGCATACCGCCCCAACAGATCCACAGATGGTTCAATCTCTATTGCACTCCACACTGCCCTTTCCCACCTGGAAATAAGGAAAACCTATGTGAGAATGCTATTCATTGACTACAGCTCAGTGTTCAACACCATAGTGCCCTCAAAGCTCATCACTAAGCTAAGGACCTTGGGACGAAACACCTCCCTTTGCAACTGGATCCTGGACTTCCTGATGGGCCGCCCCCAGGTGGTGAGGGTAGGGAACAACACATCTGCCACACTGATCCTCAACACTGGAGCTCCCCAGGGGTTTTTGCTCAGTCCCTTCCTGTACTCCCTGTCCACCCATGACTGCAAGGCCAGGCACGACTCTAACACCATCATTAAGTTTGCAGACGACACAACAGTGGTAGACCTGATCCCGACAACGACGAGACAGCCTATTGGGAGGAGGTCAGAGACCTGGCCAGGTGGTTCCAGAATAACAACCTATCCCTCAACGTAACCAAGACGAAGGAGATGATTCTGGACTACAGGAAAAGGAGGACCGAGCACGCAAACATTCTCATCGACGGGGCTGTAATGGAGCAGGTTGAGAGCTTCAAGTTCCTTGGTGTCCACATCAACAACAAACTAGAATGCTCCAAACACACAAAGTCAGTCGTGAAGAGGGCATGACAAAGCCTATTCCCCCTCAGGGAACTAAAAAGATTTGGCATGGGACCTGAGATCCTCAAAATGTTCTACAGCTGCAACATCAACAGCACTGGTTGCATCACTGCCTGGTACGGCAATTGCTCGGCCTCCGACCGCAAGGGACTACAGAGGGGACGGCCCATCACTGGGGCTAAGCTGCCTGCCATCCAGGACCTCTACACCAGGCAGTGTCAGAGGAAGGCCCTAAAAATTGTCAAAGACCCCAGCCACCCCAGTCATAGACTGTTCTCTCTACTACCGCATGGCAAGCGGTACCGGAGTGCCAAGTCTAGGACAAATCAAATGGCTACCCGGACTACTTGCATTGTGTGCCACCCCCCAACTCCCCCAACCCCTCTTTTTACGCTGCTGCTACTCTCTGTTTATCATATATGCATAGGCACTTCAACCATATCTACATGTACATTCTACCCCAATCAACCTGACTAACCGGTGTCTGTATGTAGCCTTGCTAGTTCTATAGCCTCGCTACTGTATATACATTTACATTTTACATTTAAGTCATTTAGCAGACGCTCTTATCCAGAGCGACTTACAAATTGGTGCGTTCACCTTAAGACATCCAGTGGAACAGCCACTTTACAATAGTGCATCTAAATCTTTTAAGGGGGGTGAGAAGGATTACTTTATCCTATCCTAGGTATTCCTGAAAGAGGTGGGGTTTCAGGTGTCTCCGGAAGGTGGTGATTGACTCCGCTGTCCTGGCGTCGTGAGGGAGTTTGTTCCACCATTGGGGGGCCAGACCAGCGAACAGTTTTGACTGGGCTGCGCGGGAACTGTACTTCCTCAGTGGTAGGGAGGCGAGCAGGCCAGAGGTGGATGAACGCAGTGCCCTTGTTTGGGTGTAGGGCCTGATCAGAGCCTGGAGGTACTGAGGTGCCGTTCCCCTCACAGCTCCGTAGGCAAGCACCATGGTCTTGTAGCGGATGCGAGCTTCAACTGGAAGCCAGTGGAGAGAGCGGAGGAGCGGGGTGACGTGAGAGAACTTGGGAAGGTTGAACACCAGACGGGCTGAGGCGTTCTGGATGAGTTGTAGGGGTTTAATGGCACAGGCAGGGAGCCCAGCCAACAGCGAGTTGCAGTAATCCAGACGGGAGATGACAAGTGCCTGGATTAGGACCTGCGCCGCTTCCTGTGTGAGGCAGGGTCGTACTCTGCGGATGTTGTAGAGCATGAACCTACAGGAACGGGCCACCGCCTTGATGTTAGTTGAGAACGACAGGGTGTTGTCCAGGATCACGCCAAGGTTCTTAGCGCTCTGGGAGGAGGACACAATGGAGTTGTCAACCGTGATGGCGAGATCATGGAACGGGCAGTCCTTCCCCGGGAGGAAGAGCAGCTCCGTCTTGCCGAGGTTCAGCTTGAGGTGGTGATCCGTCATCCACACTGATATGTCTGCCAGACATGCAGAGATGCGATTCGCCACCTGGTCATCAGAAGGGGGAAAGGAGAAGATTAATTGTGTGTCGTCTGCATAGCAATGATAGGAGAGACCATGTGAGGTTATGACAGAGCCAAGTGACTTGGTGTATAGCGAGAATAGGAGAGGGCCTAGAACAGAGCCCTGGGGACGCCAGTGGTGAGAGCGCGTGGTGAGGAGACAGATTCTCGCCACGCCACCTGGTAGGAGCGACCTGTCAGGTAGGACGCAATCCAAGCGTGGGCCGCGCCGGAGATGCCCAACTCGGAGAGGGTGGAGAGGAGGATCTGATGGTTCACAGTATCGAAGGCAGCCGATAGGTCTAGAAGGATGAGAGCAGAGGAGAGAGAGTTAGCTTTAGCAGTGCGGAGCGCCTCCGTGATACAGAGAAGAGCAGTCTCAGTTGAATGACTAGTCTTGAAACCTGACTGATTTGGATCAAGAAGGTCATTCTGAGAGAGATAGCGGGAGAGCTGGCCAAAGACGGCACGTTCAAGAGTTTTGGAGAGAAAAGAAAGAAGGGATACTGGTCTGTAGTTGTTGACATCGGAGGGATTGAGTGTAGGTTTTTTCAGAAGGGGTGCAACTCTCGCTCTCTTGAAGACGGAAGGGACGTAGCCAGCGGTCAGGGATGAGTTGATGAGCGAGGTGAGGTAAGGGAGAAGGTCTCCGGAAATGGTCTGGAGAAGAGAGGAGGGGATAGGGTCAAGCGGGCAGGTTGTTGGGCGGCCGGCCGTCACAAGACGCGAGATTTCATCTGGAGAGAGAGGGGAGAAAGAGGTCAGAGCACAGGGTAGGGCAGTGTGAGCAGAACCAGCGGTGTCGTTTGACTTAGCAAACGAGGATCGGATGTCGTCGACCTTCTTTTCAAAATGGTTGACGAAGTCATCTGCAGAGAGGGAGGAGGGGGGAGGGGGAGGAGGATTCAGGAGGGAGGAGAAGGTGGCAAAGAGCTTCCTAGGGTTAGAGGCAGATGCTTGGAATTTAGAGTGGTAGAAAGTGGCTTTAGCAGCAGAGACAGAAGAGGAAAATGTAGAGAGGAGGGAGTGAAAGGATGCCAGGTCCGCAGGGAGGCGAGTTTTCCTCCATTTCCGCTCGGCTGCCCGGAGCCCTGTTCTGTGAGCTCGCAATGAGTCGTCGAGCCACGGAGCGGGAGGGGAGGACCGAGCCGGCCTGGAGGATAGGGGACATAGAGAGTCAAAGGATGCAGAAAGGGGAGGAGAGGAGGGTTGAGGAGGCAGAATCAGGAGATAGGTTGGAGAAGGTTTGAGCAGAGGGAAGAGATGATAGGATGGAAGAGGAGAGAGTAAGCGGGGGAGAGAGAGCGAAGGTTGGGACGGCGCGATACCATCCGAGTAGGGGCAGTGTGGGAAGTGTTGGATGAGAGCGAGAGGGAAAAGGATACAAGGTAGTGGTCGGAGACTTGGAGGGAGTTGCAGTGAGGTTAGTGGAAGAACAGCATCTAGTAAAGATGAGGTCGAGCGTATTGCCTGCCTTGTGAGTAGGGGGGGAAGGTGAGAGGGTGGGGTCAAAAGAGGAGAGGAGTGGAAAGAAGGAGGCAGAGAGGAATGAGTCAAAGGTAGATGTGGGGAGGTTAAAGTCGCCCAGAACTGTGAGAGGTGAGCCGTCCTCAGGAAAGGAGCTTATCAAGGCATCAAGCTCATTGATGAACTCTCCGAGGGAACCTGGAGGGCGATAAATGATAAGGATGTTAAGCTTGAAAGGGCTGGTAACTGTGACAGCATGGAATTCAAAGGAGGCGATAGACAGATGGGTAAGGGGAGAAAGAGAGAATGACCACTTGGGAGAGATGAGGATCCCGGTGCCACCACCCCGCTGACCAGAAGCTCTCGGGGTGTGCGAGAACACGTGGGCGGACGAAGAGAGAGCAGTAGGAGTAGCAGTGTTATCTGTGGTGATCCATGTTTCCGTCAGTGCCAAGAAGTCGAGGGACTGGAGGGGGCATAGGCTGAGATGAACTCTGCCTTGTTGGCCGCAGATCGGCAGTTCCAGAGGCTACCGGAGACCTGGAACTCCACGTGGGTCGTGCGCGCTGGGACCACCAGATTAGGGTGGCCGCGGCAACGCGGTGTGGAGCGTTTGTATGGTCTGTGCAGAGAGGAGAGAACAGGGATAGACAGACACATAGTTGACAGGCTACAGAAGAGGCTACGCTAATGCAAAGGAGATGGAATGACAAGTGGACTACACGTCTCGAATGTTCAGAAAGTTAAGCTTACGTAGCAAGAATCTTATTGACTAAAATGATTAAAATGATACAGTACTGCTGAAGTAGGCTAGCTGGCAGTGGCTGCGTTGTTGACTTTGTAGGCTAGCTGGCAGTGGCTGCGTTGTTGGCACTACACTAATCAAGTCGTTCCGTTGAGTGTGATAGTTTCAACAGTGCTGCTATTCGGGGGCTAGCTGGCTAGCTAGCAGTGTTGATTACGTTACGTTGCGTTAAAAGAACGACAATAGCTGGCTAGCTAACCTAGAAAATCGCTCTAGACTACACAATTATCTTTGATACAAAGACGGCTTTGTAGCTAGCTATGTAGCTAGCTACGATCAAACAAATCAAACCGTTGTACTGTAATGAAATGAAATGAAAATGTGATACTACCTGTGGAGCGAATGCGACCGGGTTGTTGAGTGAGGAAGTTCTATTCGGTAGACGTTGGCTAGCTGTTGGCTAGCTAGCAGTGTCTCCTACGTTAAGGACGACAAATAGCTGGCTAGCTAACCTCGGTAAATTAAGATAATCACTCTAAGACTACACACTCTAAACTACACAATTATCTTGGATACGAAGACAGCAAAGACAACTATGTAGCTAGCTAACACTACACTAATCAAGTCGTTCAGTTGAGTGTAATAGTTTTTTACAGTGCTGGTATTCGGAAGACGGTGGACGTTTGCTAGCTGGCTAGCTGGCTAGCTGCTGGGCAGATAGCAGTGTAGACTACGTTAGGACGACGAAATACGATAATTACGCAATTATCTTTGATACAAAGACGGCTATGTAGCTAGCTAAGAAGAAATTGCTAAGATTAGACAAATCAAACCGTTGTACTATAATGAAATGTAATGAAATGTAATGAAAAGTTATACTACCTGCAGACCGAAGCGCTCGGATGCGACCGCTCGCTCCAACCCGGAAGATATGTCCTGTCTTTCTACTGTTGTTCTTTTCCTTTACCTACCTATTTTTCACCTAATACCTTTTTTGCACTATTGGTTAGATCCTGTAAGTAAGCATTTCACTGTATTTGGCGCATGTGACAAATAAACTTAGATTTGATTTACTGTAATACATTTTGTTGAAAGATTTGTTTTTGGAATGTTTTATTAGCTCCACCTCATTTAGCTAGACTGAAGTTGACATAGCTAATGTTTGTTGACAAATACATGTCCCTGCATTTGCTGTGTGTTTGTGTTGACATGGCATACAAGACAGGTAGCTTTTTAACGCCAACTGATATAAACTCAGCAAAAAATAAACAGCCTTTTTTCAAGACCCTGACTTTCAAAGATAATTCATAAAAATCCAAATAACTTTCAGATTTTCATTGTAAAGGGTTAAAACACTGTTTCCCATGCTTGTTCAATGAACCATAAACAAAGAATGAACATGCACCTGTGGAATGGTCGTTAAGACACTAACAGCTTACAGACGGTAGATAATTAAGGTCACAGTTATGAAAATTTAGGACACTAACGAGGCCTTTCTACTGACTCTGAAAAACACAAAAAGAAAGATGCCCAGGGTCCCTGCTCATCTGTGTGAACATGCCTTAGGCATGCTGCAAGGAGGCATGAGGACTGCAGATGTGGCCAGGGCAATAAATTGCAATGTCCGTACTGTGAGACGCCTAACACAGCGCTACAGGGAGACAGGATGGACAGCTGATCATCCACGCAGTGGCAGACGAAGTGTAACAACACCTGCACAGGATCGGTACATCCGAACATCACAGCTGCGGGACAGGTACAGGGTGGCAACTGCCCGAGTTACACCAGGAACGCAGAATCCCTCCATCAGTGCTCAGACTGTCCGCAATAGACTGAGAGACGCTGGACTGAGGGCTTGTAGGCCTGTTGTAAGGCACATCCTCACCAGACATCACCGGCAACAACGTCACCTATGGGCACAAATCCACCGTTGCTGGTACAGACAGGACTGGCAAAATGTGCTCTTCACTGATAATTCGCGGTTTTGTCTCAGCAGGGGTGATGGTCGGATTCACGTCTATTGTCGAAGGAATAAGCATTAGACCGAGGCCTGTACTCTGGAGCGGGATAGATTTGGAGGTGTAGGGTCCGTCATGGTCTGGGGCGGTGTGTCACAGCATCATTGGACTGAGCTTGTTGTCATTGCAGGCAATCTTAATGCTGTGCGTTACAGGGAAGACATCCTCCTCCCTCATGTGGTAACTTTCCTGCAGGCTCATCCTCCAACAAGACAATGTCACCAGCCATACTGCTCGTTCTGTGTGTGATTTCCTGCAAGACAGGAATGTCAGTGTTCTGCCATGGCCAGCGAAGTGCCCGGATCTAAATCCCATTGAGCACGTCTGGGACCTGTTGGATCGGAGGGTGATGGCTAGGGCCATTCCCCCAGAAATGTCAGGGAACTTGCAAGTGCATTGGTGGGAAAGTGGGGTAACATCTCACAGCAAGACCTGGCAAATCTGGTTTTACTCCCCCCTCTGTTCAGGGACACATAATTCCATTTATGTTAGTTACATGTCTGTGGAACTTGTTCAGTTTATATCTCAGTTGTTATGTTCATACAAATACTTACACATGTTATGTCTGCTGAAAATAGACACAGTTGACGGTGAGAGGACGTTTCTTTTTTTGCAGAGTTTGTTTGGGTTCAATTGTCTTAAGAAAATGTTTCAGGATCACATCTTCATCCCTGAAAAGGTTTTCATCCTGGAGGACACGGTTTAGGAGGAGGCACATGTAAATGCATAATATTTCTAAGGCTATTGTTTATTTCAAGACACAATCTGACACAAGACACAAGCATGCAAAACTGACCCCTGGTTGCCAGTGTTCCTATGCTACGGTGGAGAAGAGGTCCACGGGGACCATCACTAAAGAGCTTGAAGTCAGGCTCGAGGTTCAGAATCACAATCATCACAGTGCGGGCCAAGATATACTATCAAAGAGTGTGTGCAAGACCCAAAATACATTGTCAGCCATGAGCCAGGATGTCGAGCAGGTGTCATCAGCTCATTCCTGAAAATAAATGGTTTTGCCATCACCATGGAGACAGTGTGTTGTGGGCATCAGGATGAAGTGGGAGTCCCAGACCAGAGAGGGAAAATTGTTTGCAGAGAATATGTTGGTGCTATCAGCGGTCTTCCTTACTGGCAGCTCCCACTCCATATTTGTGGAAACATGTTACTGCGGCAGTTCGCAAACCAACAGCGCTTCTACATTTTGCCAGAGGTTAACCACATGTGGACTTAGCACTGATCATATCTGGAGCCTCCTTTGGCTCTTACACCATCCTGGACTCTGCTTCCCACCTGCTCATCCTCCAGGAGACTCTGCATGTGACTGAAGTGAAGAACAGCTACTGGTTGGAGAGGGAGGGATTACACATTGAGGTAAGCTATAGCCAGTGGTGTAAAGTACTTAAGTAAAAAATACTTTAAAGTATTACTTAAGTAGTTTTTTAGGCGTCTGTACTTTACTATTTACATTTTTGACTACTTTTACTTTTACTTCACTACATTCCTAAAGAAAATAATGTACTTGTTATATTTTCAAAGCTTAGCAGGAAAGCAGGAAAGTGGTCCATTTCACTCACTTATCAAGAGAACATCCCTGGTCATCCCTACTGCCTCTGATCTGGAGGACTCACTAAACACAAATGCTTAATATGTAGCGTGCACCTGGCTATCCGTACATAAAATAAAATAAATCTTATTATAAGCAATTTGAAATGATTTATACTTTCACTTTGGATACTGAAGTATGTATTTGCAATTACATTTACTTTTGATACATAAGTATATTTAAAACCAAATACTTTTAGACTTTTACTCAAGTAGTATTTTTCTGGGTGACTTTCACTTTTACTTGAGTCATTTTCTATGAAGGTATATTTACTTTTACTCAAGTATGACAATTGGGTACTTTTTCCACAACTGGCTATAGCCTAAGCTATATTTTGTAGCTAGCCTAATGGTTGTAAATGTATATTTGGTGAATGTATGAAGAGGACATAGGTAACTTTTAGGATGATAAATGGACCATTATTACTAACAGGCCCATGGATGTAGCATTGATACCCTGGCCACTGACAGGCAACGAAGTGTGAGGGTGCTCTTGAGGAACTCACATGCTGATATCTGGCATTAGTGTGTCCTGTGACACATTCCCAAATGTATGAGGAAACAGCTGATGCCCATCGGGAAGCCAGAGGTACTGTCATATATTTTATAGTAAAATGAGAACTATGATTTGTATAACTTATATCTGGCTCTTGGACCATCCTAGCGGACTCTGAGTGCCCAAAGAGTGGCATTCACTTCGGGGGAGCTGGCTGGGGTTCCGAAAATGGAGAAGTGGCAGGCCATTCAACAGCAAATTCAAAGATACACACATCCATAAAGGGAATCGAAGTGGAATTGTTTTTCCACATATTTTCTTTTTTTTACCGGTTTCAACGGATGTGCTACCTTGTCCCGGATCTGCTGTTTCGACCTATGGATGCTCAGCTATGAAAAGCCAACTGACATTTGCTCCTGAGGTGTTGAACTGTTGCACCCTCTATAACCACTGTGGTTATCATCTTGATGTAAAAAGAGCTTTGTAAAATACATTTGATTGATTGTTTGCTGTGCTGTGTGCTGTGTATTCACAAACTGTCTGAGGGAAGTGACATTTGAATAATATCTGTAACATATTTTGGTGTGTATTTAACTTCTTAAAGTGGCTATCAGCAGTAGAAACAATAACAAAGTGTCTTCCCTGCTCCTCTTTTGGTAAAAAGCTGAGCGATGGGGCTGGAGATATGTAGCCACTCTCAAAATCATAGAGCTATAGATGCAAGGACTGACCATCCATGATGTGAAAATGAGAGTTTTAACCATGTTTTGAGGCTGTATCGTGTTTGTTTACATTTTCTTTGTTTACAAACGTTGGAGAAAAACAAATTAATATTTGGGGTTCTGATGGGGTACGACAGTTGAACTAAGCTCATGGGGCATTTATAAGTTAGATTCTTCGTGAATCAATGGTTACATATCATACATTTTTCTTCAGTCTTTCAAAAGGATTAGTAACAATAAGTGTCAATGCCAGTAGAGAATGAACAAACTATACAGTATTTACAAGAACAATATCAATAACGATGTCAGAGATACTGGTGATACACAAGGTAGTTACATATATGCATACAATAAGCAGTAAAGTGGCTGAGCAGCAGGATGCATTTTTTATGTGTGTTAAGAGAAAGTCATGTGAATGTGCATAGAGGCAGTGCAGATAGTCATGATGACTGGGAGCAGCTGAAACCTGGTCCCAACTGAGTCTGAACGCTCCTTGGCGACAACAACACCATGCTCCTGAGCATCGAAGGGGTAAAAAAAGTTAAAAAATTAAGACATTATAACCTTGCATTACATCAACTGACCTCCCAAGTTTAGATAATAAGAGTAACCTCATACAATGGAATGAAAATTATATTCACCTGAAGTGCTGGTACTGCTTGATCTGTGACATTAGGCTAAAGTACGGAGTCAGGTGGTCCACAGATTCCTGAAGGAAGACAGCGCGACTACACATACCTCTGAAAAATACACAAATAATGTGAGATCAATAAAAGTAGTGCCAGTCATGTTGGAGGTTAAATAAAATAATCAAAAGATGTGTTGTTTATGCTTTAAATACCATGTGTTGTCATCATTTCCTTGTAGAGATGCCACACTGCAGTTTGTGTCACATGACATGGCAGCAGCTTTCGACCAAAGTGTTTGTGTCTTGGGTGGCGTCCAGGTAATACTATTGCATTATCCTCTGCATAGGTGTTGATGAAGTTCACCACTCGCTGCAAGTCCTGATGCTTCATGTGTAACCTGTGCTTGCTTGGGTCAGATCTCTTTTTGATAGGCATTAGATTAGAAAGGCGGCCATTGTTACTCCAGGTCCTAGTGAAAAGCCAACTGTCCCCGTTGATATATTATCAAATAGATATTTGAAAAACACCATGAGGATTGATTATAAAAAACATCTGACATGTTTCTGTGGACATTATGGATATAATTTGGAATTTTTGTCTGCGTTGTCGTGACCGCTCTTTCCGGTGGATTCCTGGGCATAACGCACCAAACTAATGGAGGTATTTGGATGTAAAAAATGTCTTTATGGAACAAAAGGAACGTTTGTTGTCTAACTGGGAGTCTCGTGAGTGAAAACATCTGAAGATCATCAAAGGTAAACGATTAATTTGATTGCTTTTCTGATTTTCGTAACCAAGTTTCCTGATGCTAAGTGTACTTACTGTTTTTGTCGAGCGATTGATAAATTTACACAAACGCTTGTATTGCTTTCGCTGTAAAGCATCATTTCAAAATCTGAGACGACAAGTGGATTAACAAAAGGCTAAGCTGTGTTTTGCAATATTGCACTTGTGATTTCATGAATATGAATATTTTCTAGTAATATTATTTGACTGTGGCGCTATGCTATTCAGCGTTGCTGATGACAATTATCCCGGATCCGGTATGGGTGGTTCAGAGACGTTAAATAAGAATGTAATGACACATTATATAAACTCTTTATAGTGTTTAATTTACATTTACAGATCGAGTGAAAAAAGCCATTTACCCCTGCCATTTTTAAAAAGACCCGACGCAGCTCATTGCCTTCTTGAATCATGCAGAGATGGACATCATGAAGGTCTCATCATTGATTTTGTTGGAAAGGGGAGCAATTGTGCTTTACAATGGTATTGATATTACAGTTGACCTGGAAGTATTACATTTTTTGGGCCCTGAAATAAGGTAAATTGTTCAGACCAGCGCA
This sequence comes from Oncorhynchus nerka, assembly GCF_034236695.1. Classification (NCBI taxonomy): domain Eukaryota; kingdom Metazoa; phylum Chordata; class Actinopteri; order Salmoniformes; family Salmonidae; genus Oncorhynchus; species Oncorhynchus nerka. The sequence continues at coordinate 40,391,276 of NC_088408.1, forward strand.
ATATACGAAATGGAGTTAATTCACGTTAGGTTCAATGTTAGTTAGCTAACTAACATTAGGCTATAACTAGCAATACAAATGGCTTTCTGAGATACAAATAATATTATTAGACTGATCATACATGTAATGTTAGCTAGTGAGCTAGCTAGCTAACAGTAAGACTTAGTAGGTATGACATGGCAGCAACAAATGCTGACACTACACATTCAAGTATATCTGACCAAATTATGAAAGACAAGAATTGTACTTTTGAATTCCGTAAAGTAAATAGTAAAAAAATGATTGTCTATCATCAACAATGACAATCCAGCGGGGTCCGACAACTTGAACTGAAAATTACTGAGGATAATAGCGGACAATATTGCCACTCCTATTTGCCATATCTTCAGTTTAAGCCTGCAAGAAAGTATGTGCCCAAAGGCCTGGATGGAGGCAAAAGTAATTCCGCTACCTAAGAATAGTAAATCCCCCTTTACTGGCTCAAATAGCCGACCAATCAGCCTGTTACCAACCCTTAGTTAAAAAATGTGTTTGACCAGATACAATGCTATTTTACAGACTTTAATCATGTTTATAGGAAAGGACATTCAACAAGCACAGCACTTAAACAATATTTAAAGGCAATGCTACCAAATACTAATTTAGTGTATGTAAACTTTTGACCCACTGGGAATGTGATGAAATAAATAAAATCTTAAATAAATCATTTTCTACTATTATTCTGACATTTCACATTCTTAAAATAAAGTGGTAATCCTAACTGATCTAAGACAGTGCATTTTTACAAGGAATAAATGTATTTGGCTAAGGTATATGTAAACTTCTGACTTCAACTGTACATATTACCTCAATACCGGTGTCCCTGCACACTGATACTGCAATGGTATCCCCTGTATATTTTAAGTACCTAGGTGTCTGGCTAGACTGCAAACTCTCCTTCCAGACTCATATCAAACATCTCCAATCGAAAATCAAATCGAGTCGGCTTTCTATTCCGCAACAAAGCCTCCTTCACTCACACCGCCAAGCTTACCCTAGTAAAACTGACTATCCTACCGATCCTCGACTTCGGCGATGTCATCTACAAAATGGCTTCCAACACTCTACTCAGCAAACTGGATGCAGTCTATCACAGTGCCATCCGTTTTGTCACTAAAGCACCTTATACCACCCACCACTGCGACTTGTATGCTCTAGTCGGCTGGCCCTCGCTACATATTCGTCGCCAGACCCACTGGCTCCAGGTCATCTACAAGTCCATGCTAGGTAAAGCTCCGCCTTATCTCAGTTCACTGGTCACGATGGCAACACCCATCCGTAGCACGCGCTCCAGCAGGTGTATCTCACTGATCACCCCTAAGCCAACACCTCATTTGGCCGCCTTTCGTTCCAGTTCTCTGCTGCCTGTGACTGGAACGAACTGCAAAAATCGCTGAAGTTGGAGACTTTTATCTCCCTCACCAACTTCAAACATCAGCTATCTGAGCAGCTAACCGATCGCTGCAGCTGTACATAGTCTATTGGTAAATAGCCCACCCATTTTCACCTACCTCATTCCCATACTGTTTTTATACTGTTTTTTATTTATTTACTTTTCTGCTCTTTTGCACACCAATATCTCTACCTGTACATGACCATCTGATCATTTATCACTCTAGTGTTAATCTGCAAAATTGTAATTATTCGCCTACCTCATGCCTTTTGCACACATTGTATATAGATAAAGGTGAAATAAAAAAATAAAGCCACACTATTGTTATTTTACTGATGCTCTTTATTTATTTGTTACTTTTATCTCTTACTTTTTTTGCCATTTTCTTAACTTTGTTGTTGGTTAAGGGCTTGTAAGTAAGTATTTCACTGTAAGGTCTACAACCCTTGTATTCAGTGCATGTGACAAATACAATTTCAGTTTTCAGGTGGGGCACATTGACAAATGGCTATGTTTTTAATATGTCATTGCACAGTATGTTATGTGCTATGACTGGTACTATGCTTTAAGTGTTTATTGGTTGTTATAGATCCTATTACGGTGCAAATGTACTTACAGTTTGCTTGAAATGTAATCCTGGATGAAAATATGGCCCTAGTGGCTTATTACCTCATGTGTCTTATTAGTTTCACCCGATTGGCTTAAACCTCTTAAGATCGGACCCTTTTAAAGATTTTCACCTAAAATGACATGCCCAAATCGATCTGCCTGTAGCTCAGGACCTGAAGCAAAAATATGCATATGTTTGATACCATTTGAAAGGAAACACTTTGAGGTGAACGTAGGAGAATAAAACACATTAGATCTGGTAAAAGATAATAAAAAAATGTTTTTTTTGTACCATCATCTTTGAAACGCAAGAGAAAGGCCATAATATGTTATTCCAGCTCATGCGCAATTTAGATTTTGGCCACTAGATGGCAACAGTGTATGTGCAAAGTTTTAGACGGATCCAATGAACCATTGTATTTCTGTTCAAAATGTTGTATCAAGACTGCCCAAATGTGCCTAATTGGTTTATTAATAACTTTTCAAGTTCATAACTGTATACTCTCCTCAAACAATAGCATGGTATTCTTTCACTGTAATACCTACTGTAAATTGGACAGCGCAGTTAGATTAACAAGAATTTAAGCTTTCTGCCAATAACAGATATTTCTATGTCCTGGAAAATGTATTGTTACTTACAACCTCATGCTAATTGCATTAGCCTACATTAGCTTAACTGTCCCGAGGGGGACCCACCAATCCTCTAGAGCAGGGGTCCCCAAACTTTTTCCTGTGAGGGCCACATAACTTTTCCCTTCTCTGATGGGGGGCCGGTGTCAGTTTGTAACAGAAAAAGTGTGACGATCGTAGGGGAGCTTAAAAAAAATATTGTTTTCCAGAAAGCCACACATAACCAAATAACCCTTTCCAGGTTCTTTACAGAAAAAAGTCAGGAAACAAATAATAACACTATTAATGAAATAAATAATAACTAAATAACCCTCTCTGAGTTCTTCACAGAAAAAACAGGAAATAAATAATAACTAAATAACTCTCTCTGGGTTCTTCATAGAAAAAAAGCCATGGAACATTAACTTTCTGCACAATCTTAACAGATAAAAGTTCAGCCATCAGAGCAGAACAATCTTAACAGATAGCAGAAAAGTTCAAAGCTCAGACATCCAGTGTCAGCATCTAGGTCTTTTAAGGGGGGAGGGGGAGAAGGACTTTATCCTCTCTGACACATATGGCGCCTGTCCAGCAATCTCTTAAAGTTCTTGTGTTCCTTCCTTATAATCCTTTTGTAGGTTCCAGTAGGCTTGTAGACACCGCTGTTTGCAGCTCTCTCTCATCAACTTCCCTGTGAAAACCACAAAAGAAGCAGGTTGAGAAATTGAACTAAGTGATACAGCACCTACACAGCACAATACATTTCACTACCAGTATGGTTGTAAAGATGGATTTTATCCCAGTAGATTTTATTATGATTATATTTGTTTATGCTCAGAATGACTCATTCAAGTCAGAAAAGTGAGCTTACCTATGTATGTTCATCAGTGTGAACTGTGGGCCTGCATCTGGCTGGTGAGAAGTTGAATATCAGGTTCCATTCTAGTTACAGCCAGTCTCAAGCACTGATGCAAATGTTCATCTGTCAATCTTGATCTCATCGGGGTTTTCAGCAGTTTCATGCGAGAAAAGGTTTTCTCGCAGATATACGTGCTGCCAAAAACTGTGGACATTTTCATTGCGTGTTTTTTGATGTTTGGATATGTGTCGTTTGGGAGGGCGGCATAGAAGTCAATGAGACTGTTGGGCTTGAATGCGTCTTTCAGAACATCACAGTTCTGTAACTCAGCCAACTCAAACTGATATGAAGGCTGGGAATAAAAATGAGCAGTTGCGCTGTGTCTTGCACGTCCGTGCTCTCATCCAGTGCTAATGAAAAAAAGTCAAATTCTTTCGTCTTCTGCTGCAGCTGGGCATATACATTACTCCCGATTTCTTCAACGCGTCTGGTGATTGTACTCGCCAACAGACTTACGGCATTAAATGCATCTTTCTTCTCGGGACACACCTCCTCCGCGACAGCATCCATACATTTCTTAACAAACTCTCCGTCAGTGAAAGGCTTACCGCTTCTTGCTATCAGTTTAGCAACCCGAAAGATGGCCCGAACGGATGCCTGGTTCAGCTGAGCTTGGCGTACAAATGTATTCTGCTGAGATAGTAGTCCACTTTTTAGCTTTGAGAGTTTGTCTGCTCGTATTTGGCCTTGCAAGCTATCGTACTTGTCTTTGTGACGGGATTCATAGTGTCGGCGAAGATTGTATTCTTTGAATACCGCCACCGTCTCTTGACAGATGAGACAAACAGCCTTTTCTTTGCATTGAACAAAAAAAAAATTGTTTGTCCACTGCAGGTTAAATACCCTGCATTCTGAATCAATTTTTCTCTTACCTAACCTTTTCGCCATTATTCCGTTCTCTCTTTGACAGGGCCGGGCCTAGGATTTTTTTTCTGGAGGCCAAATAGGAAAAAAATTCGATAGCGTCTCTGGTATTGTTCAGAGGGCCGGGCCAAATGTGCTGACGGGCCGTATCCGGCCCGCGGGCCGTAGTTTGGTGACCACTGCTCTAGAGGTTTAACATCCCCCGTTGTAACCACAGTCACAAAGTAATGAACTATCCCAAATGAATAGCGAGAGTCTGTATATATTGTAACATCCTCCCCTGCCGACAGTGCATAGAGGTCAGCGTCCTGAGCAGAACTGGCAATGGGCCAGTATTTATCACTCCTTTGTCATCACACACAGCGTACCTAGTCACTCGTTACCTTTCTGCAGTCATGTAACTAGAGCCGTCTGTGTATAACACTTTTTCTGAGTCTAATTTGGTCTGGGTCACACTCTCATTGGGCAAGGGCATTAGAGGAAAGTTTAAATAATAATAATCACAGTGGTTGTAGAGGGTGCAACAAGTCAGAACCTCAGGAGTAAATGTCAGTTGGCTTTTCAGGGGGTTGGCTCTCCCACTCCGGTCTCTAGAGAGTTGAAAACAGCACGTCTGGGAAAGGTAGCACGGATGATGAATAGGTCAGGCTTCCATAGCCGCAGGCAGAACAGTTTAAACTGGAGCAGCAGCACGGCCAGGTGGACTGGGGACAGCAAGGAGTCATCAGGCCAGGCAGTCATGAGGCATGGTCCTAGGGCTCAGGTCCTCAGAGAGAGCATACTTAAATTCACACAGGACACCGGATAAGAGAGCCAAACCGTCTGTGCGCGCACATAAACGTATTTTGTCCACCTGTCACGTTCGTTATAAGGAACGGACCAAGGCGCAGCGTTGAATGCGTACATTCTTTTATTTAACACCGAATAAACCAACAAAATAACAAAATGAAACGTGAAGCTATACAAAATAGTGCTGACAAGCAACTATACATAGACAAGATCCCACAAACACCAAAGAGAAATGGCTACCTAAATATGATCCCCAATCAGAGCCAACAATAAACGCTGTCTCTGATTGGGAACCATATCAGACCTACATAGAATAGAAAAAACCCTAGACCTACAAACCTAGACAATACAAAACAAGCATACCCACTCTAGTCACACCCTGACCTAACCAAAGAAAACAGATAACTCAGGTCAGGGCGTGACACCCCCTCTGAATTTTTTTTGAAAAAGCTGTTGCGCAGCAACTCACTGCCTTCCTGAAGACAAACAATGTATACGAAACATTTCAGTCTGGTTTTAGACCCCATCATAGCACTGAGAATGCACTTGTGAGGGTGGTAAATGACCTTTTAATGGTGTCAGACCGAGGCTCTGCTTCTGTCCTCGTGCTCCTAGACCTTTGTGCTGCATTTGATACGATCGATCACCATATTCTTTCGGTAAATTTCGATGTTCATCAAGGTGCCGTTTTGGGACCACTATTGTTTTCACTATATATTTTACCTCTTGGTGATGTCATTCGGAAACATGCAGATGACACACAACTGTACATTTCGATGAAACATGGTGAAGCCCCAAAATTTCCCGCGTTAGCAGCCTTAGTTTCAGACATAAGGAAGTGGAAGGCTGCACATTTTCTATTTTTAAACTCGGACAAAACAGAGATGCTTGTTCTAGGTCCCAAGAAACAAAGATATATTCTGTTGAATCTGACAATTACTCTTTATGGTTGTACAGTTGTCTCAAATAAAACTGTGAAGGACCTCGGCATTAATCTGAACCCTGATCTCTCTTTTGACGAACCTACCAAGACTGTTTCAAGGACAGCTTTTTTCCATCTACGTAACATTGCAAAAATCAGAAACGTTCTGTCCAAAAATGATGCAGAAAAATGTATCCATGCCTTTGTCACTTCTAGATTTAGACTACTGCAATGCTCTACTTTCCGGCTACCTGGATAAAGCACTAAATATACTTCAGTTAGTTGTAAACACGGCTGCTAGAATCTTGACTAGAACCAAAGAATTTGATCATATTACTTCAGTGCTAGCCTCTACACTGGCGTCCTGTTAAGGCAAAGGCTGATTTCAAGGTTTTACTGCTAACCTACAAAGCATTACATGGGCTTGCTCCTACCTATCTTTACGATTTGGACCTGCCGTACATACCTACACGTACGCTACGGTCACAAGACGCAGGCCTCATTATTGTCAGAAGAATTTCTAAGCAAACAGCTGGAGGCAGGGCTTTCTCATATAGAGCTTCATTTTTATTGATTAATCTGCCTACCCATGTGAGAGACGCAGACTCTGTCTCAACCTTTAAGTCTTTATTGAAGACTCATCTCTTCAGTAGGTCCTATGATTGAGTGTAGTCTGGCCCAGGAGTGTGAAGAGGAACAGAAAGGCACTGGAGCAACGAACCGCCCTTGCTGTCTCTGCCTGGCCGGTTCCCCTCTCTCCACTGAGATTCACTCTCTCCACTCTAACCCTATTACGGGGGCTGAGTCACTGGCTTACTGGTGCTCTTCCATGCTGTCCCTAGGAGGGGTGCGTCACTTGATTGGGTTGAGTCACTGATGTGATCTTCCTGTCTGGGTTGGCGCCCCCCTTGGGTTGTGTCGTGGGGGAGATCTTTGTGGGAATCTAAAACAGTAATCCAGAAAATAACATCGTATGATTTTTAAGTAATTCATTTTAGATTCTGTCTCTCATAGTTTGAGTGTACCTATGATAAAAATGACAGACCTCTACATGCTTTGTAAGTAGGAAATCCTGCATAATCGGCAGTGTATCAAATACTTGTTCTCCCCACTGTGTACTTTTATAACTTGATGAACTGGATTGCCTGTCTTTGCAATTTGTTTAATTTCGTTTGCACTCGTTAGCATATTTAGTTAGCAGCCGCTATAAGTTTGTGCTAATTTTGATAGCATTCTGGTAATAGATGCCCAATGGGCTTTTTTGCATTTTGAGAGCCCCGTTGTGTACAAAAATATCATAAATCCCAGGATGAGAGAACAACGGAATGACGTTATGAAAATCTGGATACTCCTAACCTTAAGTATCGCAATATTTTTGCCATGGCATAAATTAAAACTAGACCAAGCAGACCAAGCTCTTTGTATCTGGACTCAGGATAAGACCCAGATGCAGATAGTTCGATTCATAGATGTTTATTTACAAAACAGGTAAATAAAGTTTGGTAACAGGCGACAAAGGGCTGTGAGACAGGGTTTTAATTGTAGAAACATGGAAAGTGGGATGTATACGGAGAGTGCGGGGCATCAGAAGGCGAACAGCAGAGGGGCTTAGGACCTTAGAGATGGAGAATGTCACACCCTAACCATAGTTTGCTTTGTATGTTTCTATGTTTTATTTGGTCAGGGTGTGATCTGAGTGGGCATTCTATGTTGTGTGTCTAGTTTGTCTGTTTCTGTGTTTGGCCTGATATGGTTCTCAATCAGAGGCTGGTGTTAGTCATTGTCTCTGATTGGGAACCATATTGAGGTAGCCTGTTTGGTGTTGGGTTTTGTGGGTGATTGTTCCTGTCTCTGTGTTTGCACCAGATAGGGCTGTTTTGGGTTTTAGAATTTCTTGTTTTGTTAGTTTGTTCATGTGTAGAGTCTTTATTAAAGAACCATGAATGGAAACCACGCTGCATTTTGGTCCGCCTCTCCTTCAACTCAAGAAAACCGCTACAGAGAAAGGGATGATAAAATGAGGGGAATGTTTGCGAGTCTCCACCCGGAGAGGCCGATCACGAGTGGGCAGCCATACCGTCTGCCCAAGACAATAGCGGGGAGCAGGGGTCCAGTGGCAGTCCGCCTGTCGCCGATACCTGGAGGTGTTCTTGAGGAGGGCGGACTGGGATCTCTTCAAGGAACAGCGACAGCGGCAGATGAACATCTGGGCCGAGGGTATGCTGACCTCTTCCTCCTGCTCAGGGAAGAGCGGAGGCTGATAACCCATGGAACACTCAAACGACAAGAGACCAATGGCTGAGTAGGGATGGGTGTTGTGGGCGTATTCCACCCACATGAGTTGCTGGCTCCAGGTGGTGTGGGTGGCGGAGACGATGCAACGAAGTGTCGTCTCCAGGTCCTGATTTGCTCGCTAAGAATGGCCGTTAGATTGGGGGTGAACCCTGGAGGACAGGCTGGCCAATGCCCCAATGAGGGTGCAGAACGCCTTCCAGAACCAAGACGAAAACTGAGGACCACGGTCGGAGACCATTCCGCCTGGAAGTCCAAGGATCTGGAAGACGTGCTGCAGCATGAGCTGGGATGTTTCCTTGGCTGAGGGTAACTTGAGAAGGGGAATGAAATGGGCACTTTTGGAAAACCTATCCACCACCATGAGGATAGTGGTGTTGCCATCTGATGGAGGGAGACCCGTTACGAAATCCAGCAATAAATGGAACAGGTGTGGTGAGGAATGGGAAGAGGTTGGAGGTTAGCCGGAGCTTGCAGCAGAGTTTTATTCTGGGCACACACGGTGCAGGCGGCGACGAAGCGGAGGCTTCACATTCTTGGATCCTGGGTGGTAGGAGATGGTGAAGTTGAATCGAGTGAATAGCAGGGCCCATCGACCTTGCCTGGACTTGAGTCGCTTGGCGGTGCGGAGATATTCTAGGTTCTTGTGATCTATCCATACTATGAATGGTTGTTCCGCCCCCTCTATCCAGTGCCTCCACTCCTCCAAAGCCATCTTCACCTCGATTAGTTCTCGGGTTACCCACGTCATAATTCCTTTCCTTGTTGTTGAGATGATGGGTGAGGAAAGCACAGGGATAATGCTTTTGGTCTTTCGCCGAACACTGGGACAGGACAGACCCCACTCTGACGTCCGAGGCATTGACCTCCGCCATGAATTGCTGGGACAGATCCAGATATATTAGGATGGTGGCGTTAGTAAATTGGTGCTTGAGGTCCAAGAAATTCTGGTCTGCAGCTGGAGACCACGTGAACAGGACCTTGTGTGTGTTCAGGGGAAAAGCCATGGTGCTGTAACCTCAGACGAACTGGTGGTAGAAATTGCCGAACCCCAAGAAGTGTTGCACCTGCACTCTGGAGGTGGGCTGTGGCCAATCCACCACCGCTCTCACCTTTCCAGGATCCATCTGTATGTTTTTTTTGTTGTTTTTTTTCACCCCTTTTTTCTCCCCAATTTTGTGGTATCCAATTGGTAGTAGTTACAGTCTTGTCTCATCGCTGCAACTCCCGTAAGAACTCGGGAGAGGCAAAGGTCGATAGCCATGCGTTCTCCGAAACACAACCCAACCAAGCCGCACTGCTTCTTAACACAATGCCCATCCCAACCCAGAAGCCAGCCACACCAATGTGTCGGGGGAAACACTGTACACCTGGCAACCGTGTCAGAGTGCACCGCCACAGGAGTCGCTAGTGCGCGAAGAGACATGGATATCCCTGCCGGCCAACCCCTCCCCTAACCCGGACGATGCTGGGCCAATTGTGCGCCACCCCATGGGCCTCCCGTTTGTTGCCGGCTGCGACAGAGGATCCATCTGTATGTTACCTGCAGCTATGATTTATCCAAGGAAGGTGATGGTGGAGCGATGGATTTTGCATTTCTCTGCTTTGACAAACAGCTGGTTCTCAAGAAGACGCTGGAGGACTTGTTGGACATGGAGGACATGTTCTTGAACCGAGCGGGAAAAAATTAGGATGTCATTGAGGTAGAAGAACACAAACCAGTTCCACATGTCACAGAGAACGTCGTTAACAGCAGGGAAGTTGGTCAGTCCAAATGGCATCACCAGGTATTCGTAGTGTCCGCTAGCAGTGTTAAAGGCGGTCTTCCACCTGTTCCCTTCCCGTATCTGTACCAGATGGTAGGTGTTTTGGAGGTCCAATTTAGAGAAGATGGTAGCCCACTGGAGTGGCTCCAGAGCCGAGGCGATGAGTGGAAACAGGTAACCGTTTTTAGGCCTCCTGTAGTTGATGCGCGCGCGCAAGGTTTTGTCCTTCTTCTCCACAAAGAAGAACCTGTAATGGCAGGGGAGCCAGAAGATGGATACTCCTTGCAGCCAGGGAGTCCTCAATGTACATCTTCATTGCCTTGGTCTCCGGATCCGACACGGATTAAAGCTGTGCCCGAGAAGTTTTAATGCCTGGGAAAAGGTCGATGACGCAGTCATAGGACCAATACGGAGGAAGCGAGGTGGCACGGGCCTTGCTGAAATCCTCCCAAAGGTCTAGGTACTCAGCGGGAACGGCGGAGAGGTCCTGGACTTTTCCCAAGCCTGCTGGAAGATGTCCCGGGGCAGGCTGCCCCGACTTCAGACAATGAGCGTGCAAGAATGGGCTCCAACCCTTGACCGAACCCAGAGCCCAGTCAACAAGGGGATTGTGTCTCTGGAGCCATGAAAACACCAACACAATGGGTACCTGAGGGCATTCGATAAGTAGAAACTGGATCGACTCGCTGTGGTTACCTGACACTCTCAGGTTGATAGGAACCGTGTTGTGGGTGACTCTGCCAATTGAACGCTCATCCAGCGCTCTGACACCAATGGGAATGGAGAGGGGTTGAGTGGGGATTCCCAGCTCAGACACCAGGGTAGCGACCATAACACATTTTTCTGCCCAAGAGTCAATGAGTATCCGGATATATTTGCCCACCAGCGTACTCATCCCTCCTGATGAGCCGAGTCTTTTAACAGGACAGGTATAAATGTAATGACCTGTAGTCCAACAATACAAACAGCTCTTGGTCTGTGTAACATTTCGGTAGGAGACAATCTAGCTCTGCCAAGTTGCATAAGCTCCAGAGGAGGCGAGTCGGCAGACCTCTGTGATTCTCCGGGGGAACTAGAGTAACCTCGGATTCTCTCGGAAATGTAGATGCCGAGGACTTCCGGGATTCCTCGCAGGGGAGGTGGGATCCATGGATCTCCCTCCTACGTTCCCGTAGTCGGCCATCAATCCAGATGGTCGAGGCGATGAGAGGGCAGCTCGATGGGCAGCTCCCGGACTGTGAGCTCATCTTTCACCTCCTCTGATAACCCATGAAGGAATGCGTCAAAGAGGGCTTCCGGGTTCCTGTCACTCTCGGTGGCCAACATGCGGAAATCGACCACATAGTCTGCCACACTACGGGAGTCTTGGCAGAGCCAGAGTAGCTATGCCAAGGGCTGGCAGAATGGTCAAAACCGGGAGGACTAGAAAACAGCAACTATAGAAAATGGGAAAACACTCTGGTAGGACTTGACGGGAAAAGAAGAACTGCCAACAGACAAACAGAAAATGCAGGAGATGATGGGGACAAATGGAAGACACCTGGTGAGGGGTGGAGACAAGCACAAGACAGGTGAAACACATCAGGGTGTGACACTTTGGTCCTATTAAACCTGCTGTATGTAAAATATTGTATGTTATAGCTTGGAAAATAAAGATATGCAACCCTGGATGACAACACAATGTTTGTTTTGCACATTAAGGCGGTTTTCGTAAAGAAGTTAAATCTGCTTTGTGTTTTGTTTCCTTGCCACAACAATAACAAGTATCGGAGTACTGGTATTGTCCCGGGCCTAATATTAGCAGAAACATGACATCAGTAAAAACACCTCAAAACAAGACATGGTATCAATAACATGGTATAATAAGATACAGTGAGATAAAACGACCCAACAACATGGCAGCTTCTTTTCACTGTTGCTAGTTATCTGACCATTCAGAATCACAACAATGCACACATTCCGGCAACATCGATGCACCCACATAATTTTTGTGATGTTGTCAGCCAACCTGTCTATAGGGAGAAAGTACAGAATTATTTGAACGATTTGATGTGAGTTTTGAAATAGCAAACGTATAAAAACTGTATAATTTGATGATGATGTTAACTCCATTGTGGATATGGAAAAAGAATAGACATCCCTTTGTGGAGCTCTATTGTGACTACAGACAACTCAAGGCTCGAAGATATAACTAGCACGTGTAAAGACAACAAAAAAGAGTCAATAAACGTTGGCCATTATACTTGCTCAGGTGTTTTCTAAAATAAAACCCATGGATTCGATATACTGAGACAATGGGAATTTGAGTTTTCTTTGTAACTCCAATGGGGAAATATTAAAACTAGGTAGAATAGTCTGTCGGCAGCTGTCGGCTGGAACATTTTACTAACAAGCTGTTTTTGAATGTACTTTGCCATTGTCTCATTGGAACTGAGTGTGTCTTCCAGTTTCATACCTCTATTGATCGTCTGACTGATGGAGACATCAAGAGAAATGAGAGAAAGCGTTGGAGGGAGAGAGAGGGAAATAGGTGGAGGGAGGGAATCTTGTTCCTTCTTTCTTCTAGAATCAGCAGGTCTTCACATTGTGTACTGCAACTTAGGTATATCCTACAGTCAGATAGAGCCAGTCTATAATGAGGCCTCTTTACTGTCACAAACATTTTTCTTTACCAAAGCCCTCGGTACAGGAGAACACAGATCATCAACTCAGACATTTTTATAATAGCACACATTTCCCTGTTTCCTAGAATGGGGTTATGGTGCAGGAAAAGTAAAGAGATACTGTATAAATTGAGTGGTGGAAATTAAGAATCATTCATGTATAGTATGTGATGTAGAAAAATGTAGAGAGCAAGAAAATGGTATATCATAAACTGCGGTTGAGGAAAAAATAGGAAAGTAAGTCTGATATGAACGTTGATTAACTTTGAGAAAATAGCCCTTGAATATTTTTGGGACGCCTACTGGAGAGCTCTTCTTGCCTTAGCCTCACCCATCTCTTCACGTGAGGCCATATGCTAAACAGTGAGTATGGTAGTGTGCAACCAAAGATTTCAAGACTAAAGTCTGGTTTATACTACTTTTATCGACATGTCTGTAGAGTTGTTGGAGTGACATCATGATTGCAAGATGTCGCTGACAGATAGGGCAGCCGTGCTTCTAGTTCCTAGGCAACTTTGCAGTATCTTTTTTAATTTTATGTGATATTTCTTACATTATTAGCCCAGAAAATGTTGTGTTATTACATACAGCTGGGAAGAACTTTTGGATGTCAGAGCGACGGTAACTCACCAGCATTACCAGCGTTCGGGGCGGCAGGTAGCCTAGTGGTTAGAGCGTTAGGCCAGTAACCGAAAGGCTGCTAGATTGAATCCCCGAGCTGACAAGGTAAAAATCTGTCGTTCAGCCCCTGAAGAAGGCAGTTAACCCACTGTTCTTAGGCCGTCATTATAAATAAGAATTTTTCTTAACCGTCTTGACTAGTTAAAATATATATATATATTTTGTGTTAAGACCAGGAATACGACTTTCCCAAATCGGACCCTTTGTTCGTACCCCCCAGGGCAATTGATTGAACAATTGAACTGATTCCAGAGGCTGATTCAAAACACTGAGAAGAGGTATTCGGAGTGGACTTCTAGTCCGACTCAGGAGGCATGCACACCATTCACTGCTTCCGAGTATATTACTCACTAATGTTCAGTCTCTGGATAATAAAGTTGATGAGCTCAGAGTGAGGATTTCCTTCCAGACAGACATCAGGGATTGTAACATACTCAGTTTCATGGAAACATGGCTCTCTCAGGATATACTGTCTACACAGCCAGTTAGGTTCTCAGTTCATCGCGCAGACAACAATAAATATTGTTCCGGGAAGAAGGACGGGGGTGAATGTTTCATGATTAACTACTCATGGTGTGATTGTGACAACATACAGGAACTCAAGTCCTTTCGTTCACCCAAATTAGAATACCTCACAATCAAATGCCGAACGTATTACCTCCCAAGATAATTTGTTATTTTATTTTTTATTTAACCAGGTAGGCTAGTAGAGAACAAGTTCTCATTTACAACTGCGACCTGGCCAAGAATAAAGCAAAGCAGTTCGACACATACAACAACACAGAGTTACACATGGAATAAACAAACATACAGTCAATAATACAGGAGAAAGAAATATATATACAGTGTGTGCAAATGGGGGAAAACAAGGGAGGTAAATCAATAATGGCTCATAGTGGTGAAGTAATTACACTATTCCAATTAAACACTGGAGTGATTGATGTGAAGAAGATGAATATGCAAGTAGAAATACTGGGGTGCAAAGAAGCAAGATAAATACATAAATAAATACAGTATGGGGATGAGGTAGTTGGATGGGCTACATTACAGATGGGCTATGTACAGGTGCAGTGATCTGTGAGCTGCTTTGACAGCTGGTTCTTAACACTAGTGAGGGAGATATGAGTCTCCAGCTTCAGTGATGTTTGCAGTTCGTTCCAGTCATTGGCAGCAGAGAACTGGAAGGAAAGGCAGTCAAAGAGGAATTGGCTTTGTGGGTGACCAGGAGCGCGTGCTACGGGTGGGTGTTGTTATCGTGACCAGTGAGCTGAGTTAAGGCGGGGCTTTACCTAGCAGAGACTTTTAGATGACCTGGAGCCAGTGGGTTTAGCGATGAGTATGAATCGAGAGCCAGCCAACGAGAGCATACAGGTCGCAATGGTGGGTAGTATATGGGGCTTTGGTGACAAAACGGATGGTACTGTGATAGACTGCATCCAATTTGTTGAGTAGCGTGCTGGAGGCTATTTTGTAAATGACATTGCCAAAGTCAGGGATCGGTAAGATGGTCAGTTTTACGAGGGTATGTTTGGCAGCATGAGTGAAGGATGCTTTGTTGCGAAATAGGAAGCCGATTCTAGATTTAATGTTGAATTGGAGATGCTTAATGGGAGTCTGGAAAGAGAGTTTACAGTCTAACCAGACACCTAGGTATTTGTAGTTGTCCACATAGTCTAAGTCAGAACCGTCCAGAGTAGTGATGTTGGACGGGCGGGCAGGTGTGGGTAGCGATCGGTTGAAGAGCATGCATTTAGTTTTCCTTGCATTTAAGAGCAGTTGGAGCCCACGGAAGGAGAGTTGTATGGCATTGAAGCTTGTCACCAGCAGCAAGAGCGACATCATTGATGTATACAGAGAAGAGAGTCAGCCCGAGAATTGAACCGTGTGGCACCCCCATAGAGACTGCCAGAGGTCCAGACAACAGGCCCTCCGATTTGACACACTGAACTCTATCAGAGAAGTAGTTGGTGAACCAGGCGAGGCATTTGAGAAACCAAGGCTGTTTAATTTGCCGATAAGAATGTGGTGATTGACAGATTCGAATGCCTTGGCCAGGTTGATGAGTACAGCTGCATAGTAATGTCTCTTATCGATGGCGGTTATGATATTGTTTAGGACATTGAGCGTAGCTGAGGTGCACCCATGACCAGCTCTGAAACCAGATTGCATAGCGGAGAAGGTACGGTGGGATTCAAAATGGTCGGTAATCTGTTAGTTAACTTGGCTAACTCGGTTAACTTAATTATCTTCGGTTATAGTCACAGCCGTGTATATTCCCCCTCATGCCGATACCACAACAGCCCTCAATGAACTTCAAGGGACTTTATGCAAACTGAAAAGCAAATTTGAGGAAAATGCTACCGAAGTTCTATCAACACATTGATTGTAGTACTCGCACTGCTAAAACACTCTACCACTGCTTCTCCAACTTCAGGGATGCCTACAAGGCACCCTCCGTTCAGCAAATCTGATCATGACTCCATTTTGCTCCTCCCTTCCTATAGGCAGAATCTCAAACAGGAAGTACCAGTGCTAAGGACTATACAACGCTGGTCTGACCAATCAGAATCCATTCTTCAAGGTCACATTCTTCAAGGACTGGTTTATGTTCTGGGTAGCCACCGAGAATAACATTGACGAATATACTGATAACGTGACTGAGTTTATCAGGATATGTATAGGAGATGTTGTACCCACTGTGACTATTAAAACCCACCCTAACCAGAATCCGTGGATAGAGGGAAGCATTCGCGCAAGAAGGAAAGCGTGAACCATCGCATTTAAGCATGGTAAGGTGACTGGGAATTTGGCTGAATACAGACAGTGTAGCTATTCCCTCCGTAAGGCAATCAAACAAGCAAAACATCAGTACAGAGACAAAGTGGATTCACAATTCAACGGCTCAGACACGAGACGTATGTGGCAGGGTCTACAGACAATCACAGACTACAAAGGGGAATACAGCCACGAAACTAGGACACCAACGTCTTGCTTCTGGATAAGCTCAACACATTCTTCACCTGCTTTGAGGATAACACAGTGCCACCAATGCGGCCCGCTACCAAGGGCTGTGGGCTCTCATTCTCTGTAGCCGACATGAGTAAGACATTTAAAACCTCTTGTGCCTATATGTTACCCAGCGGGACTATCCCCCCCCCGTTCAACTCAAACAGTGGCGCATGGAATGCAAAACGTATTCTTAGAAATATTTAACCTCCACACATTAACAAGTCCAATACCTCAAATGAAAGATAAACACCTTGTTCATCTACCCAGCGTGTCAGATTTTTAAAATGTTTTACGGCGAAAACACAGCATATATATATGTTAGACCACCACCAAAACAAAGACTAAACGTAGCCATTTTGTCCAGCAAAAGATAAAATCACAAAAGCAGGATTAAAAGAAAAATCATTCACTAACCTTTTGAAAATCTTCATCAGATGACAGTAATATGACATGTTACACAGTACATTTATGTTTTGTTCGATAATATGCATTTTATATCCATAAATCTCGGTTTACATTGACGCCATGTTCAGAAAATGCTCAAAAATGTCCGGAGAAATTATGTAAAGCTCCACCAGATAACGCCAGATAACAGAAATACTCATCATAAACTTTGACTAAAGATACATGTTCTACATATAGTTAGAAAGATACACTTGTTCTTAATGCAACCGCTGTGTCACATTTGTTTTTAACGTTACGGAATTAGTTTACTATGCAATAATCTGAGACGGCGCTCAGACGTAACAATATTTCTCCGCTATGTTGGAGTCAACAGAAATACAAAATTACAACATAAATATTCCCTTACCTTTGATGGTCTTCGATCAGAATGTAGTGGAAGGAGTCATACTTACCCAATACATTGTTTTGTTTCAATTCTAGTGTCCATATAGTAGCATATGCTACCACTTTCAGCTCAAATGCCCCAAAAATGACTTCTGGTCCAGAATAATTGCGCATCAAAACATCAAAATGACATATTATAGGTCGACTAAACTGGTCAAACTAAGTGCAGAATCAAGCTTTAGGATTTTATAAACGTACAAAACGAATGGCATTCCAACTGGACAATCCTAGTTCATCTAGGGCTGGCTGGAACAAAGGGAGCTCTGTGTCCAATGCGCGCCCTAACGCACATGGAAATCCTCACGACACTCAAAGTTTTTGCCTCATTGGGTCAAAGTTCACAGCATTTGCACAATTAAACGCTCTACTGAATGAGGACATCTAGTGGAAGACATAGAAAGTGTTTCCAGATCCATAACTGGTTGAGAAGGGAGGGGGCGATGACGTCAAAGTTGCCCCAACTTTCAGGATTCCAAAACTAGTTTGGAAGATTGCCTGCCCTGTGAGTTCTGTTATACTCACAGACATAATTCAAACGGTTTTAGAAGCTTCAGAGTGTTTTCTATCGAATAATAATTATAATATGCATATATTAGCAATTTAGGACAGTTTACTATGGGCACGCAATTCATCCAAAGGGGGCAGTATTTTCCCTATCCCTAACAGGTTTTAAGCTTGTTGACCCTCTGGCTGCTGGCCAAGACGACATCCCTAGCCGCATCCTCAGATCATGTGCAGACCAGCTGGCTGGAGTGTTTACAAACATATTTAATCTCTCCCTATGCTAGTCTGCTCTCCCCACTTGCTTTAAAATGTCCACCATTATTCCGGGACCGAAGAAAGCAAAGGTAACTGAACCAAATTAGTATCGCATCGTAGCATTGACTTCTGTCATCATGAAGTGCTTTGAGAGTTAACTTGGTTCAAACGTTTCGGGTAGCCTTCCACAAGCAACCCACAATAAGTTAGGTGACAGAGCTGGTGTAACTGAGTCAGGTTTGTAGGCCTCCTTGCTCGCAAATGCTTTTTCGGTTCTGCCCACACATTTTCTATAGGATTGAGGTCAGGGCTTTGTGTTGGCCACTCCAATACGTTGACTTTGTTAAGGCATTTTTCCACAACTTTGGAAGTATGCTTGCGGTCATTGTCCATTTGGAAGATCCATTTGCGACCAGGCTTTAACTTCCCTGTCTTGAGATGTTGCTTCAATATATCCACATAATTTTTCTCCCTCGTGAAGCCATCTATTTTGTGAAGTGCTCCTTCAGCAAATCACCCCCACAACATGGTGCTGCCACCCCCACGCTTCACGGTTGGGATGGTGTTCTCCAGTTTGCAAGCCACCCCCTTTTTCCTCCAAACATAACGATGCCCAAAAAGTATTAGTTTTGTTTCATCAGACCAGAAGACATTTCTACAAAAAGTACAATCTTTGTCCCCATGTGCAGTCTGGCCTTTTTACGGAGGTTTTGGAGCTGTGGCTTCCTCCTTGCTGAGCGGCCATTCAAGTTATGTCGATATAGGGCTCGTTTTACTGTGGATATAGATAATTTTGTACCTGTTGTTTCTCTAGCATCTTCACAAGGTCCTTTGCTGTTGTTCTGGGATTGATTTTCACTTTTCGCACCAAAGTACATTCATCTCTAGGAGACAAAACTCTTCTGCTTCCTGAGCAGTATGACGGCTGCGTGGTCCCAAGGTGTTTATACTTGCGTACAATTGTTTGTACAGATGAACGTAGTACCTTCAGGTGTTTGAAAATTGCTCCCAAGGATGAACCACACTTGTAGAGGTCTACAATTTTTCTTCTGAGGTCCTGGCTGATTTCTTTTGATTTTCCCATGTCAAGCAGGCCTTGAAATACATCTACAGATACACCTCCGATTGACTCAAATTATGTCAATTCGCCCCGGTGCACAACTGAGAAAGAGGACAAGTACATTAGAATTGACAACTAGAATGCCAAAGGTCTGCAAGGCTGTAATTGCTGCAAATGGAGGATTATTTCACGAAAGCAAAGTTTGAAGGCCACAATTATTATTTAAATTAAAAATCATTATTTAAAACCTTGTCAACGTCTTGAATATATTTCCTATACATTTTGCTACTCATTTCATGTGTTTTCTTGGAAATCAAGGACATTTCTAAGTGACCACAATACCGGGATCGATATTACAACTACCAGTGTAAATAGAGGGCGCCATATTCAAACCACAGAAATCTCATAATTACAATTCCTAAAACATACATGTGTTTTATATCATTTTAAAGGTAATCTTGTTGTTAATCCCACCAAAGTGTCCGATTTCAAATTTGGCTTTTCAGCGAAAGCACTACAAACGATTATGTTAGGTCTCCACCAAACCACAATAAGCACAGCCATTTTCCAGCGAAATATAGCATTTACAAAAAGCACAACTAAAGAAAATTAATCACTAACCTTGAATTATCTTCATCAGATGACACTCATAGGACTTCATGTTACACAATACATGCATGTTTTGTTTGATAAAGTTCATATTTATATAAAAAATCTGAGTTTACATTGGCTTATTAGATTCACTTGTTCCAAAAACATCAAGTGATTTTGCATAGCCACATCGTTTCAACAGAAATACTCATCATAAATGTAGATGATAATACAAGTTATACACATGAAATTATAGATATACCTCTCCTTAATGCAACCGCTGTGTCAGATTTAAAAAATTGCAATAATCTGAGACAGCGCTCAGAACAGAAGCCAAATTTGCCGTCATGTTGGAGTCAACAGAAACCAGAAAATACATGATAAATGTTGCCTTTCCTTTGATGAACTTCATCGGAATGCAGTCCTAGGAATAACAAAGAGTAGCAGCAGCATAGAAGAGGAGGGGGTGGCAGTGTAAATAGTCTGGGAAGCTGTTTGATTAGATGTTCAGGAGTCTTATGGCTTTGGGGTAGAAGCTAATTAGAAGCCTCTTGGACCTATATAGACTTGGCGCTCCGGTACCGCTTACCATGCAGTAGCAGAGAGAACCGTTTATGACTAGGGTGGCTGGAATCTTTGACAATTTTTAGTGCCTTCCTCTGACACTGCCTGGTATAGAGGTCATGGATGGCAGGAAGCTTGGCCCCAGTGATGTACTGAGGCATACGCACTAACCTCTGTAGTGCCTTGCGGTCGGAGGCCGAGCAGTTGCCATACCAGGCCATGATGCAACCCGTAAGGATGCTCTCAATGGTGCAGCTGTAAAACCTTTTGAGGATCTGAGGACCCATGCCAAAACTTTTGATTCTCCTGAGGGGGAATATGTTATGTTGTGCCCTCTTCACTCTTCACTTCACTCTTCACTGTGATGTGGACGCCAAGGAACTTGAAGCTCTCAACCTGCTCCACTACATCCCTGTTGATGAGAATGTGGGCGTGCTCGGTCCTCCTTTTCCTGTAATCCACAATCATCTCCTTTATCTTGATCACGTTGAGGGAGAGGTTGTTGTCCTTGCACCACATGGTCAGGTCTCTGACCTCCTCCCTATAGTCTCTCATCCTGTTTAGTTAGGTGTTTAGTCCCAGGGTCCTTAGCTTATTGATGAGCTTTGAGGGCACTATGGTTTTGAACCCTGAGCTGAAGTCAATGAATAGCAGTCTCACATAGGTGTTCAGTTTTTACAGCTATGAAAGGGAACTGTGGAGTGCAATAGAGATTGCATCATCTGTGAATCTGTTGGGGCGGTATACAAATTGGAGTGGGTCTAGGGTTTCTGGGATAATGGTGTTGATTTGAGCCATGATCAGCCTTTCAAAGCACTTCATGGCTACAGACGTGAGTGCTACGGGTCGGTAGTCATTTAGGCAGATTACCTTAGTCCCTGTGAGCAAGAACACTATGGTTGTCTGCTTGAAACATGTTGGTATTACAGACTCAGACAGGGAGAGGTTGAAAATGTCAGTGAAGACACTTGCCAGTGTGTACTCCGAATGTATGTCCTGGCAATCTGTCTGGCCCTGCGGCCTTGTGAATTTTTACCTGTTTAAAGGTCTTACTCACAGTGCGTGATCATACAGTCGTCAGCTGATGCTCTCATGCATGTTTCAGTTTTACTTGCCCGAAGAGAGCATAGAAGTTATTTAGCTCAACTGGTAGGCTCATGTCACTGGGCAGCTCTGTGCTTCCCTTTGTAGTCTAAATTTGTTTGCATGCCCTGGCACATCCAATGAGCGTCAGAGCCGGTTTAGCACGATTCGAGCTTAGACCTGTATTGGCGCTTTGCCTTTTTGATGGTTCGTCAGCGGGCATAGCGGGATTTCCTATAAGCTTCCGAGTTAGAGTCCTGCTCCTTCAAATCAGCAGCTCTACCCTTTAGCTCAGTGCGAATGTTGCCAGTAATCCATGGCTTCTGGTTGGGGTATGTACGTACAGTCGCTGTGGGGACGACGTCTTCGATGCACTTATTGATGAAACCAGTGACAGATGTGGTGTAATCCTCAATGCCATCGGAAGAATCCCCTAACATATTCCAGTCTGTGCTAAGGAGACAGTCCTGTAGTTTAGCATCTGGTTCATGTGATGACTTTTTCATAGACCGAGTCACTGGTGCTTCCTGCTTTAATTTTTTCTTGTAAGCAGGAATCAGGTGGATAGAATTATGTTCAGATTTGCAAATGCAGGGCAACGGAGAGCTTGTACGCGTCTCTGTGTGGAGTAAAGGTGGTCGAGTTTTTTTCCCCCTGTGGTTGCACCTTTAACATCTTGATAGAAATTTGGTAAAATGCATGAGTCTCCGGACACCAGGAGCGTTGCCTCTGGATGAGCATTTTCCTAAGATGCTATGCAGCTCATTGAGTGCGGTGCTAGTGCCAGCATCGGTCTATGGAGGTATGTAGACACCTACGAAAAATACAGTAAACTCTCTAGGTAGAAAGTGTGGTCCATAGCTTATTATGAGATACTATCTCAGGCTAGCAAAACCTAGAGACTTCCTTAGATATCATGCACCAGCTGTTGTTTACAAATATACATAGGCTGCCACCCCGTGTCTTACAGAGGCTGCTGTTCTATCCTGCTGATAGTGTATAACCCACCAGCTGTATGTTATTAATGTTCTCATTCAGCCACGACTCAGCAACTATATGTACAAAATAAGTTACAAACAATGCGAAAATAAACAAACAAAATAGCACGGTTGGTTAAGAGCCAGTAAAACGACAGCCACCCTCTCCGGCGCCATCACTTTATATAAGATAATATACTTTGTCTTATATTAAGTAGTAATTCTGTTAAGTTTAGATTTTCCTCTGGTGTAGTTATCATTGTGTAACGTAATTTTAACATTAGGCACAATGCAAAGCGGCAAAAAAAAAATCACACACTTTTATTTTGAAAGCAAAATCGGAAAACAGAACTTCTTAATGTTGCTGCTGTTATGCTAATCCTGAAAACTTGATGGAATTTGGTAACAAAGATAACTTCCTGTTGAAGGCTTCTTCAACAGAGGTGCTGCCATCTACTGTTCATAGTGCTCAACACTTTTCTTCATGCGGGTTTGAAATTTCCTCAAAAACATAGTATATTAAATCAAATGGCAAAAATGTGGGCTATTTTTGGGCATAATCAATATCATTAATCTACTTAAAACTGTAAATGATTATAACTTTTTTTTATCACTCCTCGATGATTTTAAATGCATTATGTTGTTGTGTGTTTGAAATTTTGGCAAATCATCCAGAACAATGCACAGGAGCAACCACGGTCAAGTTGGCCACCGGGCCTAGTTCCAAACTGCAAGGCCACCAACAATCCAAGATCCCCCCACAGTTCACCGAGAGCTGCCCCTCAACCATGCGAGACCCACCCCCTCACACTACCCCACCTAAAAATAACCTTTTTGACTTTAATTTTTTTATTTTATGTTTGACCGTCATTCTGTCCCCCGCCCAGCAACTCCACTCCCATTTGTCCCCAGTTCCACATCCCAACCCTTAGTTTCCCTCAGCCCATCCCACCTCTCTGCTGTTCACCCTCTACATATTTCTACATGCCATAAATCTTCCAACTATGCTGTGATGTTTAACGTACAATTTGAAGATATGTAATCGAATAGAATCCACAGATTGCGAGTTGAAGATAGACACTTTTAGTAAGGGTATTAGTGTGTTAAGAATTGACTGACCAGGTCTCTCCAGATCTCCCAACAATCTGACATTTTTTAAGGCCATTGGTCACTTTATGGATGCTATAGTCTCGTTTTAATCCGACTTCTAGAATTTGAGCTAGGTGAGCGCAGAAAATACTCTGAAAACTCAATTGTTAAAGACCCTGTTAAAAATCCGTTATGTGGTTCTCGGTTACGGCCGGATAGCTCATGAACCTCCAAT
Organism: Oncorhynchus nerka; assembly: GCF_034236695.1. Taxonomy (NCBI): domain Eukaryota; kingdom Metazoa; phylum Chordata; class Actinopteri; order Salmoniformes; family Salmonidae; genus Oncorhynchus; species Oncorhynchus nerka. The sequence continues at coordinate 40,415,038 of NC_088408.1, forward strand.
CAAGTTGATTTACAAATGTTCATTGACATTGGTGTCATATTGGCTTAAATACGATGGTAGGGAGATTTTAATGTACCACTGAGCTTTAACCAATGGTATCTTCCTCATAATAATAATAATAGTAAATAGCACACTGACACATCCTCCCCCTTTTCCTCCAAGCACGATGAAGGAAAGAATGTCAGGTGGAGACAGCTAGGGCTTTGATCATGGTGCACCTCCATACAATAATGTGTTGACTGGTGGGCAATGTGGGGTGGAAGCAGCCAGCCCACTGATGATACATTAGAAAAGGAAAAGGAAGAAGGAAAAGGAAGAAGAGCCCCCTCCATTTTGTATTTGGCTTGGGCCTTGTGACATGGAGCTCTGTGTGTCTGACAATATGACAATTGAAATGCAATTCATGGCAAAACATTCAGAAAATATATTTGAGGAAAGCCCCAGTGATGATGACAAACTGCATGTCTGACAGATGATTTGAGATATACTATGGCACATTAAAGGTGATGACTCCTTGCTGTCCCCAGTCCACCTGGCCATGCTGCTGCTCCAGTTACAACTTCCACCTGACTGTGCTGCTGCTCCAGTTTCAACTGTTCTGCCTTATTATTATTCGACCATGCTGGTCATTTATGAACATTTGAACATCTTGGCCATGTTCTGTTATAATCTCCACCCGGCACAGCCAGAAGAGGACTGGCCACCCCACATAGCCTGGTTCCTCTCTAGGTTTCTTCCTAGGTTTTGGCCTTTCTAGGGAGTTTTTCCTAGCCACCGTGCTTCTACACCTGCATTGCTTGCTGTTTGGGGTTTTAGCTGGGTTTCTGTACAGCACTTTGAGATATCAGCTGATGTACGAAGGGCTATATAAATAAATTTTATTTTATTTTATTTGATGTATTGAGAACCTAGTGCATCTGCAAACTCTAATTCTATGCCTAAGCTCTTCTAGCTTTTCAATTATAGAGCCAATTCGCTCAAATGGCATCTCTACAAGTATTTTGTCACTTGTAACTTTTTTATTAACTTTTAAGTATCCGTCCCTACTAGCTATAGTACAATATACAAAGCGACAGTGAGTGAGTCCTCGGCAAACAATATAAAATAATAGCAAATTCCCAACACTAAACCTCATAAAATATTGTACCTTTGATAAAATAATGTTTGTGTATTTTATCTCAGCAGTATGGTAGGGATGTCTGTGGGGGAAATGTGATAAATAGCATAGCAATGCACATGCTGGGGGACATTGTAGTGCCTGTAGTTCCCTTTGTTTTTCACATGGGAATCTGAAGAGGGAGAAAACAAATGAGAAAATGAATTGAACTAAAAAAGAATGCCATCAAATGCCATACTGAAGAAGAACTGGGGCCCCAAAAGTTGCAAAGGCACACCGATACCCTTTTTTGAGAGACAGTTTTTTTTTGCGTTGAGTAAAAACATAGAGAATGTAATCATTCTAATTCTACTCTGCTCATGCATAATTGTTACACTTTAGAAAATGATTGGATAAAGATTGGATATTATTTACTGGATATTCCTCTTTGTGGCTATATCATGCACTAAACCTGAAAGTCAAGAAAAGATCAGACCATGCTGACCATGCTGTCAAACGAAACATGTCCTAATGATGACAACAAACAGTTCCAGTCATCGCAAATGGATAGGACGTGATAAAATGGCATTGTTTGGCGTGACAAGATACAAAATGATCCTCTCCCACCGGTCTGGCAATCCTCAGGCTTATAATTAAAAAGTGTTGTGGCACAGTCGCGCAAACATTTAAATAAATAAGTCAGCGAAAGACACTCAGCGCAGGTCCCGGGGGGATCCATTAAATAATGTTTTCTTGAATTGAGGTTAGGTGCATTGATCTCTGTCGAGGCTGGCAGAGCTCAAAGTTAACATTCCCGCCTGTGACTTATTTCATACATTATTCCAATTAAATCACTGTGAATCATGACCTTGCCTGGGAAAGCGGCAGCCTTCATCACAATACCTTCGCTGCCACCACACCAACCAAATTAGACTTAAAAGAGAGACAGAATTGAAAGATTATAAAAACAAAAAACTGTAGAACCGGATGTCTAGAAAGTCTGTCATCTGACGTTTCGATTTCATCTATGCCTAATGCCCTTTCTTTAAGAAGCCCATCTTTTTTATTTAACTTATTTATATGATTATTCCTTAAGTATGGAAAGCAGTATACATTTTTCTTCTTCACAACGGTTCACCCTAGCCACCTAAACAACTACCGCCCTACATCACTTTTTTGCTTTTGTGTTAAGCCAAATACTAGAATCATTGATAAACTCTCATCTTATTTCATTAACCTTTATTTTAACAGGGTGTCATATTGAGACCAAGTCTCTTTTTCAAATGAGCCCTGCACAATACAAACACACACATCAATACAAAACACAATAAAATACCAAATTACAAAACACCATCTTCACTTAGAGCATTTCCCACCAATGTTTTAAATTCCCTAAAGGGCAAGAGGCAATCAAGCCTTCCCTGGCAACACATTCCACATCTGTGGAACATAAACCAAAATCAGCTCTCCCTAAATCAGAAGCCACCCTTGGAACCTCTAGCACTATCCAATATTGTGTTCTTGTACTGTATTCTACTGTTTTGACCTTGACGAGTGTTGTCAGATACATCAGAAGTTTCTGCAGGAAAAGTTTTGTAAATAAACCAAAGGGGATGCTGCTCTCTTCTTACATACAGAGAGGCCAAACCCACCTTTTGAGACAATACACAATAGTGAGTTCTAAAATGATCACCAGTAATTAATCTAAGGGCACAATGAGAAACAGAATCGAGAGATTTAAGTGTGGAAACTGCTGCGTGCATGTAGATTGTATCCCCATAGTCTAAAACAGACATAAGACAACTACCTATCTATTATTAAAACTACTTTCTATTTATTTCTATAAAATAATCCAATTTGATCGTCAGTTTCTTTACCAGGTCAATTTATGATCTAGCCAGATACCAATACAGGATTTATAAGCAGGAACTCTTCAATTTGTGTTCCGTTCAGGCTAGTTATTTCAAGGTTACTTAAAAGTAAGTTATGGTACCTAAAAAATAGCATGTATTTTGTTTTGTTTGCATTAAGTACTAACTTAAGATCCAACAGTGGCTTCTGTAGCGCTTGAAAATCAGACTGAAAATGTGAAAAGGCTTGGTTTACAGATGGTGTAGCAGAGTGCAATACTGTATCATAAGCATACAAATTAAAAGTTCAATTTTTCACAGTATTTCTAATGTTATTTCTATACAGCGCAAACAATAATGGCCCCAGAATCGAACCCTGGGGTACCCCTTTATGCACTTCAAGGAATTCAGATTTGACCCCCTCTATCACAATAGCCTGAATTCTATTACTGAGAAAGTTATGAAATCACATACTGGCTTTTTCACTCCGGACGCTTTATCTGGACATGGTTCGTCAGGACCTCCAACAGCCAAAGCTAAGTAGTAACATTAACATGATGCCTTCTAATTGCAGTTGCTGTACACATAATATACAGGAGAACGATCGCCTTATGGCGAGGATAGCTGTGCTGCAAGTTCAGCTTCAGACGCAATCGTTAGGCAAGGGTAATTTCAGTGTAGGAAAGGATGAAACAGCGTCTGTGCCACCAGTAAGTACAGCAACGTTAGTATAAATCCCCTCGCACGGTCCCTGCAGCCGAACAACTTTCTCGTGGCTCGTGGTCTGAGACGCCGAAGCTTCCCACCATTAGCTCTGACAAATTGAAAACCCTAGTCATTGGCGACTCCATTTACCCGCAGCATTAGACTTAAAACTAATCATCCAGCGATCATACACTGTTTACCAGGGAGCAGGGCTACCGACCTTAAATCTAATCTGAAGATGGTGCTAGCTAAAGCTAAAACTGGCGAGTGTAGAGAGTATAGATATATTGTTATCCACGTCGGCACCAACAACGTTAAGATGAAACAGTCAGAGGTCACAAAGCGCAACAGAGTTGCAGTGTGTAAATCAGATAGAAAGATGTGTCGGCATTGAGTAATTGTCTCTGGCCCCCTCCCAGTTAGGGGGAGTGGTGAGCTCTACAGCAGAGTCTCTCAACTCAATCTCTGGTTGAAAACTATTTTCTGCCCCTCCCAAAAGATAGAATTTGTAGATAATTGGCCCTCTTCTTGGGACTCACCCACAAACAGGACCAAGCCTGGCCTGCTGAGGAGTGACGGACTCCATCCAAGCTGGAGGGGTGCTCTCATCTTATCTACCAACATAGACAGGGCTCTAACTCCTCTAGCTCCACAATGAAATAGGGTGCAGGCCAGGCCTGTAAGCCAGCCTGCCAGCTTAGTGGAGTCTGCCACTAGCACAGTCAGTGTAATCAGCTCAGCTATCCCCCCCCGTGTCTGTGCCTCGACCTAGGATGGGCAAAACTAAACATGGCCTGATTAATTTACTGTGTTAAATGAGGCCTCACATCCTGGTTACACTAGTGACCATATCCCCCGTACATCCCGCAAATGCGGAGGTTTTGCTAACATTTACGATAGCAATTTTCAATTTACATTAAAAAAATGACGTGTTCGTCTTTTGAGCTTCTAGCCATGAAATCTATGCAGCCTACTCAATCACTTTTTATAGCTAGTGTTTACAGGCCTCCTGGGCCATATACAGCGTTCCTCACTGAGTTCCCTGAATTCTTGTAGTCATAGCAGATAATATTCAAATTTTTGGTGATTTTAATATTCACATGGAAAAGTCCACAGACGAACTCCAAAGGGCTTTCGGAGCCATCATCGACTCAGTGGGTTTTGTCCAACATGTCTCTGGACAAACTCACTGTCACAGTCATACTCTGGACCTAGTTTTGTCCCATGGAATAAATGTTGTGGATCTGAATGTTTTCCTCAGAATCCTGGACTATCGGACCACCATTTTAGTACGTTTTCAATCACAACAAATAATCTGCTCAGACCCCAACCAAGGAGCATCAAAAATCATGCTATAAATTCTCAGACAACACAAAGATTCCTTGATGCCCTTCCAGACTCCCTCTGCCTACCCAAGGACGTCAGAGGACAAAAATCAGTTAACCACCTAACTGAGGAACTCAATTTAACCTTGCGCAATACCCTAGATGCAGTTGCACCCCTAAAAACTAAAAACATTTGTCATAAGAAACTAGCTCCATGGTAAACAGAAAATACCCGAGCTTTGAAGCAAGGTTCCAGAAAATTGGAACAGAAATGGCATCACACCAAACTGGAAGTCTTCCGACTAGCTTGGAAAGACAATACCGTGCAGTATCGAAGAGCCTTCACTGCTGCTCGATCATCCTATTTTTCAGCTCAACTGAGGAAAATAAAGACAATCCAAAATGTATTTTTGATTCTGTCTAAAAAGCAGCATTCCCCAAGTGAGGATGGCTTTCACTTCAGCAGTAAAAAATTCATGAACTTCTTTGAGGAAAAGATCATGATCATTAGAAAGAAAATTACGGACTCCTCTTTAAAGCTGTGTATTCCTCCAAAGCTCAGTTGTCCTGAGTCTGCACAACTCTGCCAGGACCTAGGATCAAGAGAGGCAGTCTTGTGCTTTAGTACGATATCTCTTGACACAATGAACAAAATAAACATGGTCTCTAAACCTTCAAGCAGCATACTGGACCCTATTCCAACTAAACTACTGAAAGAACTGCTTTCTGTGCTTGGCCCTCCTATGTTGAACATAATAAACGGCTCTCTATCCACCGGATGTGTACCAAACTCACCAAAAGTGGCAGTAATAAAGCCTCTCTTGAAAATGCCAAACCTTGACCAAGAAAATATAAAAAAATAATCAGCCTATATAGAATCTTCCATTCCTCTCAAAAATGTTAGAACAAGCTGTTGCGCAGCAAGTCACTGCCTTCCTGAAGACAAACAATGTATACGATATTCTTCAGTCTGGTTTTAGACCCCATCATAGCACTGACACTGCACTTGTGAAGGTGGTAAATTACCTTTTAATTGCGTCAGACCGAGGCTCTGTATCTGTCCTCGTGCTTCTAGAGCTTAGTGCTGCTTTTGATACCGTCGAACACCACATTCTGTGTGGCCGGGTAGCCTAGTGGTTTGAGCGTTGGACTAGTAACCGAAAGGTTGCAAGTTCAAATCCCCGAGCTGACAAGTTACAAATCTGTCTTCGGCCCCTGAACAGGCAGTTAACCTACTGTTCCTAGGCCGTCATTGAAAATAAGAATTTGTTCTTAACTGACTTGCCTAGTAAGATAAAGAATAAAATAAAAAAATCTGTTGGAAAGATATCAGTTTGACAAATAAACTGTACATTTTGGTGTTCCTCAAGGTTCTGTTTTAGGACCACTATTGTTTTCACTATATATTTGACATCTTGGGGATGTCATTAGAAAACATAATGTTAACTTTTACTGCTATGCGGATGACACACAGCTGTACATTTCAATTAAATACGGGGAAGCTCCAAAATTGCCCTCGCTAGAAGCCTGTGTTTCAGACATAAGGAAGTGGATGGCTGCAAACTTTCTACTTTTAAACTCGGACAAAACAGAGATGCTTGTTCTAGGTCCTAAGAAACAAAGAGATCTTCTGTTGAATCTGACAATTAATCTTAATGGTTTAACAGTCACCTCAAATAAAAATGTGAAGGACCTAGGCGTTACTCTGGACCCTGAACATATCAAGACTGTTTCAAGGACAGCTTTTTTCCATCTACGTAACATTGCAAAAATCATAATCTTTCTGTCCAAAAATGATGCAGAAAAATGAATCCGTGCTTTTGTTTCCTTTAGGTTAGACTATTGCAATGCTCTACTTTCCGGCTACCCGGATAAAGCACTAAATAAACTTCAGTTAGTGCTAAATACGGCTGCTAGAATCCTGACTAGAACCAAATAGTTTGATCATATTACTCCAGTGCTAGCCTCCCTACACTGGCTTCCTGTCAAGGCAAGGGCTGATTTCAAGGTTTTACTGCTAAGCTACAAACCATTACATGGGCTTGCTCCTACCTATCTCTCTGATTTGGTCCTGCCTTACATACCTACACGTATGCTACGGTCAGAAGACGCAGGCCTCCTAATACACCAGTTTGTTGTGCACACCAGTTTGTTAAGTTGTAGAAAAGAAAGTCCTTGACTACCATTCTCCAAATCATTCAGCAAATTTCCCCTATCAGCATTAAAGGAAAATTCCACCCCAAAACTATATTTTGCTATTTGTTTCATTAGTCTGTGGTTGACATGGTCGCAAAATCTTTTACTTGTCAGAACTCAAGTTTTCAAGATATGCAACTTTCAAAATACAGAAATCATCCCTGTAAGATTTTGCATCATATGATGCTGCATTTTGGGGATGATAAATTCCCACTAGCCTTAGCTGGATATTATTACCAAAGCCCACATTAAGGATTAGTCATTCAAACTGCTTAGGGACAAAGGTGGAAAAAATATACAGAAACATTTAAAGTATTCTTGGTAAGTATGGTGACAACCCCACCTCTGCCAACTCTAGCAGATCTATAAACCTTATAACCAGACACATCAATATATGTTGCAGACTTATTTAACCAAGTTCCAGATATTACTAGAATGTCAACATTGGTTTGAGAAACTAGAATTTCAATAATATCCATTTTCGAAATTAAACATCTAGCATTAACATGAATCAGTCCAATGCCGTGTCTGCGGGATTTCAGAATAGACGGATTCTCTAATACAGTGGTTCCCAAACTTTTCATAGTCCCATACCCCTTCAAACATTCAATCTCCAGCTGCGTACCCCCTCTAGCACCAGGGTCAGTGCACTCTCAAATGTTGTTTTTTTGCCATCATTGTACGCCTGCCACACACACACTATATACAATACATTTATTAAACATGAGTGTGAGTTTTTGTCACAACCCAGCTCGTGGGAAGTGACAAAGAGCTCTTATAGGACCAGGGCATAAATAATAATCAATCATTTTGCTCTTTATTTAACCATCTTACATATAAAACCTTATTTGTTCATCAAAAATTGTGAATAATGAGAAAGAAAAGGGTGTGCTTGAAAGGATGCACATAACTCTGCAATGTTGTATTGGAGAGAGTCTCAGTCTTAAATAATTTCCCACAAACATTCTGTGCCTGTATTTAGTTTTCATGTTAGTGAGGGCCGAGAATCCACTCTCACATTGGTACGTGGTTGCAAAGGACATCAGTGTCTTAACAGCGCGATTTGCCAAGGCAGGATACTCTGAGCACAGCCCAATCCAGAAATCTGGCAGTGGCTTCTGATTTAATTTACATTTTCACAGATCCGCTTGTTGCAAATTTGATGAGGCTCTCTTGTTCAGATATAGGTAAGTTGACTGGAGACAGGGCATGAAAGGGATAACGAATCTAGTTGTTGGTGTCATCCGTCATCTGGAAAGTACCTGGGTAATTGCGCACCCGACTCACTCAGGTGCTTCGCTATATCACATTTGACATTGTCCATAAGCTTGAGTTTATTTGGACACAAAAAATCATACAATGATGGAAAGATCTGTGTGTTGTCCTTGTTAATGGAGACGGAGAAGAACTCCAACATTTTAATCATAGCCTCAATTTGTCCCGTACATTGAATACAGTTGCGGAGAGTCCCTGTAATCCTAGATTCAGATCCCTCAGGCAAGAAAAAGCATCACCCAGATAGGCCAGTCGTGTGAGAAACTCGTCATCATGCAAGCGGTAAGACAAGTGAAAATGATGGTCAGTAAAGAAAACTTTAAGCTTGTCTCCCAATTTTAAAAAAGTGTCAATACTTTTCCCCTTGATAACCAGCGCACTTCTGTATGTTGTAAAAGCATTACATGGTTGCTGCCCATATCATTGCATAGTGCAGAAAATACATGAAAGTTCAGGGGCCTTGCTTTAACTTCTTGAGTGTAAGGGGCAGTATTTTCGTTTTTGGCTAGAAAACGTACCCATTTGAAACTGCCTATTTCTCAGGCCTAGAAACTAGAATATTCATATAATTGTCAGATCAGGATAGATAACACTCTAATGTTTCCAAAACTGTCAAAATAGTGTCTGTGAGTATAACAGAACTGATATTGCAGGCGAAAACCTGAGGAAAATCAAAGCAGGAAGTGCTGTTTTTCCTGAAACCTCTCTGTTCCATTGGATGCCTTGCCTCCACTTAAAGGGATATCAACCAGATTCCTTTTCCTATGGCTTCCTCAAGGTGTCAACAGTCTTTAGACATAGTTTCGGGCTTTTAAATGAGCGAGAAAAGTAACATTGCGTCAGTGCATAGCTGGGTGTTCGCAGAGTTTTGCTTGCAAAACAGAGTGGGGCAGCCATTGTCTCTCCCTATCCTATTGAAAAAGCGACAGTCCCGGTTGATATATTATCGATTATATATTTTAAAAACAACCTGAAGATTGATTATAGAAAATGTTTCTGTGGACATTACGGATACTATTTGGAATTTTCGTCTGCGATGTCGTGACCGCTCGAGCCTGTGGATATCTGAACATAACGCGCCAAACAAATGGAGGTATTTTGGATATAAAAATAATCTTTATGGAACAAAAGGAACATTTATTGTGTAACTGGGAGTCTCGTGAGTGCAAACATCCGAAGATAAGCGATTTAATCTATTGCTTTTCTGACTTTCGTGACCAATCTACTTGGCTGCTAGTGTTTGTAATATTTTGTCTACTGAGAGAGATGTTCTTACATAAACCCTTGTTATGCTTTCTCCGAAAAGCTGTATTGAAATCTGACACGCCAGGTGGATTAACAACAAGCTAAGCTGTGGTTTGCTATATTGCACTTGTGATTTCATTTTTAGTAATTTAATTTGAATTTGGCGCACTGCAATTCAGCGCGCGTTGATGAAAATGATCCCGCTAAAGGGATGGGTGCGTCAAGAAGTTAATCAACGTTTTGCCAATTAGATTTCATAAATTGTTTTTGTTGCAAGCTGAAAGGCTTGGAATTCATGCAAAACGCTATGTACAATATGTATCGTGTTAGAATATAAAAAAATAGTTTATCTCTGGGACCCTCAGGATGACAAATCAGATCAAGATTACTGAATGTAAGTACATTATTTACCGTCAGAGGTGAATGTATCAAAGCAGTTGCCTTATTAAGTGTTTTGTTGTTGTGCAAATCATATCAAATATAAGTTATTTATATAGCCCTTCGTACATCTGCTGATATCTCAAAGTGCTGTACAGAAACTCAGCCTAAAACCCCAAACAGCAAGCAATGCAGGTGTATAAGCACGGTGGCTAGGAAAAACTCCCTAGAAAGGACTAAACCTAGAGAGGAACCAGGCTATGAGGGGTGGCTAGTCCTCTTCTGGCTGTGCCAGGTGGAGATTATAACAGAACATGGTCAAGATGTTCAAATGTTCATAAATGACCAGCATGGTCAAAGAAATAATAATCACAGGCAGAACAGTTGAAACTGGAGCAGCAGCACGGCCACGTGGACTGGGGACAGCAAGTAGTCATCATGCTAGGTAGTACTTTGGCATGGTAGTCCTATGCCAGGTAGTCCTAGGGCTCAGGTCCCCCGAGAGAAAGAGAGAAAGAGAGAATTAGAGAGAGCATACTTAAATTCATACAGGACACCGGATAAGACAGGAGAAGTACTCCAGATATAACAAACTGACCCTAGCCCCCCGACACATAAACTACTGCAGCATAAATACTGGAGGCTGAGACAGGAGGGGTCAGGAGACACTGTGGCCCGATCCGATGATACCCCCGGACAGGGCCAAACAGGAAGGATATAACCCCACCCACTTTGCCAAAGTACAGCCCCTACACCACTAGAGGGATATCTTCAACCACCAACTTACCATCCTGAGACAAGGTTGAGTATAGCCCACAAAAATCTCCGCCACGGCACAACCCAGGGGGCGCCAACCCAGACAGGAAGATCACATCAGTGACTCAAACCACTCAAGTGACGCACCCCTACTAGGGACGGCATGAAAGAGCACCACTAAGCCAGTGACTCAGCCCTTGTAATAGGGTTAGAGACAGAGAATCCCAGTGGAAAGAGGGGAACCGGCCAGGCAGAGACAGCAAGGGCGGTTCGTTGCTCAAGTGCCTTTCCGTTCACCTTCACACTCCTGAGCCAGACTACACTCAATCATATGACCCACTGAAGAGATGAGTCTTCAGTGAAGACTTAAAGGTTGAGACCGAGTTTGCGTCTCTCACATGGATAGGCAGACCATTCCATACAAATGGAGTTCTATAGGAGAATCCCTGCCTCCAGCTGTTTGCTTAGAAATTCTAGGGACAATTAGGAGGCCTGCGTCTTCTGACCGTAGCATACGTGTAGGTATGTAAGGCAGGACCAGAGAGATAGGTAGGAGCAAGCCCATGTAATGGTTTGTAGCTTAGCAGTAAAATCTTGAAATCAGCCCTTGCCTTGACAGGAAGCCAGTGTAGGGAGGCTAGCACTGGAGTAATATGATCAAACTATTTGGTTCTAGTCAGGATTCTAGCAGCCGTATTTAGCACTAACTGAAGTTTACTTAGTGCTTTATCCGGGTAGCCGGAAAGTAGAGCATTGCAGTAGTCGAACCTAGAAGTAACAAAAGCATGGATTCATTTTTCTGCATCATTTTTGGACAGAAAGTTTATGATTTTTGCAATGTTACGTAGATGGAAAAAAGCTGTCCTTGAAAAAGTCTTGATATGTTCAGGGTCCAGAGTAACGCCTAGGTCCTTCACACTTTTATTTGAGGTGACTGTTCAACCATTAAGATTAATTGTCAGATTCAACAGAAGATCTCTTTGTTTCTTGGGACCTAGAACAAGCATCTCTGTTTTGTCCGAGTTTAAAAGTAGAAACGTTTGCAGCCATCCACTTCCTTATGTCTGAAACACAGGCTTCTAGCGAGGGCAATTTTGGAGCTTTCCCGTGTTTAATTGAAATGTACAGCTGTGTGTCATCCGCATAGCAGTAAAAGTTAACATTATGTTTTCGAATGACATCCCCAAGAGGTAAAATATATAGTGAAAACAATAGTGGTCCTATAACGGAACCTTGAGGAACACCAGAATTTACAGTTTACAGTTGAGGACAAGCCATTCACAGAGACAAATCTTTCCGACAGATAAGATCTAAACCAGGCCAGAACTTGTTCCGTGTAGACCAATTTGGGTTTCCAATCTCTCCAAAAGAATGTGGTGATCGATGGTATGAAAAGCAGCACTAAGGTCTAGGAGCACGAGGACAGATGCAGAGCCTCGGTCCGATGCCATTGAAAGCTAATTTACCACCTTCACAAGTGCAGTCTCAAAGCTATGATGGGGTCTAAAACCAGACTGAAGCATTTTGTATACATTGTTTGTCTACAGGAAGGCAGTGAGTTGCTGCTCAACAGCCTTTTCTAAAAAATTTGAGAGGAATGGAAGATTCGATATAAGCCGAGAGTTTTTTATATTTTCTTGGTCAAGGTTTTCAAGAGAGGCTTTATTACTGCCACTTTTAGTGAGTTTGGTACACATCCGGTGGATAGAGAGACGTTTATTATGTTCAACATAGGAGGGCCAAGCACAGGAAGCAGCTCTTTCAGTAGTTTAGTTGGAATAGGGTCCAGTATACAGCTTGAAGGTTTAGAGGCCATGATTATTTTCATCACTGTGTCAGGAGATATAGTACTAAAACACTTGAGTGTCTCTCTTGATCCTAGGTCCTGGCAGAGTTGTGCAGACTCAGGACAACTGAGCTTTGAAGGAATACACAGATTTAAAGAGGAGTCCGTAATTTGCTTTCTAAAAATAATGATCTTTTCCTCAAAGAAGTTCATGAATTTATTACTGCTAAAGTGAAAGCTATCCTCTCTTGGGGAATGGCTGCTTTTTAGTTAGCTTTGCGACAGTATCAAAAGGAAATTTTGGATTGTTATCATTTTCCTCAATTAAGTTGGGAAAATAGGATGATCGAGCAGCAGTTGTCACGTTCTGACCTTTATTTCCTTTGTTTTGTATTCATTATTTAGTATGGTCAGGGCGTGAGTTGGGGTGGGCTGTCTATGTTTGATTTTCTATGATTTGGGGATTTCTATGTTCCGGCCTAGTATGGTTCTCTATCAGAGGCAGGTGTCATTAGTTGTCTCTGATTGAGAATCATACTTAGGTAGCCTGGGTTGCACTGTTTGTTTGTGGGTGATTGTCTATGTTGATTGCTTGTTTCGGCACAGTGCTCATTAGCTTCACGGTTGTTATTTTGTTTGTTTTTGTATAGTGTTTCAGTGTTCAGTGTTTTCTTTATTAAAATTCATGATGAACACATACCACGCCGCATTTTGGTCCTCCAATCCTTCTCGCCTCTCCTCTTCAGATGAAGAGGAGGACGACCGTGACAGCAGTGAGGGCTCTTCGATACTGCACGGTACTGTTTTTCCAAGCTAGTCAAAAGACTTCCAGTTTGTTGTGGCGCCATTTCCGTTCCAATTTTCTGGAAGCTTGCTTCAGAGCTCGGATATTTTCTGTATACCAGGGAGCTAGTTTCTTATCAGAAATGTTTTTAGTTTTTAGGTGTGCAACTGCATCTAGGGTATTGCGCAATGTTAAATTGAGTTCCTCAGTTAGGTGGTTAACTGATTTTTGTCCTCTGACGTCCTTGGGTAGACAGAGGGAGTCTGATAGGATATCAAGGAATATTTGTGTTGTCTGTGAATTTATAGCACAACTTTTGATGTTCCCTGGTTGGGGTCTGAGCAGATTATTTGCAATTGCAAACGTAATAAAATGGTGGTCCGATTGTCCAGGATTATGAGGAAAACATTCAGATCCACAACATTTATTCCATGGGACAAAACTAGGTCCACAGTATTACTGTGACAGTGAGTAGGTCCAGAGACAGGTTGGACAAAACCCACTGAGTCGATGATGGCTCCGAAAGCCTTTTGGAGTGGGTCTGTGTACTTTTCCATGTGAATATTAATAAGGATCATAGCTTTCACCTGGATTCACCTGGTCAGTCTAAGTCATGTAAAGAATAATGTTTTGTATACACATCAGAGAGCCAGGTCTGAAGCCATTGATCAGGGCACCCCTTAGCCATCCCCAGCCTCTCTGTAGGTGCTGTGGTAAACTATTCCTCCAACATCATATAGCACCCACCTAGGGGATGCCAGCTTGGTGCCGCTAGGGCGCCAAAGGCTCACTGCACATCAGTTCCTGGAAAAGTTCACCTTGGAGTAACCACTCGAGAGATCCGCTCAATTTCAAAAAGCTTTTGCCATCTCCAAGCCAGTTAATCTGTTTTTATTCAAATACAAACAACAGCTAGCTAGCTAGTTAGCTACCCTCTCAGTTGACTGACTAGCCAGTCTTACAATACGGTGGATCAATATATTCAAAATCAATACTTAATAAGCTAACAAAAAATAAATACAAGTTGACAAAATACAAAAATGCTATCAAAATAGGTTATTAGTGTGTCTTATTAGCCATATATTACGCCTTAATTGTTTTGTTATTCAAAAATGATAATTCATGTACTACTGGCCAATCCTTAAGAACCTATAATAAAGGCATATTACTACTTAATATAGAGGAAAAATACACAAGAAACAGACTCTTGGTAAGCAGTCATTATGTGGACTAACAAGGGCATAGTACCTCAATATATGTTCCCCTTTCTGAAGTGTGACCATACTGTATATTTTCATTAAGATACAGGAAGCATTCACAATTAGGATTTCATGGAATGCTTGCTCTGCTTATCGGACCATGATCAAGGTGAATCATTATTTCCTGAGGGACATCTCATTCTTAACTTGTATAATACTGAAAAAATAAAAACAAGTGCCTGGCACTATTATTGAATCCAAGCTCCTCGGAGCCGTAGCTTGCGGTTTTAATTTGGTACAATATCTTAAAATATTACTCAAAATGGTATGAAAGCAGTGGAGGTTGCTGAAGGGAGGATGGCTCATAATAAAGGCTGGAATCATGTAAATGAAATGGTATCAAACATGTGGTTGGTACCATTCCATTGACTCCATTCCAGCCATTACTATGAGCCATCCTCCATGTATGAGAGATCATTCAAACCCACCATACAAACTGTCATCGGTGTCTCGGACAGAGCAAGAAGCTAAAGCAGTTGGCACAGGGGAGTTATGAATTATGCTTTCAGTCAGCGGGTTTGGAGTGATTCCGCAGGTCCTCTTATCCTCAGGTTAAAAAACGAGTGGAGGAAAGTGGCAAAGAGCGATTAGCCGCTTATTATGGCAAGGCATTCTGGGGAAGTCAGGGTGAGGGACAAAGGCATTCATTATCTTCACATCCTACCGAAATCATTATGAGACCTCCATGACTTGGCCACGATTATTACAGCAAAGCAGCTCAGCCATGTTAAAGATTAATCATATGAAAATATATGACACGGAATAATGACAACAACAAGTCTGCTTCAAGTTTCATTCTAAGAATGTAGTGAAAAATGATCGAAAGACAGAGTGTAAAATGTTTTATTTGTCTAATTTCTCTTTGAAATCCATACAACACAAATACATATTCGAGATCCCTTAATCTAGTTTTAGGGTTAAGTATATTTCCACACTATGAGTTTTGAATAATACTGTGAAATTGTGAACATTTTGACAATGCACTTTTAGTGTATGTCTTTCAGCCGATTTTTGGTGGGATGGTGTTTTGGCCTGTCTGGAGACATCACCAGATGGTAAATTAGTTAATAGACCAATAAAAAGAGAGTTCAAAACCTCTGCCAATAACAGCAAGTTTTCAGTCTGACCCCTCCCAGACAGCCCTAGCAAAATTATTGCTTGAGAAATTGCCCTCTGCTAAGAATCTATTTTTGCTTATTTTTAACCATTTAATTGAAAACAGTCACAGTAAGGTACATAATTGTTACTCTGAAGTTATTTGTTATTGAGATAAAATTGGCTGCATTGGACCTTTAAGTGCCTTGCTAAAGGGAACAATGGTAGGATGGGTCTGAAACCAACAGCCCTCCAACTAATTCAGACTATTTAGCGCATGGCTCAAGATTCAAATCAGCAACCCTCCAGCTATAGGTCTACCTCTCTGACCTCTATAGTACCTACCGCCTTAATTGTGAGCAACACTATTTTGCCTCAGCCCATGAATCTGGAAAGAAGGCGTTTGTGACAGAAAGCTTGCTTTATCTTAAATCACCAAACTTGTCATTTATACCTGTTTAGACAATACACACCCCAACACAGTAGATGGTGGTATGCACCTTTTCAATTAATTTACGAACTGCCAATACACTCATAGAAGTAGAAGAATGGCGCTGACGATGCTGTCACAGAAGAGGCCATTGTATAAATAGGAGATGGGCTCTCTAGTATCTCTATTCTTCAGTCACACTTCCGACCGTGTTTTCATTGAGCTCGTTTGAGTGGTAAGGCTAAAGCAACTGACTGTAGACGCGTGGACGGCCCTGGTCATAAGCAACAAATGGTGGACGCCTAGGGCACCCGATCTCCCCGATCCCACTGTTCTGTCCATTGGGCAAGGCAGTTAACCCACTGTTCCACAGGCACCGATGACGTGGATGTCGATTAAGGCAGCCCACCGTACCTCTCTGATTCAGAAGGGTTGGGTTAAATGCGGAAGACACATTTCATTTGAATGCAGTCAGTTGTTCAACTGACTAGGTACACCCCCCTCCCCCCCCAAAAAAGGAACTTGGTCGGGGTCTCAACTTACTGTTCTTACTGTTGAGCGTTAGAATAGTAGAATACACAAGGTACAATTTTGGTTGTGCATCAGCAGTCACTGACAGTCACTCAATTAGCCCATGTCAGCTAAAAATTGTCACAGTTTCTGTTTTATTTGATTGTTGTTTCCTTGGGTTACCACTGGAGGGCACCCTTGCCTTGTTTTCTAGTTTCCAGATTACCCTGATTATTACTTATTGGTTTCACCTGTGTTTGATTACCTTCTTTGTTCACTTCGTTGCCTTGCTATTTAGGTTCCTCTGTTGCATGTATCTGTGCTTAGGTCTCATGTTTTGTTAGTGTACTCTTGTGCAGTTGCCTTGTTTCTGTCACGACTTTAAGTTAAGATTTTGATTTAACCTTACCTCTGCTTGTTGTGTTTCTCTGTGCCTGGGTTCGAGTTCGAACAAGCATTATTATAACAAAAATGTTTTGATTGGTAAGTTAGTTTACCCAGCTATCTAAACTTGTAGTTATCATGTTTGATTTACTGACCGGGCATGAAGGGCAGAGGCCCAGGTGTCCTGACCTCCAGAGGACCTTCATTAATGTTGTTAGTCACTCTCACTCAGATATCATATTAGCATGGAATAAGTCATGGCAAAATGTGTAGAATTTCACGAAATTTGCTTTAACTGAAAAAAAAGTCTCTCCACCCTATGGCAAAATGCGTTGAATTGCTAGTAATGTGTTATAATATGTATTATTCATTAAGATACAGGAACCCTGTACATATGACTATTAACCCCCTAAGGTTGATGTTTGCGCCCCCACAGAAATAATGAAATAAAAATCTATCAGTTTAAGCTAGCGATATCTCTTTTTGCATTGGATGCACCTCAATCCACCACATCTGACTATGTCGCAATTTCATAACCGTTGTGAAAGGTGACAGAGAGAGCAGTGTTTGTTTGTCCATGAGAGTTGGCCAACAAACTATTATGACCACTATGTGAAAAGATGAGACTCTCACTAACAAAGTGGTGTTCTCTGTTTTGCTCTATGGCGCCCCCCCCCCCCCCCCATCTGTCAACTTCTGTCTGTAGCGTCTTAACAGTTTGGGCTACATAGTAGTCTGTTACCTTTTAGGGATAGGGGCAGCATTTTCACTTTGGATGAAAAGCGTGCCCAGAGTGAACTGCCTCCTACTCTGTCCCAGATGCTAATATATGCATATTATTAGTAGTATTGATAGAAAACTACATCTTTTATCAATGTTTATGAGTATTTTTTTGGAATCAAAACATTACTGCACGTAAGGTGCCAATGTAAACTGAGATTTTTGGATATAAATATGCACATTATCGAACAAAACATACATGTATTGTGTAACATGATGTCATCTGATGAAGATCATCAAAGGTTAATGATTAATTTCATCTATTTTTCTGCTTTTTGTGACTCCTATCTTTGGCTGGAAAAATGGCTGTGTTTTTTTGACTTGGCTATGACCTAACATAATCATATGTTGTGCTTTCGCTGTAAAGCATTTTTTAAATCGGACACGATGGGTAGAGTAACAAGATGTTTATCTTTCATTTGCTGATTTGGACTTGTTAATGTGTGAAAGTTACATATTTCCAAAAAATGTATTTGAATTTCGCACGCTGCCTTTTCAGCGGAATGTTGTCGAGGGGTTCTGCTAGAAAGGTTATATATATATATATTGTGGCAAAGAAGGGGGTTGAGTGATAAATGGCAGATATGTGAGAGCAGAACTAATAAACGGGCTCTGCCCTATCACTAAAATGGCCACCCCGATCAGAACTACAGATCACAAAACTGCTAAAACAATAATTCCCTGAAGCAAGGGGAACCCTTGTGCCGACCCACAGATAAAGGGCCAAGACAAACCAGGAAGAGAGAGAGAGAAAAGGCTGGAAGGATCGGTGAACCATAGAGAAAGATATATATATATATACTGCTCAAAAAAATAAAGGGAACACTTAAACAACACAATGTAACTGCAAGTCAATCACACTTCTGTGAAATCAAACTGTCCACTTAGGAAGCAACACTGATTGACAATACATTTCACATGCTGTTGTGCAAATGGAATAGACAACAGGTGGAAATTATAGGCAATTATCAAGACACCCCCAATAAAGGAGTTGTTCTGCAGGTGGTGACCACAGACCACTTCTCAGTTCCTATGCTTCCTGGCTGATGTTTTGGTCACTTTTGAATGCTGGCGGTGCTTTCACTCTAGTGGTAGCATGAGAAGGAGTCTGGATGAGTGGCTCAGGTAGTGCAGCTCATCCAGGATAGCACATCAATGCGAGCTGTGGCAAGAAGGTTTGCTGTGTCTGTCAGCGTAGTGTCCAGAGCATGGAGGCGCTACCAGGAGACAGGCCAGTACATCAGGAGATGTGGAGGAGGCCGTAGGAGGGTAACAACCCAGCAGCAGGACCGCTACCTCCGCCTTTGTGCAAGGAGGAGCAGGAGGAGCACTGCCAGAGCCCTGCAAAATGACCTCCAGCAGGCCACAAATGTGCATGTGTCTGCTCAAATGGTCAGAAACAGACTCCATGAGGGTGGTATGAGGGCCCGACGTCCACAGGTGAGGGTTGTGATTACAGCCCAACACCGTGCAGGACGGTTGGAATTTGCCAGAGAACACCAAGATTGGCAAATTCGCCACTGGCGCCCTGTGCTCTTCACAGATGAAAGCAGGTTCACACTGAGCACATGTGACAGACGTGACAGTCTGGAGACGCCGTGGAGAACGTTCTGCTGTCTGCAACGTCCTCCAGCATGACCGGTTTGGCGGTGGGTCAGTCTTGGTGTGGGGTGGCATTTCTTTGGGGTGCCGCACAGCCCTCCATGTGCTCGCCAGAGGTAGCTTGACTGCCATTAGGTACCGAGATGAGATCCTCAGACCCTATGCTGGTGCGGTCGGCCCTGGGTTCCTCCTAATGCAAGACAATGCTAGACCTCATGTAGCTGGAGTGTGTCAGCAGTTCCTGCAAGAGGAAGGCATTGATGCTATGGACTGGCCCGCCCGTTCCCCAGACCTGAATCCAATTGAGCACATCTGGGACATCATGTCTCGCTCCATCCACCAACGCCACGTTGCACCACAGACTGTCCAGGAGTTGGCGGATGCTTTAGTCCAGGTCTGGGAGGAGATCCCTCAGGAGACCCCTCAGGAGACCATCCTCCACCTCATCAGGATCAAATCAAATCAAATGTATTTATATAGCCCTTCGTACATCAGCTGATATCTCAAAGTGCTGTACAGAAACCCAGACTAAAACCCCAAACAGCAAGCAATGCAGGTGTAGAAGCACGGTGGCTAGGAAAAACTCCCTAGAAAGGCCAAAACCTAGGAAGAAACCAAGCTATGTGGGGTGGCCAGTCCTCTTCTGGCAGTGCCGGGTGGAGATTATAACAGAACATGGCCAAGATGTTCAAATGTTCATAAATGACCAGCATGGTCGAATAATAATAAGGCAGAATAGTTGAAACTGTAGCAGCAGCACGGCCAGGTGGACTGGGGACAGCAAGGAGTCATCATGTCAGGTAGTCCTGGGGCATGGGCTCAGGTCCTCCGAGAGAGAGAAAGAAAGAGAGAAGGAGAGAATTAGAGAACGCACACTTAGATTCACACAGGACACCGAATAGGACAGGAGAAGTACTCCAGATATAACAAACTGACCCTAGCTGACCCTAGCCCCCCGACACATAAACTACTGCAGCATAAATACTGGAGGCTGAGACAGGAGGGGTCAGGAGACACTGTGGCCCCATCCGTGGACACCCCCGGACAGGGCCAAACAGGAAGGATATAACCCCACCCACTTTGCCAAAGCACAGCCCCCACACCACTAGAGGGATATCTTCAACCACCAACTTACCATCCTGAGACAAGGCTGAGTATAGCCCACAAAGATCTCAGCCATGGCACAACCCAAGGGGGGGCGCCAACACAGACAGGATGACCACATCAGTGAATAAACCCACTCAGGTGACGCACCCCTTCCAGGGACGGCATTAGAGAGCCCCAGTAAGCCAGAGACTCAGCCCCTGTAATAGGGTTAGAGGCAGATAATCCCAGTGGAAAGAGGGGAACCGGCCAGGCAGAGACAGCAAGGGCGGTTCGTTGCTCCAGAACCTTTCCGTTCACCTTCCCACTCCTGGGCCAGACTACACTCAATCATATGACCCACTGAAGAGATGAGTCTTCAGTAAAGACTTAAAGGTTGAGACCGAGTTTGCGTCTCTGACATGGGTAGGCAGCCAATTCCATAAAAATGGAGCTCTTATAGGAGAAAGCCCTGCCTCCAGCTGTTTGCTTAGAAATTCTAGGGACAATTAGGAGGCCTGCGTCTTGTGACCGTAGTGTACGTGTAGGTATGTACGGCAGGACCAAATCAGAGAGATAGGTAGGAGCAAGCCCATGTAATGCTTTGTAGGTTAGCAGTAAAACCTTGAAATCAGCCCTTGCCTTGACAGGAAGCCAGTGTAGGGAGGCTAGCACTGGAGTAATATGATTCTAGCATCCGTATATAGCACTAACTGAAGTTTATTTAGTGCTTTATCCGGGTAGCCGGAAAGTAGAGCATTGCAGTATTCTAACCTAGAAGTGACAAAAGCATTTTTCTGCACAATTTTTGGACAGAAAGTTTCAGATTTTTGGAATGTTACGTAGATGGAAAAAAGCTGTCCTTGAAATGGTCTTCATATGTTCTTCAAAAGAGAGATCAGGGTCCAGAGTAACGCCTAGGTCCTTCACAGTTTTATTTGAGACGACTGTACAACCATTAAGATTAATTGTCAGATTCAACAGAAGATCTCTTTGTTTCTTGGGACCTAGAACAAGCATCTCTGTTTTGTCCGAGTTTAAAAGTAGAACGTTTGCAGCCATCCACTTCCTTATGTCTGAAACACATGCTTCTAGCAAGGGCAATTTTGGTGCTTCACCATGTTTCATTGAAATGTACAGCTGTGTGTCATCCGCATAGCAGTGAAAGTTAACATTATGTTTTCGAATGACATCCCCAAGAGGTAAAATATATAGTGAAAACAATAGTGGTCCTAAAACGGAACCTTGAGGAACACCGAAATGTACAGTTGATTTGTCAGAGGACAAAGCATTCACAGAGACAAACTGATATCTTTCCGACAGATAAGATCTAAACCAGGCCAGAACTTGTCCGTGTAGACCAATTTGGGACACGAGGACAGATGCAGAGCCTCGGTCCGATGCCATTAAAATGTAATTTACCACCTTCACAAGTGCAGTCTCAAAGCTATGATCGATCGGGTCTAAAACCAGACTGAAGCATTCCGTATACATTGTTTGTCTTCAGGAAGGCAGTGAGTTGCTGCGCAACAGCCTTTTCCCAAAAAATTGAGAGGAATGGAGGATTCGATATAGGCCGATAGCTTTTTATATTTTCTGGGTCAAGGCTTGGCTTTTTCAAGAGAGGCTTTATTACTGCCACTTTTAGTGAGTTTGGTACACATCCGGTGGATAGAGAGACGTTTATTATGTTCAACATAGGAGGGCCAAGCACAGGAAGCAGCTCTTTCAGTAGTTTAGTTGGAATAGGGTCCACTATGCAGCTTGAAGGTTTAGAGGCCATGATTATTTTCATCATTGTGTCAAGAGATATAGTACTAAAACACTTGAGTGTCTCTCTTGATCCTAGGTCCTGGCAGAGTTGTGCAGACTCAGGACAACTGAACTTTGAAGGAATACGCAGATTTAAAGAGGAGTCCGTAATTTCCTTTCTAATAATCATAATCTTTTCCTCAAAGAAGTTCATGAATTTATCACTGCTAAAGTGAAAGCCATCGTCTCTTGGGAATGGCTGCTCTTTAGTTAGCTTTGCGACAGTATCAAAAAGGAATTTCAGGAGCATGCCCAGGCATTGTAGGGAGGTCATACAGGCACGTGGAGGCCACACACACTACTGAGCCTCATTTTGACTTGTTTTAAGAACATTACATCAACGTTGGATCAGCCTGTAGTGTGGTTTTCCACTTTCATTTTGAGTGTCACTCCAAATCCAGACCTCCATGGGTTGATAAATTTGATTTCCATTGATAATTTTTGTGTGATTTTGTTGTCAGCCCATTCAACTATGTAAAGAAAAAAAGTATTTACTAAGAATATTTCATTCATTCTGATCTAGGTTGTGTTATTTTATTGTTCCCTTTATTTTTTTGAGCAGTGTATATATATATATATCGCCTGGATTTACCGTGTATGAGCTGGACTGTTTGAACTTACCTGTTGGCGTTTGGACCTGGACCTACCAAGAACCCGATTCATGTACCGAACCCTGCTAACCTTTACCTTGCCTGCGACCTGGGTGGACCAGGACAGAGAAACAAACACACAGGTACTGTCCTGATCGAAAGAACTCTCATTCTGGGGTGATTTGGGTGACCGTTTCCCACTTAATTTGTGACAAATGCTCCTAATCTTGAAGAGATTTGCCATAATAAATAACATTCTCTTATTACCTCTCATTCCCAGGTGTCCATCACAATAAACCTGGGTGTTGAAACTACCATCACTCGTTTTTTGTCGGAAAGTTAGAGAATGCATTCGGCATCATGGCAGCAAGGATGCGGATTCTTGATGGACACACAGACTCGGTTCTTTGTGTGCACTTTGAACCAGTAGTTTTAATCTTGCTAATAAAATGATAAGATTTTGGATTAGATTGAACTACACCACAAGTAGAAAGCCTGTAATCAAGTAGCATGGCACCGACAGACATGGCAGCTCTGCTTCTAGTTCCTAAGCAACTTTGCACTATTTTGTTTTTTGGTGTGTAATTTCTTATATTATTAGCCCAGAACATTTTTTGTGTTATTACATGAAGATGGAAATAACTTTTGGATATTAGAGCGGCGGTAACTTACCAGGAATACGACTTTCCCGAATTGGATCCTTTGTACACACCCCCGAAGGCAATTGAACTTATCGCAGAGGCTGCTCCAAGATCCCACCGGCAGAGAAGAGGTATTCGGAGTGGACTTCTAGTTGGACTGAGGAGGCAGGCACACCATCCACTACTTCCGAGTATATTACTCGCTAATGTTCAGTCTCTGGACTATGAAGTAGAAGAGCTCAGGGCGAGGATCTCCTTCCAGAGAGACATCAGGGACTTTAAAATAGTCTGTTTCAAGGAATCATGGCTCTCTCCGGATATACTGTCCCTGCCCAAACACCAGCTAGGTTCTCAGTACATCGCGCAGACAGGAATAAATAACTCTCTGGGAAGTAGAAGGGCAGTGATGTATGTTCCATGATTAACCACTCATGGTGTGATTGTGATAACTTACAGAAACTGAAGTCCTATTGTCACCCAACCTAGAATACCTCACAATCAAATGCCGAACGTATTACCTCCCTCTTCGGTTATAGTAACAGCCATGTATATTCCCCCTTAAGCCGATACCATGACGGCCCTCAAGGGGAAAAAAAATGTATTTTTTTATTTCACCTTTATTTAACCTCTAGCGTCAAGCAATCCTGTATCCGGGAGCGTAATCATAGCCTCAAGCGCATTACCATTACGCAACGTTTCCTATTCATGAAAATCGCAAATGAAATGAAATAAATATATTGAAACACAAGCTTAGCCTTTTGTTAACAACACTGTCATCTCAGATTTTCAAAATATGCGTTACAGCCAACGCTAGACAAGCATTTGTGTAAGTTTAGCATGGCATAATGCTATGCTAGGCTGTGCTGGCAGCAGGCAACATTTTCACAAAAATAAGAAAAGCAACCAAATTAAATAATTTACCTTTGAAGAAATTCAGATGCTTTCACTCAGGAGACTCCCAGTTAGATAGCAAATGTTCCTTTTTTCCAAAAACGTCACCTTTGTTCATCCTGCTTGGCTGAGAAATCGACCGAAAATACTTCAACTATAACGCCAAACTTTTTTCAAAATTTGCTCCATAATATCGACAGAAACACGGCAAACGTTGTTTAGGATCCATCCTCAAAGTGTTTTTAACATATGTATTCAATAATATATCTGTGGAGGCAGTTGGTTTCTCATAAGAAACTATTAGAAAAATGTCTACCTCTGTATTTTACGCAACGTTTTCTCCGGGA
This sequence comes from Oncorhynchus nerka, assembly GCF_034236695.1. Classification (NCBI taxonomy): domain Eukaryota; kingdom Metazoa; phylum Chordata; class Actinopteri; order Salmoniformes; family Salmonidae; genus Oncorhynchus; species Oncorhynchus nerka. The sequence goes on from NC_088408.1 coordinate 40,439,858, forward strand.
GACACCATGCGTCCACTCGCCCTATATGGTCTCTTACAGCCATTCTCCAATGGAAATGCCTAAAAAGACGTCACAATGCTGCAGACACCTTGGGGAAAACGTAAGCTGACTGCTAGCTCCTTCACAGCCATATAAGGAGTCATTGGCATGAGGCTGTTTCAAAAAATGCGGCACTTCCTGATTGGATTTTTATCTGGGTTTCGCCTGTAACATCAGTTCTGTGGCACTCACAGACAATATCTTTGCAGTTTTGGAAACGTCAGTGTTTTCTTTCCAAAGTCAATTATATGCATAGTCAAGCATCTTTTCGTGACAAAATATCTTGTTTAAAATGGGAACGTTTTTCATCCAAAAATGTAAATAGCGCCCCTTATATCCAAGAAGAACAAGGTGGGCTAGTTGAGAACAAGTTCTCATTTGCAACTGCGACCTGGCCAAGATGAAGCATAGCAGTGTGAACGGACAACAACACATTGTTACACATGGAGTAAACAATAAACAAGTCAATAACATAGTAGAAAAAAAGAATCCGTATACATTGTTTGTCCTCAGGAAGGCAGTGAGTTGCTGCGCAACAGCCTTTTCCCAAAAAATTGAGAGGAATGGAGGATTCGATATAGGCCGATAGCTTTTTATATTTTCTGGGTCAAGGCTTGGCTTTTTCAAGAGAGGCTTTATTACTGCCACTTTTAGTGAGTTTGGTACACATCCGGTGGATAGAGAGACGTTTATTATGTTCAACATAGGAGGGCCAAGCACAGGAAGCAGCTCTTTCAGTAGTTTAGTTGGAATAGGGTCCACTATGCAGCTTGAAGGTTTAGAGGCCATGATTATTTTCATCATTGTGTCAAGAGATATAGTACTAAAACACTTGAGTGTCTCTCTTGATCCTAGGTCCTGGCAGAGTTGTGCAGACTCAGGACAACTGAACTTTGAAGGAATACGCAGATTTAAAGAGGAGTCCGTAATTTCCTTTCTAATAATCATAATCTTTTCCTCAAAGAAGTTCATGAATTTATCACTGCTAAAGTGAAAGCCATCGTCTCTTGGGGAATGGCTGCTCTTTAGTTAGCTTTGCGACAGTATCAAAAAGGAATTTCAGGAGCATGCCCAGGCATTGTAGGGAGGTCATACAGGCACGTGGAGGCCACACACACTACTGAGCCTCATTTTGACTTGTTTTAAGAACATTACATCAACGTTGGATCAGCCTGTAGTGTGGTTTTCCACTTTCATTTTGAGTGTCACTCCAAATCCAGACCTCCATGGGTTGATAAATTTGATTTCCATTGATAATTTTTGTGTGATTTTGTTGTCAGCCCATTCAACTATGTAAAGAAAAAAAGTATTTACTAAGAATATTTCATTCATTCTGATCTAGGTTGTGTTATTTTATTGTTCCCTTTATTTTTTTGAGCAGTGTATATATATATATCGCCTGGATTTACCGTGTATGAGCTGGACTGTTTGAACTTACCTGTTGGCGTTTGGACCTGGACCTACCAAGAACCCGATTCATGTACCGAACCCTGCTAACCTTTACCTTGCCTGCGACCTGGGTGGACCAGGACAGAGAAACAAACACACAGGTACTGTCCTGATCGAAAGAACTCTCATTCTGGGGTGATTTGGGTGACCGTTTCCCACTTAATTTGTGACAAATGCTCCTAATCTTGAAGAGATTTGCCATAATAAATAACATTCTCTTATTACCTCTCATTCCCAGGTGTCCATCACAATAAACCTGGGTGTTGAAACTACCATCACTCGTTTTTTGTCGGAAAGTTAGAGAATGCATTCGGCATCATGGCAGCAAGGATGCGGATTCTTGATGGACACACAGACTCGGTTCTTTGTGTGCACTTTGAACCAGTAGTTTTAATCTTGCTAATAAAATGATAAGATTTTGGATTAGATTGAACTACACCACAAGTAGAAAGCCTGTAATCAAGTAGCATGGCACCGACAGACATGGCAGCTCTGCTTCTAGTTCCTAAGCAACTTTGCACTATTTTGTTTTTTGGTGTGTAATTTCTTATATTATTAGCCCAGAACATTTTTTGTGTTATTACATGAAGATGGAAATAACTTTTGGATATTAGAGCGGCGGTAACTTACCAGGAATACGACTTTCCCGAATTGGATCCTTTGTACACACCCCCGAAGGCAATTGAACTTATCGCAGAGGCTGCTCCAAGATCCCACCGGCAGAGAAGAGCCTATTCGGAGTGGACTTCTAGTTGGACTGAGGAGGCAGGCACACCATCCACTACTTCCGAGTATATTACTCGCTAATGTTCAGTCTCTGGACTATGAAGTAGAAGAGCTCAGGGCGAGGATCTCCTTCCAGAGAGACATCAGGGACTTTAAAATAGTCTGTTTCAAGGAATCATGGCTCTCTCCGGATATACTGTCCCTGCCCAAACACCAGCTAGGTTCTCAGTACATCGCGCAGACAGGAATAAATAACTCTCTGGGAAGTAGAAGGGCAGTGATGTATGTTCCATGATTAACCACTCATGGTGTGATTGTGATAACTTACAGAAACTGAAGTCCTATTGTCACCCAACCTAGAATACCTCACAATCAAATGCCGAACGTATTACCTCCCTCTTCGGTTATAGTAACAGCCATGTATATTCCCCCTTAAGCCGATACCATGACGGCCCTCAAGGGGAAAAAAATGTATTTTTTTATTTCACCTTTATTTAACCTCTAGCGTCAAGCAATCCTGTATCCGGGAGCGTAATCATAGCCTCAAGCGCATTACCATTACGCAACGTTTCCTATTCATGAAAATCGCAAATGAAATGAAATAAATATATTGAAACACAAGCTTAGCCTTTTGTTAACAACACTGTCATCTCAGATTTTCAAAATATGCGTTACAGCCAACGCTAGACAAGCATTTGTGTAAGTTTAGCATGGCATAATGCTATGCTAGGCTGTGCTGGCAGCAGGCAACATTTTCACAAAAATAAGAAAAGCAACCAAATTAAATAATTTACCTTTGAAGAAATTCAGATGCTTTCACTCAGGAGACTCCCAGTTAGATAGCAAATGTTCCTTTTTTCCAAAAACGTCACCTTTGTTCATCCTGCTTGGCTGAGAAATCGACCGAAAATACTTCAACTATAACGCCAAACTTTTTTCAAAATTTGCTCCATAATATCGACAGAAACACGGCAAACGTTGTTTAGGATCCATCCTCAAAGTGTTTTTAACATATGTATTCAATAATATATCTGTGGAGGCAGTTGGTTTCTCATAAGAAACTATTAGAAAAATGTCTACCTCTGTATTTTACGCAACGTTTTCTCCGGGAGACACCATGCGTCCACTCGCCCTATATGGTCTCTTACAGCCATTCTCCAATGGAAATGCCTAAAAAGACGTCACAATGCTGCAGACACCTTGGGGAAAACGTAAGCTGACTGCTAGCTCCTTCACAGCCATATAAGGAGTCATTGGCATGAGGCTGTTTCAAAAAATGCGGCACTTCCTGATTGGATTTTTATCTGGGTTTCGCCTGTAACATCAGTTCTGTGGCACTCACAGACAATATCTTTGCAGTTTTGGAAACGTCAGTGTTTTCTTTCCAAAGTCAATTATATGCATAGTCAAGCATCTTTTCGTGACAAAATATCTTGTTTAAAATGGGAACGTTTTTCATCCAAAAATGTAAATAGCGCCCCTTATATCCAAGAAGAACCAGGTGGGCTAGTTGAGAACAAGTTCTCATTTGCAACTGCGACCTGGCCAAGATGAAGCATAGCAGTGTGAACGGACAACAACACATTGTTACACATGGAGTAAACAATAAACAAGTCAATAACATAGTAGAAAAAAAAGAATCTATATACATTGTGTGCAAAAGGCATGAGGAGGTAGGCAATAAATAGGCCATAGGAGTGAATAATTACAATTTCGTTGATTAACACTGGAGTGATAAATGATCAGATGAACATGTGCAGGTAGATATACTGGTGTGCAAAAGAGCAGAAAAGTAAATAAAATAAAACAGTATGGTGATGAGGTAGGTAAAATTGGGTGGGCTATATACCGAAGGGCTATGTACAGCTGCAGCGATCGGTTAGCTGCTCAGATAGCAAAGTTGGTGAGGGAGATAAGTCTCCAACTTCAGAGATTTTTGCAATTCGTTCCAGTCGCAGGCAGCAGAGAACTGGAAGGAAAGGCGGCCAAATTAGGTTTTGGCTTCAGGGATGATCAGTGAGATACACCTGCTGGAGCGCATGCTACGGGTGGGTGTTGCCATCGTGACCAGTGAACTGAGATAAGGCGGAGCTTTACCTAGCATAGACTTGTAGATGACCTGGAGCCCGTGGGTCTGGCGACGAACATGTAGCGAGGGCCAGCCGACTAGAGCATACAGGTCACAGTGGTGGGTGGTATAAGTTACTTTAGTAACAAAATGGATGGCACTGTGATAAACTGCATCCAGTTTGCTGAGTAGAGTATTGGAAGCTATTGTGTAGATGACATCGCCGAAGTCGAGGATCGGTAAGATGGTTTGCGGCGTGAATACACTGGACTTTATGCAAACTGGAAACCACATATCCTGAGGCTGCATTTATTGTTGCTGGGGATTTTAACAAATCAAATTTGAGGAAAATGCTACCGAAGTTGTATCAACACATTGACTGTAGTACTCTCACTGAGAAAACACTCAAACACTGCTATTCTCTATTCTGGGATGCCTACAATGCCCTCCCTCGCCCTCCCTTCGGCAAATCAGATCGCATCTCCATTTTGCTCCTCCCTTTCTATAGGCAGAAACTCAAACAGGAAGTACCCGTGCTAAGGTCTATTCAACAATCCATGATTCATGATTGTTTTGATCACGCGGACTGGAATATGTTCCGGGTAGCCTTGGAGGATAACATTGATGAATACACGGACACGGTGACTGAGTTCATCAGGAAGTGTATAGGGGATGTTGTTCCCACTGTGACTGTTAAAACCTACCCAAACCAGAAACCATTGATAGATGGAAGCTTTCGCGCTAAACTGAAAGCAAGAACCACCACAATTAACCATTGCAAGGTGACTGGGAATATGGTTGAATACAAACAGTGTAGTTTTTCCCTCTATAAGGCAATCAAACAGGCAAAACATCAGTACAGAGAGAAAGTGGTGTCGCAACTCAACGGTTCACACACAAGACTTATGTGGCAGGGTCTATAGCCAATCACGGATTACAAAGGAAAACCAGCATCGTCGTGGACACCGACATCTTGCTCCCGTACAAGCTAAACACCTTCTTCGCCCGCTTTGAGAATTACACAGTGCCATCGACACGGCCCGCTCCCAAGGATTGTGGGCTCTCGATCTTCGTGGCCGATGTGAGTAAGACATTTAAGCGTGTTGACCTCACAAGGCTGCCGGCCCAGACGGAATCCCTAGCCGCATCCTCAGAGCATGCGCATACCAGCTGGCTGGAGTGTTTACAGACATAGTCAATCTCTGCCTATCCCAGTCTGCTATCCCCACCTGTTTCAAGATGTCCACCATTGTTCCTGTACCCAAGAAAGCAAAGGTAACTAAACTAAATCACTTCTGTCATCATGAAGTGCTTTGAGAGGATAATTAAGGATCATATCACCAGTACGTTACCTGACACCCTAGTACCAGGTAAATGTGCTTGCCATCCCAATAGATACACAGACAATGCAATCCCCATCGCACTGCACACTGCCCTATCCAATCTGGACAAGAGGAATACATATGTAAGAATTCTGTTCATTGAATAAAGCTCAGCCTTCAACACCATAGTACCCTCCAAGCTCATCATTAAGCTCGTGGCCCTGGGTCTGAACCCCGCCCTGTGCAACTGGGTCCTGGACTTCCTGACGGGCCACCTCCAGGTGGCGAAGGCCCCAGAAGGGTGCATGCTCAGCCCCCTCCTGTACTCCCTGTTCACCCATGACTGCGTGGCCACGTACACCTCCAACTCAATCATCAATTTTGCAGACGACACAACTATATTACCCAATTACCAACATTGACGAGACAGCCTACAGGGAGAAGGTGAGGGCCCTTGTGGAGTCGTACCAGGAAAATAACCTCTCCCTCAACGTCAACAAAACAATGGAGCTGATTGTGGACTTCAGGAAAAAGCAAAGGTAGCACACCCCTATCCACATTGACGGGACCACAGTGGAGAAGGTGGATAGCTTCAAATTCCTCGGCACACACATCACTGACGATCTGAAATGGCCACCCACACAGACAGTGTGGTGAAGGTGTGATAGCGCCTCTTTAACCTCAGGAGGCTGAAGAAATTTGGCTTGGCCCCTGAAGACCCTCACAAACTTTTACAGATGCACATTTGAGAGCATCCTGTCGGGCTGCATCACGGCAACTGTACAGCCTGCAACCCCAGGGCTCTCCAGAGTGTTGTGCAGTCTGCCCAACGCATCACCGGGGGCACACTGCCTGCCCTCCAGGACACATACAGCACCCGATGTCACAGGAAGGACAAAAAGTTAATCAAGGACTTCAACCACCCGAGCCATGGCCTGTTCACCCTACTACCATCTAGAAGGCGAGGTCAGTACAGGTGCATCAAAGCAGGGACTGAGAGACTGAAAAACAGCTTCAAGGCCATCAGACTGTTAAATGGCAATCACTGGCTGGCTACCACCTGGTTTCTCAACCCTGCACCTTACAGGCTGCTGCCCTATATACATAGACATGGAATCACTGTTACTTTAATAATGGGACACTAGTCACTTTAATAATGTTTACATACCGCCTTGCTCATTTCATATGTATATACTGTATTATATTCTACTGTATTTTTGTCAATGCCACTGCTCGTCCTATATTTATTAATTTTATTATTTTACTTTTAGATTTGTGTGTGTTGTGATTCGTTAGATATTACTGCACTGTTGAAGCTAGGAACACACGCCTTTTGCTACACCCGCAAAACCATCTGCTAAAAATGTGTATGTGACCAATAAAATGTGATTTCATTTCATAACGTCTGTGGAACACAGCTCTTCTGTACATTGTCAGCACTAGATGTTCAAATGGAATCTATTGAAACACCTTGTATTGAGATGGAGAAATGCCAACAGAGCTTTTTCAGTACAAAAAAAAACATGTATTCTTGCTTCTGAAAGTAAACCACAAAATGTGTCTGCTGAGAACATCCATGTAAACAAGTTTCTATGGAATAAAATGTTAGTGTCAGAGTGCAGTTACACATATTTCTGAAAAGAAATATTTCAAAAATTGTACAACAGCTATGAACAGACAGTCAAATATAGTGTCAAGATTGTAGATATAATAGGAAAACGGTGTAAAACTCATTCAGCTGGTGATTGAAATCCTTCCAGAGTTTTGGTGAGAGTTCATCCATGTGTCACGGTTGTCGTCAAGGAAATGACCGGACCAAGGTGCAGCATAGTAAGCGTACATTATTTTATTTTAAATGTCGCCAACAAAACAATAAACAACAAAACGAACGTGAAGCTCTGTAAGGCTATACATGCCACTAACAAAGACAACAACCCACAAATGAGAAAAGGAAAAAAGGCTGCCTAAGTATGATTCCCAATCAGAGACCACGATAGACAGCTGTCCCTGATTGAGAATCATACCTGGCCAAAAACAATGAACCAGAAAGACTTTCCCACCCGAGTCACACCCTGACCAAACAAACAGAGAATTAAAGGATCTCTACGGTCAGGGTGTGACACCATGAAATCATCTATAGGTGCCAGGACTGTGGAGAGGATGAGAAGATGGGGGAAATTAGGAGTGTCTGGAGAGCAGTGTGCATGGTGAGGGGAGGAGGAAAAAGGACAACAGAAGAGAGGAAAGGGGATCAGAGTAAAGTCTGAAATTAATTGTATTTATTTACCTCTGGGACAAGCTGGTGGCTCGGTGCTTGACGTTCTCCAGATCTTGAGATACAGTACAGTACGTCTTCAATCATTTGCAATGCCTTTGCGAGTGATGCGTCAAGGACTCAGTCTGCAGTTCTTTTCTCCCTTCTTCTCACACCCCTGCTGCTAGGCCAGCAGCATACCACCCTGGATCCTGATGCTGGCTTTCCTCTGAAGCTAAGCAGGGTTGGTCCTGGATGGGAGACCAGATGCTGCTGGAAGTGGTGTTGGGGGTCCAGTAGCAGGCACTCTTTCCTCTGGTCATAAAAAAATATCCCAATGTCCCAGGGCAGTGATTGGGAACATTTCCCTGTGTAGCCTTTCAGATGGGATGTTAAACAGGTGTTCTGACTCTCTGTGGTCACTATAGATCCCACAGCACTGGGGTGTTAACCCCAGTGACTACAGTAGAAAATACAACAACATATCCCATCCTTTGGATGCATGCATGTTGCTTTCGGTCTTCACATGCTGAACAAGCCAGCAGCAACATTTCTGGAGTAGCTCTTCCACTAGCATCTCCATTGCGGCCCTTGATTATTTTATTTTATTTGCCTTGAAAGACTTGTCGCGAACCCTACCCCACCTTTTCTAACAATTGGTTGGGACGGTTCCCAGCGTCTCCAAAAACTCCCTCCATGAATTTGCATTTACATGCTCGTCTTTATATAATGCATGGCTAAGATAGTAATGGTGAAGGTACTTTTATACCTCCCGCTCTAAGTTGTTGTTCGCCATATTGAATCCATGCTGAGTTTTGGGCTGAATCGACATGAAGCAGAAACTCGCGTCAACCCTACAGTTGACCAATCATGGACGGAGGGGCTTAGCTTTGGCTTCCGAACTACAGCTGGACCTTGTGAAAAAATGTGTGTGCCCGAATAGCCGAAAAAACCCTAACTGAAATCCAAAATGAAACGAAAACATCAACATATGCACAAACTGTGCCGAACTGTTTCGGTTGGGAAGCATGTGACTGCCTTAACTTCTTATGGGCAGGTGGGATGGTAGCATCCCATCTGGCCAACATCTGGTGAAATTGCATAGCGTGAAATTCAAACTACAGAATTATAAATATTTTACCTCTCTAGGGTACGCTTGCGTCCCACATGGCCAATAGCCAGGGGAAATGCAGAGCGCCAAATTCAAATACATTTCTATAAAAATCAAACGTTCATTAAATTACATAAGCAAGATAGCAAATTAAAGCTACACTCGTTGTGAATCCAGCCAACATGTCAGATTCCAAAAAGGCTTTTCGGCGAAAGCATAAGATGCTATTATCTGATGATAGCACAACAGTAAAAAATGAGAGAGTAGCATATTTCTACTCTGCAGGCTTGACACAAAGCACAGAAATAAAATCTAAATCATGCCTTACCTTTGACGAGCATCTTTTGTTGGCACTCCTATATGTCCCATAAACATCACAAATGGTCCTTTTTGTTCGATTAATTCCGTCATTATATATCCAAAAAGTATTTATTATTTATTTGGCGCATTTGATCCAGAAAAACACCGCTTCCAACTTACGCAACATCACTACAAAATATCTCAAAATTTACCTGTAAACTTTGCCAAAACATTTCAAACTACTTTTTGTAATACAACTTTAGGTATTTCTAAACGTATATAATCGATCAAATTGAAGACGGGATGATCTGTGTTCAATACAAGAGCAAAACAAACTGATGCTACTTTTCTGGTTACGCCCCTCTATCAAAAGGTATACATGAAGTGATTGTCGTTCTGAGCTATGGTACTTCTTCATTACACAAAGGAAAAACCTCAACTAATTTCTACAAACTGGTGACATCCAGTGGAAGCGGTAGGAACTGCAGGAAAGACTATTAGAATTCTGGATTCCCCATGAAAGATCTGATCTGAATGGTTTGTCTTCGGGGTTTCGCCTGGTAAATAAGTACTGTTATACTCACAGACATGATTCAAACAGTTTTCGAAACTACAGAGTGTTTTCTATCCAATACTAATAATAATATGCATATATTAGGATCTGGGACAGAGTAAGAGGCAGTTCAGTTTGGGCACGCTATTTATCCAAAAGTGAAAATTCTGCCCCCTACCCCAAACAGGTTAACTTTCATAAAGTCACAAGTGTAATACATCAAAATAAAGCTGAACGTCTTCTTAATCCAGCAGCTGTGTCAGATTTCAAAAAGGCTTTATGGCAAAAGCAAACCATGCGATTATCTGAGGACAGCGCCCCGCAAACAAAAGCATGAAATACATTTCAACCAGGCAGGTGCGACATGAAAGTCAGAAATAGCAGTATAAAAAAATGCTTTACCTTTGATGATCTTCTTCTGTTGGCACTCCAAAAGGCCCCAGTTACATCACAAATGGTCCTTTTGTTCGATAATGTCCTTTATATGCATAAAAACTCAGTTTAGCTGGCGCGCTTCAGTCAATAATCCACCCAGTTTCCCTCAAAATGCGTACAAAATTATTCTCAAACGTTACTAGTAAACTTTTCCAAACAAGTCAAACAACATATATAATCAAATCTTAGGTACCCTAATATGTAAATAAATGATACAATTTAAGATGAAGAATCGTTATTGTCTTTACCGGAGAAAAATACCAAAGAAAGCGGTCTCATTCACGCGCTCGGAAACACTACAGCCAAAACGGGAGCCACCTTGAAAAACTACAATTTCTGGCTCATTTTTCTAAAAACCAGCCTGAAACACTTTATAAAGAATGTTGACATCTAGTGGAAGCACTGGGAACTGCAACCGGGGAGGACTTCGCCTTATAATAAAAGTGACTTTTTTGGGGGGGGGGGTGGATTGTCCTCGGGGTTTCGCCTGCCATATCAGTTCTGTTATACTCACAGACATAATTTTAACAGTTTTAGAACCTTCAGAGTGTTTTCTATCCAAATAATAATATAATATGCATATCTTAGCTTCTGGGCCTGAGTAACAGGCAGTTTACTGTGGGCACGTTTTTCATCCGGACGTGAAAATACTCCCCCTTACCCAAGACAGGTTAAACCTACATGAAACACAGCCCTTATTTCAAATGTTCCTAAAATTTCCTATGGGAAAAATGAACAATTGGAAACATTTCTCTGTTTGACCACTAGGTTCTATAGGTATTATGACACGTCCATTGTGGGGCTCTATAGGACAGACACTTCAGAACAAACTTCCTTTGTATTTATTTTTGGGACAATCTGTTGTTCCATGTAGTGAATCTGTTATTCAATGCGTTTGCGTGGGCTAATAGCAGTAAGGCCAAATAAAAATGTTCATCAAACTTTTTGATACATCAATGGGTCTTAAACTTCAAAATAAAATAGCAAAATGATCCTTGGTATGACCTTCTTAAAACAATTCCATATAGCTTAGTAGAACCCCCTCTCCCCTGGCTTAGACAGGGCTGAGACTCTTTGAATCTGAATCTCTGAACCATGATGATAAACACAGATTCAGGCAAGAGCAATAGTGTTTTCCACGCAGCCAATCGTACCAATCAGTGTGACTATATTGATGTGACTTCATACTCAAATCAGTATTCTGATTTCATTCAATCATTTGACAGCACTTTCCATGCTAACTGAGCATTATTGACAGTTCAAATGTAGTATTTGATCACCACAGCAGAACCGCAACTACTGTGACTCTGGGATTTAACATTATGCGTATTTTAGGCAAACATTTGCCAAAACAGGAAATTTATGAAGTAATAAAATAATGATAATGGTAAATATATTAACTCTCCTGATCAACATTGTGTGATTTTGTGTGATTGATTTCTACGTAATCTCAATTAAGCAAAGTTAAATAGTGCTTTTTACTTTTTTCTCAAAGGTTCAATGCAGATATTTTTTATCTCAATATCAAATCATTTCTGCGTAACAATTAAGTACCTTACTGTTATTGTTTTCAATTTAAAATAGTCAAAAATAATCAAAAATAGCTTCTAAGCTAAGAGCAATATCTCAAGCAAGAATGTCTGGGAGGGATTTGAAAAGTCATAGTCGATTGATCAATAATATAATATTACTATGAGAAAAACATTTTATCTTTAATTTACAATCTGTAGAAACCATGATTTTCTCTTTTGTGAAACATCACAGCACAGTTGAAAAGTATATGTGTCACAAACGTGTGTATATTCAAGAGCATAGCAGGATTTCTTATAAGCGTCTGGGTTAGAGTCCAGCTCCTTGAATGTGTCAGTTCTCCCCTTTTGCTGAATTCGGATGTTGTCTGTAATCCATGGCTTATGGTTGGTGTACGTCATCAATGCACTTATTGATGAAGCCAGTGACCTGAGGTGGTGTACACCTCAATGCTATCGGAAGAACCCCAGAACATACTCCAGTCTGTGCTAGAAAAACAGATCTGTAGCTTAGCATCTGCGTCATCTGACAACTTCCTTATTGAGCGAGTCACTGGTACTTCCTGCTTTAGTGTTTGCTTGCAAGCAGGAATCAGGAGGATATAGTTATGGTCAGATTTGTCAAATGAGGGCGAGGAAGTGTTTAAAATGTGTCTCTGTGTGGGGAGTAAAGGTGGTTTATTTTTTTTTTCTGTTGGTTACACGTGCTGGTAGAAATTAGGCAAAACTGTTTTATATTTGCCTGCATTTATGTCCCCGGCCACTAGGAGTGCCGCCTCTGGATGAGCATTATCTTGTTTGCTTATGACCTTATTCAGCTCATTGAGTGCAGTCTTAGTGCCGGCATCGGTTTGTGGTGGTAAATAGACAACTACAAAAAAATATACACTGCTCAAAAAAATAAAGGGAACACTAAAATAACACATCCTAGATCTGAATGAATGAAATATTCTTATTAAATACTTTTTTCTTGACATGGTTGAATGTGCTGACAACAAAATCACACACAAATTATCAATGTAAATCAAATGTATCGAACCATGAAGGACTGGATTTGGAGTCACACTCAAAATTAAAGTGGAAAACCACACTACAGGCTGATCCAACTTTGATGTAATGTCATTAAAACAAGTCCAAATGAGGCTCAGTAGTGTGTGTGGCCTCCACGTGCCTGTATGACCTCCCTACAATGCCTGGGCATGATGAGGTGGCGGATGGTGAGGTGGCGGATGGTCTCCTGAGGGATCTCCTCCCAGACCTGGACTAAAGCATCCGCCAACTCCTGGACAGTCTGTGGTTGGTGGATGTAGCGAGATATGATGTCCCAGATGTGCTCAATTGGATTCAGGTCTGGGGAACGGGCGGGCCAGTCTATAGCATCAATGCCTTCCTCTTACAGGAACTGCTGACACACTCCAGCCACATAAGGTCTAGCATTGTCTTGCATTAGGAGTAACCCAGGGCCAACCGCACGAGCATATGGTCTCACAAGGGGTCTGAGGATCTCATCTCGGTACCTAATGGCAGTCAGGCTACCTCTGTCGAGCACATGGAGGCCCCCAAAGAAATGCCACCCCACACCATGACTGACCCATCGCCAAACCGGTCATGCTGGAGGATGTTGCAGGCAGTAGAACGTTCTGTCACATGTGCTCAGTGTGAACCTGCTTTCATCTCTGAAGAGCACAGGGCGCCAGTGGCGAATTTGCCAATCTTGGTGTTCTTTGGCAAATGCCAAACGTCCTGCACAGTGTTGGGCTGTAAGCACAACCCCCACCTGTGAACGTCGGGCCCTCATACCACCCTCATGGAGTCTGTTTCTGACGGTTTGAGCAGACACATGCACATTTGTGGCCTGCTGGAGGTCATTTTGGCCTGTCAGGGCTTTGGCAGTGCTCCTCCCGCTCCTCCTTGCACAAAGGTGGAGGTAGCGGTCCTGGTGCTGGGTTGTTGCCCTCCTACGGCCTCCTCCAAGTCTCCTGATGTACTGGCCTGTGTCCTGGTAGTGCCTCCATGCTCTGGACACTACGCTGACAGACACAGCAAATCTTCTTTCCACAGCTCGCATTGATGTGCCATCCTGGATGAGCTGCACTACCTGAGCCACTTGTGTGGGTTGTAGACTCCGTCTCATGCTACCACTAGAGTGAAAGTACCGCCAGCATTCAAAAGTGACCAAAACATCAGCCAGGAAGCATAGGAACTGAGAAGTGGTCTGTGGTTATCACCTGCAGAACCACTCCTTTATTGGGGGGGTCTTGCTAATTGCCTATAATTTCCACCTGTTGTCTAATCCATTTGCACAACAGCATGTTAAATTGTCAATCAGTGTTGCTTCCTAAGTGGACAGTTTGATTTCACAGAAGTGTGATTGACTTGGAGTCACATTGTGTTGTTTAAGTTGTCCCTTTATTTTTGGGGCAGTGTATATGAAAACTCTCTTTGTGTGGTCTACAGCTTATCATGAGATACTCTACCTCAGGCGAGCAAAACCTTGCGACTTCCTTAATATTAGATTTTGTGCACTAGCTGTTATTGACAAATACACCTTGACCGCCACCCCTTGTCATACCAGAGACAGTTCTTCTATCTTGCCGATGCACGGAAAACCCCGCCAGCTGTATGTTATCCATGTCATCGGTCAGCCACGACTTGGTGAACCATAAGATATTACAGTTCCTAATGTCCCATTGGTAGGATAATCTTTATTGGATCTCATCCATTTTGTTATCCAGTGATTGCATGTTGGCTAATTAGACTGATGGTAGAGGCGGATTACCCACGTGCCTTACAAGGCACCCCGACCAACATCCCCGATATCTCCATATCTTCTTCATGCGAATGACAGGGATTTGGGCCTTGTCCGGTGTCTGAAGTAAATCCTTTGCGTCCGAAAAATCTTTGTCCAGTACGAGTTGAGTAATCGCTGTCCTCATATCCAGAAGATATGGTGGCAGCAACATTATGTACAAAATCAGTTTCAAAATAATGTGAAAAAATATACACAATAGCACAATTGGTGAAGAGACAGTTGATGTTGATATGTGTCTGTTACTAGAACTCTGAAGCATTTATTTGGGCTGCAATTTGTGAGGCTGGTAACTCTAATGATCTTATCCTCTGCATTAGAGGCATTTTTGGTTATTACATGATTCCATATGGGTTATTTCATAGTTCTGATGTCTTCACTAGTATTATACAATGTAGAAAATGATAAAAAGAAAGAAAGAAAAAACTTGAATGAGTAGGTGTGTCCAAACTTTTGACTGGTACTGTATATTTACCACAAAAATATGGGGGATTGGAAACTATGTAGATAATTACATTGATGGAAGACCGGTTTGGAACTGTACATTATTAAAGCGGATATACTAAATTTATATTTAAAAAGAAAGAATGTCTGGGAGTGGTCTGAGTGGGGAAGGGAAAACTAGCTGTTATTGGCAGAGAGGTTAGGAACTCTATTTTGTATTGGTCTATTAACTATTTTACTGCCTGTTGATGTCAACCAGTCAGGCCAAAACTCCATCCCACCAAGATAAGTTCCGTTCAAATCAAATTCAATTTCATTGGTCACATACACATACATACACACGCTTCTTGTCATGTCTTGTCATATTATGTCTTGTTCCTGTTCTTTCTCTTCACTCTGTCTCCCTCTGCTGGTCGTATTAGGTTACCTTCTCTTTCTCTCCTCCTCCAGCTGTTCCTCATCTCCTCTAACTACCTCGTTCACCCTTTTCCCACCTGTTCCCTTTTTCCCTCTGATTAGGTCTCCATTTCTCTCTCTGTTCCTGCTTCTTTCTTTGTCAGATTCTCGTTTGAGTTTCTCATGCCAGAAACAAACTATCGTCTCGTTTGCTTCACCCTTGTCCCGTCCTGTCGGAATCTGCCTGGCAAGTGCATCCTGTACTCAGCTAACTGTCTTATCGTTTGTACTGTGTCCAGTTCATCTGATGCTACGTGAGATCAGGTACCACTGTTCCTCTACGACCCGCGCCTACCCAGAGAGACCTGCAGCCTGTCGCCGCTAACCCAGCTATTCTCCTCTGCTGCTAAGAAGGGGGCTCTTTTGTAATTATCAGAAGGACTTTTTGTTTCGTTTGTCGCCCTCTCTGCGGGTTGTCTATTTTTCCATTATCTACATCTGAAGAGGATCTATGTCTTCCCTGTGTTTACATTAAAGGACTCTGTTTTTGTTAAACCGCTTTTGGGTCCTCACTCAAGTGCATAACACTTCTAGTTCCGACATTGCATTAATATCTAACAAGTAATCTAAAAATTCCCCATAACTACCTAATACACACAAATCTAAATGGCTGAATGAGAATATCTACATATACATATATGGATGAGTGATGGAGGAGCGGTATAGGAAAGGTGCAATAGATGGTATGAAATACAGTTAAAGTCGGAAGTTTACATACACTTATGTTGGAGTCTTTAATTGATACTATTTTTTTCAACCACCACTTTCAACCAAATTTCTTGTTAACAAACTATAGTTTTGGCAAGTCGGTTAGGACATCTACTTTGTGCATGACACAAGTATTCTTTCCAACAATTGTTTACAGATAGATTATTTCACTGTATCACAATTCCAGTGGGTCAGAAGTTTACATACACTAAGTTTAAACAGCTTGGAAAATTCCAGAAAATTATGTCAAGGCTTTAGAAGTTTCTGATAGGCTAATTGACATAATTTGAGTCAATTGGAGGTGTTCCTGTGGATGTATTTCAAGACCTACCTTCAAACTCAGTGCCTCTTTGCTTGACATCATGGGAAAATCCAAATAAATCAGCCAACACCTCAAAAAAAACATTGTAGACCTCCACAAGTCTTGTTCATCCTTGGGAGAAGTTTCAACGGTACGTCTTTCATAAGTATAAACACCATGAGACCATGCAGCCGTCATACTGCTCAGGAAGGAGACTGTCTCCAAGAGATGAATGTACTTTGGTGCGAAAAGTGCAAATCAGTCCCAGAACAACAGCAAAGGACCTTGTGAAGATGCTGGAGGACAAAGGTACAAAAGTATCTATTTCCACAGTAAAACGAGTACTATATTGACATACCCTGAAAGGCTGCTCAGCAAAGAAGAAGCTACTGGTCCAATACCACCATAAAAAAAGGCAAGACTACGGTTTGCAACTGTACATGGGGACAACAATCTTACTTTTTGGAGAAATGTCTTCTGGTCTGATTAAACAAAAATAGAACTGTTTGGCCATAATGACCATCTTTATGCTTGGAGGAAAAGGGGGAATGGGGGATGGCAGCATCATGTTGTGGGGGTGCTTTGCTGCAGGCGGGACTGGTGCACTTCACAAAATAGATGGCATCATGAGGGAGAAAAATTATGTGGATATATTGAAACAACATCTCAAGACATCAGTCAGGAAGTTAAAGCTTGGTTGCAAATGGGTCTTCCAAATGGACAATGACCCTTAGCATACTTCATAAAGTTGTGGCAAAATGCCTTAAGGACAACAAAGTCAAGGGACTGGAGTGGCCATCACAAAGCCCTGACCTCAAATCCTATAGAAAATTTGTGGGAAGAACTGAAAAAGTGTGTGCGAGCAAGGAGGCCTACAAACCTGACACAGTTACACCAGCTCTGTCAGGAGGAATGGGCCAAAATTCACCCATCTTATTGTGGGATGCTTGTGGAAGGCTACCCTAAACATTTGACCTAAGTTAAACAATTTGAAGGCAATGCTATCTAATACTAATTGAGTGTATGTAAACTTCTGACCCACTGGGAATGTGATGAAAGAAGTAAAAGCTTAAACAAATCATTCTCTCTACTATTATTCTGACATTTCACATTCTTAAAATAAAGTGGTAAACCTAAATGACCTAAGACAGGACATTTTCACTAGGATTAAATGTCGGGAATTGTGATTAAATGTATTTGGTTAAGGTGTATGTAAACTTCTGACTTCAACTGTTCATATGAAATGAGTAATGTATGTTATGTAAACATTATTAAAGTGCCATTATATAAAGTGGCATTGTTTAAAGTGACTAGTGATCCATTTATTAAAAAGTGGCGAGCGATTGGGTCTCTAAGTTAGAGATTGCTGTTTAGCAGTCTCATGGCCATTTCAGTTTGTCTGTGATGTGTACGCCGAAGGACTTAAAATGTTCTACCTTCTCCACTGCTGTCCCTTCAATGTGGATAGGGGGGTGCTCCCTCTGCTGTTTCCTGAAGTCCACGATCATCTCCTTTGTTTTGTTGAGACTGAGTGAGAGGTTGTTTTCCTGACACCACACTCTGAGTGCCCTCACCTCCTCCCTGAAGGCTGTCTCGTCATCGTTGTTGGTACAGTAATCCACGACTGTTGTGTCGTCTGCAAACGTTTTTTTTTTTTCGTTTTTTTCCCACCTTTATTTAACCAGGTAGGCTAGTTGAGAACAAGTTCTCATTTGCAACTGCGACCTGGCCAAGATAAAGCATAGCAGTGTGAACAGACAACACAGAGTTACACATGGAGTAAACAATTAACAAGTCAATAACACAGTAGAGAAAAAAAAAAAAAAAAAAAGTTGGAGGTGGGCATGGCCACGCAGTCGTGGGTTAACAAGGAGTACAGGAGGGGGCTGAGAACGCACTCTTGTGGGGCCCCAGTGTTGAGGATCAGCGAAGTGGAGATGTTGTTACCTACCTTCACCACCTGGGGGCGGCCCATCAGAATGTAAAAGACCCAATTGCACAGGTTGGGGTTGAGACCCAGGGCCTCCAGCTTGATGATGAGCTTGGAGGGTACTGTGGTGTTGCATGCTGAGCTGTAGTCAATGAACAGCATTCTTACATAGGTATTTGTCTTGTCCAGATGGGATAGGGCAGTGTGCAGTGTGATGGCAATTGCATCGTCTGTGTACCTGTTGGGGCGCTATGCATACTGAAGTGGGTCTAGGGTGGCCAGTAAGGTGGTGGTGATATGATCCTTGACTAGTCTCTCAAAGCACTTCATGATGACAGAAGTGCTACGGGGCGATAGTCATTTAGTTCAGTTATCTTTGCCTTCTTGGGTACAGGAACAATAGTGGCCATCTTGAAGCATGTGGGGACAGCAGACTTGGATAGGGAGCGATTGAATATGTCCGTAAACACCAGCTGGTCTGCGCATGCGTGGCTAGGGGTGTCATCTGGGCCAGCAGCCTTGCGAGGTTTAACATGTTTAAATGTTTTACTCACGTCAGCCACGGAGAAGGAAAGGGGGGGCTCAGTCCTTGTTAGCGGGTTGCGACGGTGGCACTGTATTATCCTCAAAGCGGGCAAAGAAGGTGTTTAGTTTGTCTGGAATCGTGATGTCGGTGTCCGTGACGTGGCTGGTTTTCTTTTTGTAGTCCATGATTTCTTATAGACCCTGCCACATACGTCTCGTGTCTGAGACGTTGAATTGCGACTCCATTTGTCCCTATACTGGCATTTCGCTTGTTTCATTGCCTTGGGGAGGGAATAACTACACTGTTTATATTCAGCCATATTCCCAGACCTCTTTCCATGGTTAAATGCGATGGTTCACGAATGCCGCCATCCATCCGTTTATGGATAGGGTAGGTTTTAATAGTCACAATAGGTACAACATCTCCAATGCACATCCTAATTAACTCACTCATGAGTCAGCATATAGATCAATGTTGTTCTCTGAGACTGACCGGAACAGATCCCAGTCCGCGTGATCAAAACAATCTTGTAGTATGGATTCCGATTGGCCAGACCAGCATTGAATGTTTCTAGTCACTGGCACATCCTGTTTGAGTTTCTGCCAATAAGATGGTAGGAGAAAGTTCGTGGTCGGATTTGCCGAATGGAGGGCGGGAGAGGGCTTTGTATGCATTGTAGAAGTTAGAGTAGCAGTGATCAAGTGTACTACCCCCGCGAGTACTACAATCAATATGCTGAGAGAATTTAGTTAGCCTTGTTTTCAAATTTGCTTTGTTAAAATTCCTAGCTACAATAAATGCAGCCTCAGGATATATGGTTTCCAGTGTACATAGAGTCCAATGAAGTTCCTTGAGGGCCGTCGTGGTGTCTGCTTGAGGGGGAATGTACACAGCTGTGACGATAATTGACGAGAATTCTCTTGGGAGGTAATATGCCAGGCATTTGATTGCAAGGAATTCTAGGTCGGGTGAGCAGAAGACTTGAGTTACAGTATGTTGTTATGATTACACATGAGTCGTTAATCATGAAGCATACACCCCCGGCCTTCCTCTTCCTAGAGAGGTGTTCATCTCTGTCGGCGCGATGAATGGAGAAGCCCAGTGGCTGAACCAATTTCGACAACATATCCCTAGAGAGGCGTGTTCCATGAAACAGAGGATGGTACATTCTCTGATGTCTCTCTGAAAGGCAACCCTTGCTAGAATTTTGTCTACCTTGTTGAAGAGACTGGACATTGGCAAGTAGTACACTCGGGTGCGGTGGGCGATGTGCACGTCTACGGAGCCACTCCGTCTGCCTCTTCTATGGCGCCTTTGTTTTGGGTCGGCTTCTGGGATTAGATCCATTGTCCTGGGTGGAGGTCCAAACAGAGGATCTGCTTCTGGAAAGTTGTATGCCTGGTCATAATGTTAGTAAATTGACGTCGCTCTTCTATCCAATAGTTCTTCCCGGCTGTATGTAATGAGACTTGAGATTTTCTGGGGTAACAATGTAATAAATAATACATTTAAAAAATACTTCATAGTTTCCTAAGGACTCGGAGCGAGGTGACCATCTCTGTCGGCCTCATGTTAGATTCAATCAGCTCTTACACGGTATGTAAATTTGTGAAGTATTTTTTTGGTCTGTAATGTATTGGACCCTAGTAAGACTAGCTGTCACCATTGGCATCGGCTAAAAGGCATTATTTTCACAATTTCACAGTATTATTCTAACCTCATAGTGTGGAAATATAAAACATAGGAAATAACATTGACTATACTGGGCCTTTAAGTTTGAGTTGTTTTCAACTTCTCTTGGGATATGTCCTTTCATCCAATGTGTTAGTCATTTCATTTGGCTTTTTTTGTTGTTGGAATTTACAAAATGCAGAAATGCTAAATGCACATTCCATCTACGTAGATAAGAACAAAATAATATGGTCATGACCTTGTTTGAGAAATTTGAATGTAGGATAACCCCTGCATTTCACTCCCTATTCTAGACCAAATTGACCCCAATTACCATGAAAATGGGTTGAGCTAACATACTCATTTTATAGCAAAGATAACACCATGAATAGACTGCCATGACATCATATTTGTCTCACTGTCAAATCAGGTTAATACATTACTAAACAGGCCATTCTCCGAACTAATCATTGGGAAGTACCCACATGAATATTTCTGTATGCAAATGAATGTTTCTGTAGTACATTGTAAATATGATTTATATTATTGAAGTTGACACTAGTTTTATGACTACACTACAGGTTTAAATGGTTTGTTAACCATGGCGGGCCTGAATAAAATTAGACCTTTGTTGCCAGCAGGGCCTGTGCACTATTCAGTAGGTATGTTAGGCCTCTTGTATAAAGAATGTTCTTTGTTCGAGAATGGAAATTTGTCTATTTACCTTTTTCAGGTGTTGGTAGCACAGTGCCCTTTGAGCAGTTGGTGGCAAGAGAAGGATTAGAATGCCAGAAACCAGAGATTTCCTGTTGGATCTGGGATACAAACTTCTTACCTGCCACCCATATGTGCGAAGGTCTCACATTAGTTCAGTGTTGTTACTTTTTATTTCACGAAGCTGCTCTAAATCCAGCAAGTTATGCATCATCAGGGGGACACTTGTGTGGTACAGCAAAAAATAATTTATATTATTTAGGTGCCAAGTGGATAGTTATTTATTCTTGGTTCAAAGAGACATGGGGAGGAAATGACACTTGCCAATGAGGTGCGAACAGCACAATCTGCAGAAGAGGGACTCATAACATGGATGTCAGGCAGAGAAGAAGGTGACGAGACTTATGAGTCATAATGGGATGCAAAGATGTTATGGAGTGAGATTGCACACTCCACCCCCTGCAGCCACAGTCGGCACCATCGTAAATTAGCACCTGTCCTATCGCCGACATTTCAGATATGGTGGAGATATGGACTTGAGCGATTTTCTGGAGTTTTGCTGCCAGCCCATGCCAGAAGCCCAGATTGGAGCCCCAGCTCTCAGTTTTATCAGTCTCCTCCATCTTAAAAGGATAGATCAAACGTAAAATACTTGCAGCATAGAAACTGAGATCAGAGTTCAGATTGACTAATCTGGAATACAGCATGTCTAATCTCCATCAGTGGAGATGACTGTTTCAAAAAAGTCAACAGCCTCAAGTCTCTGCAGACACAAGGTGAGTGTGACGCTGTGCTCCCAAATAGATTAAAGGAAAACATGTACAACAAAAAATAAAATAAAAATGTGTTTCCTCACAGCCACAAAAGTTTATATGATTTATTTAACCTTTATTTTGACAGTGATTCACACTGAGACCAAGGTCTCTTTTACAGATGAGCCCTGTATCAAACATACACATCACTACAAATCAATATACACATCAATCTCCACCTGGCACAGCCAGAAGAGGACTAGCCAGTCAGAGCCTGGTTCCTCTCTAGGTTCCTGCCTTTCTAGGGATTTACATCTGCTGATGTCAGTAGGGCTTTATAAATAAATGTGATCGTTTAATTGAAATACAGATCAATTTACACATCAGTACACGAAAAGTAAAACACAATCAAATAAAGCAAAATGTATTCAGACCCCTTCACTTGTTAGGTTATAGCCTTATTCTAAAATTGATTAAATCATATTTTTCTCTCATCAATCTACATTCAATGCCCCATAAGGACAAAGCGAAAACAGGTTTCTAGAATTTGATATATTTTTTTTAAATATATAAAATTCAGACCCTTTACTACGGACTCAAAAATGAGCTCAGGTGCATCCTGTTTCCATTGATCATCCTTGAGATGTTTTTACAACTTGTTTGGAGTCCACCTGTGGTAAATTCAATTGATTGGACATGATTTGAAAAGGCACACACCTGTCTATATAAGGTCCCACAGTTGACAGTGCATGTCAGCGCAAAAACCAAGCCATTAGGTTGAAGGAACTGTCCCTTGAGCGCCGAGTCAGTATTGTGTTGAGGCACAGATCTGGGGAAGGGTACCAAAATATTTCTGCAGTCATTGACGGTCCATTGACGGGCCTCCATTATTCTTAAATGGAAGAAGTTTGGAACCACCACTTCCTAGAGCTGGCCGCCTGGCCAAACTGAGCAATCGGGGAAGAAGGGCCTTGGTCAGGGAGGTAAACAAGAACCGGATGGTTCCACAGTTCCTCTGTGGAGATGGGAGAACGTTCCAGAAGGACAACCATCTCTGCAGCACTCCAACAATCAGTAGAGTGGCCATTCCTCAGGAAAAGGCACATGACAGACACTCAGACCATGAGAAACAAGATTCTCTGGTCTGATGAAACCAACACTCAACACTTCAGCATGAATGCCAGCATCATGTCTGGAGGAGACCTGGCACCATCCCTAGGGTGAAGCATGGCGGTGGCAACATCATGCTATTGGGATGTTTTTCAGCAGCAGGGACTGAGAGACTAATCAGGATCGAGGTAAAGATGAACGGAGCAAAGTACAGAGAGTTCCTTGATGAAAACCTGTTCCCGAGCTCTCAGTACTACAGACGGGGGCGAAGGTTCACCTTCCATAAGGACAAAGACCCTAAGCACATAGCCAAGACAACGCAGAAGTGGCTTCGGGTGAATGTCCTGAGAGGCCCAGCCAGAGCCCGGACTTGAACCCGATAAAAGACCTGAAAATAGTTGTGCAGTGACGACCCCCATTCAACCTCACAGAGCTTGACAGGATCTGCAGAGAAGAATGGTAGAAACTCCCCAAATGCAGGTGTGCCAAGCTTGTAGCATCATACCCAAGTAGACTTGAGGCTGTTATCGCTGATAAAGGTGCTTGAACAAAGTACTGAGTGAAGTGTCTGAATGCTTATGTAAATGTGATATTTCAGTTGTTTTTTGTATTTAATTTGCAAAAAATTCTAAACATCTGCTTTTGCTTTGTCATTATGGAGTATTTTGTGTAGATTGATGAGGGAGGAAAACAATTGAATCAATTTTAGAATAATGCTCTAGTGCAACAAAATTTGGAAAAAGTCAAGGTGTCTGAATACTTTCTGAATGCACTGTATATATACATATACTGAACAGAAATATAAACATAACATATAAAGTGTTGATCTCAGAAATGTTCCATATGTTGTGCACACATTTGTTTGCATCCCTGTCAGTTAACATTTCTCCTTTGCCAAGAGAGTCCATCTACCTGACAGATGTGGAATATCAAGAAGCTGATTAAACAGCATGATCGATACACAGGCACACCTTGTCCTGGGGACAATAAATGGCCACTCCAAAATGTGCAGTTTTGTCACACAACACAATGGCACAGATGTCTCAAGTTTTGAGAGTGTGTAATTGGCATGCTGACTGCAGTAATGTCCACCAGAGCTGTTGCCGGAGAATGGAATGTTAATTTCTCTACCATAAGCAATGTCGTTTTGTGAAAAAAGAAAATGTGGCATTACATCAAACCGTCCACACAACGACGCCAGCCCAGGACCACCACATCTGCTTTTTCACCTGCAGGATCATATGAGACCAGCCACACAGACAGGTAATGAAACTGTGGGATTCTCGGGGAAGCTCATCAGCCCTCACCAGTGTCTTGACCTGACTGCAGTTCGGCATCGTAACCTACTTCAGTGGGAAAGGCTCACCTTCAATGTGGGCGAGCTGTTTGCTGATGTCAATGTTGTGAACAGAGTGCACCGTAGTGGAGGTGGGGTTATGGTATGGCCAGGCATAAGTTACGGACAACGAACACAATTGCATTTTATCTATTGCAATTTGAATGCACAAAGACACTGTGATGAGATCCTGAGGCCCACTGTCATGCCATTCACCCGTTTCCATCACCACATGTTTCATCATGACAATGCACAGCCCCATGTCGCAGGGATCTGTACACAATTCCTGGAAGCTTCCATGTTCTGCATACTCACCATGTCACCCATTGAGCATATTTGGGATGCTCTGGATCGACATGTACGACAACGTGTTCCAATCTCTGCCAATATCCAGCAACTTTGCACAGCCATTAAAGAGGAGTGGGACAACATTCCACTGGCTACAATCAACAGTCTGATCAAGTCTATGCGAAGGAGATGTGTCAAGCTGTATGAGAAAAATGGTGGTCACACCAGATACTGACTGGTTTGCTGATCCACGCTCCTACCTTTTTTTAAGGTATCTGTGACCAACAGAAGCAATCTGTTTTCCCAGTCATGTGAAATCCATAGATTACGGTCTAATGAATTTATTTCAATTGACTGATTTCCTTATATGATCTGTAACTCAGTAAAATCTTTGAATTGTTGCATGCTGCATTTATATTTTTGTTCAGTGTATATATATATAAATAATTAGGCTGTATGTATTTTTAGATATAGGCCTATTATAAATCTGTATTATTGTAGTGTCACCATCTTACATATTCGTTGTCAGAGGTAATGAACTGCCCATTGATCAGCACAGCAATTGATAAACACTAGGAGAAATGGGTCAATAACGGGATATCTTTATCTATATATTTCATGATATCTGACATTTTATAAGATATAAGGACATTTGCCAGATACACGTCCTTAATTTCATATATGGAGCTAGGATATTCTCTGTAATGGGACAGTTTCTACATGCATCCAATCCGGAATTCAGAAATCTCACTTCTATCATATGAGTCCAGGGAGATATATGGGGTGGGATCCCTTCAAGACACTCCTGATGCGCGTGCACCCGCTTACATATTTGTGGAATATTTTAACTCCGGAAAGGTTGTGTCAACATGCTGACATATCTAAGCCTTTATACTTAGACATGAACAAATCCACATACTTTCATTTATGGATCTGTATTTCTCAAAACATCCAATAGAAATCCTTACATGACATGTAATATTCTTCCTCATACACTACCTTTCAAAAGTTTGGGGTCACTTAGAAATGTCCTTGTTTGAAAATAAAAGCACATTTTTTGTGTGCTTTTCTTTCAAAAGCAAGGACATTTCCAAGTGACCCCAAACCTTTGAACAGTAGTGTATATTGCTCTTTCCTCCATCACCTGATTGGCTCTCGAACTATTCTCGTCTGTTTCCATTTCTCTGGCAGACAAACACACTCCTTTTAAATGCCTTAAGAGGTAAAAATAGAATAAATCCTTGATTCTCTATAGAACTTTTCGATCTTATTATGGTGAGAATTCAGGCCTG
The DNA here is from genome assembly GCF_034236695.1 of Oncorhynchus nerka. Taxonomy (NCBI): domain Eukaryota; kingdom Metazoa; phylum Chordata; class Actinopteri; order Salmoniformes; family Salmonidae; genus Oncorhynchus; species Oncorhynchus nerka. The sequence goes on from NC_088408.1 coordinate 40,465,981, forward strand.
GGACTCGGTAGCTGATTGTCAGCATTTCAGTCATAATGAAAAGTACTTTTTCTCTCATGGCTAAATACCAGGAAGTTTGAAAAGACAGCCTGAGTGGGCGGGGAGCTTATATTCATGAGCTCGCCTCGACTGACAGCTCTTTGAAATGCCAATGTCAAGAAATTAGATGCAGTGAACGGTGTTGCAGTAATATCATCTCAAGCTAATTTGGTGACACACAGTCACTGAAACAACATTGAAATGGCATCAATGATATACATTTTGGCACCAGGAGAGTAGCTATATAAACCACGCCCTTCTGCAAACCGGCTTCTCCGATGTTGGTTACAAGGCAGTTCTTATTTAAATTAGGTAAGAGAATATCATATTACCATTGGTGTATTAAAATGAGAGTTAAGGTGATGCCACCTTGTCTTAATAATGAATCAAAGTGTTTGCCATCTAGACCGGTAATTTTTTATTTCACCTTTATTTAACGAGGTAGGCCAGTTGAGAACAAGTTTTACAACTGCAACCTGGCCAAGATAAAGCAAAGCAGTGCGACCCAAACAACAACACAGAGTTACACATGGAATAAATAAACGTACAGCAAATAACACAATAAGAAAACAAAATCTACATACAGTGTGCAAATGAGGTAAGATTAGAGAGGTAAGGCAATAAATAGGCCGTAGCGCTGAAGTAATTACAATTTAGCAATTAAACACTGGTGTGATAGATGTGCAGAAGATGAATGTGCAAGTAGAGATACTGGGGTGCAAAGGATTTTTTAAAATTACAATATGGGGATGAGATAGTTGGATGGGCTACAGATGGGCTATGTACAGGTGCAATGATCTGTGACCTGCTCTGACAGCTGGTGCTTAAAGTTAGTGAGGGAGATATGAGTCTCCAGCTTCAGTGATTTTTGCAAATCGTTCCAGTCATTGGCAGCAGAGAACTGGAAGGAAAGGCAGCCAAATTAGGAATTGGCTTTGGGGATGACCAGTGAAATATACCTGCTGGAGCGCGTGGTATGGGTGGGTGACCAGTGAGTTGAGATAAGGCGGGGCTTTACCTAGCAAAGACTTATAGATGACCTGGAGCCAGGTCACAGTGGTGGGTATTATCTAAGGGCTGCCTGGTTGGCTTGGCTGGTGCTGGATGTTGGTGTTTGGGTCTGTGTTTGGTTAAATCCAAGATGGCGTAGCAGTCAGACGTCTTTTGTACTCATCTTGTCCCGTGTATATATATATTTTTATATACTTTTTATATTTTTCTTAACCTCAAATTCAACGTAATCTACTCCAATCCACCTCACCCAATGTGGTATGGATCTGCTATTTTCTTTACTTTTGAACTGGAACCCCCAACAGAAGCTTCCCAGCTAACTAGCTGCAAGTCAGCTAGCCACTGCTAGCATCATCAGCTACCTTTAGCCTGGACAACTCTCGCCAGTCTGCACAGCGCGACTCCAACCAGAGCAAATCTGACTTATTTTTCTTCAAATCTCCGGATTCCTACCGCAGCTAGCTAGCTGCTATTCAAGTGGCCACTCCTGGCTAACATCTGTCCTGAAGCAAAAACCAATTAGCCTGGAGCTAGCCTTTGCTAGGCCTATGTCCCGCATAGCCAAAGAGGTCCATCAGCCACTCTTTGGGCTACAATAGCATGGGGCTTTGGTGACAAAACGGATGGCACTGTGATAGACTGCATCCGATTTGCTGAGTAGTATTGAAGGCTATTTTGTAAATGACGTCACCGAAGTCAAGGATCGGTACGATAGTCAGTTTTATGAGTGAAGGATGCTTTGTGAAATAAGAAGCCGATTCTAGATTTCATTTTGGATTGGAGATGCTTAATGTGAGTCTGGAAGGAGAGTTTACAGTCTAGCCAAACACCTAGGTATTTGTAATTGTCCACATATTCTAAGTCAGAACTGTCCAGAGTAGTAATGCTGGAGGGGAAGGCAGGTGCAGGCAGCGAACGGTTGAAGAGCATGCATTTAGTTTTACTTGCATTTAAGAGCAGTTGGAGGACACGGAAGGAGAGTTGTACGGCATTGAAGCTTTGTTAAGGTTTGTTAACACAGCATCCATAGAAGGGCCAGAAGTATACAGAATGGTGTTATCTGGCGTAAAGGTGGATCAGAGAATGACCAGCAGCAAGAGCAACATCATTGATATATACAGAGAAAAAAGTTGGCCCAAGAATTGAACCCTGTGGCAACCCCATAGAGATTGCCAGAGGTCCGGATAACAGGCTGTCCGATTTGACACACTGAACTCTGTCTGAGAAGTAGTTGGTGAACCAGGCGAGGCAGTCATTTGAGAAACTAAGGCTGTTGACTCGGAGGGTAAGAATACGGTGATTGACAGAGTCGAAAGCCTTGACCAGGTCGATGATGATGGCTGCACAGTACTGTCTTTTATTGATAGCAGTTATGATAGCTGTAGAAAAATGCTTATTGAAATTCTCAATTATTGTGGATTTATCGGTGGTGACAGTTTTTCCTAGCCTCAGTGCAGTGGGCAGCTGGGAGGAGACGCTCTTATTCTCCATGGACTTTAGTGTCCCAGAACTTTTTGGAGTTTGTGCTATAGGATGCAAATTTCTGTTTGAAAAAGCTAGCCTTTGCTTTCCAAACTGCCAGTGTATATTGGTTCCTATCTTCCCTGAAAACATATCGAGGGGCTATTCGATGCCAATGCAGTATGCCACAGGATGTTTTTGTGCTAGTCTAAGACAGTCAAGTCTAGAGTGAACAAAGGGCTATATCTGTTCCTGGGTCTACATTTTTTGAATGGGGTATGCTTATTTAAGATGGTGAGGAAAGCACTTTGAAGAGCAACCAGTCATCCTCTACTGAAGGAATGAGGTCAATGCCCGGGCCAGGTGAATTAGAAAGGCCTACTCACTGAAGTTAAGGAGCATTTGACAGTGATGAGGGGTGGTCGTTTGACCTTAGACGCATTGCAGAAGTAGGCAATGAGGCAGTGGTCGCTGAGATCCTGGTTGAAGACAGCAGAGTTGTAATTAAAGGGCTTGGTCAGGATGATATCTATGAGGGTGCCCATGTTTACGTTTTTGGTTGTTGTACCTGGCAGGTTCCTTGATCATTTGTGTGAGATTGAGGGCATCTAGCTTAGATTGTAGGACGGTCGGGCTTTTAAGCATGTCCTAGTTTAGGTCACCTAACAGTACGAGCTCTGAAGATCAATGGGGGGCAATCAATTCACATATGGTGTCCAGGGCACAGCTGGGGCTGAAGGTGGCCTATAACAAGCGGCAAAGGTGAGACTTGTGTCTGGAAAGGTGGATTTTTAGAAGTAGAAGCTTATTTTTTTGGTCACATACCTGGATTGTATAACAGAACTCTGCATGCTAACTCTGCCCCCTTTGGCAGTTGTATCTTGTCAGCAAATGTTATAGTTAGGGATGGACATTTCAGGACTTTTGGTGACCTTCCTAAGCCAGGATTCAGACACGGCTATGACATCCAGGTTGGCAGAGTGTGCCAAAGCAGTGAATAAAACAAACTTAGTGAGGCTTCTAATGTTAACATGCATGAAACCAAGGCTTTTACGGTTACAGAAGTCAACAAATTAGAGCGCCTGGGGAATGGGAGTGGAGCTAGGCACTGCAGGGCCTGGATTAACCTTTACATTACCAGAGGAGGAGTAGGATAACGGTACGGCTAGAGGCTATAAGAACTGGTCGTCTTATGCGTTGGGAACAGAGGGTAAAAGGAGCAGGTTTCTGGACGCGGAAGAATAGATTCAAGGCATAATCTACAGACAAAGGTATGGTAGGATGTGAGTACAGTGGAGGTAAACCTAGACATTGAGTGTTGATGAGAGAGGTATCACCACATGTGTGGGAGGTGGGGCAAGAAGGTTAGCTAAGGCATATTGAGCAGGGCTGGAGGCTCTACAGTGAAATAAGACAATGATCACTAACCAAAACAGCAATGGACAAGGCATATTGACATTAGGGAGAGGCATGGGTAACCAAGTGATCATAGGGACCGGTGAGTAGCTAGGCGAGCTGAAGACACGGCGATTCAGACAGCTAGCAGGCCGGGGCAAGCAGAAGGGAATTAGGGGATTAGGGGGTCGTCGTGACGGAAAAGTCTGTTGTAGTCCCCTCGGACGGTTACATCAGCAGACCAGTCGTGATGGATCGGCAGGGCTCTGTGTAGGTAGTAAAATGGTCCAGGCCAATTGTCAAAATATTGTAGACCAAGGAGTGGCTGATGTACCTCTTCAACTAGCCGGGAGATGGGCCTAGCACGAGGCTAGATTCCAGGATAACTGGTGCTTGCTTCGGGACAGAGACATTAGCCAGGGGTAGCCACTCAGATAGCAGCTAGCTAGCTGCAATGATCCAGGTGAAAAGGTTCAGAGCTTGTGGTAGGAATCCGGAGATGTGGGGATAAAGCAGTCCGTAATGCTCTGGGTTGAGTTGCGCTGTGCAGACTGGCAGGAGTTGACCGGGCTAAGGTTAGCTGATGACCGCTAGCAGTGGCTTACTGACTACTAGCTAGTTAGCTGGCTAGCTTCTCTTGGGGGTTCTGGTTCTAAAGTATAGAAAATAGCAGATCCATACCACATTGGATGAGGTGGGTTGCAGGAGAGTATGTTGAAATTGAGGTTAAAAATATATACGAAGGGAAAAAATTATACGGGACACGACAAGACAAAGACGTCTGAACCTCGTCGCCATCTTGGATTTCCATTCAGTGAAATATATATATATATTTTTTTAATCTGACAATTACCTAGGTGCTATCCCCAGGGTCTGGAAGGTGGCCTATGTGCTTTTTCTCCATTGTTACGCACGTACCCCTGGAGGAGGGTGCACAACACCCTGCTACTCTCAACTCCCCCAGAGTGAAAGAGGTATGTGATTGTAGGTGCAGGTAAGAATGACAGAGGCAGAGAAGTGTACCATTAACAGGAAATGTATACCGTCACATGGTGATTTGGGGAAAAGTGGCTGGACGGAACCAAAGCAAAGAAAGTAAAAGAGCCCCCTCTCCTACCTACCCATTACTTACCTATCTTAGCACCACCTGGCGCACTAACCAAAATACAGGGGATGGTCTGCCCAGGTCTTACCTAGTGTGCATAGACAGAGTACATACGATAGGTATATGTATGCCCGCAGGCCTCTTGCCTAAACACTCCCAAGGTGCCTTCCCCTTCCCCCCTGGGAACAAAAACAGAATAATACTAATGTAACGTGAACAATTTTAATAATCAAAACACAGTCCTTGTGACAAAAACATACATCAGCAGGACTACAAAAATACTTTACTAAACTGTCTGAGCAACAACCAACACAGGACATCAAACAATGTGTTTGAGAGAGACTTGAGAGACTTTTTGACTTTCTTTACATAAACAAACTCATTTCATTTAAAACGCACCCCCTCCCTTAAAAATAAAAAACAAAAATATATCCTGTACTGCATACATTTACCAGACTCACCTTTCTATCTACCACATGATACAAACCAACATCACAATACCCACTCCTATAACTGTATATCCAAAACATGTTCCCCAGCTATACAGACAGCCCCCCCCAACACACCAGATCTCCTCAAACATCTCTACACATTTTATCATTTTATAGAACTCAAACTCAACCCTGAGGCGAGCAGAGATTAAACAATAGGAAAGAGTCTGTTATCCCCCCACCTTTGACCCTGTTCCTCCTTGTTAGCCAAATAGCTAACTTTGCCTGAGAAAACAGAAAGTTCAACAAAACACATTTGGCTTTCTCCTTGCTCGAATACCTGTATCCCATTATGAACATTCCAACAGTAAAAACCACCCCCAACCTCTCACACAGACATTCCAACAGAGACATTAAAGGCATTAACCTGGTGCACACAGAAAACACATGAATCACAGTTTCTTTCATTTTACAGAAAAGACACCCCTGCCCGATTCCCGGTTCAACCCGTGCCAACCAGCTGTTAGTGGCCAGGGCTCCATGAAGAACCCTCCACTGGAGGTCCCCTGACCTCTTTGGTACTGGGGGTTTGTAGAGCCCCCTCCACCTAAAACCCACCATACTCTCCGCCCCACATACCCCATGCCACTGATGTGCCTTCCCTCCTGTTAGGCTCCTAATGTTCCTAACCTTAACGCAGAGGTTGTAGAGGGCTTTACCTCCCACATCCTCAAACCCCCCAGGCTCAAACATCCCTCTTACCGGCTCAGACAGTGCCTCCTGGACCTCCTCCATGAATCTCTCCAGCAGCCTAAGAGACGTTATTCCTGTTTGTTGTGCCAAGACTTCCGGGGTTTTCCACCCCTCCTCTCCCAGCAGTCTCAGGTCACCCAGCCTTTGTAAACCCCCTGCCATCAGTTGCCTCTGCAGGGTGGCCGACTGAACCGATCTCAAAGGGATGGCTGGGTTGTGGAAGATAGGCTCCTCCCACACCCATAGCCCAGGCTCCACACCCCCTTCTCGTATGGGCCTTAGCAGCTGCCAGGCCCTCAACATTGCAGAGTAAAAATCTGAGAGACCTGCTGTACTCAGCCTCTGCAGCTTCATGAGGAACAGCTGCCGGTCCAACCCTAATCCGCCAGCTCTCCTCAGCAGCGTGCATGCTGGCTCCCCCCAGCCAACATCAGTATGGTACAGCAGTCTCTGCACCGCCATCCTGCTCTCCAGTTCCACCAGGCCCTGTCCTCCTTCGTGAACGGTCATGTACAACACTGCTGCCTTCAGCCAGTGATGGCCCGACCAGAAGAAGTCCACCAGCTTGCGTTGCAGGTATTCGAGCAAACCGGCGGGGGGATTGAGGACAGCAAGTTTATGCCACAGGGAAGATGCTAGAGGTTGTTAATTATCAGCACCCTCCCTCTATATGACACTTGGGACAGGAGCCACCTCCACCTGGCCCGTCTTGTCACCACTGCCTGTGACAGCCCCTCCCAGTTCTTCCTTACCCACTTCTCTGAGCCCAGGTACACCCCAACAATTTAAGCCCTTCACAACCCCACTGCAAACCCCCTGGAAGCAGAGGAGGAGCCCTATCCCCCCATGCCCCACATAACAGAGCTTTGCTCTTGCCCCAGTTTACTTTAGCTGATGAAGCTCCCTCGTACGCCTTTGGACTGGTCTCTAGTGCCTGCATATCCTGATCATCCCTGACCATCACAGAAACATCATCTGCATATGCTGACACTGCTATGCCTGTAACCACATCCATTCCTGTCCAGCACACTCCCTGCACAATTCAGTATAAAACTCCACAGTCCGCTGCCACATCTCACCCACCACAGAGGTCACCCGCCCATCAGACAGCGGTAGACAATGCATACCTTTGGCTTCACCGCTCTGTCTTTCCAATCCAAAGAAGGAGCTGGGATCATCCATCTCCTTGAGCATGGAGAACCTAGCTCTTACAAGTGCTACCTTTGTTTTAACCTGGAAAAAACTGCCCAGGTCCCTACGTAATTCACTAAATTAGCCTGGAGGCCTACATTGCCTTGCCCCACCATCTCTACCTCACTAAGACAACACTCTAGTTCCCCCAATACTCTCCTAGCCTCTGAGGATGAGAGAGCTGTGTACTGTTGACAGAAAAGCCAAATTTGGACTTTCCCCACATCCCACCATTGACTCAGAGACTCATACTCCTCTCTTCGCTGCACCCACCTTTCCCAAAAGGTCTGTAAAGCTGAGCAAAAAGTGGCATCTTGTAAGAGCTTTACATTGAACTTCCAATAAGATGCCTGCCGGGGCCCTGGTGAAATAGACAGCCGAGCCATGGTTATGTGATGATCCGAAAACCCCACCGGGAGAATGGTAGCGCCCAGCAGCCTATTGCTCCGATTCCTAGACATGTAAAACCGATCAAGTCGGGCTGCACTCACCCTAGCCCCAAAAACCTTCACCCATGTATACCGTCTTGTGTTTGGATGTTTAGTTCTCCAAACATCCACTAGGTCAAACTGATTAATGATGTCCCTTAACACTCCCACTGACACTGAATGAGGCTCTTCCCATACACATTTATAAAGACAAAACCCATGTTGTTAATTTCTGCTTTAACAACAAGCAGTCTACCTTTACACACCTCCTTTGAGGAGCAAAGTTTTATAGACAGCCACGGTGCAAAGGACTGCCACCCCTGCACTAAGATTTGTCCCATGGCTCAACACACTTGCCCCTTTCCACCAGAGCCCCCAATCAACTTCATTCAACACATCACTATGCGTCTCCTGCAGAAACATCACACATATTCACCCAACACACTCCTCTTTCCCGTATCTCTGGCGCCAATTATATTGAACGAGCCTACCCGAAGAGTCTCCATAAGAAGTGGGAGAAAAGCCAGCAGAGAAAGAAACCAATAGCAAAGCTCAAAAAGCCCCAGTGTCAGAAAGAAAATATACATCTAAACAGTGTTTGTTGTGACCCACTTCCTAAACCGTTTCCTGGGTGAGAGGACACCATGCCCCTCATTTTTCATAGCATGTTGTACTGATCTTACAAACTTTCTAGGATTTGTCCCCTTGGTCTCATTCAGGAACCTTGTCAGTTCTCTCAACGTGTACTTAGACCCCTCTGCTTGACTGGCTGTCAGCTCCGGGCCCATTGAAGAGGAGTCTGAAAAAAATAACTCCTCTCCTCAGACTCACTTTCCTCCTCATCTCTATCTCCCACCCTGACCACCTGCCCTTCCTCTCTGGTCAGGGCATCACCCACAGCAACAGGCAAAATTTCCATGGTGCCTTTGTCCACATCCTTTTTCCTTTTCCGCTTGACACCCTCCTCCTCCCCCCCTAATCTCTTACACTTCCCCACTATACTCTCCTCATCCACTAGAATAACCTGACTAGACCCAGCATCATCTACACCACCCTCGCTAGCATGACTAGGACCAGCCTCAGCTATCCCACCATCTATAGCCTGACTAGACCCATCCTCAGCTACCCCACCATCTCTAGCCTGACTAGACCCAGCCTCAGCTACCCCACCATCTCTAGCCTGACTAGGCCCAGCCTCATCTACACCACCATCTCTAGCCTGACTAGGCCCAGCCTCATCTGCACCACCTTCCCTGGCATGACTAGGCCCAGCTTCTGCTGTCTGCATCTCTTTACCCCCTGCACTTTGACCTTGATTTCCCCAACTAGCGCAAAGCTCTTATGCCCCAAATCACCACACTCAAAACACCGTAGACTATCTGTGCTGGCAAACCCTGCATAGAGACCCTCCCCGTGCCTCACTTTAAAATGCACATTTAGTTGTTGCTCATTGTTGTTCAGAAACATAAACACTTGCCTCCGGAACGAAACAACGTGCTTAACGGCATCTGCCTGAAAGCATGCTGACAGTACACGAAAACTGCTAGCAAACTTACCAAAATGACTCAGCTCTTTCCTGATTTGGTCATCCGTAATAAACAGAGGCAAATCTCGACAGCCACTCTTGTCGAAGGGGTAGAGAGAGGTGAAATTGACACCAACCATCCCTTACAAATATTGGAGGGGGGGAGAAGAGAGAGGAAGAAGAGAGAGAGAGAGAGAGAGGGGGGAAGAAGAGAGAGAAAGAGAGAGAGAGAGAGAAAGAGAGAGAGAGGTGAAGGAGAGAGAGAGAGAGAGAGAGAGAGAAGAGAGAGAGAGAGAGAGAGAGAGAGAGAGAGAGAGGGGGAAGAAGCAAGAGAGAGAGAGGGGGGAAGAAGCGAGAGAGAGAGAGCAAAGGATCACTGGCTTTTATACAGCTGGAGAAGGAGTCTGTAATTGCAGACAGCTGTATCCCCTGACGAGAGGGCGGGATCAGCTCCAAACTGCAATGAGGCCGACCAATCAGCTGCTTGGGGGAATCCAGGAAGCCATTTCCTGAAATACATACATACAAACCCACAACAACACAGAAATGTGGTGACTCCTCCTACCGAAATAATTATCACCCTGTTTAGCCGCAGTTTTTTAACAGATAGACAATATTATTTACAAAAAAAAAAATGTGAAGAGAACAGGGCCCAAAATCAACCCATGCAGCACACCTTTCGTAATATTGAGGAAACTAGATTTGATACTGTCAGTAAGCACACATTGTGTGAAGTCCGTTAGACAGATCTATTTTGTTATCAAAGCTTGAGATCACTGTGTCCGGATCTTGAGGATGGAGAGAATCCGAAAAAGCAAGACGGCAGAGTTGTGTAGTGATGAGGATCGTAAGGAAGGACAAAGTTACAAGGCTGCTAATAAAACTCAAGCTTGCGTAACAAAATCGACCAGTTGTTGTATCACTTGCGAGACACAGCTGAGCATAAATTGAGATCATTTGCAAATAATTAGCTTTTTCATTTTACTGGACTGATGGTACCTGCATCTGATGGTTAGTTTCAGCAGAGGGAGGGAAAGAGCAGCAAAAGGTCCACCTCTCACGGTCCCTGCTCTCTCCTTTCCTCCAGTTAAACTGACAAGAGAGAGGGGACACCGTCTTCCACCTGATGGCAAGTCGCATCGCATTATTCCTGCCTCATGCACAAACTCATGTTGTTCCTTTGACCAGAGAAAGTGAAATATTCCACAATATTAAAATAGACATGACGAGCTGCTGAGAATAAAAACACAGGCCTATCGATACATTTGGCTAATCATTAATTGCAGCTGCAGTACAAGTGGAAGTATGAGGAAGCGTGTTTTATGTTTTCCTAAAAGTGTTGAATTAAAAACAGTTTTGACAGTGCTGAATAAAAACTTAAACATGAACCTAGGAAAACCAAAGTTCCAAAGGCTGGGTCTAATATAGTGTTTAAGAGGTCATACAAGTTTTGTAGTGATTCTTATGTTGATGATGTAAAGAATATCTGCTGGTCTGTGGTGTGTAATGAGGAGCAACCAGACGCTTATTCCTAGTTACTAATAATTATGCACCCATTAAGAAAATGACTGTAAAAACTGTTAAATCCCCATGGATTGATGACGAATTGAAAAATGGTATGGTTCAGAGGGATGAGGCAAGAGGTATGGCAAATACAGTGCATTCTGAAAGTATTCAGACCATTTGACCTTTTCCCCAAAAAACTACGTTACAACCTTATTCTGAAATTGATTTTTTTTATATCCTCGTCAATTTACACACAATAATTTCCAATAATAGAAAGGCAAAAACATTAATATTACATTTACATAAGTATTCAGACCCTTTACTCAGTACTTTGTTGAAGCACCTTTGGAAGTGATTACAGCTTTTAGTCTTCTATGACACTACAAGCTTGGCACACCTGTATTTGGGGAGTTTCACCAATTCTTCACTCAAGCTCTGTCAGGTTGGATGGGGAGCGTCGCTGCACAGCTATTTTCAGGTCTCTCCAGAAATGTTCGATCGGGATCACATCAAATCGAATAAAAGGTTATTTGTCACGGGCTCTGGCTGGGCCACTCAAAGACATTCAGAGACTTGTCCCAAAGCCACTCCTGCATTGTCTTGGCTGTATGCTTAGGGTCGTTGTTCTGTTGGAAGGTGAACCGTTGCCCCAGCCTGAGGTCCTGAGCGCTCTGGAGCAGGTGTTATTGTGCACTTGTTATTACGGGTCTCGTCCCGTGTATTATTTAGAGGTTTACATCTCGTTCTTTTGTTTGGGTTTCATCCCTATGTTATATACAGTATATATGTGTTTGTTTTGGGCTTCGTCCGCGTCGTTTTCATGACATACTTTATTTTGCGTGGGGGGGAAAAAAACGATTACGTATTCCTGCGCCTGTCTCCTATCATTATACAGTGAGACAGTAGCCTATTTCACTCCATCAAAATCCCCGGGATAAATCTAAGATAACTCAAAACGTCTGTAATTCATTTTGACGTTTTTGCCGTGGATGTTTTAGTTGCACAATTTTACCCCTAGCGAAGGTGATTGGTGCAGTATTTCTCAAGTAAAAATATGTGCGACATGTCTTATGTAAAGAAAGTCAGAGCTGCTGGCCAAGTCTGTCTTACTGTCTATGCTACTGGATAGACAGCAATCACCACAGCTGTTCACCCATGTCAGTGGGCAAATGGACATCATCAAATCAGAACCGAACTTTAATTTAACCATTGTGACGCACGAATGTCCCAAACTCCATTATAGACGAGTGAGTTTATGACCAACATTTTCCTATTTACACTTTGTAGTCAATTTTGACACTAGAATAACTGTTTCTGACTGATATCGATGCCACATAGGCCATTTTCAAAGGGATTGACTGCATCTTATTGCAGTTGCATTTTAACACTTTGCCTACCCAGCACACAGGTCTTCTGAATCAAGAGCACTTACCACCAACATTTTAAGATGAATAAAACAAATAGGAGCGCAAGGCTTTATTGTTGTCTTTTCTACAGAAATGTTTAGTGATTTTCATGTACTGTTGTGTATTATAATGTGTATTTTAATGTATTGTTGTGCTAAACAGGACTCATCTGGAAAAGAGACCTTGGTAGTTTAATATGGATGTGTAGTTTAGTGTGTATATTGTATTTTGATGTGTATTGTTGTGCTAAACAGGGCTCATCTGAAATAGAGACCTTGGTCTCAGCATTGATTCCCTCTCAAACTGAAGGTTCAATAAAAAACATCTAACAATCAACAACATATTATCAGCTTGTCAACATAAAATAAATAGCATTAGCATCTTTCTGTTATTTGTTATCGGTTGCATTATGGAATCCTCTCCTGTCAATGGTTACATTTCCATTAGCCATGCTTGCCAGTTGTCGTGGCAGAGAGCGAGCTGGGATATTGACATGGTGACATGATTTTAGGACACGCACTGTGTGACGGTGTGTCTCTTTCGAGTGCATTTGTAGATCCTCTCCAAAAATATACACCACTTGAAATGAACCATTTGAACATTTTGAAGATAAATAATCTTCAGAGCATGTTCGGTTTTGTTGGCCCTGAATTGTTAAAGTCCCATAATAATAGAAATTAGTAATCTATGTTTAAACATGTTGGTAATTCTTCATCGTGGTATTAGTCTCGGAGACTCTCTCTGGTCCTCTTAATGACTGGCTGAATTAATTAGCATGGGGATGATGGGAGGCCGAGTGGTCTGCTCACTCATTAGTCTCAGTGAGTAGTTGTTCTGGACACCTCGGCTATACCTGGCACAGGGAAGACTGAGAAGAGAGACTGCTCCCACGGTATCCATCTTAGGAGCTGTGGCCACACACGACTAGGGCTCACAAAAGTGACCAAGAGTGACAGTAGAAGATAGAGTATGTGATGGGAGTTCGATTGTGTGGAGTGCTCCAATTGTTTTTCATCATGATCAAATGGTTGCATCTCGTTAAACGTGGTTCAGATGATGATGCCTTCATGTTCTTGTACGGCTCCCTGACACAATGCATTTGAATTTCACTACATCTTAATAAGGTAAGATGAGAATATTTTCACAAGAGTAGCGAGCATAGCCAACCTACCTGGACCCTGTATGGGTGTAACCTTTGAAAGCCGTGTTGGTAATGTGATACTGGTTTCGACACCATTCACTTTGCAACAGTATATTAACCAGTGTGGTTGCAGCCTAAGGGCTCTATTGTAGCACGTAAGTTCAGCGTTATGGTGTGATTGAAATTTAAAAGCAATGTTCCCGCATTAGCAGAACGCATTAGCATACATGGTAAATGCTGCGTATGTCAGTGCAATCAGAAATTGCCTTTATAACCTGTGAGAATCAATCAAAGGATAAAATATTTGTGCTATACATTGGCATGTTCCCAAGAAGGTCTATTCATCTGCAAGAACTCTTAAGAGTAGTTGTTGAGTGACAATATTTGAAAATGTAAAAGACAGGAAAAGCTAGATAGCTGGCATCCAGCTTGTCATAGACATCCTAATTGATGGTAAAATCATGAATCACCCTGGAATAGAGGTCTCATTATACTGACTTTAATTTCACAAATACTTTTCTTAAGTGTCTCTTTCAGACTTTAGCTGCTGTCATTTATTGTTCTAGCTCAGAACAGAGCTGTTCTGGATCATAAACTCCATCTCTGCCAATTTGCATATTCTAGGCAAGGTGAAGGGATTATGGTACCACTTTACATTCCAGCTCGGTAATAACCGGGTAATAAGATGCAGTGTTTTCCATAAGCACATGGAATGGCTAGAGTGTATTTTCAACCAGCAACTATCAGGAAATAACACAGATTTTAAAAAATAATAAAAAACACACACATTAAGCTTCCTTTTAAGAGGCATTTTCCCAGCTATCTGCAATACAGGTACTGTATGATTGAAGAATGAAGCAGATGTTAAACATGGGCTTTGGTACGCAAAAAGCAGCAGTTGACTATTGCATTGTCAACACTTTGATTAAATCAGTAGACCTTGATCAATATGTTTGAAAATAGCTTTAAAACAATTAAATCTGCTTTGTTTTTATCATATTTTGAAACCAGATTGAGGCTCTCTCCACTAGCCTACCTATTGTTCCTGCATTGAGGAGGATTTAGCATCTTTATTGAATGTTTTCATTATTTATCTGCAGATAATCACCAAAAAGCCTACCAGTGTGCAAATTAGGGAGCCAAATGAACAGCTCTCTTACTAATACAATTCGGTAAGCTACTGACGAGTCACTCACTTTAACATCACTGCCTGGCAATTCCTAATGGATTTCATATAAAAAAAACGAGATCTTTAGTTTACGTGTCCCGATGCGATATCATGGACATATAACTACGTTGTATATGATGTAGGATATATGAGATCAACTTTCAGTCAGTTCGACACCCTTTCTAAACTAGTCAAGCTTGCTGTTCATCAATCGACGCACAGGAAATAGACTATGTACCACCACATCACAAATTTTCAGGAAAGTCAGGAACCAATACACTCAGTCAGTTAAGAAAGCTAAGGCTAGCTTTTCAAACAGAACTGTGTTTCCTGTAGCACAAACTCCCACGCTCAAGGTCCTAAACGATATAATTAACAGACATCGATAAAAGACAGTACTGTGCAGCCGTCTTCATCGACCTGGCCAAGGCCTTCGACTCTGTCAATCACCTCATTGTTATCGCCAGACTCAATAGCCTTAGCTTCTCAAATGACTGCCTCGCCTGGTTCACCAACTACTTCTCAGACAGAGTTCAGTGTGTCAAATCGGAGAGCCTGTTGTCCGGTCCTCTAGCAGTCTCTATGGGGGTGCCACCAGGTTCAATTCTCGGGCCGACCCTTTTCTCTGTATATATCAATGATGTCGCTCTTGCTGCTGGTCATTCTCTGATCCACCTCTACGCAGACGACACCATTCTGTATACATCTGGCCCTTCTTTGGACACTGTGGTAACAAACATCCAGACGAGCTTCAACGCCATTCGTCACTCCTTCCGTGGCCTCCAACTACTTTTAAATGCTAGTTAAACTAAGTGCATGCTCTTCAACCGATTGCTGCCTGCACCCTCCCGCCCGACTAGCATCACTACTCTGGACGGTTCTTACCTAAAATATGTGGACAGCTACAAATACCTAGGTGTCTGGTTAGACTGTAAACTCTCCTTCCAAACTCACATCAAGTATCTCCAATCCAAAGTTAAATCTAGAACCGGCTTCCTATTTCACAACAAAGCCTCCTTCACTCATGCTGCCAACATACCCTCGTAAAACTGACCATCCTACCCATCCTTGACTTTGGCGATGTCATTTATGTCATGTAGTCTATCACAGTGCCATCCGATTTGTCACCAAAGCGCCATATACTACCCACCACTGCGACCTGTATGCTCTCATTGGCCGGCCCTCACTACATATTCGTTGCCAAACCCACTTTCTCCAGGTCATCTATAAGTATCTGCTAGGTAAAGCCCCACCTTATCTCAGCTCACTGGTCAGCATAGCAACACCCACCCATAGCACGCACTCCAGCAGGTATATTTCACTGGTCATCCCCAAAGCCAACATTTACTTTGGACGCCTTTCCTTCCAGTTCTCTGCTGCCAATGACTGGAACAAATTGCAAAAATCACTGAAGCTGGAGGCTTATATCTCCCTCACTAACTTTAAGCATCAGCTATCAGAGCAGCTTACCAATCACTGTACCTGTACATAGCCAATCTGTAAATAGCACACCCAACTACCTCATCCCCATATTATTACTTACCCTCTTGCTCTTTTTCACCCCTTTATCTCTACTTGCACATCATCATCTGCACTCCAGTGTTAATGCTAAATTGTAAAATATTTCACCTCCATGGCCTATTTATTGCCTACATACAGACCCTTCTACATTTGCATACACTGTTCATATATTTTTCTATTGTGTAACACGGTCTCCACCGATAAATCCATGATTATCGAAAACTTCAATAAGCATTTCTCAACGGCTGGCTATGCCTTCCGCCTGGCTACTCCAACCTCGGCCAACAGCTCCGCCCCCCGCAGCTCCTCGCCCAAGCCTCTCCAGGTTCTCCTTTACCCAAATCCAGATAGCAGATGTTCTGAAAGAGCTGCAAAACCTGGACCCGTACAAATCAGCTGGGCTTGACAATCTGGACCCTCTATTTCTGAAACTATCCGCCGCCATTGTCGCAACCCCTATTACCAGCCTGTTCAACCTCTCTTTCATATCGTCTGAGATCCCCAAGGATTGGAAAGCTGCCGCAGTCATCCCCCTCTTCAAAGGGGGAGACACCCTGGACCCAAACTGTTATAGACCTATATCCATCCTGCCCTGCCTATCTAAGGTCTTCGAAAGCCAAGTCAACAAACAGGTCACTGACCATCTCGAATCCCACCGTACCTTCTCCGCTGTGCAATCTGGTTTCCGAGCCGGTCATGGGTGCACCTCAGCCACACTCAAGGTACTAAACAATATCATAACCGCCATCGATAAAAGACAGTACTGTGCAGCCGTCTTCATCGACCTTGCCAAGGCTTTCGACTCTGTCAATCACCATATTCTTATCGGCAGACTCAATAGCCTCGGTTTTTCGGATGACTGCCTTGCCTGGTTCACCAATTACTTTGCAGACAGAGTTCAGTGTGTCAAATCGGAGGGCATGCTGTCCGGTCCTCTGGCAGTCTCTATGGGGGTGCCACAGGGTTCAATTCTCGGGCCGACTCTTTTCTCTGTATATATCAATGATGTTGCTCTTGCTGCGGGCGATTCCCTGATCCACCTCTACGCAGACGACACCATTCTATATACTTTCGGCCCGTCATTGGACACTGTGCTATCTAACCTCCAAACGAGCTTCAATGCCATACAGCACTCCTTCCGTGGCCTCCAACTGCTCTTAAACGCTAGTAAAACCAAATGCATGCTTTTCAACCGATCGCTGCCTGCACCCGCATGCCCGACTAGCATCACCACCCTGGATGGTTCCCACCTTGAATATGTGGACATCTATAAGTACCTAGGTGTCTAGGTGCAAACTCTCCTTCCAGACTCATATCAAACATCTCCAATCGAAAATCAAATCAAGAGTCGGCTTTCTATTCCGCAACAAAGCCTCCTTCACTCACACCGCCAAGCTTACCCTAGTAAAACTGACTATCCTACCGATCCTCGACTTCGGCGATGTCATCTACAAAATGGCTTCCAACACTCTACTCAGCAAACTGGATGCAGTCTATCACAGTGCCATCCGTTTTGTCACTAAAGCACCTTATACCACCCACCACTGCGACTTGTATGCTCTAGTCGGCTGGCCCTCGCTACATATTCGTCGCCAGACCCACTGGCTCCAGGTCATCTACAAGTCCATGCTAGGTAAAGCTCCGCCTTATCTCAGTTCACTGGTCACGATGGCAACACCCATCCGTAGCACGCGCTCCAGCAGGTGTATCTCACTGATCACCCCTAAGCCAACACCTCATTTGGCCGCCTTTCGTTCCAGTTCTCTGCTGCCTGTGACTGGAACGAACTGCAAAAATCGCTGAAGTTGGAGACTTTTATCTCCCTCACCAACTTCAAACATCAGCTATCTGAGCAGCTAACCGATCGCTGCAGCTGTAGTCTATTGGTAAATAGCCCACCCATTTTCACCTACCTCATTCCCATACTGTTTTTATACTGTTTTTATTTATTTACTTTTCTGCTCTTTTGCACACCAATATCTCTACCTGTACATGACCATCTGATCATTTATCACTCCAGTGTTAATCTGCAAAATTGTAATTATTCGCCTACCTCCTCATGCCTTTTGCACACATTGTATATAGACTGCCCCTTTTTTTCTACTGTGTTATTGACTTGTTAACTCCATGTTTACTCCATGTGTAACTCTGTGTTGTCTGTTCACACTGCTATGCTTTATCTTGGCCAGGTCGCAGTTGCAAATGAGAACTTGTTCTCAACTAGCCTACCTGGTTAAATAAAGGTGAAATAAAAAAATAAAATAAAAAATAGACCGTACATTTGTTTATGTGTAACTCTGTGTGGTTGTTTTTGTCGCACTGCTTTGCTTTATCTTGGCCAGGTTGCAGTTGTAAATGAGAATTTGTTCTCAACTGGCCTACCTGGATACAACTTCTTAGGGATAGGGGGCAGTATTTTCACATCCGGATGAAAAGCGTGCCCAAAGTAAACTGCCTGCTTCTCAGGCACAGAACCTAGGATATGAATATTATTAGTAGATTTGGATAGAAAACACTCTAGTTTCTAAAACTGTTTGAATAATATCTGTGAGTATAACATAACTGATTTGGCAGGCGGAAAGCCAAGCACAATCCATCCAGGGCAACAAAAAAATTGAGGTCAATCTGTTTTCCATTAGTTTTCTATGGTAAGCCCTTTTTAATAGGAATCTGGTTGCAGTTCCTATGGCTTCCACTAGATGTCAACAGTCTTTAGAAATTGATTAATGTTTTCTTTTGAGAAATGAAGAAGTAGCCCTGTTCTTTCCATGTGTCACTCCAGGTGGACTCTAGTCTTTTGGTGCGCATGACCTGGAACACGCTTCACTTTGTTTAAATTTGTTAGATAATTTATGTTTTACGATACCTAAGTTTGGATTAGGAACGTTGTTTAAAATGTTTGGACAAAGTTTACAGGTAACTTATTCGATACTTTGTAGTCATGTTGGGCGAATTGGAACCGGTGTATTTTCTGACTCAAACGCGCCAAATAAATGGACATTTTGGGGATATAAAGAAGGAATTTATCGAACAAAAGGACCATTTGTGATGTTTCTGGGATATTTTGGAGTGCCAACAGAAGAAGATCTTCAAAGGTAAGGAATGAATTATATCGTTATTTCTGAGTTTGGTGTCGCACCTGGCTGGTTGAAATCTGATTTTCATGTGTTTGTATGCAGGGTGCTGTCCTCAGATAATCGCATGGTCTGCTTTCGCCGTAAAGCCTTTTTGAAATCTGACACTGCGGCTTTGTTAACAAGAAGCAGACAATGCGAGTATCTGAGGACAGCACCCCACATACAAACACATGAAAATCAGATTTCAACCAGCCAGGTGCGACACCAAACTCAGAAATAACTATATAATTCATGCCTTACCTTTGAAGATCTTCTTCTGACCATAAGCTTTATTTTGATGTATTATACATGTATGTTTTGTGAATTTCTATTATGAGTATTTCTGTTTTTGAATTTGGCGCGCTGCAATTTCACTGGATGTTGTCAAATCAATCCCGTTACCGAGATCTGAGCGGGAAGGGATCACTAAGAAGTTAAATAAATAAATGTGAAATAAATAAATAAAATAAGCAGTTGTGTCACACCCTGGTCAAAGTATATTGTGTTTGTCTTTATTTATTTGGTCAGGCCGGGGTGTGACATGGGTTTATTGTGGTGTGTTTTGTCTTGGGGTTTTGTTAGGTATTGGGTGTGTGGCTTAGTGGGGGTATCTAGCAAAGTCTATGGCTGTCTGGAGTGGTTCTCAATCAGAGGCAGGTGTTTATCGTTGTCTCTGATTGGGAACCATATTTAGGCAGCCATATTCTTTGAGTGTTTTGTGGGTGATTGTTCCTGTCTTTGTGTTTGCACCAGATAGGGCTGTTTCGGTTTTCACATTTCATTATTTTGTAGTTTCTTCATGTATAGTTTTTTCCTTCATTAAAATATCATGAATCATCATCACGCTGCATTTTGGTCCGACTCTCCTTCTCCACAAGAAAGCCGTTACAAGTTGTTTATTATGTATTAAAAAGCTGTTTAATATAATTTAGTAATGCAAGTCATTACTCTATTATTTAGAATTGCATTGTATTAACTACATTCATTAATGTTTCTAATGTATTTCATTTGAGAAGATTTGAAAATAAGACGCTGCCACAGAGGTTCCAAAAGAGATATTGAGATGGCTACAAGACAAATGCTAGGTCTCTGTTTGTAGCTTTCTTTTTGTAGACTATGAACAGCCAACATTTTTCTGGTATGTTCACTATTGAAGGATTACTTTTGTAAATCACTTTCCTTAAAACAAATCATCTCCGAAAGTAGATTGAGGGGCGCTTATTTTTGTTCTGTACAGCTTGCGCGTGCTGTGTGAACGTATTAATTAATGTACTGCTCGAAACGTTGTGACTCACGGGCGGGTGGTGATGCTTGCATGATTGGCCAATCATGTTGCTCAAATACAAAATAACATTACATTTATGCATGTAATCTTCAATGGTTTTTAATTGTAGACTACGACAGAGCAGGTAAATGTTGAACTGGAATGCAAAAATGTGCTGAAGAGTTACTGGACCAAATGATGTATATAAACCCTGGATAGCTGACGGGGGTGTTTTGAAGCCTCCTCGCAGCCATCTTGGTACTCCTCTTCCGTTATAATTTTTTGGGGGGGAGCTATAGAAATCCATGTATTAATATCTACATGAATTTAAGACGTTTTATTATATTACAAACACCTTAATGCATTCTTTTAAATTAGATTATGTGAGCTATACAACATTTTCCTTAAAATACTTTCTTTGTTTGTACTAATATTACTGTCCCCACCACAACAACAATAAAAATACTTAAATACATGTAATTTGTTGGTAATAACTGGGTAATAAATGCAGTGTTTCCCATTAGCATATTGAATAGCCAGGCAATGTAAAAAGTGGCCAGCCAGGCTACTGGATCAGAGCATGACATTTTCCCTTTCACACCGAGTGGTTATCAAAAGCTGGAAAGATTTTTCAAATACATTGAGGAACTATTGTAATTCTCAGTGGATGTAAAAACAAACTTTGTTTGCTTGCTGTTTGAAGTAAAGGAAACACTACTTTGAGAAAATCCACAGGTCATTAGTGGTGGAGCATTAAGCCAATCAGGAATACTATCAGATCCCCCAAAGGCACATTTATATGCCTACATTTGCGAGCAGGCCAGGTAGCATATAAGGCTACTTCTATGCATGAGTGTCCTTACTCAACATTGACAGGAGCGCTCCAAACAAAGTGTAGCATAGGTTGTGTACTCTGCAAACAATGTATCCACTCCGACAACGAGAACAGGAAGACTGGAATAATATTATTGAATACATTAAAATAAATTACCGTAACCAAAGTAAGAAACACCAAAGAAACATTGCAAATTCATGGTAAATGTACTACTGGTGATATATGTAATAGAGAATTGATAAACACTAACAATCAAATGCAAACAATTCACACAATGAAGTTACATTCTGGAGAGAGAAGTGCATTGAGTATCTAGGCACATGGTCAATCTGAAGTCTGCATTGGCCATGTAGCATTTATGGTGATATGGCCTCAGCAGAAGTCAAGGCAAGAATGGCCACAGCAGAAGTCTGGGCATTCATACTTCTTGCGATTCACAGAGCAGTGCAGAGCTGTTGTCAAGGAAGTGAGTTTAGGTTTACACAGGATGTAAAGCACCCACCTACTGTCAACCAATCATGTCAATGCAGAGCTATACAAAGCCCTCCGCATTGTTACACAATTTGGGACGGGCGTGTCAATGCGGTACAGAGCTCCATATGGCCTTTGCATGCCTCTCTGCATGCCTCTGCAGAGAATGCCAAGAGTGTGCAAAGCTGTCATCAAGGCAAAGGATGGCTACTTTGAAGCATCTCAAATGTAAAATATATTTTGATTTGTTTAACACTTTTTGGTTACTACATGATTCCATATGTTATTTCATAGTTTTGATGTCTTCGCTATAATTCTACAATGTAGAACATAGTAAAAATAAAGAAAAATATAACATTATATGGGTTGCAAAAATAATTGTTTTTTTAGTTGAAAAACTCACATTTTTTAATCTGGCGTCATCTTGTTTATTAGTTCATAAACCATGTGCGATGGAATTGGTACATCGAAAATCTCTTCCCGGTTCCTCGTCCGGCTTCCTCTTCGGCCGCCCGTCAGGCTTGCCCAGGTGGGATGCCGGTGGCGCCCCTAGAGGGGTGGGAGGGTGGGAAGGGTACTGTCACGTCTGCTCCCGCTCCCTCTCTCTGGTGGTCGCCAGGCTGCTTATCATTTCGCACACTTGTCACCATCATTAAGAGCATCAGCTCTTCATCGGACTCACCTGGACTCCAAGATATTAATTAACTCCCCTATATCTGTCACTTTCTCAGGTTCTTTCCCAAGTCAGCATTAATGTTGTTATGTTTCCCTTGTCCAGATGCTGTTCATGTTTTGTTTCCGGTCTGTTTATTCATTAAATATTCACTCCCTGTGTCACACCCTGATCTTTTCATCTGTCTTTGTGAATGTCTCCACCCCCCTCCAGGTGTCGCTGATCTTCTCCATTATCTCCTGTGTATTTAAACCTGTGTTCTCTGTTTGTCTGTTACCAGTGCGTCTTGTTTGGTCGAGTCAACCAGTGTTTTGTGTCTCAGCTCCTGCTTTTTCCAATCTCTCTTTTCTCGCCCTCCTGGTTTTGACCCTTGCCTGTCCTGACTCCGAGCCTGCCTGCCTAACCACTCTGCCTGCCCCTGACCCTGAGCCTGCCTGCCGCCCGGTACCGTTAACCCACCTCTGGTTTGCTGACCCCTCGCTGCCTTGACCTGTCTATTGCCTGCCCCTGTTGGATTATTAAACCATTGTTAATTCGACGTTGTCTGCATCTGGGTCTTACCTTCATACCTGATAGTACGAACTGACCATGACTGACCCAGCAGACCCGGGCCAGCTGTGCAACGCCATCTCCTCTCAAGGAGCCTCAATGGTAGGCACAAGGAATTGCTTCGTGGGCTGATGGAGGTGGTCCCAACGTTGGTTGAGCGCCATGACCGGGTGTTGGACATGCTTCTGAAGCAATTCCGCGGGTCATCTGGGGGGCAGCCTGCCTCGGTGGTAACCCCACCGCCCCTCAGCAACTCAGCAGTTAGCAGCGCCGCACCTTCCCGGGAGCCCTGGTTACCTCCTCCGGAAAGCTTTAATGGAGAGCCGAGCACCTGTCGGGCATTTTTAGCTCAGTGTGCCCTCATTTTCAAGCTTCAGCCCTCCTCATTCCCCTCAGATCGCTCCAAAACAGCCTACCTCATAACACTGATGTCTGAAAGGGCTTTCCTGGTCTACCGCCATATGGGAACAGCAGCAGGCCATATGCGCGAGCTTGGAGAGGTTCGTGGGAGAGGTGAGGAAGGTTTTTCTTCTCTGGGAGAGAAGCTGCCCAGACGCTAATGCAGCTTCGGCAGGACGCATGCACTGTGGCCGACTTTGCGGTGGATTTCCGTATGTTGGCAGCGGAGAGTGCGTGGAACCGAGAAGCACTGTTCGACATGTTCCTCCATGGCATCTCAGAGGAGGTTAAAGACGAACTTGCGGCTCGGGAGTTACCCACAGATTTTGACTCCCTCATCGCTTTGACCATCCGCATTGATAGGCAATTGTGGGAACAACGGATGGATTTGATTTCATTCGCACGTCCAGGGATTCCACCTCACCTCCGAGTCATCCCGGAAGTCCCCGACGATCCCGTGGCCGAGACCACCCACGATTTCCCAACCTTCCTCAAGAGTCACAGAGGACGAGCCCATGCAACTTGGCAGGGTTGGGCTGTCGCCAGCGGAATGGCATCACCGGAACAGCCCCTCTCCATTCCAGTGGATGTTAGAGCGTTGGACGGGCTCTCTATAGGTCGGGTCACCCATAACACCACTCCAATCAACCTACGTGTCAGGGAATCACAGCGAGACCATTCAGTTCCTGCTCATTAAGACCCCCCAGATTCCTGTGGTTTTGGGATTCTCCTGGTTCCAGCAACACAACCCACTCATCAACTGTTCTACTGGTGCCATGATGGGCTGGAGTCTGTTCTGCCACACCCATTGTTTGAAGTCAGCGCAACCTGCCCCGGGATGTCTTCCTGGGTCCTCGGAGGTGGTTCGGTTCTCTCCGCAGATTACCAGGATCTCCGGGAGGCGTTCAGCAAGTCCCGGTCCACTTCCCTTCTGCAGCACTGCCCTTATGACTGCGGGATTGACCCTCTACCTAGCACTACACCACCCCGAGGGCATCTGTACTGGTTGTCGGGACCTGAAACAAAGGCTATTGAGGACTACATTGGGTACTCACTAGATACTGGATTTATCCGTTCCTCTTCCTCTCCCACTGGCGCAGGGTTCTTCTTCATGGAGAAGAAGGACAAAACCCTGCGCCCATGCATTGACTACCAGGGACTCAATGACATAACTGTAAAGAACCGTTATCCGCTACCACTCATTTCCTCTGCCTTCGAGCTGCTCCAGGGGGCCACTGTGTTCTCCTAGCTGGATCTACGAAACGCCTACCACTTGGTGCGGATACGAGAGAGGGACGAGTGGAAGATGAGTGGAAGACCGCCTTCAACATGATTATACAACAATTATCTGGTCATGCCCTTTGGCCTCTCTAAACTGGGATATGACTAAGGAGTTAATCAGGGTGATTTTTCCACCTAATAGACAGGTATTTTCCTTTGCATGGTAGCAAGATCTTACGTGTGTTTTGCTAACTTTCTGTTAAAATGTATTGTAGTGAGATCATTTCTTTCTTTCTGGATATGAATACAGAGTATGTCCACTTCACCATCAGACCATTTTATTGGTAAACTATAAGGTAATGTAAAAGTTGTATTTGTTTGTGATCCAATACATAATATAGTAAGTACACTTATCATAATTTGGTTGCAATCCAGAGGTTAGAAAAAATATCTAGATCCTATATGAGGCTATGGAGGGATCCAAATTGTGGATTTCAAAGAAAATAGTATCACCTTTGTTTTTAAGCCCTGGTTTTCTAGCCCTTAATATTATTGTTAATTTTACATTTTTTTGTATTACAGTTTTTGCTGCTATCTATCTGTACTGTTAGTCCCTCTATTTCCTTTATTAATATGAACTCTTCTGACTTAAATTGCTTTTGTTTTAAAGATGAGCATTGAATTGCATGGCCTCTAAAGGCACATTTAAACATATAAAAAGGGGATATTATGTACACTATCGTACAAAAGTTTCTAAGTCACTTAGAAATGTCCTTGTTTTTGAAAGAAAAGCACATTTTTTTGCCCATTAAAATAATATCAAATTGATCAGAAATACAGTGTAGACATTGCTAATGTTGTAAATGACTATTGTAGCTGGAAATGGCTGATTTGATATGGAATATATACATAGGGCCCATTATCAGCAACCATCACTCCTGTGTTCCAGTGGCACGTTGTGTTAGCTAATCCAAGTTTATAATTTTAAAAGGCTAATTTATCATTAGAAAACCCTTTTGCAATTATGTTAGCACAGCTGAAAACTGTGGTTCTGATTAAAGCGGCAATAAAACTGGCCTCCTTTAGACAACTTGATTATCTGGAACATCAGCATTTGTGGGTTCGATTACAGGGCCAAAATGGACAGAAACAAAGACCTTTCTTCTGAAACTCGTCAGTCTATTCTTGTCCTGAGAAATGAAGGCTATTCCATGTGAGAAATTGCCAAGAAACTGAAGATCTAATACAATGCTGTGTCCTACTCCCTTCACAGAATTGAGCAACGAGAATAGAAAGAGGAGTGGTAGGCCCCGGTGCACAACTGAGCAAGAGGACAAGTATATTAGAGTGTCTAGTTTGAGAAACAGACACCTCAAAAAACCTCAACTGGCAGCTTCATTAAATAGTGCCCACAAAACACCAGTCTCAACGTCAACAGTGAAGAGGAGACTCCACGATATTGGCCTTCTAACTACAATAGTCATTTACAACATTAACAATGTCTAAACTGTTTTTCTGATCAATTTGATGTTATTTTAATGGAAAAAATATATTTTTCTTTCAAAAACAAAGACATTTAAGTGACCCCAAATTTTTGAATGGTAGTGTACATACAGTACCAGTCAACAGTTTGGACACACTTACTCATTTAACTTTATTTTGTACATTTTTGTACATTGTAGAATAATACTGAAGACATCAAAACTATGAAATAACAAATATGGAATCATGTAGTAACCAAAAAAGTGTTAAACAAATCCAAATATATTTTGTATTTGAGATTCTTCAAATAGCCACATTTTGCCTTGATGACAGCTTTGCACACCATTGGAATTCTCTCAACCAGCTTCACCTGGAATTATTTTCCATCAGTCTTGAAGGAGTTCCCAAATATGCTCAGCATGGCATTCTCTCAACCAGCTTCATGAGGTAGTTTCCTGGAATGCATTTCTATTAACAGGTGTGCCTTGTTAAAGGTTCAATAGTGGAATTTCTTTCCTTCTAATTGCAATCAGTTGTTGTGACAAGGTAGGGGTGGTATAAAGAAGATAGCTATATTTGGTAAAAGTCCAAGTTCATATTATGGCAGGAACAGCTCAAATAAGCAAAGAGAAATGACTGTCCATCATGACTTTAAGACTTGAAGATCAATCAATGTGTAACATTTCAAGAACTTTGAAAGTTTCTTCAAGTGCAATCGCAAAAATCATTAAGCGTTATGATGAAACTGGCTCTGATGAGGACCACCACAGGAACGGAAAACCCAAGGTTACCTTTGCTGCTGAGGATAAGTTCATTAGAGTTACCAGCCTCAGAAATTTCAGCCCAAATAAATGTTTCAAAGAGTTCAAGTAACAGACCCATGTCAACATCAACTGTTCAGAGGAGACTGAGTGAATCAGGCCTTCATGATCAAATTGCTGCAAAGAAACCACTACTAAAGGACACCAATAATAAGAAGAGACTTACTTGGGCCAAGAAACATGAGCAATGGACATTAGACCAGTGTTAATCTGTCCTTTGGTCCGATGAGTCCAAATTCGAGACTATTGGTTCCAACCGCCGTGTCTTTGTGAGATGCAGAAGAGGTGAACAGAAGAGCTCCTCGTGTGGTTCCCACCGTGAAGCGTGGAGGAGGAGGTGTGATGGTGTGGGGGTGATTTTCTGATGACCCTGTAGGTGTTTTATTTAGAATTCAAGGCACACTTAACAGGCATGGTTACCACAGCCTTCTGCAACGATATGACATCCCATCTGCTTTGCACTTAGTGAGACTATCATTTGTTTTTCAACAGGACAGTGAAACAAACACCTCCAGGCTGTGTAAGGGCTATTTGACCAAGAAGTAGAGTTAAGGAGTGCTGCTTCAGCTGACCTAGCCTCCACAATCACCCAACCTCAACCCAATTGAGATGGTTTGGGATAAGGTGGAAAGCAGAGTGTAGGAAAAGCTGACATGAGTAAGACCTTTAAACCGGTCAACATGCACAAGACCAGACGGATTACCAGGACGTGTACTCTGAGCATGCGCTGACCAACTGGCAAGTGTCTTCACCGACATTTTCAACCTCTCCCTGTCTGAGTCTGTAAAACCAACATGTTTCTAGCAGACCACCATAGTCCCTGTGCCCAAGAATAGGTAACCTGCCAAAATGACTAACTTTGAAAGGCTGGTCATGGCTCACATCAACACCATTATCCCAGAAACTCTAGACCCACTCCAATTTGCATGCCGCTCCAACAGATCCACAGAAGATGCCATCTCTATTGCACTCCACACCCGGACAAAAGGACCACCTATTTGAGAATGCTATTCATTGACTACAGCTCAGATTTCAACACCATAGTGCCCTCAAAGCTCATCACTAAGCTAAGGACCTTGGGACTAAACACCTCCCTTTGCAACTGGATCCTGGACTTCCTGATGGGCCGCTCCCAGGTGGTAAGGGTAGGTAACAACACATCTGCCACGCTGATCTTCAACACGGGGGCCACTCAGGGTTGCATATTCAGTCCCCTCCTGTACTCCCTTTTCACTCATGACTGCATAGCCAGGCACGACTCCAACACCATCATCAAGTTTGCCGATGACACAACAGTGGTAGGCCTGATCACCAACAACAACGAGACAGCCTGAGGGGGAGGTCAGAGACCTGGGCTTCAAGCTTCAGGTTCCGTGGTATCCACATCACCAACAAACTAACATGGTCTAAGCATACCAAGACAGTCATGAAGAAGGCACAACAAAACCTATTCCTCTAAGGAGACAGAAAATATTTGGCATGGGTCCTCATAAAGGTTCTACAGCTGCACCATCGAGAGCAACCTGACTGGTTGCATCACTGCCTGGTATGGCAACTGCTCAGCCTCCGACCGCAAGGCACTACAGAGGTTAATGCGTACGGCCCAGTACATCACTGGGGCCAAGATTCCTGCCACCCAGGAACTCTGTACCAGGCAGTGTCAGAGGAAGTCCTTAACAATTGTCAAAGACTCCAGCCACCCTAGTCATAGACTGTTCTCTCTGCTACCACACAGGCAAGCGACTTACAGAAAACAGTTGACCTCTGTCATTGCCAACAAATGGTATATAACAAAGTATTGAGATAAACTTTTGTTATTGACCAAATACTTATTTTCCACCATAATTTGCAAATAAATTCATAAAAAAATTCTACAATGTGATTTTCTGGATTTTTTTTCTTAATTTTGTCCGTCATAGTTAAAGTCACAGGTAAAGTGTACCTATGATGAAAATTGCAGGCCTCTCTCATCTTTTTAAGTGGGAGAACTTGCACAATTGGTGGCTGACTAAATACTTTTTTGCCCCACTGTAGGCATATCATTGTTTTGTTTTTTTGTCATTCAGAGGCTGACTTTGTAAGGGATGCAATCTAATTATGTCACCATCAATTGATTAAGCTATTCACTTTCTGTACAATAGAAGATGTTTAAACTCATTAAGGGAAACACTTGTGACCTTCTCTCTTTGGGTTAAGTCATGGAAGAAAAAAGCCAGCAGTAACAGCTTAAATGATTCTGCTTCTGTAGGCCCAAACAGACTGGGCTGGAAAGGTAGGCCTATCTTTTGAAAGTACCATGTTCAGATTCCTAACAGTGTCGTTGACACACTGATTTGGAATTGGAGTTGATGATATGATGAACACATAGGCATATTCCATCTGTCCATTCTTAGCCTGTAATTTGTGTGGAATTAAGAACAGATTCCACTTGTATTGAAAATGACATAGAATTGTATTTACAGTAGATGGCGAAAGTATTCACCCCCCTGGCATTTTCCCTATTTTGTTGTCTTACAACCTGGAATTAAAATAGATTTTTTGGGGGGGTTGTATCATTTGATTTACACAACATGCCTACCACTTTGAAGATGCAACATTTTTTCTGTGAAGCAAACAAGAAATAACAAAAAAACTGAAAACTTGAGTGTGCATACCTATTCACCCCCCCAAAGTCAATACTTTGTAGAGCCACCTTTTTCAGCAATTACAATTGTAAGTCTCTTGAGGTATGTCACTATCAGCTTGGCACATCTAGACACTGGGATTTTTTCCCCAAAAAACTGCTCCAGCTCCTTCAAGTCGGATTGGTGCCACTGGTGAAAAGCAATCTTTAAGTCATATCACAGATTCTCAATTGGATTGAGGTCTGGGCTTTGACTAGGCCATTCCAAGACATTTAAATCTTTCTCCTTAAACCACTCAAGTGTTGCTTTCGCAGTAGGCTTAGGGTCATGGTCCTGCTGGAAGGTGAACCTCCGTCCCAGTCTCATATCTCTGGAAGACTGAAACAGGTTTCCCTCGAGAATTTCCCTATGTTTAGCACCATCCATCATTCCTTCAATTCTGACCAGTTTCCCAGTCCCTGCTGATGAAAAACATCCCCACAGCATGATGCTGCCACCAATATGCTTACATGTGGGGATGGTTTTCTTGGGGTGATGAGAGGTGTTGGGTTTGTGCCAGACATAGCATTTTCCTTGATGGCCAACAGTCTCATCTGACCAGAGTACCTTCTTCATACGTTTGGGGGGTCTCCCACATGCCTTTTGGTGAACACCAAACATGTTTGCTTATTTTTTTCTTTAAGCAATGGCTTTTCTTCTGGCCACTCTTCCGTAAAGCCAAGTTCTGTAGAGTACACGGCTAAAAATGGTCCTATGCACAGATACTCCAATCTCAGCTTTGCAGCTCCTTCAGGGTAATCTTTGGTCTCTTTGTTGCCTCTGATTAATGCCCTCCTTGCCTGGTCCATTAGTTTTGGTGGGCGGCCCTCTCTTGGCAGGATTGTTGTGGTTACATATTATATTATTTTTTTATTAATGGATTTAATGGTGCTCTGTGGGATCTTGAAAGTTTCTGATAGTTTTTTATAACCCAACACTGATCTGTACTTCTCCACAACTCTGACCTGTTTGGAGAGCTCCTTGGTCTTCACGGTGCCACCTGCTTGGTGGTGCGCCTTGCTTAGTGGTGATGCAGACTCGGGGAACTTTCGGAACAGGTGTATATATTCTGAGATCATGTGACACTTAGATTACACTCAGGTGGACTTTATTTAACTAATTATGTGATTTCTGAAGGTAATTGGCTGCACCAGATCTTATTTAGGGTCTTCATAGCAAAGGGGCTGAATACATATGTATGCACCAATTCTACGTTTTTTGAATTTTTTGAAACAAGTATATATTATTTTATTTCACTTCTCCAATTTGGATTATTTAGTGTACAGTCGTGGCCAAAAGTTGTGAGAATGACACAAACATGAATTTTTACAAAGTCTGCTGCCTCAGTTTGTATGATGGCAATTTGCATATACTCCAGAATGTTATGAAGAGAGATCAGATGAATTGCAATTTATTTCAATATCCCTCTTTGCCATGCAAATAAACAGAATCCCCCCAAAAAAATTCCACTGCATTTCAGCCCTGCCACAAAAGGACCTGCTGACATTATGTCAGTGATTCTCTTGTTAGCACAGGTGTGATGTTGACGAGGACAAGGCTGGAGATCACTCTGTCATGCTGATTGAGTTCGAATAACAGACTGGAAGCTTCAAAAGGAGGGTTGTGCTTGGAATCATTGTTCTTCTTCTGTCAATCATGGTTGCCTGCAAGGAAACATGTGCCGTCATCGTTGCTTTGCACAAGAAGGGCTTCACAGGCAAGGATATTGCTGCCAGTAAGATTGCACCTAAATAAACCATTTATCAGATCATCAAGAACTTCAAGGAGAGCGGTTCAATTGTTGTGAAGAAGGCTTCAGGGCGCCCAAGAAAGTCCAGCAAGCGCCAGGACCGTCTCCTAAAGTTGATTCAGTTGCGGGATTGGGGCATCACCAGTACAGAGCTTGCTCATGAATGGCAGCAGGCAGGTGTGAGTGCATCTCCATGCACAGTGAGGCGAAGGCTTTTGGAGGATGGCCCGGTGTCAAGAAGGGCAGCAAAGAAGCCACTTCTCTCCAGGAAAAACATCAGGAACAGACTGATATTCTGCAAAAGCTACGGGATTGGACTGCTGAGGACTGGGGTAAAGCCATATTCTCTGATGAATCCCTTTTCCCGATTGTTTGGGGCATCCGGAATGAAGCTTGTCCGGAGAAGACAAGGTGAGCGCTACCCTCAGTCCTGTGTCATGCCAACAGTAAAGCATCCTGACACCATTCGTGTGTGGGTTTGCTTCTCAGCCAAGGGAGTGGGCTCACTCAATTTTGCCTAAGAACACAGCCATGAATAAAGAATGGTACCAACACATCCTCCGAATGGCAACTTCTCCCAACCATCCAGGAACAGTTTGGTGACTGAACATTGCCTTTTCCAGTATGATGGAGCACCTTGCCATAAGGAAAAAGTGATAACTAAGTGGCTTGGGGAACAAAACATCGACATTTTGGGTCCATGGCCAGGAAATTCCCCAGACCTTAATCCCATTGAGAACTTGTGGTCAATCCTCAAGAGGCTGGTGGACAAACAAAAACCCACAAATTCTGACAATTTCCAAGCATTGATTATGCAAGAATGGGCTGCCATCAGTCAGTCAGGATGTGGCCCAGAAGTTAATTGACAGCATGCCAGGGCGGATTGCAGAGGTCTTGAAAAAGAAGGGTAAACACTGCAAATATTGTCTCTTTGTATCAACTTCATGTAATTGTCAATATGACACTTATGAAATGCTTGTAATTATTCTTCAGTATTCCATAGAAACATCTGACAAAAATATCTAAAGACACTGAAGCTGCAACTTTGTGGAAATTAATATTTGTGTCATTCTCAAAACTTTTTGCCACGACTGTATGTCCATAAATCTATTTAAATTACAGGTTGTAATGCAACAAAATAGGAAAAATGCCGAGGGGATGAATACTTTTGCAAGGCACTGTAATCTTTATAAAAGTACATTTTTTCTTAGATCTGCAAATACGATGACAGATTCACGCAATGCTTTTACTATATAGGTGATCTTTCCACCCCTACTCTGGTCCACGGTGGTATGCAAACCCACAACCTCCTGAGCATGATCAATATTCCGGCGTTGCCATGTAATGCTTATGGGACGAAGAAGAGTTTCTAAAAGTAAATATCTAAGGCTCTGGTCCGTCCAACAAGTGAGTGTAAATGCTGACAATGTCTCTGCTATCCACGTTGTTTGAATTATTATTTTGGGTATAGGGGAGAGTCATTTGTGTTTTTTGTTCAAGCGTTCAGTGAAGGTTTAGTTCAAATACATTTTGCTGAAGGGCCATCCACTTTAATTTCAGAGAGGTCTGATTTTCTCCATGTAACCCTTATTTTAAGTTAACATTCACTCCCTAACACAACAAAATGTGGAAGAGGTGAAGGGGTGTGAAAACTGTATATATTTCTGCCGAGACGCACTTTTAAAAGGGATAGTGCGAGATTGTGGCAATAGTGCGATATTTCTATTTACCCAGATGACTCTGGTTGTGTTACAACATAAACCAAATAATAAAGTACATTTCCTTGAAGAACAGTGCATATGCAAATAATGATGATTTGTGCTTTATGGGGGCTGGTTGGGATGTATGGAAAGGGGGGAAACAACATGGTAACTACTAAAGGTAATTACTAGCTAATTACCTGGTAAATACGTAGTTATTACCATCTTATTACCCAGTTATTACCGAAGTGGTACAAGGATTATATACTCCTCTCCCTCAGAAGCCACTTGTGAATTTGATAGCTTTAACACAATTCCACTGCTATATAGATGTTGGCTAAAGCGGATCTGATTGAATAGAGTCAATGGTTTGGAATAATTATTGCTCTATCCACCTACAGAATAGCTGTGAAACCATGGCAGTTTTTTAATCGTGGGGGATCTAAAGAGTGTGATGTAGACTTCATCAGTACTCTGTAGCACTCAGCATCAGGCCACTGCAAATTAGATGTGTGGGTGGGAGGGGGGCAATTAGACTGTATAGCAGGACTACTCAGCGCCGGTCCCAGAGGACTGCTGTCTCCAGATTTTGGTTCCAGTCCGTTATTCAGCCAACCACACTGATTTAGCCCTCTTTTCTCAGCTCTGACATTATTAATGATTTGAGAGGGGCTGAAGTGTCGGTCAATGGCCACTTGTACTTGATTTGGCTGGACAGTGAAATTCAGCTTTGTTGGAGGTACTCTTCATACCTGAGCACCTAAAATCTAGGTAGACAAATGTTGCATACATTTCTCTGTGAAATAACAACGTGCACAGTGTCAGTGTCTCTGGTGACAGTGGCCCAAAAGTCACTGCTCAAATCAGACAATACAGAGCATCCTACAGTTCCATCATAAACTGCCATTTATTAGTATCAAACCACTGCTACAAAAATTACATCAAACATGATGAAAATTAACTTGCATACGTGCTATACACAATGTAAGCTTTAAAGTAATTAAAGTACATGATTTTTTTTGTTGTTGACAAATATCAATATATATCAATGCCACTTAAAGCCATATATGTCATTCCAGTGATCTAGAGCCTATAAATATACAACTATATCCCTGGTGGCTAAAGGACCTTCATACACATTTGAGTAAAGATAACCATTTCAAAATTCTCATCACAAAATTTCCTAAATGATGATTTGAGGATGAAATAAATTGCCACATTTTTTAATCTACACAAATATTTTTTGTTATGGTGTAACCATCTACTCCACATAATCATCAACATTGTTGTAAAAAAAAAGGATATCATGAAATAAACATATGTACAGAGAGAAAGATATATAAGACAAGGAAATGCTGCACCTCATATTTCGAAGACCCCAGTATCAGAGATTATTGGGAAATAGATTTGCTAATTGGAAATTCGTGACAGGCACACAAAAAAGTCAATATTTTAGTGTACAGTGCATGATTTTCAATCACAGATAAATATGGTGGGTTACTTAAGACAGATAAAATAGGAAGGAGGTTGGTCGGTGTATAACGCGAATGTCTAGCAACCCAAAGGTTGCGTGTTTGAATTTCGTCCCGACAACTTTTGCATTTTAGCTACTTTGCAACTACTTAGCATGTTAGCTAACCCTTCCCCTTCCCCTAACCTTTAACCTAATTCCCAATCTTAACCCTAACCTTAACCCTTAACTACTTATCTAGCATGTTACCTAACCTCTAACCCTAGCCCCTAACTCTAACCTTAACTCCTAAGCCTAACCTTAACCCCTAGCCTAGCTAACATTAGCCACCTAGCTAGTCAAGCTAACGTTAGCCACAACAAATTGGAATTCATATAATGTACACAAATGCGTTATGAAGAAGATCGTGAAATACACATTAAATGTGTTGTGATGAAAATCTTGTAATACAAACAAAAAAGTGTATTCTTCGTGTGCATGTCACGAATTTCGAATAAATAATGATAGCGTGTTGATTTTGAAAGGTTGCCTGGGTGAAAAAGCAAATTGTTGTCTACTCTGTGCTTCATTCCATAGAAACTAATGGTTCAGTGAAATGTCATAAATGGTTCCCTCTTACACTCAACATCATGTGGTTGTTGGTTATGATTAAATCAATGATTTAAAGATCATCATGGCAAGAACTCAGGAATTGCCAAGTCATTCAGTATGAAACAATAACATGTGTCATCAGAGGCACAATAACAAAAAACGAATTGGATTTTACTGTATTTAGTTTCATAGTGATATTTTTTATACAACACCCTGCTTGGTCCTTTTTGAAACTGACAATTGCTCTCAAAGTTTACATAAAAACATTTCTAACTGTGCGATTCAGTCATCAACTGCACATGGAGACTATCTATGATTAGATAGCTTGCTTTAAAATGTAGCATTATCGGAGTCTCTGCATCAGTGCCTTGCTAACTTATTTTCCAGCTCAGTGAAAGTATTGAGGGAGAGATTGACAAATACTTCATAGTATGCCTTTTAAAGCTACACGTTCCACTTTTTAGCAGCTATTGTACTGTCGAAAAGGATACTATCAACAGCGAGATACATTCATGCCACTCACAAATAAAAATGGACAATTTCAAAAGTTCAAGACAGATGCTGCAAACCCGATATATATATTTTTTACATTACTATTTTCCACCACACAATGCTGTATGAAGACTCGCCTGAAGATCAGTTATCAAAAATGTAGAAGGGGTCTGTGGCTTGGGTTGACAGGGGCGAGGAGAGCTCTTGCCTGCTGTGCTACAAGCGTATTCACTGAGCTGAATGTGAGTACTTTAAAAACAGAGGTTTTTACTCAGTATGCTGCTCAGGGAGTGGACACAGAGGGCCCGGGCAGGCAGCACCTCCAGCGTTTGACAAAATCGCCCAGTAAAAATTGACAAAGGCACAGGAAGGATTTTATTAACCGCAGGGTCAGAGGAATCGCCTCTCTCAGAACGGCTCTGGCCATTCTCCATTCACTCAGCCAACAGATTCCTTTGTGAAGAGCCAGGCAAAAGCAAGAGAGAAAGAGGCCGGACAGCATCCTAATCATCTCGATAAACAACAGCATATCCTCTCATACTGCCAATCCAGCAATAGCAAGTTGTTCGAGGACAAGAAATAAACTGTTTTCAATACTCAAAGCCTGAGTAACAGTCACCAATGTAAATTCTCAAATTTTGACATAGCATAAACAGGTTTAAAATAACTCTTCCACGTCATTTAGTCTAAGTATGATTGTATACCCGGCGCCAGTGTGCTAGGTTAGCATAAAAGCTTTGCCTCCCTGAACTTGCCTCTGACTGGGCTTGAACCAGCGTCCTCTACCTCGCAACACACGTGACCGCCCGCATGACAAAATATAAACTGTTCTAGCTATACAGAAGATGCGCCATCGGGGACATTTTAAGCTAGCTGTGGAGTGAGGTTATGGTATGTTCTTAACTCCGTTACACATGTTTTACAAGACAATAGTAGACTTACAAACGATGCTGTTTTAATTACTGTTTAATTACTGTTGATTACTGTGTGTTGATGAGATAACAATCGGGAGTGGCCACGCACTTCGGTTTTGGCACTGTGATTCAATGGACATTATTCTACTTTTGGGGTCTGAAAACTTCACTAATTGTAGAGAGAGTCTGATAAATGACTAACACGTCAAATGCGTTTCTATCCATTGGCAGCTGGTATGACGAGTTTTGTCTGCTTGAAAGGCAATAGCTCAGATGCACAATAAAATGACCCCAGGAATTGAAAGAACATCGCTCAGAGATGCACACCAACGATATAACATAAAAAATCGTATCTTTCCTGAGGTCTGAGTATTGTGGAGTAATTTTTTAATTAGACAAGTCCGTTAAGAGCAAATTCTTATTTTACAATGGCCTACCCCGGCCAAACCCACCCCTTACCCGGACGATGCTGGGCCAATTGTGCGCCGCCCTATGGGACTCCTGATCACGGCCAGGATCGAACAAGGGTCTGTAGTGACACCACTAGCACAGAGATGCAGTGGCTTAGACCGCTGCGCCACTCGGAAGCCATGCAGGGATAATCAGTAATCAATAAAAACATACTTAAATAAGGATTGCCCATGCTCTCATTGACTTCCTATAACGATGTGGCTTGATTTTTGCTGAGGATGCTTTAGACTAACTGAGTGTTGTTTTACTGAATTTAGCTTGGAATGTAACTATTACACTATCTACAAGAAATAAACTGTTTTCACAGCATACTGCAATGAAACACTGTATGAAGCCTGATCATTTATTTTTATTTTTTACATTTTACCACATAAACCCAATACAAGCAAATAGTTGCAGACAAAATGGGGGAAATGATCCACATCTGATCAAATGAGCTTAACCTGCATGTAGCACATTGCTTGGATTATTGAAAAGCTTAATATGACTGGTGATATTTAAGCGATAACATACAGCAAATTCAAGATATGGAATGATTAAGCAATCATGAATCTTTTGATATTGTTGAAATACTTACACCCTGTAAATTACCCTTCTCCAAGGGCCTTATCTAGAGGTGCAATAATTGTTTTATAAATGAGGCTAGGATATGGTATTTAACGTATTATTTAAATACTTTAAAGGCACATTCAGTACATTACTTGTTCCCCTTGTGGACTAATTTGACAGCTGTTGTTTCATTATTCAAAACAATGCCTTCTATTCTGTATTCAAAGCGTTGAACATTTAAATTGAGGGATTATCACAATATCAGGTGAGTTGAAGAGCACTCTTTGAAGTCGTCCCCAATACTGCAGTGGTAAAACTCAAGGGAAAAGTCAGAGCTTGGCCTGGTCGTAATTGCATGAATACTTAAATATCCTCTTATCTGAAATGTGAAAGCTGAATGATTTTCTGTTAACAGCTAGCACAGAGACAGGTCACCTTATTCACAGGGGGATAACCTCTGCAGATGTGTGCCAGGGCCTCATTTCTGACAAAGTGAAGCCTAATAAACACAACCTTGGTTTTCAAATGTACTCTGATTTGGATTATCCTCTGTTGAAATTACAACTGTTGTTGTGACCCACCTCTTAAAGTTAGAGTGGAAAAGTCATGTTAATTTATCGCTTTGTCAAAAAAGAAACCCAGTTCCTTCCTGTCCAATAAGAAACACTCAATTTAGTTATCCATTGCAAAACATTTTAAAGCATTTTTTTCTGTTGTGTGCCCTAATGAACATGACCCAGATATGTTAGTCTAATTTAAACAGCACAAGCTTTTTACCCAAATGCATACTGGATTGGTATAGTGGACTGTGGCACAGTGGTGTCCGCATCAAACACTGTCTATGAAACATCTCAATAGATGGAGGGGGGAGGGCTCATTATTATTTTTTTGTTTACCTGTGCTACAGACAGCTATATCGGTCCGCTAATACAGCACTACTTTTGTGAAGAAAAAAAAATGTGTGTGTTCACACGTGGCAAGTGTTTGCACATTCACTCAAAATATGCACCCAGGTGGGTCCCAGGACCGAGTTTGGCAAAACCCTGTTCTAGGTAACTTGAAACAGTCTAACCAGGTCTTGTAACTTCAAATAGCCTAGGCTAGCTATTGCTAGCCAACTTCATTCACCAATTAGCCTCAGCTGGCTGGTGTGGGACTCTGGCAGAGTTGGTTTGACTTTGGATAGCCTATCTTTGGGGCTAGTTAGGATCTGTCAAAAAATTACACAATGTAAATGGGACAATATTTTTATGTTGGACACCTTTAAGTCTCATTAAATGCTTTCAATATTTGTATATTAATTTCTACAATTTATTGTTGGTTTGAGGTTAAGTTATTGAAATTCGGAGCTATTGAAATGCCCTATAGGGATATCGAAGTCAAACCAAATTGACCATGGGCATTAAGATCGGTCCGTGTGCAGCTACACTCTGAATTGATGATTACTTGAGTGCTTCCAGCTGTGGGCAGGATTGAAATGAACCCAACCCAAGGAAAACCGTTACGGTACCCTTCATTCAGTTACATACTTTTTTCCCCCCTATCATCTCGCAAATCTGGGTTTTGGACAAGACTGACTTTATGACCAAAATTATCCTATTTACTCAAATCGATACCGCATAGGCTGTTTTTAAAAGGAGAAGTTCGTTTTTAGGGGCAGTTGCTCTTTAACTCAAATGTGTAATTTTAAGTCTGTTAACATCAGGAAACATCAGGAAATTGCAAATAATAGTGACTATATAAATGGTCTTGGTTAATGCCAAATTGTATAATCAAAAATAATGAACACACAGTACATTTTACATGAAGAAATAATTCCATGTTCTGAGCTGCTTAGACAGGCAACCAACACACTCCATGCTGTCACCAATGTGCCACTCTTACTAAGACTTGAAAATAGCAACACAGTATTGTCACATAAATACTCAAGTTAGATTCAAACAAAACACAAATGGATGTAGCCTGGTGAGTTTTAGTATGCAATGCTCTTTTTTTGTCATAGAGCTGAAACATTCTTAAAACTGGTTTTACCCATAAAAGTATTGATTATTTGTAAACTGGCCACCTTAAAACACAGGTTAATTTTGACATGCAGCACAATCATACTCTCTGCACATCATCAAACAAGTGTGTGAAAACTAAACTACACACCGGCTCTACCAATAAGATCAAAAGGAATCCTATTTTCTCCAAATATACACACAATTTACTCATTTCTATAATACTGTTATATTGGTTCACACCACCTCAGTTTCAAAAATTAGATAATTAGATTGCAAACATCTCTTTTTTAATCTATTGTTTTGACAAGAATCAACAACAGTGATGGCATCTAAATGAATTGACAACATTATAAACTATGCCATACTGTGCTTCATTGAAATAATTTCACATATCCAGATTCACGTTTTAAATCGTTTTTTTGTTGTTGTTTTTTTTACAGTGTTTTCACAAAGGAAGATAATAAATATATTTCTGACCCATTTTGCATCATACTTACATTTAAACAAGATTATATGGTGCAGTATTTTCATATACCACAAAACAGGCTGAAAACAATTCCAGTAAAAACAAAATAATAAAAACAGAAAATTAATCAAACAAAAATGTCTTCACTATATATTTTAAAAACAAAACACTACACAATCAAAAATAACAGCAAGTACAGTATTTGTGCTTTCAGATTTATATCTCGATGGCTATGTTGTCTCCGGTTTTATAGTACACGTTTTGTTCATTAGACCAATCTGTGTTTTAAGAAGTTGGCAGACATAGTTCCCTTGTCCTGTGGAAGATATGATTCATAAAACTCAAACTGAAACACATCATAATGCATAAATCCTCTTTATCCTCCATTTACCAATCCCATTTTGGTTATTTAAATATTTGATCTTAAATTAGAAGACTAATGTTATTTGTCAATTTCGGGATGGAAAGTATTTCCATTTGTCTAGATCCATAGTTAATCAGTGTTAAATGTTGTCTTAAACGTTACTATATTGGAAGATCTTTACTAATACCTAAGTATCCCTTCATCAGAGGTCTTCCTCTTCATGTTCAGGACCTCTGTAAACTTGTAAACGCATCTCTCTCAAACCATAGAAATACAAATGAAAAACTGTAAACTTATACTGTATTGTCCTCAGAGAGGAAAACTGTCTTCCCTTCAGTATTGAAAATGAGTGAGCTGTTTTCTGATGAAATGGTAATTATGTAAATTATATTACCCCCCCAGACTACAGTATGTTACCAGTACTAACGTAAACACTTGCTACTCTGGTCACTGCCTGGTCAAATATGAGTGTCAAGTTATATCATACATTTAGGGCCGCTGCCTGAAAAGAAAGAGTACTATTCCAATAGTCAAAAGAGGAAAAATTATTTGGGACAGAGAACATGTTATGGGGGTGTGATGAAAGGCTCTGCAGTCAAATAGAATATGGCCAAGATCAAATATGTCTGAAATGTTCCCTTTCCAATGTCTATTGTGCAGCATTTCAGCTATTGTATTATTATAATAGCACATCTCAAAATATGTCATCATTCTACCATGCTCTAACCTTAATTTGTAATGAATGGTATCTAAAATGATGCTTTCCTTTTTTAACCCTGTATACTTTCAATACTGGCCACAACATTGGTATGGAAATGATGCATTGATGTATTGAGGGACACACAATGGCATCTTTTGAGCCATTTACAAAAACTGAGATGAAAATGTCAATTGCCGCATCACCACCTCCTGGTGAGAGAATAATAAAATAACTCATTTCGGAGCTTTCATGGTCTTTGAAAGGGGACAATGAGCACTGATTCACAAAGTGGACAATCAAAATAAAAAAACTAACGATTTTTAAGTATTTACATGATGAGAAATTCAACAGAAATAAAACGATCATCCCCACATAAGTAATGCTGATTATATCCCACACTGCTTTCAACAAACTGTACCAGATTTGATCCAGACATGAGCATTGTCAAAGGATTCATAAATGCTTGAAGGGCTCTTTACAGTCATTGTGTATGGCTGCCCTTCCACTAGTACACACTGATGAAGGAGGAGAGAGCCAGGATCAGGTACCGACAGGCCAGCAGGACTTCCGCTCTTCCTGTACTCCCATACGGCGCAGTGTTTGGCGCTGCGGGCAGGAAACAAGAGACACACTGATTAGCATGATTGCACTTTCACCACACCACACCTCTTTTTTGTTCAGTCATTTGTTTCAGTCGTTAGCAAACCACCAATAACTGCTAACGTTTACCTAAGCTCTTATGAAGAGTGTGAGTTAGATGACAAACAAATCCATTCTGTTCCAAGAAACAATGTTCTTGCTGTGTTAAGACACTCTTAAAACCCTGCATTTTGACATCTCAATTCACGTTTAAACCATATTCCTTCCCTCTATTGAGTCCTTTTATATATGTGGAAACATACATGTGACTCTCATATTGACACAGTAGGTAAAAGAGGTAACAGGGAACGAGGAGAGGAGGAAAAGAAGCAACTAATTCTACTTGAATGTGGCGTTTGAATGTGCTAGTCAGACACAGCTGTGCTCTCTGCTTTCTAAGGAAATTATGCTCCTGACCAGTGGAAAGAACCCAAAATAGCCAGACTACAGTATGTTACCAGTACAAACGTAAACACTTGCTACTCTGTTCACTGCCTGGTCAAATACGAGTGTCAAGTATATATCACACATTTAGGACCCCTGCCTGAAAAGAAAGATGACTAATCCAATAGTCAAAAGAGGAAAAATACTTTGGGACAGACACATTTTATGAGGGTGTGATGAAGGGCTCTGCATTTAAATAGAATATGGCCAAGATCAAATACACTCTTAAAAGGCTGCTTTTTGACATCTCAATTAATGTTTCAACCATATTCCTCCCCTCTATTGAGTTCTTTCATGTATGCGGAAACAGACGTGTGACTGATATTGACACCGTAGTTAAAATAGGCAACAAGGGAAGAAGGAGAGGAGGGAAGGAAGCAACAAATGCTACATGAATGTGGTATTTGAATGTGTTAATCAGTCGCATCTGTGCCATCTGCTGTTTCCAAGGAAATTCTGATCCTGACCAGTGGACAGTAGTACAGTGATGCTTCATGAGCAAACACATCTCTCTGGTCTCTGGAGAGATGCTTCAGAGCAGGAGGGAATGGAAAGGCTTTCATTTTGAGGGAGGGGGAGGATCACACACAGACACACACACACGTGCTACCCGGCAGGCTCAGCTCTACCTTGGGAAATCATGTGGAGCACAGCCCATCACAGTAGGGTGCCTCTATTTACACACCTATGTAATTAGTTCAGAATGTAATTCCTCCGATGTGGACTTTGGTTTGCATATACATACTGCACTGGTGTATACGCAAGCAGTTACTTACTCTCTTACATACACACAAGCAAACACACATTGCAACAACTTCCACAAATGTCTTCAGATTTGTCCACACACATCTGTATTTTATATGTTGAGGATCAATATCATGTTGAGCTGTTGTCAATTTATTTTGTGTTTGAATTGAATAAGATCCTGTAATGGATTATATATCTTTGTGTCATGTGGTGAGTTGCTTAATGACAGGAAAGTGTAGTAGATATTTCAATTGTTTGGTGTTCACATTGGTCACTTGGTGGTGACAGTTATTTTTGTGAATTTCAGAAATTTGACAGCAAATGTGAAAAGCTACACATCCCATTTCAGCCTGCTATCTTTCCTGAATTTTGCTCTGGTATTATGCTTGTTGTTTACCTATTACTGTGAAAACTGTACTCTCCAACAAATGGAAAGCAAAAAAAGAAAGGTTTGAATAGAGGAGAGAAAATTGTGCAAATTGTGATGGGGTTTGTAAGATGCATGAGCAGGCTGTGGACTGCAGCCTCTCTCTTTCTCGCTTTGCTCCCATCCATAGTGGAGGATAATGACACAGTTTTCCTGGGCTGCTAGAGCTGAGCTGGTTTCCATGGCAACAGCTCATGTCCTGCATGGCCCTATTGCCGGAGCTTGAGTGTGCATTGTGCAGCCATGCTAACAAAATAATTCGGGGGCCATATAAGCAGATCCTCTTCCCCTTCTCGGCTATAGGATTCCTTATCCGAGCTGTGGACATGGCATGGCATGGCTGCTGGGTCAAAAGCACAATCAGCGTAATCTCCTGTACAATTTTCTTTTTAGCCTCTTTTTTTAAGCACATGTGCATAATAACATCTATTCTGAGTGTTTCTTCTGGTCTATAGTCAAGTGTGCCAACAAACACCATACCTTTCTCTAGCAGAAGTAATTAAAGAGAGTCTATATTACCTGCTTCTAAGCAGCGCTTTATTTTGTGCTTGTTTAATATCCCCCTGCGCCTTTTCTAAACCGGGCATCCATTGTTTTGACTGTGTGGGTTGCAACTTGCCATTTTAATTAACTCCCCAACCAGGATCTGCCTCGAACACGATTCCTCTCAGCTTTTAACATGAAGGGAATGGGAGGGAGGGATGGAGAGGGGAGGGGGAAAGGGAGAGAGAGAGAGAGATAATTGTGCATGTACATCAGCAAAGCTACAATGAAGCACTAGAATCCAAGACAATATATCACACAGAAAACAAGGCGATGAATCAAGCCTGTTCAGAGAAAAGCGCGTTCTGAAAGGAAATAGGCTAGTGGCACGGCATCCACATTTTTTAGATACCCATACCTGAGGTAGAACAAAACACAACCATGATTTTTTTTCAATCTCTAATGTCTCCCATTAATGAAAAGGATGGTCGTGAAAAAAAAAAGTGTACTGCAAAAGTGGTTACATTTATAGCTATTGTGACCTATAAACTCAAAACATCCAGAATGATGCCAGGCTGGAGGGTGGTGGGCCACATAAGCTCATGTAACCCAATATTGCAAGCTCTGATTTGGTCAAAAATTAGGAATACAAATAGTCAATTGTCTGTCCTACATACACAAACCGAACAACATAAGGATATCTTAATGCCTCCTAGAAATATAGA
Source organism: Oncorhynchus nerka (assembly GCF_034236695.1). Classification (NCBI taxonomy): domain Eukaryota; kingdom Metazoa; phylum Chordata; class Actinopteri; order Salmoniformes; family Salmonidae; genus Oncorhynchus; species Oncorhynchus nerka. The sequence continues at coordinate 40,510,492 of NC_088408.1, forward strand.
CCTGTAAGCACAGAGATAAAATATGCGGACATATCAAAGTTTTGGCAGCGAGACAACTTTCTAAGTCAAAGTTGCTCTCATTTAGTGCTGTATGGTCCTGCCTGACAAGAATACATATAGTTACACGTCTTTTGATGTTGTGCTATTGTTATCGACTCTAAAAATCGAATCAAATTAAATTGTATTTGTCACATGCGGCGAATACATACAAAAATAAAGGAGAGCCGCACACTCTAGGAGCTCAGATGCAAAAATATGTATGTCCAAAGTTTCGAGAGACAAGCTGTTTTCATCAGGGTATAATGACAAACACTGCGGGATGACTCATTTATATAGTGTCAAAAGACACACAGGTGTCTGTAATCATGGCCGGGTGTGGGCTGATATCATTGGTTAATTCTCATATATTAAAATAGTATAAAAAAAACATAAATGGATAGTTTCCAATCATAGATACAATTTGGCTACATAAGCCTACAAACATTTACAATAGCAAAATCACAAGAATCACAAGATTATTCGGCTTCAGATCAAAGTCTACGTTGAGACCGAAGGGAGCGAGGGTCTTTAAATTAAAGATCCATTCAGCCTCTCATTTCAACAATAAATTGTTGAGGTCACCCCATCTCCTAGGGAGGGTGACATGTTCGAAATTACTTGTATAATGCACAAAGTAGATGTCCTAACAGACTTGCCAAAACTATAGTATGTTAACCAGAAATTTGTAAACTTCTGACGTCATCTGTATATACAGTTGAAGTCGGAAGTTTACATACACTTAGGTTGGAGTCATTAACTTGTTTTTCAACCACCTCACAAATTTCTTGTTAACAAACTATAGTTTTGGCAAGTCGGTTAGGATATCTACTTTGTGCATGACACAAGTAATTTTTCCAACAATTGTTTACAGACAGATTATTTCACTTATAATTCACTGAATCACAATTCCAGTGGGTCAGAAGTTTACATACACTAAATTGACTGTGCCTTTAAATAGTTTGGAAAATTCCAGAAAATGATGTCATGGCTTTAGAAGCTTCTGATAGGCTAATTTACATAATTTGAGTCAATTGGAGGTGTACCTGTAGATGTATTTCAAGGCCTACTCAGTGCCTATTTTCTTGACATTATGGGAAAATCAAAAGAAATCAGCCAGGACCTCGGAAAAAAAAACTCCACGAGTCTGGTTTATCCTTGGGAGCAATTTCCAAACGCCTGCAGTTACCACGTTCATCTGTATAAAACATAGTATGCAAGTATAAACACCATGGGACCAAACAGCCGTCATACCGCTCAGGAAGGAGACGCATTCTGTCTCCTAGAGATGAATGTACTTTGGTACGAAGAGTGCAAATCAATCCCAGAACAACAGCAAAGGACATTCTGAAGATGCTGGAGGAAACCGGTACAAAAGTATCTATATCCACAGTAAAAAGAGTCTTATATCGACATAACCTGAAAGGCCGCTCAGCAAGGAAGAAGCCACTGCTCCAAACCGCCATAAAACAGCCAGACGGTTTGCAACAGCCGTACTTTTTGGAGAAATGTCCTCTGGTATGATGAAACAAAAATAGAACTGTTTGGCCATAATGACCATCGTTATGTTTGGAGGAAAAACGCTTGCAAGCCGAAGAACACCATCCCAACCGTGAAGCATGGGAGTGGCAGCTTCATTTTGTGGGGGTGCTTTGCTGCAGGAGGGACTGGTGCACTTCACAAAATAGATGGCGTCATGAGGATGGAAAATTATGTGGATATATTGAAGCAACATCTCAAGACATCAGTCAGGAAGTTAAACCTCTACAGGATCGGTGTTCCCCCCGCAGGACGGTTGAGCTAACATTTTCCAGGACATAAACATATCTGATATTGGCAGAAAGCTTAAATTCTTGTTAATCTAACTGCACTGTCCAATTTACAGTAGCTATTACAGTGAAATAATACCATGCTATTGTTTGAGGAGAGTGCACAGTTATGAACTTGAAAATGTATAATAAACCAATTAGGCACATTTGGGCAGTCTTGATACACAATTTTGAACATAAATGCAATGGCTCATTGGATTAGTCTAAAACTTTGCACATACACTGCTGCCATCACCTCATTATTTAGAAAAAAGCTTTGATTCATTGCTAGTCCAATATGGCTGCCTGAATTCAACATAACCTTCCACTGGCTCACTGCATTTCTGATGGGCATAGGGATGTTCCGGTGCACTCTTTTGCTGTTTGGGTTGAGCTGGCACATAAAACAAAGTAATATTTTTTTCTCTTAAAAAAAAAAAAACATGTCCACTATCCTATCTTGGCTGTCTGCTCTGGAGTTGCCATATGGTGACTGTCAGGAGGAGTGGGCTGTGCCCAACTACACAAGCGGCAATGAGTACACACAACAAATTAGTTCATGTTTCAGATGCTTTTACTTTGGCTCTTAGCGTCTCTGGCATTCTAGTCCACAACCATTCAGGCAAGAGGGTGGTTAAAGATGGCGGCCACCTGTAGACTCTTGCGGCGGTGTGGCCTCACTGGCAGAGTCCGTAACTCTCCTTCTGATGAGTCTGTGGAAGGCGAGCGCGAATAATAGTGTAAGTGGGCGAGTAGGCACGCTGTGGCTGTCTTCCTAACTGCCTCACTTGAGTGAGGTCCAGGCTGCACTTTCGTGCTGGTCGGTTGATTAGGGAATGCTTGCATGTGTGCTGATTAGTAATTCTGCACAGGTGTGTTGGGTGAGCAGAACTGTGGGGCCGACTTCGGCTGGCCTGGTGCTGAAGATAGTGCAGCCTTCCACAGTGTTGAACTGGGTGCCGCTGTCCACTGTACTGCAGCCAGTGCCACTGTCTGCTCATCGTACCCTGGTTGAACATAATGAGGTGGGTGGCTCTGTCAATAGTGCTGCACTGGGAGTCCATCAGTCACACCTATACCTTCTCCAAGTCGTCTTCCCAGGTCCTGATGTGGCCGCAGGACAATGTCCATCAGCCTTTGATACAGTGGCTTGCGAAATAATTAATTTTCCCTATTTTGTTGCCTTACAACCTGGAATTAAAATCGATTTTGGGGGGGTTGTATCATTTGATTTACACAACATGCCTACCACTTTGAAGATGCAGAATATTTTTTATTGTGAAACAAACATTATTATTTAAAATAATTAAAATATGAGCGTGCATAACTATTCACCTCCCCAAAGTCAATACTTTGTGGAGCAACCTTCTGCTGCAATTACAGCTGCAAGTCTCTTGGGGTATGTATTGGCACATCTAGCCACTGGGATGTTTGAATTTAGCCTATTCTTGAAGGCAAAACTGCTCCAGCTCCTTCAAGTTGGATGGGTTCCGCTGGTGTACAGCCATATTTAAGTCATACCACAGATTCTCAATTGGACTTGAGGTCTGGGCTTTGACTAGGCCATTCCAAGAAATGTAAATGTTTCCCCTTAAACCACTTGAGTGTGGCTTTAGCAGTATGCTTAGGGTCCTTGCACAACTGGAAGGTGAACCTCCGTCCCAGTCTCAAATCTCTGGAAGACTGAAGCAGGTTACCCTCAGCAATTTCCCTGTATTTAGCGCCAGACATCATTCCTTCAATTCTGACCAGTTTCCTAGTCCCTGCCAATGATAAACAACATGGTTTTCTCGGGGTGATGAGAGGTGGTGGGTTTGCTCCAGATATAGCGTTTCCCTTGATGGCCAAAAAGCTACATTTTAGACTCATCTGACCAGAGTACTTTCTGACAAGGTAAAAATCTGTCATTCTGCCGCTGAACAAGGCAGTTAACCAACTGTTCCTAGGCCATCATTGAAAATAAGAATTTGTTCTTAGCTGACTTGCCTAGTTAAATAAGGGTAAAATAAAATACAAAAAATCCATATGTTTGGGAGTCTCCCACATGCCTTTTGGCGAAAACCAAATGTGATTGCTTATTTTTTTCTTTAACCTCTCTGGGATATTCGGGACGGTAGCGTCCCACCCCGCCAACAGCCAGTGAAAGAGCAGGGCGCCAAATTCAAAACAACAAAAATCTCATAATTAAAATTCCTCAAGCATACAAGTATTTCACATAATTTTAAAGATACAATTCTCGTTAATCCAGCCACAGTGTCTAATTTCAAAAAGGCTTTACAGTGTAAGCACCACAAACGATTATGTTAGGTCACCACCAAGTCACAGAAAAACACAGCCATTTTTCCAGCCAAAGAGAGGAGTCACAAAAAGCAGAAATATAGATGAAATGAAACACTAACCTTTGATGATCTTCATCAGATGACACTCATAGGACTTCATGTTACACAATACATGTATGCTTTGTTCGATAAAGTGCATATTTATATCCAAAAATCTAATTTCACACTGGTGTGTTATGTTCAGTAGTTCCAAAACACGCGGTGATATTGCAGAGCCACATCAATTTACAGAAATACTCATAATAAACATTGATAAAATATACAACTATTATACACGGAACTTTAGATAAACTTCTCCTTAATGCAACCGCTGTGTCAGATTTCAAAAAAACTTTACGGAAAAAGCATACCATGCAATAATCTGAGTACGGCGCTCAGAAACCAAAACAGCCAAAGAGATATCCGCCATGTTGTGGAGTCAACATCAGTCAGAAATAGCATTATAAATATTCCTTTACCTTTGATTCTCCCCATCAGAATGCACTCCCAGGAATCCCAGTTCCACAATAAATGTTTGATTTGTTTGATAAAATTTATGTCCAAATACCTCCTTCTGTTAGTGCGTTTGGTAAACAAATCCAAATGAGCCGAAAGGTCGGACGAAAAGTCCAAAAAGTTATATTACAGGTCGTAGAAACATGTCAAACGAAGTATAGAATCAATCTTTAGGATGTTTTTATCATAAATCTTCAATAATGTTCCAACCGGAGAATTCCTTTGTCTGTAGAAAAACAATGGAACGAAAGCTAACTTTCACAAGACCGCGCGTCACGAGTTTGTGGCAATCTGCCAGACACCTGGCTCAATCCCCTCTCCTTCGGCCACCCTTCACAGTAGAAGCATCAAACAAGGTTCTAAATTATGTTGACATCTAGTGGAAGCCTTAGGAAGTGCAAAATTACCCCACAGAAACTGTATATTGGAATGGCAATGAGTTGAAAAACTACAAACCTCAGATTTCCCACTTCCTGGTTGGATTTTTCTCCAAACATAGCGATGGTCATTATGAGTTCTGTTATACTCACAGACACCATTCAAACTGTTTTAGAAACTTCAGAGTGTTTACTATCCAAATTATATGCATATTCTAGCTTTTATGGCTGAGTAGCAGGCAGTTTACTCTGGGCACCTTATTCATCCGAGCTACTCAATACTGCCCCCCAGTCACCAAGAAGTTAAGCAATGGCTTTTTCTGGCCACTCTTCCGTAAAGCCAAGCTATGTGGAGTGTACGGCTTAAAGTGGTCCTATGGACAGATACTCCAATCTCTGCTGTGGAGCTTTGCAGCTCCTTCAGGGTTATCCTTTCTCTCTTTGTTGCCTCTCTGATTAATGCCCTCCTTGCCTCGTCCGTGAGTGTATGTGGGCGGCCCTCTCTTGGCAGGTTTGTTGTGGTTCCATATTCTTTCCATTTTTTTATAATGATTTCTTGGTGCTCCGTGGGATGTTCAAAGTTTCTGACATTTTTTAAATATTTTTCTCCACAACTTTGTCCCTGACCTGTTTGGAGAGCTCCTTGGTCTTCATGGTGCCGCTTGCTTGGTGGTGCCCCTTGCTTAGTGGTGTTGCAGATTCTGGGGCCTTTCAGAACAGGTGTACAGTTGACGTCAGAAGTTTAAATACATACATTTTTGCCAGGCCTTATTTTATGTAAAAAAACAAACATCTATCAACCTATACAGTACATGCCCTGCGTAGTATCCTTTACCCCCTGTATGTGACGTGAGCAGAGAACTGGAACTATGCTGTTTCATTTGGAATGAAAATGGTCAAGAAAACACTAAATCAATTGGAGCTATGAAGATCTTGAAATAGTATATTTTGTCCGATGGACCCCTCTAATGCTAAGGCTTCTCTGAGCTGCTGATGATTCATGCTTGGAGTTGTTTGTGTCTCCAGGCTGCCATGGTGGCTCCATGAGCAGTAGCATCCCTATCCCCCTGTGGATGGGCTCCTCGAGCTCTTGAGTGAGGAGTTCAATGTCAGTGGTTTTTGGTTCCCCTGCCACCCCAAGAGAAAGCCCCATGAGACCCATCTGAGCCAGGACTGAACCTAAATCCACACATCCACTGCAAACCTGGCTAAAAATCCTCACACACTCACCATCTACCACATTGTCTCACTCAGAGTACACCAAACCCTTACAGTAAATTGTGCTTTCTAGTATTACATTCACTCTCACGGTATACTCCTACATAGTAGTGCATACTCTCACAGCATAGCAATGAATATTCACCGTCAGTCTTAGTGTCTCAATAGCAGTGGTATATCATGTAGGCTACCACAGCATTCACAGCCCAACAAGAGTAATTTACAGACTGCGGGAATGGTTCAAATGCCATTTGTTTTCATTTTTTATGCTCTTGCCCTTCTGATTTGGTTTGGTTTGTGACCTTACACACTACAGCAATACAGTATACTATTGTTTGAATAGCAACTTTAATAGCATATTTAATAATAATTTAAGTGTTTCTTAAATTCACGAAGGTCAAAGTAGTGTCCGAATTCCAAAACCATACATATTGTTTGTTGAAAGTACATAAAGTAGCTTACTTTACATTGACTTGCTTCCAAATTATTTACTTTATATGTGGTAACTCCACAAAACACAAAATTCAAATCTCCACTAAAATTGTATCTCAACATTTTAAATTGAAAATCAAGTTGCACATCTTGCTTATTCAAAACACAGCCTACATTGGGAATAAACATAGTGAGTCTGTTCAATCTGGATTGATCATTGTGAAAGCAAAGGTTTTCAGTAGTGGCATAATTATCATATTACTTGAGTGCTTTGGCAAAATCCGTTAGATGTTAGGAGCCTAATGAAATGCATTGGGACACAAATGAAATGCGTCAGCACTGAAGTTAATGTTGTAGATGTAATGAGTACAGCCTCATTTTGGGCCTCGCTCTTCTAAACTCTATCTTTCTCCCTGTCCTCTTTCTCTCTGTCTCTCTCTCACTCTCGTTTAATGTTTGTTATGCATTTTTTTCTCTCTGAGGGAGCCTGGTCCAAGCCCTCAGATGTGCTGAGTCAGATATCACTTAACTCATGGCCCCTTATGATGACAGCTCCAACTGGCTGTGAAGGATTCCTTATGGGACATCAACACCACTATGTATCCTCAAGAAATGAGCTATCAACAGTCTGGATCGGATCTGAACTCAAGCCAAGAGGTATCCCTTTCCCTCCCTCCTTCCTCTCACCCGTCCTGTCCCTTTACCTGCATGGATAAAATGTACCTCAAGTCTACTTTTTAAGCCATGCATCTGTATTATGATAAAGGTGACTTGTTATTATCTATTTGTACTATTTGATGGTAGGGTTAATTTCAGAATGGAGGATTAGAGTGTTGATGGACTTACAAGATAACTTTATCATCCAAGGTTGGGCATATTTTATTGTAGTTATGGTAATTTGAGCCTGGCTAGAATAATATTTATTTCTGGACAACTTTGCACAAGGGTATTAATCACAGTCTGGATTTGCTTGGATGGACATTTGCAGAACACATCAATATACAGTATAGGCAGGTGTGTTCCTTTCCAAATCATGTCTAAAAAATTGAATTTACCACAGGTGGACTCCAATCAAGATGTAGAAACATCTCAAGGATGATCAATGGAAACAGGATGCACCTGAGCTCAATTTTGAGTCTCATTGCAAAGGGTCTGAATACTTGTTTCTATAAATTTGCTAAAACGTCTAAAAACCTGTTTCCACTCTGTTTCCACTGTGTTTGGGGTATTGTGTGTATAGATTGATGAGGAAAACATTTTATTTAATCCATTTTAGAATAAGGATGTAATGTAACAAAATGTGGAAAAAGTCAAGGGGTCTGAATACTTCCTGATTGTACTGTAAATGATTGTACCCAACTGAAAAAAGGGTTTAATCAGATGCCTAGTTTTTGCATTAGTTGTTTACGTGTTGCTGTGCATTTTGTTGCCAACCTTACTTTGCTACCTGACAACTTCATGTTTTTACTTTTTAATTACCGTTTATACTTTTGTTTTTTCCCTCAACTTTTTTTTCATTCAACTTTTTCACTTGTCCTTCTGCTCCTAGACCTTAGTGCGTGCTGCTTTTGATACCATCGATCACCACATTCTTTTGGAGAGATTGGAAACCCAAATTGGTCTACACGGACAAGTTCTGGACTGGTTTAGATCTTATCTGTCGGAAAGATATCAGTTTGTCTCTGTGGATGGATTGACCTCTGACAAATCAACTGTAATTTTTCAGTGTTCCTCAAGGTTCTGTTTTAGGACCACTATTGTTTTCACTATATATTTGACCTCTTGGGGATGTCATTCGAAAACATACTGTTAACTTTCACTGCTATGCGGATGACACAGCTGTACATTTCAATGAAACATGGTGAAGCCCCAAAATTGCCCTCGCTAGAAGCCTGTGTTTCAGACATAAGGAAGTGGATGGCTGCAAACGTTCTACTTTTAAACTCGGACAAAACAGAGATGCTTGTTCTAGGTCCCAAGAAACAAAGAGATCTTCTGTTGAATCTGACAATTAATCTTAATGGTTGTACAGTCATCTCAAATAAAACTGTGAAGGACCTCGGTGTTACTCTGGACCCTGATCTCTCTTTTGACGAACATATCTTGACTGTTTCAAGGAGAGATTTTTTCCATCTACGTAACATTGCAAAAATCAGAAACTTTCTGTCCAAAAATTATGCAGAAAAATGTATCAATGCTTTCGTTACTTCGAGGTTAGACTACTGCAATCCTCTACTTTCCGGCTACCCGGATAAAGCACTAAATAAACTTCAGTTAGTGCTAAATACGGCTGCTAGAATCCTGACTAGAACCAAAAAATGTGATCATATTACTCCAGTGCTAGCCTCCCTACACTGGCTTCCTGTCAAGGCAAGGGCTGATTTCAAGGTTTTACTGCTAACCTACAAAGCATTACATGGGCTTGCTCCTACCTATCTCTCTGATTTGGTCCTGCCGTACATACCTACATGTACGCTACGGTCACAAGACGCAGGCCTCCTAATTGTCCCTAGAATTTCTATGCAAACATCTGGAGGCAGGGCTGTCACCTATAGGGCTCCATTTTTATGGAATTGTCTGCCTACCCATGTGAGAGACGCAAACTCGGTCTCAACCTTTAAGTCTTTACTGAAGACTCATCTCTTCAGTGGGTCATATGATTGAGTGTAGTCTGGCCCAGGAGTGTGAAGGTGAACAGAAAGGCTCTGGAGCAACGAACCGCCCTTGCTGTCTCTGCCTAGCCGGTTCCCCTCTTTCCACTGGGATTCTCTGCCTCTAACCCTATTACAGGGGCTGAGTCACTGGCTTACTGGTGCTCTTTCATGCCGTCCCTAGGAGGGGTACGTCACTTGAGTGGGTTGAGTCACTGATGTGATCTTCCTGTCTGGGTTGGCGTCCCCCTTGGGTTGTGCCATGGCGGACATCTTTGTGGGCTATACTCGGCCTTGTCTCAGGATGGTAAGTTGGTGGTTGAAGATATCCTTCTAGTGGTGTGGGGGCTGTGCTTTGTTAAAGTGGGTGGGGTTATATCCATCCTGTTTGGCCCTGTATCATCGGATGGGGCCACAGTGTCTCCTGACCCCTCCTGTCTCAGCCTCCAGTATTTATGCTGCAGTAGTTTATGTGTCGGGGGGTTAGGGTCAGTTTGTTATATCTGGAGTACTTCTCCTGTCCTATCCGGTGTCCTGTGTGAATTTAAGTATGCTCTCTCTAATTCTCTCTTTCTCTTTCTTTCTCTCTCTCAGAGGACCTGAGCCCTAGGACCATGCCTCAGGACTACCTGGCATGATGACTCCTTGCTGTCCCCAGTCCACCTGGCCGTGCTGCTGCTCCAGTTTCAACTGTTCTGCCTGTGATTATTATTATTTAACCATGTTGGTCATTTATGAACATTTGAACATCTTGGCCATGTTCTGTTATAATCTCCATCCGGCACAGCCAGAAGAGGACTGGCCACCCCACATAGCCTGGTTCCTCTCTAGGTTTCTTTCCAGGTTTTGGCCTTTCTAGGGAGTTTTTCCTAGCCACCATGCTTCTACACCTGCATTGCTTGCTGTTTGGGGTTTTAGGCTGGGTTTCTGTACAGCACTTTGACAAATCAGTTGATGCACGAAGGGCTATATAAATACATTTGATTTGATTTGTTCTGAGCCTGTGCTATATGGTTGTTACCCCCATAGGGTACCAGTGATTCACACATGAAATATCTCTTTATTACGCCAAAACAAAACTTGGGGCCCTAAACACACTCAGTTTTACACTGAGTGAGCCGCTCCAGGTATGTACAGATAAAAGAGGTGGTGTCTTGGAGAAAGCTCCATTCATACAATATCTTTTTTATTTCATGCAGCACTTCAAGGGGGTTCTCTCATAAAATACAAAAAATATATTTGGCCTGTGTTTGTGAATGCCTTGTCATTCTCCCATTGCCTGCTGAGGGATCATTTCACATACAATACCTAACAGCGCAAGGCCATAAAATGGAAATGGACATTTACACCCCATTCATCACAGACCACACTGTGCAATACTCCTGTGCCAAAAACACACTTTGTATCAAAAGGAACCTCTTGATGAACATGCCTGTGAGACCAGAGCCACAAATAAGAATGAGCCACCATTTTGCACATGAGAATACTAATTGCTAAGCTGTAATTAATAGTTAAATAGTCAGGGAGTCTGTAGTCAGGGAGACAGTTGCTTAGGCTACACTAATTAGAGGAAAAGTAAGTATCCAATGCAATATTGAGATCTTTAAGGGAGTAGTCAAACATATGTCACAATAGAGTAGTAAGATCTAGAAGAGCTTGGTCAGATCTCAACAGAGAAGTTAGAGTCACAGCAGAGGACAGAAGTCTACTGTACAGCGGAGTAGACAGTAGATAAGTAGACGCGTTTGATGGGGAGAAGTCCAATTCAATACTAGAAAAGTGAGGGATAATAAGAGACCTTCTGTATAGTGGAACAGTAATATGAACATACAGATATTTAATTCACCCCAGAAATGGCAGGACGTGAACCTAGCAAAGGCAGACAATGTCACAGAAAAGTATAAAAACATACACACAAAAAAATCCTTCAACTGTTTTCAACTCCAAATCCACTAAATCCTTTCTTCTGCAAGCTTATCCTCTCCGGCACACTGACACTATCTGTGTGTGACTTACACTGCTGTATAAATACCACATCCAGCACCAGTGACACATGCACTTTCCCTTGATATGGACACTGTTAGTCGTCTGCAGCTGGCAGCTTGAGGCCACCAAGAGCTCTCCACCTTTGTGTTTTGGCTTTTCAACCAGGGGTCAAATATTGTTGAGCAGCATTACTGAAGAAGAATGAGTGTGTTTATGGACAAATGATACCCAGATGATTGACCCCAGTTCAACCTTAGCCAGGAGCTCAGCAGCAGCTAATATCAATACATTTGCGAGAAAGCAGGTCAAACTGATTCCAATAAACATATTCATCAGGCACATGCACAGATATGGGTCTACCTGTGCTGGAGCACCTGCCCCTTTGCCCCTTCCCACTCAGCAAGTGACCTTTTGAATTTGTTTTATTTATTTATAGGGGACAATGCACATTTAATCAACATCAATATTACAATAATGCAACATCCATGTAAATGTGCTAATTTGCACTCGTAGTCCCAGGGCAGCTATGGACAATTACAAAGCCACAATACACATTAAAGCCACAATACTCACTAAAACAATACAAAATACAAATACATTACATCCAATAATATATAATATATAATTCTAAAGACAACAACAACACTATCATCAACTGTCATCTTACATATGAGGAATGACAGATAACTTGTGTACAGGTTTGGATAGATTTTAGCCATGTTTTCAATTCAAATTTAAAAGTACAATAATCAGTGCAGCTTCTCAAGTCCATGGGAATTGCATTCCAGTATTTCATTATTATTAAACCTTTATTTAACCAGGAAGGGCTCATTGAGATTTAAAATCTATTTTTCAAGAGCGTCCTGGGCCAAGATAGGCAGCACCAAGTCATTACAAAAATTACAGACAAACAACATGAACCCTGTGGCACCCCCATAGAGTAAAAAAAAAACATAGAATTCACAAGAGTATAACAAAATCAAAAACAGCTAATTAAAAACATTGACAGGTCAGGGAATCAGTCTCAAGCTCATTCATCAGTGATTTAAAAATACCAATCGGGGCAGGTTCTTCCACATTAAAAGTATTTTGTAAGGCGTTCCAAGACGATGGCGCAGTGTACATAACAGCCCTTTTACCAAATTCAGTTCGGACAGTATATTGTAGCTCTTAAAGAGAAGGCTGATTGGCCGATTTTACTGTGTTGAAAAGGGACAACGTAATTCCCTCTAGTTACTGCCCTTGTTATCCTGGAGATGCTTTCCTTGAGCATATGATATGCCGGCATAGGGGTGGAGGGGCAAGACCATGCAGGATCTTAAAGACAAGGTTTTCATCTACATAATGCTTAAAGCTATCCAGACTCAAATAAATTATGTTTGTAAATTATATAGATTCCAAGATAGCGTATCAGTAGGACGTGTGTGTTTGTCTTTGTCTTATCCTGTGTCTTATTCCGTGTAAATAGCCAGTCTTTTTCTTATATATCTTAATCTCACTTTCTATCTATGAACTAAATATACTTTCCTGCAATCCAACCCACCCAATGTGGTGCGGATCTGCTATTTTTATTCCTTATAGCTGGAGCTTCCATCAGGAGCTAGCCAGCTAACTAGCTACTAGTCTTTGTTAGCCACGGCTAGCGGTCTTCACCTTTTTCCCGGTCATCAGCCAGCCTTAGCTCGGACAACACCTGCCAGTCTGCACAGTGCGATATCATCCCAGAGCATATCGGACTGCTTCTCTCTACCACATCCCCGGATTCCTGCTGCTATGGATCATTACACTGGATCATTGCAGCTAGCTAGCTGCAAACGAGTGGCTACTGTTATATAACGCCTCTGTCCCGAAGCAAGCACCACAGCTAGCCTTGAGCTAGCCTCAAGCTAGGCTCATATACCAGCTAATTCTAGGGCTACAATCCCTCATTTGCCAATTGGCCTAGACCCGTTATTGTCAACATGGAGCCTCGCCGATCCATCACAACTGGACTGCCAACGTGATTGCCCGATGTGCTCTCAACAGGCTATTCTGTTACGATGTCGCCGAAGAACCATCTACTAGCCCCGGCCCGCTAGCTGAATGCTGTGCCCCTGCACACCTAGCATAGTAGTGACTACCGAATGGCACCCTGACACCCTGACTTATCCTGCCTGTTCACACCACTATCCAGAAGGCGAGGTCAGTACAGGTGCATCAAAGCCGGGACCGAGAGACTGACAAACAGCTTCTATCTCAAGGCCATCAGACTGTTAAACAGCCATCACTAACATTGAGTGGCTGTTGCCAACATACTGTCTCATCTCTAGCCACTTTAATAATTAACAATTGGATGTAATAAATGTATCACTATCCACTTTAAACATGGCCACTTTACATAATGTTTACATACCCTACATTACTCATCTCATATGTATATACTGTACTCTATGCCATCTACTGCATCTTGCCTATGCCGTTCGGCCATCGCTCATCCATATATTTTTATGTACATATTCTTATTCATTCCGTTACACTTGTGTGTATAAGGTAGTTGTTGTGAAATTGTTAGATTACTTATTAGATATTACTGCATCGTCGAATAACACACATTTCGCTACACTCTCATTAACATCTGCTAACCATGTGTATTTGTCAAATGACATTTGATTTGAATTGATTTGACTCACCTATTGCTGCTCTTTTGACCCTATGTTCACTCGGGTTGCACAGCTGATGCCCCCTGGACTGTTTCAATAACACGGTACCTCATTTTGTTCACCTGTCGGCCTCAGCCTCGAACTCAGGTCCTGTATATACCTAACTGACCCGCTCTGCCCATTCATTGCCATTTACCCGTTGTTGTCTTAGCTCTCCTGATCAACGCCTGTGATTGCTTTATGCCTCTCCCTAATGTCAATAAGCCTTGTCTACTGCTGTCTTGGCTAGTTTATTTCACTGTAGAGTACTCAGTCCCACTCAAAATGCCTGAGATAGCTCTTTTGTCCACCCCACACACATGCGGAGACCTCACTTGGCTTAACTAGTGCCTCCAGAGACGAAGCCTCTCTCATCATCACTCAACGCCTAGGTTTACCTCCACTGTACTCACATCCTACCATACCATTGTCTGTACATTATGCCCTGAATCTATTCCACCGTGACCAGAAATCTGCTCCTCTTATTCTCTGTCCCTAAAGCACTAGACGACCAGTTCTTATAGCCTTTAACCGTACACTTATCCTACTCATCCTCTGTGGCTCTGGTGATTTAGAGGATAACACAGGCCCTGTAGCCACCAGTTCCACTCCTATTCCCCAGGTGCTATCATTCTGTAACCGTAAAAGCCTTGGTTCCATGCATGTTAACATCAGAAGCCTCCTCCCTAAGTTGGTTTTATTCACTGCTATAGCACACTCCGCAAACCCTGATGTCCTAGCCGTGTCTGAATCCTGGCTTAGGAAGGCCACCATAATTTTCTGACATAGAACTGCCAAAGGGGTTGGAGTTGCAATCTACTGCTGAGATAGCCTGCAGAGTTCTGTCATGCTATCCAGGTCTGTGCCCAAACAGTTTGAGCTTCTACTTTTAAAAACCCACCTTTCCAGAAATAAGTCTTTCACTGTTGTCACTTGTTATAGACCCCCCTCAGCCACCAACTGTGCCCTGGACAATATATATGAATTAATTGCCCCCCATTTGTTTTCAGAGTTTGTACTGTTAGGTGACCTAAACTGGGATATGCTTAACAACCCGGCCATCCTACAATCTAAGCTGGATGCCCTCAATCTCACACAAATTATCAAGTAACCTACCAGGTACAACCCCAAACCCGTAAACACAGGCACCCTCATATATATATATCATCCTGACCAACCTGCCCTCTAAATACACCTCTGCTGTCTTCAACCAGGATCTCAGTGATCACTGCCTCATTGCCTGCTTCCGTAATGGGTCCGCAATCAAACGACCACCCCTCATCACTGTCAAACGCTCCCTAAAACACTTCAGCGAGCAGGCCTTTCTAATCGACCTGGCCCGGGTATCCTGGAAGGATATTGACTTCATTCCGTCAGTAGAGGATGCCTGGTTATTCTTTAAAAGTGCTTTCCTCACCATCTTAAATAAGCATGCCCCATTCAAAAAATGTAGAACTAAGAACAGATATAGCACTTGGTTCACTCCAGACTTGACTGTCCTTGACCAGCACAAAAACATCCTGTGGCGTACTGCATTAGCATCGAATAGAACCCGCGATATGCAACTTTTCAGGGAAGTTAGGAACCAATATAGACAGGCAGTTAGGAAAACAAAGGCTAGCTTTTTCAAACATACATTTGCATCCTGTAGCACAAACTCCAAAAAGTTCTGGGACACTGTAAAGTCCATGGAGAATAAGAGCACCTCCTCCCAGCTGCCCACTGCACTGGGGCTGGGAAACACTATCACCACCGATAAATGTACGATAATCGAGAATTTCAAGAAGCATTTTTCGACAGCTGGCCATGCTTTGCACCTGGCTACCCCTACCCCGGTCAGCAACTTTGCACCCCCCACAGCAACTCGCCCAAACCTCCCCCAATTGTTCCTTCACCCAAATCCAGATAGCTGATGTTCTGAAAGAGCTGCAAAATCTGGACCCCTACAAATCAGCTGGGACAGACAATATGGACCCTCTCTTTCTAAAATGATCCGCCTCAATTGTTGCAACCCTTATTACTAGCCTGATCAACCTCTCTTTCACATCATCTGAGATCCCCAAATATTGGAAAGCTCCTGCAGTCATCCCCCTCTACAAATGGGGAGACACTCTAAGCCCAAACTGTTACAGACCTATATCTATCCTACCCTGCCTTTCTAAAGTCTTTGAAAGCCAAGTGAACAAACAGATCACCGACCATTTTGAATCCCACCGGGCCTTCTACGCTATGCAATCTTGTTTCCGAGCTGGACATGGGTGCACCTCAGCCACACTCAAGGTCCTAAAAGTATAGCATAACAGCCATCGATAAAACACAATACTATGTCAGCCGTCTTCATCAATCTGGCCAAGGCTTTCGACTCTGTCAATCACTGCATTCTTATCGGCACACTCAGCAGCATTGGTTTCTCAAATGACTGCCTCAGCTGGTTCACCAACTACTTCTCAGATAGAGTTCAGTGTGTCAAATCGGAGGGCCTGTTGTCAGGACCTCTGGCAGTCTCTATGGGGGTGCCACAGGGTTCAATTCTCGGGCCGACTCTTTCCTCTGAATACATCAATGATGTCGCTCTTGCTGCTGGTGATTCTCTGATCTACCTCTACGCAGACGACACCATTCTGTATACATCTGGCCCTTCTATGGACACTGTTAACCTCTTACCTCTACCTGGGACGCTTGCGTCCCAACTAGAGCTCTGGAAATGCAAATGCGCTACGCTAAATGCTAATAGTATTAGTTAAAACTCAAAAGTTCATTAAAATACACATGCAGGGTATCAAATTAAAGCTACACTCGTTGTGAATCCAGGCAACAAGTCAGATTTTTAAAATGCTTTTCGGCGACAGCATGAGAAGCTATTATCTGATAGCATGCACCAATACACTACAACAGAAAAGCACAGCAGGGGACGTAAACAAAATAATTAGCATTTCGGCGTTACACAAACTGCACAATAAAATAGAAAACAGTCATTACCTTTCACCATCTTCTTTGTTGGCACTCCTAGATGTCCCATAAACACTATTGGGTCTTTATTTCGATTAAATCGGGCCATATAAAGCCAAGATATCGTTATATGTAGACTGTGTGATAAACGAAAAAAACAGCGATTTCACAACGTAACGTCATTTTTTAAAATTCAAAAAGTAGACGATAAACTTTCACAAAACACTTCGAAATACGTTTGTAATGCTACTTTAGGTATTAGTAAACGTTAATAAGCGATAAAAATCATCCGTAGGCGATGTACATATCAATAGCTGTCGTCTTGGAAAAAATTTCAGGAGAGAGCTCTTCCGGAATGATCTGGGCGGAGACCGGAGGTACGTCGTGCCCCTCTTTCGGTTCAACCAAGAATCAAAGAGGATTAAATTCACAAGATACTCGACTGCATGGGGATGCTGTGGGAGTTGAATGCTCAGTCTTATCTAATTCGGCTCACTGTTAACAATTGCTGGAAGTGGCGCAATGATATTTATTTCCATTTTCTGTGATCAGGTTTTCCTGCGCTTTCCGATGTAACGCACGTTATGTAATAGCCACAGTCGTGATTTAACCAGTTTTAAAAACGTCCGAGGGTTTCCTATACACACATTCTAACCATATGAACGTACTATATTCCTGGCATGAGTAGCAGGGCGCTGAAATGTTGCGCGATTTTTAACAAAATGTTCAAAAAAGTAGAGGGTAGGAGCAACTAGTTAATTAACAAACCTGCAGACGACCTGTATGCTCTCGTTGGCTGGCCCTCGCTAAATATTCGTTGTCAAACCCACTGGCTCCAGGTCATCTATAAGTCTTTGCTAGGTAAAGCCCCGCCTTATCTCAGCTCACTGGTCACCATAGCAGCACCCACCCGTAGCATGCGCTCCAGCAGGTATATTTCACTGGTCATCCCCAAAGTCAACTCCTCTTTGGCCGCCTTTCCTTCCAGTTCTCTGCTGCCAACGCCTGGAACGAATTGCAAAAATCACTGAAGCTGGACTCTTATCTTTCCCTCACTAATTTTAAGCATCAGCTGTCAGAGCAGCTTACCGATCACTGTACCTGTACACAGCCCATCTGTAAATAGCCCACCCAACTACCTCGTCCCCATATTGTTATTCTTTTGCTCCTTTGCACCCGTATCTCTACTTGCACATTCATCTTCTGCACATCTATCACTCCAGTGTTTAATTGCTAAATTGTAATTATTTCACCACTATGACCTATTTACTGCCTTAATTCCCTAATCTAACTATATTTGCACACATTGAATATAGATTGTTCTATTGTGTTATTGACTGTACCTGTGTCTATCCCATGTGTAACTCTGTTGTTTGTGTCACACTGTTTTGCTTTATCTTGGCCAGGTCGCAGTTGTAAATGAGAACTTGTTCTCAACTGGCCTACCTGGTTAAATAAGTAATATTTAAAAAATGTGGTATGAACAGTGGTGATAAGAACGATTATACAGTGCACATTTTGTTACGTTACACCCTTATTCTAAAATGGATAAAACAAAATCAATTCTCATCAATCTAAACACAATACCCCATAAAGACAAAGCGAAAACAGATTTTATGAAATGTTGGGAAATGTATTAAAAATAAAAAACAGAAATACCTTATTTTGATAAGTATTCAGAACCTTTGCTATGAGACTTGAAATTGAGCTCTTGTGCATTCTGTTTCCATTGATCATCCTTGAGATGTTTCTACAAGTTGATTGGAGTCCACCTGTAGTAAATTCAAATGATTGGACATCATTTAGAAAGGCACACACCTGTCTATATAAGGTCCCACAGTTGAAAGTGCATGTCAGAGAAAAAAAACAAGCCATGAGGTCGAAGGAATTGTCCTTAGAGCCCCGAGACAGGAGCTTTTGCTTTGACATGCACTGTCAACTGTGGGACTTTATATAGACTCTTGTGTGCTTTTCCATATTTTCCAGAAGTGGACTCCAATCAAATTGTAAAAACATGTCAAGGATGATCAATGGAAACAGGATGCACCAGAGCTCAATTTTGAGTCTCATAGCAAAGGGTATGAAATGAGGTATTTTTTAAAATATAAATGTTCAAAAATGTGTAGATTTCTAAGGATTTTTATTTACAGTTGAAGTCAGACATTTACATACACCTTAGCCAAATACATATACACTTTTTCACAATTCCTGACATTTAATCCTAGCAACAATTCCCTGTCTTAGGTCAGTTAGGATCAATACTTTATTTAAAAAATGTGAAATGTCAGAATAATAGTAGAGTGTAACGGTTCTCTTGTGGTGAAGGAGAGTCGGACCAAAATGCAGCGTGTAGATTGCGATCCATGTTTAATAAACGAACGTAAAACACGAATCAATTACAAACACTACAAAACAAAGAACGTAATGAAAACCGAAACAGCTTATACTTGTATAAACTAACACAGAGACAGGAACAAGGACACTAAGGACAATTACCCACGAAACACACAAAGAATATGGCTGCCTAAATATGGTTCCCAATCAGAGACAACGATAAACACCTGCCTCTGATTGAGAACCACTTCAGACAGCCATAGACTTAACTAGAACACCCCACTAAGCTACAATCCCAATACCAACACACCACATACAAAAACCCCATGCCACACCCTGGCCTGACCAAATAAATGAAGATAAACACAAAATACCTCGACCAGGGCGTGACAAGAGTGATTTATTTCAGCTTCCCATCACATTCCCAGTGGGTCAGAAGTTTACATACGCTCAATTAGTATTTGGTAGCATTGCCTTTAAATAGTTTAACTTGGGTCAAACGCTTCGGGTAGCCTTCCACAAGCTTCCCACAATAATTTTGGCCCATTCCTCCTGATAGAGCTGGTGTAACTGAGTCAGGTTTGTAGGCCTCGTTGTTGTTCTAGGATTGATTTGCACTTTTCACACCGAAGTACGTTCATCTATAGGAGACAGAACGCATCTCTTTCCTGAGCAGTATGACGGCTGCGTGGTCCTATGGTGTTTATACTTACATTGGTAGTACATTTGTTTGTACAGATGAACAATGTACTTTCAGGTGTTTGGTAATTGCTTCCAAGGATGAACCAGACTTGATGAGGCCTACAATTTTTGGTTTTGGCTGATTTCTTTTGATTTTTGCATGATGTCAAGCAAAGAGGCAGGTAGGCCTTGAAATACATCTGCAGGTACACCTCCAATTGACTCAAATTATGTCAATTAGCCTATCAGAAGCTTCTAAAGCCATGACAACATTTTCTGGAATTTTCCAAGCAGTTTTCCAAGCAGTTGAAAGGTACAATCAACTAAGTGTATGTAAACTTCTGAACCACTGGAATTGCGATACAGTGAATTATAAGTGAAATAATCTGTCTGTAAACAATTGTTGGAAAAATTACTTGTGTAATGCACACAGTAGATGTCCTAAACGACTTGCCAAAACTATAGTTTGTTAACAAGACATTTGTGGAGTGGTTGAAAAACTAGTTTTAATGACTCCACCTAAGTGTATGTAAACTTCCGACTTCAACTGTATTTAATCCATTTTAGAATAAGGCTGTATCGAAACAAAATGTGGAAAAAGTCAAGGGGTCTGAATACTTTCCGAAGGCACTGTATATATTTTGGTATACAGTTTTTGTCGTTGTTGTTCTGAACCCAATGCCCTTGTGACGTCGTCAAGTTCGCCAGCCCCACCCCTACCCGTCCGTTGGTTTAACCTGTATCTAGCTCACATGAGCCCAGTTGTGCCTTTTTCCCAGTCTGCCCTGTATGGAGATTGCACCTGGTATCCTAACATGCATGGTCACCAGTGTGTGTAGCAAACAACCTAGTTTAAATACTGCCACAGCAGCCTAACATTTGATTAACTCTTGATAACACTTGATTTAAAAATAATTTTTTTACATCATCATCAATATTCAGTCTGGTTGTCTAATAGTCTACCCACAGCAGCACTTCATAATTTCTTTCCTTATAGAATCTTACCTGCGGGAAGGGTGCTGGAGGTGCTGCAGCACCCCTGGTAAATTGAAATAAATTTGCCTAAATTATAGAATTACTACTGTCTGTTCAGAAATAAATGAAATCATTCGGAATGGCCTACTACTTTGTAGGAGCACATCGGTCGTGTGAGTAAGCTGCTCATCATTGGGTGAGTCAGTGAAACTGGAAAGCTTTTTTAGGACTATAATTTACTCCTCATATTGTACAATATGTGTGTTTTAACACACCTAGGCCTAGGCTATTGATGGATTCAAGACAAGGTTGTTTTTATTAATCTCAGATTCTCAGTTTGTCTATCATTTTGATCATTTGTGCAGTATTAACAAATATTCTGCCAAAGTCTCCAGCAATATAAAATTACATAGAATTGCATGACATGCCTTCATAAAAGGCCCCTCAAAAATTGTCCACCCGTGTGCAACCTCTGTAAGTGCCTCTATTCTACTCTATTGTTTTACGGCACTATGGAAATGCGATGATATGCATGCAATGCTTTATTATAAAGGTAAAAAAAAACAATCTCATGAGTTCTGGTACTTCAGAGCTCCCTAGTTCACCCTCCCCCCACGGGCTCACTTTTCTGCTCCAGCATCTCCGATTTACAAATTAAGCACTGAACACAAGAAGTCTAGACTCTAGCTAAACACCATATATTAAAATATCCACACAAGCCATAAGCCAGCCAGTCATATATCACCAGTTAGTTAAGAGCGTTGACGATAAATCCCAATCAGTGAAAAAAAAGATCAGCTAACTAGCAGATTTACATCATTCATCAACATCAATGATCAGCTGATAGCCTACCTTCTTTTCCCAATGTCAATCATGTCTTTAGGACACACTGTAACTAGCTTGCTTACATTTTGAGCACCTGTCCCCTGAAAGATCTGTGCACGGCCCTGATATTCATCAGCACCACCACCACCACTCCCTTAGTTGATTCACACTTCCTTTTTAATTCTCTTTTGGCAACAAAAAATGTAAGCATTGTAAATTCCATTTCAATTACCTAATTTTCAGTGGAGCAATTACTGGAGAAGCTGCCAATTATATGACCACCTACCCAGAAACTAATGATCAAAAGTTTCACAAGTAATTTCAAATATGCCAGTTTGATTGTTAATCATAACTGGAATCCAATTATTGAGTTATGCTATCTGAGTTATGTATTCTTCACAACACAGGGGAAAGTGAATCCTGGATTATCTTCCCAGAAAGACAAACCTCTTTGCAAGGGAAAGAAATTGTGTCTTTTTTCGCTCAAGAGTGTTACCCAAATAACTCTTGCTGATATCTTAATCTACATCTACTTAAGGTATATGGTGTCCCATGCCTAAAATATAATTTAAAATGTAAAAGAAAATTGAAATTTCCACTTCAGAACTTAATTAAAATATTGTTATTTTGCCTTAGGCACCACCCACTCCCTTCTCCCTATTCTCTCATTGACACGTGCCTCTTTTTTAGATTCCTTGATTTAATGGGCATATCACAACAGACATGCAGTAAATCCTGTACAGTAACAAATGGCTATTGATTTGACCAAGCCACCCCCACCACAGAAGATTCATGACAATTTTCTCTATTTCTGTCAGACAGCGTTTAGCTACTTGTACCTTTTAATTAAATTACTTCACGTGTTCAAAACCAAATTCCTAAGTTTTCAAACCAGTGCCATGTTTCCATCAGATAATGACAACAGGGTGGTCATTCGGTGTCCCATTATGGTCATAATAAGAGCCTAAATTAAACCTAAACTCCCCCCCCACACTAAACAATGCAATAAAGTATAATAAAGTACACAATAACAGTATGTCTAGTAATATTATGCTTCGAAAAACATTATGTGACAAATTCCCATTTACAGAACTGATGCAACATACCTTTATATATATGTGTATGTGGACACCCCTTCAAATGAATGGATTCGGCTATTTTAGCCACACCGGTTGCTGACATTTTTATAAAATCGAACACACAGTCATGCAATCTCCATAGACAAACATTGGCAGTAGAATGACCTTACTGAAGAGCTCAGTGACTTTCAACGTGGCACCGTCATAGAATGCCATCTTTCCAACAAGTCAGTTTGTCAAATGTCTGCCCTGCTAGAGCTGCCCCCGTTCAACTGTAAGTGTTGTTATTGTGAAGTGGAAACGTAAGTGATCAACAATGGCTCAACCGCGAAGTGGTAGGGCACACGAGCTCACAGAACGGGACCGCTGAGTGCTGAAGCACGTAGCGTGTAAAAATCATCTGTTCTCGGTTGCAACACTCACTACCAAGTTCCAAACTGCCTCTGGAAGCAACGTCAGAGCAAGAAGTGTTTGTCGGAAGATTCATGAAATGGGTTTCCCCGGCCAAGCAGCCGCACACAAGACTAAGATCACCAATGTGCAATGCCAAGTGTTGGCTGGAGTGGTGTAAATCTCGCCGCCATTGAACTCTGGCACAGTAGAAGCGGGTTCTCTGGAGTGATGAATCACGCTTCAACATCTTGCAGTCCGAAGGATGAATCTGGATTTGGTGGATGCCAAAAGAACGCTATATGCCCCAATGCATAGTGCAAACGGTAAAGTTTGGTGGAGGAGGAATAATGGTCTGGGGCTGTTTATCATGGTTCGGGTTAGGTCCCTTAGTTCCAGTGAAAATAAATCTTAACGCTACATCATACACTGACATTGTAGACAATTCTGTGCTTCCAACTTTGTGGCAACAGTTTGGGGAAGTCCTTTTCCTGTTTCAGCATGCCCCTTTCCTGTTTCAGCATATCCCCGTGCACAAAGTGAGGTACATACAGAAATAGTTTGTCGAGATCAGTGTGGAAGAACTGGCCTGAACAGAGTCCTGACCTCAAGGCCATCAAACAACTCTGGGATGAATTGGAACGCCGACTGCGAGCCAGGTCTAATAGTCCGACATCAGTCCCCGACCTCACTAATATTCTTATTTTTAGCCAAAATTAATTCTAAATGCAACAATACTTGTATCAGTTGTTACGTTTTATAACAGGTATTAATTGTTTATTTCCACACGCAAGGGCAAAAAGAACAATAACTATTTAATAACTGTTTTCTTTTCGTATTGGCAGCTGGTGGAAATCAAGGTTTCATCTGAGCTAGGTAGGTGTGAGTGCTGCTATTCATCTCCCAACCCACATCAATCACCCAAATGTCAACAAACAAAGTAAAGGACAGACTATCAAAATCTAATCTCATCGCAGACATGTACAAGTGCTCCAAATAAACAACCCTGGAAGTAAACATCCTTGGATATTTCCCCTGCCAGGACACACTGCTTGCAACACACACAATGGCCTGTTCCAGTATTAATTAATACCAAAAACTGTTTTAAGTGAAATATTAGCTTTTGTCTGAAGCTGAAAAAGACAGGAAATTCAAAAGCTAATTTGCATATGCACTAACAAGGCTTTTCAGAATACATAGCTTAACATCTGCTAGAGTACTGTAGCTTTATTTATCTACTGTACTTCAACAATATCTGGCCCTCTGCCCTCCCTAAACCGTGGCATTGAACGGTTCAGCCCTCCATAACTGGCTACGAGACAATTGCAGCTCTGTGGGTGTAACTTTTTATTGACAATTTTGAAACCTCCTGGATCAAAGATTTTATTATAAGGAGGATGGGATCCACCCAAATCATTTGGCTTCCTTGATCCTTTCACAGCATTATAAGGCTGCGTTGAGAAAATGACTCATCAATGACCCAAGTCCAGCTCATTTAATCCCTACCATTGTGTTGCTGAGTTGTCATAATGCTTCAGCAAATGTACATTATCCTAGGGGCGTTGGAAGACACAATGTAAATAACCTAATGTATGTCCCTCTTACTGTCTGGAATGCCTCTGTTGATCATACAGCTATTTGATGCTGTAATCATATGCCTATTAACCAGAGTAATACTGTTGGCACTGAGGTGGTGTGCCCTAATAGGAGGTCCACTGTGTGCAGCTCACTAATAAAATAACCTCTTCTAAGCTTCCCAGTAAAGCAAGAACAATAATCAATATGTGTGAAATGCTTGATAATGTATATGATACCTACAGGGAGGTATACTTTCTGGGTGATATAAATATTGACTGTCTTTCATCAGGCTGCTCACTCAAGAGAAAGCTTCAAACAGTAACTAATGCCTACAACCTGGTTCAGGTTATCAATCAACCTACCAGGGTAGTTAAAAACAGTACAGAAATTAAATCAACATGTATTGATCATGACTTTACTAATGCTGCAGAAATTAGTTTGAAAGCAGTATCCAAATCCATTAGATGTAGTGATCACAATGTAGAAGCTATCTAGGATACCCAAAGTTTCAAAGGCTGGGCCTAATATTGTGTAAAAGAGGTCCTAAAATAAATGTTGTAGTGATTCCTATGTGAAGAATATTTGTTGGTCCATGGTGTGTAATGGCAAGCAACCAGACGCTGCACTTGACACATTTATTAAATTGCTTATCCCAGTTACTTATAAGCATGTAAAAACTGTTAAATCCCCATGGATTGATGAGGAATTGAAAAATTGTATGGTTGAGAAGGATGAGGCAAAAGAGATAGCAAATTGGTCTGGCTGTACAACCGATTGGCAAACGTACTGCAAATTGAGAAATCATGTGACTAATTGAATAAAAATAATAAGAAACTACATAAAGAATTATAGTAAAAAGCTTTGGAGCACCTTAAATTAAATTTTGAGCAAAAAGGCAAACTCCACCCATCATTCATCGAATCAGATGCCTCATTCATCTCAAAACCCACTGATATTGCTAACTACTTTCATTGGAAAGATTAGCAAACTTAGGCATGACATGCCAGCAACAAATGCTGACACTACACATCCAAGTATATCTGACCAAAGTATGAAAGATAAACATTGTCATTTTGAATTCCGTAAAGTAAGTGTGGAAGAGGTGAAAAAAGTATTATTTTATAAGTCACCGGGGTCTGACAACTTGGATGGAAAATTACTGATGATAATAGCGAACGATATTGCCACATATGTTTGCCGTTCTTCAATTTGTGCAATGCCAAGTGTTAGAAAAGTAGACACTAGAAAGTGTGTGCCCTCAGGCATGGAGGGAAGATAAAGTTAATCCCTTACCCACGAATGGCAAAGCCCCCTTAGCTGGCTCAAATAGCTGAGTAATCAGCCCGTTACAACCCTTGGTAAATTAAAAAAAAAATTGTGTTTGACCAGATAAAACACTATTTTACAGACTTTCAGCACGCTTATAGGGAAAGATATTCAATAAACACAGCATTTACACAAATGACTGATGATTGGCTGAGAGAAATTGATGATAAAACAATTGTGGGGGCTGTTTTGTTAGACTTCAGTGAGGCTTTTGACATTATCGATCATAGTCTGTTGCTGGAAAAACATGTGTTATGGATTTACACCACGTGCTATATTGTGGATAAAGAGTTACCTGTCTAACAGAACATAGAGGTTGCTCATTAACCTCTTAAGTCGACCCTCTACTTTTTTGAACATTCTGTTAAAAATCGCGCAACATTTCAGCGCCCTGCTACTCATGCCAGGAATATAGTATATGCATTTGCTTAGTCTGTGTGGATAGAAAACACTCAGACGTTTATAAAACTGGTTAAATCACTGCTGTGGCTTTACCAGAACGGCATTTACATCGAAAAGCACAGGAAAAACTGATCACTGAAAATGGGAAAATATATCCATTCGCTACTTGAACCCATTGATAAAGGTGAACCACAATTAATTGACTGAGGTTGCAGTACCTACAGCTTCCACACGGTGTCTAGAGTCTTGTCATTTCCCTTCGAGTTTTTTCTTGGTCAAACACATGCAGGACACCGTATCTCCTTAGGTCTAGGACCGGATATTTTCGTTGAGTTTCTAGCCGGACATTTTTCCAGACGGACAGCTAATGATCTTTACATCGCCTCCTGATGAATTTTATCGCTTATTAGCGTTTACTAATACCTAAAGTTGCATTACAAACGTATTTCGAAGTGTTTTGTGAAAGTTTATCGTCGACTTTTTGAATTTTAAAAAATGACGTTACGTTTTGAAACGATGTTTTTTTCGTTTATCACACAGTCTACATATAACGATATCTAGGCTTTATATGGACCGATTTAATCGAAATAAAGACCCAAATAGTGTTTATGGGACATCTAGGAGTGCCAACAAAGAAGATGGTGAAAGGTAATGAATGTTTTCTATTTTATTGTGCGGTTTGTGTAACGCCGAAATGCTAATTATTTTGTTTACGTCCCCTGTGGGTCTTTTGGGGTGTTACATGCTATCAGATAATAGCTTCTCATGCTTTCGCCGAAAAGCATTTTAAAAATCTGACTTGTTGCCTGGATTCACAACGAGTGTAGCTTTAATTCGATACCCTGCATGTGTATTTTAATGAACTTTTGAGTTTTAACTAATACTATTAGCATTTAGCGTAGCGCATTTGCATTTCCAGAGCTCTAGTTGGGACGCAAGCGTCCCGAGTAGAAGCAACAGGTTAATGGAAGTCTGACCAACAAAATCCAGTTTGAATCAGGAATTCCCCAGGGTAGCTGTCTAGAACCTTTACTTTTTTCAATCTTTACTAATGTCACGATCGTCGTATTGAGGAGATCAAAGTGCAGCGTGGTGTGAATACATACTTTTAATTATAGACAAAAAAACACACAGTACACTAAACAAACTAAGCAGATGAACGTGACCGCTATAGAAACTGAGTGCTAACATGCAACATCAAATAGACAATAACCCACGAACCACAATACAAAACAGGCTACCTAAATATGGTTCCCAATCAGAGACAACGACAAACACCTGCCACTGATTGAGAACCATATCAGGCCAAAACACATAGAAACTAATTAACTAGACATGCAACATAGAATGCCCACTCATATCACACCCTGACCAAACAAAACATAGAAACACACAACTCAAATAATGGTCAGAGTGTGACAGTACTCCCCCCCTAAGGTGCGGACTCGGCCGCAAAAACTAAACCTATAGGGGTGGGTCTGGGTGGGCATCTGGCCGCGGTGGCGGCTCTGGCGCGGGACGTGGACCCCACTCCACCATAGACATTTCCCTCTTCAAGGGCCTCTTTAGAGTGGCGACGCTCGCCTCCGACCTTGGGTCTAAGACCCTAATTAAAGGCCCCACTGGACTGAGGGGCAGCTCCGAACTGAGGGGCAGCTCCGGACTGGCTGACGGCTCTGGCAGCTCCTGGCTGGCTGACGGCTCTGGCGGGTTCTGGCTGGCTGACGGCTCTGGCGGGTCCTGGCTGGCTGACGGCTCTGGCGGGTCCTGGCTGACTGGCGGCTCCTGGCTGACTGGCGGCTCTGGCGGATCCTGGCTGACTGGCGGCTCCTGGCTGACTGGCGGCTCAGACGGGGGACTCTGGCGGCTCAGGACAGACGGGGGACTCTGGCGGCTCAGGACAGACGGGGGACTCTGGCGGCTCAGGACAGACGGGGACTCTGGCGGACAGACGGGGACTCTGGCGGACAGACGGGGACTCTGGCGGCTCAGGACAGACGGGGACTCTGGCGGCTCAGGACAGACGGGGACTCTGGCGGCTCCTGGCTGACTGGGGCTCCTGGCTGACTGGCGGCTCAGGACAGACGGGGACTGGCGGCTCAGGACAGACGGGGGACTCTGGCGGCTCAGGACAGACGGGGGACTCTGGCGGACAGACGGGGGACTCTGGCGGACAGACGGGGGACTCTGGCGGCTCAGGACAGACGGGGGACTCTGGCGGCTCAGGACAGACGGGGGACTCTGGCGGCTCAGGACAGACGGGGGACTCTGGCGGCTCCTGGCTGACTGGCGGCTCCTGGCTGACTGGCGGCTCAGACGGGGGACTCTGGCGGCTCAGGACAGATGGGGGACTCTGGGGGGCTCTGGCGGACAGACGGGGGACTCTGGCGGACAGACGGGGACTCTGGCTCGGACAGACGGGAGACTCTGGCTCAGGACAGGACAGACGGGGACTCTGGCGGCTCAGGACAGACGGGGACTCTGGCGGCTCAGGACAGACGGGGGACTCTGGCGGCTCAGGACAGACGGGGGACTCTGGCGGCTCAGGACAGACTGGGGACTCTGGCGGCTCAGGACAGACGGGGGACTCCGGCGGCTCAGGACAGACGGGAGACTCCGGCGGCTCAGGACAGACGGGGACTCCGGCGGCTCAGGACAGACGGGGGACTCCGGCGGCTCAGGACAGACGGGGGACTCTGGCGGCTCAGGACAGACGGGAGACTCTGGCGGCTCAGGACAGACGGGAGACTCTGGTGGCTCAGGACAGACGGGAGACTCTGGCGGACCAGATGCGTAGAGCCGGCTTCATGGCACCTGGCTCGATTCCCACTCTAGCCCGGCCGATACGAGGAGCTGGAATGTACCCAACCGGGCTATGCACACGCACTGGGGACACAGTGCGCTCCACCGCATAACACGGTGCCTGCCCGGTTCCTCTCTCTCTCCGGTAAGCACAGGAAGTTGGCCAAGGTCTCCTACCTGGCTTCGCCACACTCCCTGTGTTTCCCCCCAAGAAATGTTTGGGGCTGCCTCTCGGGCTTCCAGCCACGCTGCCGTGCTGCCTCATACCGGCGCCTCTCTGCTTTCGCTGCCTCCAGCTCTGCTTTGGGGCGGAGATATTCCCCTGGCTGTGCCCAGGGTCCTTCGCCGTCCAGAATCTCCTCCCAAGTCCATGAGTCCTGCATTCTTTGCCGCTGCTGCTGCTGGCCGTACCACGCTGCTCGGTCCATTGTTGGTGGGTTATTCTGTCATGATTGTCATATTGAGGAGACCAAAGCACAGCGTGGTGTGAATATATACTTTAAATTATAGACAAAAAAGACAAAGTACACTAAACAAACAAAACAAACTAACCAGACGAACATGACCGCTATAGAAACTGAGTGCTAACAGGCAACATCACATAGACAATAACCCACGAACCACAATACAAAATAGGCTACCTAAATATGGTTCCCAATCAGTGACAATGACAAACACCTGCCACTGATTGAGAACCATATCAGGCCAAAACACATAGAAACAGACTAACTAGACATGCAACATAGAATTCCCACTCATATCACACCCTGTCCAAACAAAACATAGAAACAAACAACGCAAATAATGGTCAGAGTGTGGCAACTAATGACATGCTACTGCAGTAAATCATTCACTAAATCCTAAATATTGTAATGAATAATGTGGAAATTGAGCACGTTGAGGAGAATAAACTGCTTGGATTAAACCTGGATTGTAAACTGTCATGATCAAAATAGATGGCTACAACAGTAGCTAAAATGGAGAGAAGTCTGTCTATAATAAAGCGCTACGCTGCATTCTTAACAGCACTATCAACAAGGCAGGTCCTACAGGTCCTAGCTTTGTCGCACCTGGACTACTGTTCAGTCGTGTGTTCAGGTGCAACAAAGAGGGATTTAGGAAAATTGCAATTGGCTCAGAACAGGGCTGGCCCTTGGATGTACACAGAGAGCTAACATTAATAATATGCATGTCAATCTCTCCTGGCTCAAAGTGGAGGAGAGATTGACTTTATCACTACTTGTATTTGTGAGAGGTATGTTGAATGCACCAAGCTGTCAGTTTGAACAACTGGCACACAGCTCCAACACCCAGGCATACCCTACAAGACATGCAACCAGAGGTCTCTTCACAGTCCCCAAGTCCAGAACAGTCTATGAGAGGCGCACAGTACTCTTCCACATCAAGTAACTCATGCCAGCAGTAACATTTGATTACATTTTTTTATTCATTTAAAATAAATGTATTTACAAATACACCTTATGGAACAGCGGGGACTGTGAAGCAACACAAACATAGACACATGCATACAAACACACGATAACATACAGACTATACACACATGCACACAGATTTTGTGTTATAGATATGTGGTAGTAGAGTAGAGGCTTGAGGGCACACTCTTGATATGTTGTGAAATATTTTATGAATGTACTGTAATGTTTTTAGTAATGTTTTTAAAATGCATAACTGCCTTCATTTTGCTGGACCCCAGGAAGAGTAGGCCGCTCATGGGGATCCATAATAATAAAAATACTACATACAAGGATTCAAACTCCCTCAAACAGCCTAATACATACTTTTAGAGTAGGTTTACCCAGTGAATGTATTTGGTAATGTCAACATGCAAAACATAATCCCATTCCACTCATTTAAACATTATGGGGAGTTTTTCAAGAGACACATATTAAGCCTAGTCCTGGACTAAAAAGCATGATCAATGGAAAATCTCTACACAAAATTATTTATGGTCCTGGACTAAGATTAATCTGTGTCCACAAAACCACTCCTTAACCCTACATGTGGGCTAGCCTAATACATAGGCCTATTCAGATGGGAAATGGGCAAGGTAGTTTACAGTTTTTGAACATATTTTGAAGCTACACATGGTTTATGTTCCTGTTATAAACAATGGAGTAATGCAACTTTATATATTGGGTTATGATAGGGTAAAAGAGTTGCACTCTGCTCTTGAAACATTTATAAATTATATAATTTAAAGGGCCAATGCAATTTCTAAATACATTTTCTTACTTTTAAAGTAACTGTCTAGTGAGCATTCACTTTTAAAAGTTCATTTTCATACTCATACGCAAGTAATGTTGTTGACTCATCCTATACTTGTATATGTGGCAAGAGCATAAATTGAGCACCTCAAACTTGTATCTCAAACAGAGCATTTGAATAATGCTTGCCATTTCCTCATAGAGTATGATGTCATACTCCTGAGGAGGATGAGCTGGCCTATCAGCGGTCTAGAGAAGGAATATTTTTCATGACCGGTATATGCCTACACCATTCTGTTTTTGGGGTATGCCCAACCAATACAACACAGAAAAGCTGCTTTTTATGATACAATATGATATACTTTATTGTCCTTTTCCATGGAATACATTTTTAGGACATCAGCATACAAATACACAAACACAACAGAATATATGACGTGCAGTACGGAAAAGTACACAAGATACATTTTCACATATTCAAAGTCTACTATTTGACCGTATATTGGCCTACTCCCTGACTGTGTATTGCAGTGGAAGCAATACACCAGTGGAGGCTGGTGGGAGGAGCTATAGGATGGGCTCAATGTAAAGGCTGGAATGGTATAAATTGAACTGTGTTAAACACAAACATATGGAAACCACGTTTGACTCCGTTCCATGATTCCATTCCAGCCATTAAAATGAGCCCATCCTCCTATAGCTCCTCCCACCAGCCTCCACTGGTGTATTTGGCCTGCATCTGTCCTATGTCCCACTGTTCAGCAACCCAATGGCTGATTGAATGAAACTTCCCTTGCTCCTATTCTTACTGTACAGTGGGACCCTTAATCTATTTTTGGAAGGAAAAAAATGACAGGTCATATTTCATAGAAATCTGGAAACACTGGACAGTTACTTTAAATTATTTACACACACCCATTGATTCTTGAAGAATATAACTTATATAATAAATGCCTCATGAACATAGTCCAATTGTCATACCCCATCAAAACCCCAAATATATGCTTATTCTGCTAAATTGTTTGTAAACAATGTAGTTGTAAACAAACACTGTTTAGCCTCTGAATATGGTTAAAATGGTCCTTTTTTAATCCATACTGTAGCTCTATCGATGAATTTGAGAGTGGTAACGCTTCTCTAATCTCAACTTCTTACCAAAACAATGGCAGGGTGATGGTGTTATTGTTGTTTGAAATGCAGATTGCCCTTGAACCAATGGGTATACAGTATATCAAGATTAGGGCCATTGAACAGATTCCCAGATGGCAGATTGCATGAAGACAGTGTCAGGATTTGGCCAGGGTTGTTCCGGTTTTTGGTCACTAGATGCCCCCATTGTGCCTTTTGATCTTTTGTTTTCCCTTGATCCCCATTATTATTTGCACCTGTGCCTCGTTTCCCCTGATTGTATTTAAACCCTTTGTTTTCCTCAGTCCTTTGCTCTGTGTTTGTATGTTAGCACCCAGCCCGAGTACTCTGTGTACTCTTGTTGATCCCGGTGGACTCTCTTGTGGAATTCTGTTTTTTGTTCTTGTTTGTTTGTTTTTGAGTATTTTTTGAGGCTTTTTGTGCTATACCTTCCACCTTTTGGATTTACCTTTTTGTCTTGGAGGATTACCTTTGTTCTTGTGGAATTCCTTTTGAAGTTGTGGAGTTACATGTTTTCCTGAAGAACTTCATTTTTTACTTCATTAAATACATCGTCTCAAGTACTGCTGTGTCTGCCTCATCTTCTGGGTTCTGCCAACTATTCGTGGCTCAGTTGGTTAAGTGACTGTTTCTCACTCCGGAGACCCGGGTTCGTAACCGGGTCCTGACAGACAGTACATGTACCAAGTACATTAATGGGGTAAACCTACTCTAAGAGTATGTATTCGGCTGTTTGAAAGCTAATCAACCAATCCAATGTGAGTCCATCTGTTCTTGAAGTACAGTAGATAAATAAAGCTACAGTACTGTAGCACAGTGGATCCCAACCCGGGTCCTCGAGAACCCCTAACAGAAAACCTTTTTTATTGTAATCCCAGACAAACACACCTAATTCAACTTGCCAACTAATCATCAGGTCCTCAAGTAGTTGAATCAGGTATGTTTGTCTGAAGCTACAACAAAAATGTGTGCTGTTGAGGGTACTCGAGAACCGGAGTTAGGGACCACTGCTGTAGCAGATGTCAAACTGTGTATGCTGAAAAGCCTTGCTAATGTCTTTTTTGGCTTCAGAATAAATGACTAATATTCCACTTAAGGTCTAAGGGCCCGGGTTTCTACTAAGCTAACATATAGAACTGTTTTAAGAAGGTCATAACCAAGGATCATATAGCTTTTTGATTTTCAATTTTAGGACAACGGTTAGTATAAAAAAAGGTATCCTTATTGCTTTTTGCCCATAGAAAGGCAATGAATAACATATTCATACATGGCAAAACAGTAACAAAAAAGTTATCAAAAGGAAGTACAGTGCCTTGCAAAAGTATTCATCTCCCTTGGCGTTTTTCCTATTTTGTTGCATTATAACCTGTAATTTAAATGGATTTTTATTCATATTCGTTTATTATGTAATGGACATGCACACAATAGTCCAAATTGGTGAAGTGAAATTTAAAACATTACTTGAAAAAAATATATAAAAAATTTAAAATGGAAAATTGGTGCATGCATATGTATCTACACACCTTTGCTGTGAAGCACCTAAATAAGATCTGGTGCAACCAATTACCTGCAGAAGTCACATCATTAGTTAAATAAAGTCCACCTGTGTGTAACCTAAGTATCACATGATCTCAGTATATATATATATATATATATATATATATATATACACCTGTTCCGAAAGGCCCCAGAGTCTGCAACACCACTAAGCAAGAGGCACCACCAAGCAAGCGGCACCATGAAGACCAAGGAGCTCTCCAAACAGGTCAGGGACAAAGTTGTGGAGAAGTACAGATTAGGGTTGGGTTATAAAAAAATATCAGAAACTTTGAACATCCCACAGAGCACCATTAAATCTGTTATTAAAAAATGGAAAGAATATGGTACCACAACAAACCTGCCAAGAGAGAGCCGCCCACCAAAACTCATGGACCAGGCAAGGAGGGCATTAATCAGAGAGGCAACAAAGAGACCAAAGATCACCCTAAGCCGTACAAAAAATCCATTGCTTAAAGAAGAAATTAAGCAAACATGTTTGCTGTTCGCCAAAGGGCATGTGGGAGACTGCCCAAACATATGGAAGAAGGTACTCTGGTCAGATGAGACGAAAATTGAGCTTTTTGGCCATCAAGGAAAACGCTACGTCTGGTGCAAACCCAACACCTCTCATCACCTCGAACACCATCCACTCAGTGAAGCATGGTGGTGGCAGCATCATGCTGTGGGGATGTTTTTCATCGCCAGGGACTGGGAAACTGGTCAGAATTGAAGGAATGATGGATGGTGCTAAATACAGGGAAATTATTGAGGGGAACCTGTTTCAGTCTTCCAGAGATTTGAGACTGGGATGGAGTTTCACCTTCCAGCAGGACAATGACCCTAAGCATACTGCTAAAGCAACACCCGAGTGGTTTAAGGGGAAACATTTAAATGTCTTGGAATGGGCTTGTTTTTTTTTATAACCCAAGCCCATACCACAATTCAATTGAGAATATGTGGTATGACTTAAGTATCGCTGTACACCAGCAGAACCCATCCAACTTGAAGGAGCTGGAGCAGTTTTTCCTTGAAGAATGTGCAAACTTCCCAGTGGCTAGATGTGCCGAGCTCATAGAGACATACTCCAAGAGACTTGCAGCTGTACTCCAATGGTCTATCACTTGCTGGAGTGTAGCTCAAACAAGTTGACCACTAAGAACCAATCAATATTATCCAAAATCCTTATACATTGTACATTTATTGGTGTATCACCACATAACTTGGCATGCAGATTCAGGTCTACTTCAGATGTCAACCCATACAGCCTCACCAATATCTACCACATGATTGTGTTGTAAATATCCCATGCATGTGTCTTGACCTGTTTTACTCAGAGCTAAAAAGATTGGCACACATGGTCAGTGGTATAAGAGAAGGTTACTAAAGGTAGCCTGTAGAATACAGTTCTGTATGTCAGAGGAAGGGGAGAGAGGGGAAGCCACCGTGTCCCCCAGGTTTCCCTGATCCCAAATGGGGCCAGGAAAATGCGTGGTTAAATTGTTTGGTTTATAATACAAAACGGCTAACATCAAGAAATTCCTATTATCATAAACCAAAAATTAAGATTAACTGCTTGGTGTAGCTACGTTGTCAGAGACAAGTGAGTGAGTGATCTCTGTCAGCGACCTACACAACAATATACATAAACATGTTTTGGTTATTGGGTTCAGCATGGAGTGATCTATATAGAAAATGGGACATCCAGCTGGTGGCTGATCTTAACCAGCTCAGACATGGCAGTGCTAACCAGAGCAACGTGCCACCGCCGGTTGATAGTTGGTCTCAACCAGGTCCGCATAGCAATTGCCTTGCTCGTTCCTCCCACTCCATGTACACCAGGGTTCCCCAACTAGAGTCGTGCATGGGTCCATTATTTTTGGAGCTGCACCCACCCCGCACCGGCAACATCAATTCCAGCCCCACCCAATATCCGACATCAGGACAGATTTTTCTCCACAACCCGACCCACCCACATAGCATTGTTTCAAGAGAATATCCGTGACCCGCAAATAACAACAATTTATTTAATAGTTTTTATGACTCCAGAGTAGTACACTATTAGGTTATTCCCATTCCCTGCATTAATGAATTTGTCTGCATGTCTTCACTATTTGGATACAAGGAAACCATGCCATGAATTAATAACGATATGCCTATCTTCTTATTTTCATAATGGGATGTGTCACATTCACAACTCAAATCACTTAGAAAAAAAGCCTTCTAACCAAATGAAAGCCTATAGCCGACATAACAAAACATATGTGTGGTTCCCACCGTGAAGCATGGAGGAGGAGGTGAGATGGTGTGGCTTGCTTTTGCTGATGATACTCAGTGATTTATTTAGAATTCAAGGGACACTTAACCAGCATGGCTATCCAGCATTCTGCAGCGATTCGCATTGCCTTAGACTGCTGCGCAACTCGGGAGCCCTGTGATGAGTTGGACCGCAGAGTGAAGGAACAGCAGCCATCAAATGCTCATCAAATTTGGAAACTCCTTCAAGACTGTTGGAAAAGCATTCCAAGTGAAGCTGGTTGAGAGAATGCCAAGTGTGTGCAAAGCTGTCATCAAGGCAAAGCGTGGCTACTTTGAAGAATCTGGATTTGTTTAACACTTTTGGTTACTACATGATTCCATATGTATTATTTCATAGTTTTGATGTCTTCACTATTATTCTACAATGTAGAAAATAGTTCAAATAAAGAAAAACCCTTTGAATGAGTAGGTGTGTTCAAAATGTTGACTGGTATTGTATATTTTTTACTTGATGGGGCAAATAAAGGGCCTATTGTGGAATCGGGCACTACATCCTCCCATGGTCCCAATAGGAATCACCTGCTGTCTCAGGCCGATGCTTTGATGCTTTGTTCCTGGAGAGCTACCATCCTGTAGGTCCCCAATCTAGTGCATCTGATTATAATAATCAGCTGGTTGATAAGCTGGATCAAATGGAGTAAGAGCAAATACCTACAGGAGCACTTTCTGCTGGTATGCACATTTAGATTTTTTTTATTTAACTACGCAAATCAGTTAAGAACAAATTCTTATTTATAATTAAGGCCTACCAGGGAACAGTGGGTTAACAGCCTTGTTAAGGGGCAGAACAACAGATTTTTACCTGGTCAGCTCAGGGATTAGATTTCAGCAACCTTTCGGTTCCTGGCCCAATGCGCAAACCACCAGGCTACCAGCTGCCCAGAATATTAAGGATTGACAGAGAAAGGAGGAGAGGAAAAAGTCAACCCACAGGATCACATTAAATTCACTAGTGAATAGGGAAGGAAAACATGTAATTCTGTGTTGTGTCAGGTGCTGTTTACCTAACATGACGCACAGCTGTATGAGGGCTGTGCTGAAGTACGGGTACACAGGACACTTCTGTTCCCGCACTGACCTGTTTTTGCCAGCCGCCTTTGCCTCCCATACCTGGTTGAACTTACAGGTATCTACTTGTTTTTGGGCACACCCCCATACATGCCTCTAATGTTTCTGTTACTTTACACAATTCTTTTGCGAGCTGGATTTGGGAATGTTTATAGTTTCGGACTGTGCGGCTTATAATTGGCGACGGAGGAACTGGCTGCCATTTTAATAAGGGCTCTTAACCAATTGTACTATTGCGTGTGTTTTTTCGTGTTATTTGTAACTTATTGTCACGACTTCTGCCAAAGTCGGTCCCTCTCCTTGTTCGGGTGACGTTCAAAGGTTGACGTCACTGGTCATCTAGCCATCGCCTGCTCCACCTTTAATTTTCCATTTGTTTTGTCTTGTTTTCCTGCACACCTGGTTATGTCTCCTCATAATTACTATGTGTATTTAGCCCTCTGTCCCCTCCATGCCTGTGTGGGGTATTGTTTATTTGTCGAGGTTGAAATGCTTGTGCCGTTATGTAAAATTAGTATTGTACAGCCTTTTAAATTGCAGGGATGGAAACTCTCAAATGTCTTAATTAGGCTATTAAGGCTATTAAACATTAACCACTATCAGTATCAATCATTAGTAGCCCTAATAACCACAGAACTGCCAATTTACTGTTAGTTCCCTTAAATTGGTATAGCCTATCATCCATTCCATTATCATCATTCCATATAATTACATTGTTTCGCATACCTTCATTTTCTTCCTCTGTAAACACCGTCAAGACTGTGTGGTTGATGCTGAGGATCATTAGTAACAGTTGATAATTAAAAAAAAGACATGTAGGCTAATTAAATCATTATGGAGCGGTGCGCAGACCAAGCAGTAACAGTTTGAACCCAACGCAATGCACAACACTTGGCCGTGTCATCATGATTTGATTAATTAAAATGTATGTCACATGCGGCGAATACAACAGTTGTAGACCCTACAGTGAAATGCTTACTTATGCATAGATAATAAAAACAGGGAGTAGCAACAGTGTAAAATCAAGAGGGGGTTCAATGTAAATAGTCCAGGTGGCCATTTGATAAGTTTAGTTGTTCAGCAGTCTTATGGCTTGGGGGTAGAAGCTGTTAAGGAGCCTTTTTGTCCTAGACTTGGCTCTCTGGTACCGCTTGCCGTGTGGTAGCAGAGAGAACAGTCTATAACTTGGGTGACTGGAGTCTTTGACAATTTTTTGGGGCCTTCCTCTGACACCGCCTAGTATATAGGTCCTGGATGTCAGGAAGCTTGGCCCCAGTGGCCCCAGTGATGTACTGTCCCGTTTGAGAGAATTGTAAGGGACCTAGTGGGGCCCCTGGTAAAGAACGACAAATGGTACCAATATATCCTGGTGATTCTAGACTATGCCACCAGCTACCCAGAGGCAATGGCCTCGAAATGTATTGCCAAGGATCTAGTGATGTCCTTCAGCCAAGTGGGAATAGCCAAGGAGATCGTCACTGACCAGGGGACCCCCTTCATGTCTCGGATCTTGCATGACTTATGCAAGCTCCTGAAGGTAAAACAAATCCACACTTCCGTGTACCACCCTGAGACAGATGGGCTTGTTGAAAGGATTTATGAAAAACTTAAAGAGCATGCTCCGTAAGGATGTAGACCAGAATGGAAGGAACTGGGACCAGTTGTTTCCATATTTGCCCTTTTCGATTCTCCTCGTTCAAGCTCCTATATGGATGACAACCTCAGGGTCTCCTGGACATTGCAAAGGAGACCTGGGAGACTGAGCCATGCCTGCATCACAGTATCATTGACCATGTGGCTGAAATTAGTGATCGGATACAGAAGTTGTGGGCAAAGGTAAGAGAGCACATGGCTGAAGCCTAAGAAGCACAGAGGAGGGTCTACAATCGGGGAGCTCAACCCAGAGAATTCCAGAATGAGGAGAGAGTTCTGGTACTGGTGCCCACAACAGAAAATATGTTTCTGTCCAGCTGGAAGATGCCATATGAGATCCTGGGGAAGGTGAGTCCAGTGAACTACAAAGATCGGTAATATGTACATGTAGGTAAAGTGACTATGCATAGTTAATAAACAGAGAATAGCAGCAGCATAAAATGCGAGGGTGCAAATAGTCTGGGTAGCCATTTGATTAGCTATTCAGGAGTCTTATGGCTTGGTGATCTTTTCAGTCTCCCGAGGGTGAAAAGGTGTTGTCGTACTCTCTTCATGACCATGATGGTTCGTTGGTGATGTGGACACCAAGGAACTTGAAATGCTCGACCCCCTCCACTACAGCCCCGACAATATTAATGGGGACTTGTTCGGCCCGCCTTTTCCTGTAGTTCACGATCAGCTCCTTTGTCTTTCTCACATTGAGGGATAAGTTGTTGTCCTGGCACCACACTGCCAGGTCTCTGACGTCCTCCCAATAACCTGTCTCATCGTTGTTGGTAATCAGGCCAACCACTGTTGTGTCGTCAGCAAACTTAATTATGGTGTTGGAATCATGCTTGGCCCTGCAGTTGTGAGTGAACAGGTAGCATAGGAAGGGACTAAGCACACACCCCTAAAGGACACCCAGTGTTGAGGATCAGCGTGGTATACGTGTTGTCGCCTACCCTTACCACCTGGGGACGGCCCCTCAGGAAGTCCAGGATCAAGTTGCAGAGGGAGGTGTTTAGTCCAAGAGTCCTTAGAAAAAGCCATATCTCAGACTTGCCAATACAAATTTAAGATTAAGATGGGCAAAAGAACACAGACACTGGACAGAGATCTGTCTTTTTCTTTGCAACTCTGCCTAGAAGGCTAGCGTCCCAGAGTCGCCTGTTCAATGTTGTTGGTGAGACGGGTGTTTTGTGGGTACTATTTAATGAAGCTGTCAGTTGAGGACTTGTGAGGCATCTATTTCTCACACTAGACACTGTAATGTACTTGTTTTCTTGCTCAGTTTTGCATCGGGGCCTCCCACTCCTCTTTTTATTCTGGTTAGAGCCCGTTTGCGCTGTTCTGTGAAGGGAGTAGGACACAGATTTGTACGAGATCTTCAGTTTCTTGGCAATTTCTCGCATGGAATAGATTTCATTTCTCAGAACAAGAATAGTCTGACGAGTTTCAGAAGAAAGTTATTTGATTCTGGCCATTTTGAGCCTGCATTCGAACCCACAAATGCTGATGCTCCAGATACTCAACTAGTCTAAAGGCCAGTTTTGTTGCTTCTTTAATCAGATCTACAGTTTTACGCTGTGCAAACATAATTTCAAAAGGGTGATCAATTAGCCTTTTAAAATGATACACTTGGATTAGCTAACACAACGTGCCATTGGAACACAGGAGTGATGGTTGCCGATAATGGTCCTCTGTACGCCTATGTAGATATTTCCAGCTACTATAGTCATTTACAACATTAACAATGTCTACACTGTATTTCTGATCAATTTGATGTTATTTTAATGGACAAAAAAAGCTTTTCTTTCAAAAACAAGGATATATCTAAGTGAGCCCAAACTTTTGAATGGTAGTGTACTTGTCGACTCATCAGGGAGCCTGCTCGTTTGCCTCTCTCGCGTCATCTCTTCCTCTTTCGAGTCCCGGGGTTTAGGGCCTGGTCCGGGATGAGGAGTACATCCACAGCTGCCGACTCGTTTAAGTAGAAATCTTCAGCCAAATTGAGGTTAGTAATCGCTGTTTTGAAGTCCAGAAGCTGTTTTTGGTCATAGGAAATGATGGCGAAAATATTATGTACAAAAAAGTTAAGATCAGTGGAAAAAAATACACAAATTAGCAGAATTGGACAGGAGCCCGTTAGACGGCAGCTCTCCATCTCTGCAGCACCATCTCAGAGATTCAATGTTGTCAGGATATAACTTTAGCTAGCTAGCTAAAAATGTGTGCAGGTGGCTAGCTACTGTAGCTAAGAGATGAGAGTGGCTAGGTTTAAGTTCACTTCACTGCCCCGAACACAGATCAAATAGATATCCAGTCAAGACATGCTGCATTCTCACTTTGAATAAGACTGTCATACTAATTCTGTTCATCGGTTTCTGTTAACCTCTTGAAACTCTGGGGGCAGTATTTCATTTTTTTGGTTGCGACAGGCAAAAAACCTTCCGCATCTGCACTTTTAACCATTTCATTTCATTATAGTACAACGGTTTGATTTGCAAACACGCTAGCTCCAGGAGCGTAATCATAGCCTCAAATGCATTAGCATAAGCTAGTCCAACGGACATAAACTCAACCCCTAGAATCTTTTCCTATTCATGAAAATTGCAAATGAAATGAAATAAATATATTCAAACACAACCTTAGCCTTTTGTTTAACAACACTGTCATCTCAGATTTTCAGATCTTCTCCAGAAATATAGCGTTAGCCACAGCCAACGCTAGACAAGCATTTGTGTAAGTTTATCATGGCATAATGCTATGCTAGGTTCTGCTGGAACAGCAGGCAACATTTTCACGAAAATAAGAAAAGCAACCAAATTAAATCATTTACCTTTGAAGAACTTCGGATGCTTTCACTCAGGAGACTCCCAGTTAGATAGCAAATGTTCCTTTTTTCCAAAAATATTATTTTTGTAGGCTTAAAAAATCTCCCCGTTTCTTCACCATGCTTGCTCACCTCTCACAGCTGGGAAATCGATTCCTCTCTGCCTCCTTCTTTCCAAAAATGCTACAACTATAACGCCAAACTTTTTTCAAAATTAGCTACATAATATCGACAGAAACACGGCAAAAGTTTAGGATCCATCCTCAAGGTGTTTTTAACAAATATATTCGATAATATATCCGTCGAGGCAGTTGGTTTCTCAGTATTTTACGCAAGATTTTCTGCGGGAGACACCATGTGACCACATGCCATATATGGTCCCTTACAGCCATTCTTCAAGGGAAAGTCATTCAACTGAGACTGCTCTTCTCTGTATCACGGAGCGCTCCGCACTGCTTCACCCTCTCCCGGATCCTTTCCCCCTGAGACCAGGTGGCTAATCGCACCCTGGCATATCCGTTGACTATGCCTAAAAAAGACTTCACAATGCTGTAGTCACCTTGGGGAAAACGTGGAAAACGTAAGCTCGTTCGTAGCTCATTCACAGCCATATAATGAGTCATTGGCATGAGGCGGTTTAAAAAAATGCGGTACTTCCTGGTTGGATTTTTATCTGGGTTTCGCCTGTAACATCAGTTCTGTGGCAGTCACAGACAATATCTTTGCAGTTTTGTAAACGTCAGAGTG
Source organism: Oncorhynchus nerka (assembly GCF_034236695.1). Classification (NCBI taxonomy): domain Eukaryota; kingdom Metazoa; phylum Chordata; class Actinopteri; order Salmoniformes; family Salmonidae; genus Oncorhynchus; species Oncorhynchus nerka. Next base: position 40,553,365 of record NC_088408.1, read on the forward strand.
TCTTCTTTCCAAAGCTGTCAATTATATGCATAGTCGAGCATCTTTTCGTGTCAAAATATCTTGTTTAAAACGGGAATGTTTTTCATCCAAAAATGAAAATAGCAACCCCTAAATCCAACTGGATAAACAAGATATTTTTTTATTTTGGATATAAAAATAATCTTTATGGAACCAAAGGAACATTTATTGTGTAACTGGGAGTCTCGTGAGTGCAAACATCCGAAGATCATCAAAGGTAAGCGACTTCGTGACCAATCTACTTGGCTGCTAGCTGTTTGTAATATTTTGTCTACTGAGAGAGATGTGCTTACATAAACGCTTGGTATGCGTTCGCCAAAAAACTTTATTGAAATCCGACACGCCAGGTGTATTAACAACAAGCTAAGCTGTGTTTTGCTATATTGCACTTGTGATTTCATGAAAATTAAATATTTTTAGTAATTTAATTTGAATTTGGCACTCATGATCCCACTAACGGGATGGGTGCATCAGGAATGGAGATCTCAGTTGATTTGCGGATTTTCAATAGAGAATATGGAGGATTGATGAGGAAAAGAGGACAAGGAAAAGTCCATTTAACATGCATTAATCAATCAAAATGTAATATGCTATCATCACGTCTATAATATTCTTCCATTTCGCTTTGGAAAGCGGCATGATTGAGGCCTACCGGGAGCCCACCCCTCTTCTTTGCATAGAACTCAGCCAAAGACTGCATTAGGGAAAAACTGTAGAGCAAAATGGACTTATCCTCTCTCTCCCCCTGCAAATCCACTCTGACAAAAGTGCCTGGGATTCCTTTGGCATGCTGATTATCAATGTCAATGCTGACAGGACAGAGGATGAGGCTTTTCTAGCTCAACTCATTGATTGTTTTACTATGTTAATGCAAGGGGGAACTGTAAAATTTGTGCATATGACTTCAGAGCCCTGGATGGCCTTGGGGGTACGTGCCTTCAGATCTCTTGCCGACTGCACCATGACCCTCTTAATCACAACGAGGGGTCCAGTGAAAGCCCAAAGACGGGCCACTGGATGTCTTGCCACTGGCGATGAGCTTGCTAAAGGGTTAATGGTCTCTGTGTGTGGTCCTCAGTGTCTGTTCCTTCAAAGCAGTTTCATTTGAGTTCAATAATTACATGAGTACAACCAAGTGAGGGAACATTGAGCGCTGTAAGGTATCTCAGTGGGAAAAAGTGTCATGGATGTGATGCACACAATAATTAGTGCATGTGTGTGTTTGAGGACCAGGGTGTGTATTTAGTGCAGCCTATGCATGTTTGTGTCAGTGTAGTCCTCACATACCTCCTGAGGGCTGTATAATTCACTGTGAAATTCTCAAGCTGAGTACCTAATGGAGAGCGACAAGCTTGAGCAAGGGAGAGCGAGGCAGTGTTTATGTGGGCATTTTGGAGGACACAAAATAGATAGAAAATGAGCCAATATGACTGCTAACCTTGTTTAACAGGCCATCATCCAGACTGCTCCCCAAAGAGAATGGCATTTCTGAATGTCATGACCTTTCCTAACCACATTAAAAACCTTGTGGTTTTGTTAATCAATAAAAATTCCAAACCAAAAGTAAGAGGAAAAACCATCTGAAGAATATGTATTCATGTGCTTTAGGGGGATATCTCTTTTTACCTGACATCTGTAGAAGCTAATTGAGAAGATTTTTCTCAGCGGGGTGACAGTGAATGAGGTGTGTGTGTGATGGGTACTGTGGACGGATGGAGGGGGAAAATGGTCTTGGAAAGAGCAGTCCTGTTCGTCCAGGGCTCTCAGAGGTAATTGGGTGCCAGAATAAGACACTGTCACTACTGCCCCACAAGTACATAGTACATCCTGATGGGCGGTGAAAAAACTGAAAACATCAAACACGACAGAAAAACGAGAGAGAGGGGGTATAGAGGTTTAGAATATAGAGGTTTCCAGGATAAGACCTCCCCCCCGCAAAAAAACATAATTAATATGCTAATTCACAAGGGTCAGTGTTTAGCAGTGTTATTTCTGGAAGCTGTGGGCACTGTATCGTGACTCTCCAGCCTCCCCTCTCCCTCCAATGTCAAATCAGGGGCGGCCTGTAATGTTGGAAAGACTAATTACTGTGTAATTTCAACTCTTATTGTAGGGAGACATATAGGCATCGGACCCCTTCTCCATGCAAATACTGGTGGAGATTAAATGGTCGCTGGTGAACAAAGTCCTGAAGGTAAAGAGTCTATGGAATTTAGCTGCACGTGCTATAACACCTGCAAATCTGTGTACATGACAAATACACTTTGATTTGAATGGGAATCTGCTGACAGCCAGTTGTCATATTAAATATTCCAAGCCAAGACACATCAAGTCACAAATGGACAGGGACATACCGGGTGTTACTTGGCCATAAACCTGACCACAGTAAGGCCAAGCCTGCTGGATTTCTGTCTTCTTTTGTTGGATATGCCGGTAAACAGCTTAGCTGTCCGGTAGCAGAGAGGGACCGGAAGACCTGTGTAGAAAGGCTCAAAGACGTACTAGGTTTTGGTTTGGTTTCATTGTTACCCATTGCTGTGGCGTATTCTCTTTTTTCTTTCCCTGAATAAAAGTCCTGGAGAAAGGTCAATTCTGCTCTATGCTTGAGTTACTTCACACTCTCGTCAGATGTTGACCAGCCCCCCGACCGCTTCACTGGTGGAGAATGCAGGCATTATCCCTTCGAGCTTCAAGGGAAAGTAACATGAGACTGTGAAGTAATACCAGATCATGGAGAACCTCATCAAGCAGCTGGCTCATGACAGCCAAGCCCAGCTCGACATGCACAGGGAGTTAATTTCAGAGCAAAGGAATCAAAATGCTAGGTTGTTGGCCCACCTACAAACCCTCACTGTTTGTGCTCCACAGGCAACCCCAGCCAGTGGATCCAACCCGGGAAGGTTCCTGTTGAAAATGACACAGGCGGAGGACTTGAAAGACCTACCTCTTAACCAGCAACAAGGGAAGACAGACCCAGTTGGGGGGAGGCCCTGTCACCTAATGAAATCCTGTTGGGCCCATAAGGAATCAGCCCCCACAATCCCAACCAAAGTAGATGGAAGAGATGCAGAAGCTCTGTTGGACTCAAGCAGTATGGGGTCATTGATACAGCCAAAGCTAGTAGGTGAGCACAATCGTACCCCAGAGAATCATGTGGCAGTGTCCTGCCTTCACGAGGACACCAAGGAATATCCAACGACAGTGGTGAAGCTTACAACCCCTCAAGGGAACTGTCAACTTCAAGTAGGCTTAATCCCCAACCTCCCCGTACCCCACCTGGGGCTTGGAGGAAAAACCAAACATGCCATGGCCCAAGAACCCCTCCAAAAGTCAACAAAAAACCCTATTTGCACTGCCCAGGGGAACCCGGATGGACCCCCCACTGAGCCGGGATAAGAGGAAGAATCAGCAGGACCCTTCGATCCATTCCCAGTCTGGAAGCTGTCAGAGGAAGATCTTGGGGAGGGGCCCATCAGTCTCAACCTCAAATGTCAGTTCGGAACAGCCCACCTGGGTGTCCAAAAGACAAAGAATAGGGTCCTGGCTGGGAGTGGTAAGAGCCGTGGAGTATTATTGCCGGTCGTGTCCTAAATGCCAACTCACTGCACCTAAACCTCACTTCACAAATCTTCTAATCCCTCTTCCTAGCATAGATCAAATCGAATTAAATTGTATTTGTCACATGCGCCGAAACAACAGGTAGACCTTACCGTGAAATCCTTACTTTCAAGCACTAACCAACAATGCAGTTCAAGTAATAGAGTTAAAAAAAAAATTTACTAAATAAAGTTTAAAAAATCTAATCAATCACAAGGTAACACAATAAATGTACATAACCATAACGAGAATATATACAAGGGGTACAGGTTACTATGCATAGATAATAAACCGAGAGTAGCAACAGTGTAAAAACGAAAGGGGGGTTGAATGTAAATAGTCCGGGTGGCCATTTGATAAGTTTAATTGTTCAGCAGTCTTATGGCTTGGGGGTAGAAGCTGTTAAGGAGTCTTTTGGTCCTATTCTCCGGTACCACTTGCCGTGAGGTAGCAGAGAGAACAGTATGACTTGGGTGACTGGAGTCTTTGACAGTTTTTGGGGGCCTTCCTCTGACACCGTTTAGTATATAGGTTTTGAGGTTCAGGAAGCTTGGCCCCAGTGGCCCCAATGATGTAATGTCCCCTTTGAGAGAATTGCAATGGACCTGGTGGGGCTCTTGGTAAAGTATGCCAAAGGGCACCAATATATTCTGGGGATTCTAGATTATGCAACCTGCTACCCAGAGACTATTCCCCTAAGAACTATAACCTCAAAAGGTATTACCAAGGAACTGGTGATGTTCTTCAGCCGAGTGGGAATAGCCAAGGAGATCATCACCGACCAGGGGACCCCCTTCATGTCTCGGATCATGCAGGACTTGTGCAAGGTCCTGAAGGTAAAATAAATCTGCACTTCTGTGTACCACCCTAAGACAGATAGGCTTGTTGAAAGGTTTAATAAAAGAGCATGCTCCGTAAGGTAGTAGGAACTCGGACCAGTTGTTGCCATATTTGCTCTTTTCCATCTTTTCGATTCTCCCCGTCTCACCTCCTATATGGATGACAACTCCAGGGCCTCCTGGACATTGCAAAGGAGACATGAGTGACTGAGCCAAGTCCGCATCACAGTATCAATGACCATGTAGCTGAAAATTGGTGATCGAATGCAGAAGTTGTGGCCAATGGTAAAAGAGCATATGGTCAGAGAGAGAGTTCTGGTACTGGTGCCCACAACAGAAAATACATTTCTGTCCACCTGGAAGAGGCCATATGAGATCCTGGAGAAGGTGAGTCCAGTGAACTACAAAGTTTGGCAGGCAGGGCACCGGAAGCCAGTGCAAATATACCACATTAACCTTCTCAACAAGTGGCATGCCTGAGAGGCAATTCTTGGAGCAGCTTTGTCCCCTTGTCATAGCTGAATCAGAATTAGTTAGGTAACATTGATAAATAAGATGTTTATTTATTTTCAAAAACAATTATGTGGGAAAAAAATATGTGGGCTCCACAATGTCTTTACTCCATTCACTCCCTCCTTTTCCCATTGGGGGGAGGAGTATGGCAGTGTCTGGAACCATTGTATGTCCCCTCTGATGTTGAAACTTATCTTTCATAGTATATGACCTAGAGGCTCACTCCTCTCAGGGAGTTTGTCCAGGGGTGGATTGTATTTGAGATGGGAGTATCTAGAATTGACAATTGATATACACTGGGGCAAAAAAGTATTTAGTCAGCCACCAATTGTGCAAGTTCTCCCACTTAAAAAGATGAGAGAGGCCTGTCATTTTCATCAAAATGAGGCAGGCAAAATGAGAAAAAAAAATCACATTGTGGATTTTTAATGAATTTATTTGCAAAATATGGTGGAAAATAAGTACTTGGTCACCTACAAACAAGCAAGATTTCTGGCTCTCACAGACCTGTAACTTCTTCTTTAAGAGGCTCCTCTGTCCTCTACTCGTTACCTGTATTAATGGCACCTGTTTGAACTTGTTATCAGTATAAAAGACAACTGTCCACAACCTCAAACAGTCACACTCCAAACTCCACTATAGCGAAGACCAAAGAGCTGTCAAAGGAACCAGAAACAAAATTGTAGACCTGCACCAGGCTGGGAAGACTGAATCTGCAATAGGTAAGCAGCTTGGTTTGAAGTAATCAACTGTGGGAGCAATTATTAGGAAATGGAAGACATACAAGACCACTGATAATCTCCCTCGATCTGGGGCTCCATGCAAGATCTCACCCCGTGGGGTCAAAATGATCACAAGAACGGTGAGCAAAAATCCCACAACACACCTAGTAAATGACCTGCAGAGAGCTGGGACCAAAGTAACAAAGCCTACCATCAGTAACACACTACGCCGCCAGGGACTCAAATCCTGCAGTGCCAGACGTGTCCCCCTACTTAAGCCAGTACATGTCCAGGCCCGTCTGAAGTTTGCTAGAGAGCATTTGGATGATCCAGAATAAGATTGGGAGAATGTCATATGGTCAGATGAAACCAAAATAGAACTTTTTGGTAAAAACTCAATTTGTCGTGTTTGGAGGACAAAGAATGCTGAGTTGCATCCAAAAAACACCATACCTACTGTGAAGCATGGGGGTGGAAACATCATGCTTTGGGGCTGTTTTTCTGCAAATGGACCAGGACGACTGATCCGTGTAAAGGAAAGAATGGGGCCATGTATCGTGAGATTTTGAGTGAAAACCTTCCATCAGCAAGGGCATTGAAGATGAAATGTGGCTGGATCTTTCAGCATGACAATGATCCCAAACACACCGCCCGGGCAACAAAGGAGTGGCTTCGTAAGAAGTATTTCAAGGTCCTGGACTGGCCTAGCCAGTCTCCAGATCTCAACCCCATAGAAAATCTTTGGAGGGAGTGGAAAGTCTGTGTTGCCCAGCAACAGCCCCAAAACATCACTGCTCTAGAGGAGATCTTCATGGAGGAATGGGCCAAAATCCCAGCAACAGTGTGTGAAAACCGTGTGAAGACTTACAGAAAACGTTTGACCTCTGTCATTGCCAACAAAGGGTATATAACAAAGTATTGAGATAAACTTTTGTTATTGACCAAATCATTTTGAACAACCATCATTTGCAAATAAATTCATTAAAAAGTAAAAGGCCCTTTGTGAAGTTTCTAAGATCTGTGGTTCGTCATTGTGAGTTGAGAGGGGTGTATCTTTGCTATAAAAGATCTCAGTTGCCATTATGTTGACATTCTCAGAATTCATTTATAGACACTGAATTGATCTGAGAGTCAAAGGGCTATGGTGAAGCTCATATTATTAAAATATGAAGTTTAAAGTATAACTCTGACTTGTGTGTGGTTTGTAAACTCTCCTTTCACTTAGTAATACAGGAAATTACCACGACACCCTGTCCCCACAGAAGCGGCTCGAGAGGCAGGGCTGTAATTCACTGTAAGTATTCAGCGCTTGTGACTAATACAATTTGATTATGGCCTTATAGGATCCCAGAGGCCAGAGGCCAGATGGGTGGCTTTGAAAAAGGAGGAGGACCAGATGCTAAATATGGGGATTATCAAGCCACCCCAGAGTGAATGGTGCAGCCTGATCATCTTAGGGCCGAAGCCGGATGGGTCGTTAAGGTTTTGCAATGACTTACAAAAACTAAATGAGATATCAACATTTGACGCTTATCCTATGCCCTGTGTAGATGAGCTGATTGACCGCCTGGGTAACACCCAGTATATCAACACCCTGGATCTTAAAATGGGTTACTGGCTCCAGAGGCGAGGGAGAAGATGACCTTTGCCATGCCTACAGGGCTGTACCATTACACGGTTCTACCCTTCTGCCTGCATGGAGCTCCGCCTACTCTTCAGAGGCTAATGGATAGGGTCCTGAGACCCCACAGTTAGTACTTAACAGCATCTTTGGATGACGTGATTGTGTACAGCCCTAACTGGAAATCTCAGCTGAAGCAGCTCAACGCTGTCTTGGAATTTCTTCACAGAGCAGATCTAACCACCAATGCAGACTGGGACAGAGTACCTGGGATTCTCCATTGGGAGGGGCAATGTCAATCCGCAAAACAAGAAAGTTCAAGCCACCCGACAGCGGCCACGGCCCCAAACCAAGTCTCAGGTAAAAACCTTTAAGGGGCTAACCAGCTATTACCGTAGGTTCATTCCTGACTATGCAACTGTAGCTTGTCTTCTCACAGACCTGACCAAAAAGACCCAGCCCAACGGGGTCAGGTGGACTGACAAAGCAGAAGAAGCCTTCCAGAACCTGAAGGAGGCCCTGTGCTCTGGACCGGTATTGGTGATGCTGGACTTTGGGAAAGAGATGGTGGTCGAGACTGATGCCTGCAACACAGGGGTGAGAGCTGTCTTATCCCAAGAGGTACGAGCGGAGGAGCATCCCATCTTATACATCATCCGGAAGCAGTTGTCCCGAGAAATCAAATACTCAACAGTGGAGAAAGAGTGCCTAGCGGTGCAGTGGGCATTGAAGAAGTTAAAGTACTACCTCCTGAGACGACTCTGGTCACGGATCATGCTCCTCTAGTCTGGATGTCAAAGAACAAGGAGACCAACAAAAGAGTAACCAGGTGGTTTCAATCACTCCAACTGTATTGTTTCCCTGTAGTCCAGAGGTCCGGGTTAAAACATGGGAATGCAGACACATCCCACAGGAACACTCTGTGGACAATGGCTTCCCTGCCCACCGGGTCGGAGATGAGGAGAAGGGTGTGTGATGAGTGAGAGGGTGGGTGGGTTAAGGCCGGTATATTCCTGCTTGTTGGTTACATCTTCTGGCCAGGAGAGAGAATTGCCAGGAAGGGTAAGAGCCTAATTACACACACCTGAATATAATTAGATTGGAGGTTGGGGGGTGGCTGTTTTAACCTGGCTTTGGCCAGATCTGTTTTTGGTCTGGTGCAGCAAGAGCTGACATGCAGGGCCCTCCAACACTGGGAGGGATATTGAACCTAACTGGACTGTAACCTACCGGATGTTACTTGGCCGCAGACCTCACCCCAGTAAGGACAAGCCTGTTGAATTTCTGTTTTCTTTTGTTGGGTACGCAGATAAAAAGCTTAGGTGTCAGGTAGCAGAGAGGGACCGGAAGAAAGGAGGGACCGTGTAGAAAGGCTCAAAGATGACCTAGGTTTTGGTTTGGTTTCATTATTACCCTGCGCTGTGGCGCATTCTGTTTTTTTCCCCTGAATAAAAGTTCCCCCCCTACACGGTCTTAACATGCCTTTCCTATACAAAACCCGAGAGGGATGAGTACTACCTGACATGATGACTCCTTGCTGTCCACAGTCCACCTGGCCATGCTGCTGCTCCAGTTTCAACTGTTCTGCCTTATTATTATTCGACCATGCTGGTCATTTATAAACATTTGAACATCTTGGCCATGTTCTGTTATAATCTCCACCCGGCACAGCCAGAAGAGGACTGGCCACCCCACATATGCTCTCTCTAATTCTCTCTTTCTTTCTCTGATGTAGCTGATGTACGAAGGGCTATATAAATACATTTGATTTGATTTGAATAGCAAAATAGTATGTATAAATGTGCCTCAACTCCAAAACTCGGTGTCAAAGTTCCCATTTGTTTAGGACAATGGCAGCACAACCTACAGCGGTTCTTCCTTTAACAGTTACGAGCTTATGCCGCATTCTGTCATTGCACCACACTATCACAAGGGGGTGTTAGAACGCTGATCTATCGGTAGTCTAAACTGTGGCAATTAATGGAGGTGTTTTCAGTCTATCTTCGATGGCACTAGAGTCCTGCATCAGGCAACAACAAACTGTCGGTGGTCCTGGAGTTAAGAGAGAACTTAGGTAAATACAATGGGGGAATTTAACTTGACATGTGGACAGACTATTTTAGAAAAATAGGCACAGTGGGCTTTTGGTTTCTCTCCCTCTAAAAATAAAGGGAAAAAGTAAGAAACCTGTCTATAGGCCCGGCCCTGTTATCCAACGATTATTATTATTACTGAATGACAGAGCTTCCGGCTGATGTATAGGATGGGATGCTCCTCGGGCTCTGATTTTTATTTGGACAATAATGCAGTGACTTCGTAGCTTAGGCCTGTAGTACTCTCGACCGGTCCCGTTGTACAGCACCATATTTTCCTAACTGACATTGGCAAGCGGTGAATGACGCGTTGAAGAGGGAGAGGAATGAGATGGAGTCACAATCCATACCAGGCACACCTGTGAGCTCTGCAACTCCACCTCGTGTTTGTGGAATCTGCAAAAAACGTGTCCTTGATGAAAATACCTGTCTAAATGCATTCTCTCCGTCGCCCACAAGCACTCCTCTGAGACAAACTGGTCTTGATGAATCAATGAGATTTTTATTTTCACTGAATCTCCGTTTGGGTATTGGTTAGCCTACAATTAGGGTGTGGAAATGTAAGGATGTTTTTGCTCTTCACTTGCAGTCACTTAGTACCCTACTCCCGACCGGTCACGCTGTACAATGCCCTGAGGGTTTCGTTTTTCTTGGAATAGAAACAGCATAATATTAAAACGGGAACGTTTTTCATCCAAAAATTAAAATTGCGCCCCCTAAATCCAAGAGGTTAATCAAATTAATTAAGCAAAATTTCTTCAAATCAATCCCATATACTATGTTCTTACAAAAAAGGTTTTAAATTCTCTAGTACAGCCAGTATTAAAAACAGTCAAATGCTTCTCAAAGATGCCCTCTGGTGGTCAAACTAGCACTAACTAGCATTAATGGCAACAATGGCTGACACTTCACTAATGAGCCATAGAATTGCCCGCAAGCTGTGCTGCAGTACGACACAACTTTTAAAGGAAGAACCACTATGCTTTCTTTACTAATTCAAAAAGCTTTTAAACATTACTTCGAAATTACACCCATTTAACTCTGCCAAAGAGTAGTCTTGCCAGAGAAGAAAGGTACATATGGTGTGCTATCCTCTTAAGTGTAATGTTTAAATTGGCAAGAAAGCCTTCTTTTCTGATTTACTGCGGCCTCTATTGTAAGTGTATGGCTTTCTTCAATCATACCCCTTAATGTACTGACCATTAGAGTCTGAGAAAGGGAATATACCCTTGTGTCTCAATTATTGAGAAAGACTACATCTCCACAGCAATCTTGGTTGTCTATAAAATAATATGATTATCCATTTTCTGCTTCAGGTCTCACACAGCCTCTGAGCTTGTCTATGGGGCAGAATCACAAAAACATGTCATATCAATCCCATTTTTTAGCTTTCTAATTAAATCAAGATTAATCATTTGAGCAAGAAAAGAAAACAGCAACCAAGTGGTTTGGAATTTTCCAACTTTCTTTGCAAACTTTTTGTTCACAGGTACATGTAAGTATGTGTGAGGCTTTGAAAAACACTTGTAACTGTTTTAATCTGACACCAAAAAGGGGATGCTGAGACCTGAAATCAGTACATTTGATCTCAGGCACAGTGATATAAATGAGAGATATAGAGAGACGGAGTAAATAAAAGTAACCAGTATAAAACCATTGTCTGCTTTATAACCAAGAACTAAAATGTGAGTGAGTGAGTGAGTTCAGTAACATTCAGGAAAAGAGAAGTGGAAGGGGAGACAGAGCTCAGTCCAAACACCCAGACCACCACCACACTCATTAACTTCAGGGGGGCACGGTGGGGGAGTCAGAAAAGTTTGTGTAGTAATTGTTTTCCCGGCTTCCTGGGTATTTACCATGGTTTAGTGTGCGGCAGCACGTGAGACTGACAGCACGCTGAAGCCTGCATTTAATGGCCACCGCTCCAGTGGATATCCGGAGTGGGAGAGAAAATCAGAGGGAAAGAGTGCATGTGGGGGAGAGGCACGGATAATAGAGAGTGGGAGAGAGAATAGGAGCGGTCAGGATGATGATCTGGGGGCACAGCCATTTGTAGCTGCATCTCTCTCTGAATGCTGAGAAAACCAAGGCTGAAAATTAATATTCACAGGGGTCGAGAGAGGAGAAGGGAGAGAGGAGGACATAAGCCCATGAGATATGTGTGTATCTGTTTATGTATTTTACATGGGGGGATAGGCAAAACGGTAACTGGCCAATGCTGGAGTTTAAAATGTGCTCAGAATCATCCCAGACATAAGAATCTAAGGTTTGGGGACACCAAATTAATACCATGTGTATTTGCATTCACAACAATCAGAATATGACTTTGAACAATCAGAATTTCCATTTTGAGTTACTATTAAAGAGAGGATTTCTTATGTTATCATTGGGTGTGGCAAAGGAAGCTTAGGGGCTAGATTCAATCAGAACCACCTTAACCCACGATAACTGACAACTGCATAGCATATGATTGTTTTTGTTAAGTCGATGTCGAGCAATAAGGTGTCGGTTATCGCCGATGTAACTCGAGATGTAACTGCATTGGAGTTGTTAAATCAGCCAGCAGCTTTTAACTTATCACAAATATTGCCATTGGATGCATTGAGTCACATAACCAGAAATACCATGCAGCTGTATTACGAAGTTCGAACACTGAAATGTGTGTGGTAATCTACACCTTGATTAGGCTGACAACAATCCTTATTATTTTGTTTAATCATTTTTCATTTGAGGATCATTATATATAGCCTTCGCTTTTTTGTTCTGAACTTCTAACACGGGTAGAAAGGGCCACAATGACTACAAGAGCTGCTGCTCACTGATTTGACAGCTCCAACACAGTTACACCTCAGACATTGCCTAAACATAAACAATTAAATGCTATGCATTTTGTCGGTTATCACGGGTTAATGTTGAACTGATTGAATCTAGGCCTTATTCTCTCAAATGTGCTTGCAGAATATGCCACGGTGTATGGTGTGTACCTCACATGGGACAATGGACATTGCCAACACCATAAATTGACAATACCAGCTAGAATACCAACCAGGCTAGAATACCAATCTAATAACAAAATAAAATGAATGTCTCTTCATTTACTTTCATGAACAAAATTATTTGCAGAGACAGCATTCATTATTCTGTTACATCAAACCAAGCTCCAGCTGGTTATGGCTACCTGTGTCACCCCTGCTCCACAGGCCGTGGTGGCGGCCTCGCTGTACTGTTCAATTCCAAAATTGAAATAACTGAACTGTCTCTTCCTACTGCCTCCTTTGAATACATTACATACAAATAATCTTGCTCCATGATCAAAAGCTAATAAATCATTCTTGTCTAAATTAACTTAACTACTCACCATTGCTGTCCAACTCTCTGCTTTTAGTGTTGCTTGGCAATATGAATATTCACGTGGACTCATCAAACTCAAAACATGCCTCTGATTTCATTGCTGTTCTGTACTGATTCAATATTATCAAATGTCAATTTTCCTACTTGCATCAAAGGAAACATACTTGACCTCATCTGCTCTCTCTCATATTTCACCCTTCCCTCTTCCCACTGTCTGACCACAAGATACGTAATTTCTCTCTTACCTCATACTCACCATCCAACACTGACAAACGCCTCATCTCCTTCCACAACATCAAAGCTTTTGACCCCCTCCAACTCTCATGCCATCTGCTCTGCCCTGCCCCTTGACCATGCCCCCAACTCACCTGATGAACTTGCTGCTCAAATCAATACTGCTCTATCGCTCCCTCAACTCTCTGGCCCTCATCCAAACTAAACCGACTCCTTCTCCTCCCCCCAGTTTACCCTTGAGGTAGGCGCTCTGAAGCAAGCTGGCCGCTGCCTGGAGTGCTGGAAAAGGAAGTCTGAGCTCACTGTCTACGCTGAGGCCTTCAAACTCCACCTCTCCACCAGGTCCACCTACTCCTGTTCTCGACTCTGTTCTCCACTGTCAGCAAACTACTTCAGCCCCGTGACGACACCTTCTCTACTCACTCCACTGATCTCTACAACTCTCTCCTTATATCTCAAAGCTCATAATGTCATCCAAAGCTACAAGTTGCTCCCTGGATCCTCTCCCCACTGTTCTCATCAAAGCCTGCCTGCCTGCTCTCTGTCCATATATGACACACATTGTCAACCTCTCCATTGCCCACATAACTGTCCCGTCTAACTACAAAACAGCTGCAGTCATCCCCATCTTAAAAAAGCCAGGACTGGACCCCACTATCCTCAATAACTTCGGTCCCATTTCCAACCTCCCCTTCCTTGCTAAGACTCTGGAACGTACTGTTACCTCCCAATTACAAACCCACCTGCTAATCAACAACCTGTTCAACCTGCTTGGGGATAGAAGCTGTTTAGAAGCCTCTTGGATCTAGACTTGGCGCTCCGGTTCCGCTTGCCATGCGGTAGCAGAGAGAACAATCTATGACTAGGGTGTCTGGAGTCTTTGACAATTTTTGGGGCACCGCCTGGTATAGAGGTTCTGGATGGCAAGAAGCTTGGCCCCAGTGATGTACTGGGCCATACGCACTCTGTAGTGCCTTGCGGTCAGAGGCCGCACCAGGTAGTGATGCAACCTGTCGGGATGCTCTGCATGGTGCATCTGTAGAACCTTTAGAGGATCTGAGGGCACATGACAAATCAACATGTTTCAAGCAGACCACCATTGTCCCTGTGCCCAAAAATACAAAGGCTACCTGCCTAAATGACTACAAACCCGTAGCACTCACATCCGTAGTCATGAAGTGCTTTGAAAGGCTGGTAATGGCTCACATCAACACCATTATCCCAGAAACCCTAGACCAATTCGCAAACCGCCCAAACAGATCCACAGATGATGTAATCTCTATTGCACTCCACACTGCCCTTTCCCACCTGGACAAAAGGAACACTTATGTGAGAATGCTATTATTGACTACAGCTCAGCGTTCAACACCATAGTGCTCTCAAAGCTCATCACTAAACTAAGGACTAAAAACCTCCCTCTACATCTGGCTCCTGGACTTCCTGACAGGCCGCCCCCAGGTGGTGAGGGTAGGTAGCAACACATCTGCCACACTAATCCTCAACACTGGAGCCCCTCAGGGGTGCATGCTCAGTCCCCTCCTCTACTCCCTGTTCACCCACGACTGCATGGCCAGGCACGACCACAACAGTGGTAGGCCTGATCACTGACAACGACAAGACAGGCTATAGGTAGGAGGTCAAAGACCTGGCTGGGTGGTGCCAGAATAACAACCTATCCCTCAACGTAACCAAGACTAAGGAGATGATTGTGGACTACAGGAAAAGGAGAACCGAGCACGCCCCCATTCTCATTGACGGGGCTGTAGTGGAGCAGGTTGGGAGCTTCAAGTTCCTTGGTGTCCACATCACCAACAAACTAGAATGGTCCAAACATACCAAGACAGTCGTGAAGGGGGCACAACAAAGCCTATTGCCCCTCAGTAAACCAAAAAGATTTGGCATGAGACTTGAGCTCCTCAAAAGGTTCTACAGCTGCAACATCGAGAGCATCCTGACTGGTTGCATCACTGCCTGGTACGGCAATTGCTCAGCCTCTGACCGCAAGGCACTACAGAGGGTAGTGCGTACGGCCCGGTACATCACTGGGGCTAATCTGCCTGCCATCCAGGACCTCTACACCAGGCGGTGTCAGAGGAAGGCCCTACAAATTGTCAAAGACCCCAGCTACCCCAGTCATAGACTGCTCTCTCTACTACTGCATGGCAAGCGGTACTGGAGTGCCAAGTCTAGGACAAAAAGACTTCTCAACAGTTTTTACCCCCAAGCCATAAGACTCCTGAACAGGTAATCTAATTGCTACCCGGACTATTTGCATTGTGTGCCCCCCCCCCCCCCCAAACCCCTCTTTTACGCTGCAGCTACTCTCTGTTTATCATATATGCATAGTCACTTTAACTATCTATACATGCATGTACAATAGTACATACTACCTCAATTGGCCTGACCAACCAGTGCTCCTGCACATTTGCTAACCGGGCTAACTGCATTGTGTCCCACCACCCACCACCCGCCAACCCCTCTTTACGCTACTGCTACTCTCTGTTCATCATATATGCATAGTCACTTTAACCATATCTAGATGTACATACTACCTCAATCTGCCTGACTAACCGGTGCCTGTATGTTGCCTCTCTACTGTTTTTCGCTGTCTTTTAACTGTTGTTTTTATTTCTTTACTTACCTATTGTTCACCTAATACCTTTTTTACACTATTGGTTAGAGCCTGTAAGTAAGCATTTCACTGTAAGGTCTACACCTGTTGTATTTGGCGCAAGTGACAAATAAACTTTGATTTGATTTGACACAATGTAGCCGTACAACAGGTCCCAAGAAAGTCCTAAAAATCTCCTCGGGACATCTATGGGACCAAACGGGAAGTAAACAAACCCTCCAGAGGTCCATGACATAACATCCTGACAACTTTAGGCGACCATTTTGTGATGTCCCGGGGGATGCCCTTATTACTCATCATTGTTTATTGTTCTATTGAAGAGCCCCTATGAAAGATGAGATATTCTATGGAGCCTGAATATCATTCGCTGTTTTCATTTCATTGTTGTATTTTGTAAGGGCTCACTGGGGAGTTTTGATTCCGAAACAATTCCTCAAATGTACGGAATAAAATGTTTTATTGACACTGTGTACGCAGCTCTTGTGCTCACATTATCATAAACCCATTCATTGTAGGGGAACACTTTAGACCAGCCGTACAACAGGCCCCAAATTCAGTGGGGATAAATGACCCCTGGTCTATTTCTGCCTGCAAAGGATCTAGATGTGAAGTATGATATATGTCATGCCATCTGCTTATCAGCCCCTTCCAGAGAGGAATCTGGTTTTAGCATGGCGCAAAATGAAGGTCAGGTAGTACCTCTTAACAAATCATAGAGGGGATTTTGGATCTCTCCAAACCTGATACGCCATATACAATATCTGATAAGCGAAGCTGAAATGCATCACCAAAACGGATTACCCTCAGATAGCCCACTGTGCACTACTATCCAGTGCATGCTGGGTAAATAGGTGTGGATGTTTATAGCTAAGGCTGTTATTAAAATCAATTAGCAGGGATTATAGGCAGACACTTGTCCCCTTCTTTGCATTGAAGTAAATGAGTCCACCAGGAATGAACATTCCACATAAGAAAACCTTAATAAGGTAAAATGGGGTGTACTCCAATATTATATACCTAACAAATAAGGAATTGATTCTATCTGCCAGATAGATGCATCTCGTAGCAAAAGCATATCTAGTAACACTATCATATCAAAATAAGCTTACAAACAGCTAAAATATAATTGTTGCATACTGTAAGTGCTGAACGAGGTAAGTACACTGGAAAATGTACTTTGTACCATGCAGCGAAACACAAATTCATCACCAGTATTCAGGTTCTTCCTACTGCTTCACTTCAAATCTAAGAATCCAACCTCATTTTCAATGTGTACCCACAACTCACCAGTGGTGTAAAAATACTTTAAAGTACTTTTACTTTTATTTCACTACATTCTTAAAGAAAATCATTTTAAAAAGTACTTGTTTACATTTGGAATGTTTAGCAGGACAGGAAAATGGTCCAATTCACTCACTTATCAAGAGATCTATCCGGTGGACTCACTAAACACAAATGCTTCGTTTGTAAATGATGTCTGAGTGTTGGAGTGTGCCCCTGGCTATCCATAAATTATAAAACAAAAAAACAGTGCCGTCTGGTTTGCCTAAAATAAGTCATTTGAAATTATCTATACTTTTGCTTTAGATACTAAAGTACATTTTAGCAATTACATTTACTTTTGATACTGAAGTATATTTAAAACCAAATACGTTTAGACTTTTACTCAAGTAGGGTGATTTACTACTTTTACTTGAGTCATTTTCTATTAAGGTATCTTTACTTTTACTCAATTATGACAATTGGGTACTTTTTCCACAACTGCAATTTACTGAAAAAAATCCCCCACCTTTATAGAAACACTTCTTCTCTGGGTGTGCTCAAGAGCTCTGCCATGGGTGATTTAAAGCCTCCAGCCACTGCAGGGAGAGGGAGAGGGGAAATCTCTGCTGCTGCGCAAAGATACAAGGGATGAAAAAAAGCATCCTTTCATAATCTGGCACATAATTCGATTGGACTTTCCAGAGTTTCAGATTACAATTCTGCTGAGTTGAAAGTGCCTAAAAAGGACTAACGATGAGGAGATGTGTGAACAAATGTAAGCTCAAGAGGGCTGCAATGTGTTATGCAACTGCAATGCACAGTGATTTATGATTATTCATCTGACTGACTACATCTAAAAGTGAATTTAAGGACATTGGTATCTGGCTCATAAAATGACACCTCAGAAATGCAATATCACTCTGTTAGTTTCCATTTTATGTATTTGCAATGATCAGTATTCAAGTGATGTGGACGTTTAGCATATGTTGAACCATATGTTTGCAGTACAGTGCAAGGTGTTAGAATGCAGGCCCAGGAGTAAAAAAAACACATCCTGAATAGCAAAAGAGTGAACATTTCATTAAAAACTGCTTTAGCCTCACTCATAAAAAAAAATGGAAAGTTCCAAGACCAACAAGCTGAGCTTCAAGACCTACACAAACATAAATTGAGACATTTCTGAGCAACTGCTATTTGCCACAAATTTGGGACCAAATGGGATGTGATAATTTGATGTTCTGCTGGGGGGGGGGGGGGGGGACTGCCAAAAATGAAGATGTTATACCATTGCTGAATGTGATACCAAATGTACTGTATAATGATCTAGTGGACCAAATGTTAAGAAATTATATAATGCTAAATATCTATCTCTGTATTTCTATAAATTCATCTTTAGAGATTAATCAAGAGATTGATCATTTTGTTGACTAAACTTTTGAGAAAATAATAGGTACATGTTATTCTCCTCATTTGTAGCATATTCTGATAACACATGTATCCTTTATGTAAAAACCTTTGTTGTGCAATATATATTGTACTTGAATCCAATCAGCAAAATACATATTATGAGTTTAGGATTAAGTTATCAAATGCTTCAGTGATGGAAAGTAAACAACTGGATAAGACATTCTCTCATTTGAAATAGATGCAATCATTAAAAAAGCAAATTAAATGTGTTTCAAAACAGGGGTAAAAGTGCTGATAAGCCTTCCCCATCACACGTATTTGTTATTATTTACAAAGTGCTGGCCAAGAGAGAATATTGGAGTGAGAAAATGAGAGAAATGGCAAGTTGTTTGTTCATTAGAGATGTTGTCATGTGCAGTGGTATATCAACCTCAAGCAATGCACCCTCTGGGCCTAGTATGCAACATGATCAGATAATGAGTTGGGTGCTTGGGAGAAGGAACACCTACTGTAACCTCACTTCCAAAGAAGACATTACTCCAATTCCAGACCTACATTACCCACATATCATTTGATTAGAGAAGCTTTACATACTTACTGAAATAATTTGATTAGAACAGCTTTCTGTTCCCATAGGGAGCAGAGTAAGTGACTTTGGAATTTTGGATAAGGCAATGACGAATATTGAACAGGATGGACTTTAGCACTTTGATGGACCACACCACAATTCAGTGTAAATCCCCATCTCCCTACCACTTGGAAAGTTGAAATAAGGATATTTAGCTTGATGTACCACACAGGGTAATTCATTGTATTGTAGGACGCAGACCAACCCTGAGTGTTCTCTGTTTATTTCCATGCCCCACCAAAATTGCATGTATCATTCAAGTAGGGACGGATTGAGTTAAAAATCATAAATCGCTGTCTTTTCAATAGTTGCTACATCATGGCTCCCCTCGTCAGAAAATAGATAAATGGTTTATGGCTTACTCCGAGACATTACCAAGACACATAAACAAACCTTCATGGAGTCGTTAATCATGTTTGTCCTGTAGATCCATAGCCTATCTGGGGGAGGGTCAAAGGAATGTTAGTTATTTACCTTTATTTCAACAGGGAAGTCATATTGAGACTAAAGTATTTTTTTTACAAATGAGCCCTGCACAATATAAAAACAAGTATAGATAAACATACAGGCAAGTATAGATAAACATACATATTAAAATACACATTAAGATCCACACAGTCAATTAAAACAAACACATTATTCATTATACAAATCCTGTGTCGGTTGTCTGCATTGCCCTAGGGACTTCAAAGCATCTAATCAAAACATATTTTGGAGATGACTTGCAACTCGACTTTGACTTCAACACCAATGACTCGTGACTTGAGCCTTTTGACTCAAACTGACTTGATACCCTCCCCAAGCCCAAATATAAAAAATGATGCTATTAAAAAAAGTGGGCAGCGCATCAACTCTTCATTTAACGGATTACAGTTTGAATCGGAGAGCAATTGTGCCAGCTAACAAAAAGTTGCGTGTGGATGTGCAGAGGAACGTCGGCGGGTGAATTCAGATAGAGCCCTTGGAAAGATGATACCCTTATTATTTTCGGATATAAAGACTATGCTGAGGTCAACAGAAAATTGATTTCAACTTGCAAAACATGCGGGAAGAAAAATACAAACGGAGGAGCAACAACTTCCAACTATGTTCGACATTTGAAGCTGCACAAAGAACGGTAAGTCGTGGCTAATATAGCCAACAGCTATATATAACTTTGCTAGTGTAGCAGGTAGGCTAATGTAACATTAAATCAATGAGCCTCCACACTGTCAGTCATTGCACCCAAGATTGAGCTACAACTGGCTAGTGCTAAGACTTGAGACTTACTTGTGACTTGTAAAACAATTACTTTGTCCCACCTCTGGTTCTCAGTGCTGTGCGTATCAACTCTACCTTGTAGAGACAGTTTGGAGAGATGATGCACATCTCTCCTGGTTTGGAGTGTCAAACACACCATCCCTCCTGCCATCTGACTGCACCTGTTCATAATCTGTAATACATTACATACATTGAAGGGACTTCATCACCCACTGGAGACTTGAAGACATCACCTCACCCAGAAAGCTGTGCATGTCAGAAATACAGTGTAGACATTGTTAATGTTGTAAATTACTATTGTAGCCAGAAACGGCTGATTTTTTATGGAATATCTACATCGGCGTACAGAGGCCCATTATCAGCAACCATCACTCCTGTGTTTCAATGGCATGTTGTTAGCTAATCCAAGTTTATAATTTTAAAAGGCTAGTTGATCATTAGAAAAACCTTTAGCAATTGTTAGCACAACTGAAACCTGTTGATCTGATTAAATAAGCAACAAAACTGGCCTTCTTTAGACTAGTTGAGTATCTGGCCAGAATCAAATAACTTTCTTCTGATAATCGTCAGTCTACTCTTGTTCTGAGAATTGAAGGCTATTCAATGCGAGAAATTGCCAAGAAACTGAAGATCTCGTACAACTCTGTGTACTACTCCCTTCACAGAACAGCGCAAACTGTCTCTAACCAGAATTGAAAGAGGAGTTTTTTTATTTTATTTTTTACCTATTTAACTAGGCAAGTCAGTTAAGAACAAATTCTTATTTTCAATGACGGCCTAGGGAACAGTGGGTTAACTGCCTGTTCAGGGGCAGAACGACAGATTTGTACCTTGTCAGCTCGGGGGTTTGAACTTGCAACCTTCCAGTTACTAGTCCAACGCTCTAACCACTAGGCTACAGCGCCGGTGCACAACTGAGCAAGAGGACAAGTACATTAGAGTGTCTAGTTTGAGAAACAGACGCCTCACAAGTCCTCAATTGACAGCTTCATTAAATAGTAACCGCAAAATACCAGTCTCAACATCAACAGTGAAGAGGCGACTTCAGGATGCTAGCCTTCTGGCAGAGTTGCAAAGAAAAAGCCATATCTCAGACTGGCCAATAAATAGAAAATATTAAGATGGGCAAAATAACACATACCCTGGACAGAGGACGATTGGAAAAAAAAGTGTTATGGACAGACAAATCTCAGTTTTAGATGTTTGGATCACAAAGAAGAACATTTTGTCCAAGATGGCGTAGCAGTGGAGACGTGTTTTGTTCGTGTCTCGTGTACTTTTCGTATATATATTTCAATTTTATTTTCAATCTCTTTTCGATTTTTAATTTGATTACCCAATGTGATACGGTATCGCTATTATTTTAAATTTTTAGAACACATTCAAGAACCTCCAGAAGCTAACCAACTAATTAGCTATTCAGTCATTGTTAGCCACTGCTAGCGGCTTTTACCCTCTGCACAGATACCAGCCCTGCCGATATAATTCCTGCCGTAATCCCTGGACCACTACTTCTGATCTTCACAGCTAGCTTGCAGCTAGCTAGCTCACCGTGGCACCCAGTACCAAAGCAATCCCTGAGGCCCACCTCCCGACCTATTCAGCTGTTCACCCGAACCACACTCATACACGGCTAGAGCCCGATACTCCACCGGATCCTTGCTGTAAACTCTGGACTTGGGCATCGGATCACCGCTGCTACCGATTGGCTATAGTGGCTAACGCCACTGCCACGAAGCTAGCACCAGTTAGCCGTGAGCCAGGCGCATCTCCCGGCCAGCAAATTAAATTCTACAATACCTCTTTCGCCTTCTGGCTTGGATTCTCTGTCGACACGGCGCCCCGCCACACCACCACGACTGGTCTGCTGATGAATACTCCATCCGCTGTGCCTTCAACCGGCCACCGTCGGAGGGCTACTAACTTTAAACGCCTTGTCGCCTGCTAGCGTAGTGGCGGGTTCCCTGTTCCATCTACTGCTTCCCCCTGGACACTATGATCACTTGGCTACATAGCTGATGCCTGCTGGACTGTCCATTAATCACAGTACTCCATTCTGTTTATTTATTTTTTATCTGTCAGCCCCAGCCGCGAACTCAGGCTCTGTGTGTAGTTAATCCGACCCTCTCTGCCTAGTCATCGCCATTTTAACTGCTGTTGTTGTGTTAGCTGATTAGCTGTTGTTGTCTCACCTGTTGTTTTAGCTAGCTCTCCCAATCAAAACCTGTGATTACTTTATGCATCGCTGTATGTCTCTCTCAAATGTCAATATGCCTTGTATACTGTTGTTCAGGTTAGTTATCATTGTTTTAGTTTACAATGTAGCCCCTAGTTCCACTCTTCATTCCTCTGATACCTCCTTTGTTCCATCTCACATGCGGTGAATTCACCCATTACAACCAGCATGTCCAGAGATACAACCTCACTTATCATCACCCAGTGCCTGGGCTTACCTCCACTGTACCCGCCCCCCAACATACCCCTGTCTGCGCATTATGCCCTGAATATATTCTACCATGCCCAGAAATCTGCTCCTTTTATTCTTTGTCCCAAACGCTCTAGGCGACCACTTTTGATAGCCTTTAGCCGCACCTTCATACTAATCCTCCTCTGTTCCGCGGGTGATGTGGAGGTAAACGCAGGCCCTGCATGTCCCCAGGCACCCTCATTTGTTGACTTCTGTGATCAAAAAAGCCTTGGTTTCATGCATGTCAACATCAGAAGCCTCCTCCCTAAGTTTGTTTTACTCACTGCTTTAGCCCACTCTGCCAACCCTGATGTCCTTGCCATGTCTGAATCCTGGCTTAGGAAGGCCACCAACAATTCTGAGATTTCCATACCCAACTATAACATTTTCCGTCAAGATAGAACTGCCAAAGGGGGAGGAGTTGCAGTCTACTTCAGAGATGGCATGTAATGCCATACTTTCCAGGTCCATACCCAAACAGTTCGAACTACTAATTTTAAAAATTAACTCTCTCCAGAAATAAGTCTCTCACTGTTGCCGCCTGCTACCGACCCCGCTCAGCTCCCAGCTGTGCCCTGGACACCATTTGTGAATTGATCGCCCCCCATCTAGCTTCAGAGTTTGTTCTGTTAGGTGACCTAAACTGGGATATGCTTAACACCCCGGCAGTCCTACAATCTAAGCTAGATGCCCGCAATCTCACACAAATCATCAAGGAACCCACCAGGTACAACCCTAAGTTTGTAAACAAGGGCACCCTCATAGACGTTATCCTGACCAACTGGCCCTCCAAATACACCTCCGCTGTCTTCAACCAGGATCTCAGCGATCACTGCCTCATTGCCTGTATCCGCTACGGGTCCGCAGTCAAACAACCACTCCTCATCACTGTCAAATGCTCCCTAAAACACTTTTGCGAGCAGGCCTTTCTAATCGACCTGGCCCGGGTATCCTGGAAGGATATTGACCTCATCCCGTCAGTTGAGGATGCCTGGTCATTCTTTAAAAGTAACTTCCCACCATCTTAGATAAGCATGCACCGTTCAAAAAATGCAGAACTAAGAACAGATATAGCCCTTGGTTCACTCCAGACCTGACTGCCCTCGACCAGCACAAAAACATCCTGTGGCGGACTGCAATAGCATCGAATAGTCCCCACGATATGCAACTGTTCAGGGAAGTCAGGAACCAATACATGCAGTCAGTCAGGAAAGCAAAGGCCAGCTTTTTCAAGCAGAAATGTGCATCCTGTAGCTCAAACTCCAAAACGTTCTGGGACACTGTAAAGTCCATGGAGAACAAGAGCACCTCCTACCAGCTGCCCACTGCACTGAGGCTAGGTAACACGGTCACCACCGATAAATCAATGATAATCGAAAACTTCAACAAGCATTTCTCAACGGCTGGACATGCCTTCCTCCTGGCTACTCCATCCTCGGCCAAGAGCTCCGCCCCCCTCCCGCAGCTACTCGCCCAAGCATCCCCAGCTTCTCCTTTACCCAAATCCAGATAGCAGATGTTCTGAAAGAGCTGCAAAACCTGGACCCGTACAAATCAGCTGGGCTTGACAATCTGGACCCTCTATTTCTGAAACTATCCGCAGCCATTGTCGCAACCCCTATTACCAGCCTGTTCAACCTCTCTTTCATATCATCTGAGATCCTCAAGGAGTGGAACGCTGCCCAGTCATCCCCCTCTTCAAAGGGGGAGACACCCTGGACCCAAACTGTTACAGACCTATATCCATCCTGCCCTGCCTATCTAAGGTCTTCGAAAGCCAAGTCAACAAACAGATCACTGACCATCTCGAATCCCACCATACCTTCTCCGCTGTGCAATCTGGTTTCCGAGCCGGTCACGGGTGCACCTCAGCCACGCTCAAGGTACTGAACGATATCATAACCACCATCGATAAAAGACAGTACTGTGCAGCCGTCTTCATCGACCTGGCCAAGGCTTTCGACTCTGTCAATCACCATATTCTTATCGGCAGACTCAGTAGCCTCGGTTTTTCTAATGACTGCCTTGCCTGGTTCACCAACTACTTTGCAGACAGAGTTCAGTGTGTCAAATCGGAGGGCATGTTGTCCTCTGGCAGTCTCTATGGGGGTGCCACAGGGTTCAATTCTCGGGCCGACTCTTTTCTCTGTATATATCAATGATGTTGCTCTTGCTGTGGGCGATTCCCTGATCCACCTCTACGTAGACGACACCATTCTGTATACTTCTGGCCCTTCCTTGGACACTGTGCTATCTAACCTCCAAACGAGCTTCAATGCCATACAACACTCCTTCCGTGGCCTCCAACTGCTCTTAAACGCTAGTAAAACCAAATGCATGCTTTTTAACCAATCGCTGCCTGCACCTGCACGGCCGACTAGCATCACTACCCTGGATGGTTCCGACCTAGGATATGTGGACATCTATAAGTACCTAGGTGTCTGGCTAGACTGTAAACTCTCCTTCCAGACTCATATCAAACATCTCCAATCTAAAATCAAATCTAGAGTCAGCTTTCTATTCCGCAACAAAGCCTCCTTCACTCACGCCGCCAAACGTACCCTAGTAAAACTGACTATCCTACCGAAAACTGCTTCCAATACTCTACTCAGCAAACTGGATGCAGTTTATCACAGTGCCATCCGTTTTGTTACAAAAGCATCTTATACCACCCACCACTGCGACCTGTATGCTCTAGTCGGCTGGCCCTCGCTACATATTCGTCGCCAGACCCACTGGCTCCAGGTCATCTACAAGTCCATGCTAGGTAAAGCTCCGCCTTATCTCACTGGCCACGATGGCAACACCCACCCGTGGCACGCACTCCAGCATGTGTATCTCACTGATCATCCCTAAAGCCAACACCTCATTTGGGCGCCTTTCCTTCCAGTTTTCTGCTACCTGTGATTGGAACGAATTGCAAAAATCGCTGAAGTTGGAGACTTCTATCTCCCTCACCAACTTTAAACATCTGCTATCTGAGCAGCTAGCCGATCGCTGCAGCTGTACATAGTCCATCGGTAAATAGCCCACCCAATTTACCTACCTCATCCCCATACTGCTTTTATTTATTTACTTTTCTGCTCTTTTGCGCACCAGTATCTCTACCTGCATGACCATCTGATCATTTATCACTCCAGTGTTAATCTGCAAAATTGTAATTATTCGCCTACCTCCTCATTCCTTTTGCACACAGTGTATATAGACTCTTTTTTTCTTTTTTCTACTGTGTTATTGACTTGTTAATTGTTTACTCCATGTGTAACTCTGTGTTGTTGTCTGTTCACACTGCTATGCTTTATCTTGACCAGGTCACAGTTGTAAATGAGAACTTGTTCTCAAGTAGCCTACCTGGTTAAAAGAAAAGTGAGACGCAGAAAATATGAAAACATGCTGGAGGAGTGCTTAACACCATCTGTCAAGCATGGCGGAGGCAATGTGATGGTCTGGGGGTGCGTTGGTAGTGGTAAAGTGGGAGATTTGTACAGGGTAAAGGGGATCTTGAAGAAGGAAGGCTACCACTCCATTTTGCAACGCCGTGCCATACCCTGTGGATGGCGCTTAATTCAAGCCAATTTCCTCCCTCTACAGGACAATGACCCAAAACATAGTTTCCAAACTATGAAATAACTATTTAGGGAAGAAGCAGTCCGCTGGTATTCTGTCTATAATTGGATGGCCAGCACAGTCACCAGATCTCAACCCTATTGAGTTGTTGTGGGAGCAGCTTGACCGTATGGTACGTAAGAAGTGCCCATCAAGCCAATCCAATTTATGGGAAGTGCTTCAGGAAGCACTGGATGAAATCTCTTCAGATTACCTCAACAAATAGACAACTAAAAGGCTTGCAAGGCTGTAATTTCTGCAAATGGAGGATTATTTGACGAAAGCAAAGTTTGAAGGACAATTATTATTTAAATTAAGAATAATTATTTATAACCTTGTCAACTTCTTGACTTCTTTTTCATGGAAGACAAGGACATTTCTAAGTCACCCCAAACTGTTGAACGGTAGTGTATATGTTTAATCCATTTTGAATTTGAACATTTACACATTTTCTACTACTTATCAACTAATTTTAACATCCTGGTACAGTCAAAAACATGTGTTTTATATATTTTTCAACAGTATGAGTTTGGAATAATACTGTGAAATTGTGAAAGGAATGATAATGCCCTTTTTAGTGTAAGAATTGTTGGAAAAGGCCACCTGAAATGTTGACCTGTTTTGGTGAGATAGAGACAAATCAAGTGACAAATCAAATTTGTCACATGCGGCTAATACAACAGGTGTAGACCTTACAATGAAATGCATACTTACAAGCCCTTAATCAACAATGCAGTTTAAGAAATAGAGTTGATAAAATATTTACTAAATAAACTAAAAATGAATATAATCGATGAAAAAGTAACAAGATATGTACATTACAGTAACAAGGCTATATACAGGGGGTACCGGTACCAAGTCAATGTGCGGGGGTACAGGATAGTCAAGGTAATTTCTAAAGTGACTATGCATAGATAATAAACAGCGAGTAGCAGGAGTGTAAAAACAAAGGGGGGGGGGGGGGGTTTAGTGGGGTTCAATGTAGTCTGGGAAGCTAGTTGATTAGCTGTTCAGCTGTCTTATGGCTTGGGGGTAGAAGCTGTTAAGGAGCCTTTTGGTCCTAGACTTGGCGCTCCGGTACCGCTTCCCGTGCGGTAGCAGAGAGAACAGTCTATGGCTTGG
The DNA here is from genome assembly GCF_034236695.1 of Oncorhynchus nerka. Classification (NCBI taxonomy): domain Eukaryota; kingdom Metazoa; phylum Chordata; class Actinopteri; order Salmoniformes; family Salmonidae; genus Oncorhynchus; species Oncorhynchus nerka. Next base: position 40,580,738 of record NC_088408.1, read on the forward strand.
GTGACTGGAGTCTTTGACAATTTGGTAAATTAATTAATAGACCAATAAGAAAGAGAGTTCCAAATAACAGTTAGCTTTCAGTTTTCTCTTCTCCACTCAGACCACTCTCAGGCAGTCCTAGAAAACTTCCTGCTTGAGGAATTGCTCTTTACTAATAAGCTATTTTTGTTTATTTTTACCATTTTAATTGAAAACAATCACAGAAATTGCTACCCATAAATTATTTGATATTGAGATAAAAATGGCTGCATTAACATTTCAGTGCATACTGTAGCGGTGCTGAAACAAGACCGAGTTATATTCAAGTACTGGACCGACCATTTAATATCATTGTCACAGCCATGCAGTGTCATACTGTACTGTCACTAACCTATAGGAAGAGGTCAACTGTAGAGCACATTTCACAAATCTCATGTAGAAAACCTTAGCCAATGTGTTGTTTGCAAAAAAGGTACTTAACCCTTTTATTGACATTTCAGTGTTGTTTAAGAAGGAAATGTTTTGTGGGCTGGTACTGCCACAACCATGCGATTTACTTTGTATATTAGATAGTCGTGTTGACCATTTTAACTTTAACTTTCACAATAGTTTGAGCATGTCAAATGAGACCAAGCAAGAATGCAGTCCTAAATGAGCATAAATGGTATTTGAAGGGAATCATTACATTGTTTAATCTACATGTTTGATGAGGTTTAGCATCAATTGATTCCTGTTTGACATCTCTAAATGACAACAAATGTCGTTCCCTACATAGCCCTTTCCCCCACTCCTCCTTTGTGGAGCTGACAGAAGATAATTATATATCTTCAACCTAATTAACAGACATGGTTTAATGAGTTGGAGGCTACCTGTTGCCAGGAATCTAAAACAATGCCAAGCTGCTCAGCTAGCGCACGGCAAAAAAATTACTACAAATAAAATGTGGACTTGGAACAAAACAAGAACAATGGGACGTCGAGTTAATTTATCTCCACAATTGATAGCACTGGTGTTGCGTTGGACCATGAAATTGTCATTTGCTCTGCAAGCATTACATAAAATGAGAGTTCAGGGCTATGTGTTGTCAGAGAGCAGGATTTGACTTGCAATTTGACAAAATCCCCGTGGAGATCCATTTGCAAGTAAAAATGTAAGGGATGCAGGAGAGTACATGCTCATACAGAGCCACGTCTCCAGAATGGAACATGAAACGATGGGCAAATCCATGATGCAGGATGAAAAACTCTGGATAGCGCTGAGTAGATTTATCATGCAATGTCACTCGCCATGTGTGTCTGTGCATGTGTGTGTGTATGCGAGCGGGGTGTGAGTATGTGTGCAAACAGTATTAAGCAAAATAATGTAACCAACGTGAGAGATTACATTCTGCGACTTGCTTAAAACCATAAGAGAGGGAGAAAAGACGGCCTGGCAAAGGGATTATTCCGAGCTGTAATTTGAAAGCAACAGAAGTAGAGTGGAAAAACACCTGCCACATCGACAGCAACAGGTTAGAGAGGCGGCAGCAGCAGAGCTCGGCTGCTTCTGGAAGGAGAGAAACGGAGACAGAGCCACTGCACATAGCAAACAACAAAGTAACAGGGTCCTTTCACTGACATCCTGCCCTTCATGCAGACTGTACTTAGCTAGCATAGGGGGCGGGATGAAGAAGCCAGAGTAAAGCCATCAGCAAAAGGAAACGCATCGGTCCCAGAGCCATATGTAACAGTCACTTTTATGATGCCACTACGCTCCAAAGGAGAGAGAGTAAAGGAGGTGGGGGTGTGCAATGAGACGGATGAGCTGTTTACATTGACAGGAAGAAAATAAAACAGAAACAAAACAGAACCAATCCTGAGAAACCAAAATGAACTGCAAGTGAAAGCACATACAGTGAAGCTGTACCCCAGCAGGCATCCCAGCCAATCAAGAGAGAGGAATTGGAGATGGAGGAGAGGTTTTTAGGTTAGTGTGGAGTGGATCCCTTTGCTGGTTTACGTACAGCACGGTGACATATACTGACCTGAGCGGGAGACAGCACTAGTTGCGGTGGGTTCAATAATTGCTACAGGGAAAAAAGGGGGAAAGAAGGAAAAAAGAGGATATTCATGTATTATTAACAGAATGGAGACGCAAAAGAAAATAATAATCCACATTCAAGGACAAAGGACAGGGAATGAAGACAAAACTACCCATGCCTGAGGTCTGTCATTTCTGTAGTAAGCTATAAACTAAACATGCTTATCAACAACATATCCCTTCCCTTAGGTCTGAATGGTAAAGGCCACTGCTGAGCTTCTCAAAATGTTCTTAGACTGAGTCCATATGGAGCTCATCAAACTTCCTTGTCCTGAAATTATAAACTACTGACCGCCTCTCGCTTTGATGCGTGGAATCAAACTTGGCTCAATTAACAATCATAATTACATCTGCACCTTGTTGGCAGCCGTTTAATCATATTGATGTAATTTGATTTTCACTTTAATATCATGCAACTCTCCCCATTTCTTGTTCTCCTTTTTTTGGAGTCTGCCTGAAGAATGAGGAGAGAGAGAGAAAAAAAAATCCTCTTTGATCCCTCTGAGGGGAAAGTGAATCCCAATCTGATTACCTTATGAACTCATTTCAAACTGAGCGGGTGGTGGCATTTGGGGAATCGAATAATGTGACATCCTGAAATGTCCACATCCACCATCTTGGAAAAACAGTCATACCCGATGTGTCTATTAAAGGTCTTCCTTTTTATAAATTTCAAACGTTCATATTTACATAACTATATGACAAATACATGTATTTAGTGTAGTTTTCGGCATTAAAGGTCCTATGCAGCCATTTTTATCTCAATATCAAATAATTTCTGGGTAACAATTAAGTAACTTACTGTGATTGCTCTACTACACTAGCTTCCGACATACCTAACTTTGCTGTTAAAATATAAAAACATGAGATACCAAACCCATTCACAAGCTTGGTTAACTCTTGAGGTTCCTTGGGTCTCCACCGAACTAGGCAAATACACTTTTAGTTTTAAAGCACCTCATTGCTGGAACTACAAAATACATTACAACTGGATGTTCTGGTGCCGCTAAAGCAATTCAAAATATTGATTGGGGACTGTCTGGGAGAGGTTTGAGTGGGGAGGGGGAAAACTGAAAATATGCTGTTACTGGCAGGGAGGTTTGGAACTCCCTTACTTATTGGTCTATTAACTCATTTACTGCATGGTGATGTCACCATGGAAAGCCAAAAACTCCCTCCCATCTAAACAGGCAATCATTTCAGGCGGTCTTCAAACAGCTCTTACACTAAATTTCACAGTATTATTCCAACCTCATAGTGTGAAAATGTATATAAAACACAGGAAAATTTGTTTTTGACTGCACTGGGCATTCTGTAACATTGTACATACAATTTATTGATGCCAATGGTTGAAGCTTTGCCTGTGCTGTTACAGTATGCTATTGTGTTAAATATATTCAACATATAGGATCTAGTCTATCATTTAAAATATTTTTACAGAAGAAACCACGCCTTAGGGTGTTTTCACACTTGCTCCCTTTCAAACAATTTGATGTGCAGTGTGAACACTCCAAGGTTCGCTTGAATTCCGCAGGTTCTCCCCAGGTTCTCTTATCATTATTCCCACACCACACACTAGACTACTACAAAAAACGTTTCCCCTGCCAAAACCCCTTACATTGGTGCCACAAAAGAGAGAGGATGATGATGTGCAGGTTCGCAGAAAAAACTTGTGCTGTTTTTGGATATTGATTAGCGATGGTCAAGGATGCACAGACCTTTTTTTGTTCAGATTATTGGTTTGCAATATGTGATCTATATGCTATAAGGGCTTCATAATCTGTTTATTCGATTGTGGGGTTTGAATAGTGTGAAAAGACAACAACATATTTGATGGGAATCACTACATACACTGAGAAAAAAGGGTTCCAAAAGGGTACTTCAGCTGTCCCCATAGAACCCCTTTTTTCCCAAGAAGAACTATTTTGGGTTCCATGTAGAACCCTCTGTGTAATAGGTTCTACATGGAACTCAAAAGGGTTCTACCTGGAACCAAAATTGTTCTACCTGGAACCGAAAAGGGCTCTTCAAAGCATTCTCCTATGGGCAGCGTTGGGTAGGTTACTTTCTAAATGTTATCGATTTCAGTTACGAGTTACCAGTCTAAAATTGTAATCAGTAACGTAACTTTTGGATAACCCAAACTCAGCAACGTAATCTGATTCCATTCCATTACATTTAGATTACTTCCCCCTTAAGAGGCAACAGAACAAGACGAAATGTATGTTACCAATTAAACGACATCTATTGCAAGATAAATCAATGTTAAAAGTTTACATAGCTGACCATATATGGATGTTACATTTTACATTATCGGTTGGTTATGTAGGCTTCTTCTAATCCATCGCTTCCTACTACATATAATACAATTAAATGATATCTTAACATTAAAAACCAAAGTCTACCAGAATTCCATTCATTCCAATAAATGTTATCATTTGTTTTTCAACAGGACAATGACCCAACACACCTCCAGGCTGTGTAAGGGCTATTTGACCAAGAAGGAGAGTGATGGAGAGCTGCAACAGATGACCTGGACTCCACAATCAGCCGACCTCAACCCAATTGAGATGGTTTGGGATTAGTTGGCCCGCAGACTGAGAGAACAGCAGCCAACAAGTGCTCAGCATATGTGGGAACTCCTTCAAGACTGTTGGAAAAGCATTCCAGGTGAAGCTGGTTGAGAGAATGCAAAGAGTGTGCAAAAATGTCATCAAGGCAAAAGGTGGCTACTTTGAAGAATCTCCTTCCTGAGCGGTATGATGGTGTTTATACTTGCATACTATTGTTTGTACAGATGAACGTGGTACCTTCAGGCATTTGGAAATTGCTCCCAAGGATGAACCAGACTTGTGGAGGTCTGAGGTCTTGGCTGATTTCTTTTGATTTTCTCATGATGTCAAGCAAAAGAGGCACTGAGTTTGAAGGTAGGCCTTGAAATCCATCCACAGGTACACTTCTAATTGACTCAAATGATGTCAATTAGCCTATCAGAAGCTTCTAAAGCCATGACATCATTTTCTGGAATCTTCCAAGCTGTTTAAAGACACAGTCAATTTAGTGTATGTAAACTTCTGACCCACTGGAATTGTGATACTGTGAATTCTAAGTGAAATAACCTGTCAGGATTTATATAATTTCTAGATCCAAAAATTGATGTAGATTGCCCCTTCAAGTTCGAGCATGTTTCCATTAGGCCTATGGATTTGTTATTTTTTTATTAGCATGAATTAGATTGAACAATAAAACCCCCACTTTTATTCCATAGGTTGGGATCCGCACTGTGCAGCTGTTGCAAGAGCATATGTTTAACAGGCTGTCCACTGGTTTCAAAAACAATGATTGATAGGCAGCTTAAACTTCTTGAATTCAACCATTATTGGATTCAAATACACATTTAGACTTGTGAACAGCCATTCACAACAACCATCATCCGTGAGTTGCGAATAGTTAAATGAGAGAGCAGCAGGGTGATTCACATCAATGCGCTATGTAGATATCAATAGTAAGTGATATCGTACCGCCGTTGATTAAACCACTGCTGTCAACCTTAACTCCTAGCATTTATTCAAGTTGGATAATCTTTGGATGCCGACATCAGTCACACCATTGGAAGACATAGCTTGGACTGTAGCCTTCAAAAGTCTATTCCTGATCTTTTTCTGCGATCCATCAAACACATTTGGTGTGTCATCATAGTGGTCTCTGACTTGTGGTCAGACACTCAGGTGGAACAAACTTAACCTTGTTCCTTTTTTCAATGATTTGCATGTCATTGAGATTACAGAGAAGTGTCAAATATTTTTTTCTGCAAACATCCTTTCTGAATTTAAAAGCAATCCTCAAAGTAAATCATCTAGTTTTCCAAACGTATCTGTAATCTGATTACAATATTTTAGCTGATTACAGTTTCCGTTACTCCCCAACCCTGCCTATGGGGACAACCGAATAAACCTTTTAGGTCCTAGATAGCTGCTTTTTCTTCTAAGAATGTAGGGTACAAAATCAATTATAGGGCTAGTAGAATACACTGGGTGTACAATTTTCAATGACAGAATGATTTAATATGCAGTTATTCTTCTGCTATTTATTCTGTTACCAATCATATTTATATATTAATAGTATCTTCTGATTACAATTATAATGTGAATACAAAAGTATTGTGTGAATACAAAGATAACTGAGTTATTGAGCTTTTTTATACCCCAGAGTTTAAAGAGGGCTGAGATCGATTATTTTAACCCAATAAGGCTGTTTTCACATATAGTCCTCTTTAAAATAACACATCTCAGTCCTCATTAAAGTAAACTCTGGGGTAAAAAAAGGCTAAATAACTCCGTTTTCTTTGTGTTCACACAATAATTGTGTATTCACAATATTGTATATTCACAGATATACCAACTTACTTTGGAAGCTAATATATTTAATTTAGTTAAAAGATTAGACATAATAATTATAACCAGAAGATAATATTATCATGTAAATATTATTGACAAGGTAATAAATAGCATAGATAAGGGATAATCAACAAAGGGCTATGTGTTCTCTGAAAATGAATGAAATCCGGGAAGGTGTGTTCCACGATGTGCTAACTACAGAGTTGCATTATTTTCCAGAGAAAGCATAGAGCCAAGAGTTGATTATCTCTTCTATACCATGGCTATAATTTAACACATTTGCCGCTAGAAATGTGTTCATCTGAAGTAGCTAGCAAGTGTACTAGATAGTGAAAGCAGTTACGTTGATAACCAAACAAACATACTTGCTAGTTTAGTTAACCAAACCATCAGTCCTAGCTTGCTATTATGAAAATTGAATTCAACAATTCCAATAATGTTTTCAATTGGAATTTTGCATTCAAAAGCAGCTCAAACATAGAACATGTAAGAATGAACTATAGCATAGTCACTTTAACCATATCTACATGTACATACTACCTCAATCAGCCTGACGAACCGGTGTCTGTATGTAGCCTCACTACTTTTATAGCCTCGCTACTGTATATAGCCTTCTTTTTAATGTTGTTTTATTTTTTTACTTACCTATTGTTCACCTAACACCTTTTTGGCACTATTGGTTAGTGCCTGTAAGTAAGCGTTTCACTGTGTTGTATTCGGCACATGTGACAAATAAACTTTCAGTTGATTAGCCATTCAATTATACCATACGTTACATGAAAATAATGCACACTAGAAAGCCCTTCAAGCCAAACAGAAACGAGTATTCAACAATTCCATGGTATCATTAAGCATTAAGACCCGAGGGGGTGTGGTATATTGCCAATATACCACAGCTAAGGGCTGTTCTAAGACACAACGCAACGCAGAGTATATTGGCAATATGCCAGAAACTCCCGAGGTGCCTTAGTGCTATTATAAACTGGTTACCAACATAATTAGGACAGTAAAAATAAATGTTTTTGTCATACCCATGGTATATAGTCTGATATCCCACAGATTTCAATCAACCAGCATACAAGGCTTGAAGCACCCAATTTATAATGCAGATTAAATAATGCTGTAATTGAAAATTGTACACCCAATGTAGGCTACTGCCCCATAGGGTGGCACATAATTGGCCCAGTGTTGTCCGGGTCTGGCTGGGGTAGACTGTCATTGTAAATAAGAATTTGTTTTTAACTGACTTGCCAAGTTAAATAAAGGTTAAATAAAATTTAAAAATAATAATTAAAAGACGTAACATAGATGTTTTGATTAGTGCTATTGTGGATTCTTGGAATGTCCCTCACCTTAATCCCTACACTTACCTTAAGCATAACCCTTACCTAACCTTAACCCTTACCATTTTAAATGTCAACTTCAATGGGGTAACTTCAGAGTTGGTACGTCCCAAGGATCCCGGATAGCAAGGACCTTACTTGTGTAACCTATGTTGTGATTCTCACCAAATATGTTGTCTTCTCACACTATTCAAGCCCCACAAAAAACAGCTTAGGAAGCTCTCAGCCTATAGATCACGTAATGCAAACAAATAATCTGAACATTGTGTCAGTACAAAACTCCACACATTTTTTGGAATTTCTATGCATCGTTAATCAATATCCAGAAACTGCTGTTTTTTCCACGATCTCGCACATCATCATCTTCTCTCTTTTGTGGCACCAATGTGAGGGGTCATGGCATGGGAAACAGTGTTGCAGTAGTCTAGTGTGTGGTGCGGGAATAATGACAAGCGAACCTGGGGAGTTTTTTTGTTCAACTTGCCCTTAAAAAGGGAAGCAAACCGAACTCATACCACCTCTCGAGATGGTCTCAGTTCCGTTAGCTTTGGGGGCTATTTTGAGGAGTCTGAGTTCCTTTGGAGTTCAAACTGCTCAAAAAAAAATAAGTGAACAACAACCCCTGTTATGGTCGGCAAGCGAGAGCCCAACTACTGGAGACCAGCTAGAACATAACTAACAGAACACAACCAAAACAGAACCACGAATAGAGCAAGCAGGTATAATTTTCTCTTTTGTTTTGAGCCCACGACAAGAAGGCACCAGAGCCTGCCATGCTAACAGATTCCCACTAGATAACACCGCCACAAAGTCTGTGAAGAACACGCTGCATGTCCACACGTGCCCCATCTGCTCCTTGTTTACATCACACTTTCTCGTGATTGGTGGATTGTATCTCACCAACGCCAACACTTGGTGTGGAATGTAATTAAATGCTAGCATGGCTAGTGGCTAATGTTAGCCAGCTTGAGCTAGCTACAGAGATAGCATATGAACGTGGTAGGAAAGAGTATATCCTCCATATGACGTTGAGAAACAGTGCATTGGGGGTAGTTAAGAAGAAATCATTTGATAAATATGTAATAACCCCAAAACATAACTTTTTGTAATTATAGGTAACCAGGTCGTGACGACAACTACGTTACTAAGTCTTTGACGATACTGTGTTGTAAAAACGTATGCTTCACACCCTTTAAAATCTATAAAAGCTGAGAATCACAAACACACACATGTATCAGCTGAATATTAATTTCCCACTGAACAGTTTTTTGGACGAGTTTCAGAACAAAGTTCTTTGTTTCTGGCCATTTTGAGCCTGTAATCGAACCCACAAATGCTGATGCTACAGATTTTTGAACTGTAGTGTAAATTCGTCTTTTATCAGGTTTTTATTTTGGCTGACCTTTTGTTTGTTGTTGAGATTTGTCAATATAACTCATGAATGCAACTGTTTATATCAGATTTGTATTCTACTTGTATCCCTGGTTGTGCTGAATTTTTGGGGGGTAAAATACTTCATTGTGAGGCTATATAAAGGGATGGACAGGCAGATAAATTAAAGTCAGATAAATGAAAAGCCGATGTTTGCTGGAGTCTCAGGACTGATAGGGTTAAAGAGGACTCTATGTGAAAACACCTTTTTACATATGGATCATTAAGTTTGATGGTTGCTTTGTCAAATAGAATTTGGTGGGAGGTGACAAAGAAGATTACTGTATGTTGTGCTGAAAGAAACTCAAATGTAGACCTCACCATAATCCCAAAATGCAGACATGAACACCCCCAGAAAGTTCCACAGGGGAGAGGAAACTCAGGCAGCCATTATTGTGGTTACGCTGCCTTCGTACCAGTCAAAAGCTTGGACACACCTACTTTATTTTTTACTATTTTCTACATAGTTTTGATGTCTTCACTCTTATTCTATGAATTAACACATATGGAATCAAGTAGTAACCAAAAAAGTGTTAAACAAATCCAAATATATTTTATATTTGAGATTCTTCAAAGTAGCCACCCTTTGCCTTGATGACAGCTTTGCACCCTCTTGGCATTCTCTCAAAAGAATATTGTGATTTGATTAACACTTTTTTGGTTACTACATGATTCCATATGTATTGTTTCATAGTTTTGATGACTTCACTATTATTCTACAATGTTAAAAATAGTAAAAATAAAGAAAACTCGAATGAGTAGGTGTGTCCAAATGTTTGACTGGTATTGTACGTAAAAAAAGACTGCCACTTTATTTTCTTTCTACTTGCAAAGCGGGCAATGATATCTAGGACATGCAAGAGTAGTACGGAGCCTACTTACACTTTCCATTTTAATCCAGTTACATGGGCACTCAATATATACATTTAGATTTCAGGGCAAATGGAGAGACACCAATTGCTCATTCAACTTTTTCAGGCCTTAGCCTCCTTGCTAGTTTTCCAAGTATCTGAACTAGAAGGGCTCCTAAAGAAGAAACCACTAGGATTTGTAACAAAAATTAAAAGTCCGATATGCTTTACATTTGAATATGTGTAAAGAGCCATATATTAAATTTACAATGATACTCTTTTTCTGACTATATTGGTGTGAACCCGTGATTTTAAAATTTATTTTGGGGTAACTAGTGCAGTAGTGGATATCTGAGGACAGGCTTTTTTCAAGCAGCAGCATTATCTGATTAATACTTGAGCACGAATCCACTACTGAATCATCTCCCATTCTCAGCTCTCTCAGACATTCTTCCATTACTGCAAAGTATGATATCCTTTGACATGTAATCTCCCTCCTATATCCTCAATGAGGTTGGGAGTTAGCTACATTCTCACATTCACACAATGTATCCCATCAAAAAGCATTCTTGTGTATGCTGAGTGACCTCTATACAGGACTCACTTGCGAGACAAAACACATTATGCAGCGGGGTATTTCATCTTACACTGTAATAAAACATCCTCTTGTCTTCACAGAACAATGACGGCAGAAAATGAGTAACATTCACACAATTCAGAGCTGCCCAGATTAATTTAGTGGGGAGTTGTATGCGATTTGCTTTGTGTTCTTAGAGTGGTTCTTAGAATAACAAATGAATATCTTTAAATAGACTTGTTCAGCTTTGGCTGAAGGTTGATTATCGAATGAAAACTAAGGTCATGATAATGATGAAAAAAATCACCAATTTACTAAATTGCAATTCCGACTGAGCCCAACCCGGGCTGCCACGACATGATTACATCATCCGTCTTTCATGCACAGCCACATTCATTGCGTGAATATTTCTTGAGGCTATCTTAACTGTTTTTCCTCTTTAATGATATGGCAGCAGGTGTTACTATTTTATTTATTTATGAACCACATAATTTGTTATTCTTCTCCTTGTTAATGCTGCTTAGCATGCATATCATCTTATGTGTGGGTTCCACGGGGCTCAGTCATCCAAAGACGGCTATTTGCATTTCCAGCCTCTTTCCTCAGTCTCCAGTCCCATGTGCTACTCCACAGGGAATCTGGACCACGAACACAACCAGAGAAAATTAATCTGGGGGTTAAAATGGCCAAAACATTTATACAAGAAGTGAGTTATTAGCCACTTAAAGAAAACAATTCCCTCCCTCTACTGAAATGGTTTAACATTTGGAAGTGGAGCAAACCAAAGAAGTAAACCTAATTCTCAATCAGTTTAATTTCCTTTAGTAGCATGGGGTGGGGGGGGGGGTATTGACTCAGGGATGTGAAAACTTACACTATATATTTAAAAAAGTATGTGGACACCCATTCAAATTAGTGGATTCAGCTACTTCAGCCACACCGGTTGCTGACAGGTTTATAAAATCGAGCACACAACAATGCAATCTCCATAGACAAACATTGGCAGTAGAGTGGCCTTACTGAAGAGCTCAACGTGGCACTGTCATAGGGCGCCAGCTTTCCAATAAGTCTGTCCTCGGCTGGAACACTGACTACTGAGTTCCAAACTGCCTCTGGAAGCAACGTCAGCACAATAAATGTTTGTCGTGAGCTTCATGAAATGGGTTTCCATAGCAGAGCAGCCGCACACAAGCCTAAGATCACCATGCACAATGCCAAGCGTTGGATGGAGGTGTGTAAAGCTCACTAGCATTGGATCATTCCATCTCTGGAATGATGACTCACGCTTCCCAGTCTGGCAGTCCGGCAGACGAATCTGGGTTTGGCGGAAGCCAGGAGAACCCTACCTGCCCAATGCATTGCGCCAACTGTAAAGTTTGAGTTAGGCCCCTTAGTTCCAGTGAATGGAAATCTTAACGCTACAGCATACAATGACATTCTAGACGATTCTGTCCTTCCAACTTTGTGGCAACAGTTTGGGGAAGTCCTTTCATGTTTCAACATGACAATACCCCCGTGCACAAAGCGAGGTCCATGCAGAAATGTTGAGATTAGTGTGGAGATTAGTGTGGTAGAATGTTTTACGTATTTTTTTTATATTGTTATTTAAAAAAAAATGTAGTTGTATTTTCTATTGAATACCCGAAACATACAATACACTTGCAGTGAAGCCGCTCAACAACTACATCATATCAGGCATCCAACAGACTCCCAATCAGAGCGACACACAGAAGCATCCAGGGTCAATGCCCTGCTCAAGGGCATGCTTGGCAGATCTCCCACCAGGCCAAAAAATGTGAACCCGAACCCCTCCAAGATCCCCCACAGTTCCCCAATAGCTGTCCCTCAACCATTCGAGACTCCTCCCACAGTCCCCCCCCAAGAAGAAAAAATAAAAATAATAATTAATTCCATTCCACAACCCAAAGAACACCCCAATGCACCAACAGCCAAAATAATGAACTAAAGAGAAAAAATAAAAAGACAGAAGAAAACAGTAAACAATGTATATATATATATATATATATATATATATATATATATATATATATACACACACACAGTTGAAGTCAGAAGTTTACATACACTTAGCCAAATACATTTAACCTCAGTTTTTCACAATTCCTGACATTTAGTCATAGTGAAAATTCCCTGTATTAGGTCAGTAAGGATCACCACTTTATTTTAAGCATGTGAAATGTGCTTAATTGAGTCATCTTAATTGAAGAAAAAAAGAACAATCCTAAATTTATTTTTGATACTGTCGCAAAGCTAACTAAAAAGCAGCATTCCCCAAGAGAGGATGGCTTTCACTTCAGCAGTAATAAATTCATGAACTTCTTCTAAGCAAAAGATTAGAAAGCAAATTTCGGAGTCCTCTTTAAATCTGCGTATTCCTTCAAAGCTCAGTTGTCCTGAGTCTCCACAACTCAGCCAGGACCTAGGATCAAGAGAGACACTAAAGTGTTTTGGTACTATATCTCTTGATACAATGATGAAAATAATCTTGGCCTCTAAACCTTCAAGCTGCATACTGGATACTATTCCAACTAAACTACTGAAAGAGCTGCTTCCTGTGCTTGGCCCTCCTATGTGTACCAAATCCTAATGTGTACCAAACTCACTAAAAGTGGCAGTAATAAAGCCTCTCTTGAAAAAGCCAAACCTTGACCCAGAAAATATTTAAAAAACTATCGGCCAATATCGAATCTTCCATTCCTCTCAACATTTTTAGAAAAGGCTGTTGCGCAGCAACTCACTGCCTTCCTGAAGACAAACATGGTATACGAAATGCTTCAGTCTGGTTTTAGACCCCATCATAGCACTGAGACTGGACTTGTGAAGGTGGTAAATTACCTTTTAATGGCATCAGACCGAGGCTTTGCATCGGTCCTCGTGCTCCTAGACCTTAGTGCTGCTTTTACATTTACATTTAAGTCATTTAGCAGACGCTCTTATCCAGAGCGACTTACAAATTGGTGCTTTCACCTTATGACATCCAGTGGAACAGCCACTTTACAATAGTGCATCTAAATATTTTAAGGGGGGTGAGAAGGATTACTTTATCCTATCCTAGGTATTCCTTAAAGAGGTTTTGATACCATCGATCACCACATTCTTTTGGAGAGATTGGAAACCCAAATTGTTCTACACGGACAAGTTTTGGCATGGTTTAGATCTTATCTGTCGGGAAAGATATCAGTTTGTCTCTGTGAATGGTTTGTCCTCTGACAAATCAACTGGAAATGTCAAGGTTCCTCAAGGTTCCGTTTTAGGACCACTATTGTTTACACTATATATTTTACCTATTAGGGATGTCATTTGAAAACATAATGTTAACTTTCACTGCTATGCGGATGACAGACAGCTGTACATTTCAATGAAACATGGTGAAGCCCCAAATTTGCCCTCGCTAGAAGCCTGTGTTTCATACATAAGGAAGTGGATGGACAAAACAGAGATGCTTGTTCTAGGTCCCGAGAAACAAAGAGATCTTCTGTTGAATCTGACAATTAATCTTAATGGTTGTACAGTCGTCTCAAATAATACTGTGAAGGACCTCGGCGTTACTCTGGACCCTGATCTCCCTTTTGACGAACATATCAAGACTGTTTCAAGGACAGCTTTTTTCCATCTATGTAACATTGCAAAAATCAGAAACTTTCTGTCCAAAAATGATGCAGAAAAATTAATCCATGCTTTTGTTACTTCTAGGTTAGACTACTGCTCTATCTTCCGGCTCCCCGGATAAAGCACTAAATGAACTTCAGTTAGCTTTCTCCTATAGAGCTCAATTTTTATGGAATGATATGCCTACCCATGTGAGAGACGCAAACTCGGTCTTAACCTTTAAGTCTTTACTGAAGACTCATCTCTTCAGTGGGTCATATTATTGAGTGTAGTCTGGCCCAGGAGTGTGAAGGTGAACGGAAAGGCTCTGGAGCAACGAACCGCCCTTGCTGTTCTGCCTGGCCGGTTACCCTCTTTCCCCTGGGATTCTCTGCCTCTAACCCTATTACAGAGGCTGAGTCACTGGCTTACTGGTGCTCTTTCATGCCGTCCCTAGGAGGGGTGCGTCACTTGAGTGGGTTGAGTCACTGATGTGATCTTCCTGTCTGGGTTGGCGCCCCCTCCCCCTTGGGTTGTGCCGTGGCAGAGACCTTTGTGGGGTATACTCGGCCTTGTCTCAGGATGGTAAGTTGGTGGTTGAAGATATCTCTCTAGTGGTGTGGGGCTGTGCTTTGGCAAAGTGGGTGGGGTTATATCCTTCCTGTTTGGCCCTGTCCGGGGGTATCATCGGATGGGGCAACAGTGTCTCCTGACCCCTCCTGTCTCATCCGCCAGTAGTTATGCTGCAGTAGTTTGTGTCGGGGGGCTAGGGTCAGTTTGTTATATCTGGAGTACTTCTCCTGTCATATCCGGTGTCCTGTGTGAATTTAAGTATGCTCTCTCTTTATTTCTCTCTCTCGGAGGACCTGAGCCCTAGGACCATACCACAGGACTACCTGGCATGATGACTCCTTGCTGTCCCCAGTCCACCTGGCCGTACTGCTGCTCCAGTTTCAACTGTTCTGCCTGTGATTATTATTATTTGACCATGCTGGTCATTTATGAACATTTGAACATCTTGGCTATGTTCTGTTATAATCTCCACCCGGCACAGCCAGAAGAGGACTGGCCACCCCTCATAGCCTGGTTCCTCTCTAGGTTTCTTCCTAGGTTTTGGCCTTACTAGGGAGTTTTTCCTAGCCACCGTGCTTCTACACCTGCATTGCTTGCTGTTTGGGGGTTTTAGGCTGGGTTTCTGTACAGCACTTTGAGATATCAGATGATGTACGAAGGGCTATATAAATATATTTTATTTTATTTTATTTGAAATGTAAGAAAAATAGTAGAGATAATGAATTATTTCAGCTTTTATTTCTTTCATCACATTCCCAGTGGGTCAGAAGTTTACATACACTCACTTAGTATTTGGTAGCATTGCCTTTAAATTGTTTAACTTTGGTCAAATGTTTAGGGTAGCCTTCCACAAGCTTCCCACAATAAGTTGGGTGAATTTTGGCCCATTCCTCCTTACAGAGCTGGTGTAACTGAGTCAGGTTTGTAGGCCTCCTTACTCGCACACACTTTTTCAGTTCTGCCCAAACATTTTCTATGGGATTGAGGTCAGGGCTTTATGATGGCCACTACAATACCTTGACTTTGTTGTCCTTAAGCCATTTTTCCACAACTTTGGAAGTATGCTTGGGGTCATTGTCTATTTGGAAGACCCATTTGCGACCAAGCTTTAACTTCCTGAGTGATGTCTTGAGATATTGCTTCAATATATCCACATAATTCCAACTGTATAAGTTTGTGTGCATGTCTGGCACTATTACATGTATGCGTGTGTTCTTGTACGCATTTATTTGAATGCGAGTGTGTGTATGTGCATGTGTACAAACACCTGCACGGCATCAGCCTCAGGCAAACCGGCATTAGTTGTAAAAACACTGCCCCTCAGTGTCATTCAAAATGACTTTTTATTATGTTTAATTTTTACTTAAAAAAAATATATATATATATCTTTGACTATCATTCTATCTCCCGCACAGCACCTCCACTCACACTTGTCTCCAATTCCACATCCCAACCCTCAGCTTCCCTCAGCCCATCCTATCTATCTCTGCTAGTCACTCACTTCAGGTTTCTACGCAACACATATCTTTCAACTATGCTGTGATGTTTAACGTACAATTTCAATCTATCTAATCAAATAGAATCCACAGATTGCGAGTTGAAGATACATACTTTTACTAAAAGTATTAGTATATTAGTAATTGACTGACCCGGTCTCTCCAGATCTCCTAACAGTACTATTTCTAGGGTAAATGTTAGATCAATGTTATGCATTTTCAGCCATCCCTGAACCTGATACCAGAAACAGGCTACCTGAGGGCAACACCAAAGTAAATGGTCTATTGATTCTGTTTCCTCACAACAAAATCTGCAGAGCTTCGATGATTTTATCCCCCAAATATTCAACATTTGGTTGGTGGGAAGAATATATAATAATTTTAGCTGAAAAGCACAAAGTCTTAAATCTGTGTTGTTTTACATATATACTCATAAACTCTGTACCATGGAATCGTACATCAAAAATCTCTTCCCAACTATTTTGCAATCTGTATGGCACAGGTGTCAACATCCTGGTTCTCAAATGAAACTGGTATACTTTCCTATTTATGCTATCTTTAATCCTCTGCCAGTTTTGATCCTTTATATTGGTCATATAGACCAGTTCCCTACCTCTACCCGCTGCCACTTGCCTCCTCCATGTTTGGGGCAATGCTGTAATCAGTTGGTTGTACTCTTGGATTGAGTAGACCTTCCAATACAATTCTGAACTCCATGAAGGCCATAACTCTACCATTCCAATTTACAATATCATTTCAGAACAAAATACCCTTTTCAAACATCTTTCCCATAAATACAGGTTTTTTATCAACCAGCACATTTGAGTTCAGCCATAATATTTGTTGTGTGGAAGAACTTGACGGGCCTGCACAGAGCCCTGACCCCAACTCTTTGAGATGAATTGGAATGCCGACTGCGAGCCAGGCCTTATCTCCCAACATCAGTGCCTGACCTCACTAATGCTCTTGTGGCTGAATGGAAGCAAGTCCCAGCAGCAATGTTCCAACATCTAGTGGAAAGCCTTCCCAGAAGAGTGGAGGCTGTTATAGCAGCAAAAGGGGGACCAACTCCATATTAATGCCCATGATTTGGAATGAGATGTTCAACAAGCAGGTGTCCACATACGTTTGGCCATGTAGTGTATGTCAATTATACTGAACAATAATATAAACGCAACATGTAAATTGTTGGCCCCATGTTTCATGAGCTGAAATAAAAGATCCCAGATATTTTCCATATGCACAAAAAGCTTTTTTCTCAAATTTGTTTACATCACTTTTAATGAGGATTTCTCCCTTGCCAAGATAATCCATCCACCTGACAGGTGTAGCATATCAAGAAGCTGATTAAACATCATGATCATTACACATGTTCACCTTGTGCTGGGGACAATAAAAGGCCACTCTAAAATGTGCCGTTTTATCACACAATGCCACAGATGTCTCAAATTTTTAGGGAGTGTGGAATTGGCATGCTGACCGCAGAAATGTCCAGCAGAGCAGTTGCGAAATAATTTAATGTTAATTTCTCTACCATAAGCCGCCTCCAATGTCATTGGTAGTACGTCCAACCGGCCTCACAACCGCAGACCGAGTGTAACCACGCCAGCCCAGGACCTCCACATCCAGCTTCTTCACCTGCGGGATCGTCTGAGACCAGCCACCTGGACAGCTGATGAAACTGAGAAGCTTTTATGTCTGTAATAAAACCCTTTTGTGGGGAAAATTCTGATTGGCTGGGCCTGCCTCCCCAGTGGGTGGCCTGGCTCCCAAGTGGGTCGGCCTATGCCCTCCCAGGCCCAGCCATAGCTGTGCCCCTGCCCAGTCATGTGAAATCCATAGATTAGGGCCTAATGAATTCCTTTCAATTGACTGATTTCCTTATATGAACTGTATCTCAGTAAAATCAGTATACATATTTCTGCATTTAATTTTCAATAAATTAGCAGAAATGTCCCACAACAAATTCACTTTGTCATTATGAGGCATTGTGTGGAAGAGGATTTAATCCATTTTAAATTCAGGCTTTAACAGAACACAATTTGGAACAAGCCAAGGGGTATGAGTAGTTTCTGAAGGCACTTTGTATGACATTATTTGTAGGCATAAACTCCTATAATATCCACCACAATTTGGTACAAGTTTTTGGCCCTTTATGCTCAATGACTGAGGTGTGGTCACAGTATGGTGACTGCAAACAACAACACTAATAACAATGACAACAACAACGATAACAGACAAGGAGACATGGAGAGACGACACAAACCCGGGCGGTGACTGATAAGCAGGAAAAACAAACTAGGCAGTTATTAGCCCACCAGCTAGTGGAGTCCTGTTTCAACATGGCTGCCAGGAGGAGGTTTTTCAGGTGCAGAAGCCGTTACTGTGTGCTTCTTCTCCTTTTGGCCAATAGCCAAAAGGAGGAAGGTTGGGGTTAGACTGCAAAGGTCCTCCAGAGCTAAGCCGAGGTTGGCAGTGGATAATCGCTTGACCAATCTGTGCATAATTTTGTAAAGGTTCACTTCTGTGACATGAAACACACTCTTTTTTTATGGAGACTATATACACGAGAGCGTGATGCAGCAGTGCATGGTGTATAATATAAGACAGGCATTCTGAAAGACGGTGTTGAGTTTAAAAAAAAGTTGAATAGAGTGGATATTGGATATGATGTATCAGCGTGGTGAGTACCCTGTCGAAAGCTTGAGTGTCTAAAATGCCAGGGAGGCTCACAACTCTTTGCAGCAGAGACCCTGAGTAAACGAAAACTCCAGGGAAACAAAGAACCCACACATTCTGACAAAGACTTGGACAAACGAACTCAACCACTTTAACAGCACAGTTGGGACACAACAATCCCACAACTCCCACCGACTAGATAGAAATCAGTGAAACAAGTTGTGTGCAAGACACAAAATGACATACAAGCCCAAAGCTCAGATATTGATACTCACCCCTCTTTCCCAACACAACCAAACCATCTGTCATTGGAAATACACTGAGGAAGACTGGTGCAGGTTGACACCTTTTTCATGTTCTCTTTGCACTTAAAAGTACTATGCATCCTGCCTTAATTCACCAAGGTGTATATAGCTGCAGTTTTTGAGGTTGAGGTCTGTACTTGAGCAACGTACATTATTTACATTTACATTTACATTTAAGTCATTTAGCAGACATTATTATATCATTTAAGTTTCAAATTAATAGGTTTATAAGATGATGTGTAAAGTTTCAACCCTTGGGTGTGATTAAAAGAACCAAACAAAACAGAGAATGTACCCAAAGAAATAAACAGGAACAATGGATGAGCAAAAGATGGCCCAATGCAACAGCCCACAATTTCACAAGTTTTCCCCCAAACACATGAACCCATATTGTCACTGTTGCCTCAATAAATTTACCCCAATGGGCACTTATTGATTAAATATTAAATTCTCCCCTCCTCCACCTCATCAATACCTATTGACTGTTACTAGGATAGCAATTTAAAGTCACCCACGGCAAATTCACTCCTTGGTTTGTTGTGTGTGTTTATGTGCGGGTTTTGTGTCGTGCTGCAGGGATTGCTTGGCCTCGCTTCCATTAGTGTTTATCAGAGAGAGAGGGTGAAAGAGCGCGCGCACGCGAGAGAGAGAGAAGCACAGTTCTGAGGGAACACAGGAAGCTGCCTGGCTGTCTATTTTGGGGCCCTGTTGCCACTCAGTCTGCCTTTGAGGCCTCTGCAGCGTTGTCACATTAAGATCCCTCCATTTGAGGATCTCACACAGCCTTTGATGTGGCTCTTTGTGCATGCACAAACAGGAGACTCAAGCACTCCCTTGGCATTCACCACCTATAAGGGTATCTTTCTGTAGAGCAGGGTTTGGTCTGTTAAGGACACTGTTATTAGAGGAAGCTGCACAAACTATTGAATAATTGAAATGTACCGGCTAATATTTCATTGCTGAACATATCAAATGGAATTTTCTACATCATCTACTTGATCAAAAATGGTTTTACAGTAAATATTCTCTTTCCTTGTTGCTTCCTTGCTGCTTGCTTGATGTGTGTGGACACACACACACACAAGCATATACACACGTATATCCTTTAACATATAAAAATACACAAAAATGAATGACAAAATTAATACATCTGCACCGGCAGAAAGGAAGTGGTCAAGCAATGTTTCATACTGTTTCAAAATGCAAGAGCCCCCACAGAAAAGGCCCATGTCAGCAATGACATAGACACATCCAGGCTACTTACGAATGAGAGGCACACTGGCGTTGGCCCTTCCCAGGATGTTGGCAGCGACACATGTGTAGTTACCATAGCGATCCTCTGTCATGTTGGTCACTGTGAGGACTGATCTGGAGCTGAGGTTCTTGATGTCAATCCCTTGTCCCTTGTTAATCCTGAAATAGAACGGACTACAAATAAAGCTATCCTTTTCTGAAAATGTCAAGTAGGAAGAGGTGAGTCAAGGAGGGAGAAAATATTTATCAACCTCAAATAGGGTCTCTACAGTACTTCATCATCCTCTTCAACACATCCATTTATCCTTTCGCTGGGCTTATGTCTTTGAGTGTTGTTTTGAAGGACTGCCACAGCGTGATAGAGAGATAACCCTAAGAGTAAGTGAACTAGAAGCATGTCACTTATTATTGGCATTCATGTATAATTGCATGACATGTTCACCATTATTCCTTTCTAATCAGTTTCTGTAGTTTTTTTTCCCTTCTGGTGCATACTATTAACAATCTGAGGAGGTAGGATGAGATACCTAAGATATGATCTACAATTTAGCCATTGTTTAAATTAATTGACCTAAAATATTGAAAATGTCCAGGGAGAAGACAGGGACGACTCCTATTTTGGAAGCGCAATGGCCTCCTGTATGTGCACTTGCGTAGTTTGACTGGCTCACAGTGGCACTCAGAGTTGAAACGCTACGTGTGACCTTATGTCCAGCAAATCTCTGAGCATCTGTTGTTCTCTCTCCCACTGCGATTTCCTCAAATGTTAGTTGAACATTCACTGATAATCTCGGCGGGAGTCTGGGAGCACGCTTGCTTCTCCTCCAGAACGCCACAAAACAAGCATCACTGTCTCTGTCAGAGCAAACGCGTTTCTCTTTCAACACCATGAACAGTGAAGCCTCAAAAGAAAGATTTTACTGTCAAAACTGTCTCATTATTTCCGATGCAGACAAACCAGTGGCATGACTGCATTCATACTATAGTGACATCCACACACAGCTAAATGTACTGTGGTGGCACTTAACATCTGGGAACACTGAGTGCTGCCTAGCATATAGAAACATCCATGCTCTACCATAATGGAGAGCACACATCCATCATGTCTTTAAGACCTCTTTATAACTACCAATGTGTCAAGAAAAAATGACTTTTCGTGTTAAAAGGCTCAAACGTAGAGCTAGGTTTAGGATTAAGTAAACACTACAATCATGGCAATGTGCCTCCTTAGCAATTTAAATAAATTGAATCCACCCTATAATTACAATTAGCACAGTGTGAACTGATGATTGAAATTGTGCTCACTAGGAGTGGGTAAATGATGGGTAATGGGAGTAATTTGGTTTCTAAATTCAAGAACAGCCACTTGAATCTACACTGATTGATGTATGTGCTGAGAATGTTTCTAGCTCATTGATGAGCTAAGCAAACATTTCATTAGAATGCAAGGTGAGGACGAAGTCAACATGCCTTTTCTTATTGGATTATTTATTATTTATACTTTCCAGGGCCAGACTAGAGACAGTTAGTGCCAGACTAAAACATTGTTAACACATTTACTATATGGTGATGTTTGTCATGTGTAAAGAAGTCAAAGATGTTTCAGAACATGCTATACCCTCATTGCATAATGGGTCGAACCAATGGAACTACTTGAGTTCTAATGGTTGGCAACAAGTATGCATCCAACTCTATAAACCCAAATAACCTTTATTTCCATGGCGAATGATGCAGAGCAATTTGTTTCTCTAACCTTTTCTCTCCCTTGTACCACTCAAATGATGGTGTGGGTACAGCTGCAGCCTCACACCTCAGCAGAGCTGTGCGTCCCAGGCCGACTCCATGGCTTTTCATCTCGTGGATGGCTGGGGCGACTGAAATGAAAAATAAATAAAAATGTTAACAGGAGGAAACACTATGATATTGAAATACATTCAATAAAAGCCACTTTCCCCAGCTTGAATGTAGTACTGGAAAATGGTTTTGGTCCAGTTAGGTGTAAGAGGTGAGAAAGGCTTGAAACTTTAAAGACAAAACTAGGGTTGCAAAGGGAGGGTATATTACTGGAAACTTTAAAAAATGTCAGCATTGACTGACCTTCATGTACTAAAGTAATGATGTACTGTCACTTCTCTTTGTTTATTTAAGCTGTTCTTGCTACAATATGGACTTGGTCTTTACCAAATAGGGCTATCTTATGTATACCACCCCTAACTTGTCACAACACAACTGATTGGCTCACACGCATTAAGAAGGAAAGAAATCAACAAATTAACATGGCACACCTGTTAATTGAAATGCATTCCAGGTGACTACCTCATGAAGCTGGTTGAGAGAATGCCAAGAGTGTGCAAATATATCATCAAGGCAAAGTTAGATACTTTGAAGAATATACTTTGATTTGTTGAGTACATGATCTGAGTACACGTCCTTGTAATTGGTCTTGTGAATGTTGACATGTTTAAAGGTCTTGCTCATATTGGATACGGAGAGCGTGATCACACAGTCGTCCGGAACAGCTGGCGCTCTAATGTATGCTTCAGTGTTGCTTGCCTCGAAGCGAGCATAAAATGCACTTAGCTTGTCTGGTAGGCTCGCATCACTGGGCAGCTCACGGCTGGGTCTACCTTTGTAGTCCGTAATAGTTTGCAAGCCCTGCCACATCGGACAAGCATCAGAGCCGGTGTAGCAGGATTCAATCTTAGTCCTGTATTGACACTTTGCCTGTTTGATGGTTCGTTTCAGGGCATAGTGGGATTTCTTTTAAGCGTCCAGACAAGTGTCCCGCTCCTTGAAATAGGCAGCTCTAGCTTTTAGCTCGGTGCGGATGTTGCCTGTAATCCATGGCTTCTGGTTGGGATATGTATGTACGGTCACTGTGGGGACAACGTTGTCGATGCACTTATTGATGAAGCTGGTGACTGAGGTGGTATACTCCTCAATGCCATTGGATGAATGCCGGAACATAATCCAGTCTGTGCTAGCAAAACAGTCATGTGGCGTAGCATCCAAGTCATCTGACCACTTCTGTATTGAGCAACTCACTGGTACTTCCTGATTTAGTTTTTGCTTGTAAGCAGGAATCAGGAGGATAGAATTATGGTGAGATTTGCCAAATGGAGGGTGAGGGAGAGCTTTGCATGCATCTCTGTGCGTGGCATAAAGGAATTGTGAAAACCAAATATATTTAAACTCTGTTTAAGGTGTATGTGAACTTCCAACATCAACTGTAAGTTTCCCTGCATTAAAGTCCCCGGCCACTAGGAACGCCGCTTCTGGATGAGCATTTCCTTGTTTGCTTATGGCCTTATACAGCTCATTGAGTGCGGTCTTAGTGCCGCACTCAATGAGCTACGAAAACTATAGATTAAATCTCTCTTCATAGACAGTGTGGTCTACATCTTATCACTCTACCTCAGGTAAGCAATACTCAAGGCTTCCTTAATATTTGACATCGTGCACCTGCTGTTTTTGACAAATAGACACACACCCACCCGTCGTCTTACCAGACGTTGCTGTTCTGTCCTGACGATGCACGGAAAACCCAGCCAACTGTATATTGTCCATGTCGTCGTACAGCCACAACTCGGTGAAACATAAGATATTACCGTTTTTAATGTCCCGTTGGTAGGATAGTCTTGAATGTAGATCATCCAGTTTATTCTCCAGTGATTGCACATTGGTCAATAGAAACGGATGGTCGAGGAGGGTTACCCACTCGCCAACTCGCCAACCCACTCCGCCCTCTGTATTTCCGTCTTTATTTAATGGGAATGACAGGGATTGTGGCCTGGTCTCAGAGAAGCAGTATATCCTTCACTGGCCCTCTGTGTGGCCTTATCGCGTGTAAATTATATAATATAATAGGTCATTATCAATAAAGAGATTGTTAAATAAAAGTTATAACTATTTGGTTTTAAAATCATCACCTTTTGAAGATCATAGTCAGAACTACCCATTTCCTATTATTCCACATTTAGCTCCATCATGATCCTTTTCATGATCAGTAAACATCAATTGATCATGTATTATCAGATACGTGAGGGTAGCCTATAAGTGAATTTGTAAGTCGCTCTGGATAAGAGCGTCTGCTAAATGACTTAAATGTAATGTAAATGGTAGCCTATCCACAAAACGCGCCATTTAGCTTGCTTCATCAGAGATTAGGCTTGTGGAAAGAGCTTGACATTGTCAAGTCCCCGTCCTGGTAAAGTTGTCAGCCGGATTACAGTCATCACCACTATAAATGGCAAGCAAATTTAGCCATCTTGTTTATCCCATGAAAATTACTTTATTAACTTATTATCAAAGAAATTGACAATAAGAAGATTGTGGGAGCTGCCGTTGCAGCCTTTGATATTTGATATTATTGACCATAACCTTTAAACCATAACCCGACTTTTCAACCTCTGCCATATTGTGGATTCAGATATATCTATCTAATAGAACTCAAAGGGTTTTCATTAATGGAAGCTTCTCTAATGTGAAACATGTAAAGTGTGGTGTACCGCAGGGCAGCTCTATAGGCACTCTACTCTTTTGTATTTTTACCAATGACCTGCCACTGGCATTAAACAAAGCATGTGTGTCCATGTATGCTGATGATTCAATCATATACGCATCAGCAACCACAGCTAATGAAGTCACTGAAACCCTTAACAAAGAGTTGCAGTCTGTTTTGGAATGGGTGGCCATTAATAAACTGGTCCTGAACATCTCTAAAACTAAGAGCATTGTATTTGGTACAAATCATTCCTTAAGTGCTAAACTTCAGCTGAATATGGTAATGAATGGTGTGGCTGTTGAACATGTTCAGGAGACTAAATGACTTGGCGTTACCTTAGATTGTAAACCGTCATGGTCAAAACATATAGATTCAATGGTTGTAAAGATGGGGAGAGGTCTGTCCGTAATAAAGAGATGCTCTGCTTTTTTGACACCACACTCCAAAAAGCAAGACCTGCAGGCTCTAGTTTTGTCTAATCTTGATTATTGTCCAGTCGTGTGGTACAGTGCTGCAAGGAAAGACCTAGTTAACCTGTTATGGCTGCAATCCACCTATCGGGATAAGTGTCATCAACAACCGCTGAATAGCATAGCGCTACATACAATAAATATTACTATAAATATTTATATTCATGAAATCACAAGTGCAATATAGGAAAACACAGCCTTTTGTTAACCTGACATGTCAGATTTTGAAATTATGCTTTACAGCGAAAGCAATCCAAGTGTTTGTGTAAGTTTATCGATCACACGATAAACATTAAGTACACTTAGCATCAGGTAGCTCGGTCACGAAAATCAGAAAAGCAATCAAATGAATCGTTTACCTTTGATGGTCTTTGGATGTTTTCACTCACGAGACTCCCAGTTACACAACAAATGTTCCGTTTGTTCCATAAAGATGATTTTTATATCCAAAATACCTCCGTTTGTTTGTCGCGTTATGTTCAGAAATCCACAGGAAAGAGCGGTCACGACAACGCAGATGAAAATTCCAAATAGTTTCCATTATGTCCACAGAAACATGTCAAACGTTTTTTATAATCAATCCTCAGGTTGTTTTTAAAATATATAATCAGTTATATATTAACCGCAAATGTCTTTCACAGTAGGAGAGGGGAAAACAATGGCTGTCCAAATTCTGTCGGGCAAGCAAAACTCATGTGACCACTTGACGCGAGGTTATCGTTCTGGCTCATTTTTCAAAATAAAAGCCTGAAACTATGTCTGAAGAGTGTTGACACCTTGATGAAGCGATAGGAAAATGAATCTGGTTCATATCCCTTTAAATGGAACAAAGGGAGGCTATGGAACATGGGGTTTTCAAAATAGAAGCAACTTCCTGCTTTGTTTTTCCTCAGGGTTTCGCCTGCAATATCAGTTCTGTTATACTCACAGACAATATTTTGACAGTTTTGGAAACTTTAGAGTGTTTTCTATCCAATACTAATAATACTATGCATATATTAGCAACTGAGACTGAGGAGCTCGCCGTTTACAATGGGCACCTTTTCATCCAAGCTACTCAATACTGAAGTTAAGCTGCACCTGGCCCAGAATAGACTGGCACATTTTGCTCTTCTTTTTTAAATTTGTATAATATGTTTATTATTTTCCAATAAAAAAATCAAATAAAAAGGACAGCAATACTAACAATGACATTCATTGCACTGTTGGATGGGATGGCCAATTTAGAGGACAAAACAAAACTTAACTCACACATACACAAAATAAAACAAAATCCTATTAGGTGTTACAGGTATAAGAAGACAGCATATAGTCTTTACAAGCAGTGTAGTTAAGCCAAAAATAAATATTGAGTGGAGTACAGCACAGAGTAGCAGTAGATCGTCAACCCAGTTATGAAGCGGGACTAGACCATTTATCCAGTATCGGCTGCCATATTTTGTAAAACATTGGACTTCTATTGGAGGTATTGTATCGAATCTTTTCCATATGTATTACATTCCCTAAATCCCGTAACCACATTTCAAAGGTAGGTACAGTCTCCAATTTCCAAAATTGCAACATGAGCCTTTTGGCTAATAGAGTACAAAGAGAGACAGCTTTCCCTTCCTGGTTATTCCTATCAACTGTACCAAACAGAGCGATCAATGGGTCTGGGGTTAGAACTCTATCAAAGGCTCTAGATAAGTAATCAAAAATGAGAGCCCAGTAAACATGTAATTTAGGTCCAGAATAAGTGGGTCAACGTCCCCTCATCCTGCTTGCACCTCTCACACAGTGGTGAGGTGTCCGGGAATATTTTATGCAGTTTCACTTTTGAGTAATGTAACCTGTGTATCACCTTAAACTGTACAAGGTTGTACATTTTGCTCTTCATTGTAATCAGAGGGCTACTATAAATACTATGCATGCCAGTCTCTCTTGGCTAAGAGTTGAGAGACTAACTGCATCACTTCTTAATTTTATAATAAACATTAATTTGTTGAAAATACCAAATTGTTTGCATAGTCAATTTACACGAAGCTGTGACACACACACTTATCCCACTAGACATGCCACCAGGGGTCTTTCACAGTCCCTAAATCCAGAACAAATTCAAGAAAGCGTACAGTATTATATAGAGCCCTAATTACATGGAACTTCTTTCCAAATAATAATAAAATAAAGATAAAGCAACACCTCACGGCACAACGCCTCTCCCCTATTTGACCTAGATAGTTTGTATGTATGCATTGATATGTAGGCTACGTGTGCCTTTAAAAAAAAAAGTAGTTCTGTCCTTGAGCTGTTCTTGTCTATTGACATTCTGTATTATGCAATTCTGTATTATGTTTTATGTGGACCCCAGGAAGAGTAGCTGTTGCTTTTGCAAATAATAATAAAATACCAAAAATACCAAACTAGCCATATTGACCTAATCTGTTATAAGATAGCTAGCCAATTTGACATGGTCCATCAATCAATGTAGCCTATCATGTCTGTCAGCATAAACACTCTTAAGCCAGGTCTACTTACAACTATGTTTAGCCAACTATACAAAGTTCCTATTGGGAGCTTGTAAAAAATATATTTTTTAATTTAACTAGGCAAGTCAGTTAAGAACATTATTATTTACAATGACAGCCTACCTTGGCCAATGCTGGGCCAATTGTGCACCACCCTATGGGACTCCCAATCACAACCAGATGTGATACAGCCTGGATTCGAACCAGGGACTGTAGTGACGCCTCTTGCACTGAGATGCAGTGCCTTAGACCACTGCGCACACTCAGGAGCTTGCAAAGTAAACATGATCAGCTAACAGTACATTGGCAAATACGCCCTTCTGCTGCTTCACAGGCAGAGCCTAAAAATAATGGTAAATTAACATAAACCCCTCATACTTAACTTTTATTTTATATCACTCAAATATCCAATTACTGGTGGCCAATATTGAGATATATATATATATATTCATGTTTATTGATCATGAAAAGCATGCAGTAACTTGCTGTATAACTGATGATAGAGCTAAAGGTGCACAATTATTTTGCATGGAATAATCAGAGATTTGTAGTTCTGTCTTTGCTTTTCAAGAAGTGATGGTAAAACAACCAAACACTTAATATTTATTTAACAATCCCTTGAAAACAGCATGCAGTTGTCAATCTAAAAAATAGAATGACAAAGCTATAAAGAGTATAAACCTTCAACTTAGTGGCTACCATTCGTGTTTAATGAGGGATTCCTTTATATATACTATACACACTTTCATTTATTTTACTATGTAAGTATGTATTTGTTATCAATGTTTTAGCATTAAACTGGTGGCTGTTGTGAAAAAAAGTGAATAGTTGCAGAGTTAACTGAAAATAATGCCATTGTTGATTAGATGCTATTTTCATTAATTAGGCAGATTTCTCTTAAACCATATAGTCTATCTTATAGAAACTCATGGACAATATGGGACACAGATATAAAGAATTAATATACAGTGGGGCAAAAAAGTATTTAGTCAGCCACCAATTGTGCAAGTTCTCCCACTTAAGTGGGGCGGCAGGGTAGCCTAGTGGTTAGAGCGTTGGACTAGTAACCGAAAGGTTGCAAGTTTGAATCCCCGAGCTGACAAGGTACAAATCTGTCGTTCTGCCCCTGAACTGGCAGTTAACCCACTGTTCCTAGGCTGTCATTGAAAATAAGAATTTGTTCTTAACTGACTTGCCTAGTAAAATAAAGGTTAAAAATATATATTTTTAAAGATAAGAGAGGCCAGTAATTTTCATCATAGGAACACTTCAACTATGACAGACAAAATGAGGGAAAAAAATCCAGAAAATCACATTGTAGGATTTTTAATTAATTTATTTGCAAATTATGGTGGAAAATAAGTATTTGGTCACCTACAAACAAGCAAGATTTCTGGCTCTCACAGACCTGTAACTTCTTCTTTAAGAGGCTCCTCTGTCCTCCCCTCGTTACCTGTATTAATGGCACCTGTTTGAACTTGTTATCAGTATAAAAGACACCTGTCCACAACTTCAAACAGTCACTCTCCAAACTCCACTATGGCCAAGACCAAAGAGTTGTCAAAGGACACCAGAAACAAAATGGTAGACCTGCACCAGGCTGGGAAGACTGAATCTGCAATAGGTAAGCAGCTTGGTTTGAAGAAATCAACTGTGGGAGCAATAATTAGGAAATGGAAGACATACAAGACCACTGATAATCTCGCTCGAACTGGGGCTCCACACAAGATCTCACCCGTGGGGTCAAAATGATCACAAGAAGGGTGAGCAAAAATCCCAGAACCACACGGGGGGACCTAGTGAATGACGTGCAGATACCTGGGACCATAGTAACAAAGCCTACCATCAGTAACACACTACGCCGCCAGGGACTCAAATCCTGCAGTGCCAGACATGTCCCCCTGCTTAAGCCAGTACATGTCCATGCCAGTCTGAAGTTTGCTAGAGAGCATTTGGATGATCCAGAAGAAGATTGGGAGAATGTCATATGGTCAGATGAAACCAAAATATAACTTTTTGGTAAAAACTCAACTCGTCGTGTTTGGAGGACAAAGAATGCTGAGTTGCATCCAAAGAACACCATACCTACTGTGAAGCATGGGGGTGGAAACATCATGCTTTGGGGCTCTTTTTCTGCAAAGGGATCAGGACGACTGATCCGTGTAAAGGAAAGAATGAATGGGGCCATGTATCGTGAGATTTTGAGTGAAAACCTCCTTCCATCAGCAAGGTCATTGAAGATGAAACGTGGCTGGGTCTTTCAGCATGACAATGATCCCAAACACACCGCCCGGGCAATGAAGGAGTGGCTTCGTAAGAAGCATTTCAAGGTCCTGGAGTGACCTAGCCAGTCTCCAGATCTCAACCCCTTAGAAAAATCTTTGGAGGGAGTTGAAAGTCTGTGTTGCCCAGCAACAGCCCCAACACATCACTGCTCTAGAAGAGATCTGCATGGAGGAATGGGCCAAAATACCAGCAACAGTGTGTGAAAACCTTGTGAAGACTTACAGAAAACGTTTGACCTCTGTCATTGCCAACAAATGGTATATAACAAAGTATTGAGAAACTTTTGTTATTGACCAAATACTTATTTTCCACCATAATTTGAAAATAAATTAATTACAGTGAAGTGAACCTATGATGAAAATTACAGGCCTCTCATCTTTTTAAGTGGGAGAACTTGCACAATTAGTGGCTGACTAAATAGTTTACTTGCCCCACTGTATATGAATAAATATTTTTAAAGTTATTCAAATATAAATTACTAAGGTTATGATAGATTGCCATAGATTTTTGGTTAATTACCAAAATTACTGCAGATTCCGGTAACTTTAGTAAACTACCAGTGGCTTTGCAACCCAAGAAAACTATGGTCAGTGCGCTGTGGTCAGTCACTGTGGTCAGTGCGCATACGTATTTAATGTAAATGCTACGGAAGCAGTGGGAAGAAAAAAAACATAATTCCCAAGGGTTAGGAAAATGAAATGAATTGCATGGTGATAAATTGCTTAATGGAAGTTCAAAGACTGAATGACAGAGGCAGGTTCTGTGAATACAAAATGAGTCTCCTTTCATGTGCCAAGAAGCGGTGTAAATCTCTTTGCCAGTGTCAGGGAGGCAGCTTTAACTATGGACACTTTCTCAAGCAGCCAGGGCTTTCTGTATTTAAAATATTTACAGAGCTTAAAGTAACACAGTCTTGAAAGGAAAATGTAATTGCTGGATTGAAATTATGTAGAATTCACACAAAGCATTTGGTTGAATCTAGTATGTGACGACAGTGGTTGGCCACTGAAATAATAACAATCACCACATAAAATAGGCTACAACGAGAGTGCCTTTTCTTTTCACTTTTGCATGTGCATTTATCACCAACTATTAACATAATGTTCAAATCGTATCACTATTTTCAGGTTCGTGGGGTAAAAGCACATTGTGCACAATATAATAAAGAATAGCAGTGCACATACACTGGAAATGTTCCTAATGCAGACAATATTTCCTTCTCACAGGGGTCTTCTGTGGGTCAGTGAAAACAGGTAACCTATATCCTAATTCTCTTCATACAAACCATTCCAAATAGGTTGAGAATTGAGAAGTGTTTGTCACTGAACTGCTGGTTCAAAAGGCATAGTGAAAGGGACTGACGTCAATGCCACAATACTGTTGTGATGTTAGTGGTTAATATGAATCAGAGTACCACTCAAGCTACACAATGACCAAGTGAGTAGCATTGGTTTGAGGTTATACAATTGTTTATGGCAGTTTGGTCTAGTGGCCATTGAGAATGCAAAGTCAACATGCAAAACAAGGTTGAGGTCAGAACACACTGTACTACCAAAAGTAAACAGAAGCACATAGGGTGACTGAAACAAAAACTCAAAAGTCTGCCTATTCCGGGAAGTCTTTCCACTTAGGATTTGCAGGCCAGCATGCAATCAAATGCCATGTCTGAATCTGAGTTATGGTATATTCTCCACTATTGAGTCTTTGAGAATCACCTGCCAGTCAGTCACAGCCAGTCTGTGTTCTGTTCAGCGGGAAGTTTGGCAAATTGCACTCAAACCTTAATTTCCAATTTCATTTGTGAAGTGAAACAAGGAAATGGTGCCAATAATTTTTCACCATTCATTTTTCCCATAGGGGATTTTAGAAACACTTAAAATAAGGGCTGTTTCGTGTAGGCTTAACCTGGCGTGATGGGTAACTGTCTAAATCTCTCTTAGACAAGGTGAAAGTTATCAATATATTCACCTGTGTTTATCCCCCAATAACAAAATGCTATTTAACTGCTAATCATAAAGAACTACAAATGCCATGATGATCTGGACGAGACTGCCGGAATCAAGGCAAAGGTAAAGATATTTTGGATCTTTGGATAAGCTATCTAATTTTAGGTATATTTAGTAATGAATAAATTGGCTACATTTCTTTAAAATGACAATTATGTGAACTGTCTTGTGCAAGCTTTAAATTGACACAATACCTGTTAGCAAAGGTTTCAACTAGAGATGAAGTGCAGGAGCTTGTAGGGATTTGTAGTCTTGCATGATGTCTACTTTGATGCTAATTAGCATTTTATAATCTGAGAGTAAATAAAGCTGAATAGATTGATTAAAGTCCAAGAGAGATTTCGATGGTTATCAAAACTTCACTCCAGGGTAAGCCTATATTATTTTTTTATATATTTTTAAATTTTACCCCCTTTTTTCTCCCCAATTTCGTGGTATCCAATTGTTAGTAGCTACTATCTTGTCTCATCGCTACAACTCCTGTACGGGCTCGGGAGAGACGAAGGTTGAAAGTCATGCGTCCTCCGATACACAACCCAACCAAGCCGCACTGCTTCTTAACACAGCGCGCATCCAACCCGGAAGCCAGCCGCTGTGTCGGAGGAAACACAGTGCACCTGGCAACCTTGGTTAGCGTGCACTGCGCCCGGTCCGCCACAGGTGTTGCTGGTGCGCGATGAGACAAGGATATCCCTACCGGCCAATCCCTCCCTATGCCAATTGTGCGTCGCCCCACGGACCTCCCGGTCACGGCCGGTTACGACAGAGCCTGGGCGCGAACCCAGAGTCTCTGGTGGCCCTTAACCACTGCGCCACCCTGGAGTCACAGCTTTTATTTTGAAGTGTTTTTAAAATTCCCTATGGAAAAAATTAATGGTGGAAAAACGATTGGAACCATTCCCCTGTTTGACCGCTAGATTTAATGGGGATTATGACACCTCCACTGTGGGGCTCTATTGAGACACAAATCACCAGTACAGAACATCTTATTCAATGACTCATGTTCTTCTGAAAGAGCAGGGAACTCCGTATACAGGTGTGTGCTGGTGTTCTTTTAGCAAGTTCGTACTGTGCATACCCTATAATGAATATGCTACCTTTCATTGCACTACGTATCATTGCTGACGTCAACAGTCCACTTAGACAGATGAGGCGCGAAAAGAAAGATGCATTGCAATGCTGAAGGGTGTGTGCGAGTGTGTGCATGTCGAATGTCTTTGTGTGGCAGTACAGTACAAGCTACCTAAGACACAAGTCTACTATCTTTCACAAGGAGTCCTTATAAACATAATACTGATCATTTGTGTATGTTGATTTCCTGTCCTTGCGTGTCTCCCAATTACATCTGCATCCCTACGCCTCTGTACTCTGGAGAAGGGAGACCTAAGATTGCAAATCTAGTGGGCAAGTGAGACAGGGATTTTTCCTGGTAATCTATCACAGGGATTGGTGCTGTGTTGAGGGGTATTGGCAAGGGCTTGGCAGGCTGCCTGTGTGTGTGTGTGTGTGTGTGTGTGTGTGTGTGTGTGTGTGTGTGTGTGTGGACACAGGTGCCTGCGTTTGTGTCTGTCTGTCAGTGTGTGTGTGTGCACGTGCATGTGTGGAGAGAAGGTAGAGAGCTGGGGCTGTGATGGATCTGCAAGGCCCTAAAACCCTGCCTCAATCTCACAGCTGGATCTGGACCTCTGGAAGGCCCGCTTCTTCAATTACAAACAACATTAGCAATAACCGCACCATAAACAAAGGCAACAAAGCAATTATAGCCTCTACTATCTCAGTAGAAGAGCAGAAACTAAACTACAGAGAGAAACTGGACTCTCTAGATACTGTAACAGAGTCAAAACACCTCATTGTTTCAACGGTTTAGAAAACACCCACACACTCCTGAGCCCCATATACACTGGAATAGGAAACATGTGTTTACCTTTAGTGTATTTGAGTATTCCAAGTTTATCAGACCACTGGTTCAGAGGTGAGTTTAACCATGATCTTACCTGGATTTGCCTAAGTGTATAAGTGGAAACCTGGATTCTCATCAGTATCCCTACAGATCCTGAACCGGACCATACCATACTAAAACCAGAGCAACAGATGTGCATATACTGTACTTTGCAGATATACAGTTGAAGTCGGAGGTTTACATACACTTAGGTTGGAGTCACTCAAACTCGTTTTTCAACCACTCCACAAATTTCTTCATAACAAACTATAGTTTTGGCAATTCGGTTAGGACATCTACCATGTGCATGACACAAGTAATTTTTCCAACAATTGTTTACAGAATGATTATTTCACGTATAATTCACTGCATCACAATTCCAGTTGGTCAGGAGTTTACATACACTAAATTGATTGTGCCTTTAAACCGCTTGGAAAATTGGCTTTAAAAGCTTCTGATAGGCTAATTTACATAATTTGAGTCAATTGGAGGTGTACCTGTGGATGTAGTACTTGTGGATGTATTTCAAGGCCTTACCTTCAAACTCAGTGCCTCTTTGCTTGACATCATGAGAAAATTTAAAGTAATCAGCTAAGACCTCAGAAGAAAAATGGTAGACCTCCAAAAGTCTGCTTCATCCTTGGGAGCAATTTCCAAACCCCTGAAGGTACCACATTCATCTGTACAAACAATAGTACGTATAAACACCATTGGACCACACAGCCGTCATACCGCTCAGAAGGAGACGCGTTCTGTGATTAATGTGCTTTGGTGCGAAAAGTGTAAATCAATCCCAGAACAACAGCAAAGGACCTTGTGAATATGCTGGAGGAAACAGGTACAAAGGTATCTATATCCATAGTAAAACGAGTCCTATATCGACATAACCGGAAAGGCCGCTCAGCAAGGAAGAAGCCACTGCTCTAAAAATGCCATAAAAAAGCCAGACTACGGTTTGCAACTGCACATTGGGACAAAGATCGTACGTTTCGGGGAATGTCCACTGGTATGATGAAACAAAAATATAACTTTTCAGCCAAAATGACGATTGTTATGTTTGGAGGAAAAAGGGGGAGGATTGAAAGCCGAAGAACACCATCCCAACCGTGAAGCACGGGGGTGGCAGCATCATGTTGTGGGGGTGCATTGCTGCACGAGGGACTGGTGCACTTCACAAAATAGATGGCATCATGAGGCAGGGAAATTATGTGGATATATTGAAGCAACATCTCAAGACATCAGTCAGGAAGTTAAAACTTGGTTGCAAATGGGTCTTCCAAATGGACAATGACCCCAAGCATTCTTCCAAAGTTGTGGCAAAATGGCTTAAGGACAACAAAGGCAAGGTATTGGAGAGGCCATCACAAAGCCCTGACCTCAATCCTATAAAACATTTGTGGGCAGAACCTGACTCAGTTACACCAGCTCTGTCAGGAGGAATGGGCCAACATTCCCCCAACTTATTGTGGGAAGCTTGTGGAAGGCTGTCTGAAACATTTGACCCAAGTTAAACAATGTAAAGGCAATGCTACCAAATACTAATTGAGTGTATGTCAACTTCTGACCTACTGGGAATGTGATGAAAGAAATAAAAGCTGAAATGAATCATTCTCTCTACTATTATTCTGACATTTCACATTCTTAAAATAAAGTGGTGATCCTAACTGACCTAAAACAGGGAATTGTTACTGGATTAAATGTCAGGAATTGTGAAAAACTGAGTTGAAATATATTTGGCTAAGGTTAACTTCTGACATCAACTGTACCTGGGTTCCTAGTCCCTTCTGTTTATGGCAATGATTTCAGATAATATGGGTCTCTATACGGTTGTGTGGAGTTTGGATGAACAAGGGGCCATAGATTCAAATCAGTCCTAAGCCAACGTGAACAATGTCACTCAATACTCAGGATAGATAAAGGCAGAAGACTGCCACGGGGTCGACAACATTTGCAGAAATGGAAGCCAATAACAAGAGTAACAAAATCAATCGCAGTATGCAAATGCAAAGAGCCTTGCCAAGTCCTCATAATCCTCCACTGGTGTCATTGTGTGGGCCATTGATTAACATGCATCTGAAAGGTCTCTGTGACCTGCCTGTCAGTACAAAACCACATCCCCTCCCATCGTGGGCTACATTAGAGACAGCGGTGGACACAATAGTGGAGGCAGCACCGACACTAAGAACGAACAGACCACGCAGTGCAATAAAGCCTCCCACTTGTGTACCTGCCAGTGTTTGTGCCTTACAACTGGCATCAATTTGAGTAAAATATCTTTCAACTTTTTAAGATTTAAGATTTTAATGAGTTGTGTTTATTTTTGCTTCATAGTTAACAATGTTACAGCACTGATTTGTGAAGTATCATATTTGCTTCGCTTTGAAGGAAGTCATTTTTGATCAAAAGTTACTGAATAATCTAGACTCTAAGCAGACATTTAGCAAAACGCAGGCAAAATAACGAGTGACCTAAAATAGGTCTACATCTTCAATTTGTTTTGGGGAGATGCACAGATAGTTATTTAAATGTATGGAAGGATACAATCATATTAAGCATGTGCTGAAATGAGCATGACTGTAGATAAAGCCATACTAGGCAGATTATTCAGCCAGATACATGCCTGTAGTTTACATTTTGACACACAATGGTAGTTTGGGCCTAGTATAATAGTATACAGTAGGGGTAAAAATACGTTCAAAGACCTAAGTGCCCAGATTCAGTATGATTATCTGTGCAATGACCCCAGAATATAACTAAAAACATAAAATCCAGTCCCATTTGAATAGTTTCAATTTGAGCCAGCTGGCACGTTCTTCATCATCACATATTGTGTCTAAATACAGGTTCAGATTTTTTGGAGAGTAATAAAAAGTAGTGCACAAAAAAACATGATGGCCAAATAATCCAGGTAATTTAGTGGCTGGAGAGCACTGTAGCATAGCTGTTAATCATGGCTGAGTTCCAGGAATAGCACAGCCTCCATGAAGAATAGGTCCTGTTTGACAAATTGCAAGTTGCAGGTGGATCATAAAGCAACATCCCATTATATTTACATTATGCATGCCGTTTCACCCAAACAAAGATGATATGTACAATGGAACAGCAGCTATACAATACGGTGAACACACACATACATTACATTGTTTAATCTCTCTCTGTTTAATATTAATGGATGATGTTGAACTGCAACAATTTTTCCGCTCAGTAGCATTAAGGGCTCCTCTGTTGTAGTCGCTTTAAGTGTTCCTCCAGTTGATATTGTAGCCCGGAAATATATTGAACAAAAATATAAATGCAACAATTTCAAAGATTTTACTGAGTTACAGTTCATATAAGGAAATAAGTCAATTGAAAAAAATTCTTTAGGTCCTAATCTATGGATTTCACATGACTGGGAATACAGATATGCATCTGTTGGTCACAGATACCTTTAAAAAAAGGTAGGGGCGTGGATCAGAAAACCAGTCAGTATCTGGTGTGACCACCGTTTACCTTCATACATGGCGGAAAATGGATAACGCTGTCGTAAACGTCGATCCAGAGCTTCCCAAACATGCTCAATGGGTGACATGTCTGGTGAGTATGCAGGCCATGGAAGAACTGGGACATTTTCAGCTTCCAGGAATTATGTACAGATCCTTGCGACATGGGGCCATGCATTATCTCGCTGAAACATGAGGTGATGGCGGCAGATGAATGGCAGGAGAATAGGCCTAAGGATCTCGTCAAGGTATCTAGGTATCTCCTGTGCATTCAAATTGCCATCGATAAAATGCAATTGTGTTCATTGTCCATAGCTTATGGCTGGCCATACCATAACCCCACCGCCACCATGGGGCAGTTTGTTCACAACGTTGTCATCAGCAAACCACTCACCTACACAATGTCATACACATGATCTGTAGTTGTGAGGCCAGTTGGATATACTGCCAAATTCTCTAAAACGACGTTGGAGGTGGCTTATGGTAGAGCAATGAAAATGTAATTATCTGGCAGCAGCTCTGGTGGACATTCCTGTAGTCAGCATGTAAATTGCATGCTCCCTCATAACTTGAGACATCTGTGGCATTGTGTAGTGTGACAAACTGCACATTTTTAGAGAGGCCCTATATTGTCCCCAGAACAAGGTGCCCCTGTGGAATGATCATGCTGTTTAAGCAGCTTCTCAGAGTGCCAAGTGTAGTTCCAAAAGGCGTATTAACAGCTTCTAACCCCAAGCCATAAGACTTCTGAACAGCTAACCAAATGGCTACCCAGACTATTTGCATTGACCACTCGAGTGTTGCTTTAGCAGTATGCTTAGGGTCATTGTCCTGCTGGAAGGTGAATCTCCGTCCCAGTCTCAAATCTCTGGAAGGCTGAAACAGGTTTCACTCAAGAATATCCCTGTATTTAGCACCATCCATCATTCATTCAATTCTGACCAGTTTCCCAGTCCCTGCCGATGAAAAACATTGGATAGGATTCTCGGGGTGATGAGAGGTGTTGGATTTGTGCCTGACAGCTTTTTCCTTGATGGCTAAAAAGCTACATTTTAGTCTCATCTGACCAGAGTACCGTCTTCCATATGTTTGGGGAGTCTCCCACATGCCTTTTTGGTGAACACCAAACGTGTTTGCTTATTTTTTTCTTTCTGTCAATGGCTTTTTTCTGGACACTCTTTCATAAAGCCCAGCTCTGCGGAGTGTACGGCTTAAAGTGGTCATATGGACAGATACTCCAATCTCTGCTGTGGAGCTTTGCAGCTCCTTCGGGGTTATCTTTGGTCTCTTTGTTGCCTCTCTGATTAATGCCCTCCTTGCCTGGTCCGTGAGTTTTGGTGGGCGGCCATCTCTTGGCAGGTTTGTTGTGTTGCCATATTCTTTCCATTTTTTAATAAAGGATTTAATGGTGCTCCGTGGGATGTTCAACGTTTCTGATATTTTTGTATAACCCAACCCAACCAACTTTTCCACAACTTTGTTTAGAGAGCTCCTTGGTCTTCATGGTGCCCCTTGCTTAGTGGTGTGCAGAACCTGGGGCCTTTCAGAACAGGTGTATATATACTGAGATCATGTGACAGATCATGTGACACTTAGATTGCACACAGGTGGACGTTATTTAATTAAATATGTGACTTCTGAAGGTAATTGTTTGCACCAGATCTTATTTAGGGGCTTCATAGCAAAGGGGGTGAAAACATACACGCACCACTTTAATGATTGAATTTGAATTTTTTGAAACATGTAATTTTTTTCCGTTTCACTTCACCAATTTGGACTATATAAATATGCATTTAAATTACAGGTTGTAATGCCACCAATTAGGAACATGCCAAGGGGGTGAATACTTTTGCAAGGCACTGTAATTGGTAGGAAGGATGCTTGACATAATTTGTATGTTTGTATCACAAACAAAAACATGTTTTAATCATGATAACATTTTAGGCCCTTTTTCAGTGGTGTAAAGTACTTAAGTAAAAATATAAGTATAAGTATGTAAGTAATTTTTGGGGGTATCTGTACTTTTGCTATTTATATTTATGACTACTTTTACTTCTACTTCACTACATTCCTTTTACTCCATACATTTTCCTTGACACCCATTACATTTTCAATGTTTATCAGGACAGGAAAATGGTCCTATTCACGCACTTATCAACAAAACATCCCCGGTCATCCCTACTGCCTCTGATCTGGCGGACTCACTAAACACACATGCTTCGTTTGTAAATTATGTCTGAATATCGTGGTGTGCTATTGGTAAATAAAAAAACAAGAACATGTTGCTGTCTGGTTTGCTTAATATAAGGAATTTGAAAGTATTTATACTTTTACTTTTGATACTTAAGTATATTTTAGTAATTACATTTACTTTTAATACTAATACTAAGATTGTTTTAAAGCAAATATTTTTTGACTTTAACCCAATTAGAATTGTACTGGGTGACTTTTACTTTGAGTCATTTTCTATTAAGGGATCTTTACTTTTACTCAAGTATGACATTTCCAGTGGGCTCTCTGCTAATTCTGAAGGTATTATATATTTTAGCACCACCAAAAAAGTGAATGGGAAAATTGATTCAAATAAAACGCCCTCTGATGGTGACTTGCTGAATGTGCAATCCTAAAGGAGGGCTGTGATTGGTTAATAACTGAAAATGTAAATTTCTATGTATAAAATGGGTCATATCAAACCTGTTAGGGATGATGCAAATTTTCGCAGCTTTTTGTAAAAAATCGCGCAACATTTCAACGTCCTGCTACTCATGCCAGGAATATAGTATATGCATATGATAAGTATGTGTGTATAGACAACACTCTGAAGTCTCTAAAACTGGTTAAATCGTGTCTGTGGTTATAACAGAACGTGTTTAGGAGTAAAAATCCCAGGGAAAACTGTTCTCCAAAAACACAAAAAAAATATTCATCCGCCAGTCAATGTATTGTCTAAGGCGACAGACAAAAAACGAGGCCCCCATTACAATGCCTACAGCTTCCACACGATGTCGCCAGTACTGGCATTTTTTGACTGCTTTATCCTTGGTTAGATGATGTATAGGCACTTCCTTTCTTGGGGCTCACCACAGGATGTTGTGAAATTGAAAACATGAACGATGATTTCAAGACTTGCTGCTATCGAATACAGATCGCCCCGTGATCAATTTGAAAGATTATTAACATTTATTAATACCTAAAGTTGGTTTAGAAAAGTAGTTTGAAGTGATTTGTAAAAGTTTATAGGCAACTTTTGTAATTTTAAAAAGCCGGCTACCGCAAAATCTGTTGTTTAGGTGACGGTCTGGCTTTTGGGGGGTGCATGCTATCAGATAATAGCTTCTCATGCTTTCGCCGAAAAGCATTTTACAAATCTGACTCGGTGGCTAGATTCACAACGAGTGTAGCTTTAATTCAGTACCTTGCATGTGTGTTTTAATGAAAGTTTGAATTTTATCGAGTACTACAGGTGGCGCTCTTTAATTGCATGGATTTAGGTTCCTGCAAAGGAACTAAATTCCGCATCATCCCTAAGAGGTTTTAAAAGCTCCAGAGAGTCCACTCTGGAAATTTGATGTTTTTTAACAGTATATTATTACAAACAATATGTCTAAAAATAAGCTAATTCAAAAAGGGTCATTTTGAGATATTAATATTCATGTTTTTAATGTTGAACAAATGAATGTTAACATTTGTATTTCAGAATCTAGACATACTCCATATTTGAGAGAACACTATACGTATAATGACACCAAAATGTTGTCGGTATCATGTACGGTTCACAGATAGATCATAGGGTCTTACAGGAGGCATGTATATGTCTAAAAAAGGCCTAAATACCACTTTCATTGTGATTTTCGAACGAATGGTTTGTGATACAAATGTAAAGAGCATCGTGAGAATTGCCAGAACATTCTGAGATACTCCCCAAAAGCTCGGACTACGCTGCTGTGGAATCGACCATGATTAATTGGTGTGTTTCTCAACGGAATATGATTTATTTAGGCGTGAACTATTGCTCTCTAAAAAAGAAATCGGGCAGGTTTTTTAATTAAAAGATCAATTAATAACCTACCTCTTCAGCCATTTGAAAATGAGTTTTCCTTGCAATTAAGAGACGGACTCAACAGTCCATGACTTATCAGCTTACACATAGAGCAGGCTTCCCAATACGGTCTGGGTATCATTGTCCTGTACTGTCAACCAGCAGTGGTTTTCTAGCCAAGATTTATTCATTCATTAAGATTCCTATTCAAAAGATCCAGAGTAACATTGTGCTCTTTACCTCATGCACACAGAGCGTATAAATAACAGTCATGGTACGTGAGAATTCGTGGGTTGTCTGCTCCGAAGATAACATGGCCAATGTTTAACACTGAATGAAGCCAAAGGCACACTCCCACAAATCTTTGTTAATATATGAATGAGCTCATTGGATAGTTCACAATGTAAATGTTCAATGTTTACACTGAAGCCATTCAACAATGTAAAGACAAGGAGTTTTGACTGCGTAACCCTTGCTTGTTCCAGGGTAGTCGTGTCTGGCAACTGTTTATCATTAGCAGCGAGGAATTTATATCAGTACCAATCACGGCCATAACTACATATGAGGACACCGAGTTCCGGACCTCTGTAATTCTTTCTAATGTGGTCTTGCTATAGATTTTGCGCATATGTGGCATTGTGTTTTAGGTTATTGTCCTGTTGAAAGGTGAATCCATCTCCCGGTGTCAGGGGGAAAGCAGACTGAACCAGGTTTTCCTCTACGATTTTGCCTGTGCTTAACTCCATTCCATTTATTTTTTATCCTGAAACACTCCCCAGTCCTTAACGATCACAAACATACCCATGACATGATGCAGCCTCCACTATACTTGAGAGTGGTATGCAGTAATGTGTTGTGTTGGATTTTCCCTAAACATAACACTTTGTATTCAGGACAAAAAGTGATTTGCTTTGGCACATTTTTGCAGTATTACTTTAGTGCCTTATTATTTGGAATATTTATATTCTGTACAGACTTCCTTCTTTTTCCTCTGCCAATTAGGTTAGTATTGTGGAGTAACTACAATGTTGTTGATCCATCCTCAGTTTCTCCTTTCACAGCCACTAAACTCTGTAACTGTTTTAAAGTCACCATTTCATGGTGAAATCTCTGAGCGGTTTCCTTCCTGTCCGGCAAATGAGTTAGGAAGGACGCCTGTATCTTTGTAGTGACTGGGTATACACCATCCAAAGTTTAATTAATAAATTCACCATGCTCAAAGGTATATTCAATGTCTGCTTTTTTTTTCTTCCCATCTACCAATAGGTGCCCTTCTTTGCTTGGCATTGGAAAACCTCCCTGGTCTTTGTGGTTGAATCA
The DNA here is from genome assembly GCF_034236695.1 of Oncorhynchus nerka. Classification (NCBI taxonomy): domain Eukaryota; kingdom Metazoa; phylum Chordata; class Actinopteri; order Salmoniformes; family Salmonidae; genus Oncorhynchus; species Oncorhynchus nerka. Next base: position 40,623,861 of record NC_088408.1, read on the forward strand.
TTGCTTGAAATTCACTGCTCAATGTCTCATGGGATGACGCTGGAGAGACAAAGCAAGTATGGGGAGTCAAACATTTAATAAAGAACGAACATGGAACGAGACAGGAACAGCGTCAGCAAACAAGTAACACAAACAAAAAACAATTAATGCAGCAGCGGGGAACAGAGCAGGGGAACTGACAAATATAGGGGGGCTAGTAAACAGGTGATGAGTGAGCCCAGGTGAGTCCAATTTTGCTGATGCGCATGACGAGGGTTAGCAGGTGTGCGTAATGGATGATAGCAGGAGGGCGTGACGCAAGGCAGCCTGGTGCACTTTGAGCGCTAGGGGGGAAGAAGAGGAGCAGACGTGACACTCAACTGAGGGACCTTACAGGTAATTGTATGTGTGGGGTACAGTGATGAGGTAGTCATTCAAAAATCATGTTAACCACTATTATTGCACCCAGAATGAGTCCATGCAAACTGTTATTTGACTTATTTAGGCTTGCCCTAAATTGACTCAAGACTTCTCAGCTTTTCATTTTTAATTCATTTGTAAAAAATGTAAAAAAAATAATGCCATAATTATACAAAATAAATGATTAAATAAATACAAACATAAAGGGATAAATACATTAATAAATATATAGATACACACAATTTAATCCATGAGCAAGTACATACAAAAAATACTGACTAAAATATATACATTTTCTTTACATACTGTATCTATATGTATTTTATTATTTATCTATGTAATATCTAATTATTCAAACTTCATTTTATTCATTTCTATATTTATGAATTCATTTATTTCTGTTTTCCTTCCTCCAACATAATGAGCGGTGTCAATCAAACATCTGTGGGTGGTATCTAACACACCATTGGTTGATCAATGTCACAGCGAGTTGCTTAATAGGTTGTGCAAACGCTATGCAAAGCTAGCAACAAGGATAAGGATTAGGTTCAATAAGGATTAGGTTCAAAATAAAAGTTCCACATTGAAACTGAGGCAATCATACAAATAGTGGAATCATGCCATATTTGGAATAGACAATGTTTAACAAGTTTGGAATGTTGTTATATAAATTCCACAAATGACAATAATATGTTAATTTGTCGACAAAAAAAATCTGTTGAAATCGCACTGTGGATGTATTAGACTTCAGAATTGAATTGGGGGCCTGCTTTATGCATTATACAGCTTTGACTATGGAACTTGAGTCCATGAAATGTTCAAAACTGTGAAGAGTTCATACAAATATGAGCATTGTAACTCATATTGCAGGAATCTGACTGGGAAATCCCCTCAGCTGTCAGTCTTTTGTGCATATTGGACATTCATATTGCAATGTACAGCCTTACATATGGCTCTTGGGTCCCATGATATGGGCTATCATCAGCCTACTGAGTGACACCCACAGAACACAACTATGAAGAGTGTACACAATTATAAGTGTTGTAGCTCATATTGCAGGAATTTGACTGTGAGAAATCACCTCACCATTCAGTCTATTGTGCATATTAGACATTAATATTGCAATGTACAACCTTACTTATGGATCTTGGGTCCATGAAATGGGGTGTCAGCAAACTCAGCCTACACAGTGAAACCCACATAACACAACTGTGAAGAGTTCAGACAAATATTAAGGTCGTAAGCTCTTATTGCAGGACTTTGACACCACTGTGAAATGAGCAACTGGCTCACCAGTCAAACTGAATAGTGAAGTGATTTCCCACAGTCAAAGTCCTGCAGTAAGAGCTAAGAAGCTAATATTTGTTTACACTCTCCACAGTTGTGTTCTGTGGGTGTCACTGAGTAGGCTGATACCAGGGATGTAGTGCTGTCATAGCGCGGTGCAGAGGCGCTCCCTCACTTTTTTTCCATTAGAGAATACTTGGAGCTGGTAAAAAAATATATTCTGATAAACTCTAGACAAATTATATTTAATTACCACAAAAAATCCATGAAAACGATAGAATGACTAAATAAATATGTAGGCTATAGCAGCCTATAAGTAGGTAAATGGTGGTTTCTTCCGTCTTCTCTCTCTCTCGCGGTTGTGCGAATGATGAAACCCCGTAGGAGTGTGTGCAGAGGCCCGTCAGTCAGAGGCTTGACCCCTTTGAGCGGGCCAAATCCAACGTACTGTAACAAGAACAGCCTCAGACAGAAGACTCAGGGGTTGCTAAAAAGGCTGCCGTCAAAACAATTTGTTTTGGAATGTAGGCCTACGACACACTTGAACTCACCCTAGTGTCTGAGTGCTTAGCTTACAGAAACATACCACCTCTAATGTATATGCAAACAAACTGATCCACCACATGAACATGATCATCACACCAGTAACATCTAGGATCAAAATTCACCACGTGTCTGCCTTGATGTTTCAAAAACTCAAAATGTCTGTCCTCAAAACAGTTTGTTATGCACTTGAACTCACCTTAGTGTCTGAGTGTTTAGCTTACAGAAACGTACCACCTCTATTGCGTATGCTGACGAACTGATCCACCGCATGAACCTTATCATCACACCAACGACATCTAGTATCCAAATTCATCACGTGTCTGCCTTGATGTTCACCCCTCTTGCACAGTGGGAACCCAGAACGCTATGTGACCACTTGGTTACGGTTCTGTGCTTTCACCACCATGATTCGAAGGGCGCTCAAACCACTTAAAACAACCCTAATCAAGATCTGTTGCCTATGCCTAATAGTCCTGCTCATCAATTGTTATTACAAATAGAAGATTATCACTTCTCACAATGGTGCTCATTTAGTAAAGTTAATAGATCAAAGCTGCATCAATCTGTATTTTACATAACAGAACAGACTATAAAAGTATAAAGTCTACTGTACTGTAACATAGTAGTAGGCCTATAATATGTTACACCAAAAACAACTCATCAGTCATTTCTTATCTACAGTTGAATAGTCACATTTATTTCCTCATGCGGACAAAATGTAACAGTGCATGCAAACAGGCAGGATAAATAATCTTTGAAACAAAATAGGCCTACAAGAAAGGCTAATAGTTTGTTAAAACCATCTGCTTTAATTCAACTAATTCAGTAATTCAAGAAGATCTAAACTCATATTCCCATGAAACTGATAGAGATCAAATGATTGGCATGCAGTTTGGACATTTCAAAGGTAAACAGTGAAGAATTATCCTTCACGATTGACAGTGATGGCCTATTTTTAAAATTAATTATGCCTAACTAGGTGTTTGAGGGTATTAAAAATAGAACTACACCCCTACACCCAAGATCCCTAGGTAAAACTGTACATTGCAATATGAATGTTCAATACATATAGGTTAAATAGTAGGTTGACATGTGAGCTAATGTGGCTCATTTCACTTTGGTGTCGAAGTCCTGCTATAAGAGCCAGGACTCTAATATTTGTGTAAACTCTTCACAGTTGTATTCCGTGGGTGTCACTGACTGGCTGTGGGTGTCACTGACCCACAATCCACAGGTAAGGCTGTACAGTGAAATATATTAGTATGCCCCCAATGCATGAAGTCTTGAGATTAACCGATTTGTCATTTTCTGTCAAATTAACTAAGTACTGTCTTTTGTTTAACATTTCAAACTTATTAAGCATTATCTAGTACAAATACGCAGGGTTGGGGAGTAACGTATTACATCTAATCCGTTACATGTAAGGGATTACAAAAAACGTTAACTGTAATACATTACCAGCTAAAATATTGTTACCAGATTACTTTTGAAAAACTAGATGATAACTTTGAGGATAAATTCAGAAAAGATGTTTGCAAAGAAATCGTTGACAATTCTGTTTTCTCAATGACATACAAATCTGCCTGAGCGAGTCTGACCACAAGTCAGAGACCACTATGATGACACACCAAATGTGTTTGATGGATTGCAGAAAAAGAGTAGGAATAGGCTTTTGTAGGCTACAGTCCAAGCTGTCTTCTAATGGTGCGACTGCTGTCGGCATACAAAGACTATCCAACTTGAATAAACGCTTGGAGGTAAGGATGACAGCAGTGGTTTGGTCTCTGGCGATACGGATATCACATATTATTGATATCTACATAGCACATTGATTTGAATCACACTGCTGCTCTCTCATTTAGCTATTTGCGCCTTATGGATTGTGGTTGTTGTGTATGGCTGTTCACAAATCTAAATGTGTATTTGAACCCAATAATGGTTCAATTTAAGAAGTTTAAGCTGCCTATCAAACAATGTTTTTGAAACCAGTGGACAGCGTGAAAAATGAGCTCTTGCAACAGCTGCACAGTGCAGATCCAAGCCTATGGAATACAAGTGGGGCTTTTTCTTCTTCAGTAGTGCTCAAAGCATGCCATTCCATGAGCGCAGAATTTATTTTCAACTCGAATCAATGAGCCCAATCAGTCCTCCATGACAACAAATTCATAAACAACAGAGTAGGCCTGGCTAATAAGTCCTTAGTTTTGGGGTCATGCTCAGGTAAAACAAACTGGCTAATCTATACTTCCATATGTCCTATTCTTGAAAATCAAGGGGTATAAATTTATTGGAATGACTGATTTCTGATAGACTATGGTTTTTAATGTAAATATATAATTTAATCAGATTATTATATGTAGTAGAAAGCGATGGGTTTGAAGAAGCCATAACCAACCCATAAAATAAAATTGAACATCGATATATGGCAAGATATGTAAACTTTAACATTTATTTATCCTGCAATAGATGCCGTTCAATTGGTAACATACATTTTTGTCTTCTTATAATGTCGCTTAAGGGGAAAGTAATCTAAAAGTAACGTAATGTAATCAGATTACTTTGCTGAATTTGGGTAATCCAAAAGTTACGTTACTGATAAAAAATGTGGACAGGTAACTAGCGAGTTAGTAACTAATGAGTGGTCGCACCGGTCTAAGGCACTGCATCTCAGTGCAAGAGGCATCACTAAAGTCCCTGGTTCAAATCCAGGCTGTATCACATCCGGCTGTGAATGGGAGTCCCATAGGGCGGCGCACAATTGGCCCAGTGTCACCCGGGGTAGGCTGTCATTGTAACTGACTAAAGGTTAAAAAAATATATCTATCTTTTTTTTAATACGACATGATCCCACTATTTGCATCAGTTTTAATGCCAGATTTTATGTTAAAGGCGGACCGCAAATACATTTTTGGGGGCTAAACGTTATTGTGGCTAGCTTGTGCACATTTGCATGAGTGTTTCATTACCTAGTTAGCTTAGTTAGTGACTGACTCAGCTACTTCTTATTCATGTTTTTGTTGCATTTCAGATGGAGTGGCATTGCTGACAGGCCAGGATGCTGACAGGCCATGGCCCACATTCTCAAAGAATCTCAGAATACTACTGATTTTAGGATCAGTTTCACACTGAGCATAATTACATTGACAAGGGGGAGGTCATCGTAGATCACTATCCCTACTCTGAGGCACGTTGTGAATATGGGCCCTGGAAGATAGCTGTTGCCCAATAACTTTCACATCAGTCGTTTCAACACAGGACCCTAGAGCAGGGTAGGCAACCCTGTCCCTGGAGTGCTGCAGGACCCTAGAGCAGGGGTAGGCAACCCAGTTCCTGGAGTGCCGCAGGTACTGCAGGATTTTGTTCAAATTAGGCCCAAAACCAAGGATGTGTTCAGTTCGTGTGAACGTTTACTACGTTGTGGAACGGTTTGCACTGAACGACAGTTTCCCCTGAACAGACTGAGATACATTTGCTCCACTCAGTGGGTGTGCGGCTTGAAACAATGACTGACGTATTTAAAGGGCAGTAATGTATTTAACACACAACCCAATCCTTCCCCGTTTAAAAAAAATATACATGTACTGAATGCAGCCTTGACCAACTGAGCTAATTGATCAGGACATCGTTTGCCTACCCATGCCCTAGAGGTCAATGTGAATTTCCATATCAACAACAATAAAAGGGTCGATTTGTTCAACATGTGCAGTAAATGTTAACATGACTTTGGTGATGAAAGGTACATAATCAATTTGTCATCAGGCCAATGCATACTGTGACATGGGCCTGGACGGTGACACATCTTCAAACTGCCTGACTGAATACTGTGGCCTTCAGCTGTACCAGGAGCAATGTCCTTACTTGGGAGTACAGCAACACTCTTGGTCTCACAGCCCTTCTGTCAATATGTATTGTATGTAACCACTCAAATTCATAAACAGCTACGGACACAATCATTGACTTATAGTCACTTTGTCTACTTATCCCATTCAATCTTGTCTGGGATACATATTTTAGTTGGACACCTGTGTGATATCTGTTTATATATGAATACAAATGTATTCACCCTGGACATAATACTTCCATTTATTTTAGACCTTTAGAATGTTTGTATTCAAGTTACCACAGAAATTAGTCAAAGTTTAGTGTCAAGACCAATGTGAAAAGGTTTTCCTTTTGTAATCTAACAAAATAATTAAATTTTATATACCGTTATTTTACCAGGTAAGTTGACTGAGAACACGTTCTCATTTACAGCAACGACCTGGGGAATAGTTACAGGGGAGAGGGGGGGTGAATGAGCCAATTGTAAGCTGGGGATGATTAGGTGACCATGATGGTATGAGGGACAGCTTGGGAATATAGCCACGACACCGGGGTTAACACCCCTACTCTAACAATAAGTGCCATGGGATCTTTAATGACCTTAATGACACCCTTTTAACGTCCCATCCGAAAGACTGCACCCTACACATGAGTTGTTTATACAAAACTTTATTGCATTTGGTCATCCCCAAAATGTGGCTTTTGAAAGCCTTGATAGTTGCATTCTTCCTCAGGGAACAGTCTGCAGATAGATGGCAACAGAGTGGCAGGTTTTCTGATGTGCTGCTCTAAAGTTCCATAGCACAGCAGACACACCTGGGGATAGAGAAATGGACACATTTTAGTTTTGATAAAAGTCTGGGAGAATTTTACAGGGAGAGAGCATGAGTTTGAGTGAGTACATTATATCAAATCCAACCAGTGGCACTTAATAATATGCTAAATTATCACAGGCAGACTGCCATAGTGAAGTATACTATTGTGTGTAGCTTACTTCTCTGCTCTAGAGATCGCAGGTCGTTGGTCAGGAGGAACATTCTGTCTCTGTATCACCTGATAAGAGTCGGATAGAGGTAGTGAGTGTGTTAGAAAGAGAGACCTGGCCCAGATCCTCCTACCTTGTATCATACAATGTGAAGGAAACCAATAAATATCATGACTTACTGTTGGTGTGCTCCATGCTCCTGCCGGTAGCAAGCCTCAAGCTGGATGCAGAGAAATGTCCTGCCTTGTAGTATAGTTGCATATCGATCGCCATCAAGTTCCAAGAGATCAGATGACAAAACTGCAGAGATTAACAAAATAAAATAACTGTATTTAGGATTCATGTATCAGTTTTCCTACTTCACATTCATGTCTGTAAATGACAATAGAGCTGATTAAAAGTATGCGTGCCTTGTGCTAACGGCTACGACAAATTACATGACATACATATGCATTTATAGCTAGCTAAGCTATTATTTATATTGTGGCACCACGTCTCATCTCACTAACAATTGCTAAAGTGGAAAGCAAATTCCACTTTTGTGGCTAATCCGTATTGTGGCTAGCTTCACATAGGTGACTTATTCCATCATGACATCCCTCTCCTTATTTGACTGTAGTTAGCGAGCTGCTAGCGTAGATGCATGTGATTGTTGAGACCTAATTTTGCAACCCAATTGTTTCAAAGATGGATGATGTTAAGAATTATCCTAGGTAGCTATCTAAATGACAACCCTATTAAGTATGCACTCTATTACTAAGTGATCTAGCTAACATGCATTGCTTCTGACACTTGCCAGTCTTGCTTCCTTTACATCCAACAGATATTTAGCTACCCTAACTAGATATATAATAATGGGTTATGACAATTGCAGTTTGTTTCATTATCTACCTAGCTAGCTAGCTAGCCAGCCAGCCAACTCGACTTGTTCAGTTGTAGCCAAACTAGATAGCTTGACACTCACTCAATAACGTCAGCTTACCATGATTTTCTGGTCAAGCCCGGTCGACTCCTTCTTGCCCACCAACTCTCGTCTCTTGGTCTTCTAAATCAAAACTATATGTCGGTAATCCGCTGCCTTATTGTCGAATGCGAGCCACTCATAACACAACCACCTGGTGCAGTCAATGGCTCACTGTTCCAAAACTAAGCAATGACAATGTTTCCTGTGTGTGCTTTTATGGGGCGTGTGCAGCATAGCAGCATATCATCAATTTGATCTCAAATTTTATTCATTATTTATCTATTTATGTGTGCATTTATTTATTTACAAATTGTTCTAATTACGGCAGATTTGTTCCTCCATGTGGAGACAGGCAGTGATGTGGCGCTCAGTAGCGAGGCTGAGGCAGGATCAATGCATGCAGGAGGAAGCAGAGGAGAGGAGGTTAGTGGTTACAAAACTTGGGATCTGGGCCCCCTGAGTAAATCTGTACTAAGTTAGGAACCTAAAAAAATAAGATATGTCCAATTAAAATGCAATAGAAATGCCAACAATTCAGTTCTAAAAATGTAATAGGTTTTAGTTTCGTCGCTGCCTATAACATTACATTCAAGGTCACTTTAACTATACATTCATGTACATTCTACCTCAATTGGCCCGATCAACCAGTGTTCCCGCACATTGGCTAACTGCATTGTGTCCCACCACCCGCCAAACCCTCTTTTTAGCTTCTGCTACTCTCTGTTCATCATATAGGCATAATGTAAACTCACCCCATTCTGTACAAATGTGCGCAACCGCAACATTCAAACAAGGCTACAAAGAAAAGTAATGGAACTGTAGCGACTGTGTTGACTTCAAAATCGGGGGTGTGAACTAGGTTTCTATTCAAGCGCTGATCGACATGGTAATGGCTCTATAGTATTGGAGAAAAGTTGAAAAAACTGACCCTCTGTTACATCTTGACGTGTCATGTCGTAACGTACAGCACGCATAAAGCAACTATTTCTGTCTTTCAATCTCTCTCCACCAGGTGTAGCACTTCTCTCATCCTTTAGAAACAAGAAATGGACAGTGACGGGGGTAAGGAGGTATACCTAGTCATTTTTTGAGTCATCATTTCATGCGATCATCATTCTCAAAGCCGCTGTTTACTTCTAAGATCACTAAAGCACCGCCCTAAAAACCCGATTCAAATTCGACACAAACCTTCAAATAGGTATGTTATATAAACTCTTTATAGTGTTTTATTTACATTTTAGAGGCAATAAGGTGATAAGTTGGACAGATCAAGTTGAAAAAAAGCAATTTTCCCACACAACATCTCTCCTTCTCACTATCACGCATTAGTTTGGCTTCCCCACCCGCCATTTTTAAAAAGACACGACAAGGCTCATTGCCTGCTTGAATTATGAAACGAGAAACGAGCAGTGTTTAGGTCATGTAATTGATTCGGTTGGAATGGGGAGAAATTGTGCTTTACAATGGTATTGCCATTACAGTTGATCTGGAAGTATTACGTTTTGGGGGCGCTAAAATAAGGGCAATTGTACGGACCAAGACGATATACGAGTGTACGTGCGTTTACTATCGTCACTTTAACGATACCTACATGTACATACTACCTCAATAAGCCTGACTAACAGGTGTCTGTATATAGCCTTGCTACTCTTTTTTCAGATGTCTTTTTACTGTTGTTTTATTTCTTTACTGACCTACACACACACACATAACTTTTTTTCTTTTGCACCATTGGTTAGAGCCTGTAAGTAAGCATTTCACTGTAAGGTTTGCACCTATTGTATTGGCGCACGTGACAAATAAACTTTGATAAACCCTGATCTGATTAGATTTTTGAGGTCCCCAAAAAGTGCTTCTGTAAACGGGGTCATAGAGAATTCAGCCTTACTGGAATGGGGAAGGGCATCTATTCCAATGAAGCTTAACTCCATAACACCATGAATAAAGAATCTAGTGAAGATTCTAAATAATAATCAGGGAGAGAGCTTGAGAAACATACACTATACTGTATATACACACGTATGTGGACACCCCTTCAAATGAGTGGATTTGGCTATTTCAGCCACACCCGTTGCTGACAGGTGTATAAAATCGAGAACACAGCCATGCAATCTCCACAGACAAACATTGTCAGTAGAATGGCCTCGCTGAAGAGGTCAGTGACTTTCAATGTGGCACCATCATATGATGCCACCTTTCCAATAAGTCAGTTCGTCAAATGTCTGCCCTTCTAGAGCTATCTTGGTCAACTGTAAGTGCTGTTCTTGTGAAGTGAAAAAGTCTAGGAGCAACAGTGGCTCAGCCTCAAAGTGGTAGGCCACATAAGCTCACAGAACGGGACTGCCGAGTGCTGAAGCGCATAGCGTGTTACAATCGTCTGTCCACAGTTGCAAAAGTCACAACCGAGTTCCAAACTGCATCTGAAAGCAACGTCAGCACAATAACTGTTTGTTGGGAGCTTCATGAAATGGGTATCCATGGCCAAGGAGCCGCACACAAGCCTAAGATCACAATGCGCAATATGCCAAGTGTCGGCTTGAGTGGTGTAAAGCTCGTCGCCATTGGACTGGAGTAGTTGAAACGCATTTTCTGGAGTGATGAATCGCGCTTCACCATCTGGGAGTCCTGACGGAGGAATCTGGGTTTGGCGGATGCCAGGAGAATGCTACCTGCCCTAATGCATAGTGCCAACTGTAAAGTTTGGTGGATGAGGAAAAATGGTCTGGGGCTGTTTTTCATGGTTTGGGCAAGGCCCCTTAGTTTCAGTGAAGGGAAATATTATAGCTATAGCAAACAAAAACATTATAGACGATTCTGTGCCTCCAACTTTGTGGCAACACTTTGGGGAAGGCCCTTTCCTGTTTCAGCATGAAAATGCCCTCGTGCACAAAGCGAGGTCCATACAGAAATGGTTTGTCAAGATCGTTGTGGCCTGCACAAAGCCCTGACATGAAACCAACTAAATACATGTGGGATGAATTGAAACGCAGACTGCGAGTCCCGACCTCATTAATACTCTTGAGGCTGAATGTCCCCGCAGCAATATTCCAACACCTTCCCAGAAGAGTGGAGGCTGTAATAGCAGCAAAGGACCAAATCCATATTAATGCCCATGATTTTAGAATAAGATGTTCAATGAGCAGGTGACCACATACTTTTGGTAATGTAGTGTATTTAAAGAGAGATTTACATCCAAATAGCTTGAGTGTATTGGTTTGACTTTATTTGGATTGGAATTAGCATCTCCTCCCTGGAAGATGTCTCTTAAATATTCTCTGTATGTTAACCATGATTCTACAGTTGTTATAGTATATCACTGTAACAGATGCATGCAGCATGGGGCTAATTTATTATATGGGAATGTATCAGCGATACTTCAAACTATAACCCTGAGGTAAATCACATTCATAATGGTTCCCTTCGGTAGAACACTCTTGCGACTTCGTTTGAAGGATCCACAATCACACCTGACAAGGCCAATGAAATCCGTGCCTCGCTGGATGCCCCGCATTCCACAGATGATAAGAGTGAGGCTCGAATTCATTCCTTCAATTATTCTGTTCTTCACCTCGGTGTGAACAGATATGATTCGAGCTACTAAAACAAACAATTGGAGACTGTCTTACAAATCAAGACTGTCTTACGTTGCACCAACTAACGTGCTCACCCCCTGGACATTGTGTGCTGAAGTTTGTAAGTTTCCCTATCAATAAACAATTAGTTATTCTTCAAATTGAATGGCTTGGCTATAGCAATAAGTAAGATGGCTAAAGGCTAACAAGCTGTTTTCAGGTTTGCGACCATGCCCCAATGAATTAAAAGTGATGTTTATTGCCTTGTATGTCTCGGGTCGCTGCATGCTCAGGCTGCAATTGCTCCAATCAGTTCATGTGCGAGACTAGGGGATGGCTAGCACTGTTCCCCTACTAGTCCGCGGCGCAGGTTGTCTTTACAATTGTGTAGCGTTCTTAAGGGGGCTTGAGTTGCAGGACACGGAGATGGATTGGGTCATTGTTTAGTATACGTAGCTGGCATTAAGTCGCTTTGTTATTGTAAACGGATCGTGCTGAGGTCAAATAAGCTAGCTAGGCTACCTTAGACTAGAAGCCTCATCATGGCTAATGTCGGCTAGCATGCATAACTTCTGGCAAATTAAGCTCACTAGCTTTCCCCCGACGTTATGGCAATCCTTTTTCCAATTCCTGTATTTGGAGGGAAGAAGCAGCCTCCAGGCACATGGGTCGGGTAACCACCGGAGCGAGCGGCCTTAGCACAGATCTGAACGACCCGTGAGCCCCTCCACAAAAACATTACTGTGACGTCAACGGCCCCACATTTGGTTACTGCCAAACAGGGTGCTACGTCAGCCATTGCCCGAGCCCACTGTGTCCATAATGGGCCGGGCTTCATCCAGGCTATACAGTCTCATGTAAGTGTAACTGATGTGAAATGGCTAGCTAGTTAGCGGTGGTGTCCCCTTGCTCTGCTTTTGTGGCGCGATGGGTAATGATGCTTCGAGGGTAGCTGTTGTTGATGTGTGCGGAGGGTCTCTGGTTCGAGCCCAGGTAGTGGTGAGGAGAGGGACAGAAGCTATATTGATACTGTTGACCCGGAACACTGGTTGCTGCAGAAAAGGAGCAGGTCAAAAGGGGGGTGAGTGTAACCGATGTGAAATGGCTAGCTAGTTAGCGGTGGTGTGCGCTAATAGCATTTCAATTGGTGATGTCACTCGCTCTGAGACCTTGAAGTAGTTGTTGGGCTGCGGCTTTTGCGACGTGATGGGTAACGAAGCTTCGAGGGTGGCTGTTGTCGATGTGTGCAGAGGGTCCCTGGTTCAAGCCCATGTAGGGGCGAGGAGAGGGATGGAAGCTATACTGTTACAGAAGCACAATTTTGTTTGGATACTTGTCCTGTTCGTCCAGGGGCGGGCATTCTTCACTTTAAACATGTACATGGCCGCTATCTCAGCGTGTCACGTGAGAACTGACAGAGCCACAATGGGGGCCCACCCCATGGTTGTGCGGTTCCTGAAAGGTGTACGTCATCTTAGACCGATCTCTAAACCTATTGCGCCCCCATGGGACTCGGCACTGGTTTTGGAAGCACTGTGTGAGGTCCCCTATGAGCCTCTGGTGTCGGTGGATCTGAAGATCCTCTCCTACAAAAGCTCATGGCTTTGGCCTCAGATAAACATGTTGACCTCCACTCGCTATCTCCACGCGTTATCCGTACATCCTTCCTATACTCAGTTCGTTCCAGGGGATTCTAAGGTGACGTTACGTCCAAATGCGACCTTTCGCCCCTAGAGTCATGGCTACAGTATGTCCTGCAGGCCCTTAGCCTTGAGCTATTTCCTTTTAGCTTCCTCCTTTTGCTTCTGACGAGCAACAGAGGTTACATGCCTTGTGTCTGGTGTGAGCTTTGATTGACCTGCGATGCACACCATTCCTTCCGCCCCAGCCAGTGCGAGTGGAGGTATGACATCTGGAGCTGACACACACACACGCACATGCAAACTCCCCTCCCAACCTCTCCTCCCCTACTGGGCCTGATCTGACTGGGGACTTCTTAATTTCCATGTCATTATTTGATGTTATAATATCAGGTAATTAGGATGCAAGGTGTGTGCTCCTGACCACAAATAAAGAATAGCACTGTTCACAATGTTGAAAGATGATGTTCTGTGTATTTGTGGTGAGAGACTGCAAGGGACAGAGAGGATGCAAAGCATTTTAAATATCCGCATTAAAGCCTCACATTTTAATTATGGCTTAGAAGTCTATCAATACTGTGGGTAAATTGCTCATAGCAGTTCTAATGGACAGTGTCTTGCAAAAGTATTCACCCCCCTTGGCATTTTCCCATTTTGTTGCCTTACAACCTGGAATTAAAATAGTAGATTTTTTGGGGGGTTTGTGTCATTTGATTTACACAACCTGCCTACCACTTTGAAGATGCCCAATTTTTTTTTATTGTGAAACAAACAAGAATTAAGACAAACAAACAGAAAACTTGAGCATGCATAACTATTCACCCCCTCAAAATTAATACTTCATAGAGCCACCTTTTCAGCAATTACAAGTCTCTTGGGATATGTCTCTATAAGCTTGGTACATCTAGCCACTGGGATTTTTGCCCACTCTTCTCGGCAAAACTGTCCAGCTCCTTCAAGTTGAATGGGTTCCTGCTGGTGTACAGCAATCTTAAATCATACCACATATTCTCAATTGGATTGAGGTCTGGGCTTTGACTAGGACATTCCAATACATTTAAATGTTTCCCTTTAAACCACTCAAGTGTTTCTTTAGCAGTATGCTTAGGGTCATTGTCCTGCTGGAAGGTGAATCACCGTCCTAGTCTCAAATCTCTGGAAGACTGAAACAGGTTTCCCTCAAGAATTTCCCTGTATTTAGCACCATCAATCATTCCTTAAATTCTAACCAGTTTCCCAGTTCCTGCAGATTAAAAACATCCCCAAAGCATGATGCTGCCACCACCATGCTTCACTGTGGGGATGGTGTTCTCAGGGTGATGTAGGTGTTGGGTTTGTGCCAGACAAAGCATTTTTCTTGATGGCCAAAAAGCTCAATTTTAGTCTCATCTGACCAGAGTACCTTCTTCCATATGTTTGGGGAGTCTCCCACATGCCTTTTTGGCAAACACCAAACATGTTTTCTTATTTTCTTCTTCTGGCCACTCTTACTCTGTGGAGTGTGCGGCTTAAAGTGGTCCTATGGACAGATACTCCAGTCTCCGCTGTGGAGCTTTGCAGCTCATTCAGGGTTATCTTTGGTCTCTTTATTGCCTCTCTGATTAATACCCTCCTTGCCTGGTCTGTGAGTTTTGGTGGGCGGCCCTCTCTTGGCAGGTTTGTTGTGGTGCCATATTCTTTCCATTTTGTTATAATGAATTTAATGGTGCTCCGTGGGATGTTCAAAGTCTCTGATATTTTTTTTATAACCCATCCCTGACCTGTTTGGAGAGCTCCTTGGTCTTCATGGTGCCACTTGCTTGGTGGTTCCCCTTGCTTAGATGTGTTGTAGACTCTGGGTCCTTTCAGAACAGGTGTTTATATGCTGAGATCATGTGCCAGATCATTTGACACTTGGATTGCACACAGGTGGACTTTATTTAATTAACTATGTTACTTCTGAAGGTAATTGGTTGCACCAGATCTTATTTGGGTACTTCATAGCAAAGGGGGTGAATTGTTATGCACACACCACTTTTCCGTTTTACATTTTGTAGATTTCTTTTGAAGAAGTAATTTTGTAAATGTCCACTTCACCAATTTGGACTATTTTGTGTAGGTCCATTACATGAAATCCAAATAAAAATCCATTTAAATTACAGGTTTTAATGCAACAAAATAGAAAAAATGGCAAGGGGGGTGCAATACAAGGCACTATAAATGCTCATAATTAATTAAAAGGTATTACAGTTGCCAGTCAATTACCATAAGATGGGAATAAAATGGAGTTCCTGTCTTTTCCTTGGCCATGTTTGAATATGAACATAATCAGCAGTCGTGAGATACCAGAGAGGATGTTAACAAATGTACTGGCAATCTAGAAAGCATACAGTGCACAGCTTCTCTCAGCAAAGAAACAGGAGGGGAGTCTCCACATGAAGGAAAACATGTGCGAGAGGAGGTACAATGAGCTCACTCAAGCTCATAAACTTGCACTCTGAGTCAGGCATACATGGCAGGAGTAGCTGGCATACTGTATGTAGTACATGGGTGGAAGACTACATTCACCTTTAGGTAACTCTCACACCCTGACATTCTTGAATGCTCCAGATCAAGACAATCACTTTTTTGACACCACACTCCAAAAAGCAAGTCCTGCAGGCTCTAGTAATATCTTATCTTGATTATTGTCCAGTCGAGTGCTGCAAGGAAATACCCAGTTAAGCTGCAGCAGGCCCATAACAGAGTGGCACGTCTTGCTCTTCATTGTAATCAGAGGGCTAATATACATACTATGCATGCCAGTCTCTCTTGGCTAAGAGTTGCGGAGAGACTGACTGCATCACTTATTATTTTTTATAAGAAACATGAATGTGTTGAAAGTCCCAAATTGTTTGCATAGACAACTTACACAAAGCTCTGACACACACACCTATCCCACCAGACATGCCACCAGGGGTCTTTTCACAGTCCCCAAATCCAGAACAAATTCAAGAAAGCGTACAGTATAATATAGTCATTATTGCATGGAACTCCATTTATTCTCATTTTGCTCAAGTGAACAGCAAACCTGGTTTAAAAAAACAGATAAAGCAACATCTCACTGCACGACGCCGCTCCTCTACTTGACCTTGTGTGTATGTGTTGATATGTTGGCTACATGTGTCTTTTGTATATTTTTTTAATGTATGTATTTCTGTCCTTGAGCTGTTCTTGTCTATTAATGCTCTGTATTATGTCATGTTTCATGTTTTGTGTGGACACCAGGAAGAGTAGCTGCTGCTTTTGCAACAGCTAATGGATATCCTAATAAAATACCAAATACCGAACTGCCCTAGAGGTAACAGAACATTAAGGTGCAGAGAGCTCTGCTGATCATTCCATACACGGACCTACAGGAAGAACCAATCACACAACGTATGTCGGAGACAGGTCGAGTGGCGAAAGAGGTGAACCCCTCCCAATCGTCCACTCACTGGTTATTCGCGCTCTCTTCCTTGCGAAGATCACTATGCTCCTGAAGCTCTCCTGAGCACGACTTGATCCCTGTTTTCCTGCTTAACTGTTCTCAGGCGAACCGCAATGTTAACGTTGATGGACGTAGGACCTTATCACTTGTCTCTTTGTGTTGAAGTGTATGTAAACTTCTGACCCACTGGGAATGTGATGAAAGAAATAAAATATGAAATAAATCATTCTCTACTATCATTCTGACATTTCACATTTTTAAAATAAAGTGGTGATCCTAACTGACCTAAGACAGATCATTTTTACTCAAAATAAATGTCAGGAATTGTGAAAAACTGAGTTTAAATGTATTTGGCTGAGGTGTATGTAAACTTTCGACTTCAACTGTATATACTGTATTCTATTCTACTGTATTTTAGTCAATGCGACTCTGACATTGCTCGTCCTAAAATTAATATATTTCTTAATTCCACTCTTTTACTTTTAGATGTGTTTATTGTTGGGAATGGTTAGATACTACTGCACTGTTGGAGCTAGGAACTCAAACATTTTGCTGCAAAAGCAACAACATCTGCTAAATATGTGTATGTGACCAATAAAATGTGATTTTATTTGATTTCTGTATCTGAGTTTCTATGCTTTTCGCAGGTCCTTTTGGATAGAGGTAAGTCTTTCTCCACTGTAAAGGTCTATTTAGCTGATATCTCGCCTGTCATATAAGCTTGGACAACAACACAGTAGGGAAGCTTCCTCTTATGTCGTTTATGTTCAGTCTCCAAGCCTTTCGTCCCATCTTGGGACTTGTCAATTGTGCTAGAGGCTGTTTCACAGCAGCCGTTTGAGCCGCTGGAAAGTGTGGAGATGAAATATCTCTACTTCAAAACCACTTTACTGATTGCCCTTACTTCTCCAAAGTGAGTGAGCTGCACGCACTGTCAGTCCACCATTCAAATCAAATCAAAGTTTATTTGTCATGTGTGCCGAATACAACAGGTGTCGACCTTACAGTGAAATGCTTACTTACAGGCTCTAACCAATAGTGCAAAAAAGGTATTAGGTGAACAATAGGTAAGTAAAGAAATAAAACAACAGTAAAAGACATTGAAAAATAACAGTAGCGAGGCTATAAAAGTAGCGAGGCTATAAACAGACACCGGTTAGTCAAGCTGATTGAGGTAGTGTGTATATGTAGATAAAAGAGGGTTTGGCGTAAAAGAAGGGTTGGCGGGTGGTTGGTGGCAGGACACAATGCAGTTAGCCTGGTTAGCCAATGTGCGGGAGCACTGGTTGGTCGGCCCAATTGAGGTAGTACGTACATGAATGTATAGTTAAAGTGACTACGCATATATGATGAACAGAGAGTAGCAGCAGCATAAAAGAGGGGTTGGGGGGAGCACACAATGCAAATAGTCCAGGTAGCCATTTGATTACCTGTTCAGGAGTCTTATGGCTTGGGGGTAAAAACTGTTGAGAAGCCTTTTTGTCCTAGACTTGGCAATCCGGTACCGCTTGCCATGTGGTAGTAGAGAGAACAGTCTATGACTAGGGTGGCTGGGGTCTTTTACTATTTTTAGGGCCTTCCTCTGACACCGACTGGTGTAGAGGTCCTGGATGACAGGCAGCTTTGCCCCAGCGATGTACTGGGCCATACCACTACCCTCTGTAGTGCCATGCGGTCGGAGGCCGAGCAATTGCCGTACCAGGCAGTGATGCAACCAGTCAGGATGATCTCGATGTTGCAGCTGTAGAACCTTTTGAGGATCTCAGTACCCATGCCAAATCTTTTCAGTCTCCTGAGGGGGAATAGGCTTTGTCGTGCCCTCTTCACGACTGTCTTGGTATGTTTGGACCATTCTAGTTTGTTGTTGATGTAGACACCAAGGAACTGGAAGCTTTCAACCTGGTCTACTACAGCCCCGTCGATGAGAATGGGGGCATGCTCGGTCCTCCTTTTCCTGTAGTCCACAATAATCTCCTTATTCTTGGTTATGTTGAGGGATAGGTTGTTATTCTGGCACCACCCGGCCAGGTCTCTGACATTCGTACCTACAGTTTGCCCTGGGTTATCCAAGGTAACTTTGTTACCTAACCCGCCAATATGCATGAGGTCAGCGATAAGTGTAGTTGTCTCACCTTAAGAGCTTGTAGCTTTCCAACCACGCCCTTCACTTCTACGAAAGAAGTTTGGGTCCAGTACACGCTTTGCGCATTTACTTGGATAGAGAGCATTACGCAAGAGTGACCAACTCTTCGTCTCTCGGGCGCCCCCCTTGCAAGGACTATCCCATTGGGTAATGGAGGCTATTATATTACCTTATAATAGCAAGGGTTTACAGTCCCCGGAGGGGCTGAGGGCTCATTCCACTAGGCTACCTCTTTGGCACTGTTCAAAGAACTCTGTTTACAAGAGATTTGTGATGCGGCATGTTGGGCTACCCCTCATACATTTCAGGTTTTACCGACTGGATGTCACTTCACTTTTGTTGGCGCCTACTGTCCTCAGTGTAGGAGCCTCTGAGGGATGATACTGTTGGGACGACCCTGGCTTCAGAGAGCATGTCTGCGATACGTGAGTTGGCCATAATCCATTTTGATACATTGAGTATTTGAAAGACAACTCGAGGTTACTATGAGTGAGATGTATCACTGCATTTGTGACACATTTTCATCATATTATCAGAGAACCAGTTTTATCAAAGTAACCTTGAGTTATGTTGGCTAACAGTGCTTTCAAAACTCAACATTTCTATTTTTCCTAATATGAAGTTGCCCCCTACCTTTTGGGCAACTTGTCTTTCTTGATGACATGTGCATCTCACAGTGATTACTATACAAATATATTTTCCATGTGGGTTAAGCTGTATGGTTGACCTTTTAATGACAGATTGTGAATGTGGATTTGAAAGGCAAGACAATCACAGTTCCAAGAGGGTGTTGAGGGTGATTGGTTTGCCATAATTTGCTTGGCCATTTGGCTATTACATAATCCGCACATTGATTTCATAATGTGGGGCAACTAGAAGTTTAAAAGAGAATTAACAAAATTGTAATAATTAAAACAACAAAAACACATTGGTTCTGCACCAACATAATAAGCATCTGCACTGGCAACATGACATCACATAATCTGTCTTCTTTCATATATTTATTTCCCATGATTTGTCTAGTGGCAGCATTTGAATATTGTATGGATGGAAGGTAAAAACGAAACATCTGCTGCGTTTGGAAACTGCCAGTGGTTAGAGCGTTGGTAGACATGTTGAGTTCATGAAAGACAAACAGCGCTCCGAGACATGTCACTCAGTCTGTGGGTGTGTGTGTGTGTACTTTTGAAATGTAGTACAAAGTTTTAAGCAACTGTCAAATCAAAACAAGTAGGTGGTATTATTTTATTGGTGTTTGCACACCTTTTGGGAATCAATATGATTCATTATGAATCAATATGATTCAAGGAGCAGCAATGCACTGACAGCTCGAAGAAGTGTCTCAATTTGCAGTTTTACAGAGGGTTATTCAAGTAAATCTCATCACAATACTTGAAACAGTAAAACATGAGCAATGTGGGTATTGTACCTGTTTATAGCTTTCAGTTTCAACTTCAGATAAAAGCTCTTAATTCATGCTGCAACAATGAGGGCAATTCCTTAATTAATGACTCAATTGCTTTTTATCTCGAGCAGAGGCATTTCCATGGCTCTTTCCTGCCTATTTATCTCTCTGTGCGTCGAAGTTAGACGTGATCTTTATGGCTTTGAATCAATCTGTGCTCAGAGATTTCAGCCAATCACACCCACACCGGCAGCGAATATGAATATGTAAATTTGAAAAGTGGGTCAGAGATCACTTTTCATCACGTCCAATCATTGCAGAAATATAATTTAGCCAAGTGGGGCTTTTCAGGCAATCTGATATAATGATGACCTTCTCAATGGCTGTCAGAATTGAGGTCTGCTTGGTAAATTATTGGAGGGCATGTACTTGCATTAACTCATGCAGAGTTAGCAATTCATAAGATAATTAATACAGCCTTTATTGATACTGTTCTTGATTTACTGACTATTAAAAAAAAAATGGTGATTAAACGTTATACTTTTGGTACAATAATTTTATTTGATTCAAAATCTCCCCTCAACACAGGTCTAGAAAACATCTTCTGCATTTGAGTTTTTAGTCAGAGTTGGTTATTCCGGATTCAAAATTGGTTATTGTGGATTAGGCCATTTTTAGCCAAACACCTATAAAATCTGAAGTGCCAGCCTTTTACACATTAGATAATGTTACGCCAAATGGCACACAAAACATTAAAACTCCAAACATGCCGGAGCTTAATTTTGTTTTCATTACTTTGGTTTGCTTATTTTAATTAGCGGCCCTAATCTGCAATTAGCCCGGAGGTCAACTGTGCTCTTACCTAAAAGCTGTAATTATTTTTTAAAGGGGAATGAGATTATTTGGGCATGTATTTAATTATACTGCTTACCCTTGAAATGTCAGTGTCATTCACTTCATCTGTATTATAGTTAACAAATAAAAGCAAAACAGTGGGATTATACAAAACTGAAATTCAATAGTAATTGTATTTGTTATATACACTTCTAGAAAACTTCTAGAAAAGGAAATGTATCCTTCCTGTAGGTAATTTTGATTACCGTGACATTTTACTTGACATTTTACTTTGACACCCAGTGTCATAACATGTTATGCCACGGTCATAACCATGTCATTATGTCATAACAGCGGCCATAACTTGTTATAACCTGTCTTAATATGGTCATAACACTGTCATGACACATATTTACAGCTGTTGTGTTATATACTGCGATATTTTATGGCTGGTTATGACACCAGCCTACTGTGTCACTTTACTTGGGCTAAGAAAATACACTTTATGACACTTTTAAGAAGCATTATGGCCATCATATTCATATAAGCCAGATAGGCCTTTCATGCACATGCTCTTATGTAAGTCAAAGGTAAAAAAAGAGGGTGTCTTGTCTGCTCCTGCATTCATCCCAGTCATCAGCAACAGAGCATTGGGGTAGGTTGCATGTCTGACATCAATGTGTGCGCAATTACAATGATCATTTAATATGGTACATTTCCGAAAATGTTACGATGTAATGGAATGTTTTGCCTTGTGTAGTAGATTTTGTGGGTTTTGACACTTTTATGTAGGTGTCATAATGAGCCATAAAATAATGCAACATGTCTAAATATATGTGACAGTACAGTGTTATGACCATATTATGACAGGTTATGTCAGCTGTTATGACATTATGACATGGGTATGGCTGTGGTCAATTGACTGTCAAAATAGTGTGAACAAAACTGAAAGTACTTTACTGAAAGTCTTGAAAATTCCCCAATCTGTGGCTGTGACACAGTCAAAATAATACCTTGCAGAACTCTCTTATGGACTCTTATGAGGTTGAGTCACTCCTTCAGCCACAATTGTGCCCATTGGCAAATGAGAATAACCTTTATTTAACAAGCAAATGCATGTCAGCAGATTAGATTGCTCTCGCAGTCTTGCTTTCTTGTCATCATTTCATCATCCTTTCTTCCCAGAGATGTTGACAGGGGTAATACCTTTATTCTAATTCCAAATGTGGCATGTCTGTCCTCTCCTGAATTCCCAAGTGACAGTCTGCTCTATGATTATATGGGGATGTGTGAGTGTGGCCTGAAGGATGGATTGGGCCCAAACTCATCTCTTGTCCCACAGAGGCTGAGTTAAGCCAGAGTCGTTGAAAGGCAGCGTGCCCACCAGTTAGCCCTCCCCTCAGCCTATTGTGGTATCTGCGGATCCAATGAAACTTCAATCCATTCATTGAGGCCTTATCTTTTGCAAATGAGCCTATTTGTCACAATCTACCCAGTATGAGGATTCACACACACAAATATATAATTCAGACACATACATGCACACGCTTAAATGCAGATTTTTGTTATCTTCAAGAGCCCTCTTTACATATGCAAACCCAGCAGCCTGGTTATGATTACATAGACCTACAGTACTAATGACATGGAGGAGGTACGCAACAAGTCATTAGCAACTAAATTCCTATGCTTTCCATTCCCAGCCCAGTCATTTACAGTTGAACAATTGTATGGGAGGGTCAGTTCATGTGTCTTTGAACACATTGTTGGTGAGTGGAAATGAGGCAAAGGGTCATAACAGGAATTGGGAAGGGAGGTTGGAAGGTGAAGGTGGCAGAAGGCATAACACCCAGGATGAACAGTATGTAATCTGCGGCAGCAGTTAGAATCCAGATGTTTTCTTTTGGCATGTTTTTCATTTCTAACCTTACCTTAGCCACACCCTATCATGCCTAAACTTAACCTTACCCTTACCATAACCACCTGCTAGTAATCAAGTATTTTCACATGCTTTCAAGCCCTTAACCAACAATGCAGTTAAGAAAAATGTTTAAAGGTCTTACTCACATTGGCTACGGAGAGCGTGATCACACAGTCATCCGGAACAGCTGGTGCTCTAATTCATGCTTCAGTGTTGCTTGTCTCAAAGCGCACATAGAAATATTTTAGCTTGTCTGGTTGGCTCGTGCCACTGGGAAAGCACAATTGTTTAGGAGCCCATAAAACAGCAGCTATCCCCTATGGCGCCATTCTCATTCCGGAGGGGATGGAAGTGGATTGTCAGGCAGTGGATAAACAGAATAAATTACACGCAGCTTAAACTGCAGCTCTTTGAGACCTGCCACCTAGCCCATTATACTGTAGGTCACTTATAAAAACAATTCTCATACAGTAATTATTAGAAGAGAGTCAAAACAGAAGACCCATCCATGGCTCCAGACCATTAAGTCACATTTTGTGACCCTTTGACTTGGCTGTGCAAGTTACATTTTGAATTGGTTGTATCAGTGCTTGCTGGTCATTCTATATGGTCAAGTCACTCAAAACTTCCTATTTTTTTAGGAGGCTAAAAACATGTTATGGTCAAACAGTGAAGTACATTATACTCATGATAATAAAAGTGTCAGCCTGCCCCTGTGCCAGTTTCACTGGGGCCTGCTGCTGTGTTGAGTGAGACACTCTCTCTCTCTTTTCCCGGAGAACAAAAATGCTCCGGGAGAAAAGTGTTCAGATTGTACAGCATTTCAAAATCCAATTGTGGAGAAGACACAACTTTCCTGTTGTCACAAGAGAGGAGGTCCTCCACTTTCTGTAGGTATAATATTTTTTTTTCTCAACTCTCAATTGCAACTAATATTTTACAACCTAGATATTTGATATGGCTTTGAGATACGGAACGTGCAAATTGCAATTGCATAGGCCTCATTGGGTGGTAGGCTACAACTGGAATGTTTTTTTGGGACAATACATTTACTGTTAGATTAATATTAGTATTTAATATTTTGGGATTTGATTAGGATCCCCGTTAAATCTTGATTGGCTTACAAATGCATCAGATCAGTTTAAGAATATCTGCTTGAGTTCAACTTGATTCCGCTGATAATGAAACCCACTCGGATGAATGTAAAAAACTTAGCAAACTCCTCATTGATTGACCTTATCCTAACTAACCATCCCCATAAGTATTTGGCTAGTCGTGTTTTTGCAAATAATATCAGCGACCACTGCCCTATTGCTTGCGTTAGAAATACCAAATTGAAAAACTCTGACCCTCATATAATTATGAAGAGAAATAAAAACAAATTCTCACCCTAGGTGTTCCTTGATGTATATTATTCTGAGTTTTTTTCTACTAGCTGCATATAAGACCCTGTTTTGGCACTTTCATTTTTCTCATCCATTTTTACCTGGCTGATAAACATGCCCCTTTCAAGCGAATCAGAGTCAATAACCGAACTAATCCATAGTACTCTCATGGTACTCTCCGCTTCGCTTTGCGTTCCTAGGAAACTATGTAGTATTTTTTTTTTACGTGTTATTTCTTACATTGGTACCCCAGGTAATCTTAGGTTTTATTACATAGTCGGGAGGAACTACTTGATATAAGAGTAACGTCAATTCACCATCATTACGACCAGGAATACGACTTTCCCGAAGCGGATCCTCTATTTTGCCCACCACCCAGGATAATGGAGCGGATCCCAGCCGGCGAACCAAAACAACGACGCCGTAAAAGAGGCAGACGAAGCGGTCTTCTGGTCAGGCTCCGGAGACGGGCACATCGCGCACCGCTCCCGAGCATACTACTCGCCAATGTCCAGTCTCTTGACAACAAGATTGATGAAATCTGAGCAAGGGTAGCATTCCAGAGAGACATAAGAGACTGTAAAGTTCTTTGCTTCACGAAAACATGGCTCACTCGAGGCACGCTATCAGAGTCGGTACAGCCAGCTGGTTTCTTCATGCATCGCGCCGACAGAAACAAGCATCTTTCTGGTAAGAAGAGGGGCAGGGGGTGTATGCCTTATGATTAACGAGATGTGGTGTGATCATAACAACATACAGAAACTTAAGTCCTTCTGTTCACCTGATTTAGAATTCCTCACAATCAAATGTCAACCATATTATCTACCAAGAGAATTCTCTTTCGATTATAATCACAGCCGCATATATTCCCCCTCAAGCAGACACATCAATGGCCCTGAACAAACTTTATTTGACTCTATGTAAACTGGAAACCACATATCCTGAGGCTGCATTCATTGTGGCTGGGGATTTTAAGAAGGCTAATCTGAAAACAAGACTCCCTAAATTCTATCAGCATATCGATTGTGCTACCAGGGCTGGTAAAACCCTGGATCATTGTTATTCTAATTTACGCGACGCAAGAGGCATGTGGCAGGGTCTACAGTCAATCACGGATTACAAAAAGAAATCCAGCCCCGTCGCAGACCAGGATGTCTTGCTCCCAGACAGACTAAACAACTTCTTTGCTCGCTTTGAGGACAATACAGTGCTACTAAAACCTGCGGACTCTCCTTCACTGCAGCTGACATGAGTAAAACATTTAAACGTGTTAACCCTCGCAAGGCTGCAGGCCCAGACAGCATCCCCAGCCAGGTCCTCAGAGCATGCGCAGACCAGCTGGTGTGTTTACAGACATATTCAATCAATCCTTATCCCAGTCTGATGTTCCCACCTGCTTCAAGAGGGCCACCATTGTTCCTGTTCCCAAGAAGGCTAAGGTAACTGAGCTAAATGACTACCGCCCCGTAGCACTCACTCCGTCATCATGAAGTTCTTTGAGAGACTAGTCAAGGACCATATCACCTCCACCCTACCTGACACCCTAGACCCACTCCAATTTGCTTACCAACCCAATAGGTCCACAGACGATGCAATCACAACCACACTGCACACTGCCCTAACCCATCTGAACAAGAGGAATATCTATGTGAGAATGCTGTTCATCGACTACAGCTCAGCATTTAACACCCTAATACCCTCCAAACTCGTCATCAAGCTCGAAACCCTGGGTCTCGACCCCGCCCTGTGCAACTGGGTACTGGACTTCCTGACGGGCCGCCCCCAGGTGGTGAGGGTAGGTAACAACATCTCCACCTCGCTGATTCTCAACACTGGGGCCCCACAAGGGTGCGTTCTGAGCCCTGTCCTGTACTCCCACGACTGCGTGGCCATGCACGCCTCCAACTCAATCATTGAGTTTGCAGACGACACTACAGTGGTAGGCTTGATTACCAACAACGACGAGACGGCCTACAGGGAGGAGGTGAGGGCCCTCTGAGTGTGGTGTCAGGAAAATAACCTCACACTCAACGTCAACAAAACAAAGGAGATGCTCGTGGACTTCAGGAAACAGCAGAGGGAGCACCCCCCTATCCACATCGACGGGACAATAGTGGAGAGGGTAGTAAGTTTTAAGTTCCTCGGCATACATATCACGGACAAACTGAATTGGTCCACCGACACAGACAGCGTGGTGAAGAAGGCGCAGCAGCGCCTCTTCAACCTCAGGAGGCTGAAGAAATTTGGCTTGTCACCAAAAGCAAACCAGGCTGCATCACAAACCAGGCTGCATCACCGCCTGGTACGGCAACTGCTCCGCCCACAACCGTAAGGCTCTCCAGATGGTAGTGAGGTCTGCACAACGCATCACCGGGGGCAAACTACCTGCCCTCCAGTACACCTACACCACCCGATGTCACAGGAAGGTCATAAAGATCATCAAGGACAACAACCACCCGAGCTACTGCCTGTTCACCCCGCTGTCATGACTGTCTTGATCAGGTCAGGTTACAGGAGGACACAACCCTACAGATTATCTCCCAAACCCAACAGAGGAGGAGAGATGAGTATAGAATTTACGACAAGACTTCGTGACCCCAGCTGCAGCAGGGTCTTAAAAAGTAAACAAACCCAGAACGCAACGCAAGTTTGAGGACAAATAAATCATTTTCTACCCAAGCTACGGATGAGTAGTTGTGTCTAAGCGGGTGAATTCAAGTCTAACCACCTAGCCTCCATCTCCCATCGAATCGTGGTATCTAAAGGGTTTCATTCCTATGCTGTGAGCTCTGAGCTACAGAGCTGTCTGACCTCAGAAGACCCCTTCCAGAGAAAGGGGTGAGGGAACAAACTCCTAAACCACAAAGGACACCGACAAGACGGTCAGAGAGATGCGCCGGAGTAGCACGTCATCAAACAGCTGAAGGCCTTACATCATTACATCATTATATTCTGACCCATAAGAGCGGCAGTTTGAGGCAAGGGTTAGAATAGCATAGCTGACAAATTCACCCAAATGTAGAATTTTCTTATGTACTTATTTTTTTCTCCCTCTTTTGAAATTCCCATTGTGGGTAACACAATAGTGTGTTGGCCCGTTATACTAAGTTCTAATCAATCATCATTTTAGCTTTTTAGTAAATAAATATTCAACTAAGATTGGTGTGGTACGAATTCATTAGTGGGACCCGGGTCCGACCAGGTGGCGAATCGCATCTCTGCATGTCTGGCAGACATATCAGTGTGGATGACGGATCACCACCTCAAGCTGAACCTCGGCAAGACGGAGCTGCTCTTCCTCCCGGGGAAGGACTGCCCATTCCATGATCTCGCCATTACGGTTGACAACTCAATTGTGTCCTCCTCCCAGAGCGCTAAGAACCTTGGCGTGATCCTGGACAACACCCTGTCGTTCTCAACTAACATCAAGGCGGTGGCCCGTTCTTGCAGGTTCATGCTCTACAACATCCGCAGAGTACGACCCTGCCTCACACAGGAAGCAGCGCAGGTCCTAATCCAGGCACTTGTCATCTCCCGTCTGGATTACTGCAACTCGCTGTTGGCTGGGCTCCCTGCCTGTGCCATTAAACCCCTACAACTCATCCAGAACGCCGCAGCCCGTCTGGTGTTCAACCTTCCCAAGTTCTCTCACGTCACCCCGCTCCTCCGCTCTCTCCACTGGCTTCCAGTTGAAGCTCGCATCCGCTACAAGACCATGGTGCTTGCCTACGGAGCTGTGAGGGGAACGGCACCTCAGTACCTCCAGGCTCTGATCAGGCCCTACACCCAAACAAGGGCACTGCGTTCATCCACCTCTGGCCTGCTCGCCTCCCTACCACTGAGGAAGTACAGTTCCCGCGCAGCCCAGTCAAAACTGTTCGCTGCTCTGGCCCCCCCAATGGTGGAACAAACTCCCTCACGACGCCAGGACAGCGGAGTCAATCACCACCTTCCGGAGACACCTGAAACCCCACCTCTTTCAGGAATACCTAGGATAGGATAAAGTAATCCTTCTCACCCCCCCCCCCCCCCTTAAAAGATTTAGATGCACTATTGTAAAGTGGCTGTTCCACTGGATGTCTTAAGGTGAACGCACCAATTTGTAAGTCGCTCTGGATAAGAGCGTCTGCTAAATGACTTAAATGTCAATGTAAATGTCCGTGCAGATTCACGGGCTATACGACGTTCAGAACGAGACTGTTCGAGGCAACTGGTTAATTAGCGGCTGTTGTAAAATCGATATTCTGATATTCTTTGAATTAATTTGGGAAATAGAAACTCTATAAAAACTAGTTTTCCCATGGTGCCCCAGGTTAATGAGTTAATAATGTCTTGATTCAGTTAATCACGTAATTAGAAATTCGATGAGCAACAGTCGTCACATTAACTAATAAAACGTCACGACACCGCTATCATCCAGAAGGTGAGGGTCTGTATAGGTGCATCAAAGCAGGGACCGAGAGACTGAAAAACAGCTTCTATCTCAAGGCCATCAGACTGTTAAACAGCCACCACTAACATTGAGTGGCTGCTGCCAACACACTGACTCAACTCCAGCCACTTTAATAATGGAAAAATTGATGTAAAAAATGTATCACTAGCCACTTTAAACAATGCCACTTTATATCATGTTTACATGTTTACTCATCTCATATGTATATACTGTACTCTACCATATACTGCATCTTGCCATCTTTATGTAATACATGTATCACTAGCCACTTTAAACAATGCCACTTTTATATGTTTACATACCCTACATTACTCATCTCATATGTATATACTGTACTAGATACCATCTACTGCATCTTGCCTATGCCGTTCTGTACAATCAGTCATTCATATATTTTTATGTACATATTCTTCATCCCTTTACACTTGTGTGTGTGTATAAGGTAGTTGTTGTGAAATTGTTAGGTTAGATTACTCATTGTTTATTACTGCATTGTCGGAACTAGAAGCACAAGCATTTCACTACACTCGCATTAACATCTGCTAACCATGTGTATGTGACAAATACAATTTGATTTGATTTGAAGCCTGGGCCAAGGCTAGACGAACTGGCTAGTTAGGTGATTGACAGCTATGTAGGCAATTGACCAATAGGTGCACTGCCTCGGTGAAACAGGACAAATTAAACGACTTCCTTAGCGCTATGATAGTCTGTTAGTGATCCCTCTAAATTCTGGAAAAACTTTAATTCACTGAAGCAGGGTAATTCCTCTACTTCCCTGCCTAAGCAAATTGTTTTAGACTCCTGCATCAACACTGAAAAAGTTCAGATTTGTGATGCTTTTAAAATCAGCATTTTACCTCCGCTCGTTTCCTATTTGAAAGAAATGGTGGTCATACTCTTGGCCAGTCAGTTGACTGTTCTTCCCACATACAGCATCCAGTTGCCTCGATGGATGACCAGTCAACCTCACGTGACTTGGGAAATGGTAGTCAGGGTTTTTACTTTGGCAACTCACAGAAACATAAGTTCTTTCTGCCTTATTAGCTATTGACACCAAGACTTCATTAAGGGCTGACAATTTGGACCTGTCTTTGCTTAAGGATGCAGTGCCCCTCATTGCTGGCTCAGTAATACACATTTTGTATTGAACTTTTGTAGGAAGTATATATCAGGAAATATTCCAAAGGTGTGGAAAACAGCTCCACAAGGGCGGGGATAGTAGCAATCTATAAATCTATAAAAAACTATAAAACATTTTTCAAAGATCTTACTGAGTTAAGGAAATCAGTCAATTGAAATAAATTAATGACGCCCCTAATCTATGGATTTCACATGACTGGGAATACAGATATGCATCTATAGATCACAGATATCTTTATTTAAAAAAGTTAGGTGTGTGGATCAGAAAGCCAGTCAGTATCTGGTGTGATCACCATTTGCCTCATACTTAGCGACACATCTCCTTCGCATAGTTGATCACGCTGTTGATTGTGGTCTGTGGAATGTTGTTCCACTCCTCTTCAATGGCTGTGCGAAGTTGCTGGATATAGGTGGGAACTGGAACACGCTGTCGTTCACGTCGATCCAGAGCATCCCAAACATGCTCAATGAGTGACACGTCTGGTGTTTATGCAGGCCATGAAAGAACTGGGACATTTTCAGCTTACAGGAACTGTGTAGAGATCCTTGCAGCATGGGGCCGTGCATTATCCAGCTGAAAAATTAGGAGATAGCGGCAGATGAATGGCACAATGGGCCTCAGGATCTTGTTACAGTATCCCTATGCATTCAAATTGCCATCGATAAAATGCAATTGTGTTCATTGCCCGTACCTTATGCCTGCCCTTACCATAACCCTACCGCTACCATGGGGCACTCTGTTCACACTGTTGACATCAACAAACCGCTCGCCAGATGTGGAGGTCCTGGGATTGGCGTGGTTACGTGGCCTGCGGTTGTGAGGCCGGTTGGACGTACTGCTAAATCCTCTAAAATGACGTTGGAGGCAGCTTACGGTAAATAAATGAACATGAAATACTCTAGCAACAGCTTTGGTGGACATTCCTGCAGTCATCGTGCCAATTGTATGCCAAGTCTCAAAACTTGAGACGTCTGTGGCATTGTGTTGTGTGACAAAACTGCACATTTTAGAGTGGGCTTTTATTGTCCTCAGCACAAGGTGCACCTATGTAATGATCATGCTGTTTAATCGGCTTCTTGGATTAATTATTTTGACAAAGGAGAAATAAGCTTTTTGTGTGTATGGAAAATTTCGGAGATATTTTATTTCAGCTCATGAAACATGGGACAAACACTTTATATGTTGTGTTTATATTTTTGATCAGTATATAATCATTGATCAACAAACCACTATGTTATTTTCTATCTGTAAATGTTAATAAATCCGTATTCACACCTAAACCTAGCACCACTACAGCTACATTATCTCAATGACAGAACTCAGGCCATCAAGGTAGAAGGGGTCAAATCAAATTTCCCTAAGTTACATAAAGGGGTGCCCCAAGGTTCAATATTCGGCCTACTGTTTACAATCTATTCAAATAATATTGTTAATGCTGTTAAAAAAGACATTCAATTATATGCAGATGATGCAGTGTTTTATTCCATTGCTCCATCGGTTGGCCAAGCCTTTTCACATTTGATTTCTCATTTTGAATTACTAAAGTTAGTACTAAATGCAAACAAAATGCATGCTTTTTTCTAGGTCCCATAACCCATATTGAAATGCATTTTTAATGACAAGTTCATTCCTACAAATATCTTGGTATCTGGCTTGATGAAAAAACGTCACTGAGCTGGTGAAGAAGTTCAAGGTTGGTTTCTTTTACAGAAACAAACATGTATGACTTTTGTTTATTTTAGACTATGGAGTATCTAGTATATGCATGCAGCAGCATCTACACATAAACCACGAGATGCTGTTTTCCATTGTGCCCTTTTTTATTACTGGTGATGGTTAAACTCACCATTGTGTTTTGTAATGCTGTATCAAAAAGTGGGTTGGGCGTCTTTGTATGTAAGGAGAGAGCAGCATTTTCCTGTGTTCATCTACAAAGCACTCATGGAGACAATTCCTATATTCTGCATTCTGCATCCGTAGATATCAGCCATTAGTCTGTGTGATTAATGGGGGCTGACCTAGAGCAGTGTTTGTAAGTCAAGGGCAGATCCTGGGTCATTTATACAAAATGTTTTTAGAGTCCGAATGGTTTGAGCTACAAACTATTAAAAGCTATCTATGAAAAGCTGATGCTCTCACGAATACGCACATGTTTTGCTCTATGATGCTTACAAGCTACACAAGAGTCGTTAGAAGGTAAGGGGTTCTTCTACATAGAATATCATGGGAAATCCCTGGAAATAGTGTCTATAATACTGTAATAAGCTCCCATAGTTGCTGTCACAACCTCCAAACTCCACACACAGATGTCACTGATGAGTTGTTTATTCATTTTCCAGTGAACAATCCATTTCAAACAATTATAGCATTCATATTCATTCATTTGTAGCATTCTTTTTTGCTTTGGTGGACCTCATTTGTCAATAAATCTCATGAATACTGTTTATGTCAAATTGTTTTGCATTGTAGTTGTAAAACATGTCATTGTGAGGCTAAATATAAGGGCTGGACCTGCAGATAAAAGAAAGTAAGACAAATTAAAAGCTGAATATTGCTGGAATCTCGGTACTGGGAGGGTTAATAGTACAGCAGAAGGAATGAACTTCATATATTTCAAATTTGAATACACACTTTCATACGTTTACGCCTTAGCATTCGATGCGTCATGTACTCATTATGGGTGGCAGGATAGCCTAGTGGTTAGAGCGTTGGACTAGTAAGCGAAAGGTTGCAAGTTCATATCCCTGAGCTGACAAGATACAAATCTGTCGTTCTGCCCCTGAACAGGCAGTTCACTGTTCCTAAGCCGTCATTGAAAATAAGAATTTGTTCTTAACTGACTTGCCTAGTTAAAAAAAGGTAAATAAAATTATAACGGCAATACTGCAGTCATTCATTTTCCCATATATTTCGATACTCTCACGACTTCCGCCGAAGTCGGTCCTTCTCCTTGTTTGGGCGGTGTTTGGCGGTCGACGTCACCGGCCTTCTAGCCATCACTGATCCATTTTTCATTTTCCATTGGTTTTGTGGTGTCTTCCTTCACACCTGGTTCCATCCGGATCGCCCTGCGCCTTGCCGACAAGCACCGACCTCGGGGGTCCGGGTACTGTCACGAACGAGGAGAGTTGGTCCCTCTCCTTGTTCGGGCGGTGTTCGGCGGTCGACGTCACTGGCCTTCTAGCCATCACTGATCCAATTTTAATTTTCCATTGGTTGTGTCCTGTCTTCCTTCACACCTTGTTCCAATCCCATGAATTACATGTTGTGTATTTAACCCTCTGTTTCCCCTCATGTCCTTGTCGGAGATTGTTTGATTGTATGTGATGTGCATGTATTATGTTGGTGTGCGACAGTTGGTATGTTCTTTCTCCTGCACCTGACTTCCCTGCCACCAACACACACCTATTACAGATACTTTGCTCTACTGTTAAAATTACTATGACTAAGTAGGTCCTGACATTATCCTTATCTCACAGCATCCTTGAATCCTGATATCCTAATTTCACAGTACCAGTTGTTCTGAAAACACCAGAGAGAATCTCACAACATC
This sequence comes from Oncorhynchus nerka, assembly GCF_034236695.1. Taxonomy (NCBI): domain Eukaryota; kingdom Metazoa; phylum Chordata; class Actinopteri; order Salmoniformes; family Salmonidae; genus Oncorhynchus; species Oncorhynchus nerka. The sequence continues at coordinate 40,657,359 of NC_088408.1, forward strand.
AGGAACCATCTTTGTCCTTGCTTCTTCCGTTTGACGTCAATACTATGCATAATCATGTAATTAATAGATGCTACTGAATGCAAGTGCAACACATGGAAGTGCAATAATCATGAGGAATTTCACAGAAGTCGTCTTGATACTACCCATTCCGCATGCGGGGGCGTAATCATCGACTCAAACTAATTAGCATAACGCACCGGACATAAATATCCCTAAAAAAAAATCCTATTCATGAAAATCATAAATTAAATATATTGAGACACAGCTTAGCCTTTTGCGATGAGCAAACCCGTATCCGGGAGCGTAATCATAGCCTCAAACGCATTAGCATAACGCAGCGGACATAAATACACAAAAAATCGCAAATGAAATTAAATAAATATATTCAAACAATAATAAGCTTAGCCTTTTGTTAACAACACTGTCATCTCAGATTTTCAAAATATGCGTTACAGCCAACGCTAGACAAGCATTTGTGTAAGTTTATCATGGCATAATGCTATGCTAGGCTCTGCTGGCAGCAGGCAACATTTTCACGAAAATAAGAAAAGCAACCAAATTAAATAATTTACCTTTGAAGAACTTCAGATGCTTTCACTCAGGAGACTCCCAGTTAGGTAGCAAATGTTCCTTTTTTCCAAAAATATTATTTTTGTAGGCGAAAAAGCTCCCTTTCTTCATCATGCTTGGCTGAGAAATCGACCGAAAAATGCTGCAACTAGTTTAACTTTTTTCAAAATTTGCTCCATAATATCGACAGAAACACGGCAAACATTGTTTAGGATCCATCCTCAAGGTGTTTTTAACATATATATTCGATAATATATCCGTCGAGGCAATTGGTTTCTCATAAGAAGCGATTGGAAAAATGGCTACCTCAGTATTTTATGTGAGATTTTCTGCGGGAGACACCATGTGACCACATGCTTTATATGGTCCCTTACAGCCATTCTTCAATGGACATGCCTAAAAATACGTCACAATGCTGTAGACACCTTGGGGAAAAGGCGGAAAACGTAACCTCATTCGTAGCTCATTCACAGCCATATAAGGAGTCATTGGCATGAGGCAGTTTAAAAAAATGCGGCATTTCCTGGTTGGATTTTTATCTGGGTTTCGGCTGTAACATCAGTTCTGTGGCACTCACAGACAATATCTTTGTAGTTTTGGAAACGTCAGAGTGTTTTCTTTCCAAAGCTGTTAATTATATGCATAGTCGAGCATCTTTTCGTGACAAAATGTCTTGTTTAAAACGGGAACGTTTTTCATCCCAAAATTGTAATAGCGCCCCCTAATGCATAACTGGTTAATCACACTGTCATCTCAGATTTTCAAAATATGCTTTACAGCCAACGCTAGACAAGCATTTGTGTAAGTTTATCATAGCCTAGCATAGCATTATGCCCTGCTGGCAGCAGGCAACATTTTCACGAAAATAAGAGAAGCAATCAAATTAAATAATTTACCTTTGAAGAACTTCGGGTGTTTTCACTCACGAGACTCCCAGTTAGATAGCAAATGTTCCTTTTTTCCCAAAATATTATTTTTGTAGGCGAAATAGCTCCGTTTGTTCTTCACGTTTGGCTGAGAAATCGACCGGAAAATGCGGTCACTACAACGCCAAACTTTTTTCCAAATTACCTCCATAATATCGACAGAAACATGGCAAACGTTGTTTAGAATCAATCCTCAAGGTGTTTTTCAAATATCTATTCGATAAAATATCCACCGGGACAATTGGTTTCTCATAAGAAGCAATTGGAAAAATGGCTACTTCTGTACTTAACGCAAGATTTGTATTTATTTTTTTATTTTTTTTTCTGCAGGAGCCATCATATAAGGAGTCATTGGCAAGCAGCTCTTTCAAAATATGGGGCACTTCCTGATTGGATTTGTATCTGGGTTTCGCCTGTAACATCAGTTCTGTTGCACTCACAGACAATATCTTTGCAGTTTTGGAAACGTCAGAGTGTTTTCTATCCAAAGCTGTCAATTATATGCATAGTCAAGCATCTTGTCGTGACAAAATATCCAGTTTCAAACGGGAACGTTTTTTATCCAAAAATGAAAATACTGCCCCCTAGTTACAAAAGGTTTAACTCCTGCTCCCAAGCGTGAAGAGAGCCACATATCATATTGTATGGAGTGGCACCAAAGTTTCACTCCTGCTATGTTCCCCTGACGTGAACGCAGCGACCTTGAATGGTACAGTGGTTCCTCCTCGTGTCATACAGCGGCACACCTTGTGTGCTGCCGCAGAATTCTGTGGCAAGTCATTACATTTTCAGAAAAATGTTCTGTTATTAGACTATTATTTAGTAAAGGTTGAATAGTCTATTGTTCAGTTATTAGCCTCCCTCCCCAACTTGCAACAAATTGTTGTTGTTCCAATCTCGTCCCTTTCCCTCTTCTACAAGTCATCATTCTGCACCTGAGTGGCTCGTTTGTGGGAGTGCTGGCAGAATATGGCAGCATCTTTGGTTGTGCGTCAAGAATTCTGCATTGATTAGCATGTTTGTATGAACGTGTGGTTATTCACAGGCAAATTGTTAAATGCTATGGAGGTACATTTGTGTCGTTTTGTCGAGAGCAAAACGTAATTTATTTTCAGTCAAAAAAAATTGTTCTAAAAGCAACTTTTTTCCGACACAAAGGAAGTCATAGCGGACACCTACGAAGAAGGACTGTGTGATGATGGCATCTCAGTTAAGCAGTACTGGGCGCTCTTCCGTCCAACTTTTACATAGCTAGTAGTTAGCTCCTACGATTCAGTGTCGGCTCATAACATTCTGTTACGGATACAGGTATCCTGTGTCTGTGTGTGTGTGTGTATCCTGTGTTCTTTTCTCTCCTTCTCCCCTCACAGGTGAAAATCATCACTCCCCAATCAGTCACCAATCCAATCATCAATCAGAAGACACACCTCCTCCTGTTTCCTACCCAATCACAGTTCCTTTCCCTTGGTTTAAAAACCCTGTCAGTAGTTTGCTCTGGAGCTCAATCTCTTTGTAAATGCCATGTCTGTAGGTCACTCGCTCTTTGTGTATTAACCACTCTTTTGTTTGAGCTCCTCCATAGCACTTTGTCATCACCTGTGAGTATTGTTTTTGGTTATGGTGTTTGTGTTTGCTTGCTGGTGGGAAAAGGGGAAACCAAGACAAGTCGCCCATGGGCATACACTACCCGTAGGTAGACTTTGTTAAATACACTAGTTAGAACTGGGCGGACCACCCACTGTATTTTTGGTTAGTTAGCTGTTAAAGTAGGCTAGTCTAGCTTAGTTTTTTTTTGAATACTTATTGTTTCTTTCCTTGGGTCCAGCTCAGCCCCTTTCCTGCTCCCCCCCCCCCCCCCCCCCCCATTACCGTGTGTTTACAAATAAACCTTGAGTTTGACGGTAGATTTCAGTTGTCGTAGTTATTTCGTAATCACTTTTACTTTGTCACTATTAGAATTTGCATGAGTTATGTTACGGGTCTCATTACCCCCCCCCCCCCCTCCCCACCCCACCTAGACTGTCGGGCCAAAAGGGATTCGTAACAATTCTAATATATTACATACATACATAGTGTAGAACAATAAATCATGCAATTTTTATTCTCAAGCTAACCAAAAGCATTTGGCTACGAACGCCTGTTCTCGTAATTTTCAGTTGAATTAATCTAACTTTCTTTCATGGCAACTCATAAGCAGGCCATGTCATATTTGTTTCATAGTTGATATATAATCATATTTCATGACAGTGTAATGGTTTGCTTTTTTTGACAGAAGGATGAAAGAACACAATATGTCTGTCATGAAGAGTTAGGGAGTCTTTGCAGCGTGTAGATGGTGCAGGTATCATTGCATATTTCCCATCACCTAATGAACAACAACAATACCAGTCAGGTGTTAAGCTTTCTGTGCTGTATTGACGTATCCTGATTACATCTGCTGCTTTAGATTGAGCGGTCATATCTCAGTTATTGCTTTCATATCTACAAAAAATAAGTTATTTTCTTTACTTTCAGAGAGCGAGCTGATCAAGGGGTCAAAATGTAGATATTGCCAGATGTTCACAATCCGAGGAACAGGCCGTGGAATCTTTATTGCTGGCAAAAGTGTCCATAACCAGAGGTAATTAAACTGTTCTGTGTTCTTTTTCTCTTCATCTCGGCCTGTCTTGTTGTACATGGAACCTGTCTCACATTCATGAATTAAAAATCCCTTAAGATGTCAGCTGCTAATTTTCAGATTTACACCACATAAACACATCCATTTTCACTGGACTATCTGTTGCTGCCAAGTCATGATTTCCCTGGGGGTTAGCCTGGCAATAACCAAGTGCTGAGACACATAGCCCTCTATATTTAAATGTTTCAGGTACACTCTGATAGGGGTCTGCGTCACATACAGTATCTTCTATTGACATTATCTTCTATTGTTTGTCCTCGTGTTTTTCAGCATAAAGTACTCTGTAGCCACTTAGTGTGGACACCAGGTGAGACCACACACACACACACAATAACAGTCTCTCTCCTTCACTTCATCCCTCTCCCCCTTCTCCATAAATTCTCTAGGTTATATCAGCTGTTTTGGTGACACCCTCCCGCATCTGAACTGGCTGACACAGAGAGCACAGCATGATCATAGGTGAGAGGTCACTTGTTTGGGTCAACAGGAAGTATTATTAAAGAGATGCATTCCATTGAAATACAGACAGAGATGCAGTAGTCGTAATGATCAAAAGTCAGTTTCGCATTTCACCTCCTGATGATTATGATGACTGACCGTGTTAGCATGATTAAGCCTTGTTTAAAAAAAGTATCTCTCTCTATCCATCTGTCTCGCATCTGCAGGTATGTTTTGATGTGAGAGGAAGCCAGTACCGTCATCGCCACCTCACCCGCTCTTAAGATAACCTTCGGGCCAACTGGGGGCCAAGGCTGGTTAGGAGACACCGCAATTGTGATGAACTGAGAATATTAGGGTAGAACTGTAATTCATTAATCATATGCTGTCTGCCGGTGTTTTTATCTCTTTCCCTTTCTTTCTTCTACACCTCTTTCCCCAACTCATCTTTCTTCCTCGTTTTATATTTATAATATACAATTATCATAATGATAATGCATGTATTATGTATTTATAACATCTGGATAATGAACTTCTTTCAATAAAGCGTTTAACATTCTCCACTGGTTGAAATTAAGTATCTCATTGAAATACTATCCTGTGTCCTCAGATTAATGCCGATGAAGGGAGTTAGATATGCATATTTTTTTCTGTATATATGAATTACAAATCATCCTTTAATTAAATGTTTCTAGTCTATTGCATAGTTACAATATGTAATCATTGATGACCCAGGAGCAGGAGTGGTAAACACTGTTGAAGTGTATAATTGTAATACGTACATGCAGACACAGCATCATTCAAATAATAGAGTTAGACATTATTTTTCAGTCATATCAGAGATTCATACCTGAACTCACATGTATTTGCCAAGGAAGAGTACATGATCAGTAAATACAATTCAATGTACAGGCTACAATGTGGGAATAACGACAGTACATGTTTATAGGACTTGCATCCTTGGCATAATACAGTTATTATATTCTACTCTATCAATGGGCTTCATTCAGACTTGAAGATGATACAACGATAGCCGAAGTTCATAGATTGGTATCAATATTAGTTTAGATCCTAACGTGTTAGATCGGCTACACATCCATAGACATACCGTTATTTTTATCCTCCACTACACAATAAGCAAGTAAATAGTTAGCTAGCTAGCTATGTTACTTCAGCTGCATTTCAAGGCAAGCTTACAATTGTACATTCAATTTGCAATTTGATTCTTTACATCCACTGTTTCACAAGACGACAGTCTGGTTTGCTGGTTCTCAGTAGTCCCTAAAACATCAAACACGAATTCTCCTGTCATAACACTAGCTAACTTGCTAAATATTGATATTCGTAAATTAACTTAATGACAAATATGCACAAATGTTTGTCTCTACATTAACTAACCTATTCCTCTCAATTGTACATTTTTTTTTTCTTGACTCGTTATAACTACTTACATTTGGTCCGCCAGCCATCTTCACCCAGGGACGGGTGGCTCACATCAAATTCATCATTGGAACCACTCGATATGATTGGTCATATAAAAACCTTGGGACCCAAATGCATAATGAGTGCTCTAACTCCCCCTTGTGGTGTTCTGGAGCAATGAAGCCGTGATGCTGGGTACCTCTAAGTCCCGCGGCTCAAGCTCACAACTTTTAAAGCAGGAACCACTGTATGGAATTGCACCTAAGTTTCACTCCCGCTATGTTGCGAACACAGCAACCTTGAATCGTATTGAGTTGCACAGGACTCAGTTCAATTCCCCTGATGTGAATAAAGCTACTGTGTTTTACTAAATTCCCCTGAAGTGAATAAAGCTACCTTGTTTCACTAAATTACCCTCATGTGAATAAAGCTACCCTGTCATCTACAGTTACCGCCCTCAATGGGTATCATGGGATAAAATATAGGCTTTATTACAGTTACCACCCACAATGGGTTTCCTGCCGTAACATGTAATCTCTTGAATCTTATGGAGTTGCACCAACGTTTCACTTATGCTATGTTCCCCTAACATGAACGCAGCAACCTTGAATCGTGTGGAGTTTCCTCCCACTAATGTTTTTCACCTCAGCAACTTGTCTTACGTTCCCATTTTCATTCCCCTACACACATTCACACCGAGCAGCTTTCACCAGTCACACACATGTACATATACTTAGGTCTGTCTACAAGTATATGTGGCTACATGGCTACTACGTAGCATTGGGTATTATATTTAGATTTGGCGATCTAACTAACGTGTTTTGACACACAGTATTAGCCTATGATAATAGTGCACATAAAGATGCAGGCAAAGTAATCTCTATTGAAAAAAAATACAGAAAATTCTGGAGCCGTATTTTAACACATTAAATATAACAACAATAATTGTCAACCCAAAATGCATGACAATCACTGAATTAGGTTGCACATTCAAATATTTAGAACATGAAAAGATGAACAACTTATTTATTGAATAGCATCTCAGTAGTCTATTACACTTTATAATAAAGCACTTGAATTACAGTATTCAGGCAACCAAATCATGGGCTGGTGCCACCAACTGAAAAACTTAGTGGGACCAGTGCCACCAGGGGAAAATGATCAAATTAAATATCTCATTTACATAAGTATTCACATCCTTGAGTCACTACTTTGTAGAAACACTTTTGGCATCGAATACAGTCTTTCTGGGTGAGTCTCTAAGAGCTTTCCACACCTGGATTGTGCACCATTTGCCCATTATTCTTTTCAGAATTCTTCAAGCTCTATCAAATTGGTTGTTGATCATTGCTTGACAACCATTTCCAGGTCTTGCCATATATTTTCAAATAGATTTAATTCAAAACTGTAACTTAACTAGATTTAATACAAAACTGTTATTGTCCTGCTGAAAGGTGAATTCATCTCTCAGTGTCTGGTGGACAGCAGACTGAACCAGGTTTTCTTCTAGGATGTCGCCTGTGCTTAGCTCCATTCAGTTACCTTTTAATCCTTTAAAACTCCCCAGTCCTTAACAATTACAAGCATACCCATAACATGATACTGCCATCACTATTTGCCCCAAACATATCACTTTGTATTCAGGACCATTCAAATCACCATCCCAGTGTACTTTTCTGAATATATTATCATTACAGTAACTTAATCGAAATCTGAGAAATCCTTAATCAACCCGATTAGCATCAAACAAACTAGGCGTCACCTTTTTCCTCACACACTTGTGACTGGTTATAGCAGTGGGATGATTCAGCACAGGGTATCAACAGAGAGGGAGACTTAAAAGCGAGAGAGAAGAGGATGGGAAGAGTAATAATTGTCAAGCACCCTTCCACCTCATACATAGGAGTGCTGATTTCCATGTGACCATGATGACTAAAGCCAGTATCATTCATTAATGCTCTGGGTCCTCATTACTGTCTCTTCACACATTTTGAAAGACTCATTACCTGCATAATGGAATAGCCCTTAAAAACAGCCAGACCTTTCCTTAACGTGAATTAATCACCTCAGCAACGAGACAAAAAGGGAATTATCTTGTTAAATATTGAGAAACTTCAAACCAAGACTTTCATTCAAACTTCAGCCGATCTGACTAGATGGCTCATAAAGAGATCTGGGTCATTGTCAATGAACAGTACACATTGATATAGATGAGAATCTGCTTTGGCAGCCAAATTGTAGCAAGGACAGAGATGTACTTACATTTGACTATGACTTTCACCGTCTTGGTGTCAGGAGAGGCAATGTCATTCATTGCACTGCATTCATAGTCCCCTGCTTGGTCCCTCGTGATACCGGTGATGTTTAGATATTCTCCACTGTCATACTTCCTGGCTAAAAACAAGAGGGAAAAAACATATTCCTATTCAGGAAGATACAGTATACAAGGTGCTTCAACATCAAATCCCTAAATGCAGGAAAATAATTAGTACAATGATATACAGCTCCTTGAGAAAGTATTCACACCTCTTAACTTTTTATACATTTTGTTGTGTTACAGCCTGAATTTAAAATGGACTAAATTGAGATATTGTGTCACTGATCTACACACAATACCCCACAATGTCAAAGTGGAATCATGTTTTTATACATTTTTACAAATCAATAAAACAATAAATAAGCCCTTTGTTATTGAAAGCCTAAATAAGAGTAAAAATGTGCTTAACAAGTCACATATTAAGTTGCATGGACTCACTCGGTGGGCAATAATGATTTTTGAATGACTATCTGTAACCCACACATAAAATTATCTATAGGGTCCCTCAGTCAAGCAGTAAATATAAAACGCATATTCAACCACAAAGACCACAAAGGAGGTTTTCCAGTGGCTATCAAAGAAGGGCAGCATTAGTAGTGTAGAAAAAAGCAGACATTGAATATCCCTTTGAGCATGGTGAAGTTATTAATTACACTTTGTATGGTGTACCAATAAACCCAGTCACAACAAATATACATGCGTCCTTACTAATTCAGTTGCCGGAGAGGAAGGAAACCACCCAGGGAATGCACCATGAGGCCAAGGTTAAAACAGTTACAGAGTTTAACGGCTGTGAAAGGAGAAAACTGAGGATGGATCAACAACATTGTAGTTACTCCACAATACTAACCGAAACGACAGAGTGAATAGAAGGAAGCCTGTACAGAATAAAAATATTCCAAAACATGCATCCTGTTTGCAATAAGGTACAAAAGTAGTACTGCAAAAAAAAGTGTAAATAAATGTACTTTTTGTATGGAATACAAAGTGTTATGTTTGGGGGAAAATCCAACACAACACATCACTGACTATCAACCTTTTTATTTAGGGGGTAGATGAGCTTTCATATTGCAGATAGATTTCCAATCCAATGGGTGTGTGTGTGTATATATATATATATTCACACAAACAGAATCTTTAAAAAATATATTTTCCTTTATTATTTTCCCCTACCCTACCAACCCTCCCCTAATTGGAGTAAACTAATGGAAAACAACACTTAGGCTTCTACTTACAGCTTGTACATACTATATACATTTTACGGACACAGTATATTTTTACAATAGTTATATTTTGTTTGCACTTAGTCCCATCCTTCAGCTACCCTCAATCCCTACCTTCTATCTCTGAAGACCATCCCGTTTTGATTTATATTTGCTATATATTTTTAAATGTGCTGTTTCACAAAAGTTCTGAACCTACAGTATATATATATATATAGACTGATGAGTTTCAGAATACATTTCTTTGTTTCTGGCCATTTTGAGCCTGTAATCGAATCCACAAATGCTGACGCTCTAGATACTCAACTAGTCTAAAGAAGGCAAGTTCTATTGCTTCTTTAATCAACACAACAGTTTTCAGCTGTGCTAACATAATTGCAAAAGGGTTTTCTAATGAGCCTTTTAAAATGATAAACTTGGATTAGCTAACACAACGTGCCATTGGAACACCTCTGTACGCCTATGTAGATATTCCATCAGCCGTTTCCAGCTACAATAGTCATTTACAACATTAACAATGTCTAGACTGTATTTATAATCAATTTGATATTATTTTAACAGACAGAAAATGTGATTTTCTTTCAAAAACAAGGACATTTCTAAGTGACCCCAAACTTTTGAACGGTAATGTATGTATGGTTACTGTGGGGATGAGGTCTTCGATGCACTTATTAATGAAGCCTGTGACTGATGTGGGAAACTCCTCAATCCATCGGATGAAACCTGGAACATATTCCAGTCTGAGGCCATCACTTGTACTTCCTGTTTGAATTTTTGCTTGTAAGCAGGAATCAGGAGGATAGAGTTATGGTTATGGCCAAATGGTTGGTGAATGAAAGCTTTGTATGCGCCTCTGTGTGTGGAGTAACGGTGATCTAGAGTTTTTCACCTCTAGTTGCACAGGTTACATGCTGGTAGAAATTAGTTAAAATCACCTAGGCAACTAGGAGCACCGCCTCTGGGAGAGTATTTTCTTGTTTGCTAATGGCTCTATACAGCACGTTGAGTGCAATCTTAGTGCCAGCATCGGTTTGTGGTGGTAAGTAGACAGCTACGAAAATGTTTCTATTTGTATTTATTTTGGATCCCCAAGGCAGCAGCTACTCTTCCTGGTGTCCAGCAACATTTTAAAAACATTACAATACATTAACACATTTCACAACACATTAAGTGTGTGCCCACAGGCCACTACCACATATCTACAACACAAAATCCACATGTACGTGTTTTTGTTATCATGTGTGAGCATGCATGTGTCTGTGTTTGTGTTACTTCACAGTCCCCGCTGTTCAATAAAGTGTATTTTTATCTGTATTTTTCTCATTTTACTGCTTGCATGAGTTACTTGATGTGGAATATAGTTCCATGTCGCCCCTATGGTTACCAAATAGTATGGTCTACAGCTTATCATGAATTATTCTAACTTAGGCGAGCAGGACCTCAAGACTACCTTTGTTAACTTCTTAAGGTATAGGGGGCAGCATTTTCACTTTTGGATAAATAGCATGCCCAATTCCAACTTTCTGCTACTCGTGCCAAGAATATAAGATATGCATATTATTAGTAGATTTGGATAGACAACACTCTGAAGTTTCTAAAACTGTTTGAATCATGTCTGTGAGTATAACAGAACTTATGTAGCAGGCAAAACCCCAAAACCCCCGAGGTCTCTGTCTGTTCAGTGGGTTCTCATTGGGAAACAATATTTCTCCGCTTCCACTGGATGTCACCCGTCTTTGGAATTTGGTTGAGGTTATTCCTTTGTGCAATGAAGAAGTACGGCCATCTTGGAAAAAGGTAACGCTGTTGAGAGTGCACAAGACTTTAAAAGTAGCGTTAGTTTCCTCTCATCCTCTATTGAAAACAGTCTTCAATTTGATCGATTATTGACGTTAAAAAATACCTAAAGTTGTATTACAAAAGTAGTTTGAAATGATTTGGCAAAGTTTATAGGCAACCTTTGAGATATTTTGTAGTGATGTTGCGCAATTTGGAAGCTGTTATTATCTGGATCAAACACGCCAAATAAATTGACATTTTGGATATATATGGACGGAATTAATCAAACAAAATGACCAATTGTGATGTTTATGGGACATATTGGAGTGCCAACAAAAAAAGCTCATCAAAAGTAAGGTTTGTTTCATGTTTTATTTTATTTCTGTGTTTTGTGTAGCGCCCGCAGGGTTGAAATATGCTACTCTTTGTTTACTGTTGTGCTATCATCAGATAATAGCTTCTTATGCTTTCGCCGAAAAGCCTTTTTAATTAAAATCTGACATGTTGGCTGGATTCACAATGAGTGTAGCTTTAATTTAGTATCTTACATGTGTGATTGAATGAAAATTTGATTTTTATATCATATTATTTGAATTTGACGCGCTGCATTTTCCCTGGCTCTTTTGGCCAAGTGGGACGCAAGCGTCCCCTATACCATAAGAAGTGTTAACAACAGCACTAGCTGTTGAGAGAGACACACACTACCCCCCTGAGATTTACCGACGCTGCTGTTCTGTCCTACCGACGAGTTAGATTTATATTTACCATGTCCTTGTTCAGCCAAGACTCTGAGAAACATAGGATATTAGTTTGTTAACAGATTGGCGTCACCTCGTTAGGCAGTATGTTTTACACCTGTGCTGGCTTTTCCATCTCGTAAGTGGTAAGGTTTTTCACCTGTGCTGGCCCAGTGGATATTTACGAGGGTCTGGCCCAGTGCTCCAGTTGTCTTGAAAGATGACAGGGTTAACACCTTTAGTTGGCTCTCCCTATTTGATTTCTAAACAAACAGTCCTTTATCGGATCTTCCCTGTAAGTTTTGCTCCACTTTTTGGTTTGCTTCCTATATTTAAGTTTGTCGGCTTTTCTTTTGTTTGCTGCCTCTTGGGCAAATTTAGTTGGAGCTCATGGTGGGTGTCTTTTAGGTCCCAGTTGTTGTTGCTAGTCAATTTTCAGCGGACACCCTCATGAGTGTCTTTCAAAACCCCTCCTAAAACCCCGCCTGTTTAATTTAGTTGTTATCAGTGACTCTGTTACTTTCCTTTTCTGTTTGAGTGACAATTTTTGTGCTTGCCAGTTAGCTAGCAGTTTCTTACTGGCGATAAAAACGGATGATTGCCATCATTTCTCAAGTCATTACTGAACGATTTAATGTAACAAGTCAAACATCAAACTTTGTAACCTAGTAAACAATTCATTTAGACCCGGTGATTATTTGAAACAGCCGTTTATTTGCTGGAATGTGTGCCGTTGCCTGGCTATTAAAAGGGACAGGCGGCTATTTGAGATTCAGAGTTTAATTGTAACTTTACGGTGTGTTAATGTCAATATACTTCAATGCGAGTTTAAAAGAAGGGCACTTCTCAACAGTAGAAATTGGGCACTTCACCCTACACATTGTCTAGGCTTCTGAATTCTGTGTGTCTCCTCTTACCCAGACTGCACAATGAAACCCTGGTTATCTTATTGATTAGAAAGGGGAAGGGGAAATTACTAAGGTCAGCAGGCCTGTAATAAGAAATGTATCCTTGGAGTATCCATTACTGTATTAAGTGTTTCAACCCTGACCACCTCTACTCAACCACCTCAAGCAGTAGCATTGTGACAAATGGTATACAATCTGACGAAGAAGTGAGGGAAAATCTGAGCCACTGGCTTTAAAAAAAAAAAAGATATCACACACAGGTCCATTAGCACTCAACAATTGCCTGGTTGAACAAAACCATGCAAAGGTCCTCCACTGAGAACTTCATTGAGAGAAGACACTGACGGTGTGTGTTGAGAGGTATTCGGAACCTTCAGAGGAGCCCCTCACACCTGAGGGAGATGTCACTCCAAACAAATTAAAGAAATCATAGAGAGGTTAATTTTTGTATTCAGTGCAGTCACAGTAAGCAATTTCCCACATTGTGTAGGGAGCACGGAGTACATTTCCTCTAGGGCTGCAACACACAGATAGCACGAGCACCACAGAGAAATCCATTATAGCACAGGCTGCATTTTTACATCCATTTATCCTTTAAACTCTTGAAAATAGAGTACTACCCACGCAGTGGCTTTCTCAGCGGCTCCCCTCTAGGCCTGCTCAAGGTACGGGCCAGAACCCTTTTCCTTTCACACCGTGTCTCTTCAAAAACAGTTTCTCTGCCTTGACACATCAACCTCCAGAGTTTATTGTCAATCTGGAACATTAACATCTAGCCGGGACTCGATTAATACAGCGGATCTAAAACCCACTGAGTCATACCTGACTGAGGACCCCACCTTTGTCACCTGTAGTATTATTTCAGTAACATTTTGTATTCAAATGTTTAGCCACATGTGGCTAGGAAAAATGTGTCCATACATACTGTAGATAGGATTAAAAGCATTTCACATACGGTGTCCATATTAGTACACTCTGTCTCAGTAAGAATTGCATCGTTGTCAGGAGTTAAGTAATTCTCACTAGGAGTTGAGTCAGTCAGTAGGAGTTGAGTTAGTCTCAGGTGCTGAGTCAGTAGAACTTGAGTCAGTGTCAGTATGAATTAAGTCGATCTCAGTAAGAGTTGAGTCATTGACAGTAGGAGTTGACTCTCAGTAAGAATTGAGTCATTAAGCAAGTTTCTATTGACCCAAGTTTATTCGACAAAAGCAATGTCACAAAAAAAAATATTGCGATGTGTAATGGAAACAGCAGACAGACATTTTCTAAAGATCAACAAAAAATGTATCTGTTCGACGGGTGAATTTTTATTTTGTCTAACTTTCTTTATTGCAACAAATGATGATGGAAACTGTGTTTTTTTAATACATTATGATTGCCGAATAATTTTAAAGGTTTAAAGGTTCCCGCACGTGATGTCATAAGTTGCACTCACCATTTAATTACTGTTTGCAAAATAAAACATTTTCAACTTCACAGGACAAGGATTGTCCTGACTTGTCCTGACTTTCAAGAATGCTTAAATTGCTTCGCTTTGCTTTTTCTGGTTGGCTTGCAAGTTTCATCATTCAATTATTTCAGATCTACAGGAGTGTAAGATTCACAATGGCACGGACTAGCGTAGACAGCCGATCCGCGGTGACACACTGGCACATGATAATTATCAGAATATGGCAAATATTAGTCAATTATTGCATTCTATCCATGCTGGCTTTCACATGCTATCTGAGACATGAAACAGATAGGTGGGAGGGGGTATACAGGTTGTCACCAATTTATTAATTCACAATTTGCCTTAGTGGGTAATGGAAACACATCAACCACTAGATTTTTATTCGACGCTGTAGATTTTTGTCTAAAAAGTGTTATTTCAGGTGTGACGTCATTACATCAAGCTATTTTTATTAACGGAAGATAGTTAAATGGAAATGCACCCTAGTAGGCAATTGCCACATCTATTTTCTTTCTAAATGTTGACAACTTTCTAAATGTTGATAAAAAAATCACTGGACACTTTGTGACATCAGCTGATGTAAAAACGGCTTAATAAATACATTTACTTGATTGACATGTCAATGGAAACATAGTTAGTGTCAGTCGGCGTCGATCTCAGTAGGAGTCGGCGTCGATCTCAGTAGGAGTCGGCGTCGATCTCAGTAGGAGTCGGCGTCGATCTCAGTAGGAGCCTGAGTCGATCTCAGTAGGAGTCGGAGTAGGACTCGATCACAGTAGGAGTTGAGTCAGCAGGTATTGGGTCAGCCTCAGTAGGAATTTATTCAGACTCTCCTAGATCCCTTTAATTCTTTCCTCCAATCCTACATCCCTTAATTCATAATTGTCTTGCTTCCTTTCCTGCTTTCCTACATCCCTTGACTCCTATCCTAACTTTGTTTCCTTCCCTCCTTCTGTTCTCTTTTTTAAAATCCTTTTCCTTATCCTTTCATTTCCTAGCTTTTCCGTTTCTCTTTTCCCTTCCTAGCTCTTTTCCTCTTATCCCTTCTAAGCTTCCTTTCCTAGTTCCCTTTCCTCCTTTCCTATAGTTATTTCCTCCTTTCCTTCTTTCCTAGCTTGTGAACCCTTTGGAATTACCTGGACTTCTCCATAAATTGGTCATAACATTTGATCTGATCTTCATCTAAGTCACAACAATAGACAAATACAGTCTGCTTAAACAAATAAACAATTATACACTTATGTCTTTATTGAACAAATCGTGTAAACATTCACCGTGCAGGATGGGGAAAGTATGTGAACCCTTGGATTTAATAACTGGTTAATCCTCCTTTAGCAGCAATAAACTCAACCAAACATTTTCTGTCGTTGCAGATCAGAACTGCACAGCGGTCAGGGAATTTTGGACAATTCCTCTTTACAAAACTGTTTCAGTTCAGCAATATTCTTGGGATGTTTGGTATGAACCTCTCTCGTGAGGTCATGCCACAGCATCTCAAATCGGGTTGTCAAGAATGGGCCACTCCAGAACGTGTATTTTCTTCTGTCGAAGCCATTTTTGTAGATGATTTCCTTCTGTGTTTTGGGTCGTTGTCTGTTGCATCACCCAACTTCTGTTGAGCTTCAATTGGCGGACAGATAGCCTTACATTCTCCTGCAAAATGTCTTGATTAACATGGGAATTCATTTTTCCATCGATAATAGCAAGCTGTCCAGGCCCTGAGGCAGCAAAGCAGCTCCAATCTATGATGCTCTCTTCACCATACTTTACAGTTGGGAAGAGGTTTTGATGTTGGTGTGTTGTGTTGTGGCTTTTTTAGTTCACACAGTGTTGTGTGTCCCTTCCAAACAACTCAACTTTAGGTTCATCTGTCCACAGAATATTTTACCAGTAGCGCTGTGGAACATCCAGATGCTCTTTGCGAACTTCAGACGTACAGCAATGGGTTTTTTTGGACAGCAGTGGCTTCTTCTGAGGTGTCCTCCCATGAACACCATTCTTGTTTAGTGTTTTACGTATAGTGGACTCGTCAACGGAGATGTTAGCATGTTCCAGAGATTTCTGTAAGTCTTTAGCTGACACTAGGATTCTTCTTAACCTCATTGGGAATTCTGCTCTGTGCTCTTGCAGCCATCTTTGCAGGAGGGCCACTCCTAGGGAGAGTAGAAACAGTGCTGCACTTTCTACATTTGTAGACAATTTGTCTTACCGCGGACTGATGAAGATCAAGGCTTTTAGAGATACTTGTGTAAACCTTTCCAGCTTTATGAAAGTCAACAATTCTTAATATTAGGTCTTCTGAGATCTCTCCTATTCGAGGCATAGTTCACATCAGACAATGCTTCTTGTGAATAGCAAACTAAAATGTTGTGAGTTGTATTTATAGGGCAGGGCAGCTCTAACCCATGATTGTACTCCAGGTTAGCTGACTCCTGACTCCAATTAGCCTAGGGGTTCGTATACTTTTTCCAACCTACACTGTGAATGTTTAAATTATGTATTCAATATAGACAAGAAAAATACAATAATTTGTGTGTAATTAGTTTAAGCTGACTGTTTGTCTGTTGTGACTTAGATGAAGATCAGATCTCATTTTCTGACCAATTTATGCAGAAATCCAGATAATTCCAAAGGGTTCACATACTTTTTCTTGCCACTGTATGTGGTAGGTATTCACCAGCACCAGTAGATGTTAATAGTAGTGGGCTTTAAAGCTGCAATCAGCAGTTGAAACAATAACCAAGTGTTTCACTGCCTCTGTTTCAGTAAAATAACTGAAGTATGGGGCTAGAGAAATGTAACCACTTTTAAATTCATAGACAGGGCTATGAATGAAAGGGCTGACCATCCATGATATCAACATTATAGTTATAACCATGTTTTGAGGCTATATAGTCTTTACGCTTTCTCTTTTTTATAATTATTGGAGTATTACAAGCTTATATTTTGGGTTCTGGTGAAGTATGACAGTTGAACAAAGCTCTGGAGGCATTTATAAGTTATATTCTTCAAGAATCAATGGGTAAGTATTGTAGCGATCCTGTCTGTATGAGCCACTACTCACCACATTTAATACACTGCAGTGCTAGCAAGCTGTAGATTATGCTTTCAGTACTAGATTAATTATCTGATACTTTGATTGGGTGGAGAACATGTTAGAACACCACTCTAGTGGTGTGGGGGCTGTGCTTTGGCAAAGTGGGTGGGGTTATATCCTTCCTGTCCGGGGGTGTCCTCGGTTGGGGCCACAGTGTCTCCTGACCCCACCTGTCTCAGCCTCCAGTATTTATGCTGCAGTAGTTTATGTGTCGGGGGGCTAGGGTCAGTTTGTTATATCTGGAGTACTTCTCCTGTCCTATTCGGTGTCCTGTGTGAATCTAAGTGTGCGTTCTCTAATTCTCTCCTTCTCTCTTTTTTTCTCTCTCTCGGAGGACCTGAGCCCTAGGACCATGCCCCAGGACTACCTGACATGATGACTCCTTGCTGTCCCCAGTCCACCTGGCCGTGCTGCTGCTCCAGTTTCAACTGCCGCGCCCTCAGAGCATGCACAGACCAGCTGGCCGGTGTGTTTACGGACATATTCAATCAATCCCTATACCAGTCTGCTGTTCCCACATGCTTCAAGAGGGCCACCATTGTTCCTGTTCCCAAGAAAGCTAAGGTAACTGAGCTAAACGACTACCGCCCCGTAGCACTCACTTCCGTCATCATGAAGTGCTTTGAGAGACTAGTCAAGGACCATATCACCTCCACCCTACCTGACACCCTAGACCCACTCCAATTTGCTTACCGCCCAAATAGGTCCACAGACGATGCAATCTCAACCACACTGCACACTGCCCTAACCCACCTGGACAAGAGGAATACCTATGTGAGAATGCTGTTCATCGACTACAGCTCGGCATTCAACACCATAGTACCCTCCAAGCTCGTCATCAAGCTCGAGACCCTGGGTCTCGACCCCGCCCTGTGCAACTGGGTACTGGACTTCCTGACGGGCCGCCCCCAGGTGGTGAGGGTAGGCAACAACATCTCCTCCCCGCTGATCCTCAACACGGGGGTCAAGGGTGCGTTCTGAGCCCTCTCCTGTACTCCCTGTTCACCCACGACTGCGTGGCCACGCACGCCTCCAACTCAATCATCAAGTTTGCGGACGACACAACAGTGGTAGGCTTGATTACCAACAACGATGAGACGGCCTACATGGAGGAGGTGAGGGCCCTCGGAGTGTGGTGTCAGGAAAATAACCTCACACTCAACGTCAACAAAACTAAGGAGATGATTGTGGACTTCAGGAAACAGCAGAGGGAACACCCCCCTATCCACATCGATGGAACAGTAGTGGAGAGGGTAGCAAGTTTTAAGTTCTTCGGCATACACATCACAGACAAACTGAATTGGTCCACTCACACTGACAGCGTCGTGAAGAAGGCGCAGCAGTGCCTCTTCAACCTCAGGAGGCTGAAGAAATTTGGCTTGTCACCAAAAGCACTCACGAACTTCTACAGATGCACAATCGACAGCATCCTGGCGGGCTGTATCACCGCCTGGTACGGCAACTGCTCCGCCCTCAACCGTAAGGCTCTCCAGAGGGTAGTGAGGTCTGCACAACGCATCACCGGGGGCAAACTACCTGCCCTCCAGGACACCTACACCACCCGATGTTACAGGAAGGCCATAAAGATCATCAAGGACATCAACCACCCGAACCACTGCCTGTTCACCCCGTTATCATCCAGAAGGCGAGGTCAGTACAGGTGCATCAAAGCTGGGACTGAGAGACTGAAAAACAGCTTCTATCTCAAGGCTATCAGACTGTTAAACAGCCACCATTGAGTGGCTGCTGCCAACACACTGTCATTGACACTGACCCAACTCCAGCCACTTTAATAATTGGAATTGATGGGAAATTATGTAAATATATCACTAGCCACTTTAAACAATGCTACCTTATATAATGTTACTTACCCTACATTATTCATCTCATATGCATACGTATATACTGTACTCTACATCATCGACTGCATCCTTATGTAATACATGTATCACTAGCCACTTTAACTATGCCACTTTGTTTACTTTGTCTACATACTCATCTCATATGTATATACTGTACTCGATACCATCTACTGTATGCTGCTCTGTACCATCACTCACTCATATATCCTTATGTACATATTCTTTATCCCCTTACACTGTGTATAAGACAGTAGTTTTAGAATTGTTAGTTAGATTACTTGTTGGTTATCACTGCATTGTCGGAACTAGAAGCACAAGCATTTCGCTACACTCGCATTAACATCTGCTAACCATGTGTATGTGACAAATAAAATTTGATTTGATTTGAACTGTAATGCCTTATTATTATTCGACCATGCTGGTCATTTATGAACATCTTGGCCATGTTCTGTTATAATCTCCACCCGGCACAGCCAGAAGAGGACTGGCCACCCCACATAGCCTGGTTCCTCTCTAGGTTTCTTCCTAGGTTTTGGCCTTTCTAGGGAGTTTTTCCTAGCCACCGTGCTTCTACACCTGCATTGCCTGCCGTTTGGGGTTTTAGGCTGGGTTTCTGTACAGCACTTTGAGATATCAGCTGATGTACGAAGGGCTATATAAATACATTTGATTTGATTTGATTTTAGTTCATGCTGCAAGAACTCTGATAGGCAGGAGCTCGTCCTCTGGGAGTTGTCATAATTACTGTGTAAATCTATGGAAGGGGGTGAGAACCATAAGCTCCTAAGGTTTTGTATTGAAGTCAATTTACTCTGAGGAGGACGGAAACTAACTGTCCTCCGGCTACACCACGGTGCTACCCTACAGAGAGCTGTTGAGGCTACTGTAGACATTCTTTGCAAAATAATGTGTTTTAATCAATTATTTGGTGACGTGATTATATTTTGTATAGTTTTATCTAAAATTGATAACGTTTAATGTTTTACATTTTAAATTCACTGAGGAGGATGGTCCTCCCCTTCCTCCTCTGAGGAGCCTCCACTGGTGTATAAAACCACTGGAATTGGAATTTTGCTTTATCTCCTTTAATCAGCTGCTCTTCCACAAACATTGTTTTGTTATTCTTGTTACTGTACAGGAAGCAAATGTACTTTACTGGAAGCATATTAAAGCCAAATTATATTTTCAAAATACCATAGCCACACTTCAGTAAATGTAGTTAATGATTAGTCTGCATTTTTTTGGTTGTTAAGAGAAAGGGTGTAAAAAAATAAGCAAACAAGAAAACATTTGGAGAAGGAACAGGAACTTGACAGTCAGTCAGGGCAATTTATCATTCTGTCAAACTCCACTGACTGCTGCAGCAAAGCTATCTACAGTACACACAATCTCACCAAAATGGCTGAGTCAAGTGCTGGAGAAAGCAAAGAAAAAGATGCCATGTTTATGATTTCACTTACTTGGTTTCTTGTCAATCATACACTCATACTGCATCTTACCAAACACAAACTACTCTGGGTTTTAAAATCAATGTTATATTGTTGTTGGAATCCTCTATTTAATGGTTTACCCCTCCCAATTGCTCAGAATTAAAATTTGAATAAATGTATAATGTAAATCCTTTTGCTGTCAGTTTGATACCTGTGTAGTTTAATTCTGTAGGTGGTGGATGTATGACGCTTTGTTGACAAACACTGGACGGAGATTGATTACCCTTTTGCATGAAGAAGAGCCGGATGAGAAGAGAGGAAGAGGCAAAGCAAGAAGATCGACTCCGCCCAAAATCTGTCCACATGTAAATATGTGTTAAGCAGAACAAGTGAGTATGGGGAGCAATGAGAGAGTGTTGAATTTGGTCAAGATAAAAGTGAATTGCTATTTTGATAGGTGAGGCTTATTTGATGTAATATTTGTTTCATGGTATTCACACACGTACATGTCCTCCCATTGGCTAGAATGCTCCCACCTGATCTCGCCTACTAAAGCCTGTCTATCACCTTTGCGGATATGTATTTCCATTGTTAGAGTGGTCAGTCGACCATCTTCTCAATATAATAGATCATCTTTAACTGACCACAGTTACAGCCATGCATCAATTCAACTAACTTATTGTTCTCAAGTAATAAACATCTGACCAATCAGAATACAGCACAGTAGTAGCTAGGTACCATTACAATTTCAACTGATTCACCATATTTTAGAACTACACAACAGCGACATAGAAAACAATAATATTATACTGTTCAATGAGTGGGCTAGACTATATCAAATATGGTGTACTAAATGTACTTGTTATTTCAAGGTACACAATTTATACAAAAGGAGCAAAGACAATTGAGCCACAAAATTGTAGGCCATACAAGCTCACAAAACGGGACTGCCAAGTGCTGAAGCGTGTGGTGCGTAAAAATAATCTGTTCTTGGTTGCAACACTCACTCCTGAGTTCTAAACTGCCTCAGGAAGCAACAACAGCACAATAACTGTTCGTCGGGAGCTTCATTAAATGGGTTTCCATGGCTGAGAAGCCGCACAGAGGCCTAAGATCACCATTCACAATGCCAAGTGTTGGCTGGAGTGGTGTAAAGCTAGCCACCATTTGACTCTGGAGCAGTGGAAAACCGTTCCCTGGAGTGATCAAGTGCATTTGTCACATTCGCCAAATACAACAGGTGTAGACCTTACAGTGAAATGTTTACATGCAAACCCTTAACTCTTATTTATCTTAAACTGCATTGTTGGTTAAGAAACATATTTACTAAATAAACTAAAGTAAAAAATAAAAGAGCAACAATAAAATAACAAAAACAAGGCTATATACAAGGGGTACCTGTACCGAGTTAATGGGCGGGGGTACAGGTTAGTCGAGGTAATTGTGGTAATATGTACAGTACCAGTCAAAAGTTTGGAAACACCAACTCATTCAAGGGTTTTTCTTTGTTGACTTTTTTTCTACATTGTAGAATTATAGCGAAGACACCAAAACTATGAAATAACACGCATGGAATCATGCAGTAACCAAGAAATGATCTCCGCATGTGTGGTTCCCACTGTGAAGCATGGAGGAGGAGGTGTGATGGTGTGGGGGTGATTTTCTGGTGACACTGTCTGTGATTTATTTAAAATTCAAGGCACACTTAACCAGTATGTCTACCACAGCAATCTGCAGCGATACGCCATCCCATCTGGTTTGTATTTAGTGGGACTATATCCAGGCTGTGAAAGGGCTATTTGAAAAATAAGGAGAGTGATGGAGTTCTGCATCAGATAGCCTGGCCTCCACAATCACCCGACCTCAACCCAATAGAGATGGTGTGGGATGAGTTGGACCACATAGTGAAGGAAAAGCAGCCAACAAGTGTTCAGCATATGTGGGAACTCCTTCAAGACTATTGTAAAAGTATTCCAGGTGAAGCTGGTTGAGAGAATCCCAAGAGAATGCAAAGCTGTCATCAAGGCAAAGGGTGGCTACTTATATTTGTATGTGTTTAACACAAGATTCAATATGTGTTATTTCATAGTTGATGTCTTCACTTTTAAAATACAATGTATAAAATAGTACAAATAAACAAAAACCCTTGAATGAGTAGAGGCGTCCAAACATTTGACTGGTACTGTATATGTAGGTGGGGGTAAAATGACTATAGATACAGTGCCTTGGCTTTTTTCCTATTTTCTGTCATTTCAATCGATTTTTTTATCTTATTTTTACCCCTTTTTCTCCCCAATTTCGTGGTATCCAATTGTTGTAGTAGCTACTATCTTGTCTCATCGCTACAACTCCCATGCGGGCTCGGGAGAGACGAAGGTTGAAAGTCATACGTCCTCCGATACACAACCCAACCAGCCGTACTGCTTCTTAACACAGCGCACATCCAACCCGGAAGCCAGCCGCACCAATGTGCTGGAGGAAACACCGTGTACCTGGCAACCTTGGCTAGCGGTCACTGCGCCCGGGCCGCCACAGGAGTCGCTGGTCCGGCGATGAGACAAGGACATCCCTACCGACCAAGCCCTCCCTAACCCTGACGACGCTAGGCCAATTGTGCGTCGCCCCACGGACCTCCCGGTCGCGGCCGGTTACGACAGAGCCTGGGCGCGAACCCAGGGACTCTGATGGCACAGCTGGCGCAGCACAGCGCCCTTAACCACTGCGCCACCCGGGAGGCTTCAATATATTTTTATTTGGATTTCATGTAATGGACATACACAAAATAGTACAAATTGATGAAGTGAAATTTAAAAAATAACTTGTTTAAAAAAATGTAAAACATAAAAGTGGTGGGTGCATATGTATTCATCCCCTTGCTCTGAAGCTCCTAAATAAGATCTGGTGAAACCAATTACCTTCAGAAGTCACATAATTAATTAAGTAGATTGCACATAGGTGGACTATACATGTCACATGGTCTGTCACATGATCTCAGTATATACAGTTGAAGTCGGAAGTTTACATACACCTAGGTTGGAGTCATTAAAACTCTTTTTTTAACCACTCCACAAAATTCTCGTGAACAAACTATAGTTTTGCCAAGTCGGTTAGGACATTTTCTCTGTGCATGACACAATACATTTTTCCAACAATTGTTAACAGACAGATTATTTCACTTATAATTCACTGTATCACAATTCCAGTGGGTCAGAAGTTTACATACCCTAAGTTGACTGTGCCTTTAAACAGCTTGGAAAATTCCAGAAAATTATTTAATGGCTTTAGAAGCTTCTGAAAGGCTAAATGACATCATTTGAGTCAATTGGAGGTGTAACTGTGGATATATTTCAAGGCCTACCTTCAAACTCAGTGCCTCTTTGCTTGACATCAAGGGAAAGTCAAAAGAAATCAGCCAAAAAACTTCTGACCCACTGGGAATGTGATGAAAGAAATAAAAGCTGAAAGAAATAATTCTCTACTATTATTCTGACATTTCACTTTTTCAAATAAAGTGGTTATCCTACCTGACCTAAGAAAGGGTGCATTTTTACTAGGATAAAATGTCAGGAATAGTGAAAAACTGAGTTTAAATGTATTTGGCTAAGGTGTATGTACATTTCCGACTTCAACTATATACACCTGTTCTCAAAGGCCCCAGAGTCTGCAACACCACTAAGCAAGGGGCACCATGAAGACCACGGCGCTCTCCAAACAGGTCAGGGACAAAGTTGTGGAGAAGTACAGATCAGTGTTGGGATATATACAAAATATCACAAACTTTGAACATCCCACAGAGCACCATTAATTCCGTTATTAGAAAATTGAAAGAATTTAGCACCACAACAAACCTGCCAAGAGAGGGCCACCCACAAAAACTCACGGACCAGGCAAGGAGGGCATTAATCAGAGAGGCAACAAAGAGACCAAAGATAACCCTGAAGGAGCTGCAAAGCTCCAAAGCGGAGATTGGAGTATCTGTCCATAGGACCACTTTAAGCCGTACACTCCACAGTGCTGGACTTTATGGAAGAGTGGCCAGAAAAAAAGCCATTGCTTAAACAAAAAATAAGCAAACATGTTTGGTGTTCGCCAAAAGGCATCTGGGAGACTCCCCAAACATATGGAAGAAGGTACTCTGGTCAGGTGAGACTAAAATGTAGCTTTTTGGCCATCAAGGAAAACACTATGTCTGGCACAAACCCCAACACCTTTCATCACCCGAGAACACCATCCCCACAGTGAAGCATGGTGGTGGTAGCATCATGCTGTGAGGATGTTTTTCATCAGCAGGGACTGGGAAACTGGTCAGAATTGAAGGAATGATGGATAGTGCTAAATACAGGGAAATGTTTGAGAGAAACCTGTTTCAGTCTTCCAAAGATTTGAGACTGGGACAGAGGTTCACCTTCCAGCAGGACAATGACCCGAAGAATACTTCTAAAGTAACACTTGAGTGGTTTAAGAGGAAACATTTAAATGTCTTGGAATGGGCTAGTCAAAGCCCAGACCTCAATACAATTGAGAATCTGTGGTATGACTTAAAGTTTGCTGTGTACCAGCGGAACCCATCCAACTTGAAGGAGCTGGAGCAGTTTTTGATTGAAGAGTGGGCAAAAATCCCAGTAGCTAGATGTGCCAAGCTTATAGAGACATATCCCAAGAGACTTGAAGCTGTAATTGCTGCAAAAGGTGGCTCTACAAAGTAATATGTTGCATCTTCAAAGTGGTAGGCATGTTGTGTAAATCAAATGACACAACCCCTCAAAAAAAACATTATTTTAATTCCAGGTTGTAAGGCAACAAAATAGGAAAATGCAGAGGGGGTGAATACTTTCGCAAGGCACTGTAAGTAACAGAGAGTAGCAGTAGTGTAAAAAAAGGGGGGTTCAATTAAAATAGACCAGGTAGCCATCAGATCACGCTTCACCATTTGGGGGTCCGAAGGATGCATCTGGGTTTGGCGGATGCCAGGAGAACGCTACCTGCCCCAATGCATAGTGCCAACTTTACAGTTTGGTGAAGGAGGAATAATGGTCTGGGGCTGTTTTTCATGGTTCAGGCTAGGTCCCTTAGTTCCAGTGAAGGGAACTCTTAACTCTTCAGCATACAATGACATTATACACAATTCTGTGCTTCCAACTCTGTGGCAACAGTTTGGGGAAGGCCCTTACCTGTTTCAGCATGACAATGCCCCCGTGCACAAAGCGAGGTCCGTACAGAAATGGTTTGTGGAGATCAGTGTGGAAGAACTTGACTGGCCTGCACAGAGCCCTGACCTCAACCCCTTCAAAAACCTTTGGAATGAATTGGAACGCCGACTGCGAGTCAGGCCTAATCGCCAAACATCAGTGCCCGACCTCAATAATACTCGTGGCTGAATGAAAGCAAGTCCCCGCATCAACGTTCCAACATCTAGTGGAAAACTTTCCCAGAAGAGTGGAGGCTGTTATAGCAGCAAAGTGGGGACCAACTCCATATTAATGCCCATGATTTTAGAATTCGATTTTCAATGAGCATGTGTCTACATACTTTTGGTCATGTAGTGTATTTCTGTGCACATCCAACACACTGAAAAGGATGCAGATGTAGACATTTGATTATACGATTACAACCCAGTCCATTGGAACAATTGCCATTACATAATAGCTGGTCCATATCTTCTATGCCAAATGGCCCCTTTTGAAGTCCTAGACTTCCCCTGTGATTACATTTAGTTCCTGGTTCTTTCATTTGACCAGAAAATAATTCCCCCCCAAGCAACATCAAAGTATGGATACTTCAAAGTAGAATAAGGGACTGCCACTTTGACTCCTCAGATGGGTCTTTTGATCAGCTTCTGAAAACCCCAATACAATAAGAGAAAATGCACCAGATAAGAGGATTTGACTGCCATATGATTAATGTAGTCATCCTTACAGTTATCAGATAAGCACAGCATGGACTAATCCATTAATATGAAAATGAGGAGGGATTCAAAGTCAGTGTAATGGCAGGGGAACTGTTGCAGCACCACAGCTCTGTCAATTCATTTTTGAATGGGGCCTAAAAGTTTCAGAAGCTTAATGGTGTATGAAGGCATACACATACAAGCCAGGGGATCAGCAGTAGTCCAAGTGATTACTTTTGGAGCTCTTGTAATCAACATCCAAGACAACAAATTGCATTAATGTGCTGAGACTGAATATTCATGCAGTGGTTATTAACCATTCTTCATCAAAACCAACCCTGTTTTTTATTATCCAAGCAATATTTGTGACATCATAAAAAGAAGAATACAACCATAAAGAGTGATCATACTTACTGTCAAATAAGGAAAATCAATCCAACCCAAATCATGTTCTTGTTTAGGTATTACCATTAAATTAAAGGTGAGGCACCACAGGCTAAAATGACAGTTTTGAAATTCAGGAGTATTTTGGTCATTTTAATATTAGTACTTCCAAAGGGTACAATAAAAAATGTCAGCTTGATGTATCTAGCACCAGTCAAAAGTTTGGACACACCAACTCATTCCAGGATTTTTCTTTATTTTTACTATTTTATACATTGTAGAATATTAGTGAAGACATAAACTATGAAAACAAAATATATGGAATCATGTCGTAAGCAAAAAAGTGTTAAACAAATCAAAATATATTTTATAATTTGAGATTCTTCAAAGTAGCCACCCTTTGCCTTGATGACAGCTTTGCACACTCTTAGTATTCTCTCAACCAGTGTCATGAGGTAGTCAACTGGAATGCATTTCAATTAACAAGTGTGCTTTGTTAAAAAAAAAATTGTGTAATTTCTTTCCTTAATGCGTTTGAGCCAATCAGTTGTGTTGTGACAAGGTAGGAGATTATACAGAAGATAGCCCTATTTGGCAAGAACAGCTCAATGAGAAACGACGGTCCATCATTACTTTAAGATGTGAAAAAAGGTCAGTCAACACGGACAATTTCAAGAACTTTGAAAGTTTCAAGTGCAGTCGCGAAAACCAACCAAGCGCTATGATGAAACTGCCGCTCATGAGGATCGCCACAGGGAAGGAAGACCCAGAGTTACCTCTGCTGCAGAGGATACATTCATTACACCATCCCATCTGGTTTTGCGCTTAGTGGTACTTTAATTTGTATTCAACAGGACAATGACCCAACACACCTACAGGCTGTGGAAGGGCTATTTGACCAAGAAGGAGAGTGATGTAGTGCTGCATCAGAAGACCTGGCCTCCACAATCATCCTGACCTCAACCCAATTGAGATGGTTTGGGATAAGTTGGACCGCAGAGTGAAAGACTAGCAACCAACAAGTGCTCAGCATATGTGGGAACTCCTTCAACACTGTTGGAAAATCATTCCAGGTGAAGCTGGTTGAGCGAACGCCTTGATGACAGCTTTGCACACTCTTGGCAAAGGGGGCTGCTTTTGAAGAATCTAAAATCTAAAATATATTTAGATTTGTTTAACACTTTTTGTTATTTCATAGTGTTGATGTCTTCACGATTATTCTACAATGTAGACATTAGTAAAAATAAATAAAAAACATTAAATGAGCAGGTCTGTCCAAACTTGTGACTGGTACTGTATATTATTTGTATTTATTTCAACTTTATTTTGACAGGGAAGTCATCATAGGGACTAGAGTCTCTTCTACAGATGAGCTCTGCATACAGTGGGGCAAAAAGTATTTAGTCAGCCACCAATTGTGCAAGTTCTCCCACTTAAAATGATGAGAGAGGCCTGTAATTTTCATCATAGGTACACTTCAACTATGACAGACAAAATGAGAAAAAAAATCCAGAAAATCACATTGTAAGATTTTTAATGACTTGATTTGCAAATTATGGTGGAAAATAAGTATTTGGTCAATAACAAAAGTTTCTCAATACTTTGTTATATACCCTTTGTTGGCAATGACAGAGGTCAAACGTTTTCTGTAAGTCTTCACAAGGTTTTCACACACTGTTGCTGGTATTTTGGCCCATTCCTCCATGCAGATCTCCTCTAGAGCAGTGATGTTTTGGGGCTGTTGCTGGGCAACACGGACTTTCAACTCCCTCCAAAGATTTTCTATGGGGTTGAGATCTGGAGACTGGCTAGGCCACTCCAGGACCTTGAAATGCTTCTTACGAAGCCACTCCTTCGTTGCCCGGGCGGTGTGTTTGGGATCATTGTCATGCTGAAAGACCCAGCCACGTTTCATCTTCAATGCCCTTGCTGATGGAAGGAGGTTTTCACTCAAAATCTCACGATACATGGCCCCATTAATTCTTTCCTTTACACGGATCAGTCGTCCTGGTCCCTTTGCAGAAACACAGCCCCAAAGCATGATGTTTCCACCCCCATGCTTCACAGTAGGTATAGTGTTCTTTGGATGCAACTCAGCATTCTTTGTCCTCCAAACACGACGAGTTCTATTTTGGTATCATCTGACATTCTCCCAATCTTCTTCTGGATCATCCAAATGCTTAAACTGGCTTAAGCAGGGGGACACTTCTGGCACTGCAGGATTTGAGTCCCTGGTGGCATAGTGTGTTACTGATGGTAGGCTTTGTTACTTTGGTCCCAGCTCTCTGCAGGTCATTCACTAGGTCCCCCCTAGGATCTGGGATTTTTGCTCACCGTTCTTGTGATCATTTTGACCCCACGGGGTGAGATCTTGCGTGGAGCCCCAGATCGAGGGAGATTATCAGTGGTCTTGTCTTCCATTTCCTAATAATTGCTCCCACAGTTGATTTCTTCAAACCAAGCTGCTTACCTATTGCAGATTCAGTCTTCCCAGCCTGGTGCAGGTCTACAATGTTGTTTCTGGTGTCCTTTGACAGCTCTTTGGTCTTGGCCATAGTAGAGTTTGGAATGTGACTGTTTGAGGTTGTGGACAGGTGTCTTTTATACTGATAACAAGTTCAAACAGGTGCCATTAATACAGATAACGAGTGGAGGACAGAGGAGCCTCTTAAAGAATAAGTTACAGGTCTGTGAGAGCCAGAAATCTAGCTTGTTTGTAGGTGACCAAATACTTATTTTCCATCATAATTTGCAAATAAATTCATAAAAAATCCTACAATGGAATTTTCTGGATTTTCTTTCTCATTTTGTCTGTCATAGTTGAAGTGTAACTATGATGGGAATTACAGGCCTCTCTCATCTTTTTAAGTGGGAGAACTTGCACAATTGGGGGCTGACTAAATACTTTTTTGCCCCACTGAATATACAATATACACAATTACAAAACATTAAGAAAAAAGACACATTTATCAACAGAGGTCTCTGATCATTACTCTGATCTGACCAGAACATCTACTCTCAGAGAGCTCTGGAAATTGTTCCATATGTACAGGGTGGTCATCAAAACGTCATGAATTGTAACCGTATTCAAATGAACAGGAATCCATCATTTCAAAGCTGACTACATGTAATCATACAGTGCCTTCAGAAAGCATTCACACCCTTTGACTTTGTCCACATTTAGCTGTTACAGCCTGAATTTAATTATACTTTGGATGGTGTATAAATACACAGTCACTGTAAAGATACAGGTGTCGTTCCTAACTCAGTTGATGGAGAGGAAGGAAACTGCTTAGGGAAATTACTATGGGGCCAATTGTGACTTTAAAATATTTCCAGAGTTTAATGGCTATGATAGGAGAAAACTAAGGATGGACCAACAACATTGTAGTTACTCTACAATACTGGCATCAATAAATGACAGAGTGAAAAGGAAGCCTGTACAGAATACAAATATTCCAAAACATGCATCCTGTTTGCAATAAGGCACTAAAGTCAGTGATGTCTATTCATGGAGCCAAGGGAAATTATTTGTATTTTGTCTCTGTGTTTTCATAATTTTCTGTCAATTGGAATGTCTGAATCTCACTGGAGAAATCATCACAGCGAGGGAAACAGCGCCCCTCTGTCTCAGTATGTGTAGCCCATGTATATGATGGTATCTGGAACAAAATACTATGACATGTTGCTGCTGTAGAAATTGATTGATTGACTCCAGGAAGCACTTGGCCTCCCTTGATAAAAAAATGAATAGAAAATAATTAGATGTTAGATGTTTCTCTTAGGTTTTTTGAAGAAACAAATGTACGTGTAGTTGAATTTATTCCTCCACTGTGTGACTGTTGTCTTTTTGTTATCACGGCCTTATTGTATATCACAGCAAGCCGGTTCCTTTTGGACAAAAATGATAAGAATATGGAGAGTTATGAAGTTATGAAAAATGGGAGATTTCAAATATTGAACTTATAATATGGTTACTAATACTGGAAAAGCTAAATCAAACTCCAAGTGTACAGATTTAACAATATTCTTGCAGAAAAAAGTAATGTGAATGTAAATTCACATGAATGTAAAGGGACTGCGGTTGAAAATTAGCCGGCTGGCTAAAACCGGCACTTTTACTGAAACGTTGATTAATGTGCACTGTCCCTGTAAAAATAAAAAATAATCTCAAACTCAAACTCAAATGTCTCCTTCACTATTTGTCCAAATGTACCTGGGTAACTTCACACTAAATGTCATGTAGTTTGCTCATACTTCAAGTTATTTGTCTGAAACATACACTGTTTGCACATACACCATTTGCACATACACTGCTGCCATCTTGTGAACACCATCGGATTACCAACGAGAGTGATGGCTAGATGTGGGACCTTTCTGTTGCATT
The DNA here is from genome assembly GCF_034236695.1 of Oncorhynchus nerka. Classification (NCBI taxonomy): domain Eukaryota; kingdom Metazoa; phylum Chordata; class Actinopteri; order Salmoniformes; family Salmonidae; genus Oncorhynchus; species Oncorhynchus nerka. Next base: position 40,688,856 of record NC_088408.1, read on the forward strand.
TCAAAGATGGTGGTAGAAAAAAATAAAAATTGATGTTTATTTCTTTGTATTTTCATCTACCATCTATTGTGTTATATTCTCCTACATTCAATTCACATTTCCACAAACTTCAATGTGTTTCCTTTCAAGTGGTACCAAGAATATGCCTATCCTATGCTACTAGCAGTAGCTCAGGCCCTGAGTCATTTTAGGTGAAAATGTAAAAAAGGGGGGCTATCCCTAAGAAGTGGGTTATAGAGCAAACAACGCATATATCACAACATAGGTAGTAATATGGCTTTTTTATTGGCTTGGCTTACCCAGTGATTTTACCCAAGCACCGCTACTGACTAAAATAAAACTGCAATAAATGTGGCAAAGAAATGTACTTTATGTCCTGAATACAAAGTGTTATGTTTGGGGCAAATCCAACACATCACTGAGTACCATTCTACATATTGTCACGTTCTGACCATTATTTCCTTTGTTTTGCTATTATTTAGTATGGTCAGGGCGTGAATTGGGTGGGCAGTCTATGTTTGTTTTTCTATGTTTTGGGGTATTTCTATGTTTCGGCCTAGTATGGTTCTCAATCAGAGGCAGGTGTCATTAGTTGTCTCTGATTGAGAATCATACTTAGGTAGCCTGGGTTTCACTGTGTGTTTGTGGGTGATTGTTCCTGTCTCTGTCTTTGCACCAGAAAGGACTGTGTGGCGAAATCTGCACGGAGCCTTCACAGTGCGCTGCCACTTTAAGAGTGCATGAGCAGTAAGGAAGGAGGAAATAAAGAGAGCTCGTTCAGCTCTTTGGGGAGGAGCTCTTGGGTGGCGCGACAGTTTGATTGTGTGTACTGTGCTGCAGAAGTTTTGTTTGATTTCAGCGTTTGTAGTTTATAAAGTATTTAACTCAATCATCGGTGTGATTGCTTTAGATCGTGGTTGTTTTTGTTTGGGACCGCGCCCGTTATGGATCGCATGGATTAGTAGCAACATTGTTGCGAAGCTTTAACATACAAACCATCGGACAGTCAGACAGTACATCTGCACGCCTGAAGACCACAGCTAAGATCTCTCTTATCTTTTTTTCTCTCTTTCTCTTCCCTCTCATTCCAGTGCTTTACCCTGCAACAGACTCTCTATTTTTCAAATGCACTTCCCCTTGAAGTTCATTAGAGCTGGACTATTATTGCCCTGCCAGAAGTATTTTGATGGACATTTTAGTTAAAAGGGAGGTTGCTTGCAAGTTGTGTATTGTTATGTGAACTGTATTGAGGTGAGGTGTACTAATGACATGTGGCTGAGAAGACTGTGGACATTTTTAAGGCTTTTGTTGTGTCGATGAACACCCCCCACATTCATACCTGCACTCATCCACTAGAAAATAATACAGATTATTGCAAATCCTATGTTGATGACTGGGGTCGTTCTTGTATGAAGTTGCTGTTGAATTGCTCTGCCATTATTAGTATTAGTATTATTGTATGAGGTATTCTTGTTTGGGTTACCCCTGTGCTGTGATGTGGGTTTTATATGGTGTGTATTCTCTTTTCTCTCCACTGGCTATCTGGTAAACAGGCTACACTCTAGGCAGTCTCTTCTGCTGATGTGTGTGGGTCTGGTAGTGGTACTCTCTCTTGTACTCTTTTCCTTTCGGCATGGTTAATACCTGCCTGGCGCCCGAACAAAATCTTTCTTTACCCCTCTCTAATAAAAACCGCTACAACTGTTTAGGTTTTCCATGTTTATTGTTTTGTAGTGTACATTTACGTATTAAAAGAACCATGGACACTTACTGATCCTTTTCCTCTTCGGAAGAAGTCTCCAACATGTTATGGATATGCTTGTAATTGTTAAGGACTGGGAAGTTTTTTAGGATAAAAAAGAAACGGAATGGCAAAATCCTAGTGGAAAACCTGGTTCAGTCTGCTTTCCACCAGACACTGGAAGATGAATTCACCTTTCATCAGGACAACAACCTAAAAAAGGCCAAATCTACACTGCAGTTGCTTAACAAGATGACAATGAATGTTCTTGACTTAATTCTACTTGAAATTGATGGAAAGACTGTCAAATTGGTTGTTGATCATTGCTAGACAACCATTTTCATGAGATTGAAGAATTTAAAAAATAATACATGGGCAAATATTGTACAATCCAGGTGTGAAAAGCTCTTAGAAACTTACTCAAAGTGCTTCTAACATGTATTGATTCAGGAGTGTGAATTATTATGTAAATGAGACATTTCTATATATTTGCAAAATGTCAAAACACATTTTTTCACTTTGTCATGATGGGGTATTGTGTGTAAAATGTAATACATTTTTAATTCAGGCTTTAACACAACACAATTTCAGAGATATACTCAGAGATATAGATATAGTCAGAGATATACTTAAACTAAATCTTTATTTACTTATCAATAAAGAAAGCATGTCACACCACACACAAGTGAATGATGTGAGTGCTTTACAATATAACCACTCTTAGATGATTTGTTGAGGCCCCGACACAAAGAATACAAAGATATTTGATAGCAAAGATACATCTCCTTAGTCTACATGACAAACAATAGATGTGTGGAATGGGTCACAAGGTTAGGATTTGTATGAAATAGATGAATAATTCACAGCAGACAGTATCTGCTCTAAAGACTGTTGTCTTTGTGTGGAAACCAGGGTCTGGCCCCCAAAACAAGTTTCCTCTCATAATTATACATACCCGAGCCATCTCCACCCTATCTCCTGGCACACAAACACCAACTCATGCTATGGAATGCAGTCTTTTAGGTTGTATCACCAAAGGCATCGCAAATCCACTGTCAGCATTAAGCCCCAGAGGCCCAACTCAGAAGACCCCGCACAGATGAGTGTTCTAAGAACCATATTCTATTCCACAAAACAACCATTTGATGCAATAACAGTATTATAACATAATCTTGTAATTTTGCTCTCACTTACGTCAAGGGGTATGAATACTTTTTCAAGGCACTGTATATAATTTAAAAGCCCATTTCATAGAGAAATTTACAAACTGGACTCTATGTAGTAACTTACTTTAAAGAGGTTGTGATTGAGTTTAAATAGGTGTTTGGTGATTGGTAGGCTAAATTAATTGTACCTTTCCTTAACTGCTATTTCCTGAAAGTAAGACTCTTCCCACATGCTAACACATTTTTATCAGCTTCAGAAGCATCTGTATTCACCACATTGTGTGTGGTTATCCTTACATATATGCTCCATACTTGTATAGAGGGAATTGTTGATATGTTGTCAAATTTTCATTCCACATAACATTTTCTTTGGAAATATGTGCCAAAAATGCAGTTTACGTACATGTCTTAAGTATTTTACAGATTGAAATATGAAAGAAGTATATATCCACAATCTAGTCAATGCAAGTCCGGTCCTGGAGTGTCTCAACAGAGTGAAACCAAAATAGTTAGGCTGACATCATCCAGTTTCCAGAAAATTAGATTTGGGGTGTATGCAAATATGTGCATATTTAATGAGTGTTGCCTCATTTGCATATTTTAACACAATATTTCAGAGAAGTTGTAGCTAATACAAAAACGTATTATATTGCTGTCTATATTCAACTATTAAAGTTAATTGTGATATGATTAAGGGGGGGAAATGTGTCTTAGTGTCACGCCCTGACCTGAGTATTCTTTGTTTTCTTTATATATTTTGGTTAGGTCAGGGTGTGACGAGGGTGGTATGTGTGCTTTTTTCTCATCTAGGGTGTTTGTACTGTCTAGGGGTTTTGTAGATTTATGGGGTTGTTTCCATCTAGGTGTTTATGCAGGTCTATGGTTGCCTAGATTGGTTCTCAATTAGAGGCAGGTGTTTATCATTGTCTCTGATTGGGAACCATATTTAGGCAGCCATCTTCTTTGGGTATTTCGTGGGTTATTGTCTTATCTTATGTTGCATGTTAGCAAATTGTTTATATAGCGGTCACGGTCGTCTTAATCGTTTTGTTGTTTTAAGTGTTCTTCATTCAATAAAGAAGAATGGATTCACACCACGCTGCGCTTTGGTCCCCTCCATACGACGATCGTGACAATTAGGGTGTGGTGCCTCGCCTTAAATTACTTTCAACAAACCATAAACAACAGTGCACAAAGCCATTCCTGTCCATTAGTGTCAGGTATGTGAGAGTGTTTCCTGTAAAGTGAACTCACCTAATGGGGTTATGTGTCTCCAGGAGATGGTGGGATCTGGTTTCCCACTGGCTGTGCAGATGAGTGACACGTTGCTGCCCTCGTTTACCGTGATGTCAGAGGAAATGTCATAGATCTTGGGGGGAACTGCAAAGAAAAAGAAACATAAAAGAAATGAGATTACCATTTTGAATCTTTGACCCACAGTGCACCCATCCACTCACTTCTTTGTGATGGAACAGTCATCAAAAAAGTGTAAAAAATAACATTGAAACTGATATACACAGGGTTGGGGGAGTAACGGATTACGTGGAATCCATTACGTTGCCAGCAAAAAGATTGTAATCAGATTCCAGATACTTTTGAAAAACTAGATGACAATTTAGAGGATTACTTTTAAAATCAGAAAAGATGCTTGCGAAAAAAATCGCTGACACTTCTCTGTTTTCTCAATGACATTCAAATCAGCATTGAAAAAAGGTGCAAGGTTAAGTTGTGTTTGAAGGATCGCGGGAAAGAGCAGGAATATGCTTTCGTAGGCTACAGTCCAAGCTATGTCTTCTAATGGTGTGACTGCTGTCAGCATCCAAACATTATCCAATTTGAATAAACGCTTGGAGGTAAGGATGACTGCAGTGGTTTGGTCTCTGGCGATACGGATATCACATATTATTGATATCTACATAGCACATTGATTTGAATCACATTGCTGCTCTCTCATTTAGCTATTTGCGCCTCATGGATTGTGGTTGTTGTGTATGGCTGTTCACAAATCTAAATGTGTATTTGAACCCAATAATAGTTCAATTTAAGAAGTTTAAGCTGTGTATCAATCATGGACACCAACTCATTCCAGGGTTTGAAATAACACTGTATAGCCTCAACATGGTTAAAACAATATGTTGATATCATGGATGGTCAGTCCTTGCATCCATAGCTCTGTCTATTCATCTGAGAGTGGTTACATTTCTCCAGGCCCATCCCTCAGCTTTTTACCAAACCAGAGGCGGGGCACCATTTTTGTTATTGTTTCATCTGTGAATTTGCCCATTAAACAGCTGCATATTACCAAGATCACCAACAAAAAGGTAAACAATAGGCCTATAGCAAATGCAACACATGGCATTTATTTTTCACATGTATATAGTATTTTTCAGTAGTGCTCAAAGCATGCCATTCCTTGAGCGCAGCATTTATTTTTAAATTTGAATCAATGATCCTAATTAGTCCTCCATGACAACAAAATCATTATCAACATAGTAGGGCTGGCTAATAAGTCCTTAGTTTTGGGGTTATGCTCAGGTGAAATAATTTGGCTCATCTATACTTCCATATTTACTCTAGAAGATCAATGGGTATAACATTTACTGGAATGACTGGAATTCTGATTGACATTGTGTAATGTAAAGATATAATTTAATCGTATTATTATATGTAGTAGAAAGCGATGGGTTAGAAGAAGCCATAACCAACCCATAAAGTAAAATGTAACATCCATATATGGCCAGCTATATAAACTTCAACATTGATTTATCCTGCAATAGATGTCAAATCAATTGGTAACATACATTTGTCTTCTTCTAATGACTCTTAAGGAGAAAGTAATCTAAAAGAAACTGAAGGTAATCAGATGACATTACTGATTTTGGGTAATCCAAAAAGGTACATTACTGATTACAATTTTGGACAGATAACTATTAACTGTAACAGATTACATTCAGAAAGTAACCTACCCAACCCTGGATATACAGTAATACTTTGATGAACTGTATTCAGGTGTCTATTGCACTATACTGTAATGTATGTGGCAATGTGATATAATTGTAGACGAATCACAGTTATTGAGTTCACTTTGCTCACATTCATATAATCAATTTGAAAAAGTTACTGGGAAAAGTGTGAAGTTGTCCTCTGGTGATAATCGGTCATCAACAGAAGTGACATCACCTCCCATCATTATGGCTAAGTTTATGGGCATTGGAATTCTTTGAGAGCTTTTTCAAATACACTTTAATATTTCATTTAACCTGTGATATATGTATCGCTTAGAAAGCTTTTCCACACTCCCAGTGTTTGATGTCAGTCATCTAATGTTTCCCAAAATTGTTCTAACCCATGATCTGTCTATTCTACTTAATGTTGGTTTGAAAAAAAAATCCCCTTCCTCGTAAGACCCAACTCCAACCCTGAGTCAAATCAGCAGTGCCAGCTGGACATCACTAGTGACAGAACACAGGCCATCGTGATAGATGGGGTTCAGTCTGAATTTCTTAAAGGTGTACCACATGGGTCAATATTGGGACCTGTTCTCTACACTATTTTTATAAACATTGGTCAATCTGTTAAAAACTATAAACTTAATCTACACTAAATTACCCAAAAAATTTGGACACCTGCTTGTCGAACATCTCATTCCAAAATCATGGGCATTAATATGGAGTTGGTCCACCTTTGCTGCTATAACAGCCTCTACTCTTCTGGGAAGGCTTTCCACTAGATGTTGGAACATTTCTGCGGGGACTTGCTTCTTTTCAGACATGAGCATTAGAGAGGTCGGCACTGATGTTGGGCGGTTAGGCTTGACTCGCAGTTGGCATTCCATTTCATCCCAAAGTTGTTTGATGGGACTAAGGTGAGGGCTCTGTGCAGGCCAGTGAAATTCTTCCACACCGATCTCGACAAACCATTTATGTGTGGACCTCACTTTGTGCACGGGGGCATTGTCATGCTGAAACAGGAAAGGGCCTTCCACAAAGTCGGAAGCACAGAATCGTCTAGAATGTCATTGTATGCTGTAGTTTTAAGATTTCCCTTCAATGGAACTAAGCGGCCTAGCCCGAACCATAACTTCACAGTTGGCACTATGCATTCGGGCAGGAACTTCCTCCTGGCATCCGCCAAACCCAGATTAGTCTGTCGGACGGTGAAGCATGGTGATCTTAGGCTTGTGTGTAGTTGCTCGGCCATGAAAATCCATTTCATGAAGTTTCTGACTAACAGTTCTTGTGCTGACGTTACTTCCGGTGGCAGTTTGGACAGATTATTTTTTACACACTATGCGCTGCAGGGCTCGACAGTCCCGTTCTGTGATCTTGTGTGGCCGTAGTTGCTCCTAGACCATTCTACTTCACAAAAACAACCCTTACAGTTTCCCAGGGAAGTTCTAGCAGAGCGAACTGACTTGTTGGAAAGATGGCATCCTATGACGGTGCCACTATCAAAGTCACTGAGCTCTTCAGCAAGGCCATTCTACTGCCAATGTTTGTCTATGAATATTGAATGGCTGTGTCCACGATGTTATACACCTGTCAGCAAAGTGTGTGGCTGAAATAGCCGAATCCACTAATTTGAAGGGGTGTCCACATACTTTTGTATATATAGTGTATATGGGGATGATACCATTACGTATGCCCTAACTGTTGATCTGGCTGTGTCAAAACTACAGTCAGATTTTATAGCTATTTAGCAGTCTTATGGCATGGGGGTAGGTGTCTCAGAGCCTGTTGGTCCAAGAGCTGATGCTCCGGTATCATTTGCCTTGGTCTTACTGATGTTGAGGGAGAGGTTGTTGTCCTGGCACCATACTGCTAAGTCTCTGACCTCCTCCCTGTAGGCCGACTCGTCGACTACGACCATTGTGTCGTCAGCAAACTTGATGATGTTGGAGTCGTGCTCAGAGTACAGGAGGGAACAAGGAGTACAGGAGGGAACTAAGCACACACCCCTTTAAACAAGGTCGCAGGGCCAGATTACAAGGACACATACTCAGAGCACGCGCTGCCCAGCTGGCAAGTGTCTTCACTGACATTTTCAACCTCTCCCTGACCCCGTCTGCAATACCTACATGTTTAAAACAGACCACCATAGTCCCTACGCTCAAGAACGCCAAAGTAACATGTATAAATGATCACTCCGATCTGTAACCATGAAATGCTTTGGCTCACATCATCCCATACACTCTGGATCCACCATAATTTGCTTACTGCCCCAACAGGTCCACAGATAACGCATCTCTATTGCATTCCACACTGCCCTTTCCCACTTGGACAAAAGCAACACCTACACTACGTAAGAATGATGTTCATTGACTACAGCTCAGCCTTCGACACCATAATCACGAAAGTCAGGACCCTGGGAGTGAGCACCTCACTCGTTTCAGTCTGCTGAGTGGGAAAATGTGTTGTTGTGCCCTCTTCACAACTTTCTTGGTGTGTTTGGAACATAATAGTTTCTTGGTGATGTGGACACCAATGAACTTGAAACTCTCTACCAGCTGCACGTCAGTCTCGTCAATGTTAATGGAGGCCTGTTCGGCCTTCCTTTTCCTACAGTCCATGATCAGCTCCTTTGTCTTGCTCACATTGAGAGAGAGAGGTTGTTTTCCTGGCACCACACTCCCAGGTCTCTGACCTCCTCCCTATAGGCTGTCTCATCGTTGTCGGTGATCAGGCCTACCACTGTTGTGTTGTCAGCAAACGTAATGATAGTATTGGAGTCGTGCTTAGCCTCACAGTTGTGGATGATCAAGGAGTAAATGAGAGGACTAAGCACGCACCCGAGTGTCCCCAGTGTTGAGGATCAGCATGGAAGATGTGTTGTTGCCTACCCTTACCACCTGGGGGCGGCCCGTCAGGAAGTCCAGGATCAAGTTGGAGAGGGACGTGTTTAGTCCCAGGGTCCTTAGCTTAGTGATGAGCTTGGAGGGCACTATGGTGTTGAAAGCTGAGCTGTGGTCAATTAACAGCATTCTCACATAGGTGTTCCTTTTGTCCAGGTGGGAAAGGGCAGTGTGGAGTGCGATTGAGATTGTGGCATCTGTGGATCTGTTGGGGCGGTATGTGAATTGGAGTGGGTTTAGTGTTTCTGGCATGATGGTGTTGATGTGAGCCATGGCCAGCCTTTCAACGCACTTCATGGCTACCGACATGAGTGCTACGGTAATGATTTAGGCAGGTTACCTTCTCTATCTTCGGCACAAAGACTATGGTAGTATGTTTGAAATATGTAGGCATTATAGACTTGGCCAGGGAGAGGTAGAACATGTCAGTGAAGACACTTGCCAGTTGGTTCGCACATGCTTTGAGTACACATTCTGGTAATCCGTCAGGCCCTTTGGCTTTGTTGAATTTTGACCTGTTTGAAGGTCTTGCTCACACTGGCTACGGAGAGCGTGATTACACAGTCCTCTGGAAAGGCTGTTGCTCTCATGCATGCTTCAGTTTTTCTTGCCTCAAAGTGAGTATTAGAGTCATTTAGCTTGTCTGGTAGGCTCACGTCACTGGCCAGCTCGCTGCCGGGATTCCCTTTGTAGTCCATAATAGTTTTCAAGCCCTGCCACATTCAAAGGGTGTCAAACCCGGCATAGTAGGATTCAATCTTAGTCCTGTATGGCCATAATGACCATCGTTATGTTTGGAGGAAAAAGGGGAAGGATTGCAAGCCAAAGAACACCATACTAACAGTGAAGCACGGGGGGTGACCGCATCATGTTGTGGGGGTGCTTTGCAGGAGGGACTGGTGCACTTCACAAAATAGATGGCATTATGAGGAAGGAAAAGCAACATTTCAAGATATCACTCAGGAAGTTAAAGCTTGGTCGCAAATGGGCCTTCCAAATAGACAATGACCCTAAGCATACTTCCAAAGTTGTGGCAAAATGGCTTAAGGACTACAAAGTCAAGCTATTGGAGTGGCCATCACAAAGCCCTGACCTCCATGCAATAAAACATTTGTGGGCAGAACTGAAAAAGCCTGGTTCAGTTACACCAGCTCTGTCAGGAGGAATGGGCCAAAATTCACCCAACTTAATGTGGGAAGCTTGTGGAAGGCTACCCTAAACATTTGACACAAGTTAAACAATTTCATGACAATGCTACCAAATACAAATTGAGCATATGTACATTTCTGACCCACTGGGAATGTGATGAAAGAAATAAAAACTGAAATAAGTCATTGTCTCTATTATTATTCTGACATTTCACATTCTTGAAATAAAGTGGTGATCCTAACTGACCTAAGGCGGTTTTTCTCGTAAAAATTCCCTGAGTTTAAATGTACCCCTGTGTTTAAATCCCCTGTGATGCTACAAAAAAATGGCACATCTAGAGTAAAAATACAATTCAGGTTACTGTTGGAATCAGCTAAACGTTGATCATTGAGGTAGTAAATTAATGATAGGAAATGAAAGAGATTGGGTGTTTTGTTAGAAGTGAATGGTTCTCTGAAGAAGACAGAATGCTTTGGAATGTGTTTGATGGAGGAGAGAAGAGTGATGTGTTGATATAGGGAAGACAGATGGACATCTGTGGATTAGGTGAGGGGTGAGGTCAGTTCCCCTTAAGGGAGTAATCAGGGTTGGTATCTGGTTACCTTCTTTCCTGTGGAGCCATAAACTGTAAGGAGGAGTGTCTTAAGAAGGATACATATAAATTGTGATGTCTGAAATGTTTAGCGGTCTGATTTCAGCTGTACAGAACCTTTGGGAAAGATTAAACTTGGTTAAAGCTTCTCTAGTGTCCATGAGTTATTTACTCTGAGAAATAAGAACCTAACAATACTGATTAAGTGCCACCTTCAAAAACAATTACTAATATCATATATAGCTCTGCTAAGTTTTTTTTTAACCTTTATTAAAAAAATGTGTCATTCGAGCCCTGAATGCTGATTGTCTGAAAGTATATCAGGGTACCACGGGTATGACACTTTTTACTGTTCCAATTACATTGGTAACCAGGTTATAATAAAAATAAATCACCTTGGGGTCTGTGGTATAGGGCAAGTATATCACAGCAAAGGGCTGTATCCAGCCACTCCGTGTTGCGTCGTTGGAACTCTAAAAAACTTTCTTTCCTTCCTCACATCCTTGGAATAATCACTGATCTGGCATTACTGTATTGACAAAAACGGTGTACTGAAACCTATACCAACCGTGTTAGATCAGTGACTACTACAAGGAATGGAGGAAGGCGGTTTACATGCCACTCCGTGTGTTGTTCAGTGGAATTCGTGTTTTGGAAATGGCTTTCTGATCAACAGATTTGGATCCAAATGGGAATAAAGTAGCACACCTTTTGTTTTACGACAGTCTTTCTGAGGCTCTGCTGAATCAATTATTGCTTGTCTGACTCATGTTTACTTGATGTGGCTCCCACTGTTGACACATCTCCTTAACGTCGGATAGCACAAATGGAAAATGTTGAGTTTGTCTGCTGATCCTATCTTGGCAGGAACCAAGACCCTCTCGCAGACGTGGCAAAGGGGTCCCAACTGTTTCAAAAGAGATGTCGGGAGACAGTGTGTTGTGGAATCAACGTCACAGGTGTGACTATTTTGCATGTTTAACAATAAAACATTCCTATTGAATGATTAACGTAACTTGCGATTTTCAAATTGTGTATTTACACCCCCTTGTATTTGTGTCCCACGCGGCCGACCACAGGAAGTGATACAGTCCAGAGGTATGGTGGATCATTGTTGCAACAGAGCTTATGTCTAAAATGTTCGACGAGAGCACATGGCAAATGGATTTTGTGATGTAAGTCTGAGGAAAGATGGACAACTGCCTACTGGCCTGCATCGCTGTGCCCCATTGTTTTTTGGTCTGGTTTATATGATTGTCAGATTTTTAATTAGCATTGTCTTTAAGTTAAAAGTAAAGAGAAAATGGAATACAGAAATGAAGCATTCTAACTGAATTGTGAAAACAAATTGAGAATGCGTTGAAACTTGATTACTGAAACGGTGACGATTGAAAACAATGCCTTATGAAAAATGTATGTTGAAAACTGTCCGTATTGTTGTCAGCCTCTGCTTCACTCCGCCTGCTCAACCCAGACCTAACCTGTCACTTTTCCACCTTGTGACACCAATCAAAACAATGACATCGCAGACATGATTTGATCTGAACCTTGGATGGTGACCAAATTGATCATGTCCCTACTTACAAATATCTGGGCATTTGGATAGATGAAAAGCTGTATTTCAAAAAACATATGAGTTAATCAAAAAGCTGAGGATAAAAATAGCCTTCTATAAAAAAATAGGTCGTGCCTCTAACTAAATAGTAGAAAGCAGATCATTCAGTCGACATTCCTTCCAGTCTTGGACGATGTCGACATAATCTACATGATGATGCCACTTCATTAAAGACATGCTCCGGTACTTTGGTGACTAAGAGAGTATTTTTTAAACTTCTCACTTTGGCCTGGATGTGTCAATGTGCAGAATTAGTCTAACCTCAATTAGCCTCGAAATCCCTAGTCTGAAAGCGTCTGTTTTCTTGAAGCTGTGCTGCGCCATTTTCCTTACATGGGCCAGCCCCCTAGAAATTAGCGTTCAGCCCTCTGCATTTGAGTGACAGCTAGCAAGACGCCTGCCCAGCATTCTCCAATGAAGTTGCAAGGTATGCCCAACGGCTGAGTGAGTGAGTGAGTGAGTGCGAGCGAGAGAGCGTACGTTTGGCTCATGAGTGCTACTTTCAGAACGTGAGTGCTACTTTTAGAACTACTGGCTAAAAAGTATACAAAAGTACCGGAGAATTCAACAAAAGTCGTTAGACGCAGTTTACCATAGTGTGCTCAATTTTTTATCACAGGTGAAAGTTTTTTGCACTCATCACTGCTTTCTCTATTAGAAAGTAGTATGGCCCCTTGCTCCTCTCCTCCCCTACGGGTGCTGGATCGCACCTCTGCTTGCTCAGCATTTTGTGGCCACGGCCTGTCTTTCCTCCCTTCTTCCCGTCCCTCACTTCCTGCTGAATACGGAACGAGGAAGAGCTCAGTTTTGTTTGTTTGGAAAGTTTGTTGTTTGAAAGTTTACTGGAAAGTTCTTGGTAGCTAGCTTCTTAGTTTGGATCTCGCGACACAGTTGGCATCAGTTGCTGGGACTGCTTGTCATTTCCCAGTCATCCTGCCGACCAATGACAGGTCTGAAGAGCTATTTGGTGTCGCAGCTAGCCTAGCTGCATATCAAGCTAGCGGGGTTTTCTTGAACGCAGCCTGCGACATGGTTAGCCATTGTGGCTTGGACTGCAAATTGTCCTGGGTTTGTGGCTGTCTAGATCCCTGCAGTTTATTGTTTTCAATCCTCCCCCTGACCTGCCCTGTCTGGAACTGTGAGGACTAACAGCGTAACCTACGTTGTTAGCTACCATGACAAAGACCAAAGCCGGCAGGAGTACCGTTGAGGACAGTGGTGTCTATCACACACGAAGGATATTTTACAAAAACAAAAAAGAGACCTACAAGCAGCTGTTACAACAACAACAAAATAGTATTTTGTCCAAATACCTGTGGATTCTACTAACAAAAGAATGGACGACCTGACTAGAGAGGTCCAAGACCTGAAGAACAGTTTGCAGTTCTCCCAGGGTCAGCTTGATGAGTTGAAACTGGAGAACGGCAAGATGACAAAAATCTGTAAGTCATTGAGAGAGGACATCAGTTCTGTGTGAATCCATGATAACAATGCCGGATAAATCTCGAGGGACAATGAAGGTGGAACAACGTGGTTGTGGACGGAATTGCAGAATCTCCACACGAGACCTGGACGGAGTCTGAGGACAAAGTGAGGGAAATGATCTCTGAGAAATTGAAGACATACGACAGGAGGATTGGGGTGGAGCGCACCCAAGGGACTGAAAAACCCACCACCGGCCCAGGTGACAGACCCAGGCCAATAGTGGTCAAGATCCTGAGGTTCAAGGACAAAGTAGCTGTTCTGAAAACAGACTTGAACTTTGAGAGGAACTTATATCTTCCTCAACAGGGACTATCCTGAAGCTGTGCACCAGAAGAGGAAAGAACTGATCCCAGCCATGAAAGCTGCCAGAGCGCGTAGGGTCATTGCTTACATCCGCTATGACAGGCTCACTGTCCACACTCCCTCCCAAAAGCCTGGAAGGGATGAGAGAGCCAAGCTTATGGGTTCGTAGCTTCAACCCCATAGCACACAACCACACACACCAACTTATTAATGGACTGCTGAATCTATATATTTTTTCTCTCGCTTTGTTTGTTTTTTTCAGTATTATGTCTATCTCTGATAAGCTACCCAGGAATGGGCTGAAAATAGCCCATATTAATATATGTAGCCTTATTTCTAAGGTTCATGAACTCAATAACAAGCTAACATTAGATAACATTCATATTTTAGCCATTTCTGAGACTTAGATAATTACTTTGATGATACAGCAGTAGCAATACAAGGATATACAACATCTATAGAAGAGACATAAATGCTTATGGGGGAGGTGTTGTTGTATATATTCAGAGCCATATCCCTGTAATTTATTTTATTTATTCGTTTACCAGGTAAGTTGACTGAGAACACATTCTCATTTTCAGCAACGACCAGGGGAATAGTTACAGGGGAGAGGAGGGGGATGAATGAGCCAATTGTAAACTGGGGATTATTAGCTGACCGATGGTTCAAGGGCCAGATTGGGAAATTAGCCAGGACACCAGGGTTAACACCCCTACTCTTACGATAAGTGCCATGGGATCTTTAATGACCTCAGAATCAGGACACCCGTTTAACGTCCCATCCGAAAGATGGCCCCCTACACAGGGCAGGGATAAAAAAAGAAAATTGACCAGAGGAAAGAGTGCCTCCTACTGGCCCTCCAACACCACTTTCAGTAGCATCTGGTCTCCCATCCAGAGACTGACCAGGACCACCCCTGCTTAGCTTCAGAAGCAAACCAGCAGTGGTATGCAGGGTGGTATGCTGCCGGTAATGATTAGAGAAGATCTTATGTCAAGTGTTATTGAAGTGTTGTGGTTGCAGGTTCACTTGACACATCTAAAGACATATGTCGGGGTGCTGCTATAGGCCACCAAGTGCTAACAGTCAGTATCTACATAATATGTGTGGAATGCTTGATAGTGTATGTTATGTAAAAAGAGAGGTCTACTTTCTTGGGGACCTGAATATTGACTGGTTTTCATCAAGCTGTCTGCTCAAGAGGAAGCTTCTTACTGTAACCAGTGCCTGTTCAGGTTATTAATCAACCTACCAGGGTGTTTACAAACACAACAAGTATCGATCACATTTTTACTAATACTGTAGAACATTGTTTTAAAGCTGTATCCGTACCCATTGGATGCAGTGATCACAGTATAGTGGCTATATCCATGTAAGCAAAAGTTCCAACAGCTGGGCCTAAAATAGTGTATAAGAGAGCATACAAAAGACATTGTGACTCTTATGTGGATGATGTTAAACATATTTGTTGGTCTGATGTGATTAATGAGGAGCATCCAGACACTGCACTTGATGTATTTATGAAATTGCTTCTTTCAATTATTGATAAACATGCACCTATTAAGTAACGGACTGGTAGAACCGTTAAGGAACCATGGATTGATGAGGAATTGAAAAACTGTATGGTTGAAAGAGATGGGGCAAAATGAGTGGCTAATAAGTCTGGCTGCACATCTGACTGGCTTACTTACTGCAAATTGAAAAATTATGTGACTAAACTCAACAAAAAGAAGAAGAAACTGTATTATGAAACCAAGATAAATGATATAAAGAATGATGGAAAAAGCTTTGGAGTATTTTAAATGAAATTATTGGCAGAAAGACTAATTCAAATCCATCTTTCATTAAATCAGATGGCTTATTCATCATGAGACCATTTGATGTTGCCAATTATTTTAATGATTATTTAATTGGCAACGTGGGCAAACTTAGGCAGGAAATGCCAACAACAAACAGTGAGCAATTGTATTCATGCATTAAAAAAAAAATATTAAAGAAAAGCATTTGCAAGTTTGAATTGTGTAAAGTTACTGTGGGAGAGGTGGAAACATTGTTATCGATCAACAATGAAAAACCTCCTGGCATTGACAACTTAGATGGAAAGCTACTGAGGATGGTAGCTGACTCTATAGCCACTCCTATCTGTCATATTTTTAATCTGAGCCTAGAGGAAAGTCTTTGTCCTTAAGCCTGGAGGGAAGCCAAAGAAGTGTCCCGCTACCCAAGAGTGGTAAAGCGACCTTTACTGGTTCTAACAGCAGACCTATAAGCTTGCTGCCAGCTCTTAGCAAACTCTTGGAAAAAAAATGTGTTTGACCAAATACAATGCTATTTCTCTGTAGATAAATTAACAACAGACGTTCAGCATGTTTATAGAGAAGGGCACTCAACATGTACTGCACTGGCACAAATGGCTGATGACTGGTTGAAAGAAATTGATAATGAGAAGATTGAGGGAGCTGTTCTGTTAGATTTCAGTACAACCTTTGATTTATTAAAAATAACCTATTGTTGAAAAATGGTATGTGTTATGACTTTCAACCTCTGCCATATCGTGGATTCAGAGCCATTTTTCTAATATAACTCAAAGGGTTTTCTTTAATGGAAGCTTCTCTAATGTCAAACATGTAAAGTGTGATATACTGCAGGGCAGCTCTCTAGGCCCTGTACTCTTTTCTATTTTTACCAATGACCTGCCACTGGCGTTAAACAAAGCTTGTGTGTCCATGTATGCTGATGATTCAACCATGTACGCATCAGCAACCACAGCTAATGAAGTCACTGAAACCCTTAACAAAGAGTTGCAGTCTGTTTTGGAATGGGTGGCCATTAATAAACTGGTCCTGAACATCTCCAAAACTAAGATCATTGTAACTGGTACAAATCATTCCTTAACCTCTTAAGTCGACCCTCTACTTTTTTGAACATTATGTTAAAAATCGCAACATTTCAGCGCCCTGCTACTCATGCCAGGAATATAGTATATGCATTTGCTTAGTCTGTGTGGATAGAAAACACTCAGACGTTTAAAAAACTGGTTAAATCACTGCTGTGGCTTTACCAGAACGGCATTTACATCGAAAAGCACAGGAAAAACTGATCACTGAAAATGGGAAAATATATCCATGCGCTACTTGAACCCATTGATAAAGGTGAACCACAATTAATTGACTGAGGTTGCAGTACCTACAGCTTCCACACGGTGTCTAGAGTCTTGTCATTTCCCTTCGAGTTTTTTCTTGGTCAAACACATGCAGGACACCGTATCTCCTCCGGTCTAGGACCGGATATTTTCGTTGAGTTTCTAGCCGGACATTTTTCCAGACGGACAGCTAATGATCTTTACATCGCCTCCTGATGAATTTTATCGCTTATTAACGTTTACTAATACCTAAAGTTGCATTACAAACGTATTTCGAAGTATTTTGTGAAAGTTTATCGTCGACTTTTTGAATTTTAAAAAATGACGTTACGTTTTGAAACAATGTTTTTTTTGTTTATCACACAGTCTACATATAACGATATCTAGGCTTTATATGGACTGATTTAATCGAAATAAAGACCCAAATAGTGTTTATGGGACATCTAGGAGTGCCAACAAAGAAGATGGTGAAAGGTAATGAATTTTCTATTTTATTGTGCGGTTTGTGTAACGCCGAAATGCTAATTATTTTGTTTACGTCCCCTGTGGGTCTTTTGGGGTGTTGCATGCTATCAGATAATAGCTTCTCATGCTTTCGCCGAAAAGCATTTTAAAAATCTGACTTGTTGCCTGGATTCACAACGATTGTAGCTTTAATTCGATACCCTGCATGTGTATTTTAATGAACTTTTGAGTTTTAACTAATACTATTAGCATTTAGCGTAGCGCATTTGCATTTCCAGAGCTCTAGTTGGGACGCAAGCGTCCCGAGTAGAAGCAACAGGTTAAGTTCTAGACCTCAGCTAAATCTGGTAATGAATGGTGTGGCTGTTGAACAAGTTGAGGAGACTTCAGATTGTAAACTGTCATGGTCAAAACATATAGATTGGTTGTAAAGATGGGGAGAGGTCTGTCCGTAATAAAGAGATGCTCTGCTTTTTTGACACCACACTCCAAAAAGCAAGTTCTGCGGTCTAGTTTTGTCTAATCTTGATTATTGTCCAGTCGTGTGGTCTCGTGCTACAAGGAAATACCTAGTTAAGCTGAAGCAGAACCAGAACAGAGTGGCACGTTTAGCTCTTAATTGTAATCAGAGGGCTGATAGAAACACTATGCATGTTCGTCTCTCTTGGCTAAGAGTTGAGGAGACTGACTGCATCACTTCTAAAAAAAAATTAATAAAAAAAAGAAACATTAATGTGATGAAAATCCCAAATTGATTGCATAGTCAACTTACACACAGCTCTGACACACACACTTATCCCACCAGACATGCCACCAGGGGTCTTTTCATAGTCCCCAAATCCAGAACAAATTCAAGAAAGCATACAGTATTATATAGAGCTCTTATTGCATGGAACTTCCATCCAACTCATATTGCTCAAATAAACAGCAAACCTGGTTTAAAAAAAAACGATAAAACAACGCCTCACGGCACAACACATCTCCCCTATTTGACCTAGATAGTTTGTGTGTATGCATTGATATGTAGGCTACATGTGCCTTTAAAAAATGTATGTAGTTCTGAGTTGTTCTAGTTCATTGATATTCTGTATTATGTCATTCGGTATTATGTTTCATGTTTTGTGTGGACCCCAGGAAGAGTAGCTGCTGCTTTTGCAACAGCTAATGGGGATCCTAATAAAATACAAAATACCTCTGACGTCTCATAGGTCCAAACACTGCATTCTGTTCCTTTATAAAGCCCTTTTGCAAAAAATATTGCATTACCTAACATTGTTACTAACATATAGAAGTAAGAAATACTGTACCATAGCCAGTCACAGGGATGGCACTTTTTTCTTTAGCCTCTATATTGACAAATGCCATGGTAGCATGAGTACATCTTTAGCTAGTAATGCTGGTTGCTCACAAATGGGTAATGTGTCAAATATGGTCAATTTAAGAGCACCATATACCCACAATAGAATTGAAAGCTTGAAATATGTTGCATGTACCACTAGAGGACGATGGGAACCTGCAGACAATGCATGAACTCAAACTATGTTAATACAGTGCAGTGGGTTTGAGTGGGAGTGTGAATAGCTTGGAGGGCCTCCATAGCTTTTCACTCAACATACTGTGTAGTCATAAACAGCAAGAAAGGTTAACACCAGTACAGAGCACACTCCTTTACGTTCCATTGAGCATATAATGATTGAAAAACATGATTTAATCTCCAACCCGGGGGGATTCTCTCTTATTTCATCTGTTTTTTTGCAGCTCTGTTGTTTTGATTATCCTCTAAACTCCCTGGACACCATTTACTTCAAAGGCTACAGAGAGCGGTGGCTTTAAGATGCGAGTTTCTCCAAAACAATGGAGGAGGCCTTGACAATGCCACCCCACCATCCTTGCAACGAAACAAAAAAAACATTCTAACCCCTTCCCAGTCCCCTCCGAGTCGACTTGTTGTTTTCTTTACGTGGTAATTCATTAACGGCTGTGTGATTGTCATGTTTGCCCATTCCACTCTAATTTCGATTCTACAGCCCTGCGGGAGGTGGTGAGACGAAGCTGCCACAGCTGATCGGGACGGCATCATCTCCTTTCCCCAGCCCGGAGTGAATAAATAAGCCTCTAATGACGCCACCTTGAATTACTGAAACGCTTACAGCTGCACTATTAAAATGCAGGGCTTTCTCCACAGCAAAGTGGAATACACGTCTTTACATAAATTCTGACAGGTTCTGACTACTGCCACCAAATTGCAGGACCCCATTACTATACACCTACTGCCAACTCACATTCCAATTACTGCACAGGGGAAGCCATGCCTCCTGTCATAATTCTCACTACCATGGGCAAAGGGAGGAGAGGAGCAAAGGAAAAATAAATCCCCTTTTCACCTAATTTATTCATATATTATTTTGTTTTCCATTTTCTGCATGGATAAATGAAACCAACACTGCACAATCACAATGTCTAAATACACTAATGTAATACCATTACAGGGCACAGATGCTTACATGATTGAGGGAAGAAGTCCATTGATCAAGAAAAGTCTAATTTGGGTACTTTTGAAAAATATTTTTGGGGCTGTACTCAAGAACTGACATAAAGAAAAACTTTGGGTTCATACCCTTGAAATCCTCATTTTATGTTTATCCAAATATGTTCCAAATTACCAGTTGTTAAAGATGACATTGATATAGGCCT
Organism: Oncorhynchus nerka; assembly: GCF_034236695.1. NCBI lineage: Eukaryota > Metazoa > Chordata > Actinopteri > Salmoniformes > Salmonidae > Oncorhynchus > Oncorhynchus nerka. The sequence goes on from NC_088408.1 coordinate 40,709,059, forward strand.
AAATGAAAAACCTAAAAAGGTACAGTTTCACTGGCTTAGCCAGTTAATATACACCTCAGTTAGAAGACAGTTTCTACATATTCCTACAGGTATTCAATTCCCTCTCCGTGCTGCGGGCTGTAAAAAAAATCCCTTAATTAGGTGTCAGACACGGAAACTAAACATACAGACTGACAGATTATATTACCCAAAGGGATTACCTCCATTTGCAATGTCAAAGTATTCACAGATAATACACTGTACTTAACTTTAGAAGAAATTGGTCGAAGTTGAAAAAAATGCTTTCATTGGTAGCCAATTTATTTAAATAAAATTATAAAACTTGGTTGAATAATGTGTCTAAAATCCCCTAGTTTGTTTTCTTGAGTCTAACTTTCTTCTAAATATAGCCCTCCAGGTGTAGTCCATCTTCCCCATTATCCCCTGAGTATTTATACCTGTGTTCTCTGTTTGTCTATGGCCAGTTTGTCTTGTCAGGTCTTACCAGCGAGCTTTCCCATTTTCCTGTTTCTCAAGTGTTTGTTTCCTAGTTTTCCCAGTTATGAATCTCTGCCTGCCCTGACCCCGTCCTGCCATCCTGTACCTGCCTGACTCTGACCTAAAAACGAACCTTTGCCTGTCCTCAACCTGGCCTTTACCATGTGTTATAATACATGATTGAGAACTGTACTATCCACCTCCTGTGTCTGCATGTGGGTCATATCCTGAGTCGTGATACCATGAAATAATGTGGTGAAGATCAGTTATGTAGAAAAAGATGTTTAGGGGTGTTGGGTAATGCAAATATAAATCCTAACAATGCTGATGTTGAGATGCATTTGCACCATTCGCCATAATAAAATGTGCATAAACAGTGTTTTGGTGCATTTAAACTGCACCACATCCCTGATATTTGTTAAACACTGTCAACCCTCTTCTATGTTACTTTATCTCTCCAAATGATATCTATACTTTTCTGCTGAAAAACACAAACTAATAATAAAAAGCAATACATGTTCAGAGACATATAGATGTTTTCATTTATTTGAGCCTAGAAGCAATGGTAGAAGTGGAATGAATGTGAGAGAGGGGGCAAAATATAAAACCTCATCAACGATGATTTGCTGATCAGATATCGGTCTTAGACCGTCAGTATTGCTCTCCAGTTTTGTGATGAAACAAAGGTGTGGTTGAATTTATTCTGCCACAGTGTCTTCTTATTGTCTCGGCCTTAGGCCTAAATATCACGGTGGCAAGGCATATGAACTAACAGGTTATAAAGCAAAGAATGCAATTATCATTAAAAAAAGGTTGTAATATGCTTTTTTGTCTGGCTTGGCTTCCCAGTGATTTTAACCATTCACCGCTATTGGAGTGGTCTGAGAGGGGAGGGGAAAACTAAAAACTAGTTGTTATTGGCAGAGGTTCGTAGCTTTCTTTCTTACTGATGTCACCAGGTAGGCCAAAACTCCATCTCACCAAACTTACATTTTAGGCGGTGTTTTCAAACAGCTCTAACACTAAAAGGACATTATCATAATTTTCACAATTTCACAGTATTATTCCAACGTACTAGTGTCGAAACATAAATAAAAAACAGGTAAATCATGTTTTTGACTGCACTGGGCTTTTAAGTTTATACTACAAGTTAAAAACATCAACACAATAGAAAGGATACATTTATTGTTTGGTCCTTTGTCACAAGTGATACCTACAGACAATGAAAAGCCAACTGACATTTACTTCTGAGGTGCTGACCTGCTGCACCCTTGACAACCACTGTGATTATTATTATCTGACCCTGCTGGTCATCTATCAACATTTGAACATCTTGGCCATGTTCTGTTATAATCTCCACCTGGCACAGCCAGAAGAGGACTGGCCACCCCTCATAGGCTGGTTCCTCTCTAGGTTTCTTCCTAGGTTCTGGCCTTTCTAGGGAGTTTTTCCTAGCCACCGTGCTTCTACACCTGCATTACTTGCTGTTTGGGGTTTTAGGCTGGGTTTCTGTACAGCACTTGTGACATCATCTGATGTAAGAAGGGCTTTATAAATAAATGTGATTGATTTGATTGATACAGACCACAAGTACAGGTTTACATGTCATTATTTATCATGTGCAGTAGGGACCTCAAAAGTAATACTTTACTTCTCCTTACATTACCTTGATTCAAAATACTGCCTGTGACCTTTACTTGAGACCTACATGCACGCATAAGGCCCATCTTAGTAGCAGTCTTTCTCCCACTTCATGTATTTACCATGTATTACCTCCAATATTAACACATAACCCAAAGGATTGTTATTATTATTATTGGTCTGAATTAGCCAAACTTGGGAAAAACTCTTGAAATCCCACATAACAGATGGGGAAAGGTGTTAAATTGGAGCACTCATTCCCAGAAGTGCCCACTTTTGCATTTTCAAAGAGAAGAAAAGAGGACTTCTGGCATTGCATAGTTGGTAAGAGATTGTTTAGGTAAAATTCTAGTGCATGTTTCCATATACACATTATCCAAAGGACATACTGCTATAATGGTATCATTATGCCTGATGGATCCTTCGATTCATTCAGAGTATTAATGTATCCAAGTGTTGGAAGTTTCTGCCTGGAGGGTCAACTCAAGAGTGTGCAGATTGAGGAGCCCATTAAAAATATAATGTCAAAGCTATGCCTGCTAACAGTAACACTGTCTGCTGAGTAATAGTAAGATCACTGCAGTTTTAACACAACATTTGTTGTTTATTAAGTCATTTGATACAGGGACTCACCCTGAACTGAATAACTCTATTCTTTCCAAATGTGTCCAGTTGTCCTCAACATTGGATTTGTAGTTCCTATCTTGTTTTGTAAATGCCCAACTGTATTAACAACTGTATCACAGTAATGTCACGCCCTGACCTTAGAGAGCTTTTTATGTATCTATTTTGGTTTGGTCAGGGTGTGATTTGGGGAGGGGATTCTATGTTTTGTATTTTGGCCGGGTATTGTTCTCAATCAGGGACAGCTGACTATCGTTGTCTCTGATTGGGAACCGTGCTTAGGTAGCTTTTTCCCTCCTATGTTTTGTGGGTAGTTGTTTTCTGTTTAGTGTTCTTCACGTGACAGGACTGTTTCGGTTTCGTGTATCCACTTTGTTATTTTTGTTTACTGTTCAGTTCAATAAAAGTCATGAACACGTATGATGCTGCGCTTTGGTCCTCTTCCTTCAACAGCCGTTACAGAACTACCCACCACCAACGGACCAAGCAGCGTGGTATGGAGGAGCAGAGGGTTCAGGACTCCTGGACATGGGAGGAGATATTGGAGGAGTGTTATGTGGTAAAGTGCATAGTGTCTCTAGTGCGTGCTCATAGCCCGGAGTGCTATATGCCAGCCCCCCGCAAGTGCCATGCGAGAGTGGGCATCCAGCCAGGGCGGATTGTGGCAGCTTAGCGCGCTTGGTCCCCGGTGAGCCGTTTCGCCGGCTCTGCGCACTGTGTCTCCGGTGTGCTGGGACTGTTCAGTTCGTCCTATGCCTGCGCTCTGCCCGTGCCGGACTAAAGTGGGCATGGAGCCAAGTGGAGAGGTGCGAGTGGTAAGCACCAGATCTCCAGTGCTCCCCCACAGGCCGGTTCGACCTGTGCCTTCACTCTGGAAGGGCCGGGCTAAAGTGGGCATTCAGCCTGGAGGAGTGGTGCCAAGGCTGCGCACCAGAGCTCAGCCTGGAGGAGTGGTGCCAAGGCTGCGCACCAGAGCTCCAGTGCTCCCCCAAAGCCCTCGAGTCCGGAGCCTTCCGAGTCGCCCTCCAGTCCGGAGCCTTCCGAGTCGCCCTCCAGTCCGGAGCCTCCAGCGTCGCCCTCCAGTCCGGAGCCTTCCGAGTCGCCCTCCAGTCCGGAGCCTCCAGCGGCGCCCTCCAGTCCGGAGCCTCCAGCGGCGCCCTCCAGTCCGGAGCCTCCAGCGGCGCCCTCCAGTCCGGAGCCTCCAGCGGCGCCCTCCAGTCCGGAGCCTCCAGAGGTGCCCTCCAGTCCAGCCCCCAACAAGTGTGCCCAGTCCGGGGCCCACTACAAGGGTCCCTAGTCCGGGGTCTATGTCCCACACCGGAGCCGCCACCTCGCAGAAATGCCCACCCAGACCCTCCCCTATAGATTCAGGTTTTGCGACCAGAGTCCGCACCTTTAGGGGGGGTGGGCATTCTATGTTCTTTTTGTATGTCTTTGTTTTGGCCGGGTATGGTTCTCAATCAGGGACAGCTGACTATCGTTGTCTCTGATTGGGAACCATACTTAGGTAGCTTTTTCCCTCCTATGTTTTGTGGGTAGTTGTTTTCTGTTTAGTGTTCTTCACCTGACAGGACTATTTCGGTTTCTGTACTCACTTTGTTATTTTTGTTAAGTGTTCAGTTCAATAAAAGTCACGAACACTCACCACGCTGTGCTTTGGTCCGATTCCTCCTCATCCAAAGATGACACCCATTACAAGTAAGCACCTTTCTCAGGAGATTCACAACAGATGCACTTGGTAAGCAAACACTGAAGCTCAATAAGTAGCCACAAATTCAGTTACCTAACCCTGGCGTTATATTGCTTTCACAACCCATTAAATGGCCTACTTCTGAGCTTTAAACAACATAATTTAGTTTGTATTGCTGTACATTCTGTCACCTGGCCTACCACTGGCTGTGGCCTGATACTTGTAATTAAGAGACGCTGCAAGGAGAGAGGAAGGAAACAGTGAGGATTACATGTCACTTCAATAAAAATGTATACAACAAATGGCTGTCGTTTTTTTATCAAGTGCATTGATCTCCTCAATAGGCATACACAACTTTGATTGGGTATTCAGGTAAGTCATTACAATGATTGATCATAGGATTAATTATAAAGGTTATTGAATAAGAAAGTCTGACAAGCATCAAGAATGTAGAGTTTGACGGAAGATATAAGTGAGAACGGCAACTGTGCAAAAGAAGTGCAACTTTGAGCAAGTTCAGTGACTATTTAGTCATGAGTTTATGATAATGTTCCTGTCATGACTTAATGATGCACACATAACATGCTTCCACAAATGTCACAACTTATACATGTGTTGAGTAATTACAGATGAAGGGTAACGATGCAGAAAGTGTGATTCTGAACGAGCCCGATGGAAATGTCATGCACTTCTGAGTATTTCTCAAATTTAATAAAAATCAATTGATGAAAATGAACTTTTGGAAACATCTTGCAAGAGAGGCAATTACTCTAGAACGTAGATTCCACACTGGCATGTCATTTTAAGATAAGGTATCATCCACTTATGGAAATTGTGCCTAATTTATTCATGGTAATCAGTGTCTCTCCCCAGCATCTCTCTGACGATAAACACAATTATTTTACGAGGGGGCCACTCTCTTTTCATCTTCAAAGCTGATAACCATGGCTTTTCAATTACATGTATAAGCCAATACGTATTTTGAGTTAAGTGAAGTGATTTTGAGATGCTTTGAAAATACAAAAAGAAGACACAAAGCAAATGGCAGACGGGTGAGAGCATACTCTCTATCTTTACGATACTCTTTCCCTTTCGAAATATCAGCTTGTGACCACATTATACCGTTGCTGGGTGATATACAGTAGCATCACGGCACATTGTGTTTGCTGGAACATTTGATGTGGAGAATATTGGCTTTGCTCAAGACAGAAGCTGGGGTCATGATTAATTGTGGACGCAAGGTTGGCAGCAGACATACAGTGCCTTTAGAAAATATTAATATCCTTAGATATTTTTCATTTTTTTTGTGTTACATCCTGGTTTTAAAATTGATTATATTGAGATTTTTTGTCACTGGCCTACACACAATACCCCATAATGTCAAGGTGGAATTAGATTTTAGGCATTCACAGCTTACATTTGTATGTGCATTTTGTCGTATTTTACTGTAAAATTAACCTTGCACTGTTATACATAGATGCCATTTTTCTACATTTGACAGGTGGACTTAATTAAAGGCTACTGTAGCACAAAAAGCACACCCTGACCTTAGTATTCTTTGTTTCCTTTATTATTTTGGTTAGGTCAGGGTGTGACGAGGGTGATATGTGTTTTTGTCCTATCTAGGGTTTTTTATGTTCATGGGGTTGTTTCTAGTATAGGTGTTTTTATGTCTATGGTTGCCTAGATTGGTTCTCAATCAGAGGCAGCTGTTTATCGTTGTCTCTGATTGGGGACCATATTTCCTTGGGTATTTGGTGGGTTATTGTCTATGTGTAGTTGCCTGTGTCAGCACTCAGTTTAAATAGCTTCACGTTTGTTTTGTATAGTTTGTTAAGCCCAGTACAAACGTTTCACAAACAGTAACTGCTCCCAGGTAAAATGCTATGCTGTGGAGTCTGGGGAGTTTCAAATAACCAATGTGGGTTGGTATCTATGAATGCATGAGTTCATCCTGACATAAAAACATCAAGACCAAAGGAAGGTCAGAATTACAGATGCTGAATGCAGAAACCATTCCCATCCAACCAGTGTGCATATGTATCACTGATATTTTGTTTATAGCCTACCAGAGAGCAAAATGATTATAGATCACAGAATTTGAATCTCATGTCTAGTCTAGTTGTCTTGACTGAGGCATATGCATACAACGGGCATACAATATGCTAATGGTTTGAATACATGTCTTTGCTGTTCTCCAAAACACTAAGTTGTATTATTGTCACAAATTAACCACAATAAATGTTGAACAACTAACCACTAAGAACCACTAGTTTCACACCTGCTGAATTTGGGATTCAGACACAAACTCCAGGAGCTTTCAGTATCCAGACATGGAGACCACAGGTCAGTTGAAACATCTTAATGAAGTACACTGAAACACTGCTGTTTTCTCTCTAACTAGCCTCTATCTATCCAGAGAAAAGGGACACATGCAAACAGAGTCTCTAACCTTTGTCACCCACTATTTTAATTAGCCCGAGCTAATGGCAGCCATTTCTGTGAGGACTCACAATATCATTTTGGAGAGCAGACATAAACACGTACGCACATGCATGCAGCATGCAAGCACGTACAAAAACACACACGCAGTACACATATGCACATGCATACAGACACACACTTGCATGCATTCACATACACACATGCAGACGCACACAATGTAAAAGGTGATGAGGCCTATAAGTCAGTGGATCTCAAACTTCTCCTCAGTGACCCCAAGATGTTTCACAATTTTGTTGTAGCATTGAACTAGCTCACCTGATTCAACTAGTCAAGATATTGATGATTTGATGACAAGTTGAATCAGGCGACTGTGGGTCCCCGAGGAGAGTTTTGAGAACCACTGCTAAAAGTAAGTAAGAACTGTAAATGTCAAGGGCTAAGATGGCAAATGTTTTCCTTCTGGGGAGACAGACAGAGACACACACACACAATGTGGCACTACAGTACAAGCCAGGTTGTCTTGTGGTAGGTTAGTAATGTCATGAAATAGTAACACTCTTAGTGATTGCAATTCTTGCAACAAGTGTTGCTATAACCTCTAATTTACTTCATTTAGGTGTTTGTTTTCGTCATGATACAGTAATTACATTTTTATGTATTTTATTTATTTAAATGTATTTTAACAGGGAAAGCCCATTGAAACGAAGGCCTCTTTAAAAGGGAGCCCTGCACACATTCATACAAATTCACAATATTTACAATTTCAACACAATAAAAACATATTTACAAGCAATTTAAATGGGACGTTCACCCAAAACACTTCTGGGCCCTTTATAACACTTGCCTGGCTGTTTGTCAGTACCCCAGACGTTTTTAGGTCCATTGGGATTCGATTAATCTGGCCCGTGTGCCCAGGTAGGTGTGTTTTGCACCGGGTGAAGTTTTAGAACAGGGAGACGTCCCAGTAATGAGTAAGATTCTGTGGGAAGATCTCATTGCATACTCCTCGTCTCCTTCTCAAAACACATTGGATGAGAAAGCGTCCTCTGGTTTCTCATCCAATGTGTTTTGAGAAGGAAAGAGGATGCAATTGGTATCTTCCCTGTGTTTTACATAACCACACGGTTCTCAAACCTTGTACATAGAGAGCTATCGTCGTATAGGTTTTCAATCCAACCCAACCCAACAACCCAATATTGTTTAATAATAACATTCAATTCTTGAGAAAAACCCCCAGACGTTTTTAACAACAATGTAATTTCTTGAAAATGTTATTCGTATAAGATGCTATGAGCCTCCTCAACTTCCTGGAATCCAATGTAGCTGCTGATGGGGTCAGGGTAGTTGGATGTAACTGCTGCCACCACAGAGGCTGGGAGTACCCATTTTTTTGGCCTCGACCTAGATGTTCTCCCCTCAGCATCCACTCCATGGTTATCCGATAAGAGACCAGTCTGTATTGTCTAGAGAGACAGAAAATGAATACATGACAATGTTATATACAACAATCAAGAAAATATATAGCCCTATGTCTATACAACATAAAATATAACAGGCTCAGGGATCATTAAGCATATTCATTTATAAGCCGTATGGATGATGGCAGGAGCAGTTAGGACTAAGTGCATTGCTCATGGGCACAAAGACAGATGTTTCACCTTGTCGGCTCGGGGATTAGAACCAGCAACCTTTTGGTTTCTGGCCCAAAACCTTAATCGAAAGGCTACCTGCCTGATGGCTCTCATGGTGTTTATACCTGAAGACTGTATAGCCAACTCCTTGTTCAAAGGGTGATAGTGGTTTGTCTTCCTCTTGTGTGTGGGTATACAGGCTAGTTAGGAGATTATTGGTAGAAAAGCTAGACTGGCAGATACAAACAACATGTTATTCTCTACTACTACTATTGATTGTATACTTCTTATACTGTTTGGTAATATAAATTGTTTATGTAGGCCCATATTATATTTCTATGGCGAGCATCCACTCGTTCTAGACACTGTTTAACTAGCCAGAATGTCATCATTGTCAGACAAACTTGAAGGGGAATACAGTAGCCAGTTACATTATGGGGTTTAGGCAGGATACTAAAAAATACAATTGGAAGGGTGTAATTAGGTAGGTTATTTATTTTTCATGTTAGAGAGTAATATAAATATTGTGTGAGTAATATTAGCCAAAACACTTACACTTCAGAGAGCTTCCCATTTGGACCGTCAGGTGTGGCACGTCGTTTCAAGTTGATCCTGGGCATTCTGAAGATAGTCTCCAACAAACCAGGATTGATATGAGATAAGAAATCTAAGTGTTTAATTACACACAGGCCATCTTCTGCTGCATCGTCAGTCTGATGTTCTTCCTCCTCCATTATTGGAATAAGCTGGTCCCATTCTTGACAGCTTGTCTGTTGGTAGAGGTTGGCATCTCCCGCAACTGCACCACCAGTCACTGTGTGTTCTGGGAAGAGCCTGTGTTTCCTCGACATCTGCTCGCTCCTGTCTCACTCTAGCTCATTTCTCTAAGTCAGCCCGCAAATGGAACAACACAGCCTCAGTATCATCTGTCTCAAACCGATATGGCACAACAAAATCATTCTAAAAATGAGGCCAGCCTCCAATTTCCTCTTCGTCCTCGTGATCTGACATTCTTTACTCTAATTTGACGAGGACAGCAAATACTGTGAGGGAGTGAGAACAGAAAATTATTGTTTACATCCTTCAACCACGCCCACCTCGGATGTCCTGACCAAGGTACTGACTTGCGGCGTGCATTAATCTACTTCCTGGATTTCAATATGGAAATAACAAAATACATTGGGTAAAACTATGCCTACTAAAATAAGTTAGCTGAAAAATTGCGCGGAGAACGTCATTACAAGGACTATTGTGGTAATGGGAGTTCAGAGCAGTGTGTTTGGGGTTTCTATGGGGACGGCGGGCATAGAATCAGCTTATTACATACATCTAAATACTCAAGCAATGGACCTAAAAACTGTCTGGGGTACTGACAAACGACCAGGTACGTTTTATAAAGGGCCCAGAAGTGTTTTGGGGTGAACTTCCCCCTTAAGGAAAGTATTTTATAAAACACAATCATGAGAAACAAATGCATTCCTCAGTAAAATAGTCATCAACCAGCCGTCTGAACTGCCCTAGAGGTACGAAAACATTCAACTTTATAGAGTTCTGGAGCTAAAAAATAAATACATGAATTTCCACCTAACTCAGTGGAGACCAAAGGGATCTCCAGAGTCAGAAGTCCCTTTGATCGGGTCTGGTGACCCATATGTCTGTAATTTAACAATGAGGTAAGGTATGGCGGAAGTTTGCACAAGAGGACTTTATAAACAAGAAGAGAGCAGTGCATTGATCAACATGATTTGAGAGGGCCAGTCTACTTTCTGATAGAGTAATGCAGTGATGTGTACAGAACCTGTTGCCCATAATAAAATGAGGAAAAACTGCATCCAATGGCTTCAATACAGTGGCAACAGCATTCATATAGACAATAGTCTAAAGCCGGAATGAATATCGACTGAATGATTTGCCCTGGTCTAACTGCAAGACTTAGTCTATGTAATCAGAATTATAATGATACCTCTGAGCTACAATCATTGTGAGTATTGATGTAGTTTGGCCGCTGTAGTTTGGTGAACTACTATTAACAAGGGGGAAAAAAATAACACATTACGAATAACAATCGAGAGATTCTTAACAGCTTACAAGTCAAAGAGGTTCAAGACTATCAAAGAGTATTGATATTATATGAAACATAGTATAACCAATGTATTCACACAATGCAATTTATCCTTAATTAAGTTCCGAGCAATGGAGAGCTAAGATGCAATTACGCTCAAACCATATAATATTGATGGAGCCCAGCCTCGGGAGACATTTCCAACAGTAAATGAAAGAGAAATGTCATTGAAAAGGTGTTCATTCTACCAAATTAATTTAGAAAATGGCGCAAAAGTGCCTTTGACTGGAATTTATTTTCTGTCTTGAGTCTGGGAAAATGAAATCTATTTATACTCAAGCAATTAATGAGAGTGACAGAATCATACCGTATCAAGTATAGATTTGGATCTGCTGGGGCTTTTTATGCTGCACTCTATAATTATACTCAGCCGAAGCCTGACATCAAAGCTGTAGTGAGACCCAGAGGTTTTAACCCTCCCTGGTCTCCTTTTCTGAGTGAAACTGAGACCCTGGATGTGTCCAAATGGTGCCCTGGTCAAAGGTAGTGGGGATATTGGGGATAGGGGGCCATTTTGGATGCATACCCCTCTCTCCAAGAGAGAGAGACACTTGATGTTGTTGGTTGTATTCACAGTGGATCTGCCAGTAGTCCATATTAATGTTCATAGCGTCAGAAGTGGCATATATTTAAAACATCAAAATCCAGACGTGGTAACATGATAACCATGCTTAATATTAATGTTGGGACTTGGAGTTGGGATCATCAGATTGGATATTTTTATTTCATAGCGCCTATGTGACCCATGTCACCATGTGACCACTTACGCAATGTGCCCCCATACGGCTATTCTTCAACAGAAATGCGTAAAACTACGTCGCAATGCTGTAGACACCTTGGGGAATATGTGGAAAGCGTAAGCCCGTTGATGGTACATTCACAGCCATATAGGGAGTCATTGGAACGCAGCGCTTTCAAAACCTGGGGCACTTCCGGATTGGATTTTTCTCAGGCTTTCACCTGCAACATCAGACAATATCTTTACAGTTTTGGAAACGTTCGAGTATTTTCTATCCAAAGCTGTCAATTATATGCATATTCTAGCATCTTTTCCTGACAAAATATCCCATATAAAATGGGAATGTTTTTTTTTCTTCTCCAAAAATGAAAATACTGCCCCCTAACACCAAGAGGTTAAAGCAACTTTGACCTTTTTCTTTTTATAAAAAAAATATAATAATTTCACCTTTATTTAACCAGGTAGGCTAGTTGAGAACAAGTTCTCATTTGCAACTGCGACCTGGCCAAGATAAAGCATAGCAGTGTGAACAGACAACAACACAGAGTTACATATGGAGTAAACAATTAACAAGTCAATAACACAGTAGAAAAAAAGGGAGTCTATATACATTGTGTGCAAAAGGCATGAGGAGGTAGGCGAATAATTACAATTTTGCAGATTAACACTGGAGTGATAAATGATCAGATGGTCATGTACAGGTAGAGATATTGGTGTGCAAAAGAGCAGAAAAGTAAATAAATATAAACAGTATGGGGAAGAGGTAGGTAAAAATTGGGTGGGCTATTTACCGATAGACTATGTACAGCTGCAGCGATCGGTTAGCTGCTCAGATAGCAGATGTTTAAAGTTGGTGAGGAAGATAAGTCTCCAACTTCAGCGATTTTTGCAATTCATTCCAGTCACAGGCAGCAGAGAACTGAAACGAAAGGCGGCCAAATGAGGTGTTGGCTTTAGGGATGATCAGTGAGATAGACCTGCTGGAGCGTGCTACGGGTGGGTGTTGCCATCGTGACCAGTGAACTGAGAAGCGGAGCTTTACCTAGCATGGACTTGTAGATGACCTGGAGCCAGTGGGTCTGGCGACGAATATGTAGCGAGGGCCAGCCGACTAGAGCATACAGGTCGCAGTGGTGGGTGGTATAAGGTGCTTTAGTAACAAAAACGAATGGCACTGTGATAAACTGCATCCAGTTTGCTGAGTAGAGTGTTGGAAGCTATTTTGTAGATGACATTGCCGAAGTCGAGGATCGGTAGGATAGTCAGTTTTACTAGGGTAAGTTTGGCGGCGTGAGTGAAGGAGGCTTTGTTGAAAGCAGACTCTAGATTTGATTTTAGATTGGAGATGTTTGATATGAGTCTGGAAGGAGAGTTTACAGTCTAGCCAGACACCTAGGTACTTATAGATGTCCACATATTCTAGGGTGGTGATGCTAGTCGGGCGTGCGGGTGCAGGCAGCGAACGGTTGAAAAGCATGCATTTGGTTTTACTAGCGTTTATTTTTTTTATTATTTTGCATAACTTACTCTGAAACTTGCGTGCTATGTTTCCATTGTCAACTTCTGTCTGCGATTGTCTGATTGGTGATTTCATCAGTAAGCCAATGATTGACAAGGCACAAGGAACCTCCCCCAACAACTTCCTACTAGGGCACACTGCGTCAGTGATAACAGTATAACTAACTGGTTCATAGGCACATGATTACGGAAGACAATAGATGTAGTGTCAGCCGAGGATTTCAGGGAAGTTAGAGGGACACTTACTTACACTGTGTCTACCAGAGCCCCTGGTACAATGTCCATTTATTGAAGCATTTTGACAACTCAGCGACAAAATGGTAGGGGATTAACTAAGCTGGCCTTGGTTCATTAATAAATCATTGTCTCAACGCAGCCTTATAATGATGTGAAAGGATCCAGGAACCCAAATTATTCAGGTGGATTCCATCCTCCTTATAAACAGTGGTTGCTGTGCCTAGCCCCACTCCTATTCCCCAGGAGCACTCATTTGTTGAATACTGAAACCGTAAAAGCCTTGGTTTCATGCATGTTAACATTAGAAGCCTCCTCCCTAAGTTTGTTTTAATCAATGCTTTAGCACACTATGCCAAACCGGATGTCCTAGCCATGTCTGAATGCTGGCTTAGGAATACCACCAAAAACCCTGACATTTCCATCCCTAACTATAACATTTTCCGACAAGATAGAACTGCCAAAGGGGGAAATCTACTGCAGAGACAGCCTGCAGAGTTCTGTCTTACTATCCAGGTCTGTACCCAAACGATTTGAGCTTCTACTTTTAAAAATCCACCTGACCAGAAAAAAGTCTCTCACCGTTGCCGCTTGCTATAGACCACCCTCTGCACCGAGCTGTGCCCTGGAAACAATATGTGAATTGATTGCCCCCCATCTATTTTCATAGCTCATGCTGCTAGGTGACCTAAACTGGGACATGGTTAACACCCCGGCCATCCTACAATCTAAGCATGATGCCCTCAATCTCACACAAATTATCAATGAACCCACCAGGTACAACACCAAATCCGTAAACGACCACCCCTCATCACTGTCAAACGCTCCCTAAAACATTTCAGCGAGCAGACTTTTCTGATCAACCTGGCCCGGGTATCCTGGAAGGATATTGACCTCATCCCATCAGTACAGGATGCCTGGTTATTCTTTAAAAGTGCCTTCCTCACCATCTTAAATAAGCATGCCCCATTCAAAAAATTTAGAACCAGGAACAGATATAGCCCTTGGTTCTCTCCAGACCTGACTGCCCTTGATCAGCACAAAAACATCCTGTGGCGTACTGCATTAGCATCGAATAGCACCCGTCATATGCAACTTTTCAGGGAAGTTAGGAACCAATATACACAGCTTGTTAGAAAAGCTAAGGCTAGATTTTTCAAGCAGAAATTTGCATCCTGTAGCACAAACTCAAAAAAGTTCTGGGACACTGTAAAGTCCATGGAGAATAAGAGCACCTCCCCCAGCTGCCCACTGCACTGAGGCTAGGAAACACTGTCACCACCGATAAATCCACTATAATTGAGAATTTCAAAAAAGCATTTCCCTACGGCTGGCCATGCTTTCCACCTGGTTACCCCTAGCCCGGTCAACAGCCCTACAACCCCCACAGCAACTCGCCCAAGCCTCCCCATGTCTCCTTCACCCGAATCCAGATAGCCGATGTTCTGAAAGAGCTGCAAAAATCTGGACCCCTACAAATCAGCCGGGCAGGACAATCTGGACCTTCTCTTTCTAAAATGATCTGCCGAAATTGTTGCAACCCCAATTACCAGCCTGTTCAACCTCTCTTTCGCATCGTCTGAGATTCCCAAAGATTGGAAAGCTGCCGCAGTCATCCCCCTCTTCAAAGGGGGAGACATTCTCGACGCAAACAGACCTATATCTATCCTACCCTGCCTTAGGTCTTCGAAAGCCAAGTTAACAAACAGATTACCGACCATTTCGAATCCCACAGTACCTTCCCCGCTATGCAATCCGGTTTCAGAGCTGGTCATGGGTGCTGCCATATTCATCGATCTGGCCAAGGCTTTCGACTCTGTCAATCACCACGTTCTTATCGGCAGAATCACCAGCCTTGGTTTCTCAAATGATTGCCTCGCCTGGTATACCAACTACTTCTCTGATAGAGTTCAGTGTGTCAAATCACGGGGCCTGTTGTCCGGACCTCTAGCAGTCTCTATGGGGGTGCCACAGGGTTCAATTCCCGGGCAGACAATCTTCTCTGTATACATCAATGATGTCGCTCTTGCTGCTGGTGATTCTCTGATCCACCTCTACGCAGACGACACCATTCTGTATACATCTGGCCCTTCTTTGGATACTGTGTTAACTAACCTCCAGACGAGCTTCAATGCCATACAACTCTCCTTCCGTGGCCTCCAACTGCTCTTAAATGAAAGTAAAACTAAATGCATGCTCTTCAACCGATCGCTGCCCGCACCTGCCCACCCGTCCAGCATCACTACTCTGGGCGGTTCTGACCTAGAATATGTGGAAAACTACAAATACCTCGGTGTCTGACTAGACTGTAAACTCTCCTTCCAGACTCACATTAAGCATCTCCAATCCAAAATTAAATCAGAATCGGCTTCCTATTTCGTAACAAAGCATCCTTCACTCACGCTGCCAAACATACCCTCGTAAAACTGACGATCCTCGACTTCGACGATGCAATTGACAAAATAGCCTCCAACACTCTACTCAACAAATTGGATGCAGTCTATCACAGTGCCATCCGTTTTGTCACCAAAGCCCCATATACTACCCACCACTGCGACCTGTACGCTCTCGTTGGCTGGCCCTCGCTTCATACTCGTCGCCAAACCCACTGACTCCAGGTCATCTATAAGTCTTTGCTAGGTAAAGCCCCGCCTTATCTCAGCTCACTGGTCACGATAGCAGCACCCACCAGTAGCACGCACTCCAGCTGGTATATTTCACTGATCACCCCCCAAAGCCAATTCTTCCTTTGGCCACCTTTTCTTCCAGTTCTCTGTTGCCAATGACTGGAACGAACTGCAGAAATCACTGAAGCTGGAGACTCATATCTCCCTCACTAGCTTTAAGCACCAGCTGTCAGAGCATCTCACAGATCACTGCACCTGTACATAGCCCATCTGTACATAGCCCATCCAACCACCTCATCCCCATACTGTATTTATCTTGCACCTTTGCACTCCAGTATCTCTACTTGCACACATCTACCATTCCAGTGTTTAATTGCTATATTGTAATTACTTCGCCACCATGGCCTACTTATTCCCTTACCTCCCTTATCCTACCTCATTTCCACACATTGTATATAGACTTTTCTACTGTATTATTGACTGTATGTTTGTTTATTCTATGTGTAACTCTGTGTTGGTGTATGTGTCGAACTGCTTTGCTTTATCTTGGCCAGGTTGCAGTTGTAATTGAGAACTTGTTCTCAACTAGCCTACCTGGTTAAATAAAGGTGAAAATAAAAAACATGTTTTGTTTCCGAAAAGTATCAAAATTGTCAACAAAAGTTACACCCATTGAGCTAGCCAGTTGTGAAGATAAAGAATCCTGCTAAAGCAGCATCGGGAGCCTTAACCCGGCCTTCAGTTCATCCCGCAGAGTCAGTTCTGCTTACCAAAAGTGGTCCACTAGGCACTCCAAGACAACGAGCCAGGCTTCTTACACATTTAAAGTTTGAGAATATGTTGAGATCGTTTCAGCCCCAAGACCTCTAATCATTCTCTTTACCAGATATAACTGCAAGACTTCGAGCGCCTGCTATCCTGAGGGAAACTGTCACGACTTCCACCCAGGTTGGCTCCCCTGCCTGTTCGGGCGGTGCTCGGAGGTCGTCGTCACCGGCCTACTAGCCGCCACCGATCCCTTTCTCATTTTCTGTTTGTTTTGTCTTATTAGTTGCACCTGTGTCTTTTGTGTTTGCTTGATGGGCTTCCTTATTTATAGCTAGGCTACCTGCCCTTGTTTTGTGCGGGATTCCTCCTATGTTACGTGTGTATGATTTTTGGTGTTCGTGCTCCGGACCTAGTACCCTGTGTGTTTGGGTTGGTGTTTGGGTTTTCCGCGCCCTGTGTTGTGGGCATTGTTTTCGTTGCGATATTAAAGTGCACTTTTTCCCTGTGGAACTATATGCTCTCTGCGCCTGATTCTTCTTCACGCACCTAGCTGCCCGTGACAGAAAATATAACTTTATTTTATTCCGGGACAGGTGATACTCCGACCAAACTCTGTATGCCATTGCCTCTCCAACCCTGTTCCTGCAGCTACCAAGTGCTTAATTTGGGAAACAAAGTGAAATATTTTTGGGAACATTGAAAGCAACATGTTTTCACAGCTAAACATATTTCATTAAACTGTTGACAGCTTCTCTCTCTGCGTGCTTGAGAATGTAATGAAGAAGAGAGGGGAGGAGATGGAAACGCACAGTGGTGAGATATTCTGTAGCTAAAGGTCGCCTAATGTGTCACCCTATTAATTATGAAAACAGAAAATTAATTCCCTATTACTAGGCTACTAAAATACAAATTCACTATTGTAGGCTAACTCTGTAAGCCACACTGCACTATCAATGAATCAACAGCATCGCTAAGGCATATACATTCTCTCCCAGACTAATGAATATAAACTTGAGTGTAGAATAAGTCAATCCAGCATGCATAATAATACAACCCACACTCAAACACAACTATTAGAATTTCTTTAATTTTGGAATACAGGCCAGACCAATTAAAGACATCTTAAATATTTGTTCAAAATGTTTTTCTGCAGTGCGTAATATGCGGTAGGGTATGCATTGTATAAGGAATGGCACAATCATTATTTTAATTCCATTTGGGCTGATACATATGCCTATGCATACAGTGGGGAGAACAAGTATTTGATACACTGCCGATTTTGTGAGAAAAAAAACTGTGAGAGACGGAATCTAAAACAAAAGTCCAGAAAATCACATTGTATGATTTTTAAGTAATTAATTTGCATTTTATTGCATGACATACAGTGGGGCAAAATAGTATTTAGTCAGTAATACTTATTTTCCACCATAATTTGAAAATAAATTCATAAAAAATCCTACAATGTGATTTTCGGGATATTTTTTTCTCATTTGGTCTGTCATAGTTGAAGTGTACCTATGATGAAAATTACAGGCCTCTATCATCTTTTTAAGTTGGAGAACTTGCACAATTGGTGGCTGACTAAATACTTTTCCCCCCCACTGTAAGTATTTGATCACCTACCAACCAGTAAGAATTCCGGCTCTCACAGACCTGTTAGTTGTTCCTTAAGAACCCCTCCTGTTCTCCACTCATTACCTGTATTAACTGCACCTGTTTGAACCCGTTACCTGTATAAAATACACCTGTCCACACACTCAATCAAACAGACTCCAACCTCTCCACAATGGCCAAGACTAGAGAGCTGTGTAAGGACATCAGAGATAAAATTGTAGACCTGCACAAGGCTGGGATGGGCTACAGGAAAATAGGCAAGCAGCTTGGTGAGAAGGCAACAACTGCTGGCGCAATTATTAGAAAATGGAAGATGTTCAAGATGACGGTCAATCACCCTCGGTCTGGGGCTCCATGCAAGATCTCACCTCATGGGGCATCAATGATCATGAGGAAGGTGAGGGATCAGCCCAGAACTACACCTGGTCAATGACCTGAAGAGAGCTGGGACCGCAGTCTCAAAGAAAACCATTAGTAACACACTACGCCGTCATGGATTAAAATCCTGCAGCGCACGCAAGGTCCCCCTGCTCAAGCCAGCGCATGTCCAGGCCAATCTGAAGTTTGCCAATGACCATCTGGATGATCCAGAGGAGGAATGGGAGAAGGTCATGTGGTCTGATGAGACAAAAAGAGAGCTTTTTGGTCTAAACTCCACTCGCCGTGTTTGGAGGAAGAAGAAGGATGAGTACAACCCCAAGAACACCATCCCAACCGTGAAGCATGGAGGTGGAAACATCATTATTTGGGGATGCTTTTCTGCAAAGGGGACAGGATGACTGCACTGTATTGAGGGGAGGATGGATGGGGCCATGTATCGCGAGATCTTGGCCAACAACCTCCTTCCCTCCGTAAGAGCATTGGAGATGGGTCGTGGCTGGGTCTTCCAGCATGACAATGACCCGAAACACACAGCCAGGGCAACTAAGGAGTGGCTCCGTAAGAAGCATCTCAAGGTCCTGGAGTAGCCTAGCCAGTCTCCAGACCTGAACCCAATAGAAAATCTTTGGAGGGAGCTGAAAGTCTGTATTGTCCAGCGACAGCCACGAAACCTGAAGGATCTGGAGAAGGTCTGTATGGAGGAGTGGGCCAAAATCCCTGCTGCAGTGTGTGCAAACCTGGTCAAGAATTACAGGAAACGTATGATGTCTGTAATTGCAAACAGAGGTTTCTGTACCAAATATTAACTCTGCTTTTCTGATGTATCAAATACTTATGTCATGCAATAAAATGCTAATGAATTACTTAAAAATCATACAATGTGATGTTATGGATTTTGTTTTAGATTCCGTCTCTCACAGTTGAAGTGGACCTATGATAAAAATGACAGACCTCTACATGCTTTGTAAGTAGGAAAACCTGCAAAATCGGCAATGTATCAAATACTTGTTCTCCCCACTGTATGTATAAGACTCTAACATGTGTATGTGTTTTTAATTAATTATCACCTTAGAAATCGCTGTCCACTTCGTTGTTAAGCTTTGAAACAATATCCACAATGACCATGTTTTCCACTCAGTTTCAACCTGTTGTTGAACTTCTATATTCAAATTGATAATTCACAGTGAGGTGAGTTTTAAAATACAATACTGTTTTGATGATAAGTGTTTGATGTGATTTTAGATTGCATTGATGTCAGAGTGGTTAGAAGCACAACAGAGCCCTGAGTACCTTGCCATTAGGGAGTTGTATACTACCAACGCATGTCCCGAGTGCATAAGAGGAGAGATTACTGATGTCATAACTCATGACTGCCGGTGTGACAGTAATATGGTCACTAGTCGGTCTTTAAAAGCCTTAGTCGGTCTTTAAAAAAATTAGTCAGTTGCCTACACAAGTAAAGTATAGCTCAATTCAATCGAACCTGCACTGGAGTATTAGTAAAAGTAAAAATACTTTAAAGCACTACTTAAGTAGTGTTTTTTTGTATTTGTACTTTACTATTTATATTTTTGACAACTTTTACTTTACTACATTCCTAAAATAAATTATGTACTTTTCCGTGACACTCAAAAGTACTCGTTACATTTTGAATGCTTAGCAGGACAGGACAAGGGTCCAAATCAGACTCATAAAGAGAACATCCCTGGTCATCCCTACTGCCTCTGATCTTGCAGACTCCTCACTGAACACAAATGCTTGTGTTGGAGTGTGCCCCTGGCTATCCGTAAATAAATAAAAAAGAAAATGGTGTCCTCTGGTTTGTTTGAATATAAGTAATTTTTTATTATTTTTACTTTTGATACTTAAGAATATTTTAGCAATTACATTTACTTTTGATACTTAAGCATATTTACTCAAGTAGTATTTTACTGGGTGACTCCTTTTTTTATTAAGGTGTCTTTACTTTTACTCAAGAATGACAATTGGGTACCTTTTCCACCACTGAGTATTGCTAGGATCAATACCATAGTACCATAGTACAATTTCACATGCAGTTACCTGTCCTGAGTACACCAGAGCACTTGGACAGAAGTTCTCAACAAAGTCAAGACTAATGGCCATTGCATAAATTGGCCCTCAATGACCAGTCAATATACAGTAGTAATGACATCACATATAGGCCCAAGCTATCTCACTATGTGGTCTTTAACATAGACAATGTATGGAATACAAAAGTAACCTAATGGCTCTAGGTGATGAATGTTCAGTTATTGAGTCATGGTCTGTTAGCCTCTGTATTTTTTTCTACAAAACAAGACAATACTGTAACATTTGGATTACATCAATTTACTATTGTGATCCTAATGTCACACATTGGCCAGCTAATCTATTGAAGCATACCTTCACATTATCTGTATACCTTGACATTATATGTTTTCTTTTTTTCTACACTATAAAGTCCTGGAGGAAAATGACCTGATACATCCAGACCAGAATAATCTGGATTATTTGCATGCACAAGACAATGGTGAAAATATTCTCTCCCACAAGAGCCATTGGGGAAACTAAGGTATTCAAATGTGCCCTTTCTATCCAAGGCAACCCTCTGTGCTGCTTGTGATACCTAAGCAATAAAGTGTTTTGAATTCAATGATTTTTAAACAGCCTCCTGGGTACTGTTTAATGGCAATAAAGCTCAGGGAGAGAAGCACAGATGCAAAACTCTAATTTGTTGAGGTGACATGGGGTCCCCGATGAGGATAATGTCACACAGAGATTAAATGATTCAGAGAGATGAGGGAGCAGTTATATCCATATATACCCCCCTGCTTTCACTTGCATACAGTCTTTCAACAGTCTTTAAAGCAGGGATATCTTTGTAGTGTGAAACTTCCCACTCCTGACTTAGCACATTGCCATAAAGGGTCAGGGTCATGTTCAGTAGGCACCAAACAAAATAAACAGAGTAAAACGGGGAGGTACTACATGGAATTGTCCAATAGGAAATGCACATTTTTGTTTTCCATTGCAACACATTTTGCTACCGTGTGCCCTAATGAAGACAACCTGAGAGCTTGATACAATGAGGCTTGTAGGTCTATGTCATGAATGCTGCCAGTAAAATTATGCAGATTGTCTGTAGTTTGCAAATTGTTCTGTGACGCCAATATGATGGGTTTTAGGTGGGTGTAATGCACAATGAATGTGCTTATCTGCAGCAGTTACTGTAACATAATGAGACATAATACGACAACGGATCTCATCTGAACATGAATCCCTCTGTACCAGAGACAAACTCTACATACACAATGGAAGGCATCACAATGTGACAGGCAATAATTCACAACGTAGAGTTTGACAAAGCAAATAAACAAAAAGTACATACAACGCATTAAGTTATGGAGGTGTCAAAGTGTGCTGTGCAGACCCTATAGTACATAAATAGATATATGACCGAGCTGCTGCCAATTAATGAACCATATTCTTAACTACTGTGAGCAGCTTGTCTGGGACCTGACCGTGATCAGCTGGAGTGAATCGTCCTTTGAAGCATTGGGCTCCTCTGGCATACGTTCAAATATGCCCTTGTCTCCCAGGCTTGTGTCTGGTGGCTCAGTTGTGGCAGATGTGTCTCCTCACTCATATACTTGATATGCTGTGGCTGCAAGCAGTAGGTACTGTAGGTAACCTGACCAGTATGATAACAACATTTACACAATGTTCGGAAAGGGTGGAAAATAGGATTGGAGTGGTATCCAGTTCCCTTTCAGTCGGTACTCTTGGTAGAACACAACTATGGGGAGTCGCGGTCTCAAGACTTCGACTTTAGAACTAAAATCACCCCCTGACAAGGCCAATGAACAAAAAGCCTTGCTGGAAGCCCCGCCTTCCCCAGGTGATAACCCTGAGGCTCGGATTGATTTCTTAAATTATTCCGCTCTTCACCTTGAGCTGAGCAGGAATGATTCACGCTATAATTTTGTAACACGAGACTATCTGACTTTGCGCCAACTTAACTGTCCCTTTGTGACCGAGTGTGCTCACCCTCTGGACGTTAGACCACTAACCACAAACCAATTAGTTATTGGTAGGATTGCTTGGCCTGACTATAGCAATGGGTAAGATGGCTAATGTGACCGAAACGACGAAAGCTTAACAAGCTGGGTTCGAGGTCGCGACCATGCCCTAAAGAAACTCACGTTTGTTGTCTTGTTTGTTTCTGCTCGGTGCATGCTCTGGCTGCTATTGCTTGAATCAGCTCATATCAGCTCAAGACTAGTGGACGATGCCAGAAACAGTGGCTGGTCCGCGACTGGTGTTTCCAATAGTGACTTCATCTCCCGGATGCTCGTACCTCGGCTGAGTTGCGGGATGCGGATATGGATTGGGTCTTTGGTCGGATCAAATATATTTTCTGCCTGGGCGTAGTGTTTGAGGTAACTGCCTGCGCTCAACCTAACTCCCATGCGCTCTGTTGCAGGTTATGGGAATCTACCCGCCACCTGTGTATGCCTCAGTCAAGCAATATGTGCCTCTCTTCCCAGACTTGTCGATGAAGGGTCCGGTTCCACCTCGGTGGTCCGGTCCTACGTAGACTTTCGAGACCAGGCTAGCTAAACAAGCACTGCATAGTGTGCAAGCCAGGTTAGCTAAATCGCCAAGGTGGACAAGCTACTGCTACTAGCTATTCATGCCTCCCCACAGTGGAATTACTTGTGTAGCGCTCTTGTTTAGTGTCTTTAGCATTAAGTCGCTTGGTTGTTCTAAACGGATCGTGATGCGGTCAAAGAGTGTTTCAAGACTGAAGGAAGATGCCACACTGCTTTCTTCTGCCATTGAGAGGCTTTAGTGTATATATCAGTCATCTAGTGTATGTATAAATCATTGTGCTCCCCTCCACAAAAACATTACTGTGACCACTGGGCCCCCATTTTGGTTAAGGCGGAAAGGGGTACTACGTCAGCCATTGCTGGAGCCCCCTGTGCCCATAAAGGGGCCAGGCTTTACGCAGGCTATACAGTTTCACAGAAGCACGACGTATAATGGAAAATTATCTGTGCTTGATGCCCCTTCTGTTACCCCGAGTTCCATGGTGCTCAAAGGGTTCAAGGAGTCCACAGGGTGAGAGTAAAAAGACGAGCAACTCGCTCTCTGTCCACAATGGGGCACTCCTCACCCATTGGTGGCTCATTACTGGGGTCGTTTGCTGATTCCTGCCTGTAGCTCAATAATCCCTATGAGGTGTCTAGTGATGCCAGGCGATTGGTGGTTGGTAGCAGAGTCGAGGAAACAAGCAGGGTTGGACACAACCATGCTAATATCCAACACACAGTCTCTTTGGTTCATATGAACCCTGAAATTATCTGTCTGTCTCCAACATGACAATTTTAAATGCGGGCGGTCCAGTGCTGCATGCCAGCCGGTTACCGGGACTCATTGTTACTCGTTGTGGCACTGCCAATTGAGGTACATCACTGATTACTGGAGCCCTTGTACCCAGATGATGCAAAACACAGCATCATATGACTGTGAAGTAACACAAACATAGGCAGAGACACATGCATATACACACATTATAAACACACGTACATATGGATTTTGTGTTGTAGATATGTGGTAGTGGAGTATGGGCCTGAGGGCATACACTTAGCGTGTTGTGACTTCTGTAATGAATGTATTGTAATGTTTGTATACAATTGTATAACTGCCTTAATTCTTGGCAGCAGCTAATGGGGATCCATAATAAATACAAATACAAATATGATGCAAAATGCATTATATGGGGATGATTTCTGTATTTTGAATGTTACATAGAGTATCTTGAAAACTTTTGGGACTATTATAAACAATGGACCAATGAAAGAAATATTAAAATATTGTTTTTGGGTGGTGTTTTCCTTTAACTATGGAACATTTTACAATGGTTAGATAGATCCATGAGGTACATTTGCTCTTTAGTAATTGCAGGAAGATGGGTTCCAGATTTTGTGAACCAGGCTCAAACCCTTAGGGAATAATGTAGGGTACTCTATACAAAAATGGTTAACAGAAAGCTATAAATAACACACATCCTCATTGGTAGGATCACCCATAAGCTTATTCCCACCTCACACTCATCTCTGTAACATAGGCTTCAACATGAAAATCATATTCTGAGTCAGGTCGACTGTAATTTCTTTAGCATCACCCCACTAAAGAGCTAGAGCATGGCATTTGGAAAATGGATTTTCAATAAGGTCACTCTCGTGATCTGCAGCACTCAACGGTTGGAGCATTCGTACATTAACATACAAACTCAGCCACACTCAGCCTATATTACACCACCAACAAACTATTATTTTGCTGTCTATGTTGTCAATTAGCTCTGTGCAAGCATGTCAGAATCAAAAAAAGATTGCAGCAGAAAAGATAGATGTATTGACCGTAAATATGAATGAAGATGCAATCCAATTTGTTCTGCCTTCAAAAGGGCCCGCTGGCAGATATACAGTATATAAGGCTGAAACATCTAGTATTATGTCCCTCCTATTATGAATACTTTTAAAGAAACACAAATCAATAGTGAAAGGTCATAGCTCTCTCTGAAATGTGCCCATATTCTAAATTAGACAAAAATGTCACCATTGTTTAATCTTTACCTTCAATCTTTAAATTCCATGATAAAAAAAGAGAGACTTGGGTAAAAACACACATAGCCTATCTAGCATACCTTATACAGATCATAAAACCATTTAACTCAGTTTACCATAGCCTACAGGCCTAAAGGAAAGCCTTAATTCCAAAGTATCAGTAGACCAACAAATATCACCCATATGTTTATATAGCGAGTTGAAAAATGAATCCCAAACACATCCCCAGCACAGATGGTGCTGGATACACCTGTCATCATTAGCTATCTGATGTATTGGACGATGGGAGGATATTGTCATGTCCAGTATGAGGAATTGTGAGGAATACATGATCCACATAATAGCTTACAAACAACATCATGGAATCTTAACAATAACTGTCAGCACATAAGGGCTACACCCTAAAAATGTAGCTACATTGTCTGCTTTGGTAATATAAAGCATTCCCCACGGTCTTACTTTTAAGAAAACACATAATTGGGCTGATTGTGAACATCTCACCAATGAACATACAGCGGGGTTTGGGATTTATTGGAACCCTAGATAAAAGTGAGTGAAAAAAGACTGTATAAAATTAAAAAACACAAATTAAGCTATATTGCATAAAAAGAAAACATGAAAATGTGTATTATTTTATACTAATACAATTGCTCAGAAAACTATATTATTTATCTTGTGTGGAATTGTTAGCCTGACTCTCTATCTCTGCATTATCCACAGGGTAACTGTCAACTTGTCTGAAAATGGACACTGTAGGTTAAGGAATCTGTATGGTAGGTATACATTTT
Source organism: Oncorhynchus nerka (assembly GCF_034236695.1). Lineage (NCBI taxonomy): Eukaryota > Metazoa > Chordata > Actinopteri > Salmoniformes > Salmonidae > Oncorhynchus > Oncorhynchus nerka. The sequence continues at coordinate 40,734,990 of NC_088408.1, forward strand.
ATGTTCATGAACATTAACACGTAATTATTCATTTTGTGTGGATTGTCATCTTTGACACTCCGCATTATCCATAGGGTACCTGTCAACTTAATCTGAAAATGGACAGGGTGAACGAATCTATATTGTAAGTATCAATTTGATGTTTAAAGACCTTACTTTCAAATTATTAATATTATTAAAGCTTTATTTGGACAGGGAAGTCATACTAAGACTAGGGTCTCTTTTTTTAGATGAATGTTTTAAAATTTCTCTTCAATTATACGAAGGTCAGAGTTTTTCAATGTGGTATCTCTAATGCAAGCAATAGGGCAGTGGTTGCTGATATCATTTGCAAAAACACCACCAGCCAAATACTTATGGGGATTTTTAGTCAGGATAAGGTCAATCAATGAGGAGTTTGCTAGGTTTTTACATTAATCCGAGTGGGTTTCGTTATCAACTGTGTCAAGTTGAAATCAAGACAGATATTCTTAAACTGATCGGCGCCATGTGTAAGCCAATCAAGATTTAGATCTAACACAACGAGTTCAGATACCAGAAAGGGTTATAATTCATCAGAAATAATACCAACAGCCGACACTGAAGCGGCTGGAGGGATGTATGCATATTTGTGACCAACTGCCTTGATTCAGTCTTATGTAGTAAAATTTGCAAGTGTTTTTTTACATTGGATAAAAGCTGAGAAACAGAGCTACAAATGGTATATCATACACTGCATTTGAGGAACAATGGGAAAGTAATTCTGCTTTTAAAGTTGATAAACTTGTAACCTCACTTTTGAGAAAACCACAAAATACTTGACTTCAATGAAAGTTAACCAGAGAGACTGATGAACTCCAGCAGATGGACCGGAATCCAACAAAGACGACAACAACATCCTGGCGTAAATATGAATTGCAATTTATTTTTCGAACGAGCAGCCGTTCATGGGCAAAGGATTAGCATGTCAATGAATATAATTATAGACTGTGTGTAATAATTCATTTGTCTTTCCCGCTCTTTCTCAGTCCACACCCCCTTTCCTTTGTCTACCAAGCCGTCATATCGGCTTAGCCCACTAGGGTCTCTTTCCTATCATTGTTAATAACCAATATCTATTGTTTGTTTGTTGTGTATTTCTGTAATTATTTAGTTAGTTAGTAAATAAATAATTAAGCCAATTTGTGTATGGATGATTCATAGTAGAGGCTGGGTTCGTGCAGATAACTAAGAATTTTACTATGTTCAGATGAGACTGACAGAAGGTAACAACAATAAGTAATAAAATACTAATTGATCAGATATTAAAATATATGAAGAGTTATATTCGGAAAATGATGACTCTGTAAAACAACATTTTCCATAGCGCCCCTACTTCCAAGTTAATTAAATTTACATGATTAGTTTAATCACGTAATAATAATTACAAAAAATGTATTTGATAAAATAAGTCTAGACATTTAATGATAAGCCAGAGACACGACATTAATGACACCCCGTGCGAGGGATCTAAGATAGAATGAAACTTTACTGTGAATTAGATATATATCAATTGTACAAACAGACTGCGTTGTATATGAATGCTGGAGTGTGTGTTTCCATTTGAAGTGCCTTCGGTGTGTGTATCTGATAGCGTCAGTGCAATGAGTTGTAAATTACAGATTTAGTCCATTAGGCCAAACAATACTAATTTATAGAGCAAGGGCATAGATCCAGTAATGTTAGAAATTAGAGTATAGATCTGTTCGGTGACCGAGCCGAAGTGTTATCTTTCCACCTATAGCGTGGGTAGGCCACAGGCGTATCTGTTTTATGTACCGTGCACTCCGGTAATACAATGCTAGCAAAGAGTATGCTGAATGTGAGACGTCACTAGTTAACCCCCCTTTCCATGTGTATGGAATTATTTATGCTGTGGAACAGTATAAGAATAGCTAGCTGGCACGAGATGCTACAGTTAACAGCGGAACAGAAGCAATTTTGTTTTCTTGTGTCACATTGAATTTACTCCTCCTTGCGCGACGGAAGTCCCGCCCTTTGTACTTCTGTTTCATTTCAGTGTGTGCTTTCAGTGACCTCTGGTGGTGAAGAATAGCCAGTACATTTCTTAAAATGGAATTAGGTAACACCCAAACGTGGATCACGTTTACAAGTGGTTACTTCTGATATCCAGCCAATCGCAATTGATTGTATATTGATGTCTCATTCAATTTAACTAATAAAATAAAATTGCCAGATTTACCTTTTAAGGTGGATCTTTTAAATAATATCGAGGTTGATTGGTTTTATACAATGAGACAATTTAAACTTTTTCCACATTAACCTAGATGAAGCTATGCTCTCAGGTTAATTCAAGATTAATTCCCAAATAGTCTATACAGGTTTAATTTATCAATGAATTTGATCAATCAGTAAAATATTCAGTAAACCCCAGCACTGACAGATGTCCCGCCTCCAGGGGGAATCACATGTGGCTTTGGCCATAGGGATATGTGAAACTAGTGGTGAATGTACCCTAACATTTGAACTACTGTTTACACTTATGATAATCCAGACACTCAATTGATTGGATATCATCGTCTCAGTCAATTTAAAAAGTTATATTGTCGAACACACCTTAAGGTTCTTCCAATTAAATGAGACATTTTAAACATTTCAATAGTGACTTAGATGAACCAACTTCCCAGGTTAATTCAAGTTTAATTCCCAGATAGCCTATCCAGGTATGATTAATCATTAAATCAATTAATCAATTCAATTTGCTTTTTCAAATTCATTCACGTCTAAACTCCCACATTACTGGTACAGTACTGATGGTTCATTAACGTCTATAAAAATATAAAAATTGTCTTTGCAGCTTCCAACGTATTCCAAAATGAAACTTTGGACAATTAGGAATGACATTTTTTTCCTTTCAAATATTCTAATAATGTGCAAGATATCAGAGTAGGTAATCCCCACTCGCCCACTATTTAGTGAACCTCCCATAAATGGATTGATCTCTGACCTCAGCAGTGATACCAACCCTAATTATGCCATTAGCAGAAAAACAGCAGAAATTGCGAACAACGCTCTCCAAAATCAACAATCGTGCGCAGGCCTTGTAAAGGTCCTCTCCAGTCTAGCCCTGATGTCTTGCCATCCGAGATTGGCATTGGTCCAATACAGCAGTGCACAGCTGAAACACGAGCAAATAACAGTAGACATAAAGGGACAGGTGGAAAGAACTGGGAAACTGATGACAAATGCAGAAAAGGGAAAAATTATGCTAGCTATGGAACTGCGTTTGAAAACTGAAAAATTAAATGTAATTGCAAAAACTTATGACGAACGACCAAACTTTTCAACAAAATCATCTTCAACAGGAACAAAATCGTATTCTACAGGATCAACTCGATTTAGCCAAAGCTAAATACGATGATGTCCATGCCAAACTAGATACCATCATCATCATTAAGTTTGCAGACAACACAACAGTGGTAGGCCTGATGACCGATAACGACGAGACAGGCTATTGGGAGTAGGTCAGAGACCTGGCCGGGTGGTGCCAGAATAACAACCTATCCCTCAACGAAACCAAGGCTAAGGAGATGATTGTGGACAACAGGAAAAGGAGGACCGAGCACGCCCCCATTCTCATCGACGGGGCTGTAGTAGAGCAGGTTGAGAGCTTCAAGTTCCTTGCTGTCCACATCACCAAAAAACTAGAATGGTCCAAACACTCCAAGACAGTTGTGAAGAGGGCACGACAAAGCCTATTCCCCCTCAGGAAACTGAAAAGATTTGGCATGGGTCCTGAGATCCTCAAAAGGTTCTACAGCTGCAACATTGAGAGCATCCTTACTGGTTGCATCACTGCCTGGTACGGCAATTGCTGGCCTCCGACCGCAAGGCACTACAGAGAGTAGTGCGTACGGCCCGGTACATCACTGGGGCTAAGCTGCCTGCCATCCAGGACCTCTACACCAGGCGGTGTCAGAGGAAGGCCCTAAAAATTGTCAAAGACCCCAGCCACGCCAGTCATAGACTGTTCTCTCTACTACCCCATGGCAAGCGGTACTGGAGTGCCAAGTCTAGGACAAAAAGGCTTCTCAACAGTTTTTAACTCCAAGCCATAAGACTCCTGAACAGGTCATCAAATGGCTACCCGGACTATTTGTATTGTGTGCCCTCCCCAAACCCTCTTTTATGCTGCTGCTACTCTCTATTTATCATATACGCATAGTCACTACTACCTCAATCAGCCCTAACTAACCAGTGTCTGTATGTAGCTTCGCTACTGTTTATAGCCTCTCTACTGTTTTCCACTGTCTTTTAACTGTTGATCAGGAAACAGGATGTACTTGAGCTCAATTTCGAGAGTCATAGCAAAGGGTTTGAGTACTTACGTTAATAAGGTATATTTTTTTATATATACACATTTGCAAAAAATTCTAAACCTGTTTTCACTTTGTCATTATAGGTTATTGTGTGTAGATTGCTCATTCATTGATTTTATTTAATACATTTTAGAATAAGGCTGTAACGTAACAAAATGTGGAAAAAGTCAAGGGGTCTGAATACTTTCAGAAGGCACTATACATGTAACAGTCCAAGCCCTCTGCGAGATTTGAAAACCGCAGGAGTATTCATGGTGCCACAAGAGTCAATAGAACTGGATGAGCTAGACACAATTGGCTTTCTGATTGGATTCAACATTAACCTTTATTTAACTAGGCAAGTCAGTTAAGAATACATTTTTATTTATAATGACGCCTACATGTAAAGCCCCTCCGGTCAAACCCTCCCCTGACCAGGACGACGCTGGGCCAATTGTGCGCCGCCCTGTGGAACTCCCGATCACAACCGTTTGTGATACAGCCTGGGATCAAACCTGGGTCTATAGTGACGCCTCTAGCACTGAGATGCAGTGCCTTCGAACACTGTGCCACTGGGGGTCAAACTAATAGTAGAATAAACGATTAGTAGTTTCAGGTAAATGTGCACAAGTTTACTGTTGACAGTACCTGTATGCTTATGAGCACATGTAGTAATATGATATACGACTATTTATAGCATATTTGGAGCTAACAGAGCGATCAATGGAAGTTAAATTAACAGCCACAGAATTACTATTTATAATACCCCTATCAACATGGGAAGCTGTGGCAGAATGATATATTTAATGGGAGTAAATACCTTTGAGGAGATTGATTTGATCAGTCAACGCTTCAATGTAGAGACAGAACAGGGGACAAAGGCATAGGCAGGTACCTCCGGCCTACGCAGGTACCTCTGGATCTGATCTCGAAACAAAACCATGCAGGGATGAAGGCGCTAGAACCTCTGGATCCAGGGTGGCGAAGCTGTTTGAAGTCTGTATCCGATCCGGGCTTTCCACCACCAAGGAGGCCACTTTTGCCAAAGGCCGCCGCTGTTGACTTCCACGACGAGAGACGTGCCTCCATGGCTGGTTGGTAAGGTCAAGAAAAGGAACATCCACTAAGTCATCCAGAAGCATCCTACTACTAACTCCATTCTCCAGGGAAGGGAGAGACCCCTTCACGGTGGGATCCCTGCAGAGCACCGGTATGTCGGCTGTGGAGAGACGACATGGTGGCAAAACTTCCACCAGGCCAGAGCATTGTCCAGCTTCTGGAGTAGAAGAGAAAGTAGGAGGACGTGGATTCCCCAGTAGCTTGTGTAAGTTTGCTACTAGTTTTCTAAGAGTAGCCACTTCGCCCCTGTAATCCTCTGCAAGCAAACAGTTGCTACATTGAAAGTCCAGAATGAACACATTGTCCCAGAATAGAGCAAAATAAACACAGCTCCTGCAGCATTGAAAACATTCGTTAGCGACCTCCATGTGAAACTAAGGTGGTTCGTTCTTTAAAAGTTGCAGTGTACTGCAGCATAGCGTGCGTGCGTGGTGCCGCAGAATTCTATGGCATGTTATTTAAGTGCCAACCACTGGTACCATTAATGCTAGTTTGACCAGCAGAGGGCATCTTTGAGAAGTTTTTGATAGCCTTTAATAGTGGCTGTACTAGATAATTTAAAACCTTTTTTTGTAAGAGCATAGTATATGGGATTGATTTTTTTTTTAAATAGCTTAATTCATTTGATTAATATTATGGTGTTTCTATTCCAAGAAATAGATTTTTGTGACGGTCAGGAGTAGGCTACAGTTCTGGGCTATTTAGCTAAATAATTCCTGTGTTTTGTGGGCATGTGGGAGATCGGGGTTCAATTGCCCGACAGGGAGGAATGAGCAGGCTGTCCTTGTAAATAATAATTTGTTCTTAACTGATTCCATATGTGTTATTTCATAGTTGTGATATATTCACCATTATTCTACAATGTAGAAAATAGTAAAAATAAAGAAAACCCTGGAATGAGTAAGTCTGTCCAAATATTTGAGGCCATCAAGACGTTTTGGCTAGAGAAATGCAACAAATACATTGATCTTCTCAGCAAGGTTTTATACATGATTGTGGACCTGGGTGGAAGTGCAACTAAAATGTAGTTTAAATAACCATCTGCATTTTGAATGTCTTTTTTCTAGTTATTTTATTAACAAAAGCATAAAGATGTTGATGAAGAAATACTGTACAGCCGTTTTGAGTTAGAAATGTAACACTTCAGACTACTTAAGCATCGAATACATTGCAGATAGGGGGATGTTCACACCTACAGTAGCCAGGCTATAAAGAGTCTATTGTCCTGCTAATCGGGCTACACGTGCTTGAAAACCTGTTTTCAAAATGCCACCAGCAGTCCATCACGACTGTAAATAAAAACAAAGCATCTTGTTAACATTCTTTATTGTTATCACAATGTCACAAATAAATTGTATCTACCTATTACTTTTAGAGTTTGGGATTAATTTGATTAATATTAGGGTGTTTATATTCCAAGAAAAATTTAAAACCCTCTGGGTGTCCGTTAGGATGGAATGAAAATGATGGCACTGTACAACGTGACGGTCGGGCGTAGGCAACACAGTACTGGGCTTTTAGCTAAGAATATGTCTCCTGTGCGTGGCTCTGTGGTCCATCCCGTGCCTCCTACCCTCGTTCCTTGAACCTCGCGTGCTTTCAGTGGATGCAGCTGGAGAACTGCAAGGCAATCCCATTGTGCGCCAGTCAGGAGCCAAGACCAATATGGTCAAAATATATTGTGCTGATAAAAACAGGTTTAATAATATATCTGTGAGAATATCCAAGGGGCTTTCATATAATTCTAACTTCATAATAATAATAATCACTTTGCTTCAAAAATAACAGTATTTTGAATATTTAGTTTTCAAATAACGTAAAAAGAAAGAGAAAAAGGCCATTCTTGAACATGGGGTGAGACATTGTTACTAATTTGCAAATAAAGCCAGTTTGTTATTTAGAATTAATTTCTGTTTTTAGAGGAAGAGAAACCAAAAACCGTCAGTCATCTCATGGGTCTTCCAGTCTTAAACCATTGCACCACTCAGGCGCTGTACAAGTTGACCGGTCGAGAGTGGCCTACAGTACTACAGTAAGAGCAAAATAATCCTAACAAAATAAAAACCTTAGTGTAACAACAGTTTTAGTAAGTAATCCTGAAGTCGTGCACAATTATCAGTTTCTATTTAAGTTTATGTCGCCCATTCATTGTCAGTTAGAGACACAGTAGGACCGAAAAGCATAATCAGTGATCTAACTCCCCCTTGTGCTGGTCTGGAGCAATGAAGTGGTGACACAGGGTACTGCACTGAACCACAAATTACCTCTAAGTCCCGCAGCATAATCACAAAGCTTTTAGTGGACCAACCACTATACAAACTAGCTGGGTTTCTGTGAAAAATACAAACAAATCATATAAAAACATCCAAAATCAAATATGTAAATAATAAAAAATAATACATGGGACTTATATAGCACTTTTCAAGGACCCAAAGTCACTTTACAATTGTAGGGATGAAAAGAAAAACAAAAAAGCAGGAGTGAAAACAAAAGATCAGACTAAACAAAAACATGAATAAAGAGCAGAAAAGTTGACAAAAACAGAGACTTAACAAAAAACAGACAAAGCATTATCAAATCAAATACACTCAACACTGTTACTGAACAGGTAGCAGGAAGAAGTGACAGCCAAGCACGAAGCCAGCAGATACTCTTGCCTGGAAATGACATCACTATGAATATATTTATGAAATATATGTGACATATTGTACATGGACATATTTAAGTAATACATGTATTTAGATCTATTTATTTAAAATACGAGTACATACTTAATGCATTTGAAATATATGTCAATATATTAGGCTTCGGTATGGGTTGTATTATTTTATTTTATACAGTCTTTTTTGCTCACCTTTATGAAGGGATGCAATAATTCCAGACCCCACTCAATAATTTTTTAAAACGCAGTGTGATGCAGTGCACACCACCCGTGATATGTTAAAAAGTCAGATACCTTTAACGACTAGATGAAGGTGCTTTGGCTTTGGATTGCGCTCGCTCTGAACAGAGCAGGTATACAAGCCGTCGTCAGTCACGTCCACTTTCTGTATCTGCAGGCTGTACTCCCCCCCACTCGAAACGATGGACACACGAGGGTCCACGGACCACTTGTCATTCCCTGCGAAGATGATGCTGGAACGGTTCAACCAAGCGCCTTTAGAGATTCCATCCGAAGTGCACCTAGGAGTAGAAAAAAAAAGAGCCCAGTCAGATTTAAAGGAGTCTCTAAGGCTGGAAGTCACTGATGACATGGCTAATCAATGACTGACCCACAAGAGCCTATTACACATAACAGTAGACTGGCCTTTTTGTGCTGTATATCAAACTCCTATGCTCGTCGTCATGCCAATGCACAAACAGATCTGGGACCAGGTTAAACATTCAGTAGTGTACACAAAGTAAGAGCCTGTGCAAGACCCTGTACATACACTAGGACACTATGATAGAGACCAATGGTCACTAGTTGACAAAGTCATATAATCTTATTTTAAACCTGCTAACTCTAATGCCTATTCCTAACCTTAAATTAAACCAAACTTAAATTTGCTTTCATACATTTTTACGATAAAGCCAATTTTGACTTTGCTGCTCAGTTCTGTTCTCAGTTCTGACTCCAGGAAAATATTAATGACAATAAACGTCAACCTTCCACAGGGGCCGCTGTTTTGAAACCAATGCGCTTGACAGTTTTGTACTACTTCACATTTTTTAATTATTTTTCGAAGATACAGTACCAGTCAAAAGTTTGGACACAGCTACTCATTCCAGGGTTTTAATTTATTTGTACTATTTTCGACATTGTAGAATAATAGTGAAGACATCAACAATATGAAATAACACATAAGGAATAACGTAGTAACCAAAAACATGTTAAAAATATTTTAGATGGGAGATTCTTCAAAGTAGCCACCCTTTGCCTTGATGACAGCTTTTCACACTTTTGGCATTCTCTCAACTAGCTTCATGAGGTATTCACCTGGAATGCATTTCAATTAACACATGTGGGCAGGTAGGGGTGGTATACAGAAGATAGCCCTATTTGGTAAAAGACCAATTAATATCATGGCAAGAACAGCTCAAATAAGCACAGAGAAATTACAACCCATCATTGCTTGAAGACATGGAGGTCAATCAATCTGGAAAATTGCAACTAGTTTTAATGTTTCTTCAAACGCAGTTGCAAAAACTATCAAGCAGTATGATGAAACTGGCTCTCATGATGACTGCCACAGGAAAGGAAGACCCAGAGATACCTCTGTTGCAGAGGTTAAGTTCATTAGAGTTAATTAACTACACCTCAGATTGCAGACAAAATACATGCTTCACAGAGTTCAAGTAATGTACACATCTCAACATCAACTGTTCAGAGGAGACTGCATGAGTCAGGCCTTCATGGTCAAATTGCTGCAAAGAAACCACTACTAAATAACACCAATAAGAAGCAGAGACTTGCTTGGGCCAAGAAATATGAGCAATGGACATTAGACTGCTGGAAATCTGTCCTTTATATTTTATATTTGTCCCAATGTTTCATGAGCTTAAATAAAAGATCCCAAAAAATGTTCATATGCAGAAATAGCTTATTTCTCTAAAATGTTGTGTACAAATTAGTTTTCATCCCTGTTAGTGAGCATTTCTCATTTGCCAAGATAATCCATCACCTGACAGATGGGGCATATAAAGAAGCTGATTAAACAGCACGATCATTACACAGGTGCACCTTGTGCTGGGGACAATAAAAGGCCACTAAAATGTGCAGTTTTGTGACACAACACAATGCCACAGATGTCTCAAGTTTTGAGGGAGCGTGCAATTGGCATGTTGACTGCAGGAATATCCACCAAAGCTGTTGCCAGATAAATGAATGTTAATTTCTCTAACATAAGCCACCGCCAACATCGTTTTAGATCATTTGGCAGTACCACCAACCGGCCTCACAACCGTAGACTACGTGTATGGCATCGTGTGGGCAAGCTGTTTTTATTTTAATGGATAATTTTTTGTTAGTTTTTTTTTAACATATTTTTATTTGGCCTTTTTTTATGATTATAGAGATAACAGACAGAACAGTTAGAGGGCCGAACACACACGGCTCCCATACAAAATCAACCCCCACCCCAACCCCCCCATGATCTAACATAGCCCCACCCCAAAACCAGACTTAAACCAGGCATGATATACAATAAGTAATATAATCAAATAGTAAAAAAAAGACAAACATATTATAAAACAAAAAGTTAAAAAAGGGGGGAAAATAATGACACAAATTCTAATTCGGGTTGGTTTATGGAGTTGTGAAATTTACTGGGTCCATGTCTTCTACAAAGGTCAGGAAAGGTTGCCAGATATTTAAAAATGTAAATGCATCCCCTCACAGTGTAGCATATCTTCTCTAGCTTAAGATGTTGCATATCTTCCTTTATCCAATAGTTAAAAGTAGGAGGAAACCGATCCTTCCACTTAAATAGTATAAGATGTCTAGCTAGAAGAGTAGTAAACGCCAGCATGTTTCCCATAGAACTGTTTAGAGGGGCCTCCTGTGGTGCTACTCCGAATAATGTAATAAAGGCAGAAGGTTCTATAGGTCTCTCCAGTATCTTAGAAAACATCCAGAAATCTGTCAATTTTGGGTATGTCCAAAACATGTAAATAAAGTAGCAAGAGCCTGCTTATATCGGTCACAAGTGGGATCTATTTCTGGTCTAATCTTGGATAATGTTGCCTTTGACCAATGTAGCCGATGAACTATTTTAAATTAAATTACAGCATGTCTTAGACATAGATGAAGAAGGTATTATCTGAAGCATACTCTGCCAAGTTTCATCTGAAAGTTGTTCACCTAAATCCTCTTCCTATTGGTTCTTCTCATAGTTCAAGCATATGCCCCCATTCAAATAAGGTTTCCCTTTAAAAATATAATCTAGAAGGGAGGTAGGTGGGTGTGATGGGAAGTGACTAGAGTATGAAGATACAAAACGACGCAATTGCAGGTATCTAAAGGTATCTAAAGGAAATGGGATCTAGGAATATTTAACTTTTGTTCTAACTGCTAACAAGATGTAAAATCCATATCAATGTACAAGTCGTTCAGTGAGGAGATCCCTTTCCAGACCAGATATGAAAGACCCGGTCTGATAATGATGGAGAGAATGTATGGTCCTTTAATAAGTTGAAAATTCACTGAGACCAAACGATCGCCTGAACTGTGCAGATTTTTAGAGAATGTTTCACAATAGTGTTTCTGGTGTATTTGGAAACAGGCTCAGCTAATGCAATTTTTGCACAGACTAAGGCAGCTAAAGAGGTGGGGCAACAAAATGAGATCTCCGAGGTCAACCATTTCGGGCCTGTAACATCAGCGATTTCTGTCATCCAATATAGGATGATTCTTAATACTGAAGTGCTAGACCACCCTGAGGATGAGATCTCTGCAATAAGCTCTTACGTATCCAAGGGTTTTTCTTCTTTCAGATAAAAGCAGATATCAGTTTATCTATGGAGATAAAAAAAGAAGATTTAGGAAGAAAGATAGGAATACATTGCAATAAGAAAAATAACGTAGGTTTTCATTCATTTTAACAGTGTTCAATCTTTGGCCCAAAGAAAGAGAAAGTAAATCCCAGCGTTCAAGATCATGTTTCAGAATGAGTATCAAGAGAGGGAAATTGGCTTTATAGAGATCTTTGAAATCGTGTGTGACCCAAATTCCCAAATATTTCAATTTCTGTGTAGTCACTCTGAAGGGCACATGACTAAAATAAGTTTGCATGGCTGAAGGATCAATAGGTATCAATTAACTTTTTTGTAGATTAACCTTATACCCGGATATTTTACCAAATGTCTTTAGTAGAACCTGGATCCCAGTTAAAGGGTCATACATATATAAAAGCATGTCTAAACCTCTTCTTCGAATACCTTTGATAGTGGTGTTATTACGTATTGCTATGTCTCAATTGCGATGGCAAACAGCTGAGGGGATAGAAGACAACCTTGTCTTGTCCCATGCTGAAGTTGGAAACAAGATGAAAGGTTATTGTTTGTGCACACTGCAGCCATAGGGGAGGAGTAAAGAACTTTGATCCGGGACATAAAATTGGGCCTGAATCCAAATAGTTTGAGAGTATAAAATAGATAATCCCACTTCTCCCGATCAAACGCCTTCTCAGCATCAAGTGATAACAATATCTCTGGAGTGTCAGATGAAGAGGGATTATAAAGCATATTATAAGGACATCTGATGTTGAAAAAAGAATGACGATTTTTAATGAAACCAGGTTGTAGAGATAATGAGGGAGAGGCAGGCAATACTCTTAGAAAGTATCTTTACATCGCTATTCAGTAAGGAAATTGGCATATATGAACAGCACAAGTTGTTTTTTCCTTCTTCAGAATAAGTTTTTAAACATAAAAAAAAAAAAAAACGTCATCTCACTGTCAACTGTGTTTATTTTCAATGAACATAACACGATTCAGCAACTGAGACATAAACTGAACAAGTTCCACAGACATGTGGCTAACATAAATTTAATTATGTGTCACTGAACAAAAAGGGGGGGTCAAAATCAAAAGTAACAGTGGTGTGTGGCCACCAGCTGCATTAAGTACTGCAGTGCATCAGAACTGGCAATTCTTGCTGTGAGATGTTATAACACTCTTCCACCAAGGCACCTGCAAGTACCCGGACATTTCTGGGGGGAATGGCCCTAGCCCTCACCCTCCGATCCAACAGGTCCCAGACATGTTCAATGGGATTGAGATCGGGGCTCTTTGCTGGCCATGGCAGAAGACTAACATTCCTGTCTTGCAGGAAATCACGCACAGAATGAGCAGTATGGATGGTGGAATTTTCATGCTGGATGGTCATGTCAGGATGAGCCTGCAGGAAGGGTACCACATGAGGGAGGAGGATGTTTTCCCTGTAACGCACATCATTGAGATTGCCTGCAATGACAACAAGCTCAGTGCGATGAAGCTGTGACACACCGCCCCAAACCATGACGGACTCTCCACCTCCAAATCAATCCCGCTGCAGAGTACAGGCCTCTTGGTACCGCTCATTCCTTCGACGTTTAATGTGAATCTGACCATCAACCCCTGTTGAGACAAAACCGTGACTCATCAGGGAAGAGCACTTTTTGCCAGTCCTGTCTGGTCCAGCGACTGTGGGTTTGTGCTCATAGGCGACGTAGTTCTCGGGGTGATGTCTGGTGAGGACCTTCTTTACAACAGGCCTACAAGCCGTCAGTCCAGCCTCTCTCAGCCTATTTCGGACAGTCTGAGCACTGATGGAGGGATTGTGCGTTCCTGGTGTAACTCGGGCAGTTGTTGTTGCCATCCTGTACCTGTCCAGCAGGTGTGATGTTCAGATGTACCAATCCTGTGCAGGTGTTGTTACACATGGTCTGCCACTGCGAGGATGATCAGCTGTCCATCCTGTCTCCCTGTAGCACTGTCTTAGACATCTCACAGTAATGACATTGCAATTTATTGCCCTGGCCACATCTGCAGTCCTCATGCCTCCTTGCAGTATGCCTAAGGCACATTCAGGCAGATGAGCAGGGACCCTGGGCACCTTTCTTTTGGTGTTTTCAGAATCAGTAGAAAGGCCTCTATAGTGTCGTAAGTTTTTATAACTGTGACCTTAATTGCCTACTGTCTGTAAGCTGTTAAGTGTCTTAATGACCGTTCCAAGGGTGCATGTTCATTAATTGATTATGGTTCATTGAACAAGCATGGGAAACGGTGTTTAAACCCTTTAAATTAAGATCTGTCTAGTTATTTGGATTTAACAAATTATCTTTGAAAGACAGGGTCCTTTTTTAGCTGAGTTTACATGTTTGTCTAACTGTTAAGGGTAAAGAGTATGAGGATAATGATTTCTCAAATAGGTAAAGCAAGAGAGGAGAGTTGATCTGAGAATGTTTTAAAGAATGTCAGTTTCAGGGGATTTGACACACTGCATAGATTTGGCTTGTCACCAAAAGCACTCACAAACTTCTACAGATGCACAATCGAGAGCATCCTGGTACGGCAACTGCCTTGCCCACGTCCATAAGGCTCTCCAAAGGGTAGTGAGGTCTGCACAACGCCTCACCGGGGAAAAACTACCTGCCCTCCAGGACACCTACACCACCCGATGTCACAGGAAGGCCATAAAGATCATCAAGGACAACAACCACCTGAGCCACTGCCTGTTCACACCGCTATCATCCAGAAGGAGAGGCCAGTACAGGTGCATCAAAGCAGGGACCGAGAGACTGAAAAACAGCTTCTATCTCAAGGCCATCAGACTGTTAAACAGCCACCACTAACATTGAGTGGCTGCTGCCAACATACTGACTCCAGCCACTTTAATAATGGAAATTGATGTAAAAGAAAAAGTATCACTAGCCACTTAATAATGTTTACATATCCTACATTACTCATCTCATATGTATATGTATATACTGTACTCTATATCATCTACTGCATCTTGCCATCTTTATGTAATACATGTATCACCAGCCACTTTTAACTATGCCACTTTTATGTTTACATACCCTACATTACTCATCTCATATGTATATACTGTACTCGATACCATCTACTACATCTTGCCTATGCCGTTCTGTACCATCACTCATTCATATATCTTTATGTACATATTCTTTATCCCCTTATACACACAAGTGTAAGGTAGTAGTTTTGGAATTGTTAGGTTAGATTACTCGTTGGTTATTACTGCATTGTCGGAACTAGAAGCACAAGCATTTCGCTACACTCGCATTAACATCTGCTAACCATGTGTATGTGACAAATACATTTGATTTGATAGGAGGTGACATTGTACCATATTTGATGAAAGCACAAGCACACTAGAAGCACAAGCACAAGCATTTTGCTACATTAACATTAACATCCCTCCTGTCTCAGCCTCCAGTATTTAGGCTGCAGTAGTTTTGTGTCGGGGGGCTAGGGTCAGTTTGTTATATCTGGAGTACTTCTCCTGTCCTATCCGGTGTCCTGTGTGAATTTAAGTATGCCCTCTCTAATTCTCTCTTTCTCTCTTTCTTTCTCTCTCTCGGAGGACCTGAGCCCTAGGACCATGCCTCAGGACTACCTGACATGATGACTCCTTGCTGTCCCCAGTCCACCTGGCCGTGATGCTGCTCCAGTTTCAACTGTTCTTCCTGTGATTATTATTATTTGACCATGGTGGTCATTTATGAACATTTGGACATCTTGGCCATGTTCTGTTATAATCTCCACCCGGCACAGCCAGAAGAGGACTGGCCACCCCACATAGCCTGGTTCCGCTCTAGGTTTCTTCCTAGGTTTTGGCCTTTCTAGGGAGTTTTTCCTAGCCACCGTGCTTCTACACCTGCATTGCTTGCTGTTTGGGGTTTTAGGCTGGGTTTCTGTACAGCACTTTGAGATATCAGCTGATGTACGAAGGGCTATATAAATACATTTGATTTGATTTGATCAGCTAACCATGTGTATGTGACAAATAAAATTTGATTTGATGTTCATAATTTTTGTATCATGATTTACTAATTAGATTTTCAGCTTGTCGCATTGAAAGATCAAACTCTGTCTGAGGTGTCAAATGTTGTTTTTGTAAATCTGCGGATGAAGAGTGCAAATGTGCCATATCCAAATCCAAGATTGTATTTGTAAATTCCCCTAGGTGTTGAATATTGCACTTCCTTAATATTGCGCTGTACGAAATAATTTGGCGCCTTAGATTAGACTTCATTGATTCGCATACTGTTGTAGGAGACATTCGATGAGTTTGATTAAGCTAGATAAATATCTCAATTTGAGATGATATAAAAGCAACAAAGGTTTCTTCTGATGCAGTGACAGATTTAGGTATGGGCGACAAGGGCAGCCGCCCAGAGCGGCATCTTGCCAGGGGCGGCACGGGACACCAGTACTATTTTTGGGGGAACGGTGACATTTGCACGATCGGTTTTCTATCGCTTATTTGCATGTCACGTCAATGATATCATGTCACCGTGTGGGACTGTGGGTCAATTAAACTTGTCAGAGTGGGCACCCTGATTCTAGTTTGTGAGCTAGGCAGGCTTCTGCCTGCGAAGGTCTCCCACTCAGAAGTACGAGATGAGGAGGGGGGCATGGGTAGGTTGACCTCAGGTCTCCCCACTGGAACCCGAGGTAGGGGGAGTGGGGGAATCTATCAAATAGCGCACCTCTAACTTTGTACAGTACTAATGCAATTAGTAAAATCAGTCACACTATGAAATGCTACCAAATAAACCACAATTCATTCAAAATTCTGTGAATATATAGTTTCACAGACATTGTTGCATTTTTTTCTGGATCGAATAATATAAAACCAGTCTGCACACCACCAAGGTGAATTGGTTTAGTCTTGACTCTTGGTTAACAGTGTTGGGGGATGGGTATGTATTGATGCTCGAGTGCCAAGTCATCACACATGGATAAGAAAAGGTCTAAGCCATCAGGTGCCCAGTTTTGGAAAAAGAGGAAAGAAGAAGAGGAGAAATGCACCAAAGATAAAGGTATGCAGCTATGCCATCTCTTTATGAGTATAATAGTATGCATGTAATGAAATAAGCTAGTATAACACTTGTTTTTGTTAGCCTATGTTGCTTGCATTGCTATTGCACATATGGCGACAATATTCCCTTTTCTGTCCAACTAGCTTACATAACATTGGATATAATTTCACAAAGTTGCATCATGATAATGTGTGTAGCCTGCAGCAAAATGATTACAACCTAACTAGACCATTATTGATTTGGTTAACTTTCATTGAGGTGACATCATAAAGGTTTTGTGTGATTGATTTTACTAGGTCCGGAGCTCAGTAAGGGGAATTTCAAGTGCTGTAGGCTAACTTAAAGGCCATCTACATTAGGCTGATATTTTGTATCTTTTGTGATATATTGAGTCTTTTGGGTGTCTTATGCCTAGAATTAGCTAAGGAGGTTGTATGGTTAATTTGGTTGACGTGACATGTATATTTAATTGTGCAACAACTGTATTTAGGGTGTCAGACTCATATACTGTATTTCAATGCAAATTCAGAGGCACTTCTGAAATATTTTGGAGCACCCTCTGGCGCTGGCCAGGATGAGGAGCCATCTACCTCCTCAGCCACACAGGCCTCTTCAGAAATTATCTCAGAGCCTCAGGATGAGGAGCCATCCACCTCCTCAGCCACACAGGTGTCTTCACAAATGTTGTCTGAGCCTGAGGATGAAGACCCATTTGCTTCTACTTCTCCCCAGCAGGATTCTTCAGTTTGTGTGCACACGCACATGTGTGTGTGTGTGTCTATATGAGCAACAACAATGATAACAATGATACATGTAATATTACTGGGTATGTACAGTTGAAGTTGATAGTTTACATACACTTAGGTTGAAGTCATTAAAACTCTTTTTTTTTATTGTTAACAAACTATAGTTTTGGCAAGTCGGTTAGGACATCTACTTTGTGCATGACACAAGTAA
Source organism: Oncorhynchus nerka (assembly GCF_034236695.1). NCBI lineage: Eukaryota > Metazoa > Chordata > Actinopteri > Salmoniformes > Salmonidae > Oncorhynchus > Oncorhynchus nerka. The sequence goes on from NC_088408.1 coordinate 40,752,934, forward strand.
TTTTTCCAATAATTGTTTACAGACAGATTATTTCACTTATAATACACTGTACCACATTTCCAGTGGTTCAGAAGTTTACATACACTAAGTTGACTGTGCCTTAAAACAGCTTGGAAAATTCCAGAACATTATGTCTTGGCTTTTTTTTCTCCCTTTATTTAACTAGGCAAGTCCATTAAGAACAATTAACTAGGCTAATTGATATATTTTGAGTCAATTGGAGGTGTACCTGTGGATGTATTTCAAGGTCTACCTTCAAACTCAGTGCCTCTTCACTTGACATCATGGGAAAAGAAAAGAAATCAGCTAAGACCTCAGAAAAAAATTGTAGACTTCCACAAGTCTGGTTCATCCTTGGGAGAAATGTACAAACACCTGAAGGTACCACTTTCATCTGTACAAAAAATAGTATGCAAGTATAAACACCATGGGACCATGCAGCCATCATACCGCTCAGGAAGGAGATGCGTTCTGTCTCCTAGACATGAACGTCTCCAAGAACAACAGCAAAGGAGCTTGTGAAGATGCTGGAGGAAACATGTACAAAAGTATCTCTATCCACAGTAAAATGAGGCCTATATCGACATAACCTGAAAGGCCGCTCAGCAAGGAAAAAGCCACTGCTCCAAAACCACCATAAAAAAGTCAGACTACGGTTTGCAACTGCACATGGGGAAGAAAGATCGTACTTTTTGGAGAAATGTCCTCTGGTCTGATGAAACAAAAATAGAACTGTTTCGCCATAATGACCAACTTTATGTTTGGAGGAAAAAGGGGGAGGCTTGCAAGTCGAAGAACACCATCCCAACCGTTAAGCACGGGGGTGGCAGCATCATGTTGTGGGGGTGCTTTGCTGCAGGAGGGAGTGGTGCACTTCACAAAATAGATGGCATCATGAGGAAGGGAAATTATGTGGATATATTGAAGCAACATCTCAAGACATTAGTCAGGAAGTTAAATCTTGGTTGCAAATTAATCTTCCAAATGGACAATGACCCCAAGCATACTTCCAAAGTTGTGGCAAAATGGCTTAAGGACAACAACGTCAAGGTATTGGAGTGGCCATCACAAAGCCCTGACCTCAATCCTATAGAACATCTGTGGGCAGAACTGAAAAAGCATACAAACCTGACTCAGTTACACCAGCTCTGTCAGGAGGAATGGGCCAAAATGCAACCAACTTATTGTAGGAAGCTTGAGGAAGGCTACCCAAAATGTTTGACCCAAGTTAAACAATTTAAAGACAATGCTACCAAATACTAATTGAGTGTATGTAAACTCCTGACCCACTGGGAATGTGATAAAAAAAAATTAAAGCTTAAATAAATCACTCTACTATTATTCTGACATTTCACGTTCTTAAAATAAAGTAGTGATCCTAACTGACCTAAAACAGGGAATTTCTACTAGGATTTAATGTCAGGAATTGTGAAAAACTGAGTTTAAATGTATTTGGCTAAGGTGTATGTAGACTTCCGACTTCAACTGTAAGTGTGTTATTGTCACGTTCGTTAAATGGAGGAGACCAAGGCGCAGCGTGATATGAATACATCTTCTATTTATTAATGAAGACGAACACTAAACAAACTATACAAAATAACAAAACGAACTTGAAGCTATCATACAAAAGTGCAAACACATGCAACTAGACATAGACATAGATAATAATCCACGAAATACCCAAAGATGGCTGCCTAAATATGGTTCCCAATCAGAGACAACGATAAACAGCTGCCTCTAATTGAGAACCAATCTAGGCAACCATAGACATACATAAACACCTAGATGGTAAACAACCCCATAAACATACAAAACCCCTAGACAGTAGGAAAACCACATACATCACCCATGTCACACCCTGACCTAACCAAAACAATAAAGAAAACAAAGAATACTAAGGTCAGGGCGTGACAGTTATCCTATTTGTGTATTTGTGTGATAGGATTTGTGCACTTTAGTTTTATTTGTGTGTTTTTTGTTCGCAATAGGGTAATAATTCAATTCTGTTTTTTATTGTATTTATATACTACAATATGTTTCTATTTTGGCTTTGTTACTTATTTTTGACATTTATGATTCTTAATTTTGTATATATTTTTATTTATATATTTTTAAATGTTATGATAATTGACTGTGTATTTGGTATAAGTAGTTTAATAGTGTTGGGTTGTAATTTGAAATACTTGCTACACCAGAAGTGAATGGTTATATGGAGTAGCAATGTATATGATGGGGTTAATGGAGGGTGGATAAGAAGTAGGGGCCTGGAAAGTTACTAAGTAAGGGAAAAGGCAATCACATGGTTGCGGTCACTGATAAGGGTGAATAGCTGTGGATTAGTGAGGAATGGGGGTCGAGGTCAGGTCAGGTCACATGAAGGGAGAAGGCACAGTTTATTACCCACATTACTCAACTTCCTGTCTAGCAACAAAGATGTAGTGTTTAGAGAAAAGGAGGAAACGCTGCATAAAGTGGGTATAAACACTTGTGCTGATGGAAAACATGTTTTTGTCTTCGCAGCTGTTTGACCCAGTGGGTGAATAAACTTGGTATGAGCTTTGACTAGTTGTCTGTTAGTTTTTCACTCTGTTTGTCAGAACCTAACAATAGTAAAAGGAGAATGATCCGAAAAGACAATAGCTTGGTAATCAGTGGCAGAAATCTATTGTCTAGGAAAAAGTAGTCTATACATGAGAAGGTCTTATGAACTGGTAAGAAAAAAAGAATACTCCCTAGCTGTGGGATTGTGGAAATGCCACACGTCAGATATGCTATATGTCTTAAGAAATTAGCTGAATTGTGGATACTGTCTTTGATGAAGATGATACCTTAGGAGAGCTATGATCCAGATTGGGCGACAGTATGCAATTCATATCACCACCTAGTATTAGGTGGTGTGTGTCCATATTTGGTAATCGAGAAAATACATTTGTGAAGAATGTTATTCAATTTGGTGCATAAATATAACAGGTGTATTATACAGTCTTCCTACTACAATAATGAAACGGCATGCTGAGTCTGCCTCTACACTTGACATAGTGAACTGTATGTTTTTACTAATTAAAATGGCTGCTCCTATACTTTTAGAATGAAAATTGGAATAATATGATTGACCGATCCATCCTCCTTTTAAACGAGAGTGGTCGAAAGTGCGGAGATGTGTCTCATGAAGAACGGCAATATCTACTTTAAGGTGATTTAAATGAGATAGAACCCTTTCACATTTCACTGGGTGATTTAAATATGTAACATTTCAGCTAGCAAAAGTGACAGAGCAACCAGCTGTCCCTCTCATGATATTAGGCCTAGCCATATAAAGTAAGGGTGGAAAAGGATAAATGCCAGATTACAATTACTGATCCATTAAAAAAACAAATATAAAAATAGCAATTAAAAAAAACTAAAGTTTAAATAAAAAACATAAAGAAACAATACTCTGAAGTCTGGTATGAAAAATAAATCCCACTCAGGTCACCTAATAGAACAAGGTAACCGCTAATCACCACACAAAGATATCCACACACAATGTGCTTGTAGTGGGGAAAACTAAACCCTTCGAGTAAAGAGCCCTACTGAAATAGTGAAGGATTTAAAACAAGTTGAGCATAATAAATAAATAAGAAATACTTATTTGCAACCCAAAACTAGGTTGTTTTAAAAGAAAGTATAAAGCATTTTATAAATCACATCTTGCAGCAACGTCTTTAACTAAGCTTTATCTACCCTGGATACGGTACCATCGATAAACATGAGCAGCTTCATGGCAATAAAATAAAACGTTAAAACAAAAGGAGAATTTCCTCACCAGTACTAACATGCTGAACACACCACTGGCGTTGCAAAAATAAATGTACACATATGTTTGATTCAATCATTGCACCCACAAGGCACGCGTGCGCCAACGAACGTCTGCGTTGCCAAGCGCTAAAATAGAAGTCAGTTCAAATGGTGATGCTGAATGCGGTGCAAGTCCTGCCTCTCCCGTCTCCTCATTTATAGAAGCATATACCCACGTGCCATCTCCTCATTGGTTATACCCACATGTGTGATTGAAAGATGAACTGAGATCGGTCGGTCAGTTGTGGTAATAGACCTTATTATGAAAGTTAGATGCCAATCGCCATGTAAATTTCAAAGAAGAAAAAGCCTGGAAGGAGGAGAGATGACTAGAAACGATTCGGTTGACCGTTTTATGTGTGGATTAATTGTCGGAGTAGAGGACCTTGCGCATTTCAGGTAAAATAACAGCTCAACGTTTATATACCAAGACAAATTAGCTAGCAACAGCAAGCTAGCTAAATAGGATAAATTAGCTAGCAACTGCAAGCTAGCTAAATAGGATAAATTAGCTAGCAACTGCAAGCTAGCTAGCTAAATTGCCATAAATTATTCATACTTTTCGATCTGTCCCCAAATGAACATAATTGGTTCAGAGTTAGTTTTGATATTTCAACCTGTGTGTCGTGATTGTGTTTGGTGTGGCAGGACAAAATAAATCTGCGTACGATGGCACACGCGGACACATGAGCGCGCCTGGTTTGGGTATGGTGTTAGGCACTAATGTTACCTAATAATAACAATATCAACTGATGCCACTGGCAACGCTTTACAGTATCTACAAATGAGAGACTGAGTCTGCAGTGGTAGACACATTGGTCCATTACCCTAATCGCCAAATAGGTGAACATTCATCCACAGAACATTTGCCTTATGGGGTTCTTGGAACTCTTTCTCGTGCCGTTATATGGAGCTGGGCAGGAAAAGCCACACCATACCGAACGTCGGTACATTCACAGAGCCGATTCTTGACATTGTTAAAAGCAGCATGGTTATGAGTACTGCTGGGGGCATAGTCTTGGAAGATAGAGATGGGTGCTTTGTTGCATCGAAGTGGGCCAAATTCTCTGTCACGCCGAAGAACATCAAAACAATCCTGATAGTAGTGTAGTTTAGCCACAAGGACGCAAGGTTTTCCACCAGCCTTTCTTGATTGAGAGTCCCGATGTGAGCAGTCTACTAGAAGGATGTCTTGAACCAATTTGAGGGCTTCCTTTAATAACTTTGAGACCAATGAAGTAGAACTTAAGCACGGGTCCTCAGCTACCCCCATGATTTTAATATTGGATCTTCGCATATAACCTTGTACATGTATGCATTGTTCCTTAAGGCTAGCCACATCAGTTTTCAGCTTCTTAACCGTGGTTTGTAGCATAGTCGTGTCATCTGAGCATGTTGACAAGCCTTGTTCCATGTCGGAGACAGTTTGCTTGTTTTCTTGCTGCACCCACTTGTAAAAGAACTCGAAATCCTCTTCATGGCCAAGTGTTTTCTCTTATGTCAGGCTGAATCTAAACTTTTGCAGGTTTTGCACCATTTCCACCATTTCACCAAAATAAAAGTTGAACAAAGTAAAGCACGTCATTGAAATGCAGTGTTTCCTAGTTATTTTTGGGTCAAAGCTCATACAAACTATTCAATAAATGCAATTTAAGCAGGAGCTCGGAAAAACGTAACCAACTCCATGGCTTGCTCACTAGTGCCCCCCTGGGCGAGCTGTTTTCTGATGTCAACATTGTGAACAGAGTTCCCTATGGTGGCGGTGGGGTTAGGGTATGAGCAGGCATAAGCTACAGACAATGAACACAGTTGCAGGTTATCAATGGCAATATGAATGCATAGAGATGCTGTGATGAGATCCTGAGGCCCATTGCCATGCCATTCATCCCCCGCCATCACCTCTTGTTTCAGCATGATGATGCATGGCCCCATGTCCCAAGGATCTGTACACAATTCCTGGAAGCTGAAAATGTCCCTTGTTCATGGCCTGCATACTCACCAGACATTTCACCCATTGAGCTGTTTGGGATGCTCTGGATCAACTTGTACGACAGTGTGTTACAGTTAGGGCCAATTATCCAGCAACTTCACACAGCCATTGAAGAGGATTGGGACAACATTCCACAGGTCACAATCATCAGTCAGATCAAATCTATGCAAAGGTGATGTGTTGCGCTGCATGAGGGAAATGGTGGTCACACCGGATACTGACTGGTGTTCTGATCCATGTCCGTCATTTAAAAAAATGTTCTGTGACCAACAAGATGCATATCTGTATTCTCAGTCATGTGAAATCCATAGATTAGATTAGACTGATTTCTTTAAATGAACTGTAACTCAGTAAAATCGTTAAAATTGTTGCATGTTGTGTTTATATTTATATTATATTCTCATATGTATTTAAATGTATTTGTAAGAAATCTACAGTGTACAAAACATGAAGAACATCTGCTCTTTCCATGACAAAGACTGACCAGGAGAAAGCTATGATCCCTTTTTGATGTTTTATTCAACTAGGCAAGTCAGTTACGAACAAATTCTTATTTACAATGACGGCCTACCCCAGCAAACCCTCCTCGAACCCGGAAGACGCTGGGCCAATTGTGCACTGCCCTATGAGACTCCCAATCACGGCCGGTTGTGATACAGCCTGGGATCGAACATGGGTCTGTATTGACGCCTCTAGCACTGAGATGCAGTGCCTTAGACCTCTGCGCCCCTCGGGAGGCCACACAAGATGTCACTTGTTAAATCTAATTAAATCAAGGGGCAGAAGACAGGTTAAATAAGGATTTGTAAGCATGGACACAATTATGGATTGTGTGCCAATCAGAGGGTGAATGGTCAAGACAAAATATTTAATTACCTTTGAACAGGGTATGGTAGTAGGTGCCAGGTGTACCAGTTTGTGTCAAGAACTGCAAAGCTGCTGGATTTTTAACGCTCAACAGTTTGAGCGTTAAAAACAACAGTTAAAGCTCAACAGTGTCCCGAAGCTAGCACCAGTAAGCCTCAAGCCATGCGCATCTCCCGGCTAGCGTGGTAACGACTACCTAATGGCTTCCCTGTTTCATCTACTGCTGTTCACTGGACCCTATGATCACTTGGCTACATAGCTGATGCCTGCTGGACTGATCATTAACGATACTCCATTTTGTTTATGTTATTTATCTGTCGGCTGGCCCTCGCTACACATTTGTCGCCAAACAAACTGGCTCCAAGTCATCTAAGTCTTTGCTATGTAAAGCTCTATGTAAAGCTATCTGAGCAGCTTACCGACCACTGCAGCTGTACACAGCCCATCCAACTACCTACCTCATCCCCATATTGTTTTTATTTACTTGTTTTGCTTTTTTGCACACCAGTATATCAACTTGCACATCATCATCATCTGCACATCAATCCCTCCAGTGTTAATTTGCTAAATTGTATTTACTTCGCTACTATGGCCTATTTATTGCCTTACCTCCTTACTCCATTCGCACACACTGCATATATACTTTTGTTTGTCCCACGTGTAACTGTCTTGTATCCCACATGCTTTGCTGTATCTTGGCCAGGTCGCAGTATTAAATGAGAACTTGTTCTCAACTGGCCTACCTGGTTTAATAAAGGTGAAATTAAAAATAAAATGTAAAGTTCATCCCCCAACAAATTGAGGCTGTTCTGAGGGTAAAATACGGTACAACGCAATATTAGGAAGGTGTAAAATGTACAACATGCACTTACGTTAAAGGTGCTGCATGTTCATCCAACGTCCGCATTGTACAGCATTTACTGCGATGGGGCCTACACAGAGCTCAGAGCAAACATACTTCGTGGAGCAGCGCAGAGCTGTTGTCAAGGAAGTGAGTTTGTGTTTATACAGGACCTCCTGCCCCACCTACCGTCAACCAATCATGTCAATGTGGAGATATACGGAGCCCACTGCATTGTAAAAAACATTCTGAGGCGCACAGTGATGCAGAGCTCAATATGGCTTCTGCATGCCTCGGAAGGCTCCGCAATTGTGTCACACCCTGCATACGGAGACACAACCACATTTTCAGATCAATAATAAATAGGCTCATATTCTCATTAAGACTGTAGAACTAGCAGGGTAAATGCTTAGGTTTTAATCACAGAACACAACAAAACACATTAACTGGCATGACAATCCGGCTCATGGGAGGCCAAAAAGGACTTTGAGAAAGCCACACCGCCAACAAGCCACACTTCCAAGTCTTTTAATAGGCTGCCGCTGCTACAATATATTTTGTCAAAATGCATTTTTATTTTACTTCACACCAAAAGCAATATGAACCAAAAAACTTGCTAAAGTGCCAAAATGCAGCATTTTGATATGTCCCACCATGCACCCTCTGTGACCTGAAAGATTTTCACCCACTAACCCCCAAAAGTTTTCACCATTATTGTAAAGCCCTGGTTATTTTGTTGCATTGACAAAGTTATTTCTGAAGATTAGTGATTCATTCACGTCTCTCCTTCATTTTAAGGTCAACCCTGTTACGTGAACTGAATTCTTGTTTTAATATGGTGAAACTATTCCTTTTAAAATATTTATTTCACAAGAAACATTGAATATCTAAGTTATTAAATCATTATGTAAAACTGAATGACGACCGACCAGTAGCACTCACTTCCGTAAACATGAAGTGCTTTGAGAGGCTAGTCAAAGACCATATCACCTCCTCCCTCCATGACACACTCTACCCTCTCCAATTCGCCTACCGCTCGGACAGATCCACGTACAAAGCAATCACCATTGCACTGCACACAGCCCTTACCCACCTTGCCAAAACGAATGCATATTTGAGGATGGTGTTCATCGACTACAGCTCAGCGTACACATCTCACATGGACACCGTGGTGAAGAAGGCACGACAGTGACTCTTCAACCTCAGGATGCTGAAGAAATGTGGCCTGTCTCAGAGGGCCTTCACAGTGTTCTACAGGAGTACCATTGAGAGCATACTGCCAGGCTGCATCACAGCCTGGTACGGCAACTCCACCGCCACGGACGGCAAGGAACTTCAGAGGGTGATGCAGAAAGGCAAAGAAGATCATCAGGGACCCCAGACACCCAAGCAATGCCCTGTTCTCCCCGGTTCAATAACTCAGACTTCCAACCCCAGTCACTTACAATGCACTCAAAAGTATTCAGACCCCTGGACGTTTTACACATTTTGTTACTTTTCCGCCTTAATATAAAAAAAAAAATCCCTCAATCTACACACAATACCCCATAATGACAAAGCATAAACAGGGTTTTAGAATATTTTGCAAATTTATAAAAAATAAATGAAAACTTAAATATTACATTAACATAAGAATTCAGACCCTTTACTCAGTACTTTGTTGAAGCACCTTTGGCAGCGATTACAGCCTTGAGTCTACTTGGGTATGACACTACAAGCTTGGCACACCTGTATTTGGAGAGTTTATCCCATTCTTCTCTGCAGATCCTCTCAAGCTGTGTCAGGTTGGATGTGGAGCGTCGTGGCACAGCTATTTTCAGGTCATTCCAGAGATGTTCGATCGGATTCCAGTCTGTGCTCTGGCTGGGCCACTCAAGGACATACAGAGACTTGTTCTGAAGCCACTCCAGCATTGTATTGTCTGTGGGCTTAGGGTCATTGTCCTGTTGGAAGGTGAACCTTCACCCCATTCTGAGGTCCTGAGCGCTCAAGAGCAGGTTTTCATCAAGGATCTCTCTGTACTTGGCACCATACATATTTCCCTCGATCCTGAATAATCTCCCAGTCCCTGCCGCTGAAAAACATCCCCCCACCATGCTTCACCATAGGGATGGTGCCAGGTTTCCTACAGACGTGACACTTGGCATTCAGGCCAAAGAGTTCAATCTTGGTTTCATCAGACACGATAATCTTGTTTTCGTGCCCTTCGGTCAAAACAAAGCGGCTTCTTCCATTTAAAAATGGAGGCCACTGTGTTCTCAAATCAAATCCAAGTTTATTTGTCACATGCGCTAAATACAACAGGTGTCGACCTTACAGTGAAATGCTTACTTACAGGCTCTAACCAATAGTGTAAAAAAGGTATTAGGTGAACAATAGGTAAGTAAAGAAATAAAAACAACAGTTAAAAGACAGTGAAAAACAGTAGAGAGGCTTTATACAGACACCGGTTAGTCAAGCTGATTGAGGTAGTATGTACATGTAGATATGGTATTAGTGACTATGCATATATGATGAACAGAGAGTATCAGTAGCGTAAAAGACGGGTTGGTGGGTGGCGGGACACAATGCAGATAGTCCGGTTAGCCAATGTGTGGGAGCACTCGTTGGTCGGGCCAATTTAGGTAGTATGTACATATGTACATGAATGTATAGTTAAAGTTAATGCATATATGATAAACAGAGAGTAGCAGCAGAGTACAAGAGGGGTTGGGGGAGGCACACAATGCAAATAGCCCGGGTAGCCATTTGATTACCTGTTCAGGTACAAAAATGTGGAAAAGGTCAAGGGGTCTGAACACTTTCCAAATGCACTGTACCTTACTTGCTACTCCCCCTATGGACAGACTTTTACTCTGCCCCCACCCCAATGACATTCATCACTGTTGCAGTTGTTCATACGTATATTATATACACTGCTCCAAAAAATAAATGGAACACTTAAACAACACAATGTATCTCCAAGTCAATCACACTTCTGTGAAATCAAACTGTCCACTTAGGAAGCAACACTGACTGACAATAAATTTCACATGCTGTTGTGCAAATGGAATAGACAACAGGTTGAAATTATAGGCAATTAGCAAGACACCCCCGATAAAGGCGTGGTTCTGCAGGTGGTGACCACAGACCACTTCTCAGTTCCTATGCTTCCTGGCTGATGTTTTGGTCACCTTTGAATGCTGGTGGTAGCATGAGACGGAGTCTACAACCCACACAAGTGGCTCAGGTAGTGCAGCTCATCCAGGATGGAACATCAATGCGAGCTGTGGCAAGAAGGTTTGCTGTGTCTGTCAGCGTAGTGTCCAGAGCATGGAGGCGCTACCAGGAGACAGGCCAGTACATCAGGAGACATGGAGGAGGCTGTAGGAGGGCAACAACCCAGCAGCAGGACCACTACCTCCACCTTTGTGCAAGGAGGAGCAGGAGGAGCACTGCCAGAGCCCTGCAAAATGACCTCCAGCAGGCCACAAATGTGCATGTGTCTACTCAAACGGTCAGAAACAACCTCAATGAGGGTGGTATGAGGGCCCGACATCCACAGGTGGGGGTTGTGCTTACAGCCCAACACCGTGCAGGACGTTTGGCATTTGTCAGAGAACACAAAGATTGGCAAATTCGCCACTGGCGCCCTGTGCTCTTCACAGATGAAAGCAGGTTCACACTGAGCACATGTGACAGACGTGACAGAGTCTGGAGACGCCGTGGAGAACGTTCTGCTGCCTGCAAACATCCTCCAGCATGAACGGTTTGGCGGTGGGTCAGTCATGGTGTGGGGTGGCATTTCTTTGGGGGCCGCACAGCCCTCCATGTGCTCGCCAGAGGTAGCCTGACTGCTATTAGGTACCGAGATGAGATCCTCAGACCCCTTGTGAGACCATATGCTGGTGCGGTTGGCCCTGGGTTCCTCCTAATGCAAGACAATGCTAGACCTCATGTGGCTGGAGTGTGTCAGCAGTTCCTGCAAGAGGAAGGCATCAATGCTATGGACTGGCCCGCCCGTTCCCCAGACCTGAATCCAATTGAGCACATCTGGGACATCATGTCTCGCTCCATCCACCAACGCCACGTTGCATCACAGACTGTCCAGGAGTTGGCGGATGCTTTAGTCCAGGTCTGGGAGGAGATCCCTCAAGAGACCATCCGCCACCTCATCAGGAGCATGCCCAGGCGTTGTAGTGAGGTCATACAGGCACGTGGAGGCCACACACACTACTGAGCCTCATTTTGACTTGTTTTAAGGACATTACATCAAAGTTGGATCAGCCTGTCGTGTGGTTTTCCACTTTAATTTTGGGTGTGACTCCAAATCCAGACCTCAATGGGTTGATACATTTGATTTCCATTGATCATTTTTGTGTGATTTTGTTGTCAGCACATTCAACTATGTATTTAATAAGAATATTTCATTCATTCAGATCTAGGATGTGTTATTTTAGTGTTCCCTTAATTTTTTGGAGCAGTGTATATTTTTTATAATAATTAGTATTGTTTTTATTTCACTTGTTTCCAACACATGCTGTTCCCCCTATGGTCATCCCCCAACCTCTCAACAGTCTTTACTCTGCCTCCACTCCAAAGGACATGTATTTACTCATCACTGCTTCAGTTGTTATGATGTATATTGTGCTATTTCTACTTATATGGTCGTGTGTAGCTCAGTTGGTAGAGCATGGCGCTTGCAACACCAGGGATGTGGCTTTGAGTCCCACGGGGGACCAGTATGAAAATGTATGCACTCACTACTTACTGTAAGTCGTTCTGGATAAGAGCATCGACTAAAATGCATTTTTTAATTTTTTTTATGATCATTTTCATAATTTAATTTCACTTAGTTCTACATGTTGGAGCTCGAGGTCTAAAATGTTAGTCTGTTCCCTCAGACCATCATGCTGCTAAATAGCCACCACAAGTCAGCTAAAAGCAGGTGAGCTGGTTCTATTCTTTCCGTCCCTTTTCAGTTTTTTGGGGGGAGTGAAATACGATGCGGGTCGAGCATAACATGTCATCCTGTTACTTACCCATAGATAGCCAGGCTAGAAATATTTTAACAATTTAATGTTTTTTTGTATTCAATTGCCCTTCCCTGTTGCACACAACAAGCTTCTATTCTCCCTGTCACAAGGGCTGATTTAACTACTAATTACCAGTTGGAGGGCCGGTCAAGTGGATTTTTCCCCAGATGTGGTAAATTCCCACTTCCCACTTGGTTACGAACACACCATAACATCGCTAACCATACACTTTATAATACAACACTCATTGGAAGCACAAGACCTAGACATACAGTTTTGACATATTGTGGAGTGTTGTAAGATGTATAGTTTTTGTTTAAATCAATAAAAAAAATCTAATAAAGAAAATTATAAAAACGCCTACATTTTTTCCATTATTGAATTAAGCTGGAGAGGGCCTTACTATAGCTATTTTATTTTGTATTTTTTTTTAGATGGGGAAACAATTTTTCTTTACTGACAATCACAATTTCAAGTTTTGGCTTTGTGACCCAAAAAATAATCTCCATTGATCAATAAGTAAAGAGTAATTCAAGAATTTGAGCAAAGATGTAAATGTATGTACATGCATCTCTGGAATACATTGTAAGGTGTTGCATACATTTTTAGCAAAGATGCAAATGTATCTACATCTATTTGAAATACATTTTACGTGACGTTAAATATATTGAAATGTCTGTTTTTTTCTCGTATGGGATCTTGGCATTGTTAAAAGATTGTCACTGTGCCATTGAGAGTGCCAGCTCAAGTAATAAAGCCACCAAGGAAATCAGTTTGGCACACCACGCAAAGTCCTCACTGCCTCCCACGCCAAGAAAATGTCTGTCTGACAATGAATAGAGGACAATGGCCTAGTTTTCACTAGCATTACCCCGGGGAGGTGCTGCCGTAGAGGTATTTGGCAAAACAATGGTCAACAATAGAAACACTGGCATATAACCCTCAATATCTTACAAAACCAGGTTTTGAAATTGTCTTTCCAAAGTTAGCATTTTACTTTAAGATAAAACGGGTGAGACTAACTAGAAGTGACACATTTCCCAAAAAATACCACTTTGTAGTATATGGAATGATAAATTGAATGTTCCTAAGGGGCTTGCGTTGATAATGACAAACTGTGAAGCCATCGCAATCAAGTCATGTTTTTGCAGCTGATGATTCTTTATTCCAGTAAATTTCATCATCTATATTCATCCCCTCAAAGAGTTCCCCTCTGAAGCACAGCAACACAAAACCGATCACACCCAAGGTGGGCTTTTCTTTTATCAAGTCCTTCCTTTAGAAAGCAGGTGGGTGCTGGGCTTCCCATGGTTTTACAGGAAGTTAAGTCAATTATTTCATTGACCCTGGCACATACAGTGGGGAGAACAAGTATATGATATCAAATGTGTATCAAATACTTGTTCTCCCCACTGTGCATATTGATGTAGCTTTTACATCTGAAATATTCATAAAATTATGCTTTATTTTTGTAATCTCCTGAAGAGTGATTTGTGAAAAGGAAGCCCATTATAAGCATTTTGTATATTTTTGGCTCACAATGAGCATCTGTTTTTTTTGTTCACACCGTTAATTATGTGGGATACAAAAAAGGAAGCGTGAACATGTCAAGCACCGTCTATGAATAGAGGATGATGAAAACCCACTGTTAATTAAAGTATGGCAGTTATTAAGTGAAGCAGACCGTCATCCTTTTAGCCAAACTCACTTAGGCCATAATTATTGTGGTCCTCGGGAGCTGGTGTTCGCTATGCCAGGACAGTGGGTTTGATTCCCAGGACCAACTATACGTCAAATGTATGCATTGGATAAAAGAGTCTGCTAAATGGCATATTTTATATTATTATTGCTGGGACATAGGTTACACCCAGATTCTTATTTGCTTTTGAAAATGTCTTCTCAGTCGAACCGTTTGCAAAAATGCAAATATGCTTCCTGGCACGGGCATTACAAATCTTTTCGGTGGTGCACACAGTCTAGTAGTTCACATTAAGCAGATCTTTGTGTTTGGCAGATGCGATGAGCACACTTCTGGAATGGCTCCCGTGAAGGCTGAGATGGTTTAGTTATGTAATATTTACAGTTGAAGTCAGAAGATTACATACACTTGGGTTGGAGTCATTAAAACTTGTTTTTCAACCACTCCACAAATGTATTTTCAATAAACTATAGTTTTGGCAAGTCAGTTAGGACATCTACTTTGTGCATGACACAAGTAATTTTCTGTTTACAGACAGATTATTTCACTTATAATTCACTGTATCACAATTCCAGTGGGTCAGAAGTTGACATACACTGAGATGACTGTGCCTTTAAACAGATTGGAAAATTCCAGAAAATTATGTGATTGCTTTAGAAAATTCTGATAGGCTAATTTACATAATTTGAGTCAATTGGAGGTGCACCTGTGGATGTATTTCAAGGCCTACCTTCAAACTCAGTGCCTCTTTGCTTGACTTCATGGGAAAATCAAATGTAATCAGCCAAAACCTCAGAAAAAAAATTGTGTGAATATATTGAAGCAACATCTCAAGACATCAGTCAAGAAGTTAAAGCTTGGTCGCAAATGGGTCTAGCAAATGGACAATGACTCCAAGCATACTTCCAAAGTTGTGGCAATATGGCTTAAGGACAACAAAGCCCTGACCTCAATCCAACAGAAGCAGAACCGTGAGCAGAACCGAAAAAGCGTGTGCGAACAAGGAGACCTACAAACCTGACTCATTTACACCAGCTCTGACAGGAGGAATGGGCCAAAATTCACCCAACGTATTGTGGAAAACTTGTGGAAGGCTACCCGAAACGTTTGACCCAAGTTAAACAATTTAAAGTCAATGCTACCAAATACTAATTGAGTGTATGTAAACTTCTGACCCACTGGGAACGTGATGAAATAAATGAAAGCTGAAATTAATCATTCTCTATTATTCTTACATTTCACATTCTTAAAATAAAAGTAGTGATCCTAACTGACCAATTTTTTACTAGGATTAAATGTCAGGAATTGTGAAAAACTGAGTTTAAATGTATTTGGCTAAGGTGTATGTACACTTCCGATTTCAACTGTATGTAATACAGGCCATTAATTTCATGTTGAACTGTGGCCCTATCTGTACAGTGCCCTGCATGCTCATAATTGATATTGCAGCATGCAATATGGATGGATTCTAACAAATAGAGCGGTCTATGCTCATTGTTTTAATGTAGACACCGGGTAAACATGTATCACTGGTGATGGGTTCTGACTTCTTAACTTGAAAATACGAAATATCCTTATGTCACTGAGGGAGATAGGGGAATGTAAAACATTTACATTCTGTCCGAATATGTTATTGTTAGACATCCGGTTATCCTATGGGAAGGATTAGGGCCAAGGTCAGGTCAGATGAAGTGAGGGAGAACAGATATCACTAAAGTTCTGTCTAGCAACAGAGGTGTGTTGGCTGATCAGATGTGTAAGGAGGACTCAGCATAGAAGAAAGGGTTAAATACCAGTACTTGTGTAAATACACTGTATGTTTTGGTCTGTTCAGCTGTGGGTGAGTAAACTTGGTTTGAGCTTTAATAATCGTCCCCATGAGTTTTTACTCTGTTTCAGTAGAACCTAACACTGGATGCTGTTCACAGATAATGGCTGTGTGTGTGTTGCTTTTAATAGCAAACACTTAGCCTATTTGAATAAAATAGATGTGTTTTGAAGAGTGTAATGAGATGTCATTCAGTTGGTCTTGAAGAGGGAAGCCTTTTGATTGTGAAATGTGAGACAAATGTTGTATTCCATTGTCTGTGCCTCACCGTTGAGGACAGGAGCACCTGATTAGCCTTCTCATTATCATTTGTTCCACAGTCCTCAATAAAATGACTCAGGGGTGAATCCTCACTTGGGATACTACTTCTGAAACACATACTGAGTTGATGTCAATCCAATATCATGGTGAAAATGTGTTCATGTTATATTCAAAGGTCACTGAAAAAACCATAGAGGTCAACAATCTAGACCTCAAGACCTCTAGATTCAGCACACTGTAGATTCAAGAAGATATGAAAAAGATCTAATAAATATAATATGAAAGATGAAAACATTCCACCATTCACAATAAGTGAGCATGCTCTAAAAATCATTATGAATGCTAAGTATGGCTTAGGTGTGAGGGTATTAGGGCTTGGGTGTGTTAGGTATTAGGGCTTGGGTGTGAGGGTATATTGAGGCAGTTTATCTTACAGTACACTGTGGTCATCTTGATTGAATATGGGAAATGGTACTTTTATTAGGCCAATCTGTTGGTGCACTTCTTCAAGCCATGGTGTGTGTGTTTGCGTGCGTGTACCAACATGCACCTATAAAGTGTATGTTTGTCTATTTTGCTCTTCACACTATTGCTGTGTGTGTGTGTGTTTGTGCAAGTGTTTGGTGTGAGTGTAGGTGTGAGGCTTGTGTTTACTCGGCATGAGAGGGCGGCCACAGAACGGGAAAAAATGAGGACATGCTGCTGTGCAGTGAAGGTACAGAGCACTGAGGCATTAATTCCTGCAGTAATCCTATGTACTGTGGCCTGTGGGACACATCTGAAGCCCTCCAGCCATAATCCATGCAATCCAAAGGCTCAATCCGATATCAAAGGCTCAATCCGATATCAAACACCAAAGACGGTGAAGAGAACAATGAACCCATTTAACATCGCTAGAATTCTGGGTTCTTGCTTGCCGTTCATGACAATTCCGAATTGTTTCAAAGTTGCCTCTGCAGTCATTTAGTTTTTGGATTGATGTTTGTGATTGAAAATTAAAATGATCAGAAATAACTTCTTGCATTGTTGCCTACAGCTACAGTACAGTACAGCCCATGTTATCCTTAAAGGGGCAGTGCAGTCAAAAACTTGATTGTCCTGTGCTTGATTGTCCTGTGCTTTGTGTACAAAACATTAGGAATACCTTCCTAATATTGTGTTGAACCCCCTTTTGCCCTCAGAACAGCCTCAATTCGTCAAGGCATGGACTCTACAAGGTGTCGAAAGCATTCTACAGGGATCCTGGCCCATGTTGACTACAACGCTTCCCACAGTTGTGTCAAGTTGGGTGGATGTCCTTTGGTGGTGGACCATTCTTGATACACAAGGGAAACTGTTGAGCGTGGAAAAACCCAGCAGCGTTGCATTTGTTGACACACTCAAACCGGTGCGCCTGGCACTTACTACCATACCCCGTTCAAAGCCATTTCAATATTTTGTCTTGCCAACCCTCTGAATGGCACACATACACAATGTCTCAATTGTCTCCAGGCTTAAAAATATATATATTTTTTTTTACCTGTCTCCTCCCCTTCATGTGCACTGATTGAAGAGTATTTAACAAGTGACATCAATAAGGAATCATAGCTTTCATCTGGATTCACCTGGTCAGTCTATGTCAGGGATAGGAAACTTTGATGGGTTGGAGGCCACAAAAAATGATGGGTCGCAGTGGCTAGCGAGTCCTCGTACCTACATCCATAGCCCGACCATGTGTAATACACATTTAGATAGCTGGCCACAAGACTAACTTACCAATCCAAAAATGTTTAGCTGACATGGGTTAATGACATGGGTTACATGGGTTAATTCAAGTGAATGACTGCTGACTGCTGATGCAGAACCAAATTTTGAAATGGCACCTTGTGTATTTCATTATTCTAACTCTCAACAGTAAGTTGAGACGCCGACTGAGTCTCCCCCCCTAATTTAAATTGGTCCTGAGTTCCCTGGTCTATATCATGGAAAGAGCAGGTGTTCCTAATGTGTTGTACACTCAGTGTATATTTCTACACTATGAGGTTGCAATAATACTGAGAAACTGTGAAAATTATAATAATGCACTTTTAGTGTAAGAGCTGTGTAAGAGCCGTTTGAAAATTCTTTGGCTGTGTGGGGTTTTTGGACGGTATAAATTAATAGACCATTTAACAAAGAGAGTTCGGCCTCCTCTCTGCCAATAAAAGCTTGTTTTCAGGTTACACATCACTCCAATTAGGCCCCTCTCTCTTTGACCACTCCAAGACAGTCCTAGCAAAATGCTTGAGAAATTGCATTTCGCAAAGAAGCTACTTTTGTTTCTTTTTGACCATTTTAATTTAAAACAATCATTGTTCTCAAGAAAGGATTTGATATTAAGATAAAACTGCTGCATTGGACCTTAAAACAGAATCAATTCATAAACCTCTATGGAGTTTGACATATTGCATAGAACCTATTTTTTCATGTTCTGAATTAAAACGTTTACATGTTAAGGGTTTTCATAGATCGTTTACTTTAATTAGAACATATGTCAATGTACATGTCTTTACACTAAAACTAAATCATGTATAGAAAATCATTCAAAGCTCTACCCTAGTAAGCTCTGGATTCATTCTCATAATTGATTTATTTGGAACACTTTGGAATTTGACTTCAAGTGAATGAAAAGGCCCGGGCTTCACAAGTTGTGAGATGGGATTTGAAAGGATAAAACCAGTCTTTGTTGGAAGTAATGTGGCTGGCATTTGTTCCCTCATGGACACAGTTATACCCATTATGAACATGTGTGAATATGTTTTATGCTTTTGACGTGTGTGGTGCCAACAGGCCTAGCAATCACCAGGCCCCCATACAGTTACTCATCAGAGCCTTCCGCACGCACACACAGTAACTGTGTACATGTCACATTCTAAAGTGTCTTGAAATTGCGTGATAAAGCATAAGAATGGCCCAGAGTGCCATTATCTGAAAAACAAATAGCACATTGTCTGTAAGAGAACTCATTATATGCTAAGGCAACCGACCACAGAATCTCGGTCTCTATCCTACATTCTAGCGAGGCTACTGTAACAAAGACAATCTAATAACTCAGTCTCACTGAATTATGTCCACACCTGGAGATACAGCATACACATAAAGTAATGAGTTTTGTACAATGGTAATTACATTCCTACCTACTTATATGGTTGAGAGAAACACACATCCATATCAACCTAGGTGGGTACTACACATAGTGGGTAAGGTGAGGTAATGATTTGAGCACCGTATAAGTGCTATACAAATACAATCAATTGTTATCATTATCCATTAACTTGATTTGCTTGCTTTTGATATCCGCCCTGAAAGGCTCAGGGTTGACTTGAATACATAAAAGAGCAGCAAGAGCAAATCTATAATGTAAACAGTCCTTATTTGAACTCCCAGTACTTCAAGGATATCTGGAACAGAGGATGATTTAGCAATTCTCTGTTACAGCACTAATCTCATTTTGGGGGCCCTAAATATTCCCTCTAAATGTCCAATGTCAAATAAGGGACAGTTTGAAAAAGCCCTGTAATTTGAATATTTCATTACATTTGGATCTACTCTCAACACTTTGTTTTAATATGATTAGGCTACTTCAAAAGTCACCTGTAGGCTACCTGTGCAAGTTCTAGAGGTCGACCGATTATGATTTTTCAATGCCGATACCGATACCGATTATTGGAGGACCAAAAAAAAGTTGATACCGATTGATCGCGATTTGTTATTTATTTATAATAATGACAATTACAACAATACTGAATGAACACTTATTTTAACTTAATATAATACATCAATAAAAATCTATTTAGCCTATAATGAAACATGTTCGATTTGGTTTAAATAATGCAAAAACTAAGTGTTGAAGAAGTAAAAGTGCAATGTGTGCCATGTAAAAAAGCTAACGTTTGAATTCCTTGCTCAGAACAAGAGAACATATGAAAGTTGGTGGTTCCTTTTAACATGAGACTTCAATATTCCAAGGTAAGAGGTGTTAGGTTGTAGTTAATATAGTATTCATAGTACTATTTCTCTCTATAACATTTGTATTTCATATACCTTTGACTATTGGATGTTCTTATATAGTATTGCCAGTGTAACAGTAAAGCTTCCGTCCCTCTCCTCGCCCCTGACTGGGCTCGAACCAGGAACACATCGACAACAGCCACACTCGAAGCAGCATTACCCATCGCTCCACAAAAGCCGCGACCCTTGCTGAGCAAGGGGAATAACTACTCCGAGTCTCAGAGCAAGTGACATTTGAAACGCTATTAGCGCGCACCCCGCTAACTAGCTAGCCATTTCACATCGGTTACACCAGCCATTAGGCTGATAGGCTTGAAGTCATAAACAGCGCTGTGCTTGCGAAGAGCTGTTGGCAAAACGCACGAAAGTGCTGTTTGAATGAATGCTTACGAGCCTTCTGCTGCCTACCATCGCTCAGTCATACTGCTCTATCAAATCATAGACTTAATTATAACACAATAACACACAGAAATACGAGCCTTTGGTCATTAATATGGTCGAATCCGGAAACTATCATTTAGAAAACAAAACGTTTATTATTTCTGTGAAATACGGAACAGTTCGGTATTTTATCTAATGGGTGGCATCCATAAGTCTAAATATTATTGTTACATTGCACAACCTTCAATGTTCTCATAATTTTGGCAAATTAGTTCGCAATGAGCCAGGCTGCCCAAACTGTTGCATATACCGCTACTCTGCGTGCAATGAACGCAAGAGAAGTGACACAATTTCACCTGGTTAATATTGCCTGCTAACCTGAATTTCTTTTAGCTAAATATGCAGGTTTAAAAATCTATACTTCTGTGTATTGATTTTAAGAAAGGCATTGGTGTTAATGGTTAGGTACAGTCGTCCAACGATTGTGCTTTTCTTCGCAAATGAGCTTTTGTTAAATCATCCCCCAGCGCTGCATCGATTATATGCAACGCAGCACACGCTAGATAAACTAGTAATATCATCAACCATGTGTAGTTATAACTAGTGATTATGATTGATTGATTGTTTTTTATAAGATGAGTGTAATGCTAGCTAGTAACTTACCATGGCATCTACTGCATTCGCATAACAGGCAGGCTCCTCGTGGAGTGCAATGAGAGGCAGGTGGTTAGCCGTTGGACTAGTTAACTGTACGGATGCAAGACTGGATCCCCCGACCTGACAAGGTGAAAATCTGTCGTTCTGCCCCTGAACAAGGCAGTTAACCCACCGTTCCTAGACAGTCATTGAAAATAACAATGTGTTGAATCTTGAAGCTAGGGGGCACTATTTTTATTTTTGTAAAAATAACGTTCCCAAAGTAAACTGCCTATTTCTCAGGATCAGATGCTAGAATATGCATATAATTGACAGCTTAGGATAGAAAACACTCTAAAGTTTCAAAAACTGTAAAAATATTGTCTGTGAGTATAACAGAACTGATATTGCAGGCGGAATCCTGAGAAAAATCCAATCAGGAAGTGACTCATTTTGAAACCCCTGTCTTTCTATGCATCCCTATTGCCCATTGAAAGGGGTATCAACCAGATTCCTTTTTCTGTGGCTTCCCTAAGGTGTCTACAGCCTTTAGATGTAGTTTCAGGCCTTTATTTTGACGAATGAGTGTAAACGTCCACATTGCGTAAGTGGTCAGGTGTTGGCTCTGTGTGATTTTTGCGCTAAACAGAGAGGTAGCCATTTTTCCTCCCGGTCCTAGTGAAAAGCCAACTGTCCCGGTTGATATATTATCGAATAGATATTTGAAAAACACCTTGAGGATTGATTATAAAAAATGTTTGCCATGTTTCTGTCAATATTATGGATATAATTTGGAATTTGTCGTGACCGCTATTTCCAGTGGATTTCTCAACATAACGTGACCAACAAACGGATGTATTTTGGGTATAAAAATAATCTTTATGGAACAAAAGGAACATTTGCTGTCTAACTGGGAGTCTCGTGAGTGTAAACATCCGAAGCTCAAAGGTAAACGATTAATTTGATTGCTTTTCTGATTTTCTTGAGCAAGTTACCTTCCGCTAGGTGTACATAATGTTTTGTTGGTATATCGATAAACTTACACAAACGCTTGTATTGTTTTCGCTGTAAAGCATAATTTCAAAATCTGAGACAACAGGGTGATTTACAAAAGGCTAAGCTGTGTTTCGCTATATTTCACTTGTGATTTCATGAATATTAATATTTTCTAGTAAGATTATTTGACCGTTGCGCTATGCTATTTAGCGTAGTTGATGACAATTATCCCGGATCCGGGATGGGTGGTTCCAAGAGCATCTCCAATCCAAAATTAAATCTAGAATCAGATTCCTATTTCGCAACAAAGCATCCTTCACACATGCTGCCATACATACCCTTGTAAAACTGACCATCCTACCAATCCTCAACTTCGGCGAAATCATTTACAAAATAGCCTCCAACACTCAACTCAACAAATTGGATGCAGTCTATCACAGTGTCACCCATTTTGTCACCAAAGCCCCATAAACTACCCACAACTGCGACCTGTACGCTCTTGTTGGCTGACCTAGCTTCATATTCGTCGCCAAACACACTGGCTCCAGGTCATCTGCAAGTATTTGCTAGGTACAGTCCCGCCTTATCTTAGCTCACTGGTCACCATAGCAGCACCCACCCTCCAGCAGGTATATCTCACTGGTCACCCCCAAAGCCAATTCCTCCTTTGACCGCCTTTCCCTCCAGTTCTCTGCTGCCAATGACTGGAACGAGCTGCAAAGATCACTGAAGCTGGAGACACATATCTCCGTCACTAGCTTTAAGCACCAGCTGTCAGAACAGCTCACTGCACCTGTACATAGCCAAGCTGTATATAGCCCATCCAATTACCTCATCCTCATGCTGTAGTTATTTATTTATTTATCTTGCTCCTTTGCACTCCAGTATCTCTACTTGCACATTCATCTTCTGCACATCTACCATTCCAGTGTTTCATTGCTATTTTGTAATTACTTCGCCACCATGGTCTATTTATTGCCTTATCCTACCTCATTTCCACACACTGTATTAATGACTGTGTTTGTTTACTCCAAGTGTAACTTGTTTTATGTGTTGAACTGCTTTGCTTCATCTTGGCCAGGTCGCAGTTGTAAATGAGAACTTGTTCTCAACTAGCTTCCCTGGTTAAATAAATGTGAAATAAAAAAATATATATATTTAATGACAACTCAATTAGGACCAGACCACCCCCACCCGCTTCCAGTAAATGTTGAATTGTTCCAAAGTAACACACATCAACACCTTGTTATGAATGTTTATTTAGACTCATCTTTTCTAACCGAGTGCAGCCTCGCTTTTCTCTGCCCAGTATGTTGGGCTGTATAGGTACTGCTTTTATGAAACGATAATATGTAAAAGGAAGGCAATTTGAATGTTGCCTTCATCTTCTTAGTTGCTCCTCAATTGGTCATAATTACTTCTGGATGCAGAGACCACCAATGGTTCTCCCAAATTGATTTACAATGCCCTTCAAAATCAGGTTTGAGACTGTACACAGTACTTTTGTGTTGCTTTTGTAAAACAAGCATATAGCCTAGAGCAAAATCAGACACAGATCACTTGCATGCAAAATTATAAGAATAGCCTCTAAAAGTAGATGATTGGGTTGATCTTGAAATTCAAATGCCATCCATGAGGAGGGGGAGGGAGCATTCCCAGATGAAAGGGGACCAGAATTTGGAGATTAATGGACCAATTGTGTGCATGTAATGGCAGAATCTGGGATGACATTCTGTGTGAATACATGCCTCTATAATTCCCCCCTACTGAGAGAGAGAGAGCAGGAGAGATTGAGAGAGAAAAGCGCGAGAGAGAGAGAGAGAGAAAGAAGAATATAAATACAGAGTATAATTGCATTTGTGCTCTATCTTGGAGACCCAGGGATAGGACTGGGAAGCAGTGGGTGGTGGACTCACCACAGACCGCGCAGGAGCTCAAAGCACTAATGGCTCCTTGGTTCCTTGGAAGCCTATTAATTATGCCTAAATTCATTTAAAATGTGTTCTAATGTGCTCACAGAAGAACAATACGGCAGATACCTTATCATTGGCCCTTCTCCCTTCTGTGACTGGAAGCATTCATCAGCCAACAAGCCTATAACCCCGTTCACAGACTGCCCGATGTGCCCACACATCCATAAGCGCAAATACACGTAACAGAACACACAGACACACACAGGCAAACACACACACGGCATGGTTTTAGCAGCTGCTTTTCTAAATCTACCCAGCTCTAAGGTATTCATTCGTTGTTACTGTTACCCTTTCAGAGTTGGCAGGGCTAACCTGAATGGTGCATCAGGGACATCTGTCTCCCTGAGCAATCTGTGCTCAGGTCCATATCATAACATAAGGTAGTTAGAGTTATTACAGCCTTCAGTTCCATGCGGACGGAAGAGGAGGTTCACATCTGATTTGAATTCACATCTCGACGTCATGCTACTGTATATATTTAAGTCTCTGTAGCTTTACTTACATGACAGGATGTATTGCAGCTTTGTATTGGGTCAGAAATGCCTGAATACAAGCGAAATGAGCCAAATTCAAAACCCGATGACCTTCAAACTGCCATAAGCAGCCACAAGGGCTCACATATATGGCCATCATTTAAATACAGTTTGTATTTCTGAATAATAACCCTCCTTGCCCCCCTTTAACCTAAAGTAAAACTGAAAATAACTATTCACATCCTCATATAAAGTTGCTGCTTTGTATTCAACCCACTCCTCTAACACAGGCTTGTTTGCGTTGCTGAGGTGTATGGGGGCCTTTTCCTGTCTTCTAAGTCCACATGCAACTGCTGCGCTTGGTTGAGTAATCTTTGTGGCACTATTTACCAATGCTGCCCACCATCCAGGTGACAGGTCAGGCTTGGCAGAGCGCCAGGGAGATGGGGTGAAGTGGAATCGCAGGAAGGGGGTCAGGCTGCTACGTGAGTCACTAAAGATTTCTCTCTGTTTAAGCATTGCCCACCCAGGTAAGAGACAATACCCACTGGGCACACACTGGTTGAACCAACGTTATTTCCACAGAATTTCAATAAAATTACGTTGAACCAGCGTGGATTAGACGTTGAATTTGTACCCAGTGGGTAAAGTAATAGAAGTTGGCCCCAAGTGCAGGATCTAGGGCTTTACTAACCCTTATCCTGTTGATCAACTGTGATGATGGTGCTGTTGTTTAGTCCCTCTCTATCTTTCTGAAGTGGGCCTTGCGGGCCAAAACAATGTTTAAGGGTGCAATCTAGGATTTTAATTAATTATACATACCCATTGACTCGTGAAGAATATCAACGCTCCGTGAGCTTAGTAGAACTGTTCTTGCCCATCATAACCCAACACACAGTGCATTCGGAAATTATTCAGACCCTTTCCCTTTTTCCACATTTAGTTACGTTTCCGCTTTATTCTAAAATGGATCAAATACATTTTCTCCTCATCAGTCTACACACAATACCCCATAATGACAAAGCGAAAACAAGTTTTTAGAAATGTTTGCAAATGTATTCAAAATAAAAAACAGAGATTTACATAATTAACATAAGTATTCAGACACTTTGCTATGAGACTCGAAATTGAGCTCAGGTGCATCCTGTTTCGATTGATCATTCTTTAGATGTTTCTACAACTTGATTGGAGTCCACCTGTGGTAAATTCAATTGATTGGACATGATTTAGAAAGGAACACACTTGTCTATATAAGTTCCCACAGTTGACAGTGCACGCCAGAGCAAAAATCAAGCCGAAGGAATTGTCCGTAGAGCTCAGAGACAGGATTGTGTCGAGGCACAGATCTGGACAAGGGTACTCAAAAATGTCTGCAGCTTTGAAGGTCCCCAAGAACATAGTAGCCACCATCAGTCTTAAATAAAAGAAGTTTGGACCCACCAAGACTCTTCCTAGAGCTTGCCGCCTGACCAAACTGAACAATCGGGGGAGAAGGGCCTTTGTCAGGGAGGTGACCAAGAAGCCGATGGTCACTCTGACAGAGCACCAGAGTTCCTCTGTGGAAATGGGAGAATCTTCCAGAAGGACAACCATTTCTGCAGCACTCCACCAATCAGACCTTTATGGTACAGTGGCCAGACGAAAGCCACTCCTCAGGAAAAGGCACATCACAGATCACTTGGAGTTTGCCAAAAGGCACCTAAAGGACTCACAGAAACCAGAAACACGATTCTCTAGTCTGATGAAACCAAGATTGAACTCTGGCCTGAATGCCAAGTCTGGAGGAAACCTGCACCATACCTATGGTGAAGCATGGTGGTGGCAGCATCATGCTGTGGGGATGTTTTTCAGCTGCAGGAACTGGGAGACTACTCAGGATCGAGGGAAATATGAAAGGTGCAAAATGCAGAGAGATCCTTGATGAAAATCTGCTCCAGAGCATTCAGGACCTCAGACTGGGGCGAAGGTTCACCTTCCAACAGGACACCAACTCTAAGCACACAGCCAAGAAAACCCAAGAGTGACTTTGGGACAAGTCTCTGTATGTCCTTGAGTGGCCCAGCCAGAGCCAGGACTTGAACCTGATCATCTCTGGAGAGACCTGAAAATAGCTGTGCGGCAACGCTCCCCATCCAACCTGACAGATCTTGAGAGAATCTGCAGAGAAGAATGGGATAACTCCCCAAATACAGGTGTGCCAAACTTGTAGCGTCACACCCAAAAAGACTTGAGGCTGTAATCTCAGCCAAAGGTGCATCAACAAAGTACTGAGTACAAGGTCTGAATACTTATGTAAATGTAATATTACATTTTTTCATTTTTAATAAATTTGCAAACAAAAAAAAAAAAAACTTTTTTCTTTGTCATTACGGGGTATTGTGTGTAGATTTATGAGAGGAAAAAACTAATTTAATCCATTTTAGAAAAAGGCTGTAACGTAACAAGATGTGGAAAAATTCAAGGGGTCTGAATACTTTTGAATGCACTGTATATGGTTATATGGACCTAATCCATCCAACACTGATCTTCGATCTCAGAGCAAACTCTATCCGTCATCCAACAACAAACACAGTTCCTCTCAACTGCACATTAACAGATGATAGAGATTTGCATTGCTTTTACGGAGACAGCTACATAGTTCAACAGACAGTAAAGTAGTGTTTGTTGTTGCTTTTCTGTAGGGTTTAACCCACTGTTTTGATGTGCTGCGTCCAAGGCACAAATGGACCATTCTTCACTGTCAAATGACTTATAGAACCGAGTGCAGGCAGATAGTTGCTCTGGTATTTATCACCCTGACAAATAGAAATAAGCAATTGCCAGACCTCAACTGTTTTCAGTCATCTGCAAATATTGGAATAAATATGTCTAGAAGAGTTGGGCCCCTTAGGGCCTAGTCATATTTTACATGCCCTATTTGTGCTTACTGTGCCTTCCTTTGGGGACATCTTTATTTCCTCTCTTTCCTGCATGATACTTACACACCATCAATTTCCATCCCTACTATATAGTATGGGTGAAAAAACTAGGCTGTACGGCACAGCTGCCCAGCTTCCTGGTTGTTCTTCCCTCATGCAGAAAGAAACACATCATGCGAGTCCCACTAACAAGGGGACCGCCCATGGAATGCAGAGGGAAATGGCTCCAGTTTGTGGTACTGTAGTAGCCTACAATAAACACCATTTTAATATGATTTGTATTTATTTAACTAGGAAAGTCAGTTAAGAACAATTTTTATTTACAATGACGGCCTTCAGGGGAACAGTGCCAGACCTCAACTGTTTACCATGTCAGCTTAGGGATTCGATCCAGCAATCTTTCGGTTACTAGCCCAACGCTCTAACCACTAGGCTAACTGCGCCCCGCCATTCATCCTCTGAGGACCACATTTCTGCAAACAATGCAATATTTGATTCAATAATAACATCGGCTGGCTATTAAGGATGTCAAAGCATGTCTTACATTCCTGGGTGTATTGGGACCTTTGTCAGCAGTATGTGTGAGCGTGTGTGTGTATGCATGTGTATGATGAAGAGAAGGAGAGGGGCAATTCCGTGCCAACGTAGCCTGACATTTTTCGGGGTAGCTCAGATTGTTCAAGCAATTCTCACATAGAAACTTAATTCGGAGGAAGGATGTTCAACATGATTTTTACATTTCTATCACAAACCATCGTTTAGAAAAATCACACTAAGTGGCCATTTTAGGCCTTTTTTAGTTTTATTCATGCCTCCTGTGAACCATACATGATACAGACAACATATTGGTGTCAATATTCTCCTTATAGTGTGCTCTAAAATATGGAGTATGTCTTGATTCTGAAACACACATTTTCACATTAATTTATTCAACATAATATAAATATTGTTTAACGATGCACTATGCAGAAATCACTCCCACATTTCCTGGTTTCTAAAATTTGAATAGTTCACCTAATTTCAGTTTACGTAACAAAACAAGCAAGTATAGTTTAGAGAATCATTGTACCATCTAAATTGTATTTTCAGCTTTTTGAAGCTAGTGTACAGAACCAAAAGTAAAAGAATCAAAAACTAAACTTAAGCACGGGAAGCATGGAAATAGTGCACATTGAACAGATCTATGGCTTCTTAGACTTGCTTTCAACGAGAATGACAGATCTATAACACACATTTCTATGTGCATTTGGTCAGGGCAACCCAAAAAGTTAAATATTGCAGCTTTAATATCTCAAAACTACCCTTTTTGATTGTGTTCATTTTAAGACATTGTATGGAGCAATATACTCTACAAGCACATAGCCCACTCTGATAATGCTATCTGCTAATTCTGAAGGTATGATACACTCTGGCACTGCATCTTAGTGCAAGAGGTGTCACTACAGTCCCGGGTTTGAATCCAGGCTGTATCACATTCAGCTGTGGTTTGGAGTCCCATAGGGTGGCGCACAATTGGCCCAGCATCGTCCGGGTTTGGCCGGGGTAGACAGTCATTGTAAATAATTTGTTCTTAACAGATTTGCCTAATTAAATAAATGTTAAATA
The DNA here is from genome assembly GCF_034236695.1 of Oncorhynchus nerka. Lineage (NCBI taxonomy): Eukaryota > Metazoa > Chordata > Actinopteri > Salmoniformes > Salmonidae > Oncorhynchus > Oncorhynchus nerka. Next base: position 40,782,283 of record NC_088408.1, read on the forward strand.
CAAATAAATAAATAACACACAGTGAATGGGAAAATGGAACGAAAGGGAACTCCCTCTGCTGGTGACTTGATGAATGTGCAATTCTAAAGAAGGACTGTGATTGGTTAATGACCCATAAATGTCAATTTCTATGTACTGTATAAAATGGGTCATATCATTTCAAGTACCAGAGAGCCCGCTCTGGACATTGAATGTGTTTGAAAAATACATTGTTACAAACAATGTCTAAAAATAAGCCAAATCAAAAAGTATAGTTTTGAAATAGTAATATTTTTTTTATGTTGAATAAATGAGTGTGATCATTTGTATTTCAGAATCTAGACATGCTCCATATATGATAGAACACTATAAGGAATATAATAACACCAATAAGTTGTCTGTATCATGTACGGTTCACAGATCACAGGGTCTTATAGGACGCATGCATAGGTCTAAAAAGTGCTTTTTTTATGGTTTGGTAAAAAGCATGTTAACCATCCTTCCTCCCAATGAAGTTACTATATGAGAATTGCCAGAACAATCTGAGATACAAAAAAAGAATTTGGACTGTGCTGGCGTGGAATCACACAGAGCGATTAATATGCCCTGCGACGAACCATCAAACAGGCAAAGAGTCAATACAGGACTAAGATCGAATCATACTAGACCGGCTCCGACGCTCGTTGGATGTGGCAGGGCTTGAAAACTATTACAGACTACAAAGGGAAGCACAGCCGAGAGCTGCCCAGTGACACAAGCCTACCAGATGAGCTACTAAATTACTTCTATCCTCACTTGAGGCAAGTAACACTGAAACATGCATGAGAGCACCAGCTGTCCCGGATGACTGTGATCAAGCTCTCCGCAGCCGATGTAAGACCTTTAAACAGGTCAACATTCACAACTTGTAACGGACTGCATGGAATATCTACTAATGCGACAATGCATCCAATGGAAATGTCTGTGATAAGTAACGCTAGGATTTGATAGCTCTAACGTAGTTACACCCCCGACGGCTACCGCTGATAGGATTTCAAATCAAATATATTTGTCACATACACATATGGTTAGCAGATGTTAATGCGAGTGTAGCGAAATGCTTGTGCTTCTAGTTCCGACAATGCAGTAATAACCAACAAGTAATCTAACTAACAATTCCAAAACTACTGTCTTATACACAGTGTAAAGGGATAAAGAATATGTACATAAAGATATATGAATGAGTGATGGTACAGAGCAGCATAGGCAAGATACAGTAGATGGTATCGAGTACAGTATATACATATGAGATGAGTATGTAAACAAAGTGTCATAGTTAAAGTGGCTAGTGATACATGTATTACATAAGGATGCAGTAGATGATATAGAGTACAGTATATACGTATGCATATGAGATGAATAATGTAGGGTATGTAAACATTATATTAGGTAGCATTGTTTAAAGTGGCTAGTGATATATTTTATCCTAACATCAAAATGGCTAAATACCGACGCTATACCAAAGACAAACAATGCGAGCAAAATACACAGTATGGAGAGATTAAGCTCATAATTGGAAAAACATACTGGTTTACATTATGTGATATAGCTAGAATAACTTTAAGGTCAAAGGTCACCATTAACGACATGGCCTGTAATTAGTATGAACAAGTAGATAAAACATTGTGAAATTACTAACAAATTGGATGCTTACACCACATAATAGCATTATAGGGCAAGACCTTCAGGTCAAAAACTATGCTCATGATATGAAATGCAAACATTGAAATGGAACGGAACAACAGTAAGAGGCAATTCAACCATGGCCAATCTTTAGATTCAACAAGCGAAAAGCTGCCAGACAAATAAACCAAATCCAAATGCATGATAATCGCTCTTTGTGACCTTAACATTAACCCAGAACAAAGGTAATAGAAATCACATTTATTTGTGTGGCCTTAGAGATCTTTCCTTAAGTTCTCAACATCCTGTTTTAACACACACAAATGAAACCGCTGCATCATGGATCTTCTAAAGCTATCAAAAATAAACAGCACAATCCTAAAGTGTCAATGATCACTTAACAACTGCAATTGGGGAGAGTTAGGCCACTTTCGGAACGTTTAGACAGAAAGTGTAATAACCAAACTAAATATATCTCTCTGCGTTGCACAATACATCTACTAAGGGCAGCTAAGTACATGTTATTTTTGTCTGGTGTAAAAATAAATCATCTGCAGAATGAAGATTAATGATGAACAGAGATTCTTCCATCTCTCCTTGACAACCCAAATAATCAACATTTGTTGTTCTCCATCGCCAGAGGTAAAAAAATGCAATAGCTTCATAATACAGATCACTCAAAATGTAATGTCATTTAAACATGCACAGCAGTGATGGCATTGCTCCAAAATCATGGTACCAGATTGGCTCAGTTACATATTAGCCATCATCATGTTGTTATCTAAAGCCTATTATATGATGGATTTGGCCTGGCTTTCACCCACTCCTAAACTGATACAGGGAATAGCGGAAAGCATCAGAGTGAACAGGTTCATTAAGCCCATGTAAATTGCTGAAGCATCTGGGACTTGAGATCTTGGCAACCAGGACAATAATGCTAAAACAGAAATCCACAGGAGAATCCATGTCACTCATTCATTCCTTTTGCATTTAATGTGTTCGGAATCTCAGGCAGCTCATTACAGAAGTCACAGATTCAAATGAGACCGAATGCACTACCATGTAGCTTGGACTATTGGTTCAAGGACACTGCACCAGATGGCAAGCTCTCATCTCTATACTATTTTAAAACCAAAAGCAGAAGGATTTCTATCATTCTGCCATTCATGGGTATGTATACAAAACCATACTCACCACAATTTTATTTTACTGTTACAGTATGTCATTTTCAGATGAACCAGAAGTGAAGGAAACACGGCAAGAGTCAAAACAGAAAACGCTGTACAAGGAGGTTTGTTTGGGACTGGTGGGGGGGAGGCTAAATCTAACCTGTCACACTTCTACAGTGGCTAGTTTGTTGTGTTACAAAGTGAGATTGATATTGATTTAATTAGTTTTTTTTCTTCTTTTTTTCGTCACAAAACACTCCATAGTGTGAAAGTGAAGAGACATACAAAATAAATAACAATAATAATAATAACTGAAATACCTTGCCTAAATGAATCGCCTAAAAAAATGACATAATAAGTTACATGGACTCGCTCTGTGTGAAATTAGTAGGGGTTTAACATCCTCTGTACCCCAAACATACATCTGTAAGGTCCATCAGTTTAGTATTGCATTTTAAGCACAGATTCAGCTACAAAGACCAAGGCTCTCCTTTATTACCGATGTGTAAATTTAACACTAAATATCCGCATGCGCCATTTCTGAAAAGACCGCGCCCGCACAAAAATATTAAGGTTCGTAAACTTGGCACATGCAATACATAAGCATGTTTCCCGTTATAAGTCAAACCTGTCGTAAAAAAAGTGCGTGTGTGAAGGAGCATTATAATTCTGCCTCAAAAACACCCATAATTGACCTTTTGTGGAGAAGATATTGTCCTTACTTGATGTATACTTTGGAAGTATTGGAATTAGCCCAAGACTATCTAAAGGAAATAGCAATGGAAAACTTGGAGGTGTTGGTAGAATGTTATCTTTTGCAATGACATTTGATGTATCTGACCGTTTCTGAAAGACAAAAACAACTGCAAATTGTTGTGGGCCTGTAAACAAATCGTTTGAATGCAATAATGCTTACATTCACTTTTCCCAAACCTAAAAATGCTGTACTGCTCACGGATTCTGAAACATTGTCTACTGATATTTTATTTTATACAACAGTAGTCTTACTTACAGTGGTAGCCTACACACATGCAAAATATTGTCTTTTAACCTGTTAAATTCTACTGTATGTTATAAACCGCACTCCCTGTCGGAGGCATAGAACATAAATATAACAGCCTATCTAATAGGCCCAATTAAACAAGAGATGCACACGGTAATTTGTTGTGTGGCTACTTCGGGAATACAAAATCAACTGCCTCAACCTGCCCAGAAAATGTGCGGAATATATTCTTCAATGGTTAGGATATATGTATTGTGTTTTTAAATGTAATATTGTCTACTCAAGAAATTTGACATTACAGTATTCAGCCGTAGCCTATAAACGTCAATGGAAAAAGTGAACCATCTGTTAAACCATTAAACTGCGTTTCAGATTGGATCGCATGGAACAACGTATTTGAAATAGCTTATCTATTTACTACTGGGACATGTGACAATTAAATGAGAGATGGGACGAATGGTAGCCTATACTAACATGTTTTAGGCCTATAGGCTATTTCGCGGCACAGACAGAAAAGGTGAGGAAATGATTCTGCAATGATCATGGAAATGAAAAACATATGCCTATTTCTAATTATTTTAGAATGAGTTGATCAAAAGAAGAAATAAACACTTCTCACTAACAGCAAATACTTGCATCTTGTTATTATATTTAGCTTGGCCTCCAGCTTTTTTATATGAATAACAGTGTCATATATTCCCCATTTGCACAAGCCTACTACTTTTGCCTTCTTGCAAACCAATACTTCCAACCACTAGAAACTGGAAGCATGATCTAAAGTTTTGCGAGAGGATACGCACACTCTCAAGTCAAGTTTAGTTTTTATAAATGCCAGCATGTGTGAAAACAAACATTTTTTGAAGCATAATTTGTGCGTACGCAATGTTTAAAAATGAGGCCCCAGAGCTTTTCCAATGCCTCCTAAAGAAGGGCAGTGATTGGTAGATGGATAAAAATAACAAATCAGACACTGAATTACGCATGGTCGAATTAATATAATGAATTTGATATATCGCCCAGCCCTAGTTATTGTCCTGCTGAAATGTCAATTAATCTCCCAGTGTATGGTGGAAAACAGGCTGAACCAGATTTTCTCTATGATTTTGTCTCTCAGTTTTCTATTACAACCATTCAACTCTAACTGTTTTAAAGTCACCGTTGGCCTGAAGTCCCTGAGTGGGTTCCTTGCTCTCTGGCAACTGAGTAAGGAAGAACTCCTGTATTTTTGTAATGACTGGGTGTATTGATACGCCATCCAAAGTGTAATTTATAACTTCGCCATGCTCAAAGGGATATTCAATGTCTAATTTAAAAAATATATATATTAATCTACCAATAGGTACCCTTCTTTGCGAGGCATTGAAAAACCTCTCTGGTCTTTGTGGTTGAATATGTGGATTCATTCAACCTGACAGATAAATTTAAAAAATATAGTCATTCAAAAATCATGTTAAACACACAAAGTGAGTCCATGACACTTTTACTCCTGAACTTGTTTAGGCTTGCCAAAACAAAGGGGTTGAAAACTTAATGACTCAAGAAATGTTTTATTCATTTGTAAACATCTCAAAAACATCATTCCACTTCGATATTATGGGGTATTATGTATAGGCCAGCGGCAAAACAAATCTCAATTTAATCCATTTTACATTCAGGCGGTATGACAACAAAATGTGAAAAAAGTAAAGGGATGTGAATACTTTCTGAAGGCACTGTAAATCTGCTTGAAAATCTATGGCAAGACTTGAAAGTGGCTGTTTAGCAATGATCCCCAACAACTTGACAGAGCTTGAAGAATTTTGCCATAATTAATCCCCAACTATTGCACTATCCAGATGTACAAAGCTCTTAGAGACTCAAATCAAATCAAATCAAATGTTATTTGTCACATACACATGGTTAGCAGATGTTAATGCGAGTGTAGCGAAATGCTTGTGCTTCTAGTTCCGACAATGCAGTGATAACCAACAAGTAATCTAACTAACAATTCCAAAACTACTGTCTTATACACAGTGTAAGGGGATAAGGAATATGTACATAAGGATATATGAATGAGTGATGGTACAGAGCAGCATACAGTAGATGGTATCGAGTACAGTATATACATATGAGATGAGTATGTAGACAAAGTAAACAAAGTGGCATAGTTAAAGTGGCTAGTGACATAAGAATGCAGTCGATGATCTAGAGTACAGTATATACATATGCATATGAGATGAATAATGTAGGGTAAGTAACATTATATAAGGTAGCATTGTTTAAAGTGGCTAGTGATATATTTACATCATTTCCCATTATTAAAGTGGCTGGAGTTGGGTCAGTGTCAATGACAGTGTGTTGGCAGCAGCCACTCAATGTTAGTGGTGGCTGTTTAACAGTCTGATGGCCTTGAGATAGAAGCTGTTTTTCAGTCTCTCGGTCCCAGTTTTGATGCACCTGTACTGACCTCGCCTTCTGGATGATAGCGGGGTGAACAGGCAGTGGTTCGGGTGGTTGATGTCCTTGATGATCTTTATGGCCTTCCTGTAACATCGGGTGGTGTAGGTGTCCTGGAGGGCAGGTAGTTTGCCCCCGGTGATGCGTTGTGCAGACCTCACTACCCTCTGGAGAGCCTTACGGTTGAGGGCGGAGCAGTTGCCGTACCAGGCGGTGATACAGCCCGCCAGGATGCTCTCGATTGTGCATCTGTAGAAGTTTGTGAGTGCTTTTGGTGACAAGCCGAATTTCTTCAGCCTCCTGAGGTTGAAGAGGTGCTGCTGCGCCTTCTTCACGATGCTGTCTGTGTGGGAGGACCAATTCAGTTTGTCTGTGATGTGTATGCCGAGCAACTTAAAACTTGCTACCCTCTCCACTACTGATCCATCGATGTGGATAGGGGGGTGTTCCCTGTGCTGTTTCCTGAAGTCCACAATCATCTCCTTAGTTTTGTTGACGTTGAGTGTGAGGTTATTTTCCTGACACCACACTCCGAGGGCCCTCACCTCCTCCCCGTAGGCCGTCTCGTCGTTGTTGGTAATCAAGCCTACCACTGTTGTGTCGTCCGCAAACTTGATGATTGAGTTGGAGGCGTGCATGGCCACGCAGTCGTGGGTGAACAGGGAGTACAGGAGAGGGCTCAGAACGCACCCTTGTGGGGCCCCCGTGTTGAGGATCAGCGGGGAGGAGATGTTGTTGCCTACCCTCACCACCTGGGGGCGGCCCGTCAGGAAGTCCAGAACCCAGTTGCACAGGGCGGGGTCGAGACCCAGGGTCTCGAGCTTGATGACGAGCTTGGAGGGTACTATGGTGTTGAATGCCGAGCTGTAGTCGATGAACAGCATTCTCACATAGGTATTCCTCTTGTCCAGGTGGGTTAGGGCAGTGTGCAGTGTGGTTGAGATTGCATCGTCTGTGGACCTATTTGGGCGGTAAGCAAATTGAAGTGGGTCTAGGGTGTCAGGTAGGGTGGAGGTGATATGGTCCTTGACTAGTCTCTCAAAGCACTTCATGATGACGGAAGTGAGTGCTACGGGGCGGTAGTCGTTTAGCTCAGTTACCTTAGCTTTCTTGGGAACAGGAACAATGGTGGCCCTCTTGAAGCATGTGGGAACAGCAGACTGGTATAGGGATTGATTGACTCAAAGCTGTAATAGATGGCAAAGGTGTTTATAAACGTACTTACTCAGGGGGTGAATACCTATCTAATCAAGATATATTTGTGTTTTATTAAACCCAAGGGGGGGAATATTTATTATTGGCACTGTATGTAAATATAGGCCATTTTGAGATTGAGAAAGTGTACACTTCTCAGCTGTGGCAATTCGGACAACAACATTTTGTCCGAATTGCAACAGGTCATAGTAAAACTAGTGAATAAAAATATAAGCTCTTACATTTGACAGTGGTGCCCTCTTGTAAAGATGTAGGCTGCACACCATACAAAGTGTGTGACTTGCTCTCATCAGTTTATAAAACATGCATTATTTTAAGATGGGTAGGTTTACTGAATAACCCTATTAAAGTGAGCACAGTGTTAAATAAGAAAGTGCCAGCAGGCCAGTGTAATGGATTTTTACATGGACATGCTTTTCATTTGATGGGAAGACAGCAACATTTTCCTCCACGGTTTAATTCAGGTTTGTTAATGTACCTTCAGATTGATGGGACACATCTAGTCAAATATAATTTATAAACATCATTCTCCCAAAATAAAAAAGGCAATTTAACGCTAGTATTTTTTTCCACCACATCTGGTTGGCAACCAACATGATTTTTAAACCCTAATTTACAACCCTGAAGTCAATCAATGCTTTCTTTACATTATGGTTGAAGAGACCGTGAACATACAAATGTGACATACACATATTGTGCATAAACCAATAATATTTAGAACTCAAAATGAAATACACAATTGCATGGGCCTTCCCAGGAGGCAATATGTCTTAATGACATTTTGTCTGATTCGAAACTGTTTTTCTGTTTGATAAGACATCATTCAGTATAACCAAATTAAAAACAGTTAACTTCTCTAGGGTAGGGAGCAGCATTCGGAATTTTGGATGAAAAGCACGCCCAAATTAAACGGCCTGCTACTCGAGCCCAGAAGATATGATATGTATATAACTGGTAGATTTGGATAGAAAAACACTAAAGTTTCCAGAACTGTTAAAATAGTGTCTGTGAGTATAACATAACTGATTTGGCAGGCGAAAACCTGAGAAAAATCCATTCAGGAAGTGGTTTTTGTTTTGTAGTTTTCTATTCAATGCCATTACAGTATCCATTGATTTAGGACTCAATTTGCAGTTCCTATGCCTTCCACTAGATGTCAGTCTTTAGAAATTGTTTCAGGCTTGTATTCTGATAAATGAGGGAGTAAGACCAGTCTGAATGAGTGGACCCTACAGTGTCACATAGCTTTTCATGCGCAATCCCGAGAGAGTGTCTTTCTTGTTTACCTTTTATATTGACGACGTTATTGTCCGATTGAAATATTATAGATAATTTAGGCTAAAAACAACCTGAGGATTTGAATATAAACATCGTTTGACGTGTCTATGAACTTTACGGATACAATTTGGATTTTTTTTGTGTTGTTTTGACTGCGTTTGAGCCTGTGGATTACTGAAGAAAACGCGCAAACAAAACTGAGGTTTTTGGATATAAAGAGACTTTATCGAACAAAAGGAACATTTATTGAGTAAATGAATGTCTTCTGAGTGCCACCATATGAAGATCATCAAAGGTAAGGGATTCATTTTATCTCAATTTCTGACTTGTGTAACTCTTCTACTTGGCTGGTTACTGTTTGTAGTGATTTTTCTGCTGGGCTATGTTCTCAAATAATCGTAAGTTATGCTTTCACCGTAAAGCAAGAAGATCATCTTTAAACCTATGTAAAATATGTGTTGTTTTCTGAATTTTTATAATGAGTATTTCTGTATTTGAATATGGCGCGCTGCAATCTCACTGGATGTTGGCCAGGTAGGACGCTAGCATCCCACATACCCTAGAGAGGTTAAAGAGGTCACTGGAAAGACATATTTTGATTATCTAGTCAGACAACCAACCATAACCAACCTGCCATTACAACCAGATAAATACATATTTTCTGGTTGCTAAAATGACATTAACAAAACAGCCTTATACAAACAGTATACAACCTGACCATGACACCATAAAACACTTCATAATGACAAGTTTTGTTCCGCTGCAGCTGGGTATAGTGTGCAGTGTTTACTCTGAAGTTCTTGACAAATACACTTCTCTATCCTGTGGATGTGTTTTCAGTAGCATTGGCTATTGACATTGTTGACAGAGCACAAATCATACACGATAAGAACTCTGTCATGACTTGCTTTCAGTGTGCGGAATCCTCCGCACCCCTGCTAAATTCCTCCGTGCGCATCCGACAAACCCTGTGACAGAACATATTCCCTATACTGATCACTTGCCTTTTGAACGGATCATTGTATGGGGGCAGGGCTTTGGCAAAGTGGGTGGGGTTATATCCTGCCTGTTTGCCCCTGTCCGGGGGTACCATCGGATGGGGCCACAGTGTCTCCTGACCCCTCCTGTCTCAGCCTCCAGTATTGATGCTGCAGTAGTTTGTGTCAGGGCTAGGGTCAGTCTGTTATATCTGGAGTATTTCTCTTGTCTTATCCGGTGTCCTGTGTGAATTTAAGTGTGCACTCTCTTATTCTCTCTTTCTCTCGGAGGACTTGAGCCCTAGGACCATGCCTCTGGACTACCTGGCATGATGACTCTTTGCTTTCCCCAGTCCACCTGGCCGTGCTGCTGCTCCAGTTTCAACTATTCTGCCTGCGGCTATGGAACCCTGACCTGTTCACCGGACGTGCTACCTGTCCCAGACCTGCTGTTTTCAACTCTCTAGAGACAGCAGAAGCGGTAGAGATACTCTCAATAATAGGCTATGAAAAGCCAACTGACATTTACTCCAGAGGTGCTGACTTGTTGCACCCCCGACATCTACTGTGATTATTATTATTTGACCATGCTGGTCATCTATGAACATTTGAACATCTTGGCCATGTTCTGTTATAATCTCCACCCGACACAGCCAGAAGAGGACTGGCCACCCCTCATAGCCTAGTTCCTCTCTAGGTTTCTTCCTAGGTTTTGGCCTTTCCATGGAGTTTTTCCTAGCCACCGTGCTTCTACACCTGCATTGCTTGCTGTTTAGGGTTTTAGGCTGGGTTTCTGTACAGCACTTTGATATATCAGCTGATGTAAGAAGGGCTATATAAATATATTTGATTTGATTTGATTGATTTATTGGAAATATTGTCACTGAATAGGTTTCTTTGGCAAGACTGGCATTTCCTTTCAGCAGTGGCAAAAGAGTTGATTGAATTAGAAACTAGCTTCTCCGTGTGTACGATTGAAACACTGTCACTGCTAGAATGGTCACAGACAAAAATGGGCAGATTTTGAGACAATATGGCAAATTCGGCATGCAGTTGACAAGGTCTAGAAAATAGACTGCATTGAACCCTAGCTTACCAGGCTTAGGATCTTCTACTGTATTTTCCCCACAGCCAACAACCCCCATCTTGAAGAAGAGAGCTGCTGGTAAACCAGTTCATCAATCATTTTCTCAACGAACCAAACACATTGGAAAACCCCTTACATTCGCGGATGTTCCTTCCTTGGCATACACAAAAGGAAAAGCCAGGGAAAAAGGTATTTGCCCTGTACCTATAACAGTTAAATGCTAATTTTGTCAACGATTAATGATGGCTTGGGCTGAATAGTGTTGTGGGAGAGTGGGCCCCTTGGTCCCTATCCATGCCAAGAAATACTGTTTAGCCTCCTCTCACTGAGTGCTCTTTTCCTCTGACTTGGTGAAATTGTCTAAGGCTTCGGCATATCACCTCTAGAAAGAGAGGACCTTTATTCCCCAACAGCACATACTAACAAGAGGGGGTCAGCTGTGCCTTTCCTTGGCTGCTGGCTGAAACCACAGAAGAGGTTATTACCACTAGGTTCCAGCTCCCTCTTCCATGGCAGTGTTTTGTCTAAAGCACTGCTCCCACCTGACCTGAATATGGAAGCAGATGAAGAGCACACACATTGGCATGTAGTTACAATGTCTGAACATGATCCCCTGACCCTTGTCATGAAGATACAGCCAGCCCCCTATATCCCAGCTTTTTCAATCAATCTGGGACAATAAAGTGGTACAATAAACATTTATTCTCATCACCAATAAACTGCACAGCCATCAAGGATGCCATATGGACATTATCATCAAGATAATGTTGTTGAACATCATTTGCGAGCAATATTGTACCAATGGAGGCCCAAAATCTCTCAAAAGCTTAATTACACCACTTAGTAAATGCTGCTGATTGTTTTATGGAAAGTAGGCGGATGTCAGAAAGTTGGGTAGGATAACAGGGACAATAAAATGACTGCTCATCTAATTCAATGTATTTTTCCAAAATCCGATATGACCATTGTTATCATGGCGACAATTGGGAAGGTTGAATAGTCATAACTGCGAAATGCATTATAATTAAAATATATTCTAACTGTTATATCCTTTTGTCCCATTTTCAGTATGTCTGGGTAGTTTCTGATATATTCTATATTACAGCTCCCGGAATGGAAATAGCTGATGAGAAGAGTCTGTGCATAAAATGAAGAGAAAAAAAAGGTGCAGGCTAGAAACTGTATCTGGAATCTAATTTGAGTAATGGAGCATCTAGCTGGTGGAGCGCATACTTGAAGAATACCTTCCTTCAATGTTGATATTACAGGAATAGTATAAGGACCTTTATTTAACCAGGGAGTCATGCTGAGACCACGGTCTCTTTTGCAGATAAGCCTGCATGAACACATAGATAAACAACAATTACACTATACATATCTATATACACATCAATTACATGAAAAGCAAAACACAATCATACACTCTTAGAAAAAAGGGTTTCCGAAAGGCTTCTTTGGTTGTTCCCATTGGATAACATTGGATAGTTCTTCAAAGGGTTCTCCCTATGGGGACAGCCAAATAACCCTTAAATAACCCTTAAAGGTTATAGATAGCACCTTTTTTTCTAAGTGTGTACGAAACAAACACATTCTTCAGTAAAAAAGCATCTAACATCCGACTGAATTGCTCTAGTGGCAGCCAACTTTAAGGAGTTTTGGAGATCATTCCACATGAGAGGCGCAAAAATACTAAAAGCAGATTTACCTAACTCGGTGGAGATTAAAGGGATCTCCAGGGTTAGCCATCCCTAATTTATGCATCTGAAGGTTATAAAATGAGGCGGAAGTTTATGCAAGAGGAGTTTATAGTCAAAAAGAGTGCATGCATCGATCTACGAGAGTTCAAAGAGGGCCAGCCTACTTTCTGATACAAAATGCAATGATGTGTACTGAACCTATTGCCCGTAATTAGGTGCAGTTCGCTATGACAAACTACATCCAATGGCTTCAATAGTGGAAGTTGCATTCATATACAGTGGGGCAAAAAAGTATTTAGTCAGGCACCAATTGTGCAAGTTCTCCCACTAAAAAGATGAGGCCTGTAATTTTCATCATAGGTACACTTCAACTATGACAGACAAAATGAGAAAGAAAATCCAGAAAATCACATTGTAGGATTTTTAATGAATTTATTTGCAAATTATGGTGGAAAATAAGTATTTGGTCAATAACAAAAGATTCTCAATACTTTGTTATATACCCTTTGTTGGCAATGACAGAGGTCAAACGTTTTCTGTAAGTCTTCACAAGGTTTTCACACACTGTTGCTGGTATTTTGGCCCATTCCTCCATGCAGATCTCCTCTAGAGCAGTGATGTTTTGGGGCTGTTGCTGGGCAACACGGACTTTCAACTCCTTCCAAAGATTTTCTATGGGGTTGAGATCTGGAGACTGGCTAGGCCACTCCAGGACCTTGAAATGCTTCTTACAAAGCCACTCCATCGTTGCCCGGGCGGTGTTTTTTGGGATCATTGTCATGCTGAAAGTCCCAGCCACGTTTCATTTTCAATGCCCTTGCTGATGGAAGGAGGTTTTCACTCAAAATCGTACAATACATGGCCCCATTCATTCTTTCCTTTACACGGATCAGTCATCCTGGTCCCTTTGCAGAAAAACAGCCCCAAAGCATGATGTTTCCACCCCTATGCTTCACAGTAGGTATTGTGTTCTTTGGATGCAACTCAGCATTCTTGGTCCTCCAAACACGACGAGTTGAGTTTTTACCAAAAAGGTATATTTTGGTATCATCTGACCATATGACATTCTCCCAATCTTCTTCTGGATCATCCAAATGCTCTCTAGCAAACTTCAGACGGGCCTGGACATGTACTGGCTTAAGCAGGGGGACATGTCTGGCACTGCAGGATTTGAGTCCCTGGCGGCGTAGTGTGTTACTGATGGTAGGCTTTGTTACTTTGATCCCAGCTCTCTGCAGGTCATTCACTAGGTCCCCCCGTGTGGTTCTGGGATTTTTGCTCACCGTTCTTGTGATTATTTTGACCCCACGGGGTGAGATCTTGCGTGGAGCCACTGATCGAGGGAGATTATCAGTGGTCTTGTATGTCTTCCATTTCCTAATAATTGCTCCCACAGTTGATTTCTTCAAACCAAGCTGCTTACCTATTGCAGATTCAGTCTTCCCAGCCTGGTGCAGGTCTACAATTTTGTTTCTGGTGTCCTTTGACAGCTCTTTGGTCTTGGCCATAGTGGAGTTTGTGTGACTGTTTGAGGTTGTGGACAGGTGTCTTTTATACTAATAACAAGTTCAAACAGGTGCCATTAATACAGGTAACGAGTGGAGGACAGAGGAGCCTCTTAAAGAAGAAGTTACAGGTCTGTGAGAGCCAGATATCTTGCTTGTTTGTAGTTGACCAAATACTTATTTTCCAATAAAATAAGCAAATACATTTTGCAAATAAATTCATTAAAAAAATCCTACAATGTGATTTTCTGGATTTTTTTTCTCATTTTGTCTGTCATAGTTGAAGTGGACCTACGATGAACATTACAGGCCTCTCTCATCTTTTTAAGTGGGAGAACTTGCACAATTGGTGGCTAACTAAATACTTTTTTTGCCCCACTATAGGCTCTTAGACAATATCGCCATAGTCAATAACCGGAATGAATGTTGACTGAATGATCTGTTTTCTGCTATTTAACAAAAGACATGACCTGATCCTATAGAAGAAGCATATTTAAATTATAAATTTCTTAACTAACCCATCAACAGGCTTTTTAAAAGATAGCTTTTCGTCAATCCAGGTGCCAAGATATTTATAAAAGGGGACACGGTCAATAAGGGCACCATCTAAAGTATGTATGCATAAATCAACAGATACATTTTTACGTGACTTGGAAGATAACATACACTTGGTTTTACCTACATTAAGTACCAATTTCAGCTCAACAAAGTCTTTCTGCAGGGCAATAAAGGCAGATTGAAGCTCTGACAGAGCATGGTCAACTGTGGGGGCAAAACAGATAAAAGTATATATATTTTATTGTTTGTTATACAAATAAACCAATAAATAGTGAAAAGAACCGGACCAAGAATCGATCCCTATGGGACACCCTTTGTTATGTCCCCAAAAAATTATTTAACACCATCAGTAAATAGACACTGTGTTCTGTCCTGTAAATCATTTCCAAACCAGCTATACACAGCCTGGTCCAGACAAATTGATGAAAGTCTCTGAATAAGTAATGAGTGGTCCAAAGTGTCGAATGCTTTAGACAGTTCTATAAAAAAGGTCCACACAGTGATCCTTCGTATCCAAACAATTAAAAACATAATTTAAAGCCAAATACGTAGCTATCTTTTTTAGCTGATAGTCTGTCAAAGTAAGAAAAAGTCATGAGCAGATTATTTTGTGTGAGAGATATTTTTTCTGACAATGAACTGTCATTATGCTTATACTGTATGTACAGTACAGTGCATTCGGAAAGTATTCAAACCCTTCGACTTTTCCACATTTTGTTACATCACAGACGTATTCTAAAATGTATTAAATAATTCCTCCCCCCTAATCAATTGACACACAATACCCAATAATTACAAATATATATATTTTTTTTGTCACATTTACATAAATATTCAGACCCTTTACTCAGTACTTTGTTGAAGCCCCTTTGGCAGTAATTACAGCATCAAGTTTGATTGGGTATGACGCTACAAGCTTGGCAGTCCTGTATTTGGGGAGTTTCTCCTATTCTTCTCTGCAGATCCTCTCAAGCTCAGTCAGGTTGGATGGGGAGAGACGCTGCACAGGGTTCTCCAGAGATGTTCAATCGGGTACAAGTCTGGGTTCTGGCTGGGCCACTCAAGGACATTCAGAGGCTTGTCCAGAAGCCACGGATACGTTGTCTTGGCTGTGTGCTTAGGGTCGTTGTCCTGTTGGAAAGTGAACCTTGACCCTAGTCTGAGGTCCTGAGCGCTCTGGAGCAGGTTTTCATCAAGGATTTCTCTGTACTTTGCTCTGTTCACCTTTCCCTCGATCCTGACTAATCTCCCAGTCCCTGCTGCTAAAAGACATCGCCACTGCATGATGCTGCCACCACCATGCTTCACCGTAGGGATGGTGCCAGGTTTCCCCCAGACATGACGCTTGGCATTCAGATCAGAGAGTTCAATCTTGGTTTCATCAGACCAGAAAATATTGTTTCTCATGGTATGAGTGTCCTTTAGGTGCCTTTTCGCAAACTCAAAGCGAGCTGTCATGTGCCTTTTCATGAAGAGTGGCTTCCATCTGGCCACTATCATAAAGGCCTGATTGATGGAGTGTTGCAGAAGTGGTTGTCCTTCTGGAAGGTTCTCCCATCTCCACAGAGGAATTCTGGAGCTCTGTCAGAGTGACCATTGAGTTCTTGGTCACCTCCCTGACCAAGGCCCTTCTCCCCCGATGGTTCAGTTTGGCCAGGCGGCCAGCTCTAGGAAGAGTCTTGGTGGTTCCACTGCTTCCATTTAAGAATGATGGAGTCCACTGTGTTCCTGGGAACCGTCAATGCTGCAGACATTTTTTGGTATCCTTCCCCAGATCTATGACTCGACACAATCCCATCTCCCAGCTCTACGGACAATTCCTTCAACATCATAGCTTGGTTTTTGCACTGACATGCATTGTCAACTGTGAGACCTTATATAGATGTAGAAACATCTCAAGGATGATCAATGGAAACAGGGTGAACCTGAGCTCAATTTCAAGTCTCCTAGCAAAGGGTCTGAATACTTATGCAAATAAGGCATTTCTGTTATTTTTTTTTTATACTTTCGCAAAAATAAAAAATTAACAGTTTTTGCTTCGTAATTATGGGGTATTGTGTGTAGATAGAGGGAATTGTTTTATTTAATCCATTTTAGAATAAGGCTATAATGTAAAACATTTGGGAAAAGTCAGGGAGTCTGAATACTTTCTGAATGCGTAACTCAATATCATGGTAACAGAAATGACCCTGATTGCTTTCGTAACGCTGTATCCACTGGCCTTCCTAATTAGCTGGGCCTTCTCTTCCCATCCTCCTCCAGCTCTGGAAGACGGGGCTGAACGAACAAGGGGCTGGAGTGATGATTGATGACCCGCCTCCTCTGGCCCACATGTCCCTACTGATGCACTTTCACCATCCTACACTATTCACTGCTAATTGGGCAACCCTAAAAAACTCAGACTGTGAGGTCCACCAAAACTACCCACTCAGAGGAGTGTGGCTAGTGCCCCTGATTAAGGATCGCCTGTGGGCCCCTCACCCCAGTGGGACACTACATCGGGTCATGTTACTCGGTGGGATGTATACTAGAAGACACCAGATTGGGCAGCTCTTCCCATAAATATTGAGAGAACACGTGAAGCTGAGAGTCCTCCACAGAAAATAGAAATACAATACAAAGGAAGGAGCCCCTTGATATTTCTTCAACTTTGTCTTGGGGCCAGAGCACAGGGCTAACATTTGTTTTCCTCTGAATTTATCAAGAATGACTTACATAACCTATGGTATATACAGTTGAATTTGGAAGTTTAAAAATACACCATAACTAAATGCATTTAAACTCAGTTTTTCACAATTCCTGACATTTAATCCTAGTAAAATTCCCTGTCTTAGGTCAGTTAGGATCACCACTTTATTTAAAGAATGTGAAATGTCAGAATAGTAGTCGAGAGAATAATTTATTTCAGCTTTTATTCCCAGTGGGTCAGAAGTTTACATACACTCAATTAGTATTTGGTAGCATTGCCTTTAAATTGTTTAACTTGGGTCAAATGTTTGAGGTAGCCTTCCACAAGCTTCCCCAAAAAAGTTGGGTGAAATTTGGCCAATTCCTCCTGACAGAGCTGGTGTATGAGTCAGGTTCGTAGGCCTCGTTGCTCGCACACGCTTTTTCAGTTCTGCCCACAAATGTTCTAGAGGGTTGAGGTCAGGGCTTTGTGATGGCCACTCCAATACCTTGACTTTGTTATCCTTAAGCCATTTTGCCACAACTCTGGAAGTATGCTTGGGGTCATAGTCCATTTGGAAGACCTATTTGCACCAGTCCTTCCTGCATCAAAGCACTCCCACAACATGATGCTGCCACCACCGTGCTTCACGGTTGAGATGGTGTTTTTCGGCTTGCAAGCCTCCCCCTTTTTCCTCTCAACATAACGATGGTCATTATGGCCAAACAGTTCTATTTTATTTTCATCAGACCAGAGGACATTTCTCCAAAAAGTACGATCTTTGTCCCCATGTGCATTTGCAAACCATAGTCTGGTTTTTTTATGGTGGTTATGGAGCAGTGGCTTCTTCCTTGCTGAGCAGTCTTTCAGGTTATATCGATATAGGACTCATTTTACTGTGGATATAGATACTTTTGTACCCGTTTCCTCCAGCATCTTCACAAGGTCCTTTGCTGTTGTTCTGGGATTGATTTGCACTTTTCGCACCAAAGTACACTCATCTCTAGGAGACAGAACGTGTCCCCTTCCTGAGCGGTATGACGGCTGCGTGGTCCCATGGTGTTTATACTTGGGTACTATTGTTTGTACAGATGAATGTGGTACCTTCAGGCATTTGGAAATTGCTCCTAGGAATGAACCAGTTCTTGGCTGATTTATTTTGATTTTCCCATGCTGTCAAGCAAAGAGGCACTGGGTTTGAAGGTAGGCCTTGAAATACATCAGAAGCTTCTAAAGCCATGACAACATTTTCTTGAATTTTCCAATCTGTTTAAAGGCACAGTCAACTTAGTGTATGTAAACTTCTGACACACTGGAATTGTGATACAGTGAGTTATAAGTGAAATTATCGGCCTGTAAACAATTGGTGGGAAAATGACTTGTGTCATGCACAAAGTAGATGTCCTAACCGACTTGCCAAAGCTATAGTTTGTTAACAAGAAATGTGTGGAGTGGTTGAAAAAGTGTATGTAAACAACCTAAGTGTATGTAAACTTCCGACTTCAACTGTATATAATGCGTATATGAAGATGGATATTAACTGACTACATTTAGATTAAGTGCCTCCCCCAAGGACACATAAGCAGTATCCTTGGGCTTGTATTTGAACTGACAACCTTTGGATCATTAATCCATTTACGACTCTGAGGTTTAAAGTAAACACAGCCCAGTGTCGTTTAGGGCTTCGTAGAAATAGTACTCTCATTCAGTTCTTCAATTTTCCTGAAATGTTCTCAACTGCAGGACCACTGACCTTGCAAGTCATACGACCGGAGACATTTTACTAATAACAATGCCCATGTTCCACGATTTCCATTGAAGGTCAAAGAGTGCGAATTCTGGGTGGGAATTTGCTACAGTGAACTGAAGCGCCTTCTGATCTCTGCAATTGGTCCATAGCACAAAGAGTATTATGTAAAAATGTTTGCATTGAATAAATATGGATAATGTGGCTCTAAATCTGGTTACAACATAGAAACAAGTAGAAAGAGACCATTAGCAGAGTTTCCCTGCACCCCACATCAAATCCCTGACTCTCTCTCTCTAAACCCTTCAAAATCTTAGATTTGTAATCCCTTCTTTCCTGACTGCATTTGCAATTCCTTTCATTTTCTACCTGGCCCTCTCTTCTTTTATTCCTCCCCTTTCATCTGCTGCTTTTATCCTTAAGTAATTCTTAATGTTGAAGTGCCTCGGGGCACCCAGACTGTATAATTAGGTGCTGTCACTGTCTCCTCAGTGACAGAGGAAACGGTGAGAGGGTGCTTCGGCATGTCACGTGTCCAGGAGATAACCATCATCTGGAATATAGATCGTGGAAGGAGCGTCTACCTACAGATGCCCTTTGAAATAATTTCTGGCTCTCATCTTGGGTTTAAGGCCCAAACTTCAGAGGAGCAGGTAGCTACTGTGGGAGTAGCTACCCAGACACGTTTGTGAGTTGATTAGCGGTTTTTCTAAAACCATTTATGTAAGCTTACAGTAGTGTTGCACAGTATATCAAAACTTCAGTAGTATTTCGATACTAGAACATAAAAAAATGGTTCGATACTATCAAATGTGTCTGGCGTCGTCTACTGATGGAGGGAGGATCAAGTCTGTCTACCAGCGCAGCAGATGTCCCTTTATAGCACGCATGCACCGTGCCTGCTCCACTTAGCATGTCCTGAGGAAAAACTGCACTCACTGGGAGTCTGGGCTGCATCATGTTAACTTCTGTGCAGCATGAGTGGGGAGCTAACACAATGAATAATACAACACGATATGTAGAAGTGTTGCAACTGTTTACTGTTTGCAAATGTAACAGTATAACTTTAGACCGTCCCCTCGCCCATACCCGGGCGCGAACCAGGGACCCTCTGCACACATCAACAACAGTCACCCACAAAGCATCGTTACCCATCGCTCCACAAAAGCCGCGGCCCTTGCAGAGCAAGGGGAACTACTACTTCAAGGTCTCCGAGCAAGTGACGTCACCGACTGAAACGCTATTTAGCGCGCACCGCTAACTAAGCTAGCCGTTTCACATCCGTTACACTCACCCCCCTTTTGACCTTCATCCTTTTCCGCAGCAACCAGTGATCCGGGTCAACAGCATCAATGTAACAGTATAACTTTAGACCGTCCCCTCGCCCATACCCGGGCGCGAACCAGGGACCCTCTGCACACATCAACAACAGTCACCCACGAAGCATTGTTACCCATCGCTCCACAAAAGCCGCGGCCCTTGCAGAGCAAGGGGAACTACTACTTCAAGGTCTCAGAGCAAGTGACGTCACCGATTGAAAAGCTATTTAGCGCGCACCACTAACTAAGCTAGCCGTTTCATATCCGTTACACAAAACAATGTCCACTATAGACTAGAACTCTTTACAATGCAAGAAGATACTGGTAGCTTCCAGCTTTGTAGGCTAACTTTCCTTGCTAGCACACAGCTGAAGCTAGCATCAATTCACTACCGTAGGACCAAAATATGCTGATTGGTCGCCAAAAACCCTAGTCATTGCCAAAAACGTTATTCATTCACTTTGTCTCCCTCAGCTTAGTCACAGCTCTCCTTTCTCTCTCATGTGTGTGTGTGTGTGTGTGTGTGTGTGTGTGTATGACGTCATTAGGTGTTAAAGAGACAGCGCACACTTTTAAAAAAGAGATCGCTTCTTCTATGCAAATGTTATTGATCAGTGCAATAACTACCAAATCAATAGAGAATTACTATTCAAATAAATGATTAACATTATGTTGTTATGAAGTTAGATAGGTAAAAACAAATTCAAATTGATCGTATGATTGTATAATTGTACATTATTGCATACAGGGCTGTCTCTGAAAAATGAACAACACCACTTTTAAATGTAATGATATTAAACAAAAAAGAACTGTCTGGATCAAAGGCCATTGTGTGACCTTGGCTAATATGCCCTCTTTTTTTGCTGTGGTATCGTTTTGGTATAGAGTATTGTGATACTTAACCTGACACACTAACATACAGTGTAAATTATTCTTATTCCGTTTTTTATCCATACAAAGGAATGCCTCTTTATAATGTATGAAGCTACATGGTCGCTTCCCATTGTTATTGATTAATGTAGTGCATTGTTGAGGGAGCTAGCACATAAGCATTTTGCTGCACCTTTTATACCTGCTGTAAACTGTGTATGTGATGAATAAAATGTGATTCGATTTGATTTTGATTCACACCCTTATTATTAAGTGTGCTGAACATTTTTTTAATAACTCAGAAATAATTTACACAGCTCAAGTAGCAAAATAGCGCCGAGTTGTGCAGCGGCTGATCACACAAAATGGAAATCATTTCAGAAAAATGGACAAGTCCATTTGGTGGTGCTTAAATCATTCGTTCATATTGACCAATTTATGTACTGTGAATTGCGACCTAGAAAAAGTATTTTCAGGTTGTTGGTACCTGCACACTATATGTTAGTCATAAGTCAAACAATAAAATAAATTATAATAAAACAGTGTGCTTTATACTTTCCCATTGTGGAATCCATTAGTATTTTGTTGCGACCTAGATTTGGACCTCTTGACATAATGGCTAAAGTGTACTGACAGTTGAACAGACTTGGGTTTGAGTCCCCCCAAACTCGTAACATTGTTTCAGAAATGGGATGGTGCTGCTGAGAGGCCCATCAAAAGCATGTTCCATTGGTACAAGCTTGTGAGTTGCAAGGTTACAGAATGGTTTAGTAAAACATCTAGTGATCTCATAAAGAGGTTCTGACCTCTTGGTGTATTGATTAAGGTGCTGGACTGGCAGTCGGTACCCAGTCTCAAGTCCCAGTGGAATTCACTACAATATCTGCTTTGGAAACCACTATTAAATAAATCAAAACAAGAAGTAAATGGTTGGCAATGTATGCTAATTGCTCACTCAAAGTGATTTTCACATAGTCATATGACAGCTGGACAACATTGTTTTTTGTATGCATGCAATAGTGTGAATTACTGAGGGTTTAACTGGCAATTACACTTAATATGTGATGACAGGCCAAAGAGACCTTTACATTAACATGCCTACTTAGTATATTTAGACTAAAATCGCTCACCTACTCAAACTGTTCACCTCACCCCACAATGGATATGACATCAACTAGAGAAAGCTTTGTAAAACAGGAGGAAATTCCTACCTCGTGTATTGCAACTATGGATATAATTGTGATGGCCTGTCCCAATGGGCGCTTATCTCCAAAAAATCCCAAATGCTTTTTTTAGCATAAAAAAAAACAATTCTGACTCAGTGCTCCAAAATGGTAGGCCTTAATCATACACTTTTACTGGAGGTAGCATGGGAAAGTTACGCTGCATTAAAAGTTGCTAAATGTGTTATCCCAAGAGACAAGTAGGAGAAATGTCCTTGAGAGATTGTGTTAAGCGCTATAGTCTCTACTTTATTTTCACCCATTCAGCATCGTTCACACATACTTAAGCCATAGACCCAATCATCTCTTTAAGAATTCACATGTAAATGCAGACCAATCGCCAGCATGATCAACTCCTCCATTATCTCAGCCAATCATGGCTAGCCAGGAAGGATCCTGTCCTTCTCCCTATATAGCTCCTTGGCTAAACTAGGCTCATAATTTTACATTTTTATTTACATTTACAGATCCCATATACATTTGTAATTAAGGCAAATTAAAGTTAAAATGTTCAAGGAACTAGCAATGTTTCGGGAACTAGCATCTCACAATTCAAATGGAACCTGCCTTAGCAATATCTAGCTAAAAATAGTATTTGTTTACAAATTGTTTAATGAGTCCGAGACATACTTATTAAACCTAGCAGTAGTAGTAGTAGTAGTAGTAGTAGTATTTGTATTTATTATGGGTCCCCAATAGGGTGAGCTACTCTTCCTGGGGTCCAGCAAAATTAAGGCAATTTTAAAAACATTACAAAACATTAAAAGATTTCACAACACACTGTGTGCCCTCATGCCCCTTTTCCACCACTACCACACATCAACAATACAAAATCCATGTGTACGTGTGTGTATGTTATTGTGTGTGTATGCATGTGTCTGTGCCTATGTTTGCATTGCTTCACAGTCCCTGCTATTCCAGTTTATTTTTAACTGATTTTAAATCAAATGTTATTGCTTGCATCAGTTACTTGATGTGGAATAGAATTAAATGAAGTCATGGCTCTATGTAGTACTGCCATAGTCTCCCATAGTCTGTTCTGGACTGGTGGCATGTCTTGTGGGGTATGCATGGGTGTTTGAGCTGTGTGCCAGTAGTTCAAAAAGACAACATTCAACATGTCAATACCTCTCACAAATACAAGTAGTGATGACATCAATCTCTCCTCCACTTTGAGCCAGGAGAGATTGATTAACTTTAATGTTAGCTCTCTGTGTACATCCACGGGCAAGTCGTACTGCCCTGTTCTGGAAAATTGTAATTTTCCTAAGTCACTTTTTGTGGCACCTGACCACGCGACTGAACAGTCTAGTCTAGGTGAGATAAAACTAGGGCCTGTAGGACCTGCCCTTGTTGAAAGTGCTGTTAAGAAGGCAGAGTAGCGCTTTATTTTGGACAGACTTCTCCACATCTTAACTACTAATGCATCAATATGTATTCCTTGCTATCCACTCTGAAACAAACTGCAGCTCTTTAAGTGTTGCAGTCATTTCAGTCGTTGATGTGTATTGTGTTATTTTTTTATTTGACCAGGTAGGCCAGTTAAGAACAAGTTCTCATTTACAACTGCGACCTCATTTACAACTCATTTTCAACTGCGACATGGCCAAGATAAAGCCAAAGTGAGAAAAAAACAACACAGAGTTACACACGTGATAAACAAATGTACACACATGATAAACAAATGTACAGCCAATAACACAATCGAAAAATCAATATATAGTGTGTGCAATTGTAGTAAGATTAGGAAGGTAAGGCAATAAATAAGCCAAAGTGTCAAAATAATTACAATTTAGCAAATTAACACTGGAATGATAGATGTGCAGATGATGATGTGCAAGTAGAGATACAGGGGTGCAAAAGAGCAAAAATAAATAACAATATTGGGATGAGGTAGTTGGGTTGGCTATTTACAGATGGGCTGTGTACAGGTGCAGTGATCGGTAAGCTGCTCTGACATCTGATGCTTAAAGTTAGTGAGGGAGACAAGTCTCCAGCTTCAGTGATTTTTTGTTCCAGTCATTGGCAGCAGAGAACTGGAAGGAAAGGCGCCCAAAGGTAGAATAGGCTTTGGGGGTGACCAGCGAAATATACCTGCTGGAGCGTGTGCTATGGGTGGGTGTTGCTATGGTGATAAGTGAGCTGAGATAAGGCGGGGATTTACCTAGCAAAGACTTATAGATGACCTGGAGTCAGTGGGTTTGGCGACGAGTATGAAGCGAGGGCCAGCCAACGAGAGCATACAGGTCGCAGTGGTGGGTAGTATATGGGGCTTTGGTGACAAAACAGATGGCACGGTGATAGACTGCATCCAATTTGCTGAGTAGAGTGTTGGAGGCTATTTTGTAAATGACATCGCTGATGTCAAGGATGGGTAGGATAGTCCGTTTTATAAGGGTATGTTTAGCAGAATGAGTGAAGGAGGCTTTGTTGCGAGATAGAAAGCCGATACTAGATTTAATTTTGGATTGGAGATGCTTAATGTGAGTCTGGAAGGAGAGTTTACAGTCTATCCAGACACCTAGGTATTTGTAGTTGTCCACATATTCTGTCAGAACCGTCCAGAGTAGTGATGCTATTCGGGCGGGCGGTTGCGGGTAACGATTGGTTGGAGTGCATGCATTTAGTTTTACTAGCATTTAAGAGCAGTTGAAGGCCACGTAAAGAGTGTTATACGGCATTGAAGCTCATCTGGAAGGGCCAGAAGTATACAGAATGGTGTCGTCTGCGTAGAGGTGGATCAGAGAATCACCAGCAGCAGGAGCGAACATGATTAATATATACAGAGAAAAGAGTCGGCCTGAGAATTGAACCCTGTGGCACCCCCATAGAGACTGCCAGAGGTCCGGACAACAGGTTCTCTGATTTGACACACTGAACTCTGTCTGAGGAGTAGTTGAAGAACCAGGCGAGGCAGTCATTTGAGAAACAAAGGCTGTTGAGCCATCCGCATATATAGACACTCAAAGCCAATGGCATGACGTTAGTTAAGGTTGAAAAAAGTAACGGGAGAGGCTTTCATTAAACAACACCCTCTAAGTTCTGTTAAACAGGTAACTCTTTATCCACAATATAGCAGGGGGTGTAAAGCCATAACACATACGTTTTTCCAGCAGCAGACTATGATCGCTAATGTCAAAAGCCGAACTGAAGTTAAAAAAAAACAGCCCCCAAGTGCAGTGTTTGTTTGCTCCTCATTACACACCACGTACCAACAAATATTCTTTACATCAACAACGTAGGAATCACTACAAAACATATTGTATGACCTCTTATACACTATATTTGGCCCAGCCTTTGTAACTTTGGTTTTCCTAGATACGACTACTATATTGTGATCACTACGTCTGATGGATCTGGATACTGCTTTCAAGCTAATTTCTGCAGCATTAGTAAAGATGTGATCAATACATGTTGATGATTTCATTCCTGTGCTGTTTGTAACTACTCTGATTGGTTGACCGATAACCTGAATCAGGTTGCAGGCACTGGTTATAGTTTGAAGCTTTTTCTTCAGTGGGCACCTTGATGAAAGCCAGTCGATATTTAAATCACCCAGATAATATACCTCTGTTGATATCACATACATTATCAAGCATTTCACACGTTATCCAGATACTGACTGTTAGCACTTGGTGGTCTATAGGAGCTTTCCACAAGAATGGACTTTAGAGGAGACAGATGAACCTGTAGCCATGTTACTTCAACAGTATTTAACATGAGATTGACAGGAATGTGGTTCTGAATATAAACACCTTCACAATTGGCATTCTCTGTATTATGTGTACATTTATATAAATTTTTACTGCATCATCAAAAGTACTAGTGAGTGAGTTTCAGAGATAGTTAGAATATTAATGTCATCTGTTACTAGTAGGTTATTGTTTTCATGAACTTGTTCATTGAGCTACAAATGTCAACGTGGGCTATTTTGAGCACTTTTCTTCCGGGATGCTTCATTCCTTTACTGGGAAGCTTAGGAAAAGTAGATACGCTCATGTTATTTATGTTAGTGCAGGGTGAGCTGCACACAGTGGACTTCCTACTAGGGCACACCGCCTCAGTGCTAACAGTATAAATCTGGTTCATAGGCACATGATTAATCCATACTCGAGCTCCGGGATAGGACATTGTTTTTTCACCAGGAAAGGTCACATTTCTTACAATTCCAAAATCACAGCTGGCAAGGACGAGGAAATCCGCCCACCCCCAAGCTTCACAGGATTTGGAGATCGCTTTATGGACGGCCCGATAGGCAGGATAACTTTAGCCCGTTGCTCCCGGCGCCTGGCCTCTAAACAGATGAAGAAGCCCTGCTCGATCCAGAGCAGGGAAAGAAGGTTGCCAACGTCAAAATCATAGGAGTAGGGACTGCGGCCGCAGACACGGGTACGCCCAGCAAATAAGTTGTAGGAAGACGAAACTATTTGTTGTTTGTTTACGCTCCGGGCCTCTCGTTGGGAGTGTAGACTGCTTTACGGGAGACCACTGTCTTTGGCTTCCACGGCTCATGACATGTGACCATCGATGATTGCCATGCTCCTCTTGTTGTGTAGCTTCAACTCCACTATCAGATGGGGTAGCTCCGGGCAACACCAGCCAGTTGGATAACGACAAGGCGGAGATGCATCCAACAAGCGCGAACGTAGTCCATCCACCGGAGAAGAAAAGGTAAACATTCCACTCTTGAGTTTTCCCCAGTTTCTTATATAGGCTGGCGACCTGCGTGATCAAGGAAGCCACCTCAAGAAAACAATTTCTGCATTGGATCTGGTTTGTCCCGAAACAAAGCGTAGTCCATACAGCTCCTACAGCGCTGGAACCGTTGATTTATTTCTCCAGACAAATAGGGCTCCATTGCAAAACTCAAATCTGTGTCTAACTTCGTTAGCTTGATGGCTAGCAGCATAACAGCTCTGTTAAGCAGACTTCAATCTGTCTGTTAAGCAGGATTCCGAGACAAGAAATAGCGGTCCTAGCTGTTAAAAGCTAAATGTGCCGCAGAATCCACACAAAAACAAGTTCGGTGTTTATATTTAAAGAATATGGGTATGTTTTAGTCAAAAATAACAAACCGATGCTTCCAGCATACAATGTTCAGCTGCTCTGATGGCGTAGTCACCTGACATGGATGCAGCTCTGTACTGGTAATTAAACAGTCCAGAAGTACAAATAAGCTACTAGGTTTTTACAGTACAAAAAAAAAAGCTCTACAGTTACACTTTACTATAAAGGGGTATATACTGTATAAGGCATTCATGACATATTTATGAAACCAGTCATGAAACCTTTACACATGCTGCCGTATCATTCATAACACATTTATTCAACATCATTATAAGACATTTAAATAATGATAATGAGGAAATTTAAGATTACTAAAGTTCATATTAATTTTAGAGTAATTAACACAATGCTTAGCATATTTGGAAATGTTCCCTTTCTGTAAACACATGATTTCCAGCATTCTATTTGTGACACTGGTGCGGGTTGATGGTCACTAGACTTGACACTGAATGATATGGCTTATTCTCATATCTGTTGACAGTGATTGATGCCAGACTGGAGGTACAAGGACCGAGGACACACTGATTATGCACTATTGTATTTTATTGATTACATTCTGTGAACACTGTGTGATTCTATAGCAGCTGACAAAGGCACTGGCAGTGTCCGAATATCCATACTGTCCTAAATAGTAGGACGTTTGAGTATGCAAATGTCTTTTGTTTTATAGTATGTGAATTTTTGTAATTTATTGAGTGTACATTAAATGCCAGGATGTCATACTCATTTTGGATTTTCATCTAGTAGAATTGGCTGCAAACTATTAAGGAAGATAATTGTTTCTCACACACACACACACAAAAACAGCTCATAATCATACAAAAATGAACATATGGCGGGGAACAAGTACAATTGCGGCAGGTAGCCTGGTTGGTAAGAGTGTTAAGACAGTAACCAAAAGATTGCTGGATTGAATCTCTGTGCTGACAACTAATAGGGGGCAGAATTTTGATATCCGGATGAAAAGCCTGCCCAAAGTACACTGCCTGTTACTCAGGCCCAGAAGCTAGGATATGTATATTGGTAGATTTGGAAAGAAAACTCTAAAGTTTCTTAAACTGTTAAAATAATATCTGTGAGAAAACAGAACTGTTTTGGCAAGCGAAACCCAGAGGACAAACCATCCCATTTTTTTTTTTATTCAGCCTAAAACTGTTTTCAAAGGCTGTCACTTTTACAAGGCGAAATCCTCCCAGATTGCAGTTCCTGGGGCTTCCACTAGATGTCAACAGTTTAGAAAGAGTTTCATGCTGGTTTTTGGAAAAATGAGCCAGAAATTGTAGTTTTTCTAGGTGGCTCCCATTTTGGCTGTAGTGTTTCCAAAGCGGGTGGAAAAGAGCGCGTGCTTTGGTATTTTTCTCCGGTAAGACAATAACGATGCTCTGTCTTAAATTTGATAGTTTATTTACGTATTAGGGTACCTAAGGTTTGATTATAAACATTGTTTGACTTGTTTGGAAAAGTTTATTAGTAATGTTTGGGATTCATTTTGTTTGCATTTTGATGGAGGGAAACTGGGTGGATTATTGACTGAAGCGTGCCAGCTAAACAGAGTTTTTATGGATATAAAGAAGAACATTATCAAACAAAAAAGGACCATTTGTGATGTATCTGGGACCTTTGAGTGCCAACAGAAGAAGATAAGGCATTTATTATATCGCTATTTCTGACTTTCAGGCGCATGGTTTGTATGCGGGGCGTAAAGCCTTTTTGAAATCTGACACAGCGGCTGGATTAACAAGAAGTTAAGCTTTATATTGATGTATTACACTTGTGATTATTTAAATATTTATAATTCTGTAGTTGGAATTTTGCGCTCTGCAATTTCACCGGATGTTGGCCAGGTGGGATTCTACCGTCCCACCTGCCCATAAGAACTTTGAAGCCAGCCGCACCAATGTTTCGGAGGAAACACCGTCCAGCTGGCAACCGAGATCAGCTTGTAGGAACCTGGCCCACCACAAGGAGTCGCTAAAGCGCGATGGGACAAGGAAATCCCAGCCGGCCAAGCCCTCCCCTAACCCGAACGATGCTGGGCCAATTATGCGCCACCTCATGGTTCTCCCAGTCACGGCCAGCTGTGACACAGCCTGGGATTGAACCCGGGTCTGTTGTGACGCCTAAAGCACTACGCCACTCGGGAGGCCTATATTTAAGTTCTACATAATACATACTAAGTGTAGCCAGTTCAGAAGGGAAACCCGACTGTGGTGGCGTCAGCTTATTAATACAGCTGATATTGCACCAATCGGATGCACACGTGGTCTATTTTAGTTGACCAGTTTTACACATGCTTCCTCAATGCCGGATGTCACACGCTCGCATGCGCTGGTGTCTCTTGTTGCCGTGCTGCTGTAAACCTCTATGCTTGCTGTTTCTGATATGAACTTTGCCTATTGAACTTGATGGGCTATCAGCAACAATACAACAAGCTAAATACAATACTTATTTTCCACCACCATTTGCAAATAAATTCATTAAAAATCCTACAATGTGATTTTATGGATTTTTCTTTCTCATTTTGTCTGTCATAGTTGAAGTGTACCTACGATGAAAATTACAGGCCTCTCTCATCCTTTTAAGTGGAGGAACTTGCACAATTGGTGGCTGACTAAATACTTTTTTGCCCCACTGTATATGCAGGCTTATTCTAGTCATCTACGGGGTCCATTATTTTATTATTTATTATATTATTTTTGTTCAGGTCATCGATCTTCTCTCTTGGTTTACCGGCATATTCTGTTAGACATAAACTTCAGCTCAGGAAAACTATATTGAAGGTCTAGGTTTTAGATTTTCATGTCACTTTCACCGTGACGTGCATGCTGCAGATAGTCAGCCACTGCCGAGCAGTATCTGTAGTGGCGTTAGGCTTTGGATAGCACAGGTGGTTCTATGTAGCTACCATGTTAGTTGCGGTTTTGAGGGGTTGTTAGTGTACTCTACGTTGTATATGCTATGTGATGGTATGTCATGGCTGAGCTGTGCGCTCTGCAGCATTCATTGTCTGCTCTTCTATCTGTACGATGTCTTCTGTTTTATAATCATGTATGCATTTTCTATTCCCAATTTGAGGTAGGCAAAGGCAGCCTTTCTTATCATGGTCCGATAGCTGATTTTTCAGTTAATCTCAGGACCCTTCGGGGTGCAGTTCGCTAAGGAGTCCATCTGTCGCCTACTCTGCATGGTCTAAGGAAAGCAACCAACATGCATATCAGGAGTAGCTCTCCTCTCTCAGTAGCACAAGTTTGAGTTCACTTAAGGCGATGGTGGTGAGTTTCCATTAACCTTTGCTAGAGGCGGTCTGTTTGATGTCCTTTATGGGTTCTTTAGTCTGAACTGCACTAAATGTTCCATCCCTTTAATCTTGTATGATATATACATTCCTATGAAGAATTAGGCGTCATAGGAACCTTGTACTCTCTTTCATGTTACGCTACTTGCATGCTGAGCACCTGGCTAACCCCTGTTCAACACCGATGTTGGCAACCAATGACAAGATCCTGGAACTCCTCACGGATCTGGTTCCTTCGGCTGCGCTGTGGGCAAGCTCTGAGCTATGCGCCGCCCACTCTTGTATCTGCACTGTTTATCATTGGTCACGGCTTGACCCACAATATTATGGGCCATAATCCTCTTCTGCCTACGATGTCACACTCAAAAAGAGTGTGGAGCCTACATATATTCCGGCAGTAATTCCTAATATGATTTTGAATGTGTCAGCCTTTTGGTCCAGTAACTATGTTGCTTCTGTTTTGCATCGCATCTGATACAGTACATAACACTGTTAGCTCAGGTGGTTGGCTGGCACCCGGCGGTGCATCTATTTTGCAGGTGGTTGGCTGGGCTCATAGTTAGAATATTCTCATGTACCAAGATCACAGCTCATCTTGCCTCAGCAAGGGCACCCAGCACCGTGTCACTAGAGCAGGTTCATACTACTTACGGTTGCCTTGATAGATAGGTCGTTTTTTCCCCATGTACCAAGATGACCGCCCATCTTGCCTCATCGAGTGCACCCGGCGGTACGTCATATGTGAAATACGACTGCATTAGCTCATACTATACACATAGTATTCACACATAGGCCTAGTAGTCATGAATGTATGGTAGAATTACCTTCGCTGGTCTATTGAGAGCTCTTAAACAGCACTTTCTGCCGTACACATAGTTAACCAACTGGCTGTGGTCCTGGTGATTTGGGGAATTTGATATAGCATATCGTGCTCACTGCCTGTAGTTACAGTGTATTCGGAAAGTATTTAGACCTTTACTTTTTTTTGTGTCTCCAATCAAGTTGAAGAAACATATCAAGGATGATCAATGGAAACAGAATGCGCCTGAGCTCCAATTTCAAGAACCAGAGCAAAAGGGTCTGAATAATTATGTAAATACGACATTTCAGGTGTTTATTTTTAATACATTTGCAAAAATTTATTTAATCCATTTTAGAATAAGGCTGTAATGTAACAACATGTGGAAAAATTGAAGGGCTCTGAATACTTTCCAAATGCACTTCACATGATCATCTTCATCTGACGCTTTGCTCTGGCAGTGAGCTACCCTGAAGGAGCAAAGCCATAATGCCAAAACATGAATTGCTATCTTTTCTAATAAATGGTTCATCTTACACGTGGTGTTTTCTTTCTGAAGTACAATTAGTACACGGTACGCAGTTTAAGTAAGTAGCAGGAAAGACTTCGGACATAAAAGGGCCTGTCCTGGAGGTGTCTCCATGTTGCAACTTGTAATAAACCAGACTTCTTTTTGTTCACCTAGAAATTCCTATTACAATAATAAAAGTCCGGTTCACATGACCCTTTTAATTATATCTGGTGAGAGGGAGTCGGGTGGATTCTGGTGATACTAACTGGTTGAGTACCAACCGGGTCTCCTGTGCACCATAAGACTTTGTTAGCCTGCTGAGCTAAAACCTGGGCATTAGGTTCTGGAGCTAATGGAAGTCTGCAGGTCTCAAACAAGGTTACTTGAAAGGAAATGTAAAACAAATGCAACTTTATTCATAATCTCCATCACCACCCCAACATGTGTAAATGGTAGTTTCTGTTTTGTAATTAAACACTAAATCGGAAACAATTGTGACATCATCTAGTGTATATGATGCGATTGTAACCAGCTATGAGCAGGCAAAAGGTTAGTGAAGTTTAAATCTCATAATGCAAACCAGATGATGCCATCCAGACCTCATGCAAATGTATTTTAAATCTTGTAATAAACTTGTCAGGTATTCTTGTACTGTGTTCGTAAAATGACGCAGGTTGCACAAAAAAGAAAATCCCCCCCAAAAAGAAGTCCAAGCCACTGGCCGTATTCGAATACTCGTACTTGCGTTCTAAATAGCAGGAATTTTGAGTATGAGACAACATTAAGTTTCATAGAATGTGAAATTTCTCAAATTTAGTATGCTTTAAAATGCCAGGATGTCATACTCATTTTTACTTTTCATCTGGTAGAATTTGCTGCACACGATTACGAAAGAGAATCGTATTTCGAACCCACATGTGTACTGTATGTTAATTTCTTCACCATAAGCTGCTGAGGGGAAGCACAGTACCAAAATGAATGAACGGTGGAAATCAACCTAATTGAGCATGATGACGCATTTGCAGTAGGATGAACCTAGAGTTCTGATACTATATTACATTCTAAATAGTGTGTCCGAGTTGGGCATCTCCGGCGCGGCCCACGCTTGGATTGCGTCCTACCTGACAGGTCGCTCCTACCAGGTGGCGTGGCGAGAATCTGTCTCCTCACCACGTGCTCTCACCACTGGTGTCCCCCAGGGCTCTGTTCTAGGCCCTCTCCTATTCTCGCTATACACCAAGTCACTTGGGTCTGTCATAACCTCACATGGTCTCTCTTATCATTGCTATGCAGACGACACACAATTCATCTTCTCCTTTCCCCCTTCTGATGATCAGGTGGCGAATCGCATCTCTGCATGTCTGGCAGACATATCAGTGTGGATGACGGATCACCACCTCAAGCTGAACCTCGGCAAGACGGATCTGCTCTTCCTCCCGGGGAAGGACTGCCCGTTCCATGATCTCGCCATCACGGTTGACAACTCCATTGTGTCCTCCTCCCAGAGCGCTAAGAACCTTGGCGTGATCCTGGACAACACCCTGTCGTTCTCAACTAACATCAAGGCGGTGGCCCGTTCCTGTAGGTTCATGCTCTACAACATCCGCAGAGTACGACCCTGCCTCACACAGGAAGCGGCGCAGGTCCTAATCCAGGCACTCGTCATCTCCCGTCTGGATTACTGCAACTCGCTGTTGGCTGGGCTCCCTGCCTGTGCCATTAAACCCCTACAACTCATCCAGAACGCCTCAGCCCGTCTGGTGTTCAACCTTCCCAAGTTCTCTCACGTCACCCCGCTCCTCCGCTCTCTCCACTGGCTTCTGATCAGGCCCTACACCCAAACAAGGGCACTGCGTTCATCCACCTCTGGCCTGCTCGCCTCCCTACCACTGAGGAAGTACAGTTCCCGCCCAGCCCAGTCAAAACTGTTCGCTGCTCTGGCCCCCCAATGGTGGAACAAACTCCCTCACGACGCCAGGACAGCGGAGTCAATCACCACCTTCCGGAGACACCTGAAACCCCACCTCTTTAAGGAATACCTAGGATAGGATAAAGTAATCCCTCTCACCCCCCTTAAAAGATTTAGATGCGCTACTGTTCCACTGGATGTCATAAGGTGAATGCACCAATTTGTAAGTCGCTCTGGATAAGAGCGTCTGCTAAATGACTTAAATGTAAATGTGTAGTACGATTAGCAATTAGTGTGTAGTACGATTAGCAATTAGCAAAGTGTGTAGTACGATTAGCAAGTCAGATTTCGGACACGGACACGGTCTTTTTGGGGTGAATAGATTTGTCAAATACTTTGAGATTTTGCATTTTGAGGATGATTCCATTGTGCCAAGCAAACTCTTGGGGGGGGTCTAAAATGGCTGACACCCTTGTTAAAGATAAGTAAAAATGACAGTATAAAATAAATAATTAAAATGCAGAGCTTTATTGTATAATTAAGAAAATTGGGAAATTATATTATTTAATACTAATACAATTGCTCAGAAAAAGAGACTTTGTTTAACAAGTACACTGGCATAAAATATAAATTCAACATGTAACAATTAAAGATTTTACTGTGTGCAAGCCCACAGTTTCCGGGTGGCTCATCTCAGATGATCACGCAGGTGAAGAAGCCGGGTGTGGAGGTCCTGGCCTGGCCTGGTTACATGTTGTCTGCTGTTGTGAGGCCGGTTGGACGTACTCCCAATTTCTTGTAAAACAACTTTGGCTTATGGTAAAGAAATTAACATTAAATTCTCTGGCAACAGCTCAGGTGGACATTCTGGCATGGAACATTCTAACTGCACGCTCCATCAAAACTTTAGACATCTGTGGCATTGTGTTCACACAACTGCATATTTTATTGACCCCAGCACAAGGTGCACCTGTTTATGATCATGCGGTTTAATCAGCTTCTTGATATGCCACACCTGTCAGTTGGATGGTTTATATATTGTCAAAAGAGAAGTGTTCAATAACAGGGGTTTAAACAAATTGGTGCAACAACATTTTTGAGAAATAAACTATTTGGTCATTTCTGGCATCTTTTATTTCAGCTCATAAAACATGGGCCAAACCCTACATTTTGGCTTTATATTTTTGTTTAGTGTAATTTTTTTGTTCTTAAAAAGGTAAATTATTTAAAATGTTTGACACCCCTATTTTCAATACATCACCTTGCAAGGAAAATGAGACTGAGCCTTTTTCTAAAATGTTGTATGAGTTGGAGAACACATTGGGAGGGATCCTAAACCATTCACCCAATCAGAATCCTCCCAGGTCCTTGATATCCTAGGACTGCCCTCTTCAATTCAAACCACAGGTTTTCAATAGGTTTCAAGACCAGAGACAGATGGCCTGTGTAAAATGTTGATATTGTGGCCAATTAAGCATGTTTTTGTATATTTTTGCTATATTATTGCTATGGGTTATTGTTCTCGCTGGAATATCCACTTGCGGCCAAGTTTCAGTCTCCTGGCAGAGGCAACCAGATTGTTTGATAAAATGCGACTCACCAGCTGGATTCGGTCTTATGTAGCAAAATTTGAAATTGTGTTTCTTATATTCGACAAAAGTAGAGACTCAGAGCTACAAAATGGTATATCATACAATGCATTGTTGAGGAACAGCGGGAAAGTAAGTCTGCAAGTTGATAAACTTGTAAACTCACTTTTAAGAAAATGGCCTTTCAATGTTTTGGTATCTAGTGAAGAGCTCTTCTATGTTACTCTTATATTACAGACACTGGCCATATTCAATGGGTGTTGTACACTTTAGCTTAAGACATGTAGCTAGCTAGCTAGGTAAACAATGAACCTAGCTAGTGTCATGACTGCCCTGATCAGGTCAGGTTACAGGAGACCACAGCCCTACAGATTATCTCTCACCCCAATAGAGGAGGAGAGATCTAGGGGTATGAAGATGTGGGGGTTTTATGACCCCTCATGCCCCTGGTAAATCTTAGGCCACAGACAAATTCCTTTGTCCTGCCACTATGGAGAACCAGCCTTAGAACATTAAACATGAAATAAAGGTACTTTGGAAGAATGGTTTCCGTCAGCCACAATGGTGGTCATGACGATAGATAGAATATGAAAATGTATGTCATTTTGTTTTGTTATTAAAGGTTAATAGATGACGTTATTACGAAAACATTGTAACGTTTAAGAGTTTTCCTAGTATATATTTGATGTTTATACATTGTACCATTTATGGAAAATGTCCAAATCAAAGATAATGTTTTCGTAAAGATGAAATGTGAAGTTAGTTGTCTAAAATTGGATTTGAGTCAAATCTAGACCTTGCCTCTTAACTTGGTACGCCCAGAGAATTGCCGTAAAGGCGGTTACGCCCACTTCTGACCCGAGGGTATAAAACCTGTGAGTGAAGAATTTCCAGATAACACTAAGTGACCCAAGCTGCAGCCAAGGTCTAAAAAGTAAACGAACCCAAAACGCAACACAAGTTTGAAGACAAAGAAATATTTTTCTACCCAAGCTACGGATGAGTAGCTGTGTCTTAGCGGGTGAATTCAAGTCGAACCACCTAGCCTCCACTCCCCATCGAATCGTGGTATCTACACTGTTTCATTCCTACGCTGTGAGCTCTGAGCTACAGAGCCGTCTGTCCTCAGAAGAGCCCTTCCAGAGCAAGGGCAAGGGAACAGACTCCTAAGCCAAAAGGACACGGACATAGTGAGGACGACCAGAGAGTTGCGCCGGAGTAGTGCGTCATTGAGCACCCTGAACGGTCCACGCTGAGAATCCACGGAGACCTTCCCCACATAAATACATCATATATTCTGACCCATAAGAGCTGCATTTTCGGGCAAGGCTAGGGTTAGAATAAGCATAGCTGACAAATTCACCCAAATGTATATTTCTCTCGTGTACTTTCTCTTTTTCCCCCTCTTTTAAATCCCCATTTTGGGTAACACGTGCCATGATGTGTTGGCCCGTTATACTAAGTTCTAATCAATAGCCTATAATTAGCCTTTTATCATCATTTTAGCTTTCTAGTAAATAAATACTCAAGATTGGTGTGGTACGAACTCATTGGTGAGACCTGGGTCCATGCAGTTTCCTGAAGTTTGCTAAACAGCATTGATACTTGGATTGGAACCGGTGCTTTGGTCTGAAGACATGTGGGTGGGTTTGGCGTCTAAATGAGAATGCTTGAGCAGAAAATAACTACTATAAAGTCATTTTTGCTCATCTTTATCAAGGGTAATGTTCTGAGGCAGACCCTGTGCTGGTCCCAGCCTGTTGCCTGAACAGTGTGTAAGGGGGTTTGGTAAAATACATTTTAAAAAGTCTGTACAATGGATAAATATAGATCTAGTTGAAGGGACTTTTCATTTGAAAACTCCTTATAAAGGATGCTGAATAAATGGGTTATGGAGGTTTTGAATTATACTGTAACACACATTAAGATTTTATGAATGTCTTACGTAAACAGCTCAAAAGCAATGTTACCGAAACTACAATGTACAAACTGCAATGTGGATTGAACTGAATTATATCTCAGTATTTTACTTGAAGCACGCTCTCTGTATCGACAAGTTAAACTGCAATTGATGTAGTGGTTGTTATACAGTAATAGAGTATGCCAGCTTCTTAAAATGGCCAACTTGATCCCCTTGCCTTTTCCTGTCAGATTCTGTATCAGTGTTGTTAAGTTTGTTTATCTGCAGCTCTGATGAGTGTAAATTGGAATATAAACCAAAACTGGTTCTGAAAGCATGCATTCGTTAGCCATTGCCTGTTATTTTACTTTCCTCTCTGTGCATTGTGGTGCACTAACATCACCATTAGTGCAACATAATGAAGTACCTACTTAAAATTTCTCCATAAAGTGAGCCAGCACATGCTACATAAATCGTAGTACATGGCACCTGTTTTCACATAGATCTATACTATACACTAGTGGTGGGCCTATGGGAATGGATGCATCTTTAAGACAGTGTCATATTTCACTGTGGGGTTGGGCTTCATATAATGTAGTTTGAACCTTCATTACAGTGAAAAGGCCTTCAAAAACAAAGACACATTAATCCCATCTCTGGATGGGATTACCCCTGCAATGCCGATGGCAAAGGAGTTTGAATATTCAAAATGCCATTCACACTGTACAGGGAGGAAGGTAGTGGGAGACACAGGCCGTGTCCCAATCCAAAGGCAGCTGCCTACCTGCCTCCCAAAGGCACCTACCTTAGTAGGTAGCACTTTTCCAGTATGTTACTGCCATTTGGGACGGGATTCGAAAGCAGCATCAGTGACAACACATTTACATTCCACTGAGCGCAAGATGTTTGTTTACATTGTAGCCACTGTAGCAGCGTGAGTAATTAGTGCTAGCAATTCAGTGAACAACTATCCCAAAATGGACATCTCTGACATGAATAACAAGTAAACAAGAACCAGAATCGATCTCCTCAGTACCTGTTCATGAATTAAGTTGACACCGACCAGAATAATTATCCTACGGTATAGCGTCCTCCTCTCGCATATTGCTTGGTCTGCTGCTCCCTCGTTGTGGACAGACACACTTGCATGCATGATAAAGGATACGATTTTTTGAGATTGCTAAATAAGCTATTTTACTGACTGTTTAAGAATGATTAATAGCCAGAATATTACTGTTTCACTGTGAATCTAATATTGCATTACTTCTGCTAATGTTTCTTCTATTGAGTAGGCTTGAATTGAGATTAATACATACAAATCTAAATGTAGTCCCATGGGCTAAATACAAAAGGTTTCACCTTACAGTGAAATGCTTACTTACGAGCCCCTAACCAACAATGCAGTTCAAAAAAATATGGATAAGAATAAGAAATAAAAGTAACAAGTAATTAAAGAGCAGCAGTAAAATAACAACAGCAGGACTATATACAGGGGGGTACCGGTAGAGTCAATGTGTGGGGCACACATAGTTGTGGTAATATGTACATGTAGGTAAAGTTATTAAAGTGACTACGCATAGATGATAACAACAGAGAGTAGCAGCTGTGTAAATAGTCTGGGTAGCCATTTGATTGGGTGTTCAGGAGTCTTATGACTTGGGGGTAGAAGCAGTTTAGAATCATCTTAGACAAAGACTTGGTGCTCCGGTACCGCTTGCTTTGCGGCAGCAGAGAGAACAGTCTTTGACTAGGGTGGCTGGAGTTTGACAATTTTTAGGGCCTTCCTCTGACACCGCCTGGTATAGAGGTCCTGGATGGCAGGAAGCTTGGCCCCAGTGATGTAACCCATCTGGCCCTGCGGCCTTGTGCATGTTAACCTGTTTAAAGGTCTTACTCACATTGGCTGTGAAGAGCATGATCACACAGTCTTCCAGAACAGCTAGTGCTCTCAAGCATGTTTCAGTGTCATTTGCCTCGAAGCGAACATAGAAGTAGTTTAGCTTGTTTGGTAGGCTCGTGTCACGACAACTATCACACCCGTGCATGTTATTAAATTACACTGATGTTCAGGATAACATGGTTTTATATTCATTGATAACTAATATTGAAAGGTGATATGATGCAATCTAGCTAGATAAGAAGGCCTAGGCTAATTCATCCTATTTTATTAAGCTAAATGCATTTGCTACAAAACAAATACTGGCATGTGATAAAGGATAGCATGCCGAATATAATTATATAAATGCATATCAAACAGGAATATATATTCAATGAAATTAATATAACATTGTAATATTATTGATGCCGTTCTCGTTCCTTGCAGGGGAGTGGACATATGAATTGCAGTCACCAGATGCCCAAGCCTCAAAACCAGAAACACGTGGAGACACTTATTGGTTTCGCTGTATCTGTGCATGAGCAATTAAAACATAGTCCATTGTACAAAATAAGTCATTCCCAAGTGAAGGACATCAAGGAGATTAACCTCCAACATTCATAAGCTTGTTCAGTATACAAGGGCAAATGTTGTCATGACCGCCACAGGTTTCTTTATACACAGGACAGGAGTTGTTCCAGACCTTTTTTTTAAACTAATTGTGGTCTAAATTGAAGACGTGTACACCTCTAAACAGCCGATAAGCAGGACAAGATCGCCTACTAACATTAACTAGTTATCGCGTACAACGGGTTAGCTATGGGCTGACAAACATTTACTCACCATTTGTAATTTGTTAAACATTTTAATATCATTTGGTGAATAAATAAACATTATACTTACCTTCTTTTTTTTTATTATTGCTTATTCTTCTGGAAAATGTTATCCCAAGCGGGGACTTCTGTCCGCCATTAATTCCGGAATTTGGGGAATTTTTGCTGAGCCGCAAGGTGTTATTGGATAGCCTCCCCGGGGAAGTATACATCGGATGCTGCCTTCAGAATCACCCGAATGAAAACATCTTAGAAGGCAGCATTTTAAAGATTGGGTCATGCCAATCCCAATTGGAACACAGCCACAGTGTTGGCACCTGTACATAGCCCACCTATAATTTAGCCCAAACAACTACCTCTTTCCCAACTGTATTTAATTAAATGTATTTATTTTGCTCCTTTGCACCCCATTATTTTTACTTTGCAGATTCTTCCATTGCAAAACTACCATTCCAGTGTTTTACTTGCTATATTGTATTTACTTTGCCACCAGGTCCTTTTTTGCCTTTACCTCCCTTCTCACCTCATTTGCTCACATTGTATATAGACTTGTTTATACTGTATTATTGACTGTATGTTTGTTTTACTCCATGTGTAACTCTGTGTCGTTGTATCTGTCGAACTGCTTTGCTTTATCTTGGCCAGGTCGCAATTGTAAATGAGAACTTGTTCTCAACTTGCCTACCTGGTTAAATAAAGGTGAAATAAAAATAAAAATAAATAAAATCAAAAATGATGCCCAGTTTGAGAATGGAGGCAGGGTGCACAGCACAGTGAGGTCAATTGGCTGGATAGAGAATGCGGAGCATACTGCAGAAAAATGTATCAAAGATGAGGGGACTACAATTCTCACTGCTTGCCTCCAGTAGTTTTGTCTTCTCCCATGACAAGAAACCTGAGTTAAAGTGTGTCACAAAATGCAGTCGACGTGAAGATATCTATCGTCAAATGTTAATCCGTAAGTTTTGCTGCAACAGAGTGACGTTAAGACAATGCTCATAGCTAGTTATCTACAAATCAATTTCTTCGGGAGCTCCTTGCGCTGAATATGAATTAGCTTGCCGCTTTTCTTTTTCTTCTCTGGAAATCACTAGAAATAAGGCAAAAGGTCAGTAAAGTAACCTCACTGAGGATATTCACGTGATTATGTTTCAAGCAATTGTGCCAAGAAAGAGGTAAAGGCAATGCGATGCATTCTCTATGCTGAAAAAAAGGGTTCTTCGAAAAAAAGCTTTTAAAATGCTTTTTTAGCTTTCCCCATAGGATAACCATTTTTGGTTCCAGGTAGAACCCTTTTGGGTGTCATGTTGAACCCCTTGCGGAAAGGGTTCTACCGGAGACCAAAAGGTGTCCATCTTCATCTTCATTCAGCTTGTTATAGAAGACACACACCGAATGGTAAGTCAAGCTCATTTGCATTTGATGTATCTAACCATGTAACCTAAATTAACTAAATGAGGCTCTCTTTTTTTGCAAGTTAGGCGCTATTTTTGTTTCTCATTGACTGCTTCACTTATTTAGTCATCATTTAGAAAATCTACGAGTAGAGCACTTTACTTTTGTTGCCAAATATGTTCAAGACGGCAGTAGTCTATTCCTAATGAAATCCATTATGCACAACGACTCCTTGGCAGATTAGCCCACATTGTTCCTCCTAGGATTTCAGCAGTGATGGCGGTTGGGGTAATCCTGTTGCATACATCTATCTAGCTATACATCATTAAAAAACAAAAAATGCTGCAATTAAAGGGTTGCAATTAGAGGACTACAATTAAAGGAGAAGGATACATTGTGAATCGTTTATGTCATCTCAGAAAATGCGTATATAAGAGCTTGAACAGCAAATTTATCCATATGAATTGTATAGGCTATTTGGATGATTTACACTGAAGTGTTTTTAGTTGCTTGTTCAAATTTTTGGGAGAAGAGAAATATTAAAATTCATGCTATAATACCTTTTTTCCATTTGAAACCGAAAACATACTGCTCACAGTAGTCGTACATCATGACTTCGCAAGTAACAAAAGTAAGTAACAAAGGATATATGGAATTACTGTAATAACACAGTCATGTATTTGCCAAGGCAGGAGCAACTCTTCCTTGGGTCCGGCAAAATAAAAGGTAGTTATACAATAGTAAAAACATTACAATACATTATTTACAGAATTCAGAACACACTAAGTGTGTGCCCTCCGGTCCATACTCCACTACCACATATATACAACACAAAATCCATGTGTACGTGTGTGTATAGTGCCTATGTTATCATGTGACTTGCCTAGTTAAAGGTAAAAAAAAACAACATATACACTACCATTCAAAACTTTGGTGTCACTTAAAATATCCTTGTTTTGTTTTTTTAAAAACATTTTTTGCCCATTAAAATAACAAATCAGAAATACAGTGTAGACATTGTAAATGACTATTGTAGCTGGAAACGGCAGATTTGTAATGGAATATCTACATAGGCGTAAGGTGGCCCATTATCAGCAACCATCACTCCTGTGTTCCAATGGCACGTTGTGTTAGCTAATCCAAGTTTATCATTTTAAATGGCTAATTGATCATTAGATCATGTTTATGGCCATTTTGAGCCTGTAATCGAACCCACAAATGATGATGCTTCAGATACTCAACTAGTCTAA
The DNA here is from genome assembly GCF_034236695.1 of Oncorhynchus nerka. Lineage (NCBI taxonomy): Eukaryota > Metazoa > Chordata > Actinopteri > Salmoniformes > Salmonidae > Oncorhynchus > Oncorhynchus nerka. The sequence goes on from NC_088408.1 coordinate 40,825,100, forward strand.
AGAAGGCCAGGTTTATTGCTTCTTTAATCAGGACAGTTGTTTTCAGCTGTGCTAACATAATGGCAAAAGGGTTTTCTAATGATCAATTAGCCTTTTAAAATTATAAACTTGGATTAGCTAACACAACGTGCCATTGGAACACAGGAGTGATAGTTGTTGATAATGGGCCTCTGTAAGCCTACGTAGATATTCATAAAAAATCTGCCGTTTCCAGCTACAATAGTAATTTACAACATTAACAATGTCTAAACTGTATTTCAGGATCAATTTGATGTCATTTTAATGGACAAAAAAAGTGTTTATCTTTCAAAACAAGGTCATTTCTAAGTGACCACAAACTTTTGAACAGTAGTGTATATATATATAATGTTATCATGTGTGTGTGCCTGTATTTGTGTTGCTTCACAGTCCCCGCTGTTCCAAAAGGTGTATTTTATTTATTTATTTTCAAATCAAATTCTACTGTTTGCATCAGGTAGCCTAGTGGTTAGGGTGTTGGGCAAGTAACTGAAAAGTTGCTGGATCGAATCCCCGAGCTGACAAAGGTTAAAAATATATATGTTGGTCTGCCCCTGAACAAGGCAGTTAACCCACTGTTCCTGGGCCGTCATTGTAAATAAAAATGTGTTCTTGACTGACTTGCCTAGTTAAATAAAGGTTAAATAAAAATAATACCTAATGTGGAATAGAGTTCCATGTAGTCATGGCTCTATGTAGTACTGTAGCACGTGTGTCCTCAATATGCCTGTCTGTATTTCATGACTTGGGGACCTCAGTAGAAACACTCAGAAACCTAGCTTGGGTTATTGATGGTTCGATCAGGACTGATACGGGCCAGAGCCTCTGTTAATTCAGTTGTTCAAACAAGCACTCGTTGATTGTGATCCCCTTGATCAAGCACAATGAGTCGACTATTGAATCATACTGTGCAGAACGTAGCGGAGCTAACATGGTGCCAGAGGAGATAGTAAGAGCATTATGAGTAGACAAAAGTCTCAGGTTCTCGACACAGCCACTGGGCATATGAAAATGATCTTTCTGCCAAGTGCCACCAACAAAGTGACTCCCAAGTAAATATACTATAAGAAACCAAAGGCCATTAAATAAAAAATTCTAAAATATGTCTGAGGGTGAAGGGATGAGGGGGAGGGGGTGAGCAAGAGGGAAAAAGAAAGAGGGAGAGGTGGTGTGGGATGTGTGGGAGAGAGATTGCAGTCCAATTATGAATAGCAAAAAGGCCCCTGAGCCTAAAATTAGAATTCTAATGACTGCCTGTCTCACAAATCACTTGATGAATTCACTGTTGTACATTAACACTGATTGACTAAATTTGTCTGCCATGGGATGGTAGGAACAATACTTGGAAACCTAATAATGTCAGGGAAATTGTATACCAATATGTCAAGACCAATACCCTTAGTGACCTTTCAGAGTGTGTTAAATTGCATTATTCAACATGGTTGTTTCTGAAACATGGCCTTGAGAAACTGTTCAGGAATAGATCAGGTAAGAGTTCGACCAAAACAGTGGAAATGCCATGGAAAACGCCACAGTGACTGTTGTGGTTAGCCAAAAAAGAGTGGTTTTGAAAGTTTGCTCACTTTATCCTATAACGCATTAAAAAGTGTACGTATACGATTATTTTGAACATTCAAAGCAACTGGGAAACTTCCATAGCGGGCATTGTTGTCACCTTAGGTTGCTAAACAACCATTTCTGAGTGAGGAAGCACAAGCACCACCAATCAGCCTACACCCTTCGTTACTATGACAACTAACTAACCATGTCAGCAAATGACTACTGTCTGAACACACACACATCCGATTTGGTCACTTGGTGATTGTTCCGGTGCCGCCAGAGATGGCCGCCTCGCTTCGCGTTCCTAGGAGATGCACAATCGAGAGCATCCTGTATCACCGCCTGGTACGGCAACTGCTCCGCCCACAACCGCAAGGCTCTCCAGAGGGTAGTGAGGTCTGCACAATGAAATCACCGGGGGAAAACTACCTGCCCTCCAGGACATCTACACCACCCGATGTCACAGGAAGGCCAAAAAGATCATCAAGGACAACAACCACCCGAGCAACTGCCTGTTCCCCCCGCTATCATCCAGAAGGTGAGGTCAGTACAGGTGCATCAAAGCGGGGACCGAGAGACTGAAAAACAGCTTCTATCTCAAGGCAATCAGACTGTTAAACAGCCATCACTAACATTGAGGGGCTGCTACCAACATACTGACTCAACTCCAGCCACTTTAATAATCGAAAAATGGATGTAATAAATGTATCACTAGCCACTTTAAACAATGCCACTTTATATAATGTTTTCATACCCTACATTACTCATCTCATATGTATATACTGTACTCTATACCATCTATTGCATCGTGCCTATGCCGTTCTGTACCATCACTCATTCATACATCTTTATGTACATATTCTTATTCATTCCTTTACACTTGTGTGTAGAATGTAGTTGTTGTGAAATTGCTAGGTTAGATTACTTGTTAAATATAACTGCATGGTCGGAACTAGAAGCACAAGCATTTCGCTACCCTCGCATTATTAACATCTGCTAACCAGGTGTATGTGACAAATAAAATTTGATTTGTAACTTGCCGTTTGCCCAGTCAGTATTCCAAAACAAAACTGATTTGAGCATTAAACCGGCAGTGTGAACAAAGCTTTAGAACATATAAACATGCTGGAGTTCACACTTTGTTAGACCAGTCCTTGTGCTATCCCCCACAGTCTGCATCCAGTGCATCCATACTCGTAATCCATTTTTAGGGGTGAATAAATGATATGAGGCACATATAAGGGATGGAATATTTACCTGTAGTTAATTAAAGTAATTGATATAGAAGTCTTGGAGTTACACTACTACCAGGGGTACTTTCATCATGGTTTAAATGATGTTTAATACATTTTATCACCCAGTACATAATTAAATTATAATTTCACAAATGTAATTTCACTTCTATCAGACCAGTATGTCTCAGAGTAAGGCAAGGACATATTTGATCAGTATTTTTATTCTATACATTATGTACATACATTTGGGGTCACTTGTGAATAAATCACCCTCACAAATTAAGCTTTTGCTAATCTCTGTGCAGCATGACACCTCTGTTACCTTAACTTCCTCTCCCAGTAAAAGGTGGAAAAGAAAAAGGGTTCTGTGCTCAACGAGATTGTTTTGCTTCACTGCCTCTTTCTCCATTTACTAATAATTACCAATGCGGTCCTTCCAATTACTCAGCTCGAACAAACATTTTCTGCAATCCACATACTCATTATGCAGATGACAGGAAAAAACATCAGACCTGCTGCTTACTCCAATTAAAATCCTTTGGCCAGGGCAATGCAGAGCCAAATAAATTAGCATGACAACACTTATTTTATAGCTTCACTTGAAACTGAACTGAACTAATAACAAACAGAAGTGGTTTGAATAGAGAGGTCGAAGTCAAAAAAATAATCATCATCTTTGTCAAAAAGAAATGGCTTTGTGTTAGTTATATTAACCAACATTCTCTCATTGACAGTATATGGACTGTTTTGTCTTTGAACACCCACCTTTTATTTAGGAGCTAATGCTGTTGTTTTACAATATTATTCAAACCCAATAGGTAAACTATGTAAAACAAACCATGATTTCAATGTCATTGTACAGTATTGACGTAATTTATAGATTGGCAGGTAAAGGTGCTCTCAAGCGGCTAGATGTTCTTTACCATTTGGCCATCAGATTTTCCACCAATGATCCTTATAGGACACATCCCTGAACTCCTCAGTAAACTGATAACCCGTCACAAGACCCACTGGTTGATGTTTATTCATAAAACCCTCTGGCCTCACTCCCCCCTATCTGAGATACCTACTGCAGCCCTCATCCTCCACACCACACACACACACATTCTGTTAAAGGTCCCCAAAGCACACAAATCCCTGGGTCGCTCCTCTTTTCAGTTCGCTGCAGCTAGCGACTGGAACGAGCTGCAGAAAAACACTCAAGCTGGACAGTTTTATGTCCATCTCTTCATTCAAAGAATCAATCATGGACACTTACTGACAGTTGTGTCTGCTTCGTCTGATGTATTGTTGTCTCTACCTTCTTGCCCTTTGTGCTGTTGTCTGTGCCCAATAATGTTTGTACCATATTTTTTTGCTGCTACCATGTTGTGTTTCTACTGTATTGTTGTCATGTGTTGCTGCCATGCTGTGTTGTCATCTTAGGTCTCTCTTTATGTAGTGCTGTGATGTCTCTCTTGTTGTGATGAGTGTTTTGTCCTATATTTGAATTTTTAATCCCAGCCCCCGTCCACGCAGGAGGCATTTGGCCTTTTGGTAGGCCGTCATTGTAAATAAGAATTTGTTCTTAACCGACTTGCCTAGTTAAATAAAGTTTAAATAAAACTGTACTTTCCACCGCATTTCTTGATAACAACATTTGAAAATACTCTGGACACATTCAGTAACACAAGAATATTCCTGTAAAATGTTAGTGCAACATTAGACAAAAATATGACAAGGACTATCTGGTGTCTCCAAGTGGCCACAAACCTCTCCACAAAGTGTACACAGTTCCTAAGTAAATTTCAATGCAGTCAACTATAAAGTGTTGTTGTTTTTTTACTTTTCTAGCTGTGCCGTTGAGGAACTAGCAAGCACACTTGTTTTGGCATTTCTGCCAAAAAGCACGTTTTGATTAAAAATTACAAATAAATTAAATAAAACATCATTTTTTAAAACTTTCAAATGCCTCTCCTGTGAAGTAGTGACATGTGACATATGCCTATCTTCTTGAAACGGGTCACATTTTAAGTGGGTCATTCAGTGACTGAAGAGTATCAGCCGGTCTGTTCATAAAGGGGGTTTCCAACAGCACCATCCTTCCACTAGTTTAAAACATGGCTGTAGTTTGGCTGAAAAATTCATCACTGGTGCTAACTGATGGTATTAACCAGAATGTGTATGTTACATTTTATTTATCTTCCCCAATGAGGATCCACCCATCAAGGGCCTGCATCAACTACGCCTTGGGGATTGTGACTTTATGATCCAGATTTTATGATCCAGCATTGATACGTAAGTATGAACATAGGTAATGAGTAACAATGGATGCTCATCTGTGTCTTTACTCTAGACATCCAATTGACTGAATTCTCTCTCTCTGTTGAGCAACTGTCAGGTGATGAATGCAGAGAGGCACCATTTTTGCTGAAGCATACAACTGATGAGGCACTGTTCAAAGAGAAGATGAAGGCGACGTTCCAATGGAGACAGGAGATGGATCATGATCCATCCAAAGATTCCTTGACATTTCAGGCTTGGTAAGATTGTATGAATAGAGTTAATCATGTTGAAGTTAATTGTGAAAAAAATATGTTTCAGATTGGCCAAGTGGCCATTTTTTTAAAACCCAAAACCAGGGTCATCGCAGACTGCAAAACCCTTCCCTCCGGTGAACTTCTGGAAGACTTCCTCTCATCTGTGTGGCAGGAATATAATTATTATTGTATGCGTGCCGAACTGACATCTTCTGTGGAATTACCAATATATTTTCTAACTTGAATATACATTGTTTTAGTCGTATTAACATGACATGAACTTTTATCAATCTTTTATTGTATTAAAAAAAATGTAGGATTGGAGAGTGACTTGGCAGCCATGTTGTTATTCCTGCATCTCCTACCCCCAACCTCAAAAGGCCCGAAAACTACAAAGACTCATACCTCTCAAGCTGCTGACCATCTGGTTAGATTTCTGAAGGTATGTTGTCATCTTTGTGCCCATCTCCTTTTCCTAGAAGAGTACTTGTTAACGATATACACAGCTACTGTCTGCCCCTCCCCTGATATATTCTTTCTGTCAGTGTCACATATGGTATTAGAAGCATAGCCAAATTCAAATACAGGCTTATTCCCATGTAAATAGGACAAGGATCCAAGTTATATGAAAACAAACTGGCATGGTCACTCAAACTCTGAGCGCATATTTGAGTGCAGTGTGAGAGAAAATACTGAACAAAAATATGAATGCAACATGCACCAAACTATTTTACTGAGTTACAATTCATATAAGGAAATCAGTCAATTGAAATAATTTCATTAGGCCATAATCTATGGATTTCATATGACTGGCCAGGGGCGCAGCCATGGGTGGGCCTGAGAGGGCATAGGCCCACCAACTGGGGAGCCAGGCCCAGCCAATCAGAATGAGTATTTCCCCACAATTTCATCAGCTGTCCGGGTGGCTGACCTCAGACGATCTCGCAGGTCGTTACACGTGGTCTGGGGTTGCGATGCCGGTTGGAAGTACAGCCAAATTCTCTAACGACAATGGAGACGGCTTATGGTAGAGAAATTAACATACAATTCTCTGGCAACAGCTCTGGTGGACGGACATTTGTGCAGTCAGCATGCCAATTGCACACTCCCTCAACTTGCGAGACCTGTGGCTTTGTGTTCTGTGACAAAACTGCACAGTTTAGAGTGGTATTTTATTATCCCCAGTGCAAGGTGCACCTGTGTAATGATCATGTTGTTTAATCAGCTTCTTGATATGCGACACCTGTCAGGTTGATGGATGAAATGCTCACTAACAGGGAGGTAAACACATTTGTGCATACAATTTGAGAGAAATATGGAACATTTCTGGGATCTTCTATTTCAGTTCATGAAACATGGGACCAACACTTTACATGTTGTGTTTATATTTTTGTTCAATTTAAATCAAAATGATTCAAAATCTAAAAGTAAAAATTTAAACAGAGAGCGACCTCAGATCATGGGCAAAGGCTGCATTTGACCGTTGCACTTGAATGATTCCCATGGTGAATGGCTAGGCCCACTACGTTGTGAAACCACACATTATTGCAGAGACTTTGGTATTATCGGCCGCAATTGATATGGTGAAAACAATGTGTGGGGAGGCAGAGACACAGAAGCTCACATCAATACCTTTGTCAGATAACACTGTTAAACTAATAATTCATTCTATTGCTAGCAATCAAGAGGAAACTCTGACTGAATGACTCAAACTCCCCAGCTTGTGCTCTCCACATGGACTTTAGCTTTGAGGGCCGAGATGCCCAAGCAGACTCTATACATGTCGGGGGGTGCTATTCACGAGGACATATTGTTCCGTCTCTCGATGCGTGAGCATGAAACGGCACAGGGGATGTTCAGTGTGCTGTGTGGCTATATTGACGAAAAACAGATTCCATATGGGATCGAATGGTGGGCTTTTGCACAGATGGGGCTCCATCTATGGTGAGACGGCACTCTAGTTATGAATTTGTCTCCCTCAGCCATATGGACAAATTGTATGAAACATTGAGAGCAACTTGAGGCAAAAGAGCTGAGCACAGAACTCAGAGATATACTGCAGCAGGTAACTTCGATTGTAACCTACATCAAACGTCATCCACTGTGCGCACGCCTGTTCGCAAACTATCTGGAGATATGGGATCAGAGCATGACAATGTTCTATTTCACACTGAGGCTTGGTGGTTATCAAGGGCGAGTTTTGGTAAGATTTTTGGCATGGATATAGGACATGATGTCATTCACAACGGATGTAAAAAATATACAAAAAAAGACTTCGTTGACTTTCTGTGTAATGAACATATTTGATAAACTGAACAAACCGAACACAAGCATGCAGGGGAAATACAAAAACATTCTACAGATGAGTGACCGAATCAGCGGATTCAGAGGGAAAAAAAATGTTATTGAAGAGAAAGTATTTTCAAAAGCAAACCACGCCCTTTGCCTCAGCTGTGCATGTTTCTACAAGAAAACAGCATCAGTAAGTGTACCACACGAGTGATGACTGCTCAACTCCAATGCTTGGAAGAGCACTTTGAGACCTACTTCCCAATCTGATTGACTGCGATCCTGGCTCAGTTGACATGCCGGTAACTGAAATCGAACAGCTGATCGAGCTGCAGTGTGACCGAATGCTGCAGACAACGAGGAGTTTTAGTTCCTGCCATCTCCCTCTGAGCATTAACGCAGCATTCTAATCAACTGGGGAAATCTCAGACTTCCTACTTCAGTGCGTTCATCCAACTCAGAATTACAACTCAGAAAGTCGGGCCTCTTATCTTGATGGCCAACATTCTGACCTGAAGATCATTTACATCATGATTTGACTTCGGATTTTTTTTTTTATAGTACCCTTCGCCAGCTCATATCTGTGTGAAGCTGGATTTAGTGCTCTCGTCTGCATTAAAACAAATTATCAATCCAGGTTGGATGTGACAGCAGAGATGAGGTCCGCACTGTCAACCACACCCCCTGACTTTGAGAAACTTTGACGCGAAATGCATCAAGCAGACCCATCTCACTAGTGGTGGTGAGATTTTGGTATTTCATTAGGATCCACATTGCTGTTGCTTTTGCAACAGCTACTCATCCTGGGGTCCACACAAAACATGAAACATAATATAGAATGACATAATACAGAAAATCAATAGACACGAACAGTTCAAGGAAAAAATAATTTAAAGGGCACACGTAGCTAACATATCAATGCATACATACAAACTATCTAGGTCAAATAGGGGAGAGGTGTTGTGCCGTGAGGTGTTGCTTTATCTGTTTTTTAACCAAGTTTGCTGTTCATTTGAGAAATATAAGATGGAATGAAGTTATGGAATGAAGTTCCATGCAATAAGGGCTCTATATAATACTGTACGCTTTCTTGAATTTGTTCTGGATTTGGGGGCTGTGAAAAGACTCCTGGTGGCATGTCTGGTGGGATAAGTGTGTGTGTCAGAGCTGTGTGTAAGTTGACTATGCAAACAATTTCGGATTTTCAACACATTAATGTTTATTATAAGAAGTGATGCAGTCAGTCTATCCTCAACTCTTAGCCAAGAGAGACTGGCATGCATAGTATTTATATCAGCCTTCTGATTACAATGAGGAGCAGAATGTGCCGCTCTGTTCTGGGCCAGCTGCAGCTTAACTAGGGCTTTCCTTGCAGCACTGTACCACACGATTGGACAATAATCAAGATTAGACATAACTAGACCCTACAGAACTTACTTTTTGGAGTGTGGTGTCAAAATCAGAGCATCTTTTTATTACGGCCAGATCTCTCCCCATCTTTACAACCATTGAATCTATATGTTTTGACAGTTTACAATCTAAGAGATAAGAGACATTATGTCAGACTAATTTGCAATTGACTGTCATAGCCCCACATTAAATGTATGTGATGGTGAGTTGAGAAGACAAAATCAGAAATACTGTTAGAATTATTTTCAATTGACTGCCACAGCCCTCCCAAAAAAGGAAACATTGGCTGTTAATTTTCTTTACATAGTTGGGGTCACGATAATTTTCAGATATCAAAATGGGGTTGTACTCTAGAGTGAAATAATTAAATGTTCATTCCAGTGTGTAGTGAAATTCAAATCAAATGGTATGTTATTAGTCACATGTGCCGAACACAACAGGTGTAGATCTTACAATGAAGTGATAGTTCACCCCACAGAAGATTGAGTATATTGTACTGTAATATATTCTACTTTTCTTTACTGTACTGTAACCTACTAAAGGTGGCAGGTAAACCAGCAGTTAGAAGGTTGGGCCAGTAACCGAAATAACACATTTCCTTGAACCTATCAGGTGTATGTCACAATAAAACTACAGGACCAAATCTGAACCAATCATGGGTGTCTATGTTTGGGCCAAATGAAAGCCGGTCCACAATGTCTGTGGACTTTGAAATCAAGGCCAGGCCAGAGTGACCAAATTTCAAAGTCCATGGACGTCCTGTGTCGATTGGTGCCCAGTGGGTGAGGATGTTGGTTACAGTAAATGAAAAGAGAGTGGCCTCATGGCTAGGTGTCAGTAAGAGCTGGGAGAGGTGACATTCATTGGAGAGAGAGAGAGAGAGAGAGAGGAGGAGGGGTTGTCCAGACTTTTCACACTCTTGCTTTGACCACCAGACGACAGAAAGAGAAAGATAACAGCCGAACCTAACAGTACGCCAGTGGAAGGGTGGACAGTAGCAGGTGACCCAACTGTGGTTTGTGACTACTATGATTTCCCGTTGTAGCCAATTCAATTGCAGAAATACAGTTACCGATTTTTCGATAATCACTTAATAATTTATAAAACAAAAAATATATAATTAAAAACACTATAACTACGTAATAATGTAGGTCTACCTTTGTTTGTTACTTCTGTGAACTTTCATTATTCTACCTGTGAAAATGTCTTGGTAACGGAATTTCAAGACATAAGGCAATGTTTCTTAAACTTACAGAAGGCAGAAAAATGGATCCAAAACGAAATATGTGTTGATAATAGTTCGCAGGGGTCTTTACTTCAACATTATTGTGTTTTGATGTATTTCTAATACTTTTTAAGACTTTTTCTGGTAGATGTTTTCTAAGACCCATTTTCCATCTGTTTGACAAGAAATCAAAGCCTTTGCTTATTATACATTTTTGGGATGGAAAATAGTTGAAAAATTGATATTGTATATATGGCTCAAAAATATATTGAGTATTACCCTTCCTTTGATACCCAATTTGACATGCTCCTATGAACTTTGCACGTTGGTGCTGATGGGTCTTTTTACATGGAAATGAACAAACTCGTAGCTCTCATGGCTCTCTCTCGTCCCTCTGCAGCAGATTATAGTGAGCAATATGTTTGGAATCACATTGAATCGTAATGAAGAGACTTCCAAACATCTCTGTCCACACATTTCAAGGCTGCGTTGAGACAATGACTTATCAATGACCCAAGACCAGCGCAGTTAATCCCTACCATTGTGTCACCGAGTTGTCATAATGCTGCAGCGAATGTACATTATCCCAGGGGTATTGGCAGACACAATGTAAGTAATTTAATTTCCAATATGTCCCCCTAACTGCCCTGAATGCCTCTGTTGATCCTACAGCTACTGTATGCAGTAATCATGTGCCTATGAACCAGAGTTATACTGTTTACACTGAGGCGGTGTGCCCCACTACGAAGTCCACTGTGTGCAGCTCACCCTGCACTTCTTTTATTGCTTCCCAGAAAGCAAAAAAACAATCAAGCATCCCAGAAAAGTCCTGTAAATAACCCACATTAACATGTAGCCTAATAAACAAGGTTCATGAAATCAATAATTTGCTAGTAACAGATGACATTCATATTCTGACTCTCTGAAATCCACTTAGATAATCCCTTTGATGATACAGTGGTAGCAATACATGGTTAAAATGTCTATATATTAAGAACCACATTCATGTAAAGCTTAGAGAGGACCTCATGTTATATATTGTTGAAGTAATATGACTACAGGTAACGAGGAGCAACCAGACGCTGCACTTGACACATTTATGACATTCCTTATTCCAGTCACTAATAAGCACACACCCATTAAGAAAATAACTGTAGAAACTGATCATCTCCTTGGATTGATGAGGAATTTAACATTTGTATGGTTGAGAGGGATGAGGCAAAAGGAATGGCAAATAAGTCTGGCAGCACAACCGATTGGCAAACTTACTGCAAATTGACAAATCATGAATAACTGAATAAAAAAAATAACTATACCATGAAACAAAGACAAATGCCATAAAGAATGATAGTAAAAAGCTTTGGAGCATCTTAAATTAAATTTAGGGAAAAAAGGCAAACTCAGCTCCATCATTCATTGAATCAGATGACTCATTCATCACAAAACCCACTGATATTGCCAACTACTTCAATGATTTTTTCCATTGGCAAGATTAGCAAACTAGGCATGACATGCCAGCAACAAAAGTCGACACTATACATCCAAGTATAACTGATCAAATTATGAAAGACAGGCATTGTAATTTTGAATACCGTAAGCTTCTGGACATCAGAAAAGCGATTACTCACCTTGAATAGGACATATAACTTTTTTTAATGAGTCGGACGAAAGGGATTTACTCCAGACACCCGAACAGGCCCTCATCCCAGTCATTCGAGCAGGCCTTTCTAATCGACCTGGCCGGGGTATCCTGGAAGGATATTGATCTCATCCCGTCAGTAGAGGATGCCTGGATATTTTTTTTAAATGCCTTCCTAACCATCTTAAATAAGCATGCCCCATTCAAGAAATGTAGAACCAGGAACAGATATAGCCCTTGGTTCTCCCCAGACCTGACTGCCCTTAACCAACACAAAAACATCCTATGGCGTTCTGCATTAGCATCGAACAGCCCCCGTGATATGCAGCTGTTCAGGGAAGCTAGAAACCATTATACACAGGCAGTTAGAAGAGCCAAGGCTAGCTTTTTCAAGCAGAAATGTGCTTCCTGCAACACTAACTCAAAAAAGTTCTGGGACACTAAAGTCCATGGAGAATAAGAACACCTCCTCCCAGCTGCCCACTGCACTGAAGATAGGAAACACTGTCACCACTAATAAATCCACCATAATTGAGAATTTCAATAAGCATTTTTCTACAGGTGGCCATGCTTTCCACCTGGCTACTCCTACCCCGGTCAACAGCACTGCACCCCCCACAGCAACTCGCCCAAGCCTTCCCCATTTCTCCTTCTCCCAAATCCATTCAGCTGATGATCTGAAAGAGCTGCAAAATCTGGACCCCTACAAATCAGCCGGGCTAGACAATCTGGACCCTTTCTAAAATTATCTGCCGAAATTGTTGCCACCCCTATTACTAGCCTGTTCAACCTCTCTTTCGTGTCGTCTGAGATTCCCAAAGATTGGAAAGCAGCTGCGGTCATCCCCCTCTTCAAAGGGGGGGGGGGACACTCTTGACCCAAACTGCTACAGACCTATATCTATCCTACCATGCCTTTTTAAGGTCTTCGAAAGCCAAGTCAACAAACAGATTACCGACAATTTCGAATCTCACCATACCTTCTCTGCTATGCAATCTGGTTTCAGAGCTGGTCATGGGTGCCCATCAGCCACGCTCAAGGTCCTAAACGATATCTTAAACGCCATTGATAAGAAACATTACTGTGCGGCCGTATTCATTGATCTGGCCAAGGCTTTCGACTCTGTCAATCACCGCATCCTCATCGGCAGACTCGACAGCCTTGGTTTCTCAAATGATTGCCTCGCCTGGTTCACCAACTACTTCTCTGATAGAGTTCAGTGTGTCAAATCGGAGGGTCTACTGTCCGGACCTCTGGCAGTCTCTATGGGGGTGCCACAGGGTTCAATTCTTGGACCGACTCTCTTCTCTGTATACATCAATGATGTCGCTCTTGCTGCTGGTGAGTCTTTCATCCACCTCTAAGCAGATGACACCATTTTGTATACTTTGTGCCCTTCTGCGGACAGTGTCTTAACAACCCTCCAGGCAAGCTTCAATGCCATACAACTCTCATTCCGTGGCCTCCAATTGCTCTTAAATACAAGTAAAACTAAATGCATGCTCTTCAACCGATCGCTACCTGCACCTGCCCAACATCACTACTCTGGACGGCTCTGACTTAGAATATGTGGACAACTACAAATACTTAGGTGTCTGGTTAGACTGTGAACTCTCCTTCCAGACCCATATCAAACATCTCCAATCAAAAGTTAAATCTAGAATGTACAATTGCTGGATAATAGAGTGGATGAACAAAAAGCACAAATATCCTACCAAAGGGACATTAAAAACTGTCATATTTTATGTGAAAACATGAAAAACATTCAGCTGGCGGGTTATACACTGTATCGGCAGGATAGAACAGCAGCCTCTGGTGAGACAAGCGGTGGCGGGCTATGTATAGTTGTAAACAACAGCTGGTGCACGATATCGAAGGAAGTCTCAAGGTTTTGCTCGCCTGAGGTAGAGTATCTCATGATAAGCTGTAGACAACTCTCTAGGTAGATTGTGTGTTCTTTATTATTCGTAGCTGTCTATTTACCACCACAAACCGATGCTGGCATTAAGTCCACACTCAATGAGCTGTATACGGCCATAAGTACACAGGAAAACGCTCAACCAGAGGCGGCACTCCTAGTGGCTGGGGACTTTAATGCAGGGAAACTTAAATCTGTTTTAACTCATTTCCACCAGCATGTTAAAAGTGCAACCAGTGGGGGGAAAAAATTCTAGGCCACCTTTACTCCACACACAGAGACGTGTACAAAGTAATCCATCGCACACCATTTGGCAAATCTGACCATAATTCTATCCTCCTGATTCCTGCTTACAAACAGGAAGCACCAGTGACTCAGTCAATAAAAAAAGGGGTCAGATGAAGCAGATGCTAAGCTACAGGACTGATTTACTAGCACAGACTGGACGATGTTCCGGGATTCTTCCGATGGCATTGAGGAGTACACATCAGTCACTGGCTTCATCAATAAGTGCAACGATGATGACGTCCCGACAGTGACTGTAGGTACATACCCCAACCAGAAGCCATGGATTACAGGCAACATCAGCACTGAGCTAAAGGGTAGAGCTACCGCCGTCAAGGAGCAGGACTCTAACCCAGAAGATTTTAAGAAATCCCGCTATGCCCTCCGATGAACCATCAAACAGGCAAAGCATCAATTCAGGGTTAAGACCGAATCATATTACATCGGCTCCGACGCTTGTCAGATGTGGCGGGGCTTACAAACTATCACAGACTACACAGACTACAAAGGGAAGCACAGCGGAGAGCTGCCCAGTGACATGAAACATGCATGAGAGTATAAGCTGGTCCGGATGACTGTGTGATCACGCTCTCCACAGCCAATGTGAGTAAGACTTTTAACCTCTTGGTGTTAGGGGGCAGTATTTTCATTTTTGAAAAAAACACATTCCAGTTTTAAACGGGATATTTTGTCAGAAAAAATGCTAGAATATGCATATAATTGACAGCTTTGGATAGAAAACACTAACGTTTCCAAAACTGTAAAGATATTGTCTGTGAGTATAACAGAACTGATGTTGCAGGCGAAAGCCTGAGAAAAATCCAAACCGGAAGTGCCCCAGTTTTGAAAGCGCTGCGTTCCAATGACTCCCTATATGGCTGTGAATGTACCATCAACGAGCTTACACTTTATACGTATTCCCCAAGGTGTCTACAGCATTGTGACACATTTCTGTTGAAGAATAGCCGTATGGGGGCACATTGCGTAAGTGGTCACATGGTGGCTCCGAGAGAGATACTCGCGTAAAAGTGCAGAGGTAGCCATTACTCCAATCGGTCCTAGAGAAAAAGGAATTGTCCCGACGGATATATTATCGAATAGATATTAGAAAAACACCTTGAGGATGGATTCTAAACAACTTTTGCCATGTTTCTGTCGATATTATGGAGCTAATTTGGAATATTTTTCAGAGTTGTGGTGACCGCAATTTCCAGGCGATTTCTCAGCCAAACGTGAAGAACAAACGGAGCTATTTCGCCTACAAAAATAATATTTTGGGGAAAAATGAACTTTGGCTGTCTACCTGGGAGTGAAAACATCCGAAGTTCATCAAAGGTAAACGATTTAATTTGATTGCTTTTCTGATTTTCGTGACAGGTTTGGCTGCTGCTAGCAAGGCATAATGCTATGCTAGGCTATGATAAACTTACACAAATGCTTGTCTAGCGTTGGCTGCAAAGCATATTTTGAAAATCTGAGATGACAGGGTGATTAACAAAAGGCTAAGCTGTGTTCCAATATATTTCACTTGTGATTTTCATGTATAGGAATATTTTCTAGGAAGATTTATGTCCATTGCGTTATGCTAATTAGTGTCAGATGATGATAACGGTCCCGTTCACGGGCTGGGCGTCACTACAGGTTAAACAGGTCAACATTCAGAAGGCCACAGGGCCAGACGGATTACCAGGACGTGTGCTCTGAGCATTCGCTGACCAACTGGCAAGTGTCTTCACCAACAGTTTCAACCTCTACCTGTCAGAGTCTGTAATACCAACATGTTTCTAGCAGACCACCATAGTCCCTGTGCCCAAGAACACTAAGGTAACCTGCCTAAATGACTACTGACCCGTCTGCAGCCATGAAGTGCTTTGAAAGGCTGGTCATGGGCCACAACACCATTATCCCAGAAATCCTAGACCCACTCCAAATTGCATACCACCCCAACAGATCCACAGATGATGCAATCTCTATTGCACTCCACACTGCCCTTTCACACCTGGACGAAAGGAACACCTATGTGAGAATGCTATTAATTGACTACAGCTCAGTGTTCAACACCATAGCGCCCTCAAAGCTCATCACTAAGCTAAGGACCCTGGGACTAAACATCTCCCTCTGCAACTAGATCATGGACATCCTGACGGGCCTCCCCCAGGTGGAAAGGGTAGGTAACAACACATCCGCCACGCTGATCCTCAACACGGGGGCGCTTCGGGGAAGCATGCACAGTCCCCTCCTGTAGTCCCTTGTTCAGTCATAACTGCACGGCCAGGCACGACTCAAACACCATTGTTAAGTTTGCTGATGACACAACAGTGGTAGGCGTGATCACCGACAATGACGAGACAGCCTATAGGGAGGAGGTCAGAGACCAGACTGTGTGGTGCAAGAACAACAGCCTCTCCCTCAAAGTGATCAAGACAAAGGAGATGATTGTGGACTACAAGAAAAGGAGGACCGAGCACACCCCCATTCTCATCGACAGGGCTGTAGTGGAGCAGGTTGACAGCGTCAAGTTCCTTGGTGTCCACATCACCAACATGAAGAGTGCACGACAAAATTATTCAAAACTATTCCCCCTAAAGAGACTGAAAAGATTTGGCATGGGTCCTCAGATCCTCAAAATGGTTCTACAGCTGCACCATCGACAGCATCCTGACGGGTTGCATCACTGCCTGGTACAGCAACTGCTCGGCTTCTGACCGCAAGGCACTGACTGTAATCCATGGCTTCTGGTTGGGGTATGTACCTACAGTCACTGTGGCCTCATCACTGGAGCCAAGCTTCCTGCCATCCAGGAGCTCTATACGAGCCCGTGTCAGAGGAAGGCCCTAAACATTGTCAAAATCTCCGGTACCGGAGCGCCAAGTATAGGTCCAAGAGACTTCGAAACAGCTTCTACCCCAAGCATAAGACCCATGAACATCTAATCATCTAAACTATTTGAACTTCCCCCCCCCCCCCTTTACGCTGCTGCTACTCTCTGTTATCTATGCATAGTCACTTTAATAACTCTACCTCCATGTACATATTACCTCAATTACCTTGACTAACTGGTGCCCCTGCACATTGATTCTGTACCCTGTATATAGCCTCGGTATTGTTATTTTACTGCTGCTCTTTAGTTATGTTACGTTTATTAACTTCTTTTTTTTTTCTTAAAACTGCATTGTTGGTTAAGGGCTTGTAAGTAAGCATTTCACTGTAAGGTCTACACCTGTTGTATTCGTGAGAAATAACATTTGATTTGATTGGAAGAGGTAAAAAAATGGTCTATCAACAATGACAAGCCACCGAGGTCTGACAACTTGGATGGAAATTTACTGAGGACAACAGTGGACGATATTGCCACTCCTATTTGCCATATCTTCAATCTAAGCCTAATAGAAAGTATTTGTTCTCAGGTCTGGAGTGAAGCAAAAGTAAATTCACTACCCAAGAATAGTAAAGCCCCCTTTATTGTCTCAAATCGCCGACCAATCATCCGGTTACCAACCCTTAATAAACTTCTGGAAAAAATGTTGTTTGACCAGATACAATGCTATTGTACAGTAAACAAATTGACAAGACTTTCAGCACGCTTATAGGGAAGGACATTCAACAAGCACAGCACTTACACAAATGACTGATGATTGGCTGAGAGAAATAAAAGGATTGTGGGGACTGTTTTGTTAGACTTCCGTGCAGCGTTTGACATTATCAATCATAGTCTGCTGCTGGGAAAATGAATGTGTTATGGCTTTACACCCCCTGCTATATAGTGGATAAAGAGTTACCTGTCTAACAGAACACAGAGGGTGTACTTGGAAGCCAAGCCAACATAATCCAGTTAGAATCAGGAATTCCCCAGTGCAGCTGTCTAGGCCCCTTACTTTTTTCAATCTTTACTAATGACAGGATTTGTATGCAGATTACTCAACACTATACACGTCAGCTACTACAGTGACTGAAATGACTGAAACACTTAAAGAGCTGCAGTTAATTTCAGAATGTGTGTCGGGGAATAAGTTAGTCCTAAATACATTTTAAAACTAAAAGCACTGTATTTGGGGCAAATTATTCACTAAACCTCAACTAAATATTGTAATGAATAACGTGGAAATAGAGCAAGTTGAACTGTCATGGTCAAAACATGTTGATACAACAGTAGCTAAGATGGGGAGAAGTCTGTCCATAATAAAGCGCTGCTCTGCCTTTTTAACAACACTATCAACAAGGCAGGTCCTATAGGCCCTAGTTTTGTTACACCTGGACTACTGTTCAATCGTGTGGTCAGGTGCCACAAAGAGGGATTCAGGAAAATTACAATAGGCTCAGAACAGGGCAACACGGCTAGCATTTAAATGTACATGGAGAGCTAATATGAATAATATGAATGTCAATCTCTCATGGCTCAAAGTGGAGGAGAGATTGACTTCTTGTTTTTGTAAGAAGTGTTGACAAGCTGAATGCACCAAGCTGTCTGCTGAAACAACTAGCACACAGCTCGGACACCCATGCATACCCCACAAGACGTGCCAACAGAGGTCTCTTCACAATCCAAGTCCAGAACAGACTATAGGAGGTGCACAGTATTACAAAGAGCTATACAACATCAGGTAACTGATGCAAACAGTAGAATCAAAAATACACTTTATGGAACAGCAGATATTGTGAAGAGAGGAACACAGGTACACTATTGTTATTATAAATTGTATATTTTGTGTGATGTCATTTTATTTACAGATAAATTGACTGCAACAACCTGGGGAGGTAGTTACAGGGATGCATGAGCCAATTGTAAACTGGGGATGATTCAGTGACCATGAATTTAGACAGGAAACCAGGGTTAACACCCCTACTATTACAATAAGTGCCATGGGATCTTTTAGTGACCAAAGAGAGTGACCCGTTTAACTTCTCATCCAAAAAGATGGCACCTTACACAGGTCAATGTCCCCAATCTTTGCCCTGGGGGAATGTGAATTTCTTTTAGACCAGAGGAAAGGGTGCCTCCTATTGGCCCTCCAACATCACTTTCAGCAGCATCTGGTTTCCCATCCAGGGACTGACCAGGACTTTCCCTGCTTAGCTTCAGAAGCAAGCCAGCAGTGGTATGCAGGGCGGTATGCTGCTGGCGAAGTGCCTTAATGCGTTTGGACCACAGGAAGAGAAGCAGCTGCCTTAGCCGCAGCTAATGGGAATCCCTAATAAATACAAATACATTAAAATCTCTGCCAATAACAGCTAGTTTTCAGGTCACATATAGACAACGCTCAGACAGTCCCAGCAAAATGGGACTGTCTGGGACTGTCCCATTTTCAGACCGTCTTTTGTGGGACTGTCTTTTTTTGCTTTCTTTCTTTTCAACCATTTTAATGGAAAACTAATACATTAACTAGGTTTCCATCCAATTGGCGACAGATTTTCATGAAAATATTCTAAAATATGGATAAAATCAATTACCCACCAAAGATGATTCCATCAAATTTACTTGCTATAGATAAAAGGCTGTGCGTGATGTAGTGCACATAAACATACATTTTGCAGTTAAATTCTCATGCACACTATATAAATACAAGTTAAATGGGTTTCTATCGCATTTTCAACTCTACTGATGGTTTTCTCACGAAAAAAAATTGTTATATAGCGAGTATGCCCAATCTGTTATTGGCACATGCGCTCTAGCCAACAGCGCTATCTGCTCACTATTGGCTAGAGCGCATGTATAGCCACATCAAAAAATATAGCCTACCTAATGAGATTATTAAGGACAAAAGAGCAAGATTTTTTTTTTCCCCAAACGGCAGCCAATTATCATGTCACCAGAATAAGACCCTTGATATTTATTGGAAAGGAGCATCAAAGACGAGTCATAGTGGGAAGACCACACAACATGTCATCGCGTGACTCCAAGTTTACTTCGATATGATGGTCATTATATTAATATTTGCGCATGACACCAACATCTAGCATAATTCATTTTACCGACACAACAAGATCACACCTTGTCTAGCGTATTGTGATTCGTCGACATTTGAAAGGTTTCCAATCAGGTCTGACATTACATTTTTGGTCCGACATATACTTTACTCACATAAAACGGTTGGATGGAAACCTGGTTATTAAGTAACTTTAATTGTTACCCAAAATGTTTTGATTTTGAGAAATGGTTGCACTGGGTATTTAAGGGGCATATTGTATGCTTACCAGGACCCGCTTGTTACTGAATCAATCTATGCAGTTATTTTATACCAATTACTAGTGATGGGGAGAAAAACTTTCAATCGATACAGTAGAGTATTGCGACATAAGTTTTGACTATTCTATATAGATGCTCTGACTCAAAGTATTCATTCGAAGAAAGAAAACACGGTAGTTAATGTTCGCTAGTGCTAGTCAGCAGTACCTGCGTCAAAAACTCATCTCAACATTTGGCTTGTTCTCCATTTCCTCTTAAAAATGTTTTTTTATTTCCATGACTGATTAAAATATTGTCTCTTGTCCCTGTGCAGCAGCAACATCTTTGGAACATCGAATCGCAATACATATCATATCGGCGCGTACGTACCGTGACAATATCGTATCATGAGGTCCTTGCCATTTCTCACTCCAAACTGACACATAAAAGTATTTGCCTTGATTATCCTTAACTACAGACAACTGTCCCTGTATGACACAAACGTATGGCTGGATTTGATTAAAAGACAAGAAAATCTGTCCCAGAAGAGACAGAAATCCCTCTGGATCATATTTAACAGAATATAAAGGGCATTGCTGAGGCGACCATGTGTCAACACTTGCTGGTAATAGGTTTTCTCATTGCTCCTGAGGTAAAGTGAAGCACCGGTCTGATATATTAATCCCAAAGGATCAAATCAATGTTTACCTGAAGTCCCTTAGGCCGAGACTATGTTAACACATTGAAGATGATCATACAACTCAGAATCTGCAAGGAAGTTAACAGCAGTACCAGTAGGCTTACTATGCCATGAGAGATTGACATGATGACTCATTAATTATCTCTATTCATTCTTGTACTGTAAACATAATCTCAAAGATAATCAAAACATTCCCTTGAAATAGTATTTGACCCACTAAGTTGCAGGACAACTGATGCAATTCACTGAACAGCACTTCATTCAAGATTGTAAGGCTACTTAACCAATATCTGCATTGAAAAATGCATTGATGCATTTATGTGAAAGAAACTGATTTATGCCGAATTGATATAGCCGTGGTAGCCTAGATAAATAAAAACGTATTTGTATTTTATAAGGGCTCATATTTCAGTTTACTAAGGGCCTGAACCTCAACGCTGAAGTGGCGTCAAACATTAATAACAGGTTTTGTCTGTAACCCAAGGTTCAGCACAGAAAGAGCCTCAACTGAGAAGCCAAATATGAAATTATGCAACGGTGGCATGACTAAATATAAAAAGGTATGTGGACACCCCTTCAAATGAATGAATTTGGCTATTTCAGCAACACCTGTTGCTGACAGGTGTATAAAATCGAGCACACAGCAAAGCAATCTCCATAGACAAATATTGGCAGTAGAATGGCCTTACTGAAGAGCTCAGTGACTTTCAACGTGGCACCTTTTCAACAAGTCAGTTTGTCACATTTCTTGCACAGCAGTCTAAAGCACTGCATCGCAGACTCGAGGTTCGATCCCAGGCTGTGTCGCAGCCGGCCGCAACCGGGAGACCCATGAGGTGGCGCACAATTGGCCCAGCGTCGTCCAGGTTAGCGGAGGGTTTTCCCGTCCTGGATCTCCTTGTCCCATCATGCTCTAGCGCCTCTTTGTGGCAAGCTGGGCGCATGCAAGCTACCTACGGTCGACAGTTGTATGGTGTTTCCTCCAACACAAAGGTGCGCCTGGAGCAATAACGTCTCAGCCACTAAGTGGTGGACCAAATAAGCTCACAAAATGGGACCGCCGAGTGCTGAAGCACGTAGCGCGTAAAAATTGTCTGTCCTTGCTTACAACACTCACTACCGAGTTCCAATGTCAGCACTGTTCGTTGGGAGCTTCATGAAATGGGTTTCCATGGCTGAGCAGACACACACAAGTATAAGATCACTAGGCACAATGCCTAGCATCGGCTGGAGTGTTGTAAAGCTCGCCACCATTGGACTCTGGAGCAGTGGAAATACCTTATTTTGAGTGATGAATCACGCTTCACCATCTGGCAGTCTGATGGACGAATCTGGGTTTGGTGGATGAAAACCACCTGCCCCAATGCATATTGCCAACTGTAAAGTTTGGTGGAGGAGGAATAATGGTCTGGGGCTGTGTTTTATGGTTCGGGCTAGACCCCTTAGTTCCAGTGAAGGGTAAACAAAACACTGCAGCATACAATGACATTCTAGACGATTCTGTGCTTCCAAATTTGTGCAAACAGTTTGGGGAAGGACCTTTCTTGTTTTAGCATGACTATTCCCCCGCGCACAAAGCAAGGTCCATACAGAAATGGTTTGTCGAGATCTGTGTGGAAGATCTTGACTGACCTGAAGAGAGCCCTGACCTCAACCTCATCAAACAACTTTGGGATGAATTTGAACGCCGACCGCCGAACGAGGCTAATCGCCTAAGTGCCCGACTTGGAATGGAAGCAAGTCTCCGCAGCATGAGTCTTTATGTTCTGTCACTAAGAAAATCGTGAAACCACGATCAGGAATCATACCCCAGGCCAATAGAGGACCACTTGTTCAATAAAATAGCATGATCAACATTATCAAACGTTTTTGACAGGTCCACAAACAGGCAGCAAAATGTAGTTTAGCCTCTAAAGCAATGACACTATCATTAACAACTGATGTGGTTGCTGTGATAGTGCCCTAGCCTAAACCTAGATTGATTTATATTCAGAATACCATACTCAGATCTTTTTTATCTGAGTTGCTTATTTACCAAAGATTTGCGAATCTTAGCTAAACATGGAAGCCCAGAGATGGGACGAAAATGATCAAGATCACTACTATCCCCACCCTTATGGAGTGGCAGCACATAAGCCGTTTTCCATACTTTTGGAATATTTCCTGATAACAATGTAGGATATGAGTTGATGAGCCAGCAATGAAGGGGGCAGCACACTTGAGCAGACTCAGTTCCAATTAGTCAGCCCCTGTGGATTTCTTGGTATCTACAGCAAGTAACGCATCAAGGATTTATTTTTCTGTGAATTGCCGAAATGCAAAAACACTACCATTTTCTGAGTCAATCTGCAAAATTCCAAAATCAGCATTTAGCCAACTCTTAGAGATAGTAGGGTTAGACACCTTCAAAAAGATAGCACGTTGATATAAAATGGCAGGAAAATGAATCAATGATGGCATTTTTGTCCGTAGTCTGAATTAATTTGTTGGAGCAGAGAGTAGGAAGTGCAACCCTTCAGAGATTTGACAGATTCCCCTTGCAATCAGAAAGAGTGGTTAAATACAGTGGTTGCTCCACTAAAAGTTTTGTGATTATGCTGCGGGACTTAAGAGGTCATTTGTGGATTAGTACGGTACCCTGCGTCACCACTTCATTGCTCCAGACCAGCGCAAGGGGGAGTTAGAGCACTGATTATACTTTTGGGTCCTACTGTGTCTCTAACTGACAATGAATGGACGACATAAACCTAAATAGAAACTGCTAATTGTGCACGTCTTCAGTATTACTAACTAACACTGTTGTTACACTAAGGTTTTTATTATATGGGACAGTCATATAGCCCGGCACCTACATAAATCTGAGTGACACACTCATTCATGGCTTTGGATCAAAATAAATAAGTACCAACATTCTTTCTGATAGTCTTTAATAAATAAATTATCCTGACCTGGAAACCATGTACAATATTATAATTATTTTGCTCTTACTGGGGTACTGTAGCCCACTCCCAAACGGTCATGTTGTACAGTGCCTGAGTGGCACAAAGGTCTAAGACACTGCAAAGATGTTGCCACAGATGTTGGTTAAATGCCGGTCTCGACTGGGAGACACATGAGTTGACTATGTTTTTGGTTTCTCTCAGTCTAAAAACAGAAACAAATAATTGGAAATAACAAACTGGCTTTATTTACAACTTAGTAACAATGGCTTACCCCATGTTCAAGAATGGCCTTTTTCCTCACTCATTTTACGTTATTTGAAAACAAAATCATCTCCAAAATACTTATTTTTTTAAACAAAGCGATTATTATTATTAATTTAGAATTATATAAAAGCCCATCGGATATTCTCATAGATGTATTATTAACCCTGTTATTAGCAGGAGTGGACCCACACCACACTGGGTAGCACAGAGGAACACTTTAAGGGGAATTGGACTAATAATGGCGCTGACAAGGGAAATGTTCCCGCTGTTCTTAGTGCCAGTCTGCATGTTCAAACTAAAACAATGTAACTAATAATAGCATCTTTATGCTTTCGTCAATAAAATCATTATGAGAATACTCTTTCAAAGTGCTGTTTATTTAGTTATGGATCCATAATGAATTACTATGGGAATAAATAATCACTGAATTACAGAAATATTGGAACAAAGTCGTCTAATGAATGTAAACAAATTGTTGCTTACTGGAAAATACTATTTCAAGCACACAGTCACGTTTTACAGCGCCATTATGGCTTTTAGCAGGTAGCTGGACAATAGATTTCCCTAGAAGGAGGGTAGAGGAAGAATTCTATCGTCAAATGTATTTCTTATTTAGGTTGGCTGTATCACAACCGGCTGTGATTGGTTGAAATATCAGTGTAATCCACCAGAAAGGACAAAACAAATAATACAACAAAAAGTCTTACTTTATATCATATCCGACCGGGATTGGGAGTCCAATAGGGCGGCACACAATTGGCCCAGTGTTTCTCTCCCTCGAAAAACAGAAATAAATGTTTTGGCCTTTACAGATACTATTTTGGCCATTATTCAGATTACAAATCACTCACTTTCGTTTTTTTTAAACAAAATAATATATAAACCATATTTTATATATTAATATATACACTCATTCATGGCTTTGGATCAAAATAAATAAGTACCAACATTCTTTCTGATTGTCTTTAATAAATACATGTTTCACTTATCCTGACCTGGAAACCATGTACAGTATTATAATAGTCCATTATGTGCTATTAGCAGGACAATTTACCTTTACCATCACCTCTCTATATTTTGATACTTTGAGGATGGGGGCTCCCTCAGTGCAAAATGCGTTGCTACAGATGCAGCTTCGATACCCGTGCCGGCTGCCACCGGGAGACCCATGAGGCGGCTTTTGGTTTTAATTTAGAATCTAGCACTAACTAGCATTAACGGTACCAGTGGTTGGCACTTAAATAACGTGCCATAGAATTCTGCGGAACCATGCAAGCTGTGCCGCAGTACGCTGCAACTTTTAAAAGACTACTGTACCTCATGAAGCTGGTTGAGAAAATGCCAAGACTGTCATAAAGGCAAAGGGTGGCTACTTTGAAAAATCTCAAACTAAATATATTTAGACTTTTTTTAATGCTTTTTTGGTTACTACATCATTCCATGTGTGTTATTTCATAGTTTTAAGTATTCAGTATTATTCTACAATGTAGAAAATAGTCAAATAAAGAAAAACCCTTGAATGAGTAGGTGTGTACATCAATAATTTAGCCTAGACCAATTTATTTGAAGCCAAAATTCATGCAATTATCTAATATAACTGTTCAAATCAAATCTGCACTCCAACATTTAGACATTAAAGTAACTGTCCAGTGAAAATCTCACTTTTAAAAGTTATTATATTCCGTTAACTGAAATAATGTTGTTGGCTCGTTCTATACTCGTATTTGTGGCCAAAGCATACATTGGAGATAAAACCCCACTTCAAACAGACCATTTAAAGCTGCAAAATG
This sequence comes from Oncorhynchus nerka, assembly GCF_034236695.1. Classification (NCBI taxonomy): domain Eukaryota; kingdom Metazoa; phylum Chordata; class Actinopteri; order Salmoniformes; family Salmonidae; genus Oncorhynchus; species Oncorhynchus nerka. The sequence goes on from NC_088408.1 coordinate 40,851,057, forward strand.
TCACTTTTTGGATGATCTTGCAAAATGCATAGAAATGTGAGGCTTAGATCTGTCATTCTCATTGAAAGGAAGTCTAATAAACAGTAGGTCTGTTCTTTGTGCTCTATTTATAAGTTTAATTTAGCATCTTTTACTTTTGGTTTTCAATAACAGCTTCAAACAGCTGAAAATACAATATTTTTGGTTATGGAAAATATATTTCACAGCAGTTGAGATGGTACAATGATTCTCTACACTATACTCGCTTGTTTTGTCACATACACTGAAATTAGGTGAACTATTCGAATGTTAGTAACCAGGAAATGGCAGAGCAATTTCTGCATAGTGCATCTTTTAAAAATGACCAAATAGGAGTATGATGTAATACTCCTGAGGAGGATGAGCTGGCCAATCTGCAAGCTACTTGCATAAATATGTTTATGACTGGTATATGCCCACACCACTGTTGTTGGGGTACGCCCACACCATTCCGTTGTTGGGGTACACCCACAACAATCTACATTCAAACCCAGAAAAGCTGTTTAACATACTTGGATTACCATTTCTTGGAAGGAAAAACTATTTACCTCATATTGTAAGTAATTAGAGGGCAAATTTCATAGAAGTCTAGAAACACGACAATTACTTTCAGGATATTTTTATTTATTTTGCATGATCAGGTTGACTTTACCACGGAATCGCCCTTAAAGTATTGTAAGGTTTAGCATGTTTGCTTTCTACTTCACTCATGTCAACATATCCTATCTAGGACCACAAGCCGCCTGACTAGATAGACTGCATTTTTTTTGCCTAATGGTTCTAAACAGTTCCATGACCTGCAATTGCTTTAGCCTTAAAACCTGATATTGCAGCTGTAATTATTTTGTGTCAAGTTTTATTTTAGTAATTTAGCAGACGATCTTATCCAGAGCGACTTACAATAGCAATTAGGGTAAAGTTACATAGTCAGCTCAGGGATTCAAAACCAGCAACCTTTCGGTAACTGGCCCAATGCTGTTAACTGCTAGGCTACCTTCCACCACAGACTTTTCACTAAAATACACAAACACTCCTTTGAGATTTTCTCTTATAGAAACATTGCAATTATGGGGGTGCTGCCACAGAACTCAGCTGGGTGCCAGTAAAATCTTCATCTGTTGGGCCCTGTCCGGGGGTGTCCTCGGATGGGGCCACAGTGTCTCCTGACCCCTCCTGTCTCAGCCTCCAGTATTTATGCTGCAGTAGTTTGTGTCGGGGGGCTAGGGTCAGTTTGTTATATCTGGAGTACTTCTCCTGTCCTATTCGGTGTCCTGTGTGAATCTAAGTGTCCGTTCTCTAATTCTCTCCTTCTCTCTCTCAGAGGACCTGAGCCCTAGGACCATGCCCCAGGACTACCTGACATGATGACTCCTTGCTGTCCCCAGTCCACCTGGCCGTGCTGCTGCTCCAGTTTCAACTGTTCTGCCTTATTATTATTCGACCATGCTGGTCATTTATGAACATTTGAACATCTTGGCCATGTTCTGTTATAATCTCCACCCGGCACAGCCAGAAGAGGACTGGCCACCGCACATAGCCTGGTTCCTCTTTAGATTTCTTCCTGGGTTTTGGCCTTTCTAGGGAGTTTTTCCTAGCCACCGTGCTTCTACACCTGCATTGCTTGCTGTCTGGGGTTTTAGGCTGGGTTTCTGTACAGCACTTTGAGATATCAGCTGATGTACGAAGGGCTATATAAATAAATGATTTGATTTGATTTTTAGCTATTTTGAAATTATTTACTTGCATTTTCAATGGCTATTAGGCCTACTTAATGGTTACATATAACTTGGGTATAAAAGCCACAGCTGAACCCCCCTTTCAACCTGGTTCCACGAGGGACCACATGAAAAGGTAATGATTCTTCAAACCCAAGTACTACTTGATTCAAAGTCCTCCCTGTAGTATAAATGAATAACTCATGAAATAAGTACTCTCAAACAACAATAGGCATTTGACAGAGTGATAAATGGTTATAAATGACAGAGTTAAATAAAGGTTAAATAAAATAATAAGCCTTTGATTTATCTACCGGTGAGTCTTCCGGATCCTGTAATGAGTTGGGGAAATGTACGTGTATGTGAGGTGACAAAGCAAGCATCAAGTATGTTTAGCCACTCAGGACATACTGCACTGCCTTGTTAACTGAAGTTCATCAATAGTTAAGATTATCATACGCAAATGGTTGCCAGTGTAATGAATTGAAATGAATACATTTACTGTAGCCAGCCTTCCTCGGGTAACAATAGATAACACTAGCAAGCTGAGGCTTGCTGATTTGGAGCATTCACAGAGCAGCTGTAGGCTTGTTACAGTAAAGTATATTTCAGCTTAGCTGGAAAATCCTCTTAAGCAGATGCCATTTTTCTTCACATTTTTACAGGCCTATACTATATTTCATCTTGTTCATCATTTGTAAATGGTTGATATAAATTAACTGTTCATCGTGAACACTAAAGTCAACAGTGAATTATTACACAGTGCTATATGCCGGCAGGACATATAGGCCAAGACAAATCATTTGATGTACCATAGTGTGGTCCTTTGTAGCTCAGTTGGTAGAGCATGGCGCTTGTAATGCCATGTTACTGGGTTTGATTCGCGTGACCACCCATAGGTAAAATGCACGCATTAATGTATAGATAAATGCATCCGCTAAATAGCTAATATTATGAATATTACATTGGTCATTGCAATCTTTCAACTGTAAAGATGGAGGGAGTGATGAACCATAATACTTGCATGAAATCATCTCTAAAAAAAACTAGGTCAAAATAAGCATGCTTATTGCAAGGTATTTCCCAGTTTTAGTAAGCATTTGGGACATGAAGATTATGAAATGGAGAGCAATATTGTTTTGACAGCAAAATTGATCCCATTAAACCCATAGTAGAAATGGCATGTTGGAGGACATGGTCGTTTAATCAGCAGTGACAGTTTCAGATGTGTCCCCTGATGTGTCATGAGAGGTTAAAGCAGGTCACCTCCCACAGGGGCATCATGCACCCATTATTTTAGAGGGGGCACAGAGTATGTGAGGTTCAATATGCCTGAAACAGTTTTTCCTTCAATCTAGAGCCAAAATCATTATGCCTAATTTTATGTACGACAAATAGTATATATATTTCTGGATAGGTTACATAAGCACACATCTTTACCCTGGTTGCGTTTCCCAAAAGCATCATAGCACTAAGATCATCTTAATTCCATTGAAACTAAAAATGGACGAAAGATGATCTTAGTGCTACGATGCTTTTGGGAAACCCAAACAATTGTAATTTTAATGAATGATGCACAATGATTTTACTGCCACACTGGTATAGTAGCATAACCCAAGATTTAAAGAAATGTTTGTATTTTCTAAAGTCTAGCAACCTAAGACAGTTAGACAAGCTACTCTAGCTTGATTGATAGCCTGAAAAGGCTTGGTAGCTAGTCATGAGGGAGGGAGATTGTGAACCTATCTAGCTGGTTAGCTAAAGTCTACTTAATAAAATTGCTGTGTGGCTAGTATTATAGAGAAACAAGAAAGCATTTCATTTGTATTTATTCATCAAAAAGGAATCAATAGGCTACATAACTTGATCAAATTAATTTACAAACCTACCTCCTGCGAGTCCAGCCTATCATTGGCAGCTAAAAATCACTTTCCCCCTCCAAAGTCTGCACGCACTAAAGTATCTAGCATCCAGCCTAGCATATCTTTGCTCCGTGGTGCACCTTGGAAGGAATCACTTACTACTGACAAAAGAGAAATATTTGTATAAATAATTATAAAACAAGGGTTTAAAAAGGACATTTAGTAATTATTTTAACATCTGAAAAAAATAATATATGTGATCGTCTGCCTCGATTCAGTCTTATGTATCAAAATTTGAAATTGTGTTTTTTTTATACATTGGATAAAAGTTGAGACTCAGAGCTAGAAATTTATATATCATTCACTACAATGGGAAAGTAATGGGAAAGAAATTCTGCTTTGAAAATTGATAAACTTTAACCCCACTTTTGAGAAAATGGCATCATTCGCACCCTCTTACGCCTTGGCCTCACATGTAAATCCTTAAAGAGATGGGTGGGGCTATGTGGTAAACACACTACCGGTACATAAAATAGAATCTAAATGTATTTGTCACATGCACAAGATACAGAAGGTGTAAACAGTACAGTGAAATGGTCAGAACAATATCAAAAACAGAAAGTGTCCAGATAAAAATATTTGATCATTATTAGATGATGCTTACCTGACACACTTGTCGAAATTGATGGGTCATGTAAAGGAAATGCTATAACCACCCCCCAGCCACATCTAGCTAAGTGGATGGGTCACTATTGTCTAGACATGTACACATGCTCATGAAATACTATAGATAGCTAGCTGGCTAAACAATGACCCAGCATAATCCCAACACATACTAGCTACTACCAATATAAACATTGTCATAGCTGTAGTATGAATCTGCAGGTAGCTAAAGCTAACAAACAAGGTTCAATGGTAGTTATCTAACATTAGGCTATAACTAGCAATGCAACTGGATTTCTAATATTACTACACAGATCATACACGTAATGTTAGCTAGCCAGCCAGCAAGCTACTGTTCGCTAGCTAGCTAACAGTACACTTTAACTTGCAATGAAACTTCTTTGACAAAATTAAAACCTACTTAGACTCTTACCCATATACATGCATGAATACATCACAGCAGACTGGAACCATTCAACCCTGTTTTATTTGTAGCTACATGTTGTTTGGCCAGCGTTGTGTCAAGTCACTCCGGTACACACTGACTGTGGCATATGCAGAAAGTGGCCCAACACTTTTTCTAACTGGTCTGTCGATAGCGCCTGCTAAATTCAGGGCATCAATGTTGTTGAGAAAAGTAGCAAAACCTTTGTAGTTCTCGACGGCTAATGTTATATCTTTCAAAAAAGGTGTGGGAGAAAGGACTATCAACACATACAGTACAGCTCACATTACAGACAGAAGCATGCTACTTGGCAGACCAATCCAAACTCATCTCCAGCATGTCCAGCCCATCCATTATCTCAGCCAATCATGGCTAGCGGGAAGAGTCATTGCTTTTTCACTGGCTAAAACAACTAGGCTCTTAATTTAATTGTATTGGTATTTATGGATGGAATACACATTTTGATTTAAAAAATAAATGTTTACGGTCAAATGCCTCTCCTGTGTTGCAGTGACGTGCGAAATACGCCAAGTTTCCTTCAACAAGTCACATACTGTATATACACTGAACAAAAATATAATTGTAACATGTAAAGTGTTGGTCCCATGTTTCATGAGCTGACAAAAGATCCCAGAAATGTTCCATATGCACAAATAGCTTATTTCTCTCAAATACATTTTTTGCACAAATTTGTTTACATCCCTGTTAGTGAGCATTTCTCCTTTGCCAAGATAATCCATCCACCTGACAGGTGTGGCATATCAAGAAGCTAATTAAACAGCATGTAATGATCATTACACAGGTCACCTTGTGCTGGGGACAATAAAAGGCCATTCTAAAATCTGCATTTTTTTTCTTCACACAACACAATGAGGGAGCGTGTAATTGACATGCTGACTACAGGAATGTCCACCAGAGCTGTTGCCAGAGACTAATGTTCATTAATCTACCAACGTCATTTTAGAGAATTTGGCAGTACATCCAACCAGTGGCATAAGCTACGTGGGTAAAATCACTGGGGAACCAGGCTCATCAAGCCCTCTTGAGGCTACAACGAAACAGTGTACTTGAGGACCAGGGTTGGGAAACACTGACCTACAGCATGGTAAAGTAAGTTAATGTTTGCAACATTTTTGTACTACTAAACAACTATTGATTTAGAACCACGGAGAATTACCTTAAGTTGCAAAGAAAACAGGCGCTGCCTCCACTATTCCAGCACCATTTACACTTCAAAATGTCAACATCTAGTCACCTATGCTTAGTCTAATGCATTGACAACTAAAAGATCCCAAAAACGATTTTGTTCAATCAACGTAAGTTAAATATGCTGTACTTGTCCATGGAACTGATTTCTGTGTCTGTATGTGCATATGTGTGTGCATACAAGTAGAAAAAAACATGTTGACTAACCTTATTTGTAGATAAACGCCAATGACATCCTCTTTCATGTTGCCTAAACGGTCTTTGACTCTGTCATACAGTGCATGCTTTTAGGTTTTGTTGTACTAGGCTATCTGGCTATAATGCTTGCTATCTAGCCTAACTTCCTTTCATGGGCCAGCTAGTTAACATTAGCCTACTACATCTAGCTACATGTTTAACTTCCATCCTCTCAGTCCAGTGGCACAATGTATGAATTAGTGGTAGATCAGAATTGCCTTTATAATTATTGGTCAGTACAGAGAATTAACCTTTTTGGGACAGGGGGCAGCATTTTCACTTTTGGATGAATAGCGTGCCCAGAGTGAACTGCCTCCTACTCTGTCCCAGATGCTAATATATGCATATTATTATTAGTATTGGATAGAAAACTCTGAAGTTTCTAAAACTGTTTGAATGATGTCTGAGTATAACAGAACTCCTATGGCAGGCGAAAACCTGAGAAAAATCCAACCAGGAAGTGGGACATCTGAGGTTTGTAGTTTTTCAAAGCTTGGCCAATCGAATACACAGTGTCTATGGAGTCAAGTTGCACTTCCTACAGCTTCCACTAGATGTCAGTCTTTAAACTTGTTTCAGACTTCTGCTATAAAGGAGGGGCTCATGAGACCTGTTTGAGTCAGTGGTCTGGCAGAGTGTCTCAGGCTCGTGACGCGCGCTCCCGACAGAGTTAGCTCTCGTTCCAGTGCTTTTCTTCAGACATAGGAAATCTCCGGTTGGAACATTATTGATGTTTTATGTTAAAAACATCCTAAAGATTGATTCCATACATCGTTTGACTTGTTTCTACGACCTGTAACGGAACTTTGAGTTTTTGTCTGGACGAAGCGCTCACGCCTCATGAAGATGGATTACTGGGCTGAACACGCTAAAAACAAGTGCCTATTTGGACATAAATGATGTACTTTATGGAACAAATCAGTCATTTATTGTCGAACTGGGATTCCTGGGAGAGCCTTCTGATGAAGATCAAAGGTAAGTGAATATTTATAGGGTTATTTCTAACTTCTGTTGACTCCAAAATGGCAGATATTTCTCTGGCTGGATTGGGCTCTGAGCGGCGTTCTCGGATTATGCTTTTTCCGTAAAGTTTTTTTGAAATCTGACACAGAGGTTGCATTGAGGAGAAGTCTATCTTTAATTCTATGAATAACACTAGTATCTTTTATCAATGTTTATTATGAGTATTTCTGCAAAATTGGATGTTTTGGAATCAAAACATTACTGCATGTAACGCGCCAATGGAAACTGAGATTTTTGGATGTAAATATGCACATTATCGAACAAAACATACATGTATTGTGTCAACTGATGAAGATCAAAGGTTAGTGATTAATTATATCTATATTTCTGCTTTTTGTGACTCCTATCTTTGGCTGGAATTTTTTTTTTTTTTACTTGGCGGTGACAATCATATGTTACGCTTTCGCTGTAAAGCATTTTTGAAATCGTACATGATGGGTAGATTAACAAGAAGTTTCTTTCATTTGCTGTATTGGACTTGTTAATGTGTGAAAGTTACATATTTCTGAAAAATATGTTTTAATTTCGCACGCTGCCTTTTCAGCGGAATGTTGTTGAGGGGTTCCGCTCGCGGAACGCCTGCCCTAGAAAAGTAAAATCACAATTCCAAATCCCTATCTCCACCAATGGATAATTTAGGAAAGGGATGATTTTAGCTAGCTAGCTAGCCAGCCACCAGAGCACCAGAGGACAATGACAGTCCCAGATGCAACAATTAAAGTTTTTTTTCTGTCAATGACGTTTGACTTCTGCTGTGATTGGTGTGAAGCCAAATCCAAACTGGCTTCCCTTGACACTTTTTTTAGTGCGCCAGGACCATTCACAGCTGAGAGGCTAAGGCCAAATTCTCGCTGGCTGCCCTTGCATTCAATGCTACGGGCGGCAACAAAGTAATACTCTTTATGACCAGACAGCATCAGATAGATGGGTTACACATACAGAGACAGAGACCCGCTGTTTCGCTCGCTCAGATGCTTTTTCTGGTGAGAAACATTCAGCCTCTTGCGAATTGAAGGAAATGTTTAACACAGAGAGACGAAAGACAGAAAATTATTTGGTACCTTTTTCTTGGTAAAATTATTGGGGAAGCCTGACTTCCCTTGGCATCCATGAATAGATGCCATGTCACTGCGTCCAACCGGCCTCACAGCGGCAGACCATGTGTAACCACGCCAGCACAGGACCTCCACATATTTGCTTTCTTCACCAACAGAATCGAGACCAGCCACCAGGACAGCTGATTGAGCTGTGGGTTTGCACAACCCAATAATTTCTGCAAAACTGTCAGAAACGTCTGGACCTGACTGCAGTTCGGAGTCATAACGGACTTCAGTGGGCAAAAGCTCACCTTCGATGGCTATTGGCACACTGGAGAAGTGTGCTCTTCACAAATGAATCTTGGTTTCAGCTGTACCGGGCAGATGGCAGACAGCATGTATGGTGTCATGTGGTTTGCTGATGTCATCGTTGTGAACAGAGTGGCCCACGGTGGTGGTGGTGGGGTTATGGTATGGGCAGGCATAAGCTACGGACAATGAACACAATTGTATTTTATCAACGGCAATTTGAATGCATAGAGATACTAAATTCCTAGAAGCTGAAAATGTCCCAGTTCTTCCATGGCCTGCATACTCACCAGACATGTCACACATTGAGCATGTTTGAGATGCTCTGCATCGACGTGTACGAGAGGGTGTTCCAGTTCCCACCAAAATCCAGCAAACTTCACACAGCCATTGAAGAGGAGTGGGACAACATTCCACAGGCCACAATCAACAGCCTGATCAACGCTATGTGAAGGAGGTGTCGTGCTGCCCGAGGTAAATTGTGGTCACACCAGATACTGACTGGTTTTCTGAAATCCATAGATTAGTACCTGATGAATTATTTAAATGGACTGATTTCCTTATGAACCATAACTCAGTAAAATCTTTGAAATTATTGCATGTTGTCTTTATTTTTGTTCAGAGTAATAAACATATATTTTTTTGTAATAAAAAAAATAGAGGGAGCATGTGCCCCCTATGGGCATGACACCTCTGCCTCCCCATGTACGTCTGAGGATTCAGATACATGTGGCAGGTGGTAGACATGTTCAGACCAGAGAGCATCGCGACCTAGCCTAAACACAGGTTCTTCCGTATGAGAGCCACACAGGCACCTGAAATGCCCTCTGATCAAAATTTGAAGGGCTTCAAAATATGCTTTTAAGTGAAAACACAAACAGCTATTTTTAACTTTGTGAGAGTCTCAGGCTACATCATATAAACTATAAAATGCCCTACATGCATCTGGAATATTTTTTTACTGATTAAGATGTTGCAAACCATAGCCAGAATATTCATTTGTTCTTTACTTAGGCCTACCTGCATCTGTGTTGGGAACACAGGAATTCACGCTGGATGCCTGCTCTTGCATAAGCTCTATTGGCAATTGCCAAGATCTTTCCACGAGCCATAATAACAGATTTCAGAAAAACGATACATAAGAACCTTTGTAGAGGTGAAACAGTGACAAAGACTGGTATAGGACATGCCTGGAAAACAGTGCTGTGAAATAAGATCCAATATAGGAGAGATGCGTTTAGTTCAATGCGACATGATTTAATGCACCAACATATGTTGCATAAACATACATTTAAATCTGCTGCTGATGGAGCGTAGGAACTGGGCCTCCGAATTTGATCTGAACAGGTGATCTGGATTCAGATGTTAACAGAATGTGTAACTTAGCCTAGTAAACACAAAATGATCATTCAAGTAAGAATAAGGCAGGTCTGATGCTGAAAAAAAAGGAAAGTGCATACTACACCGATGTTTTATTTTAGCAAACAAAGTAGTGTGTAGTTCCAGTAGTTAGCTACATCGCTACATGGCAAAAAAGTAATTAACTACTGAAAACACTACCAAGATTTGAATTTAGTTTAACTACGACCAAGATGTAATGCAAAATGTTGGTAAATTACTAGTTAAACTACATGTAGTTCACTACTCCCCAACACTGGTATGCACATGATGTATGTCTATGGTGTTTGCTATGCAGGCACCTGATCTGAGCCATAAAGGAGACTAGGCATCTACCACTATCAGATTGGGGGGGGGTGTAGCCTGTTTTTTGTTCCCCCCACTTTGGTTCTGAAACCACCTTCATCCACTAATTAACTTGTAATCTTTGAAGATTAAGCTTCCTCGTTATGAAATTATCAACTTTACTCTGCATCAGAGGTCGATTGATTAATCGGAATGGCCGAAATACTTTTTTTTTAAACGTTATTTAACGAGGCAAGTCAGTTAAGAACACATTCTGACAGCCTAGGAACGGTGGGAACCTGTTGTGACTCGGGGGCAGTATTTTCATTTTGTGTCAGGACAAGATGCTAGAATATGCATATACAGTGCCTTGCGAAAGTATTCGGCACCCTTGAACTTTGCAACCTTTTGCCACATTTCAGGCTTCAAACATAAAGATATAAAACTGTATTTTTTGTGAAGAATCAACAACAAGTGGGACACAATCATGAAGTGGAACGACATTTATTGGATATTTCAAACTTTTTTAACAAATCAAAAACTGAAAAATTGGGCGTGCAAAATTATTCAGCCCCCTTAAGTTAATTCTTTGTAGCGCCACCTTTTGCTGCGATTACACCTGTAAGTCGCTTGGGGTATGTCTATCAGTTTTGCACATCGAGAGACTGAAATTTTTTCCCATTCCTCCTTGCAAAACAGCTCGAGCTCAGTGAGGTTGGATGGAGAGCATTTGTGAACAGCAGTTTTCAGTTCTTTCCACAGATTCTCGATTGGATTCAGGTCTGGACTTTGACTTGGCCATTCTAACACCTGGATATGTTTATTTTTGAACCATTCCATTGTAGATTTTGCTTTATGTTTTGGATCATTGTCTTGTTGGAAGACAAATCTCCGTCCCAGTCTCAGGTCTTTTGCAGACTGCATCAGGTTTTCTTCCAGAATGGTCCTGTATTTGGCTCCATCCATCTTCCCATCAATTTTAACCATCTTCCCTGTCCCTGCTGAAGAAAAGCAGGCCCAAACCATGATGCTGCCACCACCATGTTTGATAGTGGGGATGCTGTGTTCAGGGTGATGAGCTGTGTTGCTTTTACGCCAAACATAACATTTTTGCATTGTTGCCAAAAAGTTCAATTTTGGTTTCATCTGACCAGAGCACCTTCTTCCACATGTTTGGTGTGTCTCCCAGGTGGCTTGTGGCAAACTTTAAACGACACTTTTTATGGATATCTTTAAGAAATGGCTTTCTTCTTGCCACTCTTCCATAAAGGCCAGATTTGTGCAATATACGACTGATTGTTGTCCTATGGACAGAGTGTCCCACCTCAGCTGTAGATCTCTGCAGTTCATCCAGAGTGATCATGGGCCTCTTGGCTGCATCTCTGATCAGTCTTCTCCTTGTATGAGCTGAAAGTTGAGGGACGGCCAGGTCTTGGTAGATTTGCAGTGGTCTGATACTCCTTCCATTTCAATATTATCGCTTGCACAGTGCTCCTTGGGATGTTTAAAGCTTGGGAAATATTTTTGTATCCAAATCCGGCTTTAAACTTCTTCACAACAGTATCTCGGACCTGCCTGGTGTGTTCCTTGTTCTTCATGATGCTCTCTGCACTTTTAACGGACCTCTGAGACTATCACAGTGCAGGTGCATTGATACGGAGACTTGATTACACACAGGTGGATTGTATTTATCATCATTAGTCATTTAGGTCAACATTGGATCATTCAGAGATCCTCCCTGAACTTCTGGAGAGAGTTTGCTGCACTTGAAAGTAAAGGGGCTGAATAATTTTGCACGCCCAATTTTTCAGTTTTTGTGTTTGTTAAAAAAGTTTGAAATATCCAATAAATGTCGTTCCACTTCATGATTGTGTCCCACTTGTTGATTCTTCACAAAGAAATACAGTTTTACAGAAAATAAGGCCTCTGCAGCCTTTATTTTACAGCCAAGGGCTGACTGTCAAACTAAATAACAAAAATAAACTTGGATCTTTATCGTATCCTCAGTGTGGATAGATAAACTCTTGCTAACATTTTGTGGTCCAAGTCTTACTGTTCTAATACAGACGTCCAGATTTTCACAGCATTATCGCTATGCCAAGTTTGTAAGACGGGGAAGTGATGCTGTGTTTCATTTCGGTATATTTCAGCAAGTTAAATTCACTCATTATATATTCCATTTTACAAAAAAACACTTATCATCAAGCTAATACTATGTTGGCCAAGTCCTCAGGAGAAAGCTCAACATGAACAACTCGGCCTAACCAATAACAATGGATGGTTTTCTTACACCGCTGTGCCACTCTGTTTTCTTATAACTTCCGGCGCCGACAGAGATGGCCGCCTCGCTTCGCGTTCCTAGGAAACTATGCAGATTTTTTTGTTTTGTTATTTATTACATTGATACCCCAGGTAATCTTAGGTCTTATTACATACAGTCGGGAGGAACTATTGGATATAAGAGCAACGTCAACTCACCGACATTACGACCAAGAATACGACTTTCCCGAAGCGGATCCTCTGAGCCTACCACCCAGGAATATGGATCGGATCCCAGCCGGCGACCCAAAATAACTATGGGGCAGACGGAGCGGTCTTCTGGTCAGGCTCCGTAGACGGGCACATCGCGCACCGCTCCCGAGCATACTACTCGCCAATGTCCAGTCTATTGACATCACGGTAGATGAAATCCGAGCATGGGTAGCATTCCAGAGAGACATCCGAGACTGGAACGTACTTTGTTTCACGGAAACATGGCTCACTCGAGACATGCTACCTGGTTTCTTCATCGAGCAGACAGAAAAAAAAGCATCTCTCTGGTAAGAATAAGGGCGGGGGTGTATGGCTTATGATTAATTAACGAGACGTGGTGTGATCATAACAACATACAGGAACTCCTTTTGTTCACCTGATATAGAATTCCTCACAATCAAATGCCGACCGCATTATGTACCAAGAGAATTCTCTTCGATCATAGTCACAGTCGTGTATATTCCCCCCCAAGCAGACACATCGATGGCCCTGAAAGAACTTCTTTGGACTCTATGTAAACTGGAAACCACATATCCTGAGGCTGCATTTATTGTAGCCATGGAATTTAACAAGGCTAATCTGAAAACAAGGCTCCCCAAATTCTATCAGCATGTCGATTGTGCAACCAGGGCTGGCAAAACCCTAGCCCACTGATATTCTAATTCCGCGACGCATATAAGGCCCTCCCCTGCCCTCCCTTCGGAAAAGCTGACCACCACTCCATTTTGTTGCTCCCAGCCTATAGACAGAAACTAAAACAGGAAGCACCCGCGCTCAGGTCTGTTCAACGCTGGTTCCGACCAACTGGATTCCACGCTTCAAGACTGCTTAGATCACGTGGACTGGGATATGTTCCGCATTGCGGTGAACAACATTGACAAATACTCTGATTCGGTGTGCGAGTTTATTAACAAGTGCATCGGTGATGTTGTATCCACAGCGTCTAAAATATTCCCCAACCAGAAACCGTGGATTGATGGCAGCAATCGCGCAAAACTGAACGTGCGAACCACTGCTTTTAATCAGGGCAGGTGACCGGAAAAATGTCAATACAGTGTAGATATTCCCTAAACAAGGCAATAAAACAAGCTAAGCATCAGTACAGAGACAAAGTGGAGTCGCAATTTAACAGCTCAGACACAATGTGGCAGGGTATACAGTCAATCACGGACTACAAAAGAAAAACCAGCCCCGTCGCGGATCACGATGCCTTGCTCCTAGACAGACTAAACAACTTTTTTTGCTCGCTTTGAGGACAATACAGTGCCACTGACACGGCCCGCTACCAAAACCTATGGGCTCTCCTTCACTGTAGCCAACGTGAGTAAAACATTTTAACCCTCGCAAGACTGCAGGCCCAGACGGCAGCCCCGGCCGCGTCCTCAGAGCATCCGCAGACCAGCTGGCTGGTGTGTTTACAGACCTATTCAATCAATCCTTATCCCAGTCTGCTGTCCCCACATGCTTCAAGAGGGCCACCTATGTTCCTGTTCCAGAGAAAGTTAAGATAACTGAGCTAAATGACTACCGCCCTGTAGCACTCACTTCAGTCATCATGAACTGCTTTGAGAGACTAGTCAAGGACCATATCACCTCCACCCTACCTGACACCCTAGACCCACTCCAATTTGCTTACCGCCCAAATAGGTCCACAGACGATGCAATCTCAACCACACTGAACACTGCCCTAACCCATCTGGACAAGAGGAATACCTATGTAAGAATGCTGTTCATCGATTACAGCTCGGCATTTAACACCATAGTACCCTCCAAACTCATCATTAAGCTCGAGACCCTGGGTCTTCGACCCCGCCCTGTGCAAATAGGTCCTGGACTTCCTGACCGGCCGCCCCCAGGGGGTGAGGGTAGGTAACAACATCTCCACCCCGCTGATCCTCAACACTGGTTCCCCACAAGAGTGCAATCTCAGCCCTCTCCTGTACTCCCTGTTCACCCACAACTGCGTGGCCATGCACGCCTCCAACTCAATCATTGAGTTTGAAGACGACACCAAGGTGGTAGGCTTGATTACCAACAACAACGAGACTGCCTACAGGGAGGAGGTGAGGGCCCTCGGAGTGTGGTGTCAGGAAAATAACCTCACACTCAACGTCAACAAAACAAAGGAGATGCTCGTGGACTTCAGGAAACAGCCGAGGGAGCACCCCCCTATCCACATCGATGAGAAGGCGCAGCAGCGCCTCTTCAACTTCAAGAGGCTGAAGAAATTCTGCTTGTCACCAAAAACTCTCAAACTTTTACAGATGCACAATCGAGAGCATCCTGTCGGGCTGTATCACCGCCTGGTACGGCAGCTGCTCCAGCCATAAACGGAAGGCTCTCCAGAGGGTAGTGAGGTCTGCACAACGCATCACCGGGTGCAAACTACCTGCCCTCCAGGACACCAACACCACCCGATGTCACAGGAAGGCCAAAAAGATCATAAAGGACAACAACCACTCAAGCCACTGCCTGTTCACCCCTCTATCATCCAGAAGGCGAGGTCAGTACATGTGCATCAAAGCGGGGACAGAGAGACTGAAAAACAGCCATCACTAACATTGAGTGGTGCTGCCAACATACTGACTCAACTCCAGCTACTTTAATAATGGAAAAATTGATGTAATCAATTTACCACTAGCCACTTTATATTATATAATGTTTACTTACCCTACATTACTCATATCATATGTATATACTGTACGTTATACCATCTACTGCATCGTGCCATCTTGATGTAATTAAATGCAACACTAGCCACTTTAAACAATGCCACTTTATGTAATGTTCTCATACCCTACATTACGCATCTTGAATGTATATACTGTACTCTATACCATCTACTGCATCTTGCCTATGCCATTCGGCCATCAATCATTTATATATTTTTATGTACATATTCTTATTCATTCCTTTACACTTGTTGTTGTGAAATTGTTAGGTTAGATTACTCGTTGGTTATTAATGCATTGTTGGAACTAGAAGCACAAGCATTTCGCTACACTTGCATTAACACCTGCTAACCATGTGTATGTGACAAATACATTTGATTTAAGGGAAAAAAAGTTCTATTCAACTGCCACTATAACCCCCTTTCGAATCGTGTTGGAAGAACCCCCTCAATTGAACCTCTGATTTATTATATGACTACACTGAATAGCCTACTTACAGTACGCCCCTCTTTTGACTATATTAGACTGAATAGGCTAATATTTTACAGGCTTTATCATCTATAATGTGCCATGTCAGTATCATATTCATAATGTCAATTCTTACAAATGTATATTCAAGATATAGGCTAAGCATACCTATGCAGCAGGCTACAGTTTAGCACAGTTTACATTTGTTTAGGCCTATATCGCTTTATCTTGGAGGAATGGATTTCCTTTAATACCTTACCAGTTTTTCCTTCAAGAGAATTGTCCCGTGCTATAGTTTACTTAGCCATGCAGAACATTTAATGTGAAGAGTTAAGGCTTATCCGTCAATCTCAATGGCATCACACCAGTAAATAATAGAGAAGATGATGATCCCATTGATGGTGCGCTCTGAGGAGCTGAGGGGCTGCCATGGAGACAACAAAAAAACATGATTTGGGGGATTTTCATGAACTGTAATCCATAGAATAGTCATTTGGAGGAAGGAGTTGACCTATATTTGGCATAACTATGAAAAAGCATAACTGAGAAATAATTGATCATTACTTGTCATGCACAACGTAGATGTCCTAACTGACTTGCCAAAACTATAGAAATGTGTGGAGTGGTGGAAAAAAAGAGTTTTAATGACTCCAACTGTATATCTCAGCAATTGTTCCTCCAAAGGACTATTCTATTCTAATAAACTCCCCAAAATGGTATTTTTTTGTCTGAGTTGTGTGAGGAATCACTGGGTTTCGTGAGGAATCATTGGTTCAGAAACCCCTTTGAATGTAAAATGCACCAGATACATGAAACTATGCAGTCATGCATGGTATAAAACCAACAATAACTGATTCAGAATACAAGGCCCCTTGTTAATGACGGAAAAGGACCCCATTAGGAAAATGGCAAAGTTTTTAGGTCATTAAAAAAGATTAAAGGTCCAATGCAGTCGCTTTTAATCGCAATATCAAATTCTGGGTAACAAATAAGTACCCTGTTATCAATTAAAATGGTCAAAAATAAACAAAAATAGCTTATTAGCTATTAGACATTTCTCAAGCAATAATTTTGCTAGGACCGTCTGGGAATGGGAAAACTATCTGTTATAGGCAGAAAGGTTTGGTACTCTTTCTTATTGGTCTATTAACTAAATTTACCAAAACCTCCATCCCACCAAAACAGACTAAAATTCCAGGCGGTCTTTTCAAACAGCTTACACTTAAAGGGCATTATCATAATTTTCACAATATTATTCCAACCTCATAGTGTAGAAAAATATATAACACCTAGGAAAGTCAAGTTTTGACTGCACTGGGCCTTTAAAAGGAAGATGATGCACATGCGGACAATTCCTTTTGTTCTAAGAGCCCTAGCCATTTAATTGATATGGACCCATTGTCCAACATAAATCAGGGAGGCAGGGGGAACACAGAAGGCCACAGTAATGCAGCATTAAGAATTGAAGAAGAGGGAGAAATAATGAACACATGACAGAGTGAACATTCCTCTTGGGAGCTCTTCTATAATACAGAGGCAATGACTAATTGTATGCTTCTGGGTTTGTCACCATTTGAGAATGCTCACCATTTTCTTCCTGTAATCAGCTTCAGGAGAATGGAAGAAATTGTCTATGGTCTGGAAAAAGAGGGTCAGCGACCTCGGACAGTTTTATGGTTGCAGTCTCCAGCTACATGGTTATGTTTGAAGCCTTCCTGAAAACAAAGGCCCCAGTGTACTGGAAAGGTCCAATCCGAGCTTCATTCGGATTTTGAAAAACAGTCAGTTTTCTGAATACCCCTATATCGCAGTGCAAATATCAACACATCCAGTCATCCTGGTGATAACGATAAGCTGCAATTAGATGCAAGGCAGAGAGGCAAGTAGAGCAGCTTAAGAGCTTTCCAGTATCCATTAGTTTAACAGAGTTGAACAGAGTGAAATGATAACGCCACACCGACTGCATACACACGGAAAATGCATCGAGTTTCAAATCAGAAATATAGGTTATTTTGCCTATAATTGGCATCGTGAAATGACCTCTTAATTCTTTTTTTTTTTTTACGCCAAGGACCTTCAAAATGGTCCCCATATCCATTTCCAGTCTGTCAGAGCTGCACAGAGTCAATGACCCGGTGGTTGTGGAGTGGTAAACTTGTTTGTTGAGCTGATTCATACCACAGGGATAATCTCTAGCCCAATGAATCATTGGGATTCAGGCACAGCTTCTGCCACTGATCACAAGCAACCCAGATTGACACCAGGGAATTAGACTCTTCTCTAGAGAGATCGTCTGAGGTGTAAGTCGGTTTGACATGACAGCCGTCGGGCAAGCAGAGAATAGGGCAAAAATAGTGCACTCCATCATCGCTGTTGCTAAGGTAATTTTGTGATGAGCGCCATCAACTATTAATCACAAAATAACTACTGCTGTTCACAGGCCAAGCCAGACAACCAGATGGAATTCAGCTTTTTTAATTCAATACATAAAACTTATGCATTTTGTTGTAGGTTTTATCACTTAAATTAAATAGTCCTTCGTATTCAGATCCGCACCTTCTCTTTAAAGGCCCAGTACTGTTAAAAATATGTTTTTCTTTTGTGGAATTGTGAAAATGATAATACACTTTCAGTATAAGAGCTGTTCGAAAAGACCGCCTGAAATTTCAGCATCTTTTGGTGGGACAGAGTTTTGTCCTGCCTGGTGAATTATATTGAAAAATATATATAAAACGCAACATGTAAAGCTTTGGTCCCACGTTTCATCAACCAAAATCACTAAAATATCCCCGAAATGTTCCATACGAACAAAAGGCTTATTTCTCTCAAATTTGAAGCAGAAATTAGTTTACATCCTTGTTAGTGAGCATTTCTCCTTTGCTAAGAAAATTCATCCACCTGACAGGTGTGGCATATCAAGAAGCTGATTAAACAGCATGATTACACAGATGCACCTTGTGCTGGGGCAACAAACGGCCACTCTAAAATGTGCAGTTTTGTTACAAAACATAATGCCCCAAATATGCCACCTCAAATGTAATTTTAGAAAATTTGGCAGTATGTCCAACCAGCCTCACAACCGCAAACCACATGTAACCACGCCAGCCAGGACATCCACATCTAAAAAAAGAAACATCCACTGTCAACTGCATTCATTTTCATGTGGAAATATTTGTATAAACATAAGATTCAACAACAGACAAACTGAACAAATTCCACAGATGTGACTAACAGAAATTGAATCGTGTCCCTGAACAAAGGGGGGTGGGTTAAAATCAAAAGTAACAGTCAGTATCTGGTGTGGCCACCAGCTGCATTAAGTACTGCAGTGCATCTCCACCTCATGAACTGCACCAGATTTGCCCGTTCTTGCTGTGAGATGTTACCCCACTCTTCCACCAAGGCACCTGCAAGTTCCTGGACATTTCTGGGGAGGGAATGGCCCTAACCCTCACCCTCCGATCCAACAGGTCCCAGACATGCTCAATGGGATTGAGATCCGGGCTCTTCGCTGGCCATGGCAGAAGACTAACATTCCTGTCTTGCAGGAAATCATGCACAGAACGAGCAGCATTGTCGTGCTGGAGGGTCATGTCAGGATGAGCCTGCAGGAAGGGTACCACATGAGGGAGGAGAATATATTCCCTGTAACATACAGCATTGAGATTCCCTGCAATGACAACAAGCTCAGCCGCAATGATGCTGTGACACACCGCCCCAAACCATGACGGACCCTACACCTCCAAATCGATCCCGCTCCAGAGTACAGGCCTTGGTGTAACGTTCATTCCTTCGACAATAAACGCGAATCCGACCATCACCCCTGGTGAGACAAGACCGCGACTCATCAGTGAAGAGCACTTTTTGCCAGTCCTTTCTGGTCCAGCGACGGTGGGTTTGTGCCCACAGGCTACGTTGTTGCCGGTGATGTCTGGTGAGAACCTGCCTTACAACAGGCCTACAAGCCCTCAGTCCAGTCTCTCTCAGCCTATTGCGGAAAGTCTGAGCACTGATGGAGGGATTGTGCGTTCCTGGTGTAACTCGGGCAGTTGATGCCATCCTGTACCTGTCCCACAGGTGTGATGTTCAGATGCACCGATCCTGTGCAGGTCTTACACCTGGTCTGCCACTGCAGGGATGATCAGCTGTCCTTCCTGTAGACCCGTCTTAGGCGGACATGGCAATTTATTGCCCTGGCCACATCTACAGTCCTCATGTCTCCTTGCAGCATGGCTAAGGCATGTTCACGCAGATGAGCAGGGACCCTGGGCATCTTTCTTTTGGTGTTTTTCAGTAGAAAGGCCTCTTAGTGTCCTACGTTTTCATAACTGTGACCTTAATTGCCTACTGTCTGTGAGCTGTTAGTGTCTTAACGACCGTTCCACAGGTGCATGTTCATTAATTGTTTATGGTTCACTGAACAAGCATGGGAAACAGTGTTTAAACCCTTTACAATGAAGATATGTGAAGTTACTTGGATTTTCACAAAAAAAAATTGAAAGACAGGTTCGTGAAAAAGGGACATTTCTTTTTTTGCTGAGTTTAGTTTCTTGACCTGTGGGATCGTCTGAGACCAGCCATCCGGGCAGCTGATGAAACTGAGGAGTATTTCTGTCTGTAATAATGCCCTTTTGTGGGGAAAAACTCACTGATTGGCTGGGCCTGGCTCCCAAGTGGATGGGCCTATGCCCTCCCAGGCACACTCATCCATGACTGCACACCCATGTCCAGTCATGTGAAATCCATAGATTAGAGACAAATGAATTTATTTCAATTGACTGATTGTCGCATTTATATTTTTGTTCAGTATAGAATGTGAAGAAAGGACAGTACAGGTGCGTCAAAGCTTGGACCGAGAATGAAAAACAGCTTCTATGTCCAGCCCATCAGACTGTTAAATAGTCACTACTAGCTGGTCTCCGCCCAGTACCCTGCCCTGAAGTTAGTCACTGATACTAGCTGACTACCACCCGGTACTCTACCCTGCAGCCCTATGTACATAGTCATTCATCACTGGTCACTTTTTAATGTTTACATACTGTTTTACCCATTTCATATGTATATACTGTATTCTAGTCAAGGCTAATCCTAGATAACTACTGCTGTACACACATTTCCTATTTATATACTGGCCACACTGTCTGTCTAGACACACACACACACACACACACAGTACCGATCAAAAGTTTGGACACTCGTTCAAGGGTTTTTCTTTATTTTTACTATTTTCTACATTTAAGAATAAGTTTGTCGTCACTATATGAAATCAAGGTAGCCACCCTTTGCCTTGATGACAGCTTTGCACACTCTTGGCATTCTCTCAACCAGGATAGATATATCTATCTATCTATATATATATATAACCGGTAAGAAATGTCTAATTAGCGGTGCGGACTAGTAGCGTTTCAATCTGTGATGTCACTTGCTCTTAGACCTTGAAGTAGTTGTTTTGAGGGTGACTGTTGTCGATATGTGCAGAGGGTTCCTGGTTCAAGTCCAGGTTGGGGCGAGGAGAGGGACGAAAGCAATACAGTTACATTGGTGCCGTGACCCTGATCACTGATTATTGCGGAGAAGGAGTTCAAAGGGGGGTGAGTGTAACCGGTCTGAAATGGCTAGTTAGCGGTGCGCGCTAGTAGTGTTTCAATTGGTGTCGTCATTTGCTCCGAGACCTTGAAGTAGTTGTTTCCATTGCTCTGCAAAGACTGCAACTTTTGTGGAGCGATAGGTAACAATGCTTCAAGGGTGACTGTTGTCTATGTTTTTTTGTGTGCAGAAGGTCCTTGGTTCAAGCCCAGGTTGGGCGAGGGACGGAAGCAATACTGATAGATATATATATATATATATTTCGGACTCTGACATTGATCGTTCTGATACTTCTCAATTTCTTTTCATTTTTGGGGATTTGTGTGTACTTTCACTGCACCTGCGATAACATCTGCAAAATGTGTATGTGACCAATGAAATTTTATTTCATCAATAGCCTACCCTATTTTTCTGAAGTCAATCATGTCTTAAGGAGGCACTGTAACTAGCTTGCTTAAAACTTGTGATGAGTGTGTTGCAGAAATAAATAGGCATATACTAAAACATTTACAAATGTTTGCTACAGAGGCAGTATGTTATGAATTTCGAGATGAATTATGAAAGCCAATTTTTTTTTTTTTTTTTTTCAAGGGGGAGTGCCCTTTTTTCATTTTGAGCACCTGCCCACAAAGGTCTGTGCATGGCCCTGCTTACAGTGCAGATAAATTCTTCAAATTCGTTATTTTACACAATATCTCATAACAGCACTGGAAAACAATGGTTGGCCAACCCCTGACCAAAATGGCTGATCCCATCATAGTTAGGTTCCTCCATTCTACGATTCTAATTCTATGAAAAAAACACACGGGCTAAGAATGGATTGTTTTTTGTAGCGCGAGTGACCCAGTTTAGAATTGCTAACATTGAATGCAAAACTGAAATGTATCAAATTATAGGCTGCTTATTGTTGTGTCACAGCACTATTTGGTTAGATATTGAAACTCTGTCGTCCGTGAATGCAGAGACAGAGGAAAATTGAAGCTGCTTTGCTTGTTTTCCTACCTCAGGAGAGCCGTATCGCCTTGTCGGGTGACCACACTTTCAATCGATGCATAGTCCACAGTTTGTCCAGCGGGTAAGCACGAAGGCAAAAAGCAGCACAGACTGAGAATTATAGCGGTAAGCCATTGACTGGAGACGCACACATCCTGCACCGCAATCATTATGTCCATCACAGCTGGATTGTATATTATCCAAGTCGCATGAAAACCTTAAAGCAAAGCTTTTATTCCCACACTTTCCTCCTCAAAAGCCTAAAGAAATGGCGCGTCGTATAATGTAGTTTTCCAGGTTTGTTTTGTTGGAGCCGTAGCCTACTGTGCGCGAGCAAGTGCAGCCTACTCTCCAGTGGCTTGCACACCATCTAGTGAAGAAATGCGATAAAATGGGAGCAGACCTAGCGGCAGACAACTCCCAGGCTCTGATCCTGTTGCCATGCGGCCGTTTCCCAGGCAACCTGTTCCCAGTGGTTCGTGATAGAGCAGTTAAAGGGTTGTCACTATTTACCACAGCCAGACAGTCAAAATATCATCACAAAGAATGATCAAAAATGTGTTTTTTTGTCTTCATTTAATCTTAGGGTTATGCATAATGTTCGTAGTGTGGTTAAATATGGGGTTAAGGTTAGAGTTTCGTTTAAAATAAGAGTTTAATAAGAGAGATTGTAGCTATTTATAGGCGGGGTTTAGCCATAATGATGATTTTGTGGCTGAGGTAACTAGAGATGACCCAGTAAAGGTGCCACAGTACTGTCTACATCACTACCTAATAGCAATTAAAGATCGATTGGAGAATCATCCTCAGGGACAGATCGAAATTTACTGGGGGAGGGGTGATCAAAAATAGGGGAGGGCTGTAAAAATGATTATTTTTGGCTTTGGGGGGAGGCACATGGGAGGGTAGTGCATTTTTTTCCTCATCTTTTTAAGTGGGAGAACTTGCACAATTGGTGGCTGACTAAATACTTTTTTGCCCCACTGTATATATAGTACCACTCAAAAGGTTGGACACACCTACTCATTCAAGGGCTTTTCTTTATTTTTACTATTTTCTACATTGTAGAATAATAGTGACCATCAAAACTATGAAAAAACATACAAATTGTGTAGTAACCAAATATGTTTTTAACAAATCAAAATATATTTTAGATTCTTCAAATTAGCCACCCTTTGCCTTGATGACCGCTTTGCACACTCTTGGCATTCTCTCATCCAGATTCACTTGGAATGCTTTTCCAACAGTCTTGAAGGAGCTCCCACATATGCTGAGCACTTGTTGTCTGCTTTTCCGTCACTCTGCGGTCCAACTCATCCCAAACCATATCAATTGGGTTGAGGTCGTGTGATTGTGGAGTCCAGGTCATCTGATTCAGCACTCCATCACTCTCCTTCGTCAAATAGCCCTTAAACAGCCTGGAGGTGTGTTGGGTCATTGTCCTGTTGAAAACAAATGATGGTCCCACTAAGCGCAAACCAGATGGGATCACATATTGCTGCAGAATGCTGTGGTAGCCATGATGGTTAAGTGTGGCTTGAATTCAAAATAAATCACAGTGTCACCAGCAAAGAACCATCACATCTCCTCCTCCGTGCATCACGGTGGGAACCACACACCATCCGTTCACCTACTCTGCGTCTCACAAAGATATGGCAGCTGGAACCACAAATCCCAAACTTGGACTCATCAGACCAAAGGACAGATTTCCCCCGGTATAATGTCCATTGCTTGTGTTTATTGGCCCAAACAAGTCTCTTCTTATTATTGGTGTCCTTTGCAGTGGTTTCTTTGCAGCAATTCGTCCATGTAGGCCTGATTCACACAGTCTCGTCAGAATAGTTGATCTTGAGATGTGTCTGTTACTTGAACTCTGTGAAGCTGTCACGCCCTGACCTGTTTTCTTTATATATTTTGCTTAGGTCAGGGTGTGATGAGGGTGGTATTTGTGTTTGTCTCATCTAGGGTTTTTTGTACTCTCTAGGGGTTTTGTAGGTTTATGGGGTTGTTTACCATCTAGGTGTTTATGTAGGTCTATGTTTGCCTAGATTGGTTCTCAATTAGAGGCAGGTGTTTATCATTGTCTCTGATTGGGAACCATATTTAGAAAGCCATCTTCTTTGGGTATTTTGTGGGTTATTGTCTGTTATGTTGCACGTTAGCGCAGTCACATTCGTCTTATCGTTTTGTTGTTTTGTTTAAGTGTTCTTCCTTCAATAAAGAAGAATGTATTCACACCACGCTGCACTTTGGTCCCCTCCATACGACGATCGTGACAGAAGCATTTATTTGGGCTGCAATTTCTTAGGCTGGTAACGTATCCTCTGCAGCAGAGGTAACTCGGTCTTCCTTTCCTGTGGCGGTCCTCATGAGAGTCAGTGTCATCATAGCACTTGATGGTTTTTGCGACTGCACTTGAAAAAACGTTCAAAGTTCTTAATGTTCCGTATTGACTGACCTTCATGTCTTAAAGCAATGATGGACTGTCGTTTCTCTTTGCTTATTTGAGCTGTTCTTGCCATAATATGGACTTGGTCTTTTACCAAATAGGGCTATCTTCTGTATACCTTGTCACAACAACTGATTGACTCAATGTATATGTTTCTTGTGTATGGACAGTGTGGACAGTATATGAATAGGGAAGGTGTGTACAGCAGTAGTTGTATAGGATGAGCCTTGACTAGAATAAGGTTTTTACAGTGCATTTGGAAAGTATTCAGACCTCTTGACTTTTTCCACATTGTGTTACGTTACAGCCTTTTCTAAAATGGATTAAATAAAACATTTCTCATCAATCTACATAAAATACCCCATAATGACAAAGCGAAACCAGGTTTTTAGAAATGTTTGCAAATGTATTAAAATTGAAAAACCAATGCCTTGTTTACGTAAGTATTCAG
This sequence comes from Oncorhynchus nerka, assembly GCF_034236695.1. Taxonomy (NCBI): domain Eukaryota; kingdom Metazoa; phylum Chordata; class Actinopteri; order Salmoniformes; family Salmonidae; genus Oncorhynchus; species Oncorhynchus nerka. The sequence goes on from NC_088408.1 coordinate 40,876,406, forward strand.
ACCCTTTGCTATGAGACTCGAAATTGAGCTCGGTTGCATCCTGTTTCCATTGATCATACTTGAGATGTTTCTACAACTTGATTGGAGTCCACCTGTGGTACATTCAATTGATTGGACATGATTTGACAGTGCATGTCAGGGAAAAAGCAAAGCCATGAGGTCGAAGGAATTGTCTGTAGAGCGCCGCGACAGGACTGTGTTGAGGCAGCATTGAAAGAACACAGTGGCCTCCATCATTCTTAAATGGAAGAGGTTTGGAACACCAAGACTCTTCCTAGAGCTGGCTGCCTGGCCTAACTGAGCAATCGGGGGAGAAGGGCCTTGGTCAGGGAGGTGACCAAGTACCTGATGTTCACTCTGACAGAGCTCCAGACTTCTTCTGTGGAGATGGGAGAACCTTCCAGAAGGACAACTAAGTCAAGTTAAAATGTATTTATAAAGCCCTTCTCACATCGGCTGATATCAAAGCGCTGTACAGAAACCCAGCCTAAAACCATCTCCCAGTACTCCACCAATCAGGCCTTAATGGTAGAGTGGCCAGAGAGAAGCCACTCCTCAGTAAAAGGGACATGTACAGCCCGCTTGGGGTTTACCAAAAGACACCTAAACACTCCCAGACCATGAGAAACAAGAGTCTCTGGTCTGATGAAACCAAGATTGAACTCTTTGGCCTGAATGCCAGCGTCACGTCTGGCGAAAACCTGGCCCCATACCTACGGTGAAGCGTGGTGGCAGCATCATGCTGTGTGGATGTTTTTCAGCAGCAGGGACTGGGATACTTGTCAGGATCGATCGAGTACAGAGCAATCCTTGATGAAAACCTGCGCCAGAGCGCTTAAACTCAGACTGGGGCGACGATTCACCGTCCAACAGGACATCAAACCTAAGCACATAGTCAAGACAACACAGGAGTGGCTTCCGGACAAGTCTCTGAATGTCCTTGAGTGACCCAGCCAGAGCCCAGACTTGAGCCTGATCGAACATCTCTGGAGAGACCTGAAAATTGCTTAGCCGTGCAGCGACGCTCCCCATTCAACCTGGCAGAGCTTGAGAGGATCTGCAGAGAGAAATGGGAAAAGTCCCAAAATACAGGTGTGCCAAGCTTGTATCCAAGCAGACTCAAAGTTGTAATCACTGCCAAAGGTGCTTCAACAAAGTACAGAGTAAAGGGTCTGAATATTTATGTAAAAGTGATATTTCAGTGTTTTATTTGTAATACATTTTAAAGAAAAAAACCTTTTTGCTTTGTCATTATGGGGTATTGTGTGTAGCTTGATGAGGGAAAAAAACGATTTAATCAATTTCAGAATAAGGCTGTAATGTAACAAAATGTTGAAAAAGTCAATGTCTGTATACTTTCCGAATGGACTGTACATATGAAGTGGGTAAATAGTATGGAAACATTAAAGTGACCAGTGATCCATTACTATGTACATAGGGCCACAGTCTATAAGGTGCAGGGTACATGTCTTGACTATCATTAATGTGCTTGACTGTTATTTTGTAAAATAATTGCATACCACGTCCAATTATTACACTATTAAAATCATATAAGAATGAATTAAGTAGTAATCTGGGGCACCATGGGAAAAGTTATTTAACAAGTTACTATCTCCCGACTAAACTCAAGTTATAAATATCTCTTACATCAGTCACGGTCAATTAATTCATTCTTATTTACCTTCAGTCTCATTCTGAATGTCGCAAAACTCTTGGAAATGTGCACGAACCCTAGCATAAATGATGAATCAGCAATATTCAAATTGGCTTAATTATTTGTTTACTAACTAAATAATCACACAGAATTACTTAAACATAAACACAGGATAGATTATGCAATGAAAAGTCCTTAGTGGACTAAACCAATATGACGGCTTGTTACACAAAATGGTGGATTCAAAAGAAAGGGAAAGGGACTGACAAAGGAATTCCACTAAAATCAAATCCAACAAGGCAGTTTTAAGAAAATACAAAAAAAAGGTAAGAGATAAGAATAACAAATAATTAAAGAGCAGCAGTAAATAACAAATGCGGGGTTATCTACAGGTGGTACCGGTACAAAGTCAATGTGCGGGGGCACCAGTGTGGAGGTAATTGATGTAATTATGTACACGTAGGTAGAGTTATTAAAGTGGACATGCTTAGATAACAGAGTACCATCAGCGTAGCGGGGGGCATTGCAAATAGTCTGGGTAGCAATTTGATTAGCTGTTCAGAAGTCTTATGCCTTGGGGGTAGAAGCTGTTTAGAAGCCTCTTGGACCTATACTTGGCGCTCCGCTGCTGCTTGCCATGCAGTAGCAGAGAGAACAGTCTATGACTAGGGTGGCTGGAGTCTGACAATTTTTAGGGCCTTCCTCTGACACTGCCTGGTATAGAGGTCCTGGATGGCAGGAAGCTTGGCCCAAGTGATGTACTGGGCCGTACGCACTAACCTCTGTAGTGCCTTGCGGTCGGAGGCCGAGCAGTTGCCATACCAGGCAGTGATTCAATCCATCAGGATGCTCTCGATGGTGCCGCTGTTAAACCTTTTGAGGATCTGAGGACCCATGCCAAATCATTTCAGTCTCCTAAGGGGGAATAGGTTTTGTTGTGCCCTCTTCACGACTGTCTTGGTGGACCATGTTAGTTTGTTGGTGATGTGGACACCAAAGAACTTGAAGCTGTCAACCTGCTCCACTACAGCCCCGTCAATGAGAATGGGAGTGTGCTCGGTCCTCCTTTTCCTGTAGTCTACCATCATCTATTTTGTCTTGATCACGTTGAGGGAGAGGTTGTTGTCCTTGCACCACACGTTCAGGTCTCTGACTTCCTCCCTATAGGCTGTCTCATCATTGTTGGTGATCAGGCCGACCACTGTTGTGTCATTGGCAAACTTAATGATGGTATTGGAGTCATGCCTGGCTGTGCAGTCATGAGCGAACATGGAGAACAGGAGGGGACTGAGCACATACCCCTGAGGGGGCCGCGTGTTGATGATCAGTGTGGCGGATGTGTTGTTACCTACCCTTATCACCTGGGGGGGGCCCATCAGGAAGTCCAGGATCCAGTTGCAGAGGGGGGTGTTTAGTCCCAGGGTCCTTAGCTTAGTGATGAGCTTTGAAGGCACTATGTTGTTGAACGCTGAGCTGTTGTCAATGAATAGCATTCTCACATAGGTGTTCCTTTGGTCCAGGTGGGAAAGGGCAGTGTGGATTGCAATAGCGATTGCATCATCTGTTGGTGCGGTATGCAAATTGGAGTGGGTCTAATGTTTCTGGGATAATGGTGTTGGTGAGCCATGACCAGTCTTTCAAAGCATTTCATGGCTACAGACATGAGTGCTACGGGTCGGTAGTTATTTAGGCAGGTTACCTTAGTGTTCTTGGGCACAGGGTCTATGGTGGTCTTCTTGAAACATGTTGGTATTACAGACTCAGACAGGGAGAGGTTGAAAATGTCAGTGAAGACACTTGCCAGCTGGTTAGTGCATGCTCGGAGTACACGTCCTGGTAATCCGTCTGGCCCAGGGGCCTTGTGAATGTTGACCTGTTAAAGGTTTTACCCACATCGGCTGCGGACAGCGTGATCACACAGTCATCTGGAACAGCTGACGCTTTCATGCATGTTTCAGTGTTACTTGCCACAAAGCAAGCATATCCGTTATTTAGCTTGTCTGGTAGGCTGTAATAGTTTGCAAGCCCTGCCACATCCAACGAGTGGAGCCGGTGTAGTACGATTCAATCTTAGTCCTGTATTGACTCTTTGCGGTTTGATGGTTCCCAGAACATATTCCAATCTGTGCTAGCAAAACAGTCCTGTAGTTTAGCATCTGCTTCATCTGACCAGTTTTTTGTAGCCCAAGTCACTGGTGCTTCCTGCTTGTAAGCAGGAATCAGGGAGATAGAGTTATGGTCATATTTGCCAAATGGAGGGTGAGGGAGAGCTTTGTGTGTGGAGTAAATGTGCTCTAGAATTTTTTTTTACCTCTGGTTGCACATTAAAACTGATTTAAGTTTCCCTGCATAAAAGTCCCCGACCACTAGGAGGGCCGCCTCTGGATGTTTGCTTATGGCGGAATTCAGCTCATTGAGTGTGGTTTTAGTGCCAGCGGTGGTATGTAAAACGGCTACGAAAAATACAGATGAAAACTCTAGGTAGATAGTGTGGTCTACAGCTTATCACGAGATATTCTATCTCAGGCGAGCAAAACATTGAGACTTCCTTAGATGTTGTGCACCAGCTATTGTTTACAAATATGCATAGGCCCCCGCCAGTGTCTTACCAGAGGCTGCTGTTCTATCCTGCTGATAGAGTGTATAACCCGCCAGCTGTATGTTCTTAATGTCATTGTTTAGCCACGACTCTGTGAAACATAAGATGTTAGTTTTGAATGTCCCGTTGAAGGGATATACGTGCTTTCAGTTCATGACATTTATTTTCCAGCGATTGAGCGTTAGCTAGCAGAACGGAAAGGCAAGTGTAGATTAGCCACTCGTCGCCTGATCCTTACAAGGCGTACTGATCTCTTTCTGCGAAACCTGTGTTTTCTTTTCCAATGAATCACAGGGATGTGGCCCTGTTTGGGTGTCTGTAGTATATCCCTCACATCTGACTCATTGAAGAACTCATCATCCAATTTGAGGTGAGTAATCCCAGTTCTGATGTCCAGAAGCTCTTTTTGGTCATAAGAGACAGAAGCAGCAAAAATTATGTACAAAACAAGTTTCGAAATAAATAAAACATATATTTAAAAAATTGCATGGCTGGTTAAGAGCCGATAAGACGGCAGCCCTCCCCTCCGGCACCATCCAGATTGAATGTTCCTAACGTACATACACCTGATAATTATGCTCATGGAAATGCGATTACTTTGCACGTGAACGGCCACTCATTCGAAATAATTGCAATGTACATATTTACATGTGTATGTATGTCTTTGCTGTCTCTCTGTTGAAAACACTTGATCCATCTATGGGGAGTAATTTGACAGAGTTTTTGGTTGTCCACCAGAGATCACCATGTCTGTTGTAGTCGTAGCTTCTTGGTTTCGGAGTGTCTGTGAGAATGGATCTTCCAGAGGAAGTGTTCGTTAGAATGGATCTTTCAATGTATCACCCAGTGGTTACCAGTCTAAAGTCCTTAACCAGTTGCAGACTGAATGTTCCTGTGTAATTTTCTTCATCCTCGAGAGAGTTTCAGCGCTTCTAACCATTTCAAAGTGCAGCCACGCTCCACATTTTTCTGGTCTCATCGAGTCTAACCATTTGTGATGTCCAGTTCAACACCGTCCGCCTGCTTGGTCTCTAGTCTTGTAGTTTTCTTAACCATTTGTAACGTATTCAGCTGGTGCTGCACGTTACTATTCTATAGAGTTCTTCAGCGGGTCCTTTTAACCACTTGGGGAAAAAGGGTGTTCCATTACGTTTGGCATAATGTCGGTGCTCACGTGGGTGTGATTACTAACTGGATAAACTTTACATGAAAAAACATTTTCTCATTTAGAAGGCTAACATCACATTTCATCTTCTGACAAATAGTTTCATATTTAATCCTGCAAATTCCACAACATTTGGATGTAAACCTGACTGCTGGGAAATATCCACATTCAGAGATACAGTTATGTTGTTATACCGTCCTTAATGAGATCCCAAAACATAAATTGATCTGACATAATTGTTACTTAAGTACCCACGGACCATTCCAACTGTTTGGATTACAGAAATATTGTTTCATTATTCCACCTTTTTATGTTACCGTACTGCAAAGTCTTTCTCTGGTATCAAAGGGATTTTTAACTTTCATTTCTGCAGAGTGAGAGTTTTCAATATTTACAACTGTCATAAAACTGTGGTGAGAGAGACTGAGAGGGAGGGGATCACCCAAAGGGGCAAGTCATGGCAGTAGAGTACTGGGTGGTAGCAGGCTAGTAACAGTGACAAAATTTAGGGCAGGGTATTGGGCAGATGCCAGCTGGTGTTGACTATTTAACAGTCTTATGGCATGGAGATAGAAGCTGTGTTTTAGTCTCTTGGTCCCAGCTTTGATGCACCTCTACTGTCCTGTCTCTGCCTTCTATACTGAACAAAAAATATAAATGCAACATGCAACAATTTCAACGATTTTACTGAGTTACAGTTCATATAAGGAAATCAGTCTGTCACGTAGAGTAGGCCAGAAGGCTATACTGGAAAACCTAACCTCTAACAAAAAAAAAGATGGTGGAGCCGCAAATGTTCTTCTGTGCAAGGGTGTTTATTTACAAAGTGATTCCGGAACAAAAACAACTGTACTGCCATCAAACATATACCTTATGGGACAGCTAAAAACAATGCTGCCCCATTCACAGCTCAATCCAAAAAAATCCCTCTCCTTGAACTGAAAGAGTGCCTACTTTTGTAGGGCTAGCCCCTCCCATCAGAACAATTAACACCAATTAATTAAGCAATTACCTCGTCAACTACATTTTTCATTAACTAAACATATTAAAGTATATACATTGCAACATGTTTATGAAACAATATCACAACATAACATTTACAAAATTACATCACTACTGACAGTGTCTTTCAATATGCACATTTACATGAATGGGCCATTTGGGACAGGCACTACAAAGTCAGCCCAATTCCCTTTCCTCGGGTCCTTATCCAGCATACCCCGACGCTACAGAGAGAGAGAGAGAGGAACAAAAAAACAAACAAACAAACAACGCGCTCATCCACAACATGGATAAGTATAATACATATTGCTTATATTAAATATGAACATTGACGTAAGTGTGAAATATTTGTACTAAGACAGAGGTTAACTTGTGTGTCGACCCACATTGTTACCTTTTCTGATAATGGAGCAGGGAGGAGTGATGAATGTATGCGTGCGTTAAAGAACCAAATGCTGCCCGCAGCCAGTGACAGACTTCTACGTCACACAGTCAATTGAAATTAATTAATTAGGTCATAATCTATGGATTTCCCATGACTGGAAAGGGTTGCAGCCATGGCTGGGCCTGGGAGGGCATAGGCTCACCCACTTAAAAGGCTTTACTACAGACAGAAATACTCCTATGTTTCATCAGCTGTCTGGGTGGCTGGTCTCAGACAATCCCGCAGGTGAAGAAGCTGAATGCGGAGGTCCTGGGCTGGCGTGGTTACACATGGTGTGGGGTTGTGAGGCCGGTTGGACGTACTACCAATTTCTCTAAAATGACGGCTTATGGTAGAGAAATTACCAATAAATTATCTGGCAAAAGCTCTGGTGGACATTCCTGCAGTCAGCATGCCAATTGCACGCTCCCTCAACTTGAGATGTCTGTGGCACTGTGTTGTGTGACAAAAATGGCAATATTAATATCATTCAGTGGACACCTAGGCCTATAGGTCTTTGCATTCAATGCCCTGTTTAGTGCTCAAATCTCTGTTAGCTGAACCGTGAGGTGGACAATTATTTTTTAGGAAAGAAGCCCAACAAAATAAATAGGCTATAAAGTTTTGCATATGCTACACATCGAAACACAAGGAATAGTGTATTTATAATTTGTTATAGGCTGTTTTTAAAGACACATTATGCCGGCACATCATGGTTCACCAACAGCCTCAAACATCTCAAGAGTAAGTTACCAGCCAAACAAGCTTGTAAGAAGCAGTGTGGCTTGGCAGGGTGGTGGTTTGGAGGACGCGTGGCTATCGACCTTCGCCGCTCTAGAGTCCGTGCGTGAGTTGCACTGATGGGACAAGACTGTAACTACCACTTGGATATCACGAAAAAGGGGTTAAAATAATTTTTGATTTGTTCATAAACTCCCCCCTCATACTCATCTGGAGGTTGAGCATTTTTTCTAATCTATCTCTGTAATGTGTCTGTATCTGTCATTGTCATGACTGGCCTGTTCGGGTCAGGTTACCGTGGATCACAGTCCTACAGAGACAGCTCACTGCCGCAGAGGGTGGGTTTATGACACCTCGCGCCCATTGTAAATCTTAAGGCAGCAGACGAATCCTTTGTCCTCTCAGTATTGAGGATTGGAATGTGTGAGGGGGCCCGATGGAGAACCTACCTCAGAACAGTAACATGCAATAATAATAAATATATTTCATCGGCCAAAATTGTGGTAACAATGATAGATGGAATATGAAAATGAATGTTGTTTTTGTTATGTTATTAAATGTTAACCTCACTGGTGTAGGGGGCAGCATTTTCACGTACGGATGGAAAGCGTGCCCAGAGTAAACTGCCTGCTACTCAGGCCCAGTGGCTAGGATATGCATATTATTTGATTTGGATAGAAACACTCTGAAGTTTCTAAAACTGTTTGAATGATGTCTGTGAGTATAACAGAACTCATATGGCAGGCGAAAACCTGAGACAAATCCATCTAGGAAGTGGGAAATCTGAGGTTTGTAGTTTTTCAAGTGATTGCCTATCCAAAATACTGTCTATGGGGTCAGACTTCCTAAGGCATCCACTAGATGTCAACAGTCTTTAGAACGTTGTTTCAGGCTTCTACTGTGAAGGGGGAGAGAATAAGAGTGGTTGAATCAGGGGTCCGGCTGAAAGCCTTTAGTTTAGTCATGCGCGCGGCCATGAGAGCGAGCTCCATTTCTTTTAGTTTCTAAAGACAAAGGAATTGTCCGGTTGGAATATTATTGAAGATTTATGATAAAAACATCCTAAAGATTGATTATATACATCGTTTGACATTCCAGGCACGCCTGTGCTGCAGCATTCTCATCCCTGCAGAGCTGTCTTAGGCGTCTCACAGGGACTGGACGACGTGCCTGGAATGGACATCGGCGCAGAGGAAGGCTCCTGCCATGGATCTGGACTGGGAACCGTCGCCGGAAGCTCTGGACTGGGAACCGTCGCCGGAAGCTCTGGACTGGGAACCGTCGCCGGAAGCTCTGGACTGGGAACCGTCGCCAGAAGCTCTGGACTGGGAACCGTCGCCTGAAGCTCTGGACTGTGAACCGTTGCCGGAAGCTCTGGACTGTGAATGCGCACTGGAGGCCAAGTGAGTGGAGCCGGTACAGGTGGCACTGGACTGGTGGCACGCACTTCAGGGTGAGTGCGGGGAGCAGGCACAGGACGTACCGGATTGGGGAGGTGCACTGGAGGCCTGATACGTGTGGCCGGTACAGGTTGCACCGGACTGGTGACACATTCTTCAGGGCGAGTGCGGGGCGCAGGCATCTGACGTACCGGACTGGGCACACGCACTTCAGGGCGAGTGCGAGGAGGAGGCACAGGATGTACCGGAACTGGTGCGTGAAACCGGTGCAGCTGGCACCAGACTGGTGTCACACTCTTGAGCACACGTGTGCTGCAGCATTCTCATCGCTACCACCTCTCTCCAGGAATCTTTCATCAAATTCCTCCTCCGACTCCCAAACAGGCTCTGGCACTCTCCACTGCTTGACCACCAGCTCCATGTGCCCCCTCCCAAAAAATCTTGGGGTTTCTGTGGCCGCGGACCCCGGAGTTGTCACTGTGCTTCCATGCTCCTTGGCGACTCCCGCCAAGGAAGGGTCTCATGTCCTCCCATGATCTCCTCCCAGGTTCAAAACTCCTTTACCTCCGTCACACACTGCTTGGTCCAGTGTTGGTGGGATATTCTGTCATGATCGTGTGGAGTGACGGACCAAGGTGCAGCGTCATTGGAGTTTCAGATCTTTATCTTTATTGAAACTTAAAAGAAACCAAGAAGCAAACAACGACCGTGCAGCACTGAGGTGCAACATGCACTCACTCAAAAACAATATCCCACAAAGCAGGTGGGAACAGGGAAAGTATGTATGATAAGTAAGTATGATCCCCAATTAGACAACGAACATCAGCTGCCTCTAATTGGGAACCATACCAAGAGCACCAACATAGAAATATATAACATAGAACACCCCCGTGACACAATATCCCATAATGACAAACTTAAAACATGTTTAACATTTTTTTTTCGAATGTTTTGAAAATGAAATACAGGGATATCTCATTTACATAAGTATTCACACCCCTGAGTCAATACATGTTATAATCACCTTTCACCTTTTTGGGTAAGTGTCTAACAGCTTTGCACACCTGGACTGTACAATATTTGCACATTATTCTTTAAAAAAATATTCAAGCTCAGTTAAGTTGACTTGGTAGGCATTTTCAAGTCTTGCCATAGATTTCATGCCGATTTAAGTCAAAACTGTAACTGGTCCACTAAGGAACATTCAATGTCGTCTTGGTAAGCAACTCCAGTGTAGATTTGGCCTTAGGCTGTTGTCCTGCTGAAAGGGGTATTCATCTCCCAGTGTCTGGTGGAAAGCAGACTGAACCAGATTTCCCTGTACGATGTTGCTTGTGCTTAGCTCCATTTAATTTATTTTTTAAGCTGGAAAAACTCCCCAGTCCTTAATGATTACAAGCATACACATAACATGATGCAGCCAGCACTATGCTTGAAAATATGGAGAATGGTAATCAGTAATGTGTTGTATTGGATTTGCCTTTGTATTCAAATGCAAATCCACTTTGTATTCAGGACAAAAAGTGAATTGCTTTGACAGTTTTTGCAGTATTACTTTAGCACCTTGTTGAAAACAGTATACATGTTTTTGAATATTTTTATTCTGTCCAAGCTTCATTCTTTTCACTCTGTCAATTAGGTTAGTATTGTGGAGTAACTATAATGTTGTTGATCCATCCTCAGTTTTCTCCAGTCACAGCCATCAAACCCTGTAACTGTTTTAAAGTCACTATTTTCCTCATGGTATTTGTATTTCAATTTATTATGGATCCCCATTATCTGCTGGCAAGGCAGCAGCTACTCTTCCTGGAGTTCGGCAGAATTAAGGCACTTATACAATTTAAAAAAACATTTGAATACATTCATTACAGAATTCACAACACACTAAGTGTGTGCCATCAGGCCCTACTCCACTACCACATATCTATAACGCAAAATCCATGTGTATGTGTATATAGTGCGTATGTTATCATGGGTGTGTATGCATGTGTCTGCCTATGTTTGTTACTTCACAGTCCCCACTGTTCCATGTATTTTTATCTGTTTTTTAAATCGGATTCTAATGCTTACATCAGTTTCCTGATGTGGAATAGATTTCCATGTACCTTGTTGTTAGTGTTGTTAAGAATGCACATCAGCACTTCATTATGGACAGACTTCTCCCCATCTTAGCTACTGTTGTATCAATATGTTTTGACCATGACAGTTTACAATCCAGGGTTTCTCCAAGCAGTTTAGTCACCTCAACTTGCTCAATATCCACATTTTATTACGAGATGTAGTTTAGGTTTAGGGTTTAATTAATGATTTGTCCCAAATACATTGCTTTTAGTTCTGGAAATATTTAGGACTAACTTATTCCTTGCTACCCATTCCAAAACTAACTGCAGCTCTTTGTTAAATGTTGCAGTCATTTCAGTCGCTGTAATAGCTGACGTGTATAGTGTTGAGTCAAACAGACACATTTTCCTTACTCAAAGCCAGTAGCATGTCGTTAGTAAAGATTGAAAAAAGTAAGGGGCCTAAACAGCTACCCTAGGGAATTCCTGCTTCTACCTGGATTATGTTTGAGAGTCTTCCATTAAAGAAAACCCTCTGTGTTCTGTTAGACAAGTAACTCTTTATCCACATTATAGCAGGGGGTGTAAAGCCATAACACATCAGTTTTTCTAGCAGCAGACTATGATCAATAATGTCAAAAGAAAGCTGCACCGAAGTCTAACAAGACAGCACCCACATTCATTTTATCATCAATTTCTCTCTGTCAATCATCAGTCATTTGTATAAGTGCCCTTTTCTATATGCGTGCTAAAAGTCTGTTGTCAATTTGTTTAATGTGAAATAGAGTTGTATCTGGTCAAACACAATTTTTGGGTTGGTAACAGGCTGATTGGTTGGCTATTTGAGCCAGTAAAGGGGGCTTTACTATTCTTGGGTAGCGGAATGACTTTAGCTTCCCTCCAGGCCTGAGGGCACACACTTTCTAGTAGGCTTAAATTGAAGATGTGGCAAATATGAGTGGCAAAATCGGACACTATTATCCTCAGAAATGACAAACCCCGGTGGCTTGTCATTGTTGATAGACAATTCTTTTTTACTACTTACTTTATGGAATTCAAAAGTACAAATCTTGTCTTTCATAATTTGGTCAGATATACTTGGATGTGTAGTGTCAGCAGTTGTTGCTGCCATGTCATACTTACTAAGTCTGCTTATCTTGGAAAAAGTAATTAAAGAAGTTGGCATTATCAGAGGTTTTTGTGATGAATGAGCCATCTGATTCATTGAATGATAGCCGAATTAGCCTTTTTTCCCTAAATTTAATTTAAGGTGTGCCAAAGCTTTTTACTATCATTCTTTATATAATGTATCTTTGTTTCATAGTATATAGTTTATTATTCTATTAATTTAGCTTAGTCACATGATTTCTTAATTTGCAGTACGTTTGCCAGTCAGTTGGGCTGCCAGACTTATTTGCCATACCTTTTGCCTCATCCCTCTCAACCATAAAACATTTCAATTCTTCATCAATCCAAGGGGATTTAACAGTTTTTACAGTAATTTTCTTAATGGATGCGTGCTTATTAGTGACTGGAATAAGCAATTTCATAAATGTGTCAAGTGCAGTGTCTGGTTGCTCCTCATTACACAACAACGACCAGCAAATATTCTTTACATCATCAACATATGAATCATTAAAAAACTTCTTGTATGACCTCTTATACATTATATTAGGCCCAGCCTTTGGAACTTTGGTTTTCCTAGATTTGGCTATTATATTGTGATCGCTATGTCCTATAGATTTGGATACTGCCTTAAAGCACATTTCTGCAGCACTACTAAAAATGTGATCAATACATGTTGATTTCATTCCTGTGCTGTTTGTAAATACCCTGCTAGGTTGATTGACAATCTCAACCAGGTTGCAGACACTGGTTACAGTTTGATGTTTTTTCTTGAGTGGGCAGTTGATAACAGCCAGTCAATATTTAAATCACCTGGAAAATATACTTCTCTGTTGATATCACGTACATTATCAAGCATTTCACACTTTCTCCAGATACTGACTTGTGAAATCCCTGAATGGTTTCCTTCCTTTCCGCCAATTTAGTTTTTTTCCTGTATCTTTGCAGTGACTGGGTGTATTGATACACCATCCAAACTGTAATTAATAACTTCACCATGCTCAAAGTAGTACTCAATCCCTACTTTAGTTTTTTACCCATCTACCAATAGGTGCGCTTCTTTGCGAGGCATTGTAAAACCTCCCTGGTCTTTGTGGTTGAATCATGTTAAACACAATTATTCCACACAGAGTGAGTCCATGCACCTTATTATGTTACTTGTTAACTCCAAAACTTACTTAGGCTTTCCATAACAAAGGGGTTGAATACTTATTGACTCAAGACATGTCAGCATTCATTTTTAGTTAATTTGTAAAAATATCCCCCCAAAATATTATATTTTGATATTGTATGCAGGCCAGTGACACAAAAAATACATTTTATCCATTTGAAATTCAGGCTGTAACACTTTTAAAATGTGGAAAAAGTCAAGGGGTGTGTATACTTTCTGAAGGCACTGTAAGTACCCAACAAATTATTATTATACATGATGAACTAGAATATACAAAAAGTGGATTGCTCTGACAAGTCATCAAATAACTTCTCTCGGGGTAAGACAATTATTAAGTTTGGGGTACAAATCCATAAAACTATTCCTTTAAGTGCTTTACTCAAAGTTTAAAGAGGAACACTAACCAGGTTTAGTAACTAACACCAAGCATTTAATGCGGATGAATTTCCTGACACATACAAAAATTCACGACCAGAACAGGAAATGTCAGTACAATATCAGAAACGTTGACAGAGAATTTTTACGTTCAACATGGTGCATTCTTTTTGTGTCAGTAAAATTAATTATGCGAGAAATGGCGATGGAAATTTCACACGATGATATGTTGATTGGTCCTCCCACTATGACTTGGAAAAACATGCAGTTTAACGTAAACTCACATAAACTCGTACATTGCCTTGGTCCGTACAATTACCCTTATTTTAGCGCCCCAAAAACATAATACTTCCAGATCAACTGTCAATACCATTGTAAAGCACAATTTCTCCCCTTTCCAACAGAATCAATTACATGTCCTAAACGCTGCCCGTTTCTGCATAATTCAAGCAGGCAATGAGCCCTGTTAGGTCTTTTTAAAAATGGCAGGTGGGGAAGCGAAACTAATGCGTAATAGTGAGAAGGAGAGATGGTGTGTGGGAAATTCCTTTTTTTCACTCGCTCTGTCCAACTTATCACCTTATTGCCTCTAAAATGTAAATAAAACACTATAAAGAGTTTATATATATATATATTTGAAGGTTTGTGTCGAATTTGAATCGGGTTTTTAGGGTGGCGCTTTAGTGATCTTAGTAAACAGCGGCTTTGAGAATGATCGCATGCAATGATGATGCAAAAAATGACTAGGTATCCCCCCTTACCCCCGTAACTGTCCATTTCTTGTTTCTAAAGGATGAGAGAAGTGCTACACCTGGTGGAGAGATAAGACGGAAATAGTTGCTTTATGCGTGCTGTACGTTACGACATGACACGTCAAGATGTAACGGAGGGTCAATTATTTCAACTTTTCTCAAATACTATAGAGCCATTACCATGTCGATCAATGCTTGAATAGAAACCTAGTTCACACCCCTGATTTTGACGTCAACACACATTTGTACGGAATGGGGTGAGTTTGTGTTACTAGGCTACAGAAGAAGTGAGTTATGATGAACTTCACAGGCTGGTGAAAGTGCATGGTGATGAGCTTGAGGGTCTTATTCTGGTGGCATGATGATTGATCCTTGGTTGCCATTTGACAAATAAACATGATCTTACTCTTATCCATAATAATCTTATAGTCTAGCCTACCCGCACTGTATCTGAGAGCTGTTGGCTAGAGTGCGCGTGCTGCCCCTGAACAGGCAGTTAACCCACTGTTCCTAGGCCATCATTGAAAATAAGAATTTGTTCTTAACTGACTTGCCTAGTTAAATAAAGGTTAAAAAAAAGACAAGTGGACATATTTGCTATTTAACATTTTTTGTGACTAAAACATCGGTGGAGTTGAAAATGCTATGGAAATACATTGAACTTTAGATTTTTATTCAGTACATGAAAACTTAAGCAAAAAATAATATGTAATGTGCACTACGTAATCGCACTTCTGCGAAAATTTGCGTATTTTCTTCATGCGGATTTTTGAATATTTGCATGAAAATTGGATGGAAACCTAGCCAGCGTACTGTCAATGCGGGAAATTAGGTTTGAATCCCATCTTTAAAATCACCAGTTCAATTTGACTAATGTTATGGATTTAAAGCTATTGTTTCCTAAAGTTGTTTAGCGCGTGGTCATTTTTCTGTAATTGTGATTAGGTCGCAGTTATGATAATGGATAGCATCCACCAGAGAAATGCCAATCGATCAAAGTAAACAAATAAATGGGGATGCTTTATTTTACTAAATGGATTTGCTCCATGTTGTAGTGTATGCAGCAGTTCATATGCTCCTGACGAAAGGCTACTGCTGGAGTAAACTGACCATTGATCAAGAGTAAGAACCATACATTTGTGTTGAAATATTCCTTGAGTGGACAATGGTTTAACTTCAATTATAAAACGGGTTGTTTGGAACCTGGATTGGAAGATCAGCAATCAAGCTGTGCTGTATTCACAAATGTTGGCACACCTATGCCTGCTAACAGTTCCATCTGAATGATCACTGCATGTTTGCTATCCGAAACATCTCTTGAATTTCTCAACTCACACATTATTTCCCAGCCTAGCATTTGGTTTCCAACAGTGGGGATGAAAGAGAGCGACCCGGATTTACGTATTTTACTGGTTTGTGACACACTGACATCGCCCTTGGTTAGAGGGGAATTAAGCAACCCAAGAATTCACACACACTGCATTAGTGTACTGCATTAGCATCGAATAGCATCGATATGCAACTTTTCAGGGAAGTTAGGAACCAATATACACAGGCAGCTAGGAAAGCAAAGGCTAGCTTTTTCAAACACAGAAATTTGCATCCTGTAGCACAAACTCCAAAACGTTTTGGGACACTAAAGTCCATGGAGAATAAGAGCACCTCCTCCCAGCTGCCCACTGCACTGAGCCTAGGAAACACTGACACCACTGAAAAATCCACGATAATTGAGAATTTCAAAAAGCATTTTTCTACGGCTGGCCGTGCTTTCCACCTGGCTATCCCTTCCACCTGGCTATCAAAAGCCCTGCACCCCTCACAGCAACTTTCCCAAGCCTCCCCCATTTCTCCTTCACCCAAATCCAGATAGCTGATGTTCTGAAAGAGTTGCAAAATCTGGACCCCTACAAATCAGCTGGACTAGACAATCTGAACCCTCTCTTTCTAAAATGATCCGCCTCAATTGTTGCCACCCCTATTACAAGCCTGTTCAACCTGTCTTTCATATCCTCTGAGATCCCCAAAGATTTAAAAGCTGCTGCGGTCATTCCCCTCTTCAAAGGGTAGACCCAACTATTACAGACCTATATCTATCCTACCCTGCCTTTCTAAGATCTTCGAAAGCCAAGTTAACAAACAGATCACAGACCATTTCGAATCCCACCGTGCCTTTTCCGCTATGCAATCTGGTTTCCGAGCTGGTCATGGGTGCACCTCAGCCACGCTCAAGGTCCTAAATGATAGCATAATTGCTATCGATAAAAGACAGTACTATGCAGCCGTCTTCATCTACCTGGCCAAGGCTTTCGACTCTGTCAATCACCACATTCTTGTCAGCAGACTCAACAGCCTTGGTTTCTCAAATGACGGCCTCGCCTGGTTCACCAACTACTTCTCCGACAGAGTTCAGTGTGTCAAATCGGAGGGCCTGTTGTCCGGCCAGACATCTGACAGTCTCTATGGGGGTGCCAGAGGGTTCAATTCTCGGGCCGACTCTTTTCTCTGTATACATCAAAGATGTCGCTCTTGCTGCTGGTCATTCTCTGATCCACCTCTACGCAGACGACACCATTCTGTATACCATCTGGCCCTTCTTTGGACACTTAACTTACCTCCAGACGAGCTTCAATGCTTTACAACTCTCCTTCTGTGGCCTCCAACTGCTCTTATATGCAAATAAAACTATATGCATGATCTTCAACTGTTTGCTGCCTGCACCTGCCCGTCTATCCAGCATCACTACTCTGGATGGTTCTGACATAAAATATGTGGACAACTACAAATACCTAGGTGTCTGGTTAGACTAAACTCTCCTTACAGACTCACATTAAGCATCTCCAATCCAAAATTATACCTATAATTGGCTTTCTATTTTGCAAAAAAAGCATCCTTCACTCATGCTGCCAACACCCTCGTAAAACTGACCATCCTTCCCATCCTTGACTTCGGCGATGTGATTTACAAAATAGCCTCCAACACTACTCAGCAAATTGAATGCAGTCTATCACAGTGCCATCCATTTTGTCACAAAAGCCCCATGTACTACCCATCACTGCGACCTGTATGCTCTCGTTGGCTGGCCCTCGCTTCATATTCGTCGCCAAACCCACTGGCTCCAGGTTATCTACAAGTCTCTGCTAGGTAAAGCCCCGCCTTATCTCAGCTCACTGGTCACCATAGCAGTAGCCACCCGTAGCACGCTCTCCAGCAGGTATATCTCACTGGTCATCCCCAAAGCCAATTCCTACTTTGGCCGCCCTTCCTTCCAGTTCTCTGCTGCCAATGACTGGAACGAATTGTAAAAATCACTGAAGCTGGAGACTCATATCTCCCTCACTTTAAGCATCAGCTGTCAGAGCAGCTCACAGATCATTGCACCTGTACATAGCCTATCTGTAAATAACCCATCCAACCACCTCATCCCCATATTGTTATTTATTATTTTTCTCCTTTGCACCCCAGTATCTCTACTTGCACATTCATCTTCTGCACATCTATCATACCACTCTTCAAATGATAAATTGTAATTACTTCGACACTACGGCCTGTTTATTGCCTTACCTCCCTAATCTTACCTCATTTGCACACGCTGTATATAGATTTTTTTTCTATTGTGTTATTGACTGTACGTTTGTTTACTCAATGTGGAACTCTGTGTCTCACTGCTTTATCTTGGCCAGGTCGCAGTTGTAAATGAGAACTTGTTCTCAACTGGCCTACCTGGTTAAATAAAGGTGAAATAAATACAAATAAACACAGGAACATTTTTTCTCTTGTTTCCGCTACCTCTCCCACTTTTCATGCCTATGTGAATCCCTATGGTCATCTTCCTCAGTGTGTTTAAATTGAGGTAATGAATCCACTGTACACAATACTATAACTGATAGCACAAGTATAGCAACAAGGCTATTATAAAGCAGTGTGTGAAAATGTATATGCTACCTGCACATATGACAATACAGCTATACACAAAGGCATCATTCAACAATAGTAGCAACTGACTATGAACAATATTTACGTCACACAACTCACTTTGGACACTGGAAGTATTGTGTGACCTGCAGAGTCAAGATGATCGGCAGATGTCTGGCCCCCGAGTAACCTCCCTAGCAACCTATCAGGACACAGGTCACACAGGTCAGAGAGTTTGAGAGGCAGGTTTATGGTACCACGTAGACTCTGTCTCCAGCTGTTGGGGATGCAGAGTTTAGTGTGCAGCTAACAGTCACCGGCTGGGAATTTGTAATACAGGGTTTGTAAGAACTAATGATGGGAAGTTCGACTCTTTTGACTGATTCTGATATGTTCAACTCATTAAGTCAAAACAACAAATCTTTTGACTCTTGCCCAGAGCATGCAGGACCCCCTACCAGCTACAATGAACTAAAAACTAGAAATAATTATGATTCTACAAGCCTCTCGTTCACCATAGGGGGCATATTGGAGCTTTCATTTGCGACTTATATGTGTGTTTGCTATGCCTACAAATAAGATTATTTCTTGATACCATTGAAAAAAGGTTTAGTTGCGGCCACAACTGGACTAGATTGTGATCGACTCTTGGCGGAAAGAAATTGCTTGACCTCCACGCAAACAACCATGTCTAGATGATGAAAGGTTTCACTGATCACTCGTTCTTGGCTGCCAAATGTGAAGGTGTCCCCATAGGCCTAATTTTTAAATTGAGGAAACGTAATCATAATCATTATTTTAGCGATCCATAGTAGATGTCCCTCCTAATGAAAAGGATGATGGCGGGGTGAACAGGGCGGTGCAGTTGCCGTACCAGATGGTGATACAGCACAACAGGATTCTCTCAATTCAGCCTTCTTCACCACACTGTGTGGGTAGACCATTTCAGTTCATCAGTGATATGTTACGCCGAGGAACTTGACGCTTTCCACCTTCTCCACTGCGGTCCCGTCGATGTGGATAGGGGGGTGCTCCCTCTGCTGTTTCCTGAAGTCCACGATCAACTGCTTTGTTTTGTTGACATTGGGCGAGAGGTTATTTTCCTGTCATCACACGCCCAGGGCTCTCACCTCCTCCCTGTACGCTGTCTCGTCATTGTTGGTAATCAGAACTACAACTGTTGTGTCGTCTTGATGATTGAGTTGGAGGCATGGGGTGAATACATATGCACACACCAATTTTCCCCAAAAATATTTATAGTAGTTATTCTTTTCACTTCACCAATTTGGACTATTTTTGTATGCCCATAACATGAAATCCAAATAAACATCTATTTTAAGTTACAGGTTGTAATGCAACAAAATAGTAAAAACGCCAAGGGGGATAAATTATTTTGCAAGGCACTTTACGTGTTTATTTGGTCTTTATCCCCATGCCCTTACATGGCATGCCGTAATTTGGGCTAAATTTAAAAAACTATTACGCATTCCTGCGTCTGTCTCCCGATCCATGATACCGAAAAGTGAACGAGGGATGCGAGGCAACGCATCATGGGTGAACAGGGAGTACAGGAGGGGGCTGAGCATGCATCCTTGTGGGGCCCCAGTGTTGAGTATCAGTGGAGTGGAGGTGTTTTTTCCTACCTTCACCACCTGGGGGTGGCCCATCAGGAAGTCCAGGACCCAGTTGCACAGGGCAGGGTTGAGACCCAGTGCCTCAAGTTTGTTGTCTCACTTACTGGTTTAGCTAGCTCTCCCAATCAACACCTGTGATTACTGTATGCTTCGCTGTATGTCTCTCTCAAATGTCAATATGCCTTGTATACTGTTGTTCAGGTTAGTTATCATTGTTTTAGCTTAAGTCTCCCTCAGCTCCCAGCTGTGCCCTGGACACCATTTGTGAATTGATTGCCCCCATCTAGCTTCAGAGTTTGTTCTGTTAGGTGACCTAAACTGGGATATGCTTAACACCCCGGCAGTCCTACAATCTAAGCTAGATGCCCTCAATCTCACTCAAATCATCAAGGAACCCACCAGGTACAACGCTAAATCTGTAAACAAGGGCACCCTCATAGACGTCATCCTGACCAACTGGCACTCCAAATACACCTCCCCGCTGTCTTCAACCAGGATCTCAGTGATCACTGCCTCATTGCCTGTATCCGCTACAGACCCGTAGTCAAACGACCACCCCTCATCACTGTCAAACGCTCCCTAAAACACTTCTGTGAGCAGGCCTTTCTAATCGACCTGGCCCGGGTATCCTGGAAGGACATTGACCTCATCCCGTCAGTTGAGGATGCCTGGTCATTCTTTAAAAGTAACTTCCTCACCATTTTAGATAAGCATGCTCCGTTCAAAAAATGCAGAACTAAGAACAGATATAGCCCTTGGTTCACTCCAGACCTGACTGCCCTCGACCAGCACAAAAACATCCTGTGGCGGACTGCAATAGCATCGAATAGTCCCCACGATATGCAACTGTTCAGGGAAGTCAGGAACCAATACACGCAGTCAGTCAGGAAAGCAAAGGCCAGCTTCTTCAGGCAGAAATTTGCATCCTGTAGCTCTCACTCCAAAAAGTTCTGGGACACTGAAGTCCATGGAGAACAAGAGCACCTCCTCCCAGCTGCCCACTGCACTGAGGCTAGGTAACACGGTCACCACCGATAAATCCATGATTATCAAACTTCAACAAGCATTTCTCAATGGCTGGCCATGACTTCCTCCTGGCTACTCCAACCTCGGCCAACAGCTCCGCCCCCCCTGCAGCTACTCACCCAAGCCTCTCCAGGTTCTCCTTTACCCAAATCCAGATAGCAGATGTTCTGAAAGAGCTGCAAAACCTGAACCCGCACAAATCAGCTGGGCTTGACAATCTGGAGCCTCTATTTCTGAAACTATCCGCCGCCATTGTCGCAACCCCTATTACCAGCCTGTTCAACCTCTTTCATATCGTCTGAGATCCCCAAGGATTGGAAAGCTGCCGCAGTCATCCCCCTCTTCAAAGGGGGAGACACCCTGGACCCAAACTGTTACAGACCTATATCCATCCTGCCCTGCCTAAGGTCTTCGAAAGCCAAGTCAACAAACAGGTCACTGACCATCTCGAATCCCACCGTACCTTCTCCGCTGTGCAATCTGGTTTCTGAGCCGGTCACGGGTGCACCTCAGCCACGCTCCAGGTACTAAACGATATCATAACCGCCATCGATAAAAGACAGTATTGTGCAGCCGTCTTCATCGAACTTGCCAAGGCTTTCGACTCTGTCAATCACCATATTCTTATCGGCAGACTCAGTAGCCTCGGTTTTTCTGATGACTGCCTTGCCTGGTTCACCAACTACTTTGCAGACAGAGTTCAGTGTGTCAAATCGGAGGGCATGCTGTCCGGTCCTCTGGCAGTCTCTATGGGGGTGCCACAGGGTTCAATTCTCGGGCTGACTCTTTTCTCTGTATACATCAATGATGTTGCTCTTGCTGCGGGCGATTCCCTGACCCACCTCTACGCAGACGACACCATTCTGTATACTTCCGGCCCGTCCTTGGACACTGTGCTATCTAACCTCCAAACGAGCTTCAATGCCATACAGCACTCCTTCCGTGGCCTCCAACTGCTCTTAAATGCTAGTAAAACCAAATGCATGCTTTTCAACCGTTCGCTGCCTGCACCCGCACGCCCGACTAGCATTACCACCCTGGATGGTTCCGACCTAGAATATGTGGACATCTATAAGTACCTCGGTGTCTGGCTAGACTGTAAACTCTCCTTCCAGACTCATATCAAACATCTCCAATCTAAAATCAAATCTAGAGTCTGCTTTCTATTCCGCAACAAAGCCTCCTTCACTCACGCCGCCAAACTTACCCTAGTAAAACTGACTTTCCTACCGATCCTAGACTTTGGCGATGTCATCTACAAAATAGCTTCCAAAACTCTACTCAGCAAACTGGATGCAGTTTATCAGTGCCATCCGCTTTGTTACTAAAGCACCTTAACTTCTTGCGTCGAGCCAACCCGGATCCGGGATCGTGACTACAGCCTCAAGCCCATTACCACGTTAACTATTCATGAAAATCGCAAATGAAATGAAATCAATATGCTAGCTCTCAAGCTTAGCCTTTTGTTAACAACACTGTCATCTCAGATTTTCAAAAATATGCTTCTCAACCATAGCAAAACTAGCATTTAGCGTTAGCATTTAGCATTAGCATTTAGCGTTAGCATTAGCAGGCAACATTTTCACAAACCAGAAAAACATTCAAATAAATAATTTACCTTTGAATAACTTCGGATGTTTTCAATGAGGAGACTCAGTTAGATAGCAAATGTTCAGTTTTCCTGAAAGATTATTTGTGCAGGAGAAATCGGTCCGTTTTCTGCGTCATGTTTGGCTACCAAAAAAAAAAGAAAATTCAGTTATAAAAACGCCAAACTTTTTCCAAAATAACTCCATAATATCGACTGAAACATGGCAAACGTTGTTTAGAATCAATCCTCAAGGTGTTTTTCTACATATCTCTTCAAAGATATATCGTTCGTGGAAGTGTGCTTTTCCCTCTGAATCGCATGTGAAAATGATTGCAGCTGAGAATTACGCACAAATTTAGACAAAGGACACCGGGCGGACCCCTGGCAAATGTAGTCTCTTATGGCCAATATTCCAATGATATGCCTACAAATACGTCACAATGCTGCAGACATCTTGGACGAACGGCAGAGAGCATAAGCTCGTTCACGGCACATTCACAGCCATATAAGGAGACGGTAGAAAAACAGAGCCTCAAATTCTGCTCATTTCCTGTTTGATGTTTCATCTTGGTTTCGCCTGTAGCATGAGTTCCGTGGCACTCACAGATAATATCTTTGCAGTTTTGAAAACGTCAGTGTTTTCTTTCCAAAGCTGCCAATTCTATGCATAGTCGAGCATCTTTTCGTGACAAAATATTGCGCTTAAAACAGGAACGTTTTTTTATCCAATAATGAAATAGCGCCCCCATAGCTTCAACTGGTTAAACCACCCACCACTGCGACCTGTATGCTCTAGTTGGGTGGCCCTCCCTACATATTCTTGGCCAGACCCACTGGCTCCAGGTCATCTACAAGTCCATGCTAGGTAAAGCTCTGCCTTATCTCAGTTCACTGGTCACGATGGCAACACCCACCCGTAGCACGCGCTCCAGCAGGTGTATCTCACCTCATTTGGCCGCCTTTGGTTCCAGTACTCTGCTGCCTGTGACTGGAACGAATTGCAAAAATCGCTGAAGTTGGAGACTTATCTCCCTCACCAACTTCAAACATCTGCTATCTGAGCAGTTAACCGATCGCTGCAGCTGGACATAGTCTATCGGTAAATAGCCCACCCAATTTTACCTACCTCATCCCCATACTGTTTATATTTATTTACTTTTCTGCTTTTTTGCACACGAATATCTCTACCTGTACATGACCATCTGATCATTCATCACTCCAGTGTTAATCTGCAAAATTGTAATTATTCGCCTACCTCATGCCTTTTGCACACAATGTATATAGACTCTTTTTTTTCTACTGTGTTATTGACTTATTAATTGTTTACTCCATGTGTAACTCTGTTGTCTGTTCACACTGCCATGCTTTATCTTGACCAGGTCGTAGTTGCAAATGAGAACTTGTTCTCAACTAGCCTACCTGGTTAAATAAAGGTGAAATTAAAATTAAAATTAAAATGATGAGCTTGGAGGGTATTATGGTGTAGAATGCTGAGCTATAGTCAATGAACAGTATTCTTAAATAGGTATTCCTCTTGTCCAGATGGGATAGGGCAGTGTGCAATGCAATGGTGATTGCGTCATCTGTGGATCTGTTGGGGCGGTAAGCAAATTAAAGTGGGTCTAGTGTGTCAGGTAAGGTAGAGGTGATATGATCCTTGACTAGTCTCTCAAAGCACTACGTAATGACAGAAGTGAGTGCTACGGGCGATACTCATTTAGTTCAGTTACCTTTGCTTTCCTGGGTACAGGAAACGCGGCTAGGGATACCGTCTGGTTCGGCAGCCTTGTGAGGGTTAACACATTTAAATGTCTTACTCACATCGGCCATAGAGGAGAGCCCACAGTCCTTGGTAGCGGGCCGCGTTGGTGTCACCGTGTTATCCTCAAAGAGGGCGAAGGTGTTTAGCTTGTCTGGAAGCAAGACGTCAGTGTCTGCGACATGGCTGGTTTTCCCTTTGTAGTCCGTGATTGTCTGTAGACTTTGCCACATATGTCTCGTGTCTGAGACGTTGAATTGCGACTCCACTTTGTCTCTATACTGACGTTTTGCCTGTTTGATTGCCTTATGGAGGGGAAAACTACACTGTTTTTATTTGTCTATATTCCCAGTCATCTTGCAATAAATCCTGCCCTGAGCTCGTCAACTTTATTATCCAGTAATACACTCAGAAGCAGTGGGTGGTGTGCACACCTACGTCGGACTAGAAGACCACTCCGAGTAAATCTGGTTCAGGCCTCTGGAATCAGTGCAATTGCCCTGGGGGGGACGAACAAAGGATCCGATTCAGGAAAGTTGCATTCCTGGACGTAATGCTGGTAGTGCTGGTGAGTTACCGCTGCTCTGATATATGATGTAGAATTGCCTTTAAATTGTTTAACTTGGGTGAAGCGTTTCAGGTAGCCTTCCACAAGCTTCCCACAGAAAGTTGGGTGAATTTTGGCCCATTCCTCCTGACAGAGGTGGTGTTTATGAATCAGGTTTGTCAGGATTGCTCGCACAATCTAATCAAATCAAATGAGATGTACAGTTTCTTCATAATTGATGTGTTGATTTCACAACTCAAATTCAACCAAAAATCAAATTGTATTTAAAGTGCATTTAAAGTTGGATTTTATTAGATATTGTTCCATACTTTAACTTAGATGTTTTTGTGGTTGAGATGGAGATGTGAATCCAGCATATCCATTATTGATTTGTAGACAAGTTGAATTAAAGTCAGACAGGTACAGATGGATGTCAGTGGCACAGATGGAACTATTCAAGCAGAGGATACTTCTGCAAATGTTGATATTTGGCTGTGTTGACAACCAAGCACAATTCAACATCCAGTTTGTCTTCTAAATAATAATTGATATGCTGCCCTTACCAAAAACAGGCTTCTGGCAAACCTTTGACCAATTTGCCTCAAGCTCAGATTTTCACATGCAAATCAGTTTTGTGGCAAACTGTTGTCGTAAATTTGCGGCAACTTGTAAACTTCTTGCATGGGAATATTGTGGCGAACATTCTACAGTATTGGTTCAGATTTCATGTCCAGATGCTTCTCTTGTTTTGTACTCTGCATGTTTGTTATTTTTAAACTCACCATCTACACCTGCTTCCTGACTCCCTGTGTGTACATTACAGAATACCGCCTCAGAAATTATGGAAGCAGCAGATGATTACACCATCTTCCAGATGGCCAAAGAACAGGGTCATCTACTCCACCAACACCACGACCAGCTGGCTCTACTGGGTATGACCATGAAGGTGGTCCTCCGCATTGTGCACCGCCTCGACACCACCAGCAAGGTTATCCATACGTCTGATGGAGGGCCGCCTACCATGGGTCATCACAGTCCCCCAGTCTACCCTGCCGCACACCCAGGTCAGTGATGCCCGACTTTCTCTTCCGGCGAAGTATGACGGTACTCCATCAAAATACTGTGGCTTCCTACTCCAGTGCCCCCTCTATTTCAACTAGTCCCCTCCACCGAGTCTCCACCACGTAGAGATCCACACCTGCGCCTCGTCATGAGACACACCTAGACTTCATCACTACCCTGATTTCTTCCCCTTTATCTAGCAATCCCCAGCATCCCTCTTCAGGCAGTATTTATTCAGTTTTCATTGTTTATTTTATTTTTATTTCACTTTAGTTTAACCAGGTAGGCTAGTTGAGAACAAGTTCTCATTTACAACTGTGACCTGGCCAAGATAAAGCATAGCAGTGTGAACAGACAACAACATGGAGTAAACAATCCCCCTTTCCCCCTTCTTATGACGAGGTGGCGAATCGCATCTCTGCATGTCTGGCAGACATATCAGTGTGGATGACGGATCACCACCTCAAGCTGAACCTCGGCAAGACGGAGCTGCTCTTCCTCCCGGGGAAGGACTGCCCGTTCCATGATCTCGCCATCACGGTTGACAACTCCATTGTGTCCTCCTCCCAGAGCGCTAAGAACCTTGGCGTGATCCTGGACAACACCCTGTCGTTCTCAACTAACATCAAGGCGGTGGCCCGTTCTTGTAGGTTCATGCTCTACAACATCCGCAGAGTACGACCCTGCCTCGCACAGGAAGCAGCGCAGGTCCTAATCCAGGCACTTGTCATCTCCCGTCTGGATTACTGCAACTCGCTGTTGGCTGGGCTCCCTGCCTGTGCCATTAAACCCCTACAACTCATCCAGAATGCCGCAGCCCGTCTGGTGTTCAACCTTCCCAAGTTCTCTCACGTCACCCCGCTCCTCCGCTCTCTCCACTGGCTTCCAGTTGAAGCTCGCATCCGCTACAAGACCATGGTGCTTGCCTACGGAGCTGTGAGGGGAACGGCACCTCAGTACCTCCAGGCTCTGATCAGGCCCTACACCCAAACAAGGGCACTGCGTTCATCCACCTCTGGCCTGCTCGCCTCCCTACCACTGAGGAAGTACAGTTCCCACGCAGCCCAGTCAAAACTGTTCGCTGCTCTGGCCCCCCAATGGTGGAACAAACTCCCTCACGACGCCAGGACAGCGGAGTCAATCACCACCTTCCGGAGACACCTGAAACCCCACCTCTTTCAGGAATACCTAGGATAGGATAAAGTAATCCTTCTCACCCCCCCTTAAAAGATTTAGATGTACTATTGTAAAGTGGCTGTTCCACTGGATGTCTTAAGGTGAACGCACCAATTTGTAAGTCGCTCTGGATAAGAGCGTCTGCTAAATGACTTAAACATTAAATGTTAAATGTTAAATGTTAAACAATAAACAAGTCAACACAGTAGAAAAATAAAGAGTCTATATACATTGTGTGCACAAGGCATGAGGAGGTAGGTGAATAATTACAATTTTGCAGATTAACACTGGAGTGATAAATGATCTGATGGTCATGTGCAAGTAGAGATACTGGTGTGCAAAAGAGCAGAAAAGTTAATAAATAAAAACAGTATGAGGATGTGGGAGGTAAATTGGGTGGGCTATTTACCGATGGACTATGTACAGCTGCAGCGATCAGTTAGCTGCTCAGATAGCAGATGTTTAAAGTTGGTGAGGAAGATAAGTCTCCAACTTCAGCGATTTTTGCAATTCGTTCCAGTCACAGGCAGCAGAGAACTGGAAGGAAAGACGGCCAAATGTGTTGTTGGCTTTAGAGATGATCAGTGAGGTACACCTACTGGAGCGCGTGCTACGGGTGGGTGTTGCCATCGTGACCAGTGAACTGAGATAAGGCGGAGCTTTACCTGGATGACCTGCAGCCAGTGGGTCTGGCGACGAATATGTAGCGAGGGCCAGCCGACTAGAGCATACAGGTCGCAGTGGTGGGTGGTATAAGGTGCTTTAGTAACAAAACGGATGGCACTGTGATAAACTGCATCCAGTTTTCTGAGTAGAGTATTGGAAGCTATTTTGTAGATGACATCGCCGAAGTCGAGGATCGGTAGGATAGTCAGTTTTACTAGGGTAAGTTTGGCGGCGTGAGTGAAGGAGGCTTTGTTGCGGAATAGAACGCCGACTCTAGATTTGATTTTAGATTGGAAATATTTGATATGAGTCTGGAAGGAGAGTTTACAGTCTAGCCAGACACCGAGGTACTTATAGATTTCCACATATTCAGAGGTTAGAACCGTCCAGGGTGGTGATGCTAGTCGGGCGTGCAGGTGCAGGCAGCGAACGGTTGAAAAGCATGCATTTGGTTTTACTAGCGTTTAAGAGCAGTTGGAGGCCACGGAAGGAGTGTTGTATGGCATTGAAGCTCGTTTGGAGGTTAGATAGCACAGTGTCCAAGGAAGGGCCAGAAGTATACAGAATGGTGTCGTCTGCGTAGAGGTGGATCAGGGAATCGCCCTCAGCATGAGCAACATTGATATATACAGAGAAAAGAGTCGGCCCGAGAATTGAACCCTGTGGCACCCCCATAGAGACTGCCAGAGGACCGGACAACATGCCTTCCGATTTGACACACTGAACTCTGTCTGCAAAAAAGTTGGTGAACCAGGCAAGGCAGTTATTAGAAAAACCGAGGCTACTGAGTCTGCCGATAAGAATATAGTGATTGACAGAGTTGAAAGCCTTGGCCAGGTCGATGAAGACGGCTGCACAGTACTGTCTTTTATTGATGGCGGTTATGATATCGTTTAGTACCTTGAGCGCGGCTGAGGTGCACCCGTGACCGGCTCGGAAACCAGATTGCACAGCGGATAAGGTACGGTGGGATTCGTGATGTCCTGACACTAATCTTGTTTTGTACTCTCCATGTTTGTTATTATTAAACTCACCATCTGCTCCTGCTTCCTGACTCCCTGCGTCTACGTTACACATATTTTCAAATGCTTATTCAAACGTAGTATGAATATACAAATTAGATGAGGTTTTTGGTTACTGTGTGTTAAAACTTGTTATGGCAAGGCGATCCCCTAGGGGAACTCCCAGCCAAAGATACAAGTGCATGGTCTAGCCCAATCATGCTGGTGCCCAAACTTGATGGGTCAACACGGTGTTGTAACGACTTCAGGGCCCTAAATGCTATCTCCCGATTCGATGCCTACCCCATGCCACGTGTCAATGAGCTCATATTGCGGTTAAGGAAAGCCAAGTACTTTTCCACCTTACACCTAACCAAGGGCTATTGGCAAGTCCAGTTAGCACCGGAGGATTGCCACAAGTCAGCCTTTGCCATGCCGGAGGGGCTTTTCCAATATGTCCGGATGCCGTTTGGTCGACATGGAGCGGCGGCAACGTTCCAATGACTGATGGATACCCTGCTTAGACCCTATCAGGCTTACGCAGCCACCTATATTGACGTTGTCGTCATACATACGGAGGACTGGGACGACCACCTAAACAAGGTATGAGCTGTGTTGGGGAGCCTGGAGACGCCGGGCTTGCGGCCAATCCTAAGAAGTACCACCTAGGCTTAAACGAAGCCGAATACTTGGGGTACACTACTGGCAGTGGCCTCATCAAACCCCAGAAGGAGAAAACCCAGTTGGTGAGCGCCTTCCTGGGACTGACAGAATACTACCGGTGCTTCCTACTGAACTACTCCACCATAGAAGCGCCACTGACCGACCTGACACGAAAATCAGAACCACTGTGGTTGGTATTGACCAACAGGGCCAAAAAAGCTTTTAACTTAATACTGTGTTATGCACGTACCCTGTTTTGAAGATGCCAGACTTTAACATGCCTTTTACTGTATTCACAGATGCATCAGACACGGGATAGGGGCCGTGTTGTTGGAGGGGGAGGGGAGGAGGCACACCCCATTGTGTATATCAGCCGTAAGCTGTCCCCAAGGGATCGAAACTATGCTACTGTAGAAAGAGGCGCTGACGATTAAATGGCACTAGGATATCTGAGGTACTACCTCCTGGGCAGAAGTTTCCACCTGGTCACCGACCACACCCCCCCTCAAGTGGATGGCGGGACAGAGGGACAACAATAGCCAGATAACAAGGTGGTTCCTAGCACTGCAGCCGTTTAAATTAGAGGTGGTTCACAAGCCCAGAAAACTACACGGTAACGCGGATGAGCTTTCTCACCTAGACCTGGTAGGTCCGGCTGGCATGAACCCTCTGGGTCTGGCTTGAGGGGGTGTGTGTGAGGGATCAGCTGGATCAAGTGGTCCGTCTGCGCCCTCCTGGATGTGGGCCGCAGTACGGTCACTACTGATGAGCGCCACTGAGGCCAATTGACGACTGATTATTGTTTGTGCTTTCTTAAGGACCTAAGGGGCAGAGGGGGGAGAGTAATTATGAGCCGGAGACTATAGTGAATTCCAGGACAGTAGTATTCCCTGTAATAGGTTTGGCTCAAACTGTTGGATTGGCGTGTGGTACCAACTGTTAGAACTCCAATACAATTTCCATCTTTTTGTTGAAGTCACATCTCTGCGTCTCATTTCATGCTGTCCCACCCAGGATTATTTAATCAGTGAATAAGTACGGCCTTTCACACTAGATTGTGTGTATTAGGTTTTGTTGTGGAATTTGTTATATATTAGGTTTTGTTGTGGAATTGTTAGATACTGCTGTACTGTCGGATCTTGAATAAATAAATTCATAAAAAATCCTACAATGTGATTTTCTGGATTTTTTTTCTCATTTTGTCTGTCATAGTTGAAGTCTACCTATGATAACTACAGGCCTCATCTTTTTAAGTGGGAGAACTTGCACAAATGGTGGCTGACTAAATACTTTTTTGCCCCACTGTATGAGACCGATGAGAGTACCACGTGCTGTTATTTCCATGTCACAAATTACTGGTCTGGCAATAATGAGAGTCTATATTGTCATATTGTTAGAAAATGACCCATGCGTTGCAGTGTGTATATTCCCAGGTGAAAGTAGCACATGAAAAGCAGGTGCCAGGGGATAATGGAGAACACGGGTTGAATCCCGGAGATCAAGTGTACATCAAGATCCACCAGCTGGGGATGTTGGGACAGAGTTGGTCTGGACAACACACAGTACTCCTTACAGCACCTGCAGCAGTAAAGACCACAGCCTCTCATCGGTGGGTTCACAATTCTCACGTGAAACGAGATCCAGCTGCATAATTGGTGAGGTGGAAGCCGCCATAATAGAGGAAGCGGAACTAAAGAGAGAGAGAAGAGTAGAATCCCCGTTAGACAAGCAGTTGGGTTGGGTTTCGGAGCTACTTTAGCCGCCATAGTTTGTGTCAATTGCTTTATTAGTTATTGCACCATGTAAAAAGGATAGATTGACAATTAGCATAGAATGGGTTACCAAATATAAAGACACAAGAATGCATTGGGGTAGAGTCAGTATTAACACTATGGATACCAAACAGATCACTAATTACAAAGGTATTGTTATCTGGGTGGAGACACTTGATAACAGGACTAGTACATTGGACATAGGCTGTTCAGAAAAAGGTGTAATTTTGTTACAGACAGGTGTGTGGAAGGAACGCAATAACAGAGTCTAAAGAACAAAGCTAGATGTTCTCTTCTGCCACAGATGGACATAATGTACCAGTGTTCACAATCAGCTGAAGCTCAGTCGATAACTTTCAGATTAATGCTATCAGAACTTAAAACATTTCAGGAGGTTGATAACGTGGACACAGCCTTTGCTGACGATGGAGCAGCAAAGGATAGTGCGGGGTAGGTGCTATTGCGTTAAAGGAGGTTTTATTCACCAATGATGCCCTTTAGTACAGCAACTAAGGAAGTGAAGTGGTCAGGGAAAGTTTTAGACACCAGTAGACCACGAACCTGAGGAAAGGGAGCTTGTTGGGGTTATTATACTCTGGACAACATCCTAAGGGGTGAATATGGGAACCAAACCATTCTTATGGTCAAGCAGATGAAAGCATACTTACAGACTAATTTAGGGCCTGAACTAGTGACAGAGAGAAATCCATCCGTGTAATTGGTATGAGAGGGTGTCAAGGGTCAATCCTACAGAGTGTTAGTTGCAGAATCTGGCAGGACCGATATCAGTGCATTCTATGGACTCCAAAAAACCAAGGCGTTACAGGGAATTGGGAAAGCTGAATTTAAAATAACAGGGGCAGAGATTTGTGTGGCTAATAAATTAAGCAAGTGGGTAATAGAGTCTCTAGGTTACGGTACCACTCCTCTATATATATTGTTACAGGGGATAACTCATGAGAAATGACAGCTAACTGTGTACAATATGTAGACTACTTTGAAGTTGAACGTCACACATACCCAGAACATGCTGAGAGTAGCAGAGACAGTATTGTCATTTCAGACACTATTGTCAACTTTCAGTGAGGGGTTTGTGAATTAAGGTACAATGCTTGAAAGAATCAAATCATATCAAATCAAATTTATTTATATAGCCCTTCGTACATCAGCTGATATCTCAAAGTGCTGTACAGAAACCCAGCCTAAAACCCCAAACAGCAAACAATGCAGGTGTTGAAGCACGTCGGCTAGGAAAAACTCCCTAGAAAGGCCAAAACCTAGGAAGAAACCCAGAGAGGAACCAGGCTATGAGGGGTGGCCACTCCTCTTCTGGCTGTGCCGGGTGGAGATTATAACAGAACATGGCTAAGTTGTTCAGATGTTCATAAATGACCAACATGGTCAAATAATATGTCTGGGACAGGTAGCACGTCTGGTGAACAGGTCAGGATTTGATAGCCGCAGGCAGAACAGTTGAAACTGGAGCAGCAGCACGGCCAGGTGGACTGTGGACAGCAAGGAGTCATCATGCCAGGTAGTCCTGAGTCATGGTCCTAGGGCTCAGGTCCTCCGAGAGAGAGAAAGAAAGAGGGAAAGGGAGAGAATAAGAGAGAGCAAACTTAAATTCACACAGGCCACCGGATAAGACAGGAGAAGTAGTCCAGATATAACAAACTGACTCTAGCCCCCCGACACAAACTACTGCAGCATAAATACTGGAGGCTGAGACAGGAGGGGTCAGGAGACACTGTGGCCCCATCCGATGATACCCCCAGACAGGGCCAAACAGGAAGGATATAAACCCACCCACTTTGCCAAAGCACAGACCACTAGAGGGATGTCTTCAACCACCAACCTACCATCCTGAGACAAGGCCAAGTATAGCCCACAAAGATCTCCGCCACGGCTCAACACAAGGGGGGGCGCCAACCCAGACAGGAAGATCACATCAGTGACTCAACCCAGTCAAGTGACGCACCCCTCCTAGAGACGGCATGAAAGAGCACCAGCAAGCCAGCGAGCCCCTGTAATAGGGTTAGAGGCAGAGAATCCCAGTGGAAAGAGGGGAACCGGCCAGGCAGAGACAGCAAGGGCGGTTCGTTGCTCCAGAGCCTTTCCTTTCACCTTCACACTCCTGGGCCAGACTACACTCAATCATATGACCCACTGAAGAGCCACAGATCCATGTGTACAGGAGGCCACCTCACCAGAAGGGAAGTTTGCTGTAGTGGTAGCATCACATCTCCTGCAGAGTGTGATTAAGAAACTTGTGACTCAGAGTTTTGTAAGGTTGGATACTCTTCCAACACCACTAATCTCTCCTCCATTCCTAACAGCCAGACAACACTTGACATATCTCCCAGTAGATTGGGACCGAGAGACTGTAAATGGAAAGTGTCAGACGGTGGCTGCTTATCAACAGTTGGGACACAAAGTTTTTATTTTATTTTTGATTTTATTTCACCTTTATTTAACCAGGTAGGCTAGTTGAGAACAAGTTCTCATTTGCAACTGCGCCCGGGCTAAGTTTACACTGTAACGAGGGTGTTCACAAAGGGGTGGGGTGTAGATCGGCCTTAGGATGAGTGATGTTTACCTAACCTGAATACAGGAAAGTAATATCCACAGGTGCCGACTGTAGTAGAACTCAGGAGATCATTGGAGATGTTGGTGGCTATGGAACCGGGTATGAGTTGGGAGATAGGTCTGATCCTTTCAGATACTCCCTACCTATGTCTGTCAGTGAACCACAAAGACAATAGGAGAGCAAGAGAGATTCCATGCAATAGCTATTCTCACGGGCTTCCCTGTAGGGACGGTAACTGAAGGAGCAGTAGTAATGGCCTAGGATGCTATAGTAACAGCATGGAACTGGACTATGGCGCAAATGAGGGTATGCATCATGGGCAGTGTTAGTAGTAGCAGGGGTTACCTTGGTAGCATTGTTGGGATATCATTTTCTGAGGGCATTGATATTGAAACATATATACAGTGCTGAATTTCCTCAAGAGGAGGTAAAGTTGATTAAGGCCACCGCACATATATATCAGCTGGCCATGGAGGAAGGAGATGGGGAGCAAAGTGAAAATGACATGGCTTAGGAACACCTCTTGGAACCTGTTGTCTGACGGGGAAAGACTGGGTGAAAGCATGAGGTTTTTCTAGGGCCTTTATTTTTTATGGAACACAGCAGAAAATTATCTCGAAGGCATAGAGTGAGGTGAAGTGTTCATGTTATCAAACTTTTGTTTTTTTCTTTGCCTATATAATTATGCATAGCTTAACACATTATTAATACTTGTTATGTTTTATGTTTCTTTTTGCTTTTCAAGTCTTGTGCTATCACTCTCTAATGAACCGAAGGAGGAAATGGAGAAAGTCTAAAGCTCCAGCTGAAATGCCATTATCAGTTGTGCGACGAGATACGGAAATAAGAGTGTGCATAGTCTGATTATAGAACAGAGGCCACAAGTCTTGGAGTTGTAAACGTAATCATAATCATTAACTGTGAATGTTAATCATGTTTTATTTTTTTGTTCATTTATAAGTCATTTCAAAGTTTATGTAATGTTGAACCGTATGGAATTACTTTTTCAAATAGGAGGGACTGTCGGGTTATAATTTTAAATACTTACTACACCAGAAGTTAATGTTTTATATAGGAGGAATGTATATGGTGGGGTCAATTAAGGGTGGACATGAGCCATTGTCTTGGAAAGTTACTAAATAAGGGAAAAGGCAATCACATGGTTGTGGTTACTGATAAGGGTGGATAGCTGTGTATTAGTGAGGAATGGGGGCTGAGGTCAGGTGTGGTCACATGAAGGGAGAAGGGACAGTTTATTACCCACATCACTTAACTTCCTGCCTAACAACAAAGATGTAATGTTTAGAGAAAAGGAGGAGACTTCACCTAAAGGGGGGTATAAATACTTGTGTTGGTGGGAACATGTTTTTGTCTGACCCATTGGGTGAAAAAAACTTAATCAATAGATATTGACATTCACCGACACTTCGGCTAACTTACGTGACAAAAACACACACACACACACACACACACACACACAATGCTGTTTTGCCATACAATAATGGTCTACATTTGGGTCTAGTTAAAACATTGTTACACAGAACAAGTATACAATATTACATGTGTAGGTCACTCTACTAAGGACATGGACTAATGATTCATTACTTAATAACTGTATTTCATTCATAAAGCACTTTTCACAATCCTGAAAATGTAACATTTGTTACATTTTTAAAATATATTGTTGTGAAAGAATGAATGTACCAGAAAGCACCTGGTGCAGGTACTCAACCATGTTGGTCCCAAGCTGTTAGAGAAATCTTTTTATTTGATGACTTGTGCAAAGCATGGAGGCACACTGACAATGCCATCAAACACAATTTATTTTGTTTATTTTATAGCTATTTACATCAATCACCACCAAATGCCTGTTTGATGTCTACAGCTTCCATCCATTTGGGGCTGGGGCTCATAGGTTCCTTTACACATAACTAACCACATTTTCATCCAACCCTTTCATGCGGATGAATTACCTGATGCATGAAAAAAGTAATGAATTTTATAAAAAAGTAATGAATTTTATAAATGCCTACAGACAATTTGTTTGTTCAAAATGGTGTGATCTTTTTGTGCCGTTGAAATGTATTATGCGAGAAATGGCAGTGGAACTCCTTTATGTGCAAATATTGATATAACAAGCATCATATGGAAGTAAACGTGGAGTCAAGCGATGATATGTTGTGTGGTCCTCTCACTACAACTCGGGAAAGCATGTCGTTTCTAACATGCTGACCACACCGCTCACGTTACGTGCATGAGCACTGCAAAATAAATGTACACATACAGTACGTTATTCAATCATTTCATTCAAACTGCTCGCGCAAGCATCAACAAGCATTTGCGTAGCCAGGTGCTAAAATATAACTTGGTTCTAATGTAGCTAGCTAGATATCTAGCCAACTTTACATACTGTATAGATAGCTAGCTAAGGGAATTAAATATCACCAGCTACCTAATGTCATATTAGCTAGATGTCTTGATGTATTTATCACTGTTAAAAAACAAACTCCAAATGCATTTGTAGGTAACTAGCTAACAGCCATGGGGGGTGAAAGGATAGCAGCTCCAACTGTCAGTGAGAGAGGAGGCTATTCTGTATAGGGCAGGTACTTTTGTGTTATTCCTGTCCCTAGAAGTGAGGACAGAGATAATAGTAGCATTATATTTAGTGAGGTCTAATTTGAGTATAATGAAGTCTATTTCTTGTGATGTTTTCTGTTCTCAGATACAGAGAGCTGTGAAACCCTGTCTGCAGATGAAGAGGTCCCAATGAAGAGCAGTGGTTCTCAGTCCTGGTCCTGGGAACTCAAAGGGGTGCACATTTTTGTTTTTGCCTTACACAGCTGATTCAAATGATCAACTCATCATCAAGTTTTAAGTGTTAAGTGTTATTTGTGTATTCATATGTGGTGCTAGCCTTGACATGAACCTGCTATTGTCACATGCTACACATGCACATGGTTATATCTATCCGATGTTAGCATGATTTGTTATAAGGGTTATTCTACTTTAGTAATCCACAATGACCTGGTGATGTAAAAGTCTAATGATGACATTATCTTCCATATTTCTACAGATACCTTGTCACTGGAGATTCCTTCAGAACGATTGCCTACAGTTACCATGTAGGGCACTGCAAGGTTGGGGTGATGAGGGCCATCTGGGACTGCCTCCCTGGGGAAATTCAGGCGTGTGAAGGCTACCTGTATCCTGCATACCTTTTCGAGGATGGACACGAGGACTAGGAGGGGATCTGCACCTCGCCGCTGTGTGCCAGAGGAGAAGTCTGCTTCTGCTGCTCTGCAGGATGTTTCAAGGATGGGGTCGAACAACACAGAAAGAGAGGCAATCCGTGTGTGGGAGATCTTCACCTCTTACTTCTTCGAAGAGGGTGCTGTTCCCTGGCAACACCATAGACTACACTATGCACAACTAAAGGCTCTAAGAGCCATCCACAGTGCAATAAGAGTATTCTTCCATTTACTTATCCATGTCAACTACAGTTATTATATTCCTAGTTTCTCTCCCTTTTTATTTCTACTTCTCAGGTGAGGGTGCTGTTCAAGTAAGGGTGTGATGTCTGTACAAAAACAAAACAGGCTATTTTAAGTCACCCATATTGAAAACATTTTGATATAACCCACACATACACACTCATGTATCAATCTGATTGATTGATTGAGTTGTGCAGTAAGCAGGCTTAGGTGTATAAATGTGGCTCCTTCCACCTTCAAAGAATAAGCATGAGGGCCAACCATGTTGAATAGTAAGACGCTTCATTATTTCTACAGTGCTTTGCAAAAGTATTCATCTCCCTTGGCGTTTTTCCTATTTTGTTGAATTACAACATGTAATTTAAATAGATTTTTATTCTGATTTCATGTAATGGACATACACAAAACAGTCCAAATTGCTGAAGTGACTTGAAAAAAAACTAAGTTGTGTGTGCATATGTATTCACCCCCTTTGCTTTGAAGCCCCTAAATAAGATCTGGTGCAACTAATTACCTTCAGAAGTCACATAATTAGTTCAATAAAGTTGGCCTGTGTGCAATCTAAGTGTCACATGATCTCAGTGTATATATACACCTGTTCTGAAAGGCCCCAGAGTCTGCAACACCACTAAGCAAGGGGCACCACCAATCAAGCGGCACCATGAAGACCAAGGAGCAGGTCAGGGACCGAGTTGTGAAGAAGTACAGATCAGGAATGGGTTACAAAAAAATCTCTGAAACGTTGAACATCCCACATAGCACCATTAAATCCGTTATTAAAAAATTAAAAGAGAGGGCCGCCCACCAAAGTCACGGACCAGGCAAGGAGGGCATTAATCAGAGGCAACAAAGAGACCAAAGATAACCTCGAAAGAGCTTCAAAGCTCCACAGCAGAGATTGGAGTACCTGTCCATAGGACCACTTTAAGCTGTACACTCCACAGAGCTGGGCTTTACAGAAGAGTGTCCAGAAAAAATCCATTGCTTAAAGAAAAAAACAAGCAAACACGCTTTGTGATTGCCAAAAGGCATGTCGGAGACTCCCCAAACATATGGAAGAAGGTACTCGGATGTCAGATGAGACTAAAATTGAGCTGTTTGGCCATCAAGGAAAACACTTTTTTTTTTTCATCGGCAGGGACTGGGAAACTGGTCAGAATTGAAGGAATGATGGATGGTGCTAAATACAGGGAAATTCTTGAGGGAAGCCTGTTTCAGTCTTCTAGAGATTTGAGACTGGGACGGAGGTTCACCTTCCAGCAGGACAATGACCCTATGCATACTACTAAAACAACACTTGAGCTGTAATTACTGCAAAAGGTGGCTCTACAAAGTACTGACTTTGGGTGGGTGAATAGATATGCACGCTCAAGTTCTCTTTTTTTTGGTCTAATTTCTTGTTTGTTTCACAAATTATTATTTTTTGCATCTTCAAAGTGG
This sequence comes from Oncorhynchus nerka, assembly GCF_034236695.1. Lineage (NCBI taxonomy): Eukaryota > Metazoa > Chordata > Actinopteri > Salmoniformes > Salmonidae > Oncorhynchus > Oncorhynchus nerka. Next base: position 40,915,204 of record NC_088408.1, read on the forward strand.
CAGGCATGTTGTGTAAATCAAATGATACAAACCCCCCAAAAATATATTTTCATTCCAGGTTGTAAGGCAACAAAATAGGAAAAATGCCAAGGGGGTGAATACTTTCACAAGCCACTGTTTATCTACTCTATATTGTTTGTCCTTGTGTGTTTGTGCATGTTTAATTGTGTAATGTTATCAGGAAACTAGGCATATGTCACAAGTCATGACTTTACAGGAGAGCGTTTTTAACGTAAAATAATATTTTTAACCAAAATGCTATTTTTTTATATTCTGGATTGTATATGCATATAACTACCCCGTCTATCGTTATTGTTCTTGTACATGCTCTATATTTGATTGATAATGACAGTATTTATTTCTGATATTGCTACTATGCAAGTAACCATTTGGCTGTACCGTTTACACGTTCTGTAGAGACCGTCCACTTAGCTGAATATTGATATGTGTGGTCGTAACATGATTTTGTGACATACCACAACAATATCAAGTGACTGTATCAAGTGTCCACTACTTAAATATATGGCATGTGCACCTCCCTCAGGTTTCAACTCAGGTTACATGGCCTTAACACATGGTATCCCATACATGAGTTAAGTGCATGTGTAACAGTATGTAAAGTATGCTAATGTACTGGTGTGAAGGCATTTGGGCAGTGATGTAAAGTACTATATAAGTAAAAATAGTCTAAAGAACTACTTAAGTAGTGTTTGTGGTATCTGTACACTACTTTACTATTTATATGTTTGGCAACTTTTACTTCACTACATTCGTAAGGAAAATAATGTACTTTTTACTCCATACATTTTCCTTGACACCCAAAAGTACTTGTTACATTTTGACAGGAAAATTGTCAAATTCAAACACTTATCAAGAGAACATCCCTGGTCATCCATGCATACTACCTCTGATCTGGCTCTCTGATCTCACTAAACACAAATGCTTAATTTGTAAATTATGTCTGAGTGTTGGAGTGTGCCCCTGGCTATCCATCACACACTCTGCACTCCTCCACTGGGAGGTAATACAGATTATTGCAAATCCTCTAATGTTGATGACTGGGTTATTTATTGTAAATTGTTTCTATGAAGTTGCTGTTAAATCGCTGTGCTATTATTATTGTATGAGGTATTATTGGTGGGGTTACCCTTGTTCTGTGATGTGTGTTTTATTTTTTCTCTCCATTGGCTATCTGGCAAACAGGCTACACTCTAGGCAGTCTCTTCTGCTTATGTGTGTGTGTGTGTGTGTGTGTGTGTGTGTGTGTGTGTGTGTGTGTCTGGCAGTGGTACTCTATCTATCCTGCTCTTTTCCTTTCGGCAGGGTTAATACCTGCCTGGTTCCCGAACAAAATCTGTATCTTTACACCTTTCTAACAATACAGTTACAGAATTGGTGCCTGAACAGGGACCTGAAGAGAAGCCCCCATGACACCATCCAAACAAAGTTGAATCGTGTCTTTTGTTGGAACCCCATACTGTGTCAATGTGGACACACCTAATGGTAATCATGTTCGGGATTATTTCATTGTGGAAGGACTTGATGGACTAATGGAGTTGGATAGCACTAACCCTAATCCCCAGGCGTCCGGCTCGCTTATAACATCTCCACTATTACCCTCCCCTCAACCTCTTCCTGTTACCTCATCCAAAGAGACTGGGAGAGGTGTCTATGTGATCATTGGACAAATCAATGGACACACACCAACCATAGTTTGCCAGTGAAAGTGTGGAGGCTCATCAGAAAGATGTGCAGTTGAGGTTGGCTCACCTCCCCCGTCAAATGGAGGAAAACCAACAACAAACGGTTCAGAGAGAAATATTTACAAGATTCTCTAAAGCAGGGTATTCAAGAAAAAAAATGTGAAGTTTCAAAACACTAATGGAAACTAACCATCTAGTCAACCTATCTTGAGGAGGAACAAAAACAGAGCAGAGGAGTCCGCCTCTGTTGTGAAGGGAGTGTCTTATCTGAAAGAAGTTATGGAGGTCATGAAGAACTCTCTCACAAGGGAACTATGATTTTTGATTGAACAGACTCAAAAAGAGACCTCTAATGAGATGGAAAAAGCACAGAAGGCCACAGACCTTCAACTGGAGGAGCTGCACCAGGAGGTAATGCAGTGCTTTCCCTTCTGGACAAATACAAATCCTCTTCACCTCCCTCAGGATTTACCTCTGCCACTGGCTCTGCCATTAAGGGAATAGGAACAGGTAGCACTACAAAACCCCTTTGAAGATACTGTTGAACAGAACTCCCATTTCCCCAAGAACCCTTTCCACTGTCATGCCTCCTCTGGAGAGCTCTTTCCCTATCAAACTACTTTTCCCATTCTCATTTCATTGTGTACATGTATGCAAGTCAAACAGGACTTCGAGCAGTCTTTGCTCAACAAACAAGATATGGAACAGAAGAAGTTCTTGCCTATGCAAATCACACCCTTAATTCAGCCGAGAGGAATTATTCAACAACTGAAAGGGAGTCCCTCGCTGTGGTCTGGGCTTTGGAGAAATGGAGCAACTACTTTGAGGCAGAGATCTTCACCATTGTCACAGACCACGCTGCTCTGCAGTGTATTCTGGCATCAGGCAAGACCAACAGCCATCTTATTCGCTGGTCTTTCAGACTGCAGAAGTTTGACTTCATCATTGAGTATCTCAAAGGAAAATCGAATGATGACCCAGATGCTCTCTCGGATTACAGAGACTGCCAATGTTTGTCCTCCATTCTGCAGCACTTACACCACCGCTAAGTGACGAGAGTGTGTGGAGAGCACAGCAGAAGGTTGCCGTCATCATGGCGATCCACAAGAGTCTGTCTTCAATAAGAAGCATAATTCAGGTTAAAGTGTATCGAAAAACTCCAAGAGGAGATGGAACACACAGCACCCATTATTGCGTCTTCATCCCCTCTACATTGAATGACCAGATGATCCAAGCTTATCATGCCAACCCCATGAGTGGCCATCTTGGAGTTAAGACTTACCGAAGATTACAAGAGGTGGCTTACTGGCCTGGCATGTGGGTTGAAAGTAGTGTGAAGTCTGCCAGAAATACAAACCACACATTGGCAGACCTGCCCGGGAAACTGCAGCAGACTGTGGTGAACCATCCCAATGAAATGCTGGGAATTGACCTCACGGGACTTTTTCCTCCCAGCCAGGAAACCCAGAATGAAATTTTATTGGTGGTAGTGGACTACAACAGACACTGGGTGGAGTTGTTTCCACTCCGCAAAGCCACTGCATCCGACATTGCTCTAATTCTGCGAAGGGATGTCTTCACCAGATTCGGGATTCCAGACTAAATTTTATCTGACTGTGGTCCGCAGTTCATATCAGGAATCTACAAAGAGCTCTGTACCTACTGGGGTGTAGTTGCAAAGCTGACTGCGGCCTGCCATCCTCAGACCAACCTGACCGAGAGGGTAAACCGAACCCTGAAGGGGTTTCGCTTTGCGCTGAACTCTGCAGTCCAGGAGACTTCTGGGGTCACTCTTGCCAAACTCCATCTGGGAAGACCTCTAAAAAGGTCCGATGGACAGAGTCTTGCAAAGTTCCAATGTTTCACCTGACTACCCAGCGTTTGATGCAGTTCAACACCACCACACCTTGCTAGCCAGAGTGGAGGCCAGCAGAATCAAAACCAAACAACGACAGCTCAGAAACTATGACAAACATATAGATTAAATGTTTGTTTCCCACCCCAGTCTCGTGTCTAGACCGTTCTCATCATCTATCAAAGGCGTCTAAGAAGTTCACTGCCAAGCTAGCTTCGAGAATCAATGTGGTACAGCAGTTGAGGCAGGTGAACTACTTGGTCTGTTTGGAGGACACTGGAGAAGAGGACGGTCATGTTGTTGTCTTTCCTGGGCTACGGCTGTTTGGGAGCAACAATCAACCTTTTGCTATAATTTGTAAGCTTTCACGGCGGAGGTGAGGAAGGTGTTCAATTCTCCGGTGCCTGGGAGAAAACTACTGAAATTACATCAGAACTTCCATAGTGTGGCAAACTATGCGGTACATTTTTGCACATTGGCCGGTGAGAGTGCCTGGAATCCGGAGGCCCTGTTCGATACCTTCCTTCAGACTTTCAGATGAGATAAAACTAGCAGCTCGGGAGTTACCTTCGAACCTCGATTCACTCATCCCCCTTACCATTATGATTGATGGGCATCTATGGGAATGCAGGAGTGTGAGGAGGTTGGGTCTCGGTCACACTCGTTCATCTGCTACAGCTTGTTCACCTCCGAAGGAATCCGGTAGTCCCCGAAGGCTGCATTTCTGAGAAGATCCGAAGCCACCCAAGTTCCCTCGAATCATCGGTGACAGGGTGAGTCAGACACTGGCACCTATGCAACCCAGCAGAGCTAGAATATCGCTTAGGGAACGTCCACGTAGGCTGAGCTCCAACTGTTGTCTGTATTTTGGTGCTGTTGAGCATTGCATAGCCAAATGCCCAGTAAAGAGACCTGACTCGTTATGAGGTACGAGTACACTACTGAGCCAGACTGGGAATTCCCATTACCCGCACTACTGTTTTGTGATCCTGCTGTGGGGAGACCAATCTAAGCCTCTCCGGGTGCTCATTGACTCTTGGGCAGATGACAGTTTTATGGACGCTACCCTGGTATCGGAACTAGGTAACCCCACGCAACTCCTCTCTGTTCCCATGGACGCTAGGGAACTGGACGGCAGCTCCATTGGAAGAGTGACACACAGCACAGTTCCCATTCATCTGCAGGTGTCTGGCAACCACAGTGAGTCTATACAGCTTCTCCTCATTGAATCCCCTCACGTCCCTGTTGTGTTGGCATTTTCTTGTCTCCAAAAGCACAATCCCATTCTGTCACTCCCACTGCCTTAAAGCTGCACAGCCACCCCGAGACGTCGTCCTCTGAGTTTAAGTAAAGCCTTGGATTTCTCTACTGTTCCAACACAGTACCATGATCTCCTGGAGGTATTCAACAAGGCTCGTGCTACCTCTCTTCTTCCGCATCGTCCCTAAGATTGTGCCATTGACCTCCTCCTGAGCACCACACCGCCTCGGTCAGCTATATTCCCCATCCGGCCCAGAGACAAAGGCCATGGAGGAGTACATTGAGAACTTTCCGGGTGCTGGGAGCATTCTGCATCCCCTGCCAGCGCAGGGTTTTTCTTTGTGGAAAAGAACGACAAGACCCTGCATCCTTGCATCGACTACCGGGACCTCAATGACATCACGATTAAGAATCGTTACCCCCTGCCACTCTACTTCTCTGCTTTCGAACCACACCAGGGGGCTACCATCTTTTCCAAGTTGGACCTTCAGAATGCCTACCATCTTGTTCAGATACGCGAGGGGGATGATTGGAAGATGGCTTTCAAAATGGCCAGTGAACACGATGAGTATCTGGTCAAGCCATTTGGGCTCATCAACGCTCCCGCTGTTTTCCAGGCCATGGTCAACGATGTGCTCCATGACATGCTGAATCATTTTGTGTTTGTCTACCTCCACAACATCCTTGTCTTCTCCCGGTCTGCCTAAGAACCCGTCCGCCATGTCCAACAGGTCCTTCAGCACCTCCTGGAGAACCAGTTGTTTGTGAAAGCTGAGAAGTGCGAGTTTCACCGCTCTATATGTTATCGCTGAAGGAAATGTCCAGATGGATCCTGAAAAAGTGAAAGTTGTGGTGGATTGGCCCCAACCCACGTCCAGAGTGCAATTGCAATGTTTCCTGGGGTTTGCTTATTTCTACTGCCGCTTCATCCGTGGCTAAAGCACCGTGGTGGCTCGTCTTTCTGCACTCACTTCTCCCAAGGTACTGTTCACATGGTTGACAGGGCTTTTGTGGATCTTAAGCATTGGTTCACTACTGCTCCCATCCTCATCCATAAAGACCCTTACCGTCAGTTTGTGGTTGAGGTCGATGCTTCTGACGTTAGCGTGGCGGCCATCCTGTCCCATCGTCTCAACTCCGCTGAGAGAAACTACGATGTAGGTAACCGGGAACTTCTGGCAGTCAAGATTGCGCTGAAGGAGTGGAGGCACTGGCTGGAAGGAGCGGAACATACAGTTTTGGTTTGGACCGACCATAAGAATTTCTCAGCACAGCCAAGCGCCTTAAAGGATTTTCAGGACCGTTTTTTGAAATTCTTTAGATTTTTGTGTCAATTACACATGTATAAGAACTGTATCAACATACTTTAGTCATATTTTATAATCGTCATTTTTTATTTTATTTTACTTCTGCATAATTCTGCATAAGGCATATGTTTTTTCCATTTGCAATATGATTTCATAGGAAGTCAAAAGTCAAAAATTGAAAAAAATTGATCACCCCCTTAAAACCTCGTGTCTAGGGGGCAGTATTTTCATTTTTTGAAAAATAACGTTCCCAAAGTAAACGGGATATTTTGCCAGGATAAGATGCTAGAATATGCATATAATTGACAGCTTAGGATAGACACTCTAAAGTTTCCAAAACTGTAAAAATATTGTCTGAGTATAAGAGAACTGATATTGCAGGTGAAAGCCTGAGAAAAATCCAATCCGGAAGTGCCTCATGTTTTGAAAGCTCTGCGTTCCAATGTGTCCCTATTGAGCAGTGAATGGGCTATCAACCAGATTGCATTTTCTACGTATTCCCCAAGGTGTCTACAGCATTGTGACGTAGTTTTACGCCTTTATGTTGAAGAATACCCTTAAGCGGCTACATTGTGTAAGTGGTCACCTGATGGCTCCGAGTGATTCTCGCGTAAAATACAGAGTAGTCGTTTTTCCTATCGGTCCTACTGAAAAACCAATTGTCCCGGTGGATATATTATCAAATAGATATTTGAAAAACACCTTGAGGATTGATTATAAACAACGTTTGCCATGTTTCTGTCAATATTATGGAGCTAATTTGGAATATTTTTTGGCGTTGTCGTGACCGCAATTTCCGGTCGATTTCTCAGCCAAACGTGAAGAACAAACGGCGCTATTTCACCTACAAAAATAATCTTTTTGGAAAAATGGAACATTGGCAACAACATCTACCTGGGAGTCTCGTGAGTGAAAACATCCGAAGCTCATCAAAGGTAAACGATTTAATTTGATTGCTTTTCTGATTTTTTGTGAAAATGTTGCCTGCTGGTAGCAGAGCCTAGCATAGCATTATGCCATGATAAACTTACACAAATGTTTGTCTAGCGTTGGCTGTAAAGCATTTTTTTTTAAATCTGAGATGACAGTGTGATTAACAAAAGGCTAAGCTGTGTCTCAATATATTTCATTCGTGATTTTCATGAATAGGAAGATTTATGTCCGCTGCGTTATGCTAATTAGTTTGAGGCTATGGTTACACTCCCGCATGCGGGTTTCAGAGTCATAAGAAGTTAAAGAAAATTTCTGCAGCATTAGTAAAGATGTGATCAATACATGTTGATGATTTCATTCCTGTGTTGATTGTAACTATCCTGGTAGGTTGACTGATAACATGTAACAGGTTTCAGACAATGGTTAAAGTTTGAAGATTTTTATTGAGTGGGCAGCTTGTTGAAAGACAGACAATATTGAAATCCCCCAGAAAATATACCTCTGTTGATATCACATACATTATCAAGCATGTTATCCAGAACCCGACTGTTAGCACTTTGTGGTCTATAGCAGGTTTCGACAAGAATTGGCTTTAGGTGAGGCAGATGAACCTGTAGCCATATTATTCAACATGAGATCCTCTCTAAGTTTTACAGGAATGTGGTTCTTAATATAGTCCGGAACACCGCCCTCATTAGCATTTCTGTCTTTTCTGTAAATGTTATGTTACATTCCCCAGTTCCTGTGTTGTGGTTTTGTTTGTATGTGTGTGTTTCAGGATGGCTCCCTGAAATTCCCCCAAGCAGCAGATTGGTCGGCCCCATTGCTAATTTGAGCTGACCCCGCCCTCTCGTCAAGATATAGCTGTATCCCATTACAGACTCCTTCTCCAGCTACATAAGCCAGTGTTCTGTTGCTCAGAAGAGAGATGATTAGTGTGTCCCGTGTTGGTTGTTGCTGAGAGAATAGAGCTGATTGGTATGTCCTATGTTTGTTGTTGCTGAGAGAGCTTATTAGTATGTCCAATGTGTGTCAATAGGACGCAGTGTGTTTTGATTATTGACATTGTTTGTATTATTCTGTTTTTGTTTCCCGAGGGGGAAGGGGAAGGCACCTGGGGAGTGCTTAGGCAAGAACATTGTAAATTCTCTCTTCCGAGAGGCGTACGTAACATAATGGGGGCTCATCCGGGATATTCCATTAAACCCACCGGACCCTGCTGCTCTGAGCCCTCTGTGGTTAGTGATTGAGGCGTGATGGTAGGTTGTGAGTTTGGATGACTTGTTTAGTAGGCTGCAGTGTACAAAATGGCTGCTTCAGCCATCTCCAAGTTTATGAAAGCGCCCTCTGTTGATCGTTTGGTGGGGTTGCGGAAAGTAGACCTTTTCGCTATAGCTGACCATTTATGTACTCTTCGTCCATGAGAAAGCCCTGAAGGCTGAGCTTTTGGTGCTAGTCAGGGAGGGTTTAGTGAGATAACGAATTCTCTCGTTGAAAGATGAGGAGAGGGAGGCTTCAGGAGAGGAGACGGGTAGACCTTCCGAAGCCAAGTCGGAGGACAGGGCGTAGGAAGGGGTTGCTCGTACCCCCTTTACATTGCCCCGATTTGCCCCTTTATCTTCTGCTTTGGGTTGTTCAGACGGGACCGCTAGGCTGAAGGTGAGTCTGGCCTGTTTAGAAATGAAGCAAAAAGATAAGAGACAATTAAGTTTCATCTTGAAATTAGGAAAATGGAAATCGAGGAGGTTAGGATCCAACAACTGGAGCTAGACGCTGGCTCCAGTGCGACTCCACAACCTGCTCATCATCAAGCCCACTTCGATGTGAGTAAAAGCTTTAGTCCCTCCATTCCGAGAGTCGAAAGTTGATTCCTGTTTCTGTGTTTGAGCGCGTGGCCGCTCCTGTTGCAATGTAAATTGTTTGGGAAAGCCCTAGAAGTAGTTGCTGCTCTCTCCCTGGAAGACAGTTTACAGTATGATACAGTTAAAACTACCGTGTTGCGGGCTTATGAGTTGGTGCCTGAAGCTTATAGGCAGCGCTTCATGAATCACAAAAAACCCTCTCACCGTACGGTTGAATTTGCAAGGGACAAAGAGTCCCTGTTTAATCGATGGTGTTCAGCCAGCAAAGTTAACACCTTTGCTGATATTTGGAAGTTGATGCTGTTGGAGGATTTTAAAAGCAACCTTCCTGATAGAATTGTAGTTCATTTAAATGAACAAAGTGGTGACATTGGCCCAGGCAGCAGTGTTGGCAGATGAGTGCGCTTTGACACAAGACTGTCTTTGGTAGGCCTCGTTTTGAAGGCCGAACGATTACGTCATCAGTGCCTCGTTCAGGTCACTTTTCCTCTGACAACCCTAAGCCTTTTCATGAAATTCGTGAATGTTTTTACTGTCACCAAAAGGGTCACGTGACTGCGGAATGCTCGGTTTTGAAAAATTAACCGAAACAGTCCCTGTCACGTCCCCAAAAATGACAAGTGTTGGTTTAGTCACGTCTTTGGCTCGTCTGTTGGACCAAGTTATTGAATCAACATTTGGGAAACCGGATCCTGTCTATGCTCCGTTTATCTCTGCCCTTTAGATATGAATTCGGAGGGCAGATATGATTAAATATGAAAGCATTAGACCTCTCACTAAAGGTGTCAGTCAAAAGTTATACTTAAATCTGAACTGGGTTTAAAGAAAAATGACATGAAAAGCACACATTTGTAAATCCCAAACTAATAATAATTGGAAAGATGGATACAAATGATTTGTGACATTGTGGTTAGAATAAAGAATGCTGTGCTTTTATTTAAAATAGTGATGGACAGCTGGTGGCATTTTGAAAACAGTTTCTAGGGGTATTTATGTCCGCTGCGTTATGCTAATGCATTTGAGGCTATGATTACGCTCCCGGATACGGGATTGCTCGTCGCAAGAGGTCAACCTCTTGGAACTACCCTTCCCGGATCCGGGAGAATTGTCATCAACTACACTAATTAGCATAGTGCAATGGACAAATAATCTTACTAGAAAATATTCATATTCATGAAATCACAAGTGAAATATAGCGAAACACAGCTTAGCCTTTTGTTAATCATCCTGTCGTCTCAGATTTTGAAATTATGCTTTACAGCCGAAGGGTTTCAAAACAAGAGGCACTTCCTGATTGTATTTTCCTCTGCTTTTCGCCTGCAATATCAGTTCTGTTATACTCACAGACAATATTTGTACAGTTTTGGAAACTTTAGTGTTTTTTTATCCTAAGCTGTCAATTATATACATATTCTAGCATCTGGTCCTGAGAAATAGCCCGTTTACTTTGGGAACGTTATTTTTCCAAAAATGAAAATAGTGCCCCCTAGTTTCAACTAAAATGTTCTCCTGAGGTGCTGACTTGTTGGTGCTGACTTGCACACATACTTACAATAAACAATTCCCGACAAGGACATGGGGGAAACAGAGGGAACATATACAACATGTAGTTAGGGAATTGAAACCAGGTCAGTGCGACAACCAGACAAAACAAATGGAACATGAAAAATAGATTGATGATGGCTAGATGGCCGGTGACGCCGAACACCTCCCGAACAAGGAGAGGAACCGGCTTTGGCAGAAGTCGTGACAATTCCAGCCATTACATGGAGCCTATCCTCCTATAGCTTCTCCCACCAACTTCCTCAGCATCACAAGGCTTTCTTATGCAAACACCGCAAATCAGAGTTTGACCCTTTAGAATAACCAGCCCAATATCGCCAGCTAAATTCAACCATTTGATCACAAATAATAAAATTCACACATTCCCGAAATACAAACAAATTATTGGCAGAACAAAATGTAATTAAATGACAAATTTCAATGTCATCAAATTCTAAATAGAGATCTCAAATAAGCACAAGTCCTTGTCAAAATCAAAACATTCAAATAATGAAAGACAACAATGTACCATAGCCTGGCAATAGAGACAGGACACCATAGAAAAACATGGAAGGTCAGAGAAGAATGTGCGTCGGGTTAGGTAGAGAATGAGCAGCACTTCCTACTCCACTGCTCCAAATATAGGTATTTATCTCCTGAAATTTTAGAAAGAACTGCCTGTTGAGGAGAAATCAGAGTTTTGGAGGGGCACTTAGAAACTTGTTGCAGATTATGTCCTGGCCTATCATAATATAAGAACGACAATAGCTACCGCCATGTCATACAGATGAGCACTTGTAGTGTCACGGTTTTCTTCCGTCGAAGGAGTGGAGGACCAAAATGCAGAGTGGTTAGAGTTCATGGTTTTTAATACGAGAAACTCAACATGAACACAATTACAAAAACAACAAACGTGGCAAAACCCGAAACAGACCTATCTGGTGCAGAGAACAAAAAGACAGGAAACAATCACCCACAAAGTACCCACAGAATATGGATGCCTAAATATGGTTCCCAATCAGAGACAACGATAGACAGCTGCCTCTAATTAGGAACCAATCTAGGCAACCATAGACATGCAACATACCTAGAAAGGAAACAGCCCCATAAACATACAAAACCCCTAGATAAGACAAAAACATACATCACCCATGTCACACCCTGACCTAACCAAAATAACAAGGAAAACAAAGAATACTAAGGTCAGGGTGTGACAGTACCCCCCCCACCCCCAAAGATGCGGACTCCCGGCCGCACACCTAAACTTATAGGGGAGGGTTTGGGTGGGCGTCTGTCCATGGTGGCGGCTCTGGGGCTGAACGTGGACCCCACCACACCATAGTCTTTGTCCTCTTTAGTCTCCTCCTAGGAACGGCGACCCTCGCCGTCAACTTAGGATTGGCAACCCTACAAAATGGCCCCACTGGACTGAGGGGCAGCTCGGGACTGAGGGGCGGCTCGGACTAAGGGGCGGCTCGGGACTGGCGGGCGGCTCGGTACTGGCGGGCGGCTCTGGCGGATCCTGGCTGACGGGCGGCTCTGGCGGATCCTGGCTGACGGGCGGCTCTGGCGGATCCTGGCTGACTGGCGGCTCTGGCGGATCCTGGCTGACTGGCGGCTCCTGGCTGACTGGCGGCTCTGGCGGATCCTGGCGGCTCGTGGCAGACTGGCGGCTCGTGGCAGACTGGCGGCTCGTGGCAGACTGGCGGCTCGTGGCAGACTGGCGGCTCTGGCGGATCCCAGCTCTGGACGGGCGGGAGACTAGCAGCTCTGGACGGGCGGGAGGCTCTAGCAGCTCTGGACGGGCGGGAGGCTCTAGCAGCTCTGGACGGGCGGGAGGCTCTAGCAGCTCTGGACGGGCGGGAGGCTCTAGCAGCTCTGGACGGGCGGGAGGCTCTAGCAGCGCTGGACGGGCGGGAGGCTCTAGCAGCTCTGGATGGGCGGGAGGCTCTAGCAGCTCTGGACGGGCGGGAGGCTCTAGCAGCTCTGGACGGGCGGGTGGCTCTAGCAGCTCTGGATGGGCGAGGTGCACTGTATGTCTGCTGCGTGGTACCGGCGCTGGTGGTACTGGGCCGAGGACACGCACCTCAGGGCGAGTGCGGGGAGGAGGAACAGGGAGTACTGGGCTCTGGACACGCACAGGAAACCTGGTGCGGGGGGCTGCCACCGGAGGGCTGGTGCATGTAGGTGGCACTGGATAGACCGGACCGTGCTGGCGCACTGGAGCTCTTGAGCACAGAGCCTGCCCAACCTTACCTGGTTGAATGCTCCCGGTAGCCCTGCCAGTGTGGGGAGGTGGAATAGCCCGCACTGGGCTGTGCTGGCGAACCGGGGACACCATGCGTAAGGCTGGTGCCATGTATGCCGGCCCAAGGAGACGCACTGGAGACCAGATGCGTAGAGCCGGCTTCATGGCACCTGGCTCGATGCCCACTCTAGCCCGGCCGATACGAGGAGCTGGTATGTATCGCACCGGGCTATGCACCCGCACTGGGGACACCGTGCTCCCCACAGCATAACACGGTGCCTGCCCGGTCCCTCTTGCTCTCCGGTAAGCACAGGAAGTTGGCGCAGGACTCCTACCTGGCTTCGCCATACTTCCTGTGTGCCCCCTCCAATACATTTTTGGGGCTGACTCTCGGGCTTCCAGCCCTGCTTCCGTGCTGCATCTTCAATCCGCCGCCTCTCCGCTTTGGCTGCCTCCAGCTCTGCCTTGGGGCGCCGATATTCCCCCGGCTGCGTCCAGGGTCCATCTCCATCCAGTATCTCCTCCCAAGTCCAATGGTCCTGATTGCGCTGCTCCTCCTGCCTGTCACCACGCTCCTCTACTGGTGGGTGATTCCAGTACTGACCTTAGTATTCTTTGTTTTCCTTGTTATTTTGGTTAGGTCAGAGTGTGACATGGGTGATGTATGTGTTTATTGTCAGTGTAGTGTTTATTTGTATAGGTGCGCGACGGGTCTTCGTACCCATATTTGTTTATATTCATTTTTCTTATTAGTGTTATGGAGCATGTTACTTGGACATTCATTAAAATACTCCATTTTGCACTCCGTTTGACCTTCCTGCGCCTGACTTCCCTGCCACCTATACACACACACACGTCTCTGACATGTAGATTTTGTTTCTCAATTGCTGCCGTTTTCTTTTTGAGTATTATTTTCCATTGTGTAATTGTTTATATATATTATTGTTGCTCAAAAATATTAATTTATTTTATACTTCATATACATCGCTATGGCAACAGTGGCAACCCCCCCATTCATGCCAATAAAGCATTTATTGAACGGAATAGAAGAGAGAGGGTGAGGGAGACAGATGGGGAGGGAAAGTGAAGACAAAGAAGGGGGATACATAGGAGGTAGACAGAGAGACAGAGGGAGGCAAAGAGAGGGAGGCTATAGAGAGAGACATGTCTGTCTGCTTGCCTGCCTTTCTATCTAAGTCCTTCACCAATTGACCAATTGCAGAAGATAATCTCCCTCTATTGAATGCAGTATATTCACATAAACATAATGTTCCTTGACTCCTATCTTTTTGCAAAATCCTACCAGATTGATGTTTATATGCTAATACCAGCCTGTACCATCTTATTGTGTCGCCCACCTTAACAACAATGGATTAGTGTTGCCCCGTAAGAAGGTTGTAAATATACTGTATGCAGTTATGGAAAACTTTATATATTTTTCTGTAAACTGTTGTATGAGTCGTATTCTATCTATGATAATATTTTTCAGCCTCTGCAGCGAGAGGGAGACCTATTGCTCACATGACATAAGAAGGTCTCTTGAAAAAGAGATTCACATCTCAAGGGACCTTCTGATTACATTTTTTTTTTAACTAGAATGTTTGACTTTTTCTGAGATGGTAGGTTTGTTTGATTTTAAAAATGCACAGGAATCTTTTTCAGAAACTCAACATCAAGGATTATCTCAAACTATTGAATATTACCTGAGCATTGCATTACTTTGAAGCAGCTTTGATATTTATTGAAGGGAAAGATTAATCTGGTTTGGTTTTAAATGTATGATTTCTATCCACAATTAATCTTAACATCCAAGAGTGACCTTTTACGATGTTTCAAACAGTAACAAATAGGGTCATTTGAGACCTTCACTTAAACACAGAATGTTGATTCCAAAGGGGATATCTGTGGTTGAAGATGGAAATATTGACCACTTGCAAGTGCTGCATCAGAAGTCTTGACCACGTCTAAGAGCCTAAATTATCCCAAACTGCAGGGTCCTTTACATGATTACTGTCACAGGTTATCTGTGATTGAGAGAATGGATGATAATCAAAATGTCTCTTCAAAATCAATTCCTCACACCAAATCGAAGAAGAATTGTTTTTTGGTTTGAACACAACATAACTCAGCACCCGTGGATACATTGAATTTAAATCTGAAATTAGATTTCCAAATGTACTATTCATTAATAATACCACAGATATTTTAGTCAACAATTCATTCAGTTCAAAATGGCATAAAACCAGGTAGTTATGTGTGTGGAATAATGTAATCTCTGATACTAAATACAATTGGTCCTCTAAAATCCCTGGACCAAATGGTGCAGTAGTGCTTGTTCATACTTTTACGAATAAAAAATAAACAAACTTGTTATACAGCGCACATGGATGGAAGGTGCGTCACAGTCACTTAATGTTAAAACAACTGGAGAGACCTCATCATTCTTGACGACATGTTATTGACATCACTGTGCTACTACAGCTAGCAAACTGTAGGATGGTCGTTCCATGAACTCGGCTCCTTTAGAGAAGTGCAACTTGGTAAAAAAAAAAACTATTGATTTCACCTAAGTTTAACATTCTGTCAATGTTTTACCAACTCCAGGGGTACATTTTTTGTTGTTGAAATAAGTGTTTATTAAATGCCAAATAAAGAAACGGGGTGGACCGTAAAAGGGTTGATGAGTTCATCTTAAATCAGCCATAAATCAGGCTTACAGTGGTTCTTCCTTTAATAAAAGCTGCATCATACTACAGCACACCTTGCGGGCCGCCGCAGAATTCTATGGCACGTTATTTAATTGTCAGCCATTGTTGCCATTAATGCTAGTTAGTGCTAGTTTGAGGGCATCTATGAGAAACATTTGATAGCCTTCAACATCAGCTGTACTAGAGAAATAAAAAACATTTTTTTGTAAGAGCATAGTATATGGGATTGATTTTAAGAGATTTAGCTGAATCATTTTGATTAATATTATGGTGTTTCTATTCCAAGAAAAACAAAACCCTCAGGGTCTCTGTTAGGATGGAACGGAATATATTGCTTTGTACAACGTGACGGTCGGGAGTAGGCTACAGTACTAAGAGTATAACATTTCCACACCCTAATTGCACTCTAACCATTGCTCAAACGGAGATTCAGTGAAAATAAAAGTCTCATTTATTTATCAAGCCCAGTCCCCATGCTTGTCTCAGAGCAGCGCGAAACAGTGCTGAAATAGTTGACCACAGCAGGCAGGCTATTGCTCAAATCCTATTGCTTCTAACTTCAATATGCTATTTAAATATAAATAAGACCTACATCACTTTTAACAGCACATTACTCAACACTAGTGAGACTCATGTTGCCTACGGTAGGTCTACAGTACATCGGAACATACGTTTTTCAATGACGTGACTCTCTGCCAATAATTACATTTAGAAGATTGGAGGAGTCTAAATTAATATCTAAGAGGCATTTTTCGTGAGGGCAAATCTGATCTGTGAGAATATCTAAGGGGCTTTTACATTCTAAATGAATAAATAATAATAATAGTCATTCTGTTTAAAAAATAACAATATTTTGGAGATGATTTCATTTTCAAATAACCTAAAGTGGGCGAGAAAAAGGCCATTCTTGAACATGGGCTGAGACATTGTTACTAATTAGTAAATAAAGCCAGTTTGTTAATTTAGATTATTTAGATTAATTGTTTCTGTTTTTAGAGGGAGAAAAACCTAAAGCCCACTGTCGCCTCATGGGTGTCTCGGTTGTGGTATCGAACCAGCATCTGTAGCAATGCATTTTGCACTGCAATGCAGTGTCTTAGACTGCTGCGCCTCTCAGACGCTGTACAATGTGACTGGTCGGGAGTAGGCTACAGTACTACATCCTAATTGTAGTCTAAGATCCTCTTAGAATAAAAATCTTAGTGTAACAACAGTTTTAGTAAGTAATACTGACGAGTAGTTACAAAAAAAATGAGTATTTTTCCTGGTGTGCTCGTGCAGGAAAGACAAATAGTAATTCTTACACTATTGTTCTAAATTCAATCACCTTCTTCATCACCATTCAGTTCATTGAAATTCAATTTTGAAGTTGTGCACAATTATCAGTTTCTATTTGGTTTATGGGGCCCATTTAAGTTACCTCAGCATAAATCCCGCAGCATAATCTCAAAACATTTAGTTGAGCAACCACTGTAAATCCCCTTGTGACCTGCTTTAAACAAACAAATAAGTAATAGTTTCACCATTGTTGGGTTCTGAAAATATGAAATATTCTTATTCATGTCACTGAGGGAGAAAGGGCAATGTATAACGTTTACATTCTGTCCGGAATGTAATTGTTAGCCGTCAGGGATCCTATGGGAGGAGAGGAGACGCAGTCTGGTACGAGTCAACATGACAGCTGTGAGTTCGGGAGGAGTGAGCAATTTAGGGTATGAAGCTAGGTCAGATGAAGTAAGGGAGAACAGATATCAATAATGTTCTGTCTAGCAACAAAGATGCATTGGCTGTTCAGATGTGTAGGAGGAGACTCAGTATAGGAGAAAGGGTTAAATATCAGTGCTTGTGTAAATATGTCTTGTTTTATGCAGCTGTATGACTAATTGGTGAATAAACTTGGTTTAAGCTTTACTAATCGTCCGGTAGTTTTATTAGGTTAATTTAGAACCTAACACCATTTTAAAACAAGAGTTCAGTTCACGTAACAGGGTTGACCTTAGAATGGGTTGACATTAGAATGCTGCATTTTGACATTTTAACAAGTCCTTATTCATATAAAAACATCTATTTATTGAATTATATCCATGTGGTCTATATTAAAGGGAGTTTCAATTAATATAACAGGCTTTTAAAATTCAAAAAAGAAGGTGTGTCCTTCACATGATAGACAGGAAGTTAATTTTACATTTCATTGAGAGATGAGTTACCTTTAGAGCAGCTCAGCTTCCCTGCAGACAGCTGTCATGGAAAACTGGAATCACCATAGTAGGGTTTAAACCGTGTGACCTTCTGGCATTGGGAAAATAGATTACCTACCGCTCCTCCAGAGCTCTCCCCATAACCACATTCAATGCCTTATGCATGCAGGAAGGGAGTCCGAATTACTACTCATTACTTACTTTAGTTACTCATTACTTACTCAGCATTCACAAAATGTTAGTGTTTAAGACCAATATTTCAGATGACAACTGAATTTAAGAAATCCTCAGCCAAACAAATACCAGTACCTTGACTCCCCAAGGGTGTGATAACTTCAATCAAAATTTGCCCGTTGGGTTATAAACAGCTCATTTAAAACAGATTAATGAGAAAAAGGCTTCAAATGTGTATCAGCTTTCAAAACAGATTATGACTTTGAAATATAAAATAAGATAACAGCTGCCAGTAGTACACATACAATGAATGTTATGTAAGAGTACCTGCACTCTCTATATGTTGGCAGAAAGAATAGTGAAGGAATTTAAAATAAGTACAAATTAAAAATGATGTGAGTAAAGTAGTTCATGAAATGACATCTAATATCTGACTTTTCTCTTCCTGGCTAGTGTTACCTGTTAAATAAACCCTGGGCGAGCTATGGAAGAGTCTTATTCTGCTCTGAATTGGCTAGATTTGGAGATTCAGCAGGAAATAATGAGAAGTGATAGGCCAAAGCTTTTTCAGGAGATGAAAGGCCTCAAGGCTTTATGAATGCTGTAAAAAGTGGTGGGCAGTCTCTAGATTGGATGAGCCCTATACTCTGGGTTTACCGCGAGCATATAAAATCCAATTTATTCAGCCGCTACCATCCTCATGTGTACTTTATTGCATGACTGACCCTCACTTGGCAAAAGACAAACAAAGCTACAGTATGTCGGTCACCCCTGCATTTGAATACCACAGGGCGAAACAAACCGTTACAGTTTTATTTAGCAGGTAAAGGATGACTTGGTGTGTTTTTTAAACTCTGTTTTACACCTTACTCCGATACCAAGTATTTTTTAGCTTGTAGAACAAAACATCCATTCACAATAGCCCATGTAGCTAGAGCCAATGAGGGGAAAAATACGAACAGCAAAACAGAACTACATTAGTAACTTTCTCAACTGAGATCTGGCTATTTTTTTTAAACCCGGCTCTATGGAGGGATTCTCCCATCCCTCATACACGAGTATACCAAACATTAGGAAGACCTTCCTAATATTGATTTGCACGCCTTTTGCCTTCAGAACAGCCTCAATTTGTTGGGGCATGGACTCTACAAGGTGTCAAAAGCGTTCAACAGGGATGGTTGCACATGTTTACTCCAATGCTTCCCACAGTTGTGTCAAGTTGGCTGGATGTCCTTTGGGTGGTGGACCATTAATACACACAGGAAACGGTTGATCGTGAAAAACCCAGCAGCGTTGCAGTTCTTGACACAAATCAGTGCGCCTGGCATCTTCTACCATACCCCATTCAAAGCACTTAAATATTTTGTCTTGCTCATTCACCCTCAATGGCACACATACACAATCCATGGCTCAATTGTCTCAAGGCTTAAAAATCCTTCTTTAAATGTCTCCTTCCCTTAATCTACACTAATTGAAGTGGATTTAACAAGTGACATCAATAAGGCATCATAGCTTTCACCTGGATTCACCTGGTCATTCTATGCCATGGAAAGAGCAGAGCAGGTTCTTAATGTTTTGTATACTCAGTGTATATGTAGTGTTCATGTTGTTTTCGCTGTTAAAGCTTGAGTTCTTTTTCCTTTCTCGGTGGTTGACAATCCCTGCAAACCTCCATGGGATCGTGGGGGATAAAGATGAATGTGTCAGAGTGAAATGAAATGCTCTCCACAACTCCTGAGGGGTAACCCGCTCTATGTGCCCAGCACTTGACAAGAAATGGAATCGGAGCGAGCAGAACTAGCAATGACACCTGTGTGATACCATGGGTCGTGTAGCTGCTAAACAGTGATTCAAAAATCAGCTGGGTTTAGATTGTAAATGATATGTGAAATCCTGATCATGCAATGTCCCTAATATCAGTTAATATATCCATCTGCCGGTCTGTCTGATTGATTGAACAGTGGATACAAACTCTAATCCTAGATCATTAGATAGTACTGGAGTCTTAAAAGTGTTAATGAGTTATCTTTTATGATGCTTGGCACAGTGCCTGGCTGCTAACATGAATGTCAGGCTCCATATAAGAAACACACTGGGATTTAATGAGGTTGTTAGATGATTGAGATCATCGCTCATAGTTATCCACCAGTAATATGTTCATCTGAAATTCATTGGTACAAAATATTTTCCCCAGTAAGTGGTAGAACGACAGTCACAGTTAGACAGAACATGAACATACTTCCCACTGGGCAAAACTGGTTGAATCAACGTCGTTTCCACATAATTTCATCCCGAGTGGCGCAGTGGTCTAAGGCACTGCAGCTCTGTGCTAGAGGGGTCACTATAAATCCTGGTTTGATTCCAGGCTGTATCACAACTGGCTGTGATTGGGAGTCTCATAGGGCAGTGCACAATTGGCCCAGCGTCATCCGGGTTAGGGTTTGGCTGGGGTAGGCTGTCATTGTAAATAACAATTAGTTCTTAACCGACTTGCCTGGTTAAATAAAGGCAAAACATAATAATAATGTTCTAGCAAAAATGTAATGTGATGATGTTGAATCAACGTAGAAAACTGATTGGATTAGAAAAAGGTTATCAACGTAAGGGATTTTTGTATTTTTTCACCCAACTCTTAACCTAAATGGTTGTTGATTTCACGTTAGATTCACATTCGTTGACAACTCAACCAAATGTAAATCAAAACTACTGTAGATGTTGAACTGACGTCTGTGCCCAGTTGGTGTTTACTACAAAGGGGTATTTTTTAAATATATATTTTTTTAAATCAAGGTAATATTGACACGTAGGGCTCTTTTTCAAATGTGTCCTGCACAATACAACACAAATATATACATCTTTTACACAACATATACTGTAAATATACAGTATACTGTAGACACATTAAAATACAAAAACACAGCCATAGGAAGCACAAGTAAAACATCACAAATCACCCAGAAAAACATTACAGTCCTCCACAAATAGGTCCCCAATCAATACTCGAAACTGCCTGAAAGGCACCAGAACACCAAGATGGCATGTATTTTGAATGTTCCAGCAATACAGTGCTTTGAAGCTGAAAGCAGATTTACCTAGCTCGGTGGACCCCCTAGGAACCTCAAGAGTTAACCAATCCTGTGAATGGGTTAGGCAACTCGGGTGTATATAATTCAACATAAAAGTTAGATAAGATGGAAGTTTATAAAGTAGGGCCTTGTAAACAAAAAGGGGGCGAAGTCCAGCCAACCTGTTGATACAGGATGCAGTGATGAGTATCAAAACTGATACCTGTAACAAAATGAAGGGCACTTTGGTAGATGGCATGAAAATTTTTAAGAATAGTAACACCTGCACTTTGATAAATAATATTACCAAAAGGTTACTGAATAATCTGCTTTCTACTGTGTAGAGAAAGACAATCTGTTTCTGTAGAAAAAGCCAAATGTAAATCTTAGCTTCTTAACCAGCTTGTCTATTTTTTTGTTTTTGAAATGCCAAATCCATATCAATCCAAATGCCTGAGCAGTTATATGCAGGTACTCGGCCATTTGGAGTACCATCTAATGAGTGAACACGTTGTTCATCTGAAAAATTCTTATGAGAGTTAAACAAAAACAAGTACACTGCTCAAAAAAATAAAAGGAACACAAAAATAACACATCCTAGATCTGAATGAATGAAATATTCTTATTAAATACTTTTTTCTTTACATAGATGAATGTGCTGAACACAAAATCACAAAAATGATCAATGGAAATCAAATTTAGCAAACCATGGAGGTCTGGATTTGGAGTCACACTCAAAATTAAAGTGGAAAACCACACTACAGGCTGATCCAACTTTGATGTAATGTCCTTTAAACAAGTCAAAATGAGGCTCAGTGTGTGTGGCCTCCACGTGCCTGTATGACCTCCCTACAATGCCTGGGCATGCTCCTGATGAGGTGGCGGATGGTCTCCTGAGGGATCTCCTCCCAGACCTGGACTAAAGCATCCGCCAACTCCTGGACAGTCTGTGGTGGATGGAGCGAGACATGATGTCCCAAATGTGCTCAATTGGATTCAGGTCTGGGGAACGGGCGGGCCAGTCCATAGCATCAATGCCTTCCTCTTGCAGGAACTGCTGACACACTCCAGCCATATGAGGTCTAGCAGTGTCTTGCATTAGGAGGAACCCAGGACCAACCGCACCAGCATATGGTCTCACAAGGGGTCTGAGGATCTCTTCTCGGTACCAAATGGCAGTCAGGCTACCTCTAGCGAGGAACCCAGGGCCAACCGCACCAGCGGCCCCCCAAAGAATTGCCACCCCACACCATGACTGACCCACTGCCAAACCGGTCATGCTGGAGGATGTTGCAGGCAGCAGAACGTTCTCCATGGCGTCTCCAGCCTCTGTCACGTCTGTCACATGTGCTCAGTGTGAACCTGCTGTCATCTGTGAAGAGCACAGGGCGCCAGTGGCAAATTTGCCAATCTTGGTGTTCTCTGGCAAATGCCAAACCCCACCTGTGGACGTCGGGCCCTCATACCACCCTCATGGAGTCGGTTTCTGACCGTTTGAGCAGACACATGCACATTTGTGGCCTGCTGGAGGTCATTTTGCAGGGCTCTGGCAGTGCTCCTCCTGCTCCTCCTTGCACAAAGGCGGAGGTAGCGGTCCTGCTGCTGGGTTGTTGCCCTCCTACGGCCTCCTCCACGTCTCCTGGTAGCGCCTCCATGCTGTGGACACTACGCTGACAGACACAGCAAACCTTCTTGCCACAGCTCGCATTGATGTACCATCCTGGATGAGCTGCACTACCTGAGCCACTTGTGTGGGCTGTGGACTCCGTCTCATGCTACCACTAGAGTGAAAGCACCACCAGCATTCAGAAGTGACCAAAATATCAGCCAGGAAGCATAGGAACTGAAAAGTGGTCTGTGGTCACCAACTGCAGAACCACTCCTTTATCGGGGGTGTCTTGCTAATTGCCTATAATTTCCACCTGTTGTCTATTCCATTTGCACAACAGCATGTGAAATTTATTGTCAATCAGTGTTGCTTCCTAAATGGACAGTTTGATTTCACAGAAATGTGATTGACTTGGAGTTACATTGTGTTGTTTAAGTGTTCCCTTTATTTTTTTGAGCAGTGTATTTCATTTTAACTGTATTTATTTATTTATTCAACTCTTATTTTAACCTTAAGTTTTAAATCAGCAGGGGATCCCTGCATAGCTATAAATAAAAAAGTTTTAACACAGCCTGATCTAGAGTCGGGGCAATAGCATACATAATAGTATCATCCGCATATAGATTATGTTTAAACATTTTAACAAATTGACCAACGGTGTTTATATAAATAGAGAAGAGAACAGATCCCAAAATTCGACCCATGTTGTACACTTTTATGCACTTCAAGAAATGTAGACTTAACCCCATCAATTATATATCCCTGAGTTCTGTCACTAAGATAATCATGAAACCATGAACAGTTGTCAGAGATCAGGCCAATCGAGGACAACTTATTCAACAAAAGTATGATCAACAGTATCAAAAGCTTTTGACAGCTCTATAAACAAAGTGTCCTAAGCACTGACCAGATCATTAAACAACTAAATAAAGGGGTGCTATGACCAGGCCTAAACACTGATTAGTTTACATTCAAAATACATTTCTCAGATAAAAAATAGCAAAGTTGTACATTTCCCAAGGATTCAAGAATCTTAGCTAGACAAGGAAGTCTTGAAATGGGGTGATAATGATTAAGATCACTACTATCCCCACCGTTATGGAGAGGCAGCACAAGAGATGATTTCCATACTTTTGAAATAGTTCCTGATAAATGTTAAATACAAAATCTGGGTTATTGATCCAACAACGATGAGCGCTGCACACTTAGCAGACTGGGATCCAATTGGTCGGCTCCTGTGGATTTCTTGTTGTCTTTTTCTAGCAAGCATCCAGGAATTATTTTTCTGTAAGTAGCCTAAAATAATAGCTTTGACTATAATTTCTCTGATTATTCAGCAAGTTTCCCCTATCAGCCTCTAGCCCAGCATATTTGTGGATAGGCTTAGAAGTTATTTCAAAGAGATAGCCTGCTGAAATGAAATGGTGATTAAATGCATCAATGATGCCATTTTTTCTTTAATGAGACCAGTGTCTGAATTAATTTGTTATGGCAGAGAGGAGGAAGTAGAACCTTTAAGGGATTTGACAGTTTTACAGAATTTAGCCAGGTTCCCATTACAAACTGAAAGAGTGGTTACATAAATCTGATTTAGCCTTTCTGATTTGTTTTACACAATGATTTCTCAGTTGCTTAAAAGCTTACCAGTTCGGGCCTAAGCCTGTGTTCCTAGCCTTGAACCAAGTATAATCTCATATATGAATGACTTCGGATAATTCCGAAGTGTACCAGGCATTCAACCTACCTTTAACCATTCATTTTTTTAAGACATCTGTAAAAAAAAAAAGCTGAAAACTAAAATCAGGTACAGGGATAGCCGAAATACAATCAAGGTCACTAAAATAAAGATCATGTAAAAAAGTGTGTTCACTGAAGTTATTTAACTTCCTCTTTGTATTGAGACGAGGCTTGGATGTATGCGTTCTAACATCTCTAACACAAACAACTGGGCAGTGGTCACTAATATCTTGGGCAAAGACACTAGTAGAAATATATTTCTCTGTTGTATTTGTTAGAATAAGATCAATCAGAGTTGATTGTGAAGGATCTTTAGGGTTGTGCCATGTTGGCTTATTCACCAGCTAGGTTAGGTTTAGATCATTACATGTCTTTAAGATTGTGTGAAGCCTGTATTTCCCAATTTAGGATAATAACACCCAGGATACTCATTTCTGATTTAGTAAAAGAAAACTAGTATACACACTTCCCATATCAGAAGCCATTGCCATCAGTACAGTTGGATATGAACCAGTCCATTTTCACCAGGGTTTATATTGCTCACAAATAAAGCATCGAATCTGAGTGTAATATAATCCAGGTTTGATTATCCTATTTACATGGGCAGTATAATGCCCTTGTTATTTAGAAACACACCATGCACAGCATAGCATGTCTAATTCCTGTTCAGGGACCTTCATTTGTTTGCATCCAGTGTTCAAAGGCATTCTATTGGACAATAATTCAGTAGCAAGAACAAAACAAGAGCCCCAATGGTTTTCTCAGCTGGGCAATTACAACTTTGCACACTGAATGACCCATGCATTACAAACTGCTGGAACGAGGAAGCACACTTATCTGAACAGAATGCATCATAGCACAATACTATGACTTTGGGTTTTTACCTGTTCAAGTCAGCCTTTCTGGTTGCCTGGAGCCTTTCTCTCTTTAATTGAACCTGATCAGTATTTAACTGAGCAACTTTTCCTCATCATATAACATGATTCACAATTTAATTAAGAATTCTGATGTATGGTTTATTCTAACATCAGACACTTATTGAGTCTCAAGTACTCCATTTTCTTTTACATTGGATTTCATCTTCTATAGTCTGACCATTGCTGAAAAATCTACAATTAAACTTCCCAGTATCATTGTATCAATTTATATGTACAATGCAAATACATACATTACATTGCGATACATAGAAATAAAAGGAAATGTGTTTCATTCAGTGGTGCAGTAGTTCATTCTTCAGGCAAAAAGCAATTTGAACTAAGCAAGCATCTAATAAATAACTGCAGCACAGCCCCTGCAGAGGCTGTAATCCAACAATGTGAAGGCAATTTGTAGTGGAGGGATTCAGGAGTTAGAGAAGGCAAAGGAAATCAATGATAAGGGAAAGCATAATGATAAAACTCTTAAAACTGTTCACTGCTTAGTGCCCCTAGTCTCTCTGACTGTCCGATACCAGCCACATGGAAAATTCCCATTTGTATTCTATACAGCAACTGCAATGCAATTAAGGTGATGTTTTGTCCTTTCACCTTCCCTAAATCAATGTGGATGGTACCAATTATTGATGTCACCTGTTGTCATGCCAGGTCTGTTATAGTTTCTTCCCAAAAAGTCAAATGTCACTGGTAGGGTTTTGGATGTTTTTCATATGGGCTGTGTATTTTGGGCATCTCTGACCGATGATTCCTCACACAGCAACAAGCAGGTGCAATTTGTCCAACATATGTCTTCAAAACAACCGCGGTGTTGTATTTCTATTATCTGTAATCAAAGTTTTGTCAGCAAAATAATTTGACCAGTTGCACACACACAATTGTCACATGATTTAATGATCCAATGTACTTAAATTCTGTACATTGCTTCACTGTTCTCCTATTAGTGAATTGCAGTGGTAAGATCACATGAGCCAATGAATGTCACCTGATGAGGTGTACGCATATGGACGGTATGGTATACTGGAGCAGCCTCTCGGACAGCATGTGTTACGCATGTGCCAGGAACAGCTGACGAGACGGCTAGGCCACAGAGAGAAGATGGAGTGTGGATCCTCCCCTTCTGTCTCAGCGTGACAAGGCTTCTTCTCTGCACCTTCACATTTCTCTAATGAGGTGATAAAATGAATGAATGAGGCATGAAATAAAGGCAAGCTACTGGGGCCTGGATGTTCCCATCCTCACCCTGCTATTTATGTCTGGAGTGAGGATCGAAGGCAAGCACATATGAGTGTCCATTTATGAGACAGTTATTGCTTTGTATTTAACCTCTTTTAGTGACATTTTCCACCAGACCTCTGTCCTGCACAATGTGTCACATACAGTCACACAGCTAGAAAGATTCACTGTCTTGATCACCTGATTTGGGGGAGACCAACATTTTCATCAGAGTACAATGCATGTGTCATTGTGGTGAGTTATTACATTTGGTTGGAAGACTATTTTGATTTTCTTTGAGGTAAATGACATTTATTTGCAGCCAAGCAAGTGTAAAATGTATTGAGCGAACAAGCATAACTCTGATACAAGTTCATACAATGTAGAAAATCATTTCCCTTCTTTTTGTCAGAGCATAATGAAAGGAAACAAAAGGCTCCCTTTCTATTTCATTATCCAGGCATGGGAATGTTCCCGTTTCTGCCAATTCATTGTAATGTAAAGGAACATAATCAAGCTCTTTATTCTAACTGGCAATGACTTTCAGAGATACCGGCAGTGCTGTAATCAAGCCAAAGAGATGTATTGAGACAGGTTTTTTTAGGCAATGTAATGTGCAAAGATTGCTTGTAAAATAATATGAAAAGGACATGACTGATCATATTAGGGAAGCAGAGCGAATATCAAGATCAATATCCTAATGCTATTTGTATAATGATTTATGGAAATAATGAAATATTTAGTCAAACTCAAAGTAAAATGTTTTACAAGAAAGGAGTCAGACATTGTAATTAAAGTAAATACTGTTTGTTGCACCAAGCTAATTCAACTAGAATATAAATCTATGGATATCATGCAGTGTTTTGAAGACCAACTGTGAAGTATACTCAAACTGCCAATGAACCATGTATTGTATGTCTGTGTACTTGAAAATATTCATTTAATTTCAATCGGAGTCATTAGTTCCACCTAAAGTGAAACTACAGGATTTAAATTTTAAAGCATACAGTTCGAAAACAAGTACAGGTTTCTACTCGTGGAAAGATTAGTTTGCTCTTCGGAAATAACGACTCTCTGTTAACATTCCAATCTGTCAATCCAAATATTTCCAGAAGTTCTGTGTGTCATATCCCAGCGAACATACAGATTGATGGATTGTGAAGACCTGGGAACTTAAGACGGAAACAGTGGACCGTATCTTTGGAATGTCAGTGGGGACTGGCAATGGGCTTAGACGTATTAACTAGATCCTCAGACTTACACAAACAAAAAGGGAATTTGTCAGAGCCGAGACATTTTTAAAAACGCAGTGCAGTCTATCTACATTTCTGTCCTGGTTACAAACCTTCCGTTTAAAAAAAAAGGTTGTGTCTACATTCATTGGCATGGCACAGTTTAGCGAGGCCCTCCCGCAAGGTCCACCCCAACAACCCAAATTGATATATTTAACTTCATGCAATTCTACACATTTTGTCATGGACCAAAGAGAACATTGAGAAGTTATATAGCTAATCTCATGCTATTCTACACATTTTGCCATGAGGCTGAGAGAACATATTGTATTTTTAAAGCTAATTTCCTGCTATTCTACACATTTTGCCAGCTACCCAGGAGAGGAAGAATTAATCATGCTGTGTCAAGCCTGACAATTCTGGAACACCGTTTGGGTTATTGCGTGTTAAAAAGATACGTCAAATAAACTTGTTGACCATTCGGGACCTGAATATGACTGCAGGTCAAATAATACAGTAATTGAACATGTTCATTCATTTGTTACTTAGTTATTACACTATCACTCGTATTTCATATGTCACAGCTATTTATGATACAAAACTTTACCAATATCATAACATATGTATCACGCACCTGCCGCTGCCATACGATGCCGACACACACTTCCCAAGCTCTGGGACAGTGCTGTTCAGAAAAAAGCTAGCTAGCTAATGGATGCAAACAATGTTCTCCCCAAAAATTGCAAAACGAAATCATCCGTTTCAGCTAGATAACTATCTTGCTAGGTGTCATCACATAAAATACCCCTAATATATAATACAGTTTTAGTATTTTTTTGATGATGATCGGACCCGGTCGGGTCAAGCCACACTAAACAGATGAAGCTAGCTAGCTGTTTATACTGTTAGCTTGGGGAAACAGGGCAAGGTAGTTGGCTAGCTTGTTTAATTCATTATATAGCTAGCTAACTGCAAGTTCGATTTGAATAGGAGAACAACAAGTTTCTGCATATCTAATATTTAGTCACATGTATTCCTATATATCATTGACAATAATATTTAAATTATTGCAGTTTTTAGTCATTGTTTTCAGGCTGGTTGCATTGATGCTAGCTAGGTATCAAGTTAAAGCTAGCTACCCCAGAAGTTTCTAATAACATCTGCATCAAAGATATTTGTGAGTGACATTGTGGCCAGTGTGAATGCTTGTTTGCAGACTTTCTTATTTGCTACTGACCATAGTGGCTGCGCTTGCTGCGCTTTCTCATGCAAATTCTATCATGGAATTTTGCTATTTGATGAGTCAAATTAAAAGCTTATTTAATGAGTGAAAAAGTGTTATTTGACATGTATCTTTTTTGACACGCAAAGACCCAAACGGCATTCTATAGACAAGTGGAAGAAGTGGGCTGTAAAAAGTGCCATGTTTATGTAGAGGTGTGGAGCTTGATAATACCACTGGGGTTAAAGCTGTGTTTGAAGATCACAGAGGCTTTGTTAAAGCAGAGAAGGGGGATCTAAGCCTAGTGCGCACCTTCCAAACTGCTCCCGCCACTACTCCCAGACAAGGAATGAACAAACCCATCAAACTTTGGTCCCAACACTCAGCTCATGAATTTGAAATTGGCTACAGAGTTTTCACAATATTTCAGCAGTCATAGCTCAGTAGGAATTTCATTGAAATGTTGTGAAATTCAAAGTAGGGATAAACAATGGCACTCCCACTGATAATTCTTATGCATATTGTTTTGCAGATTAAGGGACATCAAGACATTGAGTGACCCCTCCTGTCTCAGCCTCCAGTATTTATGCTGCATTAGTTTATGTGTCGGGGGGCTAGGGTCAGTTTGTTATATCTGGAGTACTTCTCCTGTCCTATTCGGTGTCCTGTGTGAATCTAAGTGTGCGTTCTCTAATTCTCTCCTTCTCTCTTTCTTTCTCTCTCTCGGAGGACCTGAGCCCTAGGACCATGCCCCAGGACTACCTGACATGATGACTCCTTGCTGTCCCCAGTCCACCTGGCCATGCTGCTGCTCCAGTTTCAACTGGCCTGGGCCCTAGGACCATGTCCCAGGACTACCTGACATGATGACTCCTTGCTGTCCCCAGTCCACCTGGCCATGCTGCTGCTCCAGTTTCAACTGTTCTGCCTTACTATTATTCAACCATGCTGGTCATTTATGAACATTTGAACATCTTGGCCACGTTCTGTTATAATCTCCACCCGGCACAGCCAGAAGAGGACTGGCCACCCCACATATGCTCTCTCTAATTCTCTCTTTCTTTCTCTCTCTCTCGGAGGACCTGAGCCCTAGGACCGTGCCCCAGGACTACCTGACATGATGACTCCTTGCTGTCCCCAGTCCACCTGACTGTGCTGCTGCTCCAGTTTCAACTGTTCTGCCTTATTATTATTCGACCATGCTGGTCATTTATGAACATTTGAACATCTTGGTCATGTTCTGTTATAATCTCTACCCGGCACAGCCAGAAGAGGACTGGCCACCCCACATAGCCTGGTTCCTCTCTAGGTTTCTTCCTAGGTTTTGGCCTTTCTAGGGAGTTTTTCCTAGCCACCGTGCTTTTACACCTGCATTGTTTGCTGTTTGGGGTTTTAGGCTGGGTTTCTGTACAGCACTTTGAGATATCAGCTGATGTACGAAGGGCTATATAAATAAATTTGATTTGATTTGATTTGATTTTGATTTGAGTGTTTTATCTCAATGTAGGCTACTAAGGACTTCAGTAACTAATCTCAGTCTCTCTGTCTGTCAAAATATCTTCCAATAGAATCATATGTTAGTGTGATTTTTTTTAAAGATAGAATGTTCCAGATATTTGCCTCAAGTCAGCCATTTTTGTCAATAGTGGATATTTTATCTGAGGAAATCATAATTTGAACCAACCAAGGTTGAATCGAGGAACCGACTGATGCTTTAGGTATTAGAAATGGTCTACTCATGTGAAAAAATAGTGCAGTGTAGACATATGCCTGGTTCTGATGATGATGCCCATCAGTAACGTATTACCTTGATTAACCTGTACCCCCACACATTGACTCGGTACCGGTACCCCCTGTAAATACATTTACATTTTTTTTTACATTTAAGTCATTTAGCAGACGCTCTTATCCAGAGCGACTTACAAATTGGTGCATTCACCTTATGACATCCAGTGGAACAGCCACTTTACAATAGTGCATCTAAATTTTTTAAGGAGGGGGGGTGAGAAGGATTACTTTATCCTATCCTAGGTATTCCTTAAAGAGGTGGGGTTTCAGGTGTCTCCGGAAGGTGGTGATTGACTCCGCTGTCCTGGCGTCGTGAGGGAGTTTGTTCCACCATTGGGGGGCCAGAGCAGCGAACAGTTTTGACTGGGCTGAGCGGGAACTGTACTTCCTCAGTGGTAGGGAGGCGAGCAGGCCAGAGGTGGATGAACGCAGTGCCCTTGTTTGGGTGTAGGGCCTGATCAGAGCCTGGAGGTACTGAGGTGCCGTTCCCCTCACAGCTCCGTAGGCAAGCACCATGGTCTTGTAGCGGATGCGAGCTTCAACTGGAAGCCAGTGGAGAGAGCGGAGGAGCGGGGTGACGTGAGAGAACTTGGGAAGGTTGAACACCAGACGGGCTGCGGCGTTCTGGATGAGTTGTAGGGGTTTAATGGCACAGGCAGGGAGCCCAGCCAACAGCGAGTTGCAGTAATCCAGACGGGAGATGACAAGTGCCTGGATTAGGACCTGCGCCGCTTCCTGTGTGAGGCAGGGTCGTACTCTGCGGATGTTGTAGAGCATGAACCTACAGGAACGGGCCACCGCCTTGATGTTATTTGAGAACGACAGGGTGTTGTCCAGGATCACGCCAAGGTTCTTAGCGCTCTGGGAGGAGGACACAATGGAGTTGTCAACCGTGATGGCGAGATCATGGAACGGGCAGTCCTTCCCCGGGAGGAAGAGCAGCTCCGTCTTGCCGAGGTTCAGCTTGAGGTGGTGATCCGTCATCCACACTGATATGTCTGCCAGACATGCAGAGATGCGATTCGCCACCTGGTCATCAGAAGGGGGAAAGGAGAAGATTAATTGTGTGTCGTCTGCATAGCAATGATAGGAGAGACCATGTCAGGTTATGACAGAGCCAAGTGACTTGGTGTATAGCGAGAATAGGAGAGGGCCTAGAACAGAGCCCTGGGGGACACCAGTGGTGAGAGAACGTGGTGAGGAGACAGATTCTCGCCACGCCACCTGGTAGGAGCGACCTGTCAGGTAGGACGCAATCCAAGCGTGGGCCGCGCCGGAGATGCCCAACTCGGAGAGGGTGGAGAGGAGGATCTGATGGTTCACAGTATCGAAGGCAGCCGATAGGTCTAGAAGGATGAGAGCAGAGGAGAGAGAGTTAGCTTTAGCAGTGCGGAGCGCCTCCGTGATACAGAGAAGAGCAGTCTCAGTTGAATGACTAGTCTTGAAACCTGACTGATTTGGATCAAGAAGGTCATTCTGAGGGAGATAGCGGGAGAGCTGGCCAAGAACGGCACGTTCAAGAGTTTTGGAGAGAAAAGAAAGAAGGGATACTGGTCTGTAGTTGTTGATATCGGAGGGATCGAGTGTAGGTTTTTTCAGAAGGGGTGCAACTCTCGCTCTCTTGAAGACGGAAGGGACGTAGCCAGCGGTCAGGGATGAGTTGATGAGTGAGGTGAGGTAAGGGAGAAGGTCTCCGGAAATGGTCTGGAGAAGAGAGGAGGGGATAGGGTCAAGCGGGCAGGTTGTTGGGCGGCCGGCCGTCACAAGACGCGAGATTTCATCTGGAGAGAGAGGGGAGAAAGAGGTCAGAGCACAGGGTAGGGCAGTGTGAGCAGAACCAGCGGTGTCGTTTGACTTAGCAAACGAGGATCGGATGTCGTCGACCTTCTTTTCAAAATGGTTGACGAAGTCATCTGCAGAGAGGGAGGGGGGGGGGGGAGGGGAGGAGGATTCAGGAGGGAGGAGAAGGTGGCAAAGAGCTTCCTAGGGTTAGAGGCAGATGCTTGGAATTTAGAGTGGTAGAAAGTGGCTTTAGCAGCAGAGACAGAAGAGGAAAATGTAGAGAGGAGGGAGTGAAAGGATGCCAGGTCCGCAGGGAGGCGAGTTTTCCTCCATTTCCGCTCGGCTGCCCGGAGCCCTGTTCTGTGAGCTCGCAATGAGTCGTCGAGCCACGGAGCGGGAGGGGAGGACCGAGCCGGCCTGGAGGATAGGGGACATAGAGAGTCAAAGGATGCAGAAAGGGAGGAGAGGAGGGTTGAGGAGGCAGAATCAGGAGATAGGTTGGAGAAGGTTTGAGCAGAGGGAAGAGATGATAGGATGGAAGAGGAGAGAGTAGCGGGGGAGAGAGAGCGAAGGTTGGGACGGCGCGATACCATCCGAGTAGGGGCAGTGTGGGAAGTGTTGGATGAGAGCGAGAGGGAAAAGGATACAAGGTAGTGGTCGGAGACTTGGAGGGAGTTGCAATGAGGTTAGTGGAAGAACAGCATCTAGTAAAGATGAGGTCGAGCGTATTGCCTGCCTTGTGAGTAGGGGGAAGGTGAGAGGGTGAGGTCAAAAGAGGAGAGGAGTGGAAAGAAGGAGGCAGAGAGGAATGAGTCAAAGGTAGACGTGGGGAGGTTAAAGTCGCCCAGAACTGTGAGAGGTGAGCCGTCCTCAGGAAAGGAGCTTATCAAGGCATCAAGCTCATTGATGAACTCTCCGAGGGAACCTGGAGGGCGATAAATGATAAGGATGTTAAGCTTGAAAGGGCTGGTAACTGTGACAGCATGGAATTCAAAGGAGGCGATAGACAGATGGGTAAGGGGAGAAAGAGAGAATGACCACTTGGGAGAGATGAGGATCCCGGTGCCACCACCCCGCTGACCAGAAGCTCTCGGGGTGTGCGAGAACACGTGGGCGGACGAAGAGAGAGCAGTAGGAGTAGCAGTGTTATCTGTGGTGATCCATGTTTCCGTCAGTGCCAAGAAGTCGAGGGACTGGAGGGAGGCATAGGCTGAGATGAACTCTGCCTTGTTGGCCGCAGATCGGCAGTTCCAGAGGCTACCGGAGACCTGGAACTCCACGTGGGTCGTGCGCGCTGGGACCACCAGTTTAGGGTGGCCGCGGCCACGCGGTGTGGAGCGTTTGTATGGTCTGTGCAGAGAGGAGAGAACAGGGATAGACAGACACATAGTTGACAGGCTACAGAAGAGGCTACGCTAATGCAAAGGAGATTGGAATGACAAGTGGACTACACGTCTCGAACGTTCAGAAAGTTAAGCTTACGTAGCAAGAATCTTATTGACTAAAATGATTAAAATGATACAGTACTGCTGAAGTAGGCTAGCTGGCAGTGGCTGCGTTGTTGACTTTGTAGGCTAGCTGGCAGTGGCTGCGTTGTTGACACTACACTAATCAAGTCGTTCCGTTGAGTGTAATAGTTTCTACAGTGCTGCTATTCGGGGGCTAGCTGGCTAGCTAGCAGTGTTGATTACGTTACGTTGCGTTAAAAGCACTACAATAGCTGGCTAGCTAACCTAGAAAATCGCTCTAGACTACACAATTATCTTTCATACAAAGACGGCTATGTAGCTAGCTATGTAGCTAGCTACGATCAAACAAATCAAACCGTTGTACTGTAATGAAATGAAATGAAAATGTGATACTACCTGTGGAGCGAAGCGGAATGTTGTCGAGTGCTATTCGGTAGACGTTGGCTAGCTGTTGGCTAGCTAGCAGTGTCTCCTACGTTAAGGACGACAAATAGCTGGCTAGCTAACCTCGGTAAATTAAGATAATCACTCTAAGACTACACACTCTAAACTACACAATTATCTTGGATACGAAGACAGCAAAGACAACTATGTAGCTAGCTAACACTACACTAATCAAGTCGTTCAGTTGAGTGTAATAGTTTCTACAGTGCTGCTATTCGGTAGACGGTGGACGTTTGCTAGCTGGCTAGCTGCTGGGCAGATAGCAGTGTAGACTACGTTAGGACGACGAAATACGATAATTACGCAATTATCTTTGATACAAAGACGGCTATGTAGCTAGCTAAGAAGAAATTGCTAAGATTAGACAAATCAAACCGTTGTACTATAATGAAATGTAATGTAATGAAATGTAATGAAAAGTTATACTACCTGCAGACCGAAGCGCTCGGATGCGACCGCTCGCTCCAACCCGGAAACCTCGTTATTGTTATGTAAATGTATTGTGTTAGCTATTGATAGATTTTTTTTGTTTATTTAGTAAACTGCATTGTTGATTAAGGGCTTGTAAGTAAGCATTTCCCGGTAAGGTCTACTACACCTGTTGTGTTTGGTGCATGTGACAAATAACATTTTATTTGATTTTAACTTCTTAGTGATCCCTTCACGCGCCAATCCCGTTAACGGGATTGATTTGACAATACCCAGTGAAATAGCAGCGCGCCAAATTCAAAAACATAATAATAATTCATAAATCATACAAGTGTTATACACTGGTTTAAAGATTAACGTCTTGTTTACTTCTTTGGGACAGGGGGCAGTATGAATGGATGAAAAGCGAGTCCAAAGTAAACGGCCTGCTACTTAGACCCAGAAGCTAAGATATGCATATTATTAGTAGATGTGGATAGAAAACACTCTGAAGTTTCTAAAACGGTTTGAATCATGTCTGTGAGAATAACATAACTTATTTGGCAGTTCAGAATGAAGCTCGAAGGAAGTGTACTCTTTGTTAGAGATAATATACCGGTTCCAACTCACACAACATGACTACAAAGTATCTAATAAGTTACCTGTAAACTTGATCCAGACATTTCAATCAACTTTCCTCATCCAACTTTAGGTATTTTTAAACGTGAACAATCGATAAGATTAAAGACAGAATAAACTGTGTTCAATAGCGGATAAAAACAAAGTGGAGCGAGCTTTCAGGTCGCGCGCCTCAAACAAACAGTACACTTCACTCGACCCTCTGTCAAGCCCTGACCTTAGTTATCTTTGTTTTCTTTATTATTTGGCTAGGTCAGGGTGTGGCAAGGGTGGTTTATGTAGTTTTTGTATTGTCTAGGGTTTTTTGTATGTTTATAGAGGTTGACTAGTCTAGGTGTTTATATGTCTATGGTTGCCTAGATTGATTGAGAACCAGAGGCAGCTGTTTATCGTTGTCTCTGATTGGGGACCATATTTAGGTAGCCATATTCCTTGGATAGTTTGTGGGTTGTTATTCTATGTTTAGTTGCCTGTTCTGCACTAGCCATATTGCGTCATGGTTCATTTTGTTGTTCTGTTCAGTATTCTCTCTTTAATTAAAGAGTTATGTTCACTTACCACGCTACGTCTTGGTCTCCTCACTATGACAACCGTGACACCCTCATTCTGAACTGCCCTTACTTCTTCATTTCTCAAAGGAAAAACATCAACCAATTTCTAAAGACTGTCGACATCCAGTGGAAGCGATAGGAACTGCAAGCAAGTGCCTTAGAAATCTAGTTCCCCATAGAAACTCATTGAAAAGACCGTGAACCCATTTTTTTTTTCCTGGATGGTTTGTCCTCGGGGTTTCGCCTGCCAAATAAGTTCTGTTATACTCACATAAATAATTTTAACAGTTTTAGAAACTTTAGAGTGTTTTCTATCCACATCTATCTAATTATATGCATATCCTAGCTTCTGTGCCAGAGTAGCAGGCAGTTTACTTTGGGCACACTTTTCATACGGACGTGAACATAGTGCCCCCTAGTTAAAGGAAAGAGATAAAACCCCTATCAGAGGGAATTGTTTAGGAAACAGATCAGAAACATTTTTAGAGAGAGGACCATTTGACCCACCACCTCGATTCTGTATTGTGTAGCAAAATTAGAAAGTGTTTTTTACAATTGGCTAAAGGTAGAAACTCACTAGAAAATGGTATATCATACACTGCAGTTAAGGAAAAATGGGAAAGTACTTCCACTTTGAAAATTGAAGAACTTATCTCCCCTTTTGAGAAAATGGCCATTGAATGTTTTGGTACACCGACTGGAGAGCTCCTCTTTGTCTACACCCATTCAGCATTGTTCACACCCTCTTAAGCCTTAGACCCACCTGTCACGTTCTGACCATCGTTCGTGTGTGTTTTCCTTGTTTTAATGTTGGTCAGGACGTGAGCTGGGTGGGCATTCTATGTTGTGTGTCTGGTTTGTCTATTTCTATGTTTGGCCTGATATGGTTCTCAATCAGAGGCAGGTGTTAGTCATTGTCTCTGATTGGGAACCATATTTAGATAGCCTGTTTGTGTTGGGTTTTGTGGGTGATTGTTCCTGTGTTTGTGGCACCAGATAGGACTGTTTTGTTTTTTTCACATTTCTTGTTTTGTAGATTGTTGTACTTTCATCTTTATTAAAGATGCACAAAAGTAACCACGCTGCATTTTGGTCCGCCTCTCATTCCCCAGAAGAAAACCATTACACCACCAATCTCTTTAAGGATTCACGTGAGGCCATGTGCTAAACAGCGTGAGTAAGGTAGTGTAGTAAACAACCAAAGATTTCAAGACTAAAAGTGATGAAAGTATTAGAAAAAAGTAGTACTGAAAATACACTTTATTGAGATCTTGGCCTACAGCCTAATCTGACTTTGGCGCAGGTCATGTTGTTCAAATCAAATTGTATTTGTCACATGCGCCAAATACAACAGCTGTAGTATACCTTACAAGCCCTTTAACCAACAATGCAGTTAAGAAAAATAAGTATAAAAAAAATAATTACAGAGCAGTAAAATAAGTAGTGAGGCTATATACAGGGGGTACCGGTACAGAGTCAATGTGCGGGGGCACCGGTTAATCGATGTAATAAAATATTTGTAAGCAGGAATGAGGAGGATAGAATTATGGTCAGATTTGCCAAGTGGATGGCGAGGGAGAGCTTTGTACGCATCTCTGTATGTGGATTAAAGGTGGTCTAGAGTTTTTTTTTCTCCTCTGCTTGCACATTTAACATGCTGATAGAAATTAGGTAAAATGGATTTAAGTTTTCCTGCAATAAAGTCCCCGGCCATTAAGAGCGCCACCTCTGGAAAAGCGTTTTCCTGTTTGCTTATGGCCGTATTCAGCTCATTGAGTGCGGTCTTAGTGCCAGCATTGGTTTGTGGTGGTAAATAGACAGCTACAAAGAATATACAGTTGAAGTCGGAAGTTTACATAAACCAAATACATTTAAACTCAGTTTTTCACAATTCCAGACATTTAATCATAGTAAAAATTCCCTTCCTTAGGTCAGTTAGGATCACTACTTTATTTTAGGAATGTGATTTATTTCAGCTTTTATTAAGTTTACATACACTCAATTTGTATTTCGTAGCATGGCCTTCAAACATTTCGGGTAGCCTTCCACAAGCTTCCCACAATACGTTGGGTGAATGTTGGCCCATTCATTGTGATATAGCTGGTGTAACTGAGTCAGGTTTGTAGGCCTCCTTGCTCACACACGCTTTTTCAGTTCTGCCCACAAATGTTCTATAGGATTGAGGTCAGGGCTTTGTGATGGCCACTCCAATACCTTCACTTTGTTTTACTTAAGCCATTTTGCCAGCACTTTGGAAGTATGCTTGGGGTCATTGTCCATTTGGAAGACCCATTTGCGACCAAGCTTTAACTTCCTGACCGATGTCTTGAGATCTTGCTTCAATATATCCACACCATTTCCATCCCTCATGATGCCATCTATTTTGTGAAGTGCACCAGTCCCTCCTGCAGCAAAGCACCCCCAAAACATGATACTGTCACGGTTCATGTCAAAGAAAAAATCTTTGTCCAGTATGAGATGAGTAATCGCTGTCCTGATGTCTAGAAGCTCTATTCGGTCATAAGGGACAGTGGCAGAAACATTATGCACAAAAGAAGTTAAAATAACACACAATATAGCACAATTGGTTAGGTGAATGTAAAATGGCAGCCATCTCCTCCGGCGCCATTGGAAAAACATTACCGTCTTTGGTAAACACACACTTGTCATGACGTTGCCCTGTTGTAAAGGTATTTAGGAGGTATACCCTCCTAAATACCTTTCCCTTTATATCTCTCTACTCTACAGAATGGACTCTTGGAAAGCACATTGTTAACATAGAGAGTATGGTAACATCAAAAGGTTGGGAACGGAACAATATTTTGGTAATCCATTAGTACTTAAAGAATACAGTGGCTTGCGAAAATATTCACCCGCCTTGATATTTTCTCTATTTTGTTGCCTTACAACCTGGAAATAAAATACACTTTTGGGGGGTTTGTATAATTTGATTTACACAACATGTCTACCACTTTGAAGATGCAAAATATTTTTTAATGTGAAACAAACAAGAAATGACGCATAACTATTCACCCCACCCAAAGTCAATACTTTGAAGAGCCGCAATTACAGCTGCAAGTCTGTTGGGGTATGTCTCTATAAGCTTGGCACATCTAGCCACTGGGCTTTTTGACCATTCTTCAAGGCAAAACTGCTCCAGCTCCTTCAAGTCAGATGGGTTCCGCTGGTTTACAGCAATATTCAAGTCAAACCACAGATTCTCAATTCGATTGAGGTCTGGGCTTTGACTAGGCCATTCCAAGACATTTAAATGTTTCCCCTTAATAAACCACGTGAGTGTTGCTTTAGCAGTATTCTTAGGGTCACCGTCTTGCTGGAAGGTGAACCTCTGTCCCAGTCTCAAATCTCTGGAAGACAAACAGGTTTCCCTCAAGAATTTCCCTGTATTTAGCGCCATCCATCATTCTTTCGATTCTGACCAGTTTCCCAGTCCCTGCCCGATGAATGGTGTTCTCGGGGTGATGAGAGGTGTTGGGTTTGCGCCAGACATAGCGTTTTCCTTGATGGCCAAAAAGCTAAATTTTAGTCTCATATGACCAGAGTACCTTCTTCCATATGTTTGGGGAGTCTCCCACATGCCTTTTGCTTATTTTTTTCGTTAAGCAATGTTTTTTTTTCTAGCCACTCTTCCATAAAGCCCAGCTCTGTGGAGTGTATGGCTTAAAGTGGTCCTATGAACAGATACTCCAATCTCCTTCA
This sequence comes from Oncorhynchus nerka, assembly GCF_034236695.1. Taxonomy (NCBI): domain Eukaryota; kingdom Metazoa; phylum Chordata; class Actinopteri; order Salmoniformes; family Salmonidae; genus Oncorhynchus; species Oncorhynchus nerka. Next base: position 40,954,807 of record NC_088408.1, read on the forward strand.
GGGTTATCTTTGGTCTCTTTGTTGTCTCTCTGATTAATGCCCTCCTTACCTAGTCCGTGAGTTTTGGTGGGTGGCCGTCTCTTGGCAGGTTTGTTGTGGTGCCATATTATTTAAACATTTTAGTAACGGATTTAAATGGTGCACCGTGGGATGTTCAACGTATTGGATATTGTTTTATAACCCAACCCTGATCTGTATTTCTCCACAACTTTGTCCCTGACCTGTTTGGAGAGCTCCTTGGTCTTTGTGGTGCCCCTTGTTTAGTGTGCAATCTTAGTGGACAATTAAATAAAGTCCACCTGTGTGCAATCTAACTAATTATGTGACTTCTGAAGGTAATTGGTTGCACCAGATTTTATTTTGGAGTTTCATAGCAAAGGAGTGAATAGATATGCACTCACAACTTTTAGTTAGATATGCATGCACTAAGTCATTTATTTCATTTCCCTTCACCAATTTGGACTATTTTGTGTATGTCCATCACATGAAATCCAAATAAAATCAGTTTAAATTACAGGTTGTAATACAACAAAATAGGAAAAATGCCAAAGGGGATGAATAATTTTGCAAGGCACTGTATTCAGAAGATAACCCTATTTGGTAAAAGACCAAGTCCATAATATGGCAAGAACTGCTCAAATACGCAAATAGAAACATCAGTCCATCCTTATTTTTATACATGAAGGTCAGTCAACGTGGAAAATTAAGAACTTTTAAAAGTTTTCAGGTGTAGTTGTAAAAACCATCAAGCGTTATGATAAAACTGGCTCTCATGAGGACCGCCACGGGGAGACCCAAAGTTACCTCTGCTGCAGAAGATAAGTTCATTAGATTTACCAGCCTCAGAAATTGCGTTCAAGTAACAGACACATCTCAACATCAACTGTTCAGAGGAGACTGCATGATGGAATTTCTGCAAAGAAACCCCTACTAAATGACACCAACAAGATGATTTGCTTGGTCCAAGCAACACGAGCAATGGAAATCTATCCTTTGGTCTGAGTCCAAATTTAAGATTTTTGGTTCCAACAGAGTAGGTGAACGGATGATCTTTGCATTTGTGGTTCCCAACATGAAGCATCGAGGAGGAGGTGTGATGGTGTGGGGGTGCTTGCTGGTTTTAAAATTCAAGGCACACCAGCATTACTGCCACAGCATTCTTTCGCAATACACCATCCCATCTGGTTGGACTATCATTTGTTTTTCCAACAAGACAATGACCCAAAACACACCTTCAGGCTGTGTAAGGGCTATTTGACCTAGAATGAGAGCAATGGAGTGCTGCATCAGATGACCTGTTCTCCACAATCACCCAATCTCAACCCAATTGAGATGGTTTGTTATGCGTCGGACCGTGGAGTGAAGCAAAAGCAGCCAACAAGTTCTCAGCATATGTGGGAACTCCTTAAAGATTTTTGAAAAACCATTCCAGGTGAAACAGGTTGAGAGAATGCCAAGAGTGTATAAATCTGTCAAAGGGTTGCTCCTTTGAAGAATCTCAAATATAAAATACATTTTGATTTGTTTAACAATTTTTTTCATTACTTCATGATTCCATATGTGTTATTTCATAGTTTTAATGTCTTCACTATTTTTATAAAATGGTAAAAATAAAGAAAACCCTTGAATGAGTAGGTGTGTCCAAACTTTTAACTGGTACTGTAAATCAGGGATTTCCTCATCAGAGAAAGTCATCATGGCTCCATCGTCCTCCAGAAAGTGGGCCATCAATTTTTTGGCACGTATCTTTTTTGATAGCGCCTGTTAAATTCACGACAGCAATGTTGAGAGCAGTAGCAACACTTTTTCAGTTATCCATTATATCTTTCAAATAAGCCGCGGTAGCAAGGATTATCTACACATAATGAGCAGTTCATGTTATATGCTACATGGCAGACCAATCCGAATTCATCTCTTGGCATGTCCATCGCCTCCATTATCTCAGCCAATCATGGCTAGTGGTGGCTAAACAAAATAGGCTCATAATTGAACAATTTATTCATATTTACAGATGGCATACACGTTTGTTATTAAAGCACATGAAAGTTCACGTTCCAGAATGCATTTCTGCCCAAAAACACATTTTGATAAATGTTTTGATAATGTTTTACATTAAAATGCATCTCATGTGAAGCAGTGACGTGCGACATAGTAAATGTGACCCATTTCAAGAAGCTATCACTCTAACATTGCCCCTTGAGAGACGGAATGTCAAGTAGCCTATGTGACAGCTCCCTTTGGGATGTCACCGGGAGAGGCAGGCACATATGGCTGGGAATTTGAATGTATCCCTTCAGAGGACTTTAATCTCACCTCTATTCCTAACCCTAACCTTAGGTGGTACAGTATGAAAAGAGGCCACACCCACACCCCCTCTGATATGTCACTCTGTTAATTGAGTTCCATGCCAGCCTATCTATTTTAATAAAGAGCCGTGCCCTGTAGACTAGTGGCTGTGCCGGGCTAGGTGTGAACCATAGGGAAGACACGACAGATGGAGGGAGCAGTGGGAGATGAGGTGGACCATCAGTCCTGCGGTGAGTCCCCTGGGCCTCAGCGGAAAGTGACCGTTGTAATTAATTCATCTTCACTTTTTATCCTCTAAATATTGAGCCTACCGCAGGAGTGTTCATTGAAGCGCACGGACTCTACAGTAATCATTTCTTCTTTTTCCTTTCTTTCTTGAGAGAGCTACAGGGATGTAGCTAAAGGGGCAACTTAAATGGAGGTCATAATGGCCTTACAATGAAATAGAGATAAGAGAAATGCAACGATTTCAAACTTGTTGGTAATCTGGGGGTCTGGGTCGATTAAGATTCTTAATTCTTGCCAATAATACTGGGAAATATTCCCACTGTCATGCTGTTGATGATCCCAAAAAACTGCTGATATATCTTTATAAAAGTATGCCAATATCAAATGTATTGAAATATATCTACAGTATATGGAAATTAGCCTCGTATTGTAATAACTTATTTAGTAATTTTATGAGGTAATTGATCATCTAAATATTTATGTGTTTACGTAAAAGCTCATCAAGCCTGCAATGTAAAAAAAAAAAAAAAGTTAAGTACACTTTTATAAATCTAGGCAATTAGATGCAATATGATTTCTATTATAGTTCACTCATCTTTGGAGCATAAAAGGTCTGCTGACATACATTCCTGAGTTGTCTCAAGACATTTGCCAAAGTTGAGTAAACTAGAAATTGTATTGCAGCTGGTTGCCTTGATTTTTACGTTGACTCTGTCAAGGCTCAGGAGAAGAACCAGATGCAGACAGTTTTGAAGTAACAAAAGTTTATTACAAAAACAGGGGGGCAGGCAAACAACAGGTCAAGGGCAGGCAGAGGTTAGTAATCCAGAGTCCGAAAGGTACAGAATGGCAGGCAGGCAGAGGTCAGTAATCCAGGGAGGTGTGACAAAGTACAGAACAGCAGGTAGGCTCAGGGCAGGCAAAATGGTCCAAACCAGGAAAACAGGCATTAGATCAAGACAGGTGCAGGGGAAACTGCTGGTTGGCTTGACAAAACAAACTGTCAGCAGACCATCAGAGAACACAGGTATAAATACACTGGGGGTAATGGGGAAGATGGGCGACACCGGTAGGGGGGTGGAGACAAGCTCAAAGACAGGAGAAACAGATCAGGGTGTGACAGACTCAACTTCTCATTTTAAGGCCTCTCTACTTAAAGATGTAAGGATATCATCAGCTGGTCAATAATTTGTTATTGAGAGATGGCTGTTGTATTTTTTATTTTGATTAAGTACGTTAATGATGTTCTTCGAGTCCCCTTTGACTCTGCTCTGACTAACAGCAGACGAGATAAACAGGTAAAACCATATGTTAATATGTAATATGTTTATGAGATACATTTCTTAAGCCAACAGTATTTTTTTTAGGTTGCGGGTCTCAGCAAACTAAAGTCTCTTTTGTGATCAACTGAGCTATGTGTGTTGCAATGGCGAACGTCAGTCACTCAATTGTTTTTAAAATTGTTCTCAGACTAGGCAAACATCATTGGGTTAGTGAAGTATTCCATGTCAGCTCAACAATTCGAAGTGTCCCAATTTCAATTCAGTGTCCCAATTCGAAGTCCTGCCAATTAGTTTTTTTTAAGCAAAGTAGCTTTTATTTTATTTTTACAGCATGCTGTTCTCAACCCGAAATGTACTTCTGCACTTAGTTCCTCATCACTAACATACAGTATAAGGAGATTTTCTTTTACCAGTTCAGTGTAGTTTGTGTAAGAGCAATACTTGTGTTAAATATTTTGTCCAGTATTAATGCAACTGATTGAACTAATCAAGATTGTTTATTTGGTGGGTTGGAATAAAAGCCTGCATACTCTGTCGTCTGGAGTTGGAGTATTGGAGACCCCTAGTGTAGTCTCTATCATGATTAATTGTTATTGAATTAGTCAACCAATGTGCTTTATTTTGCATGCCATATTGTTAAAATATTACAGAAATGTATTATACCATATATTCACCCCCCCCCCCAGCCATTTAGTTTTTCATTTTAAAATCTGTTCAATTCTGTGAAGTTGCACACAGTTTCCCAAGTTGCATCATGATGAACACACTAGATCAAAGGAAATATATATATATATTTCTCTCTTTAGAGATTATAGCATTATAACATGAGTATCCTATTATCTTATTAACAATTGGTTGTCCATGTACTTCATGGAATCAATAGTTTTCACTCACAGTATGATTTAATTTGTCTTGGTAGGTCAGAGTATTTCAAACTTGTACAAGGAGACCTGGGGTCTTGTTCATTTGAATCAATACCATACCCTGAAGTCGAGACACTGTATGGAAAAATATTAATTCCTCTTAAGACTTCAGCTCAGAGAAACGGTTGTCTTTTGCTTTTCTTCAACATTGTCATTGTAGTGTTTTTTTTATCACAAATAATCATCTTGAAAACATAGATGTAGCCATCTCTGATTTGTCACTCCTGTCCAAGGAATTGAAACTTGGGAATAATAGGCAGTGAAAACAACTCTCTAACAGTGCTTAGTGGACAGATGGCGTATTAGGGTGCTAAATTATCCTTGGCACCTGAAATTGGCACACTTTACTTGAGTGACAAAAAAGCTTGTCAAAGCAATCATGACAGATTGATATCTGGCCTTGTATAGTGTGTGTGCCTACATTCCCATTGGAGGAGTAGCTACAGTTAATAACTTGTCATGCTGTTTGGTGGTCTAGAGTTCCACTACAAAACCCACTTCACCTAATCTTATCAGATCAGTTAGCCCAATTAAACTTGCAACAGTACACGGGAGACCAAGCAACCAACCATGGTCCAGTATGGAGCAATTAAGGAACCTTCTTAGGGCTGCAATCCTGTTAACGGGATGATATGACAACAGCCAGTGAAAGTGCAGGGCGTCAAATTCAAAAACAGAAATCTCATAATTAAAATTCCTCAAACATACATGTATGATAAAAGATAATGCAAAGAAAAAAACATGCTTTTAAAAAAAATGCAGTGAGAAAGGCCAGAATGTAATATTCTAGGTTAGGTGTAATTTATATTTTAGCAGTGTTTGTGCAATGTTTTGGACTGATTCAATGAACCATTGTATTTCTGTTCAAAATGTTGTATCAAGACTGCCCAAATGTGCCTAATTGGTTTATTAATGAATACATTTTCAGGTTTCACACCTGTGCACTCTCCTCAAACAATAGCATGGTATTATTTCACTGTAATAGTTACTGTAACAGTGGGCTTTGGACAGTGGGCTTCCTGGCCATATCAGATATTTCTATGTCCTGGGAAATGTTCTTGTTACTTACAACCTCATGCTGATCACATTAGCCTACATTAGCTCAATCGTCCCATTGGACGGACACCAATCCGGTAGAGGTTCAAGAATACTCAACACCATTTAGAAATGTTATTAAAACAATTTGACCTGAAGTTTTCAGAAATTATATTTTAAAGGGAGTATCCTGTTTATATACATTACCAGTCAAAAATTGGGACACCTATTCATTCAAGGGTTTTTCTTTATTGTTTTATATTTTCTACAAAACTATGAAATAACACATATGGAATCATGTGGTAACCCAAAAAGTTTTAAACAAATAAAAAAATATTTTATATTCTTCAAAGTAACTACACTTTGCCTTGATGACAGCTTTGCACACTATTGGGATTCTCTCAACCTGCTTCACCTGGAATGCTTTTCCAACAGTCTTGAAGGAGTTCCCACATATGCTGAGCACTTGTTGGCTGCTTTTCCTTCATTCTGCGGTCCAACTCATCCCAATTGGGTTTGGGTTGAGGTCTGGGGATTGTGGAGGCCAGGTCATCTGATGCAGCACTCCATCACTCTCCTTCGTGGTCAAATATCCCTTACATCGCCTGGGGGTGTGTTGGGTTATTGTGCTGTTGAAAAACAAATGACAGTCCCATGACAGTATCGCTGTGGTAGCCATGCTGGTTAAGTGTGCCTTGAATTATAAATAAATCAGACAGTGTCACCAGAAAATCATCATCACACCTCCTCCATGCTTCATGGTGGGAACCACATATGCAGAGATCAGCTGTTCACTTAGTCTGTGTCTCACAAAGACACTGTGGTTGGAACCAAAAATCTCAAATTTGGACACATACATAATCCATGTCACAGTTGTCTCAAGGCTTTTGATGCGTTCAATCACAGATTTGAGATCATTATTGGGTGATCCCAGCAGCGTACTATTGCAAATATGTGATTAGAAATCTAACAACAATGTTTCAAGTTTTTAATGTCACATGCACAATTACAGTGAAATGCCTTCCTTAAACTCAAAACCCTACAATATAATAGCCAATAGCAATGTAATACTAGAAAAACACATGCGATATAAGAAGAAATATGAAGAACACAATAAGTAAGCACACTATATACACGGTCCGTTCCAATACCATATTTACAATGTGCAAGGATACTGGAGTGATGGAGGTATATCTATGCATAGGGGTAGGGTGACTAAGCAACAGGATATAAGATAAACAGAGTAGCAGCAGCTTGTATGTGAGTTGGTGTGCGTGTGTAGAGTCAGTATAAATGTACTGTATGTGCATATTACGTCTGAGTGAGCAGATGGAGTGAATGTGTGTGAGTGTGTAGGGCCACGTGAGTGTGCATAGAGACAGTATAAAAATAAAAGGTCAATAAAGATACAAGGTTAACTCAGTCTGTGTAGCTATTTTGTTTGCTATTTATCAGTATTATTGCTTGGGGATAGAAGATGTTCAAGAGCCTGTTGGTGTCACACTTGATGTACCAGTACCGCTTGCAGTGCGGAAGCAAAGAGAATAATCTATTGCTTGGGTGGTTGGAGTCTTTAACGATTTTCTGGTTCTTCCTTCCACACCGACTGATATAGAGGTCCTGGATGGCAGAGAGCTCTGCCCCAGTGATGTACTGGGCTGTCCGCACCACCCTCTGAAGCGCCAGGCGATCGAGGGTGGTGCTATTGCCATACCACGCAGTGATGCAGCCAGTCAAGTTGCTCTCAACAGCTGTATAACTTTCCAACGATTTGAGGGCCCATGCCAAATTTTATGAAAACTTTGAATTTGGACTGCAGCCAATGAACAGCATTCTCACATAGGTATTCCTCTTATCTAGGTGGGTGAGGGCAGTGTGAAGAGCAATTGAGAATGAGTCATCTATGGATCTGTTGGAGTGCTATGCAAATTGGAGTGGGTCTAGGGTGTCTGGGATGGTGGAGCTAATGTGTGCTATAATCAGCCTCTCAAAGCACTTCATGATTACAGAAGTGAGTGCTACAGGGCAGTAGTCATTGTGGCATGAAGCCTTAGATTTCTTGGGGATAGGAATGATGGTGGTCATCCTGAAACATGGGTATTACAGACTGGGAAAAGGAGAGGTTGAAAATTACCGTGAATATGCCTGCCAGCTGTTCTGAGCATGGGCGTTGGGCCCCACGGGTGTTGACCTGACCTTTCTCACGTCGACCTCGGGTTGTTGCCAACCCTCACACCCGGCACGATGTTGTTGTTGTCGAAGCGTGCATAAAATGCATTGAGTTCATCTGGTAGAGAGGCATCGTTGGGCAGATCACGGTTGGGTCTTCAGTAATGGACTGTAGCCACATGCGGTGGGCATCGGAACCTGTGTAATATGATTCCACCCTATTTGTATATTGCCCCTTTGCTTGTTTAATGTCCCTGTGAAGGCCGTAGCAGAACTTCTTGTACTTAATCTTGTCCTTGGCCGTAGCCTCAGGGTTGTCTACGATAGCTCTGCGTGTGCTAGCCCTTTTCTTTAGTTTGGTGCCAACCTCTGTGTTAATCGAGGGCTTTTGATTGGGTAAGCAGCAAACCCTCACCATGGAGGAAAACGTCACTGATGCATTTTGCATAATGCAACATTGCCGATGCATAATGAAGCCGGTGGTGGTTAGCTCATCAATGTTATCAGCGGCGTCTCGAAGCATATTCCAATCAGTGCTAGCAAAGCAGTCCAGTAGCATAATCTCTGATTCTGGTGACCATTTCTCAACGGAGCGAGTCACGGATTCTTCCTGTTTAAGTTTCTGCTTGTAAGCAGGAAGCAGGACTATGGAATCATGATCTGATTTTCTGAATGGCAGACGAGGAAGGGCCTGGTATGCTTGCTTGTGGGTAGAATAACAATGAATTAGGACTTTTTTTGCCCCTAGTGGCATTGGAGACGTTTTGATGGAAATTGGGCATCACGTGTTTTAATGACGTGGAATTCAAATTTTTGGCAACCAGGAAACAGCCTCTGGATGTATGTTTTCTTGCTTGTTTATAGCCTTGTACAGTTAGATAAGTGCCAGCTTGTTATTTTTCTTGTCCTGAGGTGGACTGCACACAACAGTCGAAAACTATTTTGGAAGGTAGAAGGGTATTCCAAGACGGGTTGACACTTCCACCGCACTGGAGTTAGCAAGCACACCAGTTGGTGTTGATAAAGAGGCAACCCCCCCCCACCCCACCCCACACTCCACTGTCCTGTCCACCTGGTGAATGGAGAATCCATCAAGTTGGATAGCCATTGTCCGAGAGCCATCTTTCAGAAAAGCTAATTATATTACCGTTTCAAGAGTCCCATTGGTAGCAAATCTGTGATCGGAGGTCATCAATCTAATTAGCAACTGTACATTGGTAAATAGAATGGAGGGAAGAGGTGGCTGGTTTTCCCAACTTAATATCGCCAGGGCTCCCCTCTCCTGACTCTTTTTCTCCAAGTCTGGGGCAGATGAGTCGAAGTTGAAGCCAGAATTTGTGTTCAAATGTTCTTGTCAATTGTAAGAAATAATAGGGGTTACATTTCGTGAAAATGAAGTGAAATAAATCACAAAATAATCACAAAATAGCAAATTTGGATTGGAGCTTGCGTAACATGCAACAAACTACTCTAAACAGCATTGTTGTTTGAAAAGCATCTAAACAATATGTGTTACTAATGGGAAATAAAGGTTTTCACAGTTGTATTGCTGAATTTAAACCTTTTATTGTAAAAGATAAATGTGAACTTCATCATCCAAGAAGTGCACAGAAGAAATATACAGCCAAACTCATTCCATTAACCAGTCTAAATAACATAAATTAGCTGCCTAACAGCTAGGCTTGTTTACAATATCTGGTGAGCACAAGGGGGTAAATGTAATATTTTTTAGAAAAGAGATCTGTGTCAGCTAAGCTAACAGCAGCAATATTATTTATGATGGCAGCAATGTTTGTTTATATTTGACAAACGAAAACTCCCTAATCCCAGAACGCCATTCACTGTGAGACGCAAATAAACAAAGTCAAAGATGGCTGTGCCCATTGCCTGAAAAATATTAACTTAGTTTGCCCACTTTTCAGCATATTACAAATCCTCTATGTACTTGTTACAGTGTACACAATAACCGGAGGATATGACTTGGCAAGTCGTTTACAGTTTGACAAATCAAAAAGCAAATAAATCACCCCAAATACAAGCCTACTGCCTAGCCTAACAATAGCGCGGACGCTAAACAGGGTTGCCAGATTTGGAAAGAAACTATTCAGAAACGGTTAATTTAATTTGCAGTGGATTTCAAGTTCATGGGGGGGAGGGGTAGAAATGGGGAAAGGTATCGTGGTGACATATGATGCAGGAAATACTTTACAAGCCCTTAACCAACAACTCAAAAAAAGTATGGAAGAAAATATTTGCCCCAAAAATGTGTTAAAAGTAACACAACAAAATAAGAATAACAAGGCTAAATACAGGGGTACTCCCTGTTGTGTAACCGAGTCAATGTGCAGGGGTACAGGTTAGTTGAGGTAATATGTACAAGTAGGTAGGGGTAAAGTGACGATGCATAGACAAAAAACAGTGAGTAGCAGCAGCGTAAAAAAGGGAGTCAATGCAAATAGTCTGTGTAGCCATTTGATTAACTGTTCAGCAGTCTTATGGCTTGGGGGTAGAAGCTTTGAACTTCTTAAGGTATAGGGGGCAGCATTTTCACTTTTGGATTAATAGTGTGCCCAATTTCAACTTCCTGCTACTCATGCCAAGATAGATTTGGATAGAAAACAATCTGAAGTTTCTAAAACTGTTTGAATCATGTCTGTGAGTATAACAGAACTTATGTAGCAGGCAAAACCCTGAGGACTAACCGTTCAGAATTTATTTTTTAGGTCTCTGTCTGTTCAGTGTGTTCTCTTTGCCAAACGATATTTCTTAGGAACTTGTTTTCAGTTGAGGTTGAGGTTATTCATTTGTGCAATGAAGAAGTAGGCCATCTAGGAACTGCGTTTCACTGTTGAGAGTTGTGCAAGACGTGAAAAGTAGGTTTGTTGTGTTCCTGTATTGAACACAGATAGACCAGTCTTCAATTTGATCGATTATTAACGTTTAAAAATAACTAAAGTTGTATGACAAAAGTAGTTTGAAATATTTTGGCAAAGTTTACTGGCAACTTTTGAAATATTTTGTAGTGACGTTGCGCATTTTGGAAGCTGTTTTTTTCTGGATCAAACGCACCAAATAAATGTACATTTTGGATATATATGGACGGAATTAATCGAACAAAAAGGACCAATTGTGATGTTTATGGGACATATTGGAGTGCCAACAAAAGAAGCCCATCAAAGGTAAGGCATGTTTTATATTTTATTTCTGCGTTTTGTGTAGCGCCTGCAGGGTTGAAATATGCTACCCTCTTTGTTTACTGTTGTGCTATTATCAGATGTGCTTTCTTATGTTTACGCCGAAAAGCCTTTAAAAATCTGACATATTGGCTGGATTCACAACGAGTGTAGCTTTAGTTGAGTATCTTACATGCGTTACTTAATGAAAGTTTGATTTTTATATACTTTTTTAAAAATTTGCTGCGCTGCATTTTCCCTGGCTTTTGCCCAAGTGGGACCCAACCGTCCCCTATACCATAAGAAGTTAAGGAGCCTTTTGGACCTAGGCTTGGCTCTCTGGTACAGCTTGCCATGCTGTAGCAGAGAGAACAGTCTATGACTTGGGTGGCTGGAGTCTTTGACAATTTTTAGGGCCTTCCTCTGACACCACCTGGTATGGAGGTCCTGCATGGCAGGAAGTTTGGCCCCAGTGATGAACTGGGTCGTACACATTACCTTCTGTGGCGCCTTGCGGTCAGAAGACAAGCATTTGCCATACCAAGCGGTGATGCAACCAGTAAGGATGCTCTCAATGGTGCAGCTGTATAACGTTTTGAGGATCTGAGGTCCCATGCCAAACCTTTTCAGTGTCCTGTGGAGAAATAGGTATTGTCGTGTCTTCTTCATGACTGTCTTGGTGTGTTTGGACTGTGATTATTTGTTAGAGATGTGGACACCAAGGAACTTGAAGCTCTCGACCCACTCTGCTACAGCCCGTCGATGAGAATGGGGGCGTGCTCAGCTCTCCTTTTCCTGTAGTCCACAATCAGCTCCTTTTTCTTGCTCACGTTGAGGGAGAGGTTGCTTTCCTGGCACCACACAGCCAGGTCTCTGACCTCCTTCTTATAGGCTGTCTCATTATTGTCGGTGATCAAGCCTACCACCATTGTGTTTTCAGCAAACTTAATGATTGTGTTGGAGTCGTGCGTGGCCACGCAGTCGTGGGGGAACAGGGAGTACTGGAGGGGTCTAAGCATCCAACCCTGAGGGGCCCCCATGTTGAGGATCAGCGTGGCAGATATGTTGTTGCCTACCATTATCAACTGGGGTCGGACCGTCAGGAAGTCCATAATCCTGTTGCAGAGGGAGGTGTTTAGTCCCAGGGTCCTTAGCTTAGTAATGAGCTTTGAGGACACTATATGGTGTTGAACAATCAGCTGTCGTCAACAAACAGCATTCTCACATGAATGTTCCTTTTGTGCAGGTGGAAAAGTGGAGTACAATAGAGATTGCGCCATCTGTAGATCTGTTGGGCTGGTATTAGAATTTACGGTTTCTGGGCTGATGGTGTTGATTTAACCAGACTTGATGGTATTTTTAAATATTTTTTTCTTCACCTTTATTAAACCAGGTAGGCCAGTTGAGAACAAGTTCTCATTTAGAACTGCGACCTGGCCAAGATAAAGAAAAGCAGTGCGGCAAAAACAACAATACAGTTTCACATGGGATAAACTAAAGTACAGGAGATGGGGATGAGGTAGTTGGGTGGGCTATTTACAGATGGGCTGTGTGCAGGTGCAGTGATCGGTAAGCTGCTCTGACAGCTCATGCTTATAGTTAGTGAGGGAGATATAAGTCTCCTGCTTCAGTGACTTGCAATTGGCAGCAGAGAACTGGAAGGAAAGGTGGCCAAATTATGTGTTTGCTTTGGGAATGACCAGTGAAATATATCTGCTGGAGCACGTGCTACAGGTTGGTGTTGCTATGGTGACCAGTGAGCTGAGCTAAGGCAGGGCTTTACCTAGCAAAGACTTATCAATGACCTGGAGCCAGTGGGTTTGGCGACGAATATGTAGCGAGGGCCATACAGGCTGTGGTGGCGGGTAGTATATGGGGCTATGGTGACAAAACGGATAGCACTGTGATAGACTACATCCAGTTTGCTGAGTAGAGTACTGGAGGCTATTTTGTAAATGACATTGCCGAATTCAAGGATCGGTAGGATAGTCAGTTTTATGAGGGTATGTTTGGCAGCATGTGTGAAGTAGACTTTGTTGCGAAATGGGAAGCCAATTCTAGATTTAATTTTGGATTGAAGATGCTTTATGTGAGTCTGGAAGGAGAGTTTACAGTCTAACCAGACACCTAGGTATTTGTAGTTGCCCACATATTCTAAGTCAGAACCATCCAGAGTAATGATGCTAGTCGAGCGGGCAGGTGCGGGCAGCGATTTGTTGAAGAGCATGCATTTAGTTTTTCTAGAATTTAAGAGCAGTTGGAGGCCACGGAATGAGTGTTGTATGGCATTGAAACTCGTTTGGACTTTTGTTAACAGTGTCCAAATAATGGCCAGATGTATAGAGAATGGTGTCGTCTGCGTAGAGGTGGATCAGAGAAAAACCAGCAGCAAGAGCGATATCATAGACATATATAGAGAAAAGAGTCGGCCCGAGAATTGAACCCTGTGGCACCCCCATAGAGACTGCCAGAGGTACGGACAACAGGCCCTCCGATTTGACACATTGTACTATCTGAGAAGTATTTGGTGAACCAGGTGAGGCAGTCATCTGAGAAACCAAGACAATTGAGTCTGTCGATAAGAATGCGATGATTGACACAGTCGAAGCCTTGGCCAGGTCATATTTTCTCGACGGCGGTTATGATATCGTTTAGGACCTTGCAGTGCAGTGGGCAGCTGGGAGGAGGTGCTCTTATTCTCCATGGACTTTACAGTGTCCCAAAACGTTTTGGAATTAGTGCTACAGGATGCAAATTTCTGTCTGAAAACCCCGCTATTCGATGCTAATGCAGAACGCCACAGGATTTTTGTGATGGTCAAGGGCAGTCTAGTCTGGGGTGAACCAAGGGCTATACCTGTTCTTAGTTGTACATTTTTTTTGAATGGGGCATGCTTATTTAAGATAGTAAGGAAAGCCCCTTTAATAAGCAACCAGGCATCCTCTACTGACGGGAGGAGGTCAAAATCCTTCCAGGATACCCGGAACAGGTCGATTAGAAAGGCCTGCTCACTGAAGTGTTTTAGGGAGCGTTTGACAGTGATGAGGGGTGGTCGTTTGACCGTGGATCTATTATGGAGGCAGGCAATGAGGCAGTGATCACTGAAATCCTGGATGAAAACAGCAGAGGTGTATTTAGAAGGCAAGTTGGTCAGGATGAAATCTAAGAGGGTGCACATGGTTGCAGATTTAGGGTTGTACCTGGTAGGTTCATCGATAATTTGTGTGAGATTGAGGGCATCTAGCTTAGATTGTAGGACGGCTGGGGTGTTAAGCATGTCCCAGTTTAGGTCACCTAACAGTACGAACTCTGAAGATAGATGGGGGGCAATCAATTAACATATGGTGTCCAGGGCACAGCCGGGGGCTGAGGGAGGTCTATAGAAAGCGGCAACGGTGAGAGACTTGTTTCTGGAAAGGTTAATTTTTAAAAGTAGAAGCTTGAATTGTTTGGGAACAGACTTGGATAGTATGACAGAATTCTGCAGGCTTCCTAAGCCCCTACCTAAGCCAGGATTCAGACATGGCTGGGACATCCGGGTTGGCAGAGTGCTAAAGCAGTGAATAAAACAAACTTAGGGAGGAGGCTTCTGATGTTGACATGCATGAAACCAAGGCTTTTACTGTTACAGAAGTCAACAAATGAGAGTGCATGGGGAATGGGAGTGGTGCTGTGGGCTGCAGGGCCTGGGTTAACCTCTACATCACCAGAGGAACAGAGGAGGAGTAGGATAAGGGTACGGCTAAAGCAGTGATTCTCAATTATTTTCTGTTACGCCCTCCCTAGGAAGAAGTTAACATTTCACGCCCCCAACTCTCCGCAGCGACTGTAAATAGTATCATTTGTCTATAAAAAAATGTATAAGTACACTTCTGCATAACATTGTATCCTTATTAACATTAAAGAGAACAAAAAAGAAAAATGAAAGAATTATAGATCAACTTACAACAAAGAATAACTTTATGAACATTGTTTTTTAGTCTGTAACAGAAAATACTTAAAGTGCATCAATTTTCCTGAAATTTAAAACAAATTCAACCCTTATTTAAACTGTAAACATTTGACTATTTGATAGTGAAAAATAAAATATAATCAATAAATAATAAATTCAAATTGATCAGCAACATTAACTAAGGAGCACAATATATGAAACACTTTGACCTATAAAACAAAAATGAATAAAACTATTTCTGCTGATTTAAAAAAAATCTAAATGAGGAAGTCAGGATTAATGGCTACAACGAGCACGTTTGGCAGAGCACAGCTTTTCGAAGTGGGGTTTGAAGCATGATACTGCAACTCTCAGCTCGTGCTCAATGTTTAGCAGGGACCTGTACTTGGTCTTCAGTGCAGCAACAGCAGAGAAGCCAGTCTCACAAAGAAAGATGTTGCAAAAGGAAGAAGAATGCCCATGGCCCGCTGCCCTAAGAGTGGATACTGCCTCTCTACACTCTCTACACTCAGAATTCATGTGAACCTCAGTCTCAATGTGGAGTCAGACGTCATATCAATGAACTG
Source organism: Oncorhynchus nerka (assembly GCF_034236695.1). Classification (NCBI taxonomy): domain Eukaryota; kingdom Metazoa; phylum Chordata; class Actinopteri; order Salmoniformes; family Salmonidae; genus Oncorhynchus; species Oncorhynchus nerka. The sequence continues at coordinate 40,970,443 of NC_088408.1, forward strand.
GTCCTCCTCTGCAGAGCTGAAACCAGTTGGAGCTGGTGCATTGAAAGGATCTCTCACCCAGTCATATTGGGAACTGTTTTCAGGGAAGTACTTTTTAAAGAATCCCATCAGTGATGAAATATGCTCCTTAAAACCTGTTATGGCTGCAATCCCGATACCGGGATCGATATGACAACTACCAGTGAAAATAGAGGGCGCCAAATTCAAACCATAAAAATCTCATAATTACAATTCCTAAAACATGTCACGTGTCTTATATAATTTTAAAGCTATTCTCGTTGTTAATCCCACCAAAGTGTCTGATTTCAAATAGGCTTTTCACCGAAAGCACTACAAACGATTGTTAGGTCTCCACCAAACCACAATAAGCACAGCCATTTTCCAGCTAAATATAGCATTCACAAAAAACTGAAATAAAGATAAAATTAAACACTAACCTTGAATTATCTTCATCAGATGACACTCATAGGACTTCATGTTACACAATACATGCATGTTTTGTTTGATAAAGTTCATATTTATATCAAAGAAATCTGAGTTTACATTGGCACGTTAGATTCACTAGTTCCAAAAACATCAAGTGATTTTGCATAGGCACATCATTTAACAGAAATACTCATCGTAAATGGAGATGATAATACAAGTTATAGACGTGGAATTATAGATATACCTCTCCTTAATGCAACCGCTGTGTCAGATTTCAAAAAAACTTTATGGAAAAAGAAACGCATGCAATAATCTGAGACGGCGCTCAAAAGTAAAAACACCACAGCCGCAAAGATGGCGTCAACATAAACAAGAAATTACATGATTAATATTCCCTTACCTTTGATGATCTACATCAGAAAGCACTCCAGGAATCCCAGGTCCACAATAAATGTTTGCTTTGTTAAAAAATGTTCTTTATTTATGTCCAAATACCTTCTTTTGTTAGCTCGTTTGGTATACATATCCAAACGCTAATTCTAGTCAGCATTATATCGGACAAAAACTTCAAAAAGTGATATTACCGGTCGAAGAAACATTTCAAACTAAGTACAGAATCAATCATTAGGATTTTAACATATAGCTAATATTCAATAAAGTTCCAACCGGAGTATTCCTTCTTGTCTTCGTAAGCAATGGAACGCAAGTGGCTACCATGGGGAAAAAGCGTGATCACAAAATGGCTGCTTGATGGACATCTGATATATTCTGCTCTCATTCACTCCCACAACAACATAGAAGCCTCATTATAATTTATATTGATGGTTTCCATCTAGTGGAACCCATAGGCAGTACAACATCATTCATATCTCAAGGGGATATCATTGGGGACTCTGAATACATACAAGCTTAGATTTCTGACTTCCTGTTTTGATTTCAACTCAGGATTTTGCCTGCCAATATGAGTTATTTTATACTCACAGACATCATTCAAACAATTTTAGAAACGTCAGTGTTTTCTATCCAATACTAATACTAATAAGCAAATATTAGCAACTATGACTGAGGAGCAGGCCATTTGATATGGGCACCTTTCATCCAACCTACTCAATACTGCCCCTGCAGCCATACAAAGTTAATATATGGAATCACTGAGGTGACATTATAGTCAGTAGTGTCAACAAATTCATGCAGGTTCTCGAATGAATCAGTATTTCCTTCATCAAGTCGTCTGCCCCACATTGCAAGCTTTCGAGTGAAAGAGCTGATCTTGTCTATGACCTGAGGGAGGTGTTTATCTTTCCCTTGAAGCTGTAGATTTAGTTAATTTAGTTTTCCAAATACACTGCTCAAAAAAATAAAGGGAACACCAAAACAACACATCCTAGATCTGAATGAATGAAATAGTCTTATTAAATACTTTTTTATTTACATAGTTGAATGTGCTGACAACAAAATCACACAAAAATTATCAATGAAAATCAAATTTATCAACCCATGGAGGTCTGGATTTGGAGTCACACTCAAAATTAAAGTAGAAAACCACACTACAGGCTGATCCAACTTTGATGTAATGTCCTTTAAACAAGTCAAAATGAGGCTCAGTATTGTGTGTGGCCTCCACGTGCCTGTATGACCTCCCTACAATGCCTGGGCATGCTCCTGATGAGGTGGCGGATGGTCTTCTGAGGGATCTCCTCCCAGACCTGGACTGAAGCATCCGCCAATTCCTGGACAGTCTGTGGTGCAACGTGGTGTTGGTGGATGGAGCGAGACATGATGTCCCAGATGTGCTCAATTGGATTCAGGTCTGGGGAACGGGCGGGCCAGTCCATAGCATCAATGCCTTCCTCTTGCAGGAACTGCTGACACACTCGAGCCACATGAGGTCTAGCATTGTCTTGCATTAGGAGGAACCCAGGGCCAACCGCACCAGCATATGGTCTCACAAGGGGTCTGAGGATCTCATCTCGGTACCTAATGGCAGTCAGGCTACCTCTGGCGAGCACATGGAGGGCTGTGCGGCCCCCCAAAGAAATGCCACCCCACACCATGACTGACCCACCACCAAACCGGTCATGCCGGTCATGCTGGAGGATGTTGCAGGCAGCAGAACGTTCTCCACAGCGTCTCCAGACTGTCACGTCTGTCACATGTGCTCAGTGTGAACCTGCTTTCATCTGTGAAGAGCACAGGGCGCCAGTGGCGAATTTGCCAATCTTGGTGTTCTCTGGCAAATGCCAAACGTCTTTGTTGATGTCAGTTGCTTCATCGAACTGTAAGGCAAAACGTTTGTCTTTGAGTTTATCTACCAGCTGTTCTTTAAGATCGTTAGCAATGTAATTTATACATCTGGCGACAGTGTCATTGGACAAAGGGATAGTTTTTATTTTTGCAGCACTTGCATCATCCAGCATGACAGAGACCATGTCTAATGCTGCAGGCGGTGTCAGCTCCTCTGCTATGGAGTGTTTTTTTTTGCACTGATCAATTTGGTAGGCTTATATGATGCTAACAATGCTCGCTGGTTTACTGAAGTAGCATTTACAAAGCGGGATGATTGTTGGCAATATTCGGCACGGTTTCGCTGAAAAAACTCAAGCAGCTTATCAGCGTGATTGGGGTGTAATGTCTTAATTTATTGACGCCTTAATTTATTTGGCTTCATGCTGTCCGCTGCCAACATTTTTAGACAGAGAACTGTAAACATGCCGGTCTTTCCTCGTCTCCCACCGTAGTCACAGTGAAGCCAAGCGCTACATACGCTTTGTCATATTTCCTCGTCTTAGCTTTCGGGAGACTTACGTTTGTCTCATTATCTCCGTCTCTCTCCGCCTTTCTTTTCATCCCTATTAAATATTTTTCCATGGTGTCTCTTAACCTGTTGCTTCTACTCGGGACGCTTGCGTCCCAACTAGAGCTCTGGAAATGCAAAAGTGCTACGCTAAATGCTAATAGTATTAGTTAAATCTCAAAAGTTCATTAAAATACACATGCAGGGTATCGAATTAAAGCTACACTCGTTGTGAATCCAGGCAACAAGTCAGATTTTTAAAATGCTTTTCGGCGAAAGCATGAGAAGCTATTATCCGATAGCATGTAACACCCAAAAAGACCCACAGGGGACGTAAACAAAATAATTAGCATTTCGGCGTTACACAAACCGCACAATAAAATAGAAAACATTCATTACCTTTCACCATCTTCTTTGTTGGCACTCCTAGATGTCCCATAAACACTATTTGGGTCTTTATTTCGATTAAATCGGTCCATATAAAGCCTAGATATCGTTATATGTAGACTGTGTGATAAACGAAAAAAACATAGTTTCAAAACGTAACGTCATTTTTTTAAATTCAAAAAGTCGACGATAAACTTTCACAAAACACTTCGAAATACGTTTGTAATGCAACTTTAGGTATTAGTAAACGTTAATAAGCGATAAAATTCATCAGGAGGCGATGTAAAGATCATTAGCTGTCCGTCTGGAAAAATGTCCGGCTAGAAACTCAACGAAAATATCCGGTCCTAGACCATAGGAGATACGGTGCCCTGCATGTGTTTGACCAAGAAAAAACTCGAAGGGAAATGACAAGACTCTAGACACCGTGTGGAAGCTGTAGGTACTGCAACCTCAGTCAATTAATTGTGGTTCACCTTTATCAATGGGTTCAAGTAGCGCATGGATATATTTTCCCATTTTCAGTGATCAGTTTTTCCTGTGCTTTTCGATGTAAATGCCGTTCTGGTAAAGACACAGCAGTGATTTAACCAGTTTTATAAACGTCTGAGTGTTTTCTATCCACACAGACTAAGCAAATGCATATACTATATTCCTGGCATGAGTAGCAGGGCGCTGAAATGTTGCGCGATTTTTAACAGAATGTTCAAAAAAGTAGAGGGTCGACTTAAGAGGTTAAGGGTTTGTTATCTGCACTTCACATCTCCTGCTCTGTGCTGTGTGCTCTTGTTCGGTGCAAAAAAAACTACTCCCTGCGGCAAAAAAAAGCATGTTCCCCGGGGTCACACACCCCCAGGGGGGCGCGCACCACTATTTGAGAAGGACTGGGCTAAAGGCTAGGATAGATTCAAGGCATAATGTACAGACAAGGGTATGGTAGGATGTGAGCACAGTGGAGGTAAACTTAGGCATTGAGTGACAGTGTGAGAGGTTTTGGCACCAGGTAAGCCAGGTGAGATCACCTCATTTGTGGGTGGTGGGACAAAAGGTCTATTTAAGGCATATTAGGCAGGGCTGGGGGCTCAACAGTGAAATAAGACAATAATCACTTACCAAAATAACAATAGACAAGGCATATTGACATTAGGGAGAGGCATGTGTAGCCGAGTGATCATAGGGTCCAATGAGTAGCAATAGGTGAGCTAGGGAGTCAATTCAGTAGTCGCTACTACATTAGGCTAGCTAGAGACATGGCTATTCAGACAACTAGCGGGCCGGGGCTAGCAGATGGGCCTTCGGCGACGTCACAACGGAAGAGCCTGTTGAAACCGCCTTGGACGATTACATCGGCAGACCAGTCGTGATGGATCGGAGGGGCTTCGTGTCGACAGCATAGGATCCAGGCCAATTGGCAAAAGAGGTATTGTAGTCCAATAATTACCTGGTGGACCTCTTCGGCTAGCCAGGAGATGGGCCTAGCTCGAGTCTAACTGGTGCTTGCTTTGGGACAGAGACATTAGCCAGGAGTTGCCAATCGTATTGCAGCTAGCTAGCTGCGATGATCCGGTGTAAAGGTTCAGAGCTTGCGGTAGGAATCCGGAGATATGGTCGAGAAAAAGCAGTCTAATATGCTCTGGGATGATATTGCGCTGTGCAGACTGGCAGGTATTGAGCACTAGTAGTGGCTAACTGACTACTAGCTAGTAGCTAGTTAACCGGCTAGCTTCTGATGGGGGTTCCAGTTCTAAAGTATAAAAATAGCAAATCCCTACCACATTGGGTGTGGCGGGTTGCAGGAGAGTGTATTCAGTCCGTAGATGGAAAGTGAGATTAAAATATATACGAAATATATATGAAATCACCTTTTGGTCAGTAATTGTGTTATTTTTTTCAATAGTTATGTAGTGTTGGTCAGTAGTTATGGTCAGTAATTGTGGTCAGCAGTGGTCAGTCATTTTGGTTAGTAGTTGTGGTAAGTAGTTCATTGGCTCAGTAGTTTTGTGGTTGTGGTCAGTAGATGTCTGGTTGTGGTCAATAGTTATGGTGAGTGGTTGTGTTGTTGTTGTTGTCAGTAGTTGTGTGGTCAGTTGTGTGGTTGTGTTCAGTAGTTGATTGGTTGTGGTCAGTTTTTGTGTGGTTCAGTAGTTATGTGGTAAACATTTGTGTGATTTTGGCCAGTAGTTGTGGTCGATGACTGTGTTTAGTAGTTTGGCTGTAGTCAATAGTTGTGTAGTTGTGGTCAGTGATTGATTTTAGTACTTAGGTTGTGGTCAGAAGTTGTGGTTGTGTTCAGTAGTTGTGTGGTTGTGGTAACTAGTTGTGGTTAGCAGTTGTGTGGTTGTGGCAAGAAGTGGTTGTGTTCAGTAATTGTGTTTTCAATAGTTGTGTAGTTGTGGTCAGTAGTTGTGGTCAGCAGTGCTCAGTAGTTTTGGTTAGTAGTTGTTTTAAGTAGTTAATATGCTCAGTAGTTGTGGTCATTAATTGTGTGGTTCAGTGTTGGTGTGGTCTGTAGTTGTGGTAAGTAGTTTTATGATTGTGATCAGTAGTTGTGGTTAATAGTGGTCAGTATTTATAGGCAGTAGTTGTAGTAACTAGTGTGGTTTTGATCATCAATGTTGTAGTTGTGTGGTTAAATGTTTGATGTCTGTAGTTGTGTGGTTGTGGTAAGCAGTTGTGGTAAGTAGTTTTATGGTTATGATCAGGTGTTGTGGTCAATAGTGATCAGTAGTTGTAATCATTAGTGTGGTTTTGATCATCAATGTTGTAGTTGTTTGGTTAGTGTTTGATGTCAGTAGTTGTGTGGTTGTGGCCAGGAGCTTTGGTCAGTATTAGTCAGGAGTGGTCAGTGGTTGTGTTCAACAGTTGTGCTTAGTAGTTTGGTGGTTTTTGGTCAGTAGTTGTGGTAAGTAGTTGATGTCAGTAGTTGTGAGGTTGTGGTCAGTAAATCTGGTCAATAGTTGTGTGATCAGTAGTGTTGGTCAGTAAATGTGTTATTGAGTGGTTGTGTTCCAGGTTCTTTCAGCCCTATAGTTTGGATGTGGGAAGTAGTTGTGGGCAGCAGTTGTGGTCAGTATTTTTGTTTTCAGTAGTTGTGTGGTTGTGGTCAGTAGTTGTGTATTCAATAGTTGCGTTCAACAGTTATGGTCAGTAGTTGTTTCGTTTTTGTGATTGTGCTGCTGGTTCTTCGGGCCCTACAGTATACACATGGTAAGTTGTTGTGGTCAGTAAATATGGTCAGTAGTTGTGGTCAGAAATTGAGTGTTCAGTAATTGTATAGTTTTAAGTAGATGTGGTCAGTTCTAGTGGTCAGTAGTTTTGTTGTTGTGGTCATTAGTTGTGTGGTTCAGACGTTTTCTGGTCAGTAGTTGTGGTCAGTAGTTGTGTCGTTTTGGTCAGTAGGTTTGTGATCAGTCATTATGTGGTTTAGTAGTTGTGGTCAGTAGTTATGTTGTTTTGGTCAGTAATTGTGGTCAATAATAATGTGTATCGTATTTATTATGGATCCCCATTAGCTGCTGCCAATTTTCAAAACATTACAATACATTCATAACAACCTGACTGAGTGGGCAGGGAGCTAGTAGGCCGAGTGGCCGGGGAGCTCACCTTGACTGGGGTGCTTTTGAAAAAGCCTATGTCAAGTGACATGGAGTCGGTGAGAATCTCAAGCAAATGTACTGATCCACAAAGCAACTCAATCAGGTGTATCTCACTGATCATCCCTAAAGCCAACACCTCATTTGGCCGCCGTTCCTTCCAATTCTCTGCTGCCTGTGACTGGAACGAATTGCAAAAATCGCTGAAGTTGGAGACTTATCTCCCTCACCAACTTTAAACATCTGCTATCTGAGCAGCTAACCGATCGCTGCAGCTGTACATAGTCCATCGGTAAATAGCCCACCCAATTTACCTACCTCATCCCCATACTGTTTTTATTTATTTACTTTTCTGCTCTTTTGCACACCATATCTCTACCTGTACATGACCATCTGATCATTTATCACTCCAGTGTTAATCTGCAAAATTGTAATTATTCGCCTACCTTCTCATGCCTTTTGCACACATTGTATATAGACTCCCCCTTTTTTTTCTACTGTGTTATTGACTTGTTAATTGTTTACTCCATGTGTAACTCTGTGTTGTCTGTTCACACTGCTATGCTTTATCTTGGCCAGGTCGCAGTTGCAAATGAGAACTTGTTCTCAACTAGCCTACCTGGTTAAATAAAGGTGAAATAAATAAAATAAAAATGTCAGTAGAAAGTTGACAATGGTAGTGGAGTAGTCATCACCTCTTGATCAGGGAACAGGAGGGGACTTAGCTGTAAATACAAATAGCAGATACATTACCGTAATTTCTGGACTATTAAGCGCACCTGAATATAAACCGCACCCACTGAAAAAAAAAACAAGTATTTTGTACATAAATAAGCCGCACATGTGTATAAGCCGCAGGTGCCTACCGGTACATTGAAACAAATGAACTTTACACAGCCTTTAAACGAAACACGGCTTGTAACAAAAATAAATAGGCTTTAACGAAACACGGCTTGTAAACAAAGATTTAAAAAATAGCAGTAAACAGTAGCCTACCAAGAAAGTCATTGGTCACGATCTTCCTCCTCCTGTGCACTGAAACCACTGAAGTCATCTCCTTCGGTGTCGGAGTTGAATAGCCTCAGAATTGCTTCATCCGATGTTGGATCGCTGCCCTCTTCAACACGCAGCAGTCCAGCCTTTCGAAACCCGTTGATGATAGTGGATTTTTTGACAATGCTCCACGCTGTCAGCAGCTCTATTTGCTTTTCCAACAGCCAGATCGATCGCCTTCAACTTGAAAGCTGCATCATATATGCATTTCTCCGTGTCTTTGCCATGATGAGGGTGACAAAATGACTACCGTAATCAGAATGATGGGAAGTTTGAGCGCACTCGATTTACGTCACATTATGTGACGGTGCTCAGTTTTTTGGCGGCATGAATCTTGTGAAAGCGGGAAAAATCCATAAATTAGCCACGTCATTGTATAAACCACGAGGATCAAAGCGTGGGAAAAAAGTAGCGGCTTATAGTCCGGAAATTATGGTACATTACAGCTGTGCCATCGTAGGTTTGGACAAGTTTCACTATGAACTTAAACTCAGACAACTCATAAAGTCAAACACAGATTGTGCATCTCGCCCACCTATCCCAAGAAACTTTCCTGACTAAAGCCCTGATCATCCACATACCTGACGATAACTGACAACTGCAAGCAGACTAGTGGCACCATAGGTCCCAGAGCGGTGGGGAAATTTTTAGCAGTTGATCAGACATAAAAATCATCTAATTTCTATCCCATACAGCATATCAGATTTATAATGCTATGGTGTAGTCTAGGCTGCTCCAACATTTATGTCATGAGTTCTTGCTTGTGTCTGTCTGGAGTGATTATGTGTTTTCACCTTTGATAAATAAATACCAGAAGAAAGTGAAAAGCCTACTTGAGCACACGTGAAAAAATGCACTGCGTCAACCTCTCTCTTTAATCAAACTATTAATGGATGATGCGATGGAAGCTATCAAATCATTCAGAATTGTTTTTGACATCCCCGAAAAGACAGTCGAAAGTTCGATATGTTCAGCAATTAAAGCATCATAGCGTGCAATTCTCTCTGCAAGCTCCTTGTAGTTAAATTAAGGTTAAATAAAAATTAAAAATAAAGTTGCCCTTATTGGTAGAACTTTCCCTTTCGTTGTGTCCTCTAAAAGCAAATTCTTGCATGCCCTGTTAGTTCTCTGATCCTAATTCTATGATTGGATGGACAACATGTCAGTTTATCCTGCAAAAGATTTGATTGGTTGGAGGACATCTTCCGGAAGTGGTCATAATTACCATGTATGTCTATGAAAGGGGGTGAGGCCTACAAGCCTCCTAGGTTTTATATTGAAGTCAATGTAGCCAGAGGAGGACAGAAGCTAGTTTTCCTCTGGCTACACCATGGTACTACCCCAGACAGTGCTGTTGAAGTTAATGTAGACCTTAATTGCAAAACAGTGTATTTTAATCAATTATTTGGGGACATGTATATATTTAGTACAGTTTCATCAAAAAGCATACCTTTTTTAATGTTTCAGTTTTTTATTTTTATGAAATTTCACTGAAGAGGATGGTCCTCCCCTTCCTCCTCTGAGGAGCCTCCACTGGTTGCTAGGTCATTTGTCCTGGAAAGTAAACTTTGGGTTATTATTTTACCTGAATCTTTGTAGAAGTTTGTCCCATGTCATACAAAATCGTGTTCTCTATTTGAACCAGGATGTCTGTAGTGACACCTCAAGCACTGAAATGCAGTGCCTTAGACCACTGCGCCACTCAGGAGCCCACTTTTAAAGCACTTACATCACATATAAATCAAAAGATTAAACAGTACATCATATAACATTATTACTCTACAAGTCTATATTTAATCCACAGATAAAAAGGGGAAACCTAGTTCATTTTTAGTTTATTTTAATTGATAAACCTCTTCTTCTGTGGATTTTATTTTGTGGTTGGCAATCAACTTTAAGGTGCATTACCGCCTCCAACTGGAAAGGAGTTGTCACGACTCCTACCGAAGGTGGCTCCTCTTCCGGTTCGGGTGGTGCTCGGTGGTAGTTGTCACCGGCCTACTAGCTGCCACTGATTCTTTCCTCCCCTCCTTGCCTGTTTATTGATTACACCTGTTGTGTATTTGCTGATTAGTTGGGCTTTATTAGCCAGCCGGCCCTTATTGTTTTTCCTTTCAAATCCTGTCCTGCACTGGTCAAGCGTCTGAACACATGCCGCCTGCTCTTTGTGCGGGATTTTTTTGTGGAAATTGTGTGCACGTCTCTGGGTTACGTGTTTCCCATTTCGTGGATTTTGCTGGACAGTTTAAGTCCCTGCCCTGTGTTTGTGGGGTTGGCTTATGTTTGCTGTTTTGTGCATTAAATTAGCACTACCCTGAACTCTCTGCTTCCTGCGCCTGACTTCTCACCCACTACACTCAGAATGTTAAATGAGTGTGGATGTCGCTCATCTTTAAATCACCCATGTGGGTACATGCTCATGAAAACCAATGAGTAGATGGGAGAAGCAGGACTAGTTCTATTTTAGCGCCTGGCTACGCAAATGCCTGTTAAGGCGCTCGAGCAGTTTGGATGAAATGATTGAATAACATGTATGTTTATTTTGCAACGCTTGCGCACAATGTGGGCGGTCTGGTCAGCATGTTACACCCTTTTTACTCAAAGGAAGTAAACTCAAAAAGAAATGTACTGTGCTGTAGTTGATCGTTAATTCATAACAATACAGAGAAGTGAAAAATGCCAAGGGAGATGATTAAAAACCACACTGAAAATAATAAAATAGAAATCGGAGTTAAATTTAAGCAACTCTGTGCTGGATATCGTTGTCGTTTTAACTTCAAAAATATCAATTTCATGACCAGAATACTTTTAACAAAAAATGGGGATGGGACCATATAAACCCCAAAATAGTGTTACATTTGACTCCATAGAAGTTGATTTTTACTGGGTAGGACTTTTGTACTAAAAAAATAACTTTTGCCCTCGTTTTTTGGTTGTTTTTTGAAAAATAATCACTGTTTTTGATTATGGTAAAAAATAAAAAAATGCATTTTGTGGGTTGAATGCTTTATAACAACACAGAATTAAACCGATAGTAGTGACTGACATAACTATCCCTTATTACACTCTAACCATCATTTAGTCACATTACTTTACTTAGATAAAATATTTTGATTTGTTTTTATTATGATGATGACTTTATTATGTAAGGAATAAATGTTTATGTTCTGTACATTATCTTTGAAATAATGAACGAAGCAGTGGGACAAAGTGGAGCCGAGTCCCTTCGCTGAGACATAAAATGTATTTGTATTACTCTATTTACGTTGGTAACCAGTTAATAATAGCAATAAGGCACCTCTGGGGTTTGTGTTATATGGCAAATATGTTATGTTATGCATAAGAACAGCTTTTTACATTCATAAACCATGTCGCGGGCCATTCTAAAACTGCTTGCTGTTAACACTTTGTTCAGTCATGTTACATCATTGGTTAGACAGCTAACTTTTGGAGGCACAGAAAGGAAGGAAAAGAGATAGCTTCTTCAGGAGATCAATGATCACAGCATAGCAAGAACAGATCTCTTGCATGCTTTCATCACAAACGTTACATTTTTAAAGAGACATTGTACCATTTTCAAAGTAATGCATCTCAATATTTTTTTTACACAATGTAGAAACCTTATATTCCACAAATGACTTTGTCATTTCAATGACAGGTATTCGTATCAACGTTTGACCTGTTTCAGGAAACTATTCGTGGGTCACTACTTCCCAGGAGAGCCATTTAGTCATTTAGTCACCAACGCTTTGGTAAGCATGAAAATAGCCAAACCAGCTCAACTATGGCGAGTAAAATGGTCAGAGATTGGGTGGGGGTTATATCTTAAGATGATTCTTATGGCATTGCACACGGTCAGTGTGACCCAGGGTGATTTGACACAACAACTGGCCAAGCAAGCTGTACATACAAAACGGAAATGACATCTTATTTAATGAAATGGGTTGCAGAATGCTGTGAAGCATTCATTCATGTATACGGGTAAGACTCTAGCTACAGTTTCAGATATTGTAAGGGAAAGGGGGATATCTAGTCAGTTGTACAACTGAATGCCTTCAACTGAAATGTGTCTTCCACATTTAACCCGACCCCTCGGAATCAGAGAGGTGAGGGGGGGCTGCCTTAATCGACATCCACATCTTCGGCAGCCGGGGAACAGTGGGTTAACTTACCATGTCAGCTCGGAGATTTGATCCTACAACCTTTCGGTTACTGGCCCAACACTCTAAAGCTTGCTGTTAGCTAGCTAGCTGACGTTAGATGGCTGACTCGCTAGCTAACATTACGTTTATGATCTGTGTGTAGTAATGTTATCTCAGAATGCCCTTTCACATTGCTAGTTATAGCCTAATGTTAGCTAGTTAACTAGCTAACATTGAACCTATTTGGTTAACTTTAGCTAGCTATAACAATCGGTTTGTATTGCTAGTGCTCTATGGATTGAGATTATGTTGGTTCATTGTTTAGCAAGCTAGCTAGCTACCTGTCTAAACAAAATACCCCAAGTTAAAGCTTACTGCTAGCTAGCTACGTTAAATGGCTGGCTTGCAAGATAACATTACATTTATCATCTGTGTGTAGTAACACTCATATTTCCATATGCATTGCTTGTTATGGCCTAATGTCAGCTAGCTAACTAGCTAACGTTGAACCTATTTGTTTAACCTTTAGCTAGCTAAGACATCTTTTTTTATTGCAAGTACTCTATGGATTAGGATTATGGTTCATTGTTTAGCTAGCATGTCTAAACAATCACTTCGCCAGATGATTACATGACACATCAAGTTAGCCAGGTGTGTCAGACGGTGATTACGGCTATCTATTGTATAATAATACCAAAATATTTGTATCTGGAATTTGTCTTTCAGCATCAGTAGATGCAGTATGTTATCATTTTAACTTCCAGTTTCCAAGATTATGTTTGTGAATGCAGTGCTGCTGCTCTACACATTTGAAGGTAAGTGAAACTTACCTGTTAATGATGCATTAAAAAATGATATTATGTTTTATGTTACATTTTCTTTTCATTAACTTTTCTTAATGTTCTTTTGTTGTTTGCAGGTGCACTATCCTTCTGACCCTATGCAGCCAGGTCCCATCTACTTTTTAACTCCTCGCAAGTGTGGCTTGTTTGCTGTGAAGGAATACCACAACAAGTCAACTACAGTTGAAGTTTACATACACTTAGGTTTGAGTCATTAAAACTCGTTTTTCAACCACTCCACAAATTTCTTGTTAACAAACTATAGTTTTGACAAGTCGGTTAGGACATCTACTTTGTGCATTACACAAGTAATTTTTCCAACAATTGTTCACTTATAATTCACTGTATCACAATTCACGTGGGTCAGAAGTAACATACACTAAGTTGACTGTATTATGTCATGGCTTTAGAAGCTACCGATAGGCTAATTGACATAATTTGAGTCAATTGGAGGTGTACCTGTGGATGCATTTCAAGGCCTACCTTCAAACTCACTGCCTCTTTGCTTGACATTATGGGAAAATCTAAAGAAATGAGCCAAGACCTCCAAGACCTCAAGTCTGGTTCATTCTTGGGAGAAATTTGCAAACGCCTGAAGGTACCACGTTAATCTGTTCAAACAATAGTACCCAAGTATAAACACCATGGGACCACGCAGCCGTCATACCGCTCAGTAAGGAGACGCGTTCTGTCTCCTAGAGATGAATGTACTTTGGTGGGAAAAGTGCAAATCAATCCCAGAACAACAGCAAAGGACATTGTGAAGATGCTGGAGGAAACAAGTACAAAAGTATCTATATCCACAGTAAAACGAGTCCAAAATTGACATAACCTGAAAGGCCGCTCAGCCAGGAAGAAGCCACTGCTCCAAAACCGCCATATAAAAAGCCAGACTACAGTTTGCAACTGCACATAGGTATGAAGATCATACTTTTTGAGAAATGTCCTCTGGTCTGATGAAACAAAAAATAACTGCTTGGTCATAATGACCATTGTTATGTTTGGAGGAAAAAGGGGGAGGCTTGCAAGCCGAAGAACAGGGGGGACTGGTGCACTTCACAAAACAGATGGCATCATGAGGATGAAATATTATGTGGATATATTGAAGCAACATCTCAAGACATCAGTTAAAGCTTGGTCGCAAATTGGTCTTCCAAATTTACAAAGTTGTGGCAAAATGGCTTAAGGACAACAAAGTCAAGGTATTGGAGTGGCTATCCCAAACCCTGACCTCAATCCTATAGAACATTTTGGGCATAACTGATAAAGCGTGTAAGTTACACCAGCACTGTCAGGAGGAATGGGCCAAAATTCAGCCAACTTATTGTGGGAAGCTTGTGGAAGGATGCCCGACACATTTGGCCCAAGTTACAGAATTTAAAGGCAATGCTACCAAATACTAATTGAGTGTATGTCAAAGTCAAAGAGAAATAAAAGCTGAAATAAATCATTCTCTCTGTTATTATTCTGACATTACACATTCTTAAAATGAAAGTGGTGATCCTAAGTGACCTAAGACAGGGAATTCTTACAAGGATTAAATGTCAAGAATTGTGAAAAACTGAGTTGAAATGTACTTGGCTAAGGTGTATGTAAACTTAAGACTTCAACTGTACATATGAGATGAGTATGCTAGATATGTAAACATTATGAAAGTGGTATTATTAAAATGATTAGTGATCCATTTATTAAAGTGGCCAATGGTTTCAAGTTTGTATGTAGGCAGCAGCCTCTCTGTGCTAGTGATAGCTTTAACAGTCTGATGGCCTTAAGATAGAAGCTGTTTTTAAGAAGTGAAGACATCATTTAAACTATTTATTTTGCGCTCCCGCATCTAAAAAATAGCACTATACCATTGAAATTGAAGGAAAGTTGGCGGGTGCATAGTCCACCTCTATTATTTTGGACAAACGTGCAAAAGTAACCTACTATTTGTGATGTGTTTGACAATCAGATGAAAACATTGTCAGGATTTGGCCAGGGTTGTTCCGGTTTTGCACGCACCACTTTTGTTTTTTTAAAACAAGTAATTTCTTTCTCTTCACCAATTTGGACTATTTTGTGTGTGTCCATCACATGAAATCCAAATAAAAATCAATTTCATTTACAGGTTGTAATTCAACAAAATATGAACAATTTCAAGTGGGATGAATACTTTTGCAAGGCCCAGGCTTGTTTAGGCAAAAACCAATGAGAACAGGCAGCTGTAGGCGCAATGGATTCTGGTCATTGTAGTTAATTGCCACATTCTGCACTTTACTTCGATGAATATTGATCTGTTGAAAACTTCACCTCCCTTCAAGTCCCACAGCTCATGCTTGATTGGAATTCTCTGTAGAGAAATAGCACGTTGAGCAGAAAAACTAAATGGAATTCAAATTGGCCTACCTGACCCGACATCATTGACCGTGTTACTTAAAAACTGAAAAGAATCGCTTAGAAATAGTTGCCGAATTAACCATGATTATTCAGCAACTGTGTCAGGAATTGCTATGCATTATTAAAGTTTTACACAGCTGCAGTCAAGACATTTTCCCTAACATCAAAAGACTACTAAGGGCCACCATAACCCTTCCGATGACTTCATGTACTGTTGA
This sequence comes from Oncorhynchus nerka, assembly GCF_034236695.1. Classification (NCBI taxonomy): domain Eukaryota; kingdom Metazoa; phylum Chordata; class Actinopteri; order Salmoniformes; family Salmonidae; genus Oncorhynchus; species Oncorhynchus nerka. The sequence continues at coordinate 40,986,277 of NC_088408.1, forward strand.
GAGACTCTTCTGCACTACAGGCCGTACCAAACAAAGTGGTTGCATTGTATTGTGTGGCTGTATTCATATGGCAAAAGTGTACACTTTTGGGCTTAATGCAAACACTTTCAAATCAAATCAAATGTATTTATATAGCCCTTTTTACATCAGCTGATATCTCAAAGTGCTGTACAGAAACCCAGCCTAAAACCCAAAACAGCAAGCAATGCAGGTTTAGAAGCACGGTGGCTAGGAAAAACTCCCTAGAAAGGACAAAACCTAATAAGAAACCTAGCGAGGAACCAGGCTTTGAGGGGTGACCAGGCTGTGCCTGGTGGAGATTATAACAGAACATGTTCAAATGTTCATAAATGACCAGCATGGTAAAATAATAATAATCACAGTAGTTGTTGAGGGTGCAGCAAGTCAGCACCTCAGGAGTAAATGTCAGTTGGCTTTTCATAGCCTATCATTAAGAGTATCTCTACCGCTCCTGCTGTCTCTAGAGAGTTGAAAACAGCAGGTCTGGGACAGGTAGCACGTCCGGTGAACAGGTCAGGGTTCCATAGCCGCAGGCAGAACAGTTGACAGAAACAGAAAAAAGAGAATTAGAGAGAGCATACTTCAATTCACACAGGACACCGGATAAGACAGGAGAAGTACTCCAGATATAACAAACTGACCCTAGCCCCCCGACACAAACTACTGCAGCATAAATACTGGAGGCTGAGACAGGAGGGGTCAGGAGACACTGTGGCCCCATCCGATGATACCCCCGGACAGGGCCTAACAGAAAGGATATAACCCCACCCACTTTGCCAAAGCACAGCCCCCACACCACTAGAGGGATATCTTCAACCACCAACCTACCATCCTGAGACCAGGCCGAGTATAGCCCACAAAGATCTCCGCCACGGCTCAACACAAGGGGGGGCGCCAACCCAGACAGGAAGATCACATAAGTGACTCAACCCACTCAAGTGACGCACCCCTCCTAGGGACGGCATGGAAGAGCACCAGTAAACCAGTGACTCAGCCCCTGTAATAGAGTTAGAGGCAGAGAATCCCAGTGGAGAGAGCGGAACCGGCCAGGCAGAGACAGCAAGGGCGGTTCGTTGCTCCAGAGCCTTTCCGTTCAACTTCACACTCCTGGGCCAGACAACACTCAATCATATGACCCACTGAAGAGATGAGTCTTCAGTAAAGACTGAAAGGTGGAGAGCGAGTCTGCGTCTCTCACATGGGTAGGCAGGCCATTCCATAAAAATGGAGCTCTAAAGGAGAAAGCCCTGCCTCCAGCTGTTTGCTTAGAAATTCTAGGGACAATTAGGAGGCCTGTGTAAGTGTCGTTAGTTGTCTCTGATTGAGAATCATACTTAGGTAGCATTTTCCCACCTGGGTGGGTGTTTATTTTCTGTTTAGTGTTGAGTTGGACCTTACATGACTGTTCGTTGGTAGTTTATTGTTTTGTTTCAGTGTTCATTAAAATATGTAAAATATGAACAATTACCACGCTGCGCATTGGTCCTCCTCTTCTTCCACCACCGTCGATCGTTACAGTAGGAGCAAGCCCGTGTAATGCTTGGTAGGTTAGCAGTAAAACCTTGAAATCAGCCCTTGCCTTAAACTTGTTATGGCTGCAATCCCGTTAACGGAATAATTGTCATCAACAACCGCTGAATTGCATAGCGCCACATTCAAACCATACTACTAAAAATATAGCCATAAAAAGTTAACCTCTCTGGGATTTCTTTCCTTCTTAACTTCTTGCGTCGAGCCAACCCGGATCCGGGATCATGACTACAGCCTCAAGTCCATTACCATAACGCAACATTAACTATTCATGAAAATCGCAAATGAAATGAAATCAATATGCTAGCTCTCATGCTTAGCCTTTTGTTAACAACACTGTCATCTCAGATTTTCAAAAATATGCTTCTCTACCATAGCAAAACTAGCATGTAGCATTTAGCGTTAGCATTTAGCGTTAGCATCACCAGGCAACATTTTCACAAAAAACAGCAAAAACATTCAATAAATCATTTACCTTCGAAGAACTTCGGATGTTTTCAATGAGGAGACTCAGTTAGATAGCAAATGTTCAGTTTTCCTGAAAGATTATTTGTGCAGGAGAAATCTGTCCGTTTTCTGCGTCATGTTTGGCTACCAAAAAACCCCGAAAATTCAGTTATAAAAACGCCGAACTTTTTCCAAAATAACTCCATAATATCGACTGAAACATGGCAAACGTTGTTTAGAATCAATCCTCAAGGTGTTTTTCTACATATCTCTTCAATGATGTATAGTTCCTGGAAGTGTGCTTCTGCTTCTGTGTCCCATGGCAAAATGAGTGTTACTGACAATTGCACACTAATTTAGACAAAGGACACCGGACGGCCCCCTGGCAAATGTAGTCTCTTATGGCCAATCTTCCAATGATATGCCTACAAATACGCCACAATGCTGCAGACATCTTGGATGAACGGCAGAGCGCATAAGCTCGTTCACAGCATATTCACAGCCATATAAGGAGATGTTAGTAAAACACAGCATCAAAAATCCTGTTAATTTCCTGTTTGAAGTTTCATCTCGGTTTCGCCTGTAAGATCAGTTCTGGGGTACTCACAGATAATATCTTTGCAGTTTTGAAAACGTCAGAGTGTTTTCTTTCCAACGCTGGCAATTATATGCATAGTCGAGCATCTTCTCGTGACAAAATATTGTGCTTAAAACGGGCACGTTTTTTTATCCAATAATGACATAGCGCCCCCATAGGTTGAAGAGTTAACCTCTCTGGGATACTAGCGTCCCACCTGGCCAAAAGCCAGGGAAAATGCAGAGTGCCAAATTCAAATTAATTTACAAATAAAACTTTCATTAAATCACACATGCAAGATAACAAATTAAAGCTACACTTGTTGTGAATCCAGCCAAAATGTCAGATTTCAAAAAGGCTGTTCGGCGAAAGCAAACGATGCTATTATCTGAGGACAGCACCTCCGTAAACAAAGAGAGAAAACATATTTCAAACCTGCAGGCGCAACACAAAACACAGAAATAAAAGTATAATTCATGCCTTACCTTTGACAGGCATCTTTTGTTGGCACTCCAATATGTCCCATAAACATCACAAATGGTCCTTTTGTTCGATTAATTCCGTCGATATATATCCAAAATGTACATTTATTTGGGGCGTTTGATCCAGAAAAACACTGGTTCCAAAAGTTACCTGTAAACTTTGCCAAAACATATCAAACTACTTTTGTAATACAACTTTAGGTATTTTCTAACGTAAATAATCGATAAAATTGAAGACGGGATGATTACATTTACATTTAAGTCATTTAGCAGACGCTCTTATCCAGAGCGACTTACAAATTGGTGCATTCACCTTATGACATCCAGTGGAACAGCCACTTTACAATAGTGCATCTAAATCTTTTAAGGGGGGGGTGAGAAGGATTACTTTATCCTATCCTAGGTATTCTTTAAAGAGGTGGGGTTTCAGGTGTCTCCGGAAGGTGGTGATTGACTCCGCTGTCCTGGCGTCGTGAGGGAGTTTGTTCCACCATTGGGGGGCCAGAGCAGCGAACAGTTTTGACTGGGCTGAGCGGGAACTGTACTTCCTCAGTGGTAGGGAGGCGAGCAGGCCAGAGGTGGATGAACGCAGTGCCCTTGTTTGGGTGTAGGGCCTGATCAGAGCCTGGAGGTACTGAGGTGCCGTTCCCCTCACAGCTCCGTAGGCAAGCACCATGGTCTTGTAGCGGATGCGAGTTTCAACTGGAAGCCAGTGGAGAGAGCGGAGGAGCGGGGTGACGTGAGAGAACTTGGGAAGGTTGAACACCAGACGGGCTGCGGCGTTCTGGATGAGTTGTAGGGGTTTAATGGCACAGGCAGGGAGCCCAGCCAACAGCGAGTTGCAGTAATCCAGACGGGAGATGACAAGTGCCTGGATTAGGACCTGCGCCGCTTCCTGTGTGAGGCAGGGTCGTACTCTGCGGATGTTGTAGAGCATGAACCTACAGGAACGGGCCACCGCCTTGATGTTAGTTGAGAACGACAGGGTGTTGTCCAGGATCACGCCAAGGTTCTTAGCGCTCTGGGAGGAGGACACAATGGAGTTGTCAACCGTGATGGCGAGATCATGGAACGGGCAGTCCTTCCCCGGGAGGAAAAGCAGCTCCGTCTTGCCGAGGTTCAGCTTGAGGTGGTGATCCGTCATCCACACTGATATGTCTGCCAGACATGCAGAGATGCGATTCGCCACCTGGTCATCAGAAGGGGGAAAGGAGAAGATTAATTGTGTGTCGTCTGCATAGCAATGATAGGAGAGACCATGTGAGGTTATGACAGAGCCAAGTGACTTGGTGTATAGCGAGAATAGGAGAGGGCCTAGAACAGAGCCCTGGGGGACACCAGTGGTGAGAGCACGTGGTGAGGAGACAGATTCTTGCCACGCCACCTGGTAGGAGCGACCTGTCAGGTAGGACGCAATCCAAGCGTGGGCCGCGCTGACTTAGCAAACGAGGATCGGATGTCGTCGACCTTCTTTTCAAAATGGTTGACGAAGTCATCTGCAGAGAGGGAGGAGGGGGGGGAGGGGGAGGAGGATTCAGGAGGGAGGAGAAGGTGGCAAAGAGCTTCCCAGGGTTAGAGGCAGATGCTTGGAATTTAGAGTGGTAGAAAGTGGCTTTAGCAGCAGAGACAGAAGAGGAAAATGTAGAGAGGAGGGAGTGAAAGGATGCCAGGTCCGCAGGGAGGCGAGTTTTCCTCCATTTCCGCTCGGCTGCCCGGAGCCCTGTTCTGTGAGCTCGCAATGAGTCGTCGAGCCACGGAGCGGGAGGGGAGGACCGAGCCGGCCTGGAGGATAGGGGACATAGAGAGTCAAAGGATGCAGAAAGGGAGGAGAGGAGGGTTGAGGAGGCAGAATCAGGAGATAGGTTGGAGAAGGTTTGAGCAGAGGGAAGAGATGATAGGATGGAAGAGGAGAGAGTAGCGGGGGAGAGAGAGCGAAGGTTGGGACGGCGCGATACCATCCGAGTAGGGGCAGTGTGGGAAGTGTTGGATGAGAGCGAGAGGGAAAAGGATACAAGGTAGTGGTCGGAGATTGGAGGGGAGTTGCAATGAGGTTAGTGGAAGAACAGCATCTAGTAAAGATGAGGTCGAGCGTATTGCCTGCCATGTGAGTAGGGGGAAGGTGAGAGGGTGAGGTCAAAGAGGAGAGGAGTGGAAAGAAGGAGGCAGAGAGGAATGAGTCAAAGGTAGACGTGGGGAGGTTAAAGTCGCCCAGAACTGTGAGAGGTGAGCCGTCCTCAGGAAAGGAGCTTATCAAGGCATCAAGCTCATTGATGAACTCTCCGAGGGAACCTGGAGGGCGATAAATGATAAGGATGTTAAGCTTGAAAGGGCTGGTAACTGTGACAGCATGGAATTCAAAGGAGGCGATAGACAGATGGGTAAGGGGAGAAAGAGAGAATGACCACTTGGGAGAGATGAGGATCCCGGTGCCACCACCCCGCTGACCAGAAGCTCTCGGGGTGTGCGAGAACACGTGGACGGACGAAGAGAGAGCAGTAGGAGTAGCAGTGTTATCTGTGGTGATCCATGTTTCCGTCAGTGCCAAGAAGTCGAGGGACTGGAGGGAGGCCTAGGCTGAGATGAACTCTGCCTTGTTGGCCGCAGATCGGCAGTTCCAGAGGCTACCGGAGACCTGGAACTCCACGTGGGTCGTGCGCGCTGGGACCACCAGATTAGGGTGGCCGCGGCCACGCGGTGTGGAGCATTTGTATGGTCTGTGCAGAGAGGAGAGAACAGGGATAGACAGACACATAGTTGACAGGCTACAGAAGAGGCTACGCTAATGCAAAGGAGATTGGAATGACAAGTGGACTACACGTCTCGAATGTTCAGAAAGTTAAGCTTACGTAGCAAGAATCTTATTGACTAAAATGATTAAAATGATACAGTACTGCTGAAGTAGGCTAGCTGGCAGTGGCTGCGTTGTTGACTTTGTAGGCTAGCTGGCAGTGGCTGCGTTGTTGACACTACACTAATCAAGACGTTCCGTTGAGTGTAATAGTTTCTACAGTGCTGCTATTCGGGTGCTAGCTGGCTAGCTAGCAGTGTTGATTACGTTACGTTCATCTGTGTTCAATACAGGAAGAAAACAATCTGTAGCTAGCTTTCTGGTCACGTCCCTCTATCTAACAGTACACTTCAAGTGACCCTCTTTCAAGATGGCCGTACTTCTTCATTACACAAAGGAATAACATCAACCAATTTCTAAAGACTGTTGACGTCCAGTGGAAGCAATAGGAACTGCAAGAAGGTACCTTACAAACCTGGATTCCCAAAGAAAGCTCATTGAAAACAAAAACAAATCTGAATGGTTTGTCCTCTGGGTTTTGCCTGCTAAATATGTTCTGTTATACTCACAGACATGATTCAAACAGTTTTAGAAACTTCAGAGTGTTTTCCATCCAAATACACTAATAATATGCATATCTTATCTTCTGGGGGTGAGTAGCAGGCAGTTGAATTTGGGCATGCATGAAAATACTGCCCCCTGTCACCAATAAGTTAACAGGAAGCCAGTGTAGGGAGGCTAGCACTGGAGTAATATGATCACATTTTTTGGTTCTAGTCCGTATTCTAGAAGCTTTATTTAGCACTAACTGAAGTTTAATTAGTGCTTTATCCGGGTAGCCGGAAAATAGAGGTAGATGGAAAAAAGATGTCCTTGAAACAGTCTTGATATGTTCGTCAAAAGAGAGATCAGGGTCCAGAGTAACGCCGAGGTCCTTCACAGTTTTATTTGAGAAGACTGTACAACCATCAAGATTAATTGTCAGATTCAACAAAATATCTCTTTGGACCTAAAACAAGCATCTCTGTTTTGTCTGAGTTTAAAAGTAGAAAGTTTGCACCCATCCACTTCCTTATGTCTCAAACACAGGCTTCTAGTGCGTGCAATTATTTTCATTGAAATGTACAGCTGTGTGTCATCCGCATATCAGTGAAAGTTAACATTTCAAATTACATCCCCAAGAGGTAAAATATATAGTGAAAACAATAGTGGTCCTAAAACGGAACCTTGAGGAACACTGATATTTTCAGCTGATTTGTCAGAGGACAAACCATTCACAGAGACAAACTGATATCTTTCCGACAGATAAGATCTAAACCAGATTTTGTGTAGACCAATTTGGGTCTAGTGTAACCAGGAGGTGAGGCCTCATTTAACACAGTAAATTCATCAGGCTTAAGCCATGTTTCAGTCAGGCCAATCACATCAAGATTATGATCAGTGATTAGTTCATTGACTATAACTGCCTTTGAAGTGAGGGATCTAACATTAAGTAGCCCTATTTTGAGATGTGAGGTATCACAATCTCTTTCAATAATGGCAGGAATGGAGGAGGTCTTTATCCTAGTGATATTGCTATTGTACGTCACTCCTCAGCAGGCCAGGCTTGGTCCTGTTTGTGGGTGAGTCCCAGAAAGAGGGCCAATTATCTACAAATTCTATCTTTTGGGAGGGGCAGAAAACAGTTTTCAACCAGCGATTGAGTTGTGAGACTTTGCTGTAGAGCTCATCACTCTCCCTAACTGGGAGGGGGCCAGAGACAATTACTCGATGCCAACACATCTTTCTAGCTGATTTACACACTGAAGCTATGTTGCGCTTGGTGACCTCTGACTGTTTCATCCTAACATCGTGGGTGCCAACGTGGATAACAATATCTCTATACTCTCTACACTCGCCAGTTTTAGCTTTAGCCAGCACCATCTTTCACAGCTTTCTATATCTGTTCTTCCTTGCTTTTTTGTTAAATAAGCTGTTTGCACATATATTCAGTATTTATATTTTCATATTTCCGAGCTGAATCCACCTGTTGTACCTGTACAGTAGAGCGCTGCTTTGATTGGGAGTGATCGATCTGATCTGATAATATATTGATCATTTCATGAGGTTGGACTGTCGTATTGAACACTTAATCCATATTTTGTGAAAGTATAATTTTTCCCATTGTGTCACTGCAATGGCCTGCTTTTGTAGAATCTCTCTCTCTCGGACAGTCAGCCTGTGTTGTCAGTGGTGTTGTTGTAAGCGTTTTTTTAGTTGCGCACTTGCGCTGTTTACTTAGCAGTAATAACGTGCATGTTTGTCAAGGGAAATTTGTGGTGTTTTTGGTCATATTTTTGCTGGAGAATGTATGACCAGCCACTAAGCAATTTCTACATATGCCAGTGCCAAACGCATTGTTTTTTGTGTATGAGTGGGTATATGCACTTCACCAGACTAAAACTGTGTACTGTAATAATAACATATACATTTTTGCCTAAGCAACTTAATATGTCATGGATAAAACATTTAGCAAAGTAATAGTATCTGTGAAACCAAGGTTAGTGTTCCAATATTCCTTCAAAGTTAGGCTTACAGTGCCCCCTAATGCTCAGACATAAAACACACAGGAGTGCTGTATTTTGGTAAAGATATTGGCCAGGCCCAAAGCATGATACATGATAAGAAGTCATTCTACTTTCCAAAGGTTCAATGGGAGGACTTGTTTGAAGTGCAAATTTTACTTTTTTTTTTTTTTTTTTACATTCGTGGTTATTGTTTGTATATCTATACGTGCGTGTGAACGAATTATATTCTGTGAAACCCTTGATGCAGTGTGTGAATATGACTGTGAGATGAAATCTGTAGAGTGGATAGAGATTCCCGTGGCAACGCTCTTGTAAATGGCCAACCTCAGATGGCTTTTGGGCTGGCTAATTTAGGGTACCTAATGAGCTGTGTCTCAGTCAGAGTAAGTGAGAATAGGAGAAAGAGGAGCGAGGGGTAGGCCTATTCTTCTGAATCACTTGATTTTTCATTTGCTAATGCCTTTGTTCGAAAGTCATTGTCACACCTCTCTGCCTAATGAGATCAGTACAAGGACTGGTTACCCTTGTCCTTTCTGATGTGACATGTCGACTGATCTGTAACAGATTATGTGCACTCAGGAAGAACAGAATTGGAGCATTAGGTACATCATAATGTGATGTTAGATATGTAACCTTGATCATAATAGTGCAGCCAATATTCCCGATTATACTCACCCTGTTGATGTTTGGATGGTGACATATTTTCCAAGCTTAGCACCATCTGGCAAAATTTTCTCTTGATAACTGAAGCCATAGGTGTAGTCATGGGTAAAGATGTGGTAACTGTCTATGGCTGCCAATGTCACTGATGACAATGTCAATTTGTTCAGTCACAAATGTGATAATACGTAATGAGGCTATCACTTTATAGTAAGGCAGCCAAATCATCATCATGGAACTGTATGTTACATTACTGTGACCAACCACACCTGAGAGAGTATTCAATCAAATGTGAATGTGATGGCCACACAGCGGAAATATCCCATATCCTTTGAACTTTAACATTAATTTGTACCAAACATTTTAATGCCAAACAATTAAGGGAAAGGGGGTCGGAACGACTCCACAAATGGTTTTAATTTCAAATATCACAAGCATAACTTTATTACATTTCTGGGTCCCGCTTTAAATGATGTTCAGCTTATAAGGCTTCATTAAGCCTTCTTAATGCCTTCACAAGCGCTACAAACATGTTACAAAGCATCTATAACCATATGTCATGCTTTACAAAGGGTTTATAAATATGGCATAACTGTGTGACATAATCACCAATGTCAAATGTGACATAACCCACTATGTCGAATATGATATAAACATGTGCTTTATAAAGGGTGACCTGTTCTAAAGTGATGTCACATTACACCTAATCTCATTCCCAGACACTTCCGTCTAAATGTGCAGAAGGTCTGGTGGACCAACACATTAAACTTGGCCTTCATTAGTTAGGGTTAGGTTTAACATTACTATTTAAGAAGATCAATTGTGTAAATTGTCAGGGTTTAGTAATAGTTATGACTTTTTTAACTGTATTAAGTAGTGATGATGACAAATACTTTACTCTGTAAGGTCACTCCTATAGAATTCTATGGTCACTCCCACTAAGGCCAAATTGAATGGTTGCTATCCAAGAAGTTACAGCAAGAAACACTTACCTTGATGACAGACCCCAACCTAAAGAAATTGAAAGTTTCTTTCTTCTGGAACCAAGTTACATGTTCCTCAGTACGCAAACATGCACACAACAAAAAAACGAGCCACACCGCACAGTGTTGGGCCCAGTCAGGTTTTTGACACATTCACCCTCTCCCCCGCTGAAAGATCAGCCACAAAATGTTGGCGCCATTGTAACAGGTTTTATTCAAGCCCTGGTCTCCATCATGGGAACAGAAGAGGAATACCCGGTACGGTAGTCTCAGGTTGGACTACTCCAAATCATTTTTGTTCTGAGACACTCACACACCTACAAGCGCAAACTTTGCAAGTCCGTCAGCCTATTTAAATACCTCTCACATCCTATAGTAACCTGTGGATCATGAGAGAACCTTCGTAAATCAGCAGAACGTTAAGAACCTACTTATTGACACTTCATTTAGTGTCCTGTAATGCTTAGTTTGAAGTGAGACACCTTCGGTCATTCATCCATAAATGTATTCTATCATATGACGCTGTACTTACTATAAAGTCAGACCTATTTGGTCATTTATAACACATACAGTACCAGTCAAAAGTTTGGACTCTTACTCATTCCAGGGTTTTTCTTATTTTTTTTGTATTTTCTACATTGTAGAATAATAGTTGAGACGCCAAAACTATGAAATAAGACATATGGAATCATGTAGTAAACAAAAAAGTGTTCAATTTTTTTTGAGACTCCTCAAAGTAGCCATCCTATGCCTTGATGACAGCTTTGCACACTCTTGGCAATCTCTCAACCAGCTTCATGAGGTAGTCACCTGGACTGCATTTCAATTAGTGTGTGCCTTCTTAAAAGTTCACTTGTGGAATTTCTATCCTTCTTAATGCATTTGAGCCAATCAGTTCTGTTGTAACAAGGCAGGGGTGGTAAACAGAAGATAGATCTATTGGTTATTGCCTCTCTTCCTACCTGATCTACTGCATGTTGGTTCCAACCTTAAAAGTAACAACAAAGAAAGTTAGCAGGTCTGTTCGGAAATGCCTTTGTTACACCATCTGGATAAGGGCATTTATTTGCTGCACCAGAAACTAAATGGGAAGATGGAAAACTCCATTAAATTAATGTTATTATAGTTCTTTTTAATTTACAAAACTCATGATGTGACTATGAGACATGGCTGTAATCTAGGGGAATTTGTATTTAGCTGAGCCTGCTATCTAGCTAAATTTCATCTAGCTAGCAATTGCTGTGAAGTTACCGAAATTATTTGAAATAACAATTGAGGTAGCTACAGTATGTAATGTAACTCAACACTCAATACAAACCAATTAAAATGTCAATAAATAAAGGTTACATTAATAGGATTTTCGCTGTTCAGTGGCAGAAATTATTTGATTTGCTGGCTCATCACATAAACAGCAACAGTACTTCCGGGTCCCCCACGTAATAGTAGAAAAGTGTCAATAAACATGATATATGAAAAATAATTGTCTGAACTTTAAAAGTGATGCATACAGTATGTGTTCATATTTAAGTGACATTTGCATTAAATGTAGGTTTTAAAACATGTTCCATGGTCAAATAACTGCCCCCAATCTGAATAACTGGATATGGAATAGATATTGTCGTAGAGCAATAACTATTCTGGCTGCAACAGTAAAAGTATTGTATACTCAGTAGGGCCTGAAGAATGTATATATGGTTTCATTTCATAAGGTGTGCATCTACATTAATGTGCATGCACCCATGATTATATATAATCCTGAATGAATTGTGAATAATGATGAGTGAGAAAGTTAGAGGCATAAATATCATACCCCCCCAAAAAAATACTAACGTCCCCTGTTTTTTATTTAATTTTTTATTGCAGACAGAGTTCAGTGTGTCAAATCGGAGGGCATGCTGTCCGGTCCTCTGGCAGTCTCTATGGGGGTGCCACAGGGTTCAATTCTCGGGCCGACTCTTTTCTCTGTATATATCAATGATGTTGCTCTTGCTGCGGGTGATTCCCTGATCCACCTCTACGCAGACGACACCGTTCTATATACTTTCGGCCCGTCATTGGACACTGTGCTATCTAACCTCCAAACGAGCTTCAATGACATACAACACTCCTTCCGTGGCCTCCAACTGCTCTTAAACGCTAGTAAAACCAAATGCATGCTTTTCAACCGATCGCTGCCTGCACCCGCATGCCCGACTAGCATCACCACCCTGGATGGTTCCGACCTTGAACATGTGGACATCTATAAGTACCTAGGTGTCTGGCTAGACTGCAAACTCTCCTGCCAGACTCATATCAAACATCTCCAATCGAAAATCAAATCAAGAGTCGGCTTTCTATTCCGCAACAAAGCCTCCTTCACTCACGCCGCCAAGCTTACCCTAGTAAAACTGACTATCCTACCGATCCTCGACTTCGGCGATGTCATCTACAAAATGGCTTCCAACACTCTACTCAGGAAACTGGATGCAGTCTATCACAGTGCCATCCGCTTTGTCACTAAAGCACCTTATACCACCCACCACTGCGACTTGTATGCTCTAGTCGGCTGGCCCTCGCTACATATTCGTCGCCAGACCCACTGGCTCCAGGTCATCTACAAGTCCATGCTAGGTAAAGCTCCGCCTTATCTCAGTTCACTGGTCACGATGGCAACACCCATCCGTAGCGCGCGCTCCAGCAGGTGTATCTCATTGATCATCCCTAAAGCCAACACCTCATTCGGCCGCCTTTCGTTCCAGTACTCTGCTGCCTGTGACTGGAACGAATTGCAAAAATCGCTGAAGTTGGAGACTTTTATCTCCCTCACCAACTTCAAACATCAGCTATCTGAGCAGCTAACCGATCGCTGCAGCTGTACATAGTCTATTGGTAAATAGCCCACCCATTTTCACCTACCTCATTCCCATACTGTTTTTATTTATTTACTTTTCTGCTCTTTTGCACACCAATATCTCTACCTGTACATGACCATCTGATCATTTATCACTCCAGTGTTAATCTGCAAAATTGTAATTATTCGCCTACCTCATGCCTTTTGCACACATTGTATATAGACTCCCTCCTTTTTTTCTTTCTACTGTGTTATTGACTTGTTAATTGTTTACTCCATGTGTAACTCTGTGTTGTCTGTTCACACTGCTATGCTTTATCTTGGCCAGGTCGCAGTTGCAAATGAGAACTTGTTCTCAACTAGCCTACCTGGTTAAATAAAGGTAAAATAAATAAAAAAATAATAAATATACGTAAATTTGTTCAAATGCTTTTGGTCCCTTAAAATGTGTTGACTATGTTAAAAAAGTCAAATCAAATCAAAGTGTATTTGTCACGTGTGCTGAATACAACAGGTTCACCTTACAGTGAAATGCTTACTTAGAGGCTCTAACCAATTGTGCAAAAAAGGTATTAGGTGAACAATAGGTAAGTAAAGAAATAAAAATACAGTGAAAAACTTTAGCAAGGCTATATACAGTAGTGAGGCTACATACAGACACTGGTTAGTCAGGCTGATTTGAGGTAGTATGTACATGTAGATATGGTTAAAGTGACTATGCATATATGATGAACAGATCATAGCAGTAGTGTAAAGAGGGGTTGGCGGGTGGTGGGTGGAGGGTGGAAGGACACAATGCAGACAGCCCGGTTAGCCAATGTGTGGGAGCACTGATTGGTTGGCCCAATTGAGGTAGTATGTACATATGTACCTGAATGTATAGTTAAAGTGACTGTGCATATATGATAAACAGAGAGTAACAGCAGCATAAAAGGGAGTAGCAGCAACGTAAAAGAGGGTTGGGGGGAGCACACAATACAAATAGTCTGGGTAGCCATTTGAGTACCTGTTCAGGAGTCTTATTGATTGGGGGTAAAAACTGTTGAAGCCTTTGTGTCCTAGACTTGGCACTCTAGTACAGCTTGCCATGCGGTAGTAGAGAGAACAGTCTATGACTGGGGTGGCTGGGGTCTTTGACAATTTTTAGGGCCTTCCTCTGACACCGCCTGGTGCAGAGGTCCTGGATGGCAGGCATCTTAGCCCCAGTGATATACTGGGCCGTACGCACTACCCTCTGTAGTGCCTTGAGGTCGGAGGCCGAGCAATTGCCGTACCAGGTAGTGATGCAACACGTCAGGATGCTCTCGATGTTGCAGCTGTAGAACCTTTTGAGGATCTGAGGACGCATGCCAAATGTTTTATTTTCCTTTTAGGCTTTGTCGTGCCCTCTTTATGATTGTCTGGGTGTTTTTGGACTATTCTCAACCTGGTCCACTATGGCTCTATTGATGAGTTGGGGCGTACTCGGTCCTCCTTTAACTGTAGTCCACAATCATCTCCTTAGTCTTGGTTGAAGAATAAGTTGTTATTCTGGCAACACCCGGCTAGGTCTCTGACCTCCTCCCTATAAGCTGTCTCGTAGTTTTTGGTAATCAGGTCTACCACAGTTGTTGTCTGCAAACTTGATGGTGTTGGAGTCGTGCCTGGCCATGCAGTCGTGGGTGAACATGGAGTACAGGAGGGGACTGAGCACGCACCCCTGGGGGGCTCCAGTGTTGAGGATCAGCGTGGAAGATGTGTTGCTACCTACCCTCACCACATGGGGGCGGCCCGTCAGGAACCAAGATAAAGTTGCAGAGGGAGGTGTTTAGTCCCAGGATCCTTAGCTTAGTGATGAGCTTTGAGGGTACTATGGTGTGGAACGCTGAGCTGTAGTCAATGAATAGTACTCTCACATAAGTCTTCCTTTTGTCCAGGTGGGAAAGGGCAGCGTGGAGTAGAGATTGCAATAGAGATTGCGTCATCTGTGGATCTGTTTGGGCGGTATGCAAATTGGAGTGGGTCTAGGGTTTCTGGGATAATGGTGTTGAGGTGAGCATTTACCAGCATTTCAAAGCACTTCATTGCTATGGATCTGGAGTCATTTAGGCAGGTTGCCTTTGTGTTCTTAGGCACAGGAATTATGGTGGTCTGCTTGAAACATTTTGGTATTACAAACTTAATCAGGGACATGTTAAAAATGTCAGTGAAGACACCTGCCAGTTGGTCAGCACATGCCCGGAGCACATGTCCGTCTGACCCCGCAACCTTTTGTATGTTGACCTGTTTAAAGGTCTTACTCTGCCCTTTAGCTCAGTGCGAATGTTGCCTGTAATCCATGGTTTCTGGTTGGAGTATGTACGTACAGTCACTGTGGGGACGGCGTCCTCGATGCATTTATTGATAAAGCCAGTGACTGATGTGGTGTATTCCTCAATGCCATCGGAAGAATGTTCCAGTCTGTGATCACAAAATAGTCTTGTAGTTTAGCATCTGCTTCATCTAACGACTTTTTCATAGACCCAGTCACTGGTGCTTCTTCCTTTAATTTTTGCTTGTAAGCAGGAATCAGGAGGATAGAGTTGTGGTCGGATTTAACAAATGGAGGGCGAGGTGAGAGCTTTGTACGCGTCTCTGTGTATGGAGTACAGGTGATCTAGATTTTTTTCCCTCTGGTTGCACATTTAACATGTTGATAGAAATTTGGTAGAACTGATTTAAGTTTCCCTGCATTAAAGTCTCTGGCCACTAGGAGCGCCGCCTCTGTGTGAGTGGTTTCCTGTTTGCTTATTTCCTTATACAGCTGACTGAGTGCAGTCTTAATGCCAGTGGTGGTAAATAAACATCAATGAAAGTATAGCTGAAAACTCTCTAGGCAAGTAGTGTGGCCTGCAGTTTATCACAATATACTCTACTTCAGGCAAGCAAAATCTAGAGACTTCCTCAGATTTCGTGCACCAGCTGTTTACAAATATCCACAGACCCCCCCCCCCTCATCTTATTGGAGTATGCTGTTCTATCTTGCCGGTGCAGCGTTTATCCCGCTAGCTGAATATCCATGTCATCAGTCAGCCACGATTCCGTGAAACATAGGATATTACAGTATTTGATGTCCTGTTGGTAGGATATTCGTGATCGTACTTCGTCTAATTTATTGTCCAATGATTGCACGCTGGCGAGTAATATTGACAGTAACGGCAGCTTTCCCACTCGCCTTTTGCGGGTCCTCACGTGGCATCCGGCTCCGTGTCCCCTGTACCTGCGTTTCTTCCACTTGCAAATAACGGGGATGTTGGCCCTGTCGGGTGTTTGGAGAATGTCCTCTGCGTCTTGGTGGTTGAGGAAAAAAATCTTTGTCTATTCCGAGGTTGAGTGATCGCTTTCCTGATATCTAAAAAACCCACATAATAGCACAATTGGTTGGGCTCCCGAAAAACTTGGTTGGGCTCCCATTTCCTCCGGCGCCATTTCTAAATGGTTCATATATATCATATTTTTTATTTTATTTTTTTATTTCACCCTTATTTAACCAGGTAGGCAAGTTGAGAACAAGTTCTCATTCACAATTGCGACCTGGCCAAGATAAAGCAAAGCAGTTCGACACATACAACGACACAGAGTTACACATGGAGTAAAACAAACATACCGTCAATAATATATATCATATGGATGAAAATACCCTCAAATTAAAGCTGACAGTCTGCACTTTAACCTTAGCCATTGTATCACTACTTGAGTACAGAGGCAAAAAATAGATACAACAATGTCACTGTCCAAATACTTTTGGGGCTCGCTGTATATCATAAGGACTAATTTCATCCTAACACAGTGGTCTGAAACGTCTAGTTTACATACCACATCAAGCATCCAAGTCACATCATGCTGGCTTGTAATGTGATATGTAATTCTTATTGGATTCCAGCCATAGTCAGAATATCCAACAATTGCCACTTTTAATCACCCGCAACCTGCATTCAGAATGACTGCCAGGGTAGGGAGGATTGTTGAGAATACCTAAATCATAACTACTGGAACAGCCATCTCAGTTACAGGTGCAATAAGTCTAACTACTAAAAGATTAGTTTAGAAAAATGTTATGTATGTTTGTGTAGGATAAAATTAATTAACCAATCAAAGTATATACATGCAAAACACAGGTATTGAAACAAACAATTCTGAAAATCAAGCTGCAAGAGCATATGCTGGGAAATATGATAATGATCCTCGTGGATTTGAATTGTTTTGAACAAACATAATTTTACACAACAAGCCTGTTCAATTTCAGATGACTTCGAGTTTGTTGAGTAAACACTTTTTAACCTCTTGAGTGTAGGGGGCAGTATTTTGATGTTTAGATGAAAAAACATACTCAAATGAAACGGCCTATTTCTCAGGCCCAGAATCTAGAATATGCATATAATTGTCAGATTAGAATAGAAAACACTCTAAGGTATCCGAAACTGTCAAAATATTGTCTGTGAGTATAACAGAACTGATATTACAGGCAAAAAACCTGTGGAAAATACAACAAGGAAGTGCTGTTTTTCCTGAAAGCTCTCCGTTCCATTGCATACCTTCCCTCCAATTAAAGGGATATCAACCAGATTCCTTTTCCTGTGGCTTCCACATGGTGTGAACAGTCTTTAGACATAGTTTCAGGCTTTTATTTTGAAAAATGAGCAAGAAAGATAACATTGCGTCATTGGATGGCTGGGTGCCAGCAGCGTTTTGCAGTGGACCAAGACATTTTCTTTCTCTCTCCTGTTGAAGAAGATACAGTCCGGTTGAAATATTATCGATTATATATTGTAAAAACAACCCAAGGATTGATTATAAAAAACGTTTGACATGTTCCTTCGAACTTTACGGATACTATTTGGAATTTTCGTCTGCCCCATCATGACCGCTCGAGCCTGTGGATTTCTGAACATAACGCGTCAACCAAATGGAGGAATTTTGGATATAAAAACAATCTTGATGGAACAAAAGGAACATTTATTGTGTAACTGGGAGTCTCGTGAGTGCAAACATCCAAAGATCATCCAAGGTAAGTGATTAATATTATTGCTTTTTTTTATTCCTTTCGTGACCAATCTATTTTGCTGCTAGCTGTTTGTAATGTTTTGTCTGCTGAGAGAGAAGTCCTTACATAAACGCTTGGTATGCTTTCGCCGAAAAGCTTTTTTGAAATCTGAAACGCCAGGTGGATTATCAACAAGCTAAGCTGTGTTTTGCTATACTTGTCACGAACATCGTAGCGAGGAGACCAAAGCGCAGCGTGATGTGAATCGATTATTTTAATGTTAGACGAAAATAACACGAAGTACACGAAACAAACAAAACAGAATATCAAATCGACCGTGACCGCTATAAACACTGAGGGAAAACATGCAACATCACATCGACAATAACCCACGAAATAACCAAAGAAGATGGCTGACTAAATATGGTTCCCAATCAGAGACAACGATAAACAGCTGCCTCTAATTGAGAACCAATCTAGGCAACCATAGACATACATAAACACCTAGATGGTAAACAACCCCATAAACCTACAAAACCCCTAGACAGTAGAAAAACACATACATCACCCATGTCACACCCTGACCTAACCAAAATATATAAAGAAAACGAAGAATACTCAGGTCAGGGCGTGACAATAGTGCACTTGTGATTTCATGAAAATTTTATATTTTTTGTCATTTAATTTGAATTTGGCACTCTGCAATTCAGCGGATGTTGACAAAAATTACCCCGCTAACGGGATGGGTGCATCTTAACACATACAATAATTTGAGTTTATTTTTGAAGTCCAATCAACTCACAGAATAATATTGATTTAAGTCATTGGTAAAGTTGTCTTTTTTTCAGTGCACTTGAAAACACTCATTATTTACTGACTGCCTCGGACCACTCATAGAACAGCTAAGTGTGTCGTTAGTCTTTTTTGCCACTTTAATACACAGAAGATATGCACTAAACATAGAATCAAGATGTTTATCTGTATCTCAGTGACCGCCAATAACTTCAGAGCAAAGTTGAGAACTTATACAAAGTTGCTAGTTTTTGCAATGTTACTAACAGATTCAAATCAATATCGAGATCTCTGCATTAAAAGATAAATACAGTTTAGGCTACATAGGCGTTTGTATTTCAATTGCATAATATAGCTAAATCAACTTAGATATATTATGATAATGTCTTAGGCTTTTTGCCTCAATAGGTATATTTCATGATGTGTAACAACATGTGCGAAATGATGTGACAAATCTGTAATTTAATGCATTATTATAGGGTAAAGATAAGCTGTCTCAGTATTTTCTGGGTGCTGATCCCTTGTCAGTATTGTAGAATAATTCTAATGGTAAGATTTGAATGGAGAAAGCTGCTCTGAGAGCAGCGGTACCTTTCCTTCGATTCTATCAGTATCGACACATTCTCAGAAGACTCACTTAGTGATCGTTCTGTCTACGTGGTGTTTTGGGAAACACGATACCTTTTCAGCTGTTATAGAAATGATGCATCGTTAAAACACTTGGCAGCTTAATTCCATTGCTATCAAGAAACCGGTCCCTTGCCAGTGCACTCCCTTTATATTATGTGCGCTAACCTTATAGCTTCTGTTAATCTTTGAGTTGCTCACCCTGTTCTGTTATGTAGACCTCAGTTATACCTTGATCTATGTAGAGGCTTTAGTCTATTTAATGCACTTTATGGTTTGAATTCTCTTTGTCAACAACTTCAATTTGGGAAAACAGAACCCCTAGTATTTGCACCCTACTCAGTTATCTCTCGTTGCCTGCTTTGTCTGTCTGTCCCTTACATTGAATCAGCACTCGGAATACAACTGTGCTAGAGTAATTTGATCAGACAAAGTGAATTGTTTAAAAATAGTCCATTTAATAATGATTTTACACTTATCTGATTCCCCAATCTACAAGTGTATGTTAAATATCCTGAAAGAAACCCAATAGACAAATGAATAATGCGAATGTGTCTATGGTGTGTTTGTGGGGTGTAAGAGCAAACAAGACCAAAGGCTAACATTTAGGAACTTGGATAACATTTACTTATTACCAAATCCTGACATAGTCACTATCAGTCTCTCAAACAGAACATGTCAACAAGGCCTTGGCTTGAACACATAATTCTTTCATAGACTGACATGACATATCTTGCAGAGGGTCATGATGAACGCTCAGCATATTTCAATGAGAAGCAGCATGGTTATTCTCCTGCTAAAGTTTTGTTAACCCCTAAAAGACTACAGAATTCTGACAGGGCTGTGGTGGAGCAGGTTGAGAGCTTCAAATTCCTTGGGGTCCACATCAACAACAAACTAGATTGGTCCAAACACACCAAGACAGTCGTGAAGAGGGCACGACAAAGCCTATTCCCCCTCAGGAAACTAAAAAGAGTGTTGGAGGCTATTTTGTAAATGACATCACCGAAGACGAGGATCAGTAGGATGGTCAGTTTTACGAGGGTATGTTTGGCAGCATGAGTAAAGGATGCTTTGTTGCAAAATAGGAAGCCAATTTTAGATTTCATTTTGGATTGGAGATGCTTAATGTGAGTCTGGAAGGAGAGTAAACAGTCTAGCCAGACACCTAGGTATTTGTAGTTGTCCACATGTTTTATTTATTTTTCATTTCACCTTTATTTAACCAGGTAAGCTAGTTGAGAACAAGTTCTCATTTGCAACTGCGACCTGGCCAAGATAAAGCATAGCATTTCGACACATAAAACAACAGAGTTACATATGGAATGAACAAAACATACAGTCAATAATACAGTAGAAAAAAAGAAAACAATGTCTATATACAGTGAGTGCAAATAAGGTCAAATAAGGGAGTTAAGGCAATAAATAGGCCATGGTGGCGATGTAATTACAATATGGCAATTAAACACTGGAATGGTAGATGTGCAAAAGATGGATGTGCAAGTAGAGATACTGTGGTGCAAAAGGAGCAAAATAAATAAATACAGTATGGGAATGAGGTAGATAGATGGGCTGTATACAGATGGACTATGAACAGGTGCAGTGATCTGTGAGCTGCTCTGACAGCTGGTTCTTAAAGCTAGTGAGGGAGATGCGAATCTACAGCTTTAGTGATTTTTGCAGTTTGTTCCAATCAATGACAGCAGAGAACTGGAAAGAAAGGAGACCAAAGAGGAATTGGCTTTGGGGGCGACCAGTGAGATATACCTGCTGGTGCATGTGCTACGAGTGGGTGCTGCTATGGTGAC
Organism: Oncorhynchus nerka; assembly: GCF_034236695.1. Taxonomy (NCBI): domain Eukaryota; kingdom Metazoa; phylum Chordata; class Actinopteri; order Salmoniformes; family Salmonidae; genus Oncorhynchus; species Oncorhynchus nerka. The sequence goes on from NC_088408.1 coordinate 41,007,391, forward strand.
CAGCGAGCTGAGATAGTGCAGGGCTTTACCTAGCAGAGACTTGTAGATCACCTGTAGCCAGTGGGTTTGGTGACGTGTTTGAAGCGAGGGCCAGCCAACAACAACTACCTCTTTCCCAACTGTATTTAATTTATTTATTTATTTTGCTCCTTTGCACCCCATTATTTTTATTTCTACTTTGCACATTCTTCCATTGCAATACTACCATTCCAGTGTTTTACTTGCTATATTGTATTTACTTTGCCACCATGGCCTTTTTTGCCTTTACCTCCCTTCTCACCTAATTTGCTCACATTGTATATAGACTTGTTTTTTTTTTTTTTTTTTTTTACTGTATTATTGACTGTATGTTTGTTTTACTCCATGTGTAACTCTGTGTCGTTGTATGTGTCGAACTGCTTTGCTTTATCTTGGCCAGGTCGCAATTGTAAATGAGAACTTGTTCTCAACTTGCTTACCTGGTTAAATAAAGGTGAAATAAAAAAATAAAAAATAAAAAAACAAGAGCGTACAGGTCACAGTGGTGGGTATTCTACACATATTCTAAGTCAGAACCGTCCAGAGCAGTGATGCTGGACGGGCGGGCAGGTACGGGCAGCGATCGGTTGAAAATAATGCATTTAAGAGCTGTTGGAGGCCACAGAAGGATAGTTGTACGGAATTGAAGCTCTTCTGGGGGTTAGTTAACTTCTTATGGGCAGGTGGGACAGTAGCGTCCCACCTGGCCAACATCCGTTGAAATTGCAGAGCGCAAAATTCAAGTTACAGAAATATAAATATTTAACATTCATGAAAATACAAGTAGGATACATCAAAATAAATCTTAACTTCTTGTTAATCCAGCCGCTGTGTCAGATTTGAAAAAGGCTTTACGGCGAAAGCACACCGTGCGATTATTATTAGCACAGCATACAAAAGCATGAAAAACATTTTTCAACCAGGCAGGTGCGACACGAAAGTCAGAAATAGCGATATAATAAATGCCTTACCTTTGAAGATCTTCTTCTGTTGGCACTCCAAAAGGTCCTAGTTACATCACAAATGGTCCTTTTGTTTGATAAAGTCCTTCTTTATATCCATAAAAACTCAGTTTAGATGGCGCGCGTCATTCAATAATCCACCGATTTCCTCCTTCAAAATGCATACAAAATGAATCCCAAACGTTACAAATAAACGTATCCAATCAAGTCAAACAACGTTTATAATCAAACCTCAGTTACCCTAATACATAAATAAATTATACAATCCTCCGTCTTAAATTGTATGTTCATTACCGGAGATAAATAACCAAGAACGCACTTTCATCCACGGCCATGGAAACACTACAGCCAAAATGGGAGCCACTCAGAAAAACTACAACTTCTAGCTAATTTTTCAAAAAACCAGCCTGAAACTCTTTCTAAAGACTGTTGACATCTAGTGGAAGACCTAGGAACTGCAATCTGGGAGGACTTCACCTCATAATAAACATGAAAGCCATTGGAAACAGTTGTAGGCTGAAATTATTATTTTGTGGATGTTTGTCCTCTGGGTTTCGCCTGCCATATCAGTTCTGTTATACTCACAGACATTATTTTAGCAGTTTTAGAAACTTTAGAGTGTTTTCAATTATATGCATATCGTAGCTTCTGGGCCTGAGTAACAGGTAGTTTACTTTGGGCACGCTTTTCACCCGGACGTGAAAATACTGCCGCCTACCCAAAGGAGGTTAACACAGTGTCCAAAGAAGGGCCAGCTGTATACAGAATGGTGTCGTCTGCATAGAGGTGGATCAGAGAATCACCATCAGCAAGAGCGACATCATTGATGTATACAGAGAAGGGAGTGGGCTCGAGAATTGAACCCTGTGGCACACCCATAGAGACTGCCAGAGGTCCAGACACACTGAACTCTATCAGAGAAGTAGTTGGTGAACCAGGCGAGGCAGTCATTTGAGAAACCAAGGCTGTTGAGTCTGCTGATAAGATAGTGGTGATTGACAGAGTCGAAAGCCTTGGCCAGCTCGACGAATACGGCTGCACAGTAATGTCTCCTATCGATGGCGGTTATGATGGTCGGTAATCTGTTAACTTGGCTTTAGAAGACCTTAGAAAGACAGTGTTTCCTAGCCTCAGTGCAGTGGGCAGCTGGGAGGAGACACTCTTATACTCCATGGACTTTACTGTCCAGAACTTTTGGGAGTTTGTGCTACAGGATGCAAATTTCTGCTTGAAAAAGCTAGCCTTAGCTTTCCTAACTGCCTGTGTATATTGGTTCCTAACTTCCCTGAAAAGTTGCATATCACGGGGGCTATTCGATGCTAATGCAATATGCCACAATATGTTTTTGTGCTGGTCAAGTGCAGTCAGGTCTGGAGTGAATCAAGGGCTATATCTGTTCCTGGTTCTACATTTTTTGAACGGGGCATGCTTATTTAAGATGGAGAGGAAGGTACTTTTAAAGAATAACCAGGCATCCTCTACTGATGGGATGAGGTGAATATCCTTCCAGGATACCCGGGCCAGGTCGAATAAAAAGTCCTTCTCGCTGAAGTGTTTTAGGGAGCGTTTGACAGTGATGAGGGGTGGTCGTTTGACCGCAGACCCATTATGGATGCAGGCAATGAGGCAGTGATTGCTGAGATCTTGGTTGAAAACAGCAGAGGTGTATTTGGAGGGCAAGTTTGTTTGGATGATATCTATGAGGGTGCCCACGTTTACGAATTTGGGGTTGTACCTGGTAGGTTCATTGATCATTTGTGTGAGAGTGAGGGAATCAAGCTTAGATTGTAGGATGGCCGGGGTGCATGTCCCAGTTTAGGTCACCTAGCAGCACGAGCTCTAAAGATAGTTGGGGGGCAATCAAGTCACATATGGTGTCCAGGGCACAACTGGGGGCAGAGGGTGGTCTATAGCAAGTGGCAACGGTGAGAGACTTGTTTCTGAAAAGGTGGATTTTTAAAAGTCGAAGCTTGAATTGTTTGGGTACAGATCTGGATAGTAAAGACAGAACTCTGCAGACTATCTCTGCAGTAGATTGCAACTCTGCCCCCTTTGGCAGTTCTATCTTTTCGGAAAATGTTATAGTTAGGGATTGACATTTCTAGAGACATTTTTACTAGCGCCATCACACACGCACAGTGAGATGTGCTTGGTAATGGTGTTTGCAACACTTTAGTTTCAGGATTTGAAAAGGTGAGTGATGATTACTTAAATATGCACTAAATGTGTCCAGTTTTTTTCTCTCTGAGTAACAAGTTGGGAAATGCCAGCTCCCGTTATGCTCAGAATCTTGGGAATTTGGATTGTGCACATAAACACCTGCTTATAAGAGATCTGTGTATTAACAACATTACACTAATGTTGTCAAAGACATATACATATAAGTGATTCTAAATATTGGCTTGTTTGCAACACTTTTGGTTCAGGATTTGAAAGTTGAATGCTTGGATGATTTTGCAACAAAATGTGTCCTCTGCTTCTTCTTTCTCAGAACAAGTTGGAAAATGACGGCACCAGTTTAGGTCAGAATCCTCTTTGGAGAAAATTACTCGCAGCAATTGACTCTTCCGTCTGGAATTCATGCGTCTGTGAATGTTCTCAAATAAGATGAAGAGGCAAGTTTAGGCTTCAATTCAAGAGAATCAAATTATTACACTATTACCTTACTGTTAACAAAAACACACAAATAAAATAAAATTGCACAAATCCTATATCACACAAATACACAAATAGAGTAACGCACTTATAAAGAAGAGAACCTGATTATTACACTATTGCACTTCAAACAAGAAACATTGATTCGCCCATCTCTTGTAATGCTATTGTTGGATGACTCATCATAATTCCTTGTGACACTGATGATACGACCATACTGTCTTCCTCTGAGTCCACTGCATGGCTAGATGTCTTTTGTGTACCCCATTCCTCCTATGACATGGAGATAGAGCTTGACCTGGGCTAATGAGACACTTCCTTATGGGCAGAACCTTTTATTTTAAGAACTGACATTTTCAGGTATCCATTTTCAGGTATCCATTTTCAGACAATGCAGAGGTGCCTTGACCAACTGTTTATTTTGAACACGAGTTTATCAAAGCACTTCATGTTCCGAACAGATGTTTTTAAATTAGTGAGCTCGGCGTCTCCACTTTTAATTCAGAAGTGTGCGACTTGTTCACTTTTCCTGTTGCTAGAAGCCTTTGATTGTTGACAGCATGGCTCAAGGATTTTTTTGACCATATTCCATTTTATACATTTTCAATCCATGAGTGTGTGGGCCAATATCAAATCGTCCCCTAAACCCTACACCAGGGGTGGGCAATTCCAGTCATCGAGGGCCTGATTTTCCCCAGCCCCAGCTAACCTGACTCCAATAAACATCTAATCATGATCTTCAGTTTAGAATGCAATTTGATTAATCAGCCATGTTTGCTAGGGATGGAGAAAAAGTGTAACACCAATTAGGCCCTCGAGGACTGGAGTTGCCCACCCTTTCCTACAACCTATGCATTTATGAAGATCTGAGAGGTTTTGATTGGTATAAGTAATGTTGAGCTATTACCAGATTGATTAGACCTGTCAAATCATCTCAGATCTCCACAAGTGCATAGGGCATAGGGTTTAGGGAAAGATTTGGGATTGGACCACAGTGTACCTGTGTGTGTGTGTGTGTGTGTGTGTGTGTGTGTGTGTGTGTGTGTGTGTGTGTGTGTGTGTGTGAGAGAGAGATTGTAAAATGCTGACTTTGAGACAGTTTTGGACATGCTTTCATGTGTTAAATGTTGCACTGGTTTTGTTTCATGCGTTTATCAAAGCACATGTTCAGAACACATTTTTGTATAATTAAGAGAGCTCGGCTTCTCCAACCTTAACTCCCAGAAGTGTGCAGTTGTTCACTCCCTTTGTTGCTAGAAGCCTTTGATTGTTGTACCATTTTATGTATTTTCAATCCATGGGTGTGTGTGTATGTCTGCGTGTGAGATTGTGAAATTAATTGGGGTTGGGGTGCTGCGGAAAGGTTCTGTTGACGCTCAAACAGCAGTAATAAAGGCCATATGCACTAATTTTGTGGGGGAAAAAATCTTTAAAAATCTTTATTTTTTGTTAGTTGTAGCACCCTCAACATCCATTCTTCCCGAATGATGTTTTTGCTGATTCTTTATTCCTAAATTCAGATACCATACCTAAAGAGTAGTGCATACGGCCCAGTACATCGCTGGGGCTAAGCTGCCTGCCATCCATGACCTCTACACCAGGCGGTGTCAAATGGATATTTGTATTGTGTGCTCCCCCCAACCCTCTTTTACGCTGCTGCTACTCCCTTTTATGCTGCTGTTACTCTCTGTTTATCATATATGCACAGTCACTTTAACTATATATTCAGGTACATACTATCTTAATTGGCCCGACCAACCAGTGCTCCCGCACATTGGCTAACCAGGCTATCTGCATTGTGTCCCGCCACCCACCACCCGTCAATCCCCGCTTTTACACTACTGCTACTCTCTGTTCATCATATATGCATAGTCACTTTAACCATATCTACATGTACATACTACCTCAATCAGCCCAACTAACCAGTGTCTGTATGTAGCCACGCTACTTTTATAGCCTCGCTACTGTTATTTTTTACTGTATTTTTACCATTTTTATTTCTTTACATACCTATTGTTCACCTAATACATTGTTTTGCACTATTGGTTACAGCCTGTAAGTAAGCATTTCACTGTAAGGTCGACACCCGCTGTATTCGGCGCACGTGACAAATAAACTTTGATTTGAGCAGGCTACACAACTGATGAAATGTTAGCATGCTCTAAATTTGTTTGAACCATCCCTTTAACACTGTCTTCTGGTGGAGTGTTGGGTGCTTAATGGGGTCTCTTGGTCACATTGGGAGGAGAATTTATATGGTGTAGAAAATCATGTTTGTCATCACTTGAAGATGGACCATTGGCAATGCTTGACATGTCATGCAACATTTTGGGCAACAATTTGCAGCGAGCAGTGAGCAAAATAACCATAACATGTCAAATAGACAGGAAGGTACAGGTCTGGGTGGGACTGATTTATTCATCCCTCTCCTGCCATCAGCTTTTCATACCGCACACTCCCACACCCTGACATTCTGTCAAACTCCCACCTACTACTGCAAGAACTGGTCCTGAACCGAACTGCAGTCCTGCAATGTTATTTTTGACTGTATGTGAAGCAGCTCAATTGTCAGCCATGGTCCCAGCAATGTTGCACCATATAGGCAATATAAAAAATTACCTATGAAATAGGTTAATTTACCGGAGTTTCTCACATTCAAGTGGCACATTATATCGCCTAAACTATAGCATGATCATATTTAGGAAGTACATTTCCTTGGAAAGATAACTGCCCCGTGCTTCTCCGCCCATGCATAGGCTATAGTCTGCTCTATTTAATTGAGACCAAACACACACCTGATCTTGCACATATGTATGGCTACTGAACATGAAGCTGCAAGAATGATGAGTGGACACTTGCACTTTCTCTTGAGCTACATTTTGCATATAAAATATAGCTGACCTTTGAGTACAACGATTTTCAGGCTGGAACAAATAAATGGGTAATCAATATTGATTGAAAATGAAAAGGCGCAACGCTCGCCTTCTTTTCAAAAGCTAGGTTCCCATTCAAATGGCGACAGTTTTTCATTGAGAATATTTGAAAATCTCCATAAATAAAATATGCGCATTTCCCCACCATCAAATTAACCTGTTACGGATAAAAGCCTGTGCATGATGACATTTATTTTGTGGTTAAATTTCCATGTATCAAATAAAAACAGTTTTGTGTTAAATAGCGAATGTCCCCATTCTGGTATTGGCACTTGCGCTCTAGCCAATAGTTTGCAGATATAGTGCCGGTATAGCCTATATGAGTAGATTATTATGGACAAAAGAGCAAGATAATACCCTCGATATTTATTGAAAATGAAGTTGCACGTTGCACTTTCACCACCCTGTTGAATTTCATCATAATTGATTTAATCGGTAGCCTAATAAACTGAATATCTTCCAGTCATTGTGGGAGGAACACACAACATGTCATCGTGCGACTCCACGTTTACTTCGATGGGATGTTTATTATATCAATATTTGCGGATAAAAGTGTTTCCACTGCCATTTCTGTTGTAATACATTTTACCGCCACAAAAAATCCCTCCTTGAAGCAGCGAATTCTGAGAGTCTGTGAATAATGCGACAACGATGTGTTTTTAATACAATAGGTAGGCCTAGGCTGACGCATACAAAGCAGAAAGACAAACATTTATATAATCTCAGGGACAACAAAACATGTTCATCCTAAAGCTGTCTGACCGCCCGTTCCCATGAAAAAATAAAACTGTACTGCAATGTTCTTATAACACAATAATGTCTGGATAATTTTTAAAATATAATCTTATAAACATTTTGGATATCCTTGGTTGGTTGTTTTTAACATACTTCCATGTACTCAACAAACTACATCATACCTAAAAACCCTTCGATTCTATATAAAAAAATGTTCGCATGAACATAGACTGTTGCATGGAATGTACGTCACCATTATCAGCCAAAGAGACAATTCTAATGGACTTTCTTCAGCTAGCTAACGTTAGCTAACTATAACCCTGCTTTTATAGCTAAGGTGCTGAAAAGCTAAAGTCGGAGAAAACACTACCAAATCAAGTTTAATCAACTGCCCAAGGACCAGGTAAAATTAACTTCATGGTTTCAGGCTGTACGCCAGGTTGATGATGGAAATCTGTGGGCTCCAGTTACTCAATACATTTGTGTGTTTAATGCACTTAATTCACGGTAAATCGCTAGCTAACACTTGTTTGTAATCTAGTAGCTACTGTATGTGTATTGCCTGTGTAAACCTGGAGATTCTACTTTGGGACATTTGGTAGAGTTGTCTGCACAGCTGATCTCTGGTGAGTTGAAAGGACATATAGGCAAGTCAAAAATACTTTTCTAAATACCTAGACTGTTCAAGGGCAGGTAAAGACCGGAAGTAGTTATGCGGCATATCTAAGACTATTGAATTAGATCAAGATTAATTTATCTTCCTAGCCAGCCAGCCAGCTAACATCAGTTAACCGGCAAAAAAGAATAATGTGACAGTTTTACTAGCTTAACTGTCAGTGTTAAAAGGTCGGGTAACACAGAGTGGAAGAATACGTATCATACAAATCATTTGTTGTTGTGACATCCAAGTATGTTAATAATGACATGTGACACTGCAAAAAAAACGTTTATTGAAACAACAAAAAAGTGTCAGTAGTTTGCTTAGAATGACACCAAAGTTAACCTAATTACATGGGAGTAATGGGAGTACCCTCTGTACCATACTTGGGGGCGTGGTCACATTAAACTACACCTCACCATGTGTATTTATCTTCCGGGAATGCATCACTCTCCGGGAAGGCACAATTTTCAAGGCAAGTTCCAAAGACTGCATCTTGTGTTCGCATTGCATGCATCACAAAATTCTGGTTAAGAAATTAAGAAAGTGCCTCCTTATAACACCATTGTTGCTTAAAATTCAAATTGTGCAGCAAATGATACACTTCATGTACCCTTTGAACAATGTGGCACATGACAATTGGGTACATTTGTTGCAATTGTCTTTCAACTTCTGGTGCATTGACATACAGTGAGGAGATCTCCTAAATACAAATGACATTGGTCAAAATAACTAAAAAATAAAGTGCAAAGAATTTGAAAGATAAGTTCATTCTCTGATGAGGAAAATTATTGAAGAATTAATAATTTTCCACACCAGAGAATTTACATATATACTATATATTCTGTGCACTTTTATTTAAAAGTTTTAACAAATGTAATTCATATTTAAGGACATTTCCTCTCTGGGGTTGCTTATTTGTGTGTCAATGTGTAGGAAGTTGAAAGAAACTCATTCTGTCACACTCTGACCATTATTTGAGTTGTTTGTTTCTATGTTTTGTTTGGTCAGGGTGTAATACGAGTGGCCATTCTATGTTGCATGTCTAGTTAGTCTGTTTCTATGTGTTTTGGCCTGATATGGTTCTCAATCAGTGGCAGGTGTTTGTCGTTGTCTCTGATTGGGAACCATATTTAGGTAGCCTGTTTTGTATTGTGGTTCGTGGGTTATTGTCTATGTATAGTTGCCTGTGTCTGCACTCGTTGTCATAGTAGCACGTTGTTTTTGTTTAAAGTGTTCTTCATGTTTTTTCGTCAGTCAATAAAAGAATGGATTCACACCACACTGCGCTTTGGTCTACTCCATAAGATGATCGTGACAGAATAACCCACCAACAATGTTCCAAGCAGCGTGGTAACGGCCAGCAGCAGCAGTGGCAAAGAACGCAGGACTCATGGACTTGGGAGGAGATTCTGGACGGCGAAGGACCCCTGTGCCCAGGGGAATATCGCCGCCCCAAAGCAGAACTTAGCCTTTTGTTAATCACCCTGTCATCTCAGATTTTCAAATTATGCTTTACAGCCAAAGCTAGACAAGCATTTGTGTAAGTTTATCGATAGCCTAGCAAAGCATTATGCTTTGCTAGCAGCAGGCAACCTTGTCACAAATCAGAAAAGCAATCAACTTAAATCGTTTACCATTGATGAACTTCGGATGTTTTCAGTCACGAGACTCCCAGGTAGATAGCCAAAGTTCATTTTTTGCCAAAATGTTATTTTTGTAGGCGAAATAGCTCAGTTTGTTCTTCACGTTTGGCTGAGAAATCGCCCGGAAATTGCAGTCACGAAAACTGTGAAAAATATTTCAAATTAGCTCCATAATATCGACAGAAACATGGGAAACGTTGTTTATAATCAATCCTCAAGGTGTTTTTCAAATATCTATTCGATAATATATCCGTTGGGACAATTCGTTTTTTAGTAGGACCGATTGGAGTAATGGCTACCTCTTTATTTTACGCGAGAGTCACCCTGGGAGCCATCAGGTGACCACTTACGCAATGTAGCCACCTACGGCTATTCTTCAACATAAATACGTAAAACTACGTCACAATGCTGTAGACACCTTGGGGAATACGTAGAAAGTGTACCTGGTTGATAGCACATTCACAGCTCAATAGGGACTCATTGGAATGCATCGCTTTCAAAATATGGGGCACATCCGGATTGGATTTTTCTCAGGCTTTCGCCTGCAACATCAGTTCTGTTACACTCACAGACAATATCTTTACAGTTTTGGAAACGTTAGAGTGTTTTCTATCCAAGTCTGTCAATTACATGCATATTCTAACATCTTGTCCTGACAAAATATCCCGTTTAAAACGGGAACGTTTTTTTCCCAAAATGAAAATACTGTCCCTAGAGTCGCAACAGGCTTTAGCAAGCATCTTTCTCTATCATAACTCAGAAGGTAAGGTTTTAGTAATCAGTTGATTACAAACCCTAACCCTAACCCTACGACTCCGGGATGCTGGCATTCTAGGCAGAGTTGCAAATAAAAAGCCATATCCCAGACGGGCCAATAAAATAAAAGATTAAGATGGACAAAATAACACAGACACTGGACAGAGGAACTCTGCCTAGAAGGCCAGCATCCCGGAGTCGCCTCTTCACTTTTGACACTTTTGACAACAAGGCTGTTGCGCAGCAACTCACTAACTTCCTGAAGACAAACAATGTATACGAAATAATTCAGTCTGGTTTTAGACCCCATCATAGCACTGAGACTGCACTTGTGAAGGTGGTAAATTACATTTTAATGGCATCGGATCGAGGCTCTGCATCTGTCCTCGTGCTCCTAGACCTTAGTGTTGCTTTTGATACCATCGATCACCACATTCTTTTGGAGAGATTGGAAACCCAAATTGGTCTACACGGACAAGTTCTGGCCTGGTTTAGATCTTATCTGTCGGAAAGATATCAGTTTCTCTCTGTGAATGGTTTGTCCTCTGACAAATCAACTGTAAATTTCGGTGTTCCTCAAGGTTCCGTTTTAGGACCACAATTGTTTTCATTATATATTTTACCTCTTGGGGATGTTATTCGAAAACATAATGTTAACTTTCACTGCTATGCGGATGACACACAGCGGTACATTTCAATGAAACATGGTGGAGCCCCAAAATTGCCCTTGCTAGAAGCATGTGTTTCAGACATAAGGAAGTGGATGGCTGCAAACTTTCTACTTTTAAACTCGGACAAAACAGTGATGCTTGTTCTATGTCCCAAGAAACAAAGAGATCTTCTGTTGAATCTGACAATTAATCTTAATGGTTGTACAGTCGTCTCAAATAAAACTGTGAAGGACCTCGGCATAACTCTGGACCCTGATCTCTCTTTTGAAGAACATATCAAGACCATTTCAAGGACAGCTTTTTTTCCATCTACGTAACATTGCAAAAATCAGAAACTTTCTGTCCAAAAATGATGCAGAAAAATTAATCCATGCTTTTGTCACTTCTAGGTTAGACTACTGCAATGCTCTACTTTCTGACTACCCGGATAAAGCACTAAATAAACTTCAGTTAGTGCTAAATACGGCTGCTAGAATCCTGACTAGAACCCAAAAATTTGATCATATTACTCCAGTGCTAACCTCCCTACACTGGCTTCCTGTCAAAGCAAGGGCTGATTTCAAGGTTTTTACTGCTAACCTACAAAGCATTACATGGGCTTGCTCCTACCTATCTCTCTGATTTGCTCCTGCCGCGTATACCTACACGTACGCTACGGTCACAAGACGCAGGCCTCCTAATTGTCCCTAGAATTTCTAAGCAAAAAGCTGGAGGCAGGGCTTTCTCCTATAGAGCGGTCTGCCTACCCATGTCAGAGACGCAAACTCGGTCTCAACCTTTAAGTCTTTACTGAAGACTCATCTCTTCAGTGGGTCATATGATTGAGTGTAGTCTGACCCAGGAGTGGGAGGGTGAACGGAAAGGCTCTGGAGCAACGAACCGCCCTTGCTGTCTCTGCCTGGCCGGTACCCCTCTTTCCACTGGGATTCTCTGCCTCTAACCCTATTACAGGGGCTGAGTCACTGGCTTACTGGGGCTATCTCATGCCATCCCTGGAAGGGGTGCGTCACCTGAGTGGGTTGATTCACTGATGTGGTCATCCTGTCTGGGTTGGCACCCCCCGTTGGGTTGTGCCATGGCGGAGATCTTTGAGGGCTATACTCAGGATGGTAAGTTGGGGGTTGAAGATATCCCTCTAGTGATGTGGGGGCAGTGCTTTGGCAAAGTGGGTGGGGTTTATCCTTCCTGTTTGGCCCTGTCCGGGGGTGTCCTCGGATGGGGCCACAGTGTCTCCTGACCCCTCCTGTCTCAGCCTCCAGTATTTATGCTGCAGTAGTTTATGTGTCGGGGGGCTAGGGTCAGTTTGTTATATCTGGAGTACTTCTCCTGTCCTATTCTGCGTCCTGTGTGAATCTAAGTGTGCGTTCTCTAATTCTCTCCTTCTCTCTTTCTTTCTCTCTCTCGGAGGACCTGAGCCCTAGGACCATGCCCCAGGACTACCTGACATGATGACTCCTTGCTGTCCCCAGTCCACCTGGCCGTGCTGCTGCTCCTGTTTCAACTGTTCTGCCTTATTATTATTCGACCATGCTGGTCATTTATGAACATTTGAACATCTTGGCCATGTTCTGTTATAATCTCCACCCGGCACAGCCAGAAGAGGACTGGCCACCCCACATAGCCTGGTTCCTCTCTAGGTGTCTTCCTAGGTTTTGGCCTTTCTAGGGGGTTTTTCCTAGCCACCGTGCTTCTACATCTGCATTGCTTGCTGTTTGGGGTTTTAGGCTGGGTTTCTGTACAGCACTTTGAGATATCAGCTGATGTACGAAGGGCTATATAAATACATTCGATATGATTTGATTTGACATTGAGACTGGTGTTTTGCGGGTACTATTTAAATGAAGCTGCCAGTTGAGGACTTGTGAGGCGTCTGTTTCTCAAACTAGACACTCTAATGGACTTGTCCTCTTGCTCAGTTGTGCACCGGGACCTCCCACTCTTTCTATTCTGGTTAGAGACAGTTTGCACTGTTCTGTGAAGGGGGTACAACGCAGCGTTATACGAGCTCTTCAGTTTCTTGGCAACTTCTCGCATGGAATAGCCTTAATTTCTCAGAACAAGAATAGACTGAAAAGTTTCAGAAGAAAGATCTTTGTTTCTGGTCATTTTGAGCCTGTTATTGAAACCCACAAATGCTGATGCTCCAGATACTCAACTAATCTAAAGAAGGACAGTTGTATTGCTTCTTTAACCTCTTGCGACGAGCAATCCCGTATCCGGGAGTGTAATTATAGCCTCAAATGCATTAGCATAACGCAGCGGATATAAATACCCCTAGAAACGTTTCCTATTCATGAAAATCGCAAATGAAATTAAATAAATATATTCAAACACAAGCTTAGCCTTTTGTTAACAACACTGTCATCTCAGATTTTCAAAATATGCGTTACACCCAACGCTAGACAAGCATTTGTGTAAGTTTATCATGGCATAATGCTATGCTAGCTCTGCTGGCAGCAGGCAAAATTTTCACGAAAATAAGAAAAGCAACCAAATTAAATCATTTACCTTTGAAGAACTTCAGATGCTTTCACTCAGGAGACTCCCAGTTAGATAGCAAATGTTCCTTTTTTTCAGAAATATTATTTTTGTAGGAGAAATAGCTCCCGTTTCTTCATCATGCTTGGCTGAGAAATCGACCGGAAAATGCTACAACTATAACGCCAAACTTTTTTCAAAATTTGCTCCATAAAATCGACAGAAACACGGCAAACATTGTTTAGGATCCATCCTCAAGGTGTTTTTAACATATATATATTCAATAATATATCCGTCGAGGCAATTGGTTTCTCAAAAGAAGCGATTGGAAAAATGGCTACCTCAGTATTGTACGTGAGATTTTCTGCCGGAGACACCATGTGACCACATGCTATATATGGTTCCTTACGGCTATTCTTCAATGGAAATGCCTAAAAAGACGTCACAGTGCTGTAGACACCTTGGGGAATACGTGGAAAACGTAAGCTCATTCGTAGCTCATTCACAGCCATATACGGAGTCATTGGCATGAGGCGGTTTCAAAAAATGCGGAACTTCCTGGTTGGATTTTTATCTGGGTTTCGCCTGTAACATCAGTTCTGTGGCACTCACAGACTATCTTTGCAGTTTTGGAAACGTCAGAGTGTTTTCTTTCCAAAGTGTTACAGTGTTTTTCTATGATTATGCTCCCGGATCCGGGATTGCTAGTCGCAAGAAGTTTTAACAGACAAAAAATTTGCTTTTCTTTCAAAAACAAGGACATTTCTAAGTGAAGCCAAACTTTTCAATGGTAGTGTAAATATTAGGATGAGGAATTTTGGAATAGCATTGCTCAGTGATTCACTTAATACAGAAGTTGACAGATTATTGTTTTGACAGATGATCAGATGTTTTACCTTTAGCTAGGCAAGTCAGTTAAGAACAAATTCTTATTTTCAATGATGGGCTAGGAACAGTGAGTTAACTGCCTTGTTCAGGGGCAGAATGACCCATTTTTACCTTGTCAGCTCTGGGGTTTGATCTTGCAACCTTCCAGTAACTAGTCCAATGCTCTAACCATTAGGATACTTGCCTCCCCAGATGCTAAGCTACAGGGCTGTTTTGCTAGCACAGACTGGAATATGTTCCGGGACTCATCCGATGGCATTGAGGAGAATACCACATCAGTTACCGACTTCATCAATAAGTGCATCGATGACGTAGTTCCCACAGTGACCGTACTTACATACCCCAACCAGAAGCCATGGATTACAGGAAGCATCCGCACTGAATTGAGCTAAAGGGTAGAGCTGCCGCTTTCAAGGAGCTGGACTCTAACCCGGACGCTTATAAGAAATCCTGTTGTGCACTCAGATGAACCATCAAATGGGCAAAGCGTAAATACAGGACTAAGATTGAATCGTACTTCACAGCCAGTACTGCAGCTGCAATGAATGAGTAGTTGAATCGTACGACACCGGCTCGTCAGACGCTCGCCGGATGTCTCAGGGCTTGCAAACTATTACAGACTACAACGGGAAGCCCAGCCGTGAGCTGGTCAGTGACAAAAGCCTACCAAACGAGCAAAATGACTTCTATGCGTGCTTTGAGGCATGCAACACTGAAACATGCATGATGGCACCAGCTGTTCCGGATGACTGTGTGATCACACTCGCCTTCGCCGTTGTGAGCAAGACCTTTGAACAGGTCAACATTTGCAAGGCTGCAGGGCCAGACGGATTACCAGCACGTGTACTACGAGTATGCGCTTACCAACTGGCAAGTGTCTTCCCTGACATTTTCAACCTCTTCCTGTCCGAGTCTGTAATTCCGACATGTTTTAACTTCTTAACGCTACCCATCCCTTAAGCAGGATATTTGTCATCAGCAACCGCTGAATAGGATAGTGCCTCAGTCAAATAATATTACAAAAAATATTCATATTCATGAAATCACAAGTGCAATTTTGCAAAACACAGTTTAGCCTTTTGTTAATCCACCTGTCGTCTCAGATTTGGAAATTATGCTTTAGAGCGAAAGCAATCCAAGCGTTTGTGTAAATTTATTGATCCCATGACAAAACAGTAAGTACACTTAGCATCAGGTAGCTTGGTCACGAAAATCAGAAAAGCAATCAAATGAATCGTTTACCTTTGATGATCTTCGGATGTTTTCACTCACGAGACTCCCAGTTACACAACAAATGTTCCTTTTGTTCCATAAAGATTATTTTTATATCCAAAATTCCTCCGTTTGTTTGGCGCATTATGTTCAAAAATCCACAGGAAATAGCAGTCATGACAACGCAGACAAATTCCAAATAATATCGGTAATGTCCACGTTTTTTATTATCAACCCTCAGGTTGTTTTTAAAATATATAATCGATAATATATCAATCGCAAATGTCTTTCACAGTAGGAGATGGAAAAGCAATACCTATCCAAACTCTGTTGCGCGAGCAAAACTCATGTGACCACTTGACGCGATGTTATCGTTCTGGCTCATTTTTCAAAATAAAAGCCTGAAACTATGACTGAAGACTGACACCTTGAGGAAGCGATAGGAAAAATAATCTTGTTGATATCCCTTTAAATGGAGCAATGGGAGGCTATGGAACATGGAGTTTTCAAAACAGAAGCCACTTCCTGGTTTGATTTTTCTCTGGGTATATATATTATATAATTATATGCATAATCTAGCATCTGGTCCTGAGAAATAGGCTGTTTACTTTGGGACCGTTATTTTTCCAAACATAAAAATAGTGCTCCCTAGCTTCAGGGGCGGCAGAGTAGCCTAGTGGTTAGAGCGTTGGACTAGTAACCAGAAGGTTGCAAGTTCAAACCCCCCGAGCTGACAAGGTACAAATCTGTTAAGGTTAAGCAGACCACCACAGTGCCTGTGCCCAAGAACACTAAGGTAACCTGCCTAAATGAAAACTGACCTGCAGCACTCCCATCTTTAGCCATGAAGTGCTTTGAAAGGCTGGTCATGGATCACATCAATACTAGACCCACTCCAATTTGCACACCGCTCAAACAGATCCACAGATGATGAAATCTCTATTGCACTCCACACTGCCCTTTCTCATCTGGACAAAAGAAACATCTATGTGAGAATGCTATTCATTGACTAAAGCTCAGCGTTCAACACCATAGTGCCCTCAAAGCTTATCAATAAGCTAAGGACCCTGGGACTAAACAGCTTCTACCCCCAAGCCATAAGACTTCTGAGCTACCCAGATTATTTGCATTGCCACCCTCTCCCCCTCTTCACACCACTGCTGCTCTCTGTTGTTATCACGTGTCCAAATGTGAGATTTTTGATTCGAACCGCCGTGTCTTTGTGAAATGCAGCGTAGGTGAACGGATGTTCTCCGCATGTGTGGTTCCCACCTTGAGGCATGGAGGAGGAAGTGTAATGGTGTGGGGGTGCTTTGTTGGTGACACTGTCTGTGATTTATTTAGAATTTAGGGCACACTTAACCAGCACGGCTACAAGAGCATTCTGCGGCGATACGCCATCCCATCTGGTTTGCGCCTGAGATGGTTTGGGATGAGTTGGCCCGCAGAGTGAAGGAAAAGCAGCCAACAAGTGTTCAGCATATGTGGGAACTCCTTCAAGACTTTTGGAAAAGCACTCCAGGTGAAGCTAGTTGAGAGAATGCCAAGAGTATGTAAAGCTGTCATCAAGGCAAAGGGTGGCTACTTTGAAGAATCTAAAATCTAAAATATATTTAGATTTATTTAAGACTTATTTGGTTACTACACGATTCAATTTCATTTCATAAAATGGAATCAAATATTCTAGTTATATTTTGGGATCTCATTTTGATTCAAATTCACAATATCTGTGAATAATATAATATAATGTTTACATATTCATGAAACCGACATTCTTTCAAATAATGAATGCTCAAAGAATGAATGATGCAGATTACCATTTTATTTCACATCAATAGGCAAACTTTCAAGTGAAAGAAGGTAGACGTTTGAAAATATTGATTTCAGATATGATATCCAAATTAAAGTTTAACACAAAAACACTTATTGTACAAATAAGACTCATGGTCTGCCTTCTCCAGATCTTCACTTTTTAGAAATGTATGCCATTTGCCTCATTGCTGATGAAAAGATTCACTGCATGGTCATGGATTTCTGTTCCTTTAGTTGTCCTTCTGCAGTACACAATGGCAATGGTAAGACTAGTAAAACAATCAACATGATTCATAACCTTTATGCTAAAAAACAAAGGCCCCTGATGTTTTGAGCACAACACCAAGGAAGTAAGAAGGGGGAATAATGGGGTGTTAAGAACAATCCATATCAAGTATATAAATGTCACCTGTACATTTATAAATTGAGCTCAGTACACATTTTTTTCAACCCAAAACCAATTATTGTAATTTACCTTATAGCTCTTTATGCATCTCCAATGTTGAGTTTCCCAAGAACTGTTGACCGTCCTCAAAATCGGTCACTTGGATTGGAATAGCGATCGCCTGATGATATACTGTCAACTGATGTAATGACAAAAACATACTGTTAGAAAAGCACCAAAAAACAGAAACAGTTTATAATAAAGGCCATGAGCATAAAGAATATTAATAACTAGTAAGCATGTATTTTGTATTACAATTAGGGCAGCACAATATTGGCAACAAATCGAATTGCAATTTTACTTGGGATTATATACAGAACAAAAATATTAACGCAACAATTTCAAATACTTTTTACTGAGTTACAGGTTACGGGTGCACCTCAGCCATGCTCAAGGTACTAAACGATATCATAACCGCCATCGATAAAAGACAGTACTGTGCAGCCGTCTTCATCGACCTTGCCAAGGCTTTCGACTCTGTCAATCACCATATTTGTATTGGCAGACTCAGTAGCCTCGGTTTTTCGGATGACTGCCTTGCCTGGTTCACCAATTACTTTGCAGACAGAGTTCAGTGTGTCAAATTGGAGGGCATGCTGTCCGGTCCTCTGGCAGTCTCTATGGGGGTGCCACAGGGTTCAATCCTCGGGCCGACTCTTTTCTCTGTATATATCAATGATGTTGCTTTTGCTGCGGGCGATTCCCTGATCCACCTCTACGCAGACGACACCATTCTATATACTTCCGGCCCGTCCTTGGACACTGTGCTATCTAACCTCCAAACGAGCTTCAATGCCATACAACACTCCTTCCGGGGCCTCCAACTGCTCTTAAACGCTAGTAAAACCAAATGCATGCTTTTCAACCGTTCGCTGCCTGCACGGTTCCGACCTTGAATATGTGGACATCTATAAGTACCTAGGTGTCTGGCTAGACTGTAAACTCTCCTTCCAGACTCATATCAAACATCTCCAATCGAAAATCAAATCACGAGTCGGTTTTCTATTCCGCAACAAAGCCTCCTTCACTCACGCCGCCAAACTTACCCTAGTAAAACTGACTATCCTACCGATCCTCGACTTCGGCGATGTCATCTACAAAATTACTTCCAACACTCTACTCAGAAAACTGGATGCAGTTTATCACAGTGCCATCCGTTTTGTCACTAAAGCACCTTATACCACCCACCACTGCGACTTGTATGCTCTAGTCGGCTGGCCCTCGCTACATATTCGTCGCCAGACCCACTGGCTCCAGATCATCTACAAGTCCATGCTAGGTAAAGCTCCGCCTTATCTCAGTTCACTGGTCACGATGGCAACACCCATCCGTAGCACGCGCTCCAGCAGGTGTATCTCACTGATCATCCCTAAAGCCAACACCTCATTTGGCCGCCTTTCGTTCCAGTTCTCTGCTGCCTGTGACTGGAACGAATTGCAAAAATCGCTGATGTTGGAGACTTTTATCTCCCTCACCAACTTCAAACATCTGCTATCTGAGCAGCTAACCGATCGCTGCAGCTGTACATAGTCTATCGGTAAATAGCCCACCCATTTTTACCTACCTCATCCCCATACTGTTTTTATTTATTTACTTTTCTGCTCTTTTGCACACCAATATCTCTACCTGTATTTGACCATCTGATCATTTATCACTCCAGTGTTAATCTGCAAAATACCTACCTCCTCATGCCTTTTGCACACAATGTATATAGACTCCCCCTTTTTTTTCCCCTACAGTGTTATTGACTATTTAATTGTTTACTCCATGTGTAACTCTGTGTTGTCTGTTCACACTGCTATGCTT
Organism: Oncorhynchus nerka; assembly: GCF_034236695.1. Taxonomy (NCBI): domain Eukaryota; kingdom Metazoa; phylum Chordata; class Actinopteri; order Salmoniformes; family Salmonidae; genus Oncorhynchus; species Oncorhynchus nerka. Next base: position 41,027,066 of record NC_088408.1, read on the forward strand.
TATCTTGGCCAGGTCGCAGTTGCAAATGAGAACTTGTTCTCAACTAGCCTACCTGGTTAAATAAAGGTGAAAAAAAAAAAAAAAAGAGGAAATCAGTCAATTGAAATAGATTAGCGTCTAATGAATCTATCGATTTCGCATGACTGGGAATAGATATGCATCTGTTGATCATAGATACCTTAAAAACAATGGGCCTCACAATGGGCCTCTGGATCTCGTCACGGTGTTTGTGTGGATTGAAATTGCTATTGACAAAAAGTAATTGTGTTCATTGTCTGTAGTTTATGCCTGCCCACACCATAATCCCACCGCCACCATGGGGCACTCTGTTCACAATGAAAATTTGGCAGACATCAACAAACCGCTCACCCACACGATGTCAATCTGCGGTTGTGAGGCCGGTTGGATGTACTGCCAAATTCTCTAAAACAACGTTGGAGGCGGTATATGGTAGAGAATTTAACATGAAATTCTCTAGCAACAGCTCTGGGGACATTCCTGCAGTCAGCATGTCAATTGCACGCTCCATAAACTACGGACAACAAACACAATTGGATTTTATCGATAGCAATTTTAATCCACCAAAATACCGTGACTAGATCCTGAGGCCCATTGTGAGGGCAATTTAAGGTATCTGTGACCAAAACTTGAAATATCTGTGGCATTTTGTTGTGTGATATAACTTCACATTTTAGAGTGGCCTTTATTTGTACCCAGCACAATGTTAATATGTGTAATGATCATGCTGTTTAATTAGCTTCTTGACATGCCACACTTGTCAGGTGGATTTATTATCTTGGCAAAGGAGAAATGCTCACTAACAGGGATGTAAACAAATTTGAGAGAAATATGCTTTTTGTGCATATAGAACATTCTTGGATCTTTTATTTTACTTTACATGTTGCGTTTATATTTTTGTTCAGTGTAGATCAAAACACTTCAGTAAACTTTTGGAATCATAGAAATGGATGATCATTGTAATGATCATGGTGAAGCCCAAAAATTGACCTCCCTGGAAGCCTGTGTTTCAGACATAAGGAAGTGGATGGCGGCAAATCTTCTACTTTGAAACTCGGACAAAACAGAGATGCTAATTCTAGGTCCCAAGAAACAAAAGAGGTCTTCTGTTGAATCTGACAATTAATCTTGATGGTTCTACAGTTCTCTCAAATAAAACTGTGAAGGACCTCAGCGTTACTCTGGACCCTAATCTCTCTTTTGACTAACATATCAAGACTGTTTCAAGGACAGCTTTTTCCATCTATGTAACATTGCAAAAATTAAAATATTTTTGTCCAAACATTATGCTGAAAAATGTATCCAAGGTTTTGTCAATTCTAGGTTAGACTACTGCAATGCTCTACTTTCCAGCTACCCGGATAAAGAACTAAATTAACTTCAGGTTAGGGCTGATTTCAATGTTTTACTGCTAACCCACATGCATTACATGGGCTTGCTCCTACCTATCTTTCTGATTTTGGTCCTGCCGTACATACCTACATGTACGCTACAGTCACAAGACGCAGGCCTCCTTACTGTCCCTAGAATTTATAAACAAACAGCTGGAGGCAGGGATATCTCCTGTAGAGATCCTTTGCTGTCTCTGCCTGGCCGGTTCCCCTCTCTCCACTGGGATTCTCTGCCTCAAACCCTGTTACAGGGGCTGAGTCACTGGCTTACTGGTGCTCTTCCATGCCATCCCAAGGAGGGATGCGTCACTTGAGTGGGTTGAGTCACTGACGTGATCTTCCTGTATGGGTTGCCATCCCCCCTTGGAGTCGGGCCGTGGGGGAGATCTTCGTGGGCTATACTCGGCCTTGTCTCAGGATAGTAAGTTGGTGGTTGAAGATATCCCTCTAGTGGTGTGGGGGTTGTGCTTTGGCAATATAGTATTTATCCTGTCTTATCCAGTGTCCTGTGTGAATTTAAGTATACTCTCTCTTTTTCTCTTTCTTTCTCTCTCTCTCTCTCTCCCTCACTCTCGGAGGACCTGCGCCCTAGGACCATGCCTCATGACTACCTGGCTTGATGACTCCTTGCTGTCCCCAGTCCACCTGGTCATGCTGCTGCTCCAGTTTTAACTGTTCTGCCTGCTGCTATGGAACCCTGACCTTTTCACCGGACGTGCTACCTTGTCCTAGACCTGCTGTTTTCAACTCTCTAAAGAAAGCAGTAAAGATACTCTGAATGATCGGCTATGAAAAGCCAACTGACATTTACTCCTGAGGTGCTGACCTGTTGCACCCTCTACAACCACTGTTATTATTATTATTTTACCCTGCTGGTCATCTTTGAACATCTTGGCCATGTTTTGCTATAATCTCCACCCGGCACAGCCAGAAGAGGACTGGTCACCCTTAATAGCCTCGTTCCTTTCTAAGTTTCTTCCTCGGTTCCGGCCTTTCTAGGAAGTTTTTCCAAGGCACCGTGATTCTCCACCTGCATTGCTTGCTGTTTGGGGTTTTAGGCTTGGTTTCAGTACAGCACTTTGTGACAAACTGATGTAAGAAGGGCTTTATTAATACATTTGATTGATTGATCTTTCTACTTGCATTGTTGCAATACAGCGAGCACTTGGAATTCCGTTTTCTTTGGCATGACAGCCGAAGTAAGGGAGGAGATGGTTGGGACAGAGTAGGAACAAATTGAAATGGTACATTCACCAATTATTGTAGAATATAGCCTTTTTCTCTCTGGTTAAAAACAAGCTGTTGAACTAACAATGCTGATATACTCCACCGCTGGTACTGACCTGTATATAACACAATTGATATGGTAGGAGAAAATCCAAAGAAAAACCAACCGGAACATTTTCTTTTTGATAGCCCATGCTTTTACAATGGAAAGCTATGCAATTCCAGCTCCCAGATTGCAATTCATATGGCTTCCACTAGATGTCAACAGTCTTTGTTCAAGGTTTCAGGCTTGTTTCTTCCCAAACGAGGACAAATTTTGAGTTTTGGTACTGGGAGTCAGAGTTGGTTAATAACCTCTCTAGGATAGGGGACGCTAGCGTCCCACTTGGCCAAAAGCCAGGGAAAATGCAGCGCGGCTAATTCAAATAAAATGATGTAAAAAACGTTCATTAAATCACACAGGTAAGATACTAAATTAAAGCTACACTTGTTGTGAATGCAGGCAACATGTCAGATTTTAAAAAGGCTTTTCGGCGAAAGCATAAGAAGCTATTATCTGATGATAGCACAACAGTGAACAAAGAGAGTAGCATATTTCAACCCTGCAGGCGCTACACAAAACACAGAAATAAAATATAAATCATGCCTTACCTTTGACGAGCTTCTTTTGTTGGCAGTCCAATATGTCCCATAAACATCACAATTGGTCCTTTTGTTCGATTAATTCCGTCCATATATATCCAAAATATCAGTTTATTTGGCGCGTTTGATCCAGAAAAAAACAGCTTCCAATTTGCACAACGTCAATACAAAATATCTCAAAGGTTGCCTGTAAACTTTGCCAAAACATTTCAAACTACTTTTGTAATACAACTTTAGGTATTTTTAAACGTTAATAATCGATCAAATTGAAGACGGGTCTATCTGTGTTCAATACAGGAACACAACAAACCAACGCTACTTTTCAAGTCTTTCGCAACTCTCAACAGTGTTACCCATTTCCTTGACGGCCGTACTTCTTCATTGCACAAATGAATAACCTCAACCAAATTCCAAAGACTGGTGACATACAGTGGAAGTGGTAGGAACTGCAAACAAGTGCCTAAGAAATATATTTTCCCCAATGAGATTTCACTGAACAGACAGAGACCTCAATTTGTTTTATTCTGAATGGTTAGTCCTTTTGGTTTTGCCTGCTACATAAGTTCTGTTATACTCACAGACATGATTCAAACAGTTTTAGAAACAGAGTGTTTTCTATCCAAATCTACTAATAATATGCATATCTTATATTCTTGGCATGAGTAGCAGGAAGTTAAAATTGGCCACGCTATTTATCCAAAAGTGAAAATGCTGCTCCCTGATTTTATGAAGCCTGTGCTGGTTGAAAAATATTTTGATGTGGGGCGCCGTCCTCAAACAATCGCATGGCATGCTTTTGCTGTAAAGCCTATTGTAAATCGGACAAAGCAGTTAGATGAAAAATAATTTAAGCTTTTAACTGATGTATAACCCAAAATACTGCCCCCTAGCCCAAACAGGTTATTAAAGAAAAAAATAAGCAAACATGTTTGGTGTTCACCTAAAGGCATGTGGGAGACTTCAAAAACATATGAAAGAAGGTACTCTGGTCAGATGAGACTCAAATTTAGCTTTTTGGCCATCAAGGAAAAATTCAATTTTTATTTATCCTTTATTTTACCAGGTGAGTTGACTGAGAACACGTTCTCATTTGCAGCAACAACCTGGGGAATAGTTACAGGGCAGAGGAGGGGGGGATGAATGAGCCAATTGTAAACGGGGGTGTTACGGTTTTCTTCTGGTGAAAGAGAGGAGGACCAAAACGCAGCGTGGTTATCTTTATACATCTTTAATGAAAGATGAAAATAGAACAATATACAAAACAAGAAACGTGAAAAAACCGAAACAGCGCTATCTGGTGCAACAAACACAAAGACAGGAAACAATCACCCACGAAATACCCAAAGAATATGGCTGCCTAAATATGGTTCCCAATCAGAGACAACGATAAACACCTGCCTCTGATTGAGAACCACTCTAGGCAACCATAGACTTTCCTAGACAACTCTACTAAACACAACCCCATAAATCTAATAAACCCCTAGACAAGACAAGATACATAAATCACCCATGTCACACCCTGGCCTGACCAAAATAATAAAGAAAACACAAAATACTAAGGCCAGGGCGTGACAGGGGAATTATTAGGTGACTGTGATGGTTTGAGGGCCAGATTGGGAATTTAGCCAGGACACCAGGGTTAACACCCCTACTCTTACGATAAGTGCCACGGGATCTTTAATGACCTCAGAAAGTCAGGACACCCGTTTAACGTCCTATCCGAAAGACAGCACCCTACACAGGGTAGTGTCCCCAATCACTGCCCTGGGGAATATTTGTTTTTAAACCAGAGGAAAGAGTGCCTCCTACTGGCCCTCCAACACCACTTCCAGCAACTTCTGGTCTCCCATCCAGGGATTGACCAGGACCAACCCTGCATAGCTTCAGAAGCAAGCCAGCAGTGGTATGCAGGGTGGTATGCTGCTGGCAAATGTCTGGTTATTCTGCTGGCTATGTCTGGCGCACACCCAACATCTCTCATCACCCCACGAAAACCATTCCATGGTAGTGGCAGCATCATGCTGTGGGGATGATTTTCATCGACAGGGAAACTAGTCAGAATTGAAGGAATGATGGATGGAGCTAAATTCAGGGAAATTCTTGAGGGAACCATATTTCAGTCTTCAAGAGATTTGAAACTGCGAGGGAGGTTCACCTTCCAGCAATACAATGATCCTAAGCATACTGCTAAAGCAACACACAACAACATCCGACCCACCTCAGCAACATCCGGTGAAATTGCAGAGCTCCAAATTCAAAATACAGAACTAGTCATAAACATTAATTAAAAAAACACAAGTGTTATACACCGGCTTAAAGATGAACTTCTTGTTAATCCAGCCGCTTTATCAGATTTCAAAAAGGCTTTAATGCGAAAATATACCATGTGATTATCGGAGGACAGCGCCCCGCATACAAAAGCATACAAACATTTTACAACCAAGTAAAGGAATTACAAAAGTCAGAAATGGCAAAAAAATTAATCACTTACCTTTGAAGTTCTTCATATGGTTGCAGTCACAAGAGTCCCAGCTACACAAATGTTTGTTTTGTTCAATAAAGTCCATCTTTATGTCCCAAAAACTCAGTTTTGTTGCACGTTTTATTCAGTAATCCACTGGCTCAATGGCGGTCAAAACATGCAGACAAATACATCTTAATAGTACCGGTAAAGTTCGTCGACACATGTCAAACGATGTTTATAATTCATCCTCAGGTTGTCAATTGTCTAAATAATCGATAATATTTCAACCGGACAATAGTGTATTCAATAGAAAGAAAAACAACGAAGGGTGCTTACTCAGTCACCCACACAAACCAACTCTGCATTCTTCCTCAGTCCACTGACTCAGTTCACTAACCAGCTCTCATTCTTCTTCATTTAAAAAAAACATGCCTGAAACAATGTCTAAAGACATTAGTGGAAGCCATAGGAACTGCAATCTGGGTCCTATTCCATTAGATAAAAAATCCCACTTCCTGGATGGATTTACCTCAGGTTTTCGCCTGCCATATCAGTTATTTTATACGCACAGACATTACTTTAACAGTTTTGGAAACCTTAGACTGTTTTCTATCCAAATATACCAATTAAATGCATATCATAGCTTCTGGGCCTGAGTTACAGTTAGTTTACTTTGGGCATGCTTCTCATCCAGACGTCGAAATACTGCCCCCAAGCCATAAAAATTAAATGTCTTGGAATGGCCATATCAAAGCCCGACCTCAATCCAATTGAGAATCTGTGGTATGACTTTATGACTGCTGTACACCAGTGCAACCCATCCAACTTGAAGGAGCTGGAGCAGTTTTGCCTAGAAGAATGGGCAGAAATCCCAGTGGCTAGATGTGCCAAGCTTATAGACATACCCCAAGAGACTTGCAGCTGTAAATGCTGCAAAAGGTGGCTCTACAAAGTATTGACTTGGGGGGGAGAATAGTTATGCACGCTCAAGTTTTCTGTTTTTATATCGTAATTGTCTCACAATAAAAAATATTTTGCATCTTCAAAGTGGTAGGCTTGTTGTGTAAATCAAATGATACAAATCACTCCCAAGAATCCATTTTATTTCTAGGTTGTAAGGCAACAAAATAGGAAAAAGGCCAAGGGGGGTGAATACTTTCGCAAGCCACTGTAATAATATAAAAAAAACATGTGGATTTTATATTAAGAAGCAAAGTGGTAAGCTTGTTTGGAAAAATGTGTTGAGTGTATGCTGTTTTTTAGTCCATGCATGAAAAGTGAATCTCGAGCACGAGGAACTATCTGCTCGAGTGGGGTTTGGTGTGTGTTGGATTGGGACTGGGAAGCGGCCAAAAGACAAACAATAAATCAAAATATTATTTGTTTGTACAGAAGGGGTGTTTCAAAATATCGCAGCCTCTTACTATATGGATATTGAGCATGCAACAATTGTATTAATCGTGTAGCCCTTATTACAATGGATAACACTTACAATTACATTTAAATGGTTAACATTTATAACAATTCATAAAGCATTTATAAACGTATCTTTTTCTATAAGCCATTATAACGTTGTATAAAGTGAGTCTTAGAAATGATTACTATGGATAAAAAACAGATTTATAACCAATGTTAGTGTATTACTCACATCAGGGAGCTTGATCGTCGTAGCAATGCTGCCTGCTGTTGCTGCAACAACTAATGCAGAAACTTCATGTTTGGCATTTGTGGCATGTTTCTGGTAAAACCCCAAAAGTAAAGCCATGCCTGGAATGTACTTCTCAATACTAAAGGAGAAAGAGATAATGTAGTTATTTTAGATATTTAACTGTTATTTAAGCAGGGGGAAATGTCTCTTATACAAGGGAGCCCTGCATTACAAAAGCAGCAAGGCGTTAGTGACACGATACATCAATCAAGGCGGGAGCACAGCAAACACGAAAATACAAAAACAAGAAGACAGGCACAATACACATATTATGATAAATGGAATTGAAATTTCAGTTTTCCTGTATTAAAATCACCAGCCACTAGGAGTCTGGTCTTACTGCCAGCATCGGTTGGTGGTGGTCAGTATACAGCTACGAAAAATATAGATATAAACCTTATTGGAAAATAGAATGTTCTACAGCTTATCAGGAGGTATTCTAACACAGGCAAGCAGAATCTCGATACTTACTTAAAATTAGAGATTGCGCAACTGCTGTCCTTGACGCATAGGATATTACAGTTCTTCAGGTCCCGTTGATAGGATAGTCTGGAAAGGGGCTTGTCTAGTTCGTTCTCCAGTAAGTGTACATTTGCCAATAGAACACCTCCATAGTTTTATCAGGCTTCCCCCACGTCGGCCTTACATTACCATATTTTCCGCTTCCGAGTGTCGGGGATAATGGCCTGGTCCCAGGTGAGCAGTATGTCCTGTCATTGAAGTAGAATTCTTCATCCAAATTGAGGTTAGTGATCGCTGTTCTGATGTCCAGAAGACATTTTTGGTCATAGAGAATGATGGGGGAAACATTATTAAAAAATGTTTTTAAGATCATCGCAGAACGGAGCCCATAAAACGGCCAGCACCAATTAGACTCCAACACCATCATTAAGTTTGATGATAATGCAACAGTGGTAGGACTAATCATTAGCAACGATAAGACAGTCTCTAGGGAGGAGGTCAGAGACTTGGCAGTGTGGTGCCAGAACAACAACCTCTCCCTCAACTTCAGCAAGACAAAGAAGCTGATCGTGGACTACAGTAAACGGAGGGCCAAGCATGCTCCAATTCACATTGACGGGGCTGTAGTGAAGCAGGTTGAGAGGTTCAAGTCCCTCAGCCATGAAGAGGGTACAAGAGGGTACAAGAACCTCTCCTCTCCCTCAGCATTCCCGAAAAGATTTAACACGGGCCCTTAGATCATCAAAAGGTTCTACAGCTGCACCATTAGGAGCATATTGACTGGCTGAATCACTGCTTGGAATGGAAACTGTTCGGCATCTGACCGCAAGACACTACAGAGGGAAGTGCGTATAGCCAGTACATCATTGAGGCCCTGCCATCCAGAACCTCTATACCAGCCGGTTTTATTTTTACTTTTTTTTATTTCACCTTTATTTAACCAGGTAGGCTAGTTGAGAACAAGTTCTCATTTACAACTGCGACCTGGCCAAGATAAAGCATAGCAAATCGACACATACAACAACACAGAGTTACACATGGAATAAACAAAACATAGTCAATAATACAGTAGAACAAAATAAAACAAAAAGTATATATACAGTGAGTGCAAATAAGGTAAGATAAGTAGGCCATGGTGGCGAAGTAATTACAATATAGCAATTAAACACTGGAATGGTAGATGTGCAGAAGATGAATGTGCAAGTAGAGATACTGGGGTGCAAAGGAGCAAGATGAATAAATAAATACTGTATGGGGATGAGGTAGGTAGATAGATGGGCTATGTACAGGTGCAGTGATCTGTGAGCTGCTCTGACAGCTGGTGCTTAAAGCTAGTGAGGGAGATGTGAGTCTCCAGCTTTAGTGATTTTTGCAGTTCGTTCCAGTCATTGGCAGCAGAGAACTGGAAGGAAAGACGACCAAAGGAGGAATTGGCTTTGGGGGTGACCAGTGAGGTATACCTGCTGGAGCGCGTGCTACGAGTGTGTGCTGCTATGGTGACCAGTGAGCTGAGATAAGGCGGGGCTTTACCTACCAGAGACTTGTAGATAACCTGTTGCCAGTGAGTTTGGCAACGCGTATGAAGCAAGGGCCAACCAACAAGAGCGCACAGGTCGTAATGGTGGGTAGTGTATGGGGCTTTGGTGACAAAACGGATGGCACTGTGATAGACTGCATCCAGTTTGTTGAGTAGAGTGTTGGAGGCTATTTTATAGACGACATCACTGAAGTCAGTTTTACGAGGGTATGTTTGGCAGCATGAGTGAAGGATGCTTTGTTGCAATATAGGAAGCCAATTCTAGATTGAATTTTGGATTGGAGATGCTTAATGTGAGTCTGGAAGGAGAGTTTACAGTCTAACCAGACACCAAGGTATTTGTAGTTGTCCACGTATTCTAAGTCAGAGCCGTCCAGAGGAGTGATGCTGGACAGGCGAGCAGGTGCGGGCAGTGATCGGTTCAATAGCACGCATTTAGTTTTCCCTGCGTTTAAGAGCAGCTGGAGGCCACGGAAGGAGGGTTGTATGGCATTGAAGCTCGTCTGGAGGTTTGTTAACACAGTGTCCAAAGAGGGGCCAGAAGTATACAGAATGGTGTCGTCTGCGTAGAGGTGTACCAGAGAACCACCAGCAGCAAGAGCAACATCATTGATGTATACAGAGAAGAGAGTCGGCCCGAGGATTGAAATCTGTGGCACCCCCATAGAGACAGCCAGAGGTCCGGACAACAGGCCCTCCGATTTGACACGCTGGACTCTATCAGATAAGTAGTTGGTAAACCAGGCGAGGCAATCATTTGAGAAACCAAGGCTGGTGATTCTGCCGATAAGAATGTGGTGATTGACAGCTGCATACGGCTGCACAGTAATGTCTCTTATCAATGGTGGTTATGATGTTGTTTAGGACCTTGAGCGTGACTGAGGTGCACCCATGACCAGCTCTGAAACCAAATTGCATAGCGGAGAAGGTACGGTGGGATTCGATATTCTCGGTAATCTGTTTGTTAACTTGGCTTTTGAAGACCTTAGAAAGACAGGGTAGGATAGATATAGGTCTGTAGCAGTTTGGGTCTAGAGTGTCACACCCTCTGAAGAGGTGGATGACCGTGGTAGCGTTCCAATCTTTGGGAATCTCAGACGATACGAAAGAGAGTTTGAACAGGCTAGTAATAGGAGTTGCAACAATTTCGTCAGATAATTTTAGAAAGAGACGGTCCAGATTGTCTTGCTGCTCTTTCAGAACATCAGCTATCTGGATTTGGGTAAAGGAGAAATGGTGGGGGCTTTGGCGAGTTGCTGTGGAAGATACCGGGCAATTGACTGGGGTAGGGGTAGCCAGGTGGAAAGCGTGGCCAGCCGTAGAGAAATGCTTATTGAAATTCTCAATTATAGTGGATTTATCGTCGGTGACAGTGTTTCCTAGCCTCAGAGCAGTGGGCAGCTGGGAGGAGGTGCTCTTATTCTCCATGGACTTTACAGTGTCCCAGAACTTTTTGAGTTAGTACTACAGGATGCAAATTTCTGCTTGAAAAAGCTAGCCTTAGCTTTCCCAACTGCCTGTGTATATTTGTTCCTAACTTCCCTGAAAAGTTGCATATCACGGGAGCTATTCGATGCTATTGCATAACGCCACAGGATGTTTTTGTGCTTCTCAAGGGCAGACAGGTCTGGATGGGGCGTGCTTATTTAAGATGGTGAGGAAGGCACTTTTAAAGAATAGCCAGGCATCATCTGCTGACGGGATGAGGTCAATGTCATTCCAGGATACCCCGGCCAGGGCAATTAGAAAGACTTGCTCGCAGAAGTGTTTTAAGGAGTGTTTGACAGTGATGAGTGGAGGCCGTTTGACCGCTGACCCCTTACGGATGCAGGCAGTGAGGCAGTGATCGCTGAGATCTTGATTGAAAACAGCAGAGTTGTATTTGGAGGGTGAGTTAGTTAGGATGACATCTATGAGGGTGCCTGTGTTTATGGATTTGGAGTTGTACCTGGTAGGTTCATTGATAATTTGTGTGAGACTGAGGGCATCAAGCTTGGATTGTAGGATGGCCGGGGTGTTAAGCATGTCCCAGTTTAGGTCACCTAGTAGCACGAGCTCAGAAGATAGATGGGGGGCAATCAATTCATATATGGTATCGAAGGCACAGCTGGGGGCAGAGGGAGGTCTATAGCAAGCGGCAACAGTGAGAGACTTGTTTCTGGAAACGTGCATTTTTAGAAGTAGAAGCTCGAATTGTTTGGGTACAGACTTGGATAGTAATACAGAACTCTGCAGGCTGTCTTTGCAGTAGACTGCAACACCGTCCCCTTTGGCAGTTCTATCTTGACGGAAAAATCTATAGTTAGCAATGGAGATTAAGGTTTTTTGTGGTTTTCCTAAACCAGGATTCAGACACGACTACGACATCCGGGTTGGCAGAGTGCTAAACAGTGAGTAAAACAAACTTAGCGAGTAGGCTTCTAATGTTAACATGCATGAAACCAAGGCTTTTACGGTACAGAAGTAAACAAATGAGAGCACCTGGGAAGTGGGAGTGGAGCTAGGCACTGCAGGACCTGGATTAACCTCTACATCACCAGAAGAATAGAGGAGAAGTAGGATAAGGGTACGGCTAAATGCTATACGAACTGGCCGTCTAGCACGTTCAGAACAGAGAGTAAAAGGAGCAGGTTTCTGAGCACGATAGCATAGATTAAAGGCATAGTGTACAGACAAAGGTAAGGTAGGATGTGAGTACATTGGAGGTAAACCTAGGCATTGAGTAATAGTGAGAGAGATATAGTCAACAACCTATCCCTCAACGTAATCAAGACAAAGGAGATGATTTTGGATTACAGGAAAAGGAGGACCAAGCATGACCCCATTCTCAGTGGAGCAGATTGAGAGCTTCACGTTCCTTGGTGTCCACATCACCAACAAACTAGAATGACCCAAACACACCAAGACAGTCGTGAAGAGGGCACGACAAAGCCTATTCCCCCACAGGAAACTAAAAAGATCCTGACGGGTTGCATCACTGCCTGGTACGGCAACTGCTCAGCCTCCGACCGCAAGACACTACGGAGGGTAGTGCATACGGCCCAGTACATCAAGCTGCCTGCCATCCAGGACCTCTATACCAGGCTGTGTCAGAGAAAGGCCCTAAAAATTATCAGACTCCAGCCACCCCATTCATAGACTGTTCTCTCTGCTACCGCATGGCAAGCGGTACCAGAGCGCCAAGTCTAGGACCAAAATGTCCCCAAGCCATAAGAATCCTGAACAGCTAATCAAATCGCTAAGAATAATAATAATGATGAGCAAGCTATCAGAGGCGTTGGCCCCCATTCCCCTGCTAATTAGTGAACCCTCACCCATGGAAAGGATGATTGCTGAAATCAGCAGCGATATTATCCCAAATTTTGCCAAAGAGCTGAGAATGTTAGATCGCAATGCAATAAGTGAAAAAACTGCAGAAATGCCAAAAACAGACGCCAAAATAAACCAACAGGCGCCAGCCTTGTAAGGTTCTCTCGAATTTAGACCTGAGGTATTGCCACCAGCAGAGACTGACATCGGTCAAGTTTCGCAGTGCACAGCAAAAGCACGAGCAGGAAACGGTTGAGATGAACGGACAGGTGGAGAGAACAAGGAAACTAATGCCAAAAGCAGAAAAGGAAAAGATACTGCTAGACAAGGAACTGCATTTGGGAACTGAAAAATTAAAAGAAATTGCAAAAACTTATGATGACAAACAAGCACAAACTCTTGAACAAAATCATCTTCTACAGAAACAAAATTGTATTTTACAGGAACAATTCGATTTAGCCAAAAATAAATATGACAAGCAAATCTATGTAAATTGTGCGAGTTCGCTACAAACAGGGGCGGGCAAATTGATAACATGTATGCTGTTTTGATGAACAACACTCAAAGCAATAATGTTCCAGTCCAAATGCTGCAGACCAAAGACGATCAGTTAATGACCAAGTCAGATGACAAAACAGCTACTTTCCTGCACCCAACCCACACAAGGTGTCAGGGCACAAGGGTCAAAAGGCTTCAATGACGATCAAATTGTAGACCGATGCTCTCAAGACGTTCTGCTAAGAGAAATACAGAAGCAGCAACATTTGAGAAAGACGAAAAACATAAGTCACCATGACTAGCGAGGACCAAAACTATTAAATTACCCCCGCTCTCACTCAACACTCTATCCAGGGCCCGCTCGATCAAGAAACAAGCCCACAGGCTTTGACTATAGACTCAGATACAAATGTTGCTACGCACAATGTAAACAACATCGCAATAGCCAACTCCACTCAAACTCTAATAAGTCAATCTGTTTTCACCATGAAGAAAAATGATACATTACGCCATTGCTAACAATCACTCCACTTTGTGGGGAATATGACCACAAAACGCAACTCAAAGACTGCTTAACCCATGATGCGCTAATTGATTCGGGCTTGACAATGATCTCAAAAGTGCTGTGAACCCAGCTAAACGTTGGTTAAGGACAGAACGATAAGACAAACTTTGAGGGTTAACTCAGACTACCTCGCCTCTCACAATCCGACTAACGCTAAAACTATACTTCCAAGATGTTTCGCTTATTCACCCTGTGTATGTTACCAGCCTCAACACTGAACACATGCTACTCAGAGCAGACTTGATGGATCGTTCGGTTTCTCTGTTGGATTGGAAAAACAACCAATTGTGGTCACAGGTAACCGTTCTGTCTCCACTGACCACACTGTCTTCTCCTAACGCTGGCTGCAACACAGTCATCCACAGGGAGTATCTGTTGACAGGACCCCTTGGGAAAAAGACATTTCGCAACCGCTTGGTGCAGAATCTGATAGACTATTGTTTTCAAGATTGTGAGCCAACATTCTATGTGAGTGAGCAACTTCGCTAGTCCTTGGAGTCATGCGATACCATAGCTAAGATTAACTTATCTTGTCCTTCAGACACTTCCACAAGCGTATCAGGAAACAAAGCATCAACTTTCAGAGTGGACTCTGCTTCCGATGATACGCTTTCTGCTAGGAGGGGGACTGAAACCCTTTACAATAAAACTAACGGTGTAGGTCCCACCACTGACCTGGTGACTCCAGCTGGTGAAACACTGCAATATTGCCGAAAGATATCCTTGTCTCAGTTCGCAGGTACTGGAACGGTTGCCACATGCAGATGTTGTGGTGAATGGCAGGCCACGACAGCCACTGGGCGTTTTGAAGCACAAACACTAGGAGATTTGGTTGAAACGTTATAGTCAATCTACTAAAAATGCAGCTGCTGACAACTCATACAAAGGGCACAATCTTTTTGTTTGTGCCACAGACGCCAACACCAACTGCTGGTGGGGAGGTCCCGAGACCCAAAGGGCGGGAATACTAGTCCAGACTCATGATATGCCTCGTCAAGGCCAGTGGGGGGTGGATCGAGGCTACGTGCAGCACTGTACGAGGCTGCCCAATCAGGAAACAAATGAAGTTGTAAACTTCCCCACGAGAACAGAGAGGAGTGGACAAGCCCCTCGACCGGGATAACCTTAGGATACATCATGTCATATCACTGAGGTGTCCCACACAGGTCATAAAAGAAGTCCAGTGGACTTTGCGCCTCCCCAAAATTTTTTTACAATAACCCTTCATTGCCATGCATAGTCTCAACTACAATGCAACTATTTAAATGCTCTAATCATGTGTAGGATAACATTATGGAATAAATTGGTAGCTTAGCTGGTCCCCTTGGATACTAGTATCAATGCCAGCAACGGTCAGTCCAGCCACAGTCAGTAAGAAGGTTTGAGACCTAACAATTCGAATTGCCCTTGATAACAGCGACAGAGCAGTTAGTAGTCACTCATTGGAAGGGAATCTCCAAAACACTCTTCTGATGGTTAACACACATGCTGGTAATACCTTATCATGTAGTTATCAACTTAGGATAGCGCCGTAAGAAAAACACCACTAAGTAGAATCACCGTAGGTAAAATGAGAAAAAAATCATGAAAATCACATTGTAGGATTTTTTATGAATTTATTTGCAAATTATGGTGGGAAATAAGTATTTTGTCAATAACAAAAGTTTATCTCAATATTTTGTTATATACCCTTTGTTGGCAATGACAGAGGTCAAACGTTTTATGTAAGTCTTCACAAGGTTTTCACACACTGTTGCTGGTATTTTGGCCCATTCCTCCATGCAGATCTCCTCTAGAGCAGTGATGTTTGGGGGCTGTTGCTGGACAACAAGGACTTTCAACTCCCTCCAAAGATTTTCTATGGGGTTGAGATCTGGAGACTGGCTAGGCCACTCCAGGACCTTGAAAAGTTTCTTACGAAGCCACTCCTTCGTTGCCCGGGCGGTGTGTTTGGGATCATTTTCATGCTGAAAGACCCAGCCACGTTTCATCTTCAATGCCCTTGCTGATGGAAGGAGGTTTTCACTCAAAATCTCACAATACATGGCCCCATTCATTCTTTTCTTTACACGGATTAGTCGTCCTGGTCCCGTTGCAGAAAAACAGCCCCAAAGCATGATGATTCCACCCCCATGCTTCACAGTAGGTATGGTATTCTTTGGATGCAACTCAGCATTCTTTGTCCTCCAAACACGACGAGTTGAGTTTTTACCAAAAATATCTATTTTGGTTTCATCTGACCATATGACATTCTCCCAATCTTCTTCTGGATCATCCAAATGCTCTCTAGCAAACTTCAGACGGGCCTGGACATGTCCTGGCTTAAGCAGGGGGACACGTCTGGCACTGCAGGATTTGAGTCCCTGATGGCGTAGTGTGTTACTGATGGTAGGCTTTGTTACTTTGGTCCCAGCTCTCTGCAGGTCATTCACTAGGTCCCCCCGTGTGGTTCTGGTATTTTTGCTCACCGTTCTTGTGATCATTTTGACCCCACGGGGTGAGATCTTGCGTGGAGCCCCAGATCGAGGGAGATTATCAGTGGTCTTGTATGTCTTCCATTTCCTAATAATTGCTCCCACAGTTGATGTCTTCAAACCAAGCTGCTTACCTATTGCAGATTCAGAGGACAGAGGAGCCTCTTAAAGAAGAAGTTACAGGTCAGTGAGAGCCAGAAATCTTGCTTGTTTGTAGGTGACCAAATACTTATTTTCCACCATTATTTGCAAATAAATTCATTAAAAATCCTACAATGTGATTTTCTGGATTTTTTTTCTCATTTTGTCTGTCATAGTTGAAGTGTACCTATGATGAAAATGACAGTCTTCTCTCATCTTTTTAAGTGGGAAAACTTGCACAATTGGTGGCTGACTAAATACTTTTTTGCCCCACTGTAGGTCAGATCAGCTTTTCAATAAATAACTTCAACCAAACCCCCTCACACCCGCAGAGGGGTGGAGGAGGGAACTGGTAGGGGTTAACACCTCACACCCTGTTGTAAATCAACAGTTAGCATCTCTCTCCAACGCTCACCAGAGGAATGTAACTTTGTTTCACATACTTTTCCCGACTAAATATTTCTAACATTGAACATGGTCAGAGGCGATCTAAAGAACACTAATGACATTTTGGTTGTTATTTTGTGATGTAAAAAAAAATATTATACAGGAAATACTATAATTTGGAAAGTGTCCATCCCATGCGTTGAGCATTAAACATGAAAAATTATGAAAGTGTTTTTGTTAAGAGTGGGACATGAATTTAGGAGCCATAAGAGATAATAGTTGTACATAACTTTGTACAAGTGACAAGTCAAGCCCCTGAGTGAGGTCAGAGAGCGTGTCAGCCTGACGGAACCGCCCCTCTCGAACAAACTGCATAAATGATGGGTAACGAAATTAACATATCAGACCAGAGAGACGTAGAGCTGCAGCTCATGTGGTGGTTTGAACTCTGAATCTCAACATGAGGTAGAGACGATCATGTCACCTCTCTGACAATCACTGGTATGGCTGATTAGCTGTCCTAAGTAAAGTATCTGGAAAAGTGAACTTAAGTGGGACTATTCTACTACTCTTTTTAAACCATCGTAGTACGCTACTCTCATCACCCCACTGGGAACAGTTGACATGACCGACTAGCATATCTTCAAAGAAGCATCTTCCAGAGCAAATGGAAGTACAATAAACTCTGTAGTTCTGTTCAGGACTACATGACAACTACAAAGAGGGCCAACCGTATGAGACTTGTCGGAACCATTTTGGACAATCAGAGCTTTACAAGCATGCCACGAAAAGGCCCAATCCCCTTTCCAATGTGTCCCGGTTCCAACAGATATGTCCTTTCACGTAAATAAATTAATGATTTCTTACTCCAAGTGCGCGGCGGTTCGTGTGCAAAGTACAGGAGTACTATAATTGAGAGTAGTTTCTAAATGTAACAACGTGAAGTGTCTCTCTCTGTTTACTAGTTAGCCAGTAAAGAAATAATTATTATTATATATTGTGTTGTACTAAATCATAAGTAAGGCTTGGGTTTTTGCAGATGCAAGGTGGTTCTGTTCTGAATTATGATATGATACGAGGTTATGATTTAATAAGTTGACTGTTTATGAATGTAATGGGTAACGACCTTTAGAGTTTAATTTGTGAGATGATAACTCTATAAAGAACCGCTCTCATGGTTCCCCAGATCCTAATGAGTTAATTGTTACATCATTCACTTAATCAGTAACAATAAAACATATTTAGGTTGATTAGATAAATAACAGTCTTCAGATTAATGAAAGTAAAGTCACAACACAATCAATAATATAATAGCAAAAAATTGCAAAAATAGCATCAAAAAAAACATTTCATTATTAAAAACTATAAGAATAGAAAGGTTCAGATCTTTAGTGAAACATCAAAACATAGTTGAAAAATGTATGGCAAATAGAAATCAAAACTGGAAGGTGTTCAGTGATAGATGGAAGGGGATATGGGTAGCTGAAGGACAAAAAAAGAAGATAACTGAAGTAAAATATAATTTGTCCATAACATAACTTAAGGGAACATTTTGACATTCGCCATATGGTTAGTGAGAAAGTCCATATTGCAAATGTACGGTCCCTTACCAGACGTCCGAAAACGTTTGTAAAATTCGCGGACGGCGTCGGGCCGTGCGGCAGGGCCGGATCTACCGGGAAGTCATGAAACGAACTCTCTCGGACATTCGGTTTCCGTTTGATAAAATAATAAACTTTTTAGTCATTTTTCCGCTGTCCCGATAAATCCCACAAGAGGGCGAATGCAATCATATTGCAAATGTACAAAACATTACGAATCACGACGTGGCCTTATCTCCAAAACGGAAAAGACTTTGAAGACGAAACTTGGTGAGCATAGGTTTGGCATAATGGGCAGTTGGCCCCGAACAAGATGGCGTCTAGGCCTCAACGGTTTTTGAGTTATGGCCATTTTTCTGTGATTAAAGGTCCAAAATGAAAATAGAGCAATAATTTTTCCGCTTCACGTCAAAGTCAAGGAGCCTCCGGTGTCAATAAAAAAAGAACCAGCCATTTATCTATCGTCATTTAAGAGATTAAGAGAAATCGTACAATGTCAAAAAACATTTTTTTTTAAACAGTTACAGATCCAGTTGCAGCGTGTTCATACAAATCTTTTTCTGTGATTTTCTGAAATAACACACACTCACTAAACACTCCGTAAATAAGTCAGTTCTTAACATAAAGACTTAAAACTCAAAATTCTATAATTGCCTACCCCAAGGAGGATATGTGTTCACTTTCAGCTTCCTGTGTAAACCGGAAGTGCCTTAAAATGGTGTCAAGGGTGCTGTTTCCAAGGGTTAAAAAGGTGAGATCTTTTCAAAACTTCATATGTGTGATTAGGCAACCCCCATGAACTGTAAGTCAGTCATTTCTCCCAACAGATGTCAAAGAAAAGCTCTCTCTCACACACACACACACACACACACACACACACACACACAGCAAGGATGGAGTGACAAAGTGCGGTGCTTAAAGACACACAGAGCCTGCAATGGCATTTCCATATTCTCTAGACCGTGCCGAGTTCAACGAGATGCCACGCTTGACCGTAGCTCGCTCTGAGTGCAGCGACTGTGAAAAAAAGTAGGCCCAAAATGAAGCCTGGCCCTAAATGTCATTTGCTTTTGGGTGACAGTGAGAGAACCGTTAGGGTGAGAAGCACAATTCAACCTTAGGTACGATCATGAGGCCCTCCCGATCTGTGCAAGCCTAACCTTGACCATGTGGCATTAACCAACCTACTCCCAAACATTATAAACCTGCATCAGGACATCATTAACCTATTCCCAAACATTATAAACCTGCATCAGGACATCAATAATCTCTCCCCATAGGAATACATTGCCTGCTCCTCTAAAGTCAACCTGAAGCCTATGTAGGTTACGAATGCCTGATGAACCTGTCTTCAATGACAGTCCATCAGGACACTATGAGGTCTACCTGTGTCGATTCTAAGCTTCCTTAAGCAACCGGAAGTGGTTAAAATCACCCTAAAGGTGTTTTTCCATACCCAACCAGCAGTTTGTGATAAATAGTGCCTTCAACCCGGTCAGTTCTTAACGTAAACACTTCAAACTCAGGATTCGGTAATGGCATACCCCAATGAGGATATGTGTTTACTTATAGCTTCCTGTACCAACCGGAAGTGCCATAATAGGTGTCACAGGGGCTGTTTCAAAGGGTTAAAAAAGTCAGATCTTTCCAAAACTTCATATGTGTCGATTAGGCAAACCCCATGAACTGTAAATCAGTCATCCTTCCCATAAAATTTCAAAGAAAAAGAAAAACTAAATCACACACACACACAGCTTGGAAGGAGGGACGTATTGGGGTGCGTAGAGACAGACAGTGCCTACAATAGTTAGCTTTGTTCGAGCTAAAAAAGAACCGTCGGACCTAGAGTTCTGAAACTTTAGAAACCTGTTCTAGACCTCAGGTCAATAGTGCGTGGTGAGTTACTTGGCTCTAGAAGGTTCTCGGACCAAGAAACAGCCTCGTAGATTTGAAAGGACTGCAATTCATTTTGACCATTACGAAAATGACATTTAGAAAAGTCTCAGAGACGCAAGACTAGGTGCATTGAAACCGGCTCGGCCCATAGAGACGGACCCCAATGTTTCTGTCCGATAGCTGATTCAAGTAGGGTCTTGCACGGGCACCAAATGACCTATCGAGCCGAAATTCGAATTTGGGGTCGCCTCACATAGGCCTACACATAATGTCTGAACTGGACCCGCAGCTGGAACGTAACTATGTCTTTTACGTTTTTATTATGTTTTAAACTGAAGGCACTGTGAATTATGGGCCTGCTCTAAATATGTGATAGTTGGCTTCTAAATGAGTTGGAAAAAGTGGGTTTGGTGTCATTTGGTATCAGTTTGGTGTCAGAATGACATCTAATTGACTGATGGACACTGACTTGCTAGTTGACTTTTGTACATTTGCAATATGTTTAAACGGAGAGGGACCATCACCAAAATGGCATTCTGAAATCAACCCTAACGAGCGATGGAGAGGAACCAGAATCACTGCCCAGCCATCCCGAGTTCATCGGGCCAGTCAATTTTGCATTTCTGCAGGATTTTTGAGCATGACAAATTCGTGATGGTACATGCCCATAGAAACATATTGTAAATGCACGTGCACTTGCAATATGATTCAACAGTGAAAAAACATCACCAAATGGACATGATGAAGTCAACACAACGAGAGACGGAAAGGAGCAACTATCACTGCCCGGCCATCCTGTGTTCATCAGGCCAGTCAATTTTGCATTTCTGCATGATTTTTGAGCATGGCAAATTCGTGATGGTACATGGCAAATGGACATAACATCCTGATTTGGCATTTTCAAATCTTCCATATTGCATTTGGATATTTCTTATGGCATTTGGCCCCAAAAAAGCGACTTTTGACTTCCTATGAAATCATATTGCAAATGGAGAAAACATATGCCTTATGCACAAGTTTAAAAAAAATAATGATAATAAAATATTACTAAAGTATGTTGTTCTTATACATGTGTAATTGACACAAAAATAGCAAGAATTTCGAAAAACGGTCCAGAAAGCACTTTAACCTGTTGCTTCTACTCGGGACGCTTGCGTCCCAACTAGAGCTCTGGAAATGCAAATGCGCTACGCTAAATGCTAATAGTATTAGTTAAAACTCAAAAGTTCATTAACATACACATGCAGGGTATCGAATTAAAGCTACACTCGTTGTGAATCCAGGCATCAGATTTTTAAAATGCTTTTCGGCGAAAGCATGAGAAGCTATTATCTGATAGCATGCAACACCCCAAAAGACCCACAGGGGACGTAAACAAAATAATTAGCATTTCGGCGTTACACAAACCGCACAATAAAATAGAAAACATTCATTACCTTTCACCATCTTCTTTGTTGGCACTCCTAGATGTCCCATAAACACTATTTGGGTCTTTATTTCGATTAAATCGGTCCATATAAAGCCTAGATATCGTTATATGTAGACTGTGTGATAAACGAAAAAAACATCGTTTCAAAACGTAACGTCATTTTTTTAAATTCAAAAAGTCGACGATAAACTTTCACAAAACACTTCGAAATACGTTTGTAATGCAACTTTAGGTATTAGTAAACGTTAATAAGCGATAAAATTCATCAGGAGGCAATGTAAAGATCATTAGCTGTCCGTCTGGAAAAATGTCCGGCTAGAAACTCAACGAAAATATCCGGTCCTAGACCGGAGGAGATACGGTGTCCTGTATGTGTTTGACCAAGAAAAAACTCGACAGGAAATGACAAGACTCTAGACACCGTGTGGAAGCTGTAGGTACTGCAACCTCAGTCAATTAATTGTGGTTCACCTTTATCAATTGGTTCAAGTAGCGCATGGATATATTTTCCCATTTTCAGTGATCAGTTTTTCCTGTGCTTTTCGATGTAAATGCCGTTCTGGTAAAGCCACAGCAGTGATTTAACCAGTTTTTTAAACGTCTGAGTGTTTTCTATCCACACAGACTAAGCAAATGCATATACTATATTCCTGGCATGAGTAGCAGGGCGCTGAAATGTTGCGCGATTTTTAACAGAATGTTCAAAAAAGTAGAGGGTCGACTTAAGAGGTTAGGGTTGCTAGGTTTTTGAATTTTTTTTCTCACTTTTTCAAAATGTTGCTTTTGGATGTTGACTTGTGTTTCGTTTGCAATGTGAAAAAACACAGTGGAGCGCACTCGCCACCTGTTGGATTTTTAAAGTGTTACACCTGGCATTTGCCATATGGCATTTGCAAATCAACTTTGAACGAAACGACGCCGAATTGAGTGGTATTGGACACCGTGTATATGGTTTGTCCAGTGCCAATGACTTCCCATTCATTTTTGTCCATTTCAGGGCGGTGTTCCCTTACATATACAGTGCATTCTGAAAGTATTCATAAACCTTGCATTTTTCCACAATTTGTTACATTACAGCTTTATTCTAAAATTGATTAAATTGTTGTTTTTTTACCTCATCTAGCTACACGGCAGGGTAGCCTAGTGGTTAGAGCGTTGGACTAGTAACCGGAAGGTTGCGAGTTCAAACCCCCGAGCTGACAAGGTACAAATCTGTCGTTCTGCCCCTGAACAGGCAGTTAACCCACTGTTCCCAGGCCGTCATTGAAAATAAGAATAACTGACTTGCCTGGTTAAATAAAGGTCAAATGAAATAAAATAAACACACAATACCCCATAATGACAATGGAAAAAAAATATTTTTTGTGAAAATGTATTAAAAACAGAAATATCAAAGAAACATTTACATACTAAGTATTCAGACCAATCCTTTATTCGGTAGTTTGTTGAAGCACCTTTGGCAGCGATTACAGCTTTGAGTCTTCTTGGCTATGTTCTGTCAGATTGGATGGGGAGCGTTGCTGCACAGGTATTTTAAGGACTCTCCAGAGATGATTGATCGGGTTCAAGTCCGGGCTCTGGCTGGGCCACTCAAGGACATTGAGAGACTTGTCCCAAAGCCACTCCTTCGTTGTCTTGGCTGTATGCTTTGGGTCGTTGTCCTGTTGGAAGGTGAACCTTTGCTCTGAACCTTTCAGGGTCCAGTCTGAGGTCCTGTGCACTCTGGAGCAGGTTTTTTATCAAGGATCACTCTATACTTTGCTCCGTTCATCTTTGCCTGGATCCTGACTAGTCTCTCAGTCACTGTTGCTGAAAAACATCCATACAGCATGATGCTGCCACCACCTTGCTTCACCGTAGGGATGGTGCCAGGTTTCCTCCAGATGTGATGCTTGGCTTTCAGGTCAAAGAGTTCAATCTTGTTTTCATCAGACCAGAGAATCTTGTTTCTCGTGGTCTGAGAGTCCTTTAGGTGCCTTTTTGGCAAACGAAGCGGGCTGTCGTGACTTTTACTGAGGAGTGGCTTCCGTCTGGCCACACTACCATAAAGGCCTGATTGGCGGAGTGCTGCAGAGATGGTTGTTCTTCTGGAAGGTTATCCCATCTCCACAGAGGAACTTTAGAGCTTTGTCAGTGTGACCATCACGTTCTTGGTCACCTTCCAGACCAAGGCCAAAATGCAAAGCTGTCATCAAGGCAAAGTGTTTCTATTTGAAGAATCTCAAATATAAAATGTATTTTGATTTGTTTAACAATTTGTATTCTACAATGTAGAAAATAGTACAAATAATGAAAAACCCTTGAATGAGTAGGTGTGTCCAAACCTTTGACTGTTACTGTATATATAAATAATATATCATAGTTGGTACTGTTTGAATGAGTAATTTGATGACATTTTGTACAATTTAAATACTCTAGAGTTTTATGTTGTGAGTGTTAATTGTTTTTTGATAGTGAGTGTCTTTACACGATGGGAGACAAAATTGGTGTTATTCCTATTGACATGAATGTGGTGTCATATTTAAACTAAGTTGACTTGTAATTGTAATTTCTTTTTTGTTCTTGAGCTATGTCTGTTTATTTGAAATTTGTGAGAAAATGTGCTTAATCTTGAAAATTCTCAGTAATCTACAGCAGCATTCTAGAATTCTATTGGGGTCCAAAGGGTTAAATCAGTAGAGTCTCTCTAGAAAACAACTTTTTTCCAAATTCAGTACATGTTTCAGGTCAACAGGTGCTTTTTGTATGACATGCAGTCTGTAGATCGGCTATAGCTGGTTCACAGAGGAGTCAGTACATCACAGTGTCATCAGCATAAAAGAAACAATAGCATTTATATACAATGTGAATAGTCACACGACCTGCTAATACATTACTCTGATTGCAGTAGGATTGGGAAACTGAATATAATTTTCAGTGTACTGAATGTGTGCTTGTCTCACCTTTTTCCAACCTCTATCATGTATCCTGGAACAGTCTTCCAGTGAATCTTGGCCTTCAGAGTGGGTCTGGACCCAGGCAGATGTGCAATGGCAGTTTTCATTGACATCTCATATGACTGACACTCAGCTCCCCATTTTAGGTGCATCTAACATGAAAAGGAAAACACTTATGAAGCCATCACATTGAATAACATGTCATGTTTCTCCAATCCCTATTGAGAGATATCTCTTCCCACCTTGTATCTACACTATTTAGAAAAAAATGTTTGAAAAGGGTTCTGCCCCTCTCCTGATACGAGAACACTTTTTGGATCCAGGTAGAACTGTTTTGGGTTCCATGTAGAACCTTCTGTGGAAATATTTCTACATGGAAACCAAAAGAGTTCTACCAGGAACCAAAAAATGGTTCTTCAAAGGGTTCTCATATGGGGACAGCCGAAGAACATTTTTAGGTTCTAGTTAGTACCTTCTTTTCTTAGTGTACTGCCTATTACCTTCAGGGTTGGGGGGGGGGTAAACAGATTACATGTAATCAGTAACATGTAAGGGATTACAAAAATTGGTGACTGTGATCTGTTACGTTACCAGAAAAATTTTGTAATCAGATTACAGACACTTTTGAAAAACTAGATTACTTCGAGGATTACTTTTAAATTCAGAAACGATGTTTGCAAAAACACATTTGGCACCTCTCTGTTTTTTAAATGACATTCAAATCAGCATTGAAAAAATAAATGCTCAAATGTAAGTTTGTTCCACCTGAGTGTCTGACCACAAGCCAGAGACCACTATGATGACACACCAAATGTGTTGGATGTGGGAATGGATCGCGGGAAAAGAGCAGGAATAGGCTTATATAGTCTACAGTCCAAGATATGTCTCCAATGGTGTGACTACTGCCGGCATACAAAGATTATCCAACTTGAACAAACACTTGGAGGTAAGGATAACAACAGTGTTGTAGTCTATGGCGAAACGGATATCAATTATTATTGATATCTACATAGCGCATTGATGTGAATCACACTGCTGCTCTCTCATTTAGTTATTTGTGCATTATGGATTGTGGTTGTTGTGGATGGCTGTTCACAAATGGAAATATACATTTGAACCAAAAATAAGTTGAATTCAAGAAATTTAAGTTGCACAACAATCACTGTTTTTGAACCAGTGGACAGCCAGTGAAATATGCGCTCTTGCAACAGCTGCATAGTGCGGATCCCAGCCTATAGAATAAAGGTGGGCATTTTATTGCTCAATCTAATTCATGCTGATAAGAAAAGAAAATACAAAGGCCTAATGGACACATGCTCAAATTTGCACACTTTTGATAGACTTAAAGGGGCAATATGTATTTGCTACATCCATTTTTGGACTAATAAATCCATTGATTCTTGACAAATAAAACTTGAAAATGCCTCTTGAGTTTAGTTTAACTGTCACACTCCATAAGAAACCAAAATATAAGCTTGTTTTCTCTATTGTAAATGTAAACAAACAAGGTATATATACAGTGGGGATATAACTCCCTCCCACTGTATATATTTTTATTTCACCTTTTTTTAAGCGTTACACATGGAATAAAACATGCAGTCAATAACACAATAGAAAAAAAGTATATAAACAGTGTGTGCAAATGAGGTAAGATAAGGGAGGTGCAGCAATAAATAGGCCATAGCTTTGAAATAATTAATTTAGCAATTAAACACTGGAGTGATAGATGTGCAGAAGATGAATGAGCATGCAAAGGAGCAAAAAAAAAACAGTATGGGGATGAGGGTAGTTGGATGGGCTATTTACAGATGGGCTATGTACAGAAGCAGTGATCTGTGAGCTGCTCTGACAGCTGGTGCTTAACGCTAGCTGGGTGCTGCTATGGTGACCAGTGAGCTGAGATAAGATGGGGTTTTACCTAGCAAAGACTTATAGATGACCTGGAGCCAGTGGGTTTGGCGATGAATATGAAGTGAAGGCCAGCCAACGAGAGCATAGAGGTTGCAGTGCTGGGTAGTGTATGGGGCTTTGGTGACAAAAACGGATGGCACTGTGATAGACTGCATCCAATTTGCTGAGTAGAGTGTTGGAGGCTATTTTGTATATGACATCGCCGAAGTCAAGGATAGGTAGGATAGTCAGTTTTACGAGGGTATGTTTGGCAGCATGAGTGAAGGTGTCTTTGTTTTGCGAAATAGGAAGCTGATTCTAGATTTAATTTTGGATTGGAGATGCTTAATGTGAGTCTGGAAGGAGAGTTTACACTAACCAGACACGTAGGCATTTGTAGATGTCCACATATGCTAACTCAGAACCGACCAGAGTAGTGATGCAGGACGGGTGGGCAGGTGCTGGTAGCGATCGGCTGAAAAGCATGCATTTAGTTTTAACTGCATATAAGAGCAGTTGGAGGCCACGGAAGGAAAGTTGTATGGCATTGAAGCTCATCTGGAGGTTAGTTAACACAGTGTCCAAAGAAGGGCCAGAAGTACACAGAATGGTATCGTCTGTGTAGAGGTGAGATCATAGAATCACCAGCAGCAAGAAATACATTATTGATGTATACAGAGAAAAGAGTCGGCCCGAGAATGGAACCCTGTGGCACCCCCATAGAGAATGCCAGAGGTCCGGCCTCTGAGAAGTAGTTGGTGAACCAGGCAAGGCAGTCATTTGAGAAACCAAGATGCCGATAAGGATGTGGTGATTGACAGAGTCGAAAGCCTTGGCCAGGTCGATGAAGACAATTGCACAGTACTGTCTTTTATCGATGGGGATTGTGATATCGTTTAGGACCTGGAGCGTGGCTGAGGTGCACCCATGACCAGCTCGATAGTAAGATTACATAGCGGAGAATGTATGGTTGGATTCGAAATGGTCGGTGATCTATTTGTTACCTTGGCTTTTGAAGACCTTAGAAAGGCAGGGTAGGATAGATACAGGTTGGTAGCAGTTTGGGTCTAGAGTGGGTCGAGAGTGTCTCCCGCTTTCTTATCTTTGGGGATCTCAGACGATACGAAAGAGAGGTTGAACAGGCTAGTAATAGGGGTTGCAATTTTTTGGCTGATCATTTTTAGAAAGAGAGGGTCCAGATTTTCTAGCCCTGCTGATTTGTAAGAGTTATCAGAACATCAGCTATCTGGATTTGGGTGAAGGAGAAATAGGGGAAGGCTTGGGCAAGTTGCTGTGGGGTGTGCAGGGCAGTTGACAAGGGTAGGGGTAGCCAGGTGGAAAGCATGGCCAGCCGTAGAAAAATGCTTCTTGAAATTTCTGTTTGAAAAAGCTATTCTTTGCTTTCCTAACTTCCTGTTTATATTGGTTCCTGACCTCCCTCAAAAGTTGCGGGGGCTATTCGATGCTAATGCAGTATGCCACAGGATGTTTTTGTTCTGGTCAAAGGCAATCAGGTCTGGAGTGAACCACGGGCTATATCTGTTTCTGGTTAAAAAAAAATTGAATGAACCGTACTTATTTAAGATTGTGAGGAAAGCACTTTTAAAGAATAACCAGGCTTCTTCTACTGACAGAATAAGGTCAATATCCTTCTAGGATACCCGGGCCAGGTCTATTAGAAAGGCGTGCTCGCTAAAGTGTTTCAGGGAGCGTTTGACAGCGATGAGGGGTGGTTGTTTGCATGCAGACACATTGGTTGAAGACAGCAGAGGTGAATTTGGAGGGTTGGTTGGTTAGGATGATATCTATGAAGGTGCCTGTGTTTACGGATTTGGGGTTGTAACTGGTAGGTTCATTGATAATTTGTGTGAGATTGAGAGCATCATGCTTAGATTGTATGATGGCCGGGGTGTTAAGCATGTCCCAGTTTAGGTCACCTAACAGCACAAGCTCTGAAGATAGATGGAGGGCAATCAATTCACATATGGTGACCAGGGCACAGTTGGGGGCAGAAGGTGGTCTATAGCAAGCGGCAACGGTGAGAGACTTGTTTCTGGAAAGGTGGATTTTGACCTGGATAGTAAGACAGAGCTCTGCAGGCTATCTCTGCAGTAGATTGCAACACCGCGGGATGGAAATTTCAAGGTTTTTGGTGGACTTCCTAAGCCAGAATTCAGACACGACTAGGACATCGGGGTTGGCAGAGTGTGCTACAGCAGTGAATAAAACAATCTTAGGGTGGAGGCTTCTAATATTAACATGCATGAAACCAAGACTTTTTACGGTTACAGAAGTCAACAAATGAGATCGCCTGGGGAATGGGAGTGGAGATAGGGACTGGATTAACCTCTACATCACCAGAGGATCAGAGGAGGAGTAGGATAAGGGTACGGCTGAAGGCTATAAGAACTGATCGTCTAGTACATTTGGAACAGAGAGTAAAAGGAGCAGGTTTCTGGGTGCGGTAGAATAGATTCAATGCATAATTTACAGACAAAGGTATGGTAGGTATTGTCTCTAGAGACATCAATTTAACCAGGTGTGGTCACCGCATGTGTGGAAGGTGGGACAAGAAGGTTAGCTGAGGCATATTGAGCAGGGCTGGAGGCTCTACAGTGAAATAAGACAATGATCACTAACCAAAACAGCAATGGACAAGGCATTTTGACATTAGGGAGAGGCATGCATAGCCAAGTGATCATGGGGTCCAGTGAGTAGCTGGGCGGGCTGGAGACACAGCTATTCAGACAGCTAGCGGGCCGGGGCAAGCAGGCTAGCAGATGGGCCTGCTAGTGTGGTTCCATTGTGATGGATCAGCAGGGGTCGGTGTAGTAGAAGGGTCCAGGCCAATTGGCAAAATAGGTATAGTAGCCCACATAAGTAGCTGATGGACCTCTTCAGCTAACAGTCTGGTATGCTCTAGACAGCTAGCAGGCCGTGGCTAGAAGATGG
The DNA here is from genome assembly GCF_034236695.1 of Oncorhynchus nerka. Classification (NCBI taxonomy): domain Eukaryota; kingdom Metazoa; phylum Chordata; class Actinopteri; order Salmoniformes; family Salmonidae; genus Oncorhynchus; species Oncorhynchus nerka. Next base: position 41,056,593 of record NC_088408.1, read on the forward strand.
AAAATTCAGGGACGTCGTCACGGAGGAGCCTGTTGAAAAATCCCCTCAGGCGGATTACGTCGGTAGTTAAGTCGTGATGGATTGGCGCATCGGCAATAAATTGGGGTCCAGGCCAAATGGCAAAAATAGGTATTGTAGCCCAAGGAGTGGCTGATGGAATTCTTCAGCTCGCCGGGAGATGGGCCTAGCATAGGCTAGCTCCAGGCTAATTGGTGCTTGCTTCGGGACAGAGACGTTTTCCCGGAGAAGCCAATCAGATAGCAGCTAGCTAGCTGCAATTATCCAGGTTAAGCGGTTCAGAGCTTGCGGTAGGAATCCGGGGATATGGAGAAAAAGAGTTCCGATAAGCTCTGGGTTGAATCTCACTGTGCAGACTGGCAGGAGTTGTCCGGGCTAAAGGTTAGCTGATGACTGCTAGCAGTCGCTAGCTGACTACTAGCTAGGAGCTGGCTAGCTTTTGTGTGGGGTTCTGGTTCTCAATTAAAGAAAATAGCAGATCCATACCACTGTGGGTGAGGCGGGTTGCAGGAGAGTATGTTGAAGTTGGGATTAAGAAAAATATAAAAAATATATGCGAAGAAAAAATATTTAAATATACGTATACTGTATATGTATACACATGGGACACGACAAGACGAAGAAAAAAGACGCCTGACTGGTACGCCATCTTGGATTCTGTATAGACTCATAAGATGCTAAAAACAATAATTGTGATATCATGGATGGTCAGCCCTTGCATCCATAGCTCTGTCTATTAATCTGAGAGTGGTTACATTTCTCAAGGACCCTCCCTCAACTTTTTACCAAAACAGAGGCGGGGACACTGTTTTGTTATTGCTTCATCTGTGGATTTGTCCTTTAAACAGCTGCATATTATCAAGATATCAAAGGTTCACCAACAAAAAGGTAAATAATAGGCCTTTTGCAAATGCAGCACATTGCATTAATTATTCACATGTAAATAGCACTTTTCAGTAGCGCACAAAGCCTACAATTCCATGAGCGCAGCATTTATTTTTCAACTCGACTCAATGAGCCCAATCAGTCCTCCATGACCACAAAATAATTAACAACAGAGTAGGGATGGCAAATAAGTTTTGGGGTGATGCTCAGGTAAAACCTTTCCAGAAACAAGTCTCTCACCGTTATCTCACTCACTCACTCTCACTGGTCATCCCCAAAGCCAACACTTACTTTGGCAGCCTTTCCTTCCAGTTCTCTGCTGCCAATGACTGGAACGAATTGCAAAAATCAGTGAAGCTGGAGTCTTATATCCCCCTCTCTAAATTTAAGCATCGGCTGTCAGAGCAGCTTACCGATCACTGTACCTGTACACAGCCAATCTGTAAATAGCACACCCAACTACCTCATCCCCATATTGTTATTTATCCTCTTGCTCTTTTGCACCCCAGTATCTCTGCTTGCACATCATCATCTGCACATCGATCACTCCAGTGTAAATGCTAAATTGTAATTATTTCGCCTCTATGGCCTATTTATTACCTTTATCTTCCTACTCTTCTACATTTGCACACACTGTACATATATTTTTCTATTGTGTTATTGACTGTACGTTTGTTTTTATGTAACTCTGTGTTGTTGTTTTTGTCGCACTGCTTTGCTTTATCTTGGCCAGGTTGCCTTTGCAAATGAGAACTTGTTCTCAACTGGCTTACCTGGTTAAATAAATGTGAAATAAAGAAATATGAACAATTTGGCTAATCTATACTTCCATATTTCCAAGTCGTATACTTGAAGATCATGGAGTATATCATTTATTGGACTGACTGGAATTGTGATAGACTTTAGTTTTCCATGTAAAGATATAATTTCATCGTATTATTATATGTAGTAGAAAGCGATGGGTTTGAAGAAGCCTACATAACCAACCCATAAAGTAATATTGAACATCCATATATGGCCAGCTATGTAAACTTTAACATTGATTAGTCCTGCAATAGATGTTGTTCAATTGGTAACATACATGTTTGTCTTCTTCTAATGCCTCTTAATGGGAAAGTAATCTCAAATTAACTCAATATAATCAGATTACGTTACCGAGTTTGGCTAATCCAAAAGTTAAATTACTGATTACAATTTTGGACTGTTAACTATTAACAGACTACATTTAGAAGGTAACCTACACAACCCTGATTACCTTTAGCTTCTCCTGCCGGACCTTATCCACATTTGCATCTGTGCACAACTTCCAGTTGGCCTCCTCCCCAATCTGAGACACGATCAACTGGGTGTTGTCCATCTGGGCAGCAGGGGTGTAGAAAGCAGCTGCTTCATAACCCTCTGGCTTTGTGTTGCCACTCATGGCCAGAACCTTGATGGTGAACACTGGTTCAGAATTGGCATTCCAAGCCTGAGGAGGAGTACAAGAAGGCACAAAGGTCCTTATACTGCCATCACTGTTTTGTAAACACAACTAGGTTTCAGAGTGAAATACATAATACTTTCGTCATGTCTGAAATAATGCAGACAGTGATTACACTGTCTTTGAATATTGATTGATATGAATATACCCCCCTTAAAACAACAACCACAACAAAAAGTTACAGTAGTCAGTGGTGCACTTCAGCCATAGCCCTACCTCAGAAGCAGAAGCTTCTTTGGCTTTGAAGCTTGCTTGATGAGACGTTCTGCTGCTTTCGGAACTAGAGGAGTGATGGAAACTCTTGGTTGCGTACTGCAAACACAAAAATAGAGTAGAAATGGTCACATACTGTATGAACTTAGCAATGCATGTGTGCAGATCATGACAGTACAACCATGACCAAGTACCTTGGAAACCTTCTGCAGGGTGTCAAGCAGGTGGCGGACACTAACTGGGTACTTGGTTGGGCTGGCGTTCATCTCAATGTGAATCTTGTCAACAGGTTTGTTGGACTGGACTGATAATGAAAGAGAGGAATTTTGATTTTAATAGCCACACTTATGAAATCTAATGAGGCTTGTTTTAGTTTAATGGAATTCCATTTCCCATTCAAATGTTGGTGCTTTATTGTGAAAGAATGAAAGGCGAAGATAGATTAGAGGAATGTATATAATAGGTCCAGTTAAGTAAGGTGTAAGCAAGGACTGAACCCTGCCACAGGGCTGATGTACAGTCTGGGGTCGGCAGCACAAACGGTGGACCAGTTCCTGGCACATCCAATAAGGCTCAATAAATGACGGTCCAAAACAATGTACAAGAAATAGCCTATTACGTCATACTTTATACTTGTATATGCTGTTACCTGGTTGAATTGTACATGCAAAGTTGGTGTATCCCAAGAAGTAGTAAAGGGGGTATTCATCAATGTAGTGTGATCTCATTGCCTCAAACTCAACACAGAAAACTGCCCCATAGATGTCAGCCTCTGCACACACCTTTACTTGTGGATGGTAAATGTCCAATTTTACAATCTATTTGGAAAAACAGAAAGCATATTAGGAGGGCACACATATCTCTCTTACTTTGCGTGTAATAATCTTTGCCTTGGAGAGTGATTGTACCTTTTGTCCAGAGGTCAAATAGCTTTGCTTAGGTGGCTCTATATCCTTATTAGCCTCAACAGAGTCAGGCATCATTGGGGTCATTTTAGCACGTGATGGCTCCTCAATATTCCTTGAGACCGCATATACGTCAAACCTGTTGTAACAAAAAGGAAACTAGCATCTGTTAAGTTACTATCCAATGCGACACTTAAAATATTGTTTTTGACAGGTCTAATGAAATGTGAGAAACATACTTGACTGAGAAAAGTTTAGTCTCCTTTTTGCAAGCAGGGAGGTCCATTTCAAATGTTTTTTGTTTGACATTCATTTTCATGCTGAATTCCCATGGCATGGCAACTACTGTTTTACTCTTCAGTTCCGCACCACACTGGAAAATGTCAGTGTTTATCCCATGGAAGACAAATTGGTCCTTTGAGAAACTGCAGCAAAATTACATATAGAACACAATCAGTTATATTAGCATTGAACAATAATTGAGCCATGAAAACACTCTGTAAAATGAAGCCATTGATATGGGAGGGTTCCTCGTAGTATTGTTCTTCTCATAATATGATGCAACATATTGAATAAATACTTGCCGAGGCCTGGAGGGGTCCAGCTGTGTAAGCCGCTGCCCTCAGTGCCTCCAGATCACACTTACTTGGTAGTGCTGCAAGCAACCCATTGCTCTAGCACTACCTCTCTTTCTCACTATCCTTTACAAGAAACATACAAATATGCAAGGAGTTTGACTGCCCCAGCTACCAAAACATAAATACATATATTACCCAGCAAATCCATCTGTCACTAGTGAAACATCTGAGGTTAACAGTTGTCCCAGGCGATCAGTCAGTGGTGGGCTGATTTCAGCCTTAGCTACATAAGAGAAAATGTTTTATTGATTGTGTATATATATATTTATTAAAATATTAAAAGTATTCTGCTTTGTAATTCAAATGCCCTTGGTATTCAATGTTTACCATTGACGGTAATGGTTGTTACTGTGTTATAATATTTGCTGATTTCCAGTGGGAGACCAAGGGAGGTGGCTTGGATGTAACGGGTCTCAAACATAAGGAATGGCTTGGTCCAGTGCCATGACATCCCCTTCTGAAGATGTTCAATCATTCTCCAGACTGGGCTCTCTTTGCCTGCAGATGGACTGACGCTCTGCATGGAGATACCGTGGCAGAAGAGCACAGTGTGTAACAGCTTATTGAGACCACAGGAAATGTGTATCATGAGGTTTTGTTAATGCCCAGTGTGGATAGAGAGGGACATGATGTTATACTGAGTAACATGCAATACTTGATTGACTAGAAATCTCACCTTGATAACACTCTGAATTAAGTCATTGTTCAATTCCGCGAAGAAGAACTCTTGACCAAAGATTCGTGTATAGGCAGACAAAAAAGGCTTATCCCCGGGCAATTTCTTCCAATCTTGCAGCTGAAAGAAGATGATTCAATAGAACAAAGTTGAGTTTGAAGGGATGGTACAGTACATTTGAGGGCACTTTCTTAGTGCCCGCAACTGTGCAGTATGCGTTTTGAAAAGTCATGAACTCACCACTTTGAATATGGCCTCGAAGTCAGTGTAGCTGAGATGGCCGTTAAAAACTTGAATGTTCTGTCTAAACAGTTCCTTAATTCCGTCAGCACGGAAGCCAAGCTTTATGACACAAACAATAGTCAAATAATGTTTTACTTCAGCATGAAACAGAACAAGTACAAAACAATTAATATGAACATTACCGATTACCTCCACAAGTTGTAATATTTTGCCAATGAAATGGAATTTCCCTTTAGTCATTATTTCTGTTGGGATGTAGCTTGCAGCATTTTTCAGCATGAAGATCTCAGTGGCTGTACCAATCAAGAAGTCGTCTGGATATTCAAGAGATATGTGGTCAGTCAATGTTTTTGCGAAGAAAACAGTTTCCTCAGCCTTTCATATACTGTATGTTCTCAAAGTAAACCTATGCCGCTTACAGGTGTTTTGAACTTACCATTAAACCAATCTAGGTGCATAGCTTTGCTGTAGTGGTAACTGACACGACCAAATTTAGGGGCCAGGATTTTCACAGCGACATTGCAGGCTGTTGAGCTTTAACAAAGATAACAAAACAGCCACAGTTTAAATGCAAAATCAGAAGAATTGACACAACAAATGTCACTCTGCCCTGACAGAAACACTCACAGGAAGTGGTTGTCCGGAGTGCTTGATTTGGCAATGCTCCAAATGAGAGAGTAAGAAAAGCTAGCCACATGCATGTCAGCCTCTTCCAATAGGAATGCAGTCACTGTAGACACCAAAGCCAAAGGTGGCTTAGTTTCAAACAGAATCATACATGCCAGCATACGGATCTCAGTGGGAAGGTGCCTCTGCACAAACAGGCTCACTGTGATGTCCTGGACCTGAAAACACATACGTAAGACATACAGTAGCTAAAGTCATATTATCAAAGAGATTAGACTGGGACTAATACAAAATCCGACTGTATGTCAACTGGTCATCATTTCGTCTGATATAAATCAATTTAGTGAATCAATAGATACATTGCATATTTTTCAATGAGGTCTTTAATTAATTTTCAATTGGAGAATTTACTTGATATCCTAATGTGAGAGGGTCGAAATGTTATTGACACCAATTGAACTCTGACACCAGAACCACAATATCTATGACCGACTTCCTAAATATTATCACCTTTTTAATTTTTTGGTTTGTATTCTGGAATTCAGATTTCAGTTGTGAATGTGTACACAATGAAATAAACCAAACTACTGCTACTACTAGTACTGCTACTACTACTAACGCTGTGGGGGTCTCTGACTGCCAGGTGTCTCAGAGACTGCACGGCTGCACTTAGCACACGGGCTGGGAGGGTCACAGGAGCGGCAGACACTCCGGGGAGGAAGCGCCTGATGGTCTTAATGCTGGAGGGGTGGCCTGCATTCCCAATGGCCTTCAGGGCTAGCACCATGTCCAATTCATTGTTTCTCCTCAGGCCATCGATCGCCAGGTCCAACAGGGGCTGTTTGAGACGGACGTGTCACATCTTGAATTCTGTAATCTGCAGTGATTTGCAGCTAATATCTATTCAGAAAGAGTCTGAACAACAGCAAAACTACACAAGATTAACGTAGCAGTAGTCATAACATTCACAATACCATCTTCTGCCATATAACCAGAATAAACTGGAACATAGATTATGCATTTGGTTTCTTTACCAGTAAGTAATGCAATGGTAATTGAGCCAATTACCTGAACAACTGCGACCGGGCAAGACGGACTATACTCATAGGTACAGTACCTGTAGACCAGTGATCCATAGGACAACACCACAGTGTTCCACAGCATTGGGTGGGACTTACTGAAGGGCATGGACAGAAACTCCTACAGAGGGACGATTGATTATGAATCACTCTGAACACATCACATCGACCACATGATTTTGTCATCTAGTGTAAAAAAAAAAGTTAAATGGCCCATAAGCCCATGTAGGGACAATGTACTCTTTGTCTTTCTACTGTATAACAATAATACCTCCTGTAATGTAGTGAACATTATGCCAAAATCCAGTCTGTGTATCAGTACGGTGGGATTCCAGTTCCATGTTTTACAGTAGCCAGACAGTGGGAGTGATATGCCATGTGTACTATGTAATACCAGCATACTTCTGAGTAAAGTTCAACTAAAGTATACGAACGCCCCAAACGCAGTTCTTATAAACATATGCAATTTAAATAACTGTATGTTACACCTCCAACCAAGACAATCACCTTGGCCATCTCCATCAAGTCAGTCTCTGCTGCTAAATGATTAAATGCGATCAGAAGTGTTTGTCCAGCCTCGTTGGCTGATACATCACCGGCTTTGAATCTGTTCTTCAGGAATTTGAGGACTCTTGCATCTGCAACTTCAACAATCGTGTCCAAAAGCCACCGTCTGACAAGAGAGATGGATGACAATAAAAAAAGACTTTGTAGCAAACATAGGCAATCCTTTGATATATTACACTTAACATAGAAATGTTTACCATGGAAACCATAGAATGTTTAAATTAATATAAAAATATGCCTATATATACACACACTACCGTTCAAAAGTTTGAGGCCACTTAGAAATGTCCTAGTTTGAAAAACACGTTATTTTGTCCATTAAAATAACATAAAATTGATCAGAAATACAGTGTAAACATTGATAATGTTGTAAATGACTATTGTAGCTGGGAACGGTAGATTTTTAATGGAATATCTACATAGGCATACAGAGGCCCATTATCATTTTAGAAGGCTAGTTGATCATTAGAGAACCCGTTTGCTATTATGTTAGCATAGCTAAAAACTGTTGTTCCGATTAAAGAAGCAATTAAACTGGTCTTATTTAGACTAGTTGAGCATCTGGAGCATCAGCATTTGTGGGTTTGATTACAGGCTCAAAATGGCCATTAACAAAGACCTTTCTTCTGAAACCTGTCAGGCTATTGCATGCGAGAAATTGCCAAGAAATTGAAGATCTCATACAACGCTGTGTACCTCCCCCTTCACAGAACAAAGCAAACTGTCTCTAACTAGAACAGAAAGAGCAGTGGGAGACCCCGGTGCACAACTGAGCGGGAGGACAAGTATATTACGGTGTCTAGTTTGAGAAACAGAGACCTCACAAGTCCTCAACTGGCAGTGTCATTAAATAGTACCCACAAAACACCAGTCTCAACGTCAACAGTGAAGAGGCAGAGTTGCAAAGAAAAAGCCATATCTCAGACTGGCCAATAAAAATAAAATATTAAGATAGGCAAAAGAACAAAGACACTGGCCATAGGACCTCTGCCTAGAAGGCCAGCATCCCAGAGTTCCAGCTACAATAGTCATTTACAACATTAACAATGTCTACACTGTAATTCTGATCAATTTGATGTAATTTTAATGGACAAAAAACAAGGACATTTCTACGTGACCCCAATCTTTTGAACGATAGTATACATACAGTAAAACATATACATTTGATTATAAATTAAATAAACATGAATATGCACCTGTGTTCATCATTCCCTGAGAGCTGTTTCCACAGAACCTCGTGGTTTTCTAGCGATGTCACACGCAGGAGTTGGAAAAGAACAACAACATCCTCACTTGTTGCACTGTCCGTCTGGTAGATGTTCGCTTGGGCCAAACGTTTGATCATGTCTGCAATCTGTGAAGAACAATGTGGTTGCATTTGTTTGTGGCATATCACACGTTAGCAGTAAATAATCATGATCCATAAACATCTTCATGACAGGTTAAGGAAAAAAACATTTTTAGAGCAAGTTTTGAGTATTATTGATACCCTGTTCTTTACCTTGTGCACTGGATCATCCAACTTCTTCATCAAAATGGGGATTTGGGCCAACACTTTCACAAACTTGTAAACTAGATTCCCTCGGCTAATCATGGGACCAACAGCAGGGGTCACCACTGTGTCAGTTACACTGAGCAGCACAAGCTCTTTCCTAAAGGAGAGTCAACAAGAATAGCACCTAACACATACAAACTTTGGCATCCTGGTGAGTATGCCTCACTATAGCCCCAAGACTGAGAACCTCTCAGTGAACCTCTTCGCTGCACTTCATCTAAGGCTGCGTTTACAGGGAGCCAAATTCTTATCTTTTTTTCACAAATTTTTTCTTTTGACCAATTAGATCAGCTGTTTTGATAATAATCGGGCAAGAAATCTGAATTGGGCTGCGTAATCGCAGCCCTATAACTCATGTTTGGACATCTCCTCCAGGACATTCCTTCACATAATTTAGTGTTAGGCTGTGTTTTCACTACGGAAGCCCAATTGTTATTGTTTGCTCAATTATTGGCAAAAGATCTTATTGGTCAAAAAAACAATTAGTGGATTTCATCAATTATCAGAGTTGGGCTGCCTGTGTAAATGCATCCTTAGTGTGTACATGGTAAATAAACCACATTCACCTATTATTCTGTATGTTGGTGTTTAGTCATTACGCCTCTAACCGTGGCATCTCTTTCAAGTCCTCCAACTATAAGGTGGTTCTCATTTTCAGACACACAATTTTATATAGTGAAATTAAAGAAAACAATGAGATTTGTCATACGTGGCTTGCAGTTTGGAGGTCCCCCCTTTCACGTTGAATGGGGAGAAATGCTGGCGCTCCAATGCATGAGCCTTCTTGATCAGGCCTCCGTCAACTGTTGGTTTCACTGTGTAGACATATCTCACTGTTGAAATGACGGAGTCACCTCTCTAGATGACGTAAAAGAATACACAAATTATTGAAAGTGAGTGACTGTTAAAGTATACTATTTACCTCAATGGTCTCTGTAGCATTGGCACTGTATACTGGTTTAACTAGAATTGTGCATGTTCACATATAGGTCTATGGATTGGAAAGACAAACCTCTTTGGAAAGTTTGTTGTCGACAGCAAGTGCCATTCCTCTGCAAATGGCTGCCTTTTTTTTGCAGTTATTAATGTCAACAATTTGGGTGACTGACAATTGTTGGGAGTTGGCATCCTCCTCATTGGCATACGTACTCTGGCACAATCCATGGATCCCGAGCTGATAACAAATACATAGAATAAACCTCACATTAACAGTGCTCTCTGCAATTTCTTTACAGATGAAAATGCAATATAACGTAGGCATTGTTTATGTAAAACCTGTTTTAGTTACCTCCTCAAGCTCATACACTCTTTGGGTGGTCTTGACTGTGACTTGGAAGAACCCAAGTATGCCTCTCACAATATTGACGATGGTGTCAGATATTTCAGCAGAGGTGCGAATGTCACCAACCCGTCCCTTGGCGTACTCGAACATGAAGGGTTTGCTGAGCTCGGCAGCAATCCGTTTGGTAAGCTTTGGTGAGGCTTCAAATGCATTCTTCCCTGGGATGCCATTGAACTCTTCGAAGTTCAAGTTTGAAACCTTAAAACAAGAAAATATCATTGGATCACCAGGTAGAATGAATTGCTTATTTACGATTAAAAAACGTTTTTCAAAGGAGTTTGTTTAAATTCCCAGGATATTGACACATTTTATGTTCATCAAAAGAAACGTAGATCCTTAAAATAACTCATGCAGTATATTTCTCTTCTGAAAAATTAGGTAAAGGTCTATGAAGTACATTGCATTGGTAATTTTAATTGAATGCATACCCGGAGAAGGAATGTATGTGCAGACACACCAATGATCTTGACTTTGCACACAAGTCTCACACCAGACTCTGCAAGGTTTGGCATGCCACGCCCAATATTCACCATTCCCTCATATCTGTACTCATAGGTTTTCTTAGGGTTCAAGCCAGGCTCTACAATACATCATTGATATATGATTATTCATGAAAACATGCTCATTTGAATGTAGGGTTAGTTTTAAATGATACATCAAATCACTTGATAAAGAACTCACCATAACTGATATGGGCACATGCTGAAATGAAAAAATGAAAAAATAATCATAAATTGTCATAAGTAGCTAATTAAAAATAATTTCCATATATTTGTTTCTCTGCACACTTACCGGCCAAGGCCACAAGGTGACAAAGAAGGAACCCCCACATGGTGAAATCCAGGAGTAGGATCCTGCAGCTCAACGTTTCCTTTTATATGTAATGCTGTGTTCTCAATGACTAAACGAGTACATGACCCAGTGTCTGCACAGCACATCTTTGGCATCAATGAGGCGCATAAAGTAACAAGGGGGCAAAGGTATGTCAGACGAGTGTAACCAGTGACGTTGACAGTGGTCAGTATGACATGGAAAATGAGGACATTTCAGGAAAAATAAACAGTGATCTAAAATGGACACTAATAATCAGTGCTTTGTGAAACTCACATATTGTATATTACAAATAATTGTTTAAAATTCAACATCTTTGACCTTATTTGAATGCACAAAGTGTGCTGCTTGCACAAATAATATAATCACAGGATGTACACAACATTAGGAACACCTGTGCTTTACATGATATAGACTAAACAGGTGAAAGCTATGATCCCTTATTGATATTAATTCCACTTCAATCAGTGTAATGAAGGGGAGGAGACAGGTTAAAGAAGGCTTTTTAAGCCTTGATAAAATTGAGACATGGATTGTGCTTGTGTGCAATTCAGAGGGTGGATGGGTACAACTAAATATTTAAGTGCATTTGAACAGGGTATGCTAGTAGATGCCAGGTGCAGCGTTTTTTTTCACGCTCAACAGTTTCTTCTTTGTATCAAGAATGGTCCACCATCCAAAGGACATCCAGACAATTTCAGGCCTGTTGTCGAAAACGGATCATTGATGAAAGAGGATAAAGGACTGACACAAATTTTGCAAAGCAACAGACGGGCTACAGTTACTCAACTGACAGTCAAAATCAAATCAAACTCTATTTGTCACAAGCACCAAATACAACAAGTGTAGACCTTACATGCTTACTCACAAGCCCTTAACCAACAGTGAAGTTCAAGAAGATATTTACCAAATAAACTAAAGTAAAAAATAAATAAAAAGTAACTAAATTAAATGACAATAATGAGGATATAAACAAGGTGGTACCGGTACCGAGTCAATGGGCGGGGGTACAGGTTAGTCGAGGTAATTTATACATGTAGGTGGGGGTGAAGTGACTATGCGTAGATAATAAACATAGAGTAGCAGCAGTGTACAAAACAAATGGAGGGGGGTCAATGTAAATAGTCCAGTGGCCATTTGTTTAATTGTTCAGCAGTCTTATGGCTTGGGGTTAGAAGCTGTTAAGGAGCCTTTTGGTCCAAGACTTGGCGCTCTGGTACCACTTGCTGTGTGGTAGCAGAGCCGTACGCACTACCCTCTGTAACGCCTTATGGTCAGATGCCGAGCAGTTGCCATACCAGGCAGTGATGCAACCGGTCAGGATGCTCTCGATGTTGCAGCTGTAGAAGGTTTTGAGGATCTGGGAACCTATGTCAAATCTTTTCAGTCTCCTGAGGTGGTGGTGTCATGCTCTCTTCACGACTGTCTTGGTGTGTTTCAACTGTGATCGTTTGTTGGAGATGTGGACACCAATGAACTTGAAACTACATCCCCATCAATGTTAATGGGGGCATGTTCAGCCATGTTCAGGCATGTTCAGGCATGTTTCCTGTAGTCCACAATAAGCTCCTTTGTCTTGCTCACATTGAGGAAGAGGTTGTTGTCCTGGCACCACACTGCCAGGTCTCTGACCTCCTCCCTATAAGCTGTCTCATCATTGTCGGTGATCAGGTTTACCAACTTAATGATGGTGTTGGAGTCGTGTTTGGCCACGCACTCATGGGTGATCAAGGAGTACAGGAGGGGACTAAGTACACACCCCTGAGGTCCCCACAGTTGAGGATCAGCGTGGCAGACGTGTTGTTGCCTACCCTTACCACCTGGGGGTGGCCCGTCAGGAAGTCCAGGATCCAGTTGCAGAGGGAGGTGTTTAATTCCATGGTACTTAGCTTAGTGACTAGCTTTGTGGGCCCTATGGTGTTGAACGCTGGGTCTGGGGTTTCTGGGATAATGGTATTGATAAGATCCATGATCAACCTTTCAAAGCACTTCATGGCTACATACGTGAGTGCTATGGCGCGGTAATTATTTTGGTAGGTTACCTTCACTTCCTTAGGCACAGGGACTATGGTGGTCTGCATAAACCTGTACGTATTGCAGACTCGGTCAGCGAGAGGTTAAAAATATCAGTGATTACTCATGCCAGTTGGTCAGCACATGCTTTGAGTACACGTCCTGGTAATCTGTCTGGCCTCGCGGCTTTGTGATGTTGACCTGTTTAACTTTGGGGTAGGGGGCAATATTTTCACATCCGGATGAAAAGCATGCCCAGAGTAAACGGCCTGGTACAAAGCCATAAAGCATATTATAAGTATATTTGGATAGAAAACACTCTGAAATTTCGAAAACTGTTTTAATGATGTCTGTGAGTATAACAGAACTCATGCGGCAGGCAAAAACCTGAGAAAAAAATCCAACCAGAAATCTGGGAAATCTGAGGTTGGTCGATTTGGTCGATCAACTGAGCTCCAATTGAATATACAGTGGGATATATTAATGTTGCACTTCCTAAGGCTTCCACTAGATGTCAACAGTCTTTAGAACCTTGTCTGATGCTTCTACTGTGAAGTGGGGCCGAATGAGAAGGGAATGAGTAAGGTCTGCCATGAGCTGACCATGCTCTGACCATGCGCGTTCACATGAGAGGGAGCTCTGTTCCATCGCACTTCTGAAGACAATGGAATTCTCCGGTTGGAATATTATTGAAGATTTATGTTAAAAACATCCTAAAGATTGATTCAATACATCGTTTGACATGTTTCTACTGACTGTTACGGAAATTTTTGACATTTCGTCTGCTTTTAGTGAACGCACTTCGTGACTTTGGATTTGTTTACCAAATGCGCTAACAAAAGTAACTATTTGGACATAAATGATGGACATTACCGAACAAAACAACATTACTTGTGGAAGTGGGAGTCCTGGGAGTGCATTCCGACGAAAATCAGCAAAGGTAAGTGAATATTTATTATGCTATTTATGACAGATATATTTGTGTCTTGATTGGGCTCTGAGCGCCGACTCAGATTATTGTATGGTTTGAGTTTTCTGTAAAGCTTTTTTGAAATCTGACACATCGGTTGCATTAAGGAGAAGTGCATCTAAAATACCATGCATAACACTTGTATCTTTTAGCAATGTTTATTATGAGTATTTCTGTAAATTGATGTGGCTTTCTGCAAAATCAAAGGATGTTTTGGAACTTCTGACGTAAGGTGCCAATGTAAACTCAGATTGTTGGATATAAATATGAACTTTACCGAACAAAACATACATTTATTGTGTAACATGAAGTCTTATGAGTGTCATCTGATGAAGATCTCAAAGGTTAGTGATTCATTTTATCTATATTTCAGCTTTTTGTGAATCCTCTCTTTGGCTGGAAAAATGTGAATAGGCACTCACCTAAGATAATAGTTTGGTTTGCTTTCGTCGTAAAGCCTTTTTGAAATAAAAAACTGTGGCTGGATTTACAACAAGTGTATCTTTAAAATGGGGTAAAATACATGTATGTTTGAGGAATTTTAATTATGGGATTTCGGTTGTTTTGAATTTGGCGCCCTGCAGTTTCACTGGCTGTTGAAGAGGTGGGACACTACCATCTCACTTACCCTAGAGAGGTTAAAGGTCTTGCTCACATCGGCAACCGAGAGCGTTATCACACTCTCGTCTAGAACAGCTGGTGCTCTCGTGCATGCTTCAGTGTTGCTTTCCTCGAAGCAAGCAAAAAATGCATTTAGCAGGTAGGCTCGAGTCACTGGGCAGCTTGTGTCTGGGTTTCCCTTTGTAATCCGTAATAGTTTTCAAGACCTGCCACATCCGACGAGTGTCAGAGCCGGTGTAGTAAGATTCAATATTAATCGTGTATTGACACTTTGCTTGTTTGATGGTTAATCTGAGGGCATAGTGGGATTTCTTATATGCGTCCAGATTAGTGTCCAGCTCCTTGAAAGTGGCAGTTCTAGCATTTTGCTCGATGCGGACGTAGCCTGTAATCCATGGCTTCTTGTTGGGATATGTACGTACGGTCACTGTGGGGACGAAGTCGTCGATCCACTTATTGATGAAGCTAATGACTGAGGTGGTATACTCCTCTATGACAATGGATGAATCCTGGAACATTTTCCAGTCTGTGCTTGCAAAACAGTCTTGTAGCATGGCATCCAGGTCATCTGACCATTTCCGTATTGAGCGAGTCACTGGTACTTCCTGCTTTAGTTTTTGCTTGTAAGCAGGAATCAGGAGGATAGAATTATGGTCAGATTTGCCAAATGAGAACGGAGAGAGCTTTGTATGCATCTCTGTGTGTGGAGTTATGGTGGTATAGAGTTTTCTTTCCTCTGGTTGCACATTTAACATGCTGGTAGAAATGTGAGGTGAAACTGTTTTAAGTTTGCTTGCATTAAAGTCCCCGGCCACTAAGAGCGCTGCTTTCGGATGAGCATTTTTTTGTTTGCTTATGGCCTTATAGAGTTGGTCTTACTGCAAGCATCGGTTTGAGTTGGTATATAGATGGCTATGAATAATATAGATGAGAACTTTCTTCGTAGACAGTGTGGTCTACAGCTTATCATAAGGTACTCTACCTCAGGCAAGCAATACCTCAAGACTTCTTTAATATTAGACATTGCGCACCAGGTGTTATTCGACAAATAAACACACCCCCACCCCTCGTCTTACCAGACGTAGCTTCTCTGTTCAGCCGGTGCATGGAAAATCCCGCCAGCTCTATATTATCAATGTCGTCGTCCAGCCACGACTCAGTGAAACACAAGATCTTAAAGGTTTTTAATAATGTCCCGTTGGTTGGATAATCTTGATCGTAGGTCATCGATTTTTATTTTCCAATGATTGCTTATTGGCCAATAGAACGGATGGCAGTGGGAGTTTACTCGCTCTCCAACGAATTTTCAGAAGGCAGCCCGACCTCCGCCCTCTTTTTCTCCGTATTTTCTTCAAGTATGACAGAATGTGGGCCTGTTCCCGTGAAAGCAGTATATCCTTCGCGTCGAACTCGTTAAAGGAAAAAGCTTCTTCCAGTTCGAGGTGAGTAATTGCTGTTCTGATCCAGAAGTTCCATTCAGTTATAAGAGACGGTAGCAGCAACATTATGTACAAAATAAGTTACAAACAACACAAAAAAAACGAACAAAATAGCACAGTTGGTTCGGAACATGTAAAACGTCAGCCATCCTCTCCGGCATCATTTTGTGTACAACATTGGTGGCCAAAGACCAATAAAAGAATGCACAACTAGTCGCACATTGACACGAATAGGGTATGGCAGCATTCAACCTTACAGAGTTCCACTTCTTTCAGCAAAAAACAACAGTTACAATGGGCTAAGGAATGAAACCAGTGGACACGGGAGAATTCGAAAAACATTGACCTGGTCTGATAAATCCCAGTTCCTGCTGTTTCACGCTGATGGGAGGACTAGGGTATGGGGAAAACCCCATGAGTACATGCATCCATCATGCCTTGTGTAAACATTAAAGGCTGCAGTGACCTACTCAGTCACCAGATCTCAATCCAATTGAGCATCTGTGGGATGAGATGGAACAAGCTAACTTAGAGACCCACTACCAGCCATTTTGACACAACTGTGTGAAGCATCGGACTCAACATGGGCCAGTATCACTGTGGAACGCTTTCGACACCTTTTTTTTTTTTTTGACACCGAGTCCATACTCGACAAATTTAGGCTGTTCTGATGGCAAAAGGGGGTGCAACTCAATATTAGGAAGGTGTTCCTAATGTTTTGTAGACACAGTGTATGTCTTAGGCATTTGGATTGATGTGGATTTGGCATTTAAAAACCATGGTTAAGAAGCTAAGATTTAATGTTGTATTTGTCTGCAGTAGGAAGCAGATTATTCAGTCAACTTTTTTACATGTTCTTGATTATGGTGATATTATTTATCAAAGCGCAGCTGCTACTATTCTTAAACCTTTGGATGCCATCTATCATAGTGCACTTTGTTTTGTTAAAGATAACAGTTTTGATACCCACCACTGCATCCTGTATCAAAAGGTTGGCTGGATTTTGCTAAGGACCTGTAGATCTCTACATTACTCTCTTTTTGTTTACAAGGCCGTACTTCATAAACTTCCATCTTATCTAACTTTGCTGTTGAGGTATAGACACCTGAGTTGCCTAACCCATTCACAGGATTGGTTAACTCGTGAGGTTCCTAGGGTCTCCACCGAGCTAGGTAAATCTGCTTTTTATAACGACACAAGGCGAGACCCAGATGCAGACACAGGAGTCAGATGGTTTGAGCTCTAGTATTTATTATAATCCAAGGGATAAAAAAAAGGCAGGTCAGGGACAGGCAAGAGTTCATAACCAGGGCAGAGTCCAAAACGGTACAGGGTGGCTGGCACGCTCGAGGTCAGTGGCAGGCAGAGTGATCAGGCAGGCAAGGATGAAAACCAGGAGGACGAGAAAAAGAGAGACGGGAAAAAACAGGAGCTAAGAGAAAACCATTGGTTGACTTGGCAAACAAGACGAACTGGCACAGAGCCTAAATCACAGGTATAAATACCCAGGGGATAATGGGGAAGATGGGTGACACCTGGGGGAGGGTGGAGACAACCACAAGGACAAGTGAAACAGATCAGGGTGTGACACTTTTAGTTTTAATGCACCGTATTGCTCAAACAAAATTCAAAACGTATTTCCTCTTGATGTTCTTGTGCCGTTCGGGTCATTTCAAGTATTGATTGGGGATTTATTTTTCGAGGAATGTATCCGTTTTTCTGGTTGATTGATGTTTTATTTGTGCTTCCCATGACTGAGTTAATTTTTTTTAATGCATATTATTATATTTGGTAACACTGATTTCTTTCCTTCGACTCCAACCCCTTTCGATGCGTGGAACAAATGTGGGTGTGGCTAGGTCTACATAAAGGTCCCCATGGGCTAGTTGTCCCGCTAGCGAAACTGGAGGGTGCACAATTGATATAAATAATCATAAATAATATGGACTTTAAATATATATTAATGTATATGTATAACGGATGAAACCTTAAACCTTAAATTATTGTTAATATAACTGCAATGTATTCGATGCTTAGGTACTCTAAAGTGTTAGATTTCTAACTCAAAACAGCATTTCTTCATCAACATCTTTATGCTTTCGTTAATCTTCTTGATATAATGTGATAAAATAAAGTTAGGTTTCTCCAGAAATAAAGAATTCTAACAACTGGCTTTATTTACAAATTAGTAAGAATGTCTCACCCCATGTTCAAGAATGTACTTTTTCTCACTCACTCTAGGTTAAATGAAAAGGAAATCTCCAAAATATTGTTACTTTTTAAACATAGCGATTATTATTATGAATGAATTTAGAATTATATAAAAGCCTGTTAGATATTCTCAGATATTCTCACAGATCCTAACAGAAAATGCCCCTTAGAAATTAATATAGAGTCCTCCTATCCTCTAAATGTAATTATTGGCACAATATACTTTTTATAACCCGGCTACTGTTGTGAAAATCCCTCAACTTGAAATGTATTCAATGTTTAATCTCCATTTGGGTATTAGTTAGACAAGAATTTGAAAATTAGAGTGCAGAAATGTTATGCTCTTAGTGTAACCTTGATTTAACTAGGCAAATCAGTTAAGAACAAATTCTTATTTACAAGAACAGCCTACTCCATCCTTGTAAATATGTACAGCCGACCGTCATTTTCCATTCCAGCAAGTACAAGTCAAAAGTTTGGTCACACCACTCATTCCAGGATTTTTCTATATTTGTACTATTTTCTACATTGCAGAAAATTAGTGAAGACATCTTAACTATGAAATAACACATATGGAATCAGTTAAGAACAAATTCCTATTTACAAGGACAGCCTACTCCTTCCTCCCCAATGGGGATCCCGCGTGCCCATCATTCTGTAGGATAGACATGGCCTGCTCTCCCTTATGTAAGGAATTAGGCACTTTCCCATGTTAACTACAGTATGTATTGTAGGCTATGTTTACTTGTCAGATTGCACAGTAACCTAATAAACAAATAAACACATTTTGTAAATAAAATAATAATTAAAAAAATATTCTTTCAAATTGCAGATGTTGATTTAGTTATGGATACATAACGAATTACTATGGGAATAAATGTCACTGATTTACAGAAATATTGGAACAAAGTTGACTAATGAAGGCAAACAATTTAGAATCCTCCAATTCTATAGCCTACTACCGATCGTCACGTTGTACAGCACCATGTTTTCTATTCCATCCTAATGGAAACACTGAGGGTTTTGTTTATCTCTGAATAGAAACACCATAATATTATTTCAAATTAATTAAGCCAAATTTCTTAAAATCAATCCCATAAACTATATTATTAGAAAAAAGGTTTTAAATTATCTGGTAACGCCAATATGGAATACTATCAAATGCTTCTCAAAGAATCCCTCAGGTGGTCAAACTAGCAATAACTTGCAGTAACAGAAAAAATGGCTGAGAATTAAATGATGTGCCACAGAACTCTGCGGCAGCACGCAAAGTGAGCCGCGGTATGACGCAACTTTTAAAGGATGAACCACTGTAAGGTTTAGGGCTAAGCCCTCTCTGTTGCCGTCTCCTCTGTCCCATATCTCCTCTGTCCCAGTTTACACTCAACAAGCTAATCACTGTTTCAGTAAATGCATCCATCCACACACATAAATGTAAATAAACCATACACTAACACTATTAACAAACCAATCCGTAATTAGGAATGTAGTGAGGGGTTAAGTTGATCACCTCATCCAGTACCTTATCATAGCGGACTCAACTTAATTTGTCAACCTATTATGATATGGAATCTACATAGAAAACACATTTGGATTTGCAAAAAGTACTCAACCAGTACTGTTTTCATTTAATTTCAACCAGCGTTGTAAACATTGAAATTATGGTAAACCTTCAACTTACATGCAATGACTTACCCTAAAAGGTTGTTACATCATTCTGATTTCAACATAATTCCAATGTATACATAGTTTTGATGATTGAGTATAAAATTCCACGTAGAAACGTTACAAATCCTATATTCAATATTGGGTGGTTGAAATTGTCAAATTTTTAATTAGATTATACATATTTTATTTGACTTTGTTTCAATGTTGGTAGTACAATTGTATGTTTGAATCAACGTCATTGTTTCAATGTCATGCCATCAACGTAAATAATGAGCTATATTGTGACTCCCACTAATATATGAGGGGTAATGCACTAAAGTAAGAACAAGTCTATCATCCAGGTGCCTACCTCAATGTACCCTGCTTACCTTTGGAAACAAACTGCGTTCGTTTAAGTTGAGCTATAATGTCAACACATTTAGACATTGATCAGCTTCCGCTGTACACTTTGAATGTAATAATCTAAAATCAAAAATGACACTCATACTTAAGAGGACATACCATACATTGTTGGTGTACTACCATGGACTGCTGACTGCACTATCCTGGCTAAATAAATACAAATGAAATGAACTACCCTTATCCTCCATCTGTTAAAACCTGTTAGTGATGATATGAATTTTTGCAGCTTTTTGTAAAAAATTGCGCAACATTTCAACGTCCTGCTACTCATGCCAGGAATATAGTATATGCATATGATAAGTATGTGTGTATAGAAAACACTCTGAAGTCTCTAAAACTGGTTAAATCGTGTCTGTGGCTATAACAGAACGTGTTTAGGAGTAAAAATCCCAGGGAAAACTGTTCACCAAAAACACAAAAATAATATTCATCCGCCAGTCAATGTATTGTCTAAGGCGATAGAAAATAGATGAGGTTCCCATTACAATGCCTACAGCTTCCACACGATGTCACCAGTACTGGCATTTCATGGCTGGTTTATCCTTGGTGAGATGACGTATAGGCACTTCCTGTCTTGGGGCGCACCGGAGGAAGTTATGAAAGTGGAAAAATGGACGATGATTTCAAGACTTGCTGCTATCGAATACAGATCGCCCCGTGATCAATTTGATTGATTATTAACGTTTATTAATACCTAAAGTTGGTTTACAAAAGTAGTTTGAAGTGATTTGTAAAAGTTTATAGGCAACTTTTTTAATTTTAAAAAGTGACGTTGCGTCTTGTAAAGGTGAATTTTCCTGGATCAGACCGGCCTTCATAAAATGACATTTTGGGTAGACAATGACGGATTTAATCGGGAAAAAGACCCAATTGTGATGTTTATGGGACATATAGGAGTGCCAACAAAGAAGCTCGTCAAAGGTAATGAATGTTTTATATTTTATTTCTGCGTATTGTGTAGCGCCGGCTACCGCAAAATCTTTTGTTTAGGTCTCGTTCAGGTATTTCGGGGGGTGCGTGCTATCAGATAATAGCTTCTCATGCTTTCGCCGAAAAGCATTTTACAAATCTGACATGTTGGCTAGATTCACAACGGGTTTAGCTTTAATTGAGTATCTTGCGTGTGTGTTTTAATGAAAGTTCGAGTTTTATCGAGTACTATAGGTGGCGCTCTGAAATTTCCACTGATTTGGTTCCTGTACAGGAACCAACATCCCTAACAGGTTTTAACAATGTTAGGTATCTGAGAAACTGTAAACTAATGTGAGCATGCTCACATTAGATATAACATTTGACTTTAAACATAATATTTGTTGTAATATTTATTCAGTCTTTTCTGGAGGATTAATCTGCAATTGCAACAAGCTTTCCATGGCTTGTTTTAAAAACAGTGATATTTGGGAGATGATTTCATTTTCAAATAACCGAAAGTGTGGTTGTAATCTGAATGAAGGGGAAAAGGACATTCATCGAACGCTGTGTGAGCCATTCTTACTAATCTGCTAGATAACCAGTAGGATTTAACTTCTTAAGGTATAGAGGGCATTTCACTTTTGGATAAATAGCGTGCCCAATTTCAACTTCGTGCTACTCATGCCAAGAATTTAAGATATGCATAGCATTAGTAGATTTGGATAGAAAACGCTCTGAACTTTCTAAAACTGTTTGAATCATGTCTGTGAGTATAACAGAACTTATGTAGCAGGCAAAACCAAGAGGACTAACGGTTCAGATTTGTTGTTTTTAGGTCTCTGTCTGTTCAGTGCATTCTCATTGGGAAACGATATTTCTTAGGCACTTGTTTTCAGTTGCTACCGCTTCCACTGAATGTCACCAGTCTTTGGAATTTGGTTGAGGTTACTCCTTTGTGCAATCAAGAAGTACGACCATCTAGGAAATGGGTAACACTGTTGAGAGTTGCGCAAGACTTTAAAAGTAGCATTTGTTTCCTCTCGTTCTCTATTGAAAACAGATAGACTCGTCTTCAATTTGATCGATTATTAACATTTAAAAATACTTAAAGTTGTATTACAAAAGCAGTTTGAAATGTTTTGGCAAAGTTTACAAGGAACTTTTGTAGTAACGTTGCGCAATTTGGAAGCTGTTTTTTTCTGGATCAAACGCTCCAAATAAATTGACATTTTGGATATATATGGACGGAATTAATCGAACAAAAGGATCAATTGTGATGTTTATGGTACATATTGGAGTGCCAACAAAAGAAGCTTGTCAAAGGTAAGGCATGTTTTATATTTTATTTCTAAGTTTTGTGCAGCGCCTGCAGGGTTGAAATACTCTCTTTGTTCACTGTTGTGCTATCATCAGATAATAGCTTCTTATGCTTTCGCCGAAAAGCCTTTTTAAATCTGAAATGTTGGCTGGATTCACAAAGAGTGTAGCTTTAATTTAGTATCTTACATGTTTGATTTAATGAAAGTTAGATTTTTATATCATTTTATTTCCCACGCTGAATTTGCAAACGCTGCATTTTCCCTGGCTTTTGGCCAAGTAGGACGCAAGCATCCCCTATACCATAAGAAGTTAAGCATAGATTTTGTATGACAAAAGCCTTTAGTGAGACGTCCAACGCTTTAATATTTAATTATTTCTGCCCTCCGAAATCATATTCATTATACAAATAGAACCATTTAATTTTGTCTTGCTTGCCATTCCAAATAAAGTGGATTTTTTTTTGTTCATACAAATTTAAAAAACAAGTTGTTAGGTTTAAGTAGGGTCATAGGTAAATAGTTAAACTGGGATATGACTAATAGAAAGGTGTTTTTCTTTCCATGATAGCAAGGTTTTATGTACAGTGCCTTGGGAAAGTATTCAGACCCCTTGAATTTTTCCACCTTTATTTAATTTACAGCATTATTTAAAACATTTGATTGGAATCTACCTGTAGTAAATTCAATTGGATTCTCAGATGACCGCCTCGCCTGGTTCACCAACTACTTCTCAGATAGAGTTCAGTGTGTCAAATCGGAGGGCCTATTTTCCGGACCTCTGGCAGTCTCTATGGGGGTGCCGCAGGGTTCAATTCTCGGGCCAACTTTTCTCTGTATATATCAATGATGTCGCTCTTGCTGCTGATGATTCTCTGATCCACCTCTATTCAGACGACACCATTCTGTGTATATCTGGCCCTTCTTTGGACACTGTGCTAACAAACCCACAAACAAGATTCAACACCACACAACACTCCTTCCGTGGCCTACAACTGCTTTTAAATGCATGCTCTTCAACCGATTGCTGCACACTCCCGTCCGACTAGCATCACTACTCGGGACGGTTCTGACCTAAAATATGTGGACAAATATAAAAATACCTGGGTGTCTGGTTAGACTGTAAACTCTCCTTCCAGACTCACATTAAGCATCTCCAATCCAGAATTAAATCTAGAATCGGCTTCCTATTTCGCAACAAAGCCTCTTTCACTCTTGCTGCCAAACATACCCTCGTAAAACTGACCATCCTACCGATCCTTTAATTCGGCGATGTCATTTACAAAATAGCCACCAACACTCTACTCAGCAAACTGGATGTAGTCTATCAAAGTGCCATCCATTTTGTCACCAAAGCCCCATATACTACCCACCCCATATACTGGCCCTCACTACATATCCGTCGCCAAACCCACTGGTTCCAGGTAATCTATAAGTGTTTGCTAGGTAAAGCCCTGCTTTATCTCAGCTCACTGGTCACCATAGCAACACCCACCAGTAGCACGTGCTCCAGCAGGTATATTGAACTGGTCATCCCCAAAGCCAACACTTCCTTTATCTGCCTTTCCTTCCAGTTCTCTGCTGCCAATGACTGGAACGAATTGCCAAAATCACTGAAGCTGGAGTCTTATATCTCCCTCTCTAACTTTAAGCATCAGCTGTCAGAGCAGCTTAGAGATCATTGCACCTGTACACAGCCAATATGTAAATAGCACACCCAACTACCTCATCCCCGTATTATTACTTACCCTCTTGCTATTTTGCACCCCAGTATCTCTACTTGCACATCATCATCTGCACATCTATCACTCCATTATTAATGCTAAATTGTAAAAATATTTCGCCTCTATGGCCTATTTTTTGCCTACTTCACCAACTGTTCTTCATTTGCACACAGAATATGAATGTTATCTGATACTAGCAAGTTATTGATTTCATGAACCTAGCTTCTTAAGCTACATATGTTAATATGTTAACGGGGCTTTTTTAAACACTTTTCTGGGAAGTTTAGCAGAGGTAGACATACTCAGGTTCTTTTCATTAGTGCAAGGTGAGCACACAATGGACTTCCTACTAGGGCACACCACCTCAGTGCTAACACTATTTGGAAAGACACACACCAGTCCCACAGTTGACAGTGCATGTCAGAACAAAAACCAAGCCATGAGGTTGAAGGAATTGTCCGTAGAGCTCAGAGACAGGATTGTGTCGAGGCACAGATCTGGGGAAGGGTATCAAAACATTTCTGCAGCATTGAAGATCCCGTAGAACACAGTGGCCTCCGTTTTATGACAGGAGACAGTTTTATTACTCATCACTGTATTATTTACCATAAGGTCGCTGGACCTCTTTGAAGTCACGTAGATCACATGATTACACTCTTCTTCTTTTTCTACAAAGCTCTGCTCCACAAGCTTCCGACTTACCTAACTTCACTATTAAGATTTGAAATGACAAGTTATCAAAGCCAGTTCACAGGGTGTGTTAACTCTGGAGACTCCTTTGGTGTCTTCAGAGTTAGTTAAATCAAATGTTTGTTTATCTGCTCCATATCTTTGGAATAATCACCAAAAAAACAGTACACATAGATGCCTTTGTGTCCCTGCAGCAGTTTAGAGTGTGGACAGAGGAATTTTATAATGAAGAATAAAATAAAAAATAAAAATCTATATAGGGTCATACTTTACAAAATCAATAATTGACCTAACAATTCAGTGTACAGGAAGTATCTGCAGAACATATTGTATACAATCAAAATGGCTAATTGAATAGCTTTGGATGTTGGAGTCAGATGTTAGAGACAATATTGCGGTCTTCTTACCAATTTCACTCTCTCTGATCTCAATCTCAGTTGTCATTTTATCATTCCTGGCCAAGGTCAGATTACTTTCCTCCAATGTGTATAAGAGTTTGGTGATGGTGTAGCCCCAGTGCTCCACTTTTATTATGTTTAATGACACAAACTCATCCTTCTCAATCAAATTGTTTGCCACATTTAAAAATGACTGTGGAAACTAAAGGAAGGCAGAACAACATAATTTATGAGGGAACAAGACAATGCATATTGTGATGATGACAATGATGACATATACTGTACATACTCCTAGGTCTAGAACATTTAGTATCCTACTCCTAAAAATAGTAATAGCTGAGGGAAGTGAAGCTGAGAGTTGGGATGTGGAATTGGAGAGTAGAGTTGCTGGGAGGGGGATAGAATGATGGTAAAAGATAAAAGTATAAAAAATAAAACATAATAGAAAGTACGTTTGAATGACACTAGGGGGCACTGTTGTTACAGCTAATGCCAGTTTGCCTGAGGCTGATGCGGCCGTGCAGGTGTTTGTAAACATTAGGCTGATCACCGACAATGATGAGACGGCCTATAGGGAGGAGGTCAGAGCACTGGCAGTGTGGTGCCAGGACAACAACCTCTTCCTCAACGTGAGCAAGACGAAGGAGCTGATCATGGACTACAGGAAAAGGCGGGCCGAACAGGCCCCCATTAACATCGACGGGGCTGTAGTGGAGCGGGTCGAGAGTTTCAAGTTCCTTGGTGCCAACATCACCAACGAACTATCATGGTCCAAACACACCAAGGCAGTCGTGAAGAGGGCACGACAAAACCTTTCCCCCCTCAGGAGACTGAAAAGATTTGGGTCACCAGATCCTCAAAAGGTTCTACAGCTGCACCATCGAGAGCATTGGTTGCATCACCGCCTGGTATGGCAACTGCTCGGCATCTGAACGTAAGGCGCAACAGAGGGTAGTTTGAACGGTGCAGGACCTATATAATAGGTGGTGTCAGAGGAAAGCCCATAAAATTGTCAGATTCTCCAGTCACCCAAGATAAAGACTGTTTTCTCTGCAACCGCACAGCAAGCGTTACTGGAGTGCCAAATCCAGGACCAAAAGGCTTCTCAACAGCTTCTACCACCAAGCCATAAGACGGCTGAACAATTCATTCGCAACCGGACAATTTACATTGACTCCCCCCTTCCTTTTGTACACTGCTGCACCAACATGTACAGATTACCTCAACTAGCATGTACCCCGCACACTGACATGCTACCGGTGCCCCCTGTATATGGTCTCGTTATTGTTATTCTTATTGTGTAACTTTTCATTATTACTTTTTATTTTAGTCTACTCTGTAAATATTTTCTTCTTCTTGAACTGCACTGTTGGTTAAGGGCTTGTATAAGTAAGCATTTCACGGTAAAGTCTACACTTGTTGTATTCGGTGCATGTGACAAAATAAAGTTTGATTTGATTTTGGTGTGCACATACACGGACACACACACACACGTGTAAATAGTGCAATACATGCACTCAAACATACTCAGTTGGACTTGCTGTTATGATTTTTGTTGTCCTTGATGTTTTTTGCATTATTGTTTTTTGTTGGTTGTTGTTGCATTGGGTTGAGGGGGGTATTGGGTGTGGTGAATTATTATTATTTTAGTTATTTATCTTTTCTGGGGGGTCACTGTGGGGGGGTCTTGTATAGTTGAGGGGCAGCTTTTGGGGAACTGTGGGGGGGGGGGGATCTTGGAGGGCTGGTGGCCTGGAGGTTGGGAGCTTGGGCTGGTGGCTGATGGATCGCAGGTTCAGCTCCCCGTTTTTGACTTTTTTTTATAACAAATGTAATTAAGTTAAAAAAAAGAGTAATAGCAATGCTAGTGGAAATACAGATTACTCTGAGACTTGTTTTGATCACGGCCAGTTTGGCGGTTGGATTATTCTCCCTACAGCTCAACAGCGAGGCCGATCGAGAGAGGGCCTTCACATAGGAGATCACATCCACTGAGGAAAGCTCCCCTGACATCTGTCTGTCATTCTCCACCAGCAGGCTCTGAGGATCCGTAAGGTTGCTGATATACAATTGGAAGACACAAGTTTTAGTAAGCTCCTAAGAGGAGAAATAGGATGGTCCATTTAAAATTGTGTTCTGAAGGCAAAGCTGACAATTTAATAAGCGCATTACGCTTATTAAAGATTTTCCCACACAAAATGTTCAGGCCATTGCCTGTAAATGCTGATTGACAAACCTATGTACCAATTGAATACCATATCTATAAAGAAAATACATCTATGCCTTGACAGTGACCAACAGAGGGCAGTGTCCTCCTATAAATAATTGTATAAGTGGTACTACTTCCCTAGTTCATGTTTTGCAGTACCTACATATTCAAGAGGTTTGTTGACACTTTGTGTTATGCACACAATATTGTCATGGTAATTTTTCTGGGGATGCTCTGGACAACATCTGAATCAACGTACTAATTTGACCAGAGTAACCTCAAAACTGCAGTTTTTTTTACTATAATCACCAGGACATACTAAAATTGTTGCATATTTAAGTTTTAAACGATAATTATGATAACACTCCTCACAATTTTGTATTAACTCTCAGAAATAATTTTATATTATATGGTAACCTCAAATAATTAGCATATTGTATCCTCCCATTTCCCTCAAAACCTTTATTTTCAAAACTATCAATTCACCGATAGTTCATGCAGATTTGCATCCAGATGCTTACTTTTACATATTATTCGATTCTTCCATTCCATTCTTAGTGCCTCAAGTAGAGATAAAAATATATTTGGCAGCTGCAAAAGAAAGAACCATTTGTATTGTGGCAACGTGAAAATGGTCCACAGATTTGGCTGTTCTTGCATTCATCAATATCTAAAAGTAAAAAGCAAAACAGGCTGTTTTTGGGGGGAAATGAAAGACATAAACAGCCTGGGTCTGGTAGTGTTCCAGTCCTCCCTGTCAGAATTAGCAACAGAGGACATGGAATGCATATTTTGTTCCGTGGTGCGGTTAATTTAGGTTCCTTTACCTCCCCTGAATACCTCCGTAAATACAGCAGCTATCCATGTCAAGTTTGGTTTATTGAATGTAAGATCTATAAAAAAATAAGTGGTTCATATGCAGTGATTTTATTATTTCCAGTGACATTGATATTTTCATGCTAAATGAGACTTGCCCTAAAACCGAGGATTTTAGTTCTCTAAATTAAACTATCCCTCCAGCCTTTTCTTATCTACAGGAATGCAGACCGTCTGGCCATGGTGGTGGGGTAGCCGTCATTCATAGAGACAAGTTTATATGTGGCCCTGTGTCATGTTGTGAATTTTCCTAATTTGAGAGCCTTATGTTTAGCTTGAACAAGAAACAGCCCACATTGTACATTGTTGTGTTCCACCCTCCTAAACCTAATATTTTGTTATTTGCAGAATTTTCTGACCTGATTTCTTTGGTTACTCCTGAATATAACAGGGTTGTTATTCTTGGAGATCTAAACAATGTGTTGCCCAAACAAAACTACCAGCTGGGGAGTTTATTAACCTGTTAGAATCCTTTAACTTTGTGCTACATGCCACAGGGCTTACACACAACAAAGGCCATACTCTTGATCTCATGCTGTCCTATAGTCTGAATATTGATAACTTGGAAATCATTGACGCGTGTGTCTCTGACCATCTCAGTATTGTTTTTAAAATGCTTTCTCCTTCCTCTACCTCCTAAAAATGTGTCTGTCCCCACTCACTCTCGCATCATTAACTTGACAACTGCTAGTAAATTTATGAATGCTTTTCTATCCCCTACCACTGATCCTGTTCTTTGTCTTCACAACAATGATTTGTTGAACAGTTCCAATGACATATGTCAGGCTAATTTAGATTCAGTGGCACCAGTAAAACCAATAATAGATTGTCTGCCAGTGTATCACCCTGGTTAAATTACCACACTTGTGCTTTAAAGAGTTAACTTAGAAAGGTTGAATGTAAATTGAAGGCATGTAAACTGATGATCTGATGACAAATTACAATGGCATTCTTGCATTCCCTGATCTCTGTGAACAGTTTTTACGATTCTTTACAGAAAATATTGAAAATGTTAGATCCCAAATTGACAGTAGCCTGCCCCATACCAGCATTTCTGGTCAGCAGGCACTTGAGGCAACTACACCGTAAACTCCAAAATATTTTTAACTGAAATACTTCTAGTAAGTTGAACTCAAAGTCAACAAAAAGTAATAATTACTTAAAATGTTTATGGTACTGACTCAAAACGAAATGAGAAGTCACATCAAATCTATGTTTTAAAGTTATGATAACAAATGTACTTTTTTACCCAGCATGCTCTACAGCAGGTAGTTTTTAATATATGTGCTTTTGCATGTACATTGAGTGATTGATTGATATTATGCTACACAAAGATAAATCATATTTTTCTGAACGAATCCAACCATTTAGTTAGATTTTTTGCACCAGTTACTGAAATGGTTGTTCCAGTTTAAATGTCTTAGGCAGTCTCCTCACGCTGTTCCAAACCCTGGCCTCATTATGGATGCAGGTTATGGGTGAATAACAATTCCAACTATTGGATATCCTGACTCTGGCTGGATTCCAATAGGAATATATATCACTTTGCAAGCAGTATTGTAAAATTCTGGTGCATTTTCCAAGTTTTCTAGAAATCCCGGGATGGGAGATTCCTGGAAATCCTCCAAAAATGTTTTTTTTTTTAACCAATGAATTTAGGTAAAACTGGAATTGTGCAACCCTACTTGCAGGCCTGATGTGGCCTGTAAAACCATGAGTTTCAGGCCACTGGATTTGTGTAAATCTAGGCATCAAAATAAGGCCTGATGAGATATGTAAGGTATAAAAACCATCATAAAGAGTTGAATTATAAAATTTGCCTAGGAACTCACTTAGTGAAGGCCACAGGACGGAAAATGAATACATTTTGGTGGAATCTAGCTTGAAAAATACTTAGTCATGTTACCATACTAGAACTTATTGATTACTTTACATGATGGGGTCAATGAAGGGGAGATAGTAACTTTCCATACACCCAGTCCCTAAGTGCAGAAAGTTCATACTCTGTTCCATGTTTCTAACGAGGGAGGCGAAGGGCAATAGTTAGTCTCTGATAAGGCAGGCCAGCTGCGGAAATAGGGAGGAGCGAGGAATGCGTCTCAAGGTCAAGTCAACAGATGAAGTTAGAAGAAACCTATGTGAGGGGGGCCAGAGAGTGCCACCACAACAACTCTCCTACTACAGTCCTATCTCACACATACACTTCCATGCCCACAAAGGTTCTAGTATCAGGCAGGGCTATGACTACACCAGTGAGAGGAACCATTAAGTTCCTGCCTAGCAACAGAGATGTATCGGCTATCTAGATGGGCTCCCAAGTGGCACAGCAGTCTAAGGCACTGCAACTCAGTGCTAGAGGTGTCACTACAGACCCTGGTTCAATTCCAGGCTGTATCACAACCACCCATGATGATTATGATGATAAAGAGAGACCTAAGACAGCATGGCTGCAACACATGACAACACAGCATGGTATCAACACAACATGACAACAACATGGTAGCAACACAACATGGCAGCCGCACCACATGGTAGCAGCACAAATGCGGTGCCAACATTGTTAGGCACAGACAACAGCACAAAGGACAAAACGTTAGAGACAACCATATATCACACAAAGCAGCCA
Source organism: Oncorhynchus nerka (assembly GCF_034236695.1). NCBI lineage: Eukaryota > Metazoa > Chordata > Actinopteri > Salmoniformes > Salmonidae > Oncorhynchus > Oncorhynchus nerka. The sequence goes on from NC_088408.1 coordinate 41,087,727, forward strand.
CAAATGTCAGTAAGAGTATCCATGATTGAGTCTTTGAATGTAGAGAGGGAAATAAAACTGTTTGTATTTGTATTTATTAAGGTTCCCCATTAGCTGGTGCCAAGGCAGCAGTTACTCTTCCTGGGGTCCAGCAACATTAAGGCAGTTATATACAATTTAAAATATTACATGACATTTCATAACCCTTTTCACAACACATTGTGTTCCCTCAGGCCACTACTCTACTGCGACATATCTACAATACAAAATCCATGTGTACGTGTATGTAGAATGCTTGTCTTATCATGTGTATGTGTGTCTGTGCCTGTGTCTATGTCTCTTCACATTCCCCGCTGTTCCATAAGACCCAAATCTAAGCTTCCTTTATAGCCAAGATTTTAGAAAAAGTCGTTTTTTTAAGCAATTGATGGCTCATTTAAGTATGAACAACTTATTTAAAAAATTCCAGTCTGGCTTCCGATCACTTCGCAGCATGGACACTAATTAATTTAAAGTCAGTAATTACATTCTGTTTGTATTTGTATTTATTAGGGATCCCCATTCTTCTTGGGATCCAAACACATTAAGGCACTTACATCATACTGTACATAAAACAAAATATAAAACAGTACATCATATAACATTATTACACCGCTACATATCTACAATACCACCATACAACAATATTACAATGTACATATGTGTAGAGTGCGTGTGCTAGCATTTGTGTGTGTATGCGTGTGTTTGTGCCTGTGTGTGTGTCTCTTCACAGTACCTGCTGTTCCATAAGGTGTATTTTCTATATTTTTTATATATATATAATTCTTCTGCTTGCATCAGTTAACTAATGTGGAATAGAGTTCCACGTAGCCATGGCTCTATGTAGTACTGTTTGCCTCCCATAGTGTGTTCTTGACTTGGGGATTTTGAAGAGACCTTTGGTGGCATGTCTTGTGGTGTATTCATGGGTGTCCGAGCTGTGTGCTAGTAGTTTAAACAGATTCAGCATTCAGCATGTCAACACTTCGTATGAAGTCAAGCTCTCCTCCACTTTGAGCCATGGGTGATTTACATGCATACTATTAATGTTAGCTCTATGTGTACATTTTAGGGCCAGCCTTGTTAAACTGTTCTTAGCCAATTGTAATTTTCAGATGTTTCTCTTTCTGTCACCTGACCACACGACTGAACAGTAGTCCAGGTGTGACAAAACTAGTGCCTGTAGGACCTGCCTTGTTGACGCTTTATAATGGACAGACATATTCTCCTATCTTAGGTATTGTTGTGTCAACATGTTTTTAACATGACAGTTTACAGTCCAGGGTTACTCCAAGTGGTTTAGTCACCTCTTGCTCAAATTGCTCAATTTCCACATGATTTATTATAATATTTAGTTGAGGTTTAGGGTTTAGTGAATGATTTGTCCCAAATACAATGCTTTTAGTTTTGAAATATTCAGGACTAATGTATTCCTTGCTACCCATTCTGAAACTAACTGCAGCTCTTTGATAAGTGTTGGAGTCATTTCAGTCGCTGTAGTAACTGACTTGTATAGTGTTGTCATCTGCATACATAGACACACTGGTTTTAATCAAAGCCAGTGCCATGTCATTTGTAAAGATTGAAACAAGTAAGTGGCCTAGACAGGTGTTTCTACCTGGATTATGTTGGAGAGACTACCATTAAAGAACACCTACTGTGTTCTGGTAGACAGGTAAGTCTTTATCCATACTATAGCAGGGGGTGTAAAGCCATAACACATCCTGTACGTTTTTCCAGCAGCAGACAATGATCAATGTCAAAAGCCGCACTGAAGTCTAACACAGCCCCCACAATCTTTTTATCATAAATTTCTCTCGGCCAATCATTTGAGTAATTGCTGTGCTTGTTGAATGTCCTTTCCTATTAGCATGCTGAAAGCCTGTTGTCAGTTTGTTTACTGTAAAATGCCTAGTTAAATAAAGGTTACATTTATCTGGTAAAACACAATTTTTTCCAAAAGTTTACTGACGGTAATTGGTCGGCTATTAGAGCCAGTAAATGGGTCTTTACTATTATTTGGTAGCGGAATGAGTTTTGCTTCCCTCCAGGCCTGAGGGCACACACTTTCTAGTAGACTTAGATTGAAGATATGACAAATAGGAGTGGCAATATCGTCCGCTATAATTCTCAGTAATTTTCCAAACAAGTTGTCAGATCCGGGAGGCTTGTCATTGTTGATAGACAATCATTTTTTCACCTCTTCCACACTCACTTTACAGAATTCAAAATTACAGTTCTTGTCTTTCATAATTTAGTCAGGTATACTTGGATGTGTAAGTTTCAGACTGATCCAGTGAAGTATTGCATTGCTGCACAAAATGTTGTATCATGTCTGCCCAAATGTGCCGAATTGGTCAATTGATACATTTTCAAGTACACAAATATAGAGAACATACAAAAAATGATATGGTAATACATTTTTTTAGTTTACACACTCCCAGGAAGGTCATACATGATGGAAAATGAGCTTCCCTACAGAAAATACACTAACCTTCATCCATCTAGATGGATGTGGGTGTGGGGTCAGAAACAGCAGGGGTTCAAACTTTAGAATCCAGTTCCTACATTTGAATAGAAAAATGTATTTTATTAAACTAAACTATGCTACATTTTATCTATGGGACCCTCAGGATGACAAATCAGAGCAAGATTACTGAATGTACCGTAAGTACATTATCTCCCTCACATGCACCACTAATCATAGAATGGAATGTGGCTGTTCATTTTTGTCAACAAGAATTGTCAGTTCACGCTATCTCTAGTAAAACCATACACCCAGCCTCCCGGGTGGCGCAGTGGTTAAGTGCGCTGTACTGCAGCGCCAGCTGTGCCATCAGAGTCCCCGGGTTCGTGCCCAGGCTCTGTCGTAACCGGCAGCGACCGGGAGGTCCGTGGGGTGACGCACAATTGGCCTAACGTCGTCCGGGTTAAGGAGTGTTTGGTCGGTAGGGATGTCCTTGTCTCATCGCGCACCAGCACCAGCGACTCCTGTGGTGGGCCGGGCGCAGTGTGCGCGGCTGGCTTCCGGGTTGGATGCACGCTGTGTTAAGAAGCAGTGCGGCTGGTTGGGTTGTGTATCGGAGGACGCATGACTTTCAACCTTCGTCTCTCCCGAGCCCGGGAGATGTAGTGATGAGACAAGATAGTAGCTACTACAACAATTGGATACCACGAAATTGGAGAGAAAAAGGGGTAAAAATTAAAAAAGATAACATACACCCAAATTAGCTGCAGGGTTCTAGAGTGGAGACACTAAAAGACACTAAAACACATCATTAGTAGGACAGAAATATCTTACAGTATGTTAAGTACTGTATATAATTGTTAAATATCCAACAAATTACGTAAATATGTACTTTTTCTGCCACAGCACTCTCCTCAAACAATAGCATGGTATTTTTTCACTGTAATAGCTACTGTAATTGGACAGTGCAGTTAGATTAACAGGAATTTAAGATATCTGCAAGTATAAGACATGTCTATGTCCTGAAAAATTTGATGTTACTTACGTTTTTGAGTTTGTGTTGCAGGATGCAAATTTCTGTTGAAAAAGCTAGCCTTAGCTTTCCTAACTGCCTGCTAGTGTAGTGACTACTACACATGGAAAGGAATGATTATTGTTGCCAATTTTTTGGGAGCTGGACAAGTCCACTGGACTTCCTTTACGACCAGTGTGGTACACCTCAGTACTAACTTAGATGTGTTCTAAGATAATCCCCGCCTTGGGGCCTGTCTGCTCCTCACTGTTCTCAAAGGGGAGTTTACAACTAGATTTGATTTATGCTCTGGCGGCCTCGTACGGTGTTGTCCGTAGTCTCGACCCCCCCCCCCCCCCACTGGCCTCGATAAGGCTCATCATGGGTCTGGGCTACTATTCCCCCCCTTTGTGTCTCGGGACCCCCCATCAACTGGTGGTGTTGGTATCCGAGGCGCAAACGAAAAGTTTGAACCCTATGTACGAGTTGTCAGTGGCCTCGTTATTATGAGAAGGGCTGTAACCTTTCAACCAAATCTCCTGGTGTTTGTGCTTCAACACCCTCAGTGGCTGTCGAGGTCTGTCAGTCACCACCGCGTCAGCGTGTGGCAACCTCTTCAGTACCTGCGAACTGAGACGAGGATTACGTTCTGTGATATCGCAAAGTGTTTCACCAATGGGAGTCATCGGGTCAGTTGCTGGACTGACACCATTAGTGTCATTGTAAGGGTTGACAGTTCCCCACAAAGCAGAAGGTGTGTCATCGGAAGCAGAGTATACTCTGCACATCAATGTTTTTCTTGCTGAGACGGCCGCAGTGTTTGCGGAAGTGTCTGAAGGGCACGAGAAGTTCATCTCGACTACCGTATTACACGACTGCAAGGAGGAGGGAAGTTGCTCATTCACAGAGACAGCTGGCTCGAAATCATGAAAATAATTTTCAATCAGATTGGCTGATGGATTGTGTCGAAATATCGTAATATCTCCTTGGATCGGATTCTGCACCAAGGGTTTTCTAAACGTCTTTTTCCCAAGGGGTGCTTTCGACAGATACCCCTCGTGAATGACTGCGTTGCAGCTAGCGTTAGGGGAAGAGAGTGTGGTCGGTGGAGAAGGCACTGTAGCCTGTGACCATACCTGGTTGGTTTTCCAATCCATCAATGGGAGTAACCGATCCATCAAGTCTGCTCCAAGTAGCAGGGGTACAGTTTTGAGGCTGGTAACATACACAGGGTGAACAAGCCATATGTCCTTGAAGTGTAGTTTCAGCATGACTCTCAATGTGAGAGGCGAGGTAGTCTGAGTGACCCCTCAAAGTGTAGTGTCGCATCGTTCCACTTTTAACCAACGTTTAGTTGGCTTCAAAGCCCTTTTAAGATCATCAAGCAATGTTTGAGAGATGAGTGATATTGTCGCACCCGAATCAATTAGCGCATGACAAGTTAAGCAGTCCTTCAGGACTGTTTTCAGGTATGGTCGTTTCGATTCGTGTTTAGTGAACATATTCCCCACAAAGTGGAGTGGTCGTTCGCAACGACGTGATGTGTCAATTCTGTTCAAGGTGGAAGCAGATCGACTTTTCCGATTTTGAGTGTGCTTGGCTTTAAAGAAGCGGTTGACCTGTTTCTGAGTCTATAGACAAAGCCTGTGGGTTTCTTTCTTGATCAAGCAGGCTGTCACGTAGAGTAGGCCAGAAGGCTAAACTGGATAACCTAACCTCTATCAAAATAAAAAGATGGCGGAGCCGCAAAAGTTCTTCTGTGCAAAGGTGTTTATTTACAAGTGATTCCGGAACAAAAAACAACAGTACTGCCATCAACGTCTACCTTATGGGACAGCTTAAAAACAATGCTGCCCCATCCACAGCTCAATCCAAAATTGCCTCTCCATAACTGAAAGAGAGGCTCCTTTTGTAGGGCTAGCCCCTCCCCTCAGAACAATTAACCCTAATTAATTAATCAATTAACAATACAAACCTACATTTTCCATGAACTAAACATACTAAAGGATATACATTGCAACACGGTTTTAAACAATATCACAACATAACATTTACAACATTACATCACTACTGACAATATCTTTCAATATGCCCATATGCATTAATGAGCCATTAGCTCGGGTCCTTTTCCAGCATACCCGGAAGCTACAGAGATGGAGAGAGAGGAACAGAACAAACAAACAATGCGCTCATCCACAACATTGATAAGTATAATAATTATTGTATCTCTCAAATATGAACATTGACAAGTGTGAAATGCATGCACCAAGACAGAAGTTAATTTGTGTGTCGACCCACATTGTTAACTTATGGTATAATGGCGCAGGGAGGAGTGATGAATATGTGTGTGCGTTAAAGAACCAAATGCTGCCCGCGGCCAGTGACGGACTTCTACTTCACACAGGCCGTGGATAGGGTCTCGAGTGAGAGCTGGAGAGATTTGAATTTTAACGTCCTTGCTATGGGTGTTAATTCCTGCGGACCTGGTGCCCGGTAATTCCCTGTCTTGTCCTTGTGACTTATCTTTTACCCTTTTCCCAAATGTTTCTCGCTTTAGTTCTTCACGTAGTGGTGCTTCTGAAGAACATCGGTCTACGTTTTGATCATCCTTCAACCCTTTGTTACCCTTGTGCTCTGACACTTTGTGTGAGTTGGGTGCAGGAACTTAGTGAACAGGTCGATTGTAGCGGCAGTCATTTTGATGGCGAAGTACTTTACAGTTATTTCGACCACTGAGGTTATTGGAATCATGGTTTTGTGGTAGAAACTGTTGTTGTGCATCATCTCTTAACGCTCCAATACCTAATAATGCACCCTCTGACTGGAGTGTGTCCTCCTGGTCAAACTTCAAAACCGAGTGATCAGGGCTCTTAGCGTTGCGAGCTTTTGATTCCTCAAAAGCTGTCCTTGCAAGCTCTCTGAGTTGTAAGATAGGCAAGCCAACGTGGGCTGCAGGGCCCAAGTAGGTAATGAAGGTGGGATACATGTTCAACAGGAACATTTGTTAAAATGGTAACAGGTCTTCCATGCCTGTTTCAGTGAGTAGGCCAAAGTAAGCTGAACGAAGCCTATGATAGTAAGCTTGTGGGTGTTCATTCCGAGCTTGTTTGACAGTGTTAGCCAGTGAGCTATCGTGTTTGCGAGTTGCAGAACCACTGAATTCTAATTTCAAAGCTATGGCAAGTTTAGCGTAGTCATTTAGCACGTGTTGCTGTTGTAGGCGAATGAACCTTGTCACGTGTCTATTCGACGTTCGCTTCAGCAGGTAAACCCTGTCATATCCCGTAGCGTTCAGGTAGCCATCCAACGTGTCCTCTATGTCAGCTAGGAACGTCTCAGTATCATTTGGCTGACCTGGAATGGGGTCAAAGGTGGGGAAATTCTTGACATGTTTGTTAAGGTATTCCACGTCAAGCGGGCGTAGAGGGTTGGCTTCATCCTGTGGGGTAAGTGGGGCCGAAAGGCCAAGAGGAGAAGCCAAGCTTTGGCTTTGTTGGCCAAGAGGCGCCATATTACTCAGTGCCGCATGGCCAAGAGGAGAAGACTGAGGGACACATGATGGAGGCAATGTCTGAAACGTATTGTCTTGACTCCTTTGAGTACTAGGCTCGAGTTGCTTGGATGGATAGTCACGCTGTAGAGCATGACCATTCTGGACTTCCTCCAGATGGTACCTAAGGGTGGTATTCTGCTGCATTGCAGAGTCCACTTGAGCGCTTAGAGGACTGATTTTTGACACGTGAGTGTCGCACTTGCTCGTTTTGGTCTCAAACTTTCTGTCATGGTTTGCAGATAAAGGTCTTGAGTACAGAGCGAGAGATTCAGTGAAGAGATGGCATAATTAGGGTTGGTATCACTGCTGAGGTCAGAGGTCAAACATCCGGTGATTTTAGCAGAAATTCTCATAATAAACATTGATGAAAGATACCAGTTTTATTCACAGAATTAAAGATAGACTGTAAGATTTCAAAAAAACTTTACGGAAAAACCATAATCTGAGAACGGCGCTCAGAACCCAAAACAGCCAGAGGAATATCTGCCATTTTGGAATCAACAAAGTTATAAACATCACCATAAATATTAACTTACCTTTGATGAACTTCATCAGAAGGCAATCCCAGGAATCCCAGTTTGACAATAAATTACTTATTTGTTCCATAAAGTTCCACCATTTAAGTCCAAATAGGCACTTGTTGTTAGCGTGTTCAGCCCAGTAATCCATCTTCATGAGGCGCGAGCATTGCATCCAGACAAAAACTTGAAAAGTTCCGTTACAGTCCTTTAGAAACATGTCAAACAATGTATGGAATCAATCGTTAGGATGTTTTTAACATAAAACTTCAATAATGTTCCAACCGGAGTATTGCTGTCTTCAGAAAAAGCACTGGACGCGAGGTAACTCTGTCGGGGGCGCGCATCATGAGACCGAGGCTCTCTGCCAGACAGCTGACAAAAACAGGTCTCATGAGCCCCTCCTTGATAGTAGAATCCTCATTCAACTTTCAAAAGACAGTTGACATCTAGTAGAAGTCCTAGGAAGTGCAACCTCATCCATATCTCAATGTGTACTCGATAGGCAAAGCTTTGAAAAACTACAAATCTCAGATGTCCCACTTCCTGGTTGGATTTTTCTCAGGTTTTCGCCTGCCATATGAGTTCTGTTATACTCACAGACATCATTCAAACAGTTTTCTAAACTTCAGAGTGTTTTCTATCCAATACTAATAATAACATGCATATATTAGCATCTGGGACAGAGTAGGAGGCAGTTCACTCTGGGCATGTTATTCATCCAAAAGTGAAAATGCTGCTGTTGACCCTACACCAATTGTATGCAGTAATTACATGCCTATGAACCAGAGTCATACAGTTAGCACTGAGGCGGTGTGCCCTAGAAGGAAGTCCACTGTGTGCAGCTCACCCTGCACTATCAGCTCGAATATGAATAACATGAGGATGTTTACTTCTGATAAGCTTCCCAGTAAAACAATACAAACATTTAAGCATTGCAGAAAAGTTCCTAAAATAGCCTCATTAACATATGTAGCCTAAGAAACAAGGTTAATGAAATCAATAACTTGCTAACAACAGATGACATTCTATTATGACTATCTCTAAAACTCACTTAGATAATAACTTTGATGATACTTTGGTAGCAATACATGTTTATAAGATCTACAGAAAAGACAGAAATGCCAATGGGGGCGGTGTTGCGGTCTATATTCAGAACCACATTCCTGTAAAGCTTAGAGAGAATCTCAAGTTAAATATTGTTGAAGTAATATGGCTACAGGTTCATCTGACTCACCTGAAGACCATTCTCGTTGAAAGCTACTAGAGACCACCAAGTGCTAACAGTCAGTATCTGAATAATACAGTTGAAGTCGGAAGTTTACATACACTTAGGTTGGAGTCATTAAAACTTGTTTTTCAACCACTCCACACATTTCTTGTTAACAAACTATTGTTTTGGCAAGTCGGTTAGGACATCTACTTTGTGCATGACACAAAATAATTTTTCCAATAATTGTTTACAGACTATTTCACATATTATTATAGATGACCTGGAGCCGGTGGCATCGTTCATCCTAAAGATGAACGTAATTTGGTGCAAATGTCCAAATACATCCTTGAACAACAGCAAAGGACCTTTTATAGATGCTGGAGGAAACAGGTACAAAAGTATCTTTATCCACAGTAAAACGAGTCATATCGACATAACCTGAAAGGCTTCTCAGCTAAGAAGATGCCAATGCTCCAAAACCGCCATAAAAAAGGCAGACTACGGTTTGCAACTGCACATGGGGACAAAGATCGTACTTTTTGGAGACATGTCCTCTGGTGTGATGAAACAAAAATAGAACTGTTTGGTCAAAATCACCATCGTTATGTTTGAAGGAAAAATGGGGAGACTTGCAAGCCGAAGAACACCATCCCAACCGTGAAGCACGGGGGTGGCAGCATCATGTTGTGGGGGTGTTTTGCTGCAGGAGGGACTGGTGCACTTCACAAAACAGATGGCATCATGAGGAAGGACAATTATGTGGATACATTGAAGGAACATCTCAAGATATCAGTCAGGATGTCAAAGCTTGGTCACAAATGAATCTTCCAAATGGAAGATATTTCCAAAATGCTGGCAAAATGGCTTAAGGACAACAAAGTCAATGTATTGGAGTGGCCATCACAAAGCCCTGACCTCAGTCTAATAGAAAATTAGTGGGCAGAACTTAAAAAGCGTGGGAGAGCAAGGAGGCCTACAAACCTAATTCAGTTACACCAGCTCTGTCAGGAGGAATGGGCCAAAATTCACCCATCTTATTGTGGGAAGCTTGTGGAAGACTACCTGAAGCGTTTGACCCAAGTTGAACAATTTAAAGGCAATACTAGCAAATACTCTTTGGTTGTATGTAAAATTCTGACCCACTGGGAATGTGATGAAATAAATAAAACTGAAAACTGAAATAAATCATTCTCTGTTCTATTATTCTGACATTTCACATTCTTAAAATAAAATGGTGGTCCTAACTGACCTAAGAGGGAATTTTTACTTGGATTAAATGTTAGGAATTGTGAAAAACTGAGTTTAAATGTGTTTTGCTAAGGTGTATATAAACTCTGACTTCAACTGTATATGTGAAATGTTTGATAATGCATGTGATATCAATAAAGAGTAAATTGCCTTGGTGATTTTAATATTGACTAGCTTTAATGAAGCTGCCCACTCAAGAAAAAGCTTCAAACTGTAACCAGTGCCTGCAACCTGGTTCAGACAACCTACGAGGGTAGTTACAAACAGACGAGGAATGAAATCATCAACATGTATTGATCACATTTTTACTAATGCTGCAGAAATTAGCTTTAATTTAAACTCTGAGACTATCGGTCCCGACAGAATAAGAGCAAATCTTAGATACTAATTACTAGTCTGCATCTAGAAATTATGTCAACCTGTGATGTGAAGACCCACAACTGCAGAAACATATATTCTATGAGACCATTTCTGAATGGTACTCTGAAGTATCCATCCTAACCACGAAAGACTGATCTTCGGGGAGGCAGAGAGAGAGACGATGATGAACTGACTCTCCAACAGAAGGACTGAATTTCCTTGTAACTATAACCATTGTTTGTTTATGCATTTCTGTGATTATTTAGTTAGCAAATAAATGATTAAGACAATTGGTGTATGGATGTGTCACGGCTGGCTGAAGGACTGGACCAAGGTGCAGCATGGTAAGCGTACATTTTCTCTATATTAAAAATGACGCCGACAAAACAAATAACAAAACCAAACCGTGAAGCCTTGGGCTATGTGCCCTGAACAAAGTCAAAGTTAACTTCCCACAAAACAGGTGGGGGAAAAGGGTAGCTAACTATGGTTCTCAATCAGAGACAATGATAGACAGCCTCCTCTGATTGAGAACCACACCTGGCCAAACACATAGAAATAGAAAATCATAGAACATAGAACATAGACTGCCCACCCAAATCACACCCTGACCAAACTAAAATAGAGACATAAAACACTCTCTACGGTCAGGACGTGACAGGATGATTTATAGTAAAGGCTGGGTTCGTGCAGATAACCGCCAATTTACGATTTGAGAATTGATTTGATAAAATAACAGTCTTCACTTTAATGATGCCAAAGACACGACACCTTCTAATGCGTCGAGCCCCGATGCTCCTCCCTCTTTTTCCCCTGCCCCGCTCAAAGTCTGAGGTGCTGAAGGAGCTCCTTAACCTCTTCAACCTATGGGGGCGCTATGTCATTATTGGATAAAAAAACGTGCCCGTTTTAAGCGCAATATTTTGTCACGAAAAGATGCTCGACTATGCATATAATTGCCAGCGTTGGAAAGAAAACACTGACGTTTTCAAAACTGCAAAGATATTATCTGTGAGTACCCCAGAACTGATCTTACAGGCGAAACCAAGATGAAACTTCAAACAGGAAATGAACAGGATTTTTGACGCTGTGTTTTACTAACGTCTTCTTATATGGCTGTGAATATGCTGTGAACGAGCTTATGCGCTCTGCCGTTCATCCAAAAAAAGGCCATTCTTGAACATGGGGTGAGACATTCTTACTAATCTGCTAGAGAACCAGTTCGGATTTAAATATAACTTTGGTTTGACTGACGACTTTAGTGAGAAATCGAATGCTTTAATATTTAATCATTTCTGCCCTTCAAATTCATATTCATTATATTAATAGACCCATTTAATTTTGTCTCGCTTGCCATTCCAAATCAAATTGAATATTTTTTGCTCATATAATTAAAAAAGGTTGCAAGGTCTACGCAAGACCAAAAGTAAATAGGTAAACTGGGATATTTTTCTACAATATACAGGTATTTTAATTTCCATTTTCCTTTCCATGGTAGCTATCTATTTTTGCTAACTTTGTACTAAAATGTATTGTAGTAAGATCATATCTTTCTTTTGGGATACAGTTGAAGTCGGAAGTTTACATATAGCTTAGCCAAATACATTTAAAGTCAGTTTTTCACAATTCCTGACATTTAATCTTTGTAAAAATGCCATACTCTAGGACAGTTAGGATCACCACTTTATATTAAGATTGTGAAATGTCAGAATAATAGTAGAGAGAATTATTTATTTCAGGTTATATTTATTTCATCACAATCCCAGTGGCTCAGAAGTTTACATACACTCAATTAGTATTTGGTAGCATTACCTTTAAATTGTTTAACTTGGGTCAAACGTATCGGGTAGCTTTCCACAAGCTTCCCACAATAAGTTGGGTGAATTTTGGCCCATTCCTACAGACAGACCTGGTGTAACTGAGTCAGGTTTGTAAGGCCTCCTTGCCTGCACACGCTTTTTCAGTTCTGCCCATACATTTTCTATAGGATTGAGGTCAGGGCTTTGTGATGGCCACTCCAATACCTTGACTTTGTTGTCCTTAACCTCTCTGGGGTAGACTGGACGCTTGCGTCCCACATGGCCAATAGCCAGGGAAAATGCAGAGCGCCAAATTCAAATACATTTCTATAAAAATCTAACTTTCGTTAAATTACACATGCAAGATAGCAAATTAAAGGTACACTTGCTATTAATCCAGCCAACATGTCAGATTTCAAAAAGGCTTTTCAGCGAAAGCATAAGATGCTATTATCTGCTTATAGCACAACAGTAAACAATGAGAGAGTAGCATATTTCAACTCTGCAGGCGCAACACAAAATGCAGAAATAAAATATAAATCATGCCTTACCTTTGACGAGCTTCTTTTGTTGGCACTCCTATATGTCCCATAAACATCACAAATGGTCCTTTTGTTCAATTAATTTCGTCGATATATCCAAAATGTCAATTTATTCGGCGCATTTGATCCATAAAAACACTGCTTCTAACCGACGCAAAGTCGCTATAAAATATCTCAAATGTTACCTGTAAACTTTGCCAAAACATTTCAAACTACTTTTGTAATACAACTACAGGTATTTCTAAAACGTATATAATCGATCAAATTGAAGATGGGATGATCTGTGTTCAATACAGGAGCAAAACAAACTGACTCTACTTTTCTGGTTACGCGCCTCTATCAAAAGGTACACATGAAGTGACAATCGTTCTGAGCTATGGTACTTCTACATTACACAAAGGAAAAACCTCAACCAATTTCTACAAACTGGTGACATCCAGCGGAAGCGATAGGAACTGCAGGAAAGTCGATTCGAATTCTGGATTCCCCATGAAAAAATTGAAAAGACAGTGACCTCAAAAACAAAAAAATATGAATGGTTTGTCCTCGGAGTTTCGCCTGCTAAATACGTTCTGTTATACTCACAGACATGAATCAAACTGTTTTCGAAACTTCAGAGTGTTTTCTATCCAATAATAATTATAATATGCATATATTAGGATCTGGGACAGAGTAAGAGTTCAGTTTGGGCACGCTATTTATCCAAAAGTGAAAATGCTGCCCCTACCCCAAACAGGTTAAGCCATTTTGAGTTTAGTTTACAATAGTTTATTTGATAAATATTTTCTTAACTCTTCTTGAACTGCACTGCTGGTTAAGGGCTTGTATGTAAGCACCAAATCCACCAACTTCAAGGACTTTTGAAGATCATTCCAAATGAAACTAAAAGCAGATTCACCTAACTTGTAGAGATTGAAAAGATCTTCAGGGTTAACCATCCCTGAGTCCGGGTCTGGTAACTTATACCTCTGAAGGTTAATAACGAGGTAAGAGGGCTTTTTATAGAAATATATAGACCTGTGGGTGAGCATAGTCAGTGCAGAAATTCAGTGCAGATAGTCCGTGGGAGAGGGTGGCAGGGAGATTTTTTCTTTTCAACAGTTGTTTTCTGTTCAAGAGTCTAATGGCTTGTCATTAAGAAGCTGTCTCAGAGCCAGTTGGTCCGAGGCCCAATGCTCCGGTACCACCTACTGGATGGATACAGAGAGAACAGTCCATGCAATTTTTTGGGCCTTTCTTACATGCTAATAACTAGCATGTATGTGCATTTTATTTAATGTCAATGGAAAACCACTCTCAAAAGGCAGATGCATTACATGTTGAAATGGAAATTATAAAGTTCACGGTGTAAAGCAAGACTATGGTGCATGTGCCACCTCAAGGGGTTTCCAATTCCAGTCAAGCTGGCGAAGTCGGATTTTGCTGCCACTCAGTTCCACTTCATAACCTAACAAGAGGTTAGATGGAAAAAAGGGCAATCAGTAACGCTTGTTGCACCTGAGAATATGAATATGAAAATGTAACTATGTGTTTCAGAAAATGGAAAACATTTTCATGTAAAGACGTTAGGAATATGGATAAGATCATTCAGCTGTGTTCAATCTGAGTCAGGACAAATGCTTTTATGAAGCACTGAGGCGTTAGGGAAATTCATTTGTAAATTGCACACAGGTCTGAGCATTTGCCCTCGTTTCTGTTTCAAGCCTGGGCAGAGCTGTCACTGAACAATGTATGTTTTATATACAATTATACAAAATCCCTCTCTGGCAAAACCAGATTTGTGGGGTTTGGGTTTGCAATGTTATAATAGAGTAAAAAGTCTTCCCCAACAATTCCTCTTCCACTCTCATGTTTTAGTTGAGTAGTTGTTTGAAAGTCTACATGTGCACACCATTTGTATCTTGTCAGTTAAACTTACGGAAGAAAGTATAGTTTGAGTGTCTGCAATTTAAGTCATTTTGACCGTTAAAATGTCATTGTAATTTGCCCATTAGCTGAACAACTGTCATCACATTTGTTTTAATAATTACAGTTGCATGTTGTTATATTCATATCGTCACAAAGCATCAATAGTAGATACATTTGTCATCTTTAGGTGAAAAAGTGAGAAAAAATAACAATATTGATTTATTTTCCATGTCTGTTGAGATGAGCAAAGATACTTTACAGGTGTAGGTGTAATAGAATAATTGATACTAATATAGATAAAAACATTTCAAATAGCACTGAGAAAGGTATACCTTATTGTGTAACTGAAAATCCTAAATGTTAAATATTCCAAACGAAATGAAAATGTCTCTAAAAGGACGACCAGTGTTAGCCAATGACAATCACCTTTGCCAAACCGCAAACTAAGGTCGTCAATGATCATAAATTAAAGAAGAATATGCAGCCTTGCCATGTATTGAACGTGAACTTTAAAATAACTGAACTCAAGCATCTTTAATTTTATATTATGAGCTCGTCAACTGCACAGGACTTCATTCATCCATATAGATAAGAAGATGTCTGACCTCTTTCCTCTCCCTTACAATCACATCCAGGAACTTTAGTCTGCCCACACATTTAATTACTTTCACAATTACTGCAGGATGCCTGAAGTGTGTTATTAAAACCTGTCAGATTTTCTGGGCAAACCTTTTGCCCCCAGAAACGATTTAGCAAATATAAATGGCTCTGACCTTAATGAGATATCTCAATATAACAAATAGAAATGGGTAACCCAGAAAACCTTTCATATGTTCAACCCATCTCATTCCCTGTAATATTGCACCACAGAAGATTGAAATCCTTGGTCATAAAGTTGTCCACAAGGTTGGGTAGGTTACATTCTAAATGTAATCCATTACAGTTACTAGTTACCTGTCCAAAATTGTAATCAATTTAGAGCTGTGGCGGTGAACATATTACCATCACACCTGCAGTCATGAGGCTTGCAAATATCATGGACATGCGTTGGTAATTCCCAACTCGCTAATGACCATCAGGTTGCTAATGGCCTGTTCCTCAAGGCTTTTTTGTCTCTCTAACCACTCGACATCTATACAAATGCAATTGCAAATCACATAAAACACATCATCAAAACAGTATCATGCCTATAAAACTCACTGTGAATTATCAATTTGAATATAGAAGTTCAACAACAGGTTGAAACTGAGTGGAAAACATGGTCATTGTGGATGTTGTTTCAAAGCCTAACAATGAAATGGACAGCGCTTTCTAAGGTGATGACTAATTAAAAACACCCATAGACATATTAGAGCTTATGCATATAAATAGACCAAAATATGAGCCCAAGCCCAGAAAATGTATTGTGCCATTATACAATAAATACCCTACCACATATTATGCACTGCAGAAAAACATAATATAAACTGATTTAAGATGTCTTTGGTACATAATTTGGTGCATTGCAGTGCTAGAGACGCCACTACAGACCCAGGTTCGAGCCCAGGCTGTGTCACAACCGGCCATGATTGGGAGTCCCATAGGGAGGTGCACAATTGGACCAGCATTGTTTGGGTTTGGGCATAGTTTGGCCCCCCCCTGGCCAAACTCTCCCCAAACCCGGACAATGCTGGGCCAATTTAGCACCTCTTGGCACATCGCACTCTAGAGACTCCTTGTGGTGAGCCGGGTGCCTGCAGGCTGACCTCCTTTGTCAGTTGAACAGTGTTTCTTCAGACACATTGGTGTGGCTGGCTTTCGGGTTAAGCGGTCAGGTGTTAAGAAGCATGGTTTGGCAAGTCATGAATCAACCTTCGCCTCTCTAGCCCATTGGGGAGATGCAGCAATGAGACATGATCGAAGAAAAGAGGTAAAAAAATGTAATGTTCCAAAGGCATGCATCAGTGGCTTGTATGCGTGGAGGCCTGGAGAAGCTAAATGTGTTTATGTTAATTAACAGTCAATTACAGTGAGCACGGCAGACTTTTGCATGACAATAACAGCCATACCCAAACTCTCTAAAGTAATCTGATTACTTTCAGTTACTTTAAAATAATTTCCCCCTTAAGAGGCATTAGAAGAAGACAAAAATGTATATTACCAAATCAACTATGGTCTCATGTCTGTC
Organism: Oncorhynchus nerka; assembly: GCF_034236695.1. Classification (NCBI taxonomy): domain Eukaryota; kingdom Metazoa; phylum Chordata; class Actinopteri; order Salmoniformes; family Salmonidae; genus Oncorhynchus; species Oncorhynchus nerka. Next base: position 41,104,532 of record NC_088408.1, read on the forward strand.
TTTGCCAGTAGCAAATATTTTCCAGTTACCAGGCAGTACCTTACCCGATATTTTCACAAGAAGTCAGCTAGGTAACATCACAAACTGATCATTAATAGGTACATGTTTTAACAGAAATGCTTTAAAACGGTCTGGTAAAATCATCAACAGCAGTCAAGTAACAATTCTCATCCACCTTTCCAATCAACATACTTTTTGTACTAGTATGTGTTATTTGATGTCCATTTCTTTTATCCATTGTGCGAATATTATTACATGAAAATGTGTTGATAAAACTTCAATGTATTTTACAACGTTGTGATGTACAGTGGGGCAAAAAAGTATTTAGTCAGCCACCAATTGTGCAAGTTCTCCCACTTAAAAATATGAGCGAGGCCTGTAATTTTCAATATATATATATATATTTTTTTTACATAAGTATTCAGATTCTTTACTCAGTACTTTGTTGAAGCACCTTTGGCATCAATTACAGCCTCGAGTCTTCTTGGGAATGACGCTACAAGCTTGGCACACCTGTTTTTGGGAAGTTTCTCCCAATCTTCTCTAATGATCCTCTCAAGGTTGGTCAGATTGGAATGGGGAGGGTCGCTGAATAGCCATTTTCAGGTCTCTCCAGAGATGTTCGGGCTCTGGCTGGGCCACTCAAGGACATTCAGAGACTTGACCCGAAGCCACTCCTGCTTTGTCTTGGCTGTGTGCTTAGTGCCGTTGTCCCATTGGAAGGTGACCCTTCGCCCCAGTCTGAGGTCCTGAACGCTCTGGAGCAGGCTTTCATCAAGGATCTCTCTGTACTTTGTTCCGTTCATCTTTCCCTCGATCCTGACTAGTCTCACAGTCCCTGCAGTTGAAAAACATCACCACAGCATGATGCTGCCACCACCATGCTTCACTGTAGGGACGGTGCCAGGTTTGCTCCAGACTTAACGCTTGGCATTCAAGGGTTCAATCTTGGTTTCATCAGACCAGAGAATCTTGTTTCTCATAGTCTGAGAGTCTTTAGGTGCCTTTTGTCAAACTCCAAGCAGGCTGTCATGTGCCTTTTATTGAGGAGTGGCTTCCGTCTGGCCATAAAGTTCTGATTGGTGGAGTGCTGCAGAGATGGTTGTCCTTCTGGAAAGTTCTCACATCTCCATAGAGGAACTCTGGAGCTCTTCTCCCCCGATTGCTCAGTTTGGCTGGGCGACCAGCTGTAGGAAGAGTTTTGGTTGTTCCAAACGTATTCCTTTTAATAATGATGGAGGCCACTTTGTTCTTGGGGACATTCAATGCAGCAGACATTTTTTATACCATTCCCCAGATCTGTGCCTCAACGTAATCCAGTCTCGGAACTCCACAGACAATTCCTTCGACCTCATGGCTTGGTTTTTGCTCCGGCATGCACTGTCAATTGTGGGACCTTATATAGACAGGTATGTTTCTTTTCAAATGATGTCCAATCAATTGCATTTACCTTAACATGAAAGTGAAGGAAGATGGAAAAAAAAAGCGTAATAGTTTAAAACCTCTTAACGTTAGCCCCTATCTGCAAAAGCAGAGTGTCTGCAGAAAGCTAAGCATCTTGGCTATTGCCTTCAAATCTTTGGTATGGCGTACTACCATATATGGGCATACAAATGTATGAGGTTAGGCTGAGCCGATGACCTCATTTCAAGATGGCTTGTACCTACGTTCCATTTTGCTATGTGAAGCTTAAATGAAATAAGCACGAAATACATTGATACACACCAAAACCTGGGACTCCACTGATCATGAGGATATCTAATTTGTCTGCCTGTGACCTAGCGTTATTGATCACCAGCCCCGAGATTCAAAATGTTTATTTTGCACAATGTTTTCACCGAACAGCAAACACCTTACAAGGTAAGCTTCAATTTATGTTTGAGCTATAGCTACATGGGGGTATCGAATTCATCCTTAAGTTGCCAATGTTATCTGATGATGTATGACTTAATGGCAACATCTTAATGTCCACCAAGTGACTATATCAAAAATATGATGTTGACTGCTTACGCGCTGTAGGGATCCATTACACAGGGGATTGGCTACTATGGCATCTTGGCAGTCTTGTAGCCAATGAGATAAGCTTTCCAGGGACATACAGTTGATCTGGGTGAGGCAAAGCAAGTCATAGAACCTTTTATGCGTAATGCAAACTATTGCTCCCTGGCTCAGAGACTTGGAAACATCCCGTGACCACACCAGACACCACTTACCAAAACATCTGCCCATTTCTAGTTGTTAAATCTATCAATACCACTTATTTTTCTGATAATTTTCACGTTGTGGAAGCCATCTGATGTGATTCCAGCTCTAGTCGTCAATAATTCAATCTGCACGTTTTTAAGTTTGAATGACGTTTTTAGCTTTGATGGTGTAGGAGGAGTGGCGTTTCAAATAACAATAATAAGAAGTATAATGAAGATTTAGAATCCCTTACTGAAAAAACAGGCTTTTGGCAAACAGTTGTGGCAAACCTTTGGCCAATTTGCCACACATTTGCGGCAAGCTCATATTTTCGCATGCAAATTAGTTTTGTGTCAAATTTGCAGCAACTTGTGGAAAACATTCTGTTTGTTTCAAACTCAGTATGAATTTTCAAATAAAAAATTCATTTTTTTGTTAAACAATATTGAAGTCTATCAACATAAACAAAATCACAACTTTAAATGAATTTACTTCAGATAAAAAAATGAAACATACTAAATGTAGTAAATATACTAAATAACATGTATTCAATGTCTTCAACAGATCCAATACAACTTGAAATCATCAGCATGTTAATGAAGAAAACAGACCTGATATTTCCCAAATAAATGGTTTATTTAATATTTTTATGCAGCTACAATATTAACAGAACCAAGGTTTGGACACCAACTCAATCAAGTTCTTTATTTTTACTATTTTCTACATTGTAGAATAATACTGAAGACATCAAAACTATAAATAACATATAGAATGATGTAGTAACCAAAAAAACGTTTACTAATACCTAAAGTTGCATTACAAAAGTATTTCGAAGTGTTTTGTGAAAGTTTATCGTCGACTTTTTGAATTTTAAAAAATGACGTTACGTTATGAAACGCCGTTTTTTTCCGTTGATCACACAGTCTACATATAACGATATCTAGGCTATATATGGACCGATTTAATCAAAAAAAAGACCCAATAGTGATTATGGGACATCTAGGAGTGCCAACAAAGAAGATGGTCAAAGGTAATGAATGTTTTCTATTTTATTGTGAGGTTTGTGTAGCGCCGAATATGCTAATTATTTTGTTTACGTCCCCTGCGGGTCTTTTGTGGTGTTACATGCTATCAGATAATAGCTTCTCATGCTTTCGCCGAAAAGCATTTTAAAAATCTGACTTGTTGCCTGGATTCACAACGAGTGTAGCTTTAATTCAATACCCTGCATGTGTATTTTAATGAACGTTTGAGTTTTAACTAATACTATTAGCATTTAGCGTAGCGCATTTGCATTTCCAGAGCTCTAGATGGGACGCAAGCGTCCCGAGTAGAAGCAAGAGGTTAAGGAAATCAAAATATATTGTATAGTAGCCACCCTTTTTCCTTGATGACAGCTTTGCACACATGGCATTCTCTCAACCAGCTTCATGAGGTAGTCACCTGGAATGGATGTGCATTGTTAAAAGTTAATTGGCAGAATTTTTTTCCTTCTTAACTTCTTGGTGACAGGGGGGCAATATTGATTAGCTTGGACAAAGAGGTGCCCAAAGTAAACTGCCTGCTACTCAGTCCTGAAAGCTAGAATATGCATATCATTAGTAGTATTGGATAGAAAACACGCTGAAGTTTCTAAAACTGTTTGAATGATGTCTGTGAGTATAACAGAACTCATATGGCAGGTGAAAACCTGAGACAAATCCAACCAGGAAGTGGGAAATCTGAGGTTTGTAGTTTCATTTAAGTGATTGCCAATCCAATATGCTGTGTCTATGGGGCCAGATTGCACTTTCCAAGGCTTCCAGCAGATGTCAACAGTCGTTAGAAAGTTGTTTGAGGCTTCTATTGTGGAAGGGTGTCAAATAAGAGCTGTTTCAACAAGTAATGAATACGCTATTGTCCGGTTGGAATATTATTGAAGATTTATTATAAAAAGACCCTAAGGATTGATTGTAAACATCGTTTGACATGTTTCTACAAACTGTAATGGAACTCTTTTCACTTTTCGTCTGGATTTTGCGCTCGCGCATTGTGTCTTTGGAATAGTGAACTAAATGCGAAGAAAACTGAGGTATTTGGACATAAATATGGACGTAATCGAACAAAGCGAACATTTCTTGTGGAAGTGGGAGTCCTGGGAGTGTATTCCGACGAAGATCAGCAAAGGTAAGTGAAGATTTATAATGCTATTTATGACTTTTGTTGACTCCACAATTTGGTGGGTAACTGTATGGCTTGCTTTTGTGGCTTTACTCTGTTCTCAGATGATTGAATAATGTGCTTTTGCCGTAAAGCTTTTTTTAAATCAGTTACATTAAGAACAAGTTTATCTTTAATTCTATGTAAAACATCTTTCATCAAAGTTTATGATTAGTATTTCTGTTATTTGATGTGGCTCTCTACAATTTCTCCGGATGTTTTGGAGGCATTTCTGAACATGGAGCCAATGTAAACTGAGGTTTTTCGATATAAATATGAACTTGATCGAACAAAACATACATGTATTGTATAACTTTGAGTCCTGGGAGTGTCATCTGATGAAGATGGTCAAAGGTTAGTGATTCATTTTATCAATATTTCTGCTTTTTGTGACACCTCTCTTTGGTTGGAAAATGGCTGAATGCATTCTGTGACTAGTTGCTGACCTAACATAATGATATGTTCTGCTTTCACCGAAAAGTATTTTTGAAATCAGACACTGTGGTTGGATTAACGATAAGTGTATCTTTAAAATGGTGTAAAATACTTGTATGGTTGAGGAATTTTAATTATGAGATTTCTGTTGTTTTGAATTTGGTGCCCTGCAATTTCACTGGCTGTTGGCGAGGTGGGACGCTGGCGTCCCGAACGATCACAGAGAGTTTAATGCATTTGAGCCAATCAGTTATGTTGTGACAAGGTAGGGGTGGTATAAAGAATATAGCCCTACTTGGTAAAAGACCAGGCCCATATTACGGCAAGAGCAGCTCAAAAACTCCCTTGATACCCGTCATCATGTAACATACCGGTAAGTCATCAGAGTGCGCAACAGAACATTGTACTGCCTACACTCGGTTTGTTGTTTCTATTAAATATTTTAAAAACAACCTGAGGAATGATTATAAAAAAACGTTTGACATGTTTCTATGGACATTATGGAAACTATTTGGAATTTGTCTGCGTTGTCGTGACCTCTTTCCTGTGGATTTCTGAACATAATGCGCCAAACAAACGGAGGTATTTCGGATATAAAAATAATCTTCATGGAACAAAAGGAACCTTTGTTGTGTAACTGGGAGTCTCGTGAGTGAAAACATCCGAAGATCATCAAAGGTAAACGATTAATTTGATTGCTTTTCTAATTTTCGAGACAAGCTACTTAATGCTAAGTGTCCTTAATGTTTTGTCGTGTGATCGATAAACTTACACAAAACGCTTGGATTGCTTTCGCTGTAAAGCCTAATTGCACAATCTGACACGACAGGTGGAAAAGGCTAAACTGTGTTTTCCTATATTGCACTTGTGATTTCATGAATATAAATATTTTTTGTAATATTAGTGCTATGCTATTCAGCGGTTGTTGATAACGGGATTGCAGCCATAACAAGTTAATTGAATTTCTGCTATATTTGACTTTTGACTTCCTATGAAATCATATTGCAAATGGACAAAACATATGCCTTATGCGCAAGTAAAAAAATATAATAATAATAATAATGATAATAAAATTGGACAAAAGTATATTCATACAGTTCTTACACATGTGTAATTGACAAAAAAATCGAAAGAATTTCGAAAAACAGTCCAGAAAGCACTTTTTTAAGGGTGTGTGAAGTTTTTTCAAAATTTCTGCTATATTTGACTTTTGACTTCCTATGAAATCATATTGCAAATGGACAAAACATATGCCTTATGCGGAAGTAAAAAATAAATATAATAAAAATAATAATAATAAATTTGGGCAAAAGTATATTCATACAGTTCTTACACATGTGTAATTGACAAAAAAATCGAAAGAATTTCGAAAAACAGTCCAGAAAGCACTTTTTTATGGGGGTGATACGTTTTTGATTTTTTAAAAACTTTTTCAAAATTTTGCTTTTGGATGTTGACTTGTGTTGCATTTGCAATATGAAAAACCACGGTGGAGCGCACTCGCCACCTGTTGGATTTTTGTGTTACACCTGGCATTTGCCATATGGCATTTGCAATCAACTTTGAACGAAACAACGCCGAATTGAGTGGTATTGGACAACGTGTATATGGTTTGTCCAGTGCCAATGACTTCCCATTCATTTTTTGTCCATTTCAGGGGGGTGTTCCCTTGCTATCTCAGAGTTTGAGTAAATTACATTACTAAGCTGCTCCCGAATGTACTACACAAGGACATGAACATTGATTCTATCGTAGTCCATGTGGGTTTTAATGACATTATGAAGGGTAGCTCTGAACAGTTGAAACTGGATTTGAAAGAGCTAATCTCCTAGACACTAATAAAATACCCATCATATCTGGCCCTGTGCAATCTCTGCATTGAACGCTTTAGCAGGATTCTCTCTTCACAACTGGCTACGGGATTATTGCAGCTGAATGGGTGTAACATAAATTAAAATGAGCATGTCTACTTCTGCAAAGCGTCCTAGTAAAGCATCACAGAAGTGCTATTAATATCCCAGATTAACATATGTATCTTATGAAACAAGGTTAATGAAATCATTATCTTGCTAGTAACAAATGATATTCATATTCTGAGTATTTCTAAAACTCACTTAGATAATACATCTGATGATAGTGGTAGCAATACATCAAATACAATTTTATTTCTCAGGGGTGAATACAATTTAATTGTATGTGTCGAATACAATAGGTGCAGACTTTACTGTGAAATGCTTACTTACAAGCCCTTAACCAACAATGCAGTTAAGAAAATAGAAAATATTTACTAAATAAACTAAAGTTTTAAAAAATTAAGTAACAATAAAATAATAATGAGACAGTGTACAGAGGGTACCGGGACAATGTGCGGGATACAGATGAGTCAAGGTAATTTGTACATGTAGGTAGGGGTGACAAAGTGAAAATGCATAGATAAACAGCGAGTAAGAGCAGTTTAAAAACAAAGGGGATCAATGAAAATTGTCCGGGTGGCCATTTGATTATTTGTTCAGCAGTCCTATGGCTTGGGGGAGAATCTTTTAAGAAGCCTTTTGGACCTACGGTCGTGGCAAAAATATTAACTTTCACAAAGTCTGCTGCCTCAGTTTGTATGATGGAAATTTGAATATACTCCAGAATGTTATGAAGAGTGATGAGATGAATTGCATTTAATTGCGAAGTCACTCTTTGCCATGCAAATGAACTGAATCCTAAAAAAAACATGTCTACTGCATATCAGCCCTTCCACAAAAGGACCAGCTGACATCATGTCAGTGAATCCGGATAATGTGTGAAATGCATGTAATATCAATTGAGAGGTATATTTTCTGGGTGAAATATTGACCCGCTTTCATCAAGCTGCCCACTCGAGAAAAAGCTTCAAACTCTAACCAGTGCCTGCAACCTGGTTCAGTCAACCTACCAGGGAAGTTACAAACAGACAAGGAATGAAATCATCAACATGTATTGATCAAATCTTTACTAATGCTGCAGAAATTAGCTTTAAAGCTATATTCAAAATCATCGGCTATACTAGACATATTTAGTAAAATCACATTTCCAAAGGCTGGGCCTAATATAGTGTATAAGCGGTCATACAATACTTTTTGTAGTGATTCCTATGTTGAATATTTCCTGGTCTGGTGTGTAATGAGGAGCAACCAGACGCTGCACTTGACACATTTATGAAATTGCTTATTCCACTTTCTAATAAGCATGCATCCATTAATAAAATGACTAAAAACAGTTAAATCCCAGTTGGTTGATGAATTAAAACATTGTATGGTTGAGAGGGATGAGAGGGATGAGACAAAAGGAATGGCAAATGTCTGGCAGCACAACCAATTGGCAAACGTACTGCAAATTGAGAAAAAAATGTGACTAAACTCAATAAAAATAAAAATAATCTATACTATGAAACAAAGATGAATGACAGTAAAAAAAACTTTGGACCACCTTAAATGGAATTTTGGGCAAAAAGTAAAACTCGGCTCCATTATTCATTGAATCAGATGGCTCATTTATCACAAAAACCACTGATATTGCAAATTACATTTAATGATTTTTTCAGAGCCAAGATTAGCAAATTTAGACATGACATGCTAGCATGTCAAGAACAGACTATGGGATACGCACAATACTACACAAAGCCATGACTACACGGAACTCTATTCCACATGAGGTATGCAAGCAATAGAATCAGATTGAAAAAACACAAAGATACACCTGGATCTGTGTGGACTGAAGAGAAACACACACAGGAAGAGACACATGCATACGCGTGCACACACGCTAGCACACCTACTCTAGCGCGCGTGTGCATTAGCGTATTACAGTGTACACACGTACATTGTAATATTGTTTTATGGTGGTATTATGCATTTTATATTGTAGATATGTAGTGGTGTAATAATGTTTTTATATAATGTACTGTCTTATCTTATGTGTGATGTAAACGCCTTAATGTGTTTGGACCCCAAGAAAAGTCAACAGCTAATGGAGATCCCTAATAAATACAAAATACTCACTGCATTTTATGATTGTGAAATATCTTCCTGCCTTGGTGTCGAGGCAGGCATCTGTAGGCTACATATCCAGTGGAAATTATACGTTAAGATGATAAAATGTAGGCACAGCTGTAGACTAGTTTTCCCAGGGGAGAATAAACTAATTTAATTTAAAAAATGAACAAAAAGTGTTTAGGATGCCAGCGTTTCCCTTAGCCATGGTCTGCATATGTAATATATGTTCATACCCCACTCTAACTCTGTTTCCACTATTGTGTCAAATACACCAAACTTAACGCCTCAGGTTTCCCACCCTGGCTCACACGCGCAGCCCCACAGACAGGCTAGCATCAAAGCCTCTTTCAGACAATAATACTATAGAGACTCACTGCTACCTTATACAGTTTTATTAAGCCTAATGTGAAGCAGAAAATTAGGTTTTGATGCAGTGAGGGATGCAGAGAATAGTGGCAAAATGCAACAATTAAATTCTAGAAAAATAGCATATAATTCTAGTACCGAATGCAAAAAGAACTCTTTAAGGGCCATTATTAATATTTACACATCAAAAGGCGGCATTGTCCAAATTCGTTTGCGAACTCATAGCCTAGCGACTGGTGACCCCTGGTCGAACCTTACTGATGTAGCCTTTCTTTCATAAACTTGCTTTCACAAATAGTTTCCAACACTTCCAAAGTCATGTTAGTGTCTATAAGCGTATTCAATTCATCTGGTGTGTTTCCCATGTAAATTTGTATTTATTCTATTAAGACAACTAGTCTAGTAAAAAAAACATTGAAATACATTTTTTGTTTCATTTAGGTCCTTCAACAAGTGATTGGATTCCTGAAATCTAACACGGAACCCAAACCTGCTGCGCACGTGCGCCATCATGCATAAATGTATTTTGTCCCCAACACCAAACCGGCTGCGCACGTGCGCCATCATGCATAAATGTATTTTGTCCCCAACACCAAATCACGACACACAGGTTAAAATATCAAAACAAACTCTGAACCAATTACATTCATTTGGGGACAGGTCGAAAAGCATTAAACATTTATGGCAATTTAGCTGGCAACGCAGATGCTCGTTGGTGCGCATGAGCAGTGTGGGTGCAGTAATTTAATAACATAGATTTCTAAATGTATTTTGTGACGCGAGTGGTGTAGTCAGCCTGTAAGCGCTCGCGAGCCCTCTTAAGCTTTAGGCCCACCTATCTCGTTGTTGCTCTCGGAGCGCACACTTGACAATGATTAGTTTACCTGTTTACCTTTTTTGCAGCCGTTTACTTCAATGGGTGTTGTACACATGTCTCATAACGTTACCTAACGAGCCAGACAGCTAATGTTAGCTAGTTAAACACCAATGAAGTTTTAACATTGCCACAATGCTGGGAGCTAACCAACCAGGTTCAATGGTAGCTAACTAACATTAGGCTCTAAATAGAAAAGCAAACGGCTCAGGAATATGAATAATAACATCAGTTAGGGAGCCAGCCAGCTAAAATTAGCTAGCTAGCTAACAGTACACTTTAGCTTAAGACATATAGCTAGCTAGGTAAACAAAGTGTAAGTTCACACACGTCACGTAACTTTATCTAACGAGCCAGCCAGATAATGTTAGCTAGTTAAACAACAATGAACACATTGCCAAATCATGTCGTTATTACCCTGCATGAATACAACTCTGGGATACGAATAACGTCAGCAAGGGAGCCAGCCAGTTAACGTTAGCTAGCTAGCTAAATAACAGTACGCGTTAGCTTGAAATGAAACCACTTTCTGTCATAATTAGAAATGTGTAATATCTGAAAATGTAGCCAGCTAACATACCTGTATACATCATCATGCACGATGGTTGCGTCTCCCTGTCAGGGATGCCATACCACGGTTGCCCTTAGTTTGAAGATGTAAACTGGAGACAGGTGTTTTCTCCATCTCTATAGCTATCATACTATAATTCCACTGATTTCAAAACTTGATCCTACAGAAAGTGGAGAGCCACATTTACGAAGCTCACGACAAAATACATTTAAAAAAAGGCGTGTTTGACAGGATTACCAACACAAACTGAGGAGCTCAAATAGACAGAAGCCTTCTATACGGCAGACCAATCCAAGCTCATCTCTCGGCATGTCCAGGCCACTCATTATCTCAGCTAATCATGCTTAGTGGGAAGGTTGCTGTCACGACTTCCACCGAAGTCGGCTCCTCTCCTTGTTCGGGCGGTATTCGGCGATCAATGTCACCGGCTTTCTAGCCATCGCCGCTCCATTTTTTATATGTCTATTTGTTTTGTCTTGTTTCCATACACACCTGGTTTTCATTACCTAATCACACTGTATGTATTTAGTCCTCTGTTCCCCTCCATGTCTTTGTGTGTAATTGTTTATAGTTATGTGGGTATGTTCACAAGCTAGACTTTTGTACATGTTCCGTGTTTTGGGCACTTGATGTCACTTTGTGCTTATTTATTGACAGGAATAAACGTGTGCCTGTTATACTCTACTCTGATCTCCATCTCTGCTTCTGACCATATCACCTCCACCCTACCTGACACCCTAGACCCACTCCAATTTGCTTACCGCCCAAATAGGTGCACAGACGATGCAATCTCAACCACACTGCACACTGCCCTAACCCACCTGGACAAGAGGAATACCTATGTGAGAATGCTGTTCATCGACTACAGCTCGGCATTCAACACCATAGTACCCTCCAAGCTCGTCATCAAGCTCGAGACCCTGGGTCTCGACCCCGCCCTGTGCAACTGGGTACTGGACTTCCTGACGGGCCACCCCCAGGTGGTGAGGGTAGGCAACAACATCTCCTCCCCGCTGATCCTCAACACGGGGGCCCCACAAGGGTGCGTTCTGAGCCCTCTCCTGTACTCCCTGTTCACCCACGACTGCGTGGCCACGCACGCCTCCAACTCAATCATCAAGTTTGCGGACGACACAACAGTGGTAGGCTTGATTACCAACAACGACGAGACGGCCTACAGGGAGGACGTCAACAAAACTAAGGAGATGATTGTGGACTTCAGGAAACAGCAGAGGGAACACCCCCTATCCACATCGATGGAACAGTAGTGGAGAGGGTAGCAAGTTTTAAGTTCCTCGGCATACACATCACAGACAAACTGAATTGGTCCACTCACACTGACAGCGTCGTGAAGACGGCGCAGCAGCGCCTCTTCAACCTCAGGAGGCTGAAGAAATTCAGCTTGTCACCAAAAGCACTCACAAACTTCTACAGATGCACAATCGAGAGCATCCTGGCGGGCTGTATCACCGCCTGGTACGGCAACTGCTCCGCCCTCAACCGTAAGGCTCTCCAGAGGGTAGTGAGGTCTGCACAACGCATCACCGGGGGCAAACTACCTGCCCTCCAGGACACCTACACCACCCGATGTTACAGGAAGGCCATAAAGATCATCAAGGACATCAACCACCCGAACCACTGCCTGTTCACCCCGCTATCATCCAGAAGGCGAGGTCAGTACAGGTGCATCAAAGCTGGGACCGAGAGACTGAAAAACAGCTTCTATCTCAAGGCCATCAGACTGTTAAACAGCCACCACTAACATTGAGTGGCTGCTGCCAACACACTGTCATTGACACTGACCCAACTCCAGCCACTTTAATAATGGGAATTGATGGGAAATGATGTAAATATATCACTAGCCACTTTAAACAATGCTACCTTATATAATGTTACTTACCCTACATTATTCATCTCATATGCATACGTATATACTGTACTCTACATCATCGACTGCATCCTTATGTAATACATGTATCACTAGCCACTTTAACTATGCCACTTTGTTTACTTTGTCTACATACTCATCTCATATGTATATACTGTACTCGATACCATCTACTGTATGCTGCTCTGTACCATCACTCATTCATATATCCTTATGTACATATTCCTTATCCCCTTACACTGGGTATAAGACAGTAGTTTTGGAATTGTTAGTTAGATTACTTGTTGGTTATCACTGCATTGTCGGAACTAGAAGCACAAGCATTTCGCTACACTCGCATTAACATCTGCTAACCATGTGTATGTGACAAATAAAATTTGATTTTTTTTTTTTTTTGCACCTGACTTCGCCTCCCGTACATACCCGTAACAGAATTACACACCCTACGATGGAGTCAGCAGGAGCAGGTACCCCGGTTAGAGGAGTTGAGGAGCTCGTCCAGGAACATTCGGCTATGTTACATAATCTAGGTGCCAAGATGGATTGCATTTTCCAGACTATGGACCGCTGGGAGAGACAGGAAGTCTCTCCAGTGTCTCCACCAGTGCAACCGGGGTTGCCCCTACCCATCCCATCCGGAGCCAGTCCCAGTGGAGTATGATGGGACGGCCACACATTCCAGGGATTCCTATTACAACTGGACCTTTACCTGGCCACTATGGACCCAGCTTCCTCGGGAAGGAAGAGAGAGTCTGCCCTCGTCTCATGCCTCTCAGGGAGAGCACTGGAGTGGGCAAACACCATGTGGGGAGAAGATGAGCCACTTGTTGGGCCACTTGTTTGGGCCACAATATTTTATTGTTATGTAGGTATGTTCACGCGCTAGACTTTTGTACATGTTCCGTGTTTTGGGCACTTTGATGTCATTTTGTGCTTATTTATTGACCGGAATAAAAGTGCGCCTGTTAAACTCTACTCTGCTGTCCTGCACCTGACTTCGCCTCCTGTACACACCCGTAACAGTTGCTGAATTTCTGTGGCTTAACCCGGCTCGTAATTTAACCTCTCTAGGGTATGTGTGACGCTAGCGTCCTACCTGGCCAACATCTAGTGAGATTGCAGAGCGCCAAATTCAAATACAGAAATACTCATTAATTTTTTTTTCAAAAGATACAACTATTTTACATAGGTTTAAAGATTAACTTCTTTTGAATCCAAACACGGTGTCAGATTTCAAAAATGATTTACGGCGAAAGCATACCTTACAATTATTTGAGAACACCCCCAGCAGACAAATCATTACAAACAGTAACCAGCAAAGTAGAAGAATTACTTAAGTCAGAAATAGAGATAACATTAATCACTTACCTTTGATGATCTTCATATGGTTGCACTCAGAAGACATTCTAGAAATGTTCCTTTTGTTCGATAAAGTCTCTTTATATACGAAAACCTCCGTTTTGTTTGTGCGTTTTCTTCAGTAATCCACAGGCTCAAACGCAGTCACAACAGGCAGACTAAAAATCCTAATTGTATCCGTGAAGTTTATATAAACATGTCAACCGATGTTTATATTGAATCCTCAGGTTGTTTTTAGCCTAAATAATCGATAATATTTCAACCGGAAAATAACGTCAATATAAAAGGTAAACAAGAAAGGCACTCTCTCGGTCTCGCGCATGAAAATGCTCTGTGACACGGCAGGGTTCACTCATTCAGACTGCTCTTACTCCCTCATTTTTCAGAATACAAGACTGAAACCATTTCTAAAGACTGTGGACATCTAGTGGAAGGCATAGGAACTGCAATTTGAGTCCTAAGTCAATGGATACTGTAATGGCATTGAATAGAAAACTACAACAACAAAAACATCCTACTTCCTGAATGGATTATTCTCAGGTCTTCGCCTGCCAAACAGTTCTGTTATACTCAGACACTATTTGAACAGTTTCGTAAACTTTAGAGTGTGTTCTATCCAAATCTACCAATTATATGCATATCCTATCTTCTGGGCCTGAATAGAAGGCAGTTTAATTTGGGCACGCTTTTCATCCAAAATTCCAAAACCCTAGAGAAGTTAAAAAATGTATTCGTATTTACATATGGCATATGGCATACAAGTTTGTTATTAAGGCACATGAAAGTTCACAAGTTTGAGAAGGCATTTCTACCGAAAAAAAACCCCACATATTTTTTACGTTCAAACGGCTCTCCTGTGACGTGCAGCATACACTTAGTTTCCTGAATCGGGTCCCACATGTACTGTACTGCAATAAATATTTTCAACTGGTTCTGGGGGACCTTCAGACGAGTCTTGTCAGCTGACATGTACAGTTGGGTACAAAACCCGTCGCGCACCAGACAACAATGTGCACAAGCACTTACAACAAACAATTCCGCACAAAGACATGTGGGGAACAGAGGGTTAAATACACAACACACCCCCGTGCTTCATGGTTGGAATGGTGTTCTTCGGCTTGCAAGCCTCCCCTTTTTCCTCCAAACATAATGATGGTCATTATGGCCAAACAGTTATATTTTTGTTTCACCAAACCAGAGAACATTACTCAAAATATGATCTTTGTCCCCATGTGCAGTTGCAAACCATAGTCTGGCTTTTTTTATGGCGGTTTTGGAGCAGTGGCTTCTTCCTTGCTGAGCTGCCTTTCAGGTTATGTCGATAGGACTCGTTTTTACTATGGATATAGATACTTTTGTACCTGTTTCCTCCAGCATCTTCACAAGGTCCTTTGCTGTTGTTCTGGGATTGATTTGCACTTTTCGCACCATAGTACGTTCATCTCTAGGAGACAGAACGCGTTTCCTTCCTGAGCGGTATGACAGCTTCATGGTCCTTATACTTCCGTAGTATTGTTTTTACAGATGAACGTGGTACCTTCAGGAGTTTAGAAATTGCTCCCAAAGATGAACCAGACTTGTGGAGGTCTACAATTTTTTCAGAGGTCTTGGCTGATTTCTTTAGATTTTCCCATGATATCAAGCAAAGAGGTACTGAGTTTGAAGGTAAGCCTTGAAATATATCCACAGGTACTCGTCCAATTGACTCAAATTATGTCAATTAGCATATCAGAAGCTTCTAAAGTCATGACATAATTTTCTGGAATTTTACAAGCTGTTTACAGGCACAGTCAACTTAGTGTATGTAAACTTCTGACCCACTGGAATTGTGACACAGTGAATTATAAATTAAATAATATGTCTGTAAACAATTGTTGGAAAAATTACTTGTGTCATGCACAACGTAGATGTCCAAACCGACTTGCCAAAACTATAGTTAACAAGACATTTGTGGAGTGGTTGAAAAACTAGTTTTAATGACTCCAACCCAAGTGTATGTAAACTTCTGACTTCAACTGTAAGTGTTCATGAGAGTCTCACCTTTCCACAGATCATATTAGTGTGTAGCCCAAACTGTTTGGACCCTACAGACAGAAGTACGGTGTACTTATAACCCAAATATGAGTTGAATCATTGTCAGTAAGAATGAGCCAGGAGGAGTTTAGCCAGTGGGAGTTCTCAGATCTGCTGTACCAACTTCAAACGAGTCCCATGACATTTACAGGCTGACCACACCACTCGCGTTGAGTGTGCGAACGTTGCAAAATAAATGTAGAAATCTGTTATTAAATTATTGCACCCACACTGCTCACACACTCCAACGAGCGTCTGCGTTGCATCCTGTAGCTCAGGCACAGAACCAAGGATATGCATATTCTTGGTACCATTTGAAAGAAAACACTCTGAAGTTTGTGGAAATATGAATTGAATGTAGGAGAATATAATACAATAGATCTGGTTTAGATAAAACAATGAAAAAAAACATTTTTTATTTTTATTTTTGTATCATCTTTAAAATATACAAGATAAAACAAACATTCAGATAGGATGATGGGGACAATTCCAGTGAGGAATATAAGAGGGCAACAGTACTTGTGCAAAGTTTCAGAATGATAACATCCAAAATGAGTGTGCTACATGACATTTATCATGAAGTCACCCAGGTGTCCCACACAAGTAGCCCAAATGTACCCAAGTGGCCAAATTGGTGAAGGTATACATTTTGAAACAAATAACTATATACAAAATACCAAAATGGTATTCTAACACACCCCCCCCAACAAAAAAATAATAATAATAAAAATAAATAAAAATTATTATTATTATTATTGATAAAAAAATATGAAAAAAAATATATATACATATATATACATTTACGAAATAACATGGGTAACTATTTACACACTTTGAATATTTGAAAGACACTCAGTCCTCTATCAAATCAAATAAATTTATATAGCCCCAGCCTAAAACCCCAAACAGCAAGCAATGCAGGTGTAGAAGCACGGTGGCTTGTAAAAACTCCCTAGAAAGGCTAAAACCTAGGAAGAAACCTAGAGAGGAACCAGGCTATGAGGGGTGGCCAGTCAAATCAAATCAAATGTATTTATATAGCCCTTCGTACATCAGCTGATATCTCAAAGTGCTGTACAGAAACCCAACCTAAAACCCCAAACAGCAAGCAATGCAGGTGTAGAAGCACGGTGGCTAGGAAAAACTCCCTAGAAAGGCCAAAACCTAGGAAGAAATCTAGAGAGGAACCAGGCTATGTGGCGTGGCCAGTCCTCTTCTGGCTGTGCCGGGTGGAGATTATAACAGAACATGGCCAAGATGTTCAAATGTTCATAAATTACCAGCATAGTCGAATAATAATAAGGCAGAACAGTTGAAACTGGAGCAGCAGCACGGCCAGGTGGACTGGGGACAGCAAGTAGTCATCATGCCAGGTAGTCCTGACGCAGGGTCCTAGGGCTCAGGTCCTCCGAGAGAGCGAAAGAGAGAATTAGAGAGAGCATCCTTAAATTCACACAGGACACCGGATAAGACTCCCATTCGGAGTCAGTGTCACTGTGAAAGAAAATGTTCAGTTTAGAATAGTTATAGTTTATATTATAGTCAGAATAGTTTCACATATGAGCCCTGTATCAACAGGTATAATAAACAGATATATATAGAGAGAGTACAGGGAACATAAGGTTGAATACATTATTATGACCTGCTAGATCTACTGTCTCTTATATTTTGACAGACCAGCTAGATCTACTGTCTTTATTATATTACAACAGACCAGCTGAATCTACTGTCTCCATTTCACTTTGGCCATTGTTGTGTGGGCCTGCCCTCCCCTCAACAGCCTCAAATAGGCTATTTCATGTGGGTTGGGGTGGGACGGCAGACACACGCATCTCACATTTCATGACATTACATGTTTATATATTGCTTCTAAAATGTACAAAAAAATCACAAATAATATTTTATATTATTAATTTCAAACAAGGGCATTAGCGTGATAAGAATTTACCAGTCCAAAACGATGTCCTCTCCCGTTCAAAAAATATTCCTCCACACAACAATCTCTGTCTCACCTTCCCAATCAATGTATTCTAAAATTGTGTGTACATCTGTATATCTAGACTTAGATTTAGCTTTCCCTGACTTAGTCACAATAATGATTGATATATAAACAGCTGAATCTGGGCATTTATCAAACAATGCAATGCGTAATATGTGTTTCTCCTTTCGGTATGAAACTTCAATAGCGAATGACTCACTTTACGCTGGAGCTTACTACATGGGTTGGTCTTGCAACACATTAACATGGCCTATTGCCGTTTAGCTCAGCTCATTGGCTATCTACCCAGCTAGATTTCAAGACGATCAGTGGTCATTGGGTTAATAGACAGTCAATCAACAAAACAGCGGGCAAATCATTGGTGCACAATGATGTCATTACTTGTTGTCTTCAAATCGGTTTCTTTCAGTCAATACGTCCCGCGAAATGGCCCATCAGGTTTGATTGTGTTACAAACAAACCAGTTGATTGCAGTGAAACCAAACATGACTGGAAAAGTCACGTTCTGTGGGGGTTATTTAACTGGAATGTGTCGTCGAAAATGGAATGAGACGGAATTCAGCGGTTCACAAAATGTTTCGTTTTAGGCTATAAAAATTTATTTTAATGCAGTTTGTGAATATGTTACGCCTGTGCTGGTTAAAATTGTTTTTTTTTATGGGGCTCTATGCTCAGAAAACTGCATCGTATTCTTTCGCAGTAAATCCTTTTTTAAATCTGACAACGCAGTTGGATTAGCAAGATTCTAGGCTTTCGATACATGTGAGACAATTGTATTTTCATGAATGTTTAATATGACTATTTATGTAGCGTTCCATGTGCAATTAGATGTAAACCTCATATCCGAGGCGATTATATAAACAGTGTTATGGTAATGTAGTCGTATTGTCTCCCATGAGTTCACCAAATTATATCAAATGGACCAGTTCGTAGTTGGATTCTTCACCGATCTGTTATACCTTCTCCAGAACATAAATGTTGTTCTGACCTCAAGTTCTGTGAGGTGGAAGAAATTCCTCTATGAAAATTCACTGTCTCTATACTGTGGCCATGAGGAGATAAACTCCTCCAGGAATTTACAACCTCTCTCTGACCACAGCAGCCTGTGTGTGGGGGATGGGACTTGCTGTCGCCAAAGAGGGCAACGTCATGACACCTGCGTGTCGTGATCACATTTGGTGTGGGGGGACAAAATAAATGTATACATGATGGCGTGCGCACGCAGTCGGTTTGGGTTCCGTGTAACTGATAAGAGTTAATTCAAGGTAAACAAATAATAAATAATACAAAAAAATGATGATGCCCCTGCTTGAATAATTTGGATAGGAAACAAAATTACAATGAATAAGATCAATTAAATATCAAATATCCATAGCCAAAGTCACAACACATACTGAGGTTGAGAACTCCTGCTGACAAAGATTAAATTGCTGCTGACAAAGATTAAATTCCTGTTGAGATGGACATAACTTCTACTGACACTGACTCAACTCCGACTGAGAAGGACTCAACCCCTACTAACGATGCAATTCTGCCAATATGGACACCATACTTATAACCCAAATGCTGGTTGTCAGTGACAGAATCTCTAAAACCTAAATGTTGTTCGAACACTCAAATATACGGGAACAGTAAAACTTCAGATTTGCCTGAGAACAGACAAGCTAAAAGGAGAAGCCACACCTATTTAGGATAGGGATTACCAACAGACTTGAAGAAAAACTGGAAAGGGGAAACCCACCTGATGAGGGCTTTTTTTAGGCTTTCTGAAGTGGACAGGCTAAAGTGAGGTGTAGCTCTTACCAACTGAGGCACTGGGCCAGAAGGTCTAAAATACCAGCTGGTCCTGCGCAGGTGAAACCCATCCTGACTAACGAGGGGACTCCACTCAGTGCCTACCACAACGTGCTAATGTGGTAGGTTAGACATGCTAAAATGGAGAGAATTCAAAGCCTGTAACACGATGGCGGTGGTAGAGCGGAAACTAGGGAGGAAGATGGCGGAAGTGGAGTCGGAGTTCGAATTAAGCAGCATGTCGAGTAAATTTTGGTGAAGAAATTTGGTGAATGTTCTGAATGGACAACAATAATATAAAAAACTGGAACAAAAAATAAATAGTCTAAAATTGGATTGGAGGATACATCTGTAAATAGAAATGAATCACTTCTTAGGATGCGTTTGTTGAGTAAGGATGCGTATGTGGGAAAACCCGTTTGAGGTGGTGAAGTTTGAAAAAAGTAGAGTCTGTTAGAGTGCCTAGGGGTGGTCTTATTTTGATTCATTGTATTTCTGAAGAGCAGAGGAAGATTGCAGTGGGCCTCAAAAGAATCCGGACAACAGAAGATTTGTGTTTTGAACATCGGAGTAGAGCACCCATCAAAGGAGTCATCTTAGCGGTGATGAAGGGTGTTCAGGTTGAATACCTGAAAAGAATTCCTGGTGTGGTTGGTGCCCTGCATCTGACCTGCTGAGTGAATGGAGAAAAATAAAGTCTGTTTTTTTTTATGAAGAGCAAATACCTACACGTGGGGTTTCGTTATGTAAGATACGCCGTAAGGGCTTTCATCCTCAAGCCACTGCAGTGTATGAACTGTAAAGGATTTGGCCATGTTTCAAGTGTGTGCAGACGAACAGAGTATATATCAAATCAAATCAAATCAAATGTATTTGTCACATACACAAAGTTAGCAGATGTTAATGCGAGTGTAGCGAAATGCTTGTGCTTCTAGTTCCGACAATGCAGTAATAACCAACGAGTAATCTAACCTAACAATTCCAAAACTACAACCTTATACACACAAGTGTAAAGGGATAAAGAATATGTACATAAATATATATCAATGAGTGATGGTACAGAACGGCATAGGCAAGATGCAGTAGATGGTATTGAGTACAGTATATACATATGAGATGAGTAATGTAGGGAAATGTAAACAAAGTGGCATAGTTTAAAGTGGCTAGTGATACATGTATTACATAAAGATGCAGTAGATGATCAAATCAAATCAAATTAAATCAAATTGTATTTGTCACATACACATGGTTAGCAGATGTTAATGCGAGTGTAGCGAAATGCTTGTGCTTCTAGTTCCGACAATGCAGTAATAACCAACAAGTAATCTAACTAACAATTCCAAAACTACTGTCTTATACACAGTGTAAGGGGATAAAGAATATGTACATAAGGATATATGAATGAGTGATGGTACAGAGCAGCATAGGCAAGATACAGTAGATGGTATCGAGTACAGTATATACATATGAGATGAGTATGTAAACAAAGTGGCATAGTTAGTGGCTAGTGATACATGTATTACATAAGGATGCAGTGGATGATATAGAGTACAGTATATACGTATGCATATGAGATGAATAATTTAGGGTAAGTAACATTATATAAGGTAGCATTGTTTAAAGTGGCTAGTGATATATTTACATAATTTCCCATCAATTCCCATTATTAAAGTGGCTGGAGTTGAGTCAGTGTCAGTGTCAGTGTGTTGGCAGCAGCCACTCAATGTTAGTGGTGGCTGTTTAACAGTCTGATGGCCTTGAGATAGAAGCTGTTTTTCAGTCTCTCGGTCCCAGCTTTGATGCATTTGTACTGACCTCGCCTTCTGGATGATAGCGGGGTGAACAGGCAGTGGCTCGGGTGGTTGATGTCCTTGATGATCTTTATGGCCTTCCTGTAACATCGGGTGGTGTAGGTGTCCTGGAGGGCAGGTAGTTTGCCCCCGGTGATGCGTTGTGCAGACCTCACTACCCTCTGGAGAGCCTTACGGTTGAGGGAGGAGCAGTTACCAGGCGGTGATACAGCCCGCCAGGATGCTCTCGATTGTGCATCTGTAGAAGTTTGAGTGCTTTTGGTGACAAGCCTAATTTCTTCACCCTCCTGAGGTTGAAGAGGCGCTGCTGCGCCTTCTTCACGATGCTGTCTGTGTGAGTGGACCAATTCAGTTTGTCTGTGATGTGTATGCCGAGGAACTTAAAACTTGCTACCCTCTCCACTACTGTTCCATCGATGTGGATAGGGGGGTGTTCCCTCTGCTGTTTCCTGAAGTCCACAATCATCTCCTTAGTTTTGTTGACGTTGAGTGTGAGGTTATTTTCCTGACACCACACTCCGAGGACCCTCACCTCCTCCCTGTAGGCCGTCTCGTCGTTGTTGGTAATCAAGCCCACCACTGTTGTGTCGTCTGCAAACTTAATGATTGAGTTGGAGGCGTGCATGGCCACGCAGTCGTGGGTGAACAGGGAGTACAGGAGAGGGCTCAGAACGCACCCTTGTGGGGCCCCAGTGTTGAGGATCAGCGGGGTGGAGATGTTGTTACCTACCCTCAACACCTGGGGGCGGCCCGTCAGGAAGTCCAGTACTCAGTTTCACAGGGCGGGGTCGAGACCCAGGGTCGCGAGCTTGATGACGAGTTTGGAGGCTACTATGGTGTTAAATACTGAGCTGTAGTCGATGAACAGCATTCTCACATAGGTATTCCTCTTGTCCAGATGGGGCAGTGTGCAGTGTGGTTGAGATTGCATCGTCTGTGGACCTATTTGGGCGGTAAGCAAATTGGAGTGGGTCTAGGGTGTCTGGTAGGGTGGAGGTGATATGGTCCTTGACTAGTCTCTCAAAGCACTTCATGATGACGGAAGTGAGTGCTAAGGGGCGGTAGTCGTGTAGCTCAGTTACCTTAGCTTTCTTGGGAACAGGAACAATGGTGGCCCTCTTGAAGCATGTGGGAACAGCAGACTGGGATAAGGATTGATTGAATATGTCCGTAAAAACACCAGCCAGCTGGTCTGCGCATGCTCTGAGGGCGTGGCTGGGGATGCCGTCTGGGCCTGCAGCCTTGCGAGGGTTAACATGTTTAAATGTTTTACTCACGTCGGCTGCAGTGAAGGAGAGTCTGCATGTTTTGGTTGCGGGCCGTGTCAGTGGCACTGTATTGTCTTCAAAGTGGGCAAAAAAGTTATTTAGTCTGCCTGGGAGCAAGTCATCCTGGTCCGTGACGGGGCTGGTTTTCTTTTTGTAATCCGTGATTGACTGTAGTCCCTGCCACATACCTCTTGTGTCTGAGCCGTTGAATTGCGACTCTACTTTGTCTCTATACTGACCCTTAGCTTGTTTGATTGCCTTGCGGAGGGAATAGTTACACTGAAAATAGGTGTGTGTGTGTGTGTGTGTGTTTAGAAAGACGACGTTGTTGCAATTAATCCTGAATTCTTGGAGTGCCCTGTAAGGGTGAAAGAAATTGAGGTGGCCAAAGTTAGTGGTCAATCGAATCTCCTATGCAGAGGTGATTAAAATAATTGAGAAAATAAGTAATGCTAGTGAATTGATGGTAGTTGAGACTCCACAGCCTGTAGTAAATGTTTGCTGCCAGACAAAAGATACCCTGTGTGTTAAAATGGTGGATTTTGTTGTGTTCATTGCCACACTTAAAAACTGTACAGAGCAAGTCTCAAAAGTTGAAGAAACTAGACGTTATTGTGGCTGCAGCAGAAACGTTTTTGGGACTTAAGGATTTTACATCAAAAGACTCCCATTGAGCCTGTGTAGGGATCATATGTTTTATTTATTTATGACAAATTTGGGGGGGGGAATCCTGTTTCCATCCTGCATAGTAGGTGGCGGGATTCACATTAAATAGTGTGATTGGCGATATACCATAGAAGAGAAGAAGCATGACGTCATGACGTCATTACCTGTTTCCTAAATAGTGACGGTAAGTCTGTTAATTAAATATTATTTGACATGTGGGATGTTGATGGAACATATTCAGAAAATATTATTCATATGTACACATGTTGCATATAAATTAATATGCCCCACTGGTGTGTTTCATTTTGAACCGGTCTTTTGAACTGTTTCTTTACCAGCAGAGGATGCTCATGGCATTCCAGACTACAGGAGAAGAATCTCTCCCCCTTATTCCCTGACAGTTCATCCTCCACTGCTGAGACCCAGCTAATAAGATCCCTGGGCTCTCTCCAACCTGCTTTTATCTCCATTTAATGCAATGGAATATATAAACACTGTAATTGTACATTTTGACATTTTAGCAGAAATACTATCAGTGCAGTGTATACTACCACATAGTGTTTAGTCAGGACAAAGGTACATTTGTATTGCTGAATTTAAAAAAAGAGCATGTATGTGTTTGGGTCTACATAATGTTTTGTAAGGATATATAAATTGTATTAAATAAACATATAAATTGTATTAAAATACTTGGTGAGGGTTGTGCTATCCCCTTGTCATATTTCCAGAACTTAAACCTGAAATGGAAATGAAAGGGGCAGTTATAGGATTTTTTGTCATATTTAATAATATTATTCTGTGAGCTTGGTATTCTTACGATGCGAAAGCCTTGTTTGAGGTAGCCTTGTTGAAAGTCGCACAGGCTCATATCTTTATTTCTGCCTGAAAGAAGAACTTGTTTGGGCTATAACCTCTGTAGAGGGCTTTGTGTGTTCAACTCAGTTTTTTTTTAGCAGTGTCAGGGTTTGACTGTCCAGGTGTGGTCACACTATCTGCCTGGTTGACACAGTAGGCTTTTATGGGCTTCGGTGTCATTTCTTTTGGGAAAACACAATCCATTTTCCCCATGAAGAACCAGCTGATAGCTGTCATTAATACAATGTCTCTGTTGTTGAGAGAGAAATGGGCACGTCTCTCACATTTAATTTAAATGTAATAGTAAGAGTACTTTCAGAGGACTGAACTCTTGACTTCCAGTTGCTTTACTCAGATGTGGCCATTCAAATTCTTTATTTGGTTGTGGGGCCCCCCACCTCACGACAAAACATTTTAATGGCTCCCCTCTTGACGGTGGAGAGAAATGTTTTGTCTTTATGTTCATTTCCTGCAGTTTTATGTTGCCAAGGGGTATAGGGGTGTAAAATGTTGCTGTTTAAAAGAGAGTTTCCTGCAATTCTACCCATTTTGCCATGTGGTGGTGAGATCATTGCTGTTTTAAAGCTAACTTCCAACAACCACTGATGCACAACCACATTTAGAAATTGCACCTGGTGTATTATACTATTCTTACTCTCGATAGTAAGTTGAGAACTCGATTGAGTTTGTTAAAAAAGTTTGGAGGCCCCCTGGCGGCCGGGGGCCTTAAGCGACTGCTTATCGCTGAAACCAGCCCTGAGTATCAATGTTATTTGATCTTACTTATACTTACTTAAATTAATTGTATGTATCATTTTTGTAAAGCCAAAGATTGAACACACAACTGTGACTTCTGTAGACATTTAATTAGTGGTTCCACATGTTCTAAGGTACACGTTCTTTAGATGCTCAAATCCTCCAAACTGCTCCTGATAACACTTCATCTTTAAAATGTTGTGAGTGATAGTTGTTGACATGTCGCTGGACTCGGCCAAGCCTCCTCCATACATGGATTGCTGTCCACATGCTTGTGAAGTTATCGCCTGCTGGAGTTAAAAGACAGTTAGTACATTATTTATGCACTGCTGAAAATTGACTCATTCAGTAGAGACAGTCAAACAAAACACAGTAAATCAAGTTAGTCTTCATTCTGAAATAATGATTCATTTTGATATAGTTCTCTCCAAATGAAAAATAGTGAAATTAAGAGGATGCGACTTGTGGCTATCCCTTTTATATTAGTTCATTTAAATGTTCAGTTTTGGTGTTTTCTTTCTCAGTTAGGAAGATATGCAATGGGGGTAATATTTGTATAACAACATTGTCAATTTAAGCCTTTACTGATAATCAAAATAAGCAAGTAAGACATTTTAGAGCAAATTTGAGAACATTTTTATAGAAAAAAATACTGAATACTGAAAACGAAATGGAATAGGCAAACTTTTTAAAATACCTCTCCCCACACATTGTAGCCCGGGCCTCAGCAACTGCCCAGGCTTGTCCCAGAGGACATCCTTAAGGATTTGCTGAAGAAAGACTGAAGGTACCCGTTTGCTTCTCAATAATCCTTGGCCTAAGGCAACCACGTATCTCAGTAAGTCCTAACTCTTCTCACATTGTAAGTGTAGATATATTCTGATTCATTAATTTGGTCTAACTTCCCGAGGCAGTTGTTTGATATGTGGTATTTTACTGAAGGTTGATAAGCTAAAGTTAATTGCAATAAGTAGACTACAGATACTACAGATATGTAAGTTGAAATCTGGAGGAGACATATCCTTGTCTCCACAGTCAGTTAGCACGTAACTAATAAAAAAAACATGGGAGGACATGGATTTCATGTGAAGAATGATTTGTATTCACAAATAAATCAGAAGGCATACAATACAGAATCAAAGCAGAGTTCCCCAAAACCAACTCAAAGGCTCAGTCTCTGATTCACAAATGCAAAATCAAGTCTCTGTTTTATTTAAGAAGTCTATAATTAGGCCTTTACACTTTGGATATTGGAAGTCGATAGTCCACACAAAGGAAACTTATCTTGGTGATTAATACAAATATCCCATACAAGTATTTGAAAATGTTCTCACTTGTAATGAAGTGAGAACTAGACATTAAAACTGTAAACAGTTTCCGAAATTAGTAATAATTTCTGACCACAACATCCAGTCAGCCAAGATGGCTTCCCTTTTCTTGACACACCCACTCCCTTTTTCACTCAAAACAAGAAGTGCAACAGGTATTAAAACATCATCTGGCAAAAAAAAATGAAGAGCCTGAGGTTAGATTTGATAGTCTATACAAGTCTGAGGTCTGAAGGCTGAAGAATTTTATGCAAGTCGATACAACTATAGTACTATAATGAATTGGACAACTAACCTTTCATCACGAGCTGTTTTATATTCAGATGAAAAACAGATTCTGCAGCAAAAGTTGAAATCTTTTATCGTCATGAAATTGGATTGTATTTGTGTGTTAGGTCACCCATTCGTCCTCTTGTTTTTTTCTCATATTTCCTCGTTGTGCATCTTGTATGTTTGGAGAGATAAGTCTTCTAGCAATCAATCAGACTCGACTGCCATGGCATACCTTCCAACACTGATGAAGCAGGAACCAAGATTGAGTTACAGTTCCTTTTTTTGAATAAAAAGAAACGCTCTGAATTGCAACCTACCTAACAATAAGGTAATCTGAGATGAAGGAAGAGGTGCTCTTAGACCCCTTTTTTGAAGGGCTAAGTGTTTTTCACTCAAATAGACCATAGGGAGACTCAAATGACTCAAGGCTATATCGCCAAGCACTTGTGGTTTGCTTTATTTATTTATTAATTTGAGGTCCGGCCACTGACATATCTGACTGCATCTGAATTGCTGTGAATTGACACCGGTTACTGTTCATAATGTGAGCTTGGGTGTCTTTCCTGACCACAGTTCATTCAACCTCCCCTCACTGCAATTTAAATGCCCTTAAAATGTATTGATGGCAACACAGGAGCTGTGGGGCGAGACAGGATTATCAGTCTTTGTTGTGTGAGTGTGTCTATTATCCTGACCTCTATTCACAATGGGCCTTTAGGAGTGTCGCTTCCAGCCACATAGCAAAGTACCCATAGACAAACAACATGTGAACCAGAGATCTCCCTTTGTCCCAATGCACTAGACACTTACGGTCCAACTCTGAACAAAGCACTCAACTTCAGGTAAGGCTCTCCAACAGATATTGATTTCATAAACTGAAGTGCACTCTTTGAGCTGTTATTGTTTTCCTTGAATATCAATGGTAATATTGTGTCATCTGTATGCTGCATATTCACAGCCATAGAAAAAGTCCATTATCTGTGGTTGGCCTCTGTGAATTAAAATGCATCCATGTGCTTTAGGGGGCACATTCTGTACTGTGTGTTAAACTGAATGACACTGAAATGTATCCAGTATCGTGGCAGATGCACATGCTGTTGTACTGACCGTAGCAATGTGTGAGGGAGACAGCCTCTTTTCAGCCCAAGGGACTGGGAAAGCAAGGTGTTTTTATCCCATGTGGTTACTAACCTAGAAGTAGTACATTACTAGCCTGCTGCGTAATTTATTCATGCTGACTAATTTATTCATGATAGTCTCTAGAAATGCTTTCTTCTGGTATGTTACTTTAAAAAAAATATCACCCATTGAGTTAATGCTTATTAAAACAAATTAGCTGTGTAACTTCTATACTTAGTCTAAATTGAGGATAACATAATCAAGATCTGCTTTGAAAGCAACTTGACGAAAAACATCCAGAATCATGTGGAGAGGAAGTCCTTTAGCCACAGTTATCTGAACTAATGTTATTATTTTAAAGTTTTAAGTCCAGTTTTAAGTCCAGTCCAGTTTTAGTTTTATGACTCAAGCTCTAGAAATAAGGTGGAAGATATTTGAGAATTTATCTTATTTAAATGGTAGTCTTTGCACTAAAGTTGTTCAGCCATTTTAAATCGTTTTTGCTATAATCTATTGCCTTTGATCTGACAATTATTACAGTAAAATTAATAACATAACATAAGCATCAAGTGCACATTCTGCACAATTTGTCTAAAGTAACATGTTCTTATCCATAGAAGAGGTATTCACCCCCTTGGATTTTTTTCTCCTTTTCACATCACATCTTTTTGGTGTATTACAGTGTGGAAGTAAAATTGATTTATATTTTTTTTGTCACTAATCGACAACAAATACTTGACAATGGCAAACTGAAAAAAAACTATTGAAGAAATGTTTGCAAATGAAAATATTTGCAAACTCACTGTCACCCTAACCGAAAATCTGAAAAGAGGATAACATGTAATGCAAATGATAATGGAACAATTCATTCGCTAAAAAAATGTATGCAAATAAAATAAATAAGACTAGACAATCTTTATGCTGACAATTATTTGATATTTGGTATTCAGTAAGGTGACCAATTTCTTTTAACTTTATTTTTAATTCTGAAAGTTATGAAGCAGGACTATGTATGCTTTTCAAAATGAATCTTTGAGTCCTTACCTGTATGTGGACTTGCAGTATTCTCAAGCTTTCCATTTTATGTCAAAAGTACAGGATCAATATTGGAGGTCAAATATGCACATATTAAGTCCATATACTAAAAAAATCTAAGGTGATGGAATCTCCAAAAAATACCGTCACAGCAAAAGTTTGTTACATAGGTGCTCTTTAATTTATTTTTTAAACTCCCGTTTCGATCTCAATCGGTCCTTGTTGTTACTGTCTTTTTGGGAGATCCCTTCACCTTGGTCCAGATGGCTACCACATTCGGTAGTTAAGATAATGCCGGTGCTACTATATGTCTCTAAGTCCATACACTTTGGAGTAGCAGGCAAAGCAAATTCAGGCAAAGCAAAGTCTTTTCATCACGTCATTTGAGAGGTCAGAATTATCATATTCCTTAAGTACAGTTGATGTCGGAAGTTAACATACACCTTAGCCAAATACATTTAAACTCTGTTATTCACAATTCCTGACATTTAATCCTAATAAAAATTCGCTGTTTTATGTCAGTTAGGATTACCACTTTTTTTAAGAACGTGAAATGTAGAGAGAATTATTTATTTCAGCTTTAATTTCTTTCATCACATTCCCAGTGTGTCAGAAGTTTACATACACTCAATTAGTATTTGGTAGCATTGCCTATAAATTGTTTAACCTCTCTGCGAGTAAGGCAAGTTTCCTGAATTTACGCAAGTCTGATGTGCCCAAAGTAAACTGCCTGTTACTCAGGCCTAGAAGCTAAGATATGCATATACTTGGTAGATTTGGATAGAACACACTCTGAAGTTTCTCAAACTGTTAAAGTAATGTCTGTGAGTATAACAGAACTTATATAGCAGGCGAAAACCCGAGGAAAATCAAACCTGATTTTTTGTTGAGCTTGGAATGATTTCCAATGCAATGCTATTGAAAGATCTAATTTCCGCCTCCCAGATTGCAGTTCCTATGGCATCTACTAGACTTCAACAGTCTTTATACCAGGTTTGAGACATGTTTTTTTTTAAAATTAAGAATTAGTTGTTGTCGTTCCAAGTTGAGCGCCAGGGCAAAATAAGTATTTTTGTGCGCGTGAACATGGGCGCGCTATTCGTTCTTTTCCTTTGGTATTGAACATACTATTCTCCGTCTGAAATATTATCATTTATTTAGATATTAGACCACCTGAGGATTCATTAAAACATTGTTGAACTTGTGGATACCATTTTTTTATGTCTCTGGGTGCAGTTTGAAGGAAGTTGCTAAGGGACAGTATGTTATTTACAGTATAATGAGGGATACCTGGAGAAAATCGGTCCTCTGAAATTAAAATGGATGGCCCTCCCTTCAGCAAATTAAATGTTTATCAGACCCTCTTTGAACGCAAAATACTCATTAAAACAAAGTGGATAGCAGAGAACTGGGAAACTATAATTTTCAAATGTATTCTATTTGATTTGATATTGTTTTTACAAAATAGATTGTGTTGACTGTAATTAGGTAATGGGAATATAAGAGCATCTTCTAGGCTAAATTAACAAACTAGGCATGCAAAGCTCACCACATGATACTCAAACCAAAGACTGGCCAAACTCGTGTTTCTAAAAGGGAATTCAAAGGCACTGTAGAATGACTGTATAGCCTAATAAGGCATTTTTTCATTGTTCTTTAATTCCAAGTAATTACACAGCTTAAATGACAAATGCATAGGCATGATGTTGAAGTGCTGTTGTTGAAATGCTAAGTGCTCCTGCCAGCCTGTAGCATGTCACACATGCTTCAAAATGTATTACTTAAATGGCAGAACTTGAAATAATAATAATAAAACAGCCTGAATAATTCATTTGAGTTTTTTTTCTTAGGCTACCTGTCTTGCTCCTGAATGATTTAGTTAGCATGTTGTTTAATAGCCTATTGAAATGTTGAACATCAATTAATAGTGACAGAATCACACATTACTTCCCAAGCAAAGTAAATGTCCTGTCTCCTCGGCTATAGAAAGTCATAGCGCAGCTTCTGAATGTCATAGAGACAAACCAAAGATATCCCATATGCATTGTCTTTACCAGGCATTTTACAGCGTGTTTCTACTGCAGCATAAAGCATTGTCGACTAAAGCTTTGTTATCGATCGCTTCATATAATCAGGTCCATTCTTTTTTTTTACTGACAAGGGGTAAGCCTATGCTTTTGGCCATTTTCTTTAACAAAAGCCACTATCTTCACATACCCCCTCAGTTCGAGCCCTGGTTTTAACTTAACACACTAAACCCTTCACTGACACTGAGATAGTTAGGGAGTGCATGGTGACTGAAGGAATTGGGTGACAATCTATGGATATAATAATAATTCCATCTGTCAAACAGGTAGGCCAACCTCTTGTTTCTTGAATAGGAAGAGATAGTCTCCAACACAAAGCCCTCTTGTAGTTAGTATTCTAAAGTCAAATTAAAATGAAGACTGTTGAAAAGAATTAGGCCTTTTTTTTTACAATAACAAAAATGTATGTTCTGAGTACACAATCACGCCAAAAGGCAATTTGTGAGATCTGGAAAAATAAACAGAGAAAATTCGATTTTTAAGTGTAATTTCCCATCTAAAAAGAGAGGAATATGGCTATGTTTCTGCTGTTAGGCCTACTGTTGCAACACATGTCATGGCAGAGTTTTCAAAACATTGCCACCCAATTCATACAAATAATCATAATATTGTTCTGTCAGGTAATCCTACATTGCAGTTAACATTTAATTGAGTAGGTTTTTGGGGAAAGTATTTCTGTCTACCCACAGACGGTTATCATTAGCATCACTAACTGGCTACAGACCGAGTGATAGACAAACGCGTGCAGCAAACAAACAGACAGGAGAGATATTGCTGGAAATGAATTGGGTTTTTAAGCCAACAGTGGCTAAACAGGGGTGGGATAATGTCAATGTGGTTTTGATTGGAAATTAGGCGGGAGCTTTATGTTTGGCAGTTTGCGATGGAACACGTAAAAATAATGCATGTACATTCAGAATTGATTGCCGAGCTACTCATAGGTGGGCTTGTGGATACCTGTTGGAGACCCCTGACCTATAGTATAGGCTATGGATCATCGAATTGAGACCACACTAGGTTCACTTGATATTACACTCCCAGCAGAGAATCAGTGATGAGGGGCATCATTATCATGATATAATAAGCAACTAATTCTCAAACCCTGAGCAATATGACATTTAATCAAATTACATGACCCTCCCCTGGACTAAAAAACAAAATCCTCTCCCTGACGGAAAAGGAAAAATCTCTACCGCTTCCTAACTAGCGCTAGCGCAATTGCTAACTATGACTGGAAGTATATAGTATCTGCTAGTTAGCATTGGCTCCCAAAACTACCTCTAATTTCATACTGGACCCAGAAACAGAAAAATGGTATCCACGAGTTCATCTGACTCTGGGGAAGTAGATAAAGGGTCTCATTGCTAAAATAAAGAAGTATCCCTTTAACAATTGAAACTATTTGTTTACGTTTCCATGCATTTCAAACGAAATGCGTGCAGAGCTTTACTTTTTGCAGCTATTTATCAGTGAGGGTATATTGTCCCCTTGATTGCTCTCCACCATTGAGTGTGTGAATGTGATTTTATTTCTGTTTGTCTTGATTCACCACAAATTGCTTCTTTTCGCAATCTGTGATTGCTTCATAAATGTTGTGTTACTTTTAAATGAATGATATGTATCCATTGACTTTCAAATAGTGCCTTGTGAGCTCAATTCAACTGTCGCACCCTATCAGAAGCCAAAATATTTAAAAATAATTATAATATAATTGTTAAAAAAAACACTTAGTAGCCTCAACATGGTTAAAACTATCATTTTGATCTAATGGATGGTTGTCAGGCCTTGATCAATAGCTCTGTCAATTCATTTAAGAGTGGTTACATTTCTTAATGTGGCAATATTGAACTTTTTGGGCGACCCAACCAAATTCACCTAGGAATGTGAGTTATAAATGTATTGTTCTAATTAAAAGCAAGTCTAATAAGCGGTAGATCTGTTCTATGTATGCTATTTCTATACTTCCCATGCTTAAGTGCTTCTACACCTGCATTGCTTGCTGTTTGGGGTTTTAGGCTTGGTTTCTGTACAGCACTTTGAGATATCAGCTGATGTAAGAAGGGCATTATAAATAAATATGATTTGATTTAAGTTTGTTTTTGCGTCTTTTACTGTTGGTTTTGTACATCAGCTGAAACAAACAGTGGCGGGGTTTGCACTTTGTTGTTGTTGGAGATCTGCAGATTTTCCATTTAATGGTTTGAAACTCAGTCCTGACAGAGAGCCATTAGAGACTACTTGTACAGAGATAATTTACAGTGGAAAGTGACAGTGGATATTTTGTACCTTATGCTTTTGTAACCAAAGAGCAATTCAATTGGTTGTCCTATTAGTACTGCATTTCTGCTCATATTTATTATACTATATCAATTATTGGTGGGCAATTAAATCACTTCTCTCTACTGTTGAATAAGACACTGTGTAAAATACAGCCACAGAGGTGACGCTGTTGTTGTGTTGCGTTATCTACAGATAGTCACTGTATATTAAAAGACAGGCATTCCAGGTTCAATTTAGATCCAGGTTCCTTTTAGATCACAATCCATTATCCCATGTATGCAATGGAGTGGATGCATTCAACTTTGAATATGTCATTTCACATCAAGGAATTTCCACAGCAACTTTGTAATGAAATTGGTCAGGACATCAAATCAATACAGCTTTTCAACTAAACCGGTCATCAAAACATCTATTTTAATAAAATTTCCACTCACTTTGGGTAAAATCTATTTAAATCCTGTGTCTGGACTCAAATGAGAAGTGACAATGATGTGGCAGCCAGTGGTTATAGTGAATCGGACCATTACTCCCATTAGATGGATAGTTTGTACAGAGGTTATTTAGAACTTGTTCTGCTGTCAGATTGTGCCTGCCTTAAGCCAGAAGAGACTCCATTATCCTCCCTCTACCCACTACATCAGATGGAGAATGATTGCAGACTTGAAATCAATGAAACCACAAGCCTCCCTGATAATATTCCCACTTGGGATGCAATGGAGGATACAGTCAAAGTACTATCTAATGCCTTAACTGGCATTTGGTGGTTGAAATCTTGGGATATTGTACAAAACAGATGACATGTAATCTTGGTATATTTATCATTATAAATTGTGTGAGGAAAATACTGATAATTTATAAAAATGCATCATGAAGGTGATAATTTATCAATTTAATGTCATTTGAAATTTATCCAAATGTATCTTTACATTGAGAATTCAAAACGTATCATAAAAGTGAGAATTTATTAACTGTGTCAAAATCATCATGGGACATTGGACGACTCAGAGGTGGTTTGTTAGTCACATATGAACATTATTGAGATGTGATTATGGGTTCCCCATTTTTCTTTTCAATTATCTTTTATTGTCCTTGAGAATTGTAAGGAAACACACTCATGCGCTAGATGATTGCAAGACACTTTCATGGGTTTTTGGTTTATTGTGAGCTCCACTGCCCCTTGAGAAATGTTCCGAACTCTTATAATGGAATGATTGGGCAATATTGGACAAACAGTCTCTCAAGCTCCCAATCAGTCATTTCTCTCCAAGCGTACAGAGCATTATTCCCCGAACAATACAAAGACAATACCAGATTGATATATTGTCTGTTTGGGGGTTCAGCTTTAGCCTTGCGGGGTGAAAACATGCTCTTGTCTGAAGTCACTAAGCACAGTGGTTCTTCCTTTAAAAGTTGTGTCATACTGCAGCACACCTTGCCGCATAATTCTATGGCATGTTATTTAATTGTCAGCCATTGTTACCATTAATGCTAGTTTGACCACCAGAGGGCATCTTTGAGAAGCATTTGATAGCCTTCAATATTGGCTGTACTTTGTAAGAACATATTATATTAGATTGATTTTAAGAAATGTAGCTTAATTAATTTGAATAGAATCATGGTGTTCCTACTCCAAGAAAAACAAAACCATCAGGTTTTCCATGAGGATGGATTGGAAAATATGGCACTGTACAACATGACGGTCAGGAGTAGCCTACATTATTAAGAGCATAACATTTCTACACCCTAATGGTAGTCTAACGAATACCCAAACGGAGATTCAGTGAAAATAAAAATCTCATTGACTTATCAAGACTAGTCCCCATGCTTGTCTCAGAGCAGCGCGAAACGGCGCTAAAATAGTTGACCACAGTGGGTAGGCTATTGCTTCAAATCCTATTGCTTCTAACTTCAATATGCTTTTTAAGTAAGACCTACACCACTTTTAACAGCACATTACTAAGCTCTAGTGAAACTCAAGTCGCCTACGGGAGGCCTACAGTATGTGTAAAAATATATTTTTTTCAATGACGTGACTCTCTCTCTGACAATAATTTGATTTAGAGGATTGGAGGATTCTAAATGAATATCTAAGGAGCATTTTATCAATTAGTATATTTGAGTTTAACCACAATATTTGTATTTGTTCTGTCTTTTCTGGTGGATTAAACTGAAATTGCAACCAACTTTCAATGGCTTGTTTAAAAAATATATATATTTTGGAGAAAGTTTTGTTTTCAAATAACCTAAAGTGAGCGAGAAAAAGGCCATTCTTGCACACAGGGTGAGACATTGTTACTAATTTGAAAATAAAGACAGTTTGTTATTTAGAATATTTTTTTTCTGTTTTTAGAGGGAGAGAAACCAAAAGCTGAGAAACCCAGACGCAGGTGACACAAGTATTGAAGCAGCATCTGTAGTAACGCAGTTTGCACTGTGATGCAGTGTCTTAGACCGCTGCACCACACGGGCACTGTACAACGTGACTGGTCGGGAGTAAGCTACATTACTACAGTAAGAGCAAAATAATCCTAACATTTCCACACCCTAATTGTAGTCTAAGTTGCTTTTAGAATAAAGACTGTAGTGTAACAACAGTTTAAGGCACAATTATCAGTATCTATTTGGTTTATGTCACCCATTCATTTTCAGTTAACTTTCACTTGCACTGGTCTGGAGCAATGAAGTAGTGACGCAGAGTACTGTAATAAACCACAAATTACCTCTAAGTCCCGCAGCATAATCGCAAAACTTTAAGTTGAGCAACCACTGTAGGAGGATTTGGTTGAAAGAGCATAGTAGGCCCAGAGATGTCTCTATCCGAGGTCACTGGTGTAAAGCCAAATTATCTAAAGCCACAGTTTGCGTTAATTGTTCTCGCCTCAGAGTGAGAGACAGAGATTAGTGGCATGTTCATCCTCTGTGACCTCTCGGAGCTAGAGAGGTGCTGCCTTCCCATGTTGCAACACGTCACACAATGCTGGGATAGGACTGTCAACTCAATGCTATGCCCCTACAGCCGGATCCCTTTGATGCACAGCAAAATGGTGGCCTTGCATGGAGATCAGGTGCTCCCCTATGCAGATCAGATCACAGGCAGACATATCTCCCTCTGCCCTTAGTATCAGTGATGAGAAGGCCTTATGCTGCCTTGTGGTGACATCACAGCAGACAGGAAGACTCTAGATCCATGTTATTTTATCCGTTTTGCATTATTAAATAAAAACATAGGCTAGAACAGGAAATTGAGGGTTCATAATTGACTTGCTTTGGATGAATTTATGTCATAATTGCATGCCTACTCCGTTACAGGAAGGAAGTACTATGCACTCTGTTCCAGAATAGCTCACTAATCACACTGAAGAAAAAATAAGAAATCCACCACAAATAAATACAAAATGGTCTAACAGTGCTATCTTTCTTGCTGTATTGAGTTCTACAATCTTCATTGATGATGTCTTAAGTGTGATGGATGTGGTAATGAGTGAAAGACCGTTATCAATGTGTCTTAGGACTGTTTCAGTTTAAGATATGTTCACTCTGCTGAGATTGCAATTATCAAAAGCAAATAAGGAAATCTGTTGTAAAAGGATCACTCTTCTGGGAAGGCTTTCCACTAGATGTTGGAACATTGCTGCTGCGTTTCAATTCATCCCAAAGGTGTTCGATGGTGTTGAGGTCAGGGCGTTGTACAAGCCATTTCTTCCACAACAATTTCTTCAAACCATTTCTGTATGGACCTCGCATTCTGCA
Organism: Oncorhynchus nerka; assembly: GCF_034236695.1. Classification (NCBI taxonomy): domain Eukaryota; kingdom Metazoa; phylum Chordata; class Actinopteri; order Salmoniformes; family Salmonidae; genus Oncorhynchus; species Oncorhynchus nerka. The sequence goes on from NC_088408.1 coordinate 41,141,524, forward strand.
CGGGGGCATTGTCATTCTGAAACAGGAAACGGCCTTCCGCCTTCCATTCAGGCAGGTAATGTTCTCCTGGCATCCGCCAAACCCAGATTAGTCCATCGGACTGCCAGATGGTGAAGTGTGATTCATCACTCCAGAGAACGCGTTTCCACTGCTCCAGAGTCCAATGGCGGTGAGCTTTATACCACTCCAACCGGTGCATGGAAATCTTAAGCTGGTGTGTGGCTGCTCAGCCATGGAAACCCATTTCAAGAAGCTTCCGGCAAACAGTTATTGTGGCCTTGTGTGGCCTACCACTTTGCGGCTGAGCCGTTGTTGCTCCTAGACATTTCCATTTCACAATCACAGCACTTACAGTTGACCGGGACAGCTCTAGCAGGGCAGAAATTGGACAAACTGACTTGTTGGAAAGAAGGCATCCTGTGACGGTGCCACGTTGAAAGTCCCTGAGCTCTTCAGTAAGGCCACTTTACTGTCGATGTTTGTCTATGGAGATTGCATGACGGTGTGTTATTATTATTTTTTTTACACCTGCCAGCAACAGGTGTGGCTGAAATAGCCAAATCCACATACTTTTTTATATATAGTGTATAAATAGTTTCCAAAAGAGTTTAGAGCCACTTCTAATACCGTAGGTTCCTCTCAGTATTTAAGGCAAATCGTCAGCACACCAAGAAGCATATTGCATGGTAGATCGATCATGAGATCAGTCCAGATCCCCTTTGTTAGAAATTACTGATCAAATGTTAGCATATGTCACAAAATAGAAGAGTGTCTAAAAATGTGAGAATCTGTCTCACAGTAGAGACAGTTGTACCAAGTAGTTAGACCACATGAGCACTTTCTCACAGCTTGTGTAAGCTAATGTTGTGTGGAGAGAGCCCCATACTGCATGGAACATCCTCATTTTGCAGAAAGCAATGCAACTTTGCACAGATTAATGAGTTACACTGTGCAGTGAAGGTGTTCTAATAGCCCCATAAGGTCATCAATCATTATGAATTTAGATTGGACTACTTAAAAAACGCTAGGAATTTAGTGAGTACATGGAGTACGTGAGGACTGAAAACTGGACTGTTGGTGCTACATATGAAATGTATCCATATGTTCCACTTCATTGATGGTTTGGTTACACGTAAAGCAGTGCATTACGTTAATGCACGTTGGCAGTGCTTTGTGTGTCAGTGTTTCCCATTCAAATGCTATACCTACTGTACTGTATTTCCCCTGTGATTCAGAGACATAATGGGAATATAAGAAATGAATGAGACACAATAACATAACTTGGATATGCCCATTCCAATGAAACACAATGAATTTAACAATAACAAATGGCACATCTAAGTATGTACGTACATGCATGATAATCCTTGACGGCAGTGTGCCACATGTTTGGTGAGCTTGATCCTTACATGAACCAGTATACTGTAAGAAAATGTTTAAATCCGGTGGAGGGCTTAATAATTTAATCACAGATAGTAGGCAGCTTGGCTATGGAATCTGTTGAACTGAAGCAGCTTTTGATTATATCTGCACTGTGAGTGCCAAGTGGATTCGGACGTGATGGGTCAGGTTTTGTTTGGAGGTGTCAGCAGGTCCCCATAGCCAGACGATGCCAGCAATGACCATGTAATTCAAGTAGTCAGCTCTATTCCATGTTCCAACCTGACACAACATAGAAAATAACTGTCAGTCTGCTTCAGTGTCTTGGATTCTAAAACGGTGCAATTCATTTGTGGAATGGTGTTAATAGTCTGTGTGCTAAAATTCTATTTTTTCATTGTTCACGAATACCTCAGTTGATCAGTGCTCTTATAAAATGCTGCATCTACTAAAATGTACACCGTACTGGCAATGACATGGATTTGCCTCAGTGAGGGATGAAATGTGTGCCAGCTAGGCCAGTCAATCAGGAGTGATGACTATTGGAAGGATCAGGCATTATCTGCTTAGTGCTCATCTTGAAGAGCACTATATCTCATTTTCTACCTGAGCCTTGGGCATAATCTCTGTTTGTCGAAAGATAGAACCCCTGCTGAGTGTTCCCTGCAGATAGTGAGGCACAAAAGAGCCATGACAAAAAGGGTTATAATGGAATCAGTGACATTTGATATGTTTACATAATAACCCTTCTTTGAGACTCATTTTTTAGTTATCTATTCGTGGATTTACTGTCTTGGTTAAGAGAGCATTTGAATTTCCAGCTCCGGGGACATAATTCAACATATTTATTTGATTGTATAATTTGTGTAGGACTGTTGTAATGCTATGTCAACAACTGTTTTGGGTAAAACTTTGGGTCAATCACAGTGCCTACGACCACTAGTTTTTAAAATATCAAAAATACCAAGATGTCTGACAAAAGTTTCATAAGCACTCCATTTCTGCATGTGCTTACTAATTATTACATATGTTATTTAACTGTAGTTACTCTGATATCAGGTCTATGTAAATTAAATTAGGGCCATTTTAACTCTGTGTCACGCCCTGACCATAGAGAGCCCTTGTTTCTCTATGGTGTAGTGGGTCAGGGCGTGACTAGGGGGTATTCTAGTTTATAATTTCTATCTTGTGTTCTAGTTTATATTTTCTATGTTGGTGTTTTGTATGATTCCCAATTAGAGGCAGCTGGTAATCGTTGTCTCTAATTGGGATCATATTTAAGTAGCTATTTTTCCCACCTGTGTCTGTGGGATATTGTTTTGTGTTTGTGCATGTGCACCACGTAGTCACATTTCGTTTATTGATATATTTTTGGTTTATCTTCACTTTGAAATAAATATGTGGAACTCAACATCCGTTGCGCCTTGGTCCCATTCTTACGACAACTGTGACACTCTGCCACTGTTCAGGACAGGGAACAACCGTCCATTACAGTGATAATCCCTAAGGCCCAATATTTTCTATTGAGTAATCAAATAAAATCCAATTCTACTTGAATAGTGTTTTTGATAAAGCCATTTCTCACAAGTACGCTTGAAAGAACATCAAAGGTAAATTCATCAAGGTAAAACATTTACAGAGTGCTAAACAATTATAAACACTGCACTACTATAGGAAAAAATACTGCAAAGATCCTAGTCAGAGATCAACAAAGCGTTATATGGGACTACAGATATAATCAGCACCTACAAATTAGTTTGTTATTTGAACAGTTATTTGAACTAAGAAAATATTTCTATGCAGGATGGCGATCTTCCTTGAATCGAATTCAGAGCATGCAGTTTTCAGATGCCAGTCCAAGTAGTACTCTGTACCATATTTAATTCAGAAGTAATATATGTTAATGTATGTTAATCTGTGTCCCTGATATGCTAATAGATACCAAACTCCCATAATCCAACTTGTCACTGGTGGCAACACGCTTATTAAGGAGGTCATGTTGTAAAACCTTTGCTTACTCAGTATTACGTCCTACTGGATCTTTAATATGACATAACTTGGTAAATTAAACTACATGTTTACCTTGTTTTGTAAATATTTCAAGCATTTATTCAAGTCCTCATTGTATGCTTGGTAACACTTCCATACCCTCTTTATAATGCATTTATAATGCCTTATTATAGCAATGCACTATAATGCATGACATAGATACTAATAGTTGTTCAAAAACATTATGAGCAAGCATAATGCGGTGTGAAGCAAAATGCTATAATGCTCTTTATAAACTTGGTGGTTCGAGCCCTGAATGCTGATTGGCTGACATCCATATACCACGGGTATGATAGAACATGTATTTTTACTGCTCTAATTACGTTGTTAACCTGTTTATAATAGCAATAAGGCACCGGAGGGATTTTGACATATGGCCAATATCCAGGCACTCCACGTTGCGTCATGCATATCAACAGCCCTTAGCCGTGGTATATTAGTCATATACCACACCCCCTCGGAAATTGTGTCAAGGGGTCATTCACAGTCATAATACCCTGTGATGCCAAATGTTATAATGTTCTATGAAATGCTCAGTAGGAAATTGTGTCAAGGGGTTCTGCAATCATGTTTGGTGTGTAAGACAGAGTAAAGTGCTTTGAGATTCTACAAAAATCGCTATAGAAATATAATAAATTACTTTATTTTTATAACATTCGTGAGAGGGTGTGAAGGGGAATGGGAACATACCCCTTGACAAGCACATAATGCTCTATCTCTAAATGAGCTTGTTTAAAACAGTTAATAAATAACGCATTTTACAGCCTTGGTTCTAATGTTAGATTAAAGTAGTCATAGGTGTTTATGAGCGGTTATTAGCGCCTATGTTGTGCCTGCCCATGAAACATGAAGGAAATGTCTTCACTTCAATTTTGAGAATTGTGAAGGATGTAGTAATATTTGTTTTGAAACATCACCAAAACCGTGATGTTGTTATTTGCATAATTTAATTTGAGCAATGTGAATTTTATTAACAGTAGATGGCACTAAATCATCATGTTTTACAAGTGAATTCAGTGCCTTCTGTCACTCTGCAGAATTGGGTTAATGCAATAGAGTAAATATGTTATGTTATTTTAACCTGCTCACTGATATCATTTTAATAAAGTTTAGGTAAATGCTCCTTTTAGGAAAACTCATCAACTGAAGGTAATGTGCTAAATAGTAAAAACGATGATACTAATAGGAGGAATTTACGCTACATGGCCTAAAGTATGTGGACACCTACTTGTCGAACATCTCATTACAAAATCATGGGCATTAATATGGAGTTGGTCCCCCTTTTCCTGCTTTAACAGCCTCCAATCTTCTTTCAAAAACAAGGACATTTCTAAGTGACCCCAAACTTTTGAATGGTAGTGTAAATCTACTTGAAAAGCTATTGCATATCTTGAAAATGGCTGTCTAGCAATGGTGAATAACCAACTTGACAGAACTTGAAGAATTTTGAAAATAATAATGGGTAAATGTAGCATAATTCAGGTGTGGAAAGCTCTTAGAGGTGTACCCAGAAAGGCTGACAGCTGTCATCTCTGCAAAAGGTGCTTCTACAAAGTACTGATGTAAATGAGATATTTCTGTATTTCATTTTCAAAATATTTGACATGTTTTTACATTTTCATTTTGGGGTATTGTGTGTAGATGGGTGAGGGGAAAAATATATTTAATATATTTTGAATTGAGTCTGTAACACAGCATTTTAAACACAACAACAAAAAATAAATAGATGCTAACGAATGCTAACCATAAGATACTGTTGTCTAATGCTAGTTAGGTTCATCCAAAATAAGTGTTTGCAACAATAAATTACAAGTTTAATCTTAGCAACTGTCTTAAACAACAGTCCAAACAACATGTAGGCTTGCTGTTAGAAAACAACATTTATTATGAAATTTACAGGTAACTCACTACAGAATCCGAGTATCTCATGATGCTTGTAACATCTGTTTCCCAACTCACACCCTCAAACATGTAGATCCCCTGAACGCAGCTCACTTTAAAGACCACTTTCCAGCTCACACTCCAGATTCCAATCACCTGAATTCTAATCACCTCTTCACACACTATTTAGTTCAGTTCTTTGCATGCCTTTTGCCTATTCCCTGCCTGTACTTTAGCCTATTATATTTCCTGTTATCTACCTGTTTCCTGATCTCCCGGACTACGTCACTAGCCTTCTCCCTGCCTGTAATGTTGCTCTTTTGGTCCCCCTGTGTATGACCTTGCCCCTGGACCCAGCTATCTGCCTCCTCCTGTGGTCCTTTGCAATAAACACCTGCTGCGCCCTGCACTTGAAACCAGCTCTCTGTCTCCCCTCGTGTTCATTACAATGCTAGCTAACTAAGTAGCTAACCCTGCTATATCTGAAATAAAGTGTTTAAAAAAAAGAACAACCAAATACAGCCTTAGTCTGTGCAAGCAACCATCTAACAATACAGTAGGCCTATTGGAACTAATATAAAGTATGAAGTTTACAAGTAATTCACTATGAAAATATAGGCTATTTGGAAAGGGCGCAATGGTTGCTGGAGCTGCAACTTCGACAGTGTGTGGTTTTGCAGAATGGAATCATGGGAGTTTGAACCTAGAACAACAGAAACATATTTGAGTAAGCGGACTGGAAATATCATTCCACAGGTTGTTGAGGATCTATTTAAAATATTTACAGATGTTATTAGATGAAGACAACCAGAGCATCATACACAAGGGAGTTACAAGTAGATGTCGACCGATTAATCGGAATGGGCGATAAATTAGGGCAGATTTCAAATTTTCATAACAATCGGTAATTGGCATTTTTGGACACAGATTATGGCCGATTACATTGCCCTCCACGAGGAGACTAGTGCAGCAAGGAGCCAAGGTAAGGTGCTAGCTAGCATTAAACTTATCCTATAAAAAACAACCAATCTTAATGAACATAATCACTAGTTAACTAGACATGGTTGATGATATTACTAGTTTATCTAGCTTGTCCTACGTTGCATATAATTGATGTGGTGCCTGTTAATTTATCATTGAATCACAGCCTACTTCGCCAAACGGGTGATTTAACTAGCACATTCGCAATAAAAGCACTGTCATTGCACCAATGTGTACCTAACCATAAACATCAACCCCTTTCTTAAAATCAACACACATATATTTTTAAACCTGCATATTTAGTTAATATTGCCTGCTAACATTAATTTATTTTAACTAGGGAAAATGTGTCACTTCTCTTGCGTTCTGTGCAACAGAGTCAGGGTAAATGCAGCATTTTGTGTGAAGACCATTTCTTCCTAACAAAGAGAGCCAACTTCGCTAAACGGGGGGTGATTTGACAAAAGCGCATTGGGTAGATGCACAAATTGTTGCCCGAATGTACCTAACCATAAACATCAATGCCTTTCTTAAAATCAATACACAGAAGTGTATTTTTTTAAACCAAGGCAATATTGACTAGGTAAATTGTGTCACTTCTCTTGCATTCATTGCACGCAGAATCAGGGTATATGCAACCGTTTGGGCCGCCTGGCTCGTTGCGAACTAATTTGCCAGAATTTTACATAATTATGACATAACATTGAAGGTTGTGCAATGTAACAGCAAAATTTACTTATGGATGCCACCTGTTAGATAAAATATGGAAAGGTTTTGTTTTCGAAATGATAGTTTCCGGATTTGATCACATGAATGACCTAAGACTCGTATTTCTGTGTGTTTGTCACGCCCTGGCCTTAGTTATCTTTGTTTTCTTTATTATTTTGGATAGGTCAGGGTGTGACATGGGGGATTTATGTGTTTTGTCAGGTCTAGGGGTTTTGTTTGTTTATGGGGTGTTTTCAAGTCTAGGTGTTTATGTACTGTAAGTGTATGGTTGCCTAGATTGGTTCTCAATTAGAGGCAGGTGTTTATCGTGGTCTCTTATTAGGAACCATATTTAGGCAGCCATGTTCTTTGGGTATTTTGTGGGTGATTGTTTCCTGTGTCTGTGTTTGTGCGTCACGGGACTGTTTCATTGCCAGTTCACTTTGTTATTTTGTATTTGTGTTCATGTTCAGTTTTCCCTTTTAACTTCTTGCGTCGAGCCATCCCGGATCCGGGATCGTGACTACAGCCTCAAGCGCATTACCATAACGCAACGTTAACTATTCATGAAAATCGCAAATGAAATGAAATCAATATGCTAGCTCTCAAGCTTAGCCTTTTGTTAACAACACTGTCATCTCAGATTTTCAAAATATGCTTCTCAACCATAGCAAAACAAGCATTTGTGTAACAGTATTGATAGCTAGCGTAGCATTTAGCATTCAGCAGGCAACATTTTCACAAAAACCAGAAAAGCATTCAAATAAAATCATTTACCTTTGAAGAACTTCAGATGTTTTCAATGAGGAGACTCTCAGTTAGATAGCAAATGTTCAGTTTTTCCTGAAAGATTATTTGTTTAGGACAAATCGCTCCGTTTTCTGCGTCACGTTTAGCTACGAAAAAAACCTGTATCCAGGATTGTGTAAATCTATCCGCAAGCTCATTAGCATAACGCAACGTTAACTATTCATGAAAATTGCAAATGAAATGAAATAAATCTATTTGCTCTCAAAAAGGCTATCTAACTGAGGAGACTCTCAGTTAGATAGCAAATGTTCAGTTTTTACAAAAATATTATTTGTGTTGACAAATCGCTCCGTTTTCTTCTTCACGTTTGGGTAAGAAAAAAAATGAAAATTAAGTCATTAAAACGCGAACTTTTTCCAAATTAACTCCATAATATCGACAGAAACATGGCAAACGATGTTTAGAATCAATCCTCAAGGTGTTTTTCACATATCTATCGATGATAAATCCTTTCTCTTCTGAAGAAATGGAACGCGCATAGACCTAGAGATTACGCAATAATTTCGACACAGGACACCGGGCGGACACCTGGTAAATGTAGTCTCTTATGGTCAATCTTCCAATGATATGCCTACAAATACGTCACAATGCTGAAGACACCTTGGAGAAACGACAGAAAGGGCAGGCTCATTCCTAGTGCATTCACAGCCATATAAGGAGACATTGGAACACAGCGCCTTCAGAATCTGGGGCATTTCCTGTATGAAACTTCATCTTGGTTTCACCTGTAGCATTAGTTCTGGGGCACTCACAGATAATATCTTTGCAGTTTTGGAAACGTCAGCGTTTTTTCTTTCCAAAGCTGTCAATTACATGCATAGTCGAGCACCTTTTCGTGACAAAATATCTTGTTTAAAACGGGAATGTTTTTATCAAAAAATTAATCTCGAAGAATATCTCGAAGAAGTTAAACATGGACACCTACCACGCTGAATATTGGTCCGATCCTTGTTTCACCTCTTCTGAGGAAGAGGAGGAAATCTGCCGTGACAGAACCACCCACCACAAAATGACCAAGCTGCATGGTAATGGGCAGCAGCAGCGATGTCAGGATTTCAGAACATGGGAGCAAGATCTAGACTGTGTCACTACTTGGGAGGAGATAGACAGGTGGGCGGTCGACCCAGGGAGAGTGCCGGAGCCCGCCTGCGATTCTCTGGAGCCGTGTGAGGAGGGATACCCGCGAATAGAATCAGCATGGCGGCGCGGTAGGAAGCCCGAGAGGCAGCACCAAAAATTTATTGGGTGGGGGCACACAGGGAATGTGGCGACGCCAGGTAGGATACCTGCGCCAACGTCCTGTGCTTACCTTAGAGCGATAGAGACCGGGCAGGCACTGTGTTATGCTGTGGAGTGCACGGTGTCCCCGGTGCGGTACATTTCAGGTCCTCGTATCGGCAGGGCTAGAGTGGGCATCGAGCCAGGTGCCATGAAGCCGGCTCTACGCATCTGGTCTCCAGTGCGTCTCCTTGGGCCGGCGTACATGGCACCAGCCTTACGCATGGTGTCCCCGGTTCGCCAGCCTATTTCATCTTGCCGCACTGGCAGGGCTACCGGGAGCATTCAACCAGGTAAGGTTGGGCAGGCTCGGTGCTCAAGAGCTCCAGTGCGCCTGCACGGTCCGGTCTATCCAGTGCCACCTCCACGCACCAGCCATCCGGTGGCAGGCTGTCTCTCCATCTTCTGCCTACAGGGTCTCCCGCCTGTCCAGAGCTGCTAGAGTCTCCCGCCTGTCCAGAGCTGCTAGAGTCTCCCGGCCAGTCAGCCAGGATCCGCCAGAGCCGCCAGTCAGCCAGGATCTGCCAGAGCCGCCCTTCAGCCAGGATCCGCCAGAGCCGCCCTTCAGCCAGGATCCGCCAGAGCAGTCAACCAGCCTGAGCTACCCCTCAGTCCTGAGCTACCCCTCAGTCCGGAGGAGTTTGTTTAGTCCAGTGGGGCCCTTTAGTAGGGTTGCCAGTCCTAGGTGGTGGCAAGGTTCACCGTTCCTAGGAGGCCACAAAAATGGACTAAGACTATGGTGGAGTGGGGTCCACGTCCCGCGCCAGAGCCGCGTACAGACACCCACCCAGACCCTCCCCGATGGATTTAGGTGTGCGGCCGGGAGTCTGCACCTTTGGAGGGGGGGGGTTTCTTTGGGTATTTTGTGGGTGATTGTTTCCTGTGTCTGTGTTTGTGCGTCACGGGACCGTTTCGTTGCCAGTTCACTTTGTTATTTTGTATTTGTGTTCAGTTTTCCCTATTAAACATGGACACCTACCATGCTGCATATTGGTCCGATCCTTGTTTCACCTCTTCTGAGGAAGCGGAGGAATTCTGCCGTGACAGTGTTATTATATTATAATTAAGTCTGTTTTGATAGCGCAGTCTGACTGAGCGGTGGTAGGCAGCAGCAGGCTCATAAGCATTAATTCAAACAACACTTTTCTGCGTTTGCCAGCTGGTCTTCACAATGCTTCAATCATTGCTCTGTTTATGACTTCAAGCCTATCAACTCCCGAGATTAGGCTGGCAATACTAAAGTACCTATTAGAACATTCAATGGTATATGAAATACAAATGGTATAGAGATATATAGTCCTATAAAAACTACAACCTAAAACTTCTTACCTGGGAAAATTGAAGACTCATGTTTAAAGGAACCACCAGCTTTCATATGTTCTCATGTTCTGATCAAGGAACTTAAACGTTAGCTTTTTACATGGCACATATTGAACTTTTAATTTCTTCTCCAACACTTTATTTTTGCATTCTTTAAACCAAATTTAACATGTTTCATTATTATTTTGAGACTAAATTGATTTCATGGATGTATTATATTAGGTTAAAATAAGTGTTCATTCAGTATTGTCATTATTACAAATATATAAATATCGGCCGATTAATCGGTATCAGATTTTTTTTGGTCCTCCAATAATCGGTATTGGCGTTGAAAAATCATAAGTCGACCTCTAGTTACAATATAAGAACTACAGACGGGTTATATAGATAGCTGTAAATGACATTCCATAATTTATTTTATTAGTAATCTCAGGGATCCTACTTGAAAACGTCACAGAGAAGCCATTTCCAGTTTTTTTTATCACTAAACAGTCAATAGACATGAAATCATAAAATGACACTAAACCTAAATGTTCAAATAGGTGATTTATAATGAACTTATTTCACACATGTGTAACCTTTACAAACGTAACCTGTAGATAAAGGTTGGAAGTGTATTTTTTTGCATATCCCTGTCCCGCTGAGAGACCCTCGGAGTGTGGGGTCACAGCCAGGGATCAGCCAAAATTGACGGTGACACTGGAGAAATTTGGGTTAAGTGACTTGCTCATGGGGGGGATCGGCAGATTTTTATCTCGTCGGCTCCGGGACTCGAACTAGCAACCTTTCGGATACTAGCCCAATGCTCTAACCACTCTAACACCCTTTATAATAACAACCCAAATGTTCAAAGTGGCGGAGTTGTCCTTTCGTTTTTGACCTTTTCTGCATGAGGACATGCCTGATCATAACAAAGGTGACATTGGAATTCATTTCCTGTTAGAAAGGCACTATTAAAGTGAATATTTTATGATCCTTCTCTCACTCTATTTATCTAGGATATGAGACAATCAAGTCATTGAGATAACTATTAATAATTCAAAATCTGTTTAACAAGGTTCAGCAAGGATGACAAGGTTTACCAAGGATGCATTGTCATACAGCTTCGGTTTATTGTATCTATTGTAAGATATCAAAAACGAATGATTCAAGTAGGTTGACATACTGTGGGACCAATAGTAAATATCAAGATGATCAAACTTTGTGCCATATCTTATTTATTTTAAAGTAAGTAAAAGTAAATACTTTGATGCAATGAGACTCAAAATTTAGCAGGAGTGGCTTCGGGACAAGTCTCTGAATGTTCTGAGTGGCCCAGCCAGAGCCCGGACATAAACCTAATCAAACATCTCTGGAGAGACCAGAAAATAACTGTGCAGCAACGCTTCCCATCCAACCTGACAGAGCTTGAGAGGATCTGCAGAGAAGAATGGGAGAAACTCCCCAAATACCGGTGTGCTTAGCTTGTAGCATAATGCCAAAGAAGACTCGAGGCTGTAATCACTGCCAAAGGTGGTTAAAGGTGGTTACTTATGTGAATGTGATATAGAAATATATATATATATATAGCTAAAATTTGCCTTGTCATTATGGGATATTGTGTGTAGATTGATGGTGGGAAACTATTTAATCAATTTTAGAATAAGGCTGTAATGTAACAAAATGTGGAAAAAGTCAAGGGGTCTGAATACTTTCCGAACGCACTGTGCCCTTCCTTTTGAGTGAATTGTAGTTACCCCCGTTGACTTTATTTGTTAGCGACAGAGGCATGGCTGTTGAATTCAAGGGTTTTAAGTAATGTAGCCTTCACCAAGTGAGTGTCTAAGTGAATGTTATCTTAACAATGGAAGTCTTTATCACAATAAAGACAATTACATGTTGTGTATCATAAGGCGTTCCTTGAAGGCCTAGTTACACTCTAACACAGTGGTCTGAAACTCCTGGTTTACAGGCCACATCACGCCTGCAAGTCACAAAATGCCCACCTGAAAAGTGATGTGTAAATCCTATTGGAATCTAGCCAAGCCAGAGTGAGGATATCCAACAATTTGAACTTTTAGTCACTTGCAACCTGCATTCATAATGATTGCCGGGGTAGAGAAGATTGATTATTGAGACTACCTAAATCATACAAACTGCAACAGCCATCTCAGTAACGGGTGCAGTAAATCCAACAAGTAAAATATAAGATTAGTTTAGAAAAATGCTCTTTATGTTTTTGTAGGATAAGATTAATCAATGAATCAAAGTACATGCAAAAACACACGTATTGAAAAACATGACAATTCTGAAAATGAACCTGCAAGAAAGCATGCTGGGAAATGAGCGGTGTGGTTTTGAGTTGTTTTGAGCAAACAGGAATTAGTAATTTTACGCAAGAAGCTTGGTCAAATTCAGCTGACTTCGAGCAGAGCTCAAAACACCCTGAGATCAAATATGCCTGCCACACAGCACAGATGCTAACCACTCTTCAGTGTCTCAATCCAGGGTTTTACGACCAGAATGTTATCCTACCAAACTCCCTCCAACCCAGAAGATGGCAAGCACAGCAGATCACCCTTGCATTTCATTGTGGATGAACAGCACTTCCCCTGCCAGAGAGCATTATTACTAATGACTCGTAAACCTATCATACATTTTGGACTGACCATCTGCTCGCTGCCCTTTACGCATTAAAGGTTCATGTAATAACCATAGCATCTATGTAGATATATTGAACCAAGAGTTAATAGAATTGATCGGGAGCCATGTCGCACTGTCCCCCTTGCGAAAGTAGTCTTGTATCTAGCTATTCACAGTTCCCTGATAGTCAGCTCAATTGCTTCCATGCAGTACTACTGTGGGACAGTGATAGGAACTGCCCTCTATTGAGAGTGATATACCTTTCTTATTTTTGTGCTGTATGACACTTGGGTGTTGTTTTGTAATGGAGAAAGGGATTGTGAATTTCCAAGTATATTCTTATAGGGATAGTTCTAAAAAAAAGTCAGCCAGGTTTCCTTAGTCTGTAAGCAGTCAATGGACACAGTAAAACATTCCCAAACCAGAAACCGTGGATTGATGGAAGCATTAGTGTGATACTGAAAGCCCGAACCACTGCTTTTAATCAGGGCAAGGTGACCGGAAACATGACCGAATACAAACAGTGTAACTATTCCCTCTGCAAGGCAATCAAACAAGCTAAGCGTCAGTATAGAGACAAAGTAGAATCTCAATTCAATGGCTCAGACACAAGAGGTATGTGGCAGGGTCTACAGTCAATCACGGATTACAAAAAGAAAACCAGCCCAGTCACGGACCAGGATGTCTTGCTTCCAGGCAGACTAAATAACTTTTTTGCCCGCTTTGAGGACAATACAGTGCCACTGACACTGCGATGTGAGGAAAACATTTAAACGTGTCAACCTCGCAAGGCTGCAGGCCCAGACGGCATCCCCAGCCACGCCCTCAGAGCATGCGCAGACCAGCTGGCTGGTGTGTTTACGGACATATTCAATCAATCCCTATCCCGGTCTGTTGTTCCCACATGCTTCAAGAGGGCCACCATTGTTCCTGTTCCCAAGAAAGCTAAGGTAACTGTGCTAAACGACTACCGCCCCGTAGCACTCACTTCCGTCATCATGAAGTGCTTTGAGAGACTAGTCAAGGACCATATCACCTCCACCCTACCTGACACCCTAGACTCACTCCAATTTGCTTACCGCCCGAATAGGTCCACAGATGATGCAATCTCAACCACACTGCACACTGCCGTAACCCATCTGGACAAGAGGAATACCTATGTGAGAATGCTGTTCATCGACTACAGCTCAGCATTTAACACCATAGTGCCCTCCAAGCTCGTCATCAAGCTCGAGACCCTGGGTCTTGACCCCGCCCTGTGCAACTTGGTACTGGACTTCCTGAAGGGCCGCCCCCAGGTGGTGAGGGTAGGCAACAACATTTCCACCCCGCTGATCCTCAACACTGGGGCCCCACAAAGGTGCGTTCTGAGCCCTCTCCTGTATTCCCTGTTCACCCACGACTGCGTGGCCATGCACGCCTCCAACTCAATCATCAAGTTTGCGGATGACACAACAGTGGTAGGCTTGATTACCAACAACGACGAGATGGCCTACAGGGAGGAGGTGAGGGCCCTCGGAGTGTGGTGTCAGGAAAATAACCTCACACTCAACGTCAACAAAACTAAGGAGATGATTGTGGACTTCAGGAAACAGCAGAGGGAACACCCCCCTATCCACATCGATGGAACAGTAGTGGAGAGGGTAGTAAGTTTTAAGTTCCTCGGCGTACACATCACAGACAAACTGAATTGGTCCACCCACACAGACAGCATCATGAAGAAGGCGCAGCAGCGCCTCTTCAACCTCAGGAGGCTGAAGAAATTCGGCTTGTCACCTAAAGCACTCACAAACTTCTACAGATGCACAACCGAGAGCATCCTGTCGGGCTGTATCACCGCCTGGTACGGCAACTGCTCCGCCCACAACCGTAAGGCTCTCCAGAGGGTAGTGAGGTCTGCACAACGCATCACCGGGGGCAAACTACCTGCCCTCCAGGACACCTACATCACCCGATGTCACAGGAAGGCCATAAAGATCATCAAGGACAACAACCACCTGAGTCACTGCCTGTTCACCCCGCTATTATCCAGAAGGCGAGGTCAGTACAGGTGCATCAAAGCTGGGACCGAGAGACTGAAAAACAGCTTCTATCTCAAGGCCATCAGACTGTTAAACAGCCACCACTAACATTGAGTGGCTGCTGTCAACACACTGACTCAACTCCAGCCACTTTAATAATGGGAATTGATGGGAATGATGTAAAATATATCACTAGCCACTTTAACCTCTTCAGTCGACCCTCTACTTTTTTGAACATTCTGTTAAAAATCGCGCAACATTTCAGCGCCCTGCTACTCATGCCAGGAATATAGTATATGCATTTGCTTAGTCTGTGTGGATAGAAAACACTCAGACGTTTAAAAAACTGGTTAAATCACTGCTGTGGCTTTACCAGAACGGCATTTACATCGAAAAGCACAGGAAAAACTGATCACTGAAAATGGGGAAAATATATCCATGCGCTACTTGAACCCATTGATAAGCGTGAACCACAATTAATTGACTGAGGTTGCAGTACCTACAGCTTCCACAGGGTGTCTAGAGTCTTGTCATTTCCCTTCAAGTTTTTTCTTGGTCAAACACATACAGAACACCGTATCTAATCCGGTCTAGGACCGGATATTTTCGTTGAGTTTCTAGCCGGACATTTTTCCAGACGGACAGCTAATGATCTTTACATCGCCTCCTGATGAATTTTATCGCTTATTAACGTTTACTAATACCTAAAGTTGCATTACAAACGTATTTCGAAGTGTTTTGTGAAAGTTTATCGTCGACTTTTTGAATTTTAAAAAATGACGTTACGTTTTGAAACGATGTTTTTTTCGTTTATCACACAGTCTACATATAACGATATCTAGGCTTTATATGGACCGATTTAATCGAAATAAAGACCCAAATAGTGTTTATGGGACATCTAGGAGTGCCAACAAAGAAGATGGTGAAAGGTAATGAATGTTTTCTATTTTATTGTGTGGTTTGTGTAACGCCGAAATGCTAATTATTTTGTTTACGTCCCCTGTGGGTCTTTTGGGGTGTTGCATGCTATCAGATAATAGCTTCTCATGCTTTCGCCGAAAAGCATTTTAAAAATCTGACTTGTTGCCTGGATTCACAACGAGTGTAGCTTTAATTCGATACCCTGCATGTGTATTTTAATGAACTTTTGAGTTTTAACTAATACTATTAGCATTTAGCGTAGTGCATTTGCATTTCCAGAGCTCTAGTTGGGACGCAAGCGTCCCGAGTAGAAGCAACAAGTTAAACAATGCTACCTAATATAATGTTACATGACCTACATTATTCATCTCATATGTATATGTATATACTGTACTCTATATCATCTACTGCATCTTTATGTAATACATGTATCACTAGCCACTTTAACTGTGCCACTTTGTTTACATACTCATCTCATATGTATATACTGCACTCAATACCATCTACTGTATCTTGCCTATGCCGCTCTGTACCATCACTCATTCATATATCTTTATGTACATATTCTTTATCCCCTTACACTTGTGTCTATAAGGTAGTAGTTTTGGAATTGTTAGCTAGATTACTTGTTGGTTATTATTGCATTGTCGGAACTAGAAGCACAAGCATTTCGCTACACTCGCATTAACATCTGCTAACCATGTGTATGTGACAAATACAATTGGATTTGATTTGATTTGATCCATGCTTTGTGTTTTTTCTTTAGCTGGCCACTGTCTCTGAATGTTTTTGTCCAAAAACCCAAAACAGTTAGCATTTTTCATGCTTCATAATATGAGTGAGATCACTTTATGGGAAGTCGCAAAGCGGATTCACTACAGGAAGAATCACACAACATCTGCCGGAGACCGCACACTGGTTAATCTCAAGCATGTCTTTCTTCCTTGCATTCTGTGAGGAAGGAAATGTGTTAATAGGTAGTCTACTGGTTAGAGCGTAGGACTGGTTACCAAAAGGTTGCAAGATTGAATCCCTGAGCTGACAAGGTGAAAATCTGTTGTTCTGCCCTTGAACTAGTCACTGTTCCTAAGCCTTCATTGAAAATAAGATTATTTTCTAAACTTAACTTGCTTAGTTAAATAAAGGTAAAAAAAAATATATATAATAAATCTCACTCATATTATCAAAGAACCGGGATCATGAAAGTAACCTTGAGTTCTCTTTCAAGTATTTGTTTTGATCTATCACTTTGTGAGAAATGGCCAACTCCAGTATCGCAGACATTCTCCCCGAAACCAGGATAGTCTTCCAACAATACCAACACTCAGAGGCTCTGACACTGAAGACAGTATGCGCCAATGAAGGTGCAGTTTATTTATTTTATCTTACCTTTATTTAACTAGGCAAGTCAGTTAAGAACAAATTCTTATTTTCAATGACGGCCTAGGAACAGTGGGTTAACTGCCTGTTCAGGGGCAGAACGACAGATTTGTACCTTGTCAGCTTGGGGATTTGAACTTGAAACCTTTCGGTTACTAGTCCAACACTATAACCTAGGTGCAGTGACATCCAGCCAGTAAAACCTCATAAAGATATGAGGGGTAGCCTAACATGCTGCATCACAAATCTCTTGTAAAGAGGTGACATTTGTTTGAGGAGAGATTGACTACATCACTGCTTGTCTTTGTGAGAGGTATTGACATGTTTAAATCACAAGCTGTCTGTTTAAACTACTAGAGCACAGCTCAGACATCCATACCTACCCCACAAGACATACTATCAGAGGTCTCTTCGCACTGGAACCAAGTCCAGAACAGTCACATTATTACATAGAGCCATGACTACATGGAACTCTATTCCACTCATGTAACTCAGTCAAGCAGTAAAATCAGATAAAAGAAAACAGATAAAACTACACCCAATGGAACAGCACAGACTGTGAAAAGAGACACAGGCACACACACAGCATTTGCAAATACATGCTAAAACACACACTAAACACGTGCATTTTAATATTGTTATTTTGCAGTATTGCTGATTTTGTATTGCAGATAGGTCATGGTAGAGTAGTGTGTAATAATGTGTTGTGATATGTATTGTATTGTTTTAGCGTATGTTGTCACAGCAGCCTTCGCTTTGGCTCCCCCTTCTGTCCAGCTCAGGAGTTCGGCGTCGCTGTCCTTCTAGCTGCTGCCGAACCTACTGCTGGCAAACGCCCTTCACTCATCAATCCCAGACTTGTCTCATTATAATTACACACACCTGGTTTCCAATTCCCACTCTGTCACTGTATATATACTCCCTCTGCCAATTGTCTTTGTCGGTAATTGTAAATTATACTTGTTTTCCTGACAGGAATCTCTCCTACTATTTCCTGAGGACTTTATATTTTGTACTTTGGGTTCGCCCTATGACTTTTCGTTTATGAAGATATATTTTGAGCACAACAGCGTTTAGGTTTCGTCCCACTTTGATCTATGTTGCTTAAATAAATTAAGTAGTTCTAAAACTTCAACTTCCTCCTGCCTACACCTCTCTAATCCAGTGACAGAATGACCAACCCACGAAATCAGGAAGCAGCGGGACATCCCGACCTCACCGCTGTAGGAGCGAAGTTCCACCACCACGACTCGTGCCTGAAGCATCCTCGGGACTGCCATCGATGAGGTGCTCCTGGTCGTACACCAACTGCAGGCTACACCACCAGCCCCCGCGGTCGTTCCAGCCACCCCACCACCATCTACATCACCTGGTCCGATCAGCAAAGTCCACCTGCCCCTCCTGGACAGGTCTGACGGCACCCCACCTCATTGTAGGGGGTTTCTCCTACACCTGGCCCATCATGCCGGACCGGCATCCGAGAGGGCTAAGGTGGCCTTTGTGATCTCGGTGCTGACAGGCCGTGAATGGGCGCATGCCATCTGGGAGAGGGAAAGACCAGGAGTGCAGTCCTATGAGCACTTCACCCAACTCTTCCGTGCCATCTTCGACCATCCTACAGAGGGCCCAGAGGGAGGTGAGCATCTACGCCAGGGGTCCAGGACAGCATCGGCGTACGCTCTGGCTTTCTGGACGGATGTGGGCACTACGCATCTTTCCCCCAAGGTACGTCAACACCGCCGTCAACAGGGTCTCTGCTCCTACTGCAGGGAGTCGGACCACCCTGGAACACCTATCCCAGAAGAAGAACCAGGCGAGGAAGCGACAGGCCGAGGTGCGCTCCTGCACCTTCCCAGGTAGGCGTGGTCCCTTTACAACCCCCTATCCCAGTCCTTGCCCTGGACAGGTAGGCGTGGTCCCTTTACAACCCCCTATCCCAGTCCTTGCCCTGGACAACCGTCCCCTAAGAACAGGATTGGTGCACCAGACCACAATTCCCATTTCCCTCACAGTTACTCACAACCACCATGAGTGCATCCCTTTCCTCATCTTAGACTCTCCTGCACACCCCATCATTTTAGGTTCCCCTGGCTACAGTTACATAACCCCAGTATATTGTTGACAGAGAGGAGGTTGTAGGGTTGGTCGCAGGTGTGTCTCTGTGTCAATCTGTGCTACCTCTGGGGAAAGTCCATACCAGGTCACCCAAGTTCCTATCCCAGAGGAGTACCGGGACCTACAGGTGGACATTTCAAGGACTTGTGCCACGTGCCTACCCCCTCATCGCCCATGGGACTGCACTATCGACCTGTTGTCTGGTTCTACCCTCCCGTGAGGGCACTTCTACCCTCTCTCGCATGCAGTGACTGAAACCATGGTGGACTACGTCTAGGAGGCACTGGCCCAAGGTTTAATCCGTCCGTACACCTATCCGGCCGACTCCAGCTTCTTTTCTTTTTAGAAAAATGGAGCTCCTCCTCCAAAAGCTCATGAAGAATGAAAAATTAAGCTCCCCTTCCATATGTCATTGTACTTGTACCCCAGGAAGAGAAGCTGCTGCTGCTACCACTGAGGAAGTACAGTTCCCGCTCAGCCCAGTCAAAACTGTTCGCTGCTCTGGCCCCCCAATGGTGGAACAAACTCCCTCACGACGCCAGGACAGCGGAGTCAATCACCACCTTCCGGAGACACCTGAAACCCCACCTCTTTAAGGAATACCTAGGATAGGATAAAGTAATCCTTCTCCCCCCCCTTAAAAGATTTAGATGCACTATTGTAAAGTGGCTGCTCCACTGGATGTCATAAGGTGAATGCACCAATTTGTAAGTCGCTCTGGATAAGAGCGTCTGCTAAATGACTTAAATGTAAATGTAAATGTAATGCTAATGCAGATCCAAAATAAAATAAAATACACAAAAAAATACCTTAACTGTAACCTTTGCAAGCAGTTGCTTATCAACAGATTGCTGATAGTATGACCATCTGTAGAGCATATACAGATTAACTTTCCTGACTATCCAAATATAAAATATAAGTGTGACTGCAAAGCCTCTGTTGGAATGAACCCTCAGGGGCCTATAAGCCAATATAATATCCTCAACTATCCAATGGCATAGTTGTTGATGAGAGGGGCCCACCCTTGTAGGGGGTACCCAACAAATGAAGAGTAGGTTGCTCTTGCGTAAAGCTCTCGTTCTATCCAAGTAAATGCACAATGTACGTACTGGACACCAGTGGTGGAGATGCTCATCTTCTGTAGAAGTGTAAGATGCTGGGTGAAAAAGCCACAAGCTCTAATGTGAGTCATTTCAAATTATTGCTGACTTTAGGATTAAAGGTGGGGTTAGGTAACAAAGTACTGTTTCTTTGATAACCCTGGGGCAAACTGTAGGCACAAATAGTGGACTACGCTTTCCAGTGGCTCAAAATGCTTCTGTGAATAAGCCTCAAGCACAATAGACAGGTCCCAGGACCAGCTAAATGCTTGGAGACAGGACATAAGCGGTGTTCACCCTTCATAAAATGACATAGATGTGCTCTGCTCAACAGAATAATCTGGACAACTAGTCTGTGTAGCTGCAGCGATTGAGAGTTACCCTGGCGGTTGATGTATGCCGAGAGGAAGGGATTATGGGTGCATTCTGGACAGGACCCTCTCCCGAATCGTAAAGACAGGACAGGGCATCGGCTTTGGGTCAGATTCAGCCTCCTCGCTGTCCATATGTACTCCAGGTTCTGATGGTCGGTGAGGATGACGAAGGGGTCCTTGGCGCCCTCCAGCCAGTGTCTCCACACTAATGCCAACTTCACCACCAGGAGCTCTCGATCCCCAACGTCATGCTTCCTCTCTGCAAGGGACAGTTTGTTAGAGTAATACGCACACTGATAAAATTTCTGTGGATTACCTTGTCGTTGAGACAGAACTGCACCCACGCCTACCTCTGAAGCATCCACCTCCACCACAAAGGATATTGTGGGATCTGTGTGTTATAGCAATGGGGTGGAGGTGAAAGTCCCTTCAGTAGGCCAAAGGCCTCATCAGCTGCTGGACTCCACACCAACCTTCGGGGACCACCCTTGAGGAGGGAGGTGAGAGGAGTGACGATGGAGCTGAAGTTCCTGATGAAATAGCGGTAGAAGTTGGATAACCCCAAAAACCTTTTTAATCCCTTAATAATGTTTGGGACTGGCCATGACCTGACCACATCTACCTTCTTGAGGTCCATCTTCACTTCTTGAGGGTTGATTCGGTAGCCATGGAAAGAGACGTCCCCCTGAAGAAACTGGCACGTCTCAGCCTTGGCAAACAGTTGGTTAGCCATGAGGCGTTCCAGGACTACTTGGATGTGAGCGATGTGATCCTCCCAAGGTAGCCGAGTAGGCTATATTGAATGTCTTCAATATACATGACCACCTGGCGTCCGAGCATGTCCTGAACACGTCGTTGACGAATGCCTGGAGCATTGGCTAATCGAAATGGCATCACTCGTAGTGACCAGACATCGTGCTAAAAGCTGTCATCCATTCATCCCCCTCCCGGATGTGGATGAGATTGTATGCACACCGCAGGTCCTGCTGAGCAGTTTGATGGCTGCCGGCACCAACGGGAGAGGGTAACGGTACTTTGTGGTGATTTCAGTGAGTTCTCTGTAATCAATACATGGGCGTAACCCTCCATCCTTCTTGGCCACGGAGACAGGAACCTGCCGACGCAGGAAAAGTGGACGTGCTGATGAGACCTTGTACTTCTCCATGGCCAGGGTTTCAGCTACTGATGTAGTCACCTGGAATGCATTTCAATTAACAGGTGTGCCTTGTTAATTTGTGAAATTTCTTAACCTCTCTGGGATATGTGGGACGCTAGCCTTACCTTTGACGAGCTTCTTTAGTTGGCACTCCAATATGTCCCATAAACATCACAAATGGTCCTTTTGTTGGATTAATTCCGTCGATATATATCCAAAATGTCAATTTATTTGGTGCGTTTGATCCAGAAAAACACAGGTTCCAACTTACGCAACGTGACTACAAAATATCTCAAAAGTTACCTGTAAACTTTGCCAAAACATTTTAAACTACTTTGTATTACAACTGTAGGTATTTTAGGTATATAATCAATAACATTGAAGACTGGATGATCTGTGTTCAATACAGGAGGAAAACAAACTGTAGTTAGTACACTTCCGGTGACCCTCGTTCAAGATGGCCGTACATCTTCATTACACAAAGGAAAAACCTCAACCAATTTCTAAAGACTGGTGAAATCCAGTGGAAGCCGTAGGAACTGCAAGAAGGTCCCTTAGAAATCTGGATTCCCAATGAAATATCATTGAAAAGAGAGTGACCTCAAGAAAAATAATATCTGAATGGTTTGTCCTCAGGGTTTCGGCTGCTAAATAAGTTCTGTTATACTCACAGACATGATGCGAACAGTTTTAGAAAATGCGGAGTGTTTTCTATACAAATCTACTAATAATATGCATATCTTATATTCTGGGGACGAGTAGCAGGCAGTTGAATGTGGGCATGCATTTCATCCGGACGTGAAAATACTACCCCCTGTCACCAAAAAGTTAATGGTGTTGTCTTCACCTAAAGAACCCCGCATCCTCGGTAACCCCTGGCTAAGCCTTCACGACCCTGCCATCTCCTGGCGGCAAGGGGAATTGCTGTCATGGTCTCCCGCCTGTTATAAGAACTGCTTCAGTCTACCCTGTCGAGCCACCTCTATAGAAGAATCGGAGTCTGCCATTCCAACCCACTTCCCACCTGTACATGCCCAGTTCCTGAGTGTCTTCGGCAAGAAAAAGTTGTCCATTCTGCTCCCTCATCACCCGGAGTACTGAACAATCAAACTCCTTCCTGGGGCATCGCCCCCTACCCCTTGTCTATCCCAGAGAATGAGGCTATGGACACCTATATAGACGAGGCTGTCGACATGGGAGTCATCCGTCCATCCACATCTCCGGCTGCATCCAGTTTCTTTTTTGGAGAAAAAAAGGATGATAGTCTCTGTCCCTGCATAGATTACCAACCCCTCAATGACCTTACCATCAATAATCGCTTCCGTCTTCCTCTGATTCCGGCCATACTAGAACAAGTTGGGCAGGCTATCATCTACTCCAAACTGGACCTACGTAGTGCTCACACCCTAGTCCGTATCTGAAGTGGGGATGAGTGGAAGACGGCATTCATCATCTTTAGGGGTCACTACAAATACCTGGTTATTCCCATCTCCCACAGTCTTCCAGTCCTTCATGAATTAAATTTTCCATGACATGGTCAACCAGTTCCTCATCGCTTACAGTTACGATATGTTGAGCTACACTCACTCCCTTGCAGAACATGTGCAACAGGTCCTCCAATGGCTACAGGACCACCATCTTTATGTCAAGGTTGAGAAGAGGGCCTTTCACATTCTACGTTAACCTTCTAGGGTTAGTGCTGACCCCAGGAGGGGTCAACATGGACAAAGGCAAAGTCATGGCCGTGCTTAACTGGCCCAAACCTACTACCATAAAGGAATGACAACATTTCCTAGGATTCTCCAACTACTACCGCCGATTCATCTGAAACTGCAGCAGCACAACCGCTCTTCTCTCAGCTCTCACCAGTCAAAAAACCCATACCCTCCAATGGATCCACACAACCCTTACTGCATTTGAGACCTTGAAACGCCTCTCACCTCTGCACCCATCCTTAGACAGCCAGATCCTAGCCTTCCTTTTGTTTGCGAGGTGGATTCAGCCGAGGTCGGCATGGGAGCGGTTCTCTCTGTGGATCGGGATACCTCCCAAATTACACGTGTGGCTTCTTTTCCAAGAAACTGTCCCCCGCTGAGAGGAACTATGATGTCGGGAACAGAGAGATCCTCGCCATTTAGCTGGCTATCGAAGAGTGGCGATACTGGTTAGAGGGAGCTCATCACCCATTCCTTGTCCTTAGCGACCACCGCAACTTGGAGTACTTTAGAAGTGTTAAGAGGCTCAACCCCAGACAAGCTCGCTGGGCACTCTTCTCCACCTGCTTCAACTTCACTCTCACTTATCTGCCTAGCAAGAAATATCCCGTCTACTTTACGCCCCTTCCTCTAACCCATATCCTGAGCCCATCCTGTCTCTGTCTTGTTTCGTGGGACCCAAACAATAGGAAATCTAAGCAGCCGTCCAAGAGGCCCTACGCCATGACCCAGCACCTCCCCACACCCCTGCAGGCAAGACCTACGTTCCTGCATCCGTCAGACCCAAACTAATGCAGTGGTGCCACACCTCGCTGAGTTCTGGCCATCCCGGAATCACCCGGACCACGGAGCTACTGACACGCAAGTTCTGGTGGTCTTCCCTAACAGCCGACGTCCGCGATTATGTTCTTTCCTGTCCCGTCTGTGCTTGGGCAAAGAGCCCTCGCCCACTGTCTACCGGTAAGCTCGAGCCTTTACCTACAACACAGAGACCATGGAACCACATCGCCATGGATTTCCTCACAGATCTGCCGGACTCTTCTTACTTCACGACTACTTTAGTTTTAGTGGACCGGTTTTCCAAGATGAGCCGACTTATGCCCCCTTCCGCATCTACCTAAGTGCATGTTCCAACAGGTGTTTCGTCTGTATGGGAATCCCGGAAGACATCGTTTCGGAGACCCCAGTTTGTCTCCAGGGTAGGGCGAGCCTTCTGCAACCAACTGGAGGTCTCCAAAGTGCAGAGTACAGAGCCAAAACAACAAAAATGGTCACTGTCCCAAGACTTTGAGCTCACTGTATGTGAACAAAAAGGACCACAATTTTAGTTATTTTCTCCACTATGTTCCAACATGAACGTTTCAGTGAATTCCTCTCAAACACAAAATATGGCCTTTGGATATTATTGTTCCCAAAGGTGTATTTTTCACAATATATTCTCACAAAAATGCTTATGAATGAATGTGAATGTATGGAACAATACCAAATAACATGGCTTTCAATGTGCTTCTAATAACAGCAGGCAGAATTCACTGTATCATTGTTGAGGCTGAACTAATTAAGGTTATAGTAATGCCCATGTCGGGAATGAATATCTCTGATATAGTGTTGTTTAAAGTGTCCAAAGTCATTCATAGTTTGCTGGAACCTTCACCTTATTGGGTGTGATGTTTGTGTCTATAACTGGTTCATTGACAAAATGAATGTATTATGTACCGCAACTTAAATTTTGTAATACCAAGAGTTAAGAGTATTGGGCATGCATAGGAAATCATACTAACCATTATATTATTAATAGCATACTAAATACAATCCATTACAAAGCCCTATAATAAAGCCCAGGTATTCGTCATAACCTTTTGAGAGCAGATGTGTTTACGATCAATTTAATAACACCTTATGAGTATTACTACCCAGTAAATTGGGTGTTCCTCATTATTATTATTTTTTATTTAACCTTTTCAGTTAAGAACAAATTCTTATTTTACAATGACGGCCTACACCAGCCAAACCCTCTCCTAACCCGGGAGACGCTGGGCCAATTATGCGGCCCCCAATGGGACTCCTGATTTCAGCTGGTTGTGATACAGCCCAGGATCAAACCGGGGTCTGTAGTGACGCCTCTAGCGCTAAGATGCTGCGCCACACGGGACAAGACTAACGTGTTACAAAAAGGTCTAACGTTATCCCATTCCCTCAAGAGTATGAAAAAAAATGAATGGCAAATGTCATATTTGAATTACCACAAGAGCTATTTTGCCATGGACGTCGTGCACCTTGTTTGAATTAGTTCAGCCTTGCCCTCATTCCTGTAATTACTGCATCGTCTCTGAATGGACTTAGCAGGCTAGTGTAAAGAAGGCCCCAGCGTGGGTCTTTTCAGACCAGTATATTCAGGGATGCCATTTCCCAAAAATGTATTATCCCCTTGGATCCCTGATAAATGTCATGCCATTTTCTCCTGGGTCGGAGGGGTTGCAACTATGGTGGTGGTCAAAGAGCCTGTGCCTTTATATACCAACAGGAGGGCCAGACATTTAAAAAAATAGGTGTAAATGTATTAATAATGCCTCTGCTCATCGATATATCTGATCATATTTATAAAGGGAGAGGGGGGGAGTTGGTAGATGCCAGGACCAGGGTGTGTATATAAAAGTACGCTACTGTGAGCTGTTTTTTCCTTCATCTTTTAAAGAATTGATGGAATACAGATCCATGGTCACAATTCCGAAGCTTGGCTACACATTACAATCCAAGATGGCGTAGCAATCAGACGTCTTTGTCTTGTCTCGTCCCATGTATATACCTTTTTCTTCGCATTCTTTTTGATATTTTTCCGAAACCTCAACTTCAAAATAGTCTCCTGCAACCCGCCTCACCCAATGTGGTGTGGATCTGTTTTTTTTTCTAAAGTATTTCTATTTACCTCCGAACTGGAATAGCTCAACTTAAGCTAGCTAGCTAACAGTCAGCTAACCACTGCTAGCGGTCATCAGCTAACCTTTAGCTCGGAAAGCTCTCGCCAGCTCATTCAACGCGTTTCAAACCAGAGCATAACGGACCTATTTTTCTCTCCATATCCCCGGATTCGTACCGCAAACTCTGAACCTTTTCATCTGGATCATCACAGCTAGATGACCGCGAACCCGGATTAACTACTCCTGGCTAACGTTTCCATCCCGGAGCTAGCACCAACTAGCCTGGAGCTAGCCCATGCTAGACCCATCTCCCGGCTAGGGCTCCTGGGCTACTCCTGAAGCCCACTCCTCGGCTACAATATCCGAACCCTTCTACTGCAGGTACGGGGCATGGAACCCCGCCGATCCTTCACGACTGGAATACTGACATAATCTCCCCGAGGATCCCAACAGGTCCGTCTGGCACAACTTCCCCTGAAGGCCCATTCTGCTAACCATGCCTTCTAGCTATCTAGAGCATATTGGGCTGTTAGCTGATCCATCGGCCAGTTTCTTGGACCACTATACCCATTTTGACAAATGGACTTGGACTTCTCTATCGAGGTCACCACATGAGGAGGCAAAAACAGACGTTCTGCCATCGCAACGTCAATTTAAGGCCCTTATGCTTGCTTGCTAGCCCCGGCCTGCTAACTGCTAACTAGCTAACTTTGGACCCATACTGGACCCATACGATCACTTGGCTATGCATACCACTCCCTAATATCAATATGCCTTGTCCATTACTGTCAAGGTTAGTGATTACGGTCTTATTTCACTGTAGAGCCTCTAGCCCTGCTCAATATGCCTCAACCAACCATGTTGTTCCACCTCCCACATATGGAATGACATCACCTGGTTCAAACGTCTCTAGAGACTATCTCTCTCATCATTACTCAATGCCTAGGTTTACCTCCAATGTCCTCTCTTCCTACTATGCCTTGAATCTATGCTATCGTGGCCAGAAACCTGCACCCTTTACTCTCTGTTCCGAATATGCTAGACGGCCAGATCGTAAAGCCTTTAGCCGTACCCTTATCCTACTTCTCTTCTGTTCCTCTGGTAATGTAGAGGTTAATCCAGGACCTGCAGTGCCTAGCTCCACTCCTACTCCCCAGGTGCTCTCATTTGTTGACTTCTGTAACCGTAAAAGCCTTGGTTTCATGCATGTTAACATTAGGAGCCTACTCCCTAAGTTCGCTTTAGCACATTCTGCTAACCCGGATGTCTTAGCCGTGTCTGAATCCTGGCCGTGGAAAACCACCAAAAACCCTGAAATATCCATCCCTAACTATAAGATTTTCCACCAAGATAGAACTGCCAGACGGGGCGGTGTTGCAATCTACTGCAGAGATCTATCTTACTATCCAGGTCTGTACCAAAACAATTCGAGCTTCTACTTCTAAAAATGCACCTTTCCAGAAACAAGTCTCTCACCATTGCCGCTTGCTATAGACCACCCTCTGCCCCCAGCTGTGCCCACGATACCATCTGTGAATTGATTGCCCCCCATCTATCTTCAGAGCTCATGCTGCTAGGTGACCTAAACTGGGACATGCTTAACCTCTCTAGGGTATGTGGGACGCTAGCGTCCCATCTGGCCAACATCCAGGGAGGTTGCAGAGCACCAAATTCAATTGCAGAAATGCTCATTAAAACAAAACATATTTTACATAAGATTAACTTCTTGTTAAACCAACCACAGTGCCATATTTTTTAAATGCTTTTCGGCGAAAGCATAGCTAACCCAGAACATAGCCCAGTTGACAAATTATTACAAACAGTAACCAGCCAAGCAGAAGCATGCTCCATTCAAAAAAATTTGAACCAGGAACAGACATAGCCCTTAGTTCACTCCAGACCTGTCTGCCCTTGACCAGCACAAAAACATCCTGTGGCGTTCTGCATTAGCATCGAATAGCCCCCTTAATATGCAACTTTTCAGGGAAGTTAGGAACCAAAATACACAGACAGTTAGGAAAGCTAAAGCTTTTTCAAACAGACATTTGCATGTAGTACAAATTCAAAAATGTTCTGGGACACTGAAAAGTCCATGGAGAATAAGAGCACCTCCTCCCAGCCGCCCACTGCACTGAGCCTAGGAAATATTGTCACTACCGATAAATCCACAATAATTGAGAATTTCAACAAGCATTTTTCTACGGCTGGCCATGCTTTCCACCCGGCTATCCCTACCCAGATCAACAGCCCTACGCTCCCCACAGCATCTCGCTCAAACCTCCCCACTTCTCCTTCACACAAATCTAGATAGCTGATGTTCTGAAAGAGCTGCAAAATCTGGACCCCTACAAATGAACCGGGCTAGACAATATGGACCCTCTCTTTCTAAATTGATTACCAGCCCCTATTACCCCTATTACCAGCCTGTTCAACCTCTCTTTCGTATCGTTTGAGATTCCCATAGATTGGAAAGCTGACGCGGTCATCCCCCTCTTCAAAGGGGGAGACACTCTAGACAAAAACTGCTACAGACCTATATCTATTCTACCCTGCCTTTCTATGGTCTTTGAAAGCCAAGTTAACAAACAGATTTTCCGACCATTTCGAATCTCATCGTACCTTCTGCGCTATGCAATCTGATTTCAGAGCTAGTCATGGGTGCACCTCAGCCACGCTCAAGGTCCTAAACGATATCATAACCACCATCGCTAAGAGACATTACTGTGCAGCCGTATTAATCGACCTCGCTAACACTTTCGACTCTGTCAATCACAACATTCTTATTGGCAGACTCAATAGCTTTCGTTACTCAAATGATTGCCTCACTTGGTTCACCAACTGCTTCTCCGATAGAGTTCAGTGTGTCAAATCTGAGGGCCTGTTGTCCGGACCTCTGGCAGTCTCTATGGGGGTGCCACAGGGTTCAATTCCCGGGTCTCTGTATACATCAATGATGTCGCTCTCTCTGCTGGTGATTCTTTGATCCCCCTCTACGCAGGCAACAACATTCTGTATACCTCTGTCCCTTCTTTGGATACTGTGTTAACTAACCTCCAGATGAGCTTCAATGCCATATAACTCTCCTTCCGTGGCCTCCAACTGCTCTTCAATGCAAGTAAAACTAAATGCATGCTCTTCAACCGACCACACCTGCCTGCCCATCCAGTATCAGTACTCTGGAGGGTTATGACTTGTGGACAGCTACAAATACATAGGCGTCTGGTTAGACTGTAAACTCTCCTTCCAGACACACTTTAAACATCTCCAATCCAAAATTACATTTAGAATCGTCTTCTTATTTCGCAACACAGCATCCTTCACTCATGCTGCCAAACATACCCTCGTAAAACTGACCATCCTACTGATCCTTGACTTCGGCAATGTCATTTACAAAATAGCCTCCAACACTCTACTCAACAAATCGTATGCAGTCTATAACAGTGCTCCGTTTTGTCACCAAAGCCCCATATACTACCCACCACTGCAACCTGTATGCTGACCCTCGCTTCAAACTCGTCGCCAAACCCACTGGCTCCAGGTCATCTACAAGTCTCTGCAAGGTAAAGCCCCGCCTTATCTCAGCTCACTGGTCACCATAGCAGCACCCACCTGTAGCACGCACTCCAGCAGGTATATCTCACTGGTCACCCCCAAAGCCAATTCTTCCTTTGGCCACCTCTCCTTCCAGTTCTCTTCTGCCAATGACTGGAACGAACTGCAAAAATCTCTGAAGCTGGAGACTCTTACCTCTCTCACTAGCTTTAAGCACCAACTGTCAGAGCAGCTCACAGATCACAGTGACTTTACATAGCTCATCTATAAATAGCCCATCCAATCTATCTTGTCAACTAGCCTACCTGGTTAAATAAAGGTGAAATAAATACAAATAAACAAATTATCTTAGCTACCCCCTTCTAATCAGCATTTCATTTCATTTACTGATCGCTGGTATTGCATTCAAATATGTCATGGCACAGTGATCCTGAGAAATGACTTTGAAACAGAAGTCATGAGCCTGTTTCTGAGTCAGATTTATAGAACAGCAATGTGGTTGTAAAGATGGTGAGAGGTCTGTCCTTAATAATGAAATGCTCTGCTTTTTTGACACCACACTCCACAAAGCATGTCCTGCAGGCTCTAGTTTTATCTTATCTCAATTATTGTCCAGTCATATGGTCAAGTGCTGCAAAGAAGGACCTAGGTAAGCTTCAGCTTAACCAGAACAGAGTGGCATGTTTTGCTCATTGTAATCAGAGGGCTAATATACAGTGGGGAGAACAAGTATTTGATACACTGCCGATTTTGCAGGTTTTCCTACTTACAAAGCATGTAGAGGTCAGTAAATTTTATCATAGGTACACTTCAACTGTGAGAGACACATTGTATGATTCTTAAGTAATGAATTTGCATTTTATTGCATGACATAAGTATTTGATACATCAGAAAAGCAGAACTTAATATTTGGTACAGAAACCTTTGTTTGCAATTACAGAGCTCATACGTTTCCTGTAGTTCTTGACCAGGTTTGCACACACTGCAGCAGGGATTTTGGCCCACTCCTCCATACAGACCTTCTCCAGATCCCTCCGGTTTCGGGGCTGTTGCTGGGCAATACGGACTTTCAGCTCCCTCCAAAGATTTTCTATTGGGTTCAGGTCTGGAGACTGGCTAGGCCACTCCAGGACCTTGAGATGCTTCTTACGGAGCCACTTCTTAGTTGCCCTGGCTGTGTGTTTCGGGTCGTTGTCATGTTGGAAGACCCATCCACGACCCATCTTCATGCCACTCTGCACTTACTCAGGGAAGGAGGTTGTTGGCCAAGATCTCGCAATACATGGCCCCATCCATCCTCCCCTCAATACGGTGCAGTTGTCCCCTTTGCAGAAAAGCAACCCCAAAGAATGATGTTTCCACCTCCATGCTTCACGGTTGGGATGGTCATCTTGGGGTTGTACTCATCCTTCTTTTTCCTCCAAACACGGCGAGTGGAGTTTAGACCAAAAAACTATATTTTTGTCTCATCAGAACACATGACCTTCTCCCATTCCTCCTCTGGATCATCCAGATGATCATTGGCAAACTTCAGACGGGCCTGGACATGCACTGGCTTGAGCAGGGGGGCCTTGCGTGCGCTGCAGGATTTTAATCCATGACGGCGTAGTGTGTTACTAATGGTTTTCTTTGAGACTGTGGTCCCAGCTCTCTTCAGGTCATTGACCAGGTCCTGCTGTGTAGTTCTGGGCTGATCTCTCACCTTCCTCATGATCATTGATGCCCCACGAGGTGAGATCTTGCATGGAGCCCCAGACCGACGGTGATTGACCGTCATCTTGAACTTCTTATATTTTCTAATAATTGCGCCAGCAGTTGTTGCCTTCAGTTCTTGCCTATTTTCCTGTAGCCCATCCCAGCCTTGTGCAGGTCTACAATTTTATCCCTGATGTCCTTACACAGCTCTCTAGTCTTGGCCATTGTGGAGAGGTTGGCGTCTGTTTGATTGAGTGTGTGGACAGGTGTCTTTTATACAGGTAACGAGTGCAAACAGGTGCAGTTAATACAGGTAATGAGTGGAGAACAGGAGGGCTTCTTAAAGAAAAACTTACAGGGCTATGAGAGACGGATTTCTTACTGGTTGGTAGGTGATCAAATACTTATGTCATGCAATAAAATGCAAATCAGTTACTTAAAAATCATACAATCAGATTTCGTCTCTCACAGTTGAAGTGTACCTATGATAAAAATGATAGACCTCTACATGCTATGTAAGTAGGAAAACCTGGAAAATCGGCAGTGTTTCAAATACTTGTTCTCCCTACTGTACATACTATGCATGCCAGTCTCTCTTGGCTAAGAGTTGAGGAAAGATAGACTGCATTGTTTCTTGTTTGTATGAAACACGAATGTGTTGGAAATTACAAATAGTTTGCATTGTTGCATAAGTTGTTATGTAGAGCACTGACACACACCCGCTTACCCCACCAGACTTGCCACCAGGGCTCTTTTCAGTGTCCCCAGGATCAGAACAATTTCAAAGAAATGTACAATATTATACAGAGCCATGATTGCATGGAAATCCCATCTCATTTAGTGCAAGTTAACAGCAAACCTGGTTTCAAAAAAACAAATAAAGCAACACCTCACAGCACAACGTCTCTCCCCTACGACCTACTTTTTGTGGGTACGTACTGACGTATGTGTAACTGTTAGATACAAACACACATACATGTTAATGTTTTTAAATGTATGTTGAAAGTATTTTGTCTGTAATGTATTTTCGTTATGTGTCAGACCCCAGTAAGACGTGCTGTGGTCATTGGCGTAGGCCAATGGGGATCCTAATAAAATATAAATAAAACATGAATGTGCATTTATGGACTACACTCAGTTTGTCCAGACCATGTTGCACCGATTACCATAGACTTACTTCTCAGTGCATAGTCTTGATTCCAGTCAGAACCTGAATTACATTTTTAGCACCTGTCCTCAGCGATTACTGTATATGGTTTGAAAATGTGTATTGTGTTGATGTTTTTGCATCATTACAATGAAACAGAATATATTGTGTAGGTAAACCTGCTGTAATTCCGGTGGCATAACCCCATGTCCATCAATTACTCAGATGCATTTGGTCATATGATTGTGTTTAGAATGATGCAAAAATGTAGATTTGTTGCATTGCCTCCGCTTTGAGCAGCGGCAATACTGTAAAACCAGTCACCATGGTGCAATCTGGTCCTCAGAGCTTGAAGACATGGAGCTAATGGAGAGAGAGTGCATCTCTGTTTCAGTAGTCGTGTACACAGAGAGGGTGAAATAGAGGTTATGGAGGCTCTTTAATATTTTACAGGGGAACCCCTCCCAGGCCATAATTAGACAGATTACCTGTTAGCCATGCTTCTCTGTACTGAAATGTATTAAAACTAGTCTATCCTCGAGGCAAATGGAAAGGCAAGTCAAAAAGAATTACATGCTGTCTGGGCAACGGTGAATCTTCTATTAATGGCAACGGCAAAAATGAAACTTTCTCATGTGGAGTAGCGATAAAAAATTCATCGCTTTGAGTACAAAAGGTTTGGTTAAATATTTAGAGGCCTTGTGGCTGTCAGTGGCATTCAGATGTCCAGATGAGTTCATTCACTCAAACGTTGATTTGTTTGGGGAAGTTCTACTGTAGACACATGAAATCGACCACAAACTGTTGGTGTAAAAATATTTTCTCTTTTATGAAAAATAAATAAAGAATATCGGTATTAGGGTGTTAGTATCTAAAATAATTGTCATAATTTTGATGCCATTCAATTTGGCTTTAAATGTCATTTATTAATTTACTCAAACCCATAGTCACTGCAAAGTACACCTCTTTAAAAATGTGTTTGAGTAAATTAATAATTAAATGTAAAGCCAAATTGATTGGCAGGATAATTATTTTAGATACTATAACAATAATAGCTACACCTTACAAGCAGACATGCCAACATATTTACTTTGCTGAAGAGAGCCATGCTTGGGAACTGTGGTGAAATACTGGTGGACTGTCTGTGTCCAAAGTAATAGAGAATCTGTTTTTCTGTTCTCCACAACTGCTGATTACTGATCTGACTGATGAAAGCAATAGGGAGTGCAGGGGCATCATGCAACCCAACAATCTGGGGGGTAAACAAGGTATGTGAGGATTGCTGCTGGGTTGTCCGGAGAGGGGCCCCCCACCGATTATTGGAGAATTTAGAATTTTTCAGACAGAAGAAAAAGCGTTTTCCTGTAAATTATTTGTATTTTTCTCCATATCTTAACATACCTATTGAGCTGTCTGTATACTGCAAGAGTGGTGGAGAGTGGTGGCTCAATTGACTAACTGCATTGACCCTTCTTTGTACAAACTCTATGCACACACACTGGACTCTACCCACACTCTAACGCAGTCTTACACTGACACCCCAACACACACATACACTTTTTTGCACTAACTCTATGCACACACACACTGGACTCTACCCTCACACTGACACTCCAACACACAAACACTTTCACCACATACATTGCTGCTACTGTCTTATCTATCCTGTTGCCTAGTCACTTTACCCATACCTACACTGAGTGTACAAAACATTATGAACCCCTCGTTCCATAACATAGACTGACCAGGTAAATGCTATGATCCCTTATTAATGTGACTTGTTAAATACAGGTAAATTGGCTTGATGAAGGGGAGGAAAACAGGTTAAATAAGGATTTTTAATCCTTCAAATAAATGTTTATTTAACTAGGCAAGTCAATTAAGAAATAATTCTTAATTACAATGACGGCCTACCAGAAGGCAAAAGGCCTCCTGTGGGGACGGGTGGGATATATTTTTTTAAATGGGCACAGACAACAGCACAAAGGGCGAAAAGGTAGAGACAGAAATACATCACGTGAAGCAGACAACTGTCAGTAAGTGTTCATGATTGAGTCTTTAAATGAAGAGATGGACATAAAACTGTCCACGTTGAGTGTTTTTTGCAGCTCGTTCCAGTCGCTAGCTGCAGCGAACTGAAAAGAGGAGCAACCCAGGGATGTGTATGCTTTGGGGACCTTTAACAGAATGTGACTGGCAGAATGGGTGTTGTATGTGAAGGATGAGGGCTGTAATATGTATCTCAGATAGGGGGAGGGAGGCCTAAGAGTGTTTTATAAATAAGCATCAACCAGTGGGTCTTGTGACGTGTATACAGAGAAGTATAGAGTGCAGTGGTGTGTCCTATTAGGAGCATTAGTGGCAAATCTGATGGCCAAAAGGTAAACAACATCATTCTGCTCGAGAGCACCCTCACCTGCCGATCTATAAATTACGTCTCCATAATCTATCATGGGTAGGATGGTCATCTGAATCAGGGTTAGTTTGGCAGCTGTGGTGAAAGAGGAGCAATTACGATAGAGGGAACCATGTCTAGATTTAACCTTAGCCTGCAGCTTTGATATGTACTGAGAGAAGGACAGCTATACTCCCAAGTAGTTGTATGAGTTAACTATCTCAAGATCTAATCTCTCAGAGGTAGTAATCACACCGGTGGGGAGAGGGGCATTCCTTTGTTTTGGACGTGTTCAGAACAAAGTTAAGGGCATAGAAAGAAGGTTGAACACTAAAAAAAGCTTTGTTGTTGAGCGTTTAACACAACATCCGGGGAGGGGCCAGTTTAGTATAAGACTGTATAATCTGCATATAAATGGATGAGAGAGCTTCTTATTGCTTGAGCTATGTTGTTGACGTAAATTGAGAAGAAGAAGCGTAGGACCCCTCTCAAAAATAGAAGATTCAGGGAATAATGGACAGGGAAATAGGCATTATTACCATATTTCCCTATGTCAAACCAGAGTGTCTTGTTTGAAACACTGCTTGCAGGGAATTACATTTTAGACATCCTTATGAATCTAAGCAAGGCACTTTCAAAAGTTACCTTTCCACCCAGAAGGAGCAGAAAAATGTAACATTCAACTGCTGGCTACTCATCCTTTGTATAACCCAACAAGAGAAGTGCTTTCCTGAAAGCTGCCAGGGTTTTAATAAACATCTTCTCTTTTCAGAAAGAGAAAAGCTCAATTAATAGGGACAGAATAGCAAAGTAAAAATTTTTATCTCCTTGAATATTATAGGCTGCAGCTCAGCTTCAGAATGTCACAGAGAGGAATCAATCAATCCCCATATGCATCAGTCACATATTTTGCGGGTATTTTGGAGCTTGTTTTTATCATAAGGCATCACAGATTTTATGTATTTATTTCAAAACATAAAGCTAACAATAGATACCCTTTTTGCCCTTTTCTTTAACTTTACCCGCACTCAATTTGAGCCCTGGTTTTAACCAAACACACCAAGCCCTTCCCAGACACGGAGGTATTTAAATCTGTGCATGCGACAGTATTTGGAGTATTTGGCTATACCGAAATCTATGAATAGCATAATTTTGTCTGTCAAACAGGTAGGCTTACCACATATTTTTTGGAATAGGAAGAAATAGGCTCCAATCATATGTAATTCTATGATTACGCCCATAGAAAATGTTGGTGCACACATGCACATATAGTAGGAGGTCCCTTACGAGGCAGAAGGGAATTTTACTTTAATCCCTGCATTGGAGAGTTACAATGTTGTAATATGCTACCTGTTATCACACATGGCACGATCCCATAATTGTTACAATAAAAACAACACTTTTATATAAATATTTAACCAATGTTTTTATATTCCCGTAGAACTGTAAAAAAACATAAGAGAATTTGAGCTTTGGAATGAAGTGCATTCATAAAAGAATGCCGGGCCTCGTTTAGCTGAAGCAGTGTAAAATAACATTTATGTCAATGACCCAGCCTTAACAAATGTATTTTTATTTATTTGATTGTCAGTGTGCACTACGCCCGGCCCGCCACAGGAGACGTTAGTGCGCGATGGGACAAGGACATCCCTGCCGGCCAAACCCTCCCCAAACGATGCTGGGCCAATTGTGCGCCGCCCCATGGGTCTCCCGGTCACAGCTGGCTGCGAAAGAGCCTGGACTTGTACCCAGCATCTCTAGTGGCACAGCTAGCACTGCGATGCAGTGCCTTAGACCACTCGGGAGGCCAGGATGTAGTCTATTTAAATAAATAAAAATACTAAGTAAACAGGTGATAGATAATTGAATAATCTCTCATAATTTGATTACTCCTTCGTGGTTTGATCAAAGATACCCAGCATTTCCACAAACTTCAGAAAGTTCCCCTTATTTGGCTCGTTCAGCCTGTTGGTTGTCCCACTTAACGCAATGTTCTGGGTGGCCATTACGCATATCAGGGCAATGAGCCGCTGCAGCACCTGCTGCCAGTGGAGAGTCTCTCGGTCAATAGATTCCTTGGACACCCGCCTGATCTCCAGCTCCTTCCAACTTTTTGAAACTATCTCGGTGGTCATGCAACTTCTCATGCGAGCTGAGGAGGTGGCACAGATTCTTCCAGTCCCTGGTTCCATCCGTGACCAGGGCAGATTTGTACTCCTGTGAATAACGTTTGCAGCAAAAACAGAAGGCTGCATCGTTTTGATAGGAATAGACGAGCAATGGTCTCTCCACTCTCTCCCTGTTCGCCATTCTCCTATTTTATGGGCCACCGAAAACTTTCGATGCCCCTCATTTCTTGGGAAATGTCCCTCTTTATCCTGTGGCCCAGCCTGCACTAACATATCCCGTAATGATTCATTCATATATTTTGGCCGCTCACCGGGATCTTTTATGTCTTTTGTCTGGGAGTCGGATATAGCAGCATTATCACCACTGTCATCGGTTTGCCCTCTTCGCTGCTAGAATCAGCGAACGGGGGCTCGTTGTTCCCTGTAAATAAATGGCATGTTCTCGGAGGCTTCTCATTCACCGGCTAATGGACATTGCTGCATGCTGGTACATTTCAGCAGCAAATATCTTTGGTTTAGAGATTGTGCCTCTTTTCTCATTCGTTTTTTTTTTATATTCGCTTCCAGAAAGATGCCTGTTTCTGTCGGCGCAATGCTTGAAGAAACCAGCTGGCTGCACCGACTCCAATAGAGTGTCTCGAGTGAGCCATGTTTCCATGAAGTAAAGAACTTTACAGTCTCTTATGTCTCTCTGGAATACTACCCTTGCTCGGATATCATCAACCTTGTTGTCAAGAGACTTGACATTGGGGAGTAGTATGCTCGGGAGCGGTGCGCGATGTGTCCGTCTCCAGAGCCTGACCAGAAGACCCCTTCATCTGCCCCTTTTACGGCGTCATTGTTTTGGTTCGCCGGCTGGGATCCGATCCATATTCCTGGCTGGTAGGCTCAACAGAGGATCCGCTTCGGGAAAGTCATATCCCTGGTCGCAATGATGGTGAGTTGACGTTGCTCTTATATCCAGTAGTTCCGGCCATCTCTGTCGGTGCCGAAAGTACATTATCTACCAAGAGAATTCTCTTGGAGTAAAATCACAGCTGCATATATTCCCCCCAAAGCAGACACGTCGATGGCCCTGAACAAACTTTATTTGACTATATGTAAACTGGAAACCACATATCCTGCGGCTGCATTCATTGTAGCTAATCTGAAAACAAGACTCTCTAAATTCTATCAGCATATCAATTGTGCTACCAGGGCTGGTAAAACGCTGGATCATTGTTATTCTAACTTCGGCGACACATATAAGGCCCTCCCCCGCCCTCCTTTCGGAAAAGCTGACAACGACTCCATTTTGTTGCTCCCTGCCTATAGACAGAGACTAAAACAGGAAGCTCCCGCGCTCAGATCTGTTCAACGTTGGTAAAAACAATCTGATTCCACACTTCAAAATTGCTTCGATCACGTGGATTGGGATATGTTTTTCATTCCGTCAAACAACAACATTGACGAATACGCTGACTCGGTGAGCGAGTTTATTATCAAGTGCATCGGCGATGTCTTACCCACAGCAACTATTAAAACATTCCCAACCCAGAAGCCGTGGATTGATGGCGGCATTCGCGAGAAACTGAAAGCGTGAATCACTGCTTTTAACCAGGGCAAGGTGACCGGAAACATGACCGAATACAAACAGTGTAGCTATTCCTTCCGCAAGGCAATCAAACAAGCTAAGTGTCAGTATAGAGACAAAGTAGAGTCACATTTCAACGGCTCAGACACAAGAAGTATGTGGCAGGGCCTACAGTCAATCACGGATTACAAAAAGAAAACCAGCCCCGTTGTGGACCAGGATGTCTTGCTCCCAGACAGACTGAACAACTTCTTTGCTCGCTTTGGGGACAATACAGTGCCACTGACACTCCCCACTACCAAAACCTGCGGACTCTCCTTCACTGCAGCTGAAGTGAGTAAAATATTTAAACGTGTTAACCCTCACAAGGCTGCAGGCCCAGACGGCATCCCCAGCCGCGTCCTCAGAGCATGCGCAGACCAGCTGGCTGGTGTGTTTACGGACATATTCAATCAATCCTTATACCAGTCTGCTGTTCCCACATTCTCCAGAAGTCGAGGTCAGTACAGGTGCATCAAAGCAGGGACCGAGAGATTGAAAAACAGCTTCTGTCTCAAGGCCATCAGACTGTTAATAACATATACCTTCAATAAAGTTCCAACCGAACTAGTCCTTCTTGTCTTCATGAGCCATGGAACGCAAGTGACTACCATGAGGAATAAGCATGATCAGAAAATGGCTGACTGACAGACACCTGACTGATTCTGCTATCATTCTCTTCCACAACACCATAGAAGTGTCATTATAATTTCTATTGATGGTTGACATCTAGTGGAACCCCTAGGCAGTGCAACATCATTCATTTCTCAAGGGGATTTCATTGGGGACTCTGGTGAGTACATAAAAAGCTCAGATTTCTCAATTCCTGTTTTGATTTCTCCTCAGGATTTTGCTAGCCATATGAGTTCTGTTATACTCAGACATCATTCAAACAGTTTTAGAAACTTTAGAGTGTTGTCTTTTCAAAACTACTAATAATATACATATATTAGCAACTGAGACTGAGGAGTAGTTTACTTTGGGCAACTTATTCATCCAAGCTACTCAATACTGCCCCCGAGCCATAAGAAGTTAAACAATGTCACTTTTATATATGTTTACATACCCTACATTACTCATCTCATATGTATATCTGTACTCAATACCATCTACTGCATCTTGTCTATGCCATTCTGTACCATCACTCATTCATATAGTTTTATGTACATATTCTTCATCTCATCCCACTTGTGTGTATAAGGTAGCTGTTGTGAAATTTTAAGTTATATCACTTGTTTATTACTGCATTATCGGAACTAGAAGCACAAGCTTTTTGATACACTCACAATAACATCTGCTATTTGCTTATTTGTGTATGTGACAAATCAAATTTGATTTGATAATTTGTCTTTTAGACATCGTAGCAAATTATTTCAAATCTCTAAATTACTTTTAGCTCAAATTATATCCACTAGTAGTAGCTAGCTAACGTTAACAGGCTAGGTTACGCTATTGTCCTCGTCACACACAAACATAAAAAAAAACAGTACAATCATTTAATTGGCAGATTCATTTTTATTAATGTTTCACAATTGGATAATCCCATATAAACACACACATCACCGTAGTTACCAAGGATAGTGGGAGTGAACTTTGGGAGAAGTGGGAATTGGCTGGGGGCGGGAACCGCAGCAACGCCTTGAGCTGGTGGCTGGAGTGCCGCCAGCGGTGTAGTAGCCGATCAAGGGCGCCGGAGGGTGGTAGCCAATTGTCAAAATGCTTCCACAAATTCAAGCTCCGCCATAGGCGGCTGCCTAATCTTGCCTAAAGGGAGGGCG
Source organism: Oncorhynchus nerka (assembly GCF_034236695.1). Lineage (NCBI taxonomy): Eukaryota > Metazoa > Chordata > Actinopteri > Salmoniformes > Salmonidae > Oncorhynchus > Oncorhynchus nerka. The sequence goes on from NC_088408.1 coordinate 41,182,561, forward strand.
GGCCCTGCTTGGGGAACTCCCTTGGTGACAGGCAGTGGTTGAGGCAGCAGATGTTCTGACTTTATACACTACACTCTTTGAGAGAGGTAATTAGCAAACTAGGCCAAAGACCCCTCAGAGACAACAATACTCTTTATCCGGCTCACAAGAATGGAATGGTCTACCGTATCAAAAGCTTTGGCCAAGTTAAGGTAAAAACATAAAAAAATCAATTAGGACCTTTTAGGTTACATTGACACATCCATAACCTGAGCGGAAACCAGATTGCATACCAGAGAGAATTTACTTTTTTCCAACACCTTTAATAAACAGGGCAAAATAGAAATTGGCCTATAACAGTTAGGATCAGCTTGATCTCCCCTTTAAATAAAGGTTGTAGGGTGGCTGCCATCCAAAGGTCAGAGATAGGCTTGGCGATGATAGGGGCAGCATCCTTAAAAAATAAAGGGTGTAAACCATCTGAACCAAATTTTTTGGGGGGGGTCAGAGAAAATCATACCTGTGGAGAAAGACCCCTGCGGAACGCTTTTGAACGCAATGAATTGAGGCTGTTCTGATGAATAAAATGTCGGGGGGGGGGGGGTATTCATGTTTTGTACACCCAGTGTATATGCATGTAGCAACCTCAATTGCTTTGCACCACTGCACATATACTCGATACTAGTACTCCCTGTATATCGCCATGCTATTTTTACTCATTATTGTTATGTTATTCAATGTGTATTCATTTTCATTTTTTTACTATTTCTAAATATACTATTCAAGTCGGAAGTTTACATACTGTAACGGTTTTCTTCTGGGGAAAGAGAGGCGGACCAAAACACAGCGTGGTTACTTGTAAACATCTTTAATAAAGATGAACAATGAAAAATCTACAGTATCCCCCCTCCCAAAGGAGCGGACTCCCGGCCGCCACCTAAATCCATAGAAGAGGGTCTGGGTGGGTGTCTGTCCACGGTGACGGCTCTGGCGCTGGACGTGGACCCCATTCCAACATAGTCTCTGTCCACCTCCTTCGCATCCCTTGATTGGCGACCCTCGCCGCCGACCCAGGCCTACTAACCCCAACAAAGGGCCCACCTGGACTGAGGGGTGCCTCAGGACTGAGGGGAAGCTCAGGACTGAGGGGAAGCTCAGGACTGAGGGGAAGCTCAGGACTGAGGGGAAGCTCAGGACTGAGGGGAAGCTCAGGACTGAGGGGAAGCTCAGGCAGGTTGATGGATCTGGCAGATCCTGGCTGGCTGGTGGTTCTGGCAGATCGTGGCTGACTGGTGGTTCCGACAGATCCTGGCGGTTCCGACAGATCCTGGCTGACTGGCGGATCCTGGCTGAATGGCAGATCCTGGCTGAATGGCGGCTCTGGCAGATCCTGGATGGGCAGACGGGTGGCTCAGGCGGCGCTGGGCAGACGGGTGGTTCAGGCGGCGCTGGGCAGACGGGTGGTTCAGGCGGCGCTGGGCAGACGGGTGGCTCAGGCGGCGCTGGAGAGGAAGGCTCCAGGACTCAGGAGCTCTGGCGCCTCTGGACTGAGGGGCTCTGGCGCCTCTGGACTGAGGGGCTCTGGCTCCTCTGGACTGAGGGGCTCTGGCGCCTCTGGACTGAGGGGCGGAAACTCCGGTAGCGCCGGACAGGCGGGAGCACCTGTGTTGATGGGACGGAGAGACAGCCTGGTGGGGGGTGCCGGCACTGGTGGTACCGGGCTGGGGACACGCACCTCAGGGCGAATGCCTTGCATACTATGCCAAACCAACAGCCTTCTCTCTATTCTGTCCAATACATCCTCAACACTCTCAGACTCAGCACTCAGCTTCGTCGACAGCTCCAATTCCATCCATGGCTCCTTACGGTAAACAGGGGGAGTTGGCTCAGGTCTGACTCCTGACTCTGCCACACACTCTGCCCCCCCCAATACATTTTCGGGGCTGCCTCTCGGGCTTCCAGCCGCTCTGCCGTGCTAGCTCCTCCTGCTGCTGCTTTTGCTGCTGCTGCTCCTGCTGCACCTGTTGCTTCTCCTGCTGCTGCGGTTGCTGCTGCCTCTGTTTACCACGCCACTTGGTCCTTGGTTGGTGGGTGATTCTGTAACGGTTTTCTTCTGGGGAAAGAGAGGCGGACCAAAACGCAGCGTGGTTACTTGTAAACATCTTTAATAAAGATGAACAATCTACAAAACAAGAAATGTGAAAAAAAAACTAAACAGCCCTATCTGGTGCAACAGATACAGGAACAATCACCCACAAGAGACCTAAAGAATATGGCTGCCTAAATATGGTTCCCAATCAGAGAACGATAAACACCTGCCTCTGATTGAGAACCACTCCAGACAGCCATAGACTTTGCTAGATAACCCCACTAGCTACAATCCCAATACAATACACACCAAAACCCCAAGACAAAACACACCACAATACAAAAACTCCATGCCACACCCTGGCCTGACCCAATACATGAAGAAAAACACAAAATACTTAGACCAGGGCGTGACACTTTCTGCCAATATTAGATATGTCTATGTGCTGGGAAATGTTCTTGTTACTTATAACCTCATGCTAATTGCATTAGCCTACGTTAGCTCAACTGTCCCACAGGGGACCTACCAATCAATTTCTTCATCTCTTTATGCATCAGGTCCACAGTCAGCAAACAGCTTTGGATTTTGTGTGAGCAAGCCTCACAAACAAAATTGGTTGTACTGCACACAGTTTTCATGGGCCTTGTTTTGTGTGCACCTGCCGACTTGACATTTCCCGAGTGGGAGCTGTGATTCTTGTGGAAGAGAGAGAGCAGACCCTGCTGCTGCCTTGGTGGCCTGTTGGTAGCTGTAGCTTCTTTCTTGGCGTTCATGTGGTTGTCACAAAGCTAACATGCCAGATCCATGATGAAATCTCTCCTGCTGACTCTCTTGTCAAGGCATAGCTTGTATAACACGTGCACATTGATAGCAGCCATGTCGAGTACATTTTTATAACACTGCAACAAGTCAGCGGTGAGTACCTCCTTTTACAGACTACAGTCTTGCCGTCTGGTCGAGTGCATCCACACCAACCTACTGCATAAAATAGAACATGTTAGAATTATATAGGATAATACTACTAATAGTAATAACAATATGAATTTAATATAATAAAGGAAATGATATTTGGTGTTTGGCAGATGGAAAGGCTATCTGTATATGGCAGAAATATACACTACCGTTCAAAAGTTTGGGGTCACTTAGAAATTACCTTGTTTTTTAATGATGGTGTTGGCGTTGTGCCTGGCCGTGCAGTCATGGGTGAACCGGGAGTACAGGAGGGGACTGAGCACACACCCCTGAGAGGCCCCGGTGTTACCTACTCTTACCACCTGGGGGGAGGTCCGCCAAGAAGTTCAGGATCCAGTTACCGAGGGACGTGTTTAGTCCCAGGGTCCTTAGCTTAGTGATGAGCTTTGAGGGCACTATGGTGTTGAACACTGAGTTGTAGTCAATAAATAACATTCTCACATAGTGTTCCTTTTGTCCAGGTGTAAAAGGGCAGTGTGGAGTGCAATAGAGATGGCATCATCTGTGTATCCGTTGGGGCGGTAAGCAAATTGGAGTGGGTCTAGGGATTCTGGTATAATGGTATTGATGTGAACCATGACCAGCCTTTCAAAGCACTTCATGGCTACAGACATGAGTGTTACAGAGTTCGATATCGGTGGCTAATCAAAACTTTATTTAAAATTTGGACGGTTTGTTGGCTATGTATTGGGTAAAATGGCACCAACCTTCCGTTGGGAACAGTTGCTCATCAACAAGCGATGCAATTATTTACATAACCTTTCTAGGTGTGACACGTTTGGTAAACTTGTCTGTCATCAAACCGCGGGTGAGAATCTTTGAAGTGATTGCATGTCATGGTCTCGCTGAAAAAGTCCACCCCATACCCATCAGACCAAAATGGCACCACATCCATGCTCTTTCCTCAACATGCTCAGAGGACATATAAGAGTGCAATAAATGCTTTGAGTTCATCCATAGACATGTCCCACGTACTGTTTCCTTTAATGTGGGAATGAGCAATCTACAATCTCTGATGTGCTACAACATCTGCAAGTCACATAAACAAAGAAAACTGTTTAGTGTGCAGGCATTTGTCTCTTTGCGTAACGTGTAGGGCCTGCTCTCTCTGTGAGAATATTCTAGGAATGTCGCCTTCCTGTTGTGCTCTCGTCACTATTTTATATCCAAACCATGCCATGCCATCCCTCCCAGACTCCTGTCTCAGCTAGGCAGTTGGGATCACTGTCTCAGTTGGCTCTGTTCTGGTTTATCTGCAGCGAGGCTCAGGTATCGGAGGCAGAGGCTCGAAGTTAACATCAGAATCAGATGAAGACTCTTCATCAGCAGCGTCGATTTCAAGCTCAATATCCGATCCTCCATCTGACTCGAACTCATCTAAATTCTGCAGTGTTTGCAATGCTGTCAGTGCATGCATTCGTTTGGTTCTGCTTGCTATTGTAAACGTTTTATGTTGTACTCAGAGTCTGAATTGACTCTCAGAGGGATGATTATATACTATTTACAGCCTTTCATAATAAAATAATGAGATCGCCCACAATTCTTCATAATTTAACTATTGTTCTAAATTCAATCATCCTCTTCACCCTCATTATTCAGATCAATCCAATTCAATCACCCTCTTCACCCTCCTCCTTATTCAGTTCATTGAAATCACATGCACCATTATCAGTTTCTATCTGGTTTCTATCGCCCATTCATCCATTGACCACAGAATAGCATATTTTAATTTTAAGTTCTTTATGTTACTTAGTAGGCAGAGCAGTGCTGCTGCACGAGTGGTCATGTGCTGAATGCATGGACAGCACAGATATTCTTGGAAAAAAATGAACGTGGAAATAGTGCTACACCTTTTGAATTATGAGAGTTATTTGACAACAGATAGTGTAATAGTAACTGCAGAATATGCTCAACAGATTGTCAATGTAATATTGTCAATAGGCTAACTCTTATTATGACTGAAATCATGTTCGGTATAGTTTAGGTCTAGTTTCGATTGGCCAGCTGTGCAGGCTGACTGGCGTTGTTAGTTTTTCGCTCATCAAATTGGATAGAGTCAAGGAAATGGTTTGCATTATTCTAAAGGCCTACTGCAACACATAGCATGTTTTTGTCCTCTAACAGCTTCTTTTTACAATGTAAGAGAACGGTATCAACCCCCAAGACGCGTGGTCAAAGGATTTGCTGCTGATAAATAGGCATACAACAAAATCATCATTGCACTATTGTCTTTCTAAATTAAATCAACCTCCTTATTATTCAGTTAGGCCTCATTTAACTTCAATTGTGAAGTAAGGTGCACAATTATCTCCCATTCCATCCATTTGTCATTCATTAAGTGGGCTGGCATTGTTTGCTTCGCTGGATAGTCAGGGATATGTTTAACATTATTCTAAAAGACTACTGCAACATGTAACATGTTTTTGTTTCCCTTACAATACATTCCATTAGTAATAGAGTTATAGTAATTAAAACATCCCATTACAGCTTATTTTTCTTACAACCTCTTCACCCTCCTTGTCATTCAGTTAGGCCTAATTTAAATTCAATTTTGAGGTAAGGTGCACAATTATCACCCATTCAACTATTTGTCATTCAATGTCCTACAGCACATTGTCTTGGCAGGTTAAGCTAGGAATAGGTGTGAAAAAACTGGTAAAAAGGCACTAAATACTTTTCTGTTTGTGATGTAAAAATTTTGACAAATGAGCAGTGTGAAATACAAACATTTAGGAAAAGTCAGGGAAGGGGCGGACTGCTTTTTTTTTGCAATTTTTTTTACGTACAATATCAAATGTCAGTGGACATTGGACTAAGGTAGTTCTAGTGTTGAAAAGATGGGCGGGGCAAAGGTTTATGAGGGTGGGAATTATGCTGAATGGGTGTTGACAAAGAAGAGCTCTTCAGTAAGCATACCAAAACATTCAAGGGCGATTTTTCTTATAAAGTGGGATTATAAATGTATCAAATTTCAAAGCAGAAGTACTTTCCCATTGCTCCTCAACTGCAGTGTATGATATACCATTCTGTAGCTCTGAGTATACTTTTATCCAATGTAAAAAGCACAATTTCAAATTTTGCCATGTAAGACTGAAAAGAGGTGCCAAAATAATTAACCAAACAGCTCTGGGTAGTCCTGGATCAACAAAACCACCCTACAAGGAGTGCCAGTTTGGATTTGGCTTCACACCAATCTAATCACATCAAAAGCTAAATGTAATTGTCTAAAATACAAGTCTGTTTCTGGTCTGCTTGTGTTGTCCTGCAGTATCTAGCTAGCTAAATCGTACCTTTCCTAAGCCATAACTTGTGATTTTGACATAAGTCTCCATACAGGCCAATGATTATAATGGCTATTCTGATCTAACCATAAATTAATACATTGTGATACTAGCCTGATACGATTTAAGTTCACTATGTAGTCTAGATGTAGCCTAGTAGGCTCATGTTAACTAGCTAGCTAATTTAGCTTGTTCATTGTTACCCATATGAGTAATCCAAGATGGCGTAGCAGTGCAGACGTGGTTTGTCGTCCTCTTGTACTTTTGTCTTTTTTGTATTTTTTGTATATATTTCAATCTCTTTTCAATTTTTGAATTAAATATACCTTCCGGTAACCCGCCTCACCCAATGTGACACGGATCCGCAATTTTATTTTTTAGACCTTATAGCCAGAACCTCCATCAGATGCGAGCCAGCTAATTAGCTACTAGCTATTTAGCCATTGTTAGCCACTACTAGCAGCCTTTCCTTCTGCACAGACACCAGCTGTATGATTTTAGCCTGGATAATACTTGCCAGCATCGGACTGTTTTCTCCACTACAACGCTGGATCCCTGCCGTAAACCCTGGACCATTACTCCTGATCATCATAGCTGCCACCGAGTGGGTTAGGAGGGGTGCGTCACTTGAGTGGGTTGAGTCACTGATGTGATCTTCCGGTCTGGGTTGGCGCCCCCTTGGGTTGTGCCGTGGGGGAGATCTTTGTGGGCTATACTCGACCTTGTCTCAGGATGGTAAGTTGGTGGTTGAAGATATCCCTCTAGTGGTGTGGGGGGCTGTGCTTTGGCAAAGTGGGTGGAGTTATATCCTTCCTGTTTGGCCCTGTTCGGGGTATCATCCGATGGGGCCACAGTGTCTCCTAACCCCTCCTGTCTCAGCCTCCAGTATTTATGCTGCAGTAGTTTGTGTCGGGGGGCTAGGGTCAGTTTGTTTTATCTGGAGTACTTCTCCTGTCTTATTATTATTATTATTGTCTTGACCTCTTGACCTCTTGAACCTCTGGGGGCAGGATTTCATTTTTGGATGAAAAACGTTCCCGTTTTAAACAAGATATTTTGTCATGAAAAGATGCTCGACTATGCATATAATTGACAGCTTTGGAAAGAAAACACTCTGACGTTTCCAAAACTGCAAAGATATTGTCTGTGAGTGCCACAGAACTAATGCTACAGGCGAAACCAAGATGAAATTTCATACAGGAAGTGAGCCAGATTTTGAATGCGCTGTGTTCCAATGTCTCCTTATATGGCTGTGAATGCGCTAGGAATGAGCCTGCCCTTTCTGTCGTTTCTCCAAGGAATGAGCCTACACTTTCTGTTGTTTCCCCAAGGTGTCTGCAGCATTGTGACGTATTTGTAGGCATATCATTGGAAAATTGACCATAAGAGACTACATTTACCAGGTGTCCGCTCGGTGTCCTCCGTCGAAACTATTGCGTAATCTCCAGGTGCGTGCATTTTTCCATTTTGTTCAGAGGAGAAACCAAACTGCCACGAGTGATTTATCATCGAATAGATATGTGAAAAACACCTTGAGGATTGATCCTAAACAACGTTTGCCATGTTTCTGTCGATATTATGGAGTTAATTTGGAAAAAGGTTCGCCGTTGTAATGACTGAATTTTCTTTTTTTTTTCTTAGCCAAACTTGATGAACAAAACGGAGCGATTTCTCCAACACAAATAATATTTTGGGAAAAACTGAACATTTGCTATCTAACTGAGAGTCTCCTCATTGAAAACATCCGAAGTTCTTCAAAGGTAAATGATTTTATTTGAATGTTTTTCTTGTTTTTGTGAAAATGTTGCCTGTTGAATGCTAGATTTAATGCTATGCTGGCTATCAATACTCTTACACAAATACTTGTGTAGCTATGGTTGAAAAGCATTTTTTGAAAATCTGAGATGACAGAGTTGTTAATGTGGTCCTGCCCTCTCCTCATTTCATGTGGGTTGGGGTGGGGTGGGGACACACGCATTTCACATTTCATGTTTATATATTGCTTCTAAAATAAAATAAAAAATCACAAATAATATTTAATATTATTAATTTCAAACAAGGGCATTAGCATGATAAGAACTTAGCAGTCCAAAACGATGTCCTCTCCCGTTCAAAAAATATTCCTCCTCAATCGCTAAGTGAATCGTCCTACAACAGTCTCTGTCTCACCTTCCCAATCAATTTATTATAAAATTGTGTGTAGATCTGTATATCTAGACTTAGATTTATTTTTCCCTGACTCAGTCGCCATAATGATTGATATATAAACAGCTGAATCTGCGCGTTCACCAAACAATGCTGTGCGTAACATGTGTTTCTCTTTCTGGTATGAAACTTCAATAGCGAATGACTCACTTTACGCTGGAGCTTACTACATGGGTTGGTCTTGCAACACATAAACATGGCGTATTGCCGTTTAGCTCAGCTCATTGGCTATCTACCCAGCTAGATTTCAAGACGATCAGTGGCCATTGGGTTAAAAGACAGTCAATCAACGAAACAGCGGGCAAATCATTGGTGCACAATAAAGTCATGACTTGTTGTCTTCAAATCGGTTTCTTTCAGTCAATACGTCTCGCGAAATGGCCCATCGTGTTTGATTGTGTTACAAACAAACCAGTTGATTGCAGTGAAACCAAACATGACTGGAAAAGTCACTTTCTGTATGGGTTATTTACCTGGAATGTGTCGTCGAAAATGGAATGAGACGCAATTCACGACACAAACGGTTCACAAAATGTTTCGTGTTAGGCTATAAAAACTAATTTTATCAAACAAAGAATCATTCATTGTGTAACAATGAGGATTGGAATTGCAAACAAACGAAGATTGTTAAAGGTAAACAATTTATTTTAATGCAGTTTGTGATTATGTTACGCCTGTGCTGGTTAAAAAAATTAATAATTATGGGGCTCTATGCTCAGATATCGTATTCGCATCGTATTATTTTGCAGTAAATCCTTTTTTAAATCTGACAACGCAGTTGGATTAGCAAGATTCTAGGCTTTCGATACATGTGAGATACGTGTATTTTCATGAATGTTTAATATGACTATTTATGTAGCGATCATGTTGTGGAATTTCAGCCCGCTAGGGGTTCCGTGCACAGAGAGGTTAAATGATGTAAGATACATGTATTTACAAGAATGTTTACTATAACAAATGGTATATTTAGAATGTTAGCTCTGTGCAGTTTCACCGGATGTTGGCCTGGTGGGACGTTAGCGTCTCACCTACCCTAGAGAGGATATCATATAATGTTATCCCTGCTTCTGCACGGCAAGCGGTATCGGAGAGCCAAGTCTAGGTCCAAGAGGTTTCTAAACAGCTTCTACCCCCAAGCCATAAGACTCCTGAACATATAATCAAATGGCTACCCAGACTATTTGCATTGTCCCCCCACCCCCTTCCACGCTGCTGCTACTCTCTGTTATTATCTATGCATAGTCACTTTAAAAGATGAAAGTCTTATTAACCTGTTGCTTCTACCCGGGACGCTTGCGTCCCAACTAGAGCTCTGGAAATGCAAATGCGCTACGCTAAATGCTAATAGTATTAGTTAAAACTCAAAAGTTCATTAAAATACACATGCAGGGTATCGAATTAAAGCTACACTCGTTGTGAATCCAGGCAACAAGTCAGATTTTTAAAATGCTTTTCGGCGAAAGCATGAGAAGCTATTATCTGATGCATGCAACACCCCAAAAGACCCACAGGGGACGTAAACAAAATAATTAGCATTTCGGCGTTACACAAAGCGCACAATAAAATAGAAAACATTCATTACCTTTCACCATCTTCTTTGTTGGCACTCCTAGATGTCCCATAAACACTATTTGGGTCTTTATTTCGATTAAATCGGTCCATATAAAGCCTAGATATCGTTATATGTAGACTGTGTGATAAACGAAAAAAACATTGTTTCAAAACGTAACGTCATTTTTAAAATTCAAAAAGTCGACGATAAACTTTCACAAAACACTTCGAAATACGTTTGTAATGCAACTTTAGGTATTAGTAAACGTTAATAGCGATAAAATTCATCAGGAGGCGATGTAAAGATTATTAGCTGTCCGTCTGGAAAAATGTCCGGCTAGAAACTCAACGAAAATATCCGGTCCTAGACCGGATTAGATACGGTGTCCTGTATGTGTTTGACCAAGAAAAAACTCGAAGGGAAATGACAAGACTCTAGACACCCTGTGGAAGCTGTAGGTACTGCAACCTCAGTCAATTAATTGTGGTTCACGTTTATCAATGGGTTCAAGTAGCGCATGGATATATTTTCCCCATTTTCAGTGATCAGTTTTTCCTGTGCTTTTCGATGTAAATGCCGTTCTGGTAAAGCCACAGCAGTGATTTAACCAGTTTTTTAAATGTCTGAGTGTTTTCTATCCACACAGACTAAGCAAATGCATATACTATATTCCTGGCATGAGTAGCAGGGCGCTGAAATGTTGCGCGATTTTTAACAGAATGTTCAAAAAAGTAGAGGGTCGACTGAAGAGGTTAATCCAGCTGATGTGTCAGATTTCAAAAAGCTGTTACTGCGAAAGCAAACATGCTATATTCTGAGAACGGCGGCACGCACACAGAAGTATTACTAGCATTTTCCAACCAAGCATTAGCGTCATTAAAGTCAGAAATAACAATATAATAAATTGCTTACCATTGAAGATCTTCCTCTGGTGGCAATGCCAAGTGTCCTAACGACACAGTGAATGTTAGTTTTGTTTGATAAAATCCGTTTTTATAGCCTAACACGAAACATTTGTAAACTACTTGCATCATGATTTCCCTCTCATTCAACTTTGGATGATGCGTTCTTGGTAATTGCACACACTAAACAAACGTTTATCCAGTCATGGTTGGTTTCATTGCAATCCTCTTGTTGTTACTAACATATTGACCGAAACAAACCTATTTGAAGACACCAATCAATGACATCATTGGCACCAATGGTAGGACCGGTCTATCCTTGATTGACTGTATTTTTGCCCAATGACCACCGATCATCTTGAAATCTAGCTTGGAAGATAGACAATGAGCTGAGGTAAACAGCAATATGTAATGGTTATACATTTGAAGACCAGCCTTTGTCGTAAACTCTGGCGTAAAATAGGTTCATTCGCCATTGCAAATCCTACTTGACGGAGCCACGGGTGTTACGCATAGCAGTACATATTCAATAGCATTTTCAACAAGTTTATATATTTAAAATATGGCGAATAAATCAGGAAAAGCTCAAATAAAGTCTAGGTATACAGATTTAACCCAAATTATAGAGGAAATAGATAGATACGTCGTCAGGCGTATGAAGGACGGTGCCGGGGCATTGACCACAAAAAATGTCCCCATTCCAGCTGCTGTGAAGGACAACAACAAGAGCATGGGTGGTGTGGACTTGTCAGATGCGCTGACAGGATACTTCAATGTTCTCAACAAGACCATGAAATGATAAAAGACGTTTTTCTATCATTTCATTGACATTGCTGTGGTGTATGCCTTCATCCTCCAGAAGGCAATGGCTAAGAGCTGTGGACAGCCCCCCATCTCACAGCTAGCCTTCAGGGAGCTGCTCATCCAGGAGCTTGCTAGCTACAGCAAGTCCACTGTAGCACCTTCTGTCCCCTCTACCTCTGTCCCTTCTGCTCCAACCAGTGGTGGTCACCTGCCCAGATTCATCGCTGCAGGCATGAATGTGCCTCAGGGCAAAAAGGGCACAGTAGGGAGACGTCGTTGTGCCATTTGTCACAGGAAATGCCCCATCACCAGCACCAACTGTTCAGTAAGCCTTTGCTTTACAGTAGAAAGAGACTGCTATGGGCCATGGCACCAGCAGCACAATATTGTGTAGAGGACTGAGGGTCTTCACAATATTGTAAATAGAAAATTTGTAAATAGTTACCCTTGTTAATTGTTTGTTTTATTATTATTATTATTATTATTTATATATATTTTTAAATATATATATTTTTTGTGTGTTAGAATAGCATTTGTGTATTTTGTATATAGGTATTTCCTTCAAAATGTATCACTGTACCAATTCGGCCAGTTGGGTACATTTGGGTACATTTGTGTGGGACACCTGGGTGACTTCATGCTCAATGTCATGTAGCTCGCTCATCTTTGAAGTTATCTGCCCAAATCTTTTCTCAGCTATTGTTGCCATCTTATGTTCTTCATTAAAATCATCCACAGCATCCTATCTGTATGTTTGTCTGTTCTTGGTAATTTGAAAGATGATGCAGCAACAATAAAAAACAGAAAACGTATGTTTATTTCCTTGTATTTTCTTTCCTTGTATTTTCTTCTACCATATCTATTGTGTTATATTATTGTGTTATATAAGGAGGCCTACAAAACTGACTCAGTTACATCAGCTCTGTCAGGAGGAATGGGACAAAATTCACCCGATTTATTGTGGGAAGCTTGTGGAATGCTACCCTAAACATTTGACCCAAGTTAAACAATTTAAAGGCAATGCTACCAAATACTAACTGAGTGTATGTAAACTTCTGACCCAATTGGAAATGCGATGAAAGAAATAAAAGCTGAAATAAATAATTCTCTCTACTATTATTCTGACATTTCACATTCTTAAAATAAAGTGGTGGGATTTTTACTAGTATTAAATGTCAGGAATTGTGTAAAACAGAGTTTAAATGTGTGTAAGCTCAACTGTTTCTGTCCATCAATCACCATTTTCAGATATTCAATAAAATCATATTTTTTGTTTGTTTGTGTACCAAATCTGGAGTTTTACACCTTCAATGTACATGCATCCACCTTAACCCTTCCTTAGCCCTTAATGCTTCCGAAAAATGTGGAATGTGGAAAAAAACAGCATATCTCAAATGACAACTTCTATTTATGGAAGAACAGTATGTCACATTATCTACCATCGCACTTTTTCAGTTTATTCCCATTATGTTGAGTTTAAATAACACCATCATTGTCCACCTTATGTGAACAATCTTACATGGAATGCATTAAAGCAATGTTATTGAATCTTTAATGTACACTACATAACACAAAGTATATGGACACCTGCTCAACGAACCTCTCATTCCAAAATCCCCTTTCCTGTATTACAGCTCCACTTTTCTGGGAACGCTTTCCACTAGATGTTGGAACATTGCTGAGGGGACTTGCTTCTATTCAGCCACAAGAGCATTAGTGAAGTCGGGCACGGAAGTTTGGCGTTTAGGCCTGGCTCACAGTTGGCGTTCCAATTAATCCCAAAGGTGTTCGATGGGATTGAGGTCAGGGCTCTGTGCAGGTCAGTCAAGTTCTTCCTCACCAATCTTGACAAACCATTTCTGTGTAATGACCTCACTTTGTGCATGGGGGCATTGTCATGCTGAAACAGGAAAGAACCTTCCCCAAACTGTTGCCTCAGATTTGGAAGCACAGAATCATCTAAAATGTCTGCTGGAATGTCCACCAGAGCTGATGAATGTTCATTTCTCTTTTGGCAGTACGTCCAACCGGCCCCACAACCGCAGACCACGTGTAACCACGCCAGCCCAGGACCTCCACATCCGGCTTTTTTACCTGCGGGATTGTCTGAGACCAGTCACACGGACAGTTTATGTTTATTCCCACATTCAATGGCTAACGGCATGCTGGAGAAGTATGGATTAATCCTGGTTTCAACTGTACTGGGCAGATGGTGTTGTGTGAGCGAGCGGTTTGCTGATGTCAACGTTGTGAACAGAGGTGGTGGCGGTGGGTTTTTATTTTATTTTTTTATTTTATTTTTTATTATGGTATGGGCAGACCTAAGCTATGGACAACAAACAAAATTACATTTTGTCAATGATTTGAATGCACGGAGATACTGTGATGAGATGCTGAGGCCCATTGGTGTGCTATTCATCCACCGCCCTCACCTCATGTTTCAGCATGATGATGCACGGCCCCATGTCGCAAGGATATGTACACAATTCCAGGAAGCTGATAATTTCCCAGATCTTCAATGGCCTGCATATGGACGCATAGAGCATATTATGGATGCTCTGAATTTAAGTGTACGACAGCATGTTCCAGTTCCCGCCAATATCCAGCCACTTCACACAGCCATTAAAGAGGAGTGGGACAATATTCCACAGGCCACAATCAACAGCCTGATCAACTCTATTTGAAGGTGATGTTTCACGCTGCATGAGGCAAACTGTGGTCACACCAGATACTGACTGGTTTTCTGATCCACGCCCCTACCTTTATCTCTGGCAAACATATGCATATCTGTATCCCAATCATGTGAAATCCATAGACTAAGGACAAATTAATTTATTTCAATAGACTGATTTCCTTATTTGAACTGTAACTCAGTAAAATCTTGCATTTATTTTTTTGTTCAGTGAGAGACATTTTGTGCTATCTTTTATTTCAGCTCATGAAACATAGGACCAACACTTTACATGTTGCGTTCATATTTTTTTTCAGTATACTTTGATTGAATGCACTTCATTGTAAATTGTTACAGAGCTCCTGCTAATGACTGAATTGTTTTAAGCTAGACTCATTGATTGCAGAAGTGGGAACACCTGTGTGTATTGGGTATATATTTTATATTATTTGTTTCGGCTATTAGGTTGCCGGTCCTTTTATAAAAGAATGACAGCCAGCGTGAGCCTCTTCAATTGCATTTGTCTACTTTATTACAATATTTTCATCAATCAAGGATATTTATTCCCACAGTAATTCTTTATGGATCCATTCAGTTTTGGTTAAGAAAACGATGCATGTGGTGGGCTTTGCTTTGTTGTTTTGGAAAGTTTGGTTAATATCTAGCTACCTTTTGAGTTTGGACTTTAGAGGTTGGCATCAGTTACTGGGACTGCTACTATCTGTCCACTGATCCTTCTGATTAACTAGCGACTCCCCATCCCGCATGAGAGAGCGTAATCATCGACTGACACGAATTAGCATAACGCAACGGACATAAATATTCCTAGAAAATATTCCTATTCATGAAAATCACAATTCAAATATATTGACACACAGCTTAGCATTTTGTTAATCACCCTGTCATCTCAGATTTTCAAACTATGCTTTACAGCCAAAGCTAGACAACCATTTGTGTAAGTTTATCGATAGCCTAGCATAGCATTTTGTCCAGCTAGCAGCAGGTAACTTGGTCACGGAAATCAGAAAAGCAATCAAATTAAATTGTTTACCTTTGATGAGCTTCGGATGTTTTCACTCACGAGACTCCCACTTACACAACAAATGTTCCTTTTGTTCCATAAAGATTATTTTTATACCCAAAATACCTCTGTTTGTTTGTCGCGTTATGATCAGAAATCCACAGGAAAGAGCGGTCACGACAATGCAAACGGAAATTCCAAATAGTCTCCATAATGTCCACAGAAACATGTCAAATGTTTTTTATAATCATTCCTCAGGTAGTTTTAAAAATATATATTCGATAATATATCAACCGAGTGTGTAGGTTTTTCAATAACAGCGGGAGGAACAATGGCCGCTTTACTCTGCAGCACAAAGACTCACTCTGAGAGCCCCCATCTATCCACTTACACAATGTGATCTATCACGCTCAATTTTTTTAAAATAAAAGCCTGGAACTATGTCTAAAGACTGTTGATACCTTAGGGAAGCCATAGCAAAGGAATATGTTTGATATCCCTTTAAATGGAGGATAGGCATGCATAGGAACAGAAGGGTTTCAAAATAAGAGACACTTCCTGATTTGGAATTTCCTCAGGGTTTTGCCTGCATTATCAGTTCTGTTATACTCACAGACAATATTTTGATAGTTTTGGAAACTTTAGAGTGTTTTCTATCCTAATCTGTCAATTAAATGCATATTCTAGCATCTGGTCCTGAGAAATAGGCTGTTTACTTTGGGTATTTTTCCAAACATAAAAATAGTGCCCCCTAGCTTCAAGAATTTAAGATATTGTGTCTCTGGGAAACTTGGAAATCTCCTCAAACCCAAACGTTTACTACACACAAAACCTAATAATAATGATAATTCCATTGTACTCCCTCAAATCATTCATTTTAAATTTCCTTCAAATAGTCTCCCAAAATGCTTGATATGAAGTACCCTGCCATTAGACACACACAACTGTGATAACTGTGCACTGTCCTTTTAAAATAAAATTAACTCAACCTGCAATCCACTTTTCAGACCTGTCATGAGTCCACGTAATGGAAACAGATTATAATGTTAGTATACCTTAACTTCCTGTTCAATTGCACTGGTGTTACCTAAACAATTAAACCAAAAATCAATAACCGGGAACTATTACAAAACTTTTACGATTAAAATATTCAGAACTCCCTCTTTTATAGCCAAATATAGCCCAGTGAGCGCCACCAAGCAGTGATGCCCACCTAGCAATTTTGTTGCTAGTTATAGCATCTTTTCAGACAAATTTAGCTACTTTTAAAAACGTATTTGGAACTTTTAGCAACTTTTGAAAAGTGACTCAAAGCTATAATGCACACATTTTCCCTCTAAATGACACAAACCATTTTCTCTGTCACACCCTCAGTCACAAACTCATTGCCTAGCTGCAAATGTGCCTTGTGAGTGACGTCAGCAGCAGGCGCTCAACACGTGCCCAGGTAGCAGCAATTTCAGCGAATTGCAAATCATTTTTGGCTGACTGGAACTCCATGTTCCATAGCCTCCCTTTAAAGGGATATGAACCTATTGCTTCCTCAAGGTGTCAACAGTCTTCAGACATAGTTTCAGGCTTTTATTTTGAAAAATGACCCAGAACGATAACATCGCGTCAAGTGGTCACATGCTTTTCAACCATAGCTACACAAGCATTTGTGTAAGAGTATTGATAGCTAGCATAGCATTAAGCCTAGCATTCAGCAGGCAACATTTTCACAAAAACAAGAAAAGCATTCAAATAAAATCATTTACCCTTGAAGAACTTCGGATGTTTTCAATGAGGAGACTCTCAGTTAGATAGCAAATGTTCAGTTTTCCCCAAAATATTATTTGTGTAGGAGAAATCGCTCCGTTTTGTTCATCACGTTTGGCTAAGAAAAAAACCTCTATCCGGGAGCGTAATTATAGCCTCAAGCTCATTACCATAACGCAACGTTAACTATTCATGAAATGTAGTGGAAGGAGTCATACTTCAACAATACATCGTTTTGTTTCATAATCTTCAATTCTAGTGTCCATGTAGTAGCATCTGCTAACACTTTCAGCTCAAATGCCCAAAAAATTACTTCTGGTCCAGAATAATTGCGCATCAAAACTTACAAATTACATATTACAGGTCGACGGAACTGGTCAAACTAAATGCAAAATCATTCTTCAGGATGTTATAAACGTACAAAACGAATTTCATTCCAACCGGGACATCCATGTTCGTCTGAGGCTGATTGGAACAAAGGAAGCACTCTTTCCCAAGCGCGCCTTTCACGCACATGATAATCTTTGCGACACTTACAACTACTCACCCCATTAGGTCAAAGTTCACAGCATATGCACCATTCAACGTTCTACTGAATGAGGACATCTAGTGGAAGACATAGGAAGTGTTTCCAGATCCATAACTTGTTGGGAAGGGAGGGGGCGATGACGTCAAAGTTGCCCTAACTTTCAGGATTCCAAAACTAGTTTGGAAGATTGCCTGCCCTGTGAGTTCTGTTATACTCACAGACATAATTCAAACGGTTTTAGAAGCTTCAGAGTGTTTTCTATCCAATAATAATAATAATATGCATATATTAGCAATTTAGACAGATTTTTATGCAGTTCACTATGGGCACGCAATTCATCCAAAGGGGAAATACCGCCCCCTATCCTTAACAAAAAATATTTATATAAAAATGAGGTTTCCCTTTTTATATTTGTAGGTTTCGTTTTTTTATTTAACAAATACTGTATCTTATTGCTTGGCCAAGCTCTGTATTCATTCAATACATTTAATTACCCCTGTGTGGTGGAAGATAGTGATTTGACTCCCTAACCTGTTTGTCACGTCCTGACCTTAGTTCCTTTTTTATGTCTCTGCTTTAGTTTGGTCAGGGCGTGAGTTGGGGTGGGCATTCTATGTTGTGTATTCTAGGTTTTGTATTTCTGTGTTTGGCCTGGTATGGTTCCCAATCAGAGGCAGCTGTCGATCGTTGTCTCTGATTGAGAACCATACTTAGGCAGCCTGTTGTCCCACTCTGGGTTGTGGGTAGTTGTCGTCTGTGTCTGTGTTTTACCATACAGAACTGTTTCGGTTTTCAATTTATTTCTCTTGTTCTTTTCTATTCAGTGTTCGGTTATATTTCATTAAAATATGGACACTTACGACGCTGCGCATTGGTCCGATCTTTCCTACTCCTCCTCAGAAGAGGAGGAAAACCGTTACACTGTTACTTACATTAGTATTATAATTTTTACACCATCCATCACTACATGATACTGCTGGTTTGCTAGGGTTGGGTTCAGAATTGATACTTGTTCATTACATTTTGCATGTCCAAAGGCTGAGATTTTTTTATAATCAAACAGTATTTTTGTTGTTATAAATAATCCATCATGTGCTGGAAATGCCCTGCCCACGTTCATTGAATTTAGGGTAGGTCAGTTGGATGGAAATAAAGAATATGGTTCAAATGCAAGGACATGAGAAAAATCCTGATGCAATCGATCACCTTATCAGGGCAGATAATGTCTAATGAAAAGTGTGTCAATGTGCGTACTGTAGAGCTCAGTGGGTTTCACGCCCCCACACTGTATACAAAGGATCCGATGAGAGGCTCTAAATCAAATCAAATGTATTTATATAGCCCTTCTTACATCAGCTGATATCTCAAAGTGCTGTACAGAAATACAGCCTAAAACCCCAAA
Source organism: Oncorhynchus nerka (assembly GCF_034236695.1). Taxonomy (NCBI): domain Eukaryota; kingdom Metazoa; phylum Chordata; class Actinopteri; order Salmoniformes; family Salmonidae; genus Oncorhynchus; species Oncorhynchus nerka. The sequence continues at coordinate 41,201,726 of NC_088408.1, forward strand.
CAGCAAGCAATGCAGGTTTAGAAGCACGGTGGCTAGGAAAAACTTCCTAGAAAGGCAAAAATCTAGGAAGACACCTAGAGAGGAACCAGGCTATGAGGGATGGCCAGTCCTCTTCTGGCTGTGCCGGGTGGAGATTATAACAGAACATGGCCAAGATGTTGAAATGTTCATAAATGACCAGCATGGTCAAATAATAATATTCACAGTAGTTGTCGAGGGTGCAGAAAGTCAGCACCTCAGGAGTAAATTGTCAGTTGGCTTTTCATAGCCGATCATTAGGAGTATCTCTACCGCTTCTGCTGTATCTAGAGAGTTGAAAACGCAGGTCTGGGACAGGTAGCACTTTAAAATATAACATTATGGGACTGTATGATAGGGCTTGAGGATGCCCAAATACCTTTCTCACATCTGCACTAAACTCCTGTCTCATCATTCAGGATTGGGATTTGAAAAGATGCTTAGAGAGATGTCAGCTATAGAGGGAATGTGATGCTTGTAACTAACGGACGATCTAGAGTCAACCCTCTGCTCTGCTCTGTCATAATCAGCGGCCTGTTTCGAGTCAAGGAACACACACACACACACACACACACACACACACACACACACACACACACACACACACACACACACACACACACACACACACACACACACACACACACACACACAGAGAGAAAGCTCTTTCCTGTATTACGTAGGCCCCATTAGAGGAATCCTCTGGTTGATACCACTGGTTGATACTCTGTATTAGTCTTGCAGAGTGGCTTAATCATTGGACACTGTGTGTGTACCAAGAGCAGTGTAACCCTGCACCGGACTGTTAAGGAATGCTTTCAAGTGCAAATCAAGTGAATAGATTAGGTAACACTTGTCAAATGCAATCGCATCTTGGGGTACAGCTTTCAGAAACAGTCATGTCGTGCCGTGGCATAAAAATATATCACCAAAGAAGTATCACAATATTGCAATCTGCCATTAACCAATGCTCTAATAAGGGGAACCTCAAATAATAAGACCAACAGTTTCGAATCATCGATCATGGTGTTAATTAGCATGTCAAGCTTCATATCTTATGCTGTGGTACTTTACTTTGGCTGAAGTTAACTCGGCTTCAGTATCTCCTCAGCGATCGAGTGAAGGGCAGATAAGCTACTGTAATAAACCAAGCATTATGTAAAAAAAAATATCTACATAACGAACATATATTTTACAAGCTCAGTTCAGAGAAGACACACACATACATAGCAATGGAAAATTGCGCTAGCTAGATGCAAGCGCATTCCCTTATGATCTATTGCAACAATAGGTCTTTTTCACTTGGAATGTGGATTTATATTGAAGTTGAGGGACTCCCCCTTTAAAGTTCTCTTTCAATCTCTGTTGCAGGGATCAAACACAGATCATTGTGTTTGTCACTTTATACATTTGCTGGTAGCACTTTGATTTACTTTGATAAGCCGGTGTTTTCGAGGATATATTGGCAGGGGTGATTGACATACAGTTTTTCCAGAAAAACATACTATTTCATCCATCCACAATATATAGTCCCGACACAAATCTAGGGTTGCTAGAGACACGACCCAGTCGTTCAGTCTTTTTGTTCTATATCAATGGACGTGACCCAGCCGTTCGTTCTAAATGCTCCATTGCCATACTGATTGGCAACGTTCTTATACCTTGCTTGTTAGCTAGCCAACTATGGCTAATTTACAGTCAAGTCAAAAAGTGCAGACAGAATTACAGCAAAGTAGCTTTTTCAAGTTGGATTTATTTCGATACATCCAAAACAATGAGCTAATGATATGTAATTTTGCCTGGCAGAGTAAATGTGTTCTCTTGTCAAGACATTGTTCAGACAAAAGAAAGACAATCCAGTACATTCATATGAGCTGATTTTAATAAATTAAACCATACATACTCCTTGTTATCCACCACAGCTAAGATATAGTTGAAGTCGGAAGTTTGCATACATCTTAGCTAAATACATTTAAACTCAGTTTTTCACAATTCCTGACATTTAAAACTTGTTATGGAGCAAGCGAATTTTCGCATTCTTAAAAAAAAAAATCGCGCAACATTTCAGCGCCCTGCTATTCATGCCAGGAATATGGTACGTTCATTTGGTTAGTTTGTGTGGAAAGGAAACAGTCAGACCTTTCCAAAAGTGTTTAAATAACGCCTGTGCCATTTACAGAACGTGCGTTTCGGTCGAATAGGTCATGAAAATCTGTTCACTGAAAGTGTAAAAATATATTCTTCCGCGCCTGCAGGCAATTGTTTACAGAGAACAGAATTAAATAGAGCCGCGTTCTCATTGGCTACAGCTTCCCCATGCTGTCTACAGTTACGTCATTAGTTTCGCAATTGATTCTTGGTCTAACCCAAACAAGAGAACTACTTTCCTACTGCCACCGCCCAGATTTTCGAGCGACCATTTTCAAACATGTTTTTCTCCACGGACCAGCTAACGATTCCACACGGTCTCCTGAGGTATTTTATCGCTTATTAACGTGTACTAATACCTAAAGTAGCATTACAAACGTATTTCGAAGTGTTTTGTGAAAGTTTATCGTCGACTTTTGGCATTTTAAAAAATGACGTTACGTTATAAAATGCTAATTTTTTACTCCATTCCCAAGGTATTACTAGCTCGATATCTAGGCTATATATGGACCGATTTAATCGAAAAAAGACCCTAAATGATGTTTATGGGACATCTAGGAGTGCCAAGAATGAAGCTCGTCAATGGTAAGGAATGTTTTATATTTTATTTCAGCCTTTTCGTTTGCGAGCGCTAACGAAAAATCTGTCGTTTTTGTAATGCTGCATTTATGTGAGGCTGCATGGTACAGATAATAGCGTCTCATGCTTTCCCCGAAAAGCATTTTACAAATCTGACTCGGTGAATAGATTCACAACGAGTGTAGCTTTAATTTGGTATATTGGATGTCAATTTTTATGACATTTTGATTTTTATCATAAACTATGCGTGGTGCACTTGAAATTTCAGAAATTTCGATTCCCTATGAGGAACCGCTTCCATAACAAGTCCTATTAAAAATTCCATACTCTACGTCAGTTGGGATCACCACTTTATTTTAAGAATGTGAAATGTAAGAATAATAGTTGAGATAATTATTTATTTCAGCTTTTATTTCTTTCGTCACATTCCCAGTGGGTCAGAAGTTTACATACACTCAATTAGTATTTGGTAGAATTGCCTTTAAATTGTTTAACTTGGGTCAAACGTTTTTGGTGGCCTTCCACAAGCTTGCCACACTAAGTTGGGTGAATTTTGGCCCATTCCTCCTGACAGAGCTGGTGTAATTAAGTCAGGTTTGTAGGACTCCTTGCTCGCACACACTTTTTCAGTTCTGCCCACAATTTTTCCAAAAGATTGAGGTAAGGGCTTTGTGATGGCCACTCCATTTCTTTGACTTTGTTGTCCTTAAGCCATTTTGCCACAACTTTGGAAGTCTGCTTAGGGTCATTGTCCATTTGGAAGACCCATTTGCGACCAAGCTTTGATTTGATTTTATTAGGATCTCTTTTAGTCCCCATTTGGACTAATCTTCCAAGAGTCCTTAACATTAAAATACAATTTATAATACAAACACACTTTCACAATAAGATAAGCATGTTTTTTTCAATATTTTTTTTCTCTTCTCTCAAGCTTTAACTTGCTGACTGATATCTTGAGATGTTGCTTCAATATATTCACGTAATTTTCATCCCTCATGGTGCATCTGTTTTGTGAAGTAAACTCCTAGTCACTCCTGCAGCAAAGCACCCCCACCACATGATGCTGCCACCCCCGTGCTTCACGGTTGGGATGGTATTCTATTGCTTGCAAGCCTCCCCCTTTTTCCTCCAAAAACAACGATGGTCATTATGGCCAAACAGTATGATTTTGGTTTCATCAGATCAGAGGACATTTCTCCAAAAAAGAATGAGCTTTGTCACCATGTGCAGTTGCAAACCGTAGTCTGGCTTTTTTATTGCAGTTTTGAAGCAGTGGCTTCTTCCTTGCTGAGCGGCCTTTCAGGTTATGTCAATATAGGACTCATTTTACTGTGGAGATAGATACTTTTGTACCTGTTTCCTCCAACATCTTCACAGGGTCCTTTGCTGTTGTTCTGGGATTGATTTGCAATTTTCGCAACCAAAGTACGTTCATCTCTAGGAGACAGAATGCGTATCTTTCCTGAGCGGTATGACGGCTGCATGGTCCCATGGTGTTTATACTTGTGTACTATTTTTTGTACAGATGAACCTGGTACCTTCAGGCATTTGGAAATTGCTCCCAAGGATGAACCAGACTTGTAGGGATCTACAAGGTCTTGGCTGATTTATTTTGATTTTCCCATGATGGCAAGGAAAGAGGCACTGAGTTTGAAGGTAGGCCTTGAAATACATCCACAAGTATACCTCCAATTGACTCAAATTATGTCAATTACCCTTTCAGAAGCTTCTAAAGCCATGACATAATTTTCCGGAATTTTCCAAGCTGTTTAAAACCTCTTGAGGCCTTGGGTTCCCCTACAGGAACTCCACCCCCCCGTTCAGCTGAAACGGTGGCGCAGGGAATGCAAAAATATTCTTCAAAATATTTAACTTCCACACATTAACAAGTCCAATACCTCAAATGAAAGATAAACACCTTATTCATCTACCCAGCGTGTCAGATTTTTTTTATGTTTTACGGCGAAAACACAACAATATTTATGTTAGACCACCACCAAAACAAAGAAAAAACGTAGCCATTTTGTACAGCAAAAGATAAAATGACAAAAGCAGGATAAAAAAAAAAATCAATCACTAACCTCTTGAAAATCTTCATCAGATGACAGTCATTGTCACGAATATTACCGAAGGTGACTCCCCTTCTTGTTCAGGTGGCGCCCGGCGGTCGTCATCGCCGGTCTACTAGCTATCACCGATCCTTTGTTCTGTGTTCCTTTGGTTTTGTCTGATTGGTATCACCTGTTTCTTGTTTGGTTGTTAGGGTGGGGTTATATAAGTTTGTTCAGCCCGCTTCTGTTTCGTGCGGGCTTGTTCGTCTGTTTTGTGTTAGAGTGATTTTGTTTGCATTTTCGGGTTTCGCGCTGTCCGTTATTATTTCTGATCATTTGTTTTCCTACTTTTGTTCATGTTATTTTTCCTGGACATTAAAGCGTGTTTTTCCCACATCCGTTTGCTCTTTGCGCCTGACTCCACACCTCTTCACTCATTAATCGTAACAGTCATATGACATGTTACACAGTACATTTTTGTTTTGTTCGATAATATGCATTTTATATCCATAAATCTCGGTTTACATTGACACCATGTTCAGAAAATTCTCCAAAATATCCGGAGGAATTATAGAAAGCTACGCCAGATAACAGAAATACTCATCATAAACTTTGACTAAAGATACATGTTCTACATATAATTAAAAAGATACACTGGTTCTTAATGCAACCGCTGTGTCACATTCTTTTTTATGTTACGGAAAAAGCCTAACATTGCAATAATCTGAGACGGCGCTCAGACGTATCCGCCATGTTGGAGTCAACAGAAATACAAAATTACAACATGAATATTCCCTTACCTTTGATGATATTTCATCAGAATGTAGTGCAATGAGTCCTAGTTCCACAATAAATCGTTGTTTTGTTCCATAATGTCCAATACTAGTGTCCAAGTAGCTGCATTTGCTATCACTTTCAGCTCACGTGCCCAAAAACTGACTGCTGGTCCAAGATAACTCGCACGAAAACTTCCAAAAGATATATTCCAGGTCGAATAAACTGGTCAAACTAAGTAGAGAATCAATCTTCAGGATGTTATTATCATATATATCCAATAACGTTCCAACGGATCATACATTTTCACCTGGAGCCGAATGGAACAGCGGTAGCACCCACAGAGAAATGCGCCACAGGAAAATGGCATTCTGTCGGGACACTGACTATTTTCCCTCCCATTAGGTCAAAGTTCACAGCAAATGCTCCATTACACTTTCTACTGAATGAGGACATCTAGTGGAAGGCGTAGGAAGTGCTTCCAGATCCATATCTTGTTGGGAAAGGAGGGGGCGATGACGTCAAAGTTGCCCCAACTTTCAGAATTTTACTTATTGTTTGGAAGATTGCCTGCCCTATGAGTTCTGTTATACAAACATAATTCAAAAAGTTTTAGAAACTTCAGAGTGTTTTCCATCCAATAGTATTAATAATATGCATATATTAGCAATCTAGGGCTGAGTTTGATGCAGTTCACTATGGGCACGCAATTCATCCAATGTGAGCTGGCCTTGGTCAGGGAGGTGACCAAGAACCCGATGGTCACTCTGACATAGCTCCAGAGTTCCTCTGTGGAGATGGGAGAACCTTCCAGAAGGACAACAATCTCTGCAGGCCTTTATGGTAGGAAGCCACTCCTCAGTAAAAGGCATATGACAGCATGCTTGGTGTTTGCCAAAAGGCACCTAAAGGACTCTCAGACTATGAGAGACAAGATTCTCTGGTCTGATGAAACCAAGATTGAACCTGGCACCATCCCTACGGTGAAGCATGGTGGTGACAGCATCATGCTTTAGGGAAGCTTTTCAGTGACAGGGACTGTTAGACTAGTCAGGATTGAGGGAGAGATGAGGAATCCTTGATGAAAACCTGCTCCAGATCGCTCAGGACCTCAGACTGTTGTGAAGGTTTACCTTCCAACTGGACAACGACCCTAATCACACAGTCAATACAATGTAGGAGTGGCTTCGGGGCACGTCTCTGAATGTCCTCGAGTGGCCCAGCCAGAGCCCGGACTTGAACCCAATCGAACATATCTGGAGAGACCTGAAACTAGCTGTGCATCGACGCTCCATATCCAACCTGACAGAGCTTGAGAGGATCTACAGAGAAGAATGAGAGAAACTCACCATATACAGGTGTGCCACGTTTGTAGCGTCATACCCAAGAAGACTCGAGGCTGTAATTGCTGCCAAAGGTGCTTCAACAAAGTACTGAGTAAAGAATCTGAATACTTATGTAAATGTCATATTTATTTATTTTCCATAATAGATTTGCAAAAATGTCTAAAAACCTCTTTTGGCTTTTTCATTATGGGGTATTGTGTATAGATAGATTGATGAGGGAAGAAAACAATTTTTATACATTTTAGAATAAGACTGTAACGTAACAAAATGTGGAAAAACAATAACCAATAACAATAAGATATTACGATTTTCCAATCATCTCTGACTGTCACGATCGTGTGTAGAGACGGACCAAGGCGCAGCGGATATTGAGTTCCACATATTTATTACAAAAGTGAAACTTAAGCCAAAACAATAACTCAAATAAACAAACTACGGAACGTGACTATGTGGTGCACATGCACAAACACAAAATAATATCCCACAAATACAGGTGGGAAAAACAGCTACTTAAATATCATCCCCAATTAAAGACAACGATTACCAGCTGCCTCTAATTGGGAACCAAACTAAAACACCAACATAGAAATGTTAAACTAGAACACCCCCTCGTCACACCCTGACCTACTACACCATAGAGAAACAAGGGCTCTCTACGGTCAGGGCGTGACAGTATGCGCCCCAAAGGTGCGGACTCCAGCCGCAAAACCTGAAACCAAACGGTAGGGTTAGGGGGGGATGACTAGTGTCGGTGGCGGCTCCGGTGCGAGTCGTAGCCTCCCCCAGACCCAGACCCTCAGAGCAAGGCTCCGGCCATGGAGCTGGGTTGAATGCCTCGCCCGGACTAGGCACCGGCGCTGAGGAAGGCTCCGGCCTAGGAGCGGGACTGGACGCTGTGTCTGGACTGGACACTGGCGAAGAGGAGGGCTCCTGCCATGGAGCTGGACTGGACGCCGTGCCTGGAGTAGGCACCGGCGCAGAAGAAGGCTCCTGCCCTGGAGCTGGACTGGACGCCGTGCCTGGAGTAGCACCGGTGCAGAAGAAGGCTCCTGCCCTGGAGCTGTCCTGGACGCCGTGCCTGGACTGGCCACCGGCGCAGAGGAAGGCTCCTGCCCTGGAGCAGGACGCCTTGCCTGGAAGCTCCGGACCGTTGACCGTCGCTGGAGGTTCCGGGCGTTGACCGTCGCTGGAGGTTCCGGACCGTGGACCGTCTCACAAGATTCCGGACTGTGGACCGTCTCAGGAGGTTCCCGGACTGTGGACCGTCTCAGGAGGTTCCGGACTGTGAAACGTCACCGGAAGCTCTGGACTGTGAATACGCACTGGAGGCCTCGTGCGTTGAGCCGTTACAGGTGGCACCGGACTGGTGACATGCACTTCAGGGCGAGTACGGGGAGCAGGCACAGGACGTTCTGAACTGGGAAGGCGCACTTGAGGCCTAGTTCGTGGAGCTGGCACAGGATGTACTGGGCTGTGGAGGCGTACTGGAGACCTGGTGCGTATAGCCGGCATCAATTGTACCGGTTCGATGACAGACTTTGCAAGGCAAGTGCGAGGTGCTGGCACATGAAGTACTGGGCTGTGAAGGCACACTGGAGACCTGGTGCTTATAGCCGTCATCAATTGTACCGGAACGATGACACACTTCGCACAACATCTCTCTCATCTCTTTCTCTCCCAACTTCTCCATTGCCTCCTTAACAGTCTCTGGCTCTTCCCGCGGCTCAGCCACCAGCTCCATCTGACACACGCTCCCCTTGTGTGTGTCCCCCCCCAAAAAAGTTGGGGTTGTCCTTGGGCTTTCTGTGGCCGCGAACCCCAGCGTCGTCGCTGTCCTCCATCCTTAACGTCCGTCTGCCGCCAAGGAAGCGTTTTGCACCCTCCATGAATTCTTCCCGTCCAAAACTCCTTCACCTGGTGAACACACTGCTTGGTCCTGGTTTGGTTGGATATTCGGTCACGATCATGTGTAGAGATGGACCAAGGTGCAGCGGATATTGAGTTCCACATATTTATTACAAAGTGAAACTTAAGCCAAAACAATAAATCAAATAAATGAACAACGGAACGTGACTACGTGGTGCACATGCACAAACACAAAATAATATCCCAGAAACACAGGTGGGAAAAACAGCCACTTAAATATGATCCCCAATTAGAGGCAATGATTACCAGCTGCCTCTAATTGGGAACCAAACCAAAACACAGACATAGAAATTTTAAACTAGAACACCCCCCCGTCATGACCTGACCTATTACACCATAGAGAAACAAGGGCTCTCTATGGTCAGGGCGTGACACTGACATACTGTCATTACCCAAACAATAAGACATGAATACTCACAATAACCTACATAATTCATATTGAGATACGTATTCCAAAAACTACTGAACACTTTGGTTTGGTTCTGTTTTGAGTGGAAGATCGCTTTATAGAATATGCTTTTCTGAATCTTGGAGAAATGTATCTTCATATTTAAATACGTGTTAGGGTCCTTGGGGATCAAATTAATGTTAGCTGTGGGGACAGTGATTGTTGAGCATGGTCAGGAATTATTTATCAGCATCGTATTCACTCACTGAACAATCTTTCAATCATTTTCAAACAGAAAAGGGAAGATCTTGAACTATAATTGATGATAATGATTAACAGTGGTTAGGGTTGCGGTAGTGAGTCTTCAGTTTTATTGAAACTCCTCTGGACATATGGAGGAATACAAATAGTGTCTTTCTAAGTCTGTAAGGACTTTATTGCTTTTGTTATGAACAGCACCGCTGTGTCGCTGTATATCATATCTGCTTTCACCTTTTCTCCCTATGGAATTAAATTATATTACTCTACCAAGTACTGTGTTATACAGTACCAGTCAAAAGTTTGGATACACCTACTCATTCCAAGGTTTTTCTTTATTTTTTACTATTTTCTACATTGTGGAATAATAGTGAAGACATCAACACTGTGAAATAACACATATGGAATCATGTAGTACACCAAAAAGTGTTACACAAATCAAAATATAAGTATTTCATAATTGAGATTCTTCAAAGTAGCCACCATTTGCCTTGATGACAGCTTAGCACACTCTTGGCATTCTCTCAACCAGCTTCATGGGGTAGACACCTGGAATGGATTTCAATTAACAGTTATGCCTTGATAAAAGTTAATTTGTGGATCAATCAGTTGTGTTGTGACAAGGTGGGGATGGTGTACAAAAGATAGCCATGTTTGGTAAAAGACCAAGTCCATATAATGGCATGAACAGCTCAAATAAGCAAAGGGAAACGACAGTCCATCATTGCTTTAAGACATGAAGGTCAGTCAATGCAGAACATTTCAAAAAATGTGAACGTTTATTCATGTGCTATGATGAAACTGGTTCTCATGAGGACCGCCACTGGAAAGGAAGACCCAGAGTTTCCTCTGCTGCAGAGGAAATGTTCATTAGAGTTACCGACCTCAAAATGTGCAGTCCAAATACATGCTTCACAGAGTTCAAGTAACAGAAACATCTCAACATCAACTGTTCAGATGAGACTGCATGAATCAGGCCTTCATTTTATTGTGTTTATTTAACCGTTATTTTACCAGGTAAGTTGACTGAGGACACATTCTCATTCATAGCAACAACATCGGGAATAGTTACAGGGGAGAGGAGGTGGATGAATGAGCCAATTGTAAGCTGGGGATGATTAGGTGACCGCGATGGTATGAGGGAGAGCTTGGGAATTCAGCCAGAACACAGGGGTTAACACCCCTACTCTTACAATAAGTGCCATGGGATTTTTAGTGACCACAGAGAGCCAGGACACCCATTTTAGGTCCCATCCAAAAGACGGCACCTAACACAGGGCAGTGTCGCCAATTGCTGCCCTGGGGCATTGGGATGTATTTTTAGACCTGAGGAAAGAGTACCTCGTACTGGCCCTCCAGCATCACTTCCAGCAGCATCTGGTCTCCCATCTAGGGACCGACCAGGACCAACCCTGCTTAGCTTCAGAAGCAAGCCAGCAGTGGGATGCAGGGTGGTATGCTGTTGGCTTCATGGTCGAATTGTGGCAAAGAAACCACTACTAAAGAACAACAAAAAGAAGAAGAGACTACCTTGGGTCAAGAAACACGAGCAATGGACATTAGACCAGTGGAAATCTGTCCTTTGGTTAGATGAGTCCGAATTTGAGATTTTTGGTTCCAACCGCCATGTCTTTGTGAGACGCAGAGTAGGTGTACAGATGATCTCTGGATGTGTGGTTCCCACAGTGAAGCATGGAGGAGGACGTATGATGGTGTGGGGATGTTTAGCTGGTGACAGTGTCTGTGATTTTACCTAGAATTCAAAGCACACTTAACCAGCATGGCTACCACAGCATTCTGCAGCGATACGCCATCCCATCTGGTTTGCGCTTAGTGGGACTGCCATTTGTTTTTCAACAGGACAATGACCCAACACACCTCCAGGCTGTGTAAGGGATATTTGACCAAGAAGGAGAGTGATGGAGTGTTGTATCAGAGTACCTGGCCTCCACAATCAGCCGACTTCAACCCAATTAAGATGGTTTGGGATGAGTTGGACTACAGAGTGAAGGAAAAGCAGCCAACAAGTGCTCAGCATATGTGGTAACTCCTTCAAAACTGTTAGAAAACCATTCCAGTTGAGGCTGGTTTAGAGAATGCCAAGAGTGTGCAAAACTGTCGTCAAGGTAAAGGGTGGCTACCTTGAAGAATCTAAAACCAAAAAGATATTTAGATTTGTTTAAAAAAAATGTGGTTACTACATGATTCCATATGTGTTATTTTATAGTGTTGATGTCATCACCATTATTCCACAATGTAGAAATAGTAAAAATAAAGAAAAACCCTTGAATGAGTAGGTGTGTCCAAACTTTTGACAGGTACTGTCTGTCTGAATTGTGTAGTTTGTTAAGAAAACATGTTTATGAATGGTGCTTAAAGCTTTTTGAAATGGGGATAGAGTTGGAGCAATGATGGATTGAACAGTGCTTTGGTTTTCCAGTTTTAACCAAAACCATTTTGTTTTAAATCTGTTTAGCTGCCTAGTTTGCCTGACTTACGATACCATCACCTTTTAGCCAGGCCTTCTAATAAAAAAGGGTTGATCAGTCAATGTCTCCTTAAAATATCATCAGTCCTAAAAATCATGCCCTGTTCTGTTTGTTACCCATAATGCTGTTTGTCAGAGTTGCAACGCCCTCTCACAGTTGTCACAAAGGCTCTGTGCCGCATCTCCCCCAGACTGCATTACTGTCAGTGACTGCTCCACTCTCCTTATTATGTGTAATCTTTGCTTTGTCACCCATGCCCTGACACACACCTCGCTGCATGCTACTTCCACAATCCCAGCAGTCTTTCCCCAAATCTCAGCTGCTGTCCACTCTCACCTAAAGGGGTTGATGTGACACTGAAAAGGCCAGGCTTGCTATGCCTGACAATGTGTGTATTTGTACTAGTGAGATGCAAATGTTTCCCACTGTTATTATTTTGTCAGCTAATGGTGACCCCCACTTGTTCTCTGTTGAGAAGGAAGGCCTTCACAGTCCTCAAGAAACAAGCCTTCTGCAAACCCATCACCACAGGGCGTTTTCAAGGGTTTTTGTTATCCATGTGCCATTGTAACCCATTTTCTGGTTTATTCTTTCCCCACTGCATGCTCTTGCTAGCAACCCACGGGGGGGGGCGGGGGTTGATCCAACTTCTGTTTTAAGACACCTAAGAATAATCGCATCATATTACAGCCATCTCTTCTACTGCTCAGCGATTAGTGCTTTTTGAGGTCGGTTCGGTTTCAATTAGTTTAATAAAAAACAATACCAGTTTTGGATTTAGATTTAAATAATGACATGAACATTATTTAAGAGCATTTTAACATAAATTCCAAAGCCAAAACATTGATTACTTTATTATTTTTCATTCCTAAAAGTCATCATCTCATCTATGCTCAGGAGGTCGCAGCCAGACAACCATCTAAGGTTTTGTCTGTGCTTCCCATACTGTACTGAATTTGATTAATCCTTTTTAGCTAGGCTAGTATCTAGCTGACTAGCTAGTAGCTGCCTAAGTATCCTGCTGAGCGGTCTGATAAAATTGTTTTACTTGTTTTTTTTATGTTCAAACGGCACTCGCACATCTGAACTATCTTTTTTGCAGCTGCATGTTAACAGTTGAATAAAATGAGAAAATATAAGAAGTTTTTCTAAGCACATAAGGCATACTTTCAAAACTGCTTTTATAAACTGCTACAACTGTCATTTGGGTGCAGCTACCTCACAAATTGTCTCTATACCTCTCGTTGTTGTGTTGTGTACATTTATCTCTCATGTGTTCTAGGCTAGGCTATCTGTCTCAGTCCGAGCCGAGAAGAAGAGTCACACTGGATTATAGTCGTTGCCGTTCATTTTCATGTTTCTGCAATGTACTAGTTGAATATATGCCTAATGTAAACTCCCTTAAGCCCAGCATCCCACATACTGTAGTTCTTGACTTAATAGCACTCATTCATTATTTGATTTCTCTCTAGAGAAACAGCACGTTGAGTTCACAAAAAAATGAATGAAATGTAAGAAATTGAGCTGACGTCGATCAATTAGTAGTTTAATAACAACAACAACCAAAATGTAATGTAGGTTAATTGCTCAGCGCTAATGATTTCCAGTTCAATTTTAGAACAATACATTGTAAACAAAAAAAATGCAGCATGACCTTAAAATGTACAACAAATGTCTCCAAAAATCCCAAACTTTATGTAAACTAACTCCTTTTTTCCAGTTTTTTATTACTTGCAGCATATTTACAAACATGTTTCCCTATGCTGTTGGTGCTACACAAAGGTTTGCCCACTATGTACCATCCCGCGTTGTTACTTGCATCATGGTGATATGAATATATTCTAATGATAATCCGTTGTCAGTAGGAAAAGTTGTCAAGTAAACTATTGGTAACATTTTACATTTATGAGCCATATGAGGCATGCACATTTACAAATGTTTAGCAAATCATTAATGCTTGAAAAAAATGTTTTTATTATGTTTTTATTTATTATTTATTACCCCAAAAAATTAACACCATCTACCTAAAAACAGTTTCATTATTTTCAGTTGGAGTCATCCATTTGTTGACTTCGGCCACAGTTGAATGATATTGAGATAGTCATACCAAGCTCTGTTATGAATGAGACAGTTCCCAAACGGCGTCTGTCCTTGAAAGCTTCATTGTAAGAAATAATTACTCCTGCACCCACAATATTACCTCTGCACATTGTTTATTGTGTCGGTCAGAGACTTTTCATATTGAAAGCTAAATAACTGGTTCTGTAAAGTATATTGTAATGTCGTTGCACAGCAGAGAGATCTTGAATTGCTATACACATATTTATGCTCGCTGATCTGAAATTGTGTGTGCTATATACGCACAAGCAAGCCTTTATTGTCATCATGTTTAACATTCACATAGTATAAAGTCAGAAATATTAATTTCATCTATTCAAGTTCTTATACATGCCACTTAGCAACAGTGAAAGACCTTGTCTACAGATGTAGGATCTTAAATGGATCACTCTTTTGTTGCTGAGAATTTTCCTGCACCGCAGGACATGTAGCTTCATGATTTACATAAATTCACTGAAAACATACAATAACAACTCATGGTTAAGTTAACAGTATTGCGCTTTTCATGTAGCCTAATTTAGGCCAGGTAATAGCCTAACCTCCCATCAAGCAACATTAAGGATTACACTTTCAACTCCTGTTGCTGCAGGATTATTTTGTTATGACAATACTCAAATTAAAATCCCACATCTGTATATTTTATGCAAAGGTTGAGAGTGCATCAAACAAGTATGCTGTCTTTGACACCTTGTTGCCTTCAAGGACATGCCATATATAAAGCATGCATACCTGGGGGAATCTCTTTTTAAAAATAACATTCTTTACAGTAGATGCCATAAACCCATCCCTCCTCCCCTATTACTTTTAATTAATTGCAAAGTCTATGATACCTGCATACTAACATGGCTGGAACTCTAAATAGGTAGCTTGCAGCACAGCAACCATATGGCGTTGTCTGACATGAAGAAATTAGGCCACCGATGCTGTCTGCTCCTTGTCACCATCCTGGCCATCTGCTTTGTTTCGTGGAGCAGGTAAAAAATGTAAGTATATCTTCGTAACAATGGCCGTAGTGGTAAACTCAAAGCTTTACATGCCGTCACACAAGTTTCTGTGAGAATGTTGTAGATTTTGTCTTTCTAAATCTAAGTTATGGTGATGCAGATGGTTAACTTCGGCACTGACAACAGTTCTATAGGTCATGTCTTCGACCTTGCCATGCTGAGAAGGAGTGCCAAAGACCAAAGCACAGGGTGTATCATTAAAATCCACTCCAGCAGGCATTTAACTCTTTATACAAAAAGTTTCCCCCTCAAAAAAAATATTTTCATGGATTTGCATACATAGCTATTGTAAGGGAAGTGGAGGACCATATAAACACATTTATTTACATCAACTGATATGACATGAAAATAACTTTGGAGAGGTTTGAGAAGGATGTGATCTCTGCATGATCCTTTAGAATCCAGAGTGTACTTGTACAATACATGATTTACAGTACAGTGCCCTGGTAGGAATAGATACGTGGATTGCATTTAAAAAAGATTGTCATGAAAGCAAATTGAATTAACAAACATTGAACTGCATGTACACAGCATTAAGCAGACATTGTAGATAGAGAGATGTATAGAGCAGTTGATTTGGATTTCAAAATGTATTGTACAGTCATGACCCTGTGAAAATGGTGTCCTGTAGCCTTTTACACTCACATCTCTTATACAGTATGAAAATCGTACATTTGGTCATGTTTAAGCGCTTAAATTGGGACACAGTGGCTGTAAAGTTAACACACTATACATTACGTCAGAGCTCTGGGTTTACACTTCAAAGCAATGTATGGGATTCAAATGACTTTCAATTCCTTTCAATTACTTCCTTGGTTAAATTTGGCTCTGTCCATATAGTCCAATTCCCCCGAGTGTAAAAGGTTAATTATTTACTGTTACAAAATCACTATGTTCCAATTTACACACTTTTTCCTAACATGACTACACACTAAGTATCAAAAACACGTATGTTATGTAGTATCATGAGTCAAGCTTTCCAAATGCCTCCATTCCTTGCAGAAGTTGTTAGTATACGACTGAGCAATTAGGTTGAGTCGATTTGAAAAGAAGGTCTTCCAATTGATTTCATCTGCTTGAACCTTGAATCTGCATGATTTAGGCCTCGTTCTGGTTTGGAGGGGAGGTTTAACTCACGAGGCCCCGTGGAGTCTTGGAAAGATTGAATAGCGCTCTCAGAATTTGTTTATTGCTCCGAAGGCCTCTGCATGTGTTATGCGTGGGGTGATTGTGTTGGTGCTTAGCCTCGAAGATCATGAGACTACTGGACATGTAATTGGTTGACAGTTAAGGGTTTGCCTATGCAAAGTATAAATGAGATGGATTGGACATATATTGTGAATAACCTAAGTTCAACCAAGTGATGCTCCCAAATTGTGATTATTAGTGATTATTAATGTGATTATTAACGTGAATGTGAAGTCGATAGTCTGTAAGCAAAAATTATTATATTGTAAATTTGGGTAAATGCATAGAGAAATGTGATTGAATGTTATATGAAGTGTCATGCCTTGGAGGCAAAACCTGCCCAATACTAGAAACTAACATAAGTTAATCAACGAAATGTTTCACGTTATGCAAATGAGACTTTACAGATATTAGTGAAGTGCACTAGTGATACAAACTAGCATTTTATTTAACTAGGCAAGTCAGTTAAGAAAAAATTATTATTTACAATTACCGCCTACCCTGGCCAAACCTGGACGACTCTGGGCCAATTGTGCACTGTTCTATGGGACTCCCAATCATGGCCAGATGTGAGTCAGCCTGGATTTGAACCAGGGACTATAGTGACACCTCTTGCACTAAGATGCAGTGCCTTAGATCGCTGTGCCACTCGGGAGCCCAATTTAGAATCCAGATTGGACAATGCCACACTGTAGAGTAGGTGTAAAATAAAGATATTAACAGGAAAGAGTGTCCTCACAAGCTGGCAGACAGTTACTTAGGTCACATTACAAGTGGTTTGGCTGGGCTAAGAATAGATGCATTTGAAGCAGACATCAATGTCAAGAGAACACACTCCAGGGACGGACAACAGACTCTTTTAAAGGCACTTAATTTTTGGTGCCCGAATTAATATTTCATTATTGTGCTGTAGATTCAGTGAAGCTATATGGTTTCACTGATCTACACTGATCTACTGCAGAGCAACTGTCGTCTCCAGTTGGCAATGACACAGCGGCTACACCCAGCTGCATCCCCAACACAGAGAGAGGTGTGAGGTGATAACAGCACCGGCTTTACTACCGGAGAAATTAATGATCTGCTGGACATAGATTTAATAGCTGCGCCATCTGTAAGAAATTACTTTATGTATCTGTCTATGAAGCCGTAACTCACTGGGAAAATAAATCAGTAAGCAAATTCCTATTGTTTCAATAAACAGCTATACCACCAAGGTTTGAAAACTTTATGATCCAACTATTTGTATGCAATTTTTAAACATAATTTTATTTGTGCTTAATAGATTCATCTATTCATGCGTTACTCAGTACTTCCCTATTACTTGACACTTAATTACAGCAGCTATTGAATAATACTTTCATCATATCATAGATGAATGGACATTTACAGATTGCCCGTTTTATCATTGATGTTTTGGAAAATACATTTTGAAATACAGTAAAGACTGACAAAGATACATTTTAATTGGAGACCATCCTTACAACTCTTCTAAGATATGTCCAACTTTTACCTAAAGGAGAAATGGTTGGCAAATATATCCACATTTATGTAGTGAAGTTCCGTCTCATTAATTACCGTTGTCTTTGTATTAGTGTCCATTACAACACAGCTAAAAGTCCTTACTCGATATAGAATATAAATCAACCTGGCTGTATGTTTGTTGTAGCTTTTTCTGTGGAACACCATTCCGGCTGGATTCAAACTGTATGAGCAGTTAGGGGTGTTTAGAGGATACATAGATACACATATTTAATGCACAGATATTGAGCCAAGAGGCTGAAGCACCCCCTGTTGCATGATTTTAGTATTTCCTCTCTGCACTTTCCAGGTTCCATCCCTTGTTCCACGGTGACACAGTCCGTAGTTTGTGCAGATCACGGCCTAAAAGTGTGGGCTTCCAACAGGCTCGTGCGCCAATGCAGCAATAAAAGGGGGTTATGCAGAAATGGCCATTCACAATTGTCAGTATTGTCAATACAGTAGCTATTGTGAGCTCTGATGGAGTTGTGGGAATCGTCGGTTTGGCATTGGACATTTGCGCATCGATCACTCTGAGCTGTGTGGGTGAAACATGATAGGATTATGGTGATTACAAGTTATGGGGTGGTACTAGTGATGGAAAATAAACTATTTCAACTAAATGAATTGCTGTGTGTATCCATTGTATGAAGAATATGATAGACAGTAGTTTCCCCTTCTGAAGCCATTATAGTAGCAATACTATGGTATTAAATGAACAATTATAGTATCTCTTATCAACTATTCAGCTGTAACTGAGGCTTTATTAACTTTAAATAAGGAATTCAACTATTTAGATGAATGTGCCTATTTGAATAATAGCAAGTATAACTTTTCAATATTTTTTTCCAGTTGAGAGGTTAAATAGTTAAATATCTATATGTTTTATGCCACTGCCTCCATACACCATCTGAAAGTTGAAAAAATTGTGAATGATAAAATTCTGAATCCCCACTGTATTAGACTATCTTTTATATCACTTGTACTGAATGCGCACACTGTACAGCCAACATTTTCACACCCGAGTCATCCTTTTGCCCAGTTATGTCCATGGTACCCTGTTTGTCAAATGCCTTGTGTATTTGAGTTACTAGGCAGATTGCTGTCACGTCTGACTACAGTCTATATGTGGTTCATCCAGTAGAGAGAGAGCAACCAGGAGATTCCCAAAACTATGTGCTCTGACCTTTTGTGGTGCAATCAAATGGGGCTGCCTTGGTCTTTGTCTCTGAATAATGAATTGCTCCCCACAGTAGGAGTGTTTGCTAAACAGTGGGGTCCTCTGCAGTTCACTTCTTCTGCACCACTGCCACTGTACCCTTGGGGAGAGACAAGTGTATGCTTCAGTCAGAGTTAAGATGTGCCTCCTGTTTTCTGAGGAGAGACAGTCTCTCAACATTTGGAGATCTGCTCTCTTACAGAGCAAAGAGAGTATGATAAATATATAGCCAGCTATACTGTGTAACGGGATGCATTTTCTTTTATGCTATTTACACATAGTTTATATAATTTCTTGCCATCATTAATTCCGTCGAAAACAAAGTCCCAATTATATATTATGTCTATAGTCGAGTATACAATTTTTTGTGTGTTTGTTGAAATGATAAATTGCTGTTATTGCTGTACATGGGTAATATGATAATAACACACAGCATGAACCAGCAAAGGTTAAATTTAGTTTGGAGTCCTTCAGTAACTTCCTCCCTCCCCCTCGCAGCATCATCTCCACCCCCGGTATACAGTCTTTCATAGAGGAATAATATATTGCAGAGAGACGCTCCTGAGCTGTCCTCCGCTGGCAGCATGTGACAACCACTTTGATCTCACTGTGAGGGGCTGAAGCTCCAGGAGAAATAATCAATGAGGTGGGGAAAGAGGGGGAAAAAAATAAAACATTGGCCCGGCCAATTAGATCGAGTTATTTATTATTCAGAGCAGTGCAGGGCTCCCTCGAGTCTATGTTTAAAGTGTGGATGAAAATTAAAATGTGTCATAATATTTATAAAGTTATTTTTATAACATTACTGGCCATTCCTATGAGGAAAATTCATGTGCACTTCATGCAGTATTAAGTTAGAGTATTGCATGCTTTCATGTCCTTTTCGTCCCCCCAAAATTCACTTAATCATTTGCTATACTATGGGGTACTGAAAAGACTGTAGCGTAATTATTAGTCATTTTAATTCAAGGGGGCAGTATTGGACTATTTTTGCAATTGGCAAAAAATCTCTATCCATCATATCAGAGGGACCTGTTTGTGACAGGTCTCAACTAATCTCAGTTCAGGTTATTGAAAGCTAAACTGTATGATGGAATTCCAATATTAATGGCAGACATTCTTATTTTCATCTGCAAATGAACATGATCAAATGCTTTCCTAATAGGAGGTAACTCATATCTGCTGAGGTTGTTGTATAACTATGGTGCAATCATTATGTAATTCTAGTGCTTTGAGGTATAATTGACCGATTGGACATTTCGCCAAACATCACTGATTTTGCTCACAGATCTAATTAATGGTATTGGGTAGTCAACAAACAAGAACCTAAATAATATATTACAATATATTTTTTAATTATTTAACTTAATTTTGGACAATGTGTGTGTGTGTGTTACACATTTACACTTGTTGAGAAGAAATAAAAACATGTCCAAAACATTATGACACACAATGCACTGACTATAATACTTTACAGTATGATTATGTTTATGATTGAGGATGATCAAATGCAACATTACAAATGCAACATTGTCATGCAACATTGTCATGCAACATTGGTATGCAACAATGTTATTTTGCGCTCAAAGTTTTGATCACAGTTTGTGCTTCATCAATAGTTTTTTATACATGAAGACATCCACATCCACACACGTTAAAAGCAGCTAAACAAGATATAGGTCAAAGAGAAAGGATGATTCGCACATCGAGCATGAATGAAAATGATGTGCATGTATTGCAAACAGTTATTTATCATTTGCCACAAAGCTGGAAGCTGAGTATCTGTCAGACTCATCACTTGCTCATATGCACATAGGAAACCAATATGGAACCAATTATACTTTAGATTGACCTACATAAAAAAATCTGAAGAGTTCATCCATAAAATCAATGTCACCAAACAAAAATATTGAGCATTCGATTAATCACTCTAAGCGGTGTATGAAATATCCTTATCTTATGTAAAAAAAAATGTGTTGTAAAAAAAAATGTATGTAAAAAAATCTGCTTTAAAGAGAACATGACCTTATAGAACAACATGGTCCACAGAAGAAAAATGTACCCCTATGTTTTCTTGTTTTATAAAATAGTGTGATGAAGACATAATCCACATACAAAAATATGATCAATGCTGAAGGGAGGTGGTGTTAGTGCATGGGGGATCAGAAGCTGTGCTCTGGCCTCAGATTTTGTTTGACTCCCGTGTCCTGATCTCATCTGTTTGGCATGAAGGGGGAGCTGTGGCTCCTTCTGTCCGTCCAAGGTTACTGCTCAGGGTTCACCCACGGCTTGACTTGCACATTTTCTCACACTTTTCTGGCTCTGCTGTGCCACATTGATTTAAGTGTATCTGTTTAAGGGAAAATAATCAATGCAAATTAGCAGCAATTCGCCTCACATGTAAGACATGTTTGGTTCACCAAGCGGACGTTGCTATAAAGGCCACTCTTACTTATTTGTCCCGTTTACTTTTTTTCTCTACCTCTGTCCACCTTCATCCTCTCGTGCCTGCCTCCAGATCCACTCATTTGCAAACTGCTGAGGTTTATGACTTTGAACAGCATGTTCATTTACCCACCAAATCTAATTTATGGAATGCAATGTAACCTATTTATAAAGGTAGGTGCAGTGTAATTTATAAAGTACTCTCTGGGAAATCAGTTATTTTAAATTATTATTGCACGATACAACAATTGTATGTAGCACAGTATTTGTTTTAAAGCAGGATTGAAGCAGGATTTTCATGCAATGCAATATTTGTGGAATTTCATTCATGAAAATATAAAAATATACAGACAATAAAAAAACATGTTGAGAATCATTCTAGTTTAATAGCTCTTTGTGTAGAAATAAAATAAAGACATCTCAAATCTCAATATTAAATGCAGGATTGCTAGCTAGTGCTTTACACGCAAACATAAAAGCATATAACCAGGTTGAGCAGGAAAGCAGGAAGTCTCACCTGAAGTTTAACCTTAACATTTAGTTTTCAGCCAGTTTAATCACAGTCAAATGGTTTGGGTCCAATTAAGGTCGGTGTGTATGTAAATTCAGTACATGTGTGAGAGAAAAAAAGCAGGGCTATTTGGAAATTCCTGTGTGATGAAAGGAAAATAATATCCCCAAAAAATGATTAATGTGGTGTTCAGGTACACAGAAGATTGAGTGATCCTGTCATCACACCATATGGTACTAATTTATTCCAGCAAGCGAAAAGCAAACTCACCCGAGAAGTTCTCACGACTGTGTCTGCACCACTACCATGTATACACATTAATTGTAATAAAAGTAAAACACAGATATGACCAAAATGGGGAGGCAATACGTTTAACTGAATCATAATTAGGAACAGGCATGGATTTGAATGAGAGTAGATCATACATTTCCGCACAGTATATTCAAATGTCATAATTATATTTCACATTTAAGGGGAAACAGAGTACATGTTTGTTCATCATGCATAATTTCTGTTCTATGAATTACAATGGTAAAGAAAAATAGGGGGAGTTGCATTTTCTCCCAGGTCCCTAAACATCTTTGATCTGCAAAAGAAGCAGTGATGACAGAACTTCCCCAATGTCAACTAGATTGAAGCATTCATTATATCAATTTATGACTTTATTCTGGTGTGCAAATGGTTTATTAAGCCTTCTTGAGCAACACATAATGACAGAAGAGAAGCTGCATGTACCTAATTATAGACAAGTTGAATAACAAATAGCCTACCATAATGTCAAAAATGATATATATCTAAAACATATCTAAATTAGGCCCAAAAAATCCTGTACCCCCTGTCAAAAAATCTGACTACAGTAGCCTACAGTGTCATTTCTATATTTGTGTGTTACGGTCGAGTCTGGGCCTTTATCACATATAGTCCGGCGGGTTATTAGTTATTGTGGGCGGGTGCGGGAGAACATCACTATCGACTGTACCGAGTCCAGGTTAGCTGAGCCAGGCTTGTCAAATTAGGTTGAAGTATATAATTTGACATGCTTTGAGATTCATCCTCTACTTCTTAAATAAGGTCTTTGCCCAGAAAAATAGATTTTGAAAAGCTGAGGAGTCTATATTACTCACTCACTTTAAATTGATAACATGAGAAAGACTTGGAGGTCGCAACATGTATATACAGTAGGGGAAAGATGACCACAGGCTGTATAGGCATTTAACTTCCATGGTAAAAATGTGCAAATCCTGTTATTGTAGAATCTCTATTGCTATCCATGCTGGATAAACAGCAGGCCTTAGTGTAGTAATATGGCTCTATATTTGCTTTTTAGATGCTCTTTTTGAGAAATATTTGGTAAGATTATATCATCCATTTAGAGAAAACTTGCTACCTTATTCCATCAAGATTGGTTTGGCATGTGCTCTTTAAAGATGCAGGTATTGTGGTGAATGCATTGCTTGGCATTTATAAAGTTTCTCCGGGCTTCTCTGAATGATCAATTTCCTTTATCTCCACCTAATGATCATAAAATGTTATTTTTAAGTTTACAGCCCCCAATCTCTAACAGCTATCATCGGGTAAATGGGTGTTTGTTTAAATGCAGATAGGCAATACACAGAGAGGGAAACAGATTAAGCTAGACTCCCACTACTTTCATTCTCCTCAATGTACAGTAGTTTCTTCCCCTCATACCTTCAGGGCACAGTGACAAGGGTAGATAAACCTCTTTATGGGCAAAACTCAATTGGCTCCCATTATCTTCTAAGGTGTGGATCATGGTTTAAATGGAAGTATTTATCCATTGCTTAATCTCCTACCAATCTGTCTCTCCTCTTAGAGCTTTCCATAAAGCGCCATTCCATTTTTAGGTGTGATGATTATGGCCAGGTTTGAAATAGTACATTTCAAAGAGACAAAGTTAGTTTTGTGGGAATTCTACATCCTTTTAGCTTTTGCTCTGAATTAAGGGTGCCCTCTATATCATCATTTAGATAATGGGGATGGTAAAATGTTGTAAATATAATTATTGTGTGAACTTTTACCATGTTGTAATGTTGTAACCTAACTTCATCAAGTTCACTGGTAAGACTATTGTTCAAATAGAGTTTAAGTTAACCGTGTGAAAATGTCTTGCGAAATGCCATGCTTTTGCCATGGAAATAATCCTGTTTCGGCTTGATACTTACTGATGTTGTGCCACATATTTACTTGTATTTACATTGTAGTACAATAGAACCTACAAAGCTTAGAGTTCCGGACCGACCAGCCTACCAAACGGGCTGTATCTGATACCGGAAATGTATCAAACACACACAATAATATTTACTTTCTAGGTTGTCGAGAAATGTAAATGTTGATTTCAATTCCAAAAAGCATATCAGACATTTACAGAATCAAGCTAAATTATAAGAAAACATGTAAATATGCTATTCATATTTACTAGAAAGGTTTGATGCATTTTTTAAAGGGAACTCAAAAAGTTTTTTGACATTTCAGTATTTCCGAACTACCTCCAATTCTGATGTGTTTGTATCGCTGATGTCCTGCTGTATACACAATACACTACAATTAAATTCAAGCCTATGAGTAATCAAAGTGTCAAGTATATGAGTAATCAAATGTGAGAGTAAATCAATGCCAATATTGAAGTGGTAGGCCTAAATCTAGTTTGCTTACAGTGACCAAGAGCCAAATCCATTATGATTCAGATATAATCAAGGAAGTACGACCCAGCTAATATTTGGCACTCCTCTTTTGTGGTATTTGGCCCTTTAACAGACCTTCTAGTGATGCCAAAGGCAACATATCATTTTAACGGAATTTGCATGTAGAATCTGTATTTTGGAAGATAGATTCCTTCTGTCCACAGACACATTTATAATGCAAAATGTTCAGTGAAATAATTTGAAGAATTTTATGACCAGTGGCAGTGGCATACCTTGTAACTGTGTCTACCTAAATGAATAATAATGTTTTCTCATTAACATGTATTATCTTTTGGATCTTTGTAGTAGGTGTTGGCATGAATGTAGCTGTATTCTGTTTTAGTGATCATAGGTGGTAATACTCAATGTCAAAATTATAATTTTTGTGCATGGGTTTTCCATGTAGATAGGAAGCTATAATCGTGAAGGACACAAAGGACATCAATTTTTCAACATTCAACAATCACTACACATTTCCTTGTGCAGATGACATGCTTGGTAAGTGAAGTATTGGTCTGTGTCATATACGTAGCTTACATGCATTCATGCATTCCTACTGCGTTCTTCCATGTCATCTTCCATGTTCTGAAAAGTACAGAAGAGAAAACATTATTTGGTGATTTTGGTTCTATTGTCGAGCTTGTAAATACTCATTCCAGGGTTTTTCTTTATTTGGACTATTTCCTACATCGTAGAATAATAGTGAAGACATCACAACTATGAAATAACACATATGGAATCATGTAGTAACCAAAAAAGTGTTAAACAAATAAAAAAAAATATTTTATATTCTTCAAAGTAGCCACCCTTTGCCTTTGACACCTTTGCAAACTTGTGTCTGGAGGGGTAAGTGTTTGTGGCAGTGCTGTGTGTAAGATGACTTTGCAAACAATTAGGAATTTCTGACACATTCATGTTTTTTTATAAAAACAAGAAGCGATGCAGCCAGTCTTTACTCAACTTTACTCAAGAGAGACTGGCATACATAGTCTTAATATTAGCCCTTTGATTAAAATGAAGAGCAAAATGTGCCGCCCTGTTCTGAGCCAGCTGCAGCTTAACTAGGTCCTTTGGGGCACTTGACCATATGACAGGACTATAATCAAATGAGGTAAAACTAGAACCTACAGGACTTGTTTTGTGGACTGGTCTCAAAAAAGCAGAAGATCTCGTTATCATGAACATATCTCTCCCCATCTTTAAAACCATTTATTCCAAATGTGTTGAATATTACAGTTTACAATCTAAGTTAACACCAAGTAATTTAGTCTCTTTAACTTGCTAAACAGTCATTACCTGAGGTCTAGAACTTAGGAAATGATTTGTACCAAATACAAGCCCCTTCATTTTCAGAGATGTTCAGGACCAGTTTATTACTGGCCTCCCATTCCAAAACTGACTGCAACTCTTTGTTAAGAGTTTCAGTGACTTCCCTAGTTGTGGTTGCTGATGTGTATATTTTTGAATCATCAGCATACATGAACATACAGGGTCTGTTTAATGCCAGTGGCAGGTCCTTCAGTACACCAGACTTTACATGTTTAACATTAGGAAAGCTTCCATAAAACATTCAAACTCTGTGTTCAATTAGATGCTGTAGATAGCTCTGAATCCAGTGGTTGAAAAGCCATAATACATACATGTTTAAAATAAAAGGTTCTGGTAATAATATCAAAGGCTGCACTGAAATCTAACAGTACAATTTCTTTCAACCAAGCATCTGTAAATGGTATCAGTGCAGTGCATGTTGAGTGCTCTTCTCTATGTTTTCAGAGAAATATCATTGTATTTGGTCAAACACAATTTTTTCCAATGGTTTGCTAAGAGCTGACAGCAAGCTGATAGGTCGGCTGCTTGAGGCCGCTTAACCATTCTTGGGTAGCGGAAATACTTTGGTTTCCCTCCAGGCCTGAGGACAAACACTTCCCTCTAGGCTCAGATTAAAGATCTGAGCAGATAGGTTAGGAGAGGCTATAGTCAGGCTATAGCCTCTCCTATCCTATGACAAATAGGACAGGCTATAGTCATCTACCATCCTCAGTAACTTCCTATCTAAGTTGTCAATGACAGGAGGTTTGCCATCATTAATCAGCCTGATAATTTTTCCACCTGTCCATCACAAATTTACAAAATCCAAATGTACAATGCTTTTCTTACATTTTTAGTTGTTTTTATGCATGAATACAATGGCACACTGTTCGTTGTCATTTCCTGCCATTTCCTGCCCACTTTGCCAATGAAGTAATCATTAAAATAATTGACAACATCAAATGGTTTTGTGATGAATAAATGAATGAATTTGATTATATTTTAATTTGTCTTTCTGCCCATAATTTCATTTAAAGCACTCACCCACCCAAAAAGTGTTCTTTATGTCTTTGATCTTGACTTTATTCACATAATTTCTCAATTTGAAGTAAGTCAGTCAGTCAAATTCATCAAGTGCAGCATCTAGATGCTCCTTATTAATCACATCAACAAATATTTTTAACATCATCCACATAAGAGTCAGAGCAAAATCTTTTGAATGATCTCTTATATAGGCCCATCTTTTGGAACCATGACTTTCTTGGATATAGCCAATATATTGTGATCATTGCATTCAATGGGTATGGATACAGCTTAAGAACAAAGTTTTAGATGAGGCAGGTGAACCTACAACCACAACACTTCAATAATACTTACCCCCTGTATATAGACTTGTTATTGTTATTTTATTGTGTTACTTTTTATAATTTTTTACTTTAGTTTATTTGATAAACATTTTATGTTCTTGAACTGGTTAAGGGCTTGTAAGCATTTTACGCTAAGGTCTACAATTATTGTATTCGGTGCATGTGACAATTTCTTAATTGAACCTTTATTTAACTAGGGAAGTCAGTTAAGAACACATTCTTATTTACAATGACGGCCTACCAAAAGGCAAAAGACCTCTTGCAGGTACTGGGGCTGGGATTAAAAATAAAATAAATAAATAAATAAGAGTGTCCATGATTGAGTCTTTGAATGAAGAGATGGAGATAAAACTGTCCAGTTTGAATGTTTGTTGCAGCTAATTCCAGTCGCTAGCTGCAGCAAACTGAAAAGACAAGTGACCCAGGCATGTGTGTGCTTGGGGACCTTTAACAGAATGTGACTGGCAGAATGGGTGTTGTATGTGGAGGATGAGGGCTGCAGTAGATATCTCAGATAGGGAGGAGTGAGGCCTAAGAGGGTTTAAGAAATAAGCATCAACCAGTATGTCTTGCGACGGGTATACAGAGAAGACCAGTTTACAGAGGAGGTAGGCCAGTTGAGAACAAGTTCTCATTTACAACTGCGACCTGGCCAAGATAAAGCAAAGCAGTGCGACAAAAACAACCACACAGAGTTACATATATATATAACGTACAGTCAATAACACAATAGAAAAATCTATGTACAGTGTGTGCAAATGTAGAAGAGTAAGGAGGTAAGGCAAACAATAGGCAATAGAGGCAAAATAATTACAATTTAGTAATAACACTGGAGTGATTGATGTGCAGATGATTATGTGCAAGTAGAGATACTGGGGTGCAAAATAGCAAGAGGATAAATAACTATACGGGGATGAGGTAGTTGGGTGTGCTATTTACAGATTGGCTGTGTACAGGTACAGTGATCGGTAAGCTGCTCTGACAGCTGATGCTTAAAGTTAGAGAGGGAGTGTCACGTTCTGACCTTTATTTCCTTTGTTTTGTATTTATTTAGTATGGTCAGGGCGTGAGTTGGGTGGGCAGTCTATGTTTGATTTTCTATGATTTGGGATTTCTATGTTTCGGCCTATTATGGTTCTCAATCAGAGGCAGGTGTCATTAGTTGTCTCTGATTGAGAATCATACTTAGGTAGCCTGGGTTGCACTGTTTGTTTGTGGGTGATTGTCTATGTCAGTGGCTTGTGTCAGCACAGGTCTCATTTGTAGCTTCACGGTCGTCATTGGTTTATTGTTTTTGTTATTTTTTTGTATAGTGTTGCAGTGTTCAGTTCTTTAATTAAACATTCAACATGAACACATACCACGCCGCATATTGGTCCTCTGATCCTTCTCGCCTCTCCTCTTCAGATGAAGAGGAGGAAATCCCTGACAGGGAAGATATAAGACTCCAGCTTCAGTGATTTTTGCAATTCGTTCCAGTCATTGGCAGCAGAAAACTGGAAGGAAAGGCGGCAAAAGGAAGTGTTGGCTTTGGGGATGACCAGTGCAATATACCTGCTGGAGCGCGTGCTACGGGTGGGTGTTGCTATGGTGACCAGTGAGCTGAGATAAGGCGAGGCTTTACCTAATATAGATTTATAGATAACCTGGAGCCAGTGGATATGGCGACGAATATGTAGGAGGGTATGTTTGTCAGCATGAGTGAAAGAGGCTTTGTTGCAAAATAGAAGGCCGATTCTAGATTTAATTTTGGATTGGAGATGCTAAATGTGACTCTGGAAGGAGAGTTTACAGTCTAACCAGACACCTAGGAATTTGTAGTTGTCCATATATTCTAAGTCAGGACCGTCCAGAGTAGTGATGCTAGTCGGGCGGGTGGGTGCGGGCAGCAATCGGTTGAAGAGCATGCATTTAGTATTACTAGCATTTAAAAGCAGTTGGAGGCCACGGAAGGAGTGTTGTAAGGCATTGAAGCTTGTTTGGAGGTTTGTTAGCACAGTGTTCAATGAAGGGCCAGATGTATACAGAATGGTGTTGTCTGTGTAGAGGTGGATCAGAGAATCATTAGCAGCAGGAGCGACATCATTGATATGTACAGAGAAAAGAATCGGCTCGAGAATTGAACCCTGTTGCATCCCCATAAAGACTGCCAGGGGTCCGGACATCACGCTCTCTGATTTGACACACTGAACTCTATCTGACAAGTAGTTGGTGAACCAGGCGAGGCAGTCATTTGAGAAGCCAAGGCTATTGAGTCTGCCGATAAGAATGCGGTGACTGACTGAGTCAAAAGCCTTGGACAGGTTGATGAAGACGGCTGCACAGTACTGTCTTTTATCGATGGCGGTTATGATATCGTTTAGTACCTTGAGCGTGGCTGAGGTGCACCCATGACCACCTCAGAAACCAGATTGCATAGTGGAGCAGATACGGTGGGATTCGAAATAGTGGGTGATCTGTTTCTTATCTTGACCTTCAAATATTTTAGAAAAGCAGGGCAGGGTGGATATAGGTGAAGAAGAAGTGTGGGGGGGGCAAAATGCTGCAGAGGGTGCTGGGATGTTGGCCGGGGTATGGGTAGCAGGTTGAAAGCAAGGCCAGCCGTAGAAAATGCTTATTGAAATTATCGATTATTGTAGATTTATCGGTGGTGACAGTGTTTCCTATCCTCTGGGAGGAGGTGCTCTTATTCTCCATGGACTTTACAGTGTCCCAAAACATTTTGGAATTAGTGATACAGGATGCAAATTTCTCTTTGAAAAAGCTAGCATCAGCTTTCCTAACTGACTGAGTATATTGGTTCCTGACTTCCCTGAAAGGAGCATTTGTGGCCAATCTGATGGCCGAATGGTAAAGAACATCTAGCCGCTCGAGAGCACCCTTACCTGCTGATCTATAAATAATGTCTCCGTAATCTAGCATGGGTAGGATGGTCACCTGAATCAGGGTTAGTTTGTCAGCTGGGGTGAAAGAGGAGTGATTACGATAGAGGAAACCAATTCTAGATTTCACATTAGCCTTTGATATGTACTGAGAGAAGGACAGTGTCCTGTCTAGCCATACTCCCAAGTACTTGTATGAGGTGACTACCTCAAGCTCTAACCCCTCAGAGGTAGTAATTACACCTGTGGGGAGAGGGGCATTCTTCTTTCCAAACCACATGACAAAAAGTTTGATTTGATATGGCTATTTTTTTCTATGGCTACATACGTATATTAATAAGGGCTATTTGTAGCCCTTTTCTGGGTAGCTTATCAGCGATAGACACAATATGGAAAATAACAAGCAGTCCATCAATCAGTTGGTGTGTGTCTGCTGTGGGGTTGAAGCAATGAAGCAATGGGCTTGGCTCTCTCAGCCTTTCCAGGCTTTTGGGAGGGAGGGTGTGTGGACAATGAGCCTGTCATAGCGGATGTAAGTAATGTCCCCACACATTCCGGCAGCTTTCATTGGCTGGAATAATTTGTTTCATCTTCTGGCACATAGCTTCAGGACAGTTCTCATTGAGGAAAATGTAAGTTCTTCTCAAGTTCTTGGCTCTTTCCAGAGCAGCTACCTTGTCCTTCAACCTCAGGAACTTGACCACTATTGGCCTGGGCCTGTTTCCTGTTCCAGTGGTCGGTTTTCCAGTCCTGTGGGTATGCTCCACCTTAATCTTCATGTGGTACATCTTCAGTTTTTCATTGATCATTTCCCTGACTTTGTCATCAGACTCAGTCCAGGTCTCATGTGGAGATTCTGCAATTCCATCCACAACAATGTTTTTCCACCTTAATTGTCCCTCAAGATAGTCAGATTTCTCTGTCATTGTTATCATGAACTCACCTACAGAACTGCGCCAACGAGGGAACAATGAGCTACTTCTCTGAAGCAAAACAGACCCACTTTGTTTCCAGTAATAGACCTGCTATTGTATTTATAAGTGTTTATTTATGTACAGGGCACTGTTTTCTATCAGAATTTCATCTTGTCATAGTAGTGATATCTTTTCCACCATTTCACCAGAACCAGTTAGTCAGCACAGGTTGGAAAAACGTTTTATTGTAGACTCCTCCCACCAAGTTAATGTGCTACAGATGTTTAAATGTTTGTGGGAGATTGGCAGTTTCAGTGAGAGGTGAGCAAATCAAGACCTGTTTGCTTTAATCCTTGTTTTAACCTTTTAGGAATTTGAACTCTGCCACTTTCTAGCGTGTTTTGTATTTATGTATTTATTAAAAATGAACCTTGAATTTTGAAAAAAAAAACGTTTTTTTATGTGAAGGGCATCGACTAGCCTTCTCGCCTGTGGTGGCAGCAGGGGATCCTTTTCCCTAGCACCCAACGGGAGGACCCACAAATGTAGTTAGCCTCCACTTTGTTTTGAAAGGAGTCCAGAAAACAGTCACAGAGGTCAGTGGTGATTGTAAGAGAGGAGTTGTCCAATGGGAGGAGAAGTTTGTTGATGGTTGAATAGAGTACTCTTGGGTTTCCTTGTTCAATTATTATTATGTTAGAGAAAAGGGCAGATTTGGCTGTGGCAAGTGAGTCCTTGTAATTGTGAATGTGGTCTTATTTTGGATAATGAGCCCTGTCTGTTTGTAGAGCCGTTCTAGTTGTTGTCCTGTGGCGTTCATGACATGCAGCTCAGGAGTGTACCATGGCACTGGGATTTGGAGGAGACCACCCTTGTTTTAAGGGGGTGGGCGAGCTCACTGTTGTAATGAGTCACCAGGTCAGTCACTGAGAATACATGAGGGTCAGAGGTGTCATGTGGTAGCAGCATATCCATTAGGGTCAGCCGTGTTAATCATTTTCATATTTCTGTGAGTGATGGTATGCTTGTTGGTAGGCTTGGGCATGGGGGCAGGCACACTGAACAGTATGGCCTTGTGGTCAGAGATGGGTATGTCCAGACCTGAGAGGTTGGCGGGAGCCATGCCAGTTGTGCACACAAAATCAAGTACATGGCCTATGTCATGGGTGGGTAAGTTGACATGCTCTGTGAAGTTAAAGCAATTTAACAGGGACATAAAGTCTCTGGCAAAAGCACATCCATCAGAGTCCACATGAATGTTAAAGTCCCCTTGAAATAGTGTGGCAGGACAAAAGGAGCAGACAGATGTTAGGAGCTCAGCTAACTCGAAAAGGAAGACTGTAGAGGTTTTAGGTGCCCGGTAGCTGAGGACTATAAGCAGTGGTTGAAGGTCAGATATTGTAAAGGCTTTGCTTTCAAAGGAGTACCTGTAGTACAGGTGTGACTTTCATCTCTAACAAACTGAACACTGGAACAAAACAATAAACGATGTGAACAAAACAAAACAGTACCGTGTGGCGACAAACACTCACATGGAAGACAAACACCCACAACTCAAAAGTGAAACCCAGGCAACCTAAGTATGATTCTCAATCAGGGACAACAATTGACAGCTGCCTCTGATTGAGAACCATACTAGGCCGAACTCAAAAACCAACATAGAAAAACAAACAGACTGCCCACCCCAACTCACGCCCTGAACATACTAAAACAAAGACAAAAACAAAGGAACTAAGGTCAGAACATGACACATTGTCATTCAAACCTACCTTTTTTTGTGTATTTTGACTTTATTTTGTACTTTTGTCTTTGACTGTCATTCTACCCACCGCCCAGAATCTCCCCTCCCACTTGTCTCCAGTTCCACATCCCAACTCTCAGTTTCCCTCAACCAATCCCACTTATCTCTGCTGGCCACCCTCTGAATTTCTACACACCATATATCTTTCAACTATGCTGTGATGTTTAAAAATTTGAATCAATCTAATCGAATACAATCCACAGATTGTATTCGAGTTGAAGTTGAAGTTAATTACTTTTACTAAGAGTATTTGTATATTAGTATCTGACTTACCAGGTCTCTCCAAATCTCCTAACAATGCTATTTCTAGGGTTCATTTTATATTAATGTTATGCTTTTTCAGCCATTCCTGAATCTGAGACCAGAAACAGGCTCCCTGAGGGCAATACCAGAATGAATGGTCTATTGATTCTGTGTCCTTGCAACCCAAAAAATAATTATGCAGAGCTGCGATGATTGTTTGCCCCAAATTGTAAAAAAAAAATTGGTGGCAAGAATTCTGTAGAATAATTTTAGCTGAAAAGTACAACACCTTCTATTTTGCGTTGATTTATTTATCAGCTCATTCACACATTGCCATGGAATCAGTACATAAAAAATATCTTCCCAGCTATTTTACAATCTGTATGGAACAGCTGTCCCATCCTAGTCTTCAAATGAAACTGGTATGCTGTCTTATTATGGCACAGCTGTCAACATCCTGGTCCTCAAATTAAACTGGTATACTTTCTTATTATTGGCATGCTTTTTCTTATCTGGTTTAGCATCCCACATATAACTAAATCTTTTTTTCTCATATAATTTGAAAAATGAATCATCAGGAGTAAGCAAAACCATAAGTGCGTAAACTGAGATATGACTAAGGAGTTAATCAGATACATTTGTCCATAAATAGACAGGTATTTACCTCTCCATTGTTGCAGGATCTTGTCTATCTCTACTAGTTTTCTATTGAAATTCATTGTGGAGAGCTCATTTATATATTTTGTGATTAATACCAAGTATGTCTACTTCACCGTCAGCCCATTTTATAGGTAAACTCCAAGGTAATGTAAAAGTTTTTTTTTTAAGATCCAATACATAATATGCTACACTTGTCATAATTAGGTTTTAGTCCAGATGCCACAAAAGTTGTCTAGATCTTCAATGATATATTGGAGGGATCTAGCTTGTGGACTAAATATAAAACTTGATTCATCAGCATACAGGAAAACCTTTGTTTTTAAGCCTTGGATTTCTTATCCTCTAATGTTGTTATTTGATCTAAATGTAATAGCTAGCATTTCAATGGCCATAACAAATCGATATGGTGATAGCGGACACCCTTGTTTAACTCTTCTCAGTTCAACACTCTCTGAGAAGTAGCCCGCTATTTACTATTTTAAACCTGGGGTTGCTGTACATTACTTTTACCCATTGAATAAGAGACTCAAAGACATTTAAAAAAAATACAGGAATTTATATATAAAATCCAGTCTTACTTTATCAAAGGCCTTTTCAAAACCCACTATGAATACCAGGCTTGGCTTCTTAGATGTTTCATGTTGTTCTATTATTTCTAGTAGTTGTTGTATATTATCTCCAATGCATCGTTCATGTAAAAAACAAGTTATTTAAGTCCTTTGTAGTCCTCCAGGAGATAATAGGTGAATCACTTCACGGCAGGTGTTTAAAGCAGCGATTCAAATCAGCTGGCTCTAGACTTTGTTGATGGCAAAAATGTCTTATCCGGTTTAGATAACTAGATCAAAGCGATCCGTAATTGATTAGCTACTCAAAAACAAAATGTTATTCAAGAAAAATGCTCAATAAAAAAACACTATGAATTACTAATAAAATAGCAGAGTAATCATCCTATTGTTTCATAAGGGCACCATGACAACAATTTAAAATCCAGATATGGTCAAATATGGATAGTCTGGTGTATTGTAGACAGTGTTTGTGTTCAAGACCAAGACTGGAACTGGACTCAATCCTCATGAGAGCATGCCTAGCCACCAGAAGGGTTTAGGCGATCTCATCTTGCCTCAACCACTTTCGGCAGAGGCGGGTGGTATCCGCCCTGACCTGCCAACGCCTGTTGGACTTGCTGACGGCGACAGACATTGCCGGGTTGGGCATTACTGTAAACGACAAGAATAGTCATCTGACGCCCACCCGGAGGGTGGACTTCATTGGCATGGAACTGGACTCAGTCCTCATGAGAGCACGCCTAGCCACCAGAAGGGTTCAGGCGATCTCATCTGCGGTCTTTCCTTCCACCTCTGAAAGGAAGACATGTTCTGGTGAGAACGGACAACACCACAGTGGTGGCTTACATCAAACGTCAGGGTGTACTGAGGTCCCAACGCCTCAATCTTATAGCACGGGTGCTCCTTCTCTGGGCTCAGGGACGCCTAGCGTCTCTACGAGCAGTTCACATTTCCGGGGACTGTGCCGGGACCCCCTTCCACATTGACAGACCCTGCATCTCGGGCCCACGCTGGGACTTTGCCGCTGGCTGGCTAGGTCCTTCTAGCACCGACTAATCTGGTACGGGTGATCCAATATAGTGAAACATAACAAAGCTTACATATGTAACCACGGTTATGTGAGCTATATGGACCTCTCCAATCCTCTACGGTGCCTCAAAATGTATGTAGAGAACATGTGTCGCGGCCATGGGGTCTATATATAGGGGTGGACCCCAGCCGTGACACAGGTCTACACGGGAGTAAATCTGTAAATCCTCACTTCGGCTGTATCCCTCTGCCGCAGAGTGATACCAATATATTGGAGTGATCCACATAGCTCACATAACCATAGTTGCATACTTAACCTTCGGTTTTCTCATGGTCTAGCAAGCTAGCTTTTGTTGTAGGCTAGTTTGAGCCGGCTGCAGCAGATATTATCAAAGAGGATGTTGTTGCTAATTTGTTAGCTCTCTCTTTTTGAGAATAACTTTCAACATATATTTTTTTATTGGACTTGACAGCATTTTAGGAACATGACATTTTCATATACACCCCCAGGGAGAATATTACAATTTTTTTTTACATTTTCTGACAAGCGACCACTTAGATATGGTCATTTTCACGTTTTCGTAATTTCTTGGAAGGTTTGGGATTCTGTATACTAAGGAATTTGGGAAGATTCTAAAGGAATATGGACTGGGAAAGCGGACGGAAGTTTGGACAATAAATAAACACGGCAGTAAATAAAACCAAATAAAACATAGTCTTATCCAGGACCGATGTCCACACAGACCGGTGAGCTATAGCCAATGAGAGCGACAGTAGCCCTTTATACAAACATGATCAACAACTTATTTTAGCCAGAGCAAGATGAGCTAAAATCTAAAGTAGGAACATTAGATAAACCCTATCTAACTTTTTCAGCTAGTTGGCCATCAAAATTGCACTGATAAACAATGGGGATGTGTAGCTTCCTTGTTATCTGCAGCTTCCCTAACAATGTATGCTTGTCCAAACCAAACACCCAAGCTAAATGGCTAAAGTTGGCTAGCTTGCTAGCTAGCTACTTCCAGACACAAATGAGAGAACATCTCACTCTGACCATTTTACTTGCCATAGCAGAGCTGGTTAGGCTGTTTACATGGTATCTAGAACTTTCTTGACTAACTATTACTTTTTTAGCCTACGTTTACTGACACCTGTTCAGCAGGTGTTGCACGTTAGTAAATTCACCAGTTGTTCTGCGCTCTGGCACACAAAGACAAGAGTGCTCAAAAATCGGGGTAGAAAGCCAGAGTA
The DNA here is from genome assembly GCF_034236695.1 of Oncorhynchus nerka. Classification (NCBI taxonomy): domain Eukaryota; kingdom Metazoa; phylum Chordata; class Actinopteri; order Salmoniformes; family Salmonidae; genus Oncorhynchus; species Oncorhynchus nerka. The sequence goes on from NC_088408.1 coordinate 41,238,432, forward strand.
AATTTGCGAACGCAAGAGATATGCTAACTGGATGACAGTGGTTCAAGTTCTTGCTAGCTAACCAAATGACACCTGAATCTCTGTGTATAGCTACAGAAAAAATATATAAGGGGTAAGTGTCAGCCCCTCACCCACTCCTCCAAGGGAATGACATGACATTCTCCTAGCAGCTAGCTAGCTAGCTAGCTAACTAACGTTAGGCTAAGTGTTTTTAGTGTGCTACATAAATAGATATTCTAGCCGGTTAGTCACATTATGAGTGACTTGTTATCATTGCCCTTGCTCATTAGAATGTTTTGCCATTCCCAGCGTTAGTGACATTCTTCCGGTTTTGTCCTTAATAGAGTAATTGGAACTGAAACAGTGCATCCCAAATGGAAGCAGCAGGCCAGCTGTGATTTACCACCTGATAGCAATATTTTTTGGACTACCAAGAAATGTATTGGTGAATTATATTAATCATACATTGAACTGTGTCCATCTATTCTGCCAACAATGCCTTAGTGTACGTCATGGAACTCCCCTATGGACTCGGGAGAGGCAAAGGTCAAGGTCATGCATCCTCCCAAACACAACCCTGCTAAGCCGCACTGCTTCTTGACACAATCCTCGCTTAACCCGAAAGCCAGCCTCACCAATGTGTCAGAGGAAACATCGTCCAGTTGGTGACCAAAGTCAGCTTGCTGACCCGGCTCACCACAAGTAATCGCTAGAGCACGATGGGACAAGGACATCCTGCCCAGCCAAATCCTCCCCTAACCTGGACAGCGCTGGGCCAATTGTGCGCCGTCTCATGGTCTCCCAGTCACGGCCAGCTGTAACACTGCCTGGGAAAACTTAGTCCCCTGCGCCCCTTGGGAGGCCTTAAAGAACCTATTTTTTAAACCTCTTGTGAAGTTGGTTTTGTAGTATAAACTGGGAATTATATATTTATAACTGATATAATGATTGATTTTATAAATATATATTTGTTTTATATACAGGTATGCGAAGTAGGTAAAACGCAATCAGTTTTACTTTAAACTTTAGGTCACCTGTTACTTTGTGTGCTAAACATGAAATGCATTTTGCAATGGGAAGTAATAGTTGTAAACTTCGATTGGGAAATGCTTAATGGTAGTGTTTTTGTATTCTTATGATTGGGTCTTACTGGCTTATTATGTCCTAGTTTATGGACTGCTTATCATAATTGTTGTGTGTGACTACTGTCTTTACATCGACCCTATGCAGTGGTGTAGTGGTGCCAGGAGAAGAAGGTACAGTGCCTTGCGAAAGTATTCGGCCCCCTTGAACTTTGCGACCTTTTGCCACATTTCAGGCTTCAAACATAAAGATATAAAACTGTATTTTTTTGTGAAGAATCAACAACAAGTGGGACACAATCATGAAGTGGAACGACATTTATTGGATATTTCAAACTTTTTTAACAAATCAAAAACTGAAAAATTGGGCGTGCAAAATTATTCAGCCCCTTTACTTTCAGTGCAGCAAACTCTCTCCAGAAGTTCAGTGAGGATCTCTGAATGATCCAATGTTGACCTAAATGACTAATGATGATAAATACAATCCACCTGTGTGTAATCAAGTCTCCGTATAAATGCACCTGCACTGTGATAGTCTCAGAGGTCCGTTAAAAGTGCAGAGAGCATCATGAAGAACAAGGAACACACCAGGCAGGTCCGAGATATTGTTGTGAAGTTTAAAGCCGGATTTGGATACAAAAAGATTTCCCAAGCTTTAAACATCCCAAGGAGCACTGTGCAAGCGATAATATTGAAATGGAAGGAGTATTAGACCACTGCAAATCTATCAAGACCTGGCCGTCCCTCTAAACTTTCAGCTCATACAAGGAGAAGACTGATCAGAGATGCAGCCAAGAGGCCCATGATCACTCTGGATGAACTGCAGAGATCTACAGCTGAGGTGGGAGACTCTGTCCATAGGACAACAATCAGTCGTATATTGCACAAATCTGGCCTTTATGGAAGAGTGGCAAGAAGAAAGCCATTTCTTAAAGATATCCATAAAAAGTGTCGTTTAAAGTTTGCCACATGCCACCTGGGAAACACACCAAACATGTGGAAGAAGGTGCTCTGGTCAGATGAAACCAAAATTGAACTTTTTGGCAACAATGCAAAACGTTATGTTTGGCGTAAAAGCAACACAGCTCATCACCCTGATTACACCATCCCCACTGTCAAACATGGTGGTGGCAGCATCATGGTTTGGGCCTGCTTTTCTTCAGCAGGGACAGGGAAGATGGTTAAAATTGATGGTAAGATGGATGGAGCCAAATACAGGACCATTCTGGAAGAAAACCTGATGGAGTCTGCAAAAGACCTGAGACTGGGACGAAGATTTGTCTTCTAACAAGACAATGATCCAAAACATAAAGCAAAATCTACAATGGAATGGTTCAAAAATAAACATATCCAGGTGTTAGAATGGCCAAGTCAAAGTCCAGACCTGAAACCAATCGAGAATCTGTGGAAAGAACTGAAAACTGCTGTTCACAAATGCTCTCCATCCAACCTCACTGAGCTCGAGCTGTTTTGCAAGGAGGAATGGGAAAAAATTTCAGTCTCTCGATGTGCAAAACTGATAGAGACATACCCCAAGCGACTTACAGCTGTAATCGCAGCAAAAGGTGGCGCTACAAAGTATTAACTTAAGGGGGCTGAATAATTTTGCACGCCCAATTTTTTAGTTTTTGATTTGTTAAAAAAGTTTGAAATATCCAATAAATGTCGTTCCACTTCATGATTGTGTCCCACTTGTTGTTGATTCTTCACAAAAAATACAGTTTTATATCTTTATGTTTGAAGCCTGAAATGTGGCAAAAGGTCGCAAAGTTCAAGGGGGCCGAATACTTTCGCAAGGCACTGTATATGCCTGGCCCAGCAGAGGAAAGGCACCCTGTGTGAAAAATCCTATGTTTTCCAGTTTTTTTTAAAGAATTGTATTCTCAAAATCACATCCCTTTTTTTAATGGAAAAAATACAATAAATTGACGGTCTAAGTCCAGATCAATCTGATTAGGTGGAGCTGTCAGGGCCTGGCTCCCCAGTGGGTGGGCATCTGTCCTCCCAGGCCCATCCATGTCTAAGTCCCTGATGCAAACAGTGCATGATAGCAATTGCGCATCCCAAATAACCTACGAACCAACACTTCGGACTAAACTTTTTCAATACCTGGTTTGCATACCCATTGGTTCCATAGTTAGCATTTAATAGTAGATATCAGAAGTTGAAACGCCTTTCCTTACCAACTGGCTACAAATGTCATTCTTCTGTGAGCTGCTCCATGCCAAAACCTTTTGAGAGCAGCACATTCTTGCTGGCTGCAGAATATATTTGGCTGAAACTAGGCTGAATACCGTATATACAAAAGTATTCAGACCCTTTGTTATGAGAATCAAAATTGAGCTCAGGTGCATCCTGTTTCCATTGAGCATCCTTGAGATGTTTCTACAACTTGATTGGAGTTCACTTGTGGTAATTATATTGATTGGCCATGATTTTCAAAGGCACACACCGGTCTATATAAGGTCCCAAAACCAAGCCATGAGGTCGAAGGACTTGTCCATAGAGCTCCGAGACAGGATTCTAGGGAAGGGTACCAAAAAGTTCCCCAAGAACACAGTGGCCTCCATCATTCTTAAAAGCAATACGTTTGGACCCACCAAGAGTCTTTCTAGAGCTGGTTGCCCGGTCAAACTGAGCAAAAGGGACTCGAGAGTTTTGGCCCGCTTTAAGTGAGGTCCCAAAACCATTTGCCTGAATGTAGGGGGTCAGGTATGATTTAATATAGTGATAAAATAAGAAAACGTAATGGAACTTAAGTCAAGAACAATGCATCAATGCCTCCTTGATTCCTTCAACCAGTTCGTTCACGCAAGCATTTTATCAAAGAAGGAGATAATAATACAGAACACAGGTCACTTTTGGGGTGGCATTTTAAATAGCAGTTTACTTGTAAGGACACAGGAGGGGTTGGCAGTATAAAGTAATTAAATAAAAAATTACACAGGTACACCTTGAGTATTTTAGGAGGTATCTGTACTTTACTACCATATTTATTTTTTGGGTCAACTTTTACTTTAACTGCATTACATTTATCCTGACACCCAAAGGAACTCGTTACCTTTGGAATGCTCAGGCAGGACAGCAATATGGTACAATTCACGAACCTACAGTACCCATATGTGACTGACCGCCTTGATTCGGGTCTTATGTAGAAAAATTGGAAATGTTTTACATTGGATAAAAGCAGAGACACAGAGCTACAAAATAGTATATCATACAATGCATTTGAGGTTGTTTGGTTAGCTACCTGCAGATTCATGCAGGGTAGTAACGTCATGAGTTGGGATTATGCTTAATTGTTTACCTAGCTAGTTAGCTACATGTCTTAACAAAAGCCTCCACTATGTAAGTAACCATTTCGGGTGCGTTCGTAAATTTAGTCTGGTCATCTACTCCGATTTCAGAGCACTCTCTTCGGACTGTGCCAGAGAGCAGGATAACTTATGAATTTATGAACACTCAACACCCGTTCAATATGGCCGGTGTCAGTAAAAGTGGCAAAAAAACGTAATGAATTTGTTGCAATCAGCACAGTTACAGTCACCAACACTCTGGATAACATGACAACTGCCTAACCAGCTCTGCTAGAGCGAGTGAAATGGTCAGAGTGGAGTGTTCTCTCATTTGTGTCTGGAAGTAACTAGCAAGGTAGCCAATGCTTGACTGCGAGGTCAGAATGTTTAGATCAACCCTACTCATCGGCCAGAGCTTCCAGTGTTTGCTCTGAACGCTCCGAGTGCGAACTTCTCTGAATTTACTAACGGACAATCTGACTGCATAGTTGCAGTCACTAATGCTCTGGATAACATAACAGGCTAACCAGCTCTGCTAGGGCGAGTAATGTTCAGTGAGCTGTTCTCTCATTTGTGTCTGGAAGTAGCTAGCAAGTTAGCTTGGCTTTTTGACTGCTGTTGTTAGTACAGAATGCTCTGATTAACCCTTTATTTTGATAGGAAGGTCTCTTTTCCTGCATTGTCATTCTTACTGTGTCTGATCTAGCGGACTAACTAAACACAAATACTGAATTTGTAAATTAAGTTAATGTTGGATTGAGCCCGTCTGTCTGTAAATTTCAAAAACAAGAACATCCTGCTGTCTGGTTTGCTTAATATAAGGAATTTGATGTATACCATTTACTTTTACTTTGTAGTTTTAGTCAAGTATGATAATTGAGTACTGTACATAAGGACATTAAAAATCTTTTACTCAAATAATATTTTACTGGGTGACTCACTTTTATTGAGTCATTTTCTATTAAGGTATCTTTACTTTTACTGAAGTATGACAATTCAGTACTTTTTCCACCTATGATGAGTATTGTGTTCACTTACGATATTGATGCATCCCATTACCACCTAATATGACCCTTAAATGGGGACATTTCTGTTTATAAGAGTGTGACTCTTTATAATCTTAAAGATGATGGGATTTGTTGTATTAAGCAGGGTTTTAAACAATTTAATTTGATTAGTATTTCGATTGGTACAACATCAGTACTATATGTTAAAATGCGTAGTGCCCTTGGCAATATGTTTGGATTTACCTGTGCAAACAATTCACCTTTACATCAATATACTTCACAGTCTAATGGTGTCAAACAGGGCCCACTACATTCTTACCAGTTAAATTATTTAAATTAAATTTAACTGAGCTAATCTCATGTTTTTTAGAGAGCGTAACAACAATGTGGAAAATGGCCAAAGCCTTTTATTTTAGACTAATAAACGCATTTCCTTTTCAAACCAGTCATCTGAGCATCATTAATAGTTGAAGGACCATCTTAGCTTGATTCAGTGTAATGGCAATGTTTAATGATTTACTGATTTGTGTTTAACAACTTTTAATATCTTTATAAGTTATCAAAATAAGAGTCTCTGAGTGAGTGACAAAGGTAGAGCGAAACAGTATGTGTAAAATACCACAACATTTTCACCAAGCCATAGTAGGCCTACAATGCCAAGCACCTCGTATATGTTTGCTCTTGAAGAGACCCAAAGGCCATGTAAATCCACTGGGAGATTTCTTATCCTATAGTTCATCTCTGAGATAGCTCAAGCCATTCTCCAGAATGCATTTACTTAGCACAGTTAATTATAACAAACCTTATGCCAAGAACTTTCATTTCATTAAGAACGTTGTATAACTTTATAAAACATTTATTTTATTTAGATTTCTGTCTTTCAGGTCAATGAGAGGTATGTGTCCTAGTTTGTACATTTTCAAAATGAGTAAAAAAATGTGCAACAGTAATATTGTCTCCAGTTAATCATGTGTTATCACACTCTGCTACATTCCCCTTCCTTTAAGCTTTCTTAAGAGTAGTTGGAGCCTCACAAAAAGCATGATGCACTCAACCTTGAGAATGTATCAATAATTCAAACACATCATCCTCTCATGCTGTAGCTGTCTGAAATTGGGAAGACTGTGTCTGAAGGATAATATTGCACTCTGTCACATCCAACTAGCTGTCAACCGTGAGAGGAAGGGACACAGCCAATGAGTTGAGTGGGCAGTCAGCGGGCCTCTCATTTCCATGATTTACAGTAACAATAGTAATCAGGAGGCTAAAACAGACTGTTCTGGCCAAAATGCTATTTTGATTACCATCAGAGTGATCACTGATAATTGGACTGATAATTGGAAGTGTGAGGTGAATCAAACCTGATACGCTGTGCAATTTTAAGATTGTATGTAATATCAGTTATACTGTAATGTTGGTTGTTTCATGGAATTAAATGACATTAATTAGTGAATAAAGTATTTAACCCTCCTGTTGTGTTTGTTTCATGTTAATTAATTCTGTGTTCCCAGTCCAAAATGACCGCCCCATAGCTGATTATAAATCCATAATAATACATATATTATCGCCTAATGTTGTGTTAGATCTTTTTATCAACTTACATTATTTTGAACATTACACATTTTGAATTTCAATTTGCTATTTATGGCCTGTAGGCCTCATTGACCTGAGCTCATAAAACCCATTTTTGAGTAGAAAAAGCATATTGTATGGATTATGTTGACTGTAACAAATACTCAGATGAAACATATTTATCACAGATTTATCACTATTTATCACAGACTACTTCACTGTCAGTTTCCTGGCCTCTCTCCTCCTCAGCAGTGTCATGATCAAAGATATGATCAAGAGCCTCACATAGAGTATATCGTTTGGTCATTGTGCTACAACAGAATGAATTGTGAGCAAGGCCTCAAAAATCTTTTTATACCAGAGCTGCAAGAAAACTTCTATATACTATTGAAACAATGTTGCGATTGTTTGTGAGAATGCCAACAGGTGTGGTTCCCGTGGGGGAAAGATTCTATTGGGGAAAGGTTCCCGTGGGGGTTGCCATGGAAGCCAAGAAGGGGAGTGTGTGTGTGTGTGTGTGTGTGTGTGTGTGTGTGTGTGTGTGTGTGTGTGTGTGTGTGTGTGTGTGTGTGTGTGTGTGTGTGTGTGTGTGTGTGTGTGTGTGTGTGTGTCTGGGAGAGGAGGTGTGTTCATCTGATGAATGGATATGTGCCTGAACTCAATTTTGTACACTAATTGTAGTTTCACCCATTCATTTCTAATGACCGGTCATTTTTGACTGGGAACACCACAGGTGTACAAAGGTAAATAAAATACCCCAAATGTAATGAAAATCATCTACATGTATTTTGTGTGTTCAGATGTCCTGTGTGGACAAAGTCATGGAACCTTATGACAATCAGATTAAATTAACTACATTTTTCAGAGAGAAAACTTGTAAATCACCATGAAGATTGAGGTTAAATATAATACTAATTAATATAACATGTCATGTTAACTTAACAAGTAATCATAGAGCAGAAATATTATAGAGGATTCCATGCAAAAATAGCAAAAAATCCTTGTAAATGTATTCTTACACATCAATTTACCGATAACAAACATTTTGGAGTGATTTATCTGAAGAAAAGCTGATTAATTCCATAATCTGCCGCCCCTCGTAGCGTTACGCTAAGTTCAACACCTTAAACAAGTTGTGCCCCTCAAAATGAATATAAGGCAAGGTATTGCTCCCATAGGATAAGAGAGGATCAAGTGTACACAGTGTACAAAACATTAGGAACACCTTTATAATATTGAGTTACACCCCCTTTTGCCCTCAGTACAGCCTCAATGCGTCGGGGCAAGGACTCTACAAGGTATCAAAATCCTTCCACAAGGATGCTGGCCCGTGTTGACTTCAATGGGGCGGCAGGGTAGCCTAGTGGTTAGAGCGTTGGACTAGTAACCGGAAGGTTGCAAGGCTGACAAGGTACAAATCTGTCGTTCTGCCCTTGAACAGGCAGTTAACCCACTGTTCCTAGGCCGTCATTGAAAATAAGAATTTGTTCTTAACTGACTTGCCTAGTTAAATAAAGGTAAAAAAAAATCGATGCGCCTAGCACTCAGTGTACACTGCCTGCCAAGACAGTGGGTATTGACACAATTGCGGTATTCTGTGAGTTAATATAATTGATTAGTTAACCCTCTAAAGGATCGGTGGGTCCCCCGCGGGATGGTTGAGCTAATGTGATTAGCATGAGGTTGTAAGTAACAAAAAACATTTCCCAGGACATAGACCCCACAAGGGTGCGTTCTGAGCCCTCTCCTGTACTCCCTGTTCACCCACGACTGCGTGGCCACGCACGCCTCCAACTCAATCATCAACAGTGGTAGGCTTGATTACCAACAACGATGAGACGGCCTACAGGGAGGAGGTGAGGGCCCTCGGAGTGTGGTGTCAGGAAAATAACCTCACACTCAACGTCAACAAAACTAAGGAGATGATTGTGGACTTCAGGAAACAGCAGAGGGAACACCCCCCTATCCACATCGATGGAACAGTAGTGGAGAGGGTAGTAAGTTTTAAGTTCCTCGGCATACACATCACAGACAAACTGAATTGGTCCACTCACACAGACAGCATCGTGAAGAAGGCGCAGCAGCGCCTCTTCAACCTCAGGAGGCTGAAGAAATTTGACTTGTCACCAAAATCACTCACAAACTTCTACAGATGCACAATCGAGAGCATCCTGGCGGGCTGTATCACCGCCTGGTACGGCAACTGCTCCGCCCACAACCGTAAGGCTCTCCAGAGGGTAGTGAGGTCTGCACAACGCATCACCGGGGGCAAACTACCTGCCCTCCAGGACACCTACACCACCCGATGTTACAGGAAGGCCATAAAGATCATCAAGGACAACAACCACCCGAGCCACTGCCTGTTCACCCCGCTATCATCCAGAAGGTGAGGTCAGTACAGGTGCATCAAAGCTGGGACCAAGAGACTGAAAAACAGCTTCTATCTCAAGGCCATCAGACTGTTAAACAGCCAACACTAACATTGAGTGGCTGCTGCCAACACACTGACACTGACTCAACTCCAGCCACTTTAATAATGGGAATTGATGGGAAATGATGTAAAATATATCACTAGCCACTTTAAACAATGCTACCTAATATAATGTTTACATACCCTACATTATTAATCTCATATGCATATACTGTACAGTATATACTGTACTCTATATCATCTACTGCATCCTTATGTAATACATGTATCACTAGCCACTTTAAACTATGCCACTTTGTTTACATACTCATCTCATATGTATATACTGTACTCTATATCATCTACTGCATCCTTATGTAATACATGTATCACTAGCCACTTTAACTATGCCACTTTGTTTACATACTCATCTCATATGTATATACTGTACTCGATACCATCTACTGTAGAGCCTATGCTGCTCTGTACCATCACTCATTCATATATCTTTATGTACATATTCTTTATCCCCTTACACTGTGTATAAGACAGTAGTTTTGGAATTGTTAGTTAGATTACTTGTTGGTTATTACTGCATTGTCGGAACTAGAAGCACAAGCATTTCGCTACACTCGCATGAACATCTGCTAACCATGTGTATGTGACAATAAAATTTGATTTGATTTGATATTCTCCTACATTAATTTAACATTTCCACAAACTTCCAAGTGTTTCCTTTCAAATGGTATCAAGATTATGCAAAGCCTTGCTTCAGGTCCTGAGCTACAAGCAGTTAGATTTGGGAATGTCATTTTGGGTGAAAATTGAAAAAAAAAAGTGGCGGATCCTTATTAAATGTGAGGTATCTGTTCATTTGTATAGAGTATAGGACCATCATTATGATTTTGTTGGGGAATTAATTATTTTTACAATGAGTTGTGAAATATCATTGATGAGATCAGAGTTTAGTCATCTGTTTGGTCATCAGTTCATAAACAAACTTCACATTTCACAAAATCATCATCAATGATTATAGTCTGTGCTTGATAAAAATCTATTCAGCAATTAGATGGTGCTGGATTTGACTTGATTAATCAATTAAGCTATTTTGGTGGAAAATCTTCATGCTTGATAGTAAATAACAAATCTACTTGATCAATTTTGCCCCGTCTCTGCTGTGTCTGCTATCAAACCCATACATGGATAATTCTTAGATTTATGAAATTATGACTCACTGGCAATCAAGGAGGGAAGTTAGCTCTGTTCATTACCATACTTTTATCAAAGTGTGCATGGACTCTTGTGAGACAATATGAATATTTCACTGATATAATGTAATCAGAGAAGTCACCTCTCTGAGAAGTTTTCCCTCAATTAGTCCTCCAGAACACTCAAGACTGAGCACTGCTCTAATTTTGTCGCCCACCTGCAGTGCAGAAAATGCACTGTTACTGAAACTATAAAACACTTTACAATGACAATATTCAGAAAGGGTACAAAGAGGAATCAGCTATTTGTATAAAATGTAATATTGAGGATTACAGATTTTGAAAAACTGGAGCATTGACAGGATGATAAATACAATATTATGTGGATTATTTCTATGTAAACAACCAAGGATGGCTGTTTCAGAGAACATACCAATGCTCATCTTTGTCTGTGTCATAATCTTGTTTAGTATTCCTCCTATAAATAGTAATGAAAATAAATATTCCGAGAAAGATAATACCTTCCATTTCAGTGAGATGTGCTCACTGCTCTCACTCCCCAGGGTTGAGCGATATATATTTGGATGGCTGAATGAAGAATTGCCCATAATTCTGACCAACGAATCGTTTTATGCATCCTGTTAATGCATTTCATAAATTATCTGGCAGAGAAGGTAATTAGTGCAGGTGTTTTACACGTATTTATGCCATCAGGGTGCATAGTAGGATAGGATCACAGTCGGCTGGGTGAGATCCAGGGTATTAAATTAAGCCCAAGGTAACTGGAAGAAATATGGCCTCCAGTTGATGAGGTATGGGTAATAACGTGTTAGCCTATTCATCATCAAAATAAAAAAATATATATATCGAAAATTATGAAAGCAATTTTTTTTACAAACATTTTAGAGACATATTAAAGCTGAGATCTGCAAAAGGCTAAACAGCCCCACTGGCCGCCCCATGTGCATTTGTTACTGTTTTTGTTTTGAGGAAATGCATATCCAGCATCATGGTAAAATGAATGGTAGTACATACTCTGATGTTAATTGCGCGTGCAATGATGTCAGAGGGATAAAAACTGTGATGGTGTTTTGAAGTAATGTCTTTGTTGTTGTAATATCACAAACGGACATGGCAGTTTCACCTCTATGGATTCCAGCTTTAAGTGAAATACTCTAACATGAACCTTATTTGATCTGTAGTTAAACATTTTTTATTTTGCAGCATTTATTGTATTAGCAGTCTACCACTGAACTATACAGTAGGATAATCAAAGTACACAAACTGCATGATGGTCAGCATGAAGGTCAAGTCATGTTATATACTGTACACTGTGTCTTGTATCTTGCATTTCAACTAACATGTCCACATGATGTGTTATAGCCAACAAGTTGTAATCAACAGATATAGCAACAAATATATACATGTTCTCTCTGTAGGCAGATGTAGGACTACTGCTTCTACTGGAAGATATTGAGAACCGATCATTGACAGGACATTGAGAAGTAGTTCTGGATCCAGTGTATTTAAGACATATTTGAGCAGCAATAACGTTGCTGGATTCTGAGCAGTGTCTTTCTAACCTAGCCAAATAATTTACTCAAGGAGGAAAAATGCTCAATGGACAGGGAAGCAGTATACCTGTCAGCTATTGCATAGTGTCATACTGACATACAGTTGAAGTTGGAAGATTACATACACTTAGGTTGGAGTCCATAAAATTTGTTTTACAACCACTCCACACATTTCTTATTAACAAACTTTTCCAACAATTGTTTACAGACAGATTATTTCACATAATTCCAGTGGGTCAGAAGTTTACATACACTAAGTTGACTGTGCCTTTAAACATCTTGGAAAATTCCAGAAAACGATGTTATGGCTTTAGAAGCTTCTGACTAAAAGACATCATTGGCTAAAAGACATCATTTGAGTCAATTGGAGGTGTACCTGTGGATGTATTTCAAGGCTTACCTTCAAACTCATTGCCTCTGCTTGACATCATGGTGGAAAAATCTAAAGAAATCAGCCAAGACCTCAGAAAAAAACCTCCACAAGTCTGGTTCATTCTTGGGAACAATTTCCAAACGCCTGAAGGTACCACGGAAATCTGTACAAACAATAGTACGCAAGTCTAAACACCATGGGACCGCACAGCCATCATACCGCTCAGGAAGGAGACGCTTTCTGTCTCCTAGAGATGAACGTATCTTGGTGCAAAAAGTGCAAATCAATCCCAGAACAACAGCAAAGGACATTGTGAAGATGCTGGAGGAAACAGATACAAAAGTATCTATTTCCACCTATATCTACAGAATCTGAAAGGCCGCTCAGCAAGGAAGAAGCCACTGCTCCAAAACCACCATAAAAACGCCAGACTACGGTTTGGAACTGCACATGGGGACAAAGATCGTACTTTTTGGAGAAATGTCCACTTGTCTGATGAAACAAAAATAGAACAGTTTGGCCATAATGACCATCGTTATGTTTGGAGGAAAAAAGGGGAGGCTTGCAGGCCAAAGAACACCATCCCAACCGTGCACTTCACAAAATAGATGGCATCATGAGAGATGAAAATTATTTGGATATATCGAAGCAACATCTCAAGACATCAGTCAGGAAGTTAAAGCTTGGTTACAAATGGACAGTGACTCCAAGCAATCTTCCAAAGTTGTGGCAAAATTAAGGACAACAAAGTCAAGGTATTGGAGTGGCCCTCACAAAACCCTGACCTCAATCCTATAGAAAATCTGTGGGCAGAACTGAAAAAGCATGTGCGAGTAAGTAGCCTTAAAAACCTGACTCAGTTACACCGGCTCTGTCAGGAGGAATGGGCCAAAATTCACCCAACTTATTGTGGGAAGATTGTGGAAGGCTACCCAAAATGTTTGACCCAAGTTAAACAATTTAAAGGCAATGCTACCAAATACTAAATGAGTGTATGTAAACGTCTGACCCATTGGGAATTTGATGAAAGAAATAAAATCTGAAATATATAATTCTTTCTACTATTATTCTGACATTTCACTTTCTTAAAATAAAGTGGTGATCCTAACTGACCTAAGACAGGGAATATGTACTAGGATTAAATGTCAGGAAATGTGAAAAACTGAGTTTAAATGTATTTTGCTAAGGTGTATGTAAACTTCCAACTTCAACTGTAGATGGTGCGTGACGGATGCCCTTACCAGCAAGAGTTTGTTGTGCCTTGTTGTGGGAGCCTTGGTCCATTTGGTTGCGTACCATAGCAAGCCGTCAGTCAAGGCTGGCTTGTCTGTAGGGAAAATCCTTAACTAAGCATGGTGGTGACCTGCATATGCCGTCTGGTGCGTGCATATACCTCACTGCAAATACATCACTGCTTCTCAATGTAGCATCTACTCCACAGGTGACAATAGCTCCCGGGTGAACAAGGTCTTTCCACTCCCTTCTCTTCAGCAGAGATGGGAGAGCAGCAGTTGATTTTGCTGTTTTCAGTCTGGATACTTATAACTGGGTTGTGTTTATTAGGCACAAAACAGAAGGAAACAGCCTGACATTGAAAAAGGGACGGACTACATGGTCCAAAAAGAAATATTAGTTTAGTTTTATGTTGCAAAATGTTTCAAGTGTATTCCGTTGCGTGTCCTAATGAACACAACCCTGATCCATAGACTGCATTTGAATTACCGGTGTTCATTAGCAATTAGGTATTTTGAGTCGGGTCATGTCTCAACGGTAGAAACTGAGAGTGCAAAGCCTGTCCCTGTGATGGGATTCGGAATCGGGGTTAACCAATTGTTGTCTTAGCACTTAGAGTACATTTAAGTGCATGCATATTGTTGGGTGTTCAATGATATAGGATGTGCACCATTATAAATACAGTTTAACTGATATTCTATATTGAATGGATTGCTGTGGCTCTGCATATTAAAATAACTAATGGAAAAGGACTAATAAATAATGCTTGTCTTACAACAGCATTGTTTTTATTAGTTTTGAGTGCAAAATATCAAAACTTCTTGGGAATAAATTATTGACCACTACATAGTAAATTAATCAATCTTTTGTAGACCATAGATATGGGTGGATGGGGACATTAAATATCAAATTTGACATGAATATGTTAGATTCAAAATAATAGACAGATCATTTTGATGGCATATCATTTCGATCTATCTGCCTTAACTTGTATGGTAATTAAATGTGATGATGCCAAGACCAGGCATGTGGAACAATATGAAGAATCACAACAAAATGTCAGACAGTGATGGCAGGTGGGTAGCATGAATGGCTACAGAGAGCATTCATATCTCAAAAAGACATTTCATCACTCACTACATGATGCAATTGGCGAGAGATGAAAACGATTCTAATAAGACTGCTTGAAGTGGAAGTTTTACTTACAATATTTTTTGAAAACATCATCACAATCAATACAGAGCTATTGTATGATGAGCGACAGACCCATGGATGCCATAGTAATTAAAATCTCATTGGAAATGAAGTCAGTGACGTATAAATTCACCCACTATGAATGCACATTCTAGGGCCCATCAGATTGCTCCTCATGGAATGTGGAGGCTTTGCCACAGAACATAACTCTAATTAGAATAGTAGCCTACGTTTTGAAGTTGTGCTGGGGTTATCTAGGGTACAGAAAGTATATATTTTCCAGATTTTGGGGAAAGAATGTGGTTTCCACTTTCAAAGCATTGGATAATACATACAGTGCCTTGCGAAAGTATTCGGCCCCCTTGAACTTTGCGACCTTTTGCCACATTTCAGGCTTCAAACATAAAGATATAAAACTGTATTTTTTTGTGAAGAATCAACAACAAGTGGGACACAATCATGAAGTGGAACGACATTTATTGGATATTTCAAACTTTTTTAACAAATCAAAAACTGAAAAATTGGGCGTGCAAAATTATTCAGCCCCTTTACTTTCAGTGCAGCAAACTCTCTCCAGAAGTTCAGTGAGGATCTCTGAATGATCCAATGTTGACCTAAATGACTAATGATGATAAATACAATCCACCTGTGTGTAATCAAGTCTCCGTATAAATGCACCTGCACTGTGATAGTCTCAGAGGTCCGTTAAAAGCGCAGAGAGCATCATGAAGAACAAGGAACACACCAGGCAGGTCCGATATACTGTTGTGAAGAAGTTTAAAGCCAGATTTGGATACAAAAAGATTTCCCAAGCTTTAAACATCCCAAGGAGCACTGTGTAAGCGATAATATTGAAATGGAAGGAGTATCAGACCACTGCAAATCTACCAAGACCTGGCCGTCCCTCTAAACTTTCAGCTCATACAAGGAGAAGACTGATCAGAGATGCAGCCAAGAGGCCCATGATCACTCTGGATGAACTGCAGAGATCTACAGCTGAAGTGGGAGACTCTGTCCATAGGACAACAATCAGTCGTATATTGCACAAATTTGGCCTTTATGGAAGAGTGGCAAGAAGAAAGCCATTTCTTAAAGATATCCATAAAAAGTGTTGTTTAAAGTTTGCCACAAGCCACCTCGGAGACACACCAAACATGTGGAAGAAGGTGCTCTGGTCAGATGAAACCAAAATTGAACTTTTTGGCAACAATGCAAAACGTTATGTTTGGCGTAAAAGCAACACAGCTCATCACCCTGATTACACCATCCCCACTGTCAAACATGGTGGTGCAGCATCATGGTTTGGGCCTGCTTTTCTTCAGCAGGGACAGGGAAGATGGTTAAAATTGATGGGAAGATGGATGGAGCCAAATACAGGACCATTCTGGAAGAAAACCTGATGGAGTCTGCAAAAGACCTGAGACTGGGACGGAGATTTGTCTTCCAACAAGACAATGATCCAAAACATAAAGCAAAATCTACAATGGAATGGTTCAAAAATAAACATATCCAGGTGTTAGAATGGCCAAGTCAAAGTCCAGACCTGAATCCAATCGAGAATTTGTGGAAAGAACTGAAAACTGCTGTTCACAAATGCTCTCCATCCAACCTCACTGAGCTCGAGCTGTTTTGCAAGGAGGAATGGGAAGAAATTTCAGTCTCTCGATGTGCAAAACTGATAGAGACATACCCCAAGCGACTTACAGCTGTAATCGCAGCAAAAGGGGGCGCTACAAAGAATTAACATAAGGGGGCTGAATAATTTTGCACGCCAAATTTTTCAGTTTTTGATTTGTTAAAAAAGTTTGAAATATCCAATAAATGTCGTTCCACTTCATGATTGTGTCCCACTTGTTGTTGATTCTTCACAAAAAAATACAGTTTTATATCTTTATGTTTGAAGCCTGAAATGTGGCAAAAGGTCGCAAAGTTCAAGGGGGACGAATACTTTCGCAAGGCACTGTATATATATATATACAATGCTTTGAAATATATATATACAGTTGAAGTCGGAAGTTTACATACACCTTAGCCAAATACATTCAAACTCAGTTTTTCACAATCCCTGACATTTAATCCTAGTAAAAATTCCCAGTCTTGGGTAAGTTAGGATCACCACTTTATTTTAAAATTGTGAAATGTCAGAATAATAGTAGAGAGAATGATTTATTTCAGCTTTTATTTATTTCATCACATTCTCAGTGGGTCAGAAGTGTACATACACTCAATTAGTATTTTGTAGCATTGCCTTTAAATTGTTTAACTTGGGTCAAACATTTTGGGTAGCCTTCCACAATCTTCCCACAATAAGTTGGGTGAATTTTGGCCCACTCCTCCTGACAGAGCTGATGTAACTGAGTCAGGGTTGTCGTCCTCCTTGCTCGCTTTTTCAGTTCTGCCCACAAATTTCTATAGGATTGAGGTCAGGGCTTTGTGATGGCCACTCAAATACTTTGACTTTGTTGTCCTAAATTTTGCCACAACTTTGGAGGTATGCTTGGGGTCATTGTCCATTTGGAAGAGCCATTTGTGACCAAGCTTGAACTTCCTGACTGATGTCTTGAGATGTTGCTTCACTATATCCACGTAATTTTCATTCCTCATGAAGCCATCCATTTTGTAAAGTGCACCAGTCCCTCCTGCAGCAAAGCACCCCCACAACATGATGCTGCCACCCCAGTGCTTCACGGTTGGGATGGTGTTCTTCGGCTTGCAAGCCTCGCCCTTTTTCCTCCAAACATAACAATGGTCATTATGGCCAAACAGTTCTATTTTTGTTTCCTCAGACCAGAGGAAATGTCTCCAAAAAGAATGATCTTTGTCCCGTAGTCTGTCTTTATTATGGCGGTTTTGGAGCAGTGGCTTCTTCCTTGCTGAGCGGCCTTTCAGGTTATGTCGATACAGGACTCGTTTTTACTGTGGATATAGATACCCTTGTACCTATTTTCTCCAGCATGTTTGCCGTTGTTCTGGGATTGATTTCCAATTTTCGCACCAAAGTGCGTTCATCTCTAGGAGACGGAACACGTCTTCTTCCTGAGCTGTATGACGGCTGTGTGGTCCCATGGTGTTTATACTTGCGTACTATTGTTTGTACAGATGAACGTGATACCTTCAGGCATTTGGAAATTGCTCCCAAGGATGAACCAGACTTGTTGAGGTCTACAATTTATTTTCTGATATATATACACACATCATCAAAGGGTCCAGCACAGATGGACAAATTAGATTTCAGGAATGCTTCTCCTGACATAGTTGATCTGTCTGTTTTCTCACACTTCACGGCAGCATTCAATTACCTATCTTTGTAATGATTTTTGAGCTGAGGATAATATTAGAAATATCCGTTAAAAGAGTAGATATTGAGAATGTTTTAATATGAAGTGGCTCTTGACAAATTTAAGGTTGACTATTTTTGGCACCTGCAGTAGTTATTTCCTTATAGATTGTATTTGTAGGCAGCAGCTACTTTTCCTGGGGTCTAAACATATTAAAGCACTTAAATTCGCCCGCACAAAAAAAACAAAAAAAAACGGAATGGTGACATTTGAGCGATCGTTTTTCTAACGCTCATTTGCACGTCTCGTCAATGATATCATGTCACCGTGTGGGACTGTGGGTCAATTAAACTTCAGAGTGGGCACCCTGATTCTAGTTTGTGAGCTAGGCAGGCTTCTGCCTGCGAAGGTCTCCCACTCAGAAGTACGAGATGAGGAGGGGGGCATGGGTAGGTTGACCTCAGGTCTCCACACTGGAAGCCCGAGGTAGGGGAAGCGAGGGAATCTATCAAATAGCGCACCTCTAACTTTGTGCACCCCTTTGCACCCCATTATTTTTTATTTCTACTTTGCACATTCCTCCACTGCAAATCTACCATTCCATTGTTTTACTTGCTATATTGTATTTACTTTGCCACCACTGACTTTTTTACTTTTTTTTTGCCTTTACCTCCCTTATCTCACCTCATTTGCTCACATCGTATATAGACTTGTTTATACTGTATTATTGACTGTGTATGTTTGTTTTACTCCATGTGTAACTCTGTGTCGTTGTATGTGTTGAACTGCTTTGTTTTATCTTGGCCAGGTCGCAATTGTAAATGAGAACTTGTTCTCAACTTGCCTACCTGTTTAAATAAAGGTTAAATAAATCAAATAAAATACAAGTGCCGTACTAATGCAATTAGTTGTGCAATTTGGTTTGTGTGCTTCTTGTTTGAAGTGCAATAGTGTAATAATCAGGTTCTCTTCTTCATAAATGTATTATTTTATTTGTGTATTTGTGTGATATAGGATTTGTGCAATTTAGTTTTATTTGTGTGTTTTTTGTTAGCAATAGGGTATTAGTGTAATAATTCCATTCTCTTTTTTATTTGTATTTATATACTACAGTACAATTTGTTTACTTCTTTTTGATATTCTTTTTGATATATATATATTATTTTTTAATTTTTTTTGTATATATTTTATATAGTTTTAAATGTCGCCCAGGGAGCCATACAAGCTAGAAACGCCACTGCATACAACAATATCACAATGCATGCATATGCATGTGTTTGTACCTTTGTGTGTTTCTCATCACAGTCCCCGTTGTTCCATAAGGTGTATTTTTACCATTTAAAATAATTCAGATTCTACTGCTTGCATCAGTTACCTGATGTGGAATAGAGTTCCATGTAGTTATGGCTCTATGAAGTACTGTGCGCCTCCCATAGTCCGTTCTGGACTTCGGGACAGTGAAGAGACCTCTAGTGGCATGGCCTCTTACAAAAACAAATAGTGATGAAGTCAATCTTTCTTCCACCTTGAGCCATAAGATATTGACTTGCATGCCATTAATGTTAGCTCTTCCTGTACTTTTAAGGGCCAGCCGTGCTGCCCTGTCAACTGCAATTTTCCCAAGTCCCTCTTTGTGGCATCTGACCACATTACTGAACAGTAGTCCAGGTGCAACAAAACCAGGGCCTGTAGGACCTACCTAGTTGATAGTGTTGTTAAGAATGCACATCAGCACTTTATTATGGACAGACTTCTCCCCATCTTAGCTACTGTTGTATCAATATGTTTTGAACATGACAGTTTACAATCCAGGGTTATTCCAAGCAGTTTAGTCACCTCAATTTGCTCAATTTCCACATTATTCATTAAGAGATGTTGTTGAGGTTAAGGGTTTAGTGAATGATTTGTCCCAAATACAATGCTTTTAGTTTTGGAAATATTTATGACTAACATTCCTTGCTAACCCTTCCCAAACGAACTCTTTGTAAAGTGTTGCAGTCATTTTAGTCGCTGTAGTAGCTGACGTGTATAGTGTTGAGTCACTGCATACAGAGACGCACTAGCCTTACTCAAAGCCAGTGGCATGTCGTTAGTAAAGATTGAAAAAAGTAAGGGGCCTAAACAGCTACTCTGGGGAATTCCTGATTCTAGCTGGATTATATTTGAGAGGCTTCCATTAAAGAGCACACTCTGTGTTCTGTTAGAGAAGTAACTATATCTACATTATATCAGAGAGTGTGAAGCCATAACACATACGTTTTCCAGCAGCACACTATGATCAATAATGTAAAAAGCTGCACTGAAGTCTGACAAGACAGCCCCACAATAATTTTATCATACATTTCTCTCAGCCAATCATCAGCATTTTTTGTATGTGCTGTGCTTGTTGAGTGCCCTTCCCTAGCGTGCTGAAAGTATGTTGTCTATTTGGTTACTGTGCAATAGCATTGTATCTGGTCAAACATAATTTTTTAAGGCTGATTGGTCAGCTATTGGAACCAGTAAAGGGGGCTTTACTATTCTTGGGTAGCGGAATTACTTTTACTTCCCTCCAGGCCTGAGGGCACACACTTTCTAGTAGGCTTAAATTGAAGATGTGGCAAATAGGAGTGGCAATACCGTCCACTATTATACTCAGTCATTTTCCATCCAGATTGGCAGATCCCGGTGGCTTGTCATTGTTGATAGACAACAATGTTTTTTTCACCTCTTCCATACTGACTTTACGGATTTCAAAAGTACAATTTTTGTCTTTCATAATTTGGTCAGATATACAGTGGCTTGTGAAAGTATTCAGCCCCTTTCCCTATTCTGTTGCCTTACAACCTGGAATTAAAATATATATTTTTTTTGGGGGGGGGGTTGTATCATGGATTTACACAACACTACTTTGAAGATACAACATATGTTTTATTGTGAAACGAACAAGAAATAAGACAAAAAACCAGACAACTTGAGCGTGTATAACAATTCATCCCCCCAAAGTCAATCCTTTGTAGATCTACCTTTTGCAGTAATTACAGCTGCAAGTCTCTTGGGGTATGTCGATCAGCTTGGCACATCTAGCCACCTGGATTTTTGCCCATTCTTCTAGGTAAAACTGCTCCAGCTCCTTCAAGTTGGATGGGTTCTGCTGGTGTACAGCAATCATAAAGTCATACCACAGATTCTCAATTGGATTGAGGTCTGGGCTTTGACTAGGCCATTCCAAGACATTTAGATGTTTCCCCTTAAACCATTTGAGTGTTGCTTTAGCAATATGCTTAGGGTCAATGTCCTGCTGGAAGGTGAACCTCCGTCCCAGTCTCAAATCTCTGGAAGACTGAAACAGGTTTCCCTCAAAAATGTCCCTGTATTTAGCACCAGCCATCATTCCTTCAATTCTGACCAGTTTCCCAGTCCCTGCCGATGAAAAACATCCCCACAGCATGATGCTGCCACCACCATGCTTCACTGTGGGGATTGTATTCTCGGGGTGATGAGAGGTGTTGGGTTTGTGCCTGACATAGCATTTTCCTAGATGGCCAAAAAGCTCAATGTTAGCCTCATCTGACCAGCCTTTCTGAACATGCCTTTTGGTGAACACCAAACATGTTTGCTTATTTTTTTCCTTCTTGGCCACTCTTTGGTGAAGCCCAGCTCTGTGGAGTGTACGGCTTAAAGTGGTCCTATGGACAGATACTCCAATCTCCGCTGTGGAGCTTTGCAGCTCCTTCAGGGTTATCTTTGGTCTCTTTGTTGCCCGTGATTAATGCCCTCCTTGCCTGGTCTGTGAGTTTTGGTGGGCGGCCCTCTCTTGGCAGGTTTGTTGTGGTGCCATATTCATTCAATTGTTTTATAATGGATTTAAATGGTGATCAGTGGGATGTTCAAATTTTCTGATATTTTGTTCTAACCTGACCTGTTTGGAGAGCTCCTTGCTCTTCATGGTGCCGCTTTCTTGGTGGTGACCCTTGCTTATTGGTGTTGAAGACTCTGGGCCGACAATAGACAATGGGCCTGATTGGACAGCTCAGAGCTTTTGCTCTATCCTGTCCATTAAGGGACAGTCCAGGAGCAAGGAAGGAGGGTGTGGTCAAGCAAGACATCCCGAGTCTAAATGCCGTAAGGTTTTTATCAGAACAGGCATAGATTAGATACCGTTTTTTTCCTTTCCCGACATGAGTTTGCTGTATTTAAAACCAGCTTTATTAAAATGACAGCTCACAGTTATGCGGGGAGAGGGGTGGGGTTGCTAAGGAATGCATCCACATATATCCACACACTTTTATACACACACACATTTTTTTGATTTTGTAAATTGTATTTTTGTATATTTTATGTTATTATGATTATTTTGGACAGTTTCGGCATTATGGACATGAGTGTGTCTGTGGTCCATTTGGCCTGTCCCACAGCTTCTTTCAATGATGGATTATGAGTGGCTCTGTTGATGAACTTCTGTCCATTGATTGACTGTCTATTATTAATTGATGTGAGTCCAGAAATGCTGTAAACAGACTCTGGGGCCTTTCGGAACAGGTGTATATATACTGAGATCATGTGGCACTTAAATAAAGTCCACCTGTGTGCAATCTAACTAATTATGTGACTCTTGGAGGTAATTGGTTGCACCAGATCTTTTTTATGGGCTTCATAGCAAAGGTGGTGAATACATATGCACACACCACTTTTCCGTTTTTTATTTTATTTATTTTTGAAACAAGCTATTTTTTAAAATTTCTCTTCACACATTTTGACGATTTTGTGTATGTCCATCAAATGAAATCCCCCCCCAAATCAATTTCAAACCTCTTGGTACTAGGGGGCAGTATTTTCATTTTTGGAAAAAAAGAAAAACGTGCTAGAATATGCATATAATTGACAGCTTTCGATAGAAAACATTCTAACGTTTCCAAAACTGTAAAGATATTGTCTGTGAGTATAACAGAACTGATGTTGCAGGCGAAAGCCTGAGAAAAATCCAATCCGGAAGTGCCCCAGGTTTTGAAAGCGCTGCGTTCCAATAACTCCCTATTCGGCTGTGAATGTACCATCAACGAGCTTACACTTTCCACGTATTCCCCAAGGTGTCTACAGCATTGTGATGTAGTTTTACGCATTTCTGGTGAAGAATAGCCGTAAGTGGTCACATGGTGGCTCCGAGAGAGATTCTCGCGTAAAATACAGAGGTTGCCATTACTCCAATCGGTCTTAGTGAAAAACGAATTGTCCCGACGGATATATTATGGAATAGATATTAGAAAAACACCTTGAGGATGGATTCTAAACAACATTTGCCATGTTTCTGTCAATATTATGGAGCTAATTTGGAATATTTTTCGGCGTTGTGGTGACCACAATTTCCGGGTGATTTCTCAGCCAAAGGTGAAGAACAAACGGAGCTGTTTCGCCTACAAAAATAACATTTTGGCAAAAAATGAACTTTGGCTATCTACCTGGGAGTCTCGTGAGTGAAAACATCCGAAGTTCATCAAAGGTAAACGATTTAATTTGATTGCTTTTCTGATTTCCGTGACAAGGTTGCCTGCTGCTAGCAAGGCATAATGCTATGCTAGGCTATCAATAAACTTACACAAATGCTTGTCTAGCTTTGGCTGTAAAGCATATTTTGAAAATCTGAGATGACAGGGTGATTAACAAAAGGCTAAGCTGTGTCTCAATATATTTCATTTGTGATTTTCATGAATATGAATATTTTCTAGGGATATTTATGTCCGTTGCGTTATGCTAATTAGTTTCAAGCGATGATTACACTCCCGCATGCGGGTTTGGGAGTCACAAAAGGTTAAATTACAAGTTGTAATGAAACACAATAGGAAAACGCCAAGGGGGATGAATACTTTTGCAAGGCACTGTACTTAGATGTGTAGTGTCAGCGTTTGTTGCTGGCATTTCATACATAAGTTTACTTATCTTGCCAATGAAAAAGTAATTAAAGTAGTTGGCAATATCAGTGGGTTTTGTGATGAATGAGCCATCTGATTCAATAAATGATGGAGCCGAGTTAGCCTTTTTTTCCAAAATGCCATTTAAGGTGCTCCAAAGCTTTTTACGATCATTCTTTATATAATTTATTTTCATTTAGTTTATCTTAATTTGCAGTATGTTTGCCAATCAGTTGGGCTGCCAGACTAATTTCCCATACCTTTTGCCTCATCTTCTCAGCCAAACACATTTTTAATTCCTCATCAGTTCAAGGGGATTTAACAGTTGTACAGTCATTTTCTTAATGGGTGTGTGCTTATTAGTAACTGGAATAAGCAATTTCATAAAGGTGACAAGTGCAGCATCTGATTGCTCCTCATTACACACCACAGACCAGCAAATATGCTTTACATCATCAACATATGAATCATTACAAAACGTATTGTATGACCTCTTACACATTATATTAGGCCCAGCCTTTGGAACTTTGGTTTTCCTAGATATGGCTACTATA
This sequence comes from Oncorhynchus nerka, assembly GCF_034236695.1. Taxonomy (NCBI): domain Eukaryota; kingdom Metazoa; phylum Chordata; class Actinopteri; order Salmoniformes; family Salmonidae; genus Oncorhynchus; species Oncorhynchus nerka. Next base: position 41,263,101 of record NC_088408.1, read on the forward strand.
TTGTGATCACCACATCCTATAGATTTGGATACTGCTTTAAAGCAAATGTCTGCAGCATTAGTAAAGATGTGATCAATACATGTTCATGATTTCATTCATATGCTGTCCCTAAATACCCTGACAGGTTGACTGACAACCTGAACTAGGTTGCAAGCACTGGTTACAGTTTTTTCTTTAGTGGGCAGCTTGATGAGAGCCAGTCAATATTTAAATCACCCAGAACATATATTTCCTTGTTGATATCACATACATTATCAAGCATTTAACACATATTATCCAGATACTGACTGTTAGCACTTGGTGGTCCATAGCAGCTTCCCCTTGTATCAGGCACAGTGACATACTGCACAACAAGGTTGATGCCTATCAATGCACCATTGCCTGAGAGGAGAGGGCATGTCACTCAAATCCAAACCCATTAAACAGAACCAAGTCTTCACAAGCACAAAGCAGGGTTGGAAATGTAACATTGCCATCTTTTATAACAGTGAGGCTGCCAGATGATTCCTTTGTCTTAAAATGGCACCATGGTCCCCTTTTCTCTCTGTCATCCGTCTCTCATTACAAGGTAATGTGTGGAACCTGTGAAAGAGAAACCGGTGCCGTAGTTTTCAAATGCAGTTCATAGCGAATGCAGTAGAGGTCTCTTTAATTACAATGTGAACAATAGGTCAATTGTCTGCATACAGTTCTGAGAGTAGCAGCTTTACAACATGGGAGCACCGTGGAGAAAGCAGCTGTCAGCAAGGATTTTCTTTTTGGGACAGCTAATATGTTGCTAAGGATTCCAGTGAGCTACCCCTTGTGAAGATGCAGGAAACTAAACTTATATTATGGTGTGCTCATTGCATGTGGGAAATCACTTTGCATTTGTGTACGTGTTCCTAGTGCATGAGCGGAGGTACTTGCCAAGGGGGTATATGTATGCTCGATGGAATGAATATCACCATCCTAAATGTTCAATGGTCTGACAGTTCCGATTTCTATCAGCAGCTCACCTAACTAAATACATGGTAGCTTCTCAGTCTCAATAAACATCTGTTTTTTCTCTCTATTTATTAACTTCAAAGTGTATTTCATGTACAGTGACAGTCAACGTATTTTGATGGCTTTTCTGGATGAACATCCATGGAAATTAAAATAAATTGTATCTCTAAACAATAAACCATTGTTGGCAACATGTAAAGCTTAATAGAAGACAAACATAAACAGTAGAGAATTGAGACAAAATCAGCCTTGCAGAGATGATCAAGTGATATGTACCTGGTACAAGGGACAACACAGGAAAAGACACATACCTTAAAACTACTCAAACAATGAACATGAAATAATTGAATTGGTTATCCCTCTGAGTCTGCTGCTTACTGTTGGTTTGAAAGGGGGATATAAAGCCAGAGAAGGAGCTCACTGTTGGTTTGAATCCGAAATATAAAGCTATAGAGGGAGAGTTTTGCTGTGAAGTTTAGCCTGCTGTCATGATGTCCACCTCTATGGAGCAGAGGCTTAATTGAGATTTTGGGGAATAAAGTATGACACGGTAACAGACAGAAGAGTCTTTCACAATTAGAAAACAGTCCAAAATGTACTTATGGAAATCAATCAGAGAAACTGAACGCACTGATTCTGCATGTGTTCCTCTGTTGCTCATTAAGAAAAAGGAGATTTAACTCTTGTGGGTGTGGTCCGATCAGGGACGGATTAATGCAGTGGCTTACTGAGGATGAAGCCCCTGGTCCAAGGCCTGTGGGGGGCCCAAAAGGCAGCAAAAAAAACATACATAATATACACACTTTAAGTTTGTCACACCCTGATCTGTTTCACCTGTCCTTGTGATTGTCTCCACCCTCTCCAGGTGTTGCTTATTTTCCCTGGTGTATATATCCCTGTGTTTCCTGTCTCTCTGTGCCAGTTTGTCTTAATTACCAAGTCAACCAGTGGTTTTCCTTGCTCCTATTTTTTCCCCCCAGTCTCTTTTGGTTCTTGTCCTTCTGGTTTCAACCCTTGCCTATCCTGACTCCAAACCCACCTGCCTGACCACTCTGCCTGCTCTGTCTTCAAGCCTGCCTATCCCCTTGTTACTGAATCCCTGCCTGGCCTGCCCTCGAGACTGCCCTTTGTCTTGTACTGTTTTGGACTCTGACCGCCTGTCCCCGAACAACCTTTTCCCTACCCCTTGGATTAATAAATATCAGAGCTCAACCATCTGCTTCCTGTGTCTGCATTTGGGTCTCGCCTTGTGTCCTTATAATGTTGGTATTTACATTATTTTGACTGTTACATATATGTGCTTGTGATAAAACCTAATCCACAGTTATTTGGAAAGTATTCAGACCTATACTTTTTCCACATTTTGTTATACATTTGTTACATAGCCATATTCTAAAATATATATTTTTAATGTCATCCGTCTACACACAATACCCCATGATGACAAAGCAAAAACGTTTTCTTAAAAAAAAATCATTTTTACAAATGTATTAAAAAATAAACAACTGAAATATTACATTTACGTAAGTTTTCAGACCCTTTACTCAGTACTTTGTTGAAATACCTTTGTCAGCGATTACAGCATGGAGTCTTCTTCGGTATGACACTATAAGCTTGGCACACCTGTATTTGGGGTGTTTCTCCCATTCTTCTCTGCAGTTCCTCTCCAGCTCTGTCAAGTTGGAAGGGGAGCGTCGCTGCGCAGCTATTTTCCAGTCTCTCCAGAGATGTTTGATTATGTTCAAGTCTGGGCTCTGGCTTGGCCACTCAAGGACATTCAGAGACTTATCCCGAAGCCACTCCTGCGTGTCTTGGCTGTGTGCTTAGGGTCATTGTCCTGTTGGAAGGTGAACCTTCGACCCTTCTGAGCTCCTGATCAGGTTTTCATTAATGATCTCTCTGTACTTATCTCCGTAAATTTTTCCAAGCAGACTGTCATGTGCCTTTTACTGATGAGTGGCTCAGAGACTTATGGCCACTCTACCATAAAGGCCCAATTGATGGAGTGCTGCAGATATATTTGTCCATCTGGAAGGTTCTTCCATCACCACAGAGGAACTCTGGAGCTCTATCAGTGTGACCATAATATTTGTTTTTTTATCCAACCACAGAAGCCCACTCTCAATGTTCAAAACACACCAGAGAGTATAATTTAGCGACAGAGGATTAAGAGTTTCCAAAAAATAACATGGATTAAGTTTTTATCACATGCCCATATAAGTAACTGCCAAAATAAAGGAAATACCAACATAAAATGTGTTAAAAGGGTGTTAGGCCACCATGAGCTGCCAGAACAGCTTCAATGCTTCTTGGCATAGATTCTACAATTGACCTAAACCATGCCAAGATACCATACCACCATAACATATACTTTGTATTCCTTGTTTATTCAAAATATTCCTTTGTTTTGACAGTTAACACTATATGCACCAAAACTACAGCTGATTGCATTTTGGACATAGACAAATAATCAAATCAAATTGTATTTGTCACATACACATGATTAGCAGATTGCGAGTGTAGCGAAATGCTTGTGCTTCTAGTTCAGACCATGCAATAATATCTCAAGTAATCTAACCTAACAATTTCACAACTACCTTATACACACAAGTGTAAAGGAATGAATAAGAATATGTACATAAAAATATATGAACGTGTGATGACCAAACGGCATAGGCAAGATGCAGTAGATGGTATAGAGTACAGTATATACATATGAGATGAGTAATGTAGGGTATGTAAACATTATATAAAGTGTCTACTGATACATTTATTACATCCAATTTTTAATTATGAAAGTGGCTAGAGTTGAGTCAGTATGTTGGCAGCAGCCACTCAATGTTAGTGATGGCTGTTTAACAGTCAGATGGCCTTGAGATAGAAGCTGTTTTTCAGTCTCTCGGTCCCAGCTTTGATGCACCTGTACTGACCTCGCCTTCTGGATGATAGCGGGGTGAACAGGCAGTCGCTTGGGTGGTTGTTGTCCTTGATGATCTTTTTGGCCTTCCTGTGACATCGGGTGGTATAGGTGTCCTGGAGGGCAGGTAGTTTGCCCCCGGTGATGCGTTGTGCAGAACACACTACCCTCTGGAGAGCCTTACGTTTGTGGGCGGAGCAGTTACCGTACCAGGCGGTGATGTAGCCTGACAGGATGCTCTCGATTGTGCATCTTTAAAAGTTTGTGAGTGTTTTTGATGACAAGCCAACATTTCTTCAGCCTCCTGAGATTGAAGAGGCGCTGCTGCGCCTACTTCACCACGCTGTCTGTGTGAGTGGACCCTTTCAGTTTGTCTGTGATGTGTACGCCGAGGAACTTAAAACTTTCCACCTTCTCCACTACTGTTCCGTCGATGTGGATAGGGAGCTGCTCCCTCTACTGTTTCCTGAAGTCCACGATCATCTCCTTAGTTTTGATGACATTGAGTGTGAGTTTTTTTTCCTGACACCACACTCAGAGGGCCCTCACCTCCTCCCTGTAGGCCGTCTCGTCGTTGTTGGTAATCAAGCCTACCACTGTCGTGTCGTCTGCAAACTTGATGATTGAGTTGGAGGCGTGCATGGCCACGCAGTCATAGGTGAACAGGGAGTACAGGAGAGGGCTGAGAACGCACCCTTGTGGGGCCCCAGTGTTGAGGATCAGCGGGGTGGAGATGTTGTTACCTACCCTCACCACCTGGGGGCGGCCCTTCAGGAATTCCAGGACCCAGTTGCACAGGGCAGGGTCAAGACCCATGGTCTCGAGCTTAGAAGAGTTGTGGAACCTATTACCCGGATAATTTGACTGTTAAACTCATGGATACACTAGCAATGGTTGCCAGTACTGCCTTGAATGTGAACGGCTGTCTATGGATTATATTTATATGGTTGGTAGCGGCTGTAGGTTTACCTTTTACAGATTTAAAAACACAATTGCGGGAAAAACGTCAAGCTTGGAAAGGAAATGCCTAATGCTTTAAAGAGAAGACTAATCTGTCTATAGAATCACCACAATAAAAAAAATATATAATCCCAATTTTGGCTGAACAGCTGCACTGTTTTTCAAAGTTTTTCAAAGTAGTGACTCATCATCAGGTGCCCCCATCAGGTGCCCCCTGGTTGCAGTAGGGCATGGGCATGGGGGCCTATGATTTCTTAATCCCATGAGACGGCATAGGAACAAAGCAGTATTTCTTTCTCAACATTATCGGAATGAATCTAAGATAACTCAAGAAATCTGTAATTCATTCATTTTTGCAGAGGACATTTTAGTTGCGCAATGTTAATGTAGCTAACTTGTTTGGTGCATTATTTCTCAAGTAAAAAAATGTGCGACCTGTTGTCTTATCCGCTGCACCACAGCTGTATATCCCGTCTTAGTGAGCATTGTCGAAACGAAAACCCAATCCAACCCTCAAGTAAGTCATGACAAACTCACTCATAAAGACTGACTACACTTTGTAGTCAATTTGAAACTAGAATAATTGTTTCTGACTAATATTGATGCCATGTAGGCCATTTTTTTTCAAAGAAGATGTTTATTGCCTTCAGTTGCACTTTAAGCTATCAAAAGTGTCTGAAATAAGCAGTTGAATGGATGACCTAGACCAACTGTTCTGTCTGCAATGTTCACAATCTGGCGACAAAATAATCACAGCTCCATTTTTAGCCATACAGAACTACTTAAGCATTGCATCAAGGTATGTTAGATGGGCGTAAGCCCAGATGGTTACATGTTACATTGCAAAGATAGATTCAAATTGAACAGAACATAGTGTTTAACTGTCACCCCTGCAGCTCTGAAATAATGACCCATCTCTGTGAAAGTGATGCGGCCTGCCTATCTCCCTCTCTCTCTTTTTGCTGTCCTTCTCTCTTTGCCACATTTATTTTTAGCTAATCCAGACATGTAGCACAGCAGGGGAAAACTGCTGTATCTGGTGAAACAAGAGCATGAATAATTAAAACAGCGTTATTAATGAACTTCCAGACATTATGTTAATGAAACTGATTTCGAGTCTAATTTGTCAGCTTGATTTCTGTTGTCTGTTCTTGCTTTTTGTGCGCAATAAGATATTATCATAATAGCTATGACATTGACAGCCAGGCCTGCTGTGAGAGAGGTTTACTCATTCGGGGAGTGTTAGGCTTTTATAGTTTTCAGTGCTGATGCTCACCAAGGAGGTGTGTTTCCCCCACCCAATCTTACTTTAGGTCAAGCATCCATCTCCCATCCAGGTACATTCTCTATCTGACTGTATTCAGGATTCAGCATTTGTGACTGATGAAGCAGTTCAGGGTGGAAGAGTGAAATCAATGAGGGTTAAAAACATCAGAATATTTCAACTTCGCTCCCTTGCCATTGGTGACAATAATACCTTCTGTTGATTGATTAAGATTTATAAAGGCCCAATGCAACCATTTTTATATCAATATCAAATCATTACTGGGTAACAATAAATACAGTAAGTACCTTGTTGTGATAGATTTCCATTAAATTTGCCCAAAAATTGCAATTTTATCAAAAATAATTCTCAAGAAAGACTTTTGCTAGGACTGTCTGTGAGTGGTCTGAATGGAAAGGGGAAAACTGAAAAATATCTGATATTGGCAGAGAGGTTTGGAACTCTATTAATCAATTTATCGCATTGTGATGTCACCATGAAAAGCCGAAACTCCCACTCATGCAAACCTGCTGATTAGAAGGTCCAGTGTACTGTAGATTGTATTTTCAACCAGCAACTATCCACTCGATCGACTATGGCAACGCTCTGTTCGGGGGCCTTCCAGCGAAATCACTTCAGATGTTAAAACTTCTCCAGAATAGTGCTGCCAGAGTCCTGACTAGGACCAAGAAGTCAGCCCACATCACCCGCAGCCTTGCTGAACTCCACTATAAGATTGACTTTAAAATCCTCCTCCTAGTGTTGCCTTGAATGGATTGAGTCACACCTAAATCGCAGACCTCATTTCTATTAATGAGCCATCTCACACTCTCCAGTCCAGCAATTCCCCACTGCTTCAAGTCCCCAAGACATGTTTCTGTACTATGGGGGACTGAGCCTTCTGGTGGTCAACCTAACACTAACCAGCATTAATAACCTTTTGTGACTAGGGGGCAGTATTTTCATTTTTGGACAAATAACATGCCCGTAGTAAACGGGATATTTTGTCAGGACAAGATGCTAGAATATGCATATAATTGACAGCTTAGGATAGAAAACACTCTAAAATTTCCAAAACTGTAAAAATATTGTCTGTGAGTATAACAGAACTGATGTTGCAGGCGAAAGCCTGAGAAAAATGCAATCCGGAAGTGCCTCATGTTTTGAAAGCGCTGCGTTCCAATGCGACCCTATTGAGCAGTGAATGGGCTATCAACCAGATTACTTTTTCTCCGTATTCCCCAAGAGGTCTACAGCATTGTGATGTAGTTTTACGCATTTATGTTGAAGAATACCCGTAAGCGGCTACATTGCGCAAGTGGTCACATGATGCTCCCAGAGAGATTCTCGCGTAAAATACAGAGGTAGCCATTATTCCAATCGGTCCTACTGAAAAACCTATTGTCCCGGTGGATATATTATCAAGTATATATTTGAAAAACACCTTGAGGATTGATTATAAACAACGTTTGCCATGTTTCTGTCGATTTTCTGGAGCTAATTTGGAATATTTTTCAGCGTTTTCGTGACTGCAATTTCCGGGCTATTTCTCAGCCAAACGTGAAGAACAAACGGAGCTATTTCGCCTACAAAAATAATATTTTAGGAAAAAAGGAACATTGGCTATCTAACTGGGAGTCTCGTGAGTGAAAACATCCAAAGCTCATCAAAGGTAAACGATTTAATTTGATTGCTTTTCTGATTTCCGTGACCAAGTTACCTGCTGCTAGCTGGACAAAATTCTATGCTAGGCTATCGATAAACTTACACAAATGCTTGTCTAGCTTTGGCTGTAAAGCATATTTTGAAAATCTGAGATGACAGGGTGATTAACAAAAGGCTAAACTGTGTCTCAATATATTTCACTTGTGATTTTCATGAATAGGAATATTTTCTAGAAATATTTATGTCCGTTGCGTTATGCTAATTCGTGTCAGTCGATGATTACGCTCCCTCATGCGGGATGGGGAGTCACTAGAAGTGGCAACAATGGCTGACACTTAAATAACGTGCCATAGAATTCCGCGGCAGCCCGCAAGGTGTGTTGCAGTAGGAGCAACTTTGACAGGAAGAACCACCGTACAGTGTCCATATTTGGACAGCATCACTTTAATATCATGAGCATACATAACACAACAGTTTAATCCCTGCTCAGGAAATTATTTCCATTCACACTATTTCACAACCTTACCATCAAACTGTTATAGATAACCTTGGTCCCAGCGGTATTGTCAGTAAAAATCTTGTGACAATGAAGTTGAATTCCAAGGTTAGCTCTGTTACTGTTAGCCCAATTGGGAAGCTTTTCCAGTGCTTATACTTCAGATACCATAAATATGGATACGCCAACTGTTTTCAAGCCACATAAAGGTCTTGGGCTGTTACATATCAACGTGCAAAGTTTGATGTCAAAGATAGACCTTCTTGATATCTATGTGGAGGGTACAAGCCCAGATATTTTGGTTCTCACAGAGACTTGGCTAAATGCCTCGATCCATGTGGTGGCTCCAACTTCCTCCGGCTCCTCCATTTCAATCTCCTCATCTTCCCCATGAGGCGATGACACTTCAGCACATAAAAAGGGGATCATGAATGAAAGGGAATTGTACAAGTTATCAATCAGATTGCAAGGTGACAAAGTTACATTTCATTATCCAAAGGTTTTCACTCCAAAATGTGAGAAAACATGTAACATTTCATATCTGATAGTCCATAACTGAAATAATTTTAATTTATTCCTGTAAGTAGCAACGTCACAAACCAGCTAGACCAGGATGATTTAGTTACCAAGCTGACTACAAACCTGAGCGTCAAAAGTCATTATAGCTGGCATTCATCAGAAGGGTACATACTGTAAATTCTACACTATATATACAAAAGTGGCTTTTTGGCTATTTGGCTAATGGCTATTTCAGCCAAACCCGTTGCTGACAGGTATGTATTAGGTCAAGCACACAGCCATGTAATCTCCATAGACAAACATTGGCAGTAGAATGGCCTTACTGAAGAGCTCAGTGACTTTCAACGTTGCACCGTCATAGGATGCCACCTTTCCAGCAAGTCGGTTTGTCAATTTCTGCCCTACTAGAGTTGATTAAGTCAACTGCTTGACCCTATTCCCTCCTCTCTTCTCCAGACCATTTCCGGAGACCTTCTCCCTTACCTCACCTCGCTCATCAACTCATCCCTGACCGCTGGCTACGTCCCTTCTGTCTTCAAGAGAGCGAGAGTTGCACCCCTTCTGAAAAAACCTACACTCGATCCCTCCGATGTCAACAACTACAGACCAGTATCCCTTCTTTCTTTTCTCTCCAAAACTCTTGAACGTGCCGTCCTTGGCCAGCTCTCCCGCTATCTCTCTCAGAATGACCTTCTTGATCCAAATCAGTCAGGTTTCAAGACTAGTCATTCAACTGAGACTGCTCTTCTCTGTATCACGGAGGCCCTCCGCACTGCTAAAGCTAACTCTCTCTCCTCTGCTCTCATCCTTCTAGACCTATCGGCTGCCTTCGATACTGTGAACCATCAGATCCTCCTCTCCACCCTCTCCGAGTTGGGCATCTCCCGGCGCGGCCCACGCTTGATTGCGTCCTACCTGACAGGTCGCTCCTACCAGGTGGCGTGGCGAGAATCTGTCTCCTCACCACGCGCTCTCACCACTGGCGTCCTCCAGGGCTCTGTTCTAGGCCCTCTCCTATTCTCGCTATACACCAAGTCACTTGGCTCTGTCATAACCTCACATGGTCTCTCCTATCATTGCTATGCAGACGACACACAATTAATCTTCTCCTTTCCCCCTTCTGATGACCAGGTGGCGAATCGCATCTCTGCATGTCTGGCAGACATATCAGTGTGGATGACGGATCACCACCTCAAGCTGAACCTCGGCAAGACGGAGCTGCTCTTCCTCCCGGGAAGGACTGCCCGTTCCATGATCTCGCCATCACGGTTGACAACTCCATTGTGTCTTCCTCCCAGAGCGCTAAGAACCTTGGCGTGATCCTGGACAACACCCTGTCGTTCTCAACTAACATCAAGGCGGTGGCCCGTTCTTGTAGGTTCATGCTCTACAACATCCGCAGAGTACGACCCTGCCTCACACAGGAAGCAGCGCAGGTCCTAATCCAGGCACTTGTCATCTCCCGTCTGGATTACTGCAACTCGCTGTTGGCTGGGCTCCCTGCCTGTGACATTAAACCCCTACAACTCATCCAGAACGCCGCAGCCCGTCTGGTGTTCAACCTTCCCAAGTTCTCTCACGTCACCCCGCTCCTCCGCTCTCTCCACTGGCTTCCAGTTGAAGCTCGCATCCGCTACAAGACCATGGTGCTTGCCTACGGAGCTGTGAGGGGAACGGCACCTCAGTACCTCCAGGCTCTGATCAGGCCCTACACCCAAACAAGGGCACTGCGTTCATCCACCTCTGGCCTGCTCGCCTCCCTACCACTGAGGAAGTACAGTTCCCGCGCAGCCCAGTCAAAACTGTTCGCTGCTCTGGCCCCCCAATGGTGGAACAAACTCCCTCACGATGCCAGGACAGCGGAGTCAATCACCACCTTCCGGAGACACCTGAAACCCCACCTCTTTCAGGAATACCTAGGATAGGATAAAGTAATCCTTCTCACCCCCCTTAAAAGATTTAGATGCACTATTGTAAAGTGGCTGTTCCACTGGATGTCTTAAGGTGAACGCACCAATTTGTAAGTCGCTCTGGATAAGAGCGTCTGCTAAATGACTTAAATGTAAATGTAAATGTAACTGTAAGTGCTGTTATTGTGAAGTGGAAACGTCTAGGAGCAACAACGGCTCAGCTGCGAAGTGGTAGGCAACAGAACAGGACCACCGAGTGCTGAAGCGTGTATCGTGTAAAAATCATCTGCCCTGAGTTGCAACACTCACTACTAAATTCCAAACTGTCTCTGGAAGCAACGTCAGCACAAGAACTGATCGTCTGGAGCTTCAGGAAATGGGTTCCCATGGCCGAGCAGCCACACACAAACCATCTGGCAGTCCGACAGATGAATCTGAGTTTGGCAGATGCCAGGAGAACGCAACCAGCCCGAATGCATAGTGCCAACTCTAAAGTTTGGCGGAGGAGGAAAAATGGCATGTGGCTGTTTTTCATGGTTCGTGCTAGGCCCCTTAGTTCCACTGAAGGGAAATCTTAATGCTAATGCATAGAATGACCTTCCAGACAATTCTGTGATTCCAAATTTGCGGCAACAGTTTGAGTAAGGTCCTTTCCTGTTTCAGCATGACAATGCTCCTTTGCACAAGGCGAGGTCCATACCGAAATGGTTTGTCGAGATCGGTGTCGAATAACTTGACTGTCCTGCACAGAGCCCTGACCTTAACCCCATTGAACAACTTTGGGATCATTTGTTACGCCGACTGCAAGCCAGGCTTAGACACTCAACATCAGTGCCCAACCTCCCTATTGCTCTTGTGGCTGAATGGATGCCCCCTCAGTAATGTTCCAACATCTAGTGGAAAGCCTTTTCAGAAGAGTGGAGGCTGTTATTTCAGCAAAGGGGGACCAACTCTATGTTATTGCCCATGCTTTTGGAATGGGATGTTCGACACGCAGGTGTCCACATACTTTTGGTAATATATTGTATTTTTAGGAATCATAGCCATCAGAGATACAATACACAATATATCTAGCTATGTAGCTAGTTAGCTAGCTAGCTAATACTTACTGTAGCTAGCTATTTATATGGGGATAATACAATTTACTGCAATCCTGCAGCAACTCTTCCTTCTGCCTGGCTGGCTAGTTAGCAATTTTTTTATTTTTTTTATTTCACCTTTATTTAACCAGGTAAGCTAGTTGAGAACAAGTTCTCATTTACAACTGCGACCTGGCCAAGATAAAGCATAGCAGTGTGAACAGACAACAACACAGAGTTACACATGGAGTAAACAATAAACAAGTCAATAATACAGTAGAAAAAAAAGAAAAAGGAAAAAGAGCCTATATATATTGTCTGCAAAAGACATGAGGAGGTAGGCGAATAATTACAATTTAGCAGATTAACACTGGAGTGATAAATGATCAGATGGTCATGTGCAGGTAGAGATAGGTGCAAAAGAGCAGAAAAGTAAATAAATAAATAAAGTATGGGGATGAGGTAGGTAAATTTGTTGGGCTATTTACCGATGGACTATGTACAGCTGCAGCGATCGGTTAGCTGCTCAGATAGCAGATGTTTAAAGTTGGTGAGGGAGATAAAAGTCTCCAACTTCAACGATTTTTGCAATTCGTTCCAGTCACAGGCAGCAGAGAACTGGAAGGAAAGGCGGCCAAAAGAGGTGTTGGCTTTAGGGATGATCAGTGAGATACACCTGCTGGAGCGCGTGCTATGGGTGGGTGTTGCCATTGTGACCAGTGAACTGAGATAAGGCGGAGCTTTACCTAGCATGGACTTGTAGATGACCTGGAGCCAGTGGGTCTGGCGACGAATATCTAGCGAGGGCCAGCCGACTAGAGCATACAGTTCGCAGTGGTGGGTGGTATAAGGTGCTTTAGTAACAAAATGGATGGCACTGTGATAAACTATATCCAGTTTGCTGAGTAGAGTATTGGAAGCTATTTTGTAGATGACATCGCCGAAGTCAAGGATCGGTAGGATAGTCAGTTTTACTAGGGTAAGTTTGGCGGAGTGAGTGAAGGAGGCTTTGTTGCGAAATAAAAAGCTGATTCTAGATTTGATTTTGGATTGGAGATGTTTGATATGAAGGAGAGTTCTGGAAGGAGAGTTCACAGTCTAGCCAGACACCTAGGTACTTATAGATGTCCACATATTCTAGGTCGGAACCATCCAGGGTGGTGATGCTAGTCGGGCGTGCGGGTGCAGGCAGCGAACGGTTGAAAAGCATGCATTTGGTTTTACTAGCGTTTAAGAGCAGTTGGAGGCAACGGAAGGAGTGTTGTATGGCATTGAAGCTCGTTTTGAGGTTAGATAGCACAGTGTCCAAGGAAGGGCCAGAAGTATACAGAATGGTGTCGTCTGCGTAGAGGTGGATCAGGGAATCGCCCGCAGCAATAGCAACATCATTGATATATACAGAGAAAAGGGTCGGCCCGAGAATTGAACCCTGTGGCACCCCCATAGAGACTGCCAGAGGACCGGACAGCATGCCCTCCGATTTGACACACTGAACTCTGTCTGCTAAGTAATTGGTGAACCAGGCAAGGCAGTCATCCGAGAAACCGAGGCTATTGAGTCTGCCGATAAGAATATGGTGATTGACAGAGTCGAAAGCCTTGGCGAGGTCGATGAAGACGGCTGCACAGTACTGTCTTTTATCGATGGCGGTTATGATATCGTTTAGTACCTTGAGCGTGGCTGAGGTGCACCCGTGACCGGCTCGGAAACCAGATTGCACAGCGGAGAAGGTACGGTGGGATTCGAGATGGTCAGTGATCTGTTTGTTGACTTGGCTTTCGAAGACCTTAGATGGGCAGGGCAGGATGGATATAGGTCTGTAACAGTTTGGGTCCAGGGTGTCTCCCCCTTTGAAGAGGGGGATGACCGCGGCAGCTTTTCAGTCCTTGGGGATCTCAGACGATATGAAAGAGAGGTTGAACAGGCTGGTAATATTCATATCTAATCACTAGCCAGGTCATTGTATGTAGCTCTAGCTCATACCAATGATAAATGCTCTTCAAATTGTCAATGTTTTTTATTTTGTACATTTAGCTATATCAAATAGAAAAGCCAAGAGAAGAGCTAAATCAAGTAGGCTAATTACCTAGCTCATTTTGGCAGATTTTTTACTCGATTTGTTATATAAAAAAACACACTCATCTTGTCAATCGGAAATTAAAATGTACATTATATAATTACCAACACACAAAAAATTGTATACAGTTTCTTACCTTAGTAACATTGTTGTCCTGATCTTAATGACAGAGCTGTCAAAGTTGTGAAAACCTTTCAGATCCAGGCAAGATGCCTCCCTGTGGCAGCATTCCCTTTCAGTCTCTGTACCAAAACCATTTTTTCACTCCTGCCAATGATGCATTGGCATCAGTCATTACTATGGCAATTCAAGATGGTGCTACCCATACCTCTAATAAACATTGTTGAAGATCAAAATACAAAAATTTGTATTTATGTTACCATTACAAGCACATGTTTAGTGGATTGAATGCATCTATTTTCTCAGCTTTACTTCCTGAAGTGTTTCCATTCCCCTTTAAATGCCTTAGAGTAAAAAAAATAGAACAAATCCCAAATCAGATCTTGTTATGATGAAAAATCAGGCCTGGGCCAAGGCTAAAAAAAACTTACTCTGTGGCTGATTGGCAGCATTTCATGCATTTGAGAAATAGATGCACCTCCTCAATTAAGAAAGCTAAATCATGCTACTATCTAAGTTCTATCTCAGACACTGCTGGTGATCCGTCTACATTTTGGAAAACAGTTAACCTCTACGGAATCGGTGTCCCTTAACCGTGACAGTTGTTGCTCATTATCCGATAATGTGACTAGAATGACGTTGTAAACAACAGCCAATTCCAGGACATAGACATGTCTTATATGGGCAGAAAGCTTACATTATTGTTAATCTAACTGTATTGTCCAATTTGTATTGTCCGACTGTATTGTCCAATTTTAGAACAAAAAAAACATATTGTTTGAGGATAGAGCACAACAAAACACAACCCCCGGCAATCTAGCTGTGTGAAGGTTACTGTATTTTTACTGTTACTAATGATCTATCATGTTGTTGTGACGTTACATTCATTAATCTGATGACTGCTATTTATTTTATCAACGGACTATGTTTAATCGTTACTCAATGAAATTAATCATGTGACAATTAACTCATTAGGAATTTGGGGCACCACGGTAAAAGTTGTTTAACAAGTTACTATCTTCCGACTTAAACTCTAAAGCTATATAGATATCTCTAACATCAATAACAGTCGCTTATTAATCATCATTACCTCATTAGTCTCATTCTGTACGTCGCATAATCCTTGGATCCACAAGGACCCTAGCCATTCTGAATATTCAGTAGTACACAAGTGTATTTAATCATTTATTTCTAACTAACTAAATAATAACACAGAATACAGATACACACTTACATGAGATAAAAGTCCCTAGTGGATGGACAAGATATGTTACACATATGGAGAGGGAATGGTAGGTAAAGAGAGGGAGAGACAATAAGACATTCACGCTCACGGAAATATTCATACTTAGCACCCTAACCACTGCTCATTCGGATTATAAATGCAATATCTGTTTACCCGTAGCTGTCCCTGATCTTCGTCTATCTGTTGAAACCAATCAATCCGTCTATGGCAGGCCTGGGCAATTCCAGTCCTTGGGGGCCTGATTGGTGTCACACTTTTCCCCCATCCCTCGCAAACACACCTGATTTAAACGAATTGCATTTTTACCTGAAGATCATGATTAGCTGATTATTGGAGTTAGGTGTGTTAGCTGGGGCAGGGGCAAAAGTGTGACACCAATCAGGCCCCTGAGGACAGGAGTTGCCCAGGCCTGGTCTATGGGTAGTGGTTCGTTGTAAGGCTCTGGTTGTCCACCAGAAGTCACAATGGCCTTCTTCTTTGTAGAGATTCTCTGGTTGTGGAGTGTTTGTTAGAACAGTTACTTCAGATGTACCAATGGTTGTCTGTGTGGATTCACCTTCCCATCTTGTGTCTTTAGTCAAAGTTCTAGGACTACTTTTACATGCACATCTGCAGACTGAGACTGTTTCTGGTCCCCTACGTGAGGCTACCGCTCCACGTTGTCTGGTCTTGTAGTTTTGGCCATTTGTAACGTTCAGCTCGAGCTGTACGTAGGCTGGTCTGTAGAGTTTAAACCATTTCGTAACGTTCAGCTCACACTGTCCGTCAGGCTGGTTTTGTCATTTTACGAAACGATTTGTCACGTTCAACTCGCGCAGTACGGTGGCTGGTCCGTATGTTAATTCTTAGCGAGTCCTTTTAAGCACTCTGGCCAAAGGAGCGTTCCGTCATGCTGACACAAACTCTGAGTTCACTTGGGCGTGGCTACTGAATGTGCATAGCTTATATGAAAAAAAATTATCTCATTAGAAAACTAAAACCACATTTCTATCTTTTCAAAAATGCTCTGAAACTTAATAATTGATTTTATATAACACTTAGATGTAAACTTGACATATAGGATGTGTTTCCTTCCTAACTTAGTTACTTTGTTATACCATCCTTAATGACATCACAAAATAATAAACAATGTGACAGGACTATTCTTTAGATCGTCCGGACCATTGTTAACATTCCTATCTTATGAATATTGTTCCAAGGTTCATTCTCTTGGAGAATTTTTGTTTTGTCGTTTACCTTTATTGTCTGTGAGTATAACAGAACTGATATAGCAGACATAAACCTGAGGAAAATCCAATCAGGAAGTGCCTCTTATTTTGAAACCTCTCTGTTCCTATGCATGCCTATCCTCCATTTAAAGGGATATCAACCAGATTCATTTTTATATGGCTTCCCTAAGGTGTCAACAGTCTTTAGACATAGTTTCAGGCTTTTATTTTGAAAAATGAGCGTGAAAGATCACATTGCGTAAGTGAATAGGTGGGGGCTCTCAGACTGAGTTTTGCGCCACAGAGTAAAGCGGCCATTGTTTCTCCCGGCGTTACTGAACAATCTACACAACCGGTTGATATATTATTGAATACATATTTTAAAAACAACCTGAGGATTGATTATAAAAATGTGACATGTTTCTGTGTACATTATGGATATTTTTTGTTGTTGTCGTGACCGCTCTTTCCTGTGGATTTCTGAACATAACGCGACAAACAAACAGAGGTATTTTGGGTATAAAAAATTATCTTTATGGAACAAAAGGAACATTTGTTGTGTAACTGGGAGTCTCGTGAGTGAAAACATCTGAAGATCATCAAAGGTAAACGATTCATTTGATTGCTTTTCTGATTTTCGTGACCTAGCTACTTAATGCTTAGTGTACAAAATAACCTAATAAGATACATGTAAACTTGTTCCAAACATTTCAAACAACTTTCCTAATACAACTTTGGGCATTTTCTACCGTAAATAATCAATAAAATGTACGATGGTATAAATTGCATTCAATAGCGGATAAAAACAATGTGGAGCGAGCTTTCAGGTCGCGCACCCCTAACAAACAGTACACTACACTCGACCCTCATTCTGAACAGCCCTACTTCTTCATTTCTCAAAGGAAAAGCATCAACCAATTTCTAAAGACTGTTGACATCCAGTGGAAGCGATAGGAGCTGCAAGCAAGTGCCACAAGCAAGTGCCACAGAAATCTAAACCCCATTGAAAAGAGTGACCTCAATTTTTGTTTACCTGGGTGGATTTTCCTCAGGTTTTCGCCTGCCATATCAGTTATGTTATACTCACAGACATTATTCAACAGTTTTAGAAACTTTAGAGTGTTTTCTATCTAAATCTACCAATTATATGCATATCCTAGCTTCTGGGCCTGAGTAGCAAGCAGTTTACTTTGGACACGCTATTAATCCAGAAGTGAAAATAGTGCCCCCTACCCTAGTGAAGTTAAACATCATGATCAATACTCAGGTGCACCTGGGGACAATAAAAGGCCACTCTAACATGTGCAGTTTTGTAACACAACACAATGCCACAGATTGTCTCAAGTTTTGGGGGAGCATGCAATTGTCATGCTGACTGCAGGAATGTCCACCAGAGTGGACACCAGCCCAGGACCTCCACATCTGGCTTCTTCACCTGCGATATCGTCTGAGACCAGCCACCCAGACAGCTGATGAAACTGAGTAGTATTTCTGTCTGCAATAAAGCCCTTTTGTGAGGAAAAACTCATTCTTATTGGCTGGGCCTGGCTCCCCAGTGGGTGGGCCTATGCCTTCCCAGACCCACCCATGGCTGCGCCCCTGCCCAGTCATGTGAAATCCATAGATTAGGGCCTAATGAATTCATTTTAATTGACTGATTTCCTTATAAAACTGTAACTCAGTCAAATCTTTGAAATTGTTGCATGTTGCGTTTATATTTTTGTTCAGTATTTATGTTATTTTCCAAAAAGCTTAAAAATGTATCTGATTTATGCAAATGTGCATTGGATTGTGGCCACATTGATCGTGTCCCTGCTTATAAGTATTGACAAAAAGCATATTGATGAGGAAGTTAAGAATTCAAATGGACTTCCTAGGGCATGCCTTTTGTTAAATAGCAGAAAACAAATAATTCAGTCAACATTTATTCCGGCTTTGGACTACTGCGATATCGTCTATAATGCAGCTGCTACTGTATTAATAAAGCAATTGGGATCAGTTTATAATTGCACACTTCTCTTTATTACGGACGACAGGTTCAGTACACATCACTGCATTCTGTATCAGAAAGTAGGCTGGCCCTCTCTTAAGTCTCATAGATCAATACACTGCTTTCTTTTTGTTTATAAAGCCCTCTTGTGCCAACTTCCAACATACCTTACTTCGTTTAAATTACAGACACACTGTAGAGTCACCAGACCCAATCACAGGGATGGCTAGCTCTGGAGATCCCTTTGATGTCTTTTGAGTAAGGTAGATCTGTGTTTATTTTTATTTTCGCCTCACTTGTGGAGTGATCTCTAGAACTCTCTAAAGTTGGATGTTTTGGTGTCATTCAGACAGCTGCTGGATGACTTTTGTTTTTACAGAAGAATGTGTTTGTTTTTCAGGATCTTGTTTTGTAAGTTACTTTTCTTTTATTGTGTTGGAATTGTAAATTTTGTGAATTTGTATGTTTGTGTGTAGGAGTCCCTTGTATAAGAGGCCTTGATCTCATTGGGATTTCCATGTTTAAATACATTTAAATAAAAAACAATGGTATATGACAATTGATTTATATACTTTATTGTATGGCTATGTTATTGAGAACAGTGAAATTTGCCATGTTCCACGTGAAAGAATACTATAGCATACTGTGGTATAAATACTATAGTATTTACAATAGTGTTTGTGCGGACTGTAGTATACTGTAGTATTTGCGTTAGTGTTTTTGTTTTATTATCTTCAACATAAAAGTGGAGGCTTTCTCCTTCAGGAACCCAACTGGAGAAATATTGAAAGAGCACATTTTCCATAATCTGTAGAACTAGGGTCTGAATGGATAAATCAGAGCTTCTGATCTTTTCTATAACCTGTAGGGATCACAATATCTGGTATACTACACCAGTCTATAGTAAGTACTACACATGATCGAGCGATACTACAGTGTGTAGTATAATATTCTACAGTATACTACAGTTATATAATTGTATAGAAATACTATATAATTCTATAGTAAGTACTGTGGTATTTTTTCATGTGGAGTGTAGCAGAATAACTAAGATGTTATCCGTATGTACAGCCATTTTGTCCTGGGCCACCACAGCAGAGCTACTGATACCTTTTTGTGCCAGTGATGACTCCAACAGAACCACTATTAGCCTATTACTATGACAAGATGATGTGACAAAAGATAAGAAAGAGCCATTAGTCTCCCAAGGTTCATTTTAGTACTGACATCTGACTATCTACTGTCATTAAATGTCATATTACAACATCAACAGATCAGTTTATCTTTGTTTAGACACCTAATCTCTCTTAACTCAACCAGGAGATATTCTTTTGTCACTGACCCCAGCTGGCAATGTCTTTATCGCTGCATCATCAAAGTTTATGATCCACTGATTCTGTACACTACATTTTCTCTCCTCATCACCTGCAGAGAGTATATCTCTATAAGAGAAGTCAACAGTTTCTCCCTCAGTTCAGGTTACCCCATACTGTGATTAATGTGTTCACAGGCCTGTCTACGTGTCAATATCTATAAACAGCTGGCCTCATCCATCATATTTTCCTGCTGACACCCACAACGTAAATCAGATCATATTGCAGAGGCCATTAATCACGCTCGTAAAGAAAGACATCTCGAATTAGCAACCCTGAATGCTCCTCATCACATAAAATAACAAAGATGTAATCATCTCATATTGTGTTTGATAGGCAAGGGTGAAACAGTGCGCTGGATTCTAATGTGGGCATGTTTCGGTATTTTTTTACTGAATATAGACATTGTAGTGAGGTACGTTAGTTTGTATTGAACTACACATAGAGTCATTCCCAGAGACAGTCTGAGGATGTCTCCTGACACTATCGTAGAGCTTTCGGTAAAACTTAAAATTAGATTGTTATACAATTGAAATACAATTACTGAAGTCATAATGTAACAACATGTTTTTACTAGTGTAATTAGTTGTAGTAAAAACATGGAATATAACCTTAAGGACAAAGGATTATACCATTTCATGTGTACAACATCTAAAGACCTGCATCACTATACTGAGAGATTTCCCGTTTCTTAAAAGTACGTATTTGGGTGTTTTTGGGACCTTTGTTCACCTCTTTAAGGAATACCTAGGATAGGATAAAGTAATCCTTCTCACCCCCCCCCTTAAAAGATTTAGATGCACTATTGTAAAGTGGCTGTTCCACTGGATGTCATAAGGTGAACGCACCAATTTGTAAGTCGCTCTGGATAAGAGCGTCTGCTAAATGACTTAAATGTAAATGTAAAAATGTCTATCAGTGGCCCCTTTACTATAGAATGAGCAATGAGGAAGTCTATTGCTGGTTCTGTAAGTTTCTCAAAACCAAGTGAAATTGCAAAAAAAGTGTCTGGACACCTCTATGACATGCCATTTACATAAAAATGTTGATTTGGTTAAAAAAAAGTTAACCACTCCTTTAACATCTATTAATGCATTAACAATGTATTACACACAGGTAAAATGATACATAGCATATGATATGTTTTTTTTTTATAAGCATTCATATGAGTGGCTCCATACAACAGCCTTTACTCTATCGAAGCATTTTGCTAAATGCATTACAATGAGTCTGTCTTAATTGTTTAAAATATGTCCTCTCTTCATATCCTCCCCCTGGCCTACACTGTTTGGGAAAGACTTGACAGGTGAAAACAATAGAAGAAGCTCATCAAAAGGCCGGCTTTCACCTGGTTTGTTCTTAGTTTATTCAGATCAGCGCAATGGAGAAGAGGCCATGGGAGGATGGTTTAGGCAATTGAGACACAGTATCTCACACAGGTGGCTTCCAGAAAGTGTTACCGTGTTGTTTCCTCTAGGGGGCAATAGAATCAGGGACACTTCTGTGTAGTTTCTCTCTAAGTGACTGCTCCGCTGTTGCTGCTCCTGCTGCTGCTTCTGCCAGTGCTGTGGATCGGATTAATAGGGCTGAGGCCAAAGGCCAGCTTACTCAGGATCAGCCCCATCCTGCTCTCCAGAGCCCCACTCTGCCAACCCCAGCACTCATTTCAGGCAGGGATTAAACTGGCAAGTACGCCACTGTTACGGGAGGGGCATGTGTGTTTAAAGATACTGGAGATTTAACCAACATCATTGTTGCAGAGTGAGATAGATGAATGAGAGGAAAAATATGCTTTTCATGTTGATGTCTGAAGTTATAAACTGACTTACAGGAGAAATGAGGGCCTTGCTCAAGGGCATATCAACAGATTTTTCACCTAGTCGGCTCGGGGATTCAAACCAGTGACTTTTCGATGACTGGCCCAACGCTCTTAACCGCTAGGCTATCTGCCTCATTTTGGAGATGGCAGCTAATTGTATCACCACCTCGGTATACCTCTTTTTTTCCCTTTTTTTCAGTGGGAAAAGCAGAGATGCCCAGTGTAAAATTAGGATCTGTATCATGTGCATGGGGGAATGAGGCATAGAGGCCTGTAATCAAGGCGGTTAAATGGGAATAGTTTAATTTCCTTTTGTGTAAACAAATACTCTGAGTAGTCCCGTCCGACCTTGTCCCAAGCTGAAAATAATACTTCCTGCATTTAACAAAATCAATGTTTCTACTTTTAAAATGTGTCTTGACATGTCAATTGCTTGTTTTAAAAATGTCCTGCAAAGTTACAATTGCACAAATGATCAAACATGTAATGGTACTTTTTTCAAACTTTAAAGTATTGTGGAGTGATGGCCTCTGGGTAGTAACCATACACATGTACACTACCGGTCAAATGTTTTAGAACACCAACTAATTCAAGGGTTTTTCATTATTTGTACTATTTTCTACATTGTATATTAATAATGAAGACATCAAAACTATGAAATAACACATATGGAATCATGTAGTAACCAAAAAAGTTTAAGATTCCCAAAATAGCCACCCTTTGCCTTGATGATAGCTTTGCACACTCTTGGCATTCTCTCAACCAGCTTCACCTGGAAGGCTTTTCCAACAGTCTTGAAGGAGTTCCCACATATGCTGAGCACTTGCTGGCTGCATTTGCTTCACTCATCCCAAACCATTTGAATTTGTTTGAGGGTGGGGGATTGTGGAGGGCAGGTCCTCTGATGCAGCACTTCATCACTCTCCTTCTTGGTCAAATAGCCCTTACACAGCCTGGAGGTGTATTGTGTATTTGTCCTGTTGAAAAACAAATGATAGTCCCACCAAGTGCAAACCAGATGGGATGGCGTATCGCTGCAGAATGCTGTGGTAGCCATGCTGGTTAAGTGTGCCTTGAATTCTAAATAAATCACAGACAGCGTCACCAGCAAAGCACCCCCACACCATAACACCTCCTCCTCCATGCTTTATGGTGGGAAATACACATGCGGAGAACATCCGTTCACTCACACCGCATCTCACAAAAACACGGCGGTTGGAACAAAAAAATCTAAAATTTGGACTCCAGACCAAAGGACAAATTTCCACCAGTCTAACATCCATTGCTCGTGTTTCTTGGCCCAAACAAGTCTCTTCTTATTATTGGTGTCCTTTAGTAGTGGTCTCCTCTAAACAGTTGATGTTGAGATGTGTCTGTTAATTGAACTCTGTGAAGCATTTATTTGGGCTGCAATTAGCCTAGTGGTTAGAGTGATGGACTAGTAACCGAAAAGGTTAGAAGATCGAATTCCCGAACCGACAAGGTAAAAATCTGTCATTCTGCCCCTGAACAAGCCAGTTAATTAACCCACTTTTCCTAGGCCGTCATTGAAAATAAGAACATGTTCTTAACTGACTTGCATTGTTAAATAAAGGTAAGATAAAAACTTGAATGAATGTATCCTCTGCAGCAGAGGGAACTCTGGGTCTTCCATTCCTGTGGCGGTCCTCGTGAGAGCAAGTTTCATCATTGCGCTCAATGAGTTTTGCCACTGCACTTGAAGAAATGTTCAAACTTCTTGAAATGTTCCATATTGACTGACCTTCATGTCTTAAAGTAATGATGGACTGTTGTTTCCCTTTGCTTATTTGAGCTGTTCTTGCCATAATATAGACTTTGTATTTTACCAAATAGGGCTATGTTCTGTATATCCCCCTATCTTGTCACAACACAACTGATTGGCTCAAACACATTAAGAAGGAAGGAAATTCCACAAATTAACTTTAAACAAGGCACACCTGTTAATTGAAATGCATTCCTGGTGACTACCTCATGAAGCTGGTTGAGAGAATGCCAAGAGTGTGCAAAGTGTTCATCAAGGCAAAGGGTGGCTATTTAAGAATCTCAAATATAAAATATATTTAGATTTGTTTAACACTTTTTTGGTTACTACATGATGTCATATGTGTTATTTCATAGTTTTGATGTATTCACTATTATTCTACAATGTAGAAAATAGTACACATAAAGACAAAGCCTTGAATGAGTAGGTGTTCTAAAAATTTTGACCGGTAGTGTATTTGTAGTGCAATATGTTTTACAAAAATAAAAAAATCAGGGCTTTAATAATAAGATTTTCCCTGAAGTCTTATGACAATAGCCCTTATACTTAGGCTCCATGTACTATAGAGCACTACATTGCCCAGCCAGACAATTTCCCCAGTGCTCACTCTTGAGAACACAATGCTGATCTAAGTTAGTCACTGGAGCAGGTACATAGATACAGTATTATATTTTTTTAAATACACATTTTGGACGTGCAATGCATTTAAACATTTTTTTATAGCCATTTCCAGGTAGATGGATGGGGATAGTGAAGGGCATCTACTGTACTTGTGTGTGGCAACAGGGAGGCAGCAGTCTGTGAAGGTGGAGATGAGATGTAGAGGGGGACAGTTGACAATTATTCACGTCATAGCTCTCAGATGTGCTACAAACAGCTGAGGCGGAGAGGATAGCACCTCCACCGCGACAACAGCACAGCCTGTCTTTTCGCTCAGCTCAGGGCAACATGACTGCAGTGGGTGTGAATACCTCACCATTGTCACTCTTATACCCTTTTCAATATGCTGAGCTGAGCAATACTGGGCTGGACCAGTTATGCATCCACCATGGTTGCCGGAACCGTGCTGGAAAGGGCATTGTGAAAGGAGAATATCCAAGTTAGCCAAGTACAGTTTGGGTCTGCATGATAGTGTGGAAAGGCGACTACTGGATTGGGATTTAGGCCAGAGAGATTATTTTGCAGTGGGTGGAGAAAATTGTGTATTTATTTGTTTGAAATGGCAACTACAGGATAAAACCTCTTTGATATACACCCCATTTAATTTTTGAGGGGGTACTTTATACATTTAAATAGTCCTCTAAATACTGTTATATGATTAAGATGCATGGTTGAATTATTTCACAAGATACATTTACTGAATTAACTGTACAGTGTCATAAAAGTATCAAAACCTTTGACATCATTTGCTATCGCTTCCTGTAGGATTCACAGTATCTAGGTCCAGGAAAGTTGGTTGCAAAACCAACCAACCAGTGTTTGCACAATTTGCTTGTCTGTGTCTTTGCAATGGCACCTACCCTTACCCTATTTTCACATGCTAATTAGTTTTGTGGCAAGCTGTTGTGGCAAATTTGCGGAGACTTGTGAACTTCTAGAAAACTAAAAACAATTTGAGAACTTTACGTTCAATCTGCATTGATTTCTAAATGTAGTTATTGACATAGCCTTGTTCTGTTAAATGTTCTATACATACAGTATCAGCCAAAAGTTTGGACACACCTACTGTACTCATTCAAGGGTTTTTCTTTATTTGGTCAATTTTCTACATTGGAGAATAATAGTGAAGACATCCACACTATGAAATAACACATATGGAATCATGTAGTAACCAAAAAAGTGTTAACCTGTTAAGACTCTAGGGGCAGTATTTCATTTTTGGATAAAAAGACGTGCCCGTTTTAAGCGCAATATTTTGTCACGAAAAGATGCTCGAATATGCTTGGAATTGATAGTTTTGGAAAGAAGACAGTCTTACGTTTCCAGAAATGCAAAGATTTTCACTGTGAGTCCCTTAGAACAAATGCTTCGGGCAAAACCAAGATGTATGACCGACCAGGAAATGCACAGGATTTCTGAGGCTACGTTTTCCATGATCGCCTTATATGGCTGTGAATGCGACAGGAATGAACGGACTCTTTCTCTTGTTTCCCCAAGGTCTTTGCAGCATTGTGACGTATTTGTAGGGATATCATTGGAAGATTGACCATAAGGGACTACATTTACCAGGTGTCCCGCTTGGTGTCTGCGTGGCAATCGGTGCGCAAAAGTCAGGTCCCGGTATTTTTCCATTCAAATCTCAGAACAAACCAGGCTACAAGGACGGTGCTTTCAATGGAGAGAAATATGACAAACCACCTTCAGGATTGATTCAAACAACGTTTTCCATGTTTCAGTCGATATTATGGAGTTAATTCGGAAAAAAGTTCGACATGTAGGTGACTGAATTTTCGGTTAGTTTCGGTAGCCATATGCATAGTAACAAAAGGTAACGATGTGTCCTACACAAGAATCTTTCAGGAAAAACTGGACATCTGCTATGTAACTGAGAGTCTCCTCATTGAAACATCTGAAGTTCTTCAAAGGTAAATTATTTTATTTGATTCCTTGGCTGGTTTTTGTGAATATGTTGCGTGCTAAATGCTAACGCTAATGCTAAGCTAGCTATCACCACTCTTACACAAATTAGTGATTTTCTCTGGTTCTAAAGCATATTTTGAAAATCTGAGACGACAGGATTGTTAAGAAAAGGATAAGCTTGAGAACAGGCATATTTATTTCATTTCATTTGCGATTTTTAGAAATCGCTAACGTTGCGTTATGCTAATGAGCTTGAGGCTGTAGTTACGCTACCGCATACGGGTTTGGTCGGACTATGAGGTTAAACAAATCAAAATCAATTTGACATTTTACATTCTTCAAAGTATACACCCTTTGCCTATGAATTTTAATGAATAAGTAAGACACTCACAGGACAACTTCGGTAGGTTACTTAAAACTTGTTCAGGATAGGGGGCAGTATTTTCACTTTGGATGAATTGCGTGCCCATAGTGAACTGCATCCTACTCTGTCTTAGATTGCTAATATATGCATAATATTATTATTATTACTATTGGATAGAAAACACTCTGAAGTTTCTAAAACTGTTTGAAATATGTCTGTGCGTATAACAGAACTCATAGGGCAGGCCATCTTCCAAACAAGAAGTGAAATTCTGAATGTGGGTCAACTTTGATGTCATCGCCCCCTCCTTTCCCAAGAAGATATGGATCTGGTACCACTTCCTACGCCTTCCACTAGATGTCCTCATTCAGTAGAAAGTGGAATGGAGCATTTGCTGTGAACTTTGACCGAATGGGAGGGGAAATAGTCATTATCCCGACAGAATGCCATTTTCCTGTGGCGCATTTCTCTGTGGGTGCCACCGCCGTTCCATTTGGCTGCAGCCTAAAACGTATGATCCGGTTGGAACGTTATTGGATATATATGATAATAACATCCTGAAGATTGATTCTCTACTTAGTTTGAATATATCTTTTTGAAGTTTTCGTGCGAGTTGTCCTGGACCAGCAGTCAGTTTTTGGGCACGTGAGCTGAAAGTGATAGCAAAATGCAGCAAATTGGACACTAGTATTGGACATTATGGAACAAAACAACGATGTATTGTGGAACTAGGACTCCTTGCACTACATTCTGATAAAAGATCATCAAAGGTAAGGGAATATTTATGATGTAATTTTGTATTTCTGTTGACTCCAACATGGCGGGGAAATACTTTTACGTCTGAGCGCTTTCTCAGGTAATTGCATGGTAGACATAGCGGTTGCATTAAGAACCAGTGTATCTTTAATTATATGTAGAACATGTATCTATTTTTATGTTTGGAAAAATAACGTTCCCAAAGTAAATGGCCTATTTCTCATGACCAGATGCTAGAATATGCATATAATTGACAGATTAGGATAGAAAACCCTCTAAAGTTTCCATAACTGTAAAAATATTGTCTGTGAGTATAACAGAACTGATATTGCAGGCGAAAGCCTGAGGAAAAACACCTGTTTTCCTATGCATGCCTATCCTCCATTTAAAGGGATATCAACCAGATTCCTTTTTCTGTGGCTTCCCTAAGATGTCAACAGTCCTTAGACATAGTTTTAGGCTTTTATTTTGACAAATGAGCGTGAAGGATCACATTGCGTAAGTGGAGAGGTTGGGGCTCTCAGATTGAGTTTTGCGCAATTGAGTAAACCGGCCATTGTTCCTCCCGCTGTTATGGAAAAAGCTACACACTCGGTTGATATATTATCGAATATATATTTTAAAAAATACATGAGGATTGATTATAAAAAACGTTTGACATGTTTCTGTGGACATTATGAAGACTATTTGGAATTTCCGTCTGCGTTGTCGTGACCGCTCTTTCCTGTGGATTTCTGAACATAACGCGACAAACAAACGTTGGTATTTTGGGTATAAAAATTATCTTTATGGAACAAAAGGAACATTTGCTATGTAACTGGGAGTCTTGTGAGTGAAAACATGCGAAGATCATCAAAGGTAAATGGTTAATTTGATTGCTTTTCTGATTTTCGTGACCATGCTTGATGATGCTAAGTGTACATAATGCTATGCTAGGCTACCGATAAACTTACACAAACGCTTGGATTGCTTTCGCTGTAAAGCATAATTTCAAAATCTGAGACGACAGGGTGATTAACAAAAGGCTCAGCAATATTGCACTTGTGATTTCACGAATATTAATATTTTCTAGTAATATTATTTGACTGTTGCGCTATGCTATTCAGCGGTTGCTGACGAAAATGATCCCGCTACAGGGATGTGTGCGTCAAGAAGTTAACCTGTTTAAGCCTACCCGACACGCATGCGTCCCATCTAGCCATCTGGAAATGCAAATGCGCTACGCTAAATGCTAATAGCACTCGTTAAAACTCAAACGTTCATTAAAACACACATGCAGGGTACTGAATTAAAGCTACACTCGTTGTGAATCCAGCCAACAAGTCAGATTTTTAAAATGCTTTTCGGCGAAAGCATGAGAAGCTATTATCTGATAGCATGCAACACCCCGAAATACCTGAAGGGGACGTAAAGTTTTTCTTCCGCTTTTCGATGAAACACACGTTATGTTATAGTCACAGCCGTGATTTAACCAGTTTTAGAAACGTCAGAGTGTTTTCTATCCACACATACTAATCATATGCATATACTATATTCCTGGCATGAGTAGCAGGACGCTGAAATGTTGCGCGATTTTTAACAGAATGTTCGAAAAAGTAGGGGGTAGGCTTAACCTCATAGTCCGACCAAACCCGTATGCGGTAGCGTAACTACAGCCTCAAGCTCATTAGCATAACGCAACGTTAGCGATTTCTAAAAATCGCAAATGAAATGAAATAAATATGCCTGTTCTCAAGCTTATCCTTTTCTTAACAATCCTGTCGTCTCAGATTTTCAAAATATGCTTTAGAACCAGAGAAAATCACTAATTTGTGTAAGAGTGGTGATAGCTAGCTTAGCATTAGCGTTAGCATTTAGCACGCAACATATTCACAAAAACCAGCCAAGGAATCAAATAAAATAATTTACCTTTGAAGAACTTCAGATGTTTCAATGAGGAGACTCTCAGTTACATAGCAGATGTCCAGTTTTTCCTGAAAGATTCTTGTGTAGGACACATCGTTACCTTTTGTTACTATGCATATGGCTACCGAAACTAACCGAAAATTCAGACACTGAGGTATCTCATGATAAGCTGTGGACTACACTATTTACCAAGAGAGTTTTCATCTATATTCTTCGTAGCTGTCTATTTACCACCAAAATCTGATGCTGGCACTAAGACAGCACTCAAAGAGCTGTATACGGCCATAAGCAAACATGAAAACTCTCATCCAGTGGCGGCGCTCCTAGTGGTCTGGGACTTTAATATAGGGAAACTTAAATCCGTTTTACCTAATTTCTACCAGCATGTTAACTTCTTAGAGATAGGGGGCAGCATTTACACTTTTGGATAAATAGCGTGCACAATTTCAACTTCCTGCTACTCATGCCAGGAATATATTATATGCATATGATTAGTAGGTGTGGATAGAAAACTCTCTGACGTTTCTAAAACTGGTTCAATCATGTCTGTGACTATAACAGAACTTATGTAAAACCCCAAGGAAAAATTGTTCAGAATAAAACTTTTTTTTCCCTCTGACAGTTCCCTCAGTGTCTTTGCCAAGGGAAATTAGATACCGCCCATTTTACAGTTCCTACGACTTCCATTGGTGAAACGAAGAAGAGGCACAACCTGGAACAACGTTACACTGTTGATAGTTACGCAAGAGGGAAAATGGTGCATGTTTTGTTTACTTTCTCTATCGAATACAGTTTGCCCCGTCTACAATTTGATCGATTATTAACGTTTAAAAATACCTAAAGTTGTATTACAAAAGTAGTTTGAAATATTTTGGCAAAGTTTATAGGCAACCTTTGAAATGTTTTGTAGTGACGTTGTGTTTTGGAAAGCTGTTTTTTTCCGGATCAAACCTGCTTTATAAATGGACATTTAGGGTATACATTGACGGAATTAATCGAAAAAAAAGGACCAATTCTGATGTTTATGGGACATTTTGGAGTGCCAACAAAGAAGCTCGTCAAAGATAATGCATGTTTTATATTTTATTTCAGCGTTTTGTGTAGCGCCGGCTACGCTAATTATTTTGTTTACAACTCGTTCAGGTGGTTCAGGGGGGGTGCATGCTATCAGATAATAGCTTCTCATGCTTTCGCCGAAAAGCATTTTTAAAATCTGACATGTTGGCTTGATTCACAACGAGTGTAGCTTTAATTGAGTACCCTGCATGTGTGATTTAATGAAAATTGGAGTTTTATCGTGTTTTATTTGAATTTGGCGCTATGCATTTCCCGAGGCTATTGGCCACTTGAGACGCTAGCGTCTCACTATCCCTAAGAGGTTTTAAATGTGCAACCAAAGCAAGCAACACTGAAGCATGCATGAGAGCATCAGCTGTTCCAGATGACTTTGTGATCACGCTCTCTGTAGCCGATATGAGTAAGACCTGCCTAAATGACTACGGGCCCGTAGCACTCATGTCTGTAGCCATGAAGTGCTATGAAAGGCTGGTTATGGCTCACCAAATTGTCAACGACTCCAGCCACCCTAGTCATAGACTGTTCTCTCTGCTACCACATGGCAAGCGGTACCGAAGCGTCAAGTCTAGGTCCAAAATACTTCATAACAGCTTCTACCCATAAGACTCCTGAACAGCTAATCAAATGGCATTGTGCACCCACCCCTCCCACCATATTACTTCAATTACCTCGACTAACCTTGCCCCTGCACATTGACTCTGTACCGGTAGCCCCTGCATATAACATCGCTACTGTTATTTTTACTGCTGCTCTTTAATTATTTTATTTGTACTTATTTAGTTTTTACTTAACTCTTATTTTTCTTAAAACTGCATTGTTAGTTAAGGGCTTGTAAGTAAGCATTTCACTGTAAGGTCTACACTTGTTGTATTCGGTGCATGTGACAAATAACATTGGATTTGATTTGATTTGACATTGTACTGTACATTTGCACATTCAAAAGAAGAAAAATAAGAAGCCGGAAGAACACGAAGGCTGTCACCAGGAACTGATCACACTGACCTCTCACCTCTCACACTCTACTCTGCAGCCGAAATGGAAGCCACATGCTATTGCATTGCTGTCTCTTAATTTGTTGTGTTTTTAAATGTTTGTAACGTGCAAAAGTGCAAGGTAGCTAAGTCTTAAAAATAGTGAAATAAGGAGAGGAGACCAGATGCCAAAAATAGTGAAATAAGAAGACTCACTGGAGACCAGATGCGTAGAGCCGGCTTCATGGCACCTGGCTCGATGCTCAACCTAGCCCGGCCGATACGAGGAGCTGGAATGTACCGCACCGGGCTATGCACACGCAGAATGGGCATCGAGCCAGGTGCCATGAAGCCGGCTCCACGCATCTGGTCTCCAGTGCGTCTCCTCGGGCCGGCGTACATGGCACCAGCATTACGCATGGTGTACCCGGTTCGCCAGCACAGCCTAGTGCGGGCTATTCCATCTCGCTGCACTGGCCTGGCTACGGGAGCATTCAACCAGGTAAGGTTGGGCAGGCTCGGTGCTCAAGAGCTCCAGTGCGCCTGCACGAACCGGTCTATCCGGTGCCACCTCCACGCACCAGCCCTCCGGTGGCAGCCCCCCGCACCAGGCTGCCTCTCCATTTTCTCCCTACAGGTGCTCCTGCCTGTCCAGCACTGCCAGTGCCTTCCCCCTGCCCAGCACTGTCAGTCCTGAGCCGCCAGAGCTGCCAGTCAGCCAGGAGCCACCAGACCGCCAGTCAGCCAGGAGCCGCCAGAGCCGTCAGCCAGCCAGGAGCCGCCAGAGCCGTCAGTCTGCCAGGAGCCTCCAGAGCCGCCAGCCAGGAGCTTCCAGAGCCGTCAGCCAGCCAGGAGCTGCCAGAGCCGTCAGCCTGCCAGGAGCAGCCAGAGCCGTCCTTCACTCCGAAGCTGCCGGAGTCTCCCGCCTGTCCTGCACTGCCGGAATCTCCCGTTCATTCGGGACCCTTGGCGAGGGTCCCAGTCCGACGGTCTGTGGCGAGGGTCGCCGCTCATAAGAGGCCAAGGGGGCGGTTGAGGAGGCGGACAAAAACTATGGTGAAGTGGGGTCCATGTCCCGCGCCAGAGCCGCCACCGCAGACAGACTCCCACCCAGACCCTCCCCTATAGGTGCTGTCACATTCTTACCATAGTTCTGTTATTTTATTCTTTGTTTTAGTATGGTCAGAGCGTGAGTTGGGGTGGGCAGTCTATGTTTGTTTCTCTATGTTGGTTTTTGTGTTCGGCCTAGTATGGTTCTTAATCAGAGGCAGGTGTCGTTAGTTGTCTCTGATTGAGAATCATACTTAAGTAGCCTGTGTTTCACTTTTGGTTTGTGGGTGTTTGTTTCCGTGTGAGTGTTTGGGCCACACGGTACGGTTTCGGTTTTGTAAATTCACGTCATCGTTTATTGTTTTGATTCAGTGTTCAGTGCTTTCTTTAATTAAAATCATCATTAACACTTACCATGCTGCGCTTTGGTCCGATCCTTACTCCTCCTCAGACGAAGATGAGGAAATCCGTTACACAGCCCTCATCCCAGGAGGCATTTTGCCTTTTGGTAGGCCGTCATTGTAAATAAGAATTTGTTATTGACTGACTTGCCTAGTTAAATAAATAAACAATATTAAAATCTTTATTTAACTTGGCAAACCCTAAGCAGGATGACGCTGGGACAATTGTGAGCCGCCCTATGGGACTCCCGATCACGGCCTGTTGTGATACAGCCTGGGAACAAATCAGGGTCTGTAATGACACCTCTAGCACTGTGAAACAGTGCCTTAGACCTCTGTGCCACTCGGGAGCCAGCATAGAAATAAACAAATTGAAAATTACCGGTAGTTAATAACAGGGTGTGTCAAGTTACAATGTGTCAAGTTACAATTGTTGCTACCAGGTCCTAGCCTATTTATCAACCCTGGTATTACATGCGGATTTCGTGGCAGTAATAACTGATTCCGCCACAACCCTATTACCATGTAATGATATGATAAAACCTATGTAACTATGTTAACACAGGTATTACTGTGTTAGATACATAGTAATAGGGGCAACTTAATGTAAAATGTTAACTATGTTTAGCTATATACTTTCCTCACTAACAACCCTAAATTAGGTATATGTAATCCATGCAAACTATACAGTGAATCTGGCCCCATAGAATTATATTGCCTAGATTAGTTGCTGATAGATCATCTACTTAATTAACTCTAAAACATAAAGTGCTTTAGCACTGCAGTATTGGTGTTTTTCCTGGCCTGCTGTAAGGTGTTGTTAGATAAACCTCACTTCATGTAACAGCATGCATGGCCAGTCACCATTAGATCACTCCGCACGCAACCCCAGAGATGGCATTTATGAGTGAGACCTTGGATCTCACCGTCATTTGTTTTACTGCCTACATTATTAAGGCCCATACTGCTTTGTAATACAGACCCTTTAAAGCCACATAAACCATTGTGGGGTGTACATTGTGTTTATGCTGTATAATTGAGGCTAAATCATTTTTATGTATTACATTCACTGTGAACTTTGCCTCTGTACAGGATGTGCTTTGACCTATTAGTCTGTTAGTTGTACTTTCTCCCCAGACACAGCTCCTTGACGCTCACATACAGTAGATGACGGGGTGCAATATCAAATGCAAATGATTTGGCTGTCAATTAAGTGAGACTTCCAGGTGTATTATATTGAGAACTCACCAATAATGACACCTTATAGTGGCTAAATACAAAGAAAAGTTGTAGCTCATAGACTGATGAACATTAATGTACTATTTCAAATATTTCTACGTCTGTAGTAGAGATGACAGATCTCTTTCAACCACGGCACTGAGTATACTTTGTAGGGATGTATTTTTCCATTTCTGAAGTAGATTAAAGGGGAAAACGCACAATTTGTAATAACTTGTTTTATTCCATAAGCAAACTGAAATAATAATTATTTTATTTTCCTGTATTCTGGACAAAACACAGTTCAAAGGCTTTAAAATGAAGAAAGCTTTCAGTTATGTGGCTCGCTCCTGCAGTCTTGTCACGCCCTGACCTTAGAGAGACGTTTTATTTCTCTATTCGGTTAGGTCAGGGTGTGATTTGGAGTGGGCATTCTATGTTGTCTATTTCTTTGTTTTGGCCCAGTATGGTTCCCGATCAGGGGCAGCTGTCTATCGTTGTCGCTGATTTGGAATCATACTTAAGTAGCCTTTTTTCCACCTGTGTTTGTGGGTAGTTATTTTCTGTTTAGTCTTTGTTACCTGACAGAACTGGTCACTTTCGTTTTGTTACTTTGCTCGAGTGTTTTTTGATAATAAAATAAATCATGAACACTTTTCACGCTGCGCTTTGGTCCACTCCTTCCGACGACAGGAATTACAGAACTACCCACCAAAGAAGGACCAAGCAGCGTGGTCAAAAGGACGAGTGGACATGGGAGGAGATCCTGGACGGTAAAGGACCCTGGAAGGCAGGCCGGGGAGTATCGCCGTCCGAAGGAGTAGATAGAGGCAGCAAAAGCGGAACGGCAACATTACGAGGAGTTGGAGCAACGAGGCAAGAATGAGAGGCAGCCC
Organism: Oncorhynchus nerka; assembly: GCF_034236695.1. Lineage (NCBI taxonomy): Eukaryota > Metazoa > Chordata > Actinopteri > Salmoniformes > Salmonidae > Oncorhynchus > Oncorhynchus nerka. Next base: position 41,297,732 of record NC_088408.1, read on the forward strand.
CCCCAAAATATTTGGAGAGTCAGGGTTCAGACCTGAGCCAACTCCTCGTGCTTACCGTGGGGAGCGAGTGACAGGTCAAGAACCGTGCTATCCGGTTCTGCGCACCATGCCTTCAGTGCGCATCCACAGCCCGGCGCGCTCTGTGCAAGCTCCCCGCAGTGGCTGTGCTAGAGTGGGCATTCAGCCAGGATGGATTGTGTCGGCTCAGCGTTCCTGGCCTCCGGTAGGTCTATTCGGCACAAGTTATCCTGCGCCAGCTCTATGCACGGTGTCCCCGGTTCGGCAGCACAGCCCAGTGCGGCCTGTTCCAGCTTCCCACACTTGCCGGGCTACGGGGGTATCCAGCCAGGATGAGTTGTTCCAGCTCTGCGCACAAGTCCTCCGGTGCGCCTCCACGGTCCAGTGTGTCCTGCGCTGGCTCTACGCACTATGAATCCAGTGCACCGTCATAGTCCAGTGGGTCCTGTGCCAGCTCTCCACACTCACCGAGCTAGAGTGGGTATCCCGCCAGGACGTGTTGTGGCAGCTCCACTCACTAGACTGCCAGTACGTCTCCTCAGTCCGGTGAGACCTGTTCTGGCTTCACGTACAAAGCCTCCAGTGATGATCCATGGCACGAAGCCTCCAGTGATGATCCATTGCCTGGAGCCTGTAGTGATGATCCATGGCAAGGAGCCTCCAGCGATGATCCACGGTCCGGTTCCTCTGACAACAATTCACGGTCCGAAGTCTCAGGCGACAATCCATGGTCCGGTTCCACAGAAGTGGGGGGGATCAGCGTAGGGAGCGGGGGCTACGTCCCGAACCGGAGCCGCCACAGAGGGTAGATGCACATCCGGACCCTCCCCTATAGGTTCAGGTTTTTGGCCGGGAGTCCGCACCTTTGGGGGGGGGCTACTGTCTCGCCCTGAACATAGAGAGTTGTTTTATTTCTCTGTTTGGTTAGGTCAGGGTGTGATTTGGGTGGGCATTCTATGTTGTCTATTTCTTTGTTTTGGCCGGGTATGGTTCACAGTCAGAGGCAGCTGTCTATCGTTGTCTCTGATTGGGAATCATACTTAGGTAGCCTTTTTTCCACCTGTGTTTGTGGGCAGTTATTTTCTGTCTAGTCTCTACCTGACAGAACTGTTCACTTTCGTTTTGTTACTTTGTTTGAGTGTTTTTTGATTATAAAAGAAATCATGAACACTTTTCACGCTGCGATTTAGTCCACTCCTTCCGACGTGAGGCGTTACAAGTCTCTTGAGGAAATCTTTTACTATAATAATAATCCCCACAAGCACTCACTCTAAAGCAGAAAGTTTAGTAATAATAATAGTATTATCATCTGGCTTTGTGTGGGTAATTCTTGAACAGCTTTAAGGAGAAGTTCAGTATGTTCAAAATTAGTGTTAAATGGTTAGCTAGCCTGAAAGTAGTTGATGGTCCTGGAGAAACTGTAACTAGCCACTGCAAGCAAAAAGCCAAAGCAAGTGATGGAGGCATCCATGCAACTGTTCAAATGTAATGGGCAAATCAACTGAAATCAACTCCATATTTGGTATGATGTGCAGTCTAAATTTAGTTTTTCCTATGGTTTATATAATAGTGTACAACAGCTGATGAAATGAATACTGTAAAAGTGTTTGTTTTTTAGCAGTGTTATTTCCTGATAGTTGCTGGCTGAAAATACAGTCAACACTGGATGTTTTATTCAGGTTTGCATGGGTGGGAGTTTTGGCTTTCCATGGTGACATCACCATGAGGTAAATTGGTTATAGACCAATAATAATGTGAGTTCCAAACCTCTCTGCCTTTTACAGCTAGTTTTCAATTTCCCCTCCTCGCTCAGACAATTCCCAGACAGTGCTAGTAAACTTTTTGCATGAGAAATAGTTTTATGCTAAAAATACATTTTTGACAATTTTAATGGAAATCTATTATAGCAAGGTCTATTATAGTAAGGTTGTTTGTTACCCAGAAATTATATGAAATTGGTATAGAAATGGCTGCATTGGGCCTTTGAAGGTGATTTGGACAATAAAATAACATTGCACTAATGCCGATATCACTTCCATTGACTCCGAGCTAGTGATGGCTAAAGTTAGCTGAAGTTTATAGTGGCTGTTAAACCTACTCCAGTTTATCCTGGCCCAGAGACTACTTTCAAGGTGAGGTATCATCTAACATAAAGTTGTAAAATCCTGAACTTTCCCTTTAATATTACCATATTATAGAGTTAAATCAACAAGTAAAGGGACTGGGTATGAAGAACATTAGAATTAGCTACATTTGAGAGAAAATATAAGTTATTGGAATTATTCTAAGTCAATTAAATATGTAATTAAGTGATAATGCCCGAGTAGCCGGTGTTTGGGGAAGATATTGGCACGGGTGTTGTTAGGCCCGATATGCAGTCATTAAAAATGTTCTTTGGATTAATTTATTCATACTCTTTCATCCTTCCACAAGATATAGTCCCGACACAAATCTAGGGCTGTTACCCAAGCTGTCTGGTCGTTCGTTCTATCGGTTCGTTTGCCAGAGACGCGACCCAGTCATTCGGTCTTTTTGTTCTGTATCTATGGACACAACCCAGTCGTTCGTTCTAAACTGGCTGGCAACGTTTTTATCTCTTGCTTGCTAGGTAGCCAACTACACTTAATTTACAGTCAAAAAGCCAGAATAACAGCAATATAGCTGCATTTTCATTTGTTGAATCTGTTTTCCAGTGACATTTGTTTGGATACATCCATAACAATAAACTAATGAGGCGCGATTTCGCCTCGCATAGAAAATGTGCTCACTCATCAGGACACTGATGTTCAGAGGAGCTAGCCAACAACACAGCTACAGTAACGCAATCACTTCAAACTGAAGTTGGAAAGACTAGCAAATTAGCTGCACTTCGTTTCGTTTTACCTTTTTTAAATTACATTTTTTGGGTATATATCCATAAAACTGATGCCAGCTGATTCATGATTTAAACTGGCTGAGAAACGCTGCCTGCCTGTCTGTCTCGTCCCGACTGCCAACACATTCATTAATATGGGACAGCAGGTCTCCGCTGTTGAAAACTAAATGTTAGTATAAAATAAATTTGAGATAATGTCTAGATGCTTTTTATAGTGGAGATCAAGTTTATAAGTTGCCTGGCTGGGCTGATGAGACAGTGGATTACACAGTCAGATGGAACAGAGTAAATAGGCATTTTAACGTCATAGATTTAGCCGGTGGAATAGACACGGGCTGGAATGCAGTTTTAACCAATCAGCATTCAGGATTAGACCCACCCGTTGTATAAGAAGGGATAATCAACAAACGAAAAGGTCAGACTTTCCCCTTCCCTAAGAAATCTATAGAAATCAAACATGGCCTAGTTGTGAGACTTACAGTAAACTTTTTAAGCTTAAACACCACTAATACCAGAACACCCTGCTAAGTTTATCTAAGAACTGGATGCCTTTTATCAGAGGCAGGTTAGAGCATGCTGGGAAAATGTCTTCCACACTTCTTGTTTCTACTTTATTTCATCAATCTGCGTAAATATGTTAGTACACTAAAGTGGTCTTTGAATCTAAATATTCCGTTATTATTCAAATTAAATCAAGTCTGGCAGATGTGGAGAGCAGGCAGAAGCTTGCTGTAAATCGTAAGCTCTACCTCTGTGATTGCTCTGCCCACCGTAGAATGATGATTAGAAGAAAATCACTAATCATGGCGGATGTCATTAGCATATTACCAATAAGGGATTGCAAAAGGGAAAAAAGGAATTGCCTAGATAATATGGCTAAATTACGAATCAATGGAGAGTATGCATGCACACAGCTGCCTAACAAACAGACATATTCATTCACATTTTGTCTTTTTTTGTGGTTAAGGAAGTGTATGAAAATCATGTTTTTTCAATGTTTTTCTCTGAGTCTATTACTGAAACAGTTGATGTCAATATCCCATTCCCCTCTTTCTTTTGATCAGTTTTGCAGCTGGGTCGCCCTGCCTTTCTTGGATACATCAATAAAGCTTGAAGTGGCAGTTTTAATCTGGTAAAGTATTTCCTGGTTAGGGCTAAATGAGTTTGAATTCTTTGAGCATTTAAAACAAACATAATACAGTAAAAGTTATTTGTTGTGAGTCAATCACGTGCTGGAAATTATTTTTCTCTTCATCTATCCACTTTTTGATTTTCTCAAGATCTATAAAAACATTATCATGAATCCGCCATGACGTTCATACCTTATTTTACGAACTTAATCGAGTGAAACTAGAAAAAAAGTGATATGAGGGATACTGTCAGCAGATGTCTGGAATATATGCATTCTGAAATGTAAACCCAATTTGCCTTGTTCAAAGTGGTCAGTTACAGCTATGGTGCGAGCAACTGCTTATCCCTATACACCCATACAAAGTTGCTAATCAATTTCAATATTGGTTTCACCAACATTGGGATGGCACAAGAGCTCCTCAGGAAAGCATCAATTGATATTTTCCTCTTAGTTGTCCTGTTGTATTATTTTAATATTGTAGTCTAGCTCATCGTTTATACTTACTTGTCTAGATTAATTGCTTCAGTATTGTGTGGGAAATGTTGGAGTGCACTGAGCCTTGACTGAAATTGTGTTGATACTAAGTTGAATATTCTTGCAGCAGGCCAAATTGGCAGACTGCATTGGGTAACACAACTATGAGATACTGTAGCTAATCATAGATTAGTTCTCCAAGACGGAACATGACAGCTTTTTTTCTTGGGTACATTTAGATTCTTAATGGCATTGAAAATGTAATTTCTACTGTTCAGTTCATTCATTTTTGTATCACACAATCTAGCAAAGTTTGACTGTTTTTTAAGGTAAAGCAGAACATGTTGATCTGACTTCCAATCACACAGGCCCCTGTCAATGTAAGACAACTGCAGAATGCCTGTTACCAAATACAATGTTATGAAACGCCTAGCCCAATGTCACTAGCTATTGACAGCTTTGGGAGACTGACTTGGTTTGTTGTTGATTAGCTTACCACATAGCAGATGGTTAAATGGAAGAGGAAGAATATGATTACAATATAACCTTTTTGTTGAATTTAAAAAAATAGAATTGGTTCTACTGACAGATTGTTTCCATTTTTCAATGTGTCTTCATTCTTTGTTGTAAAGAGATCTGTTAAATCTGTCTTCCCGCTAATAAACTGCTATTGTTCAGACCAACAAGGCTGGACTCATTAATAATGCTCTGTCACATCCTTATTCTACTCTGTGAAAATAGAAAATATCATTAATTACAGTCTCTGTCACCCTCTGACAGCCCTAATGATTGTTCATGTCCCAGAGTGCTGTTGCATTGTCCCCATACCTATTGACCGCCTATTCTTTACTTTCTGAATGGAGGTGTCTTGCTTACTATACCCACAAAGACCCGAAGAGCTCTCAGCCTTTCATCACACATTGCAAGCCCCTATTTGGTCTTAAACTCAAATATACAGTACCTTTCAAAACTTAGAAATGTCCTTGTTTTTGAAAGAAAAGCATATTTTGTGTCCATTAAAATAACATCAAATTGAACAGAAATAGTGTAGACATTGTTAATGTTGTAAATGACTATTGTAGCTGGAAACGACTGATTTTTAATGGAATATCTACATAGGCGTACAGAGGCCCATTATCAGCAGCCATCACTCCTGTGTTCAAATAGCATGTTGTGTTAGCTAATCCAAGTTTATCATTTTAACAGGCTAATTGATCATTAGAAAACCCTTTTGCAATTATGTTAGCACAGCTGAAAACTGTCATCCTGATGAAAGAAGCAATAAAACTGGCCTTCTTTAGACTAGTTGAGTATGTTGAAGTATCTGGAGCATCAGCATTTGTGGGTTCAATTACAGACTCAACTATGGTAGTCCTAAACTTATTATCTTCATTGCCCATTCCACTGAGTTATACATTCTTGTACAAATACAAGAGGGGTCACATGTGGAATGCTCTCTAACAAGGGAACCACTGCAGGACAAAAGCTTGAACTCTCCAAGCATACTTTATTAAGGCATTGTCCTACCCAAGAACTTCTGGATTGTTAAACTCTACCTAACAGAAACCAGCAATCATACTCCAAGCTTTCCCGTGCGGGTTGCCAAACCACAAAAATGTGTGGCTCATTTGGGAAAGATATTATTGTTCATGCCGAGTTTTATTTATCATAAATGCACGTTTATCTCCATTGTTTTCCGAAAAAACACTTTGTGATATCAATAGGCCATCAAGTCACAACGCAGTCCTGAGCACTGTATGTTTCTGACTATAAAAATGCTTATTTTGTTTTGCTTCATTTATGTTTTTCCATAGATTCATGGGGTCCTCAGTTCAATTGTGCTTGTGCTGCACATATGGGTATGTTTTTATAGATAGAAATGTATTGGAAATTCTTTATTGGCACATTTGGATCTGTGTAATCATAGCAATCTCATAGAACAATAACCATAAGAAATGTATATTTTGTTGACTGAATGTTTGATATTGGATATCCATATCATGTACAGTATATTTATATTTTTTTATATAGCCGTCATTCGATTATTCAGATAATTCTGTAAATGGGACATTTGAACAAAAATGAAAAGTTATGTTTTGAAAACTTCATAATGGTTTTATAGGATGTTTATTGCATGGTTTATAGCCAATGGTTTTACAGGTGAGACAGAAAAGAGGAGTTTAGTTCTTCTATACTGTTTGTCATTGAGTGATATGTCATACTTTCAACATGACAGAAATGTGCCACACATAAATAAAAGGCTTCCGAAGCTTCACATGAAGGAATCAGTCCACAATGGATGATGTCCTTCTCATAATATTATTGTACTATAGTTGTGTGTGAATTAGCTTTAAATGACAAGTCAGAGGTGAATGAATGTACTTCAGCAATGATTCTGCAGTAAGTAATACCCTATTTATAAACTCATTTCTTGAATACAATATATTTAAATATGAAAGAAATGCATATATATGTATATGACACCTGTGAAATTCAGGCACCTCATGAAATGCTGTTATGGGCCAGTTTTGCCCCAGAACACTATTTCAGTATCAGGGCAGTAGAGGAAAGTTTTCCAGTACTGGTACGTTCAGAAAGATATCAAATGACACCAGACTTCATACATATACCTATAATTAAACAAAAGCAAGTAATAGCAATAATATATCATCATGTGGAGCTGAGCCTCCTGCCTCCTCCAAACTAGGATTAGCCTACCACAGATAAATGACGGATCTGGGACTAGTGGCCAGTGTCCCTTTTAACTTTCCCAAGTGCAGACACGGAGAAGGAGTATCTCGAACACTGAAAGCACAGCCAAGAAATATGGGAGAGTCATTATCCTGCCAGGGGAGGAGAATGTGTTTTACTAGAATACGATACCATGGATATGAAACCGTTCTTAGCTTCTGAATACAGTTTCACAGTCAGTGTTCTGAACACTCAGGTCAATGGACAGTGTGAGAGTTCAATTTCCCTAAATGGCTGACCATTCTGGGGGTATTACATGTTTGTAGCAGGGCTGCTACATCAGTTGTGCAATTGTTGACTGACTTTATGCTTTTTTGTCCTAATCTCCCACACTGGACTCTGGCCATTCCCTTGAACACAGTGCCTGGCCTGCGGGACTGAACATTTTATTTTATGGCTGCTTATGGACTGTCCAGTCCTGAGGTCCTGCAGTGTGTCAGAGGAATGCAAATTAGTTCACCACAGCAGCAACAGACCCTTCTGCCTCGTATTGACTGAGCTACGGAGGGCTCCCTGGGTTGCTCCCCCCAGCAGGATCCTTTGTCCCCCATTCTCTAAACGCTCCTCCAAGCTCCAAGATCATTCAGATATAACATGGCTGTATGGAGGTTGAGCCTAGCGGTCATGAAAGATTATTAGGATTTATGTTTCACAAAATCGCTTTCCAAATGTGTTGATCAGCATGAAAAATAAAAAACGGCATGGGGAATCAGAAACATTTAGTTATTGACTGATTGGTCTTGTTCACTTTTGAATTGATTGATTGATACTGACTTATTTTGCATTATGTTATTGATTTGTGTATAAGTAAACATTGTCTTCTTTGCAGTATTTAAAAAAAAATATGTATGTGATTTAGTAACAATATTTAATTAAAAGACTTGATCCTAATTTCATCCTTGCAAAAGTGAGTGTCTAGTCACTTTGTATAAGGCATGGAGACAATCACATGTATACTACCGTTCAAAAGTTTGGGGTCACTTAGAAATGTCCTTTTTTTAATAAAGAAAAGCACATTTTCTGTCCATTAAAATAACATAAAGTTAAACAGAAATACAGTGCAGACATTGTTTATTTTAGTAAATGAACATTGTAGCTGGACATGGCTGATTTTTTTATGGAATATTTTCATAGGCGTACAGAGACCCATTATCAGCAACCATCACTCCTGTATTCCAATGGCACATTGTGTTAGCTAATCCAATTTCATAATTTGAAAAGGCTAATTGATCATTAGAAACCCCTTTTGGGTGTTTGGGTGTTTTTGTGATTTTACATCTATCCTACAGTAACAAATTAATGTATTAAAATATTTTTTTTTGTATTCTAATTTTACCTAAGACCTTCATAAACACAACTAAATGATTATGTTTGCGTATGTATGAAATGTATTATTACACTGTTAGAACATTGCAGTCAAAAGGTTTTTTTTTGGTGGAGTGTGGCACACATAGGTCTCATGGTAAGAGCGTGCCCCCCTATGTAAATCAAATACTTGTCCAATTGATTCTTTCTGTTGCCTGCGCAACAGTGTCATTGTCACGGAAGAAGTTGACCGAGTTTTGAAATCAGTGGAATGCCTGGTGGAAGCAGAGAGATGATTGCCAAATTTGGAGAGAGTCCTAAAAGAGAACACAGAAAGACTGTTGTAACATCAGTCTCCGGATTACATCTTTAAACTAACGGGAAACCATGGCATCCAGAAGGAGAAGCGTTCAACACGTACTATATACCGGTAAGAGTCTAGCTACATTTTCAGATATTATACGTTTCTAATTTCGTCAGAAAGTCATTTTGATTGCAAGTTGAGAGTACAGTTAGCTTGCTAGCTATAATTAGTAGGCTGGCTCACTAGCTAACGTTACGTGTTTGATCTGTGTAGGAGCTCTATAAAGAGGTCACCGTTCCCGAGTTGGAATTCCAAGGTGGATGACTGTACAAATCGATTTTTCCCAGTAAGTGTTGTTTTTCCTCCAAGTTCCCAGTTGTTTGGAATATGGCATTAGAGTTGGGATTATGGTTTAGCTAGCTAGCTACATGTATAAACAAAAGACTCCACTATACAAGTAACCATTTCACTGTACCATTTACACCTTCTGTTTCCTGTGCATGTGACAAATAAACTTTGATTTGATTTGATATAGTGTGTGTTTATCAGAGACAGTATTGTGAAGAACAACATGACCTGCACCAAAATCATATTCGGATACAGGCCAAGGACTAGATGAAGTTTATTTTTAACTCTACTTTTTTCTACTACTTTCACCACATTTCGTCTTGTTTGTTTACCATGTTGTGAATCCTTAAAGAGACGGGTGGGGCTAAGGCTTAAAACCTCTCTGGGATATGTGGGACGCTAGCACAGAGCGCCAATTTCAAATAAATTACTATAAAAATCTAACTTTCATGAAATCACACGTAAGATACCAAATTAAAGCTACACTTGTTGTGAATCCAGCCAACATGTCAGATTTCAAAAAGGCTTTTCGGCGAAAGCAAACAATGCTATTTTCTGAGGATAGCACCTCCATAAAACAAAAGAGAGAAAACATATTTCAACCCTGCAGGCTCGACACAAAAAGCAGAAATAAAAATATAAATCATGCTTTACCTTTGACAAGCTTCTTCTGTTGGCACTCCAATATGTCCCATAAACATCACAACTGGTCCTTTTGTTCGATTAATTCCGTCAATATATATCCAAAATGTCAATTTATTTGGCGCATTTGATCCAGAAAAACATCGGTTCCAACTTGCGCAATGTGACTACAAATATCTCAAAAGTTACCTGTAAACTTTGCCAAAACATTTCAAACTACTTTTGTAATACAACTTTAGGTATTTTTTTAAGTAAATAATCGATAAATTTGAAGACGGGATGATCTGTGTTCAATACAGGAAGAAAACAAACTGACGCTACCTTTCTGGTCACGCGCCTCTAACAAACAGCACACTTGAAGTGACCCTCGTTTTGAACAGGGCTACTTCTTCATTACACAAAGGAAAAACCTCAACCAATTTCTAGACTGATGACATCCAGTGGAAGCGGTAGGAACAGCAAGAAGGTCCCTTAGAAACCTGGATTCCCAATGAAAACCCATTGAAAAGAGAGTGACCTCAAAAAAAAAATCTGAATGGGTTTTCCTCTGGGTTTCGCCTTCTACATAAGTTCTGTTATACTCACAGACATGATTCAAACAGTTTTAGAAACTTCAGAGTGTTTTCTATCCAAATACTAATAATATGCATATATTCTCTTCTGGGGATGAGTAGCATGCAGTTGAATTTGGGCATGCATTTCATCCGGACGTGAAAATACTGCCCCATGTCACCAAGAAGTTAAGAGCATGTCAATGATACTGAATGGGTGTAGACAAATATGAGCTCTCCAGTAGGTGTACCAAAACAGTCACGGTCCATTTTCTCAAAAGTGGGGTTACAAGTTTATCAACTTTCAATGCAGAATTACTTTCTCATTGTTCCTCAACTGCAGTGTATAATATACGATTTTCTAGCTCGGAGTCTCTACTTTTATCCAATGAAAAAAAATGTTTTTCAATGTTGCTGCATTAGACCGAATCCAGGTGGTGGCTCACATATTTGGTTTATGTTGCTATTTCCAAAGCACATCTCTGCTAATTCTGTTTGAAAAAATGCAGCATAGCAAATCCAGAGCTCCAATAACAACACATTTTATGAAGAATGCAAACGTTGGCCAATCTTTGCAAAAAATGTATTTTATTTGTTTAACAGAATATAAAAGTTGCACACCCTCAATGACCCTGCCTACCCTGTTTGTTATTACCAACGTGGTGATAGAGTGTTGGTCTGTGATCCACTTCAAACCGTCAATGCATAGATCATGAATCAAAATTGTGTTGATATTGAAAGAAAATATTAATTTCACATAACCATTCCACAAGGTAGCTTCTTTACCTGCTTCATTCATGACAAGAAAACTAACTGGAACAGGCTAGCTAGCCAAGTTTCTAGTTAGTTAGTTAGCAAGTATACTAGCAAGTTAGCTTATATTAAACAGTAATACAAAATACGCCTAAATGTTTTAAAACATTATCTGATGCCTTAAGGCTTGAAAGGGGGTAAAACAAAATTCCCTGAAGGGATTTCTGGAAACACTTTACCTTGTGTACATTAATTAATATGTAACTAAATAGTAATACATGTATTTTTAACATAGTAGTTACATGTAATTACACTGTCAAAAGGGTTTAGTGATATAGCTCATTACACAAGTGGAACAAGGATATGTAATTAATTCCACATGTGTAATTACTCATGATTTATGTTTATGTAATAACAAGAGGCCTTGTTGCAAACATAACTAACATGTTCTGTAATTACACTTTTGTCAACGATGCATCCTAAAATGTAACCTTGTTACATGTAAATACATATGTCACTACCACCAAAACAAGCTAGGGTAGGATTCTGTTGTAACAATGCACATCCTATCATTAACTACAGCTTCAGTTATCTTATTTCCATATTATTTGGCTTAAAGGATGTACTGAATTAAATGTAAGAGGAATGTATTTACAATCGATATGCATGTAACTATAATGTACCTACCTTGGAGCAAGCAACTTAATGTAAAGTGAAACACATAATGGTATAACCTTTGTAAACACTATGTACTTGCCTATGAAAATGGATTTGGGGTTTAGTTCCCTTGCTTCAAAGGTGTAATGTAAGTGAAATGTTGTTCAAAATAATGTAATATATAATGTCAATGTAGGCACTCATGAGTAAGCAACTTCAAGTAAAGTGAAACACAGTAGTTTTTATTACAATCATTGGAAAAATACACTTCAATGTAGAATAACTGTTGTTACAGCAGCTAAAAGTGTAATTACAACATACTTTTAATGCAGTTACATATTTCACAGGATATATCAACATGTCAGTTATTATAATGTCATTATAAAGGAAAGTATAGTAACTGCAATGTTTCTACACAGGAACAAGCAACTTAATGTAAAGTGAAACACAGTGTTTATTACTCATGCAATTACTATGTAGTTACTATGTTACAATGATGGCTGACACAGACACCCAATACAGTACTTGAATCCATCTCAATGTAGAAAACACGTTATTACAGCAACTTTAGGTGTAATTACTATGTACTTTTACTATGTACTTTCAAACATTTTACATTGAGTGACATAAAAAACATGTTTATAATCCCGTCAAAAGAATGAAAAACATTAATTTGCTGTTGGATCGTAATTTCAAAGATATTGTATTGGTTGATATAAATGAAAAGTTGAGATTCTGTTGTTTTTGGCTAAATAGAGTTTGCAGGGGTTGCGTGCATTTAAAGGGCTGCTATTTAAATAGATGTGGCAAAGTACACGGCACTGTGTACTGCCAGCTTCATTTCCTCCGGGGGGTGCATATCTGTCAGCCCTGTGCCGAGCTGATCTGGCACCTTCGATCCTCACCAACGAGAGAGAGTCATGACAATGCTAAGAGTGAAAATCTTACAGCTGATACACTAATATTCGGTCTTTGAAGAGTTGAGAGAGCACTCCTTTCTTATTTTCTTTACCCAACCAGTACGTCCACTCAATAAAATGGGGATGCTTCTTTAAACTTGTTTTGGTCCGATTGCCCTTTAGCCTCCAGACCTGTCCCTTTATTGTCTGCCACGCTCTTTCAATGTGATGTGTACTACATCCTGTGTGAGGATCCACAAAGTTGTTTGTGTGGTTGACTGTCTGGTGATTGTAACCCAGCCTATTCAGAGACCTGACAGACTCTCTCCAGTAATTATTCAGAATTATAGAACCTCTTCGCACACTTCGTCTGATGATGGGGATTAAGGTTTTCTGTGAACAGTTTTCCACCATTAGAAGAACTGGGTGCCGTCTGTTGTGTTTGACCTCCATCATTCCAAACACCCAACCCAGTCTTCTCCACGTTGGTCCGTCCTTCCACAATTGTACTGAAAAATAGGAACAAGTGCATATCATTATTTTGTGACAGGGAGTTGCCCATTGGTAAGTCACACCTTGGAATGGCGGGGGATCATTAAATCCATGGGAACTAGCATAACGTGAATTATGACACACGCTAAGGTCTAATGGGTGAAGTTGTATAATGTTGGAAGACCCGAAACATGATCCTCGGAAACATCACTGATGATGTGTATAAGAGCACAGAGATCTATTTATCAAATAATTCAATATATGAAATGTGTAAGCCCTCCATTTTTTTTTATCCATATCAGTATATCTACTGAGGTGTACTTTAAAAAGGCAATTGATTACCATCAGTAAAATAATCTCTCAGTTCCCAAGCCCAGATAATGAATGTTATTACATCAAAATGCTATACCTTCCTCGTGTGCAAGAATTTGGATTAATCTATCATCACTAATCTCCGTAGAGAACTTGACCCAATTTGGAAACCCTTCCTCCCCTTGAACCTCCTCAGGGCTGTTCCAGACCTTCAATAATGAGAGCTAAGACAAATGTTAGTGATATGAGAAGACTTGAGTGTCCCAGGGAAGCATGACCATCCAGTTCTATAGGAGGGACACCGAAATCAAATCTCACTTAGGGTCCCAAATCGTCTTGAGCTGACACTGCACCATTTCATGCTGAAATACATTTTAATGGAAGGTGTCACAAAATAACTGGATTTGAATGTGTCTAACATTGCTATTTGCACTGTAATGCACTGTTTACATTTTCATATTTGATAAAACATTCAGCCTATATTGTCAGAAAAACAGGCCTTTTCAAATTCAAACAAATTGAGTAATCAAAGTAATAACTGAGTTGCAGCTCTAAAAAAAGCATTAAAATCAAAGTTGTAACAGCTTTTATTTAATTTGCCTGAATAGTGTAGGCTCACAATAATGAATTAGGGCCCTTCCCGGCCTGCTACTATGACAAGTGCCTTGCAAAATAATTCATCCCCCTTGGCGTTTTTCCTATTTTTTTGCATTACAACCTGTAATTTAAATTGATTTTTGGGGGATTTCATGTGATGGACATATACAAAAATAGTCCAAATTGGTGAAGTGAAAAAAAGAACTTGCTTAAAATAATTCAGATAAATAAAAAACAGAAAAGTGGTGTGTGCATATGTATTCACCCCCTTTGCTATGAAGCCCCTAAATACAATCTGGTGCAACCAATTACCTTCAGAAGTCACATAATTAGTTCAATAAAGTCCACTTGTGTGCAATCTGTGTCACATGATCTCAGTATATACACCTGTTCCGAAAGGCCCCAGAGTCTGCAACACCACTAAGCAAGGGACAACACTTAGCAAGGGACACCACTAAGCAAGTGGCACCATGAAGACCAACGAGCTCTCTAAACAGGTCAGGGAGAAAGTTGTGGAGAAGTACAGATCAGGGTTGGTTTATAAAAAAATATCCAAAACTTTAAACATCCCACTGACCACCATTAAAACAGTTCTAAACAAATTGAAAGAATATGGCACCACAACAAACCTGCCAAGAGAGGGCCACCCACAAATACGCACGGACCGCCCACCAATACTCACGGACCAGGCAAGTAGGGCATTAATCAGAGGCAACAAAGAGACCAAAGATAACCCTGAAGGAGCTGCAAATAGCCACAGTGGAGATTGGAGTATCTATCCATAGGACCACTTTAAGCCGTACACTCCACAGAGTTGGGCTTTATGGAGGAGTGTCCACAAAAAAGCCATTGCTTAAAGAAAGAAATAAGAAAACACATTTGGTGATCGCCAAAAGGCATGTGGGAGACTCCCCAAACATATGGAAGAAGGTACTCTGGTCGATGAGACTAAAATGGAGCTATTTGGCCATCAAGGAAAACATTATGTCTGGCACAAACCCAACACCTCTCAACACCTCGAGAACGCCATCCCAATAGTGAAGCATGGTGGTGGCAGCATCATGCTGTGGGGACGTTTTTTATCAGCAGGGACTGGGAAACTGGTCAGAATTGAAAGAATGATGGATGGTGTTAAATACAGGGAAATTCTTAAGGGAAACCTGTTTCAGTCTTCCAGAGATTTGAGACTGGTACAGAGGTTCACCTTCCAGCAGGACAATGACCCTAAGCATACTGCTAAAGCAACACTTGAGTGGTTAAAGGGGAAACATTAAAATGTCTTGGAATGGCCTAATCAAAGCCCAGACCTCAGTCCAATTGAGAATCTGCGGTATGACTTTAAATATTGCTGTACACCAGCGGAACCCATCTGACTTGAAGGAGCTGGAGCAGTTTACCCTTGAAGAATGGGCAAATACTTACCTTACCCTTAACCTTAACCTTTACCCTTACCGATCTGTCTATCGCCTCCTTTGAATTCCATGCTGTCACAGTTACCAGCCCTTTCAAGCTTAACATCCTTATCATTTATCGCCCTCCAGGTTCCCTCGGAGAGTTCATCAATGAGCTTGATGCCTTGATAAGCTCCTTTCCTGAGGACGGCTCACCTCTCACAGTTCTGGGCGACTTTAACCTCCCCACGTCTACCTTTGACTCATTCCTCTCTGCCTCCTTCTTTCCACTCCTCTCCTCTTTTGACCTCACCCTCTCACCTTCCCCCTTTACTCACAAGGCAGGCAATACGCTCGACCTCATCTTTACTAGATGCTGTTCTTCCACTAACCTCACTGCAACTCCCCTCCAAGTCTCCGACCACTACCTTGTATCCTTTTCCCTCTTGCTCTCATCCAACACTTCCCACACTGCCCCTGCTCGGATGGTATCGCGCCGTCCCAATCTTCGCTCTCTCTCCCCCGCTACTCTCTCCTCTTCCATCCTATCATCTCTTCCCTCTGCTCAAACCTTCTCCAACCTATCTCCTGATTCTGCCTCCTCAACCCTCCTCTCCTCCCTTTCTGCATCCCTTGATTCTCTATGTCCCCTATCCTCCAGGCCGGCTCGGTCCTTCCCTCCTGCTCCGTGGCTCGACGACTCATTGCGAGCTCACAGAACAGGGCTCTGGGCAGCCGAGCGGAAATGGAGGAAAACTCGCCTCCTGCGGACCTGGCATCCTTTCACTCCCTCCTCTCTACATTTTCCTCTTCTGTCTCTGCTGCTAAAGCCACTTTCTACCACTCTAAAGTCCAAGCATCTGCCTCTAACCCTAGGAAGCTCTTTGCCACCTTCTCCTCCCTCCTGAATCCTCCTCCCCCCTCCTCCCTCTCTGCTGATGACTTCGTCAACCATTTTGAAAAGAAGGTCGACGACATCCGATCCTCGTTTGCTAAGTCAAACGACACCGCTGGTTCTGCTCACACTGCCCTACTGCTGACCTCTTTCTCCCCTCTCTCTCCAGATGAAATCTCGCGTCTTGTGACGGCCGGCCGCCCAACAACCTGCCCGCTTGACCCTATTCCCTCCTCTCTTCTCCAGACCATTTCCGGAGACCTTCTCCCTTACCTCAACTCGCTCATCAACTCATCCCTGACCGCTGGCTACGTCCCTTCTGTCTTCAAGAGAGCGAGAGTTGCACCCCTTCTGAAAAAACCTACACTCGATCCCTCCGATGTCAACAACTACAGACCAGTATCCCTTCTTTCTTTTCTCTCCAAAACTCTTGAACGTGCCGTCCTTGGCCAGCTCTCCCGCTATCTCTCTCAGAATGACCTTCTTGATCCAAATCAGTCAGGTTTTAAGACTAGTCATTCAACTGAGACTGCTCTTCTCTGTATCACGGAGGCCCTCCGCACTGCTAAAGCTAACTCTCTCTCCTCTGCTCTCATCCTTCTAGACCTATCGGCTGCCTTCGATACTGTGAACCATCAGATCCTCCTCTCCACCCTCTCCGAGTTGGGCATCTCCGGCGCGGCCCACGCTTGGATTGCGTCCTACCTGACAGGTCGCTCCTACCAGGTGGCGTGGCGAGAATCTGTCTCCTCACCACGCGCTCTCACCACTGGCGTCCCCCAGGGCTCTGTTCTAGGCCCTCTCCTATTCTCGCTATACACCAAGTCACTTGGCTCTGTCATAACCTCACATGGTCTCTCCTATCATTGCTATGCAGACGACACACAATTCTCATCTTCTCCTTTCCCCCTTCTGATGACCAGGTGGCGAATCGCATCTCTGCATGTCTGGCAGACATATCAGTGTGGATGATGGATCACCACCTCAAGCTGAACCTCGGCAAGACGGAGCTGCTCTTCCTCCCGGGGAAGGACTGCCCGTTCCATGATCTCGCCATCACGGTTGACAACTCCATTGTGTCCTCCTCCCAGAGCGCTAAGAACCTTGGCGTGATCCTGGACAACACCCTGTCATTCTCAACTAACATCAAGGCGGTGGCCCGTTCTTGTAGGTTCATGCTCTACAACATCCGCAGAGTACGACCCTGCCTCACACAGGAAGCAGCGCAGGTCCTAATCCAGGCACTTGTCATCTCCCGTCTGGATTACTGCAACTCGCTGTTGGCTGGGCTCCTTGCCTGTGCCATTAAACCCCTACAACTCATCCAGAACGCCGCAGCCCGTCTGGTGTTCAACCTTCCCAAGTTCTCTCACGTCACCCCGCTCCTCCGCTCTCTCCACTGGCTACCAGTTGAAGCTCGCATCCGCTACAAGACCATGGTGCTTGCCTACGGAGCTGTGAGGGGAACGGCACCTCAGTACCTCCAGGCTCTGATCAGGCCCTACACCCAAACAAGGGCACTGCGTTCATCCACCTCTGGCCTGCTCGCCTCCCTACCACTGAGGAAGTACAGTTCCCGCGCAGCCCAGTCAAAACTGTTCGCTGCTCTGGCCCCCCAATGGTGGAACAAACTCCCTCACGACGCCAGGACAGCGGAGTCAATCACCACCTTCCGGAGACACCTGAAACCCCACCTCTTTCAGGAATACCTAGGATAGGATAAAGTAATCCTTCTCACCCCCCCCCCCCTTAAAAGATTTAGATGCACTATTGTAAAGTGGCTGTTCCACTGGATGTCTTAAGGTGAACGCACCAATTTGTAAGTCGCTCTGGATAAGAGCGTCTGCTAAATGACTTAAATGTAAATGTAAATATCCCAGTGGCTAGATGTGCCAAGCTTATAGAGACATAACCTAAGAGACTTGCAGCTATAATTGCTGCAAAAGGTGGCTCTACAAAGTATTGACTTTGGGGGGGTGAATAGTTATGCACACTCAGGTTTTCTGTTTTTTTGTGTTATTTTTTGCTTTTTTCACAATAAAAAATATTTTGCATCTTCAAAGTGGTAGGCATGTTGTGTAAATCAAATTATACAAATCCCCCCAAAGTCTATTATAATTCAAGGTTGTAAGGCAACCATATAGGAAAAATGGCAAGGGGTTTGAATACTTTCGCAAGCCACTTACCTGTGGGAAACACTGGTCGGGATGGGTGGTGAAGCAAGCTAAATGTTGAACTACTTTAAGCTGTCCAGTAAATAATGAGTGAAATATCCCAAAAGCCTGACTATTAAAAATACGCTTTTTGTATAGATTTTGTAAGGGATCAAAAATTTCCTCAGAGTGAATATAGGTAAACAAAGCTGGTGCCTTTTTCAGGGTTGACCGACAACTGTAACAACCACAAAGCACCACTCACCTTTCTCAGGCTTTTTTTCATCCTTTTCAGTATCCTTGAGCTCCATGCAACGCCATCTATAATATCAACTTTCCTCAAGAGTACCCCCTGTGCAAATCTGCAATTTTGCAACAAAGAAATGAACAAATCAGATCAATAGTATATGACAATAGAAACGTACATTTGTCTTCCATAAATTAAACCCAAAATCATAAATAGGCCCCAGACTCAATTCATTAACCTACCAATGAAGAAATGTTACCCAATCCATAAGTGGAACAAGCATTTCGCTACACCCGCAATAACATCTGCTAAACACATGTATGTGACGAATGAAATTTGATTTGATTTCGAGAATGGCTAAACACTGAATCCTTCCGGATGGAGCAGGAGGGAGTCTGATCTTGCCTTCTCTTGTTTTGACAAATCCTGCAAGGAAACATGTACATTTAACTCAGACACAGGTGCGTCTTTTAGAGACTGACACTAAGTGATAACTGAAATGGAACGTAGGCTCAGTAATTCTACTACATTCAATTCCATTCCACTATGATTATCAATAAAATGTTTTAGTAGCAGTAGAAATACATCCACATTGTTGGAAATAGGAGAACAAAAGCTTTCCACGCAGACGTGAAACATCTTGAGTGGTAGGCTGCAGGCCAAAGGTAGACCAGAAGGGTATGCATCTCCTAAGCTCTTCACTCGCTCTTCATGGGCTTGCAGTCCAGTGTCCAGAGTTAGAATGCAACCTGGACACAGAGGAGCTTGCACCCTTGTAGAAAGACTGGAAATCAAATCTCTCGAGCAGCACATACACAATTATTAAGGACACTGGCCACTGGAAAGCTTAGATTATTATCTTCAAAGGAGGCTGGTGGGAGGAGCTATAGGAGGACGGGCTCATTGTAATGGCTGCAATAAAATAAATGGAACGGTATTAAACATATAGAAACCACATGTTTTACTCTGTTCCATTTATACCATTCCAGCCACAGCCGTCCCACCAGCCTCCACTGGTCAACGTCAGCCCGGCCTAGCAGTGTACATGCTTAGAACCTCATCATTAAGCTTGAGGCCCTGGGTTCTGGTCTTCCTGATGGGCTGCTCCCAGGTGGTGAGGGTAGGAAACAACATCTCCACTTTGCTGATTCTCATTACTGGGGCCCCACAAGGGTGTGTGCTCAGCCCCCTCCTGTAGTCCCTGTTGACTACAGTGGTAGGCTTGATTACCAACAACTACAAGACAGGCTACAGGGAGGAGGTGAGGGTACTCGGAGTGTGGTGTCAGGAAAACAACCTCTCACTCAATGTCAACAAAATAAAGGAGATGATCGTGGACTTCAGGAAACAGCAGAGGGAGCAGTGCCCTATACACATTGATGGACAGCAGTGGAGTAGGTGGAAAGTTCCTCGGCGTACACATCACGGACAAACTGAAATGGTCCACCCACACAGACAGTGTGGTGAAGAAGGCGCAACAGCGCCTCTTCAACCTCAGGATGCTGAAGAAATTTGGCTTGTTACTTACAACCCTCACAAACGTTTACAGGTGCACAATTGAGAGCATCCTGTCGGGCTGTATCACCGCCTGGTATGGCAACTGCAATGCCCACAACCGCAAGGCTCTCCAGAGTGTGGTGCGGTCTGCACAATGCATCACCGGGGGCAAACTACCTGCCCTCCAGGACACCTACAGCACCCGATGTCACAGGAAGGCCAAAAAGATAACATCCAGAAGGCGAGGTCAGTACAGGTGCATCAAAGCTGCTACTGAGAGAGTGATAAACAGCTTCTATCTCAAGCCCATCAGACTGTTAATTAAACAGCCATCACTAACATAGAGAGGCTGCTGCCTACATACGGACTTTAAATAATTTGCCACTTTAATAAATGGATCACTAGTCACTTAAATACTGCCACTTTAATTATGTTTATATATCTTGCGTTAATCATCTCATATGTGTATACTGTATTTTATACCATCCATTGCATCTTTCCTGTGACTCTCTGTCATTGCTCATCCATATATGTATATGTATATATTTTTTATTCCATTCCTTTACTTAGATTTGTGTGTATTGGGTAATTGTTAGATTACATGTTAGATATTGCTGCACTGTCAGAACTAGAAGCACAAGCATTTCACTAAACTCACAATCTGCTAACCATGTGTATGTGACCAATAACATTTGATTTGATGATTTGATTTGAACCTATGAGACTGGCTAACTAGGCTACATGCCAGCTCAAGATGAAAGTTAGATTCACTCAACATTTACATAGTCAAACATTTCTTACAGTACAGTTGTTACCCAGTTGTAACATTAACTTACATAATTTTCTGCTTGTGGCCTCAGATAGTACACCTCACAGATTTCTTGAACAGGCCTATCTTCTGGAGATATTTGACATCCTTTTCTGTTTTCTGTTGTTTTTTTGACGGCAATATATCACTTAGCACACAAGCCACGTTCAATTCAAAATCTTTGGGTCAGGTAAAAACAGTATTGGATTTACACGCGCACTTTAAAGGTTTAAATTTGTATCCAGCTGGAAATTGAAGAAATCCTGTGAAATACCCACTTACAGGAAATTGTAATAACGTTAATGTTACTCAGCAACAACAAAAAAGTACTCACTTCACTTCTTTTCATGTTGTTGAACGACATCGAGGACAAAAGCGCAGTTACAGTCAACGTTGACCAAGGACAACCAATGTAAATAAATAGTAAGATATTAACATAGTTAACATTTTGAATTGAATTTGTCTTGAAAATCTGTGGATTTCCTGTGACATCTCAGTGCAAATGCGGCGCCTTTTGTGGGACCATCTCGTTCTCGGTCCCAGCCTGTTGTTAGCAACATAGCTGTTAACTAAGGACTAAGTGACACACCTGTAATTTAGCTGGTTTACATGAACACTAGCTAGCTAGTTGTATTTTGAGACTTATAGTTCATTCACTTGGTTTGTAATCTATCTAACAACGTAACAGATGCAAAAGGCATGTTAATTGTTGCCATAGCAAGATTAACCATTTTGCTGAAAGTGGTTGTTTGTCTAGCCAGCTTACATCAGTAATCGAACTGTCAGCTAACATTTTGATGGCTAGCTAACTACAGTTAATAGCATTAGCTAGGAGCCTGGCTATAACTTGGCCATGTATGGCCATTTGCCATGTTCTGCCTAGCTTGACCGTGTGTAGCCGAGTAGAAGCCCACTCAAATAGTCCGGATCTAATTTAGATGTCCTTCATAAGCAAATGCAAAGTCATTAATCTGTACAGTAGCATAGCTAGCTAGCAACCTTAGTTAATAAGCTAACTAAGGTTAATGCTACCAGCTAGTCTAGTCTACTGTCAGTGTGGTGCTAGCAAAGGATAGCTTAGCCAAACCATTTAGACAAGCTGGCTGATTTAGCTTGCTAGCTACTTGTATGCAATAGCTATTGCCAGCTCATTAAAAGTTGTTGCCAACATTGTAGTTACCAAAGAAGTGACATACTAGTTTCCACATAAGTAATAACCTAACACTACAAAAATGATATACAATGTAGACAACTATAAACTAGTCGGTTAGGACATCTACTTTGTGCATGACACAAGACATTTTTCCAACAATTGTTTACAGACAGATTATTTGACTTAGAATTCACTGTATAACAATTCCAGTGGGTCAGAAGTTTACATACACTAAATTGACTGTGCTTTTAATCAGCTTCGAAAATTCCAGAAAATGATGTCATGGCTTTAGAAGCTTCTGATAGGCTATTTGACATCATTTGAGTCAATTGGAGGTGTACCAGTGGATGTATTTCAAGGCCTACCTTCAAACTCAGTGCCTCTTTGCTTGACATCATGAGAAAATCCAAGGAAATCAGCCACGACCTCAGAAAAGAATTGTTGACCTCCACAAGTCTGGTTCATCCTTGGGAGCAATTTCCAAATGCCTGAAGGTACCACGTTCATCTGTACAAACAACAGTACGGAAGTATAAACATTATGGGACCACACAGCCGCCATACCGCTCAGGATGGAGACGCGTTCTGTCTCCTAGAGATGAACGTACTTTGGTGCGAAAGCGCAAATCAATCCCAGAACAACAGCAAAGGACCTTGTGAAGATGCTGGAGGAACAGGCGCAAATGTATCTATCCACAGTAAAATGAGTCCTATATTGACAGAACCTGAAAGACTGCTCAGCAATGAAGAAGCCACTGTTCCAAAACCGCCATAAAAGAGCCAGACTGCGGTTTGCAACTGCACATGGGGACATTGATCATACTTTTTGGAGAAATGTCCTCTGGTCTGATGAAACAAAAATATAACTGTTTGGCCATAATGACCATGGTTATGTCTGGAGGAAAAAGGGGGAGTCTTGCAAGCCGAAGAACACCATCATGAGGGAGGCCAATTATGTGGATATATTGAAGCAACATATCAAGACATCAGTCAGGAAGTTCAAGCTTGGTTGCAAATGGGTCTTCCAAATGGACAGGGACCCCAAGCATACTTCCAAAGCTGTGACAAAATGGCTTAACCTTTTGTGACTAGGGGGCAGTATTTTCATTTTTGGAAAAATAACGTTCCCGTAGTAAAAGGGATATTTTGTCAGGACAAGATGCTAGAATATGCATATAATTGACAGCTTAGGATAGAAAACACTTTAAAGTTTCCAAAACTGTAAAAATATTATATGTGAGTATTACAGAACTGATATTGCAGGCGAAAGCCTGAGAAAAATCCAATCCGGAAGTGACTCATCTTTTGAAAAGCTCTGCGTTCCAATGCATCGCTATTGAGCAGTGAATGGGCTATCAACCAGATTACTTTTTCTCCGTATTCCCCAAGGTGTCTACAGCATTGTGACGTAGTTTTACGCATTTATGTTGAAGAATACCCGTAAGCGGCTTCATTGCGCAAGTGGTCACCTGATGGCTCTCAGAGTGTTTCTCGCGTAAAATACAGAGGTAGCCATTATTCCTTATCGGTCCTACTGAAAAACCAATTGTCCCGGTGGATATTATTATCGAATAGATATTTGAAAAACACCTTCAGGATTGATTATAAACAATGTTTGCCATGTTTCTGTCGATATTATGGAGCTAATTTGGAATATTCTTCGCCGTTTTCGTGACTGCATTTTCTGGGCGATTTCTCAGCCAAACATGAAGAACAAACGGAGCTATTTCGCCTACAAAAATAATATTTTATGAAAAAAAGAACATTGGCTATCTAACTTTGAGTCTCGTGAATGAAAACACCCGAAGCTCATCAAAGGTAAACGATTTAATTTGATTGCTTTTCTGATTTCCGTGACCAAGTTATCTGCTGCTAGCTGGACAAAATGCTATGCTATGCTAGGCTATCGATAAACTTACACAAATGCTTGTCTAGCTTTGGCTGTAAAACATATTTTGAAAATCTGACAGGGTGACAGGGTGATTAACAAAAGGCTAAGCTGTGTCTCAATATATTTCACTTGTGATTTTCATGAATAGGAATATTTTCTTGGAATATTTATGTCCGTTGCGTTATGCTAATTAGTGTCAGTCGATGATTACGCTCCCGGACCCGGGATGGTGAGTTACTAGAGGTTAAGGACAACAAAGTCAAGGTATTGGAGTGGCCGTCACAAAGCCCTGACCTCAATCCCACAGATAATTTGTGGGCAGAACTGAAAAAGCGTGTGCGAGCAAAGAGGCCTACAAACCCGACTCAGTTACATCAGCCCTGTCAGGAGGAATGGGCCAAAATTCACCCAACTTATTGTGGGAAACTTGTGGAAGGCTACCCGAAACGTTTAACCCAAGATAAACATTTTAAAGGCAATGCTAACAAATACTAATTGAGTGTATGTAAACTTCTGACCCATTGGGAATATGATGAAATAAATTAAAGCTGAAATAAATCATTCTCTCTACTATTATTTTGACATTATTTTTGCAAGGCTTAAATGTCAGGAATTGTGAAAAACTGAGTTTAAATGTATTTGGCTATGGTGTATGTAAACGTCCGACTTCATCTGTACATTAACATTATACATTACATTATGTTGAACAACATTCCACTTACAATACACCTTTGAGGCAAGCAAACCCCAAATCCTCTTTCAAAGCAGGTACATAGTATTTACATGGTTAGCCATTATGTGTTTCACTTTACATTAAGTTGCTTGCTCCTGGGTAGGTACATTATAGTTACATGTATATCCATTGTAAATACATTGCTCTTACATTTAATTCAGTACATCATTTAAAACAAATAATATGTAAATAAGTCAACTGAAGCTGTAGTTAATGATATAGTGTGCATTGTTACAGCTGATGGAGTCCTAGCCTAGCTTGTTTTGGTGATAGTGACTTATGTAGTTACTAGGTTATATGTTAGGATGCATCGTTAACATGGTACTGCACAGGAGACTGCATAAATGGAATGCCAGAACATATAGTAAGTTAGATTTGGAACAAGACATCATAAACATAAATCATGAGTAATTACACATGTGGAACAACTTCTGACAAGCAGATTTGTAATTACATGTCCTTGTTCCACTTGTGTACTAACCTATACAGCTACACCCTCCTTACAGTGTACTTACATAGTATTTACATAGTTATTATTATTATATAAATACATGTATAACTATTTAGTTACATATGAATTAATCTACACTTAAGGTAAAGTGTTACAAATTTGTGTGTATTGTTGTGAAGTCCACGGCTACTAGTAGGCCCCGGCTGATAGTTTAATCTTCCCAATGACTCATCCATTTTATCACCACCCCAGTGATAAAACCCCAGATTGCAACCCCAGTGATTTGCTTGAAGAGGAGGGGGAGAAAGCGAGGCCGGAGGGTGGGCTGCCTTCTGAGGAGTAGGAGGCGTTCGAATAAACAACCCACTCCCCTCAATTCTGCTCTCAAACATGAAATCTTTGGACAATAAAATGGATGAGTTATTGGGAAGATTAAACTACCAACGGAACATTAAAAACTGTAACATCTTATGCTTCACGGAGTCGTGGCTGAACGACGACAATATCAACATACAGCTGGCTGGTTATACGATGTACCGGCAGGATAGAACAGCGGCGTCTGGTAAGACAAGGGACGGCGGTCTATGTAATTTTGTAAACAACAGCTGTTGCACAATATCTAAGGAAGTCTGCTCACCTGAGATAGAGTTTCTCATGATAAGCTGCATACCACATTACCTACCGAGAGAGTTTTCATCTATATTCTTTGTAGCTGTTTACATACCACCAAAGTCAGAGGCTGGCACCAAGACAGCATTGAATGTGCTGTATTCTGCCATAAGCAAACAAGAAAACACTCACCGAGAGGCGGCGCTTCTAGTAGCCGGGGACTTTAATGCAGGGAAACGTAAATCAGTTTTACCTAATTTCTATCAACATGTTAAATGTGCAACCAGAGGGAAAAGACCTCTGGACCATCTATACTCCACAAACAGAGATGCATTCAAAGCTCTCCCTCGCCCTCCATTTGACAAATCAGACTATAATTCTATCCTCCTGATTCCCTGCTTACATGCAAAAATTAAAGCAGGAAGCACCAGAGACTACATCAATAAAAAAGTGGTCAGATGAAGCAGATACTAAGCTACAGGACTGTTTTGCTCGCACAGACTGGAATATGTACCAGGATTCCTCCAACGGCATTGAGGAGTACACCATGTCTGTTATTGGCTTCATCAATAAGTGCATCGACGACGTCCCCCCCACAGTGACCGTACGTACATACCCCGACCAGAAACCATGGATTATAGGCAGCATCCTCACTGAGCTAAAGGCTAGAGCTGCCGCTTTCAAGGAGCGGGACTCTAACCTGGAAGCTAATAATAACTCCTGCTATGCCCTCCGACGAACCATCAAACAGGCAAAGCATCAATACAGGACTAAGATCGATTCATACTACACCGGCTCTGCCGCTCGTTGGATGTGGCAGGGCCAGCAAACCATTACAGACTACAAACGGAAGGAAAGCCGAGAGCTGCCCAGTGACACGAGCCTACCGGACGAACTAAACTACTTCTATGATCGCTTTGAGGCAAATAACACTGAAACATGAATGAGAGCACCAGCTGTACCGGAAGACTGTGTGATCACGCTCTCCGCAGCCGATGTGAGTAAGACCTTCAGACAGGTCAACATTCACAAGGCCGCAAGGCCAGATGGATTACCAGGACGTGTACTGCGAGCATGCGCTGACCAACTAGCAAGTGTCTTCACTGACATTTTCAGCCTCTCCCTGTCCGAGTCTGTAATACCAACGTGTTTTAAGCAGACCATCATAGTGCCTGTGCCCAAGAACACTAAGGTAACCTGCCTAAATGACTACCGACCCGTAGCACTCACGTCTGTAGCCATGAAGTGCTTTGAAAGGCTGGTCATGGCTCACATCAACACCATCATCTCAGAAATCCTAGACCCACTCCAATTTGAATACCGCCCCAACAGATCCACAGATGATGCAGTCTGTATTACACTCCACACTGCCCTTTCCCACCTGGACAAAAGGAACACCTATGTGAGAATGCTATTCATTGACTACAGCTCAGCGTTCAACACAATAGTGCCCTCAAAGCTCATCAATAAGCTAAGGACCCTGGGACTAAACACCTCCCTCTGCAACTGGATGCCCCCAGGTGGTAAGAGTAGGTAACAACACATCCGCCATGCTGATCCTCAGCACAGGGGCCCCTCAGGGCTGCGTGCTCAGCCCCCTCCTGTACTCTCTGTTCACTCATGACTGCACGGCCAGGCACGACTCCAACACCATCATTACATTTGCCGATGACACAACAGTGTTAGGTCTGATTACCGACAACAAGACAGCCTATAGGGAGGAGGTCAGAGACCTGGCTGTGTGGTGCCAGGACAACAACCTCTCCCTCAACGTGATAAAGACAAAGGAGATGATTATGGACTACAGGAAAAAAAGGACCGAGCACACCCCCATTCTCATCGACAGGGCTGCAGTGGAGCAGGTTGAGAGCTTCAAGTTCCTTGGTGTCCACATCACCAACAAACTAACATGGTCCAAGCACACCATGACAGTCGTAAAGCAGGCACGACAAACCCTTTTCTCCCTTAAGAGACTGAAAAGATTTAGCATGGGTCCTCAGATCCTCAAACGGTTCTACAGTAGCACCATGGTTGCATCATTGCCTGGTATGGCAACTGCTCGGCCTCCGACCGTACGCACAACATAGGGTAGTGCAAACTGTCCAGTACATTACTGGGGCTAAGCTTCCTACCATCCAGGACCTCTATACCAGGCGGTGTCAGAGGAAGGCCCTGAAAATTGTGAAAGACTCCAGCCACGCTAGTCATAGACTGTTCTTTCTGCTACCACGCGGCAAGCGGTACCGGAGCGCCAAGTCTAGGTCCAAGAGGCTTCTAAACAGCTTCTACCCCCAAGCCATAAGACTCCCGAACATCTAGTTAAATGACTATCCAGACAATTCACATTGCCCCCCCCCCCTCTCCACACCACTGCCACTCTCTGTTGTCATCTGCATAGTCACTTAATTAACTTAATTAACATGTACATACTGCCTCAGCTAACCGTTGCCCTCGCACATTTACTTTATCGGTACCCCCCTGTATATATTGTAATTTTTTACTGCTCCTCTTTAATTACTTGTTACTTTTATCTCTTATTCTTATCCATATTTTTTTTAACTGCACTGTTGGTTAGGGGCTCGTAAGTAAGCATTTCACTCTAAGGTTCACTGTAACATTTCACTATAAGCTGTTGTATTCAGCGCATGTGACTAATAAAATTTGATTTGATTTGAATTGTTAGATATTACTGCACTGTTGGAGCTAGGAACACAATCATTTCACTACACCCGCAATAGCAATTGCTAAATATGTGTATGCGGCCAATAACATTTGATTTGAGTTTCGCAAGCCGATGCTAACTAGCATCAGTGCAATGACTGGAAGTCTACAGGTATGGTGGCATATGTTCACGAAACTACCTTTAATTTCCTTCATGTTACACGCAGAGACATGTAAAAGGTATGGACGAGTTCATCTAACTGGGTAAATAGAAAAAAAGGTTAATCGAGCTGTAATACAGATCTTCCGCTGTCCAGATTAAATCTAGGCCTACATTTCATAAATTAGCTAAACATCATGAGTAACTCTTTCTTGCACAGTAGGTGTTCAAGATCTTCTACAAAATAATTTTGATGATTGACAAAAAATAAAGATATGTCTATGAAGTAAACCCTAACCAGACAAATGTATAAAATATTGCACATTTGTAACATCATTCCAGATGATCGGTTATTCAAGCTATTTTGTTGTGCTGGATGAAATACGATTAAATCTGAAAAATCCAATAGTTCCTAACGCTCTACAATATTATAATGAATTTATCTCTGAGCATATTTAGTTTCCTTTGCAGATTACAGCCCAATTTTCTGACAGGGATTTAAGAAACATTGTAGATTAGGGTTAAACCATATATCATAGATGTAAGGGGTGATTAGAGAACTGTGTTGGTGTTTGGGGTTTTGTGGGTATCAAGACCGCCAAATGCAGTTTGTGACAGCAAAACTACATCCATATTAGGACATCTTTGTCATCTTAAATTGAGAGAACACACTTTTATGACAGCTAACCCATAAAAATGGAGTAAAACTGGCAGTGCTTGGTAAGTTTTATTTTTACTTTGTCTTAGCAGGGAGTTCCTTTGAGATTTAGATATATTAAACAAGGGAGCCCTGCATGTACATACACAATTTATAAATACAACATAATACATATTCACAAGATGATTACAAAACATACTCAATAGGAAAAATCACATTCTCAGCAAATAGGTTCCCATTCAACAATGTGAACTGCAGTAGCTTTGGTTCAAGAGTAAAGCTTGCAAGGTCCCCTGGTTTTGGTGTCGAACTGGAAAACTTTGTGGTTACACCAAAAACCTCAGTCAGGTACCTGGCATGCTGACTGCAGGAATGTCCACCAGAACTGTTGCCATGGAATTGAATGTTCATTTCTTGACCATAAGCCGCCTCAAACATCGTTTTAGAGAATTTGGCAGTATGTCCAACCGGCCTCTCAACCACAGAACACTTGTAACCACGCAAGCCCAGGACCTCCACATCTGGCTTCTTCACCTGCGGGAGCCGACCGGACAGCTAATGAAACTGTGAGTTTGCACAACCAAAGCCTGCATAATCACCAGACATGTCACCCGTTGAGCATGTTTGAGATGCTCTGGATCGACATGTACCAGTTCCCGTCAATATCCAGCAACTACGCACAGCCATTGAAGAGGAGTGGGATAACATTCCATTGGCCACATTCAACAGCCTGATAAACTTCATGCAAAGGAGATGTGTCGCGCTGCATGAAGCAAATGGTGGTTTTCTGATTCACGCCCCTAAGGTATCTGTGACCAGTCATGTGAAATCCATAGATTAGGGACTAATGAATTTATGACTGATTTACTTATATCAACTATAACTCAGTAAACTCTTTACTGTAACGTCGTTCTTCGTTTGTCGAAAGAGAGTCGGACCGAAATGCAGCGTGGTGGTTACTCATGACTTTAATGAACAAAGTGACACATGAAATAACTATACAAATACAAAAACAACAAACGGAACGTGAAACCTAATTACAGCCTATCTGGTGAAACTACACAGAGACAGGAACAATCACCCACGAAATACACAGTGAAACCCAGGCTACCTAAATATGGTTCCCCATCAGAGAAAACCTGACTCAGGCAGCCAAGCCTATACTAGACACACCCCTAATCAACCACAATCCCAATGCCTACAAAAACCCCAATACGACAATACAATAAACCCATGTCACACCCTGGCCTGAACAAATAATTAAAGAAAACACAAAATACTAAGACCAAGGCGTGACATTTACAATTGTTACATGTTGCATTAATATTTTTGTACAGTGTATATAGAACTCTGTAGATCATTCCGTACATGGGCTCTCCCCAAAAAATGCTATCATGGAGAATCAATTGGATAGGACTTTGTTGTTTTTTATTCTCCTCTTTTAGTTTTAGTTTAGAGTTTTGGATCTAAACCCGCTCCTTCAAAGGCATATTTCTATGTTTACAGTGAGCCTAAGTGTAGATGGATCAAATGCGACAACCAAAACTTTGCATATTTAATGATACTTGATCAATAGATTTTCTGCAATTTGCTATTTGGAATGTTTGCTGGGTCAAATCAAGAACCTTCATAAAGGGTTGGTTTACTGCGAAAAATGTACAAAGGCACATCATTTCTCCAACTGAATAAGGTATTGTAGTACGGATGAGCCCTGTTTCTAGTACAGGTAACCAGCTTCATCTGGAGAGGTGCTTATGTGTTTAGACAAGTTGGGCCATGCGCTCCCTTAGGAGGCTGAGCACTCTGGATGACAACCAAAGGCCCAGCATTTAGCAACTACCGCTCACAACTTCATAAGCCTTCAAAGTGCATATGCTTTGCGTCGCAAGTGCATTTTATGTCTTGGTGCTTCATACACTAGTGGGCCACTAGTTTAAATTTGAAATGCCCTATTGACATGTATGTTCGAAAGTGTAAGTTAGTCTAGTGAGTTATGGTTTGCCATGTTTTCAAAATTTGCTCATTTTTAAATGAGCCTCTAAAATTAGCCTAACCTTGCCCCCCTTCCCCCACCAAAAGGACCACACTGGAAATAAGCTTTTAAGCTTTATTGTGTTATCCTTGATGATTTTCTTAAATTGCATGTGGAGGAGTCAACGGCGGGAGCGCCCTTATGTATTTAAAAAATGGTCTAATAAATTCAATCAATCTCTTCATTACTTGCTTACACAGAATGCAGTAATCACCACATCATTCCATTCATTTTGTATTGATTAAACGAATACTGTCAGGCTATTGAAACTCAAAACTATGGATCTATAAGCTTTTGGTCAGTTAGGTTTTTTCTGCATTGACTGGGTTAGATGTGTGGAGTTGGAATAACACTTCATCCATACTATGTATCCAGCTTGCTAACTAATGTTTGATTATCAAAAGGGATTTTGACATTATCCTGGGGTAGAGAATAGCACTGCCCACATAACTCAGATGTTTGAGTGCAAAAATGCACAAACAGAAGACACACTGTACGTGATGTCCAGATATTTCTTACAGATTTTATGCATTCTAAGTTCTGTGTAGGGGAAATTCTGTTAGAATGCATCAAATCTGTAAGAAAAATCTGGACATCGCTTATGTGTGTGTGTGTGTGTTTGCAGTGCTGTCAAATACAACTAAGGAAGGTGCAATAAAGATGTCTCTCTCAATGAGCTGTTTACAAATAAATGGACTTTGATATCTTGTATGGATACAATGCTGGAAAAGGCCTTGTCATGATTTTTTTTACATCACTATTAAGGAGCTGTGTTCCAGAATAATTATGGTCATGAAAGCGTGGCCATATACAGTGAGGGAAAAAGCTGGTGGCCAATTTCAAGAAACGTCTGACCTCTGGGATTGCCAACAAGGGTTAAGTCATGTTTTGCAGAGAGATCAAATACTTATTTCCCTCATTAAAATGCTAATCAATTTATAACATTTTTCTCATGCGTTTTTCTGGATTTTTGTTGTTGTTATTCTGTCTCTCACTGTTCAAATAAACCTACCATTAAAATTATAGACTGATCATTTCTTTGTCAGTGGGCAAGCGTACAAAGTCAGCAGGGGATCAAATACCTTTTTCCCTCACTGTAGGCTAGGTGGAAAATCAATGGGATTCAAATTTTCTCTGTTCACTTCAAAGGACAGCATGTATTTCGTCAGAATGAATTGCAGAGAAAGGTAAATCACCTTTACAGTTGAATAACAACATCATCTTAAAAGTGAAACCAAGGTGAAAGGAGCTTTATAGAAGTATATCTGTAACACAATTTGTGATAATGGTACAGTGGCTTGCAGAATTATTCACCCCCTTGGCAATTTTTCCTATTTTGTTGCCTTACAACCTGGAATTAAAATTGATTTTGGGGGGGTTTGTATCATTTGATTTAAACAACATGTCTACCACTTTGAAGATGCAACATATTTTTGGGGTGAAACAAACAAGAAATAAGACAAAAAGAATAAAACTTGAGTGTGCATAACTATTCAACCCCACAAAGTCAGTACTTTGTAGAGCCACCTTTTGCAGCAATTACAGCTTCAAGTATCTTGGGGTATGTCTCTATGAACTCTCTATAAGCTCCAGCTCCTTCAAGTCAGATGGGTTCTGCTGGTGTACAACAATCTTTAAGTCATACCACAGATTCTCAATTGGGTTGAGGTCTGGGCTTTGACTAGGCCATACCAAGACATTTAAATGTTTCCCCTTAAACCACTTGCGTGTTGCTTTAGCAGTATGCTTAGGGTTAATGTCCTGCTGCAAGGTGAACCTCTGTCCCAGTTTCAAATCTCTGGAAGACTGAAACAGGTTTCCCTCAAAAATGTCCCTGTATTTAGCACCAGCCATCATTCCTTCAATTCTGACCAGTTCCCCAGTCCCTGCTGATGAAAAACATCCACACAGCATGATGATGCCACCACCATAATTCACTGTGGGGATGGTATTCTCAGGGTGATGCGAGGTGTTGTGTTTGCGCCAGACATAGCTTTTTCCTTGATGTCCAAAAAGCTCAATTTTAGTCTCATCTGACCAGAGGACATTCTTCCATATGTTTGGGGAGTCTCCCACATGCCTTTTCGTGAATAACAAACATGTTTTCATATTTTTTTTCTGGTCACTCTTCCATAAAGCCCAGCTCTGTGGAGTGTACGGCTTAAAGTGGTCCTATGGACAGATACGCCCATCTCCGCTGTGGAGCTTTGCAGCTATTTTCTTTGTTGCCTCTGTGATTAATGCCCTCCTTGCCTGTGCCATGCGTTTTGGTTGGCGGCCCTCTCGGCAGGTTTGTTGTGGTGCCATATTATTTCCATTTTTAATAATGGATTTAAATGGTACTCAGTGGGATGTTCAAAGTTTGTGATATTTTTTTATAACCCAACTCTGATCTCTACTACTCCACAACTTAGTCCCTGACCTGTTTGGAGAGCTCCTTGGTCTTCATGGTGCCGCTTGCTTGGTGGTGCCCCTTGCTTAGTGGTGTTGCAGACTCTGGGGCCTTTCAGAACAGGTGTATATATACTGAGATCATGTGACGGATCTTGTGACACTTAGGTTGTGGACTTTTATGTGACTTCTGAAGGTAATTGGTTGCACCAGATCTTATTTAGGGGCTTCATATCAAAGGGGGTGAATACATATGTAAGCACCACTTTTCCATTTTTATTTATTTTTAGAAGAAAGTATTTTTTTTAAATTTCACTTCACCAATTTGGACTTTTTTTGTATGTGCATTACATGAAATCCAAATAAAATCTATTTAAATTACATGTTGTATGTCACGCCCTGACCGTAGATTGCTTTGTATGTTTCTATTTTTTGTTTGGTCAGGGTGTGATGTGGGTGGGTATTCTATGTTGTAAGTCTAGGTGTTTATATGTTTAGGCCTGGTATGGTTCCCAATCAGAGTGTAACGGCGTTCTTCGTTTGTAGAAAGAGAGTCGGACCGAAATGCAGCGTGGTGGTTACTCATGATCTTTAATGAAGGAAAAAGGAACGATACATGAAATAACTTAATACTATGAAAACAACAAAGGGAACGTGAAACTTATTACAGCCTATCTGGTGAATACACAAAGACAGGAACAATCACCCACGAGATACACAGCGAAACTGAGGCTACCTAAATACGGTTCCCAATCAGAGACAACGAAAATCACCTGACTCTGATTGAGAATCGCCTCAGGCAGCCAAGCCTAACAACACCCCTACTCAACCGCAATCCCAATAATACAAACCCCCAATACGAAATACAACAACATAAACCCATGTCACACCCTGGCCTGACCAAACATATAACGAAAACACAAAATACAATGACCAAGGCGTGACACAGAGGCAGCTGGTTATCGTTGTCTCTGATTGAGAACCATACTTAGGCAGCCTGTTTTCCCACTATGGCTGTGGGTAGTTGTTTTCTGTTTTGTGTGTATCACCTGACATAACTGTTTCGTTCTCGTTATTCCTCGCTGTTATTTTGTTTAGTGTTCAGTTTTGATTAAATTTACAATATGAACACTTACCACACTGCACCTTGGTCCTCTCCGTCTTCGACCTGCGACGACCGTTACATTGTAATGCAACAAAATAGGAAAAACGCCAAGGGGGTGAATAGTTTTTTACCCGAAAGAGTAATACGAACACTGAAACATTTTTTGGGATGGAAATACTTCCAACTTTATCATAGACTATTATATACAGTGCCTTCAGAAAGTATTCACACCCAATGACTTTTTCCAAATTTTGGAAATAAACTGGTCTACACACACTAACCCATAATGTCAAAGTGGAAATATGTCTTTAGAAATGTTTACAAATTAATACAAATATAAAACCTGAAATGTCTTGAGTCAATTAGTATTCAAGCCCTTTGTTATGGCAAGCCCAAATACGTTATTTTGAATCACTACCTCATCTCTGTACCCCATACATACAATTATATGTAAGATCCCTCAGTTGATCAGTGAGTTTCAAACACAGATTCAACCACAAAGACCGGGGAGGTTGTCCAATGCCTCGCAAAGAACATCACCTATTGGCAAAAAAGCAGATATTGAATATTCATTTGAGCATGGTAAAGTTATTAATTACTTGTTGGATGGTCTATCAATACACCCATTCCCTACAAAGATACAGGTGTCCTTCCTAACTCAGTTGCCAGAGAGAAAAGAAGCTGCTAAGGGATTTCACCATGAGACCAATGATGACTTTAAAACAGTTACATAGTTTAATGGCTGTGATAGGAGAAAACTGAAGATAGATCAACAACATTGTAGTTGCTTCACAATACTAACCTAATTGACAGAGTGAAAAGAAGGAAGCCTGTACAGAATAAGAATATTCCAAAACATGCATCCTATTTGCAAATAAGGTACTAAGATAATGCTGCAAAAAATGTGGGAAAGTGTTATGTTTGGGGCAAATCCAATACAACACATTACTGAGTGCCACTCTCCATATTTTCAAGCAGAGTGGTGGCTGCATCATGTTTTTTATTTCACCTTTATTTTAACAGGGAAGACATATTGAAACCTAAGTCTCTTTTTCAAATGTGCCCCTGTTAAATAGAACATAACTTTACATATTAAAATACAAAAACACAGTCATGGGAAGCAGAAATAAAACATCACAAATCAACCAGAAAAACACTTACAGTCCTCCACAAATATGTCCCCAATGTTTTTTGAATTTTGTTCCAGCAATATGTTGCATTAAAACTAAAAGCAGATTTAGACAGCTTGAGGGAGACCTTAGCAACTTCAAGAGTTAACCAATCCTGTGAGTGAACAGGTTAGGCAACTCAGGTGTCTATGCTTCAAAAGCAAAATTAGACAAGGGCAGAAGTTAATGAAGTAGGGCCTTGTAAACAAAAAGGGAGTAATGTAGAGATCTATGGGTCTTTTGGCGAAATCCAGCCAACCTTTTTGATACAGGTTTAAGAGCAGTAGCAGCTACACTTGATAAATATTACCATAATCAAGAACAGATAAAAGGTTAACTGAATAATCTGCTTCCTACTGCTTAAAGAAAGGCACTATCTGTTTCTGTAGAAAAAGACAACTTTAAATCTTCGCTTTTTAACCAACGCATCTATATGTTTTTTCAATGTGAAATCCATATTAATCCAAATGCCGAAGTATTTACATGTATAAACCATCTAATGAGTGAACATGTATGTCACGACTTCTGCCGAAGTCGTTGCCTCTCCTTGTTCGGGCAGTGCTCAGCGGTCGACGTCACCGGTCTTCTAGCCATCATCGATCCATTTTTCATTTTCCATTGGTTTTGTCTTGTCTTCCCACACACCTG
Source organism: Oncorhynchus nerka (assembly GCF_034236695.1). Lineage (NCBI taxonomy): Eukaryota > Metazoa > Chordata > Actinopteri > Salmoniformes > Salmonidae > Oncorhynchus > Oncorhynchus nerka. Next base: position 41,334,493 of record NC_088408.1, read on the forward strand.
TTTTCAATCCCACCTGTTGTGTATTTAACCCTCTGTTTCCCCTCATATCTTTGTCAGAGATTGTTTATTGTCAGGGTAGTGTTTTTTTGTATAGGTGCGTGACGGGTCTTCCGTACCCATATTTGTTTATATTAATTTTTCTTATTAGTGTTATGGAGCATGTTACTTGGACATTTATTAGAAGACTCCATTTTACACTCCGTTTGACTCTCCTGCGCCTGACTTCCCTGTCACCTATTCACACGTCTCTGACAATGTAGTTCATCTGAAACATTCAAAATGTATTTATTGTTATTATTTTACATTTTTTACCCCTTTTTCAACCCAATTGTTAGTTACAGTCTTGTCCCGTCGCTCCAACTCCCATACGGATTCGAGAGGCGAAGGTCGAGAGGCATTCGTCCTCCAAAACACGACCCCGCCATGCAGCACTGCTTCTTGATACACTGCCTGCTTAACCAGGAAGCCATCCGCACCAATGTGTCAGAGGAAACACCGTACAACTGGCGACTGTGTCAGCATGCATGTGCCTGGCACGCCACAGGAGTTGCTAGAGCGCGATGGGACAAGGACATCCCGGCCCTACAAACGCTCCCTAATTGGCACGATATGCTAATTGTGCGTCGCCTCATGTGTCTCCCTGTTGCCTCATGTGTCTCCCTGTCGCGGCCGGCTGCAACACAGCCCGGGATCGAACCCGGATCTGTAGTGATTCCGCAGTGCCTTAGACTGCTGCACCACTCGGTAGGCCCCCATCTGAATCATTCTTACGAAAGTTTAAAACAACATGTATTTTGTTTTGCCCGTATTAAGCACAAGTTTTAAATCAGCAAGGGATTCCTGCATAGCTCTCAAATCTGACTGTAGTTCTGACACAACCAGATCAACAGTAGCATACATAATAGTATCATCCACATATACTGAGCATCCCTTTTGCAGGACCCTGTCTTTCAAAGATCGTTTGTAAAAATCCAAATAACTTCACAGATCTTCATTATAAAGGGTTTAAACACTGTTTCCCATGCTTGTCCAATGAACCATAAACAATTAATGAACGGTCGTTAAGACACTAACAGATTACACATTGTAGGCAATTAAGATCACATATATGAAAACATAGGACACTAAAGAGGCCTTTCTACTGACTCTAAAAAACACAAAAAGAAAGATGCCCAGGGTCCCTGCTCATCTGCGTAAACGTGCCTTAGGCATGCTGCAAGGAAGCATGACGACTGCAGAAGTGGCCAGGGCAATAAATTGCAATGTCCGTACTGTGAGACGCCTAAGACAGCGCTACAGGGAGACAGGATGGACAGCTGATTGTCCTCGCAGTGGCAGACCATGTGTAACAACACCTACACAGGATCAGTATATCCGAACATCACACCTGCGGGACAGGTACAGGATGGCAACAACAACTGCAACAAACGCACAATCCCTCCATCAGTGCTCAGGCTGTCCGCAATAGGCTGAGAGAGGCTGGACTGAGGGCTTGTAGGCCTGTTGTAAGGCAGGTCCTCACCAGACATCACCGGCAACAATATCGCCTATGGACACAAACTCACCGGTGCAGGACCAGACAGGACTGGTAAAAAGTGCTCTTCACTGACGAGTTGCGGTTTTATCTCACCAGGGGTGATGGTCGGATTCACGTTTATCGCCAAAGGAATGAGCGTTACACCGAGGCATGTCCTCTGGAGCGGGATCGATTTGGAGGTAGAGGGTCCATCATAGTCTGGGGCGGTGTGTCACAGCATCATCGGACTGAGTCTGTTGTCATTGCAGGCAATCTCAACGCTGTGCGTTACGGGGAAGACATCCCCCTCCCTCATGTGGTACCTTCCTGCAGGCTCATCCTGACATGACCCTTCAGCATAACAATGCACCAGCCAGTATGCTCGTTCCGTGCGTGATTACATGCAAGTCAGGAATGTCAGTGTTCTGCCATGGCCAGGATCTCAATCCCATTGAGCACGTCTGGGACCTGTTGGATCGGAGGGTGAGGGCTAGAGCCATTCCCCCCAGAAATGTCTGGGAACTTGCAGGTGCCTTGGTGGAAGAGTGGGGTATCATCTCACAGCAAGAACTGGCAAATCTGGTGCAGTCCATGAGGATGAGATGCACTGCAGTACTTAATGCTGCTGGTGGCCACACCAGATACTGACTGTTACTTTTGATTTTGACCCCCACTTTGATCAGGGACACATTATTCCATTTCTGTTAGTCAAATGTCTGTAGAACTTGTTCAGTTTATGTCTCAGCTGTTGAATCGTGTTATGTTCATACAAATATTTACACATGTTAATTAAGTTTACAGTGAGAGGACGTTTCTTTTATTGCTGAGTTTATACTGTATATGAAGTAACATTTTTTCTTTTACAGATTTACCATTGGTGTTTACACCTTTATGTACTTCAAGAAATTCAGACTTAACCCCACCAGTCATGTTGGCTAGTTCTGTCACTTAAATAATTATTGAACCATGAACAGGCAACAGAGCTCAGGCCTTTCGAGGACAACTTATTCAATAAAATAGCATGATCAACAGTATCAAAAGCTTTTAACAGGTCCACGAACAAAGCAGCATATTTCATTTTAGTGTATAAAACATTGACAAGATCATTAAGACCTAAATTGATTGCTGTAATAGTGCTATGCCCAGGCCTAAAACCTGATTGGTTGACATTCAAAATACATTTCTCAGATAAAAAAGACCAAGTTGTACATTTCCTTAAAATTTCATTTTTCCCATAATGAGGCCAGCGTCCGAATTAATTTGTTGTGGCAGAGAGGACAGTTTGACAGTTTTCCAGAATTTATTCAGGCTCCCATTACAATTAGAAAGAGCGGTTACATAATAATCTAATTTTACCTTTCTGAATTGTCTGACACAATGATTCCTCAGTTGCATACAAGCTTGCCAGTCCGGGCCTAAGCCTGTGTTCCTGGCTTTGACCTAAGCAGAATCTCTTTCATGAATGACTTCTGATAATTCCTGAGTGTACCAGGCATTCGATCTACCTTTAACCCTTAATTTTTTGAAGGGAGCATGATTATCCACAATAGTATTGAAGACATCTGTAAATTGGCTTAAGCTAAAGTTTTTAAAATTCCTCTTTGCGATGACACAGGCTTAGATTTTTGTATTCTCACATGTCTAATACAAACAGCTGTGCAATGGTCACACATTTCTTGGGCACGCACCAGTAGAAACATATTTCTGTGGTGTATTTGTTAGAACAAGATCAAGACTTTGAAGGATCTTTAGGGTTGGGCCGTGTAAGCTTAGTCATCAGCTGGGATAGGTTTACATTACACATGTTGGTTTACGTTACACATGTATTTTATATTTTCTAAAGCCTACATTTCTCAATCATGATTTAGGTCACCCAGGATAATAACTTCTGATTCAGTAAAAGAAGACCACAACAAACTAGATAACTCCTTGAGTGCACAAAGTAGACTCCTATAAAAGTTATGGATACATTTTTCCCCAGACAAAGGCTTAAAAATTGACGAGAGAAATGGATTTCATATATTCTATTTTTTATAATAATGGTCACTACCCTGTCTGTCAGCTCTGAACACATTATAACCCTCAATATTAATATCAGTCCAGAATGTCCCCAGAGATCCAAGTTTCAGTAAATACCAGAATGTCCGGATTCGTCTGTATAGCCCAGATCTTATGTGTATGCTTGTAATTTAAGGACTGGGGAGTTAATCGGGATAAAAATGAAATGGAATAGACACATGCCAATTCTAGAGGAAAACCTGGTTCAGTCTGCTTTCCACCAGACACTGGGAGATGAATTCACCTTTCAGCAGGACAATAACCAAAAACAAAACGCCACATCTACACTGGAGTTGCTTACCAAGAAGACAGTGAATATTCCTGAGTAGCCGAGTTACAGTTTGTACTTAAATCTACTTGAGAATCTATGGCAAGACCTGCAAGTGATTGTCTAGCAAATGGTTGTCAACAACCAATTTGACAGAGCTTGAAGAATTTAGAAAATAATAATGGGCAAATGTTGCACAATCCAGGTGTGGAAAGCTCTTAGAGACTTACCCAGAAAGACTCACAGCTGTAATCGCTGCCAAAAGTTATTCTACAAGTGTGAAAACTAATGTAAATGAGACATTTATGTAATTCATTTTCAATACAATTGCAAAAAGGTGACATTGTCATCATGGTGTATTGTGTCTTGATGGGTGAAAAAACAAAAATGTTATCCATTTAGATTTTTGGCTGTAACACAACAAAATGTGGAATAAGTCAATGTGTATGAATACTTTTTGAAGGGCACTGTTAACATTGTTGCAATGCAATTGAACATACAAATTACAACATGTCCGCAGGGCCATGTAAAAGCCACACAAAATCCACAAAACATTTTTTGGGGAAGGACCCTCGTGTTCATCGTTTTTCTCCTTAATCCCAATTCGATCTCAGTCCATTAATGAATCCTCCTCAGCCCTGTTTAATAGTAGATCAGACAAGTGATGCATTACCCTTTTTTTCTCAAACTCTATTCAGGAACAAGGGAGAAAAGTAATTAAGCCGCAATAAATAAATAGGATACACAGTTGTCATTATTATTTTCTCCACATAGCCTGCCACCAAGCTCTCAGTGTTTAATCAAATAAATGGTTTAAACCAAAAAAAACAAGACATGAAAGGCTATTCAAATTTGCATCCATGTACGGTTTCTGTAGACTGTGTAAAATTGCTTTCACCTCCTCTGCTGACTCGCTACATAGGTCATTACTGGCATTCTTTTGTGGAAATATTTTACCCTCTTGTCCCCTCTACCTCAGATGTCAATAAAGAAGTTTAGCAGAGCTGTTAATCAACTTTTAACGAGTAACTTTAAAAAGGGTTTGAATTTGTATAGGTCTACGTTTTTGATTGGTTTAGGTCTGAGAAACAAAAGATGCATAAGCCGAATCAAACTCCGGATAAATCGAGATTATAGCTGGCGTCTCTGGCAGCAAGGAAAATTGATTTAATTGTTTTCCTATCTCTAATTATTTACCATATCTGCCTCGGTACAGAAGGGCAGAAACACACAGATAATTTGTGTTTATTCCACCAATGAACAGATCTTTGACGACATTGCTAAGATTGTGGGTGGAGTCTTCTTCACATTGACATTAAAAATTAAGTTGGTGGGTCTTGGGGTTTTATTACTCACATCTTATTCAAAAATACTGTTTACCTTCACTTCTGTGGAGTGGTAGGACTTAAATGGTCAAACTAGTGACAAGAACACAGTACGCATGTTTCAGTTGTTTCTCGATAGAACAATATAAATTGACAAAGCAAAATAAAATAAGCATTTTGAAGGTAACATATCACACATTGGAAACATCAGTCATGCACTTAATCCAGAAAGTTTTATGAGAGTGGAGTTTGGTTTGAAAACATAACATTTTGGATGCAATAATTTTGGACATAACAACACAACTGTTGATACAGTACCAGTCAAAGGTTTGGACACACCTACACATTCAAGTTTCTTTTTTTTTTTTTCTTTTTTTTTTACAATTTTCTACATTGTAGAATAATAGTGAAGACATAAAAACTATGAAATAACACACATGGAATCATATAGTAACAAAAGCGTTTTAATCAGGATCAGTGTCGGTTGAGCAAACGTAGGCTAATGCGATTAGCATGAGGTTGTAAGTAACAAGAACATTTCCCAGGACATATCTGATATTGGCAGACAGCTCAAATTCTTGTTAATCTAACTGCACTGTCCAATTTACAGAAACTATTACAGTGAAAGAATACCATGCTATTGTTTGAGGAGAGTACACAGTTTTGAACATGAAAAGTTAATAATAAACAAATTGATACAACATTTTGAACAGAAATACAATGGTTCATTGGATCAGACTGAAACTTTGCACATACATCGCTGTCATCTAATAAATTGCAGCTGGGCTGGAAAAATACATTATGGCCTTTCTCTTGCACTTCAAAGATGATGGTACGAAAAAATACAAAAGAACGGTTGCTTTTTCTTTGTATTATCTTTTACCAGATCTATTGTGTTATATTCTCTTACATTCCTTTTAAATTTCCACAAAGTCAAAGTGTTTCATTTCAAATGGTACCTACAATATGCATATCTTTTCTTCAGGGCCTGGGTTACAGGCAGTTAGATTTGGGTATGTCATTTTAGGCGAAAATTGAAAAAAGAGGTGGAGGATCCTTAAGATTAAACTAATTAAAATATATTTTATATTTTAGTTTCTTGAAAGTAGCCACCCTTTGCCTCAATGACAGCTTTGCACACTCATGGCATTCTCTCAACGTGCTTCACCTGGAATGATTTTACAACAGTCTTGAAGGAGTTCCCACATATGCTGAGCACTTGTTGGCTGCTTTACCTTCACACTGCAGTCCAACTCCTCCCAAACCATCTTACATGGGTTGAGGTCAGGTGATTGTGGAGACCAAATCAAATGACGAGGCACTACATCACTCTCCTTCTTGGTCAAATAGCCCTTACTCAGCCTGGAGGTGTGTTGGGTCATTGTCCTGTTGAAAAACAAATGATAGTCCCACTAAGCGCAAACCAGATGGGATGGCGTATCGCTGCAGAATGCTGTGGTAGCCATGCTGGTTAAGTGTGCCTTGAATTCTAAATAAATCACTGACAGTGTCTGCAGCAAAGCACCCCCACACCATCACACCTCCTTCTCCATGCTTCACAGTGGGAACCACACATGCTGAGATCATTCATTCAACTACTCTGCGTCTCATGAAGGCCTGATTCACGCAGTCTCCTGTGAACAATTGATGTTGAGATGTGTCTGTTACTTGAACTCTGTGAGCATTTATTTGGGCTGCATTTTCTGAAGCTGGTAACTCTAATGAACTTATCCTCTGCAGCATAGGTAACTCTGGGTCTTTCTTTCCTGTGCAGTCCTCATGAGAGCCAGTTTCATCATAGTGCTTCACGGTTTGTGCGACTGCACTTGAAGAAACTTTCAAAGTTCTTAAAATTTTCCGGATTGACTGACCTTCGTGTCTTAAAGTGATGATGGACTCTCTTTTCTCTTTGCTTATATGAGCTGTTCTTGTCATGATATGGACTTGGTATTTTACCAAATAGGGCTATCTTCTGTATACCACCCTACCTTGTCACAACACAACTGATTGGCGCAAATGCATTAAGATGGAAAGAAAGTCCACAAATTAACTTTTAACAAGTCACACCTGTTAATTGAAATGCGTTCCAGGTACCTACCTCATGAAGCTGGTTGAGAGATTGTCAAGAGTGTGCAAAGCTGTCATCAAGGCAAAACGTGGCTACTTTGAAGAATCTCAAATATAAAATAGACTTTTGGTTACTACATGATTCCATTTGTGTTATTTCATCATTTTTATGTCTCAACTATTATTCTTACTTTTTTCTTTTTTTTCTTATTTAACCAGGTAGGCCAGTTGAGAACAAGTTCTCATTTACAACTGTGACCTGGCAAAGGTAAAGCAAAGCAGTGCAACAAAAACAACAACACAGAGTGTAAATAGACATCAGTCTATAAAACTGTTAAATATTTTTTATTAATTCAAATAACAAAAGAAGAGTCTTGGATTTGTCTCGCATACATTTACTCAAAATAACATAATGGAAATAACAGTTGTACAGACTGATGTGCATTATAATGCTTCACTACTTGTGTTGCCATGAATCCTTAAAACACCATGCTCAATACATTGTTCAGCTTCGTATAGGTTTTTGAAATAATATAAAATAAACCAGCATCCTTCAAAAATGCCCAGCATCCGAAAAATTGAACACTGGTGGATATTGAATTCATTGAATGTAAAGAGAACAAGAACAAAACCATTTTTTTGCTTGTACCCTATCCTCCTTCCCTGAGTGTTGGTCATCGATACGTTCTGAGTAACCACCACATCTTTTACAACTTTACTATAACATACCTTACTATAACAGTTTATAAATAAAAAATGAAGAGTTCCCAATAAACATTACAAAGTAACTGTCATATATCTAATGTTTGAATAGCTTTTTCCCCCAGAGCCCATATAATTGAGTTGTCACTTACAGCCATCACAGTTTACATTTTAAGTTTACTTTACTGGGGCAGCTGATGAGTAAATCAGTCTCATAGGACTGGCACCTATGATAATATAAAGGAGTGCTAATTTAGACCTGACTCATCATTGGCCCATCTGTATTTGTCCAGGAAGTAGTCCCATCCTGAAGAAATTTGAACAGGGCACCGGGTCAGCATCTTGTCACAATTAACTTCCTTTGTGCATAATGGCCCAATGTCTCCAGCTCTCCAGCTCTACATACCTCGGTTTGGGCAAAGGGCATAAGTGCAAGGGGATGGGAAATGCCCAGTTGGCAATCCTGTTATCAGTCTATCACCACCATTGCACCATATGGGAAGCCAGCCAGACATGCCTCTTGTAGGGGAACAGTTCCTCTGGCCCTGGCAGAGTTTAGGTAGGTCCTACCCGCAGTCTAGACCATTTGGCTCCGAGACATGATCTGTCTGGCTGATAGAGGACTGAGGTGGAGGCTACAGACATACAGTAGGCTAAGCTGGAGCATGGTCATTGAATTAAATAAAATAAAATGTTATTTGTCACATGCGCCAAATACAACATGTGTAGCGTAGACCTTACTGTGAAATGCTTACTTTACAAGCCCTTTAACCAACAATGCAGTTTTAAGAAAAATAAGAGTTAAGAAAATATTTACTAAATAAACTAAAGTAAAAAAAAATAAAAGAGCAACAATAAAATAACAATAACGAGGCTATATACAGGGGGTACCGGTACCGAGTCAATGTGCAGGGGTACAGGTTAGTCGAGGTAATCGAGGTAATATGTACATGTAGGTAGGGGTAAAGTGTCTATGCATAAATAATAAAAAGCGAGTAGCCGCAGCGTAAAAAAAAGGGGGAGGTAAATGCAAATAGGGTAGCCATTTGATAAGCTGTTCAGCAGTCTTATGGCTTGGGGTAGAAGCTGTTAGGGGGGTAGAAGCTGGCCTCCAGGACACCTACAGCCCCCAATGTGACAGGAAGGCCAAAAAGATCATCAAGGACTGATAACCACACTACTGTTCACCCAACTATCATCCAGAAGGTGAGGTCAGTACAGGTGCATCAAGCTGGGACTGAGAGACTGAAAAACAGCTTCTATCTCAAGGCCATCAGACTGCTAAACATCCATCACTAGCATATTAGAGGCTGCTGCCTATATACATAGACTTGAAATCACTGGCCACTTTAGTAAATGGAACACTGGTCACTTTAGTAATGTTTATATATTTTGAATTACTCATCGCATATGTATATACTGTATTCTATTCTGTTCTACTGTATCTTTGTCATGTTATGTCTTGTCCCTGTGCTTTCTCTTCTCTTCGTTTCCCCCTGCTGGTCGTATTAGGTTACTATCTTTCTCTCTCTCTTTCGTTCCGTTCCTGCTCCCAGCTGTTCCCCATTCTCCTAACGACCTCGTTTACTCTCTCTCACCTGTCTCCTCTTTTGCCCTCTGATTATGTCTCTATTTCTCTCTCTGTTTCTGCTTCTGTCCTTGTCGGATTCTTGTTTGCTTTGCCCTTGTCCCGTCCTGTCGTTATCTGCCTCTTCATTAGATGCTGCGTGTTAGCAGGTGTCTCTGTCCTCTACGGCCCGCACCTACCCAGAGGGACCTGCAGTCTGTTGCCGCTAGCCCTGCAATTCTCCTCTACTACTAGAAGGAGGACTCCCCTGCAAAGATAGAGGATTTATGTTTTCCCTGTTTGGACATCTCCTGTAAAGATTGAGGATTTATGTTTTCCCTGTTTGGACATTAAAAGACTGTTTCTGTTGAATCGCTGTTGGGTCCTCACTCACCTGCATAACAATCTTAGTCTATGCTGCTTTGACATTGCTCATCCATACATTTATATATTCTTAATTGAATCCCTTTTTTTGTGTGTATTGTGTGTATTGTTGTGAAATTGTTAGATATTTCTTGTTAGATATTACTGCACTATTGGAGCTAGAAACACAAGCATTTTGCTACACCCGCAATAACATTTGCTAAACACGTGTATGTGACCAATAAAATTGGATTTGATTTGATTTGAAGATCCTTTTGGACCTAGATTTGGCGCTCCAGGTACCGCTAGCCATGAGGTAGCAGAGAGAACAGTCTATGACTAGGGTGGCTGGAGTCTTTGATCATTTTTAGGGCCTTCCTCTGACACAGCCCGGTATAGAGGTCCTGGATCGCAGGAAGCTTGGCCCCAGTAATATACTGGGCCGTACTCACTACCCTCTGTAGCGCTTGCAGTCGGAGGCCGAGCAGTTGCCATGCTCTGGGCCCCATATTAACAGAAGGCTACCATTACCCAGTAAACCATAGACGATGCAACCTTGAAAGAATATTGACATTGAAGCTATTGGAAATGAACTATCGAAAGCCTTCTACTTTGATTATGTACAATATGTATTTTATGTTGTATTTACAATTGTGTAAATTTATGTTTTCAGTTTTGTTTTCCATGAACATATAGCATGTTCTAAAATGTTTGATACTGAATGTGTTTGTGGTGGACAGATTCAGGATTTAGTTGCACAGTGAATCAAACAAGCACCTAATAATCATTTCAGGGGTGAAAATATATATTGAATACATATTTGAGAGGTCAAGTTGAATAGTGAGAATTGAGAAGCATATATTTTCATTTTCAAAACCCATTAAAAATCTAATCCCAGTGGAACCAATGTCTGCATTCTGCTTGGCTACAATTATGATAAGTTTGATTATGTACATTAAGTCTGCACTCTGGGCTCCCAAATGGCGCAGCGGTCTAAGGTACTGCATCTCAGTGCTAGAGCCGTCACTACAGACCCTGGTTTGATTCCAGGCTGTATCACAATCGGCTGTGATTGGGAGTCCCATAGGGTCGCGCACAATTGGCCCAGCATTGTCCGGGTAAGGGTTTGGCTGGGGTAGGCCATCATTGTATGTAAGAATTTGTTCTTTAACTGACTTGCCTAGTTAAATAAATTAAAATTCTGCTTGGCATTTACTATGATAATTTAAGCACCTGTGCCGCTACATTTTTAAACCAATATATTGTCTATATGAATGCAGCTGCCATAGTTTATCATAGTGTGCTACGCTTTCAGTTCAGTATACATCACTGTATTCTGTATCAGAATATAGACTGCCCTTTGAAGTCTAGGAGACCGATGTATTACACTTTTTTGTTAGTAAAGCCCTCCTGCATAAACTCTGCAATACCTTTTTACAGAAGTATGTTTTTTCATGTATTGTTGTGTATAATAGTGGGTATTTTAATGTGTAAATTAATGTGTAGTTTGATGTGTTAATTACATTTACATTTACATTTAAGTCATTTAGCAGACGCTCTTATCCAGAGCGACTTACAAATTGGTGCTTTCACCTTATGACATCCAGTGGAACAGCCACTTTACAATAGTGCATCTAGGTCTTTTAAGGGGGGGGAGAAGGATTACTTTATCCTATCCTAGGTATTCCTTAAAGAGGTGGGGTTTCAGGTGTCTCCGGAAGGTGGTGATTGACTCCGCTGTCCTGGCGTCGTGAGGGAGTTTGTTCCACCATTGGGGGGCCAGAGCAGCGAACAGTTTTGACTGGGCTGAGCGGGAACTGTACTTCCTCAGTGGTAGGGAGGCGAGCAGGCCAGAGGTGGATGAACGCAGTGCCCTTGTTTGGGTGTAGGGCCTGATCAGAGCCTGGAGGTAGTGAGGTGCCATTCCCCTCACAGCTCCGTAGGCAAGCACCATGGTCTTGTAGCGGATGCGAGCTTCAACTGGAAGCCAGTGGAGAGAGCGGAGGAGCGGGGTGACGTGAGAGAACTTGGGAAGGTTGAACACCAGACGGGCTGCGGCGTTCTGGATGAGTTGTAGGGGTTTAATGGCACAGGCAGGGAGCCCAGCCAACAGCGAGTTGCAGTAATCCAGACGGGAGATGACAAGTGCCTGGATTAGGACCTGCGCCGCTTCCTGTGTGAGGCAGGGTCGTACTCTGCGGATGTTGTAGAGCATGAACCTACAGGAACGGGCCACCGCCTTGATGTTATTTGAGAACGACAGGGTGTTGTCCAGGATCACGCCAAGGTTCTTAGCGCTCTGGGACGAGGACACAATGGAGTTGTCAACCGTGATGGCGAGATCATGGAACGGGCAGTCCTTCCCCGGGAGGAAGAGCAGCTCCGTCTTGCCGAGGTTCAGCTTGAGGTGATGATCCGTCATCCACACTGATATGTCTGCCAGACATGCAGAGATGCGATTCGCCACCTGGTCGTCAGAAGGGGGAAAGGAGAAGATTAATTGTGTGTCGTCTGCATAGCAATGATAGGAGAGACCATGTGAGGTTATGACAGAGCCAAGTGACTTGGTGTATAGCGAGAATAGGAGAGGGCCTAGAACAGAGCCCTGGGGGACACCAGTGGTGAGAGCGTGGTGAGGAGACGGATTCTCGCCACGCCACCTGGTAGGAGCGACCTGTCAGGTAGGACGCAATCCAAGCGTGGGCCGCGCCGGGAGATGCCCAACTCGGAGAGGGTGGAGAGGAGGATCTGATGGTTCACAGTATCGAAGGCAGCCGATAGGTCTAGAAGGATGAGAGCAGAGGAGAGAGAGTTAGCTTTAGCAGTGCGGAGCGCCTCCGTGATACAGAGAAGAGCAGTCTCAGTTGAATGACTAGTCTTGAAACCTGACTGATTTGGATCAAGAAGGTCATTCTGAGAGAGATAGCGGGAGAGCTGGCCAAGGACGGCACGTTCAAGAGTTTTGGAGAGAAAAGAAAGAAGGGATACTGGTCTGTAGTTGTTGACATCGGAGGGATCGAGTGTAGGTTTTTTCAGAAGGGGTGCAACTCTCGCTCTCTTGAAGACGGGAGGGACGTAGCCAGCGGTCAGGGATGAGTTGATGAGCGAGGTGAGGTAAGGGAGAAGGTCACCGGAGATGGTCTGGAGAAGAGAGGAGGGGATAGGGTCAAGCGGGCAGGTTGTTGGGCGGCCGGCCGTCACAAGACGTGAGATGTCATCTGGAGAGAGAGGGGAGAAAGAGGTCAGAGCACAGGGTAGGGCAGTGTGAGCAGAACCAGCGGTGTCGTTTGACTTAGCAAACGAGGATCGGATGTCGTCGACCTTCTTTTCAAAATGGTTGACGAAGTCATCTGCAGAGAGGGAGGAGGGGGGGGGGTGTGTATTTTGATGTGTATTGTACTAAAACAGGGCTCATCTGGAAAAGAGACCTTGGTCTCATCATTGATTCCCTGTCAAAATAACCCCTTTTTATGGATAGGCACATGGTGAATAATATTTCTCTATAATATTAATAAATCCTCTTGGTGCTAGGGGGCAGTATTAAAATTTTTGGATAAAAAAACCGTTCCCATTTTAATCGGGATATTTTGTCAGGAAAAGAGGCTAGAATATGTATATAATTGACAGCTTTCGTTAGGGTGTTTTCTAACGTTTCCAAAACTGAAAAGATATTATATGTGAGTATAACAGAACTGATGTTGCAGGCGAAAGCCTGAGAAAAATCCAATCCGGAAGTGCCCCAGGTTTTGAAAGCGCTGCGTTCCAATGACTCCCTATTTGGCTGTGAATGTACCATCAACGAGCTTACGCTTTCTACATATTCCCCAAGGTGTCTACAGCATTGTGACATAGTTTTACGCATTTCTGTTGAAGAATAGCCGTAGGCGGCCACATTGCGTAAGTGGTCACATGGTGGCTCCGAGAGAGATTCTCGCGTAAAATACAGAGGTAGCCATTACTCCAATTGGTTCCAGTGAAAAACGAATTGTCCCGACGGATATATTATCGAATAGATATTAGAAAAACTCCTTGAGGATGGATTCTAAACAACGTTTGCCATGTTTCTGTCAATATTATGGAGCTAATTTGGAATATTTTTCGGCGTTGTGGTGATCGCAATTTCCGGGTGATTTCTCAGCCAAATGTGAAGAACAAATGGAGCTGTTTCGCCTACAAAAATAATATTTTGGGAAAAAATGAACTTTGGCTATCTACCTGGGAGTCTCATGAGTGAAAACATCCGAAGTTCATCAAAGGTAAACGATTTAATTTGATTGCTTTTCTGATTTCTGTGACAAGGTTGCCTGTTGCTAGCAAGGCATAATGCTATGCTAGGCTATCGATAAACTTACACAAATGCTTGTCTAGCATTGGCTGTAAAGCATATTTTGAACATCTGAGATGACAGGGTGATTAACAAAAGGCTAAGCTGTGTCTAAATATATTTCATTTGTGATTTTCATGAATAGGAATATTTTCTAGGGGTATTTATGTCCGTTGCGTTATGCTAATTATTTTCAGGCGATGATTACGCTCCCGCATGTGGGTTTGGGAGTCACTAGAGGGGAATTTCATACCACAGTATTGCCAGGGATGACTAATAAACACACTACAGTGGGTCCGAGCAAATTAAACTGGAATATTTCAAATTTCTTAAAGGGGCAATCTGTGATCGCCAAATCCATTTTTAGACTTTTAATTAGATGATATATATCCATTGATTCTTGAAGAACCCAAAATATAAGCTTGTTTTACCCCTTTGTTCATAAACAATGTAATAGCGGTGTAATGAATTCTCAGGGAGAAAAAGGTATAGATTCACGCGCAGAGCACGGCAGATGTTTATTAAGCCTTCGTAGAAGGCAGGAATCGTGGTCACAGGCTGGCAGTGGTCAAACACAGGTAGGCAGTCAAAAACAAACAATACCTCACAACCATACAAACAGACCAGGTGAGAAACCAACACAGGTGAAATCAATGAACAAAAATGAAAGACAGGGCTATGTTCCAGAACACAAAGAAACATGGCTATGTTCAAGAACACAAAGAAACAGAACACTGGGTTGACTAAGAAAAGAAAAGCAGAACCTTACAAGCAGAGGTGGAGAACAATAGTGGCCACCTTGCACATACCATACATTCGGGAGATTGTACATTGCTCTCAGTTACTCTTTTTTTTGTATAGTCATTTGCAGAATATACTGTACATGATCCCAATTTTAGCGTCAAGACGCTGGAAATAAAAAATAAAAAAACATGTACATATTACCTCAATAAAAAAGTAGATTGTGATGATTTATTGGCACGTTGAACAATGTCTGCGCCGTAGTGTAAAAACTCAGTGAATCGTGCTAAAACATCAACGTCATATCTGAATGTTAGCCATGGTAAACAAACACTGTAGAGCCTCAAAACATGGCTAAAACTGTTATTTGTATATAGTCTGGTCTGTCCTTATATACATTTCTCTGTCAATGAATTTGAGAGTGATTACATATCTCCAGCCCCATCCATCAGCTGTTTACCAGAAACATGGTGGGGTCTCGCTTTGTTATTGTTCAAACTGCAGATTGCCTCTTTAATGAAGCACTGCATGGGTAGGCCTATGTGATAGTTCCTTACTTCCTTTATCACTAGGGCTAGATCAAGTGTGGTTTTGTACTGCATTTGGGTATTTTATACAAATAGTAAGAACATCCTGTACACTGTTAAGATTCAAGGTATGTTGTTTATTGTGATGTTATCATTTGTTATAATTTGTTCAATATATCTAATAAGTATTTGGGTGCTTTGGCATATTTCATACATTTACTTTACATTTACATATACCTTGCATTTAGATGAATGGATAAAGTTTATATACAAGTCCCCACAGTTTATAGCAAAGGTTCAAATGTGGACGACAGTCCAATTTTCTCTCCATTGCACGGTACGTAATAGAAAATCAAATCATTATCAGTAGCACATTGAACTATTAAAGACAAATGTACAGTATGTGTTACAGCTTCACTGTCTGTTTTCCTCCATATTTTACGTGTTCCATTCGGAGGTGTTCACTCTGGTTCCAGAACTTTCAGAAATCCTTAACTTACCCCTTTATCCGTTTGGCCGCTGTCTGGTGAAGTTTGACCCATGACCATGATCAGGGGATGGATAGAGCTCTAAACTGTAAGCCCCATTTGACATTGAAGAACGAAAAGGTTGTTTCAAAGAAAAAGGTGACCTTAACTATTTGTATTTATTATGGCTCCCCAAGGCAACAGCTATTCTTCTGGGGACCAGCAAAAATGAACGCAGTAATATACATTAAAATATATATATATATTTTACATTAAAATACATTTTACAGCAGATTTTACAATACATTAAGTGTGTGTTCTCCGGCCACGACTTTACTACAACACACAATGGAGGTGTATGTGTGTGTATAGTGTGTATGTTGTGTGTGTTTGTATGTGTGTGTTTGTACCTGTGTGCGTGACTCTTCACATGCACTTCAATGGTTGCACATCGACAAATCAAAGGAGGCAAAATTGTCTGTTATTATTTGAGCAGGCAATGGTAATGCATGGCATACAGTGCACAGAGCATGGTTTACATTTGCTGTACACTCCACTGCAAAAGGAGACAAGTCAGGCCTTAATGTAACCAGCAAAAGCTGGATAAAAAATCCATACAAACTCAATTATGAATCAATTTGAGTTTGTGTCAGACAGTCTGGTGCCAACAGAGTGGATTTTTTATTAACTTATGGTCTAGAAAGAATGAAACACTTTTCATTTGTGTATTTCAGTGTGTTGCCTTATGATTCAGAGGGAGGGTGTTCACACTTTTTCTTGCAGGCACTCATCTCACAGACAACCTAGGATGCAACATGTTAAGCTGAAATATGTGTATTGATGATGAAGGTTGTTATTCCTGTTTCCTTATTTTGTTGTGCAAGAAATACATTCGAAGTAAGATAAATTAAAAGCGACGTTTAGAAAAAGACCTGGATTTAGCTGCATCAGGCACAATAGGTGAGAGACTATTGGTAAAATGGAAACAAAGCCGGCTGACACTGCGGCTCTCATAACATGGACACCATACTATTTGCAGCAAACAAAGAAATGATTGAACGCAGTGATAAATCTTTGCCAATGAAATGTTACCCTCACCTCTTCTGTTGGCTGTTCTTAGGTATCAAACTAGTTCATAGACTTGCATATTCATGATCTTTATGACAACTCCCTGCTATTCTAGGTTAAGACCTATGTTAATTCTGAGATTTACACCTAAGCTTGAGTTCACTTGAAAGTCTTACATATCGTAGATAGCTTTAGAGGCTGTTATCTTGGAGAGCTAGTAGAAGAAGAAGAAACTGAACTTTGACAGATCAGTTTTGTTTTGTTTCAATTACTGTTACCAGTTTTCAAAGTTTTGTGATGATTTCATTCAATTAAAAAGTTATTATTATATGCAAATTCTTCACCCTCTCTGTGCTTTGTACCTTGAGTTCGTACATCTGCATTCTGCAGCTTGGCAGAAAATCCTAAACCTCTCATTTTTATTTTAGACATACGGTAGATTACTTATAAATTGGCAATAAAAAATGACAACATTTTAAAATAAATGTTCCTCGAGTTAACTGAAGACCTATTATTTAACTGGGCCAGTTGGTCATCAATTCTGTCTTGAGCAAGAAATTATGACCATGGAGAGCTCATCTGGAGAAATGAAACAATAGCCCTGATAGTCATTTACTAGTTTCCTGCCAAGAGAGGCTTCATTAATTGGAAATGGTGTGGACTACTTGGCTAAGTCTCTTTCCAACGTGCTGACTGAGAGCGGGAGAGTGGGAGCCTTACAGTGAATCTGAAGGTTTATTTGATAAAGAAACAGAGGCTAGGAAAACGAATGTTGTGCGAACACAGTGTGACTGTCAGGTGTTCTTATAAAATACTGTTAAGAAACCGACATAGGTTGCTAGCTAGCAGTCAGGAAACCCGCTGCCTCTTTCTTTTTCCACCCCTCATGTTTTGAGCTCTCTCTTGTTTCCTGTTTTTCTTCTCTTTTTTGTCTTTAAAAATTACATCCGCAGTATTGCATTTTGTAGATGATTATGCACTGAAATTGAGGTTTCTCCAGTACTCCAGGCCCAGAGGAGTTTCATCACATCCTCTGTAATAGACAAGAACAAAAGGAGAGTAGACGAGAGGAAGAGGGAAGAATTCCACTGAGTTACAACAAAGTACATGGTAAATTCTGCCAGGCCCTCACCCTGCAACATCCCTCAAATTGTTTGACGTGATGCCACCAAAATAGCTCGATCCGGCTACAGGTGCTCCTCCAGGGGAGAGGTAGAGCATATTGATCATTGTCTGCTCAAAGCTATCATTAATTCACACACCTTGGCTTAATAGGACGTTTTCCTTCATTTTCTTTTTCCCTTTTCATTAGGGCTGCCGCTCTTCTGTTCTTCACAACAGTGTGACATGACAGGCCTTTGGGTTGCTGCTGACCCACCCTGCCAGTTCCACCATTAAAAGATTTATCTCTCAAATGAGACCTGCAGTAAACATGGTAATCTGTTTGGCAGCACTCACGGCAGAGGATGAATAAAACATTTGACAACACTAAGCTCAGAATCTTACTATCTCTTACTGGGAGAAAGCACCCCCACAAACCTAACCTACCCTGCTTCTCCCTCCAGGCCCCCTCTTTGTTAATCCCGCTGTTCATATTCTTCCAGCTCCTTAAGGAGCTGCAGGGGTGTGGCCAGACTTTTGTCTTGGCTGACAGAGAGTTCATTATGTGATTGGGCGAGAGGCTAATGCAATAATGCTCATCACGTGCTCCCGGGCAGCGGGGGCTTTGAGTTCACTTCATTTTCAGCCGCCCCGTCCTCTCACAAAAAAAGCCACCTCTCCAAAGTGACAGGTCCCCCTCTGAAGTATTTATCCTCTTGTCTCACAAAACCCCTTTTTAATTGAAATTATCTGACATCTTATAGAGAGACAGGAGCTTTGGAATTGGATTTGAGCTGAAGGTTTTTTTTCTCTTTCTCTCTCTAACCCTCTCTTTCTTTACAGCAGGTTATCCCTCTATTATGTGATTTATTATTTTCTGTGAGTGATAGAGGAAACAGCTCCCAATCTTTCTTCCTCCCGCTCTCTCTCCCCCAATTTCTCTCTCCCTCTCTATCTCTTTGTTTCAAGCAGTAAATATAGCCTGGGTCTGTCGTTACCCAGCTGAGCTTCCCTCTATTCCGTGATATATGGTATTGTTCCTGGGCCTTACTGTACACATGGAACACAATAAGCAGTTTTGTTTGTCATTCACCGCCTTATGTGCGGATATGACATGTCTCCCACTGTGAGCTGCTTTTCTGTTTGACCAGCCAGCGTCTCAGGTGCAACAGGCGTGGTTATGTTTCCAATTGCCACTGCAAGTTTATGTATTCCTATTAGTTTGTTGAATTAACATATGAATAAGGTGTTATGCCATTAGTTATGCTTGGAGATAGGGGGAGATCTCCAACATCAATTCTTCCCAGTCTGATAATTCTATGCAGGTCTGAAATACTGTATTCTATTTAATAGTATATTCATGTTTACTATGTATATCAGTTCATTATGCAAAAATGGCAAACTATTTTACATATACGGAAATCAGTCAATTTAAATAAATTAATTAGGTCCTAATCTATGGATTTCACATGACTGGAAAATGCATCTGGTGGTCACAAATACCTTTAAAAAAGTAGGGGTGTGGATCAGAAAACCAGTTAGTATCTGGTTGGACCACCATTTGCCTCGCAACACATCTCCTTCTCAGAGAGTTGATCAGGCTGTTGATTGTGGCCCGTGGAATGTCCCACTCCTCTTCAATGGCTTTGCGAATTTGCTGGATATCGGCAGAAACTAGAACACGCTGTCGTTAACATTGATCCAGAGCATCCCAAACATTCTCAATGGTTGACATGACTGGTATGCAGGCAATGGAAATGTTCAGCTTCCAGGAATTGTGTACAGATCCTTGTGACATGGAGCTGTGCATTATCATGCTGAAACATGAGGTGATGGTGGCGGATGAATGGCACGACAACGGGCCTCAAGATCTTGTCTCTGTGCATTAAAATTGGCATCGATAAAATGCTATTATGTTTGTTGTCTGTAGCTTATGCCTGCCCATACCATAACCCCACCACCACCATGGGGCACTCTGTTCACAATGTTGACATCAGCAAACCACTCGCCCACATGACGCCATACACTCTTGTCTGCCATCTGCCCGGTACAGATTAAACCATCCATGATTCATCCATGATTCATCCAGTGGCCATCTAAGGTAAGTATTTGCCCACTGAAGTTGGTTATGATGCCGAACAGCAGTCAGGTCAAGACCCTGGTGAGGACAACGAGCATGCAGATGAGCTTCCCTGAGACGGTTTCTGACAGTTTGTGCAGAAATGATTTGGTCTGGGTGGCTGGTATCAGACTATACCGTTGGTGAAAAAGCTGGATGTGGAGGTCCTGGGCTGGTGTGGTTGTGAGGCTGGTTGGACGTACTGCCAAATTCTTTAAAACTACGTTGGAGGCGGCTTATGTTAGAGAAATGGACATTCAATTCTCTGGCAATAACTTGGTGGACATTCCTGCAGACAGCATGGCAATTGCACGGTCCCTCAAAACTGGAGACAAATGTGGCATTGTGTTGAGTAACAAAACTGACAATAAAAGTGGCCTTTAATTGCCCCAGCACAAGGTGCACCTGTGTAATTATCATGCAATTTAATCAGCTTCTTGATATGCCACATCTGTTAGGTGGATGGATTATCTTGGCAAAGGAGAAATGCTCACTAACAGGGATGTAAACAAAGTTGTGAACAAAATATGAGCGAAATTAGCTTTTTGTGGGTATGGAACATTTCTGGAATATTTTATTTCAGTTCATGAAACATGGGACCATCAAACACTTTACATGCTGTGTTTATTTTTTTGTTCAGTGTATATGTGTGTGTGTGTGTGTGTGTGTGTGTGTGTGTGTGTGTGTGTGTGTGTGTGTGTGTGTGTGTGTGTGTGTGTGTGTGTGTGTGTGTGTGTGTGTGTGTGTGTGTGTGTGGTACCTTTTAGATATTGGGGATGTGCTTTTGTATGTTATTTCTGTAAGAGTGAGGTAGCTAGCATGCTATAATTGTAATGGTCACATTATCTCACTGCTAATTCAGTTATTTCCATACTAACATATGAATCATGAATCAACAGCCATCACTATACTGTTGTCCTGCACATCTAATGTGCTTCTTTGTTTCTATCATCAGGTACTTACATGTATTGTGTTTTGTACTATTTTTTTGTCATTGTGATGTTTAATTACCCAGTCGGATATTGACATCCAAGTGAATAAACACCAATCAACTGGGACCGTTGGTTGGCTCGTTGAAAAAAATGAAGAAGAGAGTTACGAAGTACGATCACATCTATTACACCTGCTTGTGTATTTTCTAATCAAATACAGTTGCAGGTAGGCTATTCGTCCCCCCTTCAGGCTCTCTCTTTCCCAGACAACTGCTAATTCATCATTTGGCTTTTTCAGTGCATGCCATGCTGATGCAGAGACAACCATAATTAGGTCAACCGAATCTGTTATTTAATTCTGTTGCAGTCACAACTTGAGGAATGTTTTCCCTTCCTCTGTGCACTGTTGTATTTTCCTTTCTGCAAAAATGACATGTTGTCATGACTATTGCACTATAAGCCATTTCACACAGTTGTTTGCATGAATGTTGTACTGCATTTAAGATGCATAACTAATTTTCATCAAGTATGTAAAAGGAATCCAGTAAAATAAATTCCTTGCTCTTTAGCTGAAAGTGTCTTTAAAATTATTGTTTTGATTGAGAACCTTGGAGAAGGTAACCATCTGTGTTACTACAACAGTGGAGTGATGTTATCCAACTAAAGAGTTCCACTGTGAAGTGGTTTACAGTACATGTTCTGCCTCTCATTTGGGTTTTGTATGCACTTCGTGAAGGCCATATCATGTTTGGCACCTAGTTAATTGTATTTTTCTTCTATTGTACTTTCTTCTGTGGTGCTGTAAACAAGAAGCAGGAAGTGTTTCGATTGATTAAGCTAATTTCTCAGGACAGTGGCCTTTTTGCAATTAGATTTACTCAAATCAAATCAAATTCTATTTGTCACATGTTCCGTGAAATGCTTACTTACAAGCCCTTAACCAACAATGCAGTTCAAGAAATAGAGTTAGTAAAACATTTACTAAATAAATAAATCAATCAAAAAGTAACAGAAGAAATGTACATAACAATACCACTACCGAGTCAATGTGTGGGGGTACAGGTTAGTCGAGGTAATTTTAAAGTGGCATAGATAATAAACAGCGAGTAGCAGCAGTGTAAAAACAGAGGGGGGGGGGTCAATGTAAATAGTCTGGGAGGCCATTTGATTAGTTGTTCAGCAGTCTTATGTCTTGGGGGTAAAAGCTGGTAAGGAGAATATTGGTCCTAGACTTGGCGCTCCAGTAACGCGTGCCATGTGGTAGCAGAGAGAACAGTCTATGACTTGCGTGACTGGAGTATTTGACCATTTTTTGGGCTTTCCTCTGACATCGCCTAGTATATTGGATGTCAGGAATCTTGGCCTCAGTGATGTATTGGGCCGTGCACACTACCCTCTGTAGCGTCATACGGTCAGATGCTCTCGATGGTGCAGCTGTAGAACTTTTTGAGGATCTGGGGACCCATGCCAAATCTTTTCAGTCTCCTGAGGGGGAAAAGGTGTTGTCGTGCCCTCTTCACAACTGTCTTGGTGTGTTTGGACCATGATAGTTTGTTGGTGGTGTGGACACCAAGGAACTTGAAACTTTTGACCAGCTCCATTTCAGTCCCGTCGATGTTAATTGGGGCCTGTTCAGCCCTACTTTTCCCATAGTCCACGATCAGTTCCTTCGTCTTGCTCACATTGAGGGAGCGGTTGTTGCCTACCCTTACCCCCTGGGGACGGTCTGTCAGGAAGTCCAGGATCCAGGTGCAGATGGAGGTGAATAGTCCCAGGGTCCTTATCTTAGTGATGAGCTTTGTGGGAACTATGGTGTTGAAGCCCTGAGCTGCAGTCAATGAACAGCATTCTCACTATGGTGTTCTTTTTGACCAGGTGGGAAAGGGCAGTGTGAAATGCAATAGAGGTTGCATCATCTGTGGATATTTTGGGGCAGTATGTGAATTAGAGTGGGTTTAGGGTTTCTGGCATGATGGTGTTGATGTTTATTTATTTATTTATTTCACCTATATTTAACCAGGTAGGCAAGTTGAGAACAAGTTCTCATTTACAATTGCGACCTGGCCAAGATAAAGCAAAGCAGTTCGACACATACAACGACACAGAGTTACACATGGAGTAAAACAAACATACAGTCAATGATACAGTATAAACAAGTCTATATACGATGTGAGCAAATGAGGTGAGATAAGGGAGGTAAAGGCAAAAAAGGCCATGGTGGCAAAGTAAATACAATATAGCAAGTAAAACACTGGAATGGTAGATTTGCAATGGTAGAATGTGCAAAGTAGAAATAAAAATAATGGGGTGCAAAGGAGCAAAATAAATAAATAAATTAAATACAGTAGGGAAAGAGGTAGTTGTTTGGGCTAAATTACAGGTGGGCTATGTACAAGTGCAGTAATCTGTGAGCTGCTCTGACAGTTGGTGCTTAAAGCTAGTGAGGGAGATAAGTGTTTCCAGTTTCAGAGATTTTTGTAGTTCGTTGCAGTCATTGGCAGCAGAGAACTGGAAGGAGAGGCGGCCAAAGAAAGAATTGGTTTTGGGGGTGACTAGAGAGATATACCTGCTGTAGTGTGTGCTAAAAAAGGCATTTAGCCATCTGGTAGTCAATGGGCAGCTCACGGCTGGGTTTTCCTTTGTTGTCCGTAATTGTTTTCAAGCACTTGTTTTTTATTCCTGAATTGACACTTTGCCTGTTTGATGGTTTGTCTGAGGGCATAGTGGGATTTATTTTTAGCGTCCTCCTTGAAAGCTGCAGCTTTAGCCTTTAGCTCGGTGTGGATTTTGCCTGTAATCCATGGCTTCTGGTCGGGAAATGTGCGTATGGTCACTGTGGGGATGATGTCGTCGATGCACTTATTGATGAAGCCGTGACTGAGGTGGTGTAATCCTCAATGCTATTGGCTGAATTCCAGAACATATTCCAGTGTGTGCTAGCAAAAACGTATTGTAGTGTAGCATCTGCATCATCTTACCACTTCTGTATTGAGCGAGTCACTGGTATTCCTGCTTTAGTTTTTGCTTGGAGGGCGAGGGAGAGCTTTGTATGCGTCTCTGTGTGTGGAGTAAAGTTGGTCTAGAGTTTTTTTTTCTGGTTGCACATGTGACAAGCTGGTAGAAATGAGGTAAAACAGATTTAAGTTTTCCTGCATTAAAGTCCCCGGCCACTAGGAGCGCTGCTTCTGGATTAGCTTTTTCTTGTTTGCATATGGCCTTATACAGCTCGTTGAGTGCAGTCTTAGTGCCAGCATCATTTTGTGGTGGTATATAGACGGATACAAATAAGATAGATGAGAACTCTTGGTAAACAGTGTGGTCTACAGCTTTTCATGAGGTATTCTACCTCAGACGAGCAATACTATTAGACATTGCACACCAGCAGTTATTGACAAATAGACACACACCCTCGCCTCTCGCCTTACCAGACGTAGCTGCTCTGTCCTGCCGAAAAATGGAGAAGCCAGCCAGTTCTACATTAGCCGTGTCGTCATTCAGCCAAGTCTCAGTGAAACATAAAATATTACAGTTTTTAATATCTTGTTGGCAGGATAGTCTTAATCGTAGATCGTTCAGTTTGTTTTCCAGTGATTGCACGTTGGTCAATAATACCGAGGGTAGTGGTCGTTTATCTACTCATCAGCAAATTCTTACAAGGAACCCTGCCCTCCTCCCACTTTTTCTCCTTCTTTTCTTCACGTTGATGATGGAGATTTGGGCATTGTCTCGACAAAGCAGTATATCCTTCACATCGGACTCATCGGACACATCGGATAAACTCTTCATCCAGTTCGAGGTGAGTAATTGCTGTTCTGTTCTGATGTCCAGAAGCTCTTTTTGGTCATACGATACGGTAGCAGCAACATTATGTACAAAATGAGTTACAAACAATCCCCCCAAAAATGACAAAATAGCCCAGTCGGTTAGGAGCCCTTAAACCACGAGCCGTCCCCTCCGGCACCATTAAACAACTGCATCCTCTCTCTGTCCTCTCTTGTGTCCTTTAGAAAAAGGTCAAAGGTAATCGAGGAGAGGCAGCAAGGAGAGTGAACATGGACGGAAATGCATGAAATGAGAAGTTCTTTCTCATGTAACTTAATCTGTTTTGTGTAAAGTGATAAAAACAGATTAAAGTTGTTCTAGACATTTTATAGATAAAAGGATAAATAGCATTTCATTTTTAAATGTGTGCATGCTTTTCTCCTCCGACAAGGCAACAGCTGATGCAAAGGGAGTGTGGCAGATATCAAACTCTACCGCGATAGGAAACACTTGTGCTTCCTAGCCAAAAGGAGTCTATCAAGGAGGGGAGGACCATCTTCCATTTGTCTACTAACGAATTGCCACACTCCTCAACCACTCGACCACTTATCAGTTTCCGGGTCATGGAGCAGAGAGGACGGAGGACAAACTTTTTTCCAAAAGAGAAAAGGTCAGTGATGTATTCATGATGATATGCTGCCATCCCTTTGTTATGCCTGCATAAGCATTGCTTTTGAGTATTCAAATGTTTAAATAATAGTTAATTTAACTATTTTTTTATTTTTTTATTTCACCTTTATTTAACCAGGTAGGCTAGTTGAGAACAAGTTCTCATTTGCAACTGCGACCTGGCCAAGATAAAGCATAGCAGTGTGAACAGACAACACAGAGTTACACATGGAGTAAACAATTAACAAGTCAATAACACAGTAGAAAGAAAAAATGGGCAGTCTATATACAATGTGTGCAAAAGGCATGAGGAGGTAGGCGAATAATACAATTTTGCAGATTAACACTGGGGTGATAAATGATCAGATGGTCATGTACAGGTAGAGATATTGGTGTGCAAAAGAGCAGAAAAGTAAATAAATAAATAAATAAAAAACAGTATAAAAACAGTATGGGAATGAGGTAGGTGAAAATGGGTGGGCTATTTACCAATAGACTATGTACAGCTGCAGCGATCGGTTAGCTGCTCGGATAGCTGATGTTTGAAGTTGGTGAGGGAGATAAAAGTCTCCAACTTCAGCGATTTTTGCAGTTCGTTCCAGTCACAGGCAGCAGAGTACTGGAACGAAAGGCGGCCAAATTAGGTGTTGGCTTTAGGGATGATCAGTGAGATACACCTGCTGGAGCGTGTGCTACGGATGGGTGTTGCCATCGTGACCAGTGAACTGAGATAAGGCGGAGCTTTACCTAGCATGGACTTGTAGATGACCTGGAGCCAGTGGGTCTGGCGACGAATATGTAGCGAGGGCCAGCCGACTAGAGCATACAAGTCGCAGTGGTGGGTGGTATAAGGTGCTTTGGTGACAAAACGGATGGCACTATGATAGACTGCATCCAGTTTGCTGAGTAGAGTGTTGGAAGCCATTTTGTAGATGACATCGCCGAAATCGAGGATCGGTAGGATAGTCAGTTTTACTAGGGTAAGCTTGGCGGCGTGAGTGAAGGAGGCTTTGTTGCGGAATAGAAAGCCGACTCTTGATTTGATTTTCGATTGGAGATGTTTGATGTGAGTCTGGAAGGAGAGTTTGCAGTCTAGCCAGACACCTAGGTACTTATAGATGTCCACATATTCAAGGTCGGAACCATCCAGGGTGGTGATGCTAGTCGGGCATGCGGGTGCAGGCAGCGATCGGTTGAAAAGCATGCATTTGGTTTTACTCGCGTTTAAGAGCAGTTGGAGGCCACGGAAGGAGTGCTGTATGGCATTGAAGCTTGTTTGGAGGTTAGATAGCACAGTGTAAAATGACGGGCCGAAAGTATATAGAATGGTGTCGTCTGCGTAGAGGTGGATCAGGGAATCGCCCGCAGCAAGAGCAACATCATTGATATATACAGAGAAAAGAGTCGGCCCGAGAATTGAACCCTGTGGCACCCCCATAGAGACTGCCAGAGGACCGGACAGCATGCCCTCCGATTTGACACACTGAACTCTGTCTGCAAAGTAATTGGTGAACCAGGCAAGGCAGTCATCCGAGAAACCGAGGCTATTGAGTCTGCCGATAAGAATATGGTGATTGACAGAGTCGAAAGCCTTGGCGAGGTCGATGAAGACGGCTGCACAGTACTGTCTTTTATCGATGGCGGTTATGATATCGTTTAGTACCTTGAGCGTGGCTGAGGTGCACCCGTGACCGGCTCGGAAACCAGATTGCACAGCGGAGAAGGTACGGTGGGATTCGAGATGGTCAGTGACCTGTTTGTTGACTTGGCTTTCGAAGACCTTAGATAAGCAGGGCAGGATGGTTATAGGTCTATAGCAGTTTGGGTCCAGGGTGTCTCCGCCTTTGAAGAGGGGGATGACTGCGGCAGCTTTCCAATCCTTGGGGATCTCAGATGATATGAAAGAGAGGTTGAACAGGCTGGTAATAGGGGTTGCGACAATGGCGGCAGATAGTTTCAGAAATAGAGGGTCCAGATTGTCAAGCCCAGCTGATTTGTACGGGTCTAGGTTTTGCAGCTCTTTCAGAACGTCTGCTATCTGGATTTGGGTAAAGGAGAACCTGGAGAGGCTTGGGCGAGGAGCTGCGGGGGCGGAGCTGTTGGCCGAGGTTGGAGTAGCCAGGCGGAAGGCATGACCAGCCGTTGAGAAGTGCTTATTGAAGCTTTCGATAATCGTGGATTTATCGGTGGAGACCGTGTTACCTAGCCTCAGTGCAGTGGGCAGCTGGGAGGAGGTGCTCTTGTTCTCCATGGACTTCACAGTGTCCCAGAACTTTTTGGAGTTGGAGCTACAGGATGCAAACTTCTGCCTGAAGAAGCTGGCCTTAGCTTTCCTGACTGACTGCGTGTATTGGTTCCTGACTTCCCTGAACAGTTGCATATCACGGGGGCTATTCGATGCTATTGCAGTCCGCCACAGGATGTTTTTGTGCTGGTCGAGGGCAGTCAGGTCTGGAGTGAACCAAGGGCTGTATCTGTTCTTGGTTCTGCATTTTTTGAACGGAGCGTGCTTATCTAAAATGGTGAGGAAGTTACTTTTAAAGAATGACCAGGCATCCTCAACTGATGGGATGAGGTCAATGTCCTTCCAGGATACCCGGGCCAGGTCGATTAGAAAGGCCTGCTCACAGAAGTGTTTTAGGGAGCGTTTGACAGTGATGAGGGGTGGTCGTTTGACTGCGGCTCCGTGGCGGATACAGGCAATGAGGCAGTGATCGCTGAGATCCTGGTTGAAGACAGCGGAGGTGTATTTGGAGGGCCAGTTGGTCAGGATGACGTCTATGAGGGTGCCCTTGTTTACAGAGTTAGGGTTGTACCTGGTGGGTTCCTTGATGATTTGAGTGAGATTGAGGGCATCTAGCTTACATTGTAGGACTGCCGGGGTGTTAAGCATATCCCAGTTTAGGTCACCTAACAGAACAAACTCTGAAGCTAGATGGGGGCGATCAATTCACAAATGGTGTCCAGGGCACAGCTGGGAGCTGAGGGTGGTCGGTAGCAGGCGGCAACAGTGAGAGACTTATTTCTGGAGAGGGTAATTTTCAAAATTAGTAGTTCGAACTGTTTGGGTATGGACCTGGAAAGTATGACATTACTTTGCAGGCTATCTCTGCAGTAGACTGCAACTCCGCCCCTTTGGTAGTTCTATCTTGACGGAAGATGTTATAATTGGGTATGGAAATCTCTGAATTTTTGGTGACCTTCCTGAGCCAGGATTCAGACACGGCAAGGACATCAGGGTTAGCAGAGTGTGCTAAAGCAGTGAGTAAAACAAACTTAGGAGGAGGCTTCTGATGTTGACATGCATAAAACCAAGGCTTTTTCGATCACAGAAGTCAACAAATGAGGGTACCTGGGGACATGCAGGGCCTGGGTTTACCTCCACATCACCCGCGGAACAGAGAAGGAGTAGTATGAGGGTGCGGCTAAAGGCTATCAAAACTGGTCGCCTAGAGCGTTGGGGGCAGAGGATAAGAGGAGCAGGTTTCTGGGCATGGTAGAATATATTCAGGGCATAATGCGCAGACAGGGGTATGGTGCGGTGCGGGTACAGCGGAGGTAAGCCCAGGCACTGGGTGATGATGAGACAGGTTGTATCTCTGGACATGCTGGTTGTAATGGGTGAGGTCACTGCATGTGTGGGAGGTGGGACAAAGGAGGTAACAGGGGTATGCAGAGTGGGTCTAGGGGCTCCATTGTGAACTAAAACAATTATAACTAACCTGAACAACAGTATACAAGGCATATTGACATCTGAGAGAGACATACAGCGAGGCATACAGTAATCACAGGTGTTGAATTTGGAAAGCTAGCTAAAAACAGTAGGCGAGGCTAATCCGCTAGCACAACAAACAGCAGGTAAAATGGCGTTGACTAGGCAACGGGGCCGACAGGTGAGACAAACAAGCAGAAAGGAGTACCGTGATTAATGGACAGTCCAGCGTGCGTCAGCTATGTAGCCAAGAGATCAGTGTCCAGGGGGCAGCGGTGGATGGGCAGGGGGGCTGGGCTGGCGAGTGTTATCCAGGTTTTTTTTTTAAACTAACAATGACTAACTAGCTTGTAGCTAGTTAGCTGGTTAGCGTCTGGAGGTTCTTGAGTGTGTCATAAAAATAAAAATAAGAGTAAAAGTAACAGCGATTCCGTATCACATTGGGTGAGGCAGGTTTCCGGAAGGTATAAACAAATTAAAAATCAAAAGAGATAGAAAGTAAATGGGGTCAGAGAGTGATTGGGACGCGGTGGTTCAGACGGTTAGCAGGCCTGTGCTAACAAGCTAACAGTTCGTAGGCCCGAGCTAGACAAGGTAGCAGTTAGCGGACCGGAGCTTGACAAGCTAGCCGTTAGCAGGCCGAATTAGCAAGCAGGGAGATAGCGAGGGCTAGAGAGTTAACCTTTGGGGGACGTCGCGATGGGGTGAGTCTGTTTATTCCTCTTCATGCGGTGAGCTGGAGATACAGCGATTCAGAAAGCTCGCGGGCCTTGGCCAGCAGATGGATCTTTGGCGATGTCGCAGCGGAAAAGCCTGTTGAAACCCCTCGGACGATTATGTCGGCGGACCAGTCGTGATGGATCGGCGGGGCTCCGTGTCGGCAGTAGAGGGTCAGTAGAGGGTCCAGGCCAATTGGCAAATTAGGTATTTTTGGACCTCTTCAGCAAGTCGGGAGATGGGCTTAGCTCGAGGCTAGCTCCAGGCTAACTGGTGCTTGCTCTGGGACAGAGACGTTAGCCAGGAGTAGCCACTCGGATTGCAGCTAGCTATTTACGATGATCCGGTATAAAGGTTCAGAGCTTGCGGTAGGAATCCGGAGATGTGGTAGAGAAAAAGCAGTCTGATATGCTTTGGGTAGATGTCGCGCTGGTGTCCTAGTTAGCGTTGAAGACCGCTAGCAGTGGCTAGCTAGTAGCTAGTTAGCGGCTAGCTTCTGATGAGGGTTCAGATTCTAAAGTATAGAAAAAGCAGATCCGTACCACATTGGGGGATGCGGGTTGCAGGATCTGGAAATATCTGGAAGCATTTAACATTTAACATTTATTTTTGCATTTCTGTATAGAACACAGCTGTCAGCTATGCTTTTCTATCTTACAGTAGGCTATTTGGTAGTGGCAATTGTTGTTAGGCAGTCATTCCTATGTATTGATAACTTGTCAGTAATATGTGACTCACCACCTGGATTTGGTCTTATGTGGCAAAATTCAAAATAGTGTTTTTTACATTAGATAAAAGTAGAGACTCAGAGCTACAAAATGGTATATCACATTGCATCTTTGAGGAACAATGGGAAAGTAATTCTGCTTTGAAAGTTGATAAACTTGTAAACTCACTTTTGAGAAAATGGCCTTTGAATGTTGTGGTATCTAGTGAAGAGCTCCTCTTTGTCTACACCCATTCAGCATCTTTCACATCCTCCTAAGCTTTAGCCCCACCCATCTCGTTTAGCTCTCGGAGCGTTCAGGGCGCACACTTGAAGCTCTGGCCAATGATTTGTTTACCTCTGGGTAACATGAAAACAGCCTAACCAGCTCTGCCGTCAACAATTTCATTACGGATTTTTGCCGATGTTTACTGACACCGGCCATATTCAACTGGTGTTGTACACTTTAGCTTAAGACATGTAGCTAACTAGGTAAACAATTAACCTAGCTAGGTAAACAACAGATCAAACATGTCACGTAAAGTTAGCTAACGAGCTAGCCAGCTAATGTTAGCAAGTTAAAAAACAATGAACATAGTGCCATATCATGTTGTTACTACCCTGCATGAATCTGCTGGGAGCTAACCAACCAGGTTCAATGCTAGCTAGCTAACATTAGACGCGAACTAGCAAAGCAAGCATTTCTGGGATACGAATAATAACGTCATACACATAACGTTAGCTAGGGAGCCAGCCAGCTACCGTTAGCTAGCAAGCTAACAGTACAGTTTAGCTTGAAATTAAACAACATTCTGTCAAAATTAGAAACATCTAAAATCTGAAAATGTAGCTATCTAGACTATCTTAACCGTATACATCATCATGCATGATGGACGCGTCTCCCTGTCACGGATGCCATGCCACGTTTGCCCTTAGTTTGAAGATGTAGCTATCATACTCTAATTCCACTGATTTCAAAACCCGTTCCTCCAGAAAGTGGAGAGCAACACTTTTGCAGCTCCACTCCACAATACATTTTTTTTAAAGCAGTGTTTTTCTGTGACTTAATAACCAACAAAGCTTGGAATTTAACTATTTTATTCTTATTTACAGATGGCATACACATTTGTTATTAATTAAGGCACATGAAAGTTCACATGTTCCAGAAGGCACAAAAAAAATGTACTTTGAAATGTATTTTGATCAAAATAAAATTAAGTCCTCGACTTGCGACATATGCCTAATTTCGAAAACGGGTCATATGCTGTATTTTGTACCAATGTTTTCATTTTGGCTTCTTATTCATTGACTTCATGCCCATGTGACTTCAATAAACCACTGGAGCTAGGAGGCTATTTCCTGACCCATGTAGTTCTTAAATGGAATTTGGCTGTCTGTCTAATTTGGGTTAGAAACACCTCAAGGAGGACAGTACAATGCATGCACATTAGGCTGGGTCAATACCTTCTTCATTATACATACTGCATTTTTGAATGGGTTCCAACTCAGTGGGCCAAATGCAATATGAAGATGAAATCAGCATAAAACAATATAAACAACATCAGCATGTCCTCGTTAGTTGAAGCATCTCTGCATACAGAGAACAAGATGCATGATATAGGGTTAGTTTACTTTAAACAAGGAACATTGTGTACCTTGTACATTCTTAGAAAAAAGGGTTATAAAAGGGTTCTTTGAGGGTTCTATATTGAACACTCATCTGAAGAACCCTTTTTGATTGAAATAAAAAAATAAATGTACATTTGTGTCTCTACCTTGACCAAAAAAAGGTTATCCTGCAGGGACAAGCTAAAGAACCCATGATGGTTCCAGGTAGCAGCTTTTGGTCTGAGATTCTAGCAAGTATTGAAGTTTGATATTCAAATGCCTGTTGTGTGGAAATTAAACAAATAAGCTACAGACAGACAATCCTACTCTGTAGAATAGATTGGATGAGCAATTACATGCTGAAATGTACATCACTCACTTTGTCTCTGTGGATAGTGACACAAATTAATCATATTGTGGTTAGATGTAATGAAGAGGCCTTTTATTTCAACTCAAGGTATGAAAAAATGTATCTGACATCAGTGTTAAAACTGAATAATTAATTTAGGTTATTAGTGTATTTTATTTAGATGTATTAATTGGAGTGACTGTACCACATGCTTGAGGTATGATAATAGTTACACTGAACGCTGTCAACGGGAAATAATTTGGGAGACATTTCCATTGTTTTGACCTGGGCCAGCGTCACTTTATACACAGAAGATCTCCGCTAAACATAGAATCACATCGTTTATCCATCTCTCTGTGACCTCTGACAACTTCAGAACAAAGTTGACTACAAATATAAAGTTGCCATTGTCTTTGCAATTGATACAAACAAGCAACCTATAAAAATATGCTTAAAATGAAAACCGACATGACTATATTCAAATATCAACAGTAGGCTATAGGCCTATTTAAATCATATTTAAATACATTTCATGATAACTCCATTTAGTTATATGTTGCTACTTGTAGGCTACTGTCTGTAATTTGTCTCATTATATTTCATGATGTGTAGCCTAACATATACGTAATGATGTGCCAAATGCATTTTTATTTGCTATCGCTATCAGGAAATCTGGCCCTCTATTGTCCATTGCTGTCACTCTCGACGTTGTATTGTGTTAAAAATTAAGGCGATGACTGACAGTTATCTATCAGAGTTGTGAATCAATGTATGATTTGTTAAAAGTAACGCAGGGCTTATTATTATATTCACAATCAAAACTTCTTATAGTCAGCTGTGGCATTGACATAAAAATTTGAGGCAGTTTGACATAGACCATCCAAGTAGTTGAAGTTAAAAACCTTTATAAAATTGGCATCTTCATGAAAGAAACATAAAAACAAGGCCAAAAAATAGTCTACAGCCAACATGTTGTGGTTTCACAAAACCTTCAGGCCATGCACTTTGCCCTTTGCCTTCGTCAGCTGTGGCAGTTGCAATTGGACGGCATAGATTTTTTTTAGGATGGTGAGTAAACGTAAAAGACTCTAGCCTCCAGCAGGACTGCGGCATGGAAAAGTGGTTGGGCTCCCAGAGGCCCGTACTGAAACTATATGGAGGTCCATAACCCTACGAGTCACCTGAGCCTGGACTCTGTCTGAAACTAGAGTGGCTTGCTGACAACCGATCACTCAGGCTCCAGACGGTCTTTCAGCAGCCCCCCCACAAGCCCCTGACACACCACGTAGCCCCACAAATGGGGGCAGCACACTGTATGTCAGCACTGTCATTAGGGCATTTGCTGATTCTCTACACAATCCTCTCAACCCCAATCTATGGGATTTCCTTAAAACCAGTTGAATGATAGGGCAACATTTAGATTTCCGTTAAAATAGACATCCCCAAAAGTAACTATTTTTCATGAGATGGCCATAAAGAATAACTGGTCATGTTGCATATTTTTAGGAAATTGTAGAACTCACCTTTCTAGTAAATTTTTTTATAAATTGCTGAGTCATACTCTCTTTTGAGAATACAAGCTCAAGTACATAGTAAAGATTTTATGAGAAAAAAGTTTTTCCTATTCAACAAAAGTATGGCAATAGGACTAGAAATTACTGAAATGCTTTATAAATATAGTAACAGTCAAATTATAAAGAATTTACTATAATATTTCATATTTCTTATAACCGTAACATAAATATGATCATACTTAGTGACAGTGCCATATATATTTCATATAACCGTCGACAGATAATTTTCTACTAAATGTCCACTGAGCAGTGCAGAGACACCATTCAAATGTGTGCAGCTTCGTTACAACTTTATATTTAAGCACAAAGTGATTTCATCCATCTGTGACCAAGAGAAAGTGCTATTTTTATTTGATTTATATTTTGTTTAACCTTTATTTAACTAGGCACGTCAGTTAAAAACAAATTCTTATTTACAATGACTGGCCTACCAAAAGCTAAAGGCCTCCTGGGGCTGGGATTAAAAATAAAAATATAAGACAAAACACACATCTTGAGAAGAGAGACACCACAAGACTGCATAAAGTGAGACCTAAGACAATAACATAGCATGGCAGCAGCACATGACAACACAGCAACACAGCATGGTAGCAACACAACATGGCAATGACACAACATGGTAGCAGCACAAAACATGGTACAAACATTATTGGGCACAGATAACGGCACAAAGGCAAGAAGATAGAGACAAGCGAAGCAGCCACAACTCTCAGTAAAAGTGTCCATGATTGAGTCTTTGAATGAAGAGATAGAGTGAAAACTGTCCAGATAGAGTGTTTGTTGCAGCTCGTTCCAGTCGCTAGCTGCAGGGAACTGAAAAGAGGAGTGACGCAGGGATGTGTGTGCTTTGGGGACTTTTAACAGAATGTGACTGGCAGAATGCGTGTTATGTGTGGAGGATGAGGGCTGCAGTAGGTAGGTCAGATGGGGGGAGTGAGGCCTAAGAGGGTTTTAGAAATAAGCATCAACCAGTGGGTCTTGCGACGGGTATACAGAGAAGATCAGCTAAGGAGGAGTATAGAGAGTGTAGTGATGTGTCCTATAAGGAGCATTGGTGGCAAATCTGATGACCGAATGATAAAGAACATCTAGCCGCTCAAGAGCACCCTTACCTTTTTTTTACCCCTATTTCGTCGAATACAATTGATAGTTACAGTCTTGTCTCATCGTTGCAACTCCCGTACGGACTTGGGAGAGGTGAAGGTTGAGAGCTGTGCATCCTCCTAAACACAACCCAACCAAGCCACACTGTATTTTAACACAATGCCCACTTAACCCAGAAGCCAGCCGCACCAATGTATCGGAGGAAACACCATACGCCTGGCGACCTTGTACTGCGCCCGGCCTGCCACAGGAGTCATGAGCGCGATGGGACAAGGACATCCCTGCCAGTCAAACTTTCCCCTAACCCGGACGATGCTGGGCCAATTGTGCGCCACCCCATGGGTCTCCTGGTTGCGGACAGTTGTGACAGAGCCTGGACTCAAACCCAGAATCTCTAGCGGCACAGCCAGAACTGTGATGCATTGCCTTAAGACCACCGCGCCACTCGGGGAGGCCGAGAGTGCCCTTACCTGCCGATCTATATTACGTGTCTGTAATCTAGCAAGTATTCTAGTGTTCTTTAAATTATTTGAAATGATTTAGTATATTTTCATGTTAAGAGCTCTAAATCCATCTAGGAACATCACAGTGAGAGCTGGACTCGCTAGACTGTCACTGTTAATTTGCTGTCTCTCAAGTTGGGCTCACTTGCCAGAGAATGTGACACGTCACTCCATATGCAAATGTGGGGTCCGAAACCTGACACTTCAAGTCAGCTCCGCTTAGAGTGTAGAAACAGAGAGCAGACAGATGGGGATTTTTGGCATTATAAGGCACAGGACCCTACAGCATCACAGACCATATGGGGGACTTAACATGTAAGTGGATGGGTTTAAAGATTTCCTTCATTTAAGATGGGTAGTTTGCATTTAAAAAAGCCTTCAAACTCCTGAAATTATGTTACAGGTGTAGAATAATTACTTATTTTTTATTTTATTATGTGTATGTTTCCCATGGATGTATAACTGAAGCTGATCATATATATTTGTATTTCTTAGGATCCCCATTATGCTGCCAAGACAGAAGCCACTCTTCCTGGGGTCCAAACACATTAAGGCACTTGCATCACAAAAAAACAAAAGATAAAACTGTGCATCATATTTTTTAATTTAACCTTTAATAAACTAGGCAAGGTATTTAACTTATTTACAATAATGGCCTACCCCAGCCAAACCTGGGCAAATTGTGCAACGCCCTATGGGAATCCCAACCATGGCCAGATATAGCCTGGATTCGAACCAGGTTCTACACTGACGCCTCTTGCACTGAGATGCAGTGCCTTAGACCGCTGCCCCACTCAGGAGCCCATATAATGTTATTACACCACTACATATCTACAATACAAAGTGTATAATACCACCAAACAACAATATTACAATGTACGTGCGAGTAGAGTGAGTGCGCAAGCGTGTGTGTGCATATTTGTGTATGTCTTCACACGCTGTTCCATAAGGTGTATTTGCAAATGGGTTTGAGTATCTGATTCTACTGCTTGCATCAGTTAACTGATGTGGAATAGAGATCCATGTAACCATGGCTCTTTGTAGTACTGTGCGCCTCCCATAGTCTGTTCTTGACTTGGGGATTGTGAAGAGGCCTCTGGTGGCATGGGTGTCCGACATGTGTCCTAAGAGATTAAACAGACACCTTAGTGCATTTAGCATGTCAACGCTTCTTTCAAAAACAAGAAGTGATGAAGTCAATCTCTCCTCCACTTTGTGCCATGAGAGATGTACATGCATATAATTAATGTTTGCTTCTTGGATATAGGGGGCGCTCTTTTAATTTATGGATAAAAAAACGTTCCCGTTTTAAACAAGATATTTTGTCATGAAAAGATACTCGACTATGCATATAATTGACAGCTTTGGAAAGAAAACACTCTGACGTTTCCAAATCTGCAAAGATATTATCTGTGAGTGCCACAGAACTGATGCTACAGGCGAAACCAAGACGAAATTTCAAACAGGAAATGCCCCAGATTTTGAATGCGATTTGTTCCAATGTCTCCTTATATGGCTGTGAATGCGCAAGGAATGAGCCTACACTTTCTGTCGTTTCCCCAAGGTGTCTGCAGCATTGTGACGTATTTGTAGGCATATCATTGGAAGATTGACCATAAGAGACTACATTTACCAGGTGCTCCGGTTGGTGTCCTCCGTTGCAATTATTGCGTAATCTCCAGCTGCGTGTATTTTACCATTTGCTTCAGAGGAGAAACCAAACTGCCACGAATGACTTATCATCGAATAGATATGTGAAAAACACCTTGAGGATTGATTCTAAACAACGTTTGCCATGTTTCTGCCGATATTATAGAGTTAATTTGGAAAAAAGTTTGGCGTTGTAATGACTGAATTTTCAGGGTTTTTTCTTAGCCAAACGTGATGAACAAAACGGAGCGATTTCTCCTACACAAATAATATTTTTGGAAAAACTGAACATTTGCTATCTAACTGAGAGTCTCCTCATTGAAAACATCCAAAGTTCTTCAAAGGTAAATGATTTTATTTGAATGCTTTTCTTTTTTTTGTGAAAATGTTGCCTGCTGAATGCTAGGCTTAATGCCATACTAGCTATCAATACTCTTACACAAATACTTGTGTAGCTATGGTTGAAAAGCATATTTTGAAAATCTGAGATGACAGTGTTGTTAACAAAAGGCTAAGCTTGTGAGCCAATATATTTATTTAATTTCATTTGCGATTTTCATGAATAGTTAACGTTGCGTTATGGTAATGAGCTTGAGGCTATAATTACGCTCCCGGATAAGGGATTGCTCGACGCAACAGGTTAGCACTCCGTGTACATTTAAAGGCCAGCCGTGCTGCAATTTTCCGAGCAAATTGTAATTTTCTGAAGTCCCTCTTTGTGGCCCCTGACCACATGACTGAACAGTAGTCCAGGTATGACAAAACTAGGGCCTGTAGGACCTGCCATGTTGATAGTGTTGTTAAGAACATTGATCCAAGATGGAGTAGCAGTCGGACGTCTGTTTTGTCTTGTCCCGTCCCATGTATATATTGTTTTCTTCGTATATATTTCGTAATTTTGATATTTTTAATCTCAATTTTCGTCTATGGACTGAACATACTCTCCAGCAACCTGCCTCACCCAATGTGGTACAGATCTGCTATATTTTACACTTCAGAACCGGAACCTACTAGCTACTAGCTAGTAGTCAGTTAGCCACTGCTAGCATTCATCACCGTTAACTCGACATCAGCCAGCCTCAATTCCTGCCAGACTGCGAGGTGCAATATCAATCCAGAGCATATCGCACTGATTTTTCTTTACCACATCTCCGGATTCCTACCGCAAACTCTGAACCTTTACACCGGATCATCGCAGCTAGCTAGCTGCTATCCGAGTGGCTACTCCTGGCTAAAGTCTCTGTCCCTGAGTAAGCACCAGTTAGCCTGGAGCTAGCCTGGAGCTAGGCCCATCTCCCAGCTAGCCGAAGAGGTCCTTCAGCAAATTCTTGGGCTACGATACCTATTTTTCCAATTGGCCTGGACCCTTCTAATGCCGACATCGAGCCCCGCCGATCCATCACGACTGTTCTACCGACGTATCCATAAGAGGGGGTTTCAACAGGCTCTTCCGTTGCGACGTCCCCAGGAGAATCATCTGCTAGCCTTCTATCCCCGGCCCGCTAGCTGTCTGAATCAGTGCGTCTCCAGCTCGCCTAGCTACTCACTGGACCCATGATCACTCGGCTACACATTTCTCTCCCTAATGTCAATACACCTTGGCTATTGCTGTTTTGGTTAGTGATTATTGTCCTATTTTACCGTAGAGCCTCCAGCACTGCTCAATATGCCTTAGCTAGCCCCTTTGTTCCACCCCCCACACATGCAGTGACCTCAACTGGCTTAAATGGTGCTTCTAGAGTCAAAACCTCTCTCATCATCACTCAATGCCTAGGTTTACCTCCACTGTATTCACATCCTACCATACCCTTGTCTGTATATTATGCCTTGAATCTATTCTTCCATGCCAATAAATCTGCTCCTTTTACTCTCTGTTCTGAATGCACTTGACGACCAGTTCTTAAATAATTTAGCCGTACCCTTATCCTATTCCTCCTCTGTTCCTCTGGTGATGTAGAGGTTAATCCAGGCCCTGCAGTACCTAGCTCCACTCCCATTCCCCAAGCGCTGTCATTTGTTGAATTATGTAACTGTAAAGGCCTTGGTTTCATGCATGTTAACATTATAAGCCTCCTCCCTAAGTTTGTTTTATTGAATGCTTTAGCACACTCCGCCAACCCAAATTTCCTAGTTGTGTCTGAATCCTGGCCTAGGAAAACCACCAAAAATCCTGAAATGTTCATCCCTAACTATAACATTTTCCGACAAGATAGAACTGCCAAAGGGGGCGGAGTTGCAATCTACTGTAGAGATAGCCAGCAGAGTTCTGTCATACTATCCAGGTCTGTGCCCAAACAATTCGAGATTCTACTTTTAAATATCCACCTTCCCAGAAATAAGTCTCTCACCATTGCTGCTTGTTATATAACCCCTTCAGCCCCCAGCTGTGCCCTGGACACCATATGTGAATTGATTGCCCCACATCTATCTTCAGAGTTCTTGTTAGGTGACTTAAATTGGGACATGCTTAAAACTTCTTGATACTACCCATCCCGCATGCGGGAGCGTAATCATAGCCTCAAACTAATTAGCATAACGCAGCGGACATAAATCTTCCTAGAACATTTTCCTATTCATGAAAATCACAATTGAAATATATTGAGACACAGCTTAGCCTTTTGTTAATCACACTGTCATCTCAGATTTTCAAAATATGCTTTACAGCCAACGCTAGACAACCATTTGTGTAAGTTTATCATGGCATAATGCTATGCTAGGCTCTGCTACCAGCATGCAACATTTTCACGAAAATAAGAAAAGCAATCAAATTAAATAATTTACCTTTGAAGAACTTCGGATGTTTTCACTCAGGAGACCCAGTTAGATAGCAAATGTTCCTTTTTTCCCCAAAAATTATTTTTGTAGGCGAAATAGCTCCGTTTGTTCTTCACGTTTGGCTGAGAAATCGACCGGAAAATGCAGTCACTACAACGCCAAACCTTTTTCCAAATTAGCTCCATAATATCAACAGAAACATGGCAAACGTTGTTTAGAATCAATCCTCAAGGTGTTTTTCACATATCTATTCGATAAAATATCCACCGGGACAATTGGTTTCTCATAAGAAGCGATTGGAAAAATGGCTACTTGTGTACTTTACGCAAGATTTTCTGCGGGAGCCATCATGTGACGACTTGATAAATGTGGTCCCTTACGGCTATTCTTCAACATAAATGCGTAAAAAGACGCCACAATGCTGTAGACACCTTGGGGAATACGTAGAAAAGGTAAGCTCATTTTTAGCCCATTCACAGCCATATAAGGAGTCATTGGCATGCAGAGCTTTCAAAAAATAGGGCATTTCCTGGTTGGACTTTTATCTGGGTTTCGCCTGTAACATCAGTTCTGTTGCACTCACAGACAATATCTTTGCAGTTTTGGAAACGTCAGAGTGTTTTCTATCCAAAGCTGTCAATTATATGCATAGTCGAGCATCTTGTCGTGACAAAATATCCAGTTTAAAACGGGAGCGTTTTTTATCCAAAAATTAAAATACTGCCCCCTAGTTATAAAAGGTTAACCTCATAGTCCGCCCCCCCCCCCCCCCCCCGCATGCGGTAGCGTAAATACAGCCTCAAGCTCATTACCATAACGCAATGTTAGCGATTTCTAAAAATCGCAAATGAAATTAAATAAATATGCCTGCTCTCAAGCTTATCCTTTTCTTAACAATCCTGTCGTCTCAGATTTTCAAAATATGCTTTTGAACCAGAGAAAATCAATCATTTGTGTAAGAGTGGTGATAGCTAGCTTAGCATTTAGCGTTAGCATTTAGCACGCAACATATTCACAAAAACCAGCCAAGGAATCAAATAAAATAATTTACCTTGGAAGAACTTCAGATGTTTCAATGAGGAGACTCTCAGTTACATAGCAGATGTCCAGTTTTTCCTGAAAGATTCTTGTGTAGGACACATCGTTCCGTTTGTTACTATGCATTTGGCTACCGAAACTAACCGAAAATTCAGTCACCTACACGTCAAACTTTTTCCGAAATAACTCCATAATATCGACTGAAACATGGAAAACGTTGTTTGAATCAATCCTGAAGGTGGTTTGTCATATATCTCTCCATTGAAAGCACCGTCCTTGTAGCCTGGTTTGTTCTGAGATTCGAATGGAAAAAAACTGGGAGCTGAGTTTTGCGCACCAAATGCCACGCAGACACCAAGAGGGACACTTGGCAATTGTAGTCTCTTATGGTCAATCTTCCAATGATATGCCTACAAATACGTCACAATGCTGCAGAGACCTTGTGGAAACAAGAGAAAGTGTCCGTTCATTCCTGTCGCATTCACAGCCATATAAGGCGATCATGGAAAACGTAGCCTCAGAAATCCTGTTCATTTCCTGGTCGGTCAAACATCTTGGTTTTGCCCGAAGCATTTGTTCTAGGGCACTCACAGTGAAAATCTTTGCAGTTCTGGAAACGTCAGAGTGTCTTCTTTCCAAAACTATCAATTCCAAGCATATTCGAGCATCTTTTCGTGACAAAATATTGCGCTTAAAACGGGCACGTCTTTTTATCCAAAAATGAAATACTGCCCCTATAGGACTAAGTGGTTAACACCAGTCCTACAATCTAAGCTAGATGCCCTCGATCTCACACAAATTATCAAGTAACCTACCAGGTACAACCCTAAATCCGTAACCACCCTCTTAGATATCATCCTGACCAACTTGCCCTCTAAATACACATCTGCTGTCTTCAAACAGGATCTCAGCGATCACTGCCTCATTGCCTGCATGCGTAATGGGTCTGCAGTCAAACGACCACCACTCATCACTGTCAAGCACTCCCTAAAACACTTCAGCAAGCAGGCCTTTCTAATCGACCTGGCCCTGGTATCCTGGAAGGATATTGACCTCATCCCGCTAGTAGAGGATCCCTGGTTGCTCATTAAAAGTGCTTTCCTCACCATCTTAAATAAGCATGCCCCATTCAAAACAAATGAAACTTTCCAGTCAGTTTTTTCAAGTCAGGAACGAATATACTCAGTCATTTAGGAAAGCTAAGACTAGATTTTTCAAAAAGAAATTTGCATCCTGTAGCACTAATTTCCAAAACTTTTGGGACACTGTAAAGTCCATGGAGAATAAGAGTACCTCCTCCCAGCTGCCCACTGCACTTAGGATAGGAAACATTGTCACCACCGATAAATCTACGATAATCGGTAATTGAATTTTTCTACGGCTGGCTATGCTTTCCACCTGGCTACACCTAACCTTGCCAACATCTCAGAAACCCCTGTAGCAACTTGCCCAAGTCCCCTCCCCCGCTTCTCCTTCACCCAAATCAGGACAGCTGATGTTCTGAAAGATCTGAAAAATCTGGATCCCTACAAATCAGCTGGGCTTGACAATCTGGACCCTCTCTTTCTAAAATTGTCCCCAAAATTGTTGCAACCCCTATTACTAGCCTATTCAACCTCTCTCTCGTCTGAGATCCCCAAAGGTCGGAAAGCTGCCGCGGTCATCCACCTCTTCAAAAGGGGAGACACTCTAGACCCAAACTGTTATAGACCGAAATCCATCCTGCCCTGCCTTTCTAAAGTCTTTTTAAAGCCAAGTTAACAAACAGATCACCGACCATTTCGAACCCCACCGTACCTTCTCCACTATGCAATTTGGTCATGGGTGCACCTCAGCCACTCTCAAGGTCCTAAACGATATCATAACCACCATCGATAAATGACAGTACTGTGCAGCCGTCTTCATCGACCTAGCCAAGGCTTTCAACTCTGTCAATCACAGTGATCTTATCAGCAGACTCAATAGCCTTGGCTTCTGAAATGACTGCCTCGCCTGGTTCACCAACTGCTTCTCAGAGAGTTCAGTGTGTCAAATCGGAGGGCCTGTGGCAGTCTCTATGGGGGTTCCCCAG
Organism: Oncorhynchus nerka; assembly: GCF_034236695.1. Lineage (NCBI taxonomy): Eukaryota > Metazoa > Chordata > Actinopteri > Salmoniformes > Salmonidae > Oncorhynchus > Oncorhynchus nerka. Next base: position 41,377,876 of record NC_088408.1, read on the forward strand.
GGTTAAATTCTCGGGCCAACATTTTTCTCTGTATATATCAATTATTTTGCTCTTGCTGCTGGTGATTCTCTGATCCACCTCTACGGCAGAGAACACCATTCTGTATACATCTGACCCTTCTTTTGACACTGTGCTAACAAACCTCCAAACGAGCTTCAATGCCATACACCACTTCTTCCGTGGCCTCCAACTGCTTTTAAATGCTAGTAAAACTAAGTGCATGCTCTTCAACCGATTGCTGCCCGCATCCACCCGCCCGACTAGCATCACTACTCTGGACGGTTCTTACTTAGAATATGTCGACAACTACAAATACCTAGACTGTAAACTCTCCTTCCAGACTCACATTAGGCTTATTAAATTTAGAATTGGCTTCCTATTTCGCAACAAAGCCTCCTTGCCAAACATACCCTCGTAAAACTGACTTTCCTACCGATCCTTGACTTCGGCGATGTCATTTACAAAATAGCCTCCAACACTCTACTCAGCAAACTGGATGTAGTCTATCACAGTGCCATCCATTTTGTCACCAAAGACAAATGTACTACCCACCACTGCGATCTGTATGCTCTCGTTGGCTGACCCTCACTACATATTTGTCCTCAAACCCACTGGCTCCAAGTCATCATATATAAATATATGCTAGGTAATGCCTTGCCTCATTTCAGCTCACTGGTCACCATAGCAACACCCACCCGTAGCACACGCTCCAGCAGGTACATTTCACTGGTCATCCCCAATGCCAGCACTTCCTTTGGCCGCCTTTCCTTCCAGTTCTCTGCTGCCAATGACTGGAACAAATTGCCAAAATCACTGAAGCTGGAGTCTTATATCTCCCTCTGTAACTTTAAGCATCAGATGTCAGAGCAGCTTACCGATCACTGTACCTGTACACAGCCAATCTGTAAATAGCACACCCAACTACCTCACCCCCATATTGTTATTTATCCTGTTGCTATTTTGCACCACAGTATGTGTACTTGCACATCATCATCTGCACATCTATCACTCCAGTGTTAATGCTAAATTGTAATTATTTCACCTCTATGACCTATTTATTGCCTTACCTCCCTACATTTTCACACACTGTGCATAAATATTTCTGTTGTGTTATTGACTGTATGTTTGTTTATGTGTAACTCTGTGTTGTTGTTTTTGTCACGCTGCTTTGCTTTTTCTTGGCCAGGTTGCAGTTGTAAATAATAACTTGTTCTCAACTGGCCTACCCGGTTAAATAAAGGTGAATTAAAAATAAAGAATCAAATAAAAAAGAAGGCAAAGTAGCGCTCTATTAATGACAGACTTCTCCCCATCTTAGGTACTGTTGTATCAACATGTTTTGACCATGACAGTTTACAATCCGCGGTTACGCAAAGCAGTGTATCCACCTCAATTTGCTAATTTTCCACATTATTTATTACAAGATTTAGTTGAGGTTTAGGGTTTAGTGGATGATTTGTCCCAAATACAATGCTTTTTGTTTTTGAAATGTTTAGGACTAACTCATTCCTTGCCACCCATTCTGAAACTAACCTCAGCTCTTTGTTAAGTGTTGCAATGATTTGACTTGCTGTAGTAGCTGACGTGTATAGTGTTGAGTCATCCACATACATAGACACAAAGCCAGTGACATGTCATTAGTAAAGATTGAAAAAGGGGCCTAGACAGCTGCCCTGGGGAGTTCCTGATTCTACCTGGATTATGTTGGATAGGCTTCAATTAAAAGAACACATTCTGTGTTCTGTTAGACAGGTAACTCTTTAATCACAATATACAGTGCATTCGGAGAGTTTTCAGACCCCTTCCATTTTTCCACATCGTGTTACATTACATCCTTATTCTAAAATGGATTAAATGAAAAAAATCATCATTAATCTACACACAAAACAAAGGGTTTTAGAATTTTTGGCACATTTATTAAAAATAAAAACAGAATTAACATAAGTATTCAGGCCCTTTACTGTGAGACTCGAAATTGAGCTCCATTGATTTACTTGAGATGTTTCTACAACTTGATTGTTGTCCTTTCGTAAAATAAATTAATTTGGAAAGGCACACACCTGTCTATATAAGGTCACACTGTTGACAAAAATCAAGTCATGAGGTCGAAGGATGTGTCCATAAAGCTCTGAGACAGGACTGTGTCGAGGCACAGATCTGGGAAGTGTACCAAAACATTTCCGTAGCTTTGAAGGTCCCCAAAAACACAGTAGCCTCTGTCATTCGTAAATGGAAGAAGTTTGGAACCACAGCCTGGCCAAACTGAGCAATCAGGGGAGAAGGGATTTGGTCAGGGAGGAGAGCAAGAACTCGATGGTCATTCTGACAGAGCTCCATAGTTCCTCTGTGGAGATGGGAGAACCTTCCAGGAGGACAATCATCTCTGCAGCACTATACTAATCAGGCCTTTATGGTAGAGTGGCCAGACAGAAGCCACTCCTCAGTAAAAGGCACATGACAGCCCGCTTGGAGTTTGCCAAAAGGTACGTAAAGGACTCTCTGGTTTGTGGAAACCAAGATTGAACTCTTTGGCCTGAATGCCAAGCGTCAAGTCTGGAGGAAACCTTGCACCATCCCTACGATGAAGCATGGTGGTGGCAGCATCATACTGTGGGGATGTTTTTCAGTGGCAGGGACTGGGAGACTAGTCAGGATTGAGGGAAAGATGAACGGTCAAAGTAATAAAGAGATCCTTGATGAAAACCTGCTTCATAGTGCTCAGGACCTCAGACTGGGGCGAAGGTTCACCTTCCAACAGGAAAACCTGGCACACAGCCAGGACAACACAAGAGTGGCTTAGGGACAAGTCTCTGAATGTCCTTGAGTGGCCCAGCCAGAGCCCGGACTTGAACCTGATCGAACATCTCTGGAGAGACCTGAAAATAGCAAATACAGAAACTCCCCAAATAATGGTGTGCCAAGCTTTTAGCGTCATACCCAAGAAGACTTGAGGCTGTAATTGCTGCCAAAGGTACTTCAACAATGTACTGAGTAAAGGGTCTGAATACTTTTTTAAATGTATTATTAACGTTTTTTATATTTAATAAATCTGCAAAAATTCTAAAAACCTGTTTTTACTTTGTCAGTATGGGGTATTGTGTGTAGATTGATGAGGAATAAGGCTGTAACGTAACAACATGTGCAAAAAGTGAAGGGGTCTGAATATTTTCCGAATACACTTTAGCAGGGGATGTAAAGCCTTAACACATACATTTCCCGTCAGCAGACTATGATCAATAATGTCAAAGCCTCACTGAAGTATAACATTTGTATTATCAATTTCTCGCAGCCACTCATCAGTAATTTCTGTAAGTGCCGTGCTTGTTGAATGCCCTTCCCTATAAGCATGCTGAAAGTCTGTTGTCAATTTGTTTATAGTAAAATAGCATTGTATCTGGTCAAACACAATTTTTCCCAAAAGTTTACTAAGAGTTGGTAACAGGTTAATTGGTCAGCCATTTGAGCCAGTAAAGTGGCACTTTACTATTCTTGGGTAGCAGAATTACTTTTGCTTCCCTCCAGGACTGAGGGCACACACTTTCTAGTAGGATTAGATTGAAGATATGGCAAATAATTGTGGCAATACAGTCCACTATTATCCTCACTAATTTTCCATCCAAGTTGTCAGACCCTGGTGGCTTCTCACTGTTGATAGACATCAATACGTTTTTCACTTCTTCCAAACTCACTTTACGGAATTCAAAATGACAATGCTTGTCTTTCATAATTGTATCAATTATACTTGGATGTGTAGTGTCAGCATTTGTTGCTGCAATGTCGTGCCTAAATTTGCTAATCTTGCCAATTAAAAAAACATTAAAGTTATTGGCAATATCAGTGGTTTTCAACCATACCATTTTTCAATTCCTCATCAATCCAAGGGGATTTACCATTTTTTAAAATAATTTTCTTAATTGGTGCATGCTTATTAGTAACTGGAATAAGCAATTTCATAAAAATGTCAAGTGCAGCGTCTGATTGCTCATCATTACACACCACAGACCAGCAAATATTCTTAACATCATCAACATAGGAATCACTACAAAACTCCTTGTTTGACCTCTTTTTCACTATATGAGGCCCAGCCTGTGGAACTTTGATTTTCCTAGATAAGGCTACTATACTGTGATCACTACATCCACTGGATTAAAGCAAATTTCAGCAGCAAAGAAAGAAAAGGTGGGAAATTGAAAGTATTTCCATGTTATGCATCGTTGTTATTTTGTCCAATTCTCCTTTGTTAGTCATATGTGCACGTTTATATTTAGCTTGGATACACGCACTCTTACACATGACTGTCCATACATCACAGGGACAGATGAAGCAATTGCTTTCATTTGGAGGCCTGCTGATGGATAAGTGGAAAATGTGTCACAGGCAGGTAGCTGTGAAAAATCACTCTTGTTATGCCTGTAGACAGCTAAGGTATCTGTGGAATTCAAAAGAAATTGAGGCTTCATGGAGACCCTCTGTGGGGTTTATTACAATCTGACCACATGCATGCCTCACTTCAACCCAATATCGTCTGTACATGCTGGTGAAAAGGATGTTGACGTTTTTCTCCTCAAAGGTACATATGGTATGTCCATTTGGTATTTCCACAGTGCACATAATATAATTCGTATAGAAAACAGGTGAAGATAAACAGGTAATACATGATCTAGAATTTTTTTCAATATTATTCTTCCTTTAAATGATGACATGAACACGATAGCTTAATTTCACCCATTAGTTCAACTGAACAGCATTTAACGACAGCCATGACTTGACAGTATATTAAGTATTTCTTAATTGTTTTGAATAAAAATAAGAGTAAGTTGTCCAAAAGTGGTTATTGATGACAATTCCCCCAAACATTGGTTAAATTATGACATCCAAAAGCCAACTCTGTGACAGTGATTAATATTTGCATGATGCATGAATGTCATATTCAAACAAAAACTTACCTTTGCAATTAAACTAATCAGCAACCGTATTATTGTACATATTATCAACTGGTCATCTATATTTAATCAACGTTTCCGTTTCGTTATTGTCTTGATTTCAGTGAGTTGTCTTCAAATGAGTTATTTATGGATGTTTGTGAACCTGGCTTGAGTGGATTTTTTTTCCTTGGGCCTTTGTGTCATCCTGTGTTGCAGTGTCTGGAATGGTAAATTTGGTTGTGTCCCATATAGCATCCTATTCCCTTAATAGTGCACTACTTTTGACCAGAGCTCAATGGGTTCTGGTGAAAAGTGCACTATACTACGAATAGCGTACTATTTGGGAAGCAGCCATGGTGGTGCATATGGTGATAGCAATAGTGGTGGAGGTGTACCAGGTGATGTCCACACTCAACCAGAGACACAGGGCATGACCTCTCATTCATGGATATCAGCTCTCATTAATTTCACTTTCATAAGCGCCCGCAATGACCTCGCTCCAGTGAGTGGGGAAACAGAGTCCCAAAACACTTGTTTGGTAAAGTGGGAATCAAAAATAGCCATACACAACTGGCACTCAAACATATACATACATATGTGTGTGTGTGTGTGTGTGCCCAGTGGCTGATGGACTGATGGCCTTGGTATTGTAATATCTTTGGGAGCTTGTACTGGGATTAGCAGCTCATTTCGGTGGCTGCACGCTTGGCCTTCACAGCTTCCCTGAGAATGTGGACAGCTGTGTGTGGGGGGGGATGTTAGAGAGAGGGTGGAGTGAGGGGGAATCGGGGGTGTATGCTCATTTGACATCGAGGGGAAAACTTGAGATGGACAACACCAGTTTAACCACTACACACCACTGAATTTAATTGAGAAGGGGAAGCAGCTGACTCCCACTGCTTCTAAAATGCCTTATCGTACCCTGGTTAACAATGAAAGATTGAACACCTGTAAACATTGGATTAGTGTGCTCCAGGATTTAATTTTTGATCATATTATTTTTAGTTGATGTGTAACTGGTAATCTTTTGCAATAATATTAGGTAATTTACTGCATTAACTGTGTAATAAAACATGTAACTTCAGTAGTGACAACATTGTATTATCCTTCTGCTAACTAATACTATGTCACTGATGATTGGGATCTGAACTTTATGATTCAAAATATTTTCCTAAATCCACTGTACCTTTTAATTACAGATTACCCAGAGAAACCACTTGTGTCTGGCTCTGTGATGAAATCCAAGTGGGAAACATTATGAGAATGCGAAAAAGGTATTGAATGACACTGGCTATATGAAGAAATGTATCAAATCCAATCCAATTTTAATTGTCACATGCACATGTTTAGCAGATGTTATTGTGGGTATTGCAAAATGCTTGTGTGTTTGTAGCTCCAACAGTGCAGTAATATCTCACAAGTAATATCTAACAATTTCACAACAATACACACAAATCTAAAGTAAAGTAATGGAATTAAGAATATATAAATATTTGGGCGAGCAATGTCAGAGTGGCATAGACAAAGATACAGTAGAACAGTACAGAGTGAAGTGTACACATATGAGATGAGTAATGCAAAATATGTAAACATTATTAAAGTGACTAGTGTTCCATTATTAAAGTCACCAGTGATTTCAAGTCTATGTATATAGGCAGCAGCCTATAATATGCTAGTGATGGATGTTTAGCAGTCTGATGGCCTTGAGATAGAAGCTGTTTTCCAGTCTCTCTGTCCCAGCGTTGATTCACCTGTACTGACCTCGCCTTCTGGATGATATCGGGGTGATCTGGCTGTGGCTCGGGTGGTTGTTGTCCTTGATTATCTTTTTGACCTTCATGTGACATTGGGTGCTGTAGGTGTTCTGGAGGGCAGGTATTTTGCCCCGGTGATATATTGGGTAGACCGCACCACCCTCTGGAGAGCTCTGCGATTGTGGATGGCACAGTTGATGTACCAGGCGGTGATACAGCCCGACAGAATGCTCTCAATTGTGCATCTGTAAAGGTTTTAGGTGCCAAGCCAAATTTCTTCAGCTTCCTGAGGTTGAAGAGGTGCTGTTGCACTTTCTGTGTGGGTGGACAACTTCAGTTTGTCAGTGATGTATTCGCCGAGGAACTTGAAGCTTTCCACCTTCTCCACTGCGGTCCTGTCGAAGTAGATGGGGGGGGGGGGGCACCCTCCTGAAGTCCACGATCAGCTCCTTTGTTTTGTTGACGTTGAGCATTCATGACCTCACACTCCTTTACAGATACCGATACGTAAATACATATTTAAGTGCCAGGTTTCTGTCATCTGGAGACCAGGCTTCTTTTGCTTTGGTCATGTGAAATGACAATGTAAAAGCTTGACTCTGATATCATGACCTGTGCATGCCTGTCCTCTTCTGTTTTTCTAGCTTCAGTGTGTTTTCTAAGAAAGTATGTGGGCTCTAAGCACATATTTATTTTGGATTAGTTGTTTATTCATATACTTTCCATACAATAGAACAAAGTTATATCAACCCTATGTGAGAAAGTCTGTTCAAAAGTTTATTTGAACCAATGCTAACATCCACCTTTACTGGCTGGATAGAGTGTGGAACAATCATGTTATGAGGATTTCTGGGTAATGTGGTCATTGTTGCCAATGCACTGATGCCAGGTTCCCCGACTTTGTTATTCCAGGTTACATTTTCCGTCCCGCTGGTGGGTCTGCTTCCGGAATCCTGAAACGTCAACCATCAGTTCCAAACTAAACAAACTGCCTCCAGGAACATAAGGAAAACAGTGAACAAATCCAGAGGTAATTTCTCCAAGAAAACCTTGGTGGGAGTAATACATTATGACAGAGGGAGGGGACTTACGCTGTGGTTATTTCCCATGCGCTACCCCTGAGTGTTAAAATGAGCCCCAAAAAGGAAATACATTTTTTTTAAAGATCCTAGAGCTGATGTTTCCGTTTGTAATTTTGCTGACAGGGAAACCTTTTACTATGTTTTATCCATTATATTTTGTCGGGGCACCAACTGTATTGGCATTTACATGACAATCGGACTGGTGAGTCCAGGCTCCATCGCACAGTCAGCTCTCTCTCTAATCCAATCTAGTCCAATGTTGTTGGTATGGCAGTAGCGAGACCTCAGCAGCGGGGAACCCCTTTGTTGGAGGAAAGTACGATCTGTATGTACTCGGAGACCCAAAAACATGCAGAGGTCACTGGCTTTACTTCCCGGGCTACCTCCTTATGCTGTGTTGACATAAGTGTGTGGTAAGTGGCATTATCACAAACAATGAAACATTTAGCTGAGATCAGAAATAGTGTAAACATTGTTAATGTTATAAATGACTATTGTAGCTGGAAAGGGCACATTTTTTATGGAACATCTCCATAGGTGTACAGAGGCCCATTATCAGCAACCATCACCCCTGTGTTCCAATGACACGTTGTGTTAGCTAATCCAAGTTTATCATTTTAAAAGGCTAATAGATTATTAGAAAACCCTTTTGCAATTATGTTAGCACATAATAAAACTGTCCTTTAGGCTAGTTTAGAATCTGGAGCACCAGCATTTGTGGGGTTCGATTAAAGGCAAAAAATGGCCAGGAACAAAGACCTTTCTTCTGAAACTCGTCAGTCTATTCTTGTTATGAGAAAGGCAATTTCTTGCATGGAATAGCCAAGAAACTGAAGATGTCGTACAGTGCTGTGTACTACTCCCTTCACAGAACAGCACAAACTGGCCCTAACCAGAATAGAAAGAGGAGTGGGAGGCCCCAGTGCACAACTGAGCAAGAGGACAAGTACATTGAAGGGTCTAGTTTGAGAAAGACGTCTCACAAGTCCTCAACTGGCAGCTTCATTAAAGGGTACCTGCAAAACACCAGTCTCAATGTCAACAATGAAGAGGTGACTCTGGGATGCTGGCCTTCAGTATACTTTATTGACATGGAAAGTAAACACTTATATTGTCAAAGTAAACATATAGCGAAGATGGTCATAGACAGGAATATTCTAGACTGTTTGTAATTAAGCAATGATAATGATAGTGATAAGCATATTAACAGCACTAACAATAAACAATTAAAAATAAATAAATAGGCAAATATGAATAATCACACAATACTTCTCACTGGCTGTCCCTCAGGTTGTGGCAGGAGGCCAGACATTTGGCTGCTTAAAACACAATATTTAGGTTTTTTACCAAGGATGTATTTATTAGGAATCAAGGTAAGACCCAAGTGCAGACTGTGTGAAGTAACAATGTTTATTGTAAAAACAGGGGAAGGCAAAACACAGGTCAAGGCAGGCAGGGGTCGATAATCCAGAGTAGAGGTCAAGGTATATGCAGGATCAGTTCAGGCAGAGGTCAGTAATCCAGAGGTGGAGCAAAGGTACAGGATGGCAGCCAGGCTCAGGGACAGGCAGAGTGGTCAGGCGGGCACAGGGTTTATTTTTTATTTTTTACCTGGCAAGTCAGGACAGACAAGGGTCCAAAACCAGGAGAATGAGAAAAAGAGAAACTGGAGAAAAACAGGAACTGAGACAAAACGCTGGTTGACTTGAACAAACAAGACAAACTGGCACAGACAGACAGAAAACACAGGTAAATACCCAGAGGATAAGTGGGAAAGATGGGCAATACCTGGGGGGGGGGGGGGGTGGAGACAAGCACAAGGACAGGTGAAACAGATCAGGGCATGGCAGTATTTAAGTTTGTCTTCATTTAAGTTTTCAAATTCTTCATATTGATTTTTAATTTGGGGGAAAAATGGATTTCTATTGTCAGAATATCGGTCACAGTTTTACAGAAAATACATATCTGTCTCTATCTCGATCTCTTCCTTGGGGCAGAATGAGCACAGCCTGTCCTCTCTAGGCTGCCAGGTTTTCCTGTGGTGACTGGTCTCTTAGGCCAGGCTGTGTTCAGAGTCTGTACATAGTTAGTGTATTCTTAAGTTTTCTGTCAGTCACAGTTTGTGATTTCTTTCCAATAGGGTTTATATTTCTATTTTTGCTTTGTGATAATCTGGTTAGGCCAGATATTCTGAGTGCTGTCCTGAGGCTTTGTTGGGTTGGTAGTGGTTAGTGAATTGTGCCTCAGGCAGTTGGCAGTTGAGGGCTTTGTAATAGTAGGGGGTCACTTGTTTTTAAATGATTATCAAATTTGGTCTCTCTTTTTTGGATATTAATCAGAAGAGGGAACTGGCCTAATTCGGCTCTGCATGCGTTGTTTGGAGTTTTTCTGTTTACGCTGAGTTTGCTCTTACAGAATTCCTCATATTTTCAATGGGGGTGTTTGTCCCATTTGTCAAATTCTTGTTTTGTAAGCGGACCCCACATTTCACTGCCATATTATGCTATTGGTTCTAGTATTCATTTGAATATTTTGATCCAGATCCTAATTGGTATGTCTAATTTGATATATATTTTAATGGCATTGCAGAGTATCCAACTGACAATCTCTTAGAAAAAAATATAAAATGTAAACATTTAAAAATAACTGATGTTGGCACAAGATGGCGGGAAGGTCGGGGCATAACTAATGGAATTACAGTTAATTAAAATGCATGCTTAATGCAGTATAAATTAATGTATAGAATGTATTATACAAGAGACAATTCACAAATTCTACAGCACAACGGCAGATTCATGTCTCAAGTGTAAAACAAATAGTGACTCAATAATCCATGTTTTCTGGGAATGCTATGAAGTCCGGAAGTTGTGGGCGGAGCTATAATGTTGGCTGTCAGAAGTATTACAATGTGAACTACCGTTTAATCCGTCTGTCTGAATATTTCAAGACATGGCAAATGGGGGTGTAGTGATATACTCAATGAGCTGGATGATTCTTTTATCATCATTCATCTTGAAAATACTTGGAAGTCAATCAATCTGCCATCATTGACTCAATGGAAAAATCGAATTATTTATATTATTGAAATATTAAAATAACATGAGCGATCGAGAAAAACAAATTGGTACAATTTAAGGCCAAGTGGCAAACAATAATGCAGGCACTAGAGATGGGGGTGTGAGCATGCGAGTGTAGGCAGATGAGATGTAGTCATTGTTTCTGTAAATTGTTGTTTGTATGTATGTTTGTTATAAAAAAAGAAAGCCCTCCTTGCTTTGTCTTTCAGTTCATTCATAGCCAGGTTGAAGTTCCCTGTGGAGCCGATTTATTGTCCCAAATACTTTGGTGTGTGTATTCTATGTGAGTGGAGCCCAGTAAAAATGGATGTCGGTTTCTCTGACATCTGGATCTTTTCTGGAATATCATAATTTTTGCAATTTTGAGATAGACTTTCAGGGCCCGTTTTAAACAAGATATTTTGTCACGAAAAGATGCTCGACTATGCATGTAATTGACAGCTTTGGAAAGAAAAAAAACGGACATTTCCAAAACTGTAAAGATATTATCTGTGAGTGCCCCAGAACTAATGCTACAGGCGAAACCAAGATGAAATTTCATGCAGGAAATGGTCCAGATTTTGAATGCCCTGTGTTCCAATGTCTCCTTATATGGCTGTGAATGCGCCAGGAATGAGCCTGCACTTTCTGTCGTTTCCCCAAGGTGTCTGCAGCATTGTGACGTATTTGTAGGCATAGCATTGGAAGATTGACCATAAGAGACTACATTTACCAGGTGTCCGCTTGGTGTCCTCCGTCAAAATTATTGCGTAATCTCCAGGTCCATGCGCGTTCCATTTTCGTCAGAGGAGAAACCAAACTACCACGAATGATTTATCATCGATAGATATGTGAAAAACACCTTGAGGATTGATTCTAAACAACGTTTGCCATGTTTCTGTCGATATTATGGAGTTAATTTGGAATAAAGTTTGCGTGGTAATGACTTAATTTTCGGGGGTTTTCTTACCCAAACGTGATGAACAAAACGGAGCGATTTGTCCTACACAAATAATCTTTTTGGAAAAACTGAACATTTGCTATCTAACTGAGAGTCTCCTCATTGAAAACATCCAAAGTTCTTCAAAGGTAAATGATTTTATTTGAATGCTTTTCTTTTTTTTGTGAAAATGTTGCATGCTGAATGCTAGGCTTAATGCTATGCTAGGCTATCAATACTCTTACACAAATGCTTGTTTAGCTATGGTTCAAAAGCATATTTTGAAAATCTGAGATGACAGTGTTGTTAACAAAAGGCTAAGCTTGAGAGCAAATATATTTATTTCATTTCTTTTGCGATTTTCATGAATAGTTAACGTTGCGTTATGGTAATGAGCTTGAGGCTATAAATAGGATCCCGGATACGGGATTGCTCGTCGCAACAGGTTAATTTTCTATAGACTTGGCTATGTTCCAAAAGGATTTTCTAACAAGTTTTATTTTCTAACAGTTTGAATTAAGGTGTGTTCCACCTCATTAATTCATATAGAAGTAGCCCATTTCACTGTTGTGGACAATTTATGTTGGAAGCTTTACTGAGCCGGACAAACTTCTCTCTTCGAGGAGAGCCCAAGCACTTCCCCGGTGTTTCCGCAGATCAAGTATGCAGACATTTGCCCAGTCTTGCACATTTTCTGGCTGGCACTCGCATTGCCTTCATTGTTGTTTTCCTTACAAATAATAACTGTGGACATGTGTCCGTTCCTATTAAAGTAAGTGCCTTATTTTCTATATATTGTGTTGTTTCTACTGTAGCATACAGTACGTATGTGTGGAGCATAATGTATTTACAGTTTTATTCACATTTTTCCATTGACTGCCTATATAGTATCCCATGATTTAGGACTCAAAATGCACTGCCTATGGCTTCCACTAGATGTCAACAGTCTTTAGAAATTGTTTCAGGCTTGTATTCTGAAAAATGAGGGAGTAATTCCACTTTGAGTGAGTGGACCCTGGTAAATTGCCAGACCTGTTTTCTGCGCAAGAACGAGAGCGCGCCTTTCTTGTTTACCTTTTATATTGACGAAGGTATTGTCCGGTTGAAATATTGATTATTTAGGCAAAACACAACCTGAGGATTGATTATAAACATCATTTGACATGTTTCTACGAACTTTACGCATACTATTTGGATTTTTCGTCTGCCTGTTGTGACTGCCTTTGAGCCATTGGATTACTGAACAAAACGCGCCAACAAAACTGAGGTTTTTGGATATAAAGAGGGACTTTATCGAACAAAACAAATTTATTGTGTAACAGGGAGTCTTGTGAGTGCAACCATACGAAGATCAAAGGTGGGTGATTAATTTTATTGCCATTTCTGACGTATGTTGACTAATCTACTTGGCTGGTAACTGTTTGTAATGTTTTGTGTGATGGGCGCTGTCTTCAGATAATTGCATGGTATGCTTTCGCCATAACGCCTTTTTGAAATCTGACACAGCGGCTGGATTAACATGAAGATAAGCTTTATTTTGACGTATAACACATATTTTCAAGAATGTTAGATATTGGAATGGAGTATTTTTTTCACTAGATGTTGGCCAGGTGGGACGCTACCGTCCCAGGTACCCATAAGAAGTCAAAAAGTTACGAGTTTATGCGTGGTAGATGGTGGCATTTTGTCATTACACCACAGTATCACAAGGGGGAGTTACAACGTTCATCTATCAGTAGTCTAAATTGTGGCAATTAATGGAGGCATTTTCAGTCTGAGAGAATCTCTTCTGGCACTACAGCCCTGTATCAGGCAACAACAAAAAATGTCAGTGGTTCTTGGGTTTAAAGAGAACTTGGATAAATACAATGGGGGAATTTCACTTGACATGTGGACTGACAATTTTTGAAAAATGGGCATGGTGGGCTTTTGGTTTCTCTCCTTCGAAACACATAAATGAATCATTCTAAATAGCATACTGGCATCATTGTCAAATTAGTAACAATGTCTCACAACATGTTCAGGAATGGCCTTCACATTAATTCAAATCAAATTGTATTAGTCACATGTACTGAATACAACAGTGAAATGCTTACTTACGAGCCCCGAACCAAAAATGCAGTTTAAAAAAAATAAGGATAAGAATATGAAATAAAAGTAACAAGTAATTAACGAGCAACAGTAAAATAACAATAGTGAGACTATATACAGGGGGTACCGATACAGAGTCAATGTGTGAGGGCACCGTTTAGTTGAGGTAATATGTCTGTGGCAGACCAGGGGGTTGGGTCAAGACGTTTACACAGATCAGACACGGACAGAGTATGATTAGCTCAGTTTCAAGAGTGTTTATTAAATAATAAATCAAAAGAAAAGGATAGGTCTCCCAATGAGACCCTTTCCGCGATGTCATCTTCTGGGCTCCGGGTCTTGCTGTATCCTGTCGGGCACAAACTCCCTAGTCTTTTCCCGGGCACCGTCTCAAACTACACGGAGGTCACCTTACTTCCCCCAGTCCTCCCCCTGTGTGCTGCCCTTCTGGGGCTTGTACAGCTGGTGAACAATCAGCCCTTGATTACTCACCAACTCCCCAATTAGTTCTGGGCGGAGAGCCTGTCGAGACCTGGCACGTCCAGCAGATGGAGCCATCACCTCATTATGTATACTCCGTCTGTCACCAGGCGTCGACGAGTCTCCCTCTGGTGGCAGACCTGCTGTACGCCACACACCCCTCCCCCTTAGCTCTGTCGGAGAGGGGACTGTCGGAGAGGGGACTGTCGTCAGTGCGACGTACGGCACCCTTCTCGATAGGGCATCCAAATTTCCGTGCTTTGCCCCTGACCTGTGCACAACAGAAAAAGAGAAGCGTTGAAGGGACAAGAACCACCTGGTAACCCAATCATTTGTGTCCTTTCCCCTGGCCATCCAGACCAAGGGAGCATGGTCGTGACCAGAGTGAAGTGGGTACCCAACAGGTAATACTTGAGTGTTTAGCGCCCACTTCACCGCAAGACACTCTTTCTCCACAATGAAGAACTTTTCTCTCTCTGGGAACCAGCTTTCTGATGATGTACATGATGGGGTACATTTTGAGGGTCAAAATTGTGAGTCACATGCGTCTGTATCATCAACGGTGCCAAATAAGTATTTTTAGCGGATTTCCTAAATAGCTCAGTTGGGAGAGCGTTAGACTTAAAATATAAAGGTCCCTGGTTCAAATCAAATCAAATTTTATTTGTCACATACACATGGTTAGCAGATGTTAGTGCGAGTGTAGCGAAATGCTTGTGCTTCTAGTTCCGACAATGCAGTAATAACCAACAAGTAATCTAGCTAACAATTCCAAAACTACTATCTTATAGACACAAGTGTAAGGGGATAAAGAATATGTACATAAGATATATGAATGAGTGATGGTACAGAGCGGCATAGGCAAGATACAGTAGATGGTATTGAGTGCAGTATATACATATGAGATGAGTATGTAAACAAAGTGGCATAGTTAAAGTGGCTAGTGATACATGTATTACATAAGGATGCAGTAGATGATATAGAATACAGTATATACATATACGATGAATAATGTAGGGTATGTAAACATTATATTAGGTAGCATTGTTTAAAGTGGCTAGTGATATATTTTACATCATTTCGCATCAATTCCCATTATTAAAGTGGCTGGAGTTGAGTCAGTGTGTTGGCAGCAGCCACTCAATGTTAGTGGTGGCTGTTTAACAGTCTGATGGCCTTGAGATAGCTGTTTTTCAGTCTCTCGGTCCCAGCTTTGATGCACCTGTACTGACCTCGCCTTCTGGATGATAGCGGGGTGAACAGGCAGTGGCTCGGGTGGTTGTTGTCCTTTATGATCTTTATGGCCTTCCTGTGACATCGGGTGGTGTAGGTGTCCTGGAGGACAGGCAGTTTGCCCCCGGTGATGCGTTGTGCAGACCTCACTACCCACTACCCAGCCTTACGGTTGTGGGCGGAGCAGTTGCCGTACCAGGCGGTGATACAGCCCGACAGGATGCTCTCGATTGTGCATCTGTAGAAGTTTGTGAGTGCTTTTGGTGACAAGCCGAATTTCTTCAGCCTCCTGAGGTTGAAGAGGCGCTGCTGCGCCTTCTTCACGATGCTGTCTGTGTGGGTGGACCAATTCAGTTTGTCTGTGATATGTACGCCGAGGAACTTAAAACTGACTACCCTCTCCACTACTGTTCCATCGATGTGGATAGGGGGGTGTTCCCTCTGCTGTTTCCTGAAGTCCACAATCATCTCCTTAGTTTTGTTGACGTTGAGTGTGAGGTTATTTTCCTGATACCACACTCCGAGGGCCTTCACCTCCTCCCTGTAGGCCGTCTCGTCGTTGTTGGTAATCAAGCCTACCACTGTTGTGTCGTCCGCAAACTTGATGATTGAGTTGGAGGCGTGCGTGGCCACGCAGTCGTGGGTGAACAGGGAGTACAGGAGAGGGCTCAGAACGCACCCTTGTGGGGTGCCAGTGTTGAGGATCAGCGGGGTGGAGATGTTGTTGCCTACCCTCACCACCTGGGGGCGGCCCGTCAGGAAGTCCAGTACCCAGTTGCACAGGGCGGGGTCGAGACCCAGGGTCTCGAGCTTGATGACGAGCTTGGAGGGCACTATGGTGTTAAATGCCGAGCTGTAGTCGATGAACAGCATTCTCACATAGGTATTCCTCTTGTCCAGATGAGTTAGGGCAGTGTGCAGTGTGGTTGAGATTGCATCGTCTGTGGACCTATTTGGGCGGTAAGCAAATTGGAGTGGGTCTAGGGTGTCAGGTAGGGTGGAGGTGATATGGTCCTTGACTAGTCTCTCAAAGCACTTCATGATGACAGAAGTGAGTGCTACGGGGCGGTAGTCGTTTAGTTCAGTTACCTTAGCTTTCTTGGGAACAGGAACAATGGTGGCCCTCTTGAAGCATGTGGGAACAACAGACTGGGATAGGGATTGATTGAATATGTCCGTAAACACACCAGCCAGCTGGTCTGCGCATGCTCTGAGGGCGCGGCTGGGGATGCCGTCTGGGCCTGCAGCCTTGCGAGGGTTGACACGTTTAAATGTTTTCCTCACGTCGGCTGCAGTGAAGGAGAGTCCGCATGTTTTAGTTGCGGGCAGTGTCAGTGGCACTGTATTGTCCTCAAAGCGGGCAAAAAAGTTATTTAGTCTGCCTGGGAGCAAGACATCCTGGACCGTGACGGTGCTGGTTTTCTTTTTGTAATCCGTGATTGACTGTAGACCCTGCCACATACCTCTTGTGTCTGAGCCATTGAATTGAGATTCTACTTGGTCTC
The DNA here is from genome assembly GCF_034236695.1 of Oncorhynchus nerka. NCBI lineage: Eukaryota > Metazoa > Chordata > Actinopteri > Salmoniformes > Salmonidae > Oncorhynchus > Oncorhynchus nerka. The sequence continues at coordinate 41,394,942 of NC_088408.1, forward strand.
TATACTGACGCTTAGCTTGTTTGAATGCCTTGCGGAGGGAATAGTTACACTGTTTGTATTCGGTCATGTTTCCAGTCACCTTGCCCTGATTAAAAGCAGTGGTTCGCGCTTTCAGTTTCACGCGAATGCTGCCATCAATCCACGGTTTCTGGTTTGGGAATGTTTTAATCGTTGCTATGGGAACGACATCTTCAACGCACGTTCTAATGAACTCGCACACCGAATCAGCGTATTCGTCAATGTTGTCGTCTGACGCAATACGGAACATATCCCAGTCCACGTGATGGAAGCAGTCTTGGAGTGTGGAATCAGATTGGTCGGACCAGCGTTGAACAGACCTCAGCGTGGGAGCTTCTTGTTTTAGTTTCTGTCTGTAGGCAGGGATCAACAAAATGGAGTCGTGGTCAGCTTTTCCGAAAGGAGGGCGGGGCAGGGCCTTATATGCGTCGCGGAAGTTGGAATAGCAATGATCCAAGGGTTTTCCAGCCCTGGTTGCGCAATCGATATGCTGATAAAATTTAGGGAGTCTTGTTTTCAGATTAGCCTTGTTAAAATCCCCAGCTACAATGAATGCAGCCTCCGGATATGTGGATTCCAGTTTGCAAAGAGTCAAATAAAGTTCGTTCAGAGCCATCGATGTGTCTGCTTGGGGGGGAATATATACGGCTGTGATTATAATCGAAGAGAATTCCCTTGGTAGATAATGCGGTCTACATTTGATTGTGAGGAACTCTAAATCAGGTGAACAGAAGGACTTGAGTACCTGTATGTTGTCATGATCACACCACGTCACGTTAACCATAAAGCATACGCCCCCGCCCCTCTTCTTACCAGAAAGATGTTTGTTTCTGTCGGCGCGATGCGTGGAGAAACCAGCTGGCTGCACCGTCTCCGATAGCGTCTCTCCAGTGAGCCATGTTGCCGTGAAGCAAAGAACGTTACAGTCTTTGATGTCCCTCTGGAATGCTACCCTTGCTCGGATTTCATCAACCTTCTTGTCAAGAGACTGGACATTTGCGAGGAGAATGCTAGGGAGGGGTGCACGATGTGCCCGTCTCCGGAGTCTGACCAGAAGACCGCTTCGTTTTCCCCTTTTTCGAAGTCGTTTTTTGGGGTCGCCGGCTGGGATCCATTCCATTGTCCTGGGTGAAAGGCAGAACGCAGGATTCGCTTCGCGAAAGTCATATTCTTGGTCGTACTGATGGTGAGTTGACGCTGCTCTTATGTTCAGTAGTTCTTCTCGACTGTATGTAATGAAACCTAAGATGACCTGGGGTACCAATGTAAGAAATAACACGTAAAAAAACAAAAAATTGCATAGTTTCCTAGGAACACGAAGCGAGGCGGCCATCTCTGTCGGCGCCGGAAGTAATAATCCTGAGTTTGAAGATTAGTTGTTGTTCGTAAGACAAGGCTGCATGAAGTGTGAACTGGAGTTTTCTTGGATCCACAAAAACAATGTATTTTTGGAGAATGGGGGAATCAATCCCACTACCTCTCGCATGCTAAGGAAGCACTCTACCATTTGAGCTAATTCCCCAGCCAGTAGGATTTTCCATAAGGAGCAACAAAGAGTGTCCAGTCTTGTCAGGATATGCTGTTGGTGGAATTGTTAGTTTACATGTTCGTCCATTTCACCGTTTTCGGAAGGCAGGCCCTGGTTAGATCAGTGAGGGGGGAAGCTATAGCCGCAAAGTTGGGGATAAATTGGCTATAGTATCCTGCCAGTCCCAGGAAGGACTTGTCCTGTGTCTTGGTGTGTGGAACGGGCCATTCACGCACCGCGTGAACCTTCCTCTCCTGGGGCTTGACGTTCCCCAGTCCGATCAAATACCCCAGATACTACACCTCCTCGAAAACTAGTTTGCACTTCTTGGGGTTTGCCGTCAACCCGGCTTGTCTGGGCAAATCCAGCACCGCCTGGAGGCACGTCGAGTGCTCTTCCCAACCTTGGGGTCGAAGTACTTTGTTCATCAGCTGTTGGAATGTGGGTGGGGCTACGTGGTGACCATGGTGACCAAACGGGAGCACCCGGTACTGATACCACCAGTCTGGTGTCGACAACGCCGTCTTCTCCCTGGAGGAGGCTGCAAACGGTACCTGCCAATATCCAAAGGTCCAAGGTCAAGGGTGTTGATGTACCGGGCCTTTCCCAATCGGTGGATGAGCTCGTCCACCCTCGGCATAGGATATGCGTCGAACAAGCTGATGTCGTTCACCCCCCAGAAATCATTACAGAAGCAGAGGCTACCGTCCGGTTTGGGCACCAACACGATGGGGCTGCATCATGCACTGTGGGACACTTCAACAACCCCCATCCTCAGCATAGCTTCCATTTCCTGCTTCATGGCCTTCCTTCAGGCCTCGGGAATCTGATATGGCCTCTTTCTTACCGTTTCGCCGGGCCGGGTACGGATGTTGTGTTCAGTGAGGGTCGTGAGGCCCTTCTTCTCGGAGAACACCGCCGTGTTCCGATTGACAAGGTCCCTGAGCTCTTGCTTCTGGACCGGGTCGAAGTCCTCATTGCTCGGGACCACCATTGGTCCCATTGGCGTCCTGGGTCCCGACCACAACATAGACAACGCTGTCCTCACATGCCACTTCTTCAACAGGTTCATGTGGTAAATCTGTTGAGGTTTCCGTCTCTCCGGTTGCCGTACACAGTAATTGATAGGTTCAATCTTCTCGACCACCTCGTATGGTCCATGCCATGTTGCCAGGAACTTACTTTCGGCTGTGGGGATCAAGACCAGCACCCTGTCTCCCACCTGGAATTCTTGGGGCTGGGCTCCCCGATTGTAGACCTGGGCTTGGGCGCATTGGGCCTTCTCCATATGTTCCATCACAATGGGCCATATGGCTGTCATCTGCTCCCTCATTGTCTCCACGTGCTCTGCCACGCTCCGTAATGGGGTCGGTTGGGCTTCCCACACCTCCTTTGCGAGGACCAGTAGGCCGCGTTGCCTCCTCCCGTAGAGGAGTTCGAACGGGGAAAAGCCAGTGGAAGATTGGGGTACTTCTGGGATTGAGGACATTAGGTGGAGTAGTAGCTGGTCCCAGTTCTTCCCGTCCTGCTCGATGACCTACCGCAGCATCTGTTTGAGCATTTTATTAAAGCGCTCGATGAGCCCCTCCATCTGCGGGTGAAAAACGGAGGTCCGGATCTGCTTGATCTGCAGGAGGGCACACAACTCTTTCTTGAGGCGGGACATGAACTCCGTACCTTGGTTTGTCAAGATCTCGTTCGGGATGCCCACCCGGCTAAAGAGATGGAACAGCTCCCGGGCGATTCCCTTGGATACCGCCGCCCGTAGTGGAATGACCTCGGGATACCGATTGGCATAATCTGCTATCGCCAGGATGTACCGGTGTCCTCATGCAGTTTTTACCAGGGGTCCCACTATGTCCATGGTGATGCGTTCAAAGGAAACCCCAATGATCGGTATGGGGAACAATGGGCTTCAGAAGTGGGCTTTCGGGGCCGTGAGTTGACACTCCGGAAAGCTGCGACAGTAGTCTTTCACGGCCCTCAACACGGGCCAGTGGAACCGGGCGGCAATCCGTTCCCAGGTCTTCTCCATTCCCATGTGCGCCCTCAACAGGTGGGTGTGGGCCAGCTGAAGAACGGATCCCACGTACCGTCGGGGCAGCAACAATACTTCTCGAAGTTCCCCCTGTTGACATGACACCTGATACAAAAAGTTATTCTTGATTTGGAAATGGGGGTATCGCCAGTCACTCACTCCCGGAAGTAGCTGTCCATTCACCGCTATCACTTGGGCTGCGGCGGCTTTCAAGTTCGGATCCTCCCACTGAGCCGTCCCGAATTGTCCCCTCAGTTGGCCCCCAGGGGGGTCTCGACCTTCCCCCTCGAAATCGAAGAGGGGAGGATGGGCTCCTCCTCCAGGGATTCCCCACGGGGTTCGGGTTCTGGCGCCCCTCCGACTTTGGAGCCGTAGACCCATGCTGGTTAATATATTTAAAATCCATAAACTCAGCAAGAGTCTATTATCCTGCTGATAGTTAAAAGAAACATCTGCATTTTGAAAGAGTATTTTTCTCATTTTATTAACAAAAGCATAAAGATGTTGAAAACATATAGTGTATGCTTTAGTCGACATTTTGCGGTTACATGATATTTGTAGTTAGAAATGTAAATCTTTAGAGTACTTAATACATTACAAATTGGGGGTATTTTTTTCACACCTAGCCGAAACTATCCTTTTGTAAAGGTTGAAGAGTCTATTGTCCTGCTAATAGCTCGTCATTGAAACGTTGTTTGCACCCATAGATTTTAGGCCTGCAGTAGGTTATAATAAACCATGCCTTCTGGAATGTTAAAAAGTTCCAAACGTTATGGGTGGTGTAAAAATTGGCTGACATTGATTGATTATAATACCTCTGACAGTCTTTAAATCCTTTATTATCCAAATGTTTAAAGTGTGTGTGGGCGACGGAGAGAATGCATTTGACTGTTTTTAATATTAGGGCAATCAGGAGGAATGGGAAAATGTGTGTTAATTCATAAACCATGTGCCATGAAATTGGTACATCGAAAGTCTATTCCCAACTATTTTGAAATCTATAGGGCACAGCTGTCAACTTTTTAGTCCTTAAATGAAACTGGCATAGACTTTTACTTGTCACAATTTTCTTTAACCTCTTGAAGCTAGGGGGCACTATTTTTATGTTTGGAAAAATAACGTTCCCAAAGTAAATGGCCTATTTCTCATGACCAGATGCTAGAATATGCATATAATTGACAGATTAGGATAGAACACACAGTTTCCAGAACTGTCAAAATATTGTCTGTGAGTATAACAGAACTGATATTGCAGGCGAAACCATCAGGAAGTGCCTCTTATTTAGAAACACTTTCGTTCCTATGCATGCCTATCCTCCATTTAAAGGCATATCAACCAGATTCCTTTTTCTCTGGCTTCCCTAAGGTGTCAAGTCTTTAGACATAGTTTCAGGCTTTTATTTTGAAAAATGAGCGTGAAATATCACATTGCGTAAGTGGATAGGTGGGGGCTCTCAGAGTGAGTTTTTGCGCTACAGAGTAAATCCGCCATTGTTCCTCCCGCTGTTAGTGAAAAACCTACAAACTCGGTTGATATATTATCGAATATCTATTTTAAAAACTACCTGAGGAATGACTATAAAAACGTTTGACATGTTTCTGTGGACATTTTGAAGACTATTTGGAATTTCCGTCTGCGTTGTCGTGACCGCTTTTTCCAGTGGATTTCTGAACATAACGCGACAAACAAACGTCGGTATTTTGGGTATAAAAATAATATGTTTGGAAGAAAAGGAACATTTGTTGTGTAACTGGGAGTCTCGTGAGTGAAAACATCCAAGATCATCAAAGGTAAACGGTTAATTTGATTGCTTTTCTGATTTTCCTGACCAAGCTTCCTGATGCTAAGTGTACATAATGCTATGCTAGGCTATCGATAAATTTACACAAACGTGTGGATATATATTATTTGACTGCGCTATGCTATTTAGCGGTTGCTGACGAAAATGATTCCGCGACAGGGATGGGTAGCGTCAAGAAGTTAACCAATTTTGGTCTGTAATGGAGGGCTTGACAGGCAAGTTCCTTACGTTTTCCCCCTTCCACTTGATGAAGGTTCCAATTGATGAAGTCATTTCTAATTTCTAATTTCTGCCCTTCGAATTCATATTGATTATATAAATAGGTCCTTTTAATTTTGTCTGGCTTGCCATTCCAAATAAAATTGAATGTTTTATTCATAGAATTTAAACAGGTCGCTAGGTGTAGGCAAAACCACAACAAAATAGGTAAACTATGATATGTACTCCCTGTACTCCCTGTTCACCCATGACTGCATGGCCAAACACGACTCTTACACCATCATTAAGTTTTCTGACAGCGGTAGGCCTAATCACCAACAACAAAGAGACTATATGGAGGAGGTCCGAGAACTGGCAGTGTGGTGCCAGGACAACAACCTCTCCCTCAACGTGAGCAAGACAAAGGAGCTGACTGTGGACTAAAGTAAAAGGCGGGCCAAACAGGACCCCATTAACATCGACGGGGCTGAAGTGGAGCGGGTCGAGATTTTCTAGTTCCTTGGTATCCACATCACAACAAACTAACATGGTCCAAACACACCAAGAAAGTTGTGAAAACTTTTCCCCCTCCGGAGACTGAAAAGATTTGGCATGGGTCCCCAGTTCATCAAAAAGTTCTACAGCTGAACAATCGAGAGCATCCTGACCAGTTGCATCACCGCCTGGTATGGCAATGGCTCGGCATCTGACCGCAAGGTGCTACAGAGGGTAGTGCGTACGGCCCAGTACATCACTGGGACCAAGCTTCCTGCCATCTAGGACCAATATAATAGGCAGTGTCGGAGGAAAACCCATAAAATTGTCAGTCTCCAGTCACCCAAGTCATAGACTGTTTTCTCTGCTATGGCACGTTGACTTTTTTTTTTTTTTTTTACTTCCGGGTTGGAGCGAGCGGTCGCATTCGCACTTCGGTCCGCAGGAGACACTGCTAGCTAGCCAACAGCTAGCCAACGTCCACCGAATAGAACTTCCTCACTCAACAACCCGGTCGCATTCCACTTCGCTCCACAGGTAGTATCACATTTTTCATTTCATTTCATTACAGTACAACGGTTTGATTTGTTTGATCGTAGCTAGCTACATAGCTAGCTACATAGCCGTCTTTGTATCAAAGATAATTGTGTAGTCTAGGGAGATTTTCTAGGTTAGCTAGCCAGCTATTGTCGTTCTTTTAACGCAACGTAACGTAATCAACACTGCTAGCTAGCCAGCTAGCCCCCGAATAGCAGCACTGTAGAAACTATCACACTCAACGGAACGACTTGATTAGTGTAGTGCCAACAACGCAGCCACTGCCAGCTAGCCTACAAAGTCAACAACGCAGCCACTGCCAGCTAGCCTATTTCAGCAGTACTGTATCATTTTAATAATTTTAGTCAATAAGATTCTTGCTACGTAAGCTTAACTTTCTGAACATTCGAGACGTGTAGTCCACTTGTCATTCCAATCTCCTTTGCATTAGCGTAGCCTCTTCTGTAGCCTGTCAACTATGTGTCTGTCTATCCCTGTTCTCTCCTCTCTGCACAGACCATACAAACGCTTCCACACCGCGTGGCCGCGCCACCCTAATCTGGTGGTCCCAGCGCACGACCCACGTGGAGTTCCAGGTCTCCGGTAGCCTCTGGAACTGCCGATCTGCGGCCAACAAGGCAGAGTTCATCTCAGCCTATGCCTCCCTCCAGTCCCTCGACTTCTTGGCACTGACGGAAACATGGATCACCACAGATAACACTGCTACTCCTACTGCTCTCTCTTCGTCCGCCCACGTGTTCTCGCACACCCCGAGAGCTTCTGGTCAGCGGGGTGGTGGCACCGGGATCCTCATCTCTCCCAAGTGGTCATTCTCTCTTTCTCCCCTTACCCATCTGTCTATCGCCTCCTTTGAATTCCATGCTGTCACAGTTACCAGCCCTTTCAAGCTTAACATCCTTATCATTTATCGCCCTCCAGGTTCCTCGGAGAGTTCATCAATGAGCTTGATGCCTTGATAAGCTCCTTTCCTGAGGACGGCTCACCTCTCACAGTTCTGGGCGACTTTAACCTCCCCACGTCTACCTTTGACTCATTCCTCTCTGCCTCCTTCTTTCCACTCCTCTCCTCTTTTGACCTCACCCTCTCACCTTCCCCCCCTACTCACAAGGCAGGCAATACGCTCGACCTCATCTTTAATAGATGCTGTTCTTCCACTAACCTCATTGCAACTCCCCTCCATGTCTCCGACCACTACCTTGTATCCTTTTCCCTCTCGCTCTCATCCAACACTTCCCACACTGCCCCTACTCGGATGGTATCGCGCCGTCCCAACCTTCGCTCTCTCTCCCCCGCTACTCTCTCCTCTTCCATCCTATCATCTCTTCCCTCTGCTCAAACCTATCTCCTGATTCTGCCTCCTCAACCCTCCTCTCCTCCCTTTCTGCATCCTTTGACTCTATGTCCCCTATCCTCCAGGCCGGCTCGGTCCTCCCTCCCGCTCCGTGGCTCGACGACTCATTGCGAGCTCACAGAACAGGGCTCCGGGCAGCCGAGCGGAAATGGAGGAAAACTCGCTCCCTGCGGACCTGGCATCCTTTCACTCCCTCCTCTCTACATTTTCCTCTTCTGTCTCTGCTGCTAAAGCCACTTTCTACCACTCTAAATTCCAAGCATCTGCCTCTAACCCTAGGAAGCTCTTTGCCACCTTCTCCTCCCTCCTGAATCCTCCTCCCCCTCCTCCCTCTCTGCAGATGACTTCGTCAACTATTTTGAAAAGAAGGTCGACGACATCCGATCCTCGTTTGCTAAGTCAAACGACACCGCTGGTTCTGCTCACACTGCCCTACCCTGTGCTCTGACCTCTTTCTCCCCTCTCTCTCCAGATGAAATCTCGCGTCTTGTGACGGCCGACCGCCCAACAACCTGCCCGCTTGACCCTATCCCCTCCTCTCTTCTCCAGACCATTTCCGGAGACCTTCTCCCTTACCTCACCTCGCTCATCAACTCATCCCTGACCGCTGGCTACGTCCCTTCCGTCTTCAAGAGAGCGAGAGTTGCACCCTTCTGAAAAAACCTACACTCGATCCCTCCGATGTCAACAACTACAGACCAGTATCCCTTCTTTCTTTTCTCTCCAAAACTCTTGAACGTGCCGTCCTTGGCCAGCTCTCCCGCTATCTCTCTCAGAATGACCTTCTTGATCCAAATCAGTCAGGTTTCAAGACTAGTCATTCAACTGAGACTGCTCTTCTCTGTATCACGGAGGCGCTCCGCACTGCTAAAGCTAACTCTCTCTCCTCTGCTCTCATCCTTCTAGACCTATCGGCTGCCTTCGATACTGTGAACCATCAGATCCTCCTCTCCACCCTCTCCGAGTTGGGCATCTCCGGCGCGGCCCACGCTTGGATTGCGTCCTACCTGACAGGTCGCTCCTACCAGGTGGCGTGGCAAGAATCTGTCTCCTCACCACGCGCTCTCACCACTGGCATCCCCCAGGGCTCTGTTCTAGGCCCTCTCCTATTCTCGCTATACACCAAGTCACTTGGCTCTACCATAACCTCACATGGTCTCTCCTATCATTGCTATGCAGACGACACACAATTAATCTTCTCCTTTCCCCCCTTCTGATGACCAGGTGGCGAATCGCATCTCTGCATGTCTGGCAGACATATCAGTGTGGATGACGGATCACCACCTCAAGCTGAACCTCGGCAAGACGGAGCTGCTCTTCCTCCCGGGGAAGGACTGCCCGTTCCATGATCTCGCCATCACGGTTGACAACTCCATTGTGTCCTCCTCCCAGAGCGCTAAGAACCTTGGCGTGATCCTGGACAACACCCTGTCGTTCTCAAATAACATCAAGGCGGTGGCCCGTTCCTGTAGGTTCATGCTCTACAACATCCGCAGAGTACGACCCTGCCTCACACAGGAAGCGGCGCAGGTCCTAATCCAGGCACTTGTCATCTCCCGTCTGGATTACTGCAACTCGCTGTTGGCTGGGCTCCCTGCCTGTGCCATTAAACCCCTACAACTCATCCAGAACGCCGCAGCCCGTCTGGTGTTCAACCTTCCCAAGTTCTCTCACGTCACCCCGCTCCCTCCACTGGCTTCCAGTTGAAGCTCGCATCCGCTACAAGACCATGGTGCTTGCCTACGGAGCTGTGAGGGGAACGGCACCTCAGTACCTCCAGGCTCTGATCAGGCCCTACACCCAAACAAGGGCACTGCGTTCATCCACCTCTGGCCTGCTCGCCTCCCTACCACTGAGGAAGTACAGTTCCCGCTCAGCCCAGTCAAAACTGTTCGCTGCTCTGGCCCCCCAATGGTGGAACAAACTCCCTCACGACGCCAGGACAGCGGAGTCAATCACCACCTTCCGGAGACACCTGAAACCCCACCTCTTTAAGGAATACCTAGGATAGGATAAAGTAATCCTTCTCACCCCCCTTAAAAGATTTAGATGCACTATTGTAAAGTGGCTGTTCCACTGGATGTCATAAGGTGAACGCACCAATTTGTAAGTCGCTCTGGATAAGAGCGTCTGCTAAATGACTTAAATGTAAATGTAATGTAAATGACTACCAATAAAACATAATAATAATGTTAATTAAATTGTACTCCCTCTTATTATTAGTTTTAAATTTCCTCAAGGGTTATATGTACTTAATCGAACATGTGCTACCCTTGGATCCAATACTGTACTTTAAATCTATGAAATCCCCCTACTACTTGATTAGTTTAGCCCAAGCTTGCTTTGCAACATTAAAACTCATTCAGTCTGTCTGCAAACAGTCTCTCAAAGTGCTTGATATGAACACCCTGCCATTAGACACCCACAACTGTGATTAATGTGCACTGTCCCTTTAAAATAAAATTACCTCAACCTGTAATTGTTCCACGTAATGGAAGCAGATTATAAATGTTAGAATACTTGAACTTTGTTCCAATTCACTGGTGTTACCTAAATAATCAAAAATGATCACCAATCGTAAAGGTTTTAACTCTTCCGTCCTGTATTCCTCTCAGCCAAAAACCAACTCACCTATCCTTTCCCGCAGGCGAAAACACAACTCCTACTCAGAATTCTGCTTTAATTCTATCATAAGAGTAAAACCAAACTTTCAACTTTCTCTTCTCTTTCGGCTTCACCCTGATGAAATGTCCAAACTTTAAAAGTAATCTGTAAATCGCCAAAATGTATAACCTACATCAGTCAATCCATAAGAATAAAAACATTTTGGTGGGCACCACTCTATCACCATTATCTCTCCGCTATTATTTAGAATTAGGTAACTGTCTCTTCTATGATTCAGTAATTTAAATACGACTCCATTCTCAATACGTTATTCCAGCAGACCATTTAGGCAACAGACAACGTATTACATCGAAATGGCTTTGCTATTATTTAGAATGAATTAGTCTTCCAATTTAACCTAAACATGCTAATAAAACTGAACGTTTTAAATCTTAAACAAACACTAACAACTGTATTTCTCCAGGTAAACATATCAATAGTTGAATTACAATCAGAATGAAATTTAGTCTATTGGTGCATAGACTGAGATGCGAACCCAAGTCTCCCACGTTGTTGGCAAGAGGTCTGGGCCACCAACACTATTGAAAAGATGGAGACGCCAATAACCCTATTATTATAATTGTCTGTAGTCGTAAACACCGGCACGTACTACCGAGACAATTCCCAGAAAATAGCCCTAAGTTAAAGGTCCAAGCGTTTCCCCAATGAGGATTCTCCTTACTCACTCTCTCTTTACTCACTCTCTCGTTGTCTCTGCCTCTCTCTTTTTCCCTGTATGTCCCCTTATCTTCTCTTTTCCTTTCCTCTTGACTCTTGTCCACTTTTCTTGACTTTCTCCCTTTCTTTTTAAAATCTTTCCTGCACTTTCCTGCTCTTTCCTGCTCTTTCCTGCAATTTCCTGCAATTTCCTGCAATTTCCCCAAGAGTAGCAATAAATATTCATCTCCTGTCTGTCCGCTCTATCTACAGCCCACTGTAAAAGAACTGCTGCCCCCTGTCCTGGGGTCCCATCTCCTTTTACAACAGCCCATTCCTTTTTCTGTCTCATATTCTTCTGTCTATGTGCTTTTTGCCATTATTATCCTTATCCTATGTTGATAAATTCCTCCCGTTAATCTTTCCTAGAATTTTACAATAATTATTTGTATGAATCCTGATATATCATTTAGATCTCACACTTTATACGACTACAAGTTCTACTTATTTTTAGTTCCTTATGACTGATAAATATACCTATCTCCTTATTCTATGTGTGTGCTTTTAAAATTCTGATTAAATTACTACTATGTGTATGTCACTACTCCCTATGTGTGGAAATCGGATCTTTGGCTAATTCCCTTTTGTTAACTGACCATTTGAGTTATCTTGTTCGCATAGAATTACCGTCCTCTCTCACAGCACCTATTTATATCCCTTGCTAATAACCTCTCGGCCATCCCTCAAATAACCTTTTGGCCATTCCTCACCGACCTCAATTATTAAGCTATTTTTATTTATGGTAGTGCACATGTACCTCAGGTCATTGCGGACCTCAGTTGATCTTACTTTACTTTATTTCGCCTTCTATATTACGTTTTACGGCTACTGTACTTCAACCAGTTTTACTTTTAGGTCTTACTGTTAGATACTGTAGTTCAAAATTTCTTAATTAGATCTGTGACCCAGTGCCGCCAACACTAACATAGATACTTTTGTCTTAAACTTTCTCTACATTAGATTATATGGACAGTATACCCGATACAAATCTTACTTACTGTTAGTTTTACAGATAAAATCCTCCCTCACATTTATCTTGCTTAAATTTTTTGTAAGTTTTGAATTTAACCCCAAACTAATGAATAAAGATCACCGACCATATCTTGCAGCTGAGAATTCAATGTTGGTTGGATTTTGTCACCGCTTTCTGTCGTGTACCAGTTTGCCACCGGCCTGAAATGGAACCTCAATTTCCAGAGGCCAGGTCTTTAACTTACGGAATACCGATCCGTCCGTGTACGGTTTTCGGTGCTCCCATTGTACGACAGAAAACAGATATTGAAATCTGGCTCGAAGGACCAAGTTGTCACAAGAATTTTCTATCCCAATGATAATAACTGACAATGAATAGCTCTGACCAATCCCGAGGTTTGTAAGACCATGGGTATAATAAAGTTAGTCAAAGACTCACCTTTTGCAAAAGGTTAGTACAGTTTATTCAGAAAACGTTCTAAAGTCAAGATTACAAAGACATCCATTTTATTGCAACGCACATACATACACACACAAACAGTAGGTATCCTACGCACATACTGTCCTCCTACCCAGCCGAGAAAGATTAGGGGAGTCCGTGAAAATCCATCCCTGTCCTCCCTCAAGGTAGTGAGACCCTGGGAAGTACTCTGTGTCCCCCAGCCAAGGTCGGCACCGAATCTTGCTCAGACAGTCTTGTTTTTAAGATATTATAATATAGATATATTGTTATACTCTAATTCTGACTAAAACCTACACTCACGGATATATAATTCTACTGACTGAAATCACACACATCATTAGAATAATCTCATGATTCTAATCAATTTCATCATGATTCTAATCAATTTCATACAATCATATGGTTTCAGGGTCGAATATTCGAATCATTCTCATGAACATATAAATCCCATTAACAGTTACACTCGTAACCACGAGCCTGCTGAACGAGGAGACCGAAAGGGGTAGGGAGATGTCCATTTCCTGTGTTTATGGTGACACAAAGCGGTATCCAACCGTATGGACCACCATCGTGATGCCACAAGGGAGCTGCCAGATGATGGTGGGTGCAGTGCCCGAGCTGCCGGTACCTCTCCTAGTGGAATGTCCTCTGTTCACGGCCCTATGGGGGCACGAGTTGAGGAAGAAGGTACGAGCCGGCCAAAGAAGAGAGCGGGGACGACCAATAGCCTGTGTGGCCCAGAAGCGGCAGGGTAGCCTAGTGGTTAGAGCATTGGACTAGTAACCGAAAGGTTGCAAGTTCAAATCCCCGAGCTGACAAGGTACAAAATCTGTCGTTCTGCCCCTGAACAGGCAGTTAACCCACTGTTCCTAGGCTGTCATTGAAAATAAAAAAATTGTTCTTAACTGACTTGCCTAGTAAAATAAAGGTAAAAAAAAAAGAAAAAAAGAAGCAACTGGTTAATAAACCATAGCTAAACAAGCATTTGTGTAAGAGTATTGATAGCTAGCATAGCATTAAGCCTAGCATTCAGCAGGCAACATTTTCACAAAAACAAGAAAAGCATTCAAATAAAATCATTTACCTTTGAAGAACTTCGGATGTTTTCAATGAGGAGACTCAGTTAGATAGCAAATGTTCAGTTTTTCCAAAAAGGTTGTGTGTCGGAGAAATCGCTTCTTTTTGTTCATCACGTTTGGCTAAGAAAAAAAACAAAAATTCAGTCATTACAACGCCAAACTTTTTTCAAAATTAACTCCATAATATCGACAGAAACATGGCAAACGTTGTTTAGAATCAATCCTCAAGGTGTTTTTCACATATCTATTCGATGATAAGTCATTGGTTTCTCCTCTGAACCACATGGAAAAATGCATGCAGCTGGAGATTACGCAATAATTTCGACGGAGGACACCAAGCGGACACCTGGTAAATGTAGTCTCTTATGGTCAATCTTCCAATGATATCCCTACAAATACGTCACAATGCTGCAGACACCTTGGGGAAACGACAGAAAGTGTAGGCTCATTCCTTGCGCATTCACAGCCATATAAGGAGACATTGGAACACAGCGCCTTCAAAATATGGGGCATTTCCTGTTTGAAATTTCATCTTGGTTTCGCCTGTAGCATCAGTTCTGTGGCACTCGCAGATAATATCTTTGCAGATTTGGAAACGTCAGAGTGTTTTCTTTCCAAAGCTGTCAATTATATGCATAGTCGAGCATCTTTTCGTGACAAAATAGCTTGTTTAAAACGGGAACGTTTTTCATCCAAAAAATGTAATAGCGCCCCCTAATGCATAACTGCTCCTTTCTCTTTTCTGTGCTGGAGTTCTTTTACGAATAAATTAGGCTAATAAGGGCAACAAATTACTGCTTAATGGAACTCCCAAAGTCATCCAATTGTTATAATAGGAGTTGAAGCAATTGCCTACCCACGTGTGGTCAACTATTTCAGCATTGTTTCGCGCTGCTCTGAGACATGCATGGGGACTGGTCTTAATAAATCAATGAGATTTTTATTTTATATCCATTTGGGTATTGGTTAGCCTACAATTAGAGTGTGGAAATGTTAGGATTATTTTGCTCTTCACTCGCAGTCACTTAGTAGCCTACTCCCAACCTTTCACGTTGTACAGCGCCAATTTTTGAAAGCCAGTCACCGCTCCCCCCAACCTCCCATGTTAACAAAAGTGTTTCTCTTTCTTATTCTCCTATTTTCTTCTCGCTAAATAAAAGGTACTGTAGTTGCCCAGATACTTCCCACCTTTCCCTCAGCTATACTTCCATGGCTCTTCCTATAACATCTAATCCTTGTTTAGTGTTACTGAATCAGGCGCTGTCTGTCAGATGTATCATTTTTAGTTTTTCTTGGAGTAGAAACACTAACATTAATCACATTAATTCTGCTCTATTTCTTAAAATCAATCCCATATACTGTATTCTTACAAAAAAAGTACAGCCAATATTAAAAACTTGCTTCTCAAAGATACCCTCTGGTGGTCAAACTAGCACTAACCAGCATTAACGGCAACATTGGTTGACACTTAAATAACGTGCCATAGAATTCTGGGTCAGCCTGCAAGCTATGCTGCAGTGCAACAACTTTTAAAGGAAGAACCACTGTATGTTTATTTCCTGATTTAGATTGCACATTTGTTATATCTATACATTGATTTGATGACACTCTACCCTTTCTTTATCCCCCCTCATTCTCTTCTCTCCCCCTCCTCTTTCACACCGTCTACCCTCGCTCACCATCTCCTTCTCACTCTCCCAACTTCTCTCTCTCCATCCTCCACTCTCCATTCATCTCTCTCCCATTCCCTCCTGTCACCCTCCTCTATCCATCCTTCTCCCATCCCTCTCTCCCCTTCCTTCATTCTTCCCTCTATTCCTTCTCCCCCTCCATTCTCTCCCTTCTTTCCCTGCCTCCCCCTATCCCCTCCCGCCTCTAATCCACCCGTCTGTCTGATGATTCTCTCTCCTCGCTCCTCGCTCTCCCCCTCCCTCATTCACACTCTCCCCACTTTTCCCCTCCCTCCTCCCCCTCCATTCTCTCTCCCTTCTTTTTCTCCCTCCCTCACCTTACTCTCATCTCTCCTCAGTCTCCCGCACCCTCTACCTCTTTCTCTCCCCCCTTTACTCTCCTCCCCTCCATTCTCTTTCCCTCCTTTCCCTGCCTTCCCCTCTTCTCATCTCCCTCGTCCCTCTCCCACAGATAGGACGACATACAGACAGGCAGACACAGACAGACAGCGAAACAGGCAGACAGTTAGGAAGGCAAACAGACAGACAGTTTCAGTTTTAAGTCAATCAACAACAAAAAAATACCAATATCCTCTTCAGAATTCATAACAATGTTCTTAGTTTCCAGAACTGCAAGACCATTGTGTCTAATGCAGCTCAAACATGTTTTTGGGTCGATTGACTTCAAATTTCATACGTCCACCGTTCACAAATATGTCAAACACACTACCGGTCAAAGTTTTCAAACACCTACTCATTTCAGGGTTTTCTTTATTTTTACTATTTTCTACATTGTAGAATAATAGTGAAGACATCAAAACTATGAAATAACACATATGGAATCACGTAGTAACCAAAAAAAGTGTTAAAACAAATACATGTTTTATATTTTATATTCTTCAAAGTAGCCACCCTTTGCCATGACAGCTTTTCACACACTTTACATTCTCTCAACTAGCTTCATGATGTAGTCATCTGGAATATATTTTAAATAACAGGTGTGCCTTCTTAAATGTTAATTTGTGGAATTTCTTTCCTTCTTAACTAGTTGCTCCTACCCTCTACTTTTTTGAACATTTTGTTAAAAATCGCGCAACATTTCAGCGCCCTGCTACTCATGCCAGGAATATAGTACGTTCATATGGTTAGAATGTGTGTATAGGAAACCCTCGGACGTTTTTAAAACTGGTTAAATCACGACTGTGGCTATTACATAACGTGCGTTACATCGGAAAGCGCAGGAAAACCTGATCACAGAAAATGGAAATAAATATCCTTGCGCCACTTCCAGCAATTGTTAACAGTGAGCCGAATTAGATAAGACCGAGCATTCAACTCCCACAGCATCCCCATGCAGTCGAGTATCTTGTGAATTTAATCCTCTTTGATTCTTGGTTGAACCGAAAGAGGGGCACGACGTACCTCCGGTCTCCGCCCAGATCATTCCGGAAGAGCTCTCTCCTGAAATTTTTTCCAAGACGACAGCTAATGAATGTACATCGCCTACGGATGATTTTTATCGCTTATTAACGTTTACTAATACCTAAAGTAGCATTACAAACGTATTTCGAAGTGTTTTGTGAAAGTTTATCGTCTACTTTTTGAATTTAAAAAATGACGTTACGTTGTGAAATCGCTGTTTTTTTCGTTTATCACACAGTCTACATATAACGATATCTTGGCTTTATATGGCCCGATTTAATCGAAATAAAGACCCAATAGTGTTTATGGGACATCTAGGAGTGCCAACAAAGAAGATGGTGAAAGGTAATGACTGTTTTCTATTTTATTGTGCGGTTTGTGTAACGCCGAAATGCTAATTATTTTGCTTACGTCCCCTGCTGTGCTTTTCTGTTGTAGTGTATTGGTGCATGCTATCAGATAATAGCTTCTCATGCTGTCGCCGAAAAGCATTTTAAAAATCTGACTTGTTGCCTGGATTCACAACGAGTGTAGCTTTAATTTGATACCCTGCATGTGTATTTTAATGAACTTTTGAGTTTTAACTAATACTATTAGCATTTAGCGTAGCGCATTTGCATTTCCAGAGCTCTAGTTGGGACGCAAGCGTCCCAGGTAGAGGTAAGAGGTTAATGCATTTGAGCCAATCAGCTGTGTTGTGACAAGGAAGGGGGGTATACAGAAGATAGCCCTATTTGGTAAAATACCAAGTCCATATTATGACAAGAAGAGCTCATATAAGCAAAGAAACGACAGTCCATCATTACTTTAATTTGTAGGTATGAAGGTCAGTCAATACGGAACATTTTAAGAACTTTTAAAGTTTCTTCAAGTTCAGTCGCAAAAAGCATCATGATGAAATTGGCTCTCATGAGGACCGCTCCAGGAATGGAAATCCCAGAGTTACTTCTGCTGCAGAGGATAAGTTCATTAGAGTTACCAGCCTCAGAAATTGCAGCCCAAATAAATGCTTCAGAGTTCAAGTAACAGACACATCTGTGTGAATCAGGCCTTCATGGTCAAATTGCATGTGTATTTCCCACGTTAAAGCATGGAGGTGGTGTATTGATGTGGGGGTGCTTTGCTGGTGAAACGGTCTGTGATTTATTTAGAATCCAAGGCACACAACCAGCATGGCTACCACAGCATTCTGCAGCGATACACTATCCCATCTGGTTTGCAGACAGACCGAAAGGCAGACAGACAAACAGACAGTTTCAAGTCAATAATTGAAAAAATAACAATATCCTCCTCAGAATGCATTCAAGAAATCATAACAAGACTCTTAGTTTCTAGAGAGCCATGGAATATGCCAACATTTGGGAAGATCAAACCTTTTCATCCCCTGGAATCCGCCCCTATGACCCCCAATTAAGTCACTTTCCCCAATGAAGTGAAATTCAACTTACGGCCTCCAGGGGACACTCTTTAATGATGCCCTGAGTTTCAAGTCTTTACGCTAATAATTGACCGTTCTACATAGTATGGAAAACAGTGTTTGTGTGTGACTTCAGGAAGAGAATAAAGGACCATATTGAGAATTAATTAAGACACTTCCTGTTGCCACAGGATGCTGAACCTCAACACAGGGCAACTCAATAAGGTCTCGATTGGTTGTGTGCAAGGACAGTTAGCTAGCTCAATCGCAGCCAACAGGGGCTCCATGGTCATGTGATGGTTGTAGGTAATGCTTTTCTCTGGAAGAAAAGCCTTTTTCTCTATGGGACTAAGTTTTCACTGTGAAGAGTTAATTTCACATGGTCAGATATGTGGGCTTGCATTCATCGGGAGTGTCTGTTGAACGATCCTATGCATGCATTTTGCTTCTAGCCTCAACTATTCTGCCAATGTCACTCAAAAGCTAATTATCTCTAGGTCAGTCTTTAAGTAAGGCCTAGCTTTCTGCCATGTAGTGGGGGGGGAGGGTCAAATTCATGAATTGTTCATTTGATTAAGATTATGGTTGTCGAAGGGTTGAGGCCCTAACCCTAGCATCATGTCACTCCCAGCTCAACCCTAACCGTTACCCTAATTATAGTTTTGTATCAACCCCTGGCTCAACCCTAACCTTAACCTTCCCTTCCTAGGGTTATGTCTAGGATTGAGGCCCAAACCTTAACTATAGCTTCATGTCCACATATTGACTCAACCCTAAACCTAGCCTCAACCAATGACGTATATAATTATTGTATTGCTGATGCTATGTATTGGCCATTGAGAGGCTTAAGCCAATGGTCGGCCATAATGGGCACTCCTTAGTAGGAGCAGTCCTCCATAGGAATGACTGGAATTATACAGTATTTCAATTAAATGTTTTAAGGACAAAATTACATGCATTTAACTTCTTATGGATAGGGGGCAGCATTTTCACTTTTGGATGAAAAGCGTGCCCAGAGTAAACTGCTGCTCCTCCTACTCAGTCCCAGATGCTAATATATGCATATTATTAGTAGTATTGGATAGAAAACACTAGTAAACTTAGGACAGTTTGGATCCCCATCTTATTTTAAGCAAGTGAAATACCAGAATAATAGTTGAGAGAATGATTCATTTCAGCTTTTTTTTTTTTCATCAAATTCCCAGTGGGTCAGAACTTTACATACATTCAATTAGTATTTGGTAGCATTGCTTTTAAATTGTTTAACTTGGGTCAAATGTATCGGGTAGCCTTCCACAAGCTTCCCACAATTAGTTGGATGAATTTTGGCCCATTCCTCCTGACAGAGCTGGTGCAACTCAGTCAGGTTTGTAGGCCTCCTTGCTCGCACACGCTTTTTCAGATCTGCCCACAAATGTTCTTTAGGATTGAGGTCAGGGCTTTGTGATGGCCACTCCAATACCTTGACTTAGTTTTCCTTAAGTCATTTTGCCACAACTTTGGAAGAATGCTTGGGGTCATTGTCCATTTGGAAGACCCATTTGCGACCAAGTTTTAACTTCCTGACTGATGTCTTGAGATATTGCTTCAATATATCAACATAATTTTCCTCCCTCATGAAGCCATCTATTTTGTGAAGTGCACCAGTCCCTCCTGCAGGATAGCACCCCCACAACATGATGCTGCCAACCCCGTGCTTCACGGTTGGGATTGTGTTCTTTGGGTTGCAATCCTCCCCCTTTTTCCTCCAAACATAACAATGGTCATTATGGCCAAACAGTTCTATTTTTGTTTCATCAGACCAGAGGACATTTCTTCAAAGAGTACAATCGTTGTCCCCATGTGCAGTTCCAAACCGTAGCCTGGATTTTTGTATTGCTGTTTAGGAGCAGTGGCTTCTTCCTTGCTGATTGGCCTTTCTGGTTATGTCGATATAGGACTCGTTTTACTGTGGATATAGATACTTTTTTACCGGTTTCCTCCAGCATCTTCACAAGGTCCTTTGCTGTTGTTCTGTGATTGATTTGCACATTTTGCTCCAAAGTACTTTCATCTCTAGGAGACAGAACGCGTATGTTTCCTGAGCTGTATGACGGCTGTGTGGTCCCATGGTGTTTATACTTGCATACTATTGTTTGTAACGATCAACGTGGTACCTTCAGGCATTTGGAAATTGCTCCAAAGGATGTCCCAGACTTGTGGAGGTCTACAATTTTCAGAAGCCATGACATAATTTCCTGGAATTTTACAAGCTGTTTATAGGCACAGTCAACTTACTGTATGTAAACTTCTGACCCACTGTGATACAGTGAATTATAAGTGAAATAATCTGTCTGTAAACGATGTTTGGGAAAATTACTTGTGTCATGCATAAAGTAGATGTCCTAACTGACTTGCCAAAACTGTAGTTTGTTAAGAATACATTTGTGGAGTGGTTGAAAAAACTAGTTTTAATGTCTCCAACCTAAGTGTATGTAAACTTACGTTTTCAACTGTATTTACAGTCACTGTGGGGACGACGTCATCGATGGACTTATTGATGAAGCCAGTGACTGATGTGGTGTACTCCTCAATGCCAGTGGAAGAATCCCGGAACATATTTCAGTATGTGCTAGGAAAACAGTCCTATATTGTAGCATCTGCGTTCTCTGACCACTTCCTTATTGACCAAGTCACTGGTTTGGGGATAGTGAACCCGCTTTAGGTTTTGCTTGTAAGCAGGAATCAGAAGGATAGAGTTATGGTCATATTTGACAAGTGGTGGGTGACAGAGAGCTTTGTATGTGTCTCTGTGTGTGGAGTAAAGGTGGTCCAGAGTTTTATTCACCTCTGGTTGCACATTTAACAGGCTGGTAGAAATGAGGTAAAACCCCGGCCACTAGGAGCGCCTCCTCTCGATGAGCATTTTCCTGTTTTCTTATGGCCTTATACTACTCGTTGAGTGTGGTCTTATTGCCAGCATCGGTTTGTGGTGGTAAATAGACAGCTGCAAAAATCATAGATGAAAATACTCTTGTTAAGAGTCTTCAGCTTATCATGAGATACTCTACGTCAGTCGAGCAAAACCTTGAGACTTCCTTAATATCAGATTTCATGCACCAGCTGTTATTTACAAATAGACACAGACAACCACCCCTTGTCCTACCGGAGGCACGACTCGGTGAAACATAAGATATTATAGTTTTATTGTCCCGTTGGTAGGATATCCTTGATCGGTGCTCATCCATTTTGTTATCCAATGATTACACGTTGGCTAATAGGACTAATGGTAGAGGCAGTTTACTCAATTGACTACGAATTGTCTGCAAGGAGCCCGACCTCCGCCCCCTTTTTCTTCGTATTTTCTTCATGCAAATGATGGGGATTTGGGCCCGATCCCGAGGAAGCAGTATATCCTTCCCGTCGGACTCGTTAAAGAAAGAATCTTTGCCCAGTTTGAGGTGAGTAATCTCTGTTTTGATGTCCAGAAGTTTTTTTTTGGTCATAAGTGACGGTAGCAGCAACGTTATATACAAAATAAGTAAAACAATAAGTTACAAACAAAAAACATTGCACAGTTGTTTAAGAGCATGTAAAACGGCAGCCACCCCCTCCGGTGCCATTTGGTCACAAAAATTATATTATAAGTAGACATTAAGGTGTCTGTAATAGAATAAGTGTGTCATTAACGAATGTAGACATTAATAAATGCATTTCTATAGCTTTACAATTAAGGAAAGTGTACCGAGATGGCTGCGCATTGGCTTCAACACAGTGGCCCCTGTCATAATCCAGGATTTATTTGTCTTTATATAAATTAGGGTACCAGTGAGCCTTTTTTTGTAGTGGAGCCGTTACAAAATCATTTATAATAATTCGTTTTTTTTCACGTTCAGATACAGTGGGAAAAAAAGTATTAAGTCAGCCACCAATTGTGCAAGTTCTCTCCAATTAAAAAGACGAGAAAGGCCTGTAATTTTCATCATAGGTACACTTCAACAATGACAGACAAAATGACAAACAAAATCCAGAAAATTACATTGTAGGATTTTTTATGATTTTATTTGCAAATTATGGTGGAAAATAAGTATGTATATACATTAAGATATAAAGGGGGAATATGGATACGGGGGAAGGGGGAATATGGATACATTCACCAAAATGTATTAAATATATATGTTTAAACCCTTTCTCATGCTTGGAGTCTTCAGAGATTTAGAAAAAAAGTGACATAAAACCCTGTCTCTGCCACAACATATAGTCATTATTACATAACGTTTTTAACATAAACATTAAACATTATCCAAAACACAAGCTAGAATGAGCGCATTTTCATTTCACTGGCAGAATAGGGAACTGTTGACTTCCTGTGTATTTGTCTGCTCATAGTGAACCAAAGTCCAGCATTCATGGTGAATAGGCAGATGGGGCTTGCCTACAAACTTTGTGGGTGGCATTGTTTACTTCTAATGACCAACACACAATCTCAGCTCTTCGCTCGGCACATTTTTTATGTTTGTTTTTCCACTAACATTTGTCATCATGCCTGTGGGGTGTTATGTTTGTAATTAGCAGAGAAAGACAGGAGTTAGCTTTCACCATTCTACCTACCAGAGATTTACCCTGATGCTTCCAGATGTTTGTGGCTATCAAGAATGATGCTTACGATGACCAAAGATTAGAGGGATTTCAGACTGAATGGATGGGGAATCCATTTAGACGACAGCTGAGAAGTGATGTGATACCATCGTTTTCTCCCTTAACAAAATGTGTTATATATATATATATATATATGCAGGCATCAACCACTACCCTGAGAGCACTTGATTCAGCATTTCATGTGGCCCTCAGCGTCATTACCAATCAAAAATTTCTAACACATTGTGATCTCTACAGTGCCGTTGGCTAGTCGTCATTGACCTTGCATAGGCTTAAACACTGGTATACACTGATTTATAAGGCCATACTGGGTAAAATGCCACTTTCTCTGTTCTTTTTAAATCAGATCAGTAAATAAATATAAATTACAGTCCCAATCTCACGTTGGTGGAGTTTAAACACTTGATCGATGTAAATACCATAGAAGCATGTAATTGTCTTTTGGTCAGATGTTTTTTAGTTATGACATTTTTGTTTCTTTACGTAATATGTAATCGTTGTACTGTATGTGTGTTTATAGTTTTGTTTAATGTTTTGTTAGTGTATGTCATTTGTTTTGTCTGAGACCTTGTTCCCCCTGTTGCTGTTGGACCAGGTCTTTCTTGCAAAATAGATTTTATCTCCATGAGAAAAACCTGTATAAAGAAAGGTTAAATAAAATAAAACATTTAAAATGTAAGATTCTCAATTAGAGGTAACATAGCATTACCTAGACTAGGTACATTTGCTAGCTAATGGAATAGCCGTCAGCTAAATCATATAGCTAGCTATCGTTTGGACACTCGCTGTCTATCAATTTCGCATATGCCATGGTAGTCACAACTAGACTGGTAGCTACCTTCAGCAGAGTAAACATTTGTCTATTTGTTCTAGCTTTGATTACAGTTAGCTAACCTAAGCAAGCTAACGTTAGCAAATAAGAGCAACTCAATCTGGTAGCCATCTATTCCACCCTTGTCTGGAAAATGCTGTTACTAAAAATGGAATTGTCAATATAGTGAACTCATTCTCGGTGTGTTGGTAGTAATGATGAAGGTGTAAAAAGTGTCTATGGTTGGTTAGTTGATTCTCACTTGGCTAACAATCTTGCTCCCTATTTAGTGATGCTAACTAACGAACACCAAGCTGAAATTATTAAAATGTCAATGTTAGATGTGCTCAGCTAGCCAGTCTAATAGAAATCAATACAGTTAGTGGGGTGGTTCAATTATGTATTGTTGTGTGTTTTGTTGTAGGTGTTACTGTACACAATCTGATTCCACCAACATGTGTTTCCAACCCCTAGCTCTGCACTAGGTGAAGGTAAATTGGTAAAAATATTTACACATTGACGGCTAACATAGCTCAATTTACAGTAAGCATGGCATAAACATGAATTGGTAGTGTTTGTTTGTGTTTGTGTTATGGGGTTACATGTGTTTAGATGTAGCCTCAGAACCACAGAGTACCTTCCAGACCGTGTAATCAATTTAATCTACCCCTTTTCTCTTTGTAAATCTCATTCCACAGCCCTGGTGAAAAATACCCCAAGGGAATAACATTTTTGGTATGAGGGAGGGACCACACCTTGTGGTAATGGAGCACAACAAGATTGTGGGACAAGAACAAGCAAGGGACACTGAAAGGTAATGACACAACCACCTCATTCTTCTCTCTGCAGATTTCCAAAACACAATACAAAGACACATCAACAAAAATCCCCTGCTACTATTGACAAGAATGATCTGTCAAAGTCAATGGACTGGGGGAGTTTTACAGATAGGTCTTTGAGATGAGGAAGGGGGTTTAGTTGTGCTTAGAGAGACAGTAAATGTATTGTTGTGTATGAAAACGTTTGAAAGGTGCCATTTCTCCTCAAGCTCACTTACACAACAATACGTACTATGTAAAAACTGCCCTCCTAAGACTTTCCACACCTTCTGCTGCCCCCAGCCCATTCACTTTGTTGACTGATCTCTCTGCTCAAAAGCTGCTTCCAATGTCCCTCATTGTCCCTAAACAGTACACTAGTCTGTCTCTAAACACTTAGGTCCCAATTGGTTTGACACCTTTACCAACAATGTCATGTTACTCTACGTGCCTTCCACATAAAGTGTAAAATGGTAACACCACAGTCATGTCTTTCCAGGAGACATGCAGTACCAGCAAATCTTCTGCAAGAGGTCCAATCAGTTGGTGGTTGGTCTATGAGCCCTACACCACTTCCGGCAGTCTTATCCAGCTGGCCGTACACCGCAGACGGGACAAAACCATCGCCACAAACACTCGGCTTCCACAGCTCACCATGCCAAACACCATTGCCAGTGTACCGAAGCCGGATGAAGGACCATAAAATAATAATGGATTTTTCCTCAAAATTTGCCTGGCTTTATATATTCACAGAAGATATTTAACCAAGCTGTACAGGGCTCTGTAGCATCAACCTGATTTTAGACATTCAGATATATCCAAAGAATAATCATTTGTCAAAATCTAAAATACAGGGAAGTGAAAATAATGCTAATAATAATTTAATGCTAATTCAAAAATAGCTAGGTATTAAAAAATAATGTTATATGGTAAAAGTAACAAAAGTAAGAACAGTGGGAGGTGTCTCAGGGGTAACAAAGTGCAGAGAACTCTAGCTACAGATTCTTATAACAGATGTGATTCAAGCAAAGATTTTTGGTATCAATTACTTGGAATAAGAGGAAAGATACTGTTTGGTGTAGCACAGAGAATTGTTGACCAACTTTAGCTTGGCGATGGTGCCTTAGTCCTTAAAACAGGAGTCTCAAAATGTCCATGTCCAGTTGCCAGGGTCCATTTTGAATTTAGAAAATGCTCTGTTATTAAAACAAATGCTTTATTGTTTCATTAACTAATCCAACAGTGTACACCACCATGTTATCCTGTTATGGCTGCAATCCCGATACCGGGATCGATATGACAACTACCAGTGAAAATAGAGGGCGCCAAATTCAAACCACAGAAATCTTATAATTACAATTCCTAAAACATACATGGGTCTTATATAATTGTAAAGCTTTTCTCGTTGTTAATCCCACCAAAGTGTCCGATTTCAAATAGGCTTTTCAGTGGAAGCACTACAAACGATTATGTTAGGTCTCCACCAAATCACAATAAGCACAGCCAATTTCCAGCAAAATATAGCATTCACAAAAAGCTGAAATAAAGATCAAATGAATCACTAACCTTGAATTATCTTCATCAGATGACACTCATGGGACATCATGTTACACAATATATTCATGTTTTGTTTGATAAAGTTCATATTTATATAAAAAAATCTGAGTTTACATTGGCGCGTTAGATTCACTAGTTCCAAAAACATCAAGTGATTTTGCATAGCCACATCATTCAACAGAAATACTCACCATAAATGTAGATGATAATACAAGTTATACACATGGAATTATAGATATACCTCTCCTTAATGCAACCGCTGTGTCAGATTTCAAAAAAACTTTACGGAAAAAGAAACGCATGCAATAATGTGAGACGGCGCTCAAAAGTAAAAACAACACAGCCGCAAAGATGGCGTCAACATAAACAAGAAATTACATGATAAATATTCCCTTACCTTTGATGATCTACATCAGAAAGCACTCCAGGAACCCCAGGTCCACAATAAATGTTTGTTTTGTTCGAAAATGTCTGTTATTTATGTCCAAATACCTTATTTTGTTAGTGCGTTTGGTATACATATCCAAACGCTAATTCTGGTCAGCGTTATATCGGACAAAAACTTCAAAAAGAGATATTACCGGTCAAAGGAACATTTCAAACTAAGTACAGAATCAATCATAGGATGTTTTTAACATATAGCTTCAATAAAGTTCCAACCGGAGTATTCTTTCTTGTCTTCGTGAGCAATGGAACGCAAGTGACTACCATGAGGAAAAAGTGGGATCCCAAAATGGCTGCTTGATGGACATCTGATATATTTTGCTCTCATTCACTCCCACAACAACAAAGAAGCCTCATTATAATTTATATTGATGGCTGACATCTAGTGGAACCCCTAAGAAGTGCAACATCATTCATATCTCAAGGGGATTTCATTGGGGACTGGTGAATACATACAAGCTCAGATTTCTGACTTCCTGTTTTGATTTCAACTCAGGATTTTGCCTGCCAATATGAGTTCTGTTATACTCACAGACAT
The DNA here is from genome assembly GCF_034236695.1 of Oncorhynchus nerka. Classification (NCBI taxonomy): domain Eukaryota; kingdom Metazoa; phylum Chordata; class Actinopteri; order Salmoniformes; family Salmonidae; genus Oncorhynchus; species Oncorhynchus nerka. Next base: position 41,422,139 of record NC_088408.1, read on the forward strand.
CATTCAAAAAGTTGTATAAACTTCAGAGTGTTTTCTATCCAATACTAATAATAATATGCAAATATTAGTAACTATGGCTAAGGAGCAGGCCGTTTGATATGGGCACCTTTCATCCAAGCTACTCAATACTTCCCCTGCAGCCATAAGAAGTTAATCTATTTCAAGTTTTCTCTCATTGATCAAGACAGGTGAGTGTCCACTCTAAACATGCAAGGAGGAATGGGAAAAAATGTCAGTCTCTCGATGTGCAAAACTGATAGAGACATACCCCAAGCGACTTACAGCTGTAATCGCAGCAAAAGGTGGCGCTACAAAGTATTAACTTAAGGGGGCTGAATAATTTTGCACGCCCAATTTTTCAGTTTTTGATTTGTTAAAAAAGTTTGAAATATCCAATAAATGTCGTTCCACTTCATGATTGTGTCCCACTTGTTGTTGATTCTTCACACAATAATACAGTTTTATGTCTTTATGTTTGAAGCATGAAATGTGGCAAAAGGTCGCAAAGTTCAAGGGGGCCGAATACTTTCGCAAGGCACTGTATATTATGGCCAGATAGGGTCTCAATAGATAAATACAGGTTAAACAAGTCAGTTAAGAACAAATTCTTATTTATAATGACGGCCTATCGATGTCTTGAGATAGGCTTATGTGGACATCTTATTTTCTCTACATGTTGACAAATACTGACAATAGGCCTACATAGTATATCAGCACATAGAATGCATATACTCTTTGAAGACATGTTCAATAATTTGACAAATATTAAATCCATATAATTCTTTCAGACACAATACTTTTTGTATTCCCTCTGAATAAAGGTAAGTGCAAGCCATAAGCCAAAAGTGCTGTAACTGGTAGCCTAGCAACAAGAATCACGTATTTTTCTGCTGTGGGGTTCCAACTGTCCTTTTTTTTTGTTTGGGCGGCACAAATTAGTGTGTAAATGGTGTGGGCGAACTGACAACTGGAGAAAGAAAGAGGTGAGAAGCTCATCAGGAAATTCTTCAAAGAAGTTAATGGTAAAGCGAGTAGCTAATTTGACATACATTTTATCATCTTAGTAACTAGGTAGAGTTATTTGAAATGACAATATTTTCTTGCATTATCAACAATTTTGATTCATGATTTATGCACTGACAGACTAGAGTGGATCACAGAACATCACTCCACCACCATGTTGGGTCTGTACTGCGAGGTACTGCGAGGTACAGCTGATGACCCAATCTGTATCCATTGCATCATCCATACTAAAAAACGGGCAGGCAGGGGCATTAAGGGTGTGCAACTTTTATTTTCTGTTAAGCAAATGTAATACATTTTTCACAAAGATTGGCCTATGTTTGCATCTTTCCAGAAAACAAGTGTTGTGATCTGGATTTGCTGTGCTGCATTTTTTATATGGAAATAGCAGAAATGTGCATTGGAAATAGCAACTTTGATTAAATATGACAATGTTTGCCTTTCCATGCCCTGTAGCCTATTTCTGAACATGGTGCAAATGTAAGCTCAGATATGTCACCTTCATGCAAAGAAGAAGCACAATGATGTTCGAAGCCTGAACAGGAAAAATAATTTGGGTGCTGGACATTTCATGAGTCGGATTGAGCCCATTTTCGATGATTCACATATCATGTAAGGATGTCAAATTAAATTCTGCTTTTTTTATATATAAGGATACATAAATTATCAGGTAATGACAGATGATACATTTCTGAAAATATATGGATTTGTTCATGCCTGAGTATAAATGCTTAGATACAATATGTCAGCATGTTGACACAAACCCTTTGCAGTTAGACAATTCTCCAAATATGTAAGTACCAGGTGCGTTTCAAGAATGTATCTCACCTCAGATATCTCCCTGGATTCATACTGTAGTGGGGAGAGTGTGTAGGTCTGGATTGGATGCATGTAAAAACTGTCCCATTACGGAGAATATCCTAGCTCCTTTTATGAAATTAAGGACGTCTATCTGGAGAATGTCTACTCCTTATATCTAATAAAATGTCAGATATCCGGATATATATAGATAAAGATATCCCCTGATATTGACCCATTTCACCTAGTGTTAATATTTACAAACCTCAAAGCAAAGTTTGGAGACAAATGCTCACTCTCAGATACACAGCCATTGTGGTCTTTCCCCACTCCACATCACATCTTCCGTTGGGGCATCAGTGTGTAGATCCTTAAAGTAACTGTCCAGTGTTTTTAAGATTTCCAGAATTCATATGGCAGGCAAAAACCTGAGAAAAAATCCAACCAGGAAGTGGGAAATCTGAGGTTTGTAGTTTCTCTTTGCGTTTCCAAGATACAGTGCACATTTGGTCAGATTGCACTTCCTAAGGCTTCCACTAGATGTCAAAAGTTTTTCGAACCTTGTTTCAGGCTTCTACTGTGAAGGGGGAGAGAATGAGAGCTGTTTGACTAAGGGGTCTGGCAGAAGGCCATGTTCTGGTCACGCGTGTGACCGTGAGAGCATCTAAAGACAGAGGAATTGTCCGGTTGGAACATTATTGAAGATTTGTGTTAAAAACATGCTAAAGATTGATTCTATACATCGTTTGACATGTTTCTATGAACTGTAACGGAACTTTTTGACTTTGTCTGGACCTAGTGCTCGCGCCTTTGTGAACTAAACGCGTGAACAAAAAGGAGGTATTTGAACATAAATGGTGGACTTCGGAAAAAAACAGAAAAAAAAAACATTTATTGTGAAACTAGGATTCCTGGGAGTGCATTCTGATGAAGATCATCAAAGCTAAGTGTAACGGTTTTCTTCCTTTGAAGGAGAGGAGGACCAAAATGCAGCGTGGTTAGAGTTCAACATGTTTAATAAAGACCATACACGTGAACACTACAAAATACCAAAATAACAAATGTGAAAACCGAAACAGTCCTATCTGGTGCAAAGACACAAAGACAGAAGACAACCACCCACAAAGTACCCACAGAATATGGCTGCCTAAATATTGTTCCCAATCAGAGACAATGATAGACAGCTGCCTCTAATTGAGACCAGTCTAGGCAACCATAGACATACAAACTACCTAGAAAGGACACAGCCCCATAAACACATAAATCCCCCATGTCACACCCTGACCTAACCAAAATAATAAAGAAAACAAAGCTAACTAAGGCCAGGGCGTGACAGTAAGTGAATATTTATAATGCTATTTCTGACTTCTGTTGACTTCAAAACATGGCGGGTATCTATATGGCTTGTTTTTGTGTCTGAGCGCTCTACTCAGATTATTGTATGGTGTGATATTTCCTTAAAGCTTTTTTAAAATCTGACACAGCGGTTGCATTAAGGAGAAGTATATCTATAATTCCATGCATACTACTTGAATCATTTAGCAATGTTTATTATGAGTATTCCTGTAAATTGATGTGGCTCTCTGCAAAATCACAGGATGTTTTGGAAGCAAAACATTACTGAACATAACGCGCCAATGTAAACTGAGATTTTTGGATGTAAATATGAACTTTATCGAACAAAACATACATGTATTGTGTAACATGAAGTCCTATGAGTGTCATCTGATGAAGATCATCAAAGGTTAATGATTAATTGTCTCTCTATTTCTGCTTTTTGTGACTCCTCTCTTTGGCTGGAAAAATGGCTGTATTTTTCTGTGACTAGGTGCTGACCTAACATAATCATATGCTATGCTTTTGTCGTAAAGCCTTTTTGAAATCGGACACTGTGGTGGGATTAACAACAAGTGTATCTTTAAAATGGTGTATAATACTTGTATGTTTGAACATTTTTAATTATGAGATTTCTGTTGTTTGAATTTGGCGCCCTGCACTTTCATTGGCTGTTGTCATATCGATCCCGTTAGTGGGATTTCAGCCGTAGGAAGTTAAATAGTTTTCCTTCCAAAAAATGGTAATTAAGTATTTTAAAGAGCAGCTTTTCTGTGTTGTAATAATGTGGGTGTACACCAAAAACAAAATGTGCTGGGAATATAATTGGTCATTAAACATATGAATGCAAGTAGAATGCTTGATTGGCCAGCTCGTCCTCCTCTGAAGGATGACATCACCTCTATGAGGAAATAGCAATACTTTTTTAACGGTCTGTTTGAGATACAAGTTTGAGGTGGGGGCTTTAAAGTGGTTTTTTTTCTCAACAATTTATGCTTTGGCCACAAATGGGTTAACAGAATATGAACTTCTAAAAGTTCCTGGACGGTTACTTTAAGAGAGCTGACAACAGCTGTGACTTAATGTGTCCATTCCAGGGTGCTCACTCTTTGGTCATGTCTGTGTTGCCCACTGCTGTTTCCCTATTGACCATATGACCAGGTATTCATTATGGTCTTTATGGTAAGACACACAAGAATGCAGCAGCAGCTTCTGAGCCTTTGCCACCTCGGAGTAGTGGAGGGAAGCTCCCAAATACAATTCCACCAGCTTATGTTCAATACTACAAACTGGTGACCCAAGTGTTCACAAAACTAGTTGGAGGGGTGGTGTGTGTATGTGTGTACATGAGCACACAAACTCAAATGGAATATTGATGTACTGATATGAGGTTTGAAATCTGAAAAAAATACAATTGACAGCGCTTTCTAAGGTGATGATTAATTGAAAGCATTTATAATTTTGCATGTAGAGCACCCATACACATATCAGAGTTTATGCATACACATATTAGAGTTTATGCATACACATAGGCCTACAGTATATATGAGCCCAAGCCCGATACAATACATAGCCTAATAGTCATTGCATATTACGCACTGCAGAAAAAAAGCCTGTACTCCAAAATTAATTAAACTAAGGTAATCACCTTTGACTCCGGACTGTGTTATTATGCATACTGCATGGACTGGTTACCATATGCTATGCTCCAAACAGTCTATCCATGAGTTTTCTGAGAGAACATATAGGCCTAGGCGATGCTGTTGGTTCATTGATTATGCAGGGCGGCTAACAGAGTAGGCCAGCTAGCCTACAAGTATAGTGAATTTGCATTTTATTTTGAATAGCCTAGTAATAGGGGATTTTTAAAAATGTTTTCATAATTAAAAGGTTGACATTACTTTTAACTATAGAACATATCACCGCCGTGCTCTTCCATCTCCTCTCTCTCCTTCATTCCTTTCTCAAGCATGTAGAGAGAGGGGCTGTCAACAGTTTAATGAAATATGTTTTGTCGTGAAAACATGTTATTATGGATGTTCCCAATTATGGATGTTTCTCTTTGGATGTTCCCAAAGAGGTTTCCCTTGGTTTCCCAAATTAAGCACTGGGTAACTGTAGGAACAGGGTTGAGGAGTCATGGAAAACAGTTTGGGCGGAATATCACCTGTCACGCAGTGAGAGGCTGCTCCTAATGATGCATGGAGCGATATACAGTGCCTTCAGAAAGTATTAACATCCCTTTACTTTTTCAACATTTAGTTGTGTTAACAGCCTGAATAGAAAATTTAGTAATTAAATACGAATGTTTTGTCAAAGTGGAATTATGTTTTTAGAAATGATTACAAATAAATAAAACATGTTAACCTGAAATGTCAATGAGTATTAAAACCCTTTATGGCAAGCCTAAATAAGTTCAGTAGTAAATATTTCCTTTACAAGTCACATAATTCATCACTCTGTGTGCAATAATTGTGTTAAACATGATTGTTGAATGACGACCTCATCCCCTGCACCTATTGGTAGATGGGTAAAAAATATTTTAAAAAGCAGACATTGAATATCCCTTTGAGCATGGTGAAGTTATTAACTATACTTTGAATGGTGTATCAATACACTAAGTCTCTACAAAGTTACAGGCGTCCTTCCTAACTCAGTTACCAGAGAGGAAGGAAACCGCTCAGGGATTTCACCATGAGGCAATGGTGAATTTAAAACAGTTATAGAGTTTAATGGCTGTGATGGGAGAAAATTGAGGGCAACATTGTATTTATTCCACAATACTAACCTAATTGACAGAGTGAAAAGAAGCAACCCTGTCCAGAACCAAAATATTCCAAAACATGCATGCTGTTGAAATAAGGAATTAAGTCAAACTGCAAACAATGTGGCAAAGAAATGAACGTTATGTCCTGAATACAAAGCATTATGTTTGGGGAAAATCCAACACCACACATCACTGATGTACCCCTCTTCATATTTTCAAGCATGTTGGTGGGTGCATCATGTTATGGGTATGCTTGTCATCGACAAGGAATATGGAGTTTTTCAGGATAAAAATAAACAGAATAGAGCTAAGAACAGGCAAAATCCAAGAGGAAAACTGGTTCAGTGTGCTTTCCAACAGATACTTGGAGACAAATGCACCTGTCAGCAGGACAATAACCTAAAACACAATACCAAATAAACAATGGATTTGCTTACTAAGATGACATTGAATGTTCCTGAGTGACGAGTTACAATTTTGACTTAAATTGGCGTGAAAATCTATGGCAAGACTTGAAAATGGCTGCCTAGCAATGATCAACAACCAATTTGACAGAGATTGAAGAATTTGTAAAAGAATAATGTGCAAACATTGTACAATCCAGGTGTGCAGAGCTGTTAGAGACTTACCCAGAAATGCTCACAGCTGTAATAGCTGCCAAAGGTGATTCTAACATGTATTGACTCTGGATTGAATGCTTATCTAATCAGGAAATATGAGTGTTTTATTTTTCATCCTATTTTGTTTTTCTATCAATTTAACAGTATTTTGTGTAGATCGTTGACAAAAAATGATAATTAAATACATTTGAATCCCACTTTTTAACACATCAAAATGTGGAAAAAGTAAAACGGGTGAAATACTTTCTGAAGGCACTGTAAGTGTTCTTATAAATCTAGGCATTTCTATATGCAATCCCCTGTGAAAAATACAATCACATTTTAATAGTCACCCTGCTTTGTAAAACAACAGGTGCGGACTAATAGTGATACGCTCACTTACGGGCCCTTCCCAACAACGCATAATGACAAAAAATTAAAATAGGAAAAAAAACGTAACACCAAGAATAAATACACAATGAGAAATGATAGCTTGGCTATATACATGGGGTACCAGTACCGAGTAGATGTGCAGGAGTACGATGAAATTAAGGTAGATATGTACGTATAGGTTGGGGTAAAGTGACTAGGCAACAGGATAGATATGTGATGAGTGTGTAAGTGTGTGTGTGTTGAATGTGTGCCTGTGTGTATATGTGAGTGAGTGTGTGTCAGTGGAGGATCCTCAGAGGAAGAAGGGGAAGACCATCCTCCTCGGTGAATTTCATAAAAATGTAAATATAGAAACTATAAAAAAAGTTATCCTTTTCAGATAAAACTATACTAAATAAATTCACATCACCAAGTTTGAGACTGGGACGGAGGTTCACCTTCCAGCAGGACAATGACCCTAAGCATACTGTTAAAACAACACTCAAGTGGTTTAAGGGGAAACATTTAAATGCCTTGTAATGGCCTAGTTAAAGCCCAGACCTCAATACAATTTAGAATCTGTGGTTTGACTTAAATATTGCTGTACACCAGCGGAACCCATCCAACTTGAAGGAGTTGGAGCAGTTTTGCCTTGAGGAATGGGCAAAAAAATCTATAGAGACACACCCCAAGAAACTTGCAGCTGTAATTGCTGCAATAGGTGGCTCTACAAGGTATTGAATTTGGGGGGGTGAATAGTTATGCACGCTCAAGTTTTCTGTTTTGTTTTTGTCTTATTTCTTGTTTCGCAATAAATCAAATGATAAAAACTCCCCCAAAATCCATTTTAGTTCCAGGTTGTAAGGCAACAAAATAGTAAAAATGTCAAGGGGGGTGAATACTTTTGCAAACAACTGTTCAAGTCAAGGTAAGCTTTTGGTTTTATTCATTTATTACCACCGGGGCCCACCGGAGAAACGGCTAAACTGCTTGCTGACTGTACACCATACTGCAAGTTTCAGTAGCACGTTAGTTCTAGTAGCGTAGATGTGAGACGGAATTATACAACGAACAAGTGATCATGCTGTTGGTATGTGGCTGCTATGAAAGTGAACTGTGTTTGTGTGTGCTAAAGGGGTCTATTCATTCTGCTGATTCTGTTGAAAAAGTTTTCTTAAACAGGTTGCTCCTGAGTGGTGCAGTGGTCTAAGGCAATACATCTCAGTGCAAGAGGCCTCGCTGTAGTCCCTGGTTCAAACCCAGGTTGCATCACATCCAGCTGTGATTGAGAGACCTTATAAATAAGATTTTTTCTTTTTACTGACTTGCCTAGGTTATAGGTTAAATAAAAAAACAGACAAACGGGTATAACATACCTTAATTTGTCCAATAGAGACTCGTTTTCAACTCTTGGACTAATGATTACACCCTAGATCAGCTAGATGCAGGCAAGAGTTTGCGAGGTGGTATTGAATGTGTTACTGTCTGTCACCTTGATTACTTAAATGTTTGTCTCTTGACCTGTGCACCTACGTTGTAAACTTTAATTCATAGGCTAGGTTGTAGCAACGTCATTGTGTTTATAGGGAACATTTGAGTATCATTTAGTAGCCAAAACCTATCAATGTTATATTGAGCTGGGTGGATGGAATATGGATGACAGTCATCCAATACGCTGTAATAGAAATAAGGCCATGTTCATAAAAAAAAATGATCGTACTCCCTCATTTTAAATGGCATATACCGCCACTGGTGTGTGTATTTGGTGAAGTGTCATTGTAAGTATGTGTGTGGGCACAGTCCAGTCGGTGTGCATAGAGTCAAAAAGAGTGCAGAACTGTCATTGCAGATAGTCCAGGTAGCTATTTGGTTAATTATGTAGCAGTCTTATGGCTTGCGGGTAAAAGCTGTTCATTAAACTTTTGGTCCCACAATCCGGTACCAATTGCAGAGAGAAGTCTATGACTTGGGTGGCTGGAGTCTTTTACAATGTTTAGGGCCTTCCTCTGACATTGCCTGGTATAAAGGTCCTGAATGGCAGGGAGTTCAACCAAGGTGATGTACTGGGCCATACGCACTACTCTCTGTAGCGTTTTGCGGTTGGATGCCGATTAGTTGCCATACCAAGCAGTGATGCAGCCAGTCAAGATGCTTTCAATGGTGCAACTGTAGAAGATTTTGAGGATCTGAGGGCCTATGCCAAATATTTTCAGCCTCCTGAGGGGGATTAGGCATTGTTGTACCCTCTTCACAACTGTACTGGTGTGTTTGAACCATGATAGCAATGTGAACTCAGAGGAACTTGAAGCTCTTGATCAGCTCCACTACAACCATGTCAATGTGAATGGGGGTGTGTTCCGGCCCTCCGTTGCCTGTAGTTCAAGATAAGCTCCTTTGTCTTGCCCATGCTGAGGGACAGGTTGTTGTCCTGGCACCACACTGTCAGGTCTCTGACCTCCTCCTTATAGGCTTTATCATCGTCATTGGTGATCAGGCCCACCACTTTTGTGTTGTTGGCAACCTGGATGATGGTGTTGGGAGTCGTGCAGAACCATGCAGTCGTGGGTGAACAGGGAGCATAGGGGGGACTAAGCACACACCCCTGAGGGGCCCCATGTTGAGGGTCCTTTTGTCCAGTTTAGAAAGGGCAGTGTGGGGTGCATTTAAGATTGTGTCATCTGTGGATCTGTTCTGGCGGGAGGCAAATGGGAGTGGTTCCAGAGTTTCTGGGATGAGGGTGTTGATGTGAGCCATGACCAGCCTTTCAAAGAATTTCATGGATATACTGTAGATGTAAGTGTTATGGGGCATTAGTCGTTTAGGCATGTTACCTTGGCATTCTTGGGCACACAGACTATGTTGGTCTGCTTGAAACATGTAGGTATTACAGACTTGGTCAGGGAGAGGTCGAAAATGTCAGTGAAGACACTTGCCAGCCAGTCAGCACATTCTCTGGGTACGCGTCCTGATAATATGTCTGGCCCTGTGTCCTTGTGAATGTTAACCTGTTTAAATGTCTTACTCACATCAGCTATGGAGAGCATGATCACCTAGTCGTCTGGAACAGCTGGTGCTCGAAGCGAGCATGGAAGGCATTTAGCTTGTCAAGTAAGCTTGTATTGCTGGGCAGCTCTTGGCTGGGATTTCCTTTGTATTCCATGATAGTTTGCCTCTATCTGCCAAATCTGACGAGCATCAGAGCCAGTGTAGTGAGATTCGATCTTAATCCTGTATTGACACTTGGCCTGTTTGATGGTTCGTCGGAGGGAGTAGGGTTTCTTATATACTACCATTCTTATACACTACCACTACCATCCATCCTCCACTCAATAAGGTGCAGTCGTCCTGTCCCCTTTGCAGAAAAGCATCCCCAAAGAATGATGTTTCCACCTCCATGCTTCACGGTTGGGATGGTGTTCTTGGGGTTGTACTCATCCTTCTTCTTCCTCCAAACACGGCGAATGGGGTTTAGACCAATAATCTCTATTTTTGTCTCATCAGACCACATGACCTTCTCCCATTCCTCCTCTGGATCATCCAGATGGTCATTGGCAAACTTCAGACGGGCCTGGACATGCGCTGGCTTGAGCAGGGGGACCTTGCGTGCGCTGCAGGATTTTAATCCATGACGGCGTAGTGTGTTACTAATGGTTTTATTTGAGACTGTGGTCCCAGCTCTCTTCAGGTCATTGACCAGGTCCTGCCATGTAGTTCTGGGCTGATCCCTCAACTTCCTCATGATCATTGATGCCCCACGAGGTGAGATCTTGCAAGGAGCCCCAGACCGAGGGTTATTGACCGTCATCTTGAACTTCTTCCATTTTCTAATAATTGTGCCAGCAGTTGTTGCCTTCTCACCAAGCTGCTTGCCTATTGTCCTTGTGCAAGTCTACAATTTTATCCCTGATGTCCTTACACAGCTCTCTGGTCTTGGCAATTGTGGAGAGGTTGGAGTCTGTTTGATTGAGTGTGTACAGGCGTCTTTTATACAGGTAACGAGTTCAAACAGGTGCAGTTAATACAGGTAATGAGTGGAGAACAGGAGGGCTTCTTAAAGAACAACTAACAGGTCTGTGAGAGCCGGAATTCTTACTGGTTGGTAGGTGATCAAATACTTATGTCATGCAATAAAATGCAAATTAATTACTTAAAATCATACAACGTGATTTTCTGGATTTTTGTTTTAGATTCCGTCTCTCACAGTTGAAGTGTACCTATGAAAAAATTACAGACCTCTACATGCTTTGTAAGTAGGAAAACCTGCAAAATCGTCAGTGTATCAAATACTTGTTCTCCCCACTGTACATAGACTGGATATAAATTCTTAATTCTGTTCCTTTTTTAAGATTTGTGTGTATTGTGTGTATTGTTGTGAAATTGTTAGATATTACTTGTTAGATATTACTGCACTGTTGGAGCTAGAAACAAAAGCATTTTGTTACACCCGCAATAACATCTGCTAAACACATGTATGTGACCAATCAAATTTGATTGGATTTGAGTCTTAGTACCAGCATCGATTTGTGGTGTTAAATAGACAGTTATGAAAAATATAGATGAAAACTCTCTTGGTAAATAGTATGGTCTACAGCTTATCATGAGGTATTCAAACTCAGGCTAGCAGAACCTTGAGACTTCCTTAATATTATAGATTGCACACCGGTCTTTGTTGACAAAGAGACCCCAAGGATCCGAATGCTGCTGTTCTGCCCTGCCGATGAATGGAAAACCCAGCTAACTCTATAGTATCCATGTTCTTCCTTCGAAAAGCATAGTCAATTACAGTTCTTAATGTCCCATTGATAAGATAAGTCTCAATCAGAGCTTGTCCAGTTTGTTCTCCAGCAATTGCACATTCGTCAATAGAACAGAGGGTAGGGGCGGTTTATTCACTCGTCGCCATAGTCTCATCAATGTGCCCACAAAGACGTCCTCTATACCGACGGTTTTTCTTCTTCCGTGTGTCGGGATTATGGCCTGGTCCGAGGTGAGCAGTGTGTCCTGTGCCAAAGACTAATTGAAGTAGAAGTCTTTGTCCAGATCGAGGTGAGTGATTGCTGTTCTGGTGTCAGAAGCTTTTTTTTCGGTCATAGGAAACAATGGCGGAAAGATTTTGTTAAAAAAAAAGAGTTAAGATCAACCCAAAAAACATAAAATATTGTTCAGGAGCCTATAAAACAGCGGCTATGCATCCCAGCACCATCTTCAGTGAAGCTTTCTACTGCTACTTGATTTATTTCTCAGCTGCTAATATGAAGCACATTTTGCCACTCTAAAACCGGAGTAGCCTACCTGGCATGACTGAAAAAGAAGCCGGGGGAAAGCGCAGCCTTAATTTGCTATTCGAGTGCTTAGGCTATGGATGACATGTCTTTTTTCCCCTGCCTGCATTCCTGCCAATTTGATAATGACAAATTCTAAATTGAATCTACTTTCACATATTAGTAAAGATTGATTAAATTGAGACTGAGAGTCTGATGGGTGCGAATTTTATCACTTGATGAGAGAACAACTTGTGCATCTTGAGGGAACGAACAGAGCACATGCTTTTTTTGCAACTTTTTAAAATTATCAATATAATCGTTTCATGCAGCCCATATATGTTTTGATATGCAAGACATTCTAAGATGTATATTATTCACAACTAAAGTTGCCAAATAACTCTATATATAGCATATACGACCTGTGGCTCAACATAGCCATTTCACATGCGCATTCTCTTGGGAATGGGAAAAATATCCTTTCTATTTTCAAGATCAACTATACTGAACAAATTTCTAAGATGTTACTGAGTTACAGTTCATATAAGGAAATCAGTCAATTTGTCACGACTCCCGCCGAAGTTGGCTCCCCCGCCTTTTCGGGTGAGAGGCCTACAGTACCTCTTGGACTGGGAGGGGTACGGTCCGGAGCGGAGGTGCTGGGTACCGGTGGGGGACATTTTGGACCCTTCACTCCTGAGAGACTTCCACCGGCTCCACCCGGATCGCCCGGTGCCTCGCCCTTGAGACAGGTGGCGGCGCGCTGCGGAAGCCGCGCGTCAGGCGGGGGGGGTACTGTTACGACTCCCACGGAAGTTGGCTCCCCCGCCTGTTCGGGTGGTGCTCGGCGGTCGTTGTCACCGGTCTACTAGCCGCCACCGATCCCTTTTCCCTTTTCTGTTAGTTTTGTCTCATTAGTTACACCTGTTCCTATTTGTGTTCTTGATTTGCTTCCCTATTTAAGCGTGTGAAACCCGCCCCTTTGTTGTGCGGGATTATTTTGTGTTCACATTTGTGTTGTAGGTGTTATTGTGCTCAGGACCGTGGCATTGGGTTGTGAAACAAAACTGAATTTTAGAGTGGCCTTTTATTGATCCCAGCACAAGGTGCACCTGTGTAATGATCATGCTGTTTAACGTCTCTAGGGTAGGGTACAGCATTAGTTCACATGTACAAAAGCTGGCGCCGGTCCAGGCGAACTCGGACGAAAACTTTAAAAAGTTATATTCCAGGTCGAATAAACTGGTCAAACTAAGTAGAGAATCAATCTTCAGGATGTTATTATCACATATATCCAATAAAGTTCCAACCAGAGCATTATTTTTCTGTCTACAGAGTAATGGAATGCATGGTGATATCATGAGAAATGCGCCTGACCAGGAACTGGCATTCTGCCAGACCACTGATTCAAATAGCTGTCACCCGGTCCCACATCACACTAGAGGCTTCATTCCACATTCTACTGACTGTTGACATCTAGTGGAAGGCGTAGGAAGTGCGAAGAGATCAATATCTTACTGGGATGTGAATAGGCGATGAGTTGAAAATCAACCAGCCCCAGAATTTCCACTTCCTGTTTGGAAGTGTGCCTGCCATATGAGTTCTGTTATACTCACAGACATAATTCAAACAGTTTTAGAAACTTCGGAACAGAACTCATATGGCAGGCAAAAACCTGAGAAAAAAATCCAACCAGGAACTGGGAAATCTGAGGTTTGTAGTTTTTCAACTCATTGCCTATCGAATACACAGTGTCTATGGGGTCATATTGCACGTCCTAAGGCTTCCACCAGATGTCAACAGTCCTTCGAACCTTGTTTGTGGCTTCTACTGTGAAGTGGGGGTGAATGAGAGGGGATTGAGTCAGAGGTCTGCCAGAGAGGCATGAGCTGACCATGCGCTTTCACGTGAGAGTTAGCTTGGGTTCCATTGCAATCTGCAGACAAAGGAATTCTCCGGTTGGAACATTATTGAAGATTCATGTTAAAAACATCCTACAGATTGATTCTATACATCGTTTGACATGTTTCTTCAGACTGTAACGGAACTTTTTGACTTTTCGTCTGGACCTAGTGATCGCGCCTCATGAATTTTGATTACTGGGCTAAACGCGCGAACAAAAAGGAGGTATTTGGACATAAATGATGGACATTATCGAACAAAACAAACATTTATTGTGGAACTGGGATACTTGGGAGTGCATTCTTATGAAGATCATCAAAGGTAAGTGAATATTTATAAAGCTATTTCTGACTTCTGTTGACTACACAACATGGCGGATATCTGTTTGGGATGTTTTGGTCTCTGAGTGCTGTACTCAGATTATTGCATGCTGTGCTTTTTCCGTAAAGTTTTTTTGAAATCTGACACAGCGGTTGCATTAAGGAGAAGTGGATCTAAAATTTCATGCATAACAGTTGTATCTTTTAGCAATGTTTATTATGAGTATTCCTGTATATTGATGTGGCTCTGCAAAATCACCGGATGTTTTGGAACTACTGAACATAACGCGCCAATGTAAACTCAGATTTTTGGATATAAATATGAACTTTACCGAACAAAACGTACATGTATTGTGTAACATGAAGTCCTATGAGTGTCATCTGATGAAGATCATCAAAGGTTAGTGATTAATGTTATCTCTATTTATGCTTTTTGTGACTCCTCTCTTTGGCTGGAAAAATGGCTGTATTTTTCTGTGACTTGGCTCTGACCTAACATAATCGTTTGGTGTGCTTTCGTCATAAAGCCTTTTTGAAATCAGACACTGTGGCTGGATTTACAACAAGTGTATCTTTAAAATGGTGTAAAATAGTTGTATGTTTGAGGAATTTTCATTATGGGGTTTCTGTTGTTTTGAATTTGGTGCGCTGCAGTTTCACTGGCTGTTGACGAGGTGGGACTCTAGTCCCACATACCCTAGTGAGGTTAATCAGCTTCTTGGTATGCCACACCTGTCAGGTGGATGGATTATCTTGGCCAAAGAGGAATGCTCACCAACAGTGATGTAAACACATCTTTGCACAAAATTTGAGAGAAATAAGCTTTGTCTGCATATGGATCACTGGGATATTGTACACCAGAGCAGTTGCGAAATAATTCAATGTTAATTTCTCAAACATAAGCCACCTCCAACATCGTTTTAGAGAATTTGGTAGTACGTCCAACCGGCCTCACAACTGCAGACTACGTGTAGCCATGCCAGGACCTCCACATCCGGCTTCTTCATCTGCGTCATCGTCTGGGACCAGCCGCCCGGACACCTGACGCAACCGAAGAATTTCTGCACAAATGGTCAAAAACTGTCTCAGGGAAGCTCATCTGTGTGTTCATCGTCCTCACCAGGGTCTTGAAATGACTGCAGTTTGGCGTTGTAACCGAATTCAGTAGGTAAATGTTAATCTTCAATGGCCTCTGGCATGCTGAAGAAGAATTCCAGTTTCAACTGTACCGGGCAGATGGCAGACAGAGTGTATGGTGTCATTTGTGCGAGCGATTTTCTGATGTCAACGTTGGGAACAGAGTGCCCCATGGTGGCTTTGGGATTATGGTATGGGAAGGCATAAGCTATGGACAATGAAAACAATTACATTTTATCGATGACAATTGAAATGCTAAGAGATACCGTTACAAGATCCTGAGGCCCATTGCCATGTCATTCATCTGCTGCCATCACATCATGTTACATCATTATAATGCATTGCCCCATGTCACAAGGATCTGTACACAATCCCTGCTAGCTTTAAATGGCCCATTTCTTCCATGGCCTGCAAACTCACCAGACATGTCACCCATCGAGCATGTTTGGGATGCTCTGGATCGATGTGTACGACTGCATGTTCCAGTTCCCGCAAATATCCAGCAGAGACATTGAAGAAGAGTGGGAGAACATTCCACAGGCCAAAATCAACAGCCTGATAACTCTATGCGAAGGAGATGTGTCACACTACTCGACTAAAATGGTGATCACACAGATACTGACAGGTCTTCTGATCCACGCCCCTACATTTTTTAAATGTATCTTTGACCAATAGCTGCATATCTGTATTCCCAGTCATGTGAAATCCGTAGATTATGGCCTAATAAATGTATTTCAATTGACTGATTTCCTTTTATGAACTGTAACTCTGTACAATCTTTGAAATTGTTACATGAAATGTTTATATTTTTGTTCAGTGTAAAATAGGTTGTTTTCTTTTGCTTTTGACATTTTGAACAAGTCACATTTGACATTTTGAATATATGCTTTCTGTTTAGTAGTTTTATTTTTGATGCTTTGATCAGTAATTGCTTTTGATATTTGTGAACTACCATTATGATATTTGGTAGACAAAAAAGTGAAAGAGTAATAGCCCATTGTGGTCCAATGATAGCTCAATAATGTATTCTGAACATTTATAAACAAAGGTGGCAAAATTGTCAATTGATGTGACTTTAGCAAATCAATTGGGCTCCCGAATGGTGCAACGGTCTAAGGTACTGCATCTCAGTGGTAGAGGTGTCACTACAGACCCTGGTTCGAATCCAGTCTTTATCACAACCACCCGTGATTGGGAGTCCCATAGGGCGATGCACAATTGGCCCAGTGTCATCTGGGTTAGGGTTTGGCCGGGGTAGGCCGTCATTGTAAATAAGAATTTGTTCTTAACTGACTTGGCTAGTTAAATTAAATAGCACCTGTGGTGTGCAGTATACTACATTTTTGCTGGTCACCATAATTGCTGCTGCATCTATCTAGTATTTTTTTGCCAACAAGACCAACAAAAAAAACAAGCCTCTGTAGGACAACAATACAGCGCATTCAGAAAGTATTCAGACCCCTTGTCTTTTTCCACAATTTGTTATGTTACAGCCCTATACTAAAATGGATTCAATAGTTTTTTCCCCTAATCAATCTACACACTGCACACCATAACAACAAAGCTAAAACTGTTTTTCTTATAATAAATGAAATGTTCCATTTACATAAGAATTCAGATCTTTTGGCAGTGATTACAGACTTGATTCTCTTGGGTATGACACTACAAGCTTGGCACTTCTGTATTTGGGGTGTTTCTTGCATTCTTCTCTGCAAAGCTTCTCATGCTCTGTCAGCTTGGATGGGGAGCATCGCTGCACAGCTATTTTCAGGTCTCTCCAGAGATGCTCAATCCCGTTCAAGTCCAGGCTCTGGCTGGGCCACTCAAAGACATTCGGAGACACTCCTGCATTGTCTTGGCAGTGTGTTTAGCATTGTTGTCCTATTGGAAGGTGAACCTTCGCACCAATCTGAGCTCTTGAGTGCTCTGGAGCAGGTTTTAATCAAGGATCTCTCTGTACTTTGCTCTGTTCATCTTTCCCTCGACCCTGACTAGTCTCCCAGTCCCTGACCCTGAAAAACATCCCCACAACATGATGCCACCACCACCGTGCTTCACCGTAGGGACTGTGCCAGGTTTCTTCCAGATGTGACGCTTGGCAATCAGGCCAAAGTGTTCAATCTTGGTTTCATCAGACCAGAGAATCTTATTTCTCATGGTCTGAGATTCCTTTAGGTGCCATTCTGAAAACTCAATGCAGGCTGTCATGTGCCTTTTACTGAGGATTAGCTTCCGTCTGGCCACTCTACCATAAAGGCCTGCTTGGTGGAGTGCTGCAGAGATGGTTGCCCTTCTGGAGAGTTTTCCCACCTCTACAGAGGTTCTCTGGAGCTCTGTCAGAGTGACCATCGGATTCTTGCACACCTCCCTGATCAAGGCCCTTCTCAGTTTGGCCGGAGGCCATCGCTAGGAAGAGTCTTGGTGGTTCCAAACTTCTTCCATTTAAGAATGATGGAGGCCACTGTTCTCGGGGACCTGTGCCTCGACACAGTCCTGTGTCGGAGCTCTACAGATAATTCCTTCGACCTCATGGCTTGGTTTTTGTTCTGACATGCACTGACAACTGTGGGACATTATATAAACAGGTGTGTGCCTTTTCAAATCATGTCATATCAATTGAATTTACCGCAGGACTCCAATCAAGTTGTAGATACATCTCAAGGATGATCAACGGAAACAGGATGCACCTGAGCGCAATTTAGAGTCTCGTAGCAAAGGGTCTGAATACTTACAGTATGTAAATAAGGTATTTCTGTATTTTTATAAATTCTGATGTACAATGGGCTGCAACTAAAAGATACCTTTTATCACATTATCTCAAGTCTATACGTTATCACATTATCTCAAGACTATACATTTTGTTGTTGCAATCATAAATGTATCCTTGCCACTTTTCATGTCTCCAAAATATTACTAGTTTGAAAAAAAGTATTATAATAGGATCGATTCAGTGAAACTCAATTTGCATTCTGTATAGAGATAGTTGCTGTATTATTGTTTGAATACAGACAACTGCATCTTGAAATCCAGTCATGTTTCCTCTATGCATAGTCCTCACTCAAGATTCAGAGCAGAGTCGGACAAGTCATTGTGTTTGACCCAAGATATTAACCCCGTGTGATAAGGCCTGTTGAAAACCACATGTGCTAATTTTGTGATAACCTTTCCCCTCATGGGTCAGGCTGTAGCGCTGAGTCTCCCGCCTCTCTGAGAAGAAGTGCCATGCAAAATGCATGACATGATATTCAAGATCTTCCTCATCAGATTGAAGAGCTTATACTTGTTTTCTATGCCTGCAATCAGTCAATTATTCTTCAAGTACACGTAATGAACATTGCAAGAATGGTCAGAATTTAATCAAAGCCTGTGCATGAGCATATGCAGAATTATTATAGTGTTAATCAACCATCCATGTATTAGCTCAACCATTACGTGACAAGCCTATCCGGCATCTGATATGCATGATATCCAGCACATATCAAAATTATTTCATGTGCTTTTCTTGTAAAAGACGTAATGCAATTAATTTGACCTGAGCATTTTTTACTTAATTTTTACATTTACATTTAAGTCATTTAGCAGACGCTCTTATCCAGAGCGACTTACAAATTGGTGCATTCACCTTATGACATCCAGTGGAACAGCCACTTTACAATAGTGCATCTAAATCTTTTAAAGGGGGGTGAGAAGGATTACTTTATCCTATCCTAGGTATTCCTTAAAGAGGTGGGGTTTCAGGTGTCTCCGGAAGGTGGTGATTGACTCCACTGTCCTGGCGTCGTGAGGGAGTTTGTTCCACCATTGGGGGGCCAGAGCAGCGAACAGTTTTGACTGGGCTGAGCGGGAACTGTACTTCCTCAGTGGTAGGGAGGCGAGCAGGCCAGAGGTGGATGAACGCAGTGCCCTTGTTTGGGTGTAGGGCCTGATCAGAGCCTGGAGGTACTGAGGTGCCGTTCCCCTCACAGCTCCGTAGGCAAGCACCATGGTCTTGTAGCGAATGCGAGCTTCAACTGGAAGCCAGTGGAGAGAGTGGAGGAGCGGGGTGACGTGAGAGAACTTGGGAAGGTTGAACACCAGACGGGCTGCGGCGTTCTGGATGAGTTGTAGGGGTTTAATGGCACAGGCAGGGAGCCCAGCCAACAGCGAGTTGCAGTAATCCAGACGGGAGATGACAAGTGCCTGGATTAGGACCTGCGCCGCTTCCTGTGTGAGGCAGGGTCGTACTCTGCGGATGTTGTAGAGCATGAACCTACAGGAACGGGCCACCGCCTTGATGTTAGTTGAGAACGACAGGGTGTTGTCCAGGATCACGCCAAGGTTCTTAGCGCTCTGGGAGGAGGACACAATGGAGTTGTCAACCGTGATGGCGAGATCACGGAACGGGCAGTCCTTCCCCGGGAGGAAGAGCAGCTCCGTCTTGCCGAGGTTCAGCTTGAGGTGGTGATCCGTCATCCACACTGATATGTCTGCCAGACATGCAGAGATGCGATTCGCCACCTGGTCATCAGAAGGGGGAAAGGAGAAGATTAATTGTGTGTCGTCTGCATAGCAATGATAGGAGAGACCATGTGAGGTTATGACAGAGCCAAGTGACTTGGTGTATAGCGAGAATAGGAGAGGGCCTAGAACAGAGCCCTGGGGGACACCAGTGGTGAGAGCACGTGGTGAGGAGACAGATTCTCGCCACGCCACCTGGTAGGAGCGACCTGTCAGGTAGGACGCAATCCAAGCGTGGGCCGCGCCGGAGATGCCCAACTCTGAGAGGGTGGAGAGGAGGATCTGATGGTTCACAGTATCGAAGGCAGCCGATAGGTCTAGAGGATGAGAGCAGAGGAGAGAGAGTTAGCTTTAGCAGTGCGGAGCGCCTCCGTGATACAGAGAAGAGCAGTCTCAGTTGAATGACTAGTCTTGAAACCTGACTGATTTGGATCAAGAAGGTCATTCTGAGAGAGATAGCGGGAGAGCTGGCCAAGGACGGCACGTTCAAGAGTTTTGGAGAGAAAATAAAGAAGGGATACTGGTCTGTAGTTGTTGACATCGGAGGGATCGAGTGTAGGTTTTTTCAGAAGGGGTGCAACTCTCGCTCTCTTGAAGACGGAAGGGACGTAGCCAGCGGTCAGGGATGAGTTGATGAACGAGGTGAGGTAAGGGAGAAGGTCTCCGGAAATGGTCTGGAGAAGAGAGGAGGGGATAGGGTCAAGCGGGCAGGTTGTTGGGCGGCCGGCCATCACAAGACGCGAGATTTCATCTGGAGAGAGAGGGGAGAAAGAGGTCAGAGCACAGGGTAGGGCCGTGTGAGCAGAACCAGCGGTGTCGTTTGACTTAGCAAACGAGGATCGGATGTCGTCGACCTTCTTTTCAAAATGGTTGACGAAGTCATCTGCAGAGAGGGAGGAGGGGGAGGGGGAGGAGGATTCAGGAGGGAGGAGAAGGTGGCAAAGAGCTTCCTAGGGTTAGAGGCAGATGCTTGGAATTTAGAGTGGTAGAAAGTGGCTTTAGCAGCAGACACAGAGGAGGAAAATGTAGAGAGGAGGGAGTGAAAGGATGCCAGGTCCGCAGGGAGGCGGAGTTTTCCTCCATTTCCGCTCGGCTGCCCGGAGCCCTGTTCTGTGAGCTCGCAATGAGTCGTCGAGCCACGGAGCGGGAGGGGAGGACCGAGCCGGCCTGGAGGATAGGGGACATAGAGAGTCAAAGGATGCAGAAAGGGAGGAGAGGAGGGTTGAGGAGGCAGGTTCAGGAGATAGGTTGGAGAAGGTTTGAGCAGAGGGAAGAGATGATAGGATGGAAGAGGAGAGAGTAGGGGGAGAGAGCGAAGGTTGGGACGGCGCGATACCATCCGAGTAGGGGCAGTGTGGGAAGTGTTGGATGAGAGCGAGAGGGAAAAGGATACAAGGTAGTGGTCGGAGACTTGGAGGGGAGTTGCAATGAGGTTAGTGGAAGAACAGCATCTAGTAAAGATGAGGTCGAGCGTATTGCCTGCCTTGTGAGTAGGGGGAAGGTGAGAGGGTGAGGTCAAAAGAGGAGAGTAGTGGAAAGAAGGAGGCAGAGAGGAATGAGTCAAAGGTAGACGTGGGGAGGTTAAAGTCGCCCAGAACTGTGAGAGGTGAGCCGTCCTCAGGAAAGCAGCTTATCAAGGCATCAAGCTCATTGATGAACTCTCCGAGGGAACCTGGAGGGCGATAAATGATAAGGATGTTAAGCTTGAAAGGGCTGGTAACTGTGACAGCATGGAATTCAAAGGAGGCGATAGACAGATGGGTAAGGGGAGAAAGAGAGAATGACCACTTGGGAGAGATGAGGATCCCGGTGCCACCACCCCGCTGACCAGAAGCTCTCGGGTGTGCGAGAACACGTGGGCGGACGAAGAGAGAGCAGTAGGAGTAGCAGTGTTATCTGTGGTGATCCATGTTTCCGTCAGTGCCAAGAAGTCGAGGGACTGGAGGGAGGCATAGGCTGAGATGAACTCTGCCTTGTTGGCCGCAGATCGGCAGTTCCAGAGGCTACCGGAGACCTGGAACTCCACGTGGGTCGGGCGCGCTGGGACCACCAGATTAGGGTGGCCGCGGCCACGCGGTGTGGAGCGTTTGTATGGTCTGTGCAGAGAGGAGAGAACAGGGATAGACAGACACATAGTTGACAGGCAACAGAAGAGGCTACGCTAATGCAAAGGAGATTGGAATGACAAGTGGACTACACGTCTCGAATGTTCAGAAAGTTAAGCTTATGTAGCAAGAATCTTATTGACTAAAATGATTAAAATGATACAGTACTGCTGAAGTAGGCTAGCTGGCAGTGGCTGCGTTGTTGACACTACACTAATCAAGTCGTTCCGTTGAGTGTAATAGTTTTTACAGTGCTGCTATTCGGGGGCTAGCTGGCTAGCTAGCAGTGTTGATTACGTTACGTTGCGTTAAAAGAACGACAATAGCTGGCTAGCTAACCTAGAAAATCGCTCTAGACTACACAATTATCTTTGATACAAAGACGGCTATGTAGCTAGCTATGTAGCTAATAAACTGGTCCTGTGTGACTCAGTTGATAAGAGTGTGGTGGTGCTAGCATCTCCAAGGTTGTGGGTTTAATTCTGAAAACTTCTGAGAAGAACTATGAGATTAAAACTTTGCAAAATGTGAGAGGAAAGAAAGCAAAAGCTAATCAAATTGAAAATACATTATATGTTCCTTCCATGCACCCTTTTTATTTAGCTTGACAGCAGAGCTTGGGTTCTGAAACTTTTTCTAAAGATAATCAAATGAAATTTGCAATAGGAAAGGTGATTGTCCTGGTTAAACTTCTGTCACAAAGCTTGCTAGGTTATGAGAACATGTTCAAGTGCATTGAGAGATCTTCAATTCAATCAACATACGTAGTTAGGCCATGTTTAAAACCTCTGTGTTGAGTAGAGTTGAACCAAAGGCCAATATATTGCTAACAATATGGAATGCCTGCATTCTGCACCAAATATCATCTTCTGCTTCGTTTCAGGAAGTTATTTACGACAAAAAGTTCAACTAGTAGGGAAAAACCAAGCTACACTAAAGTGCTGACTACATCGAGAGTGACTAAAACCTAGCGGAATGTAAAAACACTTTGTGACTGTCCACTGACAGTGCACTGTAAAAGCACTTTGTGGCAACTGCTTATGTGAAAGGGGCTTTATAAATGCATTGATTGAATGAATTAGTGGACCAAAGCTAAGAATCATGTCTATAGAAATTATAATATATTGTAGGGTTTAAAGATGTTGGATGAAGGGGCACTCTTGGGTACTGCTAAGATCATGGAACCTTTTTGATTAAACGCTTTGCTTCCCACAATTACACCTGATTTAGAGCTTTTCTAACCCCTTTTAAACATGATGTGTTTAAGCTACAGACTTCTGGGGTTGTTATATTGGATTTGGCTATTTATTCTGCACACGCTGATACTAACCATTAGGCTGTGCAATTAACGGTGGCTGAGCGAGAGCGGTGTTTCTGAGACAAGGTCAGATCCCAAAAACAGTTCTTCTCACAAAAACGTCTGTAAAGTCGGAACATTTTGAGCAACAAACTATTATGACCCCACTATGAAAAGGTAACCCAGTATAGCCCGTACAAGCCAAGGCTCATGCAAGGATAGTTACTTACTTTGCTTATGAAAAGCAATCTCTCATGAACATGCTCACAAGCCACACAATAGTCATTAGAAGGTAAGGTTTTTTTCTACACAGATAATAGGAAATACCAGGAGTATCTTTAATAATGTAATAAGCTAACATAGTTGCTGTCACAGACTACAACAAGGTTGTCACTATTAGTTGGATATTAACTTCTGACTGAGCATACAATTTCTGTACTTACAGTATTCTCATAAAAACTTTTTTTTCAGGTTTTTGCTTGGAGGACCTTATTTTTTATTGACATTTGTCAATAAAACTCATGAAAGCAACTGTTTATGTCAAAATGTTTTGTATTCTAGCCCTGGTTGTCCTGAAAAGAAAATGGTAGAACACTTCAATGTGAGGATGAATATGAGGGCAGAGCAAGCAGATGAATGAAAGTAGTGAATTTCTGCTTTTTCACCATGCACTGTTAAAATGAAGTGCTTTGTAACACCAAAACGAGTGGCAACCGAGCTGCCACCAGCGCAAAGGAGACAAAACCTTAACTTCCCTGGAGTATTGAAACACATCACCCTGAGATGTTTTGAGACATGACAGTGTGATGTAACACCACTTAATGAAGTGTTGTGCAACCCCTTGCCAAGGACTGGGAGCACTACCGGAAAAAGTTGAAAACATTATTTTGGTGTTTCAAGTTCTGTTTAGTGCAGAATTAGATACCTTCTCCTTTGTTGTCATTTCGTCTCTCTATATCTTCTAAACACTACTGTGGAGTTTAACATCCTGTCTAGTGCAGAATTAGATCACTTCTTCTGTATTGATTCATGTATCTGATCAGTTGCCAGTTTAACCCATTTTGGCAGTCTACTGTATGTTGAGTAGCACCTCTGCTCTCCAACAGCAGTAACTGGAGGTTTTGCAGCCGGCATTGCAGGATACTATATTTTCCTATTCCGTTAAAAGTTGGAAATGTGGGCATGGATTGTCTCAGTGAATGTCATTTTGCCTGATGGTTATTATATACGTTCATCATGATTCATTACACCTCATGGCACAACAAGCTGCTTAATACTAATATAGAAGTATATTTTTATTTCTTCCAACGTGCATACCACATTGTATAAAATAAACTTCTAATTAGTTCCATTTTTGGTTATGCTCATATAAAATACACTTACATTTCGACAAACATTACGTTTGATTTATTATTAAATGTTTTGTTAAAATTAAATTAACAAATCATTATAATGACTTTTTTTGTGTCGATTTCAATTCAATCCAGAATATTTTTTTACGGTGTGGCTGTGTGTTTGAGTATGTAAAAGTCCATTGAAATTCCAATGAAATTATCACGACTTCTACCGAAGTCGAAGCCTCTCCTTGTTCGGGCGGTGCTCGGCGGTCGACATCACCGGTTTTCTAGCCATCATTGATCCATTTTTCATTTTCCATTGGTTTTAGCTTGTCTTCCTACACACCTGGTTTCAATCCCATTCATTACCTGTTGTGTATTTAACCCTCTGTTTCCCCTCATGTCTTTGTCAGAGATTGTTTGTATTTCAGTGTTGTTTTTATTTTTGTATTGGTGTGCGTCGGGTCCTCGTACCCATTTTTTTTTGTGTTTGGAGTATGTTTCGTTTATTGTTATTAAATAACTCCATTACACTCAGTTTGATTCTCCTGCGCCTGACTTCCCTGCAACCTATACACACGACATAAATGTACAATCATACTGCCCCAGAAATTGGGGGTCCAATTCCTGCTTCCGTCTGTCCCACTTTCACTCATTCTCTGTCTCCTGTTTCTAATCTGTCTAAAGAAAGCAATAAATAAATGTAGGTGGAATTCCCCCCCAAAGTATTCTCCATAGGCCCATCAATCAATACTATTATTATTATTATTATTATTATTATTATTAAACCTTTATTTAACCAGGAAGGGCTCATTGAGATTTAAAATCTATTTTTCAAGAGCGTCCTGGCCAAGATAGGCAGCACCAAGTATTTACAAAAATGACAGACAAACAACATGAAAAACTACAAGTAATCAAGTAAAAACCATAGAATTCACAAGAGTATAACAAGATCAAAAACAGCTAATTAAAAACATTGACAGGTCAGGGAACCAGTCTCAATATCATTCATCAGTGATTTAAAAATACCAATCGAGACAAGTTCTTCCAGTGTAAATGTATTTTGTAAGGCGTTCCAAGACAATGACGCAGAGTACATAAAAGCCCTTTTACAAAATTCAGTTCGAACATTTGGAACAGTTAGCAGGATAAAGTCCAGCGAACGAAGAGAGTACCCAGCACATTTCTGAACAATAAAAATGCCCAATAAAAGGTATTAAACCCAAAATGGCTTTGTAAATAAAATTATACCAGTGACCAAGCCTACGAGTGACTAGAAAAGGCCAGAAAACCCTGGTATACAAAGTGCAGTGGTGCGTAAGTGTTTTGCAGTTTAAAATAAAATTCAAAGTGCCATGGTAAAGGGTGTCAATTGATCTCAAACACTGAGCGGAAGCATTCATATATAAAATATCCCCATAGTCTAGTAAAGGCATAAATGTAGCTGATACGAGCCTCCTTCTGGCTTCAAAAGAAAAACAGGCCTTATTCCTAAAATAAAATCCCAATTTCAACTTCAATTTTTTTTGTAAGTTGTTGAATATGCAATTTAAAACAGAGGCCGTAATCAATTAAAATTCCAAGATATTTATATGAGGTTACAGTCTCAATCTCAATGCCCTGACAGGTAATAATAGGTGAAATGTTCAGAGGTCTATTTCTTGCTTTAGAAAACACCATTAGTTTAGTTTAGTCAGTATTGAGGATAAGCTTCAATTGACACAAAGTATGTTGAACAGTATAAAAAGCATTTTGCAAGTTCTGGAAAGCTTTTGTAAGAGATGAGGCACAACAGTAAATAACAGTATAATCAGCATAAAAATGAAGTTGCTCATTTTGGACATTTCTGTCTAAATTATTTATATAAATAGTGAATTAGAGAGGACCAAGTACAGAGCCTTGGGTCACACCATTACAGACAGACAATTTAACAGACATGAGCCCATCAAATTGAGTGCACTGAGTTCTATCAGACAGATAGTTAGCAAACCATGCAACTGCATGCTCCGAAAGACCTACACTTGACAATCTCTGCCTTAGTATAGCATGATCAACTGTATCAAAAGCCTTAGAGAGATCAATAAAAAGTGAGACACAGTGCTGGTTTTTGTCAAGGGCTTCAGTGATATCATTTAAAACCTTCATGGCTGCTGCAATTCTGCTATGCTTCTTCCTGAAGCCCGATTGGTACATTGATAAAATATATTTAGTAAATAAAAACTATTTTAGCTGTTCACTCACACGGGTTTCAAGTATTTTCACCAGGGGTGACAGCTTTGAGATTGGCCTATAATTATATAAAATAGTTGGATCTCCCCCATTTAAAAGTGGTAGGGCAAATGCTGATTTTCAGATCTTTGGAATTTCATTACAGGGTTAGATTGAACAGATACTGTATGTAAGTGGTTCAGTTATGAAATCAGCTGCCAGATTTAAAAAGCAAGGATCCAAAAGATCAGGACCTGCAGACTTTCTCTGATCTAAGGATTTCAGGGCTTTATGTACCACCTGTTTGTCCAGCTCTCACTGGTTCATCCACACAGGGTTGTACAGAGACAGAGGACACTGAATCAAACAGCCTACCAGATAACACAAAGTGCTCATTGAAACAATTCAGCATTTCAGTTTTGTCATATACAGCAACAAAGTCCTTCAATACACATTACGGTAATTCATTAACATTACTGTTACCAGACACAGACTTGATAGCCTTCCAAAACATTCTAGGGTCATTCAGGTTATCAGTGGTAACAGACATATTCAGACTTGGCCTTCCTGACAAGAAAAGAACACTTGTTTCGTAACTGCCTAAAAATAAGCCAATCAGCATCAGAAAAAGATTTCCTTGCTTTAGCCCAGCCTAGATTACGGTTATGGTCGTGAATAATACAAGACAGCTCAGAAGAAAACCATGGATTACCCCGCCCTTTAACCCTGAACCTGCGGAATGGGGCATGTTTGTTAACTATTTGGGAAAAACCATCATGAAAGAATTTCCAGGCAGTTTCCACATCAGGGATAAGCTCAATCTTGCTCCAGTCAAAATAAAACAAATCATGAAGGAAAGCCTGCTCATTAAAACACTTCAAATGTATTTTACGAATAAAATGTGGGTTTGTCTTAGTATTTCTAACAGCAACAACAGGACAATGGTCACTTAAATCATTACAAAAACACCAACCGCAGAACATTTATGTGGAACATTTGTCAATATCAAATCAATCAGGGTAGATTTTTCTGGGCATTTAAGATTTGGGCGAGTTGGTGAGTTAATCAACTGGGTAAGATTCATAGAATTACAAAATATTTTTAAATCATCAGACACAGGCTTTAACCAACACCAGTTGAGATCACCAGTCAAGATCATTTCACTGTGAAGAAGTTTAGACATAAGGTTCATCAGAGAAGAAAATGCATCACCGAGAGCAATATTTTGGCTATAATCCATTTGCATTTCTTAATGATTCGATTGATTGTTTGAGAGACACAATCTGCAAAAAATAAATATGGTGTTTTGATGCTGCCTTCACTGAAATTCACTGAAAACCCCCAAAAGTGTTTTCACAGCACTCTTAGAAAATCAAATAAAATCCCATTCAATATTGATATTGATACTTTGGGTGTTTCAGGGTGCTTCAATTCTGTTTTTAAACACTTCCTATGTCATAACACTTACATCGGGTTTAAATTCAAACACCCTCTTAACACCAGATCTCAGCTTAGATGTACTACTTTGTCATGGTTTCATTACACAATCATGATGTTTTGAGTCATTCCATTTTTACAGTGTGGGAGTCCCTGGGACCAGTTTTCAATAATATTATCCCATTTTGCACACCTGTGTAAGCACTTTATACCAACTTTCACATGCTTGAGTAATTAAGTACGATTACAAAGTATCTCTTCAGAAACTGGGACCGAACCATTCCATTCATTGTCTTCGCAAATTAAAGTAATTTTTCCATGTTTTTTTCCATCACATTTACGGTATCTGGTCTATAAATACCAAACATTAAGAACACCTGCTCTTTCCACGACATAGACTGACCAGGTGAATCCAGGTGAAAACTATGATTCCTTATGGATTTCACTTCAATAAGTGTAGATGAAGGGGAGGAGATAGATTTAAAGAAGGATTTTAAGCTTAAAGTCTGCATATCACTGCTGGCTTGCTTCTGAAGATAAGCAGGGTAGGTCCTGGTCAGTCCCTGGATGGGAGATCAGATGCTGCTGGAAGTGATGTTGGAGGGCCAGTAGGAGGCAGTCTTTCCTCTGGTCTAAAAAAATATCCCAATGCCCCAGGACAGTGATTGGGGACACTGCCCTGTGGAGGGTGCCGTCTTTCGGATAGGACGTTAAACGGGTGTCCTGACTCTCTGAGGTCATTAAAGAACCCATGGCACTTATCGTAAGAGTAGGGGTGTTAACCCCGGTGTCCTGGCTAAATTCCCAATCTGGCCCTCAAACCATCACGGTCACCTAATAATCTCCAGTTTACGATTGGCTCATTCACCCTGCTCCTCTCCCCTGTAACTATTCCCCAGGTCGTTGCCGTAAATGAGAACCTGTATTCAACTTACCTGGTAAAATAACAGATAAATACATTTAAAAAAAGACAACGTAAACATGGATTGTGTATGTGTGCCATTCAGAGGGTGAATGAGCAAAACAACATATTTCAGTGCATGTGAACAGGGTATGTCAGTAGGTGCAAGGCACACCAGTTTGTGTCAAGAACTGCAAAGCTGCAGGATTTTTCACGCTCAACAGTTTCCCATGTGTACCAAGAATGGTCCACTACACAAAGACTCAATATGAGGGAGGTGTTCCTAATGATTGGTAAACTCAGTTTATAATCAACCAAAACTTTTGATTGGATTGGAAAGATTTCTTTCAGGCTAAATTGCCATGATAAAATGTTGAGTAATAGATTTGGGATGTATGCCATTCTGGTACTCCAGAATTTTTTTTTTTATAACAGTTGAAGTCAGAAGTTGACATGCACTTAGGTAGGAGTCATTAAAACTTGTTTTTCAACCACTACACACATCTTTTGTTAACAAACTATAGTTTTGACATCTACTTGGTGCATGGCACAAGTCATTTTTCAATTCCAGTGGGTCAGAAGTTAACATACACTAAATTGACTGTGCCTTTAAACAGCTTGGAAAATTCCAGAAAAAGATGTCATGGCTTTAGAAGATTCTGATAGGCTAATTGACATAATTTGAGTCAATTGGAGGTGTACCTTTGGATGTATTTCAAGGCCTACCTTCAAACTCAGTGCCTCTTTGCCTGACATCATGGGAAAATCAATAGAAAGACCTCAGAAAATAAATTGTAGACCTCCACAAGGAAGGTTCATCCTTGGGAGCAATTTCCAAACGCCTGAAGGTACCACGTTCATCTGTACAAACAATAGTACGCAAGTATGAACACCATGTGACTACGCAGCTGTCATACCGCTCAGAAAGTACTTTGGTGCAAATCAATCCCAGAACAACAGCAAAGGACCTTGTAAAGATGCTGGAGAAACAGGTACAAAAGTATCTATATCCACACTGAAACGAGTCCTATATCGACGTAACCTGAAACGGCGCTCAGCAAGGAAGAAGAGCTTCTGGTCAGCGGGGTGGTGGCACCGGGATCCTCATCTCTCCCAAGTGGTCATTCTCTCTTTCTCCCCTTACCCATCTGTCTATCGCCTCCTTTGAATTCCATGCTGTCACAGTTACCAGCCCTTTCAAGCTTAACATCCTTATCATTTATCGCCCTCCAGGTTCCCTCGGAGAGTTCATCAATGAGCTTGATGCCTTGATAAGCTCCTTTCCTGAGGACGGCTCACCTCTCACAGTTCTGGGCGACTTTAACCTCCCCACGCCTACCTTTGACTCATTCCTCTCTGCCTCCTTCTTTCCACTCCTCTCCTCTTTTGACCTCACCCTCTCACCTTCCCCCCCTACTCACAAGGCAGGAAATACGCTCGACCTCATCTTTACTAGATGCTGTTCTTCCACTAACCTCGTTGCAACTCCCCTCCAAGTCTCCGACCACTACCTTGTATCCTTTTCCCTCTCGCTCTCATCCAACACTTCCCACACTGCCCCTACTCGGATGGTATCGCGCCGTCCCAACCTTCGCTCTCTCCCCCGCTACTCTCTCCTCTTCCATCCTATCATCTCTTCCCTCTGCTCAAACCTTCTCCAATCTATCTCCTGATTCTGCCTCCTCAACCCTCCTCTCCTCCCTTTCTGCATCCTTTGACTCTCTATGTCCCCTATCCTCCAGGCCGGCTCGGTCCTCCCCTCCCGCTCCGTGGCTCGACGACTCATTGCGAGCTCACAGAACAGGGCTCCGGGCAGCCGAGCGGAAATGGAGGAAAACTCGCCTCCCTGCGGACCTGACATCCTTTCACTCCCTCCTCTCTACATTTTCCTCTTCTCTCTCTGCTGCTAAAGCCACTTTCTACCACTCTAAATTCCAAGCATCTGCCTCTAACCCTAGGAAGCTCTTTGCAACCTTCTCCTCCCTCCTGAATCCTCCTCCCCCTCCCCCCTCCTCCCTCTCTGCAGATGACTTCGTCAACCATTTTGAAAAGAAGGTCGACGACATCCGATCCTCGTTTGCTAAGTCAAACGACACCGCTGGTTCTGCTCACACTGCCCTACCCTGTGCTCTGACCTCTTTCTCCCTCTCTCTCCAGATGAAATCTCGCGTCTTGTGACGGCCGGCCGCCCTACAACCTGCCCGCTTGACCCTATCCCCTCCTCTCTTCTCCAGACCATTTCCGGAGACCTCCTCCCTTACCTCACCTCGCTCATCAACTCATCCCTGACCGCTGGCTACGTCCCTTCCGTCTTCAAGAGAGCGAGAGTTGCACCCCTTCTGAAAAAACCTACACTCGATCCCTCCGATGTCAACAACTACAGACCAGTATCCCTTCTTTCTTTTCTCTCCAAAACTCTTGAACGTGCCGTCCTTGGCCAGCTCTCCCGCTATCTCTCTCAGAATGACCTTCTTGATCCAAATCAGTCAGGTTTCAAGACTAGTCATTCAACTGAGACTGCTCTTCTCTGTATCACGGAGGCGCTCCGCACTGCTAAAGCTAACTCTCTCTCCTCTGCTCTCATCCTTCTAGACCTATCGGCTGCCTTCGATACTGTGAACCATCAGATCCTCCTCTCCACCCTCTCCGAGTTGGGCATCTCCGGCGCGGCCCACGCTTGATTGCGTCCTACCTGACAGGTCGCTCCTACCAGGTGGCGTGGCGAGAATCCGTCTCCACACCACGTGCTCTCACCACTGGTGTCCCCAGGGCTCTGTTCTAGGCCCTCTCCTATTCTCGCTATACACCAAGTCACTTGGCTCTGTCATAACCTCACATGGTCTCTCCTATCATTGCTATGCAGACGACACACAATTAATCTTCTCCTTTCCCCCTTCTGATGACCAGGTGGCGAATCGCATCTCTGCATGTCTGGCAGACATATCCGTGTGGATGACGGATCACCACCTCAAGCTGAACCTCGGCAAGACGGAGCTGCTCTTCCTCCCGGGAAGGACTGCCCGTTCCATGATCTCGCCATCACGGTTGACAACTCCATTGTGTCCTCCTCCCAGAGCGCTAAGAACCTTGGCGTGATCCTGGACAACACCCTGTCGTTCTCAACTAACATCAAGGCGGTGGCCCGTTCCTGTAGGTTCATGCTCTACAACATCCGCAGAGTACGACCCTGCCTCACACAGGAAGCGGCGCAGGTCCTAATCCAGGCACTTGTCATCTCCCGTCTGGATTACTGCAACTCGCTGTTGGCTGGGCTCCCTGCCTGTGCCATTAAACCCCTACAACTCATCCAGAACGCCGCAGCCCGTCTGGTGTTCAACCTTCCCAAGTTCTCTCACGTCACCCCGCTCCTCCGCTCCCTCCACTGGCTTCCAGTTGAAGCTCGCATCCACTACAAGACCATGGTGCTTGCCTACGGAGCTGTGAGGGGAACGGCACCTCAGTACCTCCAGGCTCTGATCAGGCCCTACACCCAAACAAGGGCACTGCGTTCATCCACCTCTGGCCTGCTCGCCTCCCTACCACTGAGGAAGTACAGTTCCCGCTCAGCCCAGTCAAAACTGTTCGCTGCTCTGGCCCCCAATGGTGGAACAAACTCCCTCACGACGCCAGGACAGCGGAGTCAATCACCACCTTCCGGAGACACCTGAAACCCCACCTCTTTAAGGAATACCTAGGATAGGATAAAGTAATCCCTCTCACCCCCCCTCCCCCTGAAAAGATTTAGATGCACTACTGTTCCACTGGAGGTCATAAGGTGAATGCACCAATTTGTAAGTCGCTCTGGATAAGAGCGTCTGCTAAATGACTTAAATGTAATGTAAATGTAAAGAAGCTACTGCTCCAAATTCACCATAAAAAAAGCCAGACTACGGTTTGCAACTGCACATGGGGACAAAGATCGTACATTTTCGAGAAATGTACTCTGGTCTGAAGAAACAAAAATATAACTATTCAGCCATAATGACCATCATTATGTTTGGAGTAAAAAGGGGGAGGCTTGCAACCCGAAGAACACCATCCCAACCGTGAAGCACGGGGGTGGCAGCATCATGTTGTGGGGGTGCTTTGCTGCAGGAGGGACTAGTGCACTTCCCAAAATAGATGGCATATTGAGGGAGGAAAATTACGTGGATATATTGAAGCAACATCTCAAGACATCAGTCAGGAAGTCAAAGCTTGATCACAAATGGGTCTTCCAAATGGCCAATGACCCCAAGCATACTTCCAAAGTTGTGACAAAATGGCTTAAGGACAACAAAGTCAAGGTATTGGAGTCGCCATCACAAACGCCTGACCTCAAACCTATAGAACATTGGTGGTCAGAACTGAAAAAACATGTGCGAGCAAGGAGGCCTACAAACCTGACTCAGTTACACCAGCTATGTCAGGAGGAATGGGCCAAAATTCATCCAACTAATTGTGGGAAGCTTGTGGAAGGCTACCTGAAAAGTTTGACCCAAGTTAAACAATTTAAAGGCAATGCTACCAAATACTAATTGAGTGTATGTAAACTTCTGACCCACTGGGAATGTGATTAAAGAAATAAAAGCTGAAGTAAATAATTTTCTCTGTTATTATTCTGACATGACACATTCTTAAAATTAAAGTGGTGATCGTAAGTGACCTAAAACAGGGAATTGTTATGGGGATTAAATGTCAGGAATTGTGAAAATCTGAGTTTAAATGTACTTGGCTAAGGTGTATGTAAACTTCCGACTTCAACTGTATATTGAAAAAATGTACATACTATACATGCTTTTCACAAATAAATAAAGCTTGCTCAGCTGATGTTTCCATGTTTCACTAACCTTAACAATGTGGTCCAGGGGTTAGTGCCACCAACCCTGGTACATACAGAATAGCCTAGGCCAGGGGTTTCCAAAAGTTTCTTGCCCAGGGACCCCCGCCCAGGCAAACTGGCGACCCAGCGGCCCCCATTATATGTTATCACAAAAAAGTCACATCTTGTCTTATCATCGGGTGAATGACAATGGCAAGTAGAAGTAAAACCTGTAATCAACATTTTAAAATGAGGAGATTTGGAAGTTTGACAGTTTCATTATTCTGACCTCCCCACAGTTTATTGTTCGCATAGTCTATAAGATAAAAAGGTATCTTGTAGAGAAAATGCTCCTGTTGTTAAGCAAATTTTCTGCAATTCTATACAGTTTAGCATGGAGTGTAGAGACAATTTTGCAATTTTAACGTTAATTTTCTGCAATTCTATGCATTTTGTCATGGCTAATGCTGTGTTCCTCTGCTCAAACATTATAACAAAATCAATGGATATATGCCATACATTTTCAATTCTCCCTGACTGTCTAGATTTAATTGGATTGTTAGTTCTCGAAGATGGTATTATTTAACAACAGATATAGTTCAATATCTTTTCTGCATGTTTTCCACCCCGAAAATTACCACTTCTACTAAGAATTTTCTATACACCAAAAAACCTGTAATTAGCTCCAATGACTGTAATTTCCTCCATATTAAAGGGATAGTTAGAGATTTTGGCAACGAAGCGTTTTAGGCTATCTACTTCCCCAGAGACGGATGAACAAGAACGGCTAGCATGCTAACTGTTCCTGTAGACTTTCAGTCATAGCGCTAATGCTAGTTGGCATTGGCTCGTTAAACTACCTCGCATTTCCTTCATACTGGACACAAAGACATACAAATGGTACTTACGATGGTATTCTGTAGCAGCGAGAGACATTCATGAAATAAATGTTCACATACATTTTCTATTTATATGAAATATAATGCGGACCCCCTCCTGCACTTCTGCGGTACTATTAAGCATTCATTTTGGCCACTTTTTATGCATTGCTGAGCAGTCCCCTCCAATGTATTTAGAACAATAATGTTTTATGGAAATCAGTTATATGTATTTAAAACTTTTATAATTGCAATCCTTTATACCAGCACAAAGAAGTTACTTTTAAATTAGTCAAATGAATAAGAATACACAATTGGAGGGAGGAATGTGCATTTACAATGATGAATATGTAAGAAATAATTATTTTTTCCCTCAATTAAAACTGCAGGCAATTATTCTAAAAGATTATTGACCTCTAAGGGGACTTGTGATGTCACATATTTGCTCATCTCTGTCCTTGGTAGAGTATTCATCTTAATTAGTACAAGAGTGTATTAACTTGGACAGATTAGTGCACTAATACATTAGATTTGTATTATTGTTCTGGTGGGGGAGGTTAGAAACCACTGTCCTTATCCTAGAGACCTATTCTTCATCATTGTCAGATGTTGTCAGTTTCTTGGTATTTTGACAACTTTGACCGAGCAGTTATTTTGGGGGGGGGGGGGGGGGGTCCTTCTTTCAAGGATCAAATATGCATGTCCTTACAAACGGTGACAACTCAAAGGGTGACAATATTTCAGATGAGGCTCTTTGGAATGGACAAGGACAAAGTCTCATACAGCTCATAGATTAAATAGTATGGGTTATATTCACTAAGTCACTGGAAATGGATAAAACATTGATCCACCCACTCACCTTATGTGTTGAAAGCAATAAAGGGAGACCACTTACACACAGAAATATAGCGCTAATAGATACTAGCATTTACAGTATGATGCACATTTCCTCATCAATTCAAACATGCTCATTTTGCACAAAAGAATTGTCTTCTTTTGTATTATTTGTTATTCCCATACTTTTCCAACCTTTTGCCACTGGTGCAGGGCATATGCATGTTATCAGTATTATGCTCTTTCAAAGAATTTGTGTCTGTCAATGAAGCCTGCAATCTTGAGATAAATCAATCTGAGAGACTTTCTTATTGAAAGAAACCACAACCAGATTCCTAGATAACACCATAAGATGGCCCATGCCTCATAACATTGAACAAACAATATTTTTCATTCTAGACAAGTATGTATTTGAGAGATGGGTAGTTACAAAACCACTAGGCTGTTGTTTGGGATGATAGGTGATCACTGTTGTTAGAAAACAAACCAATCATACTTCTTCCGAAGCGGTGAATGGCCCAAAGTCTGTGACAGAGTGTACACAATTCTTTACAAAAAGCTTTGTTTACAAATTCATATTCATAAAATCCTGATAATTGAGCAAATACATATTTATTTTCATTCCATGCATTACAACGCATACTGAGACTTCAGTAAGCATAGGTATACCACTTCTTTTGTTTAAAAATATGTCCACATTCATACAAACCAGAGCAGGTTGATGCAAAGTGAAGCAAATTCGAGCTGTTGGTCTCTGCTGAACCATTACTGGTCACCGTATATCATTTTTTGATGGGTCACAAGCAGTGTTGGAGGTTTTGAGTTACAAAGTAACACGTTACAATAATATTTATTTGCGGTAACGAGTAATATAAGGGAGTACTGTTCCAATTTGAGTAATACTATTTTAGTTACTGATCACAGATAGGTCGCCGTTACTTTCTTACTTTTGTTACTTTTGTTATAATTCACTTCCTATTACAGTTCTTGATTTAAATACATATTTGTGATTATTATTATTCCTTCTCTGTTGGTGCAATATTTAAAAAATCCTCCCGCCCCAGATTGTAATTGTTTTTGTCCAGAGTGACATCCTCTCACCAAGTTGCAGTTTACGCACGCACTGCTACTAACCGCATTCGTGAGGGAGATGAAAAATGCCAGAAGTGTCTAAAACATTGAGTTTCTCAGGGTGGAAGTAGTCCCGTTATTTTGATTTGGTAGGAGGACAAAATGACAAGAATATAACTGAAAAATGTAAACTGTGCCCAAGAGAGAAACACCTCTCCACTGCTAGGAACACAACCTCCAATATCTTGGATTGCCTGCAAAAGCAACATGCCAAGACAAAAATCGTAGCGAAAGACCAAAAGCATGACCACTGCTGCTGAAGATGACTGTTGGCCTACCTCATTCTTTCAACCAAGGCTTGATTTGAATCATTCAGGAGGACAGGCTGTAACCCAGGGAGAGCTGAACAAGCTTGTAACTGGTTATGTAGTAGAGGAAATGCTGCCCTTATCCACGGTAGAATCCCCCTCAAAATACTGATGAAGGTGTATGTGCATAGGTAACGTTGAAATTGTTTACATTGAGTGAGGACATGCAACGTTTTGTGGTATAATGCAAAAGTAATGCAATGATTAGTGTAACTAATTACTTTGCCCAGGGAGTAATAAGTAAACACATTTTTTTACTGTTTAAATAATTAATGAGTAATAGGTCATATATTACTTTTTGGGAGTAATGACTCCAACACTGGTCACAAGTGAACCACATCTATTTCCACACAACATTTGAATAGGGATTTTACCCTTCATTGTACCCTTCATTCGACACATCAACCATTTAGTCTAGGTTGTTTTATGAAAGAAAAAGGTGGTTTTGTGTTATATGACAAATTCAATGTCAAAAACAGCCAAATAAACTCTGGAATTCTTCTGTGTTTATGCCATGATATATTTTGGGGAATTATTTGCTTATATTGCGTTTTGGACATTCAACAGTTAATTTATTTGACAGTTGTGCAAGCCAGAGCCTAACGTGTCCATGCTGGACCGTGGCTTTTCAAATTTGATCTCAAAGCCCTCCCTGTGTTTGACTTCTTTTTAATTGTTTCCTGTCTGCCGAACCAATTATAAGTACAGGATTCTTTGGGAAAAATTGCATTAACAGCATTTTAAATGGAAAAATGTGTAAATAACTGCAATTCAAACCAAATGATGAGCTCATTAGTTGGGTCTTGATTTGATCATATTTTACTTGGTTTTTGTCAGCTCTTAGTATACACATGTCGATTCCAGTTTAGATGCTGGTTGGGCACCTACGCTGCTTTTGTTTGGCCGGTATAATGAAAGATAGAAGAAAAAATAAAACTCTGTATTGATTGAGAAAACCTTAAGTCAGTCTGACTTTATTATCTATTATTGATTTTGGGTCAGGTGAACTGTGTGTGATATGTTGGTTAACTTTTAAAAAAAGACTATCAGCATTATGTTAGTGGCAATTGCAATGCAAATGGGGTGTTAGGAGTTATTTATCAAGATTGTATCAATTATTTATTTCTGGAAACATATCTCAAAATAACTACCTTGGTAATAATTTTTTTCATTACTTGGACGAAATGTTCACATGTTTCTCTTACTGCCTTATTGCTGAGATAAGTTAAGTGATAAGTGATTAATAACGTTTCAATGTCTTAATCTGCAAGTATTCCATTAGATTTACAGGTAATACTTTGAGGTGAAGATAGATGCGTGAAGCAATGAATAAGACAATTTAAAACTATTAAAGAATACTGCAGGGATAACACATAAAGGCTAACTTTCTTAGAAATGACCTGGTGAGACTGAGCCTTATACAGCACACTCAACAATGCATGAGACATACTGCACACTGGTGAAAAGAAAAGGAGCTCTCAACGCTAAGCTCTCCCAAGCTCTCTTTATTCCATTGTAACGACAACCACACGAAGGAAAACTATGAAGGACAAATATGGAGTACAAAGTCTAGTGAGTTTGTTTAACATTTAGTTTCATAGGTAGTAACTCCTCTCGTGGGCGTCAGCCAGGAAGTTGGAGTCAACCTGCCTCACTCACCAATGGACTGAAAACACATGTTTAGCGAGGATTGTGACAGGCACATTCAGTGAAACTGATGGGTAAAAATGCCGGATTAACCCTGCCGTAATGGGAAAGGATTTACCAAGGGAGACAACATTATGCACTGTTGCCACTCTGAAATGAGCGCTGTGCATAGTTCACTCTCTGCAGTGTGAGGGCAGCTCCACAAGGTGCACAAGAAGGGAGGTCAAAGCTCTAAGCTGCTGGGTTGCCCATGGCTACATAAATATTAACTGAGCCTCCACTGTTTTGAGAGGGCTTCTTTGATTGTGAATCTCCTCTGAGGTTTCGCTATCCGCTGAGAGTACAGCAGGCATCTGACAAAACTTGGTTTGATGCAAACAAATTAATATAGAGAGGTGTTGCATTTGGTTAACGGGTCAAGAAAAGCCAGTAGTTCTATGCAAATATGTTGAAGAGAGAAATAGCATACTTGTCGGCTAGATAGTTTGTTCCTGTTCCATGGTGGAACACATATTTGGAGGTTTGCCCGAGGTATTTTACTTTTACTCGGTGAAATTCTATCCTCAAAGGGTCCTTCATAGATTAAACTTTCAAACCATTTAGTTTACAGTTAGAATGACAACTCTATTGAATTGAGAGTTTTTCAAGTTTATTTCATGGGCTTTCCAGACACAGAACTGTCAAAAACAATTGTTAACTGCATCAATAGTTATCATATGTAATACCTCTTCCGTTTCATTTAAGGACCAAACAATTGACAGTTGTGCCATATAGATTGCAAAATAGTTGGAAAGAGATGTTCAATGTACTGATTCCATGGCACATGGTTTATGAACTGATACACAAAACAACGCTGGATTCAAAACTTTGAGTTTTCCATTTAAATTATTATACATTCTTGCAACCAATAGAATGTTATATATATGGGGGTACAACCATACCAGCTCTGCAGATTTTGCGGCAAAGAGACAATCATTAGATCATTTGTTTTGATACTGTCCATATGTAGCTTGTTTTTGGTCACAGGTTCAGAAAAGACTGAAGAATTGCAACATTTACCTGGAGCTAACTCTGAAAATAGCACTGCTGTGTGATTTAAAAAGTCATAGTCTATTGATCAAAAATATAATAATACTCTTAGCAAAAAACTCTAAAACTCTCATTTACAGTCTGTAGAAACTTCAGAACTTTTTTGAAACATCAGTGCACAGTTGAAAAATATATGACAAATAGAAATCAAAACTGGATGGTGTTCAGAGATTAAAATGTA
Source organism: Oncorhynchus nerka (assembly GCF_034236695.1). Classification (NCBI taxonomy): domain Eukaryota; kingdom Metazoa; phylum Chordata; class Actinopteri; order Salmoniformes; family Salmonidae; genus Oncorhynchus; species Oncorhynchus nerka. The sequence continues at coordinate 41,462,304 of NC_088408.1, forward strand.
TATAGTATGTATACGCTGGAAGTAGAAGCCTAAGTGTTGTTGTCCATTAGTTTACTCCAATTAGGGGAAGGGTGGTGAGGTTAGGGGAAAATAATAAAGGAAATCAATATAAATGTAATTTAATTATTAAATTAAAAATATATTAAAGTATTAAAAAAAAAAAACTCTGCTAAGATATGCTAGCTGCAATATGAATTGGAAGCCAACAACAAAGAAACAAGAGGGCAATGTAGTCAGATAACTTATAAACTTGTTAAAAAGAATCAGAATTATACACAAGTATCTGTTAACTAAGGTGTGAACTATCTATGGGGCACACAACCTCTACAAATCATTAGCCATCATTATCAAGTAGTCCATGGAGAGACACAGACTTTTTGTGTGCAAATATTTTTGGGGAAAAACTATAAAAATTGTTCAAAGAACAATTGACGGTTCAAAACAAGTCATGGGAACAAGGGAGCCATATTTATTCTCCTCATGGTTGACTACATTTCCTCCAAAGTGTGCCCCAACACATATAACCAATATAAAAACAGATAGATACACTTTATTTACATTATCACTAACAAAACATTTTTCATTTACCAGACGTTCTAATCCAGAGTGGTTTACAGGAACAATTAGGGTTAAGTGCCTTGCTCAAGGAAACATTGACAGAGTTTTCAACTAGTCGGCTCAGAACCAGCAACCTTACCTTTCGGTTACTGGCCCAATTCTCTTAACCACTAGGCTACCTGGTAGCCTTCTTTTGGTAGCCTTCAATAAGGCTTGATTCAACATTGGTGCTACTAGTGTTTTAATTCAGAAACAAAGTATCTTGCAACTCTGATTTCTCTGTTTCCCTCCCTCATTTCCCTGTCTGCAAGCTAGGTGGGCCAAGCAATCAGGTCTGGAAAAAGTTATACTTTAACCCGAGGTGCCCCAAGCACGCACCATTTAAAACATTTCTGTCTGGCAAGTGATTACTTGCAACCAGCATACCACATGCGAGATATCACTGGTATCAAAGCAGTCTGACTTGCCTTGTTAAATAAAGGGTCAATTAAAAAATACAAATACGTTCATCATAAACACAAATACCATTTCTGTACAATCTTAATGGCTCAATGCACTGAACAATAAATAGGGACCACATACTGAAAGTTGTTGGTCTCACGTCAATGTGTGATGGTATCATCATTGTAACATTGTATTAACAGTGTTCAGCCTTATCAATAACAAAGTAGTTAATTAATATAATGTGTTAATATATGTGTAACAATTCAGATGTAACTAAACAAGTATAGCTACAATGTAACATGATAGAATGTATGTAGGCCTATATGTCTCATATATCCAAGAAAGTGAAATGTAAAAGTACATGCATACAAAATGCCTTTTTTAGCCATTTTAGACTGTCATGATCTACTCTCTCTAGTTATACAGAAACAGTATTCCTTCAAATATGAATGTCTGCCTTTGGATGACCTTTATAACATCTGCTTTCTCTTTTTGTCCCTTAAAAACGGTTGTATAATTGTGTAAAATGCTTATGAAAACACAAATATTCCAGTCTCATCCGTTCACCTTCACCTGGTGAATATGACTCAATTTCACATTTCCCCACAACAGTTGAAAGGACGTTTTTATTGAAGCCAGGTGTATACCAGTCTCTTGGTGCCTGATAATGTTCCCAGACTGCATTCCTCAAGCAGATCCTAACATTTTCCACAGCATCACCTCCGTCTGATGGTTGCCACTTAGCAGTTTTGCCTGAGAATACTGATCTTCACTGAAGTTAAATCCAAAATAAGCAAATTAATACTAAGATAACGTTTGAAAAATTATGAAATATTCAGTTATTGCATTCGTTGATGTATAGGATTCTGAAATAAGAAAAAAAAAATATTTTAACAATTAGCCCTTTATTCCATGGTAGCTCAAAAATAAAACATAATTTTAGATTTCCAGTCATACAGTTTATTGCTATTCAATTTGTCACCCTTATGCAACAATTCACAATCACACAAGATACATTGTTTAGTCATTGGTCAGCTTTGCCCACCTCTCTCTACAGTAGCAGATCACCTTCCCCCCTGGACTGTTGCAATGGTCGTTCTGTCTTTTATTGAGGCCAGTTGGAGAAAAAAGTCTCTCTGCACTTTTCTGCTCCTTCCTTTTTGATGCTAGGTAGTGTTCAAGTAAGAATAAGTCCTCAGTCATTGGTTGAATAGGCTGGACTGCCTATTGTGAGGGGATTGAGCCTCTCCTACACAAAAATAAAATGGAGAAGTAAAATAGTGGCATATATTTATAGATAATCTACTTCACATTTGTACTCTGTTCACTGTAATCTTCTTTGCGACAGTCAGGGCTAAACGGCCGAGCATTAGTCTTCTTGCTGGACATGATAATATGTTTATATGATTCGTTCCTATTGGATGTGTGTGTGTGTCGACTCCGAGTCCGTGTGGATCGGGACTCCGTGTCAGGTTTTGACAGCAGTCCATTCACAGACGACTCTTGCAGAAGGCAGCCTGCCCTGCTGCGACTCACGGCACTGGGCACTGGCTCTGTTTACTGGAAGCCTGCTTCGGTGAATCAAGCAAGTATCTCAATGCTGTGAGCGGTATCTTTTCCCAAACGCGAGCCGCTTTAACTTTGCAGTACCATTGAACCTCATTCTCTCATCCAGGGGAACTCGGCGTGGATTGACATCAACTGCAGTCTCCTTTTTTTTCTGCAGAGAACAGGTTTCACTGCCTGTTCGCTCTTCTTCCCTCTGTCTCTTCGGGTTTCTACTCTGTGGATTGTTGCTTTGACTCCAGGCGAACAGGGGAGCAGAGATTAAATGCTCAAGCAGAACTGTTGATGAGTTAAGACTGAGCAGCACCTTGCCATGGAAGAGTATGTCCGGTCTGGGGGAATGTATGGGCTGAAAGACGAACCAGCTGCCTGATAAAGCCCTATCTGTCCCAGATAAGTGGAGCATGCATCAGAACTGCAGAGATTCTCTCAACGCTGCTGTGTTCTGATCTGCAGAGGAGTTCCTGTTACAATACTGCCTGCTTTCTACACACAGCTATTGTCCAACAGATTTTTTTTTCTGCCTCTGACTTCATCGCATTTATCGTGACTGTTTTCTCAGAAAGGTAAGGATTGCCTTTAAGAGAACTGAATTTCCCTATTACTTAGGCCTACTATCACTTTACCAACCATATCCAAGAGTGGTTTAATCTCTTGAAAAGTCTCTGTCTGTAACTTTCTTGTATCACTTTATTAGGGGAATTGTTTGTCAAGTTCAGAGATATACTTTCAACTCACATATGTGAGGATATCAAGTCATTAATCACACACTACAGTTGTATATTTTACTTTCCCAGACCACAAACAAACCATCTGTAGGCTGCTTGAAATATTGAGTTATGAAAAACCAAAGTGCCGGTTTGCCATGAATCAGGTCAACTTTTAAAGAACAGAACTGTTTGAAGTAGGCAAATTAAAATTATCCAAGGGATACCATGGTTAATTGAAAAATGGTTAATAAAAACAACCAGATGTGGATTGATTTGGTCAGCTGCCTCCCTCTCAGTTTAAGTGAATGGAAACTATTAAAATGAGGGGACACGTTTATATGAACCAGAACATGTAAAGCACCATTTAATTGGAATTGAATTTATGCCTTTAAAGTTGTAGATAGAGTTGTGCTCCTTGCTGTTTTTTTTCATGTAGCCTATCAATGGGTTCCTTGCTTGAATAGGGCTGTATGTTAGCAGTGATCTAAGATCAATGTGGCTGTGATTCTGGAGAGCAATGAAGCTCTTTCAGTCTAGCCAGGGCCTTGACTGCTATATTTTGAGAAGGGAAAACTCTAGAATAGCCTGTCTTTGCATCATAGTAGACAGACAATATTACGTGTAAAACGAGTTAATTAAACTGCAATGCATTGAACTGAAGAACAATATGTAGCCTAATACGACAGGCAGAAACTTGATGTTGAAAATGTGAAATAATTGGTTAAAAATATAAATTCCAAGGAAACGACGAGATATCATCTATCTGTGTCTCATTTGAAACACCCAGTTGCGCACAGTGGCAGTAAATTCGATAATTTTACTTGCATATGCATTTTTTCCAATACCAAAACCATCTTGTCAACCTGCATTTGTTAACGACCGGAGAAAAAGCTAATATGCGGAGCGGAGCTCATATATTACCCCGGCCAACTCAGCGTCCTAACGGCTGTGTGTGAAGCAGTGGAACAGAGGAGAAAAACAAAATATCGATCATTCATTGTACAGCATACATTTTACTCCAGTCCAGCATTCCCTTTTCCGCCACTAAACTACCAGCACGATTCTCGATTCTGTCATATTTTGTTAGACGTTACGCCTGATGTGAAAGGCTAATGAAAGTTCCTGACTGGGTTTGATCAATTATATGCACTTGTTTCTGCGTGCGATCAGCCAGCGTTAGATATGGCAATGACAAAATAAAGGTTAGTCATTAGCATAATAAGTAGGCTTACTCACAAGATAAAAAAGTGTTTATATTGATAAAAATATGTCAGTAATTCAACGTCTCAATATATATTAATTTATACAAATATGAATAAACCTACCTCAAATGAAGCTATAGGCTATAGCTGATCATCTAGAATGGCGAACTGTATTTTATTGTCTTAGTTTATAAATGGAATAATACTTTTGTCCCTTGCAAATAGGCTCTAGTCCATCTATCTCATCAGTCCCATAGGGTAAAATGTAACTTTATTTTTGGCTGCAATCAGGGTAGGTCAAATGATGCAACTAATATTATAACTCAACTGTGAAGTTGTTTGAACAGAGTCTGCACTCTTAGATTTGTTGAGGCACATTGCTACTCTTCTTCCCCAGCCCCTTTCATAAAGGGGATGCCATTTCACATGTTTCTGCAAAAAATGTTTGAAGGAATATATTAGCAAATGACAGAGGTCACAACTCTTGCTCAATGGAGAGAACTCCAGCCTTGTAACCAATAGGGTTAGCTGATGCCGAAAGGGTAGGGGGAGTGTGAGTTAGTAAAATGGGAGGTGAACTTGTAGCCCGTCTCTACCCCTTGTATTGTGTTTCTATGTGAAAACACAATCTCCCTGCTTTTTTGTTTGCCAGTTGAATGATATTTTCACGGGAACATGTAATAATGTCTTTCTAGTTTTATTTCCACTCAACTGCAATACTGGTTGTTTTGATATTCTACATTTTTTATCTACTAATGTGTATTAGTTGAGGATTATGAATGTAATACATCTGCAGAATGGGTATAGGCATGTACATTTTATGAACAGAGAGAGTATCTGGTTAACTATCAGAAGCTTGTTGAAAAGAGTACCATTAGATACATTTCAAGCTGTTGTGAATCATACACCCATGTATAGCTTAGGCCATTTATAGGCTTCTCAGTGGGTTCTCATGTGTTGGTCTATTTAATGTATTTTAGCTCTATGCAATCACACTTTCCTGAGCCAATATGCCTTTATAAGCGCGGTATTGTTTAATTCAAACCAACAGTCGCTTTTTCGACCCAGTCTTGTGTCAGAGGGAGTGCGTCCTGTTTCAAAGAACTGCAGCTGTTGATGTACCAGAGCCCGGATTGCTCCTCTGCCTCTCTGTTCATTTCCACTCACAGATCAATAGACTCAGTGTAGTTCTCTATGGATTTAGGGGACCAAACTGGTACGTATTATCATTAGCTCTCTATTCTTGATTGCAGCTGTAGCCTACATTATTGTGATCAAGCAAAAATAGTAAAGTGTTAATTTTAACCTCATAGAGACCGTGTATTTGAGGAGAAGTAGCACATACTGTACAATATCATATTGTGTATGCTAGAAAAATCAAGAACCACTATTAATGTTTATATTTAATATTTTTGAATAGATAACACTAAATGCCAAGAGAAGTCTGCTCAGGTATGATTGAGTGGCATGCTAGAGCATCTCCTCCACTTCAATGGGATCATGTAGATGATTTTGCGTCTCCTACAGTTTTGAAGCTACACAACCATACTAGATAGCCTAATCTGTTATGACTGTATTGAGGCAATGCACTATTGATTTTGGAGTTGTATTTATACTGTGACCCCTTTGTGCACACTGGCTAAAAAAAAATATTCTTACTGAACTGAACCCACATTCAGAATGTGACCGTAGTCACATTGGGGCTTTGTTTGACTAGGCTCCTCCAAATAAAGTGGTGTGAAAGTGCCGTTGTGCTTTTTACGAATGCTGTCCAGAATGGCCCGGAGCTGTTGCTTTTGCTTTTATTCACAATGTAAGGAACACCAGATTGACACAGGTCAAGAGTACATGCATTCACAGAGTTAAAGTGACTTCCTTCGCAAGTAAAATGACACACAATGAGCCCTTCAACGGACACTTAATTATGGTTAATATGTTATCTGTCTTGTACAAAGAGCCGTTTTCGGACACAATCATTTCTGTTGGTGTTTCCCCTTTATGGAGCCCTACTGTGCGGATAATCACTTCCCATTAAATGGAAAAAACAAGGCTGTAAAAAGGGCTAAGGCAAAATGTATGTAATGTGCAGGTCTTTGGGCCAAAATACCACCCCATTTTATGACTGATTTTATTTTAATATTGGCAATCGGTAAAACACTATGAGCCAGGGTGTTCCCCTCCCTGCTATTTTTGAAACATTTGTTTCCACTTGCCAAAGGCTTCTGTAGCAGTGGATAATTATTTACCTTCTGAAATGGCAGGTAAAACTTTATGCTTGCCTTTTTAATTTCCTTCCAAGGACATGACATAGCATGTACATTGGTGACAATAAATAAGGGTCAATTTAGACCCGTGAAAGAAATAGTGAGGATCTTTTTCTATGGCTTCTATATTGCTTTTCCACTGGTCCAGTGGTAGCCATCCTTAGCTTATCTAGCATCTCTTTTTCATTAGTTTGCCCCTTTTGGTGCTCCTCTGAATAGGATTCTGGAAATAAAACGGAGACACAAAGAACTTCAAAGCGTAGCTGTAAAACTCATGACTCGTGGCATAAAACAACGCTAAAGCTAAACAAATATGTTTTGTTACTGGTTGTGGCCAACTATATATATTTTACAGAACCATATTGCATATGTTAGGCATCTCTTTTTCTTGAATAGAACATGTAGTGTGTCATAAGCGGCAGGCATAAGTGTAACCAATGAGACAGTTATATTTTCTCTTGTGCCGTATATTGAGACTTTTGTCAGCTTTGACAGAAATCATTCAAAAATGTTCTGACAAACATGTAACTTAATTAACTATGTCATTATCAACAAATTATGAAAGTAATAATATGAATTACTGTTATTATTAAGTATATTATAAACTTAAAATAAGTACAACTAAATAGAAAAAGTTATTTTGTATTTGTTTTTAATTAAACAATAATGAAGACTGAATATAGACGCAAAATAAAATATGTCTGTAAATATATGTGCGTACACACACACACACACACACACACACACACACACACACACACCTCACTTTTGGTGGTACGTGCACTAAAGTTCTTATTCTCAGCCTGAGCCTGACCACACAGTTAGGTTTCGGGCTTGCCGTGCTGTGTTAAGAAATAAAAAAAACAGTGCGTGTCTGTGCACCTTTTAACCTACTACGGCTCTCTCAGCTGCAGCAGCCACTAATGGCACCAGGATTCCAATAATGGTTGGGCCAGGGAAATTTGATAAAACTGATGATGAAATGTATTTTTCTGATGATTGAAATGTTTCGAATAGTGATACGAATAGGCTGGAGTGCACTCAGGAGAATGATGATCCACAAGAATACGACAGGCAGGGCATTGCAGTATCAGGAGAATCCCATATTCCAATGGCATCTGTTAACACCCATACATCCTAACAAAATACACCCTATGACTGCCCTGCTAATGTGCCTTGCTGGACCTTGTAAACAGCTACCTTTTAGATACAAGATTGTATTTAATTACTGAGAAATGCGGTATGACAAACAGAGGATAGCGACAGTGTTAAATTTCATGCTCAGAGTCGTCATTACCCTAGCTAGAACAGGGATGGGCAACTTTGATGTGGTAAAAAGGTGGCCACAAAATCTGAACTCATCATGAGGGGCCGCAGTGGCTCGCGAGTCTGTCTACCCACATCCATACCCACACATAAGTTAAATGTTGTTGGGGGCCCTCACCCACCTAGCGGAGAGAAAAAATGTATGTTTTAGAGTTAATTTCCTGCAATTGCCATGGGTGTAAAGAACATGTTGCAGTTGTAAAGCAAGTTTGCTGCAATTCTAATAATTTTGCCATGGGTTGGAGGCAAAATTAGCAGTTTTACAGATCATTTCCTGAAATTCTACATATTTTACTATAGGATATAGAGAAATGTTTGCAGGTTTTCATATGATTTCTGAGTGAGAGTGACGAGAGAGTGATTAGTAGAAGTTTAGATAGCTGGCTAGACTAATTTACACATCTTTTTTTTTTTTTTACTGACATGGGCTAATTGAGTGACTGCCAGTGACTGACATAACAAGAGAAAAACTGCTGATGCACAACCATATTTCGGAATTGCACCTTATGTGATCAGAAGGGGTTTCCGATGCCCTGGATCATACAGCACACTCAGTACTGTGCCCTCAAACAGAGACGGTCCTTGGAAAAGCTGCTCTTGACAAAGATGCATTGTTGAGGTTAGCCTATAACCCACTGCACTGAGTGGCTACATCTACGAAGCTCATCTTGACTACAGTGAGGGAGCTTGTAACAAGGCGGCAACTGTCACAGCTAGACCTGCAGAGGCACTCTGTCTCTCTGTTGACAAAACAGAAGCTATATAGACGGTGGGTCAACTCAAGAGGAATTTCCAGGGGAAATGCTGAAAAACAGAGGACAAATGCCAGTCCCAACAGAGATGCGCAAACGCCCAACTGAAGCCGTTTAAAAAAAAATCTCAATATTAAATATTTTCTGGATAACGATTAAGTACCTTACTGTGATTATGTTTTACAATTTCAATTTAAAACAAACAAAAATAGCTTCTTAGCAAATGAACATTTTCTCAAGCAAGAATTTTAGACTGTCTGGGAGTGGTCTGAGTGGAGAAGGGAAAATGGAAAACTAGCTGTTGTTGGCAGAGAGGTTTGGAATTCTCTTTTTTATTGGTCTATTAACTAATTTACCACCTGGTGATGTCACCAGGCAGGCCAAAACTCCATCCCATAAAAACAGGCTGAAATTTCTGCCTGCCTTTTCAAACAGCTCTTAGACAAAAAAGGGCATTATTATAATTTTCTCAATTTCACAGTATTATTCCAACCTCATAATGTTGAAATATATACAAAACACAGGCGAATCACGTTTTTGACTGGACTGGGCCTTTAAGTGAAATATCGGCCCTTGGGGAGGTGAGATTTAGTTCCATTTGAGCCTGAATGTAATTCTTCCCTCTGCAGAACATAGCTTTAGTCTGGCAATGAGACTGTGAAGTAAAAACTGACCTTCATTGGACTGAACTATTTGTTCTGTCCTGTACCTCAATATATTTGGTGTTGATGTTTTACTCTAATACTGTTTGTGGCACACCCTAACAACATGTTGCTAGTCCGTCCTTACAGCAAACACCCTGCTTGGGTGCTGAGGGTATCCAGCCTGAGAGATGAAGCCTGGATGATTTAGCAATGATGTGATTTCTACAGTGCCTTCAGAAAGAATTCACACCCCTAGACTTTTTCCACATTTTGTTGTGTTTCAGCCTGAATTTAAAGTGGATTAAATATAGATTTTTTGTAACTGGCTTACACACAATACCCCATAATGTCAAAGTGGATTTATGTTTTTAGAAATGTTTAGAAATTAATAAAAAATGGAAACGTGAAATGTCTAGTCAAAAGTATTCATCCCCTTTCTTATGGCAAGTCTTAATACGTTAATGAGCAAAACTGTACTTAATAAGATGCATGGACTCACTCTGTGCGCAATAATTGTTTCACATCATTTTTGAATGACTACATCTCTGTACCTCACACATACAATTATCTGTAAGGTCGCTCTGTCGAGCAGTGAATTTCAAACACCGATTCAACCGCAAAGACCAGGGAGGTTTTCCAATGCCTCGCAATGGGTAAAAATTAAAAACAGACATTGAATATCCCTTTCAGCATGGTGAAGTTAATAATTACACTTTGGATGGGTTATCAATACACCCAGTCACTACCATGATACGGGTGTCTTTCTTAACTCAGTTGCCGGAGAGGAAGGAATCCGCCCAGGGATTTCTCCATGAGGCCAATGGTGACATTAAAACAATTAAAGAGTTGAATGGCTGTGATAGGAGAGAAGTGAGGATGGATCATTAACATTGTAGTTACTCCACAATACTAACCTAAATTGCATAGTGAAAAGAAGGAAGCCAGTACAGAATAAAAATATTCAAAAACATGCATCCTGTTTGCAATAAGGCACTAAAGTAAAACTGCAAAAAAATATGGCAAAGAAATAAACTTTATGTACTGAATACAAAGCATTATGTTTAGGGCAAGAGTACCACTATTCAAATTTTCAAGCATGGTGGTGGCTGCAACAAGGACTAGGGAGTTTTTTTAATTATAAAAAGGGCTAAGCAAAGGTAAAATCCTAGAGGCAACCATTGTTCAGTATGCTTTCCAAAAGACACATTCACCTTTCAGCAGGAAATAACCTAAAACACAATGCCAAATATACACTGGAGTTGCATACCAAGATGACATTGAATGTTTCTGGGTGGCCTAGTTGCAGTTTTGACTTAAATTGTCTTGAAAATCTATGGCTGTCTAGCAATGATCAACAACCAACTTGACAGAGCTTGAGGAAGTGCAAATATTGTACAATCCAGGTGTGAAATGACTCACAGCTGTAATCGCTGCCAAAGTTGATTCTAACATGAGTTGACTCAAGGGTGTGAATACTTGTGCAAATTAGATATTTCTGTGTTTCATTTTCAACATATTTGCACAAATGTCAAAATACATGTTTTCACTTTGTCATTATGGGGTATTGTGTGTAGATGGGAGATACATATTTTCAATTCAGGCTGTTACACAACAAAATGTGGAATAAGTCAATGGGTATGAATACTTTCTGAAGGCACTTTAAACAAGAAAATGTAACCATTTTTAAATCCACTGTAATTTGTTGTGGCCTCACATTAGCTAGCTAGCCATATTTAAATCATTTTTACAAAAAAAAAACGCAGTTAGAGACTATAACGACCGTCATTTCTCTGTTGTAGCATAATACAATGAATCTAATGTTGTAACAAAACAATGGACAGTAGTGAGGTTATGGTTCGTATTAAACAACTGAAATAAAGTGCCACATTAGCGACAAATGTTACAACATTGCGACACCCCAGTGTGATTAAGCAGTAAGAAAGTGGACTGGCTCTACAATATGCCCACTATCCTGCCAGGTCTAAATCCCTAGTTCGGGGTGTGAAAAGAAACACAGAGACCCAAGGAGCAGGGCTGCATTGAATGCAGATTGTGTCGGATTAACACGGGGAAGATTGAGCGATTGTGGCCGTGGTGACTTTCCTGTACAGCTTTGCTTGTACAGCTGCACCAGGCCTGGCATCGTACTGACGCTTGCCCAGAATGGGCTATATTTGGGTTTATCTGTCTGACAGTTAGATTTTCAGTTTTATAAAAAAAATGTTTGTATCAGTTGGAATATCAAAATGTACAGAGCTTCTTGTATGTTCCAAAAGTGTATTTAAAAAATGACGTGATGAAACTACACTCAGAATCTATGCCTCCGTCCAAATAAAGTGTGGAACATTAGTAGGTGGCATTTCTGTCACAAAATCACACAAACTATGACTTCTTTTACCATTCAGGGGACTTGTTTGCTGAATAGTGATTCACCTCCTACTAGGTTGGTTGTAATTAAATATGGTATGAGAAATATAACCCCTACCACCACACACCTGGCATTATCATCTGAACTGAGCCACATGTCTCATGCCTGAGTTGGTATTACCATTAACATCCTTTAAGACATGGAATAAACAATGTGCTCTTTATTTTTTATTTTTTTGCACTTCTTTCAGTTAGGAAATTGGAGATGACCATAAATATGAAACTTTTACACTAAATTAGGTTTAGTTGTATATATGAATGCTTATTGTGCGCAAAGGATTTGTTACACTTGAGTGAGCACTGAATTAAAATATATAGGCTATTGTCAGTAACATGCAACATGAACATCCCTTTTCTCAATCCCCTGCAGCAACTGGTGTAAGCCATGCAATTGGGTAGTTGATGGAATAAAATACTATTTAAAAAAAGAGAGACAAAAAGAGGGGAAGCAGGGGTGTATTTTTGTCCTTGCAGAGCTGCACTGGTTGCCGCTCGTGGCATTTCCATCATTCATCACCTCGAGCTGATAACTAGCAAGTCTGGAGCGAGCTGACAGGATGCATCCAGCCCCCATTACCATCAGAAATAGGTCCAGCAGGCCCTAGGGCAGCCAAGGAGCCACAGCTCCAAAAGGGAGCCTGTTCAAAGTCTCTAAAAAGTTGGCTTTGTTGTGCCTGATAACATCTAGGATTGGCACAGGCACCTTTTTTTTGCATTGCCTGAGAGATCCTCCTGTTGTTAACCCTGTAGCCTTTACTAAATGAACAGCGTTGTGGAAACGTAGCCTCGAGAACTTGATTAATCTGACCATTAGCAAAAGTTGTAAACATTTTGTATCTATGTTTTGCGGGTACTATTTAATGAAGCTGCCAGTTGAGGACTTGTGAGGCATATGTTTCTCAAGCTAGACACTCTAATGTACTTGTCCTCTTGCTCAGTTGTGCACCGGAGCCTCCCGCTCCTGTTTCTATTCTGGTTAGAGCCAGTTTGCGCAGTTCTGTGAAGGGAGTAGTACACAGCATTATGCGAGATCTTCAGTTTCTTGGCGATTTCTCACATAGAATTGCCTCCATTTTTCAGAACAAGAATTGACTGACGAGTTTCAGAAGAAAGGTCTTTGTTTCTGGCCATTTTGAGCTTGTTATCGAACCCACAAATGCTGATGCTCCAGATACTCAACTAGTCGAAAGAAGGACAGTTTAATTGCTTCTTTAATCTGAACAACAGTTTTCAGTTGTGCTAACATAATTGCAAAAGGGTTTTGTAATGATCAATTAGCCTTTTAAAATGATAAACTTGCATTAGCTAACACAATGTGCCATTGGAACACAGGAGTGATGGTTGCTGATAATGGGCCTCTGTACGCCTGTGTAGATATTCCCCCCAAAATATGTTGTTTCCAGCTACAGTAGTCATTTACAACATTACTAACAATGTCTACACTGTATTTCTGATCAATCTGATGTTATTTTAATGGACCTTTTTTTTCTTCAAAAACAAGAACATTTCTAAGTGACCCCAAACGTTTGAACGGTAGTGTACGACAATTACAGATATCAACATTGTATTTTTTTATTAATGTTACTGAAGTTAAATTGTGTTGTTGATGTGCTTAGCCTAAGTGTAAATACATATAGGGACATGCTGTTTGTCAATTTTCATTTTTTACTTCCATACCATTCCATCTCTGTTTTTTGCCAGATAGAAGAGGTTTTAATTCACGTTAGGTTCACAACTAATACCTATAGGGGTCACTGGTCTGCACTAAGGATGGTTAACTGAAGGTATGATTGGACATTGAATCAGTGTGGAATTTCTCAATGTTTGCAATCTGGTGTCATGAGTTCTCAATTTTATTAAACCTTCACACCATGTTCAAGTCATACCATTAGGAACCAAGTAGACAAAGAGAAAGCATTGTGGAACATGTCAACAACGACAATTCAAGTCTTGTGTTTGTGGGGAATCTTGGGTTGGGTCCTATTTAAGCAATTGCCTTTGTCAAAGCCACATTAGTCCTGTAATTAGATTATCTTCTGTCGCCGTGGCTTAGTACATTTTGTTGTTCTGTGAATGCCTCGCCCGTGTCAAGAAACATTTAAGTAGATATCTCACAGGGAGCCTGTTGTCTTGTGAGGAGATTTCCACCACTAAACAAGGGCCATTATCGAGATATTACCCTCTTTCACAGCATGGTGCTCTGTTATCACACGTCCTCCATATTCATATGGAGTTTTTAACTCCCTATTATAATTTTGTATAATTTAGAGCTGTGGTAATTACACTTCAGTGGATTACCTGTGCAGAGATACCAGAGATGGCAATCTATACCTCATGTTGGCTCGGCGTAGCAGTTCAAAGGTATGACCTAGACTGAAATTTTATCAGTTTGTATAACACAGAATGGGTCAACCTTTCAGGATTTGTTTAAGAATTTGAATTCCTTTGGTATTCAAAAGGAGAGGGTTTATGACAGGAAAGATAATTTTCCCAGTGAATATTTTATCTCCAATTCGCTTACAGTTTGCTGTATCATCCTCTGTGTCTTTGGATTTGCCGACTTTGGTCCAGTTACTCTGAGTCGTTTGTTTTCCCTCCTTTGTTATCACAAAAGAGCAAACACATCTTAAACATACACAAGGTGCAGAAGCAGTGATTGCTGTATCGGTTGTCCTGCTGTGGGTGGTAGAGGGCGATAACGTTGCCAGTAAGCCATTTACATTAGAATAATTTTTTATCACGCCAAGACTCTGATTCTTGGAAAGATTATTGTCCATTGAAGGGAGGCACGTCCTTTTGAAAGGACATATTTTTGCACGTCTGACGTTGTAGCTTTAACAAAAGGGATTGGAAATAAGATGCTAACACTCAATATATATCTGTTATATTGAAGAAATATATATCAATGAAATGGAATGTGGCTGTTTAATACCGTAGGTTGCAATATGTGTCATGTTTGTTTATTGTTCAGCCCTTTGGTTATATAGCAACATGTAATACAGCAATTATAGTAAATTGTTTTCAGTTTCATAGAGCACTGACAATGTATTCTGTTTAAGTTTTATGCATGTGGAAAAATAATCAATTCTCACTATAATTTTATGGAAAAGCCCACAATGTTTACACCTTGAAGATAACACAGCTGAAACTATTTCAACATTTTATGACTTCCTCGTTGTTTAAAGACGATGAGTTGTTGCAACCCAGTCAGTCTACAGTAGGCCTAGACACACACCTGGGCTCCACTCTGTTACAGTTATGCAGACGGGCGTGCTCAATGAGCCAATCCAAGGACGTTTGCATCACAATCGTTCGTATAACACTGGGTGAACACATGTTAATGAACATGTAACTGCACAGATGAAAGCTCAGTCCAAAAGCTGCTCTCTGTCACAACCCAAGTCAGAGGGCAACAAGCACTGATACTGATCGAACATGGCCTTAAATATGATGTAAATTCATTCATATAGCTCCACAACCAAACCAGTTTAAAATGACTGCATTGAATGAGTGAGTATTTATGATATTAGTGCCTAAAATCTGTTATAATAGTTATACTTAATATAATATACTGTACTTCATGTTGTACGGTGCATTGGAGAGGCAAACCATTCATTTGCAAGCAACAGTATCTTAAAAAAAGGTAAATATACGAAACAAGGTTTAACAAGTTGCATTACCTGTTAGTCAATATTTAGGGCTGACAACTGATTGCTCTCAAGAAATACTACACCAACTTATTTTTGCCTCCTGGTTTCCTGATGAGAGCCAACCAGTGTTATTCTACCTTGTTTAGCATGCAATGACATACAACACTTCCCTTGTCTCACGAAGGCATTCATGTCGTCTTTTGAGATTGAAAATAGATGCTACAGCAGCGAGAAAATGTAGAGGGTGAAGTTTGACGTGTCTGCTCCAGTGCTGGCTGAATGTGTTTGTGTTGCTGCTCTAAGGGAAAGGTCCTTGCTCTGCTGTCTATTTTAGTAAGGGCTGAGATTATAGCATCCCTCATTTTGCTTTCGTTTGTCCTTCCTCGGAGCCATAGGAAGGATCAAAGCCTCAATTAGATAGTGTGCCAGGACAGGAAAACTGGAGTATAATGTGTCATCTTAAAGAATTAGCACACCTTCCTAAACTATTGTTTTGCCTATACTGTACACCACACTTCTGTGCACTTTATATATACAATCATATCACTCTATAGTGTCTCCTACCATACCCTTTTTCTATTTTGTCTTCCAGTGATAGCAAAGATTTGTTTAAATGGAGATAAATTGGCTGCTTACCTACTTGCTCCACATCCATTCTAGATGTTGCTTTTACGAGTCATCGTCTGTGTTACGTTTTTCATGTTTAGTGTTGCCACTCACCATCTTAAAAATTAACCTTCCTGTTAAATAATGCCTCACGATCATGGTGAATTATTGATGGGCCTGGTCCTTAATAGAGGGAAAGAGCAGGCTTTTTACCCATTCATCTGCTTATTTTCATCCTGTTGTACAGAGAGATTAAAGCTGCTCACTGGTGCAATTCATGGTAAAGGTAACCACACTTCCACTTGCATGGAGGAAAAAACAAGTATTGTGAACCTAACGGTATACTTTTTCAGTATCAACACTAAGTATTATGTGTTCTCTCTGTGTACTGTATACAACTAATGTGTTGTATCCGCGTGGCAAATTAAAGCTCAGACAGCCTTGGCGATTTGCCATAGCCTTGGAAGTTCTCTCTCTGACCGGGTTGTTATTAGATGTGGAAGTTTGATTCGGGAATACGTCAGCACAGATGAAGTGGACAACATTGACCCGACACCCAGTATTTTGTGCCAAGTGCCTGTCTGACTTTGTCTTCACCAATACCGCATTGTATCATTTTTTAATGAGCGCAACACTGAGGCATTCCGCTGAAATTGAGAAGATGAGCTAAGGAGAACTTGGCTGGGCCAACTGCCGAGCTTCATTTTGTGAACCCTGATTTGTTATGACTAATTTAGGCACAGCATCATGGCACAATGGATCATAGGACAAACGCCTCTGTTGTGCTCATGAAATGCACTCTGAACAGAAATCCTACTAAATATATCCACATTGGGTTGTCTGTCTCCCTGCATCCAATGTTATACTGAGAGTATTCCATGCACTATCTGTCTTTTTCAAGGATAAATGTATAGTATCAAGGACTTATTGGAGTTGATTGGCAGGTACTATCGCCATGAGACACCTATATAATGGTGGGTCTCACATTTCTGACCTCCTTATTTATCTTCCTGTATTAATGTCAGCCTATTAATTCCTGAGCTGAGAAGCATTGACAATGGCGCCATCTAACAGCTATGGCAGAACAATTCTTATCTCCTTTGTCTCGAAAGGAATAGTTTTGTGCTATCAGTAAATGGAAATTACATTTTCAAATTTGATTTGCTATAATCCACTTCACTTCCACTAAAACATCAAAATGACCACTAATAATGTATGGAACCTGTATTAGAACTTGTTACTATCTGAAATCATCTAGCTATAATCTACATGGAGAGACAGGTATAGGCTTCTCTCAGAACTGATAGGGTTTTCGGTTGCATTGCTAAAATGATTATGGGGTTATGGATTCCATACTAGTGGGAGAAAGGGCAAAACAACACAAACCATGTATTGGTACAGCTCAATAATATTTTCACATTCCTAAATACAAAAAAATAGACACATTTCCATGCTGAACCAGAGAAGATATTTGAACCACTGTTTGGGATCAGAATGTAGACATATGATACTGTATGTAATAGAGATTAGAGATGGTGTAGATTTCCCACCAATATGTTTATTCCTGGTTTATTGTTGACTTGTATTAACTAAGCGAATTCGTACTTAGTTATATGTCTTGCTCATCCAAGACATATTTTGGTTAGTGGCCTTTTTCCTTTTTCTCCCCCAATGTTTTATTAATGACCTATCTTAGGTCATGATTGTTTTATTTAGTAGCCATATCTCCTGGCCAATGGGGAATGCGCTAATCGATTAATTGAATGGCCAGTAAAAATGATTTATGGAGAAAGAGCAATGGGTGGTACAGTTCCAACCTTAGAGATGTATTCACTGTGTAGTCTACACTACTGTATCATTCTCCATAGTGGAGGTGTAGCAAAACTGAATGGTTACTCTTTGCTACATTCAGAGAAAAATCCCAATATTTAGTTATATTCTGAAAAAACTGTGTTCATATACTCTGAGATGATTAAGTACAGCTAGTTAATAACTGAGAATGGGAAAGACTTACCTGACTCAGATCTCTGAGTTGTAGATTTGTGTCTACGATTGCATGACAGTGCGAATTGTCATTGTTTTAGAAGCAAAATGGAGGAGCAGTATTTTATTTTTGTCCTGAAAAGACAGCTCTGACTACTGCAATATGTTTTGGACAAGGGAGAGGGGTGTAATGAATTGTTAGCTAATCATTTTTTACTGGACTAGTGAGAATGTACACACACAACATTTATATAAGAGATTGTAAGCCATCTGTTGCGACATTTCATTTTCCTAAAATAGTGGAGTGACCCAATTTACCACTGCTACTTCAGAAAAGTATGATTTTTTGGTTTTGCTTTGTGTGCCCCCTTCCCTTCTCATCCCTCCCAGAATAGCTGCAGCAAAGCTGTTCTGGTGAGCAGTGTGTGTTTGACCTAGTATTTCGCCATGATGATCTCTGTCAGGGTCATGGGGCTGTGTTCAGGGGCAACAGCAGTCGCACTATGTTTGGTTGTGGTGTCAGTCATGCTCCTTGTTCTGACTCTGCTCCATGCTGCTCTCAATCATTCCGCCACCGAGGGGTCAGCGACTTGATTCCACTCCCCGCCATTTCGAACTCAGTGGGACTCCACAAGTCATCTGATCACTGGCTCAATCTCTTCCCCACCGGAGGGAGAATTTTCTGATTTACGCTTGCAAATTGTACATCTGCAGCAGTGTCAGAGAAGAAATGCAATCTCTTTAAGGAATATATTTCCTCAACGATCCAGGCTAGGTTACTCCATGACTGAGCCACAGGTCCCTAGGTATTTTATGCCTTCAAAGATTATAATTTTTTACTTGGTAAGACATGAGGATAAGGAGAGTTTGGATAAATGTGGAAAGGACTATAGTGTGATTGTATGATTATTATTATTTTTAAACCAAATGGGAGCAGCTATATTTTCATTCAACATGTGCTGAACCAGCACACCAAATCGTTGGATGCGATTTACATTTTGGTGAATCACTGGCCCCCTTTTTTACATTGTTGGGATGTTCCGTGACAATTAACATCCCTACTCTTTCTTGAAGCCTGGGGGCTAATGCAGAGGTCAAGAAACACCTGCAGGCTGTCAATCTTTTATTGTAACCTAGACCCATCCCCCTATGTCGCTTTATCCTGTCTCCTCCCCATTCTTCCAGACCTCGTTTCATATAATGGCCAGCTCTTCCTCTATTCTCTTGTGGCCCCCTTCAGCAGCTTGAGAGGGACAACAGATCTTTGTCCAAAGGACTTAGCATTCTTTCACATCTGCCACTTGTTCTCGGGGCCCGTCATTCAAATTTCAAACTCTTCCTTTTTAATAGCTCCCTTCCTCCCGAATACTTAGCTTTTGTTGCTTTTTAATCAAAAGAACAAATGGGCTCCGCAATTCACGTTTGTCACTCTTACGTCGATTTGATTATAAAGCTGTCTGCCGGTGCTTTGGTTGGATACAGCATGTGCACATATGTTGAAAGCCTTTGGGCCAACACCTCTGTGGCTTCTCTATCTCTCCGAGTGCATCTGTCTGCATTTGCCTCGTATTTAGCAAAGACAATGCTGTGCCTGTTGACATTTCACAATCTGTTCTTACCATTCACAGTACATTGACCTCCTATCATGCTTCTTGTGAAATGATGATTCCTCTGACAACTTTCAATATGACAGTTGGCGCTTTTAAGGCCCGTCTCAGATCAAATCAGAGTCAAGAGTTGGTTAAGAAAACAGTCAGGATATGATCACCGGTGGTTTCGGCTCTAGCTACAGGGTAAAAAAGGTATCCAGCAGAGAAGGGAGACCTCGGCACGTTTAATGATGAGAATGGCAGGCAGGCAGACTCCCCCATTCGCCTTTGGTGTCTCAGGATGCTAAACACTCTCAGCATGATACAAAGATTATTAAAGTATAGAACTGTTATCATCCATTTACAGAACACCCATTCTCCATGTAGTAGGGATCTGCCGTCTCTTTTATTTATTTATTTTCGATGTGGGGGAGCGTGCTGCCTCTGAGGCAGACAGCGCAGTGCTGTTGAAGACATTCTGTCTTTGTCTGCTGCAGCTGCTACATCCCTACATATATGATGCTGATATAGAAGCCTAGTCATACTGATACAGTACCATGGCCTCAAGCAAAGGAAACGTTTTCTTGTCTCTCTGTATCTGCTCTAGAATGGGGTTTTTCACGAAAACTACAATAGTGCATAAATGTGTTTTTAGGTCATAAAGGATTTCAGTGCAACTCTTCTTTTTTGAGTGTTCTTCGGTTGTACTGTAGTTTAATTTTCAAGATAAAGGAAACTAGGTTCCTGTTATGACGATTTTGTCCTATATTGAAAAAGCTATGAGAGCCGTCCCTGCTCCTCATGAGGCAATTGTGAAAAGTAAAGTCTGAATATGTTTGTGGTCTTTCAAGGTCATCTCAATTCCTATTGCAGACATAATACAGAGTTGGCTTATTTTAAATTTGCTTTATCCAATCCAATTTTGTATGGGATGGCACCTTGCTTGTGAAAAGGAAATCTCTTAGCCCATACACATGTAACAGTATTGATTCCCTACCTCTCTATTTATTTATTTGTTTTTTTATTTCAAACCCATCCCCCCACCACCTCCCACCCCTTCGGAGGACAAAGGCAACCTTGTTTTACACTCTTGTTTATACAGATATTTTGCTACATACATTTCACATATATGGAACTTTTCCACACAGTATTACATGATTACATGACAAAAATACAGTTCAGTATACACACCACATTCAGACACATGCGGCACACATGATTCCTGGTGCTCTCGGCCCCAGCCACTACAGATCAAGAGTTTTTAATCTTATCCCTCAGCTACTCTCAGCCCATCCCACCTATCTCCGCAAACCACCCGCTCTTGTTTTCCATGTGCCATATATTTTTCAACTTTGCTGTGATGTCTTACATGAATTCTGAACCTTTCTAATCTCATAGTATCCACAGATTGTAATACTATGTTGTGAATTTGTGAATTTTGTGAATTTTCAGCCATTCCTGAACCTGTGACCAGAAACAAGCCACATGGGCACAATATCAGAATAAATGTTCTAATAAATGTTCCTGACTTTCTCCCCTTTTCCCATGCCTCCTCCATTTCTGTGGTAATGCTGCAACCAGTTGGTTATAACTTTGGATAGAGCAAACATTCTCATATTTTTTTGAAAGCTGCATGTGTGACATAACTTCCCCATTTTTATTCATAGTAAAGATAATACAATTAGTTGTTTTTTTTATCCAAAAAGAATGTTTTTTCATCAATCAGTATATTTTAACCATAATATTTGGTCTGGCTTTTCAGGAGGATGAAATGTAAATTGTAACCAGCTTCGTATTGCTTGTTTCATTTTCAATGAACCAAAAATGAAAGGTTGTAATTTGGGTAAAGGCAAGAAGGTCATCTTTGAACAGCAGGAGAAAGAGCTATTCTTACTAAGCTGCTGCAGAACGAGTTTGGATGTAGTATAACTTTTGTATGACTGCAACTTTTAGTGAGACGTTTAATGCTTTAATATTTCATCATTTTAGCCCCCCAAACTCGTATTCATTATATAAATAAGAACATTTAATTTTGCCTGGCTTACTTTTCCAAATAAAGTGAAATATTTCTTACTCATATAATTAGGTTTTAGTCCAGAGAGGCTAGAGAAATGATCTATGTCGCCAATGAGACTGTGCGGGGATCCAGATTGAGGACCTAAGAGAATTAGAGCTATCGGCATGCACTGATATTTTTGTTTTTAAGCCCTGGATTTCTAACCCCTTGATTTTAATAACTAACATTTCGATGGCCATAACAAACATATATGGAAACTGTGGACAACCTTGTTAAACTCCTCTTGACAAATCAATATTTTCTGAGAAGTAACCATTATTTACTATTTTACATCTGGGGTTGCTATGCATATCTTTAAGCCATTGTATAAGAGACTGACAATTAAAATAGTCCAGTCATTTATATATAAAGTATGACTAGAATTTATCAAAGGCCTTTTCAAAATCTGCTATTAAGACCAGGCCTGATTTTCTTCGATGTTTCATAGTGTTCTATTGTTTTAAGTAATTGACTTATATTATCTCCAATGTATTGTTTGCATAAAAAAAACCTGTCTGATCAGGATGAATAATATCCGGTAAAACCTCTACCTGCTATGCATTTTTCCAGGGTTTTTGCATCACAACATTGAAGTTGTAATGGGCCTCCAGTTTTTTAAGTGGACTCAATCTTTATACTTACCACCTGGGTCCTGTTTCAGTAATAGTGAAATCAGACCTTCTTGCTGAGTATTTGATAGTCAACCATTTTAATAGGAGTAGTGAAAACATGCTAATAGTGGATCTTTTAGTACATAAAAAAAGTTTTTGTATAACTCTACTGGTATGCCATCAAGCCCTGGAGTTTTTCCGAACTGAAAATATGTAATATCGTCATGAAGTTCCTCCCCTGTAATTTGGCCTTCACACAAATATTTTTGTACATTTGTGAATTTTACACTATTATTAGGAAAAATGTCCTTACAGTTACTATCATTCGTTAAAGATGGAGGTAACTAAAAAGAGAACATACTGTGCCTTCAGAAAGTATTCATACCCCTTGACCTATTCCACATTTTGTTGTGATTTTTTTTTTTTATCGTAATGATTGAAAATAATTGAAAATTAAATACAGAAATATCAAATTTACATAAGTATTCACACCCCTGAGTCAACACTTTGTAGAAGCACATTTGGTAGTGATTACAGCTGTGAGTCTTTTGGGATAACTCTTAAGAGCTTTGCACCTGGATTGTACAATATTTGCCCATTATTCTTTCTACAATTCTTCATGCTCTGTCATATGAAAAGTTGTACTCTGTGATGTGTTGTGTTTGCACCAAAGAAAATGCTTTGTAGTCAGGACAAAAAGTTATTTTCTTTGCCATATTTTCTGCAGTATTATTTAAGTGCCTTGTTGCAAACAGGAATACTTGTGGAATATTTTTATTCTCTACAGGCTTCATTATTTTCACACTGTCATTTAGATTAGTATTGTGGAGTTACTACAATTTTGTTGATCAATCCTCAGTTTCCTCATATCACAACCATTAAACTCTGTAATGGTTCCTCTCCGGCAACTGAGTTAGGAAGGATGCCTGTATCTTTGTAGTGACTGGGTTTATTGATACACCATCCAAAGCCTAATTAATAACTTCACCATGCAAAAAAGGGATATTCAGCATCTGCTTTTTTATTTTTACACATCTACCAAATTGGTGCCCTTCTTTGCGATGCATTGAAAAATCTCCCTGGTCTTTGTGGTTGAATCTGTGGCTGAAATTCACTACTCGATTGAGGGACGGGGTAGTCATTGAAAAATCATGTTAACCACTATTATTGAACATGGAATGTTCATGCAACGTATTATGCAATTTGTTAAGCACATTTTTCTCTTGAACTGTAGGCTTGCCATAACAAAGAGGTTGATTACTTATTAACTCAAGACATTTCAGCTTTAAATTTAAAAAATGTTCTACCAACAAAATTACACTGACATGATGGGGTATTGTGTGTAGATCAGTGATACAAAATCTCTATTTATGACACAAAACCACTATTTAATCCATTTTAAATTCAGGCTGTAACACAAGAAAATGTGGAAAAAGTAAAGGGGTGTGAATACTTTGAAGGCGCTGTATGCTTAAAATCTTTTGCTTCTTTCAAGATAATGTATCAAATCGGTGAATCATGGATGACTCCATTTTTTCTCCAGAGTTTCTGTAAATTATTCTTCGTAGGATTTTTATGTTGAAGAGTCAAAAGAATTTGGTTAATTTTTCACAATTTTCCATCCAGTTCTCTTTATTTGTATAATGTTACACTAAATCTTTCTTGAATACGTTTCTCCAGTTCTTTTTAGTTTTTCTTCGTTATTCTGTGCCTCTATGGTACAGCTTTTATTGCCATCCACCTGTGAAGTTAGTTCCTGTATTTCCTTTGCTAGTCTAATCTCTTTTGACTGAAATTGTTTGTTTTAAAGATAAGTAGAGAATTGCATGGCCACTGAAGGCACATTTGAAAGTGTACCATACAATAAGGGGATCTGCAGTTTAGAGGTCGACCGATTATGATTTTTCAATGCCGACACCGATACCGATTATTGGAGGGACAAAAAAGCCGATATCGATTAATCGTCCGATTAAAAAATAAATCATAATTGTAATAATGACAATTACAACAATACTGAATGAACACTTATTTTAACTTAATATAATACATCAATAAAATCAATTTGGTTTAAATAATGCAAAAACAAAGTGTTGGAGAAGAAAGTAAAAGTGCAATATGTGCCATGTAAGAAAGCTAACGTTTAAGTTCCGTATTTTATCTAACGGGTGGCATCCATTAGTCTAAATATTCCTGTTACATTGCACAACCTTCAATGTTATGTCATAATCATGTCAAATTCTGGCAAATTAGGCGGCCCAAACTGTTGCATATACGCTGACTCTGCGTGCAATGAACGCAAGAGAAGTGACACAATTTCACCTGGTTAATATTGCCTGCTAACCTGGATTTCTTTTAACTAAATATGCAGGTTTAAAAATATATACTTCTGTGTATTGATTTTAAGAAAGGCATTGATGTTCATGGTTAGGTACGCATTGGAGCAACGATACGCACCGCATCGATTAAATGCAATGCAAGACACACTAGATAAACTAGTAATATCATCAACCATGTGTAGTTAACTAGTGATTATGATTGATTGATTGATTGTTGTTTATAAGATAATTTTAATGCTAGCTAGCAACTTACCTTGACTTACTGCATTCGCGTAACAGGAAGTCTCCTCGTGGAGTGCAATGAGAGGCAGGTGGTTAGAGCGTTGGACTAGTTAACTGTAAGGTTGCAAGATTGAATCCCCCGAGCGGACAATGTGAAAATCTGTCGTTCTGCCCCTGAACGAGGCAGCTAACCCACCGTTCCTAGGCCATCATTGAAAATAATAATGTGTTCTTAACTGACTTGCCGAGTTAAATAAAGATTAAATAAAGGTGTAAAAAAAAGTATATTATAAAAAAAAATCTGCCAAATCGGTGTCCAAAAATACCGATTTCCGATTGTTATCAAAACTTGAAATCGGCTCAGGGCCATTCCAATTAATCGGTCGACCTCTACTGCAGTTCCTGTGTTATGCAAGAAAAAGTCAGTTATAAATAATTTTGTCTTGGTTAAGAACACATTTTCATCCAGTAGGCTTTGATTCAATTTCCAATATCCCCGACCACGTGGAAATTCTGTAAGAGTAATGTGGATGCCAATTAGGTGGTGGTGTGATCGCATTCTGTCCGCTATACAACACTTTTTTTTTTACTTTAGGTGCCAGCAAAAAAGGAAACAACAAAGTAGTCAAGATGACTAGCTTGATTAAGCCTCCTACATGTACTGTATATTTCACTAGGTCAGAGATTTTAAGCCTCCATATATCCACAAGTTCTAATGTGTCCATCATAGTCGTGATCGTTTGTCTCTGAATGGCACATATACACAATCCATGTCTCAATTGTCTCAAGGCTTAAAAATCCTTCTTTATCCTGTCCCCCCCTTCATCTAAACTGGATTTAATGGATTTAACAAGTGACGGCAATCAGGGATCATAGCCTTCACC
This sequence comes from Oncorhynchus nerka, assembly GCF_034236695.1. NCBI lineage: Eukaryota > Metazoa > Chordata > Actinopteri > Salmoniformes > Salmonidae > Oncorhynchus > Oncorhynchus nerka. The sequence goes on from NC_088408.1 coordinate 41,488,134, forward strand.
TGGATTCACCTGGTCAGTCTATGTCATGGAAAGAGCAGGTGTCCTTAATGTTTTGTACACTCAGTGTATAGGCTAGCCTACCATTTGTATTTGATATTCATACTTTTGCTTATTTGATCTGGTCACAAACATAGGCCTATGGCATTGCAACAAATTCTTGTTTAAAAAAAATCTAATCTGTGCCTCAGAACCAAAAAGTTTCACGTCTTGACTGTTGACCAATGACCAGTCATCAGCATTGGTGTGCAAAGGCAGGTGCATATATACAGATTAGTGACCAGAAAGTAGTCTACCTACATTAATATTACTCATATAAAGTAGGCTACCGTTTTAGCAATCTGCTATGGATGCTAGTGTTGCACAGTATAGTGAAACTCCTGTACTTTTTCGATACTATAACATGAAAAATGGTTCGGTACTAGCATTTGTGTTAGTTTCGGTACTTCTATCAAATGTGTCTCATGTCTTAGAAAAACTTGATCCTTTCTCAATCAGTATATCAGTCAGGAAGTTAAATCTTGGTCGCAAATGGGTCTTCCAAATGGCCAATGACCCCAAGCATACTTCCAAAGTTGTGACAAAATGGCTTAAGGACAACAAAGTCAAGGTATTGGAGTGGCCATCACAAAGCCGACCTCAACCCTATAGAAAATTTGTGGGCAGACCTGAAAAAGCTTGTGCGAGCAAGGAGGCCTACAAACCTGACTCAGTTACACCAGCTCTGTCAGGAGGAATGGGCCAAAATTCATCCAACTTATTAACAATTTTAAGGCAATGCTACCAAATACTAATTGAGTGTATGTAAACTTCTGACCCACTAGGAATGTGATGAAAGAAATAAAAGCTGAAGTAAATCATTCTCTCTGCTATTATTCTGACATTTCACATTCTTAAAATAAAGTGGTGATCCTAACGGACCTAAGACAGGGAATTTTTACGAGGATTAAATGCCAGGAATTGTTTAATACGGAGTTTAAATGTAGTTGGCTACAGTGTATGTAAACTGTATACACATCTTTAAATAAAAAATAATAATTTTACCTTCCAACCCTACCTCTTCTCCCCCAATTGGAGTAAACTAGTGAACAACATTTAGTCCTGTATTTCCATTTTATACATACTATAAACATTTTATGGACAGTATTTTTCAACAGTTTTATGTTGTTTGTTTTAACTCTTCCCTCAACCTCTCCAATATATTTATGATGTCCATCCCGTTTTATTTCTATTGCCATATCTTTCAAACTGTGCTCTTTCAAAAAAGTTCTTAACCTATATACGTTTTACAGGCACAGTATGTTTTACATTAGTTATATTGTTATTAGTTATTATTTTGATAAAGTATGACTGAGTTTATATATAAATGCCTGGAACATTTACATTTTGGAGTTTCTCTTGTAAAATGTGTTAAAATAATGTATAGTAACCCTAGGAGTAAAAAGGTTAAATATGGCTATTTCTCAGAAAGATTTAAAATGTCAAGAGGAGTAAAACAAGGTTGTCCACTATCGGCAGTGAAGAGGCGACTCCGGGATGCTGGCATTCTAGGCAGAGTTGCAAAGAAAAAGCCATGTCTCAGACTGGCCAATAAAAAGAAAAGATTAATATGGGCAAAAGAACACAGACACCGGACAGAGGAACTCTGCCTAGAAGGCCAGCATCCCAGAGTCGCCTCTTCTCTATTGACGTTGAGACTGGTGTTTTGCGGGTTCTATTTAATGAAGCTGCCAGTTGAGAACTTGAGGCGTCTGTTTCTCAAACTAGACACTAATGTACTTGTCCTCTTGCTCAGTTGTGCACCGGGCCCCCCCACTCCTCTTTCTGTTCTGGTTAGAGACAGTTTGTGCAGTGCTGTGAAGGGAGTAGTACACATTTGTACGAGATCTTCAGTTTCTTGGCAATTTCTCACATGAGAGAGCCTCCATTTCTCAGAACAAGAATAAAGGTATTTGTTTCTAGCCATTTTGAGCCTGTAATCAAACCCACAAATGCTGATGCTCCAGATACTCAACTAGTCTAAAGAAGGCCAGTTTTATTCCTTCTTTAAGCAGAACAGCAGTTTATAGCTGTGCTAACATAATTTCAGTTTACCACCAACCTTAATCATCTTCTCTGGATCTGGCTCCCAGTCTAATCACCCACCTTTCAGCTATCATCCACTCTCTTCTCTGCCTCGGCATGGGAAACTTTCTGCCCAACTCAAACTCTGGCAATCTCAACCTGTCTCTCTCTCACAGGGCACTTCAGATCCCCAGCTGCATGGGCACCCCCACAGTTGACCCACAGTGCTCTCTCTATCCCAACTGTACACTCCTTCTGACTATGCCCTCCTGTGACAATAACTCTAGTACGAACTCGGACCCAGGAGCAGAGAAACACAGCAGGCAGAGGTGAGGGTAAATCCAGAATGATTACTGAAGTATTCACAGGAAAAACAAGTGCACATGAGTACAATACAAAACAAGACAAGAGACCTGAGCAACTGGCCCAGTTCCATAGAGGAACCTAAATAGTCCTAAACCAGGTGAACCCAATAATCCCAATCAGGCTCACCTGGACACTGGAAACATAAGGGTGCCCTCCAGTGGCACCCTCAGGGATAATACTCCATGATGACCTCTAACCTGTGACACACTCATACACATTTCTCACATCATGGGATCTCCTTCTTCACACTGCTGCAGTATGTCCGAATCCTTGGCACCTTAAGTGCTGTAGTGGGTTCGGAACATAGGCCTTCACAGAATAGCAAATATAATATAACCTGAATTTATCATGTAGAAACTCTGTGTCAAAGCTCAACAAGACAGACAGGGTATTCTCACTCTCGCCATTGCCACTGGGTCTACGTCTCACCAAACGCCTTGCGTCACAAACACCAGGAATTTTATTTTCCATTTGATCTACCTCTAGACTCAATGCTACCCCACTGATAATGCCTTTGAGCGGCGCCGTCTTCCCGGAGAGCAAAGCACGCCACAGGTTGAGCCTGAGCCGCGAAGCTTCCTCTGGGCGGAGGATGCACAAATAATCTAAACAATTCCTCTTCTCCAAACTATGACAGATATAACTATTCCCAGTTTGCCCTTTAACCAGCTTGACACAACGTACAGGGCTGTGAAAAATAATTGACCCCCTATCTGATTTTCTCTATTTTTGCACGTCTTTATACCGAATGTTATCAGATCTTCAACCAAAACCTAATATTAGATAAAAGGAACCGGAGTTTACAAATTAACAAAATTGATGGTTGTTTTATTTATTTTATTAACCTCTTCAGTCGACCCTCTACTTTTTTGAACATTCTGTTAAAAATCGCGCAACATTTCAGCGCCCTGCTACTCATGCCAGGAATATAGTATATGCATTTGCTTAGTCTGTGTGAATAGAAAACACTCAGACGTTTAAAAAACTGGTTAAATCACTGCTGTGGCTTTACCAGAACGGCATTTACATCGAAAAGCACAGGAAAAACTGATCACTGAAAATGGGGAAAATATATCCATGCGCTACTTGAACCCATTGATAAACGTGAACCACAATTAATTGCCTGAGGTTGCAGTACCTACAGCTTCCACATGGTGTCTAGAGTCTTGTCATTTCCCTTCGAGTTTTTTCTTGGTCAAACACATACAGGACACCGTATCTAATCCGGTCTGGGACCGGATATTTTCGTTGAGTTTCTAGCCGGACATTTTTCCAGACGGACAGCTAATGATCTTTACATCGCCTCCTGATGAATTTTATCGCTTATTAACGTTTACTAATACCTAAAGTTGCATTACAAACGTATTTGAAGTGTTTTGTGAAAGTTTATCGTCGACTTTTTGAATTTTAAAAAATGACGTTACGTTTTGAAACTATGTTTTTTTCGTTTATCACACAGTCTACATATAACGATATCTAGGCTTTATATGGACCGATTTAATCGAAATAAAGACCCAAATAGTGTTTATGGGACATCTAGGAGTGCCAACAAAGAAGATGGTGAAAGGTAATGAATGTTTTCTATTTTATTGTGCGGTTTGTGTAACGCCGAAATGCTAATTATTTTGTTTACGTCCCCTGTGGGTCTTTTGGGGTGTTGCATGCTATCAGATAATAGCTTCTCATGCTTTCGCCGAAAAGCATTTTAAAAATCTGACTTGCTGCCTGGATTCACAACGAGTGTAGCTTTAATTCGATACCCTGCATGTGTATTTTAATGAACTTTTGAGTTTTAACTAATACTATTAGCATTTAGCGTAGCGCATTTGCATTTCCAGAGCTCTAGTTGGGACGCAAGCGTCCCGAGTAGAAGCAACAGGTTAACAAAGTTATGCAACACCCTATTCCCTTGTGTGAAAAAGTAAATGCCTCCGTTCACTAAATTACTGGTTGTGCCACCTTTAGCTGCAATGACTGCAGCCAAATGATTCCTGTAGTTGTTTATCATATCGCTGTGGAGGAATTCTGGCCCACGTGCAGAACTGCTTTAACTCAGCGACATTTGTGGGTTTTCACACATGAACTGCTCGTTTCGATCCCTGCCACAACGTTTCAATTGGGATTAGGTCTGGACTTTGACATTAGAAAACTATTCATGTAGACTTGATTGTGTGTTTTAGATCATTGTCTTGCTGCATGACCCAGATGCACTTCAGCTCACAGATGGATGGCCTGACATTCTCCTGTAGAATTATCGGAGCAGAATTCATGGTTCCCTCTATTAGGGCATGCTGTCTAGGTTCTGTGGCAGCAAAGCATCACCCTTTTTTTAACTAGGCAAGTTAGTTAAGAACAAACTCTTATTTTCAATGAAGGCCTAGGAACAATGGGTTAACTGCCTTGTTCAGGGGTAAAACAACAGTTTTTTACCTTGTCAGTTCAGAGATTCGATCTTACAACCTTTTGGTTACTAGTCCAACGCTCTAACCACTAGGCTGCCTGCTGTCCCCTGCCATCACCATGCTTGACCGTTGGTAAGAGGTTCTTCCTGTGAAATGCAGTGTTTGGATTTCTCCAGGCATAATGTGAACCATGTCGTCCAAAAAGTTACACTTTTGAATCATATGTCCATAGAACCTCATAACAAAGGTCAAAAAGTAAAAACCACTGAGCTAGCAAGCAGATTGTTGATTTGCTATAGAGCTATAGGATCTGGTGCTGCACAAACGTCAAATTGTAGGGAGAGAGTATTGCCATAAATGAATATGCCACTCCAAAAATTGGTTGGTGATTGAGAATATGAACCGTTTACTTTGCAAGCTCACCAGCAAAGGTGCATCACGCAGCAATTGCTAACATAGGCCTTCTGGTTTTTTGGTATGTCAAAATTGCTTGAAATTGATAATTTACTTGAATTTGGAATTTGTTGTTCAAATTAATTATAATATAATCAAAATGTTTGTAGACAAAATAATGAAAAGGGCTGTCTGGTAGCCTCAATAAATAAACAAAGATTTGTAGTTGAACAAATCATTGCCAGATTTTTTTTACTTGTCTTGCTCTTAGAATGCACGATTTGAACTTGACTCGACCCATTCTACTTGGGGCTCAACTTTAGACTTGAACCTTGTAGCTTGTCACTCGAATAATAGTGACTTGGCCCCACCTCTGCTTAAAACTGTGTTATAATCTCCCACCATAATAACATGATATTGTGTTCCCTGCAAGCTCAATAGATTGTTATGTATATTTTTGAAGAAGTGTGGATCATCATTATTTGGTCCGTATAGATCAATGAGTGTCACGTTCTGACCTCTATTTCTGTTGTTTTTGTCATTATTTAGCATGGTCAGGGCGTGAGTTGGGGTGGGCAGTCTATGTTTGTTTTTCTATGATTTTGGGATTTCTATGTTCCTTGTGTTCTGTTTGGATAATTTTCACTTTTGGATCAAAATGATTGTTAATTAATATCATCACCCCTTTAGATTTTTTTTCTCCCACAGAAATAAACGTGTCCCTCTCAGTCCATTGTCCACACAACATCATCTATAGTTGTAGAGTGAGTTTACTGTAAACAATAGGTATTACACTCCTGGTCTTTTAGCTAGGTAAAGATTGATCGTCTTTTTATAATCTGCTAAACCATTACAAATTATAATTAGCTATACTTATTTTACCACTTACCATAATGAGATACAAGTTTCAGTTATACTTATCATAATACATGAATTTAATTCAATAATCATGATAATACCAATAATGATAATAATACCAACTGTAGTATTAACATTAAAATAATAATACTATTAGTGCCAAAAATAGTAACCATAGTTGTACAGATTAACATACCAGTCATAGTAGCTAAAATGATTTGGTGTAGGAAAATATGACCATTTCTGTCCCATACAGTCCCTATCACCCCCCCGTTGTGTAAATGTAACACTAAATATCTGCTAAAGATTTATAAACTACACACCCATGTTTCCCATTCTAAATCAGACCTGTCATAAAATTGCACACGTGGATGAGTATTATAATACCACCTGAAAAACTCCCATCACTCACCTTTTATGGTGACAATACATCCTTATTTACTGTATAGTTTGGAAGTATTGGAATTAGGCCAAGACAGTATCTAAAGGAATTGCAATGGCGAACTTGATCAAATGTCTTTGGAGGAGTTTGTGTTATCTGACTGTTTCTGAAAGATGAAAGAAATTCCAAATTGTTGTGGACCTGTAAATAGATTGTTTAAATGCAATAATATTTTTTATTCACATTTTCCTCAAACATAAATATGCCACTGCCTGGGAATTTTGAAACATTGTCTATTTTGATTTTTTTTTAAACTATAGTAGGCCGACTTACAGTGGGAGTCTAAACACTTCAATGCAAAATATCAACTGTCTGCTCACCTATTAAATTCTACTGTATCTTATAAACCGCACATGCTGTCGGTTACATAGAGAAAAAAACGTTTACTTACAATGTCAATTAAATGGGAGATGCGCATTGCAATTTGGTATATGGCTACTATGGGAATATAAACTCATCATGACCAGAAAAGGTGAGGAATTTATTCTGCAGTGGTTATGATGTGTATTATGTTTATAAATTAAATATTTTCTATGTTAGAAATGTCACATTACAGTACTCAGACATTGCCTACAAAAGTCAATGGAAAAGGTGAACCATCTGATCTACCATCAAACTCGCATAGAGTAAAATAGGCTACTTGAAATAGCTTATCTATTTACAATTGTGAAGCGGGTCCAATTCAATGAGAGATGGGGTGAATGGTAGTTATCCTAACTTGTTATAGGCCTATAAGCTATTTCGCGAGTAGCCTATGAAACCATCACAGTGAGAAAAGGTGAGGAATTTATTCTGCAATGATCATGGAAATTTAAAAAAAGAAAATTTATTCCTATTTCTAATTATTGTAGTATGCAAAGATAAATCGCTTTTCGCTTTTCTCACTAATGGCAAATTATTGCATCTTGTTATTATATTTAACTAGGCCTACCCATTTTTTTGTTATGAATATGTGTTATCATATATTCCCCATTTGTACAAGGCTACTACTAGACAACTTTTGTAACCACAACAAACTGTGTGTACGCATGGTCTAAAGTTTGTGGGAGGATAGTCAAGTTCAGTTTTATAAATGTGACCGGCCGCCTAGATTCGGTCTTATGTAGAAAACATTTTTATTGTGTTTTTTTACATTGGATAAAAGTAGAGACTCAGAGCAAGAAAATGGTATATCATACACTGCAGTTGAAGAACATTGGGAAAGTAATTCTGCTTTGATAGTTGATAAACTTGTAACTCAACTTTTGAGAAAATGGGCCTTGAATGTTTTGGTACACTTACTGGAGAGGTCTTCTTTGTCTACACCCATTCAGCATCGTACACCGTCTCTTAAGAACCTCTTGAAACTACCCCTCCCGGTCATCAACTACACTAATTAGCATAACGCAACGGACAAATAATATTACTAGAAAATATTCATGTTCATGAAATCACAAGTGAAATATAGTGAAACACAGCTTAGCCTTTTGTTAATCACCCTGTCATCTCAGATTTTGAAATTATGCTTTACAGCCAAAGCAAGACAAGCATTTGTGTAAGTTTATCAATAGCCTAGCATAGCATTATGTCCAGCTAGCAGCAGGAAGCTTGGTCACGAAAATCAGAAAAGCAATCAAATTAAATCGTTTACCTTTGATGAGTTTTGGATGTTTTCACTCACGAGACTCCCAGTTAGACAGCAAATGTTCCTTTTGTTCCATAAAGATTATTTTTATAGCCGAAATACCTCCGTTTCTTGTCCACGTTTTGTTGAGAAATCCACCGGAAATTGCAGTCACGACAACAGAAACATGGCAAATGTTTTTTATAATCAATCCTCAAGGTGTTTTTCAAATATCTATTCGATAATATATCAACCGGGACAATTGGCTTTTCAGTAGGAGCGAGAGGAACAATGGCCGCCTTTGTCTATTACGCACAAATCACTCTGAAAGCCACCACCTGACCACTGATGCAATGTTGTCGTTCACACTCAATTTTCAACATAAAAGCCTGAAACTATGTCTAGTGGCTGTAGACACATTAGGGAAACCATAGAAAAATGAATCTGGTTGATATCCCTTTCAATGGGCAATAGGGATGCACAGGAACACAGGGGTTTCAAAATAAGAGTCACTTCCTGACTGGATTTTTCTCAGGCTTTCGCCTGCAATATCAGTTCTGTTATACTCACAGACAATATTTTTACAGTTTTGGAAACTTTAGAGTGTTTTCTATCCTAAGCTGTCAATTATATGCATATTCTAGCATCTGGTCCTAAGAAATAGCCCGTTTACTTTGTGAACGTTATTTTTCCAAAAATGAAAATAATGTACAGTGAAATGGTTACTTGCATTGTAGCATTATCAAAAACAGAGTGTGCAGATAAAACATTTTATATATATTGGATATATATTAGATATATTAGATTATAATTATTAGATTACACTTTTCTGACACACTTTGATGGGTCATGTGAAGAAAATGCTATAAAGAGCCTCCAGACACATCTAGCTGGTGGATGGGTCACTATTATCTAGACATGTACACATGTTCATGAAATACAATTGATGGCAGTAATCACCCCCAGACACACCTGGCTAACTTGATGGGTCATGTAATCATCTTGGGTGGTGTTTTGTGTAGACATGTAGCTAGCTAGCTAGCTAAACAATGGACCGGCATAATCTCAACTCATACTACTACCAACCAATACAAACATTGTCGTAGCTGTAGTATATATCTCCAGGTAGCTAAAGCTAACCAACCAGGTTCAATGTTAGCTAGCGGACATTAGGCTCTAACTAAGAATGCAAATTGATTTCTGATTTGAATAAGGTTTCGCTATCTAGCTAACAGTATGCTTTAACTTGTAATGAAAACAACTTTGACAAAATTAGAAACCTATAATATCTGAAAATGTAGATAGCCTCTTACCCGTATACATGGATGAATGCTTCACAGCAGACTGGAACCATTTAACTAAGTTTTATTTGTAGCTACATCTTGTTTGGCCAGCATTGTGTCAAGTCACTCCGGTTCAGACTGACCATGGTCAGTAGCAAGTCACTTTTTCCAACTGATCTGACGATAGTGCCTGCTAAATTAGGGCATCAATGTTGTTGAGAAAAGTAGCAAAACTTTTGTAGTTCTCGATGGCTAAAGTTATATATTTAAAAAACAGCGCGGTAGAAATGACTATCAACACATACTGAGCAGCTCACGTTATAAACAGAAGCATGCTACATAGCAGACCAATCCAAACTCATCGCCCTGCATGTCCAGCCCATCTATTAGTTCGGCCAATCATGGCTAGCAGGAAGGTTCCTCCCTTTTTCCGTGGCTAAACTACTAGGCTCGTTATTTAACAATGTTATTTGTATTTACAGATGTAAACCACGTTTGTTATTTAAGGCACATGAAAGTTCATGTTCCAGAAGGCATTTCTGCCCCCAAAAATGCATTTCGATAAACAATGTATGTTTACTTTCAAATGCCTCTCCTGTGAAGTAGTGATGTGCGACATATGACTAGTTTCCTGAAACGAGTCACAAATGGCAACTTTTGCGTGAAAAGTGGCGCATATTTTGGGGCATATTGAGTACGTAACATTTATAAATGAAGCACAAGGGCCTACTTAAATGTCTCAGAGTGACTGATGTCTCCGATTGAAGTGCTACAAAGCGTGCACCGCTAGCTAGCCAATTCACAGTGGTTACACTCATCCCCCTTTGACCTTCTTCTCTGCAGCAACTCCAGCAGTGTGATCCGTGTCAACAGAATGAAACTAACAGGCTTGCTTCCATCCCTTTCCTTGCCCCAACCTGGGCTCAAACCAGGGACCCTCTGAACACACTCCTACGATAAGTGCCATCGGATATTTAATGACACAGAGATTCAATGACACCTATTTACCGTCCCACCCGAAAGACGGTACCCTACACATGGTACCAATGCCCCAGGGCAGTGATTGGGGACATTGCCCTGTGTAGGGTACTGTCTTTTGGATGGGACGGTAAACAGGTGTCCTGACTCTCTGTGTCTTTAAATATCCCATGGCACTTATCGGTGGGGTGTTAACCCCGGTGTCCTGGCTAAATTCCAATCTGGCCCTCATACCACCATGGCTACCTAATCATCCCCAGATTCCAACTGGTTCATTCATCCCTGTAACTATTCCCCAGGTCATTGCTGTAAATGACAATGTGTTCTCAGTCAAATTACCTGTAAAAAAATAAAATAAAAAAATAAACTATTGCTCCACAAAAGCTGCAGCCCTTGCAGAGCACGGCGAAAAAGTACTTCAAGGTCTCAGAGTGGGTGACGTCACCGATTGAAACGCTACTAGCATGCACCGCTAACTAACTAGCCATTTCACCCCGGTTACACACACAATGTACTGTAATATGGATATTGTTCAGACTCAGATCTGGTTTACAGTGGTCTTAAGAATTCACTAACTATAATCACATTCCTTGATATATCTGTTTTGATGCCGCATGCAATGACCAGTAACTTTATGCAAGCGAATGCACACAGATAGGTTTTGTATCAAATTTGTGCAATATATTACAAATAGATTTCATCACCATAAATGTTTCTGTAGTGTTATTGTGACTGGCTGACAAGAATGCAACTACAAGTACTTACAGCATCTAGAAGAATATTGTGATTCTGGCCTTTGGGGCAGTGTAGCAAGCAGAAAAATAAGAGTGGAGTTGTTTTTACTTCTCAAAAGGCAAAAGAAAAGAAAAGGTTCTACTGGGTTCCTGTGTGCCTTGTTACCCGAGTGATGGTGGGTCCCTGGGTGAATGTGATAATGGTTGAGGGGAGACGAGGACGGGTGCAGCTAGTGAGTGTAAACATGCAGACAAAGGGGATCCATTAGGAGTGCATGCACCACGCATGAGCTTCCAGGTAAGGCATTTTGGTTTCACCCAGCAAGCCCGCCAGTTGGTTGTGCGCTGTATCCATGACAGCTTGCTATTTTCCTTTGTAGTAGCAAGAAAACAAACCAACAAATTCAGCCTATGTGAATGACCGGTGAGGGATTTTGGGGTGGGAGGAGCTACTCATGATAACTTGGTTGTGTTCACTCAGAACAACTGTGTGGAGAGACACCATTTGGCTAGCTTGTTTGTTTGTTTGGGGCAGCAGATAACTCGGTGAGCACTGCTAGCTCTTGGTCATGTGGAGGTGAAAGCGGGACCTCTGAGTAGTAGCAGCCACTAGGCCCAGCACTTAGTTTCCATTAAGGGATTTCCCTCCTCCGGATTATTGACTGTGGCTTTTTTTTTACTAGCTGGTCTGGATTTGTAGCATTTTACAGTTTGGTTTTAAAAAATTTCACAACGAACTAAAGCACACAGAGCAGCATCAGAACTGAAGTTTTGAGGAGGATGTTAAATGAGGATGGTACATATTGTGTGAAATTCAAGACTGACTGACACCACTGGACTTTTGAACATGAGAAGAATGTCTCCCTTCCTTTGCCTTGCAGGTGAGAGGATCAAGGATGAACATCTTTGAGAGCTGTTTGCCTGGACTTTAACCTCCAGTCATCGCTACCAAATCATGCAGAGACCATCCACACAAGGCACTATGGCATGCTCTCTGTGGAAACTACCAACCTTCTGCTGGCTTATTGCAATGGCCCTAATACAGTCTTCTGAGGGTAAGTACACAGTCCTGTTATGTGCAATAACCTAATATTGAAATCCTTTGAAGTTAGAAAATGATATATTAATATCAATGTTTTTTTTGTAACAATTAGATAGGGAATGTGTCAAGGGCCTGTTCTTCTCATTGTCTTCCTCAAGTTTTGCATTTAGGCTCTGAAATAAAATGGTCACTTTTGCCAGAGTAGCGCCCCTAACTACATGCAGTAGTTGTATGAATACAGTGGCCTCAGAGGATGCGGGATAATATTGAGTGGTTTCATTAGTTGGTGAATTGTGATTGGTTTGAGATTTTCTGCTTCAAAGCCTCAGTTGTCCCTGGTGCAATCAAAGCTTCTACTGGATACATGTTTAATTTTGCACTGAGATTCCCTTGCATATACTGTACATCTTAACCTAGAAATCTAAACCATAAATGTTTTTAATCACAGAAAAATTGGGCTTTGATTAATAGACTAAAATAGATCAGAATCATGCCTGAACTATCTCATAACCATTCAGGCCAACATAATATGCATAATGGCAGGAATAGTACACCCACAAATGTATTAGGATCTTTCAATATTTCAAATTTAGGCTTTATGCCAAATGTAGCATCTTTACAATGCAAGGAATCAGTAAAGGCACTGTTTGGGGGGTTTATTTGTGCCAACTGTTCACGGCTCTTTCTTCTAATGGTTGGATTGACAAGGAGCGGTTATCCTATATGGGTGAATCAAACAAAAAATGATGCACATTGTCATGATTTCATAATTTGTTCATGAAATATAGATGCCCAATCCTGTGCATATTATGATCCCATCTAACACTGAGGTGGACTCACAACAGAATTTGTCCCAAATGGCACCCTATTCTCTACTTAGTGCACTACATTCTATGGGCTCTGGTCAAAAGTATTGCACTATGTACGGAATAGGGTGCCACTTGGAAAAACAGCCACAGTCTTTGCTACAATGGCCTGTTGCTGCTTGTCTGGTGTAGTGTAGCCTGTGGGCTGGAATGGATTTACGTAGTAGAGGACCAAGGTGAATGCTGACGAGAGGTGAAACGATAAAACAAAAATTATCAACACCGACCAAACCGAGCACTTATCGTAGACACTTCTCTGATATCGTTCATCACGATAAGTAGCAGATACTAGAGAAATGTGAAGTTTGAAGAATGATGACAGTAATCTTTTGCCTAAACTGAGAGATATTGTCCTGAAAACAAGCCAAAGAAGGTGGTCACTGTTTTCAGCCTGCGTTAATAGATGCACCTATTCACTAATCCATATGAAACCTTTTCATTTGGTTTCTCGTGAGCCCCTCTTCTCCTCGCAGTCCCGTTCTAACAATGGGGCTCGGCCTTGCCGGAGTTTCATTAAATAATATTCCCAAGTAAACATGGTTCATTAAACTGCATCCTGCCTGTAATATATTTTTAATGCATTTTTATAATTGAATTCAAATGGGTTACTGCCGTGCTATAAATGGCTAGAAGTTTTGATTTAAGAGACTGCAAGATTGATTGCTCTGAGGGTTCTCCCGCTCTTCTTTCCTTTACATTCCTTCGAAAATTTACATCTAATCGTCCCCATTTGACTCTGTGGGCAGACGTACAGTGGGGTCCGAAATGATTGACACCATGATAAAGATGAGCAAACACTACTGTTAAGGCAGATTGCCTATTTAACTAGCGCACTGAGTGAGGTCGAATAACATTCATCTAAAATTGAGTTTGGAAATAGCGTTGTTAGGAGATCTGGAGAGACCTGGTCAGTCAATTACTAATACTCTTAGTAAAAGTATTTATCTTCAACTTGCAATCTGTGGATTTTATTTGATTAGATAGATTCAAATTGTATGTTAAACATCACAGCATAGTTGAAAGATATATGGCGTGTAATCCGAAGAGGTGGCCAGCAGAGATGGGTGGGATGGGCTGAGGGTTGGGATGTGGAATTGGAATTGTGGAAGTGGGAGTGGAGTTGCTGGGTGGGGGATAGAATGATGGTCAAACATAAAAGTACAAAAATAAAGTCAAAATAAAACAAAACAAAAAGTATGTTTGAATGACACTGAGGGGCAACGTTGTTACAGCTAATGCCTGTTTGCTTGAGGCTGATGCCGCACAGGTGTTTGTACACATGCATGGAATGGAATAATTATACAATCGAATAATTTAATTATGATTTTGGGGGCGGGGGAGGGTCTCTGATGGTTGAGGGGAAGCTCTCAGGAACTGTGGGAGGGCTGGTGTCCTGGCAGTTGGTCTCGGAGTGTTGGTGGCCTGGCAGTTGGGAGATTGGGCCGGACAGAGGCTGATATTTTGCTGGTTTGGGTTCCTGTTTTTTAGCTTGTGGGAGATCTGTCTGTGCCAGGGCGTTGACCCTGGTTGCTTCTGTGGGTCGCTCTGGATGGGAGTCTGTTAAGTGACTGAATGTAATGTAAAATGTTGAGTGGCTTCTCTGCAAGTAGATTGTATGTTTAAAAAAAAGATATGAAGAATCCACATGACCATATATAATAAACACAATAATATTATTCCCTGTCATCAGCATTCCAACAAAATCTCAGAGCCAGTAGTCAAATCATAAACCATCATTCTCCCCAAAGCATTTACAAATAGATGAATTTCAAGGCATACCCAACATTACTTTCTGTATAACATCAAACATTCTACCACTATTCCCAACAGTGCGTCTTTAGATGCACATTAACTGAAATATCAAACAGAAAGGAAAATGTAAACAGTATTGTGGGTTACTCACAGTTGGGTATTGGATGCACAGATAACAGAAATAAAATGATAAATGCTGGAGAGGTTTTTTACTACTGCTTGGATGGCTTGGCACTAAACTAATAAGACCAATTAACTCACAGGTATTTAACAAGGAAAATTGGTAAAAGTGCAATATGTGCCATGTAAGAAAGCTAACGTTTCCGTTCCTTGCTCAGAACATGAGAACATATGAAAGCTGATGGTTCCTTTTAACATGAGTCAGGTAAAAAGTTTTAGGTTGTAGTTATTATATGAATTATAGGACTATTTCCCTCTATACCATTTGTATTTCATTAAACTTTGACTATTGGATGTTTTTATAGGCACTTTAGTATTGCCAGTGTAACAGTATAGCTTCCGTCCCTCTAGTTAGCGCGCGCTAACTAGCTAGCCATTTAACTTCGGGTAACACCAGCCTGATCTCGGGAGTTGATAGGCTTGAAGTCATAAACAGCGCAATGCTTGACGCACAATGAAGAGCTGCTGGAAAAACGCACAAAAGTGCTGTTTGAATGAATGTTTACGCGCCTGATTCTGCCTACCACCGCTCAGTCAGATACTTGTATGCTTGTATACTCAGTCAGATTATATGCAACGCAGGACACGCTAGATAATATCTATTCATTTCATCAACCATGTGTAGTTAACTAGTGATTATGATTGATTGTTTTTTATAAGATAAGTTTAATGCTAGCTAGCAACTTACCTTAGCTTACTGCATTCGCGTAACAGGCAGTATCCTTGTGGAGTGCAACGAGAGAGAGGCAGGTCGTTATTGCGTTGAACTAGTTAACTGTAAGGTTGCAAAATTGGATCCCCCGAGCTGACAAGGTGAAAATCTGTCGTTCTGCCAATGAACAAGGCAGTTAACCCACCGTTCCTAGGCCGTCATTGAAAATGAGAATGTGTTCTTAACTGACTTGCCTAGTTAAATAAAGGTATAACTTTTTCTTTTTTATAAATCGGCAAATCGGTGCCCAAAAATACAGATTTCCGATTGTTATGAAAACTTGAAATCGGCCCTAATTAATCGGCCATTTCGATTTAATCGGTCAACCTCTAGTTTCTAGTGTCCAAAAGCCTGTATAACATGGGCAGTGCCATTGAGGACTGATACGTTACGATCTATGGCTCAGAGGTAACTGCAATTAAAGGGATAGTTAGTGCAATTAAAAAGAGACGGTTAACGTTTGCCTTTTCTACAGCTAAAAGTGGTCTCTGCTGGTTTTGCTCTTACTCCTCAGGGGCTCTGTAAACGGGCCTGGTTTGATCTAGGCCATGCTTTGATCTAGGTCAACCTCAGGCAAGTTAATCAAACAGGCCACCAGTCTGAAGTAGGGTTTGATGTTTGCCCAGAAGGGGTCAGCCAGGATTTGGCTATGTTGCCGTGACTGGGTCCAGGTCAGGTAGGCGGATGATGAAGGGGAGTGGTACTGCTGCCGCATGGAGCACCATGGGTGGTGGTTCTGTTGGAGGGTGGCGTGCATGAATGGCAATTGCAGGAAGGAGGTATGCAATCCCTCTACTCTGGGCCCCTATGAGCCCACAGCTGCATGCTGTTGTTAACACTGAGGATCTGACTCCTGTCACTGGGGGGTGAGGTGGAGTTGGCTTGCACTCCACAGGAAGGTGCCTTGCAGTGTCCCCTTCACCAGGAGCTAGGTTGAACACTAGTCTGAATTTGCCGCTGTGTTGCTCAAAGAGGTGGCGTGGCAGGTAACAGGATTCCAGGGATCGTTACTCCGGATCAAGAGTAAGTTTGGCGACATAGCCTGAGGTTACCAGCTTCTGTATCTCCTAATGGTGGACTTTGGCCAGCCTTGGATTCTTTAGCAACCGACGCTCAGTGCCATGAATGGAAGGCATCACTGCTTGTTTTGTAACATGCAGCTGTGGGCTCATGGGGGCCCATTGCATATCTCTGGAGCACTTCCACCAAGATTATTGTGGTCTTTTCCTCCAGGAGATTCAAGACACACTGATCTTGTTTGGAACATGTGACTTCCTTTCCAATGAGGGAATGTGTCCATCTAAAATAGCTTCTGTACATTCTTAAGTAATTCAGTGGCTGGGGAAGCAATGGTAGCAAATAGGCATTGCTGGACATGTGTGTGTGACATCAGGCTTGCTGGGCCCTGCACAGCCCAACCTAGCAAGGTGTGGACAGTGACAGGGCCTCCCACAGGGCCAGTATGGACTGGCTCAATGGGGACCAGCAGGTATAGATTATGAGCAATAGAGGCCGCGGCCTGTGGATCTTTGGCAGCGGCATTACCTTCAGTTGTGGGAACTTCCTCTGAAGCATGTCAGAAGGGGAGGTTGTCTGCTGTGACTGCACTGTGGACTTGATGCCAGGTGCCGCTGTCTCCTTCAGGGGATATGGTGAATGACACAGAAGCTCTGCTTTCTTGGAGTACATCTTGACGAATAGTTTGAAGGCTCAGTACCTCTGATTCACCCTCTAATCCAAGGCAGTAGGCAGCAGCAGGGAGAATGATGGAACATTCAGAGCCGTAGTAAAGATGGGAAAGGTCTCCATCGCCTCTTCACCATGATTTAAGATTAGTCTGACCAGTTTTAACATCACTCGTGCTGAGCGGTTTGGGCAGGACACCAGTCTCGGCTTTGTCGGTGCTGACCATAAGGACGCTCCTGTTCTCTTGCGGTATGACCTCATGTAGCACGGTGAGGTTTACCTCCATGCTGGTGTTGCATAGGTTTTTTAGGGTGCATTCCTTTGGGGGGTGTTTTCGCCCACCCTTCCAGCAGCATACTTTAACCGAGATCCAATCCCTGATCTTCTCCCTCGAGAGCTGCTTGAACTCAGGACATGAGCCTGAGAAGTGTTCTTCCCCTTCACAGTAAGGACAATGGAATTCAAACTTGGGCTTGTTTTGGTTCGATTGTTGCTGCTTACCACGAGGAGATCTGTAACTGGCTTGTGTGTGTTCATGTTCACTGGTCAGGAACATGGTGGTACCCAGGCACCATGGTTCTTTCCGGTTAACCTCCCGCTTGTCCTGGTAGAGAACAGAGGCTGTCTGTGTCTTCCGGCCCTTGCTTACACCTGCAACCAGCCAGACAGGTTCTGGAGGGTATAGGTTTGTCCTACTCTAAGAGACCATGAGTCAAGCAGCTCTCAATAAACCCAATCACGGTATTCAGGTGACAATTTACCCAGTAGCTTTTACACATTTGAACTCAGCACCCTGGTGACCTTCAAATGTCTGCAGCATGCCTATAAATGATTGGATGGAGAAAGCAAATTCTTACCTTCACATGTGACGCATTGAGAATGTTGCCAATGTCACACTGGACGAGCTGACGGGGCTGTCCATACTTGACATTTAGGGCATTGAGAGCTGAGGTGTATGGCCTAGTGTCGTACATGTATTACTTTGCCAGTTGCTGTGCACTTGGCATTTTCAGATGATCCAGGAGAACTTGAAACTTGCACTGTTCTGAGAGGTGACCATGGTTACATAGGATACTGTCTAAGGCCATGTTCAAGAGGGTGAAATCACTCTCTTGCCCAATTTCAAAATGAGGCAGCTTAGGTCTGGGTATAACATAAGTAGAGGTGACGAGGAGCTCCATCATGTTGGCCCCATTGTCCGGCAGAGGTTGCAATAGGGGGAGAAAGGGGTTAGGGTGCTCCACCACCGCCAGTTGATGAGTTGAAGGCTGAGAGGATGGCTGTGGTAGATAGTCAGAGCCAGAGCCAGGGTCAGACTGGGCACCCTGGGATCCTATTGGTGGGTGTGGCCCAGGAGTTTGGAGATGTGTTTGGTAACCCAACCAGACTGTGAAGGCTTGAGAAAGTCTTGAATCTATTTAAAGTATTGTGAGGTAGGAGCTGGTATAGGGTGCATGTGTCCCAGTTAGAAGAGGATAGGGAGAGAGACTTGAGGTTACATTTAGAGAGTTTGAGCTCCCATTTATTCTCATTTCCAGGGTTGGGTAGGTTACTTTCTAAATGTAATCTGTTACAGTTACTAGTTACCTGTCCAAAATTGTAATTAGTAACGCAAATTTTGGATTACCCAAACTCAGTAACATAATCTGATTACATTCGGTTACTTTTAGATTACTTTCCCCTTCAGAGGCATTAGAAAAACACAAAAATGTATATTACCAATTGAACGACATCGATTGCAGGATGAATCAATGTTACAAGTTAACATAGCTGGCAATATAAGGATGTAAACTTTTACTTTATCGATTGGTTATGTAGGCTTCTTCTAACCCATCGCTTCCTACTACATATAATAATACGATTAAATTATATTCTGACATTAAAAACCAAGGTCTATCAGAATTCCAGTCATTCCCCCAAAAAATGTAGCCCTTAATTTTCAAGAATATGACTTGGACGTATAGATTAGCCAAATTGTTTACCTGAGCATGACCCCAAAACTAAGGACTTATTTACCAGCCCTACTCTGTTGTTTATGAATTTGTTGTCATGGAGAACTAATTGGGCTCATTGATTAGAGTTGAAAAATACATGCTGCAATGATGAAATGGCATGCTTTGAGCACTACTGATGAAAAAAAATCCCCACTTGTATTCCATAGGCTTGGATCCACACCGTGCAGCTGTTGCAAGAGCTCATTTTTCACTGGCTGTCCACCGGTTTCAAATACAATGATTGATAGGCAGCTTAAACTTCTTCAATTCAACCATTATTGGGTTCAAATACACATTAAGATTTGTGAATCCGTAAGGCACCAATAGCTAAATGAGAGAGCAGTGGTATTTATTCACATCAATGCGCTATGTACAGTTGAAGTCAAGTTTACATACACCTTTGCCAAATACATTTAAACTCAGTTTTTCACAATTCCTGACATTTAATCCGCGTAACAATTCCATGTCTTAGGTCAGTTAGGATCACCACTTTATTTTAAGAATGTGAAATGTCAGAGTAACAGTAGAGAAAATTATTTATTTCAGCTTTTATTTATTTCATCACATTCCCAGTGGGTAAGACGTTTACATACACTCAATTAGTATTTGGTAGCGTTGCCTTTACATTGTTCAACTTGGGTCAAACGTTTCGGGTAGCCTATCACGAGGTTCCCACAATAAATTGGGTGAATTTTGGCCCATTCCTTCTGACAGAGCTGGTCTAACTGAGTCAGGTTTGAAGGCCTCCTTGCTCACACACACTTTCTCAGTTCTGCCCACAAATGTTCTATAGGATTGAGGTCCTTGACTTTGTTTTTGCCACAACTTTGGAAATATGTTTGGGGTCATTGTCCATTTGGAGGACCCATTTACAACCAAGCTTTAACTTCTTGACTGATGTCTTGAGATGTTGCTTAAATATATCCACATCATTTTCCTTCCTCATGATGCCATCTATTTTGTGAAGTACACCAGTCCCTCCTGCAGCAAAGCACTCCCACAACATGTTGCTGCCACCCCCCTTTTTCCTCCAAACATAGGAGGAGGACATTTCTCCAAAAAGTATGATCTTTAGTCTGGCCTTTTTTTATGGTGGTTTTCAAGCAGTTGCTTCTTCCTTGCTGAGTGGCCTTTCAGGTTATGTCGATATAGGACTTGTTTTACTGTGGATACTTTTTAACTGTTTCCTCCAGCATCTTCACAAGGTCCTTTGCTGTTGTTCTTGGATTGATTTGCACGCACCAAAGTACGTTCATCTCTTGGAGACGGAACGCGTCTCCTTCCTGAGAGGTATGACGGCTGCCTGGTCCCATGGTGTTTATACTTGCGAACTATTGTTTGACAGATGAACGTAGTACCTTCAGGCGTTTGGAAATTGCTCCCAAGGATGAACCAGACTTGTGGAGATCGACAATGTTTTTTCTGGGGTCGTGGCTGATTTCTTTTGATTTTCTGAAGATGTGAATACAAAAGGCACTGAAGTTAAAGGTAGGACTTGAAATACATCCACAGGCACACCTACAATTGACTCAAATGATGTCAATTAGCCTGTCAGAAGCTTCTAAGCCTTGACATAATTTTCTGGAATTTTCCATGCTGTTTAACCTCTTGCTTCTACCTGAGACGCTTGCGTCCCAACTAGAGCTCTGGAAATGCAAATGCGCTACGCTAAATGCTAATAGTATTAGTTAAAACTCAAACGTTCATTAAAATACACATGCAGGGTATCGAATTAAAGCTACACTCGTTGTGAATCCAGGCAACAAGTCAGATTTTTAAAATGCTTTTCGGCGAAAGCATGAGAAGCTATTATCTGATAGCATGCACCAATACACTACAACACAAAAGCCACGCAGGGGACGTAAACAAAATAATTAGCATTTCGGCGTTACACAAACCGCACAATAAAATAGAAAACAGTCATTACCTTTCACCATCTTCTTTGTTGGCACTCCTAGATGTCCCATAAACACTATTGGGTCTTTATTTAGATTAAATCGGTCCATATAAAGCCAAGATATCGTTATATGTAGACTGTGTGATAAACGAAAAAAACAGCGTTTTCAAAACGTAACGTCATTTTTTTAAAATTCAAAAAGTCGACGATAAACTTTCACAAAACACTTCGAAATACGTTTGTAATGCAACTTTAGGTATTAGTAAACGTTAATAAGCGATACAATTCATCAGGAGGCGATGTAAAGATCATTAGCTGTCCGTCTGGAAAAATGTCCGGCTAGAAACTCAACGAAAATATCCGGTCCTAGACCTGAGGAAATACGGTGCCCTGCATGTGTTTGACCAAGAAAAAACTCGAAGGGAAATGACAAGACTCTAGACACCGTGTGGAAGCTGTAGGTACTGCAACCTCAGTCAATTAATTGTGGTTCACCTTTATCAATGGGTTCAAGTAGCGCATGGATATATTTTCCCATTTTCAGTGATCAGTTTTTCCTGTGCTTTTCGATTTTAAATGCCGTTCTGGTAAAGCCACAGAAGTGATTTAACCAGTTTTATAAACGTCTGAGTGTTTTCTATCCACACAGACTAAGCAAATGCATATATTATATTCCTGGCATGAGTAGCAGGGCGCTGAAATGTTGCGCGATTTTTAACAGAATGTTCAAAAAAGTAGAGGGTAGAAGCAACAGGTTAAAGGCACAGTCAACTTAACTTCTTGCGTCGAGCCACCCCGGATCCGGTATCGTGACTACAGCCTCAAGCTCATTACCATAACGCAACGTTAACTATTCATGAAAATCGCAAATGAAATGAAATGAATCTATTTGCTCTCAAGCTTAGCCTTTTGTTAACAACACTGTCATCTCAGATTTTCAAAATATGCTTCTCAACCATTGCAAAACAAGCATTTGTGTAACAGTATTGATAGCTAACGTAGCATTTAGCGTAGCATTTAGCGTTAGCATTCAGCAGGCAACATTTTCCACAAAAACCAGAAAAAGCATTCAAATAAAATCATTTACCTTTGAAGAACTTCGGATGTTTTCAATGAGGAGACTCTGTTAGATAGCAAATGTTCCATTTTTACAAAAAATATTATTTGTTTCGACTAATCGCTCCGTTTTGTTCATCACATTTGGGGAGGAAAAAAAATGAATAAAATAAAGTCATTAAAACGCGAACTTTTTTCCAAATTAACTCCATAATATCGACAGAAACATGGCAAACCGATGTTTAGAATCAATCCTCAAGGTGTTTTTCACATATCTATCGACGATAAAATCCATCGTGGCAGTTTACTTTCTCTTCTGAAGAAATGGAACGCGCATGGACCTACAGATTACGCACACAGGACACCGGGCGGGACACCAGGTAAATGTAGTCTCTTATGGTCAATCTTCCAATGATATGTCTACAAACACGTCACAATGCTGCAGACACCTCAGGGAATAGACAGAAACCGCAGGCTCATTCCTGGCGCATTCACAGCCATATAAGGAGACATTAGAACACAGCGCCTTCAGAATCTGGGGCATTTCCTGTATGAAACTTCATCTTGGTTTCGCCTGTTGCATTAGTTCTGGGGCACTCACAGATAATATCTTTGCAGTTTTGGAGACGTCAGAGTTTTGTCTTTCCAAGGCTGTCAATTCCATGCATAGTCGAGCATCTTTTCGTGACAAAATATTGCGCTTAAAACGGGCACGTCTTTTTATCCAATAATGACATAGCGCCCCCATAGGTTGAACAGGTTAATGTAGGTAAACGTCTGACCCACTGGAATTGTGATACAGTGAATTACAAGTGAAATAATCTGTCTGTAAACAATTGTTGGAAAAATGACTTGTGTCATGCACAAAGTAGATGTCCTAGCCGACTTGCCAAAACTATAGTTTGTTAACAATACATTTGTGGAGTGGTTGAAAAACGAGTTTTAATGACTCCAACCTAAGTGTATGTAAATTTACAACTTCAACTGTAGATATCAATAGTAAGTGCTGTCATCCTTACCTCCAAGCATTTATACAAGTTGGATAACCTTTGGATGCCAACAGTAGTCACACCATTGGAAGACATATCTTGGACTGTAGCCTACAAAAGCCAATTCCTGCTCTTTTCCCGCGATCCATCAAACACATTTAGTGTGTCATAATTTTGGCCAGACTCACGCAGGGGGGACTGGCGTCTGCAGGCTGACTTCAGTTGTCAGTTGAACAGTGTTTCCCAGCTGGCTTCCGGGTTAAGCGAGCGGGTGCTAAGAAGCGTTGTTTGGCGGGTCATGTTTCGGAGGACGCATCACTCGACCTTTGCCTCTCCCGATCCAGTTGAGGTTTTGCAGCGATGAGATCGTAATCATGAAATTTGGTAGAAAAATATATATATATAATCGAATCCCACTACTCTGCTTCTGATGCTCGTGTGACGCAAGCCTGCTCAGTGACGCAAGCCTACCCAACAAGCTACATGCCTTCAAGGCTCGCTTCGAGTTAAGCAACACTGAACTATGTGTGAGAGCACCAGCTGTTCCGTACAACTGTGTGATCACGCTCTCCGTACAAGGCCGCGGGCCAGACGGATTACCAGGATGCGTACTCAAAGCATGCGTGACCAGTTGGCAAGTGTTCACTGACATTTTGAAATTCTCCCAGACCCATTCTTTAATACTTACATGTTTTAAGCAGACCACCATAGTCTCTGTGCCCAAGAATGCCAAGGTAACCCGTCCAAATGACTATCACCCTGTGGCACTCATATCTGTAGCCATGAAATGCTTTGAAAGGCTGGTCATATCTCACATCAACACCATTTTTCCAGACCCTCTCCAATTTACATTACACCCCAACATATCCACAGAGGACGTAATCTCTTTTGCACTCTGCACTGACTACAGCTCAGCGTTCAACACCATAGTGCCCTCCAAGCTCATCACTAAGCTAAGGACCCCGGGACTGAACTCCTCCCTCTGCAACTGAATCCTGGATTTCCTGACAGGACGCCCCCAGGTGGTAAGGGTAGGCAACAACACATTTGCCATGCTGACCCTTGACACGGGAGCCCCTCAGGGGTATGTGTTTAATCCCATCCTATACCCCCTGTTCACCCACAACTGCGTGGCTGCGCACGACTCCAACACCATCGTTAAATTTGCAGACGACACGACAGTGGTAGGCCTGATCATTGACGACGATGAGATAGCCTATGTGGAGAGGTCAGAGACCTGGCAGTGTGATGCAAGAACAACAACCTCTCCCTCAACGTCAGCAAGACAAAGACAAAGTGGCTGATTGTGGACTACAGGAAACGAAGGGCCGAGCACGCTTCCATTCACATCGGCGGTGCTGTAGTGGAGCGAGTTGAGAGCTATCATGGCCCAAACACACCATAACCATAAGTTCTGAAGAGGGTACGACAACACCTCTTCCCCCACAGAAAGTGAAAAAGATTTAGCATAGGCCCTCAGATCCTCATCAAGTTCTACAGCTGCACCATCGAGAGCATCTTGATTGGCTGCATCACTGCTTGGTACGGCAACTGCTTGGCATCCAACCGCAAGGCATCTATAGAGGGTAGTGCGGACGGGCCAGTACATCATTGGGGTTTAGCTCCCTGCCATCCAGGACCTCTATGCCAGGCGTGTCAGAGGAAGGCACTAAAATTTGTTGAAGACTTCAGCCACCTAAGTCATAGAACTGTTCTCCCTGCTACCGCATGGCAAGCAGTGCCGATGCACCAAGTCTGGAACCAACAAGACCCTGAACGGCTTCTATCCCCAAGCCATAAGACTGCTGAATAGTTAACCAGACTATCTGTGTTGACACATTCTGCAATAACTTTTTTAACTCATCACATACCGTGCTGCTATTGTTTACTATCTGTCACTTGATTCCTAGTTATACATATCTACCTCAATTACCTCTTACATCGACTCGGTACGGATACCCCTTGTATATAGCCAATTTATAGTTGGTACTCATTGTGTACCTATTATAGCCAAGTTATAGTTTGTACTCATTGTGTACCTATTATTAGTTTTACTATTATGTGTTTTACTTTTCTATTATTTCTCTATTTTCTTTCTCTCTGCATAATCGGGAAGGGCCCGTAAGTAAGCATTTCACTGTTAGTCCACACCTGTTGTTTTATGAAGCATGTGACAAATTCAATTTGATTTGATTTCTTTGGATTTTGTTGTGTGCTTGAGGTTATTGTCTTGCTGGAAGATCCACTTGTGGCCAAGTTTCAGCCTCCTGGTAGAGGCAACAAGGTTTTTGGCTAATATTTTACAGTAGGTATAAGGGTTATTTTCTGCTCATGTATTTTCTTATGTATTATGTAATTTCAATACCATATCCACTGGTGTGCGTGGCCAAATAACTCTATTTTCATGTCATCCAACAAATGTAAATGCCTGGGCCCTCATTTATCAATGTTGCGAAGAAAAGCTTCTATATTCATTTGTACGGAGAAAATATAGAATGCTCCAAGAAATGTCACTAATTTCTGTCCGTCAACATGGAGAAATCAAAAACAAAAGAAAGAAAACTTTCGGACCAGAAATCAAGCTTTTGATCACCGAAATGGAAGCAAAACAAGCCATACTTTTTGGAGCCCTCAGCAATGGCTTGGCAAATAAGAGAAGAAAAAAAACATTGCTTGAGAGCAGGTTAGAGCTGTGGTAAATTCGACCTCATTTGAGTGCAGAACAGTTCATGAAATTAAAAAGAAATGGTTTGATTTGAAAACGTATGCAAAAAAAAGTATCCTCAAAAGGGATATAAGTACAACAGGAGGAGGGCAAAGTGACTCTTCACTGTCTGCAATGGACCAGCACATTGGCACCATAATTGGAGAGACCTCAGTGTGTGGCATCATTTGTGATGGCGATACTGAGGACCCTCTCCCAGACCCTGAAGGAATACCAGACACACCAACTGATGGTAAGTCAAGCCTTTTTTTCGCAACCATATTCAGACATGGAACACATCTAAATATTTTTTCTTGACAATAAATATAACAAATATATATAACAAAATGAATATAACAAAAATAACAAATCATGAAATCTTCACAGATGTGGGTGATTTGCCTGACCCCTCATCCCCAGGCCTACCGGAAGGGTGTCCTCTTTGGCAAGCTCTTCAGCTGCACCGCATGTTTTGACTGACACAGTCCTGAAACAACAAGAAGAGATCAACACATCAATTATTGGACTCAAACAGCAGCTGGAGGATGTATGCAATGGCCTGAGAGAGAGAAATCAATCATTGAAAGAACTTGTTGATTGTGTCAAACATGTAAGACAATAAATTCTTGTGCAATGTAAATGTGTTTTCCTTGTCGATTTGATTACTATATTTGGAAGAACAAATATCTAAAACCGTTGTATGATATTGACTCTTGTCCTCAGTGCCAGGGCTATGGGTGGTGGGAAACACTCCCTGTCAGGCATGGGCTCATCGGGTCTGGGTGGATCATTCAGTGGAATGCCATTTTTGATTGCAATGTTGTGGAGCACACTGCAAGCCTTGACAATGTAGCAAACCTAAAAAGGAATTTGCACATTGTATTACATTCATGTAATGGCATTTGAAGGAATGTAATTTCAGAGGCAAACCTTGCTAGGCTGGTGTTGCAGTCTTCTTCCTGTCCCAAACAAGCACAGCCAACGCACTTTCAGCAGGCCTATCGTGCGCTCCACTGTTCTTGTGTATGCGTGGGCTTGGTTGTAGCTTGCCTCTTGTTGGTTTGAGGGGTTTGTGAGGGGAGTCATCAGCCATGTTTTTAATGGGTAGCCCCTGTCTCCTGCAGTTATGAGCACAACAGTCAGATATTGTTTCCTAGTAGAGGTCTAACATGGCAAATAAAACCTTGTAAATAAAACATAAGTCACTTACCAATAAGCCATCCATCCTCAACAGCTCCTTCCTGGAGGTTAAGGCCGACTGATCTGTTCTGCACAATGGATGATAATGTGTCCCACATGGCCATTTGGCCACTACATTTAAGACAAATGTGAATCACAGATGACCTGCACATTGACAGAATGGAAGCCTTTTCTGTTGACGAAGTTGAATTCGTTCAATGATGGTGCTTTTATTGCAATGTGGGTGCAGTCAACTGCTCCAATGACAATGACATCCAGCTATGGTATGGAAATCCTTTTTCACTCTGGCCTGTTGCACAGCAGTGTACGGAAACTGTGTGTATTGTGGGGTCAATCAAATTATGCCAGGGAGGACTGCAGGCAATATCTGGCTTATGGTTGGTTGTGAAATGCCAGACCGATCCGCAATCTCCCGTTGGAATGTTCCAGTGGCCAAAAGCATCCGCTACAAGACCATGGTGCTTGCCTACGGAGCTGTGAGGGGAACGGCACCTCAGTACCTCCAGGCTCTGATCAGGCCCTACACCCAAACAAGGGCACTGCGTTCATCCACCTCTGGCCTGCTCGCCTCCCTACCACTGAGGAAGTACAGTTCCCGCGCAGCCCAGTCAAAACTGTTCGCTGCTCTGGCCCCCCAATGGTGGAACAAACTCCCTCACGACGCCAGGACAGCAGAGTCAATCACCACCTTCCGGAGACACCTGAAACCCCACCTCTTTCAGGAATACCTAGGATAGGATAAAGTAATCCTTCTCACCCCCCTTAAAAGATTTAGATGCACTATTGTAAAGTGGCTGTTCCACTGGATGTCTTAAGGTGAATGCACCAATTTGTAAGTCGCTCTGGATAAGAGCGTCTGCTAAATGACTTAAATGTAAATGTAAATGTAAAAGTCCTAGGGTGGAAAGGGCTTGGGTATGCACTAGGGTGGCATTGGGGTGTTTCGTCTCCCTTTCTAATAATGGAGAGAGTTGGTTGCAGGGATACAATAAAATATGCCTTGGAAAACGAAATCTACTAATAAGCCAAGCGTCGCTCTCAGCAAAAAGATCTGCACCCTCATTGAAAACACGCTCCTTGCATAATGCAGCTTGTGCCAGAACCTCCAGCAATGCAAGATTTGCCATTTTGGACAAGTCACAATGCCTCAGTGTTGCCTTTTATATTATTTAACTGGTTTAACTAAATTGCCTCCAACCTTACATTCCACTCTATTTCTAATTTACTTTATTTTTCAATTAGGCTTAAATGGTTTCATGTTTATGAATTCAATAGCACCCTGAAAAAACGATTAGAAGCTTAAGTTTCTATAAAATAAATACATGAATAAACTATTAATGTATTTTCTTTTTTTCTTCATAGTTTATGATTTGGTCCAGTACTGTATGTCAATCCTTTCTCCATTTGGTGGATGGTATTTCATTGGCACAAGATGCTGTGTGTACGCAAGGTCAGAGGTGTGCTTAAATGTACACATATTCTCAAGTATCAGTACAAATTCATAAATCCAACACATTCTCAAGTATCAGTACAAATCGATAATTCCCAGACTTTGCTTAGAAATGATTGCATGCATGGTTCACCAACATTTCTGTTCGTACGCAACACTGATAAATGAGGCCCCTTGAATTTGGTAAACGGAATTGCCACTTCTATTGAAACCAGTGCTCTGCTCAGATGGCATGAAAATAGAGCTCACACCCGTGGTGGGTTTGGCATCGAATTGAAAATCCATAAGCAGAAAATAACCCCATTACCTACTCTAAAATATGGTGGTGGATCTTTGATGTTATGGGGCTATTTTGCTTCCACTGGGCCTGGGGCCCTTGTTAAAGTCAACGTCATCATTATAACTGCCTTAATTTAGTTGGACCCCAGAAAGAGTAGGTGCTGCCTTGGCAGCAGTTAATGGGGAGCCATAATAAATACAAATACAAATCATGAACTTCACCCAGTACCAGGACATTTTAGCCAAAAACCTCTGCTAGGATGCTGAAACTTAGCCGCAAGTGGATCTTTCACCAAGTGTTCACATCCTTCATCTGTATTCACAGAGCTCTTCTCTCCCTACAAGACCTTTACTCCTCTTCACTCCTCTTTATTATCTTCTTCCAGTACACTCTGAGATGTACAATATTATCTCTGAGATGTACAGTTTATTTCTGTTATTTGAACTGACCATGTCAGTGACTATACCTCATGTACTTGGTAATCATTATTACTTTAATGAAGCTAAATGTGGCATACTGTACCGATCCAAGCATTCTTTAGCCTGCAGCCAATCAACCAACCATGTGGAATCAGCCACATACATATCCTGTGATACTTGATGTCCTCCCCATAGGAAATAAATGCAATCTACAGTGCCTAGTGAAAGTCTACACACCCCTTACACAGTTGTCACATTTTGCTGCCTTAAAATTCTATCAAAAAAGGGATTCAATTAGTTTTTTTCAAACAAATCTACACAACCTGCTCCACATTTTCAAAGTGAAAGAAAAAGTTAAGAACTTTTTCCAAATTAAAAATGAATAAAAACGAAAATGTCTTGATTGTGTATGTCTTCACAGCCCAGAGTTAGGCCTAATACTTTGTCGAAGTACCTTTGGCAGCAATTACAGATGTAAATAATGTTGAATAAGATTCTACCAACTCTGCACAACTCTTAGGTCAACATACAGTACCAGTCAAAGGTTTGGACACACCTACTCATTCCAGGGTTTTTTCTTTATGTTTACTATTTTCTACATTGTAGAATAGTAGTGAAGACATCAAAACTATGAAATAACACATGGAATCATGTAGTAACCGAAAGTGTTAAACAAATCAAAATATATTTTAGATTCTTCAAATTAGCCATCCTTTGCCTTGATGACAGCTTTGCACATTCTTGGCATTCTCTCAACCAGCTTCAGGAGGAATGCTTTTCCAAGGAGTTCCCACATATGCTGGGCACTTGTAGGCTGATTTTCCTTCACACTGTGGTCCCCGTCATTAACTATATCATTATCAAATAGTTTAATTATATGTTATGACCTGCCTCAGACTATACCGAATCAAGTGTAATGTAAGAACAATGCAGTTACATAGGATATACTTGTAATTATCATGTACCTACCCAGGAGCAAGCAACTTAATTTAAATTGAAACCCAGTAGGGTATAACATTTATAATTACTAACCAGTTACAATATAACAACCTTTGCAGACAATAGGCTAATCAGGATAAATTAGAAGACAGGAGAACATTGTACAGATTGTTACAATAAAGTACAATTGAACTAAAAGGGTTATAACACATTTTCTCCGGTCTAATTGAAAATGACTGGTAGTTAATGACACAGTGTGCATTGTTACAGTTGTTGTTACCAGGTCCTAGCATATTTATCAAACCTGGTATTACATGTGGATTTCATGGTAGTGTCACCTTGTAACAAGGTCAAATTTTGGTTTGAGTTATCAACATGGTAATTCACAGGTGACTTTCACACATGTAATTACAAAACAATAGTTACATAGTGGAACAAGAAAATGTGTAAAAACATCAGTAGTTACACACGTGGAATAACCTTCAGCATGTGTACAGTTGTGTTTTTAGAGTTTTTAGATATTTGTTTCAGGTGTTACTATGGAATACTGAAGTATAATTACTAGCAGTGTCAAAGGCATTTATTGACCATTACGTGAAGTTGATGCAAAGAGTCAATATTTGCAGTGTTGACCCTCTTTTTCAAGACCTCTGCAATCCGCCCTGGCATGCTGTCAATTTAACTTCTGGGCCACATCCTGACTGATGGTAGCCTATTCTTGCATAATCAATGCTTGGAGTTTGTCAGAATTTGTGGGTTTTTAGTTTGTCCACCCGCCTCTTGAGGCAATACTTATTTTCAACCATAATTTGCAAATAAATTCATTAAAAATCCTACAATGTGATTTTCTGGATTTTTTTTTCTCATTTTGTCTGTCATAGTTGAAGTGTACCTATGATGAAAATTACAGGCCTCTCTCATCTTTTTAAGTGGGAGAACTTGCATAATTGGTGGCTGACTAAATACTTTTTTGCCCCACTGTATATATTTTTTAAATATCACATTTACATAAGTATTCAGACCCTTTTCTTTGTTGACGCACCGTTGGCAACGATTCCAGCCTGTACACCTGTATTTGGGGAGTTTCCAATTCTTCTCTGCAGACCCTGTCAGGTTGGATGGGGAGTGTTGTTGCACAGGTATTTTCAGGTCTCTCCAGAGATGTTCGATCAGGTTCAATTCCGGGCTCTGGCTGGACCACTCGAGGACATTCAGAGACTTGTGTTGAAGCCACTCATGCGTTGTCTTGGCTGTGTGCTTAGGGTCGTTTTTCTATTGGAAGGTTAATCTTTGCCCCAGTCTGAGGTCCTGAGCGCTCTGGAGCAGGTTTTCATCAGGGATCTCTCTGTACTTTGCTCCTTTCATCTTTCCCTCTATCCTGACATGTCTCCCAGTCCCTGCCGATGAAAAACATCCCCACAGCATGATGCTGCCACCACCATGCTTCACTGTAGGGATGGTGCCAGGTTTCCTCCAGATGTGACGCTTGGCATTCAGGCCAAAGAGTTTAATCTTGCTTTCCTCAGACCAGAGAATATGGTTTCTCGTGGTCTGAGAGTTCTTTAGGTGCCTTTTGGCAAACTCCAAGGGGGCTGTCATGTGCCTTTTACTGAGGAGTGGCTTCTGTCTGGCCACTACCTTAAAGGCCTGATTTGTGGAGTGCTGCTGAGATGGTTGCCTTTCTGGAAGGTTCTCCAATCTCCACAGAGGAACTCTGGAGCTCTTTCAATGTGACCGTTGTGTTCTTGGTCACCTCCCAGACCAAGACCATTCTCCCCCAATAGCTCAGCTTGGCCGGGCGACCTGCTCTAAAAAGAGTCTTGGTGGTTCTAATCTTCTTCCATTTAAAAATGATTGAGGGACCTTCAATGCTGCAGAAATGTTTTGGTACTCTTTTCCAGATCTGTACCTCGACACAATCCTATCTCGGAGCTCTACAGACAATTCCTTCGATCTCATGGCTTAGTTTTTGCTCTGACATGCACTGTCAACTGTGGAACCTTACCACACAGGTGTGTGCCTTTTCAAATCATGTCAAATCAATTTAATTTACCACAGGTTGACTCTAATCAGGTTGTAGAAACATCTCAAGGATGATCAATGGAAACAGGATGCACCTGAGCTCAATTTCCATTCTCATAGCAAAGAGTCTGAATACTTAAGTAAATAAGGTATTTTTGTTTTGTATTTGTAATATATTTGCACAGATGAGATTTGTGTTTAGATTGATGAGGGAAAAAAAAAATGTCATCCATTAAAAAAAATAACATAACAACATTTTTGTTATGACAGCTGTTCCACACGTTCCCGTGACACTCAAGTTGTGTGGGAATTGTTTTCTCAATTTTATTCTGTTATATTCCATTATATTCGTACTCTAAAATACATTTGTTGACTGTGATCAGGGCAGGTGAATGTAAGTGTGTCTTGTCGGTTTTAATGAACAAAATAACAAAGTATAGGCTGCACAGACCAGTAACATAATTCAACTCAATATACTGTATATGCTATTCTATTCTTTTGAAATACATTTTATTAGTGTTAGAGTACCTGCCTAAACAAAGTAATGTTGGATTCTTTTTGTGACTGTGTATTTATTTAAAAAAATATTATTTAACTAGAGAAGTCAGTTAAGAGCAAATTCTAATTTTCAATGACGGCCTACCCTCGCCAAACCCTAACGATGCTGGCCCAATTGTGTGCCGCCCAATGGGACTTCCAATCACGACCGGTTGTGATACAGCCTGGAATCGAACCAGGGTCTGTAGTGACGCCTCTAGCACTGAGATGCAGTGCCTTAGACAGCTGCGCCACTCAGGAAATCAATAGATTTATTTTACTACTGCTACTCGTCACTGGTGCAGGCATGCACATAGTAGGTATGAAAGGGGGTCATGTAAACATTGCCCAATTCATTTTACTGGCAACATACTGTAAATCCTATGTAAAAAGTGTATAAGACTCATGTCAGAGATAGGATTTGCAAAGTTTGCTATGTGGTGCCAGAAAAACATGTTATGAAAGTGCAATATTGAGTGCCTGAGTGCATTATGGTACTGACGCCTTAGCCTAATGGCTCCTATGGATTGCAACAGGTTGTACTACTAGAAAATGTGCCCTCTCAAAACAAATTTAATCAAATCAAATTGTATTTGTCACATGCGCCGAATACAACAGGTGCCGTAGACCTT
This sequence comes from Oncorhynchus nerka, assembly GCF_034236695.1. Classification (NCBI taxonomy): domain Eukaryota; kingdom Metazoa; phylum Chordata; class Actinopteri; order Salmoniformes; family Salmonidae; genus Oncorhynchus; species Oncorhynchus nerka. Next base: position 41,521,611 of record NC_088408.1, read on the forward strand.
ACAGTGAAATGCTTAGTTTTATGAAAAATATGTGGTAAGTAAAAAATATACATGAAAAGAATAAGAAATAAAAGTAACAAATAATTAAAGAGCAGCAGTATAATAACAAAAGCGAGGCTGTATACAGGGGGTACCGGTGCAGAGTCAATGTGCGGGGGCACCATTTAGTCGAGGCAATTGAGGTAATATGTACATGTAGGTAAAGTTAAAGTGACTATGCATAGATAATAAACAGAGAATAGCAGCAGCGTAAAATTGTGTGGGGGGAGCAATGCAAATAGTCTGGGTAACAATTTGATTAGTCTTATGGCTTGGGGGTAGAAGCTGTTGAGAAGCCTTTTGGACCTAGACTTGGCGCTCCAGTACCGCTTGCCGTGCGGTAGCAGAGAGAACAGTCTATGACTAGGGTGGTTGGAGTCTTTGCCAATTTTTAGGGCCTTCCTCTGACACCGCCTGTTATAGAGGTCCTGGATGGCAGGAAGCTTGGCCCCAGTGATGTACTGGGCCGAACTTGGACCATGATAGTTTGTTGTTGATGTGGACACCAAGGAACTTGAAACTCTCAGCCTGCTCCACTACAGCCCGTCGATGAGAATGTGGGCGTGGTCGGTCCTCCTTTTCCTGTAGTCCACAATCATCTCCTTTGTCTTGATTACGTTGAGGGAGAGGTTGTTGTCCTGGCACCACATGGCCAGGTCTCTGACCTCCATATAGGCTGTCTTGTCGTTGTCGGTGATCAGGCCTACCTACCACTGTTGTGTCATCAGCAAACTTAATGATGGTGTTGGAGTCGTGCCTGGCCATGCAGTCATGAGTGAACAGGGAATACAGGAGGGGACTGAGCATGCACCCCTGAAGAAACACCGTTTTCAGGATCAGGGTGGCAGATGTGCTGTTACCTACCCTTAACACCTGGGGTGGCCCGTCAGGAAGTCTAGGATCCATTTGCAGAGGGAGGTGTTTAGTCCCAGGCTCCTTAGCTTAGTGATGAGCTTTGAGAGCATTATGGTGTTAAACGCTGAGCTGTAGTACACCAGCTCTGTCAGGAGGAATGGGCCAAAATTCACCCAACTTACTGTGGGAAGCTGGTGGAAGGCTCCCCGAAATGTTTAACTTCTTGGATATAGGGGGCGCTCTTTTAATTTATGGATAAAAAAACGTTCCCATTTTAAACAAGATATTTTGTCACGAAAAGATGCTCGAGTATGCATATAATTGACAGCTTTGGAAAGAAAACACACTGGCGTTTCCAAAACTGCAAAGATATTGTCTGTGAGTGCCACAGAACTAATGCTACAGGCGAAACCAAGATGAAACTTCAAACAGGAAGTGAGCCAGATTTTTGAGGCGCTGTGTTCCAATGTCTCCTTATATGGCTGTGAATGCGCCAGGAACGAGCCTACACTTTCTGTCGTTTCCCCAAGGTGTCTGCAGCATTGTGACGTATTTGTAGGCATATCATTGGAAGATTGACCATAAGAGACTACATTTACCAGGTGTCCGCCTGGTGTCCTCCGTCGAAATTGGTGCGTAATCTCCAGCTGCATGCATTTTCCCATGTGATTCAGAGGAGAAACAAAACTGCCACGAATGACTTATCATCGAATAGATATGTGAAAAACACCTTGAGGATTGATTCTAAACAACGTTTGCCATGTTTCTGTTGATATTATGGAGTTAATTTGGAAAAAAAAAAAATTCTCAGCCAAACGTGATGAACAAAACGGAGCGATTTCTCCTACACAAATAATATTTTTGGAAAAACTGAACATTTGCTATCTAACTGAGAGTCTCCTCATTGAAAACATCCAAAGTTCTTCAAAGGTAAATGATTTTACATTTACATTACATTTAAGTCATTTAGCAGACGCTCTTATCCAGAGCGACTTACAAATTGGTGCTTTCACCTTATGACATCCAGTGGAACAGCCACTTTACAATAGTGCATCTAGGTCTTTTAAGGGGGGAGGGGGGAGAAGGATTACTTTATCCTATCCTAGGTATTCCTTAAAGAGGTGGGGTTTCAGGTGTCTCTGGAAGGTGGTGATTGACTCCGCTGTCCTGGCGTCGTGAGGGAGTTTGTTCCACCATTGGGGGCCAGAGCAGCGAACAGTTTTGACTGGGCTGAGCGGGAACTGTACTTCCTCAGTGGTAGGGAGGCGAGCAGGCCAGAGGTGGATGAACGCAGTGCCCTTGTTTGGGTGTAGGGCCTGATCAGAGCCTGGAGGTACTGAGGTGCCGTTCCCCTCACAGCTCCGTAGGCAAGCACCATGGTCTTGTAGCGGATGCGAGCTTCAACTGGAAGCCAGTGGAGAGAGCGGAGGAGCGGGGTGACGTGAGAGAACTTGGGAAGGTTGAACACCAGACGGGCTGCGGCGTTCTGGATGAGTTGTAGGGGTTTAATGGCACAGGCAGGGAGCCCAGCCAACAGCGAGTTGCAGTAATCCAGACGGGAGATGACAAGTGCCTGGATTAGGACCTGCGCCGCTTCCTGTGTGAGGCAGGGTCGTACTCTGCGGATGTTGTAGAGCATGAACCTACAGGAACGGGCCACCGCCTTGATGTTATTTGAGAACGACAGGGTGTTGTCCAGGATCACGCCAAGGTTCTTAGCGCTCTGGGACGAGGACACAATGGAGTTGTCAACCGTGACATTATTTGAATGCTTTTCTTGTTTTTGTGAAAATGTTGCCTGCTGAATGCTAGGCTTAATGCTATGCTAGCTATCAATACTCTTACACAAATGCTTGTTTTGCTATGGTTGAAAAGCATATTTTGAAAATCTGAGATGACAGTGTTGTTAACAAAAGGCTAAGCTTGAGAGCCAATATATTTATTTCGTTTCATTTGCGATTTTCATGAATAGTTAACGTTGCGTTATGGTAATGAGCTTGAGGCTATAATTACACTCCCGGATACGGGATTGCTCGTCGCAACAGGTTAACCCAAATTGAACAATTTAAAGACAATGCTACCAAATACTAATTGAGTGTTGTTAACTTCTGACCCACTGGGAATGTGATAAAATAAATAAAAGCTGAAGTAAATCATTCTCTCTGCTATTATTCTGACATTTCACATTCTTAAAATAAAGTGGTGATCCTAAGACAGTGAATTTTTACTAGGATTAAATGTCAGGAATTGTGAAAACCAAATACATTTCAACTCAGTTTCAGGTGTATGTGAGCTTCCAACTTCAACTGTAAATTTCCCTGCATTAAAGTCCCCGGCCACTAGGAGCGCCGCCTCTGGATGAGGGTTTTCCTGTTTGCTTATGGCCGTATACAGCTTTTCGAGAGCGGTCTTCGTGTCAGCATCAGTTTGTGGTCGTAGATAGACAGCTACGAAGAATATTGATAAAAACTCTCTTGGTAAATAGTGTGGTCTATAGCTTATCGTGAGATACTCTACCTCAGGCAAGCAAAACCTTGAGGCTTCCTTAGATATCTTGCAGCAACTGTTTTTTTAAACAAATATACGTAGACCGTCACCCCTTGTCTCACCAGAGGCTTCTGTTCTATCCTGTGATACAGTGTATTACCCGACAGCTGTATGTTATTTATGTTGTCGTTCAGCCACAACTCGGTGAAACATAAGATATTACAGTTTTTAATATCTGTAGTTCATCTATTTTATTATCCAATGCTTGTTCGTTGGCTAACAGGGCCAATGGTAAAGGCAAAGTACCCACTCGCTGACGGATCCTCACAAAGCAACCCGACCTTCGTCCTCGATCTCTCTCTCCTTCGAATGACGGGGATGAGGGCCTTGTCGGGAGTCTGAAGTAAATCCCTCTCGTCCAACTCGTTAAAGAAAAAATAGTCTCTCAATACAAGGTGAGTCATCCCCATCCCGATTTCTAGATGCTTTTTTCGGTCATAAGAGATGGTGGCAGAAACATTATGTACAAAATACGTTACAAATAACGCGAAAAAACACACACAATAGCACAATTGGTTAAGAGACGGCAGCCATTCTCTCCTGGGGCATTGTTTCTTTTTGTGTTTGTTTTTGTATAAGGGCATTGGAAGACATAAGTTCTGTAGCTGAGGAGTGTGTAGCGGTTATCTTTGTGAGGTTGAACAAAGATTAGGCTGTGATATGAAAGCAATTTCCAACTCTTTCAATGGCAGAACTTGTGTAGACATGTCTGTCATGAAGAAATTCTGTTTCCTCCCCTCCACATACCCTGAACTCAGTGTATTGTTCCTTCTCAAAGCCTGCAATGTTTGAAGTACTTCAGGTTTCTCAAGGGCGACACACAAGGGCTCCTCAAACATCCCCTTTTCTGTTTGTAAAATAAATATAAACTTTTTGTGTGCAGGCTACTGTAATGTAAATTTTATGAAATAGGCCCACAAAGCACCTTGTCTAATATGTATTTATTGGAAATAAGAAAAAGCCATAATGCGTAAGAATGATCTTTACTTGTGCTCTTCTTCAGCGTTGGGGTCAGCTGCCAATGTTGGGGTGCAACTCAATATTAGGAAGGTGTTCCTAATGTTTGGTATACTCAGTGTATATCGATGTGCCCGATGCTGCCCCTCATCTCTGATTCTCTGCTCGGTACGCAATATCAAGTGTGCCTATAGGCTATTTATTGGGGTTTCAATCAAATGATCCATAGCCAATAGGCTATAGGCTATGAAGTCCATGCTATGAGATGCACAGAGAAAAGTTATATGTCAAAGAGAGCTGCTGGGATGGTGTAAATACAACTAGGCTGGATATTCCAACCCTGGGACCCAGTCTGATCTGATCAAAATATTTTTTGTGTGTGCTGCCTAACCGATGGCTGTGCCGACTAGGCGTAGTTGGCAGTTCAGGAGGAGAGTCAAAAGCTTTTTCAGAAAATTCCTCAACCCACCATGCACTCTTTAAATAGCCTACCTCTGTGTCACTTAAGGGCTGTTAAGTTAAAACCAAGACTCGAATTGAGTGGGCATGAGAAGGTATGCCATTTAAATGGCAAAAAAGCACGTGCCTACCTCTTGTATGCTTATGATTTTGTGGTAAATGAAATTAATCTGATTATACAAAGTGATCTATAACAGGGCTTTGGTCCGCTATGCTTTATGCTAGAAACAAGCTGTAAAATACCTGGGAAAGATGTGTCTCCAATGCATATGGGAATATCATTGTTTAGTTTCTTTAAGATTCAGAGGCTGAGCAACAACCTTCTGTAGCTGAGGAGACAAAACACAGACTTTGTTTGGGAAGTAATCTAATTATGTCACTATCGATTAAGCTATTCACTTTCAGTACAATAGAATATGTTTAAACCCAGGCAGCTTTTAGGGAAACATCTGTGACCTTCTCTCATTGGGTTAAGCCATGGAAGAAGAGTAGCCAGCAGGTAAAGCTTACATTTTTCTACATCGGGAGGCCTGCTCTGTCTGGATTGGAAAGGTAGGCATAACTTTTGAAAGTACCTTGCTCAGATTCTTAATGACGTCTCAGATTATTTGCAAACAAGACACAGTTTTGTTGCAAACAAGACACACTGATTTGGCATTGCATCGTCCTACCTGGCCAACATCCGGTGAAATTGCAGCGTGCGAAATTCAAACTAAAGAATTATAAATATTTAACTTTCATAAAATCACAAGTGTAATACATCAAAATAAAGCTTAACTTCTTGTTAATCCAGCCGCTGTGTCAGATTTCAAAAAGGCTTTACGGCGAAAGCACACCATGCTATTATCTGAGGACAGCGCCCCGCATACAAAACCATGAAAAACATATTTCAACCAGGCAGGTGAGACACGAAACAGCGATATAACAAATGCCTTACCTTTGACCTTCTTTTGTTGGCACTCCAAAAGGTCCTAGTTACATCACAAATGGTCTTTTTGTTCGATAATGTCCTTCTTTATATCCATAAAAACTAAATTTAGCTGGCGCGCTTCAGTCAATAATCCACCCAGTTTCCCTCCATCAAAATGCATACAAAATTAATCCCAAACGTTACTAATACATTTTTCCAAACAAGTCAAACAACGTTTATAATCAAACCTTAGATACCCTAAGACGTAAATAAATGATAAAATTTAAGACGGAGAATCGTTATTGTCTTTACCGGAGAGAAATACCAAAGAATACGCTCTCATTCACGCGCTTGGAAACACTACAGCCACAATGGGAGCCATCTATAAAAACGACCATTTCTGGCTTATTTTTCCAAAAACCAGCCTGAAACTCTTTCTAAAGACTTTTGACAGCTAGTGGAAGCCCTAGGAACTGCAATCTGGGAGGGGGTAATAAAAGTGACAGCCATTGAAAATAGTGGTTGGCTGAAATTATTTTGGGGGATGGTTTGTCCTCAGAGTTTCACCTGCCTTATCAATTATGTTACACTCACAGACATGTTTTTAACAGTTAAATTTTTTTTTAGTGTTTTCTATCCAAATCTACCAATTATATGCATATCCTAGCTTCTGGGCCCGAGTAACAGGCAGTTTACTTTGGGCATGCTTTTCATCTGATACTGTCTGGTCGAAACTAGTATGACATTGTTGCCGCCACCCCTGGCATTGAATGCAAGGGAAGCCAAGTGAGCATTTGGCCTCCTTTTGACAAAAAAGTATAACAATTTTACAATCTGCGTTGAACGAGCGTTTAAGCGAGCTCAACTGTGAATAGTCCTGGTTGGGGAAAAAAAGGGAAGCCAGCTTGGATTTGGCGTCTCTCCTATCAAACCGCTTTGAGAGCATACTTTAACAGAAACAACTTGAATTGTTGCATCTCTTTGTGTTGTTGTCCTACGGTGGCTAGCTAGCTAGCTAAAATTGTCCCTTTCCTAAATTAGCCATGCCTGGAGATAGGGATTTGGACTTGTGGTTTTACTTAATTCTCCGCACAGGCCAGTGATTATAACGGCGATTCTGATCCAACCATTAGTTAATCCATTGTTGTGTCCCTGGCCTGAGAGGATGGAAGTTCAATATATACAGTAGCTACATGTGGAAGGCTAATGTCAACAATAAATAAAAGTGTGTTCTGTGTGACACAATGATAGACCGTTTCGGTCATGAAAGAGAGGAGGATGGCATTGGCATTTCTCTACAAGTAGGGTGAGTCAACATGTTTTTCTACTTGCACAAACGCAAACAGAAATCAAAACCATGGACAGCCACATCATATTTAGCTTATGTTGATTGGACTAAATTGTTTTTGGTACGTTTTAGTTGTCACTGTAGTAGACAAAGTAGAGGTGATTTGATGATGTTGAAATGGTGCTGTAACAGTGGAGGCAGCTCCTGTTTTCTTTGTGACTTGCGGTAACTCTCTGTGGTTCTAAATCAATAGTTGTTTAGTGGTTCAAAAATGTTGGAAACATTAACTTGCTTAACCATGCTGTAGGTCATATAACTGTCTGTTACATGCAATATGAGTCATGGACTTCACCGGACAGAGGTTGCTATCCGGTTTTGTGAGAAAGCAAAGGTTTGGTTCCTTGTTATCTTACTGTCTCCTTATTGTCTCTGCCTTTAGGCCTACATATCATGGTTGGAAGACATATGAATTAACAGCAAACAACGTAATTATCACCACATACAGTGTAGGTTGTAATATGGCTTTTTTTGTAATAAGGCTTTTTTTTGCCACGCACCGCTACTGTAGATTCATTCTTTCCACCCCTACTCTTGTCCACGGTGGATCTGCGAACCCACAACCTTCTGGCCCTCAGCCCAATATGTAATGCATACAGAACAAAGTACAGTTTCTAAAACTACATTATCTAAGGCTCTGGTCTGTCTAAGAAGTGATGGTAAATGGTAGACATGTTCTCCGCTATTCACTTTGTTTTAATTATTATTTTGGGTATAGGGGAGCGTCACTTTTCTTCAAGCGTTCAGGGATAGTTTAGGTACAATATATTTTTCTGAAGGGAGGACAATTCATTTTCTGCATGTAACCCTTATTATAAATTATGTTCACTCCCTAAGAAGCCATTTCAATCACAGTAAGGTACTTAATTGTTACCCAGAAATGATTTGATATTGAGATAAAAATGGCTGCATTAGGCCTGAATGGTCTGCATTGAAATGGATTTGACCACAAACCTACTTTTCTCTATCATCTTATTTCAGTATTAAGAGTAGTAATTATGATGGCTAAACTGCCGGGCCTCACTACCCCCCTGACTATGCCAATAAGCAGCCATTTTCACTGCAACATTCTAACAGTCTAATTAATACATTTTATATATGCTATCGGAAAAATCCTGATTGTGTTTATGAAGGTCTTGGGTAACATTAGAATATTTTTTTAAAAATGTAAATAACTCAATAGCATTTTCATTAGTTTATGTTACTGTAGGTGAGCTGTTGCTTCCTGCTCACGTTGGAGTGCGAACAGCGGTTATTCTTGGAAAAAGTGAGTGATTTGTGAAAATTTTTGAGTGATTTGGCAAAGATAAGTGTTTTGCAAACCTTGTAATCTACTAAACTATATGGAATTGTTTTAAGAAGGTCATACTAAGGATCAGTTAGCTTTTTGATTTAGAATTTTAAGACCCCTAGAAGTATCAACAAAATATACAAAACAATTGTTTGATGAAATATGTAGTTGGCCTGCTATTAGCCCATACGAACACATTGAATAACAGATTCACTACATGGAACAACGTACACTACCGGTCAAAAGTTTGAGAACACCTACTCATTAAAGGGTTTTTCCTTTATGAAATAGCACATATGGAATCATGTAGTAACCAAAAAAGTGTTAAACAAATCAAAATGTATTTTATATTTGATATTCTTAAAATAGCCACCCTTAAAATACCCACCCGCCTTGATGACAGCCTTGCACACTCTGAGGCCTGTGGGTGTCCTAGAGCAAAACTACCAACATGTACGTGTTTGTGAGAGTCTCACCTTTACATATTAATTTGTAGCACAAACGGTTCGGGCGCATACAGAATGAAAGTACTGACTTGAGACAAGTCCCAAGACGCTTGTGTGAACCATTGAGCAAAACGGAGAACACCATCGTGTTCATGAGTGTCTCATCTTTCCATAATGGGAAAGTTTGTAGGCCAAACCGTTTGGACGCTACTGTCACGCCCTGACCTTAATTATCTTTGTTTTCTTTATTATTTTGGTTAGGTCAGGGTGTGACAAGGGTGGTTGGTTTAGTTTTTGTATTGTCTAGGTGTTTGACCCTATCTAGGGTTTTTGTATATCTATGGGCTTTTAGTATGTCTAGGTATATGTAGGTCTGTGGTGGCCTGAATTGGTTCCCAATCAGAGACAGCTGTTTATCGTTGTCTCTGATTGGGGATCCTATTTAGGTTGCCATTTTTCCATTTTGTTTTTTGTGGGTTATTGTCTATGTGTAATTGCATGTCAGCACTCATGTTATAGCGTCACGTTCCTGTTGATATTTTGTTAGTTTGTTTAGTGTTCTTCATTTAAATAAAGAAGAATGTATTCATATCACACTGCGCCTTGGTCTCCTTGTTATGACGAATGTGACAGCTACAGATGATTTTTGTGAGAAGACCAATTTTCGGGATGTCTCATGGTCTGACAAACACCACTGTCCCCTTTCACCGCAGATGCAGAAGTGCGACATTGGTGGATTGAGACGCATTCAATGCAAAAAAACATATCACTGTCTTAAACTGACAGAATTTTATTGAGATTTGTTATTGTTATGGTAATTACATTTCCACATGGCCGTAGAAATCGACTTTTTAAATCAAGCTTTATTTATACAGCACATTTCAGACATGGAATGCAACTAATTAAAAACAATGAAAATAAAAGCTGAAATATTTACTACACAACAAACATAAGATAAAAATCTAAAGAATAACAAAAACTGAACGACTAAAAATCACCCTGAGGAAAAGCAAAGCTAAAAAGATGCGTTTTAAGATCTATTTTAAATATGTTTTGGCCCCCCTCAGGTTCTCTGGCATATTCCAGAGGCTTTCGGCATAATAACTAAAGGCTGTCTCTCCATGCCTCTTCGTCCTAGGCTTTGGGATAGTTAAAAGGCCAGTGCCAGAGGACCTGAGGGACCTACTGGGTACCTACTTAAAAGCATGTCTGACATGCATTGGGGTGCCCAAATGTGGATTGTTTTAAAAACCAATGGAAAAATCTTAAAATCTATTGTAAAACACTCAGGCGGCCAGTGCAGGGGGCGGTAGGCCCTGTGCTTGGGCCCATGCTGCTTGACTCTTTCAGCTCTTACAGATAAGGAGATAAGAGGACAATGGTGGCAAGGTGTGACTGCAGCCTCTTGTCCCCTCTCCTGCCGAGCAATTTAAATCCTCATTAGGTAGTATCAGCAAAGGAAGGAGGGATTTAATGGATTATGCTTTGTCACAGCTGGCTCCAGGTTGGTGTTTGTCATGCAAGAGCATGGAGGGTGGCTGTGGCATGCTAACATTCTCCTATCAGATGCGGATTTGACAGACATTTTTGGTGATGTGAAATACCCCCAAACACCAGAGAATACCTAAATTCACTGAGAGCAAAACTAGGTACAAACAGTGTTCCTAGTTTGGTGTATTTGGAGCTAAAGTTGAATACTATATATAGGAAACAAATTATTTTGAGCCCACTGCCCTTGGTTGTAAGCTTGTTTTAGTGGCCCATGTCAGGTTCTTTGAGTTTGGGCTCCTGCGTCAGCATTCCTCTTGATGTTTATTTATACAGGGATAACCTTGAGAAGCATCATTAGTTTTCTGTTTGCTGTCACCTTCCATAACTCATTCTGCGATTTCCCCCGTCACACCGATTTGGCAGCACAGACAGCGGATACAATGCCTTTTAAAACGGCAGTCACACTCAGTCAAAGTGAAGACTTTCAGTGTAGAGGGTTGGTCAACAGTAATTTATGCATCTATTTTTCTTTTCATTCTGTAGTTGGTGCTCCTTTCAGATTTCCTGACCCATGTTTTTTCCTGTATAAACTGAGGCAAAGGGCATTTCTTCAGGGAGTTCAAGGTAGTTTAATTAAGTACCGACGAGTTGACTATAGTGGTCTTCAGTAAAAACAACAACACGACTTGTGTTACTTGACGTGTTATTCAACCTTTAACATATTCCCTTAATTAGGTTTCAACCTCATCTCCCACAGTGGTTCAGCGCTTCACATTCAGTTGACAGTGCTTCACATTCAGCGTAGAAGGAGAAGACATCAATTCTATCATTAAACAATTATATCAGTGGATAAGCACTGCTCACATTGGGCCCAGGGGTCCCTTACTGGGTGGAGACTCAGCACCTAGATTAGTCATCTATCCACATCCTATCTGTTTTTGACTTCCTAATTTCTTGCTTTGTCTTGTTTTGTTCTTGCCAAGGTTGAGTTATGTGGGTCTCTAACAAGTAAATCCCTAACAGTCAACAAAACATGCTGCGATAGATGTAGAGACTACGGTCTGAATACCAAAAGGGGGAAATGACTTACAGTTCAATATCAATCTGCAATATTCATTTCATGTGACTCATGTAAGCTAGAGCGTTTTACCCTCAATTAGAAAAAACCCCACTAAGGGCTCTTTACATCGTTACATCCCACTGATAAATTAATAGTTGATGCTGGAAAAGTCCAATGGTCATTTGTTTGTCCCCTATTACAAGTCATTAGTAAATCCTATTCCAGTTTTCCAGTGAGGTTTTAGCTCCTCAAAACACCAGGCCATCGCTGGTGACTAGCGAGGGGGGATGGGGTGCTTGTGTGAAGTGCTGTTTGTGTGACTATCAACTTCTGGACATGACATGTCTTATATCAGTTGGAATACATCTAAACGTTGACAAACTGCGGGTTTTCAAAGCTATGTAATCATGGCTTTTAATGGCGATCGGGGCAGTTGAGAGGCATGTGTACTGAAGCTGAGACACGCATGGCATTGATTATAACCCACAGTCTAGAATAAACAATTATATGGTAAAATCACCTACATCATGGACACAATTCCTGCTGAGAGATCTTTACAGCGTATAAAAGGCTCAAAATAGGAGATAAACACAACATTTTGGAGGGGAATCAAATCCACCTGAGGTGCAATAGAGTAACAAATGGTGGCATCTTTTCACAGATCAATTTCTTTCCAAGAAAATAAAATGGTGGATGTTCTGCCTTGCCCTCAGTGAACTGTCATACATCCTAAAGAGGGTCCTGTAAACCTGAGGTGGTGAGGGTACTCCCATAAATATAAAGGATTTAGGAGCAAGGCTTTCTGAAGGCACTCATGGAGTGTCCACTCACTGCAATGTTTTGCTCTGTCATACTGTATTTGCCCCTTTACCTGCATTCAGAAGTGCCCCTGAAATAGCGATCCTATTTGTTGTACTAAATATGTCATAATTTATTCAGGTATTTTATCAGTAAGTCAGCATCGGCGGTTGTCATTTGGAGTTGAAAGCTCAGCAAGACTTGACTTACTTCCCGGGAAACAGAACGCACGCCAACTGAGGCCCTTTATATACCAGAGTAATCAGTATTACCTCACCTTGAGTCACATCGTGACCTTGGTTGAGTTATTTGACCTCTGAGTACCTCTGTGTGTAGCACTTTGGCACCGGTCTGGAGTAAATGATGGCTAACAAACAATCCTTAAGGAGTATATGCCGCGGAAAGTCATTATCAATCAATATCAAAGCAAAAAGTCATTTCAAATCAAGCGCATAGTATGTCAAGCAACCTTTATGATGTTGACTGCAGGAACACTACGCTCCATTAATTGTTGCCTTGTAACATAATTTCCACACATTTTTTTCCAGATTTCCTACATTCTTTTTTAAGTAGCCAACTAGCAATAATTGAGACTGATAAGCATGAGAGACATCTGATAAACTCTTAAGTGGGAACATAAAAGTCTTCCTGCTGTGTCTGTTTGAGTGCAAAAAATGAAGGGAAGAATGGGAAAAGTAGGCGGCATGATAAGTCAGTGGACTTGATTTAAAGAGGTTAATCCAAATTTGAATTTTCTTATCGAAAAAACCTGTAGAGGGCTCTTTCTAAAGCCATAGCAATTTTATCATACATTTTTTTATATGTATGGGAAAGGGGATCAACAGAATTAGGGCGTGACAACGTGACAGAGGTTACACAGAACAATATAATTTGTTCAATCCAAGTATGCAATCCAATATGCATAAGTATAGTTTCTTCTATTTCAGTATTATGAGCTACATTTGTCAAATGGCTGGTGATCATTTGGTTTGTTCTATCATACGTGTGTTGTGTTTCCATTTGCTTATTGAATGGCACCTTTGACAAATAGCATTGGTTATATTTCCCAGTACAAGCTAAATAAGCTGTGCTTATAAATCTTGGGTTATTTCAGAGCTTGCACCTAACCTTGAGTGAGCTTCTGTCAGGAAACAAAAGCCTGGGCCAGAGCCCAGGCTGGACCAAAGCATCACTGTGAATAAAAAATTATTGTGGCACTGGCACATAAGAATTGGCCAAACCACGAGCTGATCCACTGAAGCGTCACAATGAATAAGATTTCATAAAGAACAGCTCGAGCAGCTAGTGTCATCGGGCATGACTATCCTGTTGGTCTGGGAATTTAAATGCTAGGTGGGGGTCAGTCGGAAGCAGTCTGAATAATGTGGCACAAATGTATACACATGAGAGCGCACGCAGTCGCCCTGCTCTGTACGGAAGATTGTGGTCCATGTGGAAGTAGCTACATGTGGAAACACAAACGGAGCATAAGGACCCTTCTGGTTTGCGTGAGGTGCCACTGTTGACCCATATGGAATATTATTTCTTTATTGAATGGAGAGGCATACAATGGCTCATTGGGGCAGAGAGGGAAGTGTGCTCTGCCCCAATATGGACACTGTACAACTGAGTTTCTATCTGCTTTTATCCATTGCCTTGCTTTTGTCTTGCTTTTGTGTTTGGCACAATGGAGGATATGAGGGCACAGCAAACCTATGAGGGCAAAGTCAAACATGAAAACGTAACATTTTATAGTGGTCATAATAGTCATATCAATCATTGTTGAAGTTGATAGTATATTTGTTATGGCGGTAAAACTATAGATGGGTTTGTTTGGTAGTAATGCCTGAGGTATGTCGATGATAAGAATGACAAATGCAGTGCAAAGTCCATGTTTTTAGTAGATTACCACACCTCAAACAGGAACTGTCGAATAAAGAATTTCCTTCCAGGAATGACTCATTAGATTAGTAACTAACCATGCAGCATGTTTGTCTTCTTGTCTAAACAGTGTAGTCTAATTTATTGTGTGCTAAATACCTAGCAAACCATTAGTTTTTTTGGGGAAGTAAATCAAAAAGTTTCACTGAATGTATCCACCGGTCATCGAGGCTATTTCATTACGTGAAGATGTCCTTGTTTTTTTTGGTGACCTAATGTACAGAGTACCCCCATGGATATCCAATATAGCCATGTGCAGATGCTGTGTAGTCAATATTGCATTATACAAGAGGAATTTATTACCTTGAGGAGGCCAATAGTTCTTAATTAGGCTTAAAGGTTGATTTACGTACAAGTGTACATAGAATCTGATGAGAGTACATTTCCCGATGGCACAATACACATCCATTTCTGGGCTCTCTTTTTTTTTCTTTACAATTATTTTTCTTTCCAAAAAAACATTTTGAAATGGAAATCTCCATGTAGTATATTGCTTGTGATGTGGCTTTACATCTACACTGCAAAGTAGTTTGTCCTAACACTCAAAAAGTAATACCTACAATAAACATATTCAACCTTTGTTAAGAAAACTATGCAAATGCAGTGCCATTGAGGACAAGCACACATTTGTCCCTGTGTGGGCTTGTGTATCTATGTTATCAATCTACAAGTGGGCGTTGGGTAGGAGGTGCAATCTAAGGAACCACTGACAGGGTACATCTTTTTCAGAGTCATGTACCTACTGGTAACTGCCAATATAAAGGAAACACGAGTAAGTGAGGGATACAAAGTATATTGAAAGAAGTTGCTTCCACACAAGTGTGGTTCCTGAGTTAATTAAGCTTACATTGTGGCTACAGGTAGCCTAGTGGTTAGAGTGTTGGGCCAATAACCGAAAGGTTGCTAGATCGAATCTCCGAGTTGACAAGGTGAACATCTGTCTTTCTGCCCCTGAAAAAGGCAGTTAACCCACTGTTCCTAGGCCGTCATTGTAAATAATAATTTGTTCTTAACTGACTTGCCTAGTTAAATCAAAAATAAAATAAACATCCCATTATGGTTAGGGTCATGTATAAAAATGCCCAGTTGCCCATTATTTAAGCTACCATGGTTAGAAGAAGAGATCTCAGTGACATTGAAAGAGGGGGTATAAAGGGTGTGTGTGTCAGTCACCAGATCTCAAACCAATTGAACACTTATGGGAGATTCTGGAGCAGTGCCTGAGATAGTATTTGGGCTGATCGTGCTGATTTTAAGGCAGCAGAATAGGTTGCTTGGTGGGATTTATGAGGCCATCCTTCCTCCAATGTCTCTCAAGCTTACTCCTATGAGTCTTCATTCTGCGCAGTTCATCAGTGAACCAAGGAGACAAGCGTTGGAATGTTATTTCACATGTTTTTTCTGGGGCAAGGATGTTTAAGGTATTACTGAGAGTGCTGTTATACATATTGACCATGTCATCGAGGACCAGCTTACTGCAGACATACTCAAAGGTGGGCTGGATGTGTTCCTGGAGAGGGATGGGATAAGTTTGCTAAGGTTGCGGAATTCAATGGTCCTCTTTGGGCGGTGGAGAGGAGTTGGAGCAGTCAGAGACAGTGTTACAGCCTTGTGGTCAGAGACGCCTAGCTCGATGTCATACAAGTCAGAGGCAGGGACATAACCCGTATGTCCTTCAATGTGTGTCCACGTTTGTGGGTGGGAACATTTACATGTTGCATAAGTGTCTGAGTCAATGTTCTAGACATCAGAGTGAAATAAACCTTGTGGGTTAGAATCAATGTGTTGTACAGACAAGACACACCAGAGATAAAGTGCATTAAATGTCCAATTGAAGAGTTTCATTACAAAATGCGATAATGACACATTTTTCACTTTTTTTATCTGAAATTAATTCTAATGGGTCACTTTCTGTGCATATGAATTATAGCTGCTTTTAAAACATTTACTTTAGATGTGCTTTAAAATGAGTTTTTTTTATTTTTATAAATCCTATACCCGACATACAGTACTTGTTTCATACCAAAACGCACTATATCCAGAGCAGGGCTTTAATGTGTGACCAATTGTGATGAGGGTTGCAAAATTCCTGGAACTTTCAATAAATTCCCTTGTTTTCCAGAAATCTTGGTTTGAGGATTCTGGATTTTCTGCTTATTCTCTCCTGATTCTAGAAACCTCCAAGCGGGATTTTGGGAAAACCAGGGAATTTATTGAAAGTTCCCCGAATTTTGCAACCCTAATTTGGACGGATATGCAGGAAAATATTTTACTGTGCGACCAGGAGTTTTATTTTGGGAGCACTGTGCGACTATGAAAAACATCTCCCAGATAATAATTGTTGTAATTATAAGGCTTCGTTGTACCGTTGTTTCCGAGTGCCCTAGAGAAAAAGTGATTAGATGGTTGCACCATTACTAACGGCTTGCTTCTAGCACACACAGGTAAAAATATCTGACCCATATCACCAGCTCAACATTTTTATATTTTATCGAATCACCAGGATGACATTTTAAATTCATACACTATGTTGTTGGCCGTTATAAAACTGCTCACCATTTGTTTACACTTTTTAATGTCATGTTACCTAATTGGCTAGCTAGCTAACTTTCCCAGTATATGTAAACATTTGGGGGCACAGAAGGAAAGGGAAAGGGATAGCTTCTTCAGGAGATCAGTGATCATAGCATAGCAATGAATGAATGACATGTCATCAGCACAAACCTGACATTTTTTATGTGATTCATCTCAACAGGAAAATAGTGCTTTTTACACCTAATATTCCACAAATGACTCTATAATTTCATTAATAGGTATTCACATCAATATTTTAGCTTTTATAATAAACTATTGTTTTTACAGTCTTACATATTAATTTCTAGGGCACAACATGTGCTTCAAAAGTAGCAAAAATGTATTTAAGCCCTATATAGTGTTGTGTTTTTGGCTATGCCAGATTAAGTGATATGACATGCTATTCTATAAAATCATTTATCTGTAATTAATATTACCTGATTAAGCTAATCAGGTAGATAATTAACTAGAAAGTGGGGGCACCACGATAGAATATTTATAGAGCTGTTATCTTCTGAATAAACTCTTAACTCTAGTAATCTTTTACATCAATAGCAGTCAATATTTAATCGTCACCTTGTTTAGTCTCATCTGAAAGTGGTAAATTCTTGGTTATCTTCACAAAGCCTGGCTAACAAGTGGAATCAGCAATACAAAATTGGGTTTAACCTGTTAGTCCTATAGGGGCATTATTTCATTTTTGGATAAAAAGACGTGCCCGTTTTAAGCGCAATATTTTGTCACGAAAAGATGCTCGACTATGCTTGGAATTGATAGTTTTGGAAAGAAGACACTCTGACGTTTCCAGAACTGCAAAGATTTTCACTGTGAGTGCCTTATAACAAAAGCTTCAGGCAAAACCAAGATGTTTGAGCGACCAGGAAATGAACAGGATTTCTGAAGCTACGTTTTCCATGATCGCCTTATATGGCTGTGAATGCGACAGGAATGAACGGACCCTTTCTATCGTTTCCCCAAGGTGTCTGCAGCATTGTGACGTATTTGTAGGCATATCATTGGAAGATTGACCATAAGAGACTACAATTGCCAAGTGTCCCGCACGGTGTCTGCGTGGAAATTGGTGCGCAAAAGTCAGCTACCAGTATTTTTCCATCCGAATCAGAGAACAAAGAAGGCTTCTAGGACTGCCATTTCAATGAAGAGATATATGACAAAACACCTTGAGGATTGATTCAAACAACGTTTTCCATGTTTCAGTCGATATTATGGAGTTAATTCGGAAAAAAGTTCGACGTGTAGGTGACTGAATTTTCGGTTAGTTTCGGTAGCCAAATGCATAGTAACAAAACGGAACGATGTGTCCTACACAAGAATCTTTCAGGAAAAACTGGACATCTGCTATGTAACTGAGAGTCTCCTCATTGAAACATCTGAAGTTCTTCAAAGGTAAATTATTTTATTTGATTCCTTTGCTGGTTTTTGTGAATATGTTGCGTGCTAAATGCTAACGCTAAATGCTAAGCTAGCTATCACCACTCTTACACAAATTATTGATTTTCTCTGGTTCTAAAGCATATTTTGAAAATCTGAGACGACAGGATTGTTAAGAAAAGGATAAGCTTGAGAGCAGGCATATTTATTTCATTTCATTTGCGATTTTTTGAAATCGCTAACGTTGCGTTATGGTAATGAGCTTGAGGCTGTAGTAACGATACCGCATGCGGGATGGGGCGGACTATGAGGTTAATTATTGATTTACTAAATACCTAACTAATCACACAGAATTACATATACCCAGAATGAATCATATAAACATAATGAATCATATATTGATGGACCTATTATGTCATAAAGAAAACGTCCCTGGTGGACGGAACAGATACGACGGCTGGTTACACAGAGAGGGGTTTGGGTTTGAGTGAAAGAGAGGGAAGACTAAGTAACAAAGGGAGAAGCTATGTTATCGTAAATACAGAATCTTATGCATTCTAAATAACCGCCCATTTGAAAAAGGAGAATGCAATAAATATTTATTCTGATCTGCGCTTCGGTAGATTGGTTGTCGATGGGTTGCCGGTTTGTCCTTAATGGATCTCTGGTCCTCTGAAGAATGTCTAGTGGTGAACTGGAGAGTGGTAAAACGAATACTCTGCCCGTCCTCTTCTTGCCCACGTTTAGCAACTGCTGCTAACTCAATGGCTAGGAGGTATCACTTCTGGAGTGAATAAGAGTTCAAAGTTCATACCAAGTTGCAATACTTTTAAGCTCATGCTATATTCTGGCTGGTATAGTCGAATATAATTCATCCTTCCCGGGGTGTAGGTCGTCACCTTCACATTGAAATTCGATGCTAATATCATTAGGTTCTCTAAGGTTGGCTTAGTTCTGTAGGTGGTCTTTGTCCTTTCAACGTGGGGACCTCAAGTCCACACGTCCTTGGAACAGCTTATTATCTGAGCCCTTTTAAACGTGGGTCTGTTGCCCTAATGTCCTCGGAACAGAAAGTTACATTTTCATCAAGGGCTTTATTTAGGAGGGGAGAGATGGGTGTGTTAGTTTATAACCAATGTCTGTTCACATGGGCAGGGCCAATGAGTTGAGCATAGTTTACTCTATGACAAAGCGTTCTCTCGTTAAGAAGCTAAATTACATTTAATCTTTTCACAGATAGTTTCATATTTAAACATTTAAATTGCACAACAATTCCATGTGAATCTGATAACTATAATGTGTAGACTTTCCAAGATAAAGTTTGTCGTCCTATCATCAGTAATAATGTCTCAGACACCAACTGATCTGGCATCATATTCATTTAGTACCAATGCATATTTTCAGCTAGTTGGATTACCAAAATATGGCTCCTTTCCCCCCACCTTTTGATGTTCCCAGACTCTCTATGTTTAACAAAGGCTTTTCAAGAGTCCTTCTGTAGAGTCAAGAGAGGGGAAAGGGAGAAAGGTATTTTTTTTTTGGGGGGGGGGGTCATAAACCTCACCCACAGGCCAACTTCATGACAATAGGCTGTATCATTACAAAATATATTTTTCTGGTGCCCCTAAATTTCATGTGGTGCTCCTAACCTTTTTAAACTATTGAGCACCAGTGCTATCAGTTAAAAATGTTAACCTCTTGAAGCTAGGGGGCACTATTTTCATGTTTGGAAAAATAATGTTCCCAAAGTAAACGGCCTATTTCTCAGGACCAGATGCTAGAATATGCATATACTTGACAGATTTGGATAGAAAACACTCTAAAGTTTCCAAAACTGTCACAGTATTGTCTGTGAGTATAACAGAACTGATACTGCATGCGAAACCCTGAGGAAAATTCCACCAGGAAGAGCCTTATATTTTGAAAACTCCATGTTCCATAGCCTGCCTGTGCTCCATTTAAAGGGAGGTCAACCAGATTCCATTTCCTATCGCTTCCTCAAGGTGTCAACAGTCTTCAGGCATAGTTTCAGGCTTTTATTTTGAAAAATGAGCGAGAAAGATAACATTGCGTCAGGTGTTCGCATGAGTTTTGCTCGCGCAACAGAGATTGGGCAGCCAATGCCTTTCCCTCTCCTACTGAAAAAGACAGTTGCGGTTGATATATTATCGATTATATATTTTAAAAACAACCTGAGGTTTGATGATAAAAAACGTTTGTGTAACGTTTGTATAACTCTGACGAGGAGTATGAGAGATCGGACCAATATGCAGCATGGTACGTGTTCATCATGTTTTAATTAACAAAATCCCTGAATGCGAAAATACAAAATAACAAATAGAAAGACAGAAACGAAAACTGAAATAGTTCCGTGTGGAACACAGACACAGAAAACAATCACCCACGAAACACTGGTAGGAAAAGGCTACCTAAGTATGATTCTCAATCAGAGACAACTAACGACACCTGCCTCTGATTGAGAACCATATTGTTTGAATGTGGCGCTCTACAATTCAGCGGTTGTTGATGACAATTATCCAGCTAAAGGGATGGGTAGCGTCAAGAAGTTCATTTAGAGCCTTAATCCAGAGTCATGTGTTTAGAAAGTTGGGCAATTGAAGTTGCTGCATTTACGATGCATTTACATGGCACTACAATAATCATTGGCAGCCACGTTAGTGTCCTTTAACATTACATAGGGAACATAATGTCTAGAATGAGCATTATGATGCATTTACATGACCCTTAAAAATTCTATGGCAGCCATGTTAGCACCCCATTAACATTACATGGGGAATGTTTAATTAAGTGATAATGCCCAAGAAGCCGGTGTTTGGAGGATATATTGGCTTGGGTGGTGTTAGGCAAACCATGTGTTTCTATTCTGTACACTTCTGGCCCCTCCTTGCACACTGTGTTAACTAACCTCCAGACGAGCTTCAATGCCATACAATTCTCCTTCCGTGGCCTCCAACTGCTCTTAAACGCAAGTAAAACTAAATGCATGCTTTTCAATCGATCGCTGCCCACACCTGCACGCCCGTCCAGCATCACTACTCTGGACGGCTCCGTGGACAACTACAAATACCTAGGTGTCTGGTTAGACTGTAAACTCTCCTTCCAGACTCACATTAAGCAACTCCAATCCAAAATTGAACCTAGAATCGGCTTCCTATATCGCAACAAAGCATCCTTCACTCATGCTGCCAAACATACCCTCGTAAAACTGACCATCCTACCGATCCTCGACTTCGGTGATGTCATCTATAAAATAGCCTCCAACACTCTACTCAACAAACTGGATACAGTCTATCACAGTGCCATCCGTTTTGTCCCCAAAGCCCCATACACTACCCACCATTGGGACCTGTACGCTCTCGTTGGTTGGCCCTCGCTTCATACTCGTCGCCAAACCCACTGGCTACAGGTTATCTACAAGTCTCTGCTAGGTAAAGCCCCGCCTTATCTCAGCTCACTGGTCACCATAGCAGCACCCACCCGTAGCACGCGGTCCAGCAGGTATGTCTCACTGGTCACCCCCAAAGCCAATTCCTCCTTTGGTCGTCTTTCCTTCCAGTTCTCTGCTGCCCATGACTGGAACGAATTGCAAAAATCTCTAAAGCTGGAGACTCACATCTCCCTCACTAGCTTTAAGCACTAGCTGTCAGAGCAGTTTACAGATCACTGCACCTGTACTTAGCCTATCTGTAAACAGCCCATCTATCTACCTACCTCATCCTAATACTGGTATTTATTTATTCATTTTACTCCTTTGCACCCCAGTATCTCTACCTGCACATTCATCTTCTGCCGATCTACCATTCCAGTGTTTAATTGCTATATTGTAATTACTTTGCCACCATGGCCTATTTATTTCCTTAACTTATCTCATTTGCACTCACTGTATATAGACTTTTTGTTTTCTTTTGTTCTACTGTATTATTGACTGTATGTTTTGTTTATTCCATGTGTAACTCTGTGTTGTTGTATGTGTCGAATTGCTACGCTTTATCTTGGCCAGGTCGCAGTTGCAAATGAGAACTTGTTCTCAACTAGCCTACCTGGTTAAATAAAGGTGAAATAAAAAATAAATAAATAAAAGACGTCTGGAATGCGATTTTAGCATCCAAGATTGGACCCACCCGTTGTATAAATAATGCTATGTAACTGAATGTCTAGAATTTAGAAAAAATGTAAACATTCTAAACTCTAAATTTTAAAACATTAACCCAACTCTATAAATATATGGCTATGGATATATTGACTATCCCGATAGATAAAATGTTCAAAATAGTTTTCGGCGCTGGTGCAAAAGTGAGTCAATTAGATAATTGTTTCAGTTATACAGTATTAGTCTGTTCAGTCGTAAGTTAGGTTTCAGAACCTTATCTTAGCAATTTGTCTAACCCCTGGTTTCGTCAGTCAGATGCAGTGATGGACAGCTGTCACTCTCAGCTGTTTGCGCACTGGCTACCTAGAGTTACGTTAGCTTTGAGCTCTTGTGTGTCATTGACCTTTATGATAATGGATCTCTTCAACAGTTTATTGGAGCCTGTGATATCTGTTCCTGTTGGCTGAAAGAGGGAAACTTTCTAAACAAGCTCATGAAAATGAGGGAGCCAAGATCCAGCACCACTCAAGTGAAGGGAAACAATAATATGGCTGCAAACATATACGGAGACTGCAAACAGAATCAAGGCAAACTATAAGAATCAATCCATCCTTGACCAGAAAATGAATTCCAACGTCCTTATTAGTCCTAAAATCCTTCCGTAAAGTGTATATGATAAAACCAAAAAATCTGCCCTTGATTTATTCTAACAAAATACATTTTTTGACTTACACATTTCAACTGTCATACCTCATCAGAATCCAACGCATAAGCTTGCTTTACTCCAATGTTTGTAAACAATACATACTGAACAAAATAATAATAACAACATGCAACAATTTCAACAATTTTACTGAGTTACAGTTTATATAAGGAAATCAGTCAATATAAATATATTCATTAGGTTCTAATCTATGGATTTCACATGACTAGGCAGGGGCACAGCCATGGGTGGGCCTGGGAGGGCATAGCCCCACCCACTTGGGATCTAGGCCAACCCACTGGGGAGCCAGGCCCAGCCAGTCAGAATACAATTTCCTTGCAATATATTTCAAACAAAATGTCTTTTCACTAGCCCATGTCATGGTAAGAAGAACACAGTATAGCTCTCTCTCTTTCACGCTGTGTTTTATATTAATGTCAGTTTTCGAACATTTCTGGAAAATAATATTTTGCATTTTTGAATAAAAAATAAATACATTCAATTACTACTTGAAGGCTGTAGCATACTGTACATTGTAGCCTGCTGTTCAAGCTAACACATTCACTTTCTTCTCAGAAATATACAATATTTCCTCTCTCTTCCTCCCCTGTGTGAACCTGACTTCTTAAGAATACACGCTGATGTAAAGGATATCTGCGGATTAAGTTGAATCAGCACTGTGGGAAGAAACTTGACTTAAAGGTTTATTTTGCTCCATGGACTTCCGTTGTGCTGTGCCTTAGGGGGGAGAAAGTGAAACCTAGAGGACTCAAGCTGGGTTTCCTGTGGCCATGACTAATGCTATAGGCCACACTCTCCTTTCTGGCACCAAATCCCCTCAGCAAGCGACCTTGTCGACGGAGAGTGTGGAATAATGGCGGCCAGAGAAGAGATGTTAGCATGCTAGCTGTCAGAAACAAAGGAGAAACAAAAGCTGTGTTAACAGTAGACGACAAGCGTCTGCAGAGTCGTCGTCACACTTCTCATTCCCATTGAAGAGAGAAATTATCTGGTTTCATGTCAAAATAATCCAGAGGTGCCTTTGTGCTGTGGCCACAATGGGCACAGTATGAGAGGGGTGAATGGGCCTTTTGATCAGGTTCCCCTTGCCTCTGACTGTACTTTGGAAACTTTATCCAATGCCATTTTAATATGAAAATAGTCTACTGTAGGCACAATGGTCACTGATGAATGAAAACAAAGCTTCTCCAATCTGCAATAGCAGTTGCTGATGATGAGAGTGCCATAGTTTGTCAGCAATTCAGCTCTGAAAAATCAATGTTAGTTTTCCCCAACATTCCATATTCCATATGGTTTGTATTCCTCAGTTTAGTGTGTGTGTGCATGCCTGTGCCTGTCTGCGAGCCTACCTGCGTCGGTGCATGTGTCTCTGTGTGTATGTTTGTGTGTGCTGCTACACTATGCCCCACGTCTGTTTGCTAATAGTAATATCCCCTCAGCAGTTTAGGATTGTGGTGTAGGACACATCCTAATGACTCTCTGTTTGTGTGAAATAGGAAACATTTTGTTCATTACCCCCGCTTCAGTGACACTCATATCCTGGCAGATGGTTACTTTCCAATTGATTTGTCTTGTAGAATATTTTTTTCAAAACTTTTATAGCACCAGAGAGATGGTGTTTAATACGTGACTCATTTCAGGAAACTAAGCGTATGTCGCACATCCCTACTTCACAGGAGCACCATTTGAACGTAAACTTTAAAAAAAAAATGTTTTTGGGCAGAAATGCCTTCTGGAACATGTGAATTTTCATGTGCCTTAATAACTAATGTGTATGCCATTTAAATACAAATACAATTGTTAAATTATGAGCCTAGTTGGTTTAGCCATGGAAAAAGTCAGCAACCTTCCCGCTAACCATGATTGGCTGAGGTAAGGAGTGGGCTGGACATGCTGAGAGATGAGTTTGGATTGGTCTGCCATGTAGCACGTATCTGTCTATAATATAAGCTGGTCTGTATGTGCAGGTAATCCTTTTTAACACTGATTTTTTGAAAGATATCACATAGTACAACGGCATAAGTGTTGAGTTTTGAAATCAATGGAATTAGAGTATGATAGCTAAGGAGATGGAGAAAATTCTGGCGTTTGATTGCAAATATGCAGACGGAGTCGAAAAGAGAACACACAGAAGGCTGTTGTATAAAACACCTGTCACCGGATTACCTTTTCAAACTAAGGGCAACCATGGCATCCGTGACAGAGAGGGAGAAGCATCCGTATACGGGTAAGAGAGTCTAGCGAGATACATTTTCAGATATGACACGTTTCTAATTTTGTCAGTCGTTTTCATTTCAAGTTAAAGTGTACTCTTAGCTAGCTAGCTAACATTACATGTATGATCTGCGTAATAATATTATTTGTATCTCAGAGCCATTTGCATTGCTAGTTATAGCCTAATGTTAGCTAGCTAACATTGAACCTGGATGGTTAGCTACCTGCAGATTCATGCAGGGTAGTAACGTTATGATTTGGGATTATGGTTAATTGATTAGCTAGCTAGCTACATGTCGAAACAAAAGACTCCACTATGCAAGTAACTATTTCAATATAATGTTTATGATGTCACTGCGACAACTGTCGATAGACGTAGCTGGTAATTCTCTCTGGCTATTTTCTCAGATTTCAGAGCACTCTCGTCTGAGTGTGCCAGAGCGCAGAATAACTGACGACTTTACGAATGCTCAACACCCATTGAATATGGCCGGTGTCAGTAAACGTTGGCAGATAAGCTAAATAACATTTTTGCCAGCGGCACAGTTGCAGTCACCAACGCTCTGGATAACATAAAACAACCGAACCAGCTCTGCTTTTCAATGAGAACATTTTAAATTGGAATTTGGCTCACTTTCTCAATTGACTGGATTCGAATTTGAATTGGCCCCAACTCTGTTGCATGTTGATCTCAAATCAAGGCTCTACAGTGTTATTTACCCAAGCTTACAAGTTAATTACTGAGTGAAGGGGCCTCGCTGAATACACACACACACACACACACACACACACACACTTGAGTTCAACGCTGGCAACATCGCTGCCTGAGAGGAATTGAAAAGCTACTCACCGAGTGACTGACCAGAATGCCTGATAAGGTGCCATGTCAACAAGGAGGATCTCTGCAATTACGGCACTGGTGGACCACCGATTGCCATGGACACAGGATTGAGCATTCCTTGTAATATATTATTGACTACCTCTGTTCCACACTCCCATCATTTAATTAGAAGCGGAGGCAGATATTTGAGAATCTGTCACCTTTATATGTCTTGATTGAGATGCGCTTTTCTCTTTTAGTAAATATGTTTCTGTTGTTTTTTACTACTATCACATTGAAGTGACACACAAGTGTTGAAAAGGCTGTTAGGTGTGCCTGATGATAATTTAAAGAACACACATATTAAATGTCTCTCTCTCTCTCTCTCTCTCTCTCTCTCTCTCTCTCTTAGTTTATCCAAGTGCATTTGTGCCCCACTTTGTGATCATTGAAGAGCAGAGGAACCTGTTTGCTCATTTTGTTGGTCCCTACAGCACCTCTCCATGGCACAATGCATGGTATTAGAAAGGCCTCTGAAACCCAATATAGCAACAAGTGGTCTCAAATACTAATACGCTGTTGAGATCCCCTAGATGCGTTTCATGACACAACCACAAAAGCCATCAAAAATAACACAGGGAAATGATATAGAGCTGTAGACATACAGAATGTGTGCATGTAATAGCCTTTTGAACAATGAGCAAATCATGTGCATACAGGTCCTTACACAAATAGAGTACATTTAGCAACCCTTTGATATTTTAAGCAGATATTGTGCAGCAATATTGCATTTTTAAAAGCTTGTTATAAGTACCCTTTAATATAGACCACATGTAAAATTAATTACATCTGTTTTTTTTAATTTAATTGCTTAGGTGCTGTAAATCTGCATTTTGACATGTCCCTTGTCATGTTTTTACGACTTATAGGAAGATTTTAACCTCTTTACCCCAACATTTCTTCAAGTTTTCACCATAATTGTAAACCCCTAGTTATGTTCTTGCTTTAATTAAGTCATTTTCGTAGGTTATTATTTATTTAATGTGATTAGTGATTCATTGATTTTAAGGTCGACCATTTGGTGAAACTATTTCTTAAAAAAACATTTTTCTAAAGAAACATTGGACATGTAATAGTCAAATCATAGTGCAAACGCTGGTGAGCTGGTTCTACTCTTTTTGGCAATCTTCTGGTGTTTTGTGGTGGAAAAGTGAATGTGTCGAGCATACCACCACCATCTTACCCATAGATAGCTAGGCTATCAGTTATTTTACAATGTCATTTTTTTTGTGAAGCTTATATTCAATTGCCCCTTCCTGTTGGACACAAGCTTCCAGAAGAGATGATTGTGCCGACAGAGAGGACTGCCTTGCTTCTTCTAGTCCTTAGTAAACTTTGCAGTATTCATTTTTTTAAATGTATTATTTCATACATTGTTAGCCCAGAAAATCTTAAGTATTATTACATACAGCCGGGAAGAAATATTGGATATCAGAGCGACATCAACTTACCAGCACTATGACCAGGAATACGACTTTCCCGAAGCAGATCCTTTGTCCGAACCACCCAGGGCATTTGAACTGATTTCATAGGCTGACCCAAAACAACGGCGCCAGAGAAGAGGTAGACGGAGCGGTCTTCTGGTCAGACTTCGGAAGGCGCACACACCACCTGCTGCGATACCACGACGGCTCTCAAGGAACTTCACTGGACTTTCTGCAAACTGGAAAACATATATCCTGAGGCTGCATTTATTGTAGCTGGGGATTTAAACAAAGGAAATTTGAGAACAAGGCTACCTAAATTTTATCAGGATATTGACTGTAGCACTCGCACTGGTAAAACACTGGATCACTGCTACTCTTTCTTCCACAATGTATAGGCCCTCCACCACCCTCCTTTTGGCAAATTTCACCACAAACCCATTTTGCTTCTCCCTTCCTATAGGCAGAAACTCAAACAAGAAGTACCCGTGCTAAGAACTATTCAACGCTGATCTGACCAATTGGAATCCACTCTTCAAGATTGTTTTGATCATGCGGACTGGGACATGTTCCGGGTAGCCTCAGAGAATAATTTTGACATATATACACTGATTCGGTGAGTGAGTTTATAGGAAGTACATAGGAGATGTTGTACCTACTGTGACTATTAAAACCTACCCTAACGAGAAACCGTGTTAAGATGGTGGCATTCGCACAAAACTGAAAGCGCGAACAACCGCATTTAACCATGGAAAGGTAACTGGGAATATGGCCGAAATACAAACGGTGTAGTTATTCCCTCCGCAAGGCAATCAAACAAGTGAAATGTCAGTATAGAGACAAAGTGGAGTCGCAATTCAACGGCTCAGACACAAGACATATGTGGCAGGGTACAGACAATCACGACTACAAAAGGAAAACCAGCCACGTCACAGACACTGACGTCTTGCTTCCAGACAAACTAAACACCTTCTTTGCTCGCTTTGAGGATAATACAGTGCCACTGACACGGCCCACTACCAAGGACTGTGGGCTCTCCTTCTCCGAAGTGGGTAAGACATTTAAACGTGTTAACCCTAGCAAGGCTGCCTGTCCAGACAGCATCCCTAACAGCGTCCTCAGAGCATGCGCAGACTAGCTGGCTGGTGTGTTTATGGACATATTCAATCTCGCCCTATCCCAGTCTGCTGTTCCCACATGCTTCAAGATGACCACCATTGTTCCTGTACCCAAAAAGGCAAAGGTAAATGAACTAAATGACTATCGCCCCGTAGCACTCACTTCTATCATCACAATGTGCTTTGAGAGAGCGTAGTCAAGGGTCATATAACCTCCACCTTACCTGTCACCCTAGACCCACTTCAATTTGCTTACCGCCCAAATAGGTCCACAGACGATGCAATTGCCATCACACTGCACACTGCCCTATCCCATATGGACAAGAGGAATACCTGCGTAAGAATGCTGTTCATTGTCAATAGCTCAGCATTCAACACCATTAATACCCTCCAAATTTATCCTTAAGCTTGTGGCCCTGGGTCTCAACCCCACCCTGTGCAATTGGGTCCTGAACATGCTGACTGGCCGCCCCCTGGTAGTGAAGGTAGGAAACAGCATCTCTACTTCGCTGATCCTCAGCACTGGGGCCCCACAAGGGTGCGTGCTCAGCCCCATCCTGTACTCCCTTTTTACCCATGACTGCTTGGCCATACACACCTCCAGCTCAATCATCAAGTTTTCAACAGTAGTAGGCTTTATTACCAACAACGACAACATGGGGAGGTGAGGGCACTCGGAGTGTGGTGTCAGGAAAACAACCTCTCACTCAACGTCAACAAAACAAAGGAGATGATCGTGGACTTCGCGAAACAGCTGATGAAGCACCCCCCTATCCACATCGACGGGACAACAGTGGAGAAGGTGGAACATTTTAAGTTTCTCTGTGTACACATCATGGACAAACTGAAATGGTCCACCCACACAGACAGTGAGGTGAAGAAGGTTCAACAGAACCTCTTCAACCTCAGGAGGCTGAAGAAATTTGGCTTGCCACCTAAAACCCTCACAAACTTTTACAGATGCACAATTGAGAGCATCCTGTCGGGCTGTATCACCGCCTGGTACGGCAACTGCACTGCACACAACCGCAAGGCTCTCCAGAGGGTGGTGCCGTTTGCACAATGCATCACCGGGGGCAAACTACCTGCCCTCCAGGACACCTACACCACCCGATGTCAAAGGAAGGCTAAAAAGATAATCCAGGACAACAACCACCCCAGCCACTGCCTGTTCACCCCGCTACCATCCAGAAGGGTAGGTCAGCACGGGTGCATCAAAGCTGGGACCGAGAGACTGAAAAACAGCTTCTATCTCAAGGCCATCAAACTGTTAAATAGCCATCACTAACACAGAAAGGCTGCTGCCTACATACATACAGTCTTGAAATCATTGGCCACTTTAATAAATGGATCACTCGTCACTTTAATGCCACTTTATTAATGTGTACATATCATGCATCACTCATCTCATATGTATATACTGTATTTTATACAATCTATTGCATCTTGGCTATGCTGCTCTTCTATCCATATATTTATATGTATATATTCTTATTCCATTAATTTACTTAAATGTGTGTGTATTTGGTAGTTGTTGTGGAATTGTAAGATTTCATGTTAGACATTGCTGCACTGTTGGAACTAGAAGCTCAAGCATTTCACAACACTCGCAATAACATCTGCTAAACATGTGTATGTGACCAATACATTTTTATTTTATTTTATTCCCCCTGTCACAAGGGGATTCATGGCTGATTTAAGATGAAAACCCCCATCCTGTTACGGTCAACCATGTTACTTTAATGACACTTACTGTAGCAGAAAATATTATTCAACCACTTGAGATGTTGAAACATGTTTTTTATTAAGTTGATCATGTGCTCTTCATAACAGAATGTTACATTTAGGTGAAATTAATAGTTGTTTTTTTACTAAGTTACACTACCCAAAATGTACTCTATTTGTGGAACGACCTTTATAGTTTACGTTTACTATTTTGTAAAACTGTGTGTGTGCGTTCGTGTGTGTGGCAGCATATCCTCTAGCCTAAACTGCAGAGATACATAAGTAGTAAATAAGATCGGTGTAAATCTTGCTGCATTATTAAGCTATTAGCTCCATGATCTAAATCAAATGTACTTTCTCTCACTTTTTGGATGATGTGATAATTATTTGAAAAGAGCGAGCCTGGCACAATCAGTATTTTTATTTGTAATGTTAGATGTGCAAAAAGCATATTCTTCTTGCGTAATTGCAGTGTTTTGTGGTACGAGGCCATGATCAATGGTGCTTTGGTTCCTTTCTCTCCTCAAGTCTGAACAAAAAATGAAACAGCAGCCCATTATTAAGTTAGTGACTGCTATAGTGAGGAAAAGGTTTAGTTTATGCCATTGAGATATTTCAGATCAACTTTCATTTCGCTTTCCCTGTCTACCCAGTGAAAATCATCTCTGGATAGGAGAAGCTAGGAGAAGCATTGCCTTATCTGATTAGTAATTGCCTCTCATGCATCCACTAAATCCAGTTTGAGAGAATGATGTTGACAGAAATATTTGAAGTGCATACATTTTGAGTGAGGATCACAGGCATCCTTCTTGATTGTCAATCTTAGAAACTGATTTGGCAAGCCATCTTTTCATAATTTCGAGATATTGCAGAGATATTTGCTGTCAGGTCTTGTCATAGAGAATAAAACTGGATTGCACTCAACAAACACAATACAGATGGTGATGATGATGGTGACTCAGGCTTGTGACTGAGAGTGTTAAAATAGACATTGGACACCGTCCCTTTGGTCTGAAATAAGCTAGTAGGGTGAGGCTTGAATTTGAATTTTTATTAGGATTCCCAATAGCTGGCGGCAAAATGTAATCTTCCTGGAACCCAACACAGAACTTAAAATACATTACAATACACTTTACATTAAGCAACTACAAAAATGTTATAAGTAGACGTTACAGACAATTAAAATACCTTACATGTAAGAGGGCGCCTCATAAGAAGGCAGACGTTTTACGTGCCCCCAACCGATAGTTTATTTGTTTGTTTATTTGCGTTGTTTGTAAAAAAAATTAAAAAGTTAACTTATTTTGAACATAATGTTGCCGCTACCGTCTCATATGACCGAAAATAACTTCTGGACATCAGGACTGCGATTACTCACCACGGACTGGCAGAATCCTTTTTTTCCTTCAATGAGTCTGACGAGGCCGATGCAAACGATATACTGCTTTTTCGGGAACAGGCCCAGATCCCCGTGATTTGCGTGAAGAGGTGGAGAAAAAGTTTCCGGAGGGCGGGCTGCCTTCTGATAATTGGTAGGCGATCGAATAAAACCCCACTTCCTTCCATTCTGCTAGCAAACATGCAATTTTTGGACAATAAAATAGATGACCTACGCGGAAGATTAAACTACCAACGGCACATTCAAAACTGTAATATCTTATGCTTCATGGAGACGTGGCTGAATGACGACACTATCAACATATAGCTGGCTGGTTATACACTGCACCGGCAGGATAGAACAGCGACGTCTGGTAAGACAAGGGGCGGCGGACTATGTATTTTTGTAAATAACAGCTGGTGCACGATATCTAAGGAAGTCTCGAGCTATTGCTCGCCTGAGGTAGAGTATCTCATGACAAACTGTAGACCACAGTCTGTATTTTTCGTAGCTGTATACATATCACCACAGTCAGAGGCTAGCACTAAGACAGCATTGAATGAGCTGTTTTCTGCCATAAGCAAACAAGAAAAAGCTCTCCCAGAGGCGGCACTCCTAGTAGCCAGGGACTTTTAATGCAGGGAAACTTAAATCCGTTTGACCAAATTTCTATCAGCGTGTTAAATGTGCAACCAGAGGGAAAAAAATCTGGACCACCTTTACTCCACATACAGAGATGCGTACAATCCTCTCCCTCGCCTTCCATTTGGCAAATCTGACCATAATTCTATTCTCCTTATTCCTGCTTACAAGCAAAAATTAAAGCAGGAAGCAACAGTGACTAGATCAATAAGAAAGTGGTCAGATGAAGCAGATACGAAGCTGCAGGACTGTTTTGCTAGCACAGACTGGAATATGTTCCGAGATTCCTCCGATGGTATTGAGGAGTACACCACATCAGTCATTGGCTTCCTCAATAAGTACATTGATGACATCGTCCCCATAGTGACCGTACATACATACCCCAACCAGAAACCATGTATTACAGGAAACATCCGCACTGAGCTAAAGGCTAGAGCTGCCGTTTTCAAGGAGTGGGACTCCTTATAAGAAATCCCACTTTGCCCTCCAATGAACCATCAAACAGGCAAAGCGTCAATGCAGGACTAAGATCGAATCGTACTACACTGGCTCTGATGCTCGTCAGATGTGGCAGGGCTTGCAAACCATTAGACTACAAAGGGAAGCACAGCTGAGTGCTGCCCAGTGACACAAGCCTACCAGACGAGCTAAACTACTTCTATGCTCGCCCTCGAGACAAATAACACAGAAACATGCATGAGAGCATCAGCTGTTCCGGACAACTGTGTGATCACGCTCTCCTCAGCCAATGTGAGTAAGACCTTTAAACAGGTCAACATTCACAAGGCTGTAGGGCCAGACGGATTACCAGGACATGTTCTGCGAGCATGTGCTGACCAACTGGCAAGTGTCTTCACTGACATTTTCAACCTCTCCCTGTCCGAGTCTATAATACCAACATGTTTTTAAGCAGAACACCATAGTGTCTGTGCCCAAGAACACTAAGATAACCTGCCTAAACAACTACCGACCCGTAGCACTCACGTCTGTATCCATGAAGTGCTTTGAAAGGCTGGTCAAGGCTCACATCAACAACATTATTCCAGAAACCCTAGACCCACTCCAATTTGCATACCGCCCCAACAGATCCACAGATGATGCAATCTCTATTGCACTCCACACTGCCCTTTCCCACCTGGACAAAAGGAACACCTATGTGAGAATGCTATTCATTGACTATAGCTCAGCGTTCAACACAATAGTGCCCTCAAAGCTCATCAATAAGCTAAGGACCCTGGGACTAAACACCTCCATCTGCAACTGGATCCTGGACTTCCTGATGGGCCGCCGCCAGGCTGTAAGGGTGGGTAACAACACATCCGCCACGCTGATCCTCAACACAGGGGCCCCTCACGGGTGCATGCTCACACCCATCTTGTACTCCCTGTTCACTCATGACTGCATGGCCAGAAACAACTCCAACACTATCATTAAGTTTTCCGACAACAGCGAGACAGCCTATAGGAAGGAGGTCAGAGACCTGGCTGTGTGGTGCCAGGACAACAACCTCTCCCTCAACATGATCAAGACAATAGAGATGATTGTGAACTACAGGAAAAAGAGGACCGAGCACGCCCCACATTCTCATCAACAGGGCTGCAGTGAAGCAGGTTGAGAGCTTCAAGTTCCTTGGTGTCCACATCACCAACAAACTAACATGGTCCAAGCACACCAAGACAGTCTTGAAGAGGGCACGACAAAACCTAATCCCCCTCAGGAGACTGAAAAGATTTGGCATGGGTCCTCAAATCCTCAAAAGGTTCTACATCTGCACCATCGAGAGCGTCATGTCTGGTTGCATCACTGTCTGGTGTGGCAACTGCTCGGCCTCTGACCGCAAGGCACTACAGACGGGGGTGCTTACGGCCCAGTACATCACTGGGGCCAGGCTTCCTGCCATCCAGGACCTCTATACCAGGCGGTGCCAGAGGAAGGCTCTAACAATTGTCAAAGACTCCAACCACCCTAGTCAAAGACTCTCCTCTCTGCTACCGCAAGGCAAGCGGTACCTTAGCACCAAGTCTTGGCCCAATAGGCTTCTAAACATCTTCTACCCCCAAGCCTTAAGACTCCTGTTGTTATCATCTATGCATTGTCATTTCAATAACGCTACCTGCATGTGCCTATTACCTCTACTAACTGGTGCCCCCGCACTTTGACTCTGTACCGGTACCCCCCTCTGTCCAGTCTCGCTATTGTTATTTTACTGCTGCTCTTTAATTACATCTTACTTTTATTTCTTATTCTTATCCTTATTTTTTTTAACTGCATTGTTGGTTAGGGGCTCTTATTAAGTAAGCATTTCACTGTAAGGTCTTGTTTTATTCAGCGCATGTGACTAATAAAATGTGATTTGCTGTAATACATTTAACTTCAATGGGTTTAGTATCTGTCCAGTCATATGACAGATCACATTAGATGCTATTTTTTAGTTTTCTTGAAGGTGGGTTTACTTTTTACTTTTTGTGATTTGGTAAATAATTATATTTAGTGATGGTTCTGTTTATTTGAGGATATTTGTCCTTGGTCTGGGGGGTATCAGCTGTCCTGAATTTGCCTGTCTGGTTTAGTGGTTTGTTCATTGCTTGTGGTCTTCAAAAATATTTGGTGTCTTTAAAATTACTACATTCCTAAACAATATCTAGACTGGATACTAATTTGCTTTCAATGGGAAGCCATGAGAGATTAAGATGCATTCAGTTTACATTCATACGGATAGAGCAATGCACTGCTGATCTGGCACCCCTGTTTTGAGTGAGTTGGAGATTGTTTCTATTTTTTGCTGCAGATGACCACATGACTGGACAGTACTCTAGGTGTGATAGAACCAGAACTTCAATCACCTGATTCAGAGTGCTGAGCGTGTACTAAAATCGACACCGTACTATTGGTCTGAAATAAACTAGTGGGTTTGGGTTTGAAATTGAGGGTGTCCTAACATGTTAAATGTACCATTGGTCTGAAATAAAATAGTAGGGAAGCCTAAAGACTGAGAATGTCCTAACATGTACACCATACCGTTAGTCTGAAATAAGGTAGTTTGCCTGACCAGATATAGCTACCCATCATTGTATTGATTTGTCTGTGTCAGTCATCCCCTTGTCCTGGAGCATCACACAACACCAGGGTTAGGAACTAGTTCAACCCCTGGCCTAATCAATTGAGAGGCTTTTTGGATGTGGTTTACGAACAACGCTTTGATTCTATGATGTATGAACTATTTGGATGTTCAACATTTCTGGACATGAATCAGAAACATGTCAACTATGCTGCATTCATTTTGCTGTTGACATGTTTCTGTTTATTGTGCTGGGATTTTTAACAAGAACATGATGACATTAAAGATGTTTCATGATAGAAAATGAAATCTATCGAGAGTTGATCATGACTCTTTGCTGTTAAGTTAATATTTTTCTTTAATTATGTCGTGCTGGTTTATTTTTCTACCTAAAGCATAATAACTGCACCAGGATTCAGTCATAAAACCAAAATCTGAATTTTTAGAGGCACTGCAGAATGACGTAAGTGTTTTAACAGTGTTGTTAGGACGCAGAGCATGGGTGGTTTGGCATCGCACATAAAGAGGATCAAACTCTGACGGCATGCATTTTTGGCTCAAGAACCAGATATTTTCCAGTCACAAAGTAGGGCAGCGCAAGCTATTATATCTCATTCAGATTTACACGACTGCAACCTATTTGATCCATGTGAAGTAAATTGAGTCAAACAGGAATGCAGCCCAATGTAGACCATTGGAGAAAAAAACATGGTTTCAAGTGCTAAAACAATCGGCAACAACCCTCTACATAGTAATATCTAGGGGTGTGACGTTTAAACCTGTCTAGGGCAGGCGTTCCGCTAGCGGAACCCCTCGACAACATTCCGCTGAAAGGGCAGCGAGCGAAATTCAAAAATATGTTTTAGAAATATGTAACTTTCACACATTAACAAGTCCAGTAGGTTTAAAATCACATTTCAAGAAGATCAGTTGTAGAAATAGGCAGGCTTTTGTGAGTTTTGGTTGTGGTAACTAGTGAGAACTGGTAGGTAGGTAGCCAGGACTGCGGTAGATTGAACTGTATTGCCCCTAGTGGTCATACGCAAAACCATATCTGGATTGTGATTTCACATAATTTGATGATTTTTTTGGTTTATGTTTAAACATAACAATGAAAAAAAATGGCAGTTTAAACATCAAGTAACATTTTACATTTGTTACATCCAGTCAGTTTTCCAAAATGTTTGTGCTTTAAGATTATTGATCCCATTCAATTCCTGCGCTATCATGCAGTTGCTTATTTAATAAATTAGTATGATGACATTGATTGGCAATAGGCACGTGCACAGATAGGCCTCTAGGGGTGCACTTTTAGATTGGTAGCATTTTTTTATTTTTATTACTAAATGTTTTATTTTATTTTTAGTCTCTTTTCTCTCCTGTTCTGTGAAGAATTGACCATCAAAGTAGGTATTTTCTCATTTTTGAATCTTGGAAAATGTCCCCTCCCCGCTTCTCTACACCCATGCGAGCATACACTGCACTTGTCTTCTTGCTGCTGCAGCACAAGCAGAAACTACACACGCCTAGCGGTCGTAAGATTAGTAGCACACTGGCTACTTTTTGAGTTTTATGTCAGTTTCATGGTCAGAGACAGGGAAGGGTTCAATTCGACTGTTTTTAAATGCGCCCACCAGAGGGCAGTGCCGCCTCTATTTCAACATAATTTCTGTCTTAGAGAGGAAATGCTTGTTTATGTTCCACCTCCGAAGAATGACCTGGGCTAGTAATACATATTCTTGAAATGGGAGGTTCAGTGTTGCTAGCTAGCTAATGTTATCTGTTGTTGCTGATGCTAAACTCACTGATTTTGCCTGGCTTTTCTGCCTGCTAGCTAGCCCTAAATCAGAACGAGCGATGGTAGCTATTATTCTGTTCTGTATGCTAACGCCTGGGCTGACGTTCTATGTTTAGCCAAGCTGATGGCTAGCTAGCCCAGTGTAGGCTGCTGAGGGGAGGACGACTCATAATAATGGCTGGAACAGAGCAGATGGAATGGCATCAAACACATGATACGTATTTGATACATCCGGCCATTACCATGAGCCCGTCCTCCCCAATTAAGGTGCCACCAACCTCCTGTGAGCTAGCCATATCTGCAGCTAGCTAGACATGCTAGCTGATATTTCTCCATTGAAATCCAGTTATGCAGACGACGGCAAGAGCCATTTTCTGCATGTGTGTCATGACACTCGTTTGCTACCACACCTTGCTACAAAAGTAGCTAGCAACCTTATGGCTGCTGTTAGATCTGTAGAGGGTGACTAATCCCAGAACTCCTCATATAAATATCCCCTTTGGGTTCACTTATGAACATTGCACAAATCTCTCCAAGCTTCAGAACTTGTGCTCTAAGGAGGTTGCAGAGGTATGTTGTGTATTATGTTGATTTGTCAACTCTAATTATGTGTGTGTGGTGGTGCTACACAGACCAAACTTTTCTACTGTAAAAAAAAAAAAAACATAATGATGTGCTTATATGAAGACAGTGTGCATACACTTTACCTAGCATCAAAATAAGTTGTGTATAGTAGCTTTCTTACACCCCCCTCACCACAGGGACAGGATTTGACTGTCTACACACTGACATGCACACTGCACAGCTCTCTAGGCAAAGCTGTGCTGTCTCAAGTCTCCAGTGGGTGTTTAGGCATTACAGGTTATGGATCTGTGCATTCAGGTGGCAGGAGGAGTAACGTGCATGACACTCCATCCTGGGTATAAGGGAGTTTGCCTCAACCCATGGGTACTGCAGGTTGAGTCCAATAACTACAGGCAGATAGATGTATGGTTAGATGCCAGAGGAAGCTTTGAATCGGTTAGTAGCCTACAGAGATATAAGAGTGTAATTGATGAACTTATGTAGATATTCTAAACTAGGTGTTTGGATAACTTCCACATTTAGTAACAGGTCCATGTAGAACAAACAACACTGTACGTAATACACAGGGTTTCTCCCTCCCCCTGTTGACTAATAGCATACAATGAAATAATAAAAAAATACACAATTACAAGTTGTGTCTAGTAAATACAAGTTGTGTCTTAATGCTGAGTGCAAGGTCTCTCGCCATTCAGAGACATTAGTATCAATCCCGTCTGTCGGTCTGGACTCAAAGTCTCCATACATCTGTGAACACATACACACATAGACACTGTACTATTACCAGTGGCAGTTAGTATCTATTTGTGTGTATCATATTATATATTCTATGTTGTAGTTTGAACAGGTCAGACTAAACCTACCTATTTTTGGTCTCCCCACCAAATGTAGAAATACGCAGAGTTCACCGGTGCCTTTTGAATAGAGTAGTTGTAAGTCTGTTAAACACAAAGTTTCACAAATAGAGGGATAAGCAACGTTCACACAACTATTTATACATACTCGGTTTGAGGCAATCCCTGGCCTCTGTACCTGTAATGGGTTGGTGCAGGCAGTTTGGGAATATGTCGTCATCGGGACTGTGAACATCCTGGATGTGGTTAGCTACCGATGTCTACCTTGCCACCATCTTCTTACCACACTTTGACATTGAGGCCAACCAGTACAGGTGGTTGTAGTAGTAGTGCTTGATGTCAGGCCTCTCCTCCCTCAGGTACTTCTGGATCGAGGGGTGTCGATCTGTGACTATGGAGCCAATGCTGACATCTGCCTCCTCCAGGGCAGCAAGGCTCCTCAGCAGTCCCTCCTCCATTCTCAAGCTGTTGCCAACATTGTTGCTCTGTGTAAGCGAAAAACAGTATTATTGGAAATGTTTACTTCAACCTATGTTAGGCTGGGCAGAGGCTTCCAATTCAGGATTCAGAGATGCCATTACAAACATGACACAGAGATGCCTATCTAGGCAGACATAGGTACTCCATGGATGAAAAGCTCACCTGTACAAGTTGTACGTCCAACGCTCTAATGATGTCAGTGGCGGTCAGTGCCGTTTATGATGAGGGAGAACACTTTTTTTCATGAGCAAGGCCTTATTTCTAATACGGCATGTTGATTGTATGTCTCATTCATATTTCATTCATCCACTTCAGTGTAACATCGATAGGTTTAGGCTACTACGTGATACTCAAATATTCCCAACAACTTAGCCTATGAATGAAAGCTTACAATGTAGGTGCACACAGGTCGAGAGAACATTTTCAGATGACACACAGTGACACATGGACAGACAGTGACACATTAAATTCAGTCCTGCACACTCTTGCCTGCATCTAGCTTATCTAGGGTGTAATTACTATTCCAACAGATGCAAATTAGAGTTTCTATTGGACAAATTCAGGTATTTTCATCCCAGTTTCGTTTATGAAACATTTTTTGACAGAATCGGTGGAATGAATACACATCAGCTGTATGTGACCTGGCAAAAAAAAAACTTTCCAAGCCAAACCATGTCATAACCGCTATACACAGCCTACATCGTTGTCCCCATATTAGCTAAAGTAAAGTCAACATAGGTAATATAACTAATGCCTTGGTGAACCTGCTACAATCAGTAACGTTACAGTGTATAGTCAGTAAGCAGTTAGACCGGCGGGCCCCGGTAGTAATAATTTTATAAAACCAAAAGCTTACCTTGACTTGAAGAATTCCAGTGTTGTGTTGGATAGTCATAGCCAGCTAGCTAACATAGAATTCCTTTGTTTGAGTGTTTGCGTAACTAAACTAGCCAGCTGCATTTGCTAGCTAAGTAAGTGAAACTGAAAGTGAAACAAATGACAATCTCTCTCTTGCTTCTCCTTCATTTTTGAAGAAATTAATTTGTTGAAAACAATTCTCTCTGAGTCAACTATTCACCACATATTATGCACGGCAGTGCTAGCTAGCTGTAGCTTATGCTTTCAGTACTAGATTCCTTCTATGATCCTTTCACTGGATGGAAACAATGACAGTTCATTCTGCAAGAGCTCTGATAGGTTGGAGGACTTCCTCCGGAAGTTGTCATAATTACTGTGTATTTCTATGTAATGGTGAGAACCAAGAGCCTCCTAGGTTTTGTATTGAAGGCAATGTACCAAGAGGAGGACGGACGCTAGCTGTCCTCCGGCTACACCATGGTGCTACCCTACAGAGTGCTGTTGAGGCTATTGTAGACTTTAATTGCAAAACAGTGTGTTTTAATCAATTATTTGGTGACATGAATATATTTAGTCTAGTTTTTCAATGTTTTACCATTTTTTATTTTAAGAAATTCACTGAGGAGGATGATCCTCCCCTTCCTTTGAGGAGGAGCCTCCACTGATTGATGTTCAAGTTGGTGTAGGACCAGGTTAGATGTTAGAGGTTGAGATCAATGTCAGTCCAACTCAAGAGAAGTGTGGACATTTTGTATGTGTGTGTTTATTGGCAAATATGCATAGGACATGCAGGCATGTGTGTGCCTTTGTCCACATGTAATTCGAAAGTAGACAGACAGCGTGCAAATATATTTCACAAAACAAATTTTGCACAGTGGCCAGGTGAGTCTGCTTTCAGATCCACAGCTTCCGCGTCAGACTGCCGGAGGAGGACTTTCTACTCCGACTTCCACTGCCAGTATGTGGTTGGATGCAGTACCTTTCACTGATGGTTGTAGTCGGTTTATTTGCAAATGGTCTGCACTTTTAGCACATTCAGGAACTGAAATATAAATGAAGCACATAAAAACGTAGATCAGCATTATATACTTACATCCAAGGTTTCAGATTACACTAGAACATATTTTGCTTTTTTTATTTTGCTTTTTTTTGTTGTCTGAGCAAAAGAAGAGCCGGTGAAAGCTATACCTGCAGTCAGGTGGAGGTTGCCTGAAGGGGTGTTGTACTCGTCCACATCTTGGCGTTGTCACAGTGAGGGCAAATCTGGGCAATGCAGATCAGGGTAACTTGGAGCCGCTTCATGATTTCACATTCTTTGGTGCAAACTGGACAGGATTGGAAAAGCTGCTGCAGCAGGCAGTCTTCATACACAATGTACTTCCTCACCATAAGAACAGGCGTGTCTGGGACTCTGTAGCAGTGATAAAAGGTTGCAGGTGTGAGGTACAATTTTTTCACTGTCTACATTAGTCTAGATCTAGTACTTTGGCACAGCAATACATTTCACCTATCAAATGTATCTGTGCAACAACACATTTAGTCATACATGACCATTACAAGGTCACTACAAAGTATCTTACAGTTCCATGCCGCAGATGATGCCAGTGATAACTGATAACTGTAGTCATCAGTGGAACAGTCCACTCTTGGCCTTTTCACTGGAATGCAAGTAGGCACCGAAGCTTCAGGCATGCATGCTAGTGGTGTTGTATCGCAAGACACACAGATTCTGTGCTGAGAAATCGCAAGCCTGTGGCAGGTCTGTCTGGCAGCTGTTCTCTCTTGTGATAGAAACCTGTAAATATATGTAAATATGACCTCTCACTTCACTCCAAAGTTTTGATACCATAACGTTACACATTTAGCACTGCTAACGTTAGCTATCCCAGCAAATGTTAGCTTTCTAATTGCAAAAGCATTTCAAGAAGCACATTTCCTATGGCAAGTTTAGAATTGACATTTGAGCAGCTAAGTAGCTCAGAGGCTCTTTTTACTTACAGTCTCGCCGTCCGGATAGATGGTCGTATTGTCATCATATTTGAGCCGAAGTCTCCTCTGAAAGTCCATCTCCACCAGTAAATAGTTTGAGAAAGACTCCCGGTTGAAAAGTGCATTTCAAAATGATGCCTGTTCATTTTCATCCTGCTCATCCAATCCGAGGAAACGTATCCACTGCTGGTAAAATTGACGTTGGCTGCTGGTAAACTTGACGTCGGCAGGGCAACTCATGCAATCCCAGGTCTTTGGTGTTCCAACTGGCAATCCTACAAGCATCATAGGGGGGATTGCACAAATGGACAGACAGGCAGACAGAATGTATAAAGCTACAAACCGAGACAAACAGATACATGGACAAAGCACAAACGATAATGATAGACAGACAGATAGATATAGCAAGAGCAATAGCAAATGAATGTCGAAAGGCTGTTTTGGCTCCGTCACGAAGAAGAAGAACTTTGCCATGCTGGTGGGTGGTAACATTCAAACATAACCCTCCCTGAAAAGAAACATAGTCTGAAAAGTATTAGTCTGTCATATCATCAAACACCATTGCCTTGGAACAAGTCCAATGTCCCCACTTTTCCACTTCAAGCCCAAATATATCATACTTTGACTTAATCATTGAGTTATTGACTTCAATCGTTGTGCAACATCTTGGGTAAGCTCTGGGCATCGTCTTTCAGATGTAAAATGCCTACTGCAGATGTTAGCAGCAGAACAAACTCCAAACAAGTAAAGAGTAGTTAAATTGTTACAACAGCATAGCTAATAGTTAGCCAGCTAACTACATAGCTGATAACCTTGCCCTCTGTGAGCAGTAGGTTTTTGCTGAAAAAGAAAGGTCTATTAAAATAAAAAATGAAATTTGACTAAAGGGAGCAGTACAGAATTCTGAAGTATTATCAGTAGATAATTTGGGGCAAAAA
The DNA here is from genome assembly GCF_034236695.1 of Oncorhynchus nerka. Taxonomy (NCBI): domain Eukaryota; kingdom Metazoa; phylum Chordata; class Actinopteri; order Salmoniformes; family Salmonidae; genus Oncorhynchus; species Oncorhynchus nerka. Next base: position 41,564,489 of record NC_088408.1, read on the forward strand.
AATTGTTGTTGTGGGGGGTCTTTTTTTCCTTTCTTCTTTGAGCGAGCACCTGCCCCTCAAGGTCTGTGTGAATCTGGTTGGCAATATGATCAAAATATTCATGACATTTGAAGCTTGGCAATAGCCAACTGGCCAGTGGCCACCAAAGGCAAATGTAAAGTTCTCAATTTGAGGAAACATAGTAATAATAATAATGTTCAATTTTGTCAGACTAGGTATGTGTTACGTACCAATACTGTACAAGTCCTGGGTATAACCCCGTAGTCATTTTAGTCTTCACCTTGAAAATGTGCCACAATCTTGAAACCAGTTTTGTTGCTAACTCACAGTACAATTGTGGACACAGCCATTTTTCAGGGGAAAACATTGAAAAGGAGCTTTCTAAATGTTTTACCTGTACCATACTGGTGCTAAAAGCAAAGCTGGCTGTTCCAGTGAAAACCGTAAGACATAAAAGAAAGACATTACACATTGACTAGTCTCAAAGGGGTGTGTGAGTATACAAATTGTAAATTGTCATCGATTGATTTATACAGGGATCATCAACTAGATTCAGCCGAGCGACAATTTTTTCTTGAGCGGATGGGAAGAGGGCCAGAACATAATTAGAAATAATTTGTAGACTACAAAAAGCCCAAACATATGTAACGTTTGACTAAAACACAATCATTTCAAACCTTGCTTACATTTGTATACAATCACACACATTGTATATCTCTCTATTATGTGTGGGAATACTTTGGAACAGATTTCCAAAATTAAAATCACTTGTATCTGATTTGCTGGTGTTTTAAAGTATTTTATGTCCATAATAAGGATAATGTATGATGTATTACATAGGTGCTCTTAGTTATTACATTGTGTGTGACTGACTTATGATAGAGCTATGCTGGAATGCATTGACATAAACGTTAGATTGGTTGTCAAATCATGTTTCTGACATGCTGCGTTTTTTTGTTTTTTTTAACTTGAGAATTTCTCGCGAGCCAACAACACCTCTGAATTGTGTATCACCTAAAGCATTATTTTTTTCTACTGAAAGTGAGGAGAAAAAAAACTGCAGACTTTGAAGTAAGGTGAAAGCCTATCAGACTTGAATGCTTTTCCCTTTTCATGGTTAATTGGTCGGATGAGAAAGTTGGATGTCAAAAAAAGACCAATAGCAAAGTAGCCTCTTTCCCCCATGTTCTGGTTCTTCCAAACATAAATAAAAGACGAATACAACTATTAAAGACAGCAATCTGACTCTATAGTGATGCAACCATTATTTCCTCTAAAATCTACACTGTAAAGCATTGAGCACATTAGCAAAACCATCTTATTGGCACAAAAGCGGAAGCATCAGACAATCTAAACTGACATTAATCTTCCTTAGCAAAACACCAGGGTAGCACTTCTAGAGAGGGACAAAACCCGGAATGTTGATTGTCTCTAACAACAGTAGTACAGCGTTACATTGTGCAAAGTAATCTTATTGGTTGTTAATTGATGAAGCATTCGATGAGAGAAAAAAAACGTAGCCTCGCGGGCCAATTTAGCAGAGTTCAAGTGAATTGCTTTGAGCACACTGCGCTCATGCTTGGTGAGTATGAACTATTTAATTTATGAAATGCAAAGGCCCTGGGTAATTATCAAGGATAGCACAGACAGGATCTGTCCCGGTTGCCATTGCCAGTCTTACACAACAAATGAGTGTATGAAATGGAGTTATGACATTTTTTCAAGCCATCAGACTGTGTACACAGACTCATTAGAGAGGAAGAAGTCGGTAAACACTTAATGACATGTGCTTCAACCAAGACAGAAAAGTTACAGTTAACAACGTTATTATATACAGGGCAATATGTGGTAAGAGTTCTCCTCAGCAGTGCAAATGCCAGAAGTCTGTGTCTGTACTAAATTGTAACTCGGTGAAACCATTGTCATGGACAAGTTTTAGAGTGTTCAGTCTATTTCTAGAGAATGATGTATTAGCTACAGTTCCTTTAATATTCTGAAGATGTTACAGTTTATAGCTGGAATGGAAGGAAAGCTGTCATTAATTGATCATTAATTGAGAGAGAAGAAAACGGAGCAAAATAGTTTACCCAGCCATAAGCACAGCTATTTGGCCGTGAACACAAGCCCCCACCTCTCTAAATTTCCATGGAGAGAATAAAGGAAACTTAAATGCAGTGCTTCAAATGGTGTCGTTAAAGCTAATTGATACACAGCATTTCAGTTAAAAAGGAGAGCCCGAAACTGTTAATCAAAATAGTAACATTTTTAAAGGAGAGGTTTCACATTCGTCATTGATAAACAGTACAGTGATTTCAGGATCCAAAACAATTAACTATTTTTCAAACACTTAGTGATGTAACATTTCTTCAGAAATGTACTTGTGAGATGAAAGTTCTGTCATCTCATATCCCTGTCTTAGCCAAGCACGTTTTGTAATTCTTAGTAATTTTCCAGGCTACAGCCTTGGTGAGTCTTTTTCAGTGGCTACATTTCTCTCTTTGATTTTCTTTTGTACTGATAGAAGACTCTTCTATTCCCTCAGGGTTTATCCGGGCTGCCCTGCCGTTCGGCTTAGTGAGGAGAGAGCTGTCTTGTGAGGGTTATCCGATCGACCTACGCTGTCCAGGAAGTGATGTCATCATGATTGAAAGTGCCAACTACGGCCGAACTGACGACAAGATCTGCGACGCTGACCCCTTCCAGATGGAGAACATAAACTGCTATCTCCCAGACGCCTACAAGATCATGTCACAAAGGTAAACCCCCTGTAATTCCTGATGGGAACTATTGTTTTTACACCTATTTTTTGTACAGACAGGAGTCTTTGGACTACACACTACAGAGGGGTATACTATGAAGCAAGCTAGATCTACTCGGCTTCAGTTAGCTTGCTACTCCAGCTCAGGCTTCATCCATACTATGACAGTGGATATTGCTCGTCCACCTGCCCCTAACTCTAGCAGGCTTGTAACTGTGCTTGCATGTCGCACATGGCTAGTCGAACGCCGAACTGTCCATACCAAACCCTAATATAGTGACATACACTGAGTGTACAAATCATTATGAACACCTGCTCTTTCCATGACATACTGTAGGCGAATGCTGGTGAAAGTTATGATCCCCTATTGATGTCACTTGTTAAATCCACTTCAATCAGTGTAGATGAAGGGGAGGAGACAGATTAAAGAAGGATTTGTAAACCTTGAGACAATTAAGACATATATAACTCAATATTAGGAAGGTGTTCCTAATGTTTGGTATACTCAGTGTGTATTATAATACATTAGTTTTCTGTATGGGTGTTCATTGAGACACTGCTGAAACATCAATCCATGCGCAAGTCAGTGCCACATTTTAATTTGTGCCAAAATCAAAATGAAAGAAAAGTTATATTGCAAATTCAGCAGGCTATCGTGTGAAATATACTTTTTGAAGTGGCATCTTTATTGTATTACTGTGGTGTGCATTGGTGTGGTTATCAATGCACAAGCACCTTTTTCCCTCTCCTATCGATACAATTATTGTAAATCAAATCCAATTTTATTGGTCACATAAACGTGTTTAGCAGATGTTATTGCGGGTGTATCGAAATGCTTGTGTTTCTAGCTCCAACAGTGCAGTAATATCTAATACGTAACATCTCACAATTTCACAACATATGCACAATACACACAAGTCTAAGTAAAGGAATGGAATTAAGAATATATACATTTATGGACGAGCAATGTCAGAGCGGCATAGACTAAGATACAGTAGAATAGGATACATACAGTTGAAGTCGGAAGTTTACATACACTTATGTTGGAGTCATTAAAACTTGTTTTTCAACCACTCCACAAATTTCTTGTTAATTATTAACAAACTAGTTTTGGCAAGTCGGTTAGGACATCTACTTTGTGCATGACACATGTCCTTTTTCCAACAATTGTTTACAGACAAATTATTTCACTTATAATTCACTGTATCACAAAAATGATGTCATGGCTTTAGAAGCTTCCGATAGGCTAATTATTTGAGTAAATTGGAGGTGTACCTGGGGATGTATTTCAAGGCCTACCTTCAAACCCAGTGCCTCTTTGCTTAACATTATGGGAATATCAAAGTCTGGTTCATCTTTGGGAGCAATTTCCAAATCCCTGAAGGTACCACGTTCATCTGTACAAACAATAGTAAGCAAATAGAAACACCATGGGACCAGGCAGCCGTCATACCTCTCAGGAAGGAGACGCGTTCTCTTAGAGATGAACGTACTTTAAAAAAAAATGCAAATCAATCCCAGAACGACAGCAAAGTACCTTGTGAAGATGCTGGTGGAAACAGGTGCAAAAGTATCTATATCCACAGTAAAACGAGTCCTATATCGACATAACCTGGAAGGCAGCTCAGCAAGGAAGAAGCCACTGCTTCAAAACCGCCATACAAAAGACAGACTACAGTTTGCAACTGTACATGGGGACAAAGATCGTACTTTTTGGAGAAATGTCCTCTGATCTGATGAAGCAAAAATAGAACTGTTTGGCTATAATAACCATCATTATGTTTGGAGGAAATAGGGGGAGGCTTGCAACCCGAAGAACATCATCCCAAACGTGAAGCACGGGGGTGGCAGCATCATGTTGTGGGAGTGCTTGGCTGCAGGAGGGACTGGTGCACTTTTCAAAATAGATGGCGTCATGAGGGAGGAAACTTATGGGATATATTGAAGCAACATCTCAAGACATCAGTCAGGAAGTTAAAGCTTGGTCGCAAATGGGTCTTCCAAATGGACAATGACCCCAAGCATACTTCTAAAGTTGTGGCAAAATGGCTTAAGGACAGCAAAGTGAAGGTATTGGAGTGGCCATCACAAAGCCCTGATCTCAATCCTATAGAAATCTGTAGGCAGAACTGAAAAAGTGTGTGCGAGCAAGGAGGCCTACAAACCTGACTCAGTTACACCAGCTCAGTCAGTGTCACGCCCTGACCTTAGAGATCCTTATTTATTCTCTATGTTTGGTTAGATCAGTGTGTGACTCGGGTGGGAAAATCTATGTTTTCTATTTCCTTGTTGTTTTGCCAAGTGTGGTTCCCAATCTGAGGCAGCTGTCTATTGTTGTCTCTGATTGGGGATCATACATATGTTGTGATTTTCCGTTTGGGTTTTGTGGGGTGTTATTTTCTGTCCAGTGTTTGTGCCTGACGGAACTGTTCGCTTTCGTTTTTTGATTTGTTATTTTGAGTGTTTCTTGAAAATAAATATCATGAACACTTTCCACGCTGTGCTTTGGTCCACTCTTCCTTCCACCGACGACGAGCGTTACAGTCAGGAGGAATGGGCCAAAATTCACCCACCTTATTGTGGGAAGCTCGTGGAAGGCTACCCGAAATGTTTGACCCAAGTTAAACAATTTAAAGGCAATGCTACCAAATACAAATTGAGTGTATGTAAACTTCTGACCCACTGGGAATATGATGAAAGTAACAAAAGTTTAAATAAATTCTCTCTACTATTATTCTGACATTTCACGTTCTTTAAATAAAGTGGTGATCCTAACTGACCTAAAACAGGGAATTTTTACGAGGATTAAATGTCAGGAATTGTGAAAAACTGAGAGGGAGAATCTGATTTAATTGTTCTTCACCTTGCTGTTTAGATTCTTCATTCGGGATGAATGTAGTTAGCCCTGAGTTAGCCTACCCTGGAGCAGGTAAGTTCTGAAGGATTTGTTGCCATATACATTTTCCTGGCTAAAAGGTGAGCCACATTCGTGGTACCGGTTATCCCAGTTTGAACTCTGAGTTGACCAAAGTTTCCTCGCTAATTTCTCAAACTATATTCGTAGTATAGGGCTCAGGATAGTCTTTTTAGCAATACACGGATTTTCATAATAAAAAATGGACTAATATTCTAATAGTAAGCACTTTCTCAGACTACACAAAGCATTGCTTTAATGTGGCTGGAATAGATATGAACACCTGCACACCACAGTAAACAATCCGTAGTATAGCTGTGCATCTTAATACACAAGGTCCTGTCACACAGGGTTGCAGTGAGACAAAGTGCATGGGATGGCATGACGTACGAGCGCCACAACCCAAGATATTGGATCATTTGAGGCTGTCAGCAACTCTGGCAAATCTGTCTGGGGAAATAAGAAATAATGAAATAAAACAGAGTTGCCGTTGTATTCAGGGGGGTTATTGTCAAGTCGTATTTGATGAAGTCAGATAGCTGACTCCCACGGTTGATCCGGGCCTGAGAGGTTTCTAATACCCCATGTGTTTGACCCTGCTGAGTAGTACACAGGCTCAGACATATAGTCACAGAGAAATTGCCCACTGTATCAAACATTGTCCTTAGACGTTCTTCAACATATTTTCCACCCAAGCCTCTAATAGCCTTTTCACGCCGGCCAAACCAAGCCAAACTCCTCTGACTGCATGGTCCTGGTTAAACATCCACCATCGTTGCTGGAATGGGCCATATGAAAATACAATTTCCGAGCTAGCAGAGTACACATGGGGTCGGCACAATAATGTGAAAAGGGTGTATCTCGTTGGAACAAAGGCAATGGTTCCACAGACTTTACAAAGGTGTCTATGAGAATATGACCCTCCATTGTGATAGTGTTGAATAAACTAGCTGGCTTCCATCAGCGATAATACTGTATTAGCGAGTGACTGCTTTTGGTTGCATTGACGTTATAATTTATCTATTTTGCTTTGTTTTTAATGCACAGCTTGTCCATAAAAGTGTATCATTTTTTGGATGAAATGGTTCATGTATGTTTAAAACCAGCTCATGCCAGTCAGAGACAATTAATGGAAAAAAATAATAATAATATTTTGACCATTCGCACAACTGTATCACGCTGAGCCAAATACTAACACTGGATAACATCATATTTTGTGAAAATCTTCCATTGACATCAATGCATGCTTTATGTGAAAGCCACGGAAAATAAATGTATTTGAAGTTAGGATTTAGTGGTATGTTTTCTTTTATCTAGTCTTCACACTATAATAACATATTGTTTGCTGCATAACTTATTAATGGGTGAATGCAAAACAAATCATTTTCATAATTCTATCATTAGGGGCAGCTTGAATTAGCACCCAAGACCACAAGGCATTAATGAAATGCGGGGCAATTCCACAGTAACAGAGACTCACTTCACTTAAAATGTATGCTAAACAAAACCATTGATTTAAAAGTTTAACAAACCATACAACTATATGCACTAGGACTACTTTTAACGAATTGTGAATTGTGACTACTATGATTATTGTAGCCAATTCAATTGCCGAAATTCAGTTACCGATTTTTGGGGGAAATTTGAGTTTTAATCACTTAATAATTCATAAACAAAAACACTCCAACTAATTGATAGGTCTACCTTTACTTGTTACTTCTGTGAACTTTCATTATCCTTATATTATCCTTATATATCCTAAAATATGTGGGTTTTTGGTAATGGAATTTCAAGGCATAAGGCAATGTTTCTTAAACTTTACAGAAGGCAGAAAAATGGATCCAAAACTAAATATGTGTTGATAATAGTTGGCAGGGGTCTTTACTTCAACATTATTGTGTTTTGATGTATTTCTAATACTTTTTAAGACTTTTTCTGGTCAAACATTTTCCATCTGTTCGACAAGAAATCTAAGCCTTTGTTTATTTCACATTTTTAGGATGGATAATGGTTAAATTTGTTATAAATTCCCAAATCTTTTTTTTGATTTGATGGGTCCTTTTACATGGAAATGACCTGCTCTTTCAATGTAAAAATAGGTTTTGGCTCTGCTAAATGTATGCATTCCCAAAGTTCAGCACAGTATCTCACATCTAGAATTGCCACAGTTATCATTAGAGTAACATTAGAGTAACATTAGAGTAACATTAGTAACATTAGAGCGATTAACATTAGAGCGATTAATCGAACCATAGCTGATATAATGAGCCATTCACACTTTCACTGTACAGACCGGCTTAATCTTTGGACTTGCATAGCTTAATGTTTGGTATGTGAAGAAGGCAACACCTATTCCCCCTCTGAAAAGATTTGGCATGGGTCCCCAGATCCTCAAAGTTATACAGCTGCACCATCAAGAGCATCCTGAACGGTTGCATCACCGTCTTGTATGGCAACTGCTCGGCATCCGACCGTAGGGTTCTACAGAGGGTAGTGCGTATGGCCCAGTACATCACTGGGGCCAAGCTTCCTGCCATCCAGGGCCTCTATACTAAGCGGTGTCAGAGGAAGGCACAAAAAATTGCCAAAGACTCCAATCACCCAAGTCATAGACTGTTCACTCTGCTACCGCACGGCAAGTGGTACCGGAGCACCAAGTCTAGGTCCAAAAGACTGCTGAACAATTAATCAAATGGCTACCTGAACTATTTGCATTTGTTTACACTTCTGCTACTCGCTGTTTATTATATATGCGTAGTCATTCTAACCCTAACTACTGTACATGTACATGTTACCTCAATTACCTTGACCAACCTGTACCCATGCACATTGATTCGGTACCCTCTGTTTATATCCTCGTTATTGGTATTTTATTGTTACTTTTTTAAAACTTTAGTTTATTTAGTAATTATTTTCTTAAAACTGCATTGTTGGTTAAGGGCTTGTAATTAAGCATTTCACGGAAATATCTATACCTGAAGAAAATGCTGGCAGGATCAACCAGGATCAACCCTGCAACATTGAGGTTTACCTGGGCACACAGCGAAGCACAGGGACCCAGTCCTCCAGTGATTGATGAGACCCAAGCACACTTGTGGGCACCGAGTGGGAGGCCCTGACCTACCCACAGCCGAAGCCGCTCGAGAGGTGTTCTATTGGAGGGTTTTTGGAGTATAGAACATAACAGTCAACGACAGGGTTTGAGAAACGTAATGGTTCTCCGGCGTCAGTGCGTAATAGGATGGTTCCTCCCCCTCCCCCCAGGCACGCTGCCTAGGTGTGCCATGCCCTGAATCGGAACGCTATGGGAGGAGCACTGAGATGGAGGCCGAGCGTGTTGGAGAGCAGTGGGGAAATCTCTAAAAGATGCACGGCTGATGGGGGCCCTCCCAGGGTGGATCACGTAACAATCGGCCAGGAGGAGTGAAACTGGTTAGACAGACAGAGAGGGACCAAGGGGATGGATGGCCTAATGCAGGGAGTGAGGACCAGGAATGGGAGCAACACAGCCCACCCAATACAGTGCCTTCAGAAAGTATTCAAACCCCTTGACTTATTCCACATTTTGTTTTGTTACAGCCTGAATTCAAAATTGATTAAATATGTTTTTCTCTCACCCATCTACACACAATACCACATAATGACAAAGTGAAAACATGTTTTTTGACATTTCTGCAAATGTATTGAAAATTAAACGCAGAAATGTCTAATTTACATAGCTATTCACACCCTGTGAGTCAATATATGTTAGAATCAACTTTGGCAGTGATTACAGAAGTGAGTCTTTTTGGGTAAGTCTCTAAGAGCTTTTACACACTTGGATTATAGAATATTTGTACATTATTCTTAAAAAATTATTCAAGCTCCGTCAAGTTGGTTGTTGATAATTGCTAGACAGCCATTTTCTGGTCTTGCCATAGATTCTAAAGCTGATTTAAGTCAAAACTGTAACTAAGCCACTCAGGAACATTCCATGTCATCTTGGTAAGCAACTCCAGTGTATATTTGGCCTTGTGTTTTAGGTTATTGTCCTGCTGAAAGGTGAATTTGTCTCCCAGTGTCTGTTTATCACCAAAAATAACTCCCCAGTCCTTTCCGACAACAAGCATACCCATAACATGATGCAGCCACCACCATGCTTAAAAATATTAAGTGGTACTCAGTGATGTGTTATGTTGCTTTTACCCTAACGTAATGCTTTGTATTCAGGACATAAAGTTGATTTCTTTGCCCCATCTTTTGCAGTTTTAATTTAGTGTCTTATTGCAAACAGAATGCATGTTTTAGCTTTTTTTTTTTTTTTTTTTCCTGCACAGGCTTCCTTCTTTTCACTCTATGTTAGCATTGTGGAGTAACTACAATGTTGTTTATCCATCCTCAATTTCCTTCCTCTCTAGCAACTGAGTTAGGAAGGATTCCTGTATCTTTGTTGTAACTGGGTGTATTGATACACCTTCCAAAGTGTAAATAATAACGTCACCATGCTCAAAAGAATATTCAATGTCTGTTTTTTTACCCATCTATCAGTAGGTGCCCTTCTTTATGAGGCATAGGAAAACCTCCCTGTTTTTTTGTGGTTGAATCTGTGGTTGAAATTCATTGCTCGACTGAGGGACCTTACAATTATCTGTTTGTGTGGGGTACAGAGATGATGTAGTCGTGTTAAACACTGTTATTGCACACAGAGTGAGTCCATGCAACTTATTATGTGACTTGTTAAATAATTTTTACTCTTGAACTTATTTGGGCTCCCGAGTGACGCAGCATCTCAGTGCAAGAGGCGTCACTACAGTCCCTGGTTCGAATCCAGGCTGAGTCACATTCGGCCGTGATTGGGCGTCACATAGGGCAGGCACACAATTGACCCAGCATCTGGCAAGGTAGGCCGTCATTATAAATAAGAATTTGTTCTTTAACTGACTTGACTAGTTAAATAAAGGTAATACAAATCAAAATAATTGTAGTTTTGCCATTACAAAGGGGTTGAATACTAATCGACTGGAGACATTTCAACTTTTCATTTTTTATTAATTTCTAAACATTTCTAAAACCATATAGTAATTCCACTTTGACATTATGGGGAAATTGTGTAGGTCAGTGACATGAAATCAGGCTGTAACACAATAAAATGTGGAAAGATTCAAGGGATGTAAATACTTTCTGAAGGCACTGTATCTACCTGCATCATCACTAGGGAAAGGTAAAAACAAATTTGACCCTCCCCAGAGGGCAGAGACTGACTCAGAGGTCACGAGAGGAATGGTCACCTGCCAAGAGCGAGAAACCATGTGTGGGAGAATTAATACAGTATATAAATATTGTACTCATAACCACTTAAAAGGAACAAAATTGCAACAGGATACAAATAAATCTAATGCCAATACGTGTTATTTGATGAAAAATAGATTTGAAAAAGTTAATTATAGAAGTGTATTAATTGGTTATGTCCCCTGGAGTGACAGCTACTGTATTTCCTCAGGTGTGACACCATTTTCATATCACAGCAAGGAAAAAGTAAGCTGTCACAAAGAAATCCCAGGCTGTATGGTCTATTTGGGGCCTTATTTTTAACAGTAAGCCTTCCATATGATTTCACCACAACATGTTTTCATTGTATTTTATACTTAAATTGTTTAAAAATATATGAATTATTTTCATATATAGGTTCAAAAGGCGTTACACCAAATGACCCAAATGACTAAGAAACTGACCCCTTTAATTTCAATGGCAGAGAAATTGAATATTTTGCTAAATATTTCTGATGAGGTTTACAATCTGTTCAGGCCATGTGCTTCAGCCATATCTTCTGTACTTCCTCATTGCAAGAGAACCCTTCTCAGCGCAATAGTGCCCAAATGCTGACTCTTTGTTTAATCCCAGAATTATGTCACATCAAGTGGATATTGCGTTTAGGGACAAAATTTTACATTTACATTTACATTTAAGTCATTTAGCAGACGCTCTTATCCAGAGCGACTTACAAATTGGTGCTTTCACCTTATGACATCCAGTGGAACAGCCACTTTACAATAGTGCATCTAGGTCTTTTAAGGGGGGGTGAGAAGGATTACTTTATCCTATCCTAGGTATTCCATAAAGAGGTGGGGTTTCAGGTGTCTCCGGAAGGTGGTGATTGACTCCGCTGTCCTGGCGTCGTGAGGGAGTTTGTTCCACCATTGGGGGGCCAGAGCAGCGAACAGTTTTGACTGGGCTGAGCGGGAACTGTACTTCCTCAGTGGTAGGGAGGCGAGCAGGCCAGAGGTGGATGAACGCAGTGCCCTTGTTTGGGTGTAGGGCCTGATCAGAGCCTGGAGGTACTGAGGTGCCGTTCCCCTCACAGCTCCGTAGGCAAGCACCATGGTCTTGTAGCGGATGCGAGCTTCAACTGGAAGCCAGTGGAGGGAGCGGAGGAGCGGGTGACGTGAGAGAACTTGGGAAGGTTGAACACCAGACGGGCTGCGGCGTTCTGGATGAGTTGTAGGGTTTAATGGCACAGGCAGGGAGCCCAGCCAACAGCGAGTTGCAGTAATCCAGACGGGAGATGACAAGTGCCTGGATTAGGACCTGCGCCGCTTCCTGTGTGAGGCAGGGTCGTACTCTGCGGATGTTGTAGAGCATGAACCTACAGGAACGGGCCACCGCCTTGATGTTAGTTGAGAACGACAGGGTGTTGTCCAGGATCACGCCAAGGTTCTTAGCGCTCTGGGAGGAGGACACAATGGAGTTGTCAACCGTGATGGCGAGATCATGGAACGGGCAGTCCTTCCCCGGGAGGAAGAGCAGCTCCGTCTTGCCGAGGTTCAGCTTGAGGTGGTGATCCGTCATCCACACGGATATGTCTGCCAGACATGCAGAGATGCGATTCGCCACCTGGTCATCAGAAGGGGGAAAGGAGAAGATTAATTGTGTGTCGTCTGCATAGCAATGATAGGAGAGACCATGTGAGGTTATGACAGAGCCAAGTGACTTGGTGTATAGCGAGAATAGGAGAGGGCCTAGAACAGAGCCCTGGGGACACCAGTGGTGAGAGCACGTGGTGTGGAGACGGATTCTCGCCACGCCACCTGGTAGGAGCGACCTGTCAGGTAGGACGCAATCCAAGCGTGGGCCGCGCCGGAGATGCCCAACTCGGAGAGGGTGGAGAGGAGGATCTGATGGTTCACAGTATCGAAGGCAGCCGATAGGTCTAGAAGGATGAGAGCAGAGGAGAGAGAGTTAGCTTTAGCAGTGCGGAGCGCCTCCGTGATACAGAGAAGAGCAGTCTCAGTTGAATGACTAGTCTTGAAACCTGACTGATTTGGATCAAGAAGGTCATTCTGAGAGAGATAGCGGGAGAGCTGGCCAAGGACGGCACGTTCAAGAGTTTTGGAGAGAAAAGAAAGAAGGGATACTGGTCTGTAGTTGTTGACATCGGAGGGATCGAGTGTAGGTTTTTTCAGAAGGGGTGCAACTCTCGCTCTCTTGAAGACGGAAGGGACGTAGCCAGCGGTCAGGGATGAGTTGATGAGCGAGGTGAGGTAAGGGAGAAGGTCTCCGGAAATGGTCTGGAGAAGAGAGGAGGGGATAGGGTCAAGCGGGCAGGTTGTTGGGCGGCCGGCCGTCACAAGACGCGAGATTTCATCTGGAGAGAGAGGGGAGAAAGAGGTCAGAGCACTTAGCAAACGAGGATCGGATGTCGTCGACCTTCTTTTCAAAATGGTTGACGAAGTCATCTGCAGAGAGGGAGGAGGGGGAGGGGGAGGAGGATTCAGGAGGGAGGAGAAGGTTGCAAAGAGCTTCCTAGGGTTAGAGGCAGATGCTTGGAATTTAGAGTGGTAGAAAGTGGCTTTAGCAGCAGAGAGAGAAGAGGAGAATGTAGAGAGGAGGGAGTGAAAGGATGTCAGGTCCGCAGGGAGGCGAGTTTTCCTCCATTTCCGCTCGGCTGCCCGGAGCCCTGTTCTGTGAGCTCGCAATGAGTCGTCGAGCCACGGAGCGGGAGGGGAGGACCGAGCCGGCCTGGAGGATAGGGGACATAGAGAGTCAAAGGATGCAGAAAGGGAGGAGAGGAGGGTTGAGGAGGCAGAATCAGGAGATAGGTTGGAGAAGGTTTGAGCAGAGGGAAGAGATGATAGGATGGAAGAGGAGAGAGAGTAGCGGGGGAGAGAGAGCGAAGGTTGGGACGGCGCGATACCATCCGAGTAGGGGCAGTGTGGGAAGTGTTGGATGAGAGCGAGAGGGAAAAGGATACAAGGTAGTGGTCGGAGACTTGGAGGGGAGTTGCAACGAGGTTAGTGGAAGAACAGCATCTAGTAAAGATGAGGTCGAGCGTATTTCCTGCCTTGTGAGTAGGGGGAAGGTGAGAGGGTGAGGTCAAAAGAGGAGAGGAGTGGAAAGAAGGAGGCAGAGAGGAATGAGTCAAAGGTAGGCGTGGGGAGGTTAAAGTCGCCCAGAACTGTGAGAGGTGAGCCGTCCTCAGGAAAGGAGCTTATCAAGGCATCAAGCTCATTGATGAACTCTCCGAGGGAACCTGGAGGGCGATAAATGATAAGGATGTTAAGCTTGAAAGGGCTGGTAACTGTGACAGCATGGAATTCAAAGGAGGCGATAGACAGATGGGTAAGGGGAGAAAGAGAGAATGACCACTTGGGAGAGATGAGGATCCCGGTGCCACCACCCCGCTGACCAGAAGCTCTCGGGGTGTGCGAGAACACGTGGGCAGACGAAGAGAGAGCAGTAGGAGTAGCAGTGTTGTCTGTGGTGATCCATGTTTCCGTCAGTGCCAAGAAGTCGAGGGACTGGAGGGAGACATAGGCGGAGATGAACTCTGCCTTGTTGGCCGCAGATCGGCAGTTCCAGAGGCTACCGGAGGTCCGGAACTCCACGTGGGTCGTGCGCGCTGGGACCACCAGATTAGGGTGGCCGTGGCCACGCGGTGTGGAGCGTTTGTATGGTCTGTGCAGAGAGGAGAGAACAGGGATAGACAGACACATAGTTGACAGGCTACACAAGAGGCTACGCTAATGCAAAGGAGATTGGAATGAAAATGTAGTCAGAACTGGTAGACTTGGGGACTATTGTTTCTTGAAATAAACTTATGTGTTATAACTACAAGAGTAGGTGAAGGGAAGTAAAATAATTTTTTCATAAATGTACTTAAAGTCAATGTCCCATAACCTTAGGACAAAGGTCACGTTTGGTTCAAAATTGTAATAAAACAAATCAAATACTGCATGATTTTACTCATGATCCAAATTAAAAAATGAAGCTTTTAGTGTTATATCACATTTTTAGGAAATATGGAAAGAAAATCCAATGAAACAATGCCTAAGCAACCAACATCAATTATCTTCAAAACATATGATGATTTTCACTGGGTATTAGAATGCAAAGTCAGTGTTATAGCCAGGAGATCTGATCTGCATTTCCACAAGTCAAAATGGGGTACTGTTCTTTGCCCTTTTTTGAGCTGAAATGAGCTGAAAAACTCCATATGTGGGACAATTGGCATACAATTATGTATGTTCTCTCTTATAATTTTGCAATCATATGTTTAGGACCCACAGCGGGCATTACTTTCTTTAATGTTTTTCCACAACTAATCTGAGATAAGAAAGCACATCATCTAAGTAAACCCTCCTGTAATCGAAAACGGTTCGCAACATAATGATGCTACAACTGCTGTCTTGTAGTATCACATAGACGCAATGACTTTGATGGATCTTGTTGGCACTAGGAGTTATTTTTATATCGGGTTTTATATGAGCACCATGATTTCATGAAAATAGCCCTAGGACTGCTGTAGCTCAATTAGAATGGCCAGCTGCAAGCAATTAGGCAGCTCAAGTGGGTGATTGTCTGTACAGAAATGTTTAAATGAGACCCCTCCCCAACATTTTTGGACCTGCAAGGATATAGAGTTTTAGTACAGATTTTAAATACAAATTTATAGTATTAATATTTTAATATTTAAAATTGTACTAGTAATACATTGTTTCCTAGTATCAGGGCCGGAATAGGCCCCAGGGTTGTTTTTTATTACCCCAATCACCATCATAAATTTACTGTTGAAGAAAAAGGCTCTTTTATATCAAATCAAATCAAATGTATTTATATAGCCCTTCGAACATCAGCTGATATCTCAAAGTGCTGTACAGAATCCCAGCCTAAAACCCCAAACAGCAAGCAATGCAGGTGTAGAAGCATGGTGGCTAGGAAAAACTGCCTAGAAAGGCCAAAACCTAGGAAGAAACCTAGAGAGGAACCAGGCTATGTGGGGTGGCCAGTCCTCTTCTGGCTGTGCCGGGTGGAGATTATAACAGAACATGGCCAAGATGTTCAAATGTTCATAAATGACCAGCATGGTCCAATAATAATAAGGCAGAACAGTTGAAACTGGAGCAGCAGCACGGCCAGGTGGACTGGGGACAGCAAGGAGTCATCATGTCAGGTAGTCCTGAGGCATGGTCCTAGGGCTCAGGTCCTCCAAGAGAGAGAAAGAAAGAGAGAAAGAGAGAATTAGAGAGAGCACACTTAAATTCACACAGGACACCGAATAGGACAGGAGAAGTACTCCAGATATAACAAACTGACCCTAGCCCCCCGACACATAAACTACTGCAGCATAAATACTGGAGGCTAAGACAGGAGGGGTCATAATAAACCGATAATAACATTTGCAATGTGGCATAAGCTCAAGTGGTGAACATGGGGAACATTTGAGAGCTAGAAAATGGTATATCATACACTGCAGTTGAGGAACAATGGGAAAGTAATTCTGCTTTGAAAGTTGATAAACTTGTGACCCCACTTTTGAGAAAATGGTCCTTGAATGTTTTGGTACACTTATTGGAGAGCTGTTCTTTGTCTGCACCCATTCAGCGTCGTTCATACCCTCTTAAGCCTTACCCATCTCTTTAATGATTCACATGTGGTAGTTTATTTGTCACATGCACAGGATACAGAAGGTGTAAACGGTACAATGATAGTACTTGGATGGTCTCCAAGATGGCGTAGCAGTTGGATGTCTGTTTTGTCTTGTCCCTTTCTATCCTGTGTATATATCGTTTTCTTTGTATATATTTTTAATCTCAATTTCCATCACCGGTCATCACCGTTAACTCAGACATCAGCCAGCCTCAGTCCAGTCGATTTCTGCCAGTCTGCACAGCGCGATATCAACCCAGAGCATATCGGACTGCTTTTTCTCTACCACATGTCCAGATTCCTACCGCAAGCTCTGAACCTTTACACCAGATCATCGCAGCTAGCTAGCTGCTATCCGAGTGGCTACTCCTGGCTAACATCTCTGTCCCGATGAAAGCACCAGTTAGGCTGGAGTTCTGCTTTTCGGATGTATCAAATACTTACAGTATGTCATGCAATAAAATGCAAATTAATTACTTAAAAATCATACAATGTGATTTTCTGGATTTTTGTTTTAGATTCCGTCTCTCACAGTTGAAGTGTACCTATGATAAAAAAAATGACAGACCTCTACATGCTTTGTAAGTAGGAAAACCTGCAAAATCGGCAGTGTATCAAATACTTCTTCTCCCCACTGTATGTCAATGATGTCGCTCTTGCTGCTGGTGATTCTCTGATTCGCCTCTACGCAGACGACACCATTCTGTATACATCTGGCCCTTCTTGGGCTAACAAACCTCTAAACAAGCTTCAATGCCATAGAACACGCCTTCTGTGGCCTCCAACTACTTTAATGCTAGTAAATCTAAGTGCATGCTATTCAACCGATTGCTGCCCGAACCCGCCCGCCTGCACGACTTGCATCACTATTCTGGACGGTTCTGACTTAGAATATGTGGACAACTACAAATACCTAGGTGTCTGGTTCAACTGTAAACTCTCCTTCCAGACTCACATTAAGCATCTCCAATCCAAAATTAAATCTATTATCTGCTTCCTATTTCGCAACAAAGCCTCCTTCCTTCATGCTGCCAAACATACCCTCGTAAAACTCACTATCCTACCGATCCTTGACTTCGGCGATGTAATTTACAAAATAGCCTCCAACACGTACTCTATCACAGTGCCATCCGTTTTGTCACTAAAGCCCCATATACTACCCACGCCTGAGACCTGTATGCTCTCGTTGGCTGGCCCTCGCTACATATTCGTCGCCAAACCCACTGGCTCCAGTTCACCTATAAGTCTTTGCTAGGTAAAGCTCCGCCTTATCTCACCTCACTAGTCACCATAGCAACACCCTCCCGCAGCATGTGCTCAGCAGGTATATTTCACTGGTCATCCCCAAAGCCAACACTTCCTTTTGCTGCCTTTCCTTCCAGTTCTCTGCTGCCAATGACTGGAATTAATTTTAAAAATCACTGAAGCTGGGGTCTTATATCTCCCTCTCTAACTTTAAGCATCAGCTGTCAGAGCAGCTTACCGGTCACTGTACCTGTACACAGCCCATCTGTAAATAGCACACCCAACTACCTTATCCCCATATTGTTATTTATCCTCTTGCTCTTTTGCACCCCAGTATCTCTACTTGCACATTACCATCTGCACATCTATCACTCGAGTGTTAATGCTAAGTTGTTATTATTTCACCTCTATGGCCTATTTATTGCCTTACCTCCCTACTCTTCTAAATTTGCACACATTGTACATATATTTTTCTATTGTGTTATTGACTGTATGTTTGTTTTTGTAACTCTGTGTTGTTTTTGTCGCACTGCTTTGCTTTATCTTGGCCAGGTCGCAGTTGTAAATGATACCTTGTTCTCAACTGGCCTACCTGGTTAAATAAAGTTGAATAAATAAATAAACTTGTACTAGCGTAGCAGCAATATCAAAAACAGAAAGTGTCATAAATATTTTATATTTTTTAGATGACGCTTACACAACACATTTATCTAGACATGTACACATGTTCATGAAATACAATCGCTGACCGTAATCACCCCAGACAAATCAAATCAAATTGTATTTGTCAGATACACTTTAGCGAGTGTAGAAAAGTAGAGATTGGAAAAAGTATATCATCGTCTGCTAATTAATTACTTAAAAATCATACAATGTAATTTTCTGGATTTTTGTTTTAGATTCCGTCTCTCACAGTTGAAGTGTACCTATGATAACAAATTACAGACCTCTACATGCTTTGTAAGTATGAAAACCTGCAAAATCGGCAGTGTATCAAATACTTGTTCTCCCCACTGGATATATATATATATTTTTTTTTAAATTGTCCTGTTGTAGGAGGAAATTGGCTCAAATTAAGCGCCGTCCACAGGGTATGGCATGATGTTGCAAAATGGAGTGATAGCCTTCCTTCTTCAAGATCCCTTTTACCCTGTACAAATTGCCCACTTTACCACCACCAAAGCACCCCCCAGACCATCACATTGCTTCCAACATGCTTGACTGATGGCATCAAGCACTCCTCCAGCATCTTTTAATTTTTTCTGCATCTCACGAATGTTCTTCTTTGTGATCCAAACACCTCAAACTTAGATTTGTCTGTCCATAACACTTTTTTCCAATCTTCCTCTGTCCAGTGTCTGTGTTCTTTTGCCCATCTTAATCTTTTATTTTAATTGTCAGTCTGAGTTATGGCTTTTTCTTTGCAACTCTGCCTAGAATGCCAGCATCCCGGAGTCACCTCGTCACTGTTGACGTTGAGACTGGTGGTTTGCAGGCACTATTTAATGAAGCTGCCAGTTGAGGACTTGTGAGGTGTCTGTTTCTCAAACTAGACCTCTAATGTACTTGTCCTCTTGCTCAGTTGTGCACCGCGGCCTCCCACTTCTCCTTATATTCTGGTTAGAACCAGTTTGTGCTGTTCTGTGAAGGGAGTAATACACAGCACTGTACGAGATCTTCAGATTCTTGGCAATTTATTGCATGGAATAGCCTTTCTCAGACAAAAAAATAGACTGACGAGTTTCAGAAGAAAGGTTTCTGGCCATTTTCTGGCCATTTTGAGCCTAATAAATTATCCTAATAAATGCTGATGCTCCAGATACTCGACTAGTCTAAAGAAGGCCAGTTAATTGCTAACATAATTGCAAAAGGGTTTTCTAATTGTCAATTAGCCTTTTAAAATGATAAACTTGGATTAGCTAACACAACGTGCCATTGGAACACGTGCCATTGATGGCCATTGATGGTTGCTGAAAGTATGCCTCTTTACACATATGTAGATATTTCATAAAAACATTTCCAGCTACAATAGTAATTTACATCATTAACAATGTCTACACTGTATTTCTGATCAATTTGATGTTATTTTAATGGACAAAAATGAGCTTTTCTTTCAAAAACACTGACATTTCTAAGTGACTTCAAACTTTTGAACGTTAGTGTATATTTACAACAAAATATGGTGGATTGGAAATTATGCAGACAATTACATTGATGGAAGCCACATATATCTGCAGTATTAAAGCTGATCTAAGGGGCCTAGCCCAAACCTTGAAAAACAACCCCAGACCATTATTTATCTTCCACCAAACTTTACAGTTGGCACTCTGCATTTAGGCAGGCTAGCGTTCTCCTGGCATCTGCCAAACCCAGATTTGTTCGTCGGACTGCTAGATGGTGTAGTGTGATTCATCACTCCAGAGAACGTGCTCAAGAGTCCAATGTTGGCTAGCTTTACACCACTCCAGCCGACGCTTGGCATTGTGCATGGTGATCTTAGGGTTGTTTGCGGCTGCTCGGCCATGGAAACCATTTCATGAAGCTCCCGACGAACAGTTATTGTGTTGACGTTGCTTTGCGGTCCCGTTCTGTGAGCTTGTGAGGCCTACGACTTCTTTGCTGAGCCGTTGTTGCTTCTAGACGTTTCCACTTCACAATAACAGCACTTACAGTTGACCAGGGCTGCTCTAGCAAGGCAGAAATTTGACGAACTGACTTGTTGGGAAAGTGGCATTCTATGACGATGCCACGTTGAAAGTCACTGAGCTCTTCAGTACGGGCCGTTCTTCTGCTAATGTTTCTCTAGGGAGATTGCATGGCTGTGAGCAACGGGTGTGGCTGAAATAGCAGAATCCACTAACTTGAAGGGTAAGCCCCTGCATTAATCCGGCCCTGCCTTGTACATTATGACTGTATCAATCCGCTGTGTACACCCGATTCTGAAATGAAAGATGACTAATTGGCCCACATTTGTATGGATTTCTTTTAGACTAATGAGGTTTATTGTAAGATTTCAATAACAGGGTCATTGATCACTGTAACATGACAAGGCCTAGTCCTGTCTGGTCTGTGGATCATGTGTTTTGGGTGAACGTATCAATAGCGAGAATGATCAATGTAAATGGGTCTCTAATGAGGGCTGGGATAATTGTATCAAATTGTAGCATATGTTTTTGTCTGGATTTTACTTTTCAACCAGCCCTGTTACTGCTGTGAACATTTTTACAAACTATCACTTGTAATTTTTCAGGATAATGTAATCATGATAATGTTTCAAGTAGCCATTAGGTTCTTAGAAAGGCAAACAAGGCCAAAGGAAAAATGTCCATCAGGTTTTGATCCTGAGCATTGAATAATGCTCTGTGCTTACACTATTTATATCAGTGACAGAAGTGCTTGCAGGGCTCTCCAAGGACCTCCATCTCTGCCGCCTGACAGCACACAGCCTTGTACTTCCCCTTCTGTACATATGGTGTTAGTATTTATTTAAAGAAGTCCAGATTAAGATTTCATATGCCTCCAAAACCAGGAAATGGACCTCAATTCAATAGCTTCAACTAGACTTAACTAGTCAAATGAAACAAAAGAGAGAGAGAGAGAGAGATATTTGCTGTAATGACTGATTGAACTCAAATGGTCAGATAAATGTTCCTTTTGAATTCAGCTGGATCGGTACAAATTTATCATTCAGCTGGACCAGTATGAATATATGATGGCCTCTGGAAGAATTGATTGTCAATATCGACTATTGGAGGAGAGTGCTGCTTAATACGAGGCCTCTCATTTTGTTCTTCTGTAAGCCCTAGATACAGTAATCTGTAGCCAGGATGACAGTTTGACGACAGTATGTTTAGATTGCAAGGCAACATACTGATTTAGATATCCCCCACTCCACCCCCACCCACTGCTAACAGTTCATTTTTAACAACCTATTTCACATAAAAACTTGTTAAACCAGTAAACCAACCTTGGCAGTTGAAAATAGGTCAACATTTCCTGGTATCAGGGATGACTGAGTGTGCTGTTTTTGTTTTCCAATGCTACCCTTTCTACATTTTTGTGGCGGTGAATTCTTTTGATTTTGTAAATGGCCACACCCCCTAGAGTGGCATGTCTGCCTTGATAATTGCGCTGCGATCCTGATCAGCATTTCAGATTAAATGGAGCTAGACGTGTCACTCAGAGTTTAACACTCTAAATAAATGTGGAAGTAATTGAAAGTGGAAGTTCCGCGAAGTAAATTGTCCTCTTTTACGCGGCGCTTCACTCAGTCACATCGCCTTTCTCTTATGGGCTAAATGAAAGTTATTGTCTGTGGTCTCATTGTCAGTTGTTTGCTCATAAACTCGCTAATGGAAGCTACTACATGCTAACCTCCACTGTTATTGGTAATGCTGAGAGGTTAGCATGTCTTGAGAGTATGAACTTTGACCCTCTGTTACTGTCTCACTCATCTTTATTCACGATTCAATCAGGATTATCCGTAATCATGGTAGCATCCTCATTAATTTAGAAGTGTTATTCTATTCTTAGTTATAATAAAAATGACTCCAAAATGACAGAATACATTATTTAGAATTTAATTAATTTAATTGATCAAATAATATCTCCACCCCCCTTCAAGTGTCACCCATCTTCCCCATTATCCCCTGGGTACTTATACCTGTGTTCTCTGTTTGTCTGTTGCCAGTTCGTCTTGTTTGTCAAGTCAACCAGCGTTTTGTCTCAGCTCCTGCTTTTCCTCAGTCTGCTTTTTTTCTCGCTCTCCTGGTTTTGACCTTTGCCTGTCCTAACTCTGAGCCCGCCTGTCTGACCACTCTGCCTGATTCTGACCCTGAGCCTGCCTGTCGTCCTGTGCCTTTGCCTCTACTCTGGATTATCTCCCTTGACCTGTCTTTTGCCTGCCCCTGTTGCTGTAATAAACATTGTTACTTCAACACAGTCTGCACTTGGGTCTTACCTGAAACGTGATAGTACGAACTGGCCATGACTGATCCAGCAGACTTGGACCAGCTCCGCAACGCCATCTTCTCCCAATGAGCCGTCATTGGTAAACACGAGGAGTTGCTTCATGGTCTGATGGAAGGGTTCCAGGACGTGGCCAAACGTCATGACCCAGAATTGGACCGTTGCGGGAGCAATTCTGTGGGTTGCCTACTAGGCAGGCTACAACAACAATAACCTCCCAGCCCCTCAGTAACCCGACTGGTAGCAACGCCATCACCATGATTTCCTGGGAACCCCGCTTACCTCCCCCAGAGCGCTACGATGGAGATTCCAGAACCTGCCACGTCTTTCTCTCCCAGTGCTCCCTCATTTTCGAGCTGCAGCCTTCTTTGTTCCCCTCGGATAGCGTACATTACTACGCTGATGTCCAGGAGGGCACTCGCCTGGGCCACGGTGGTGTGGGAGCAACAATCCATCGTCTGTCTCAGTCTGGAGGTATTTGTGGCGGAGGTGAGAAGTTTTCGAGGCTCCGGTGTCCGGGAGAGAGGCTGCCCGGAAGTTACTCCAGCTTCGGCAGGGCTCCCTCAGTGTGACAGACGATGCAGTTGATTTCCGCACGCTAGGAGCGGAGGGTGCCTGGAGCCCGGAAGCGCTGTTCGACATGTTCCTGCACGGATTATCGGAGGAAGTAAAGGACGAGCTTGCAACCCGGGAACTATCGACGGTTCTTGACTCACTCATCACTTTAACCGTCCGGATTGATGGTCGGCTACGGGAACGTAGGAGGGAGAAGAGGTCTGATTGTGGTCCCAATTGCTTTTTGAAGGATCCCACCTTGCATTTGATGAACTCCGGGAAGTCCCGAGGGGACCCGAGCTTATCCGAGTTCCTCCATGAGCCCATGAAGCCTGCCGATTTACCTCTTCCCTAGCCGATGCAGCTCGGCAGGGCTAGGCTGTCTCCAACTGAATGCATACGCAGACTTAACACCCAGAGTTGTCTGTATTGCGGTACTGCCGGTCATTATGTGTCTACTTGTCCCTTCAAGAGACCTAGCTCATTGGTAGGAATGAGTACTCTGGTTGGTCCTCAGGATAATTTTGCTTCTCCCCTTACTCGCCCCCCTCTCTATGCCACCCTGCGGTGGGAGCGACCAGTCAAAGTCTCTCCAGATACTCATCGACTTGGGGGCCGATAAGACTCTTATGGATGTTACTCTGGCGTCCGAGCTCAACTCCATTCCCATGAATGTCAGAGCGTTGGACGACCGCTCTATAGGCCGGATCACCCACCCCCATCGACCTATGTGTGTCGCGGAACCACAGCACGGCGATCCAATTCCTGCTAATTGAGTCTCCGCAGGTACCTGCGGTATTGGGATTCTCTTGGCTCCAGCGACACAATCCCTCGATTGACTGGTCTACTGGTGCCATCGTCAGCTGGAGCCTTTTGTGCCATGCTCATTTCTTGAAATCGGCTCTGCCAGCCCCGGGACGTCTTCCTGGGGGCTTGGAAATTGCCCCGAACCTCTCTGCCATTCCCGTGAAGTGCCACGACCTCTGGGAGGGTTTCAGGCCCGGGCCACTTCGCTTCCGCAACACCGACCTGTACCCAAGGATGTTAAGCCGGATGTGCTGGCACGCCGCTATAGCCCCGCTGCTACACCCCTGGAAACCGAGACCTTTCCCCTCCTGCTCCAAAGTCATTAGCCCTTCTGCTGTTTGTTCTCTGTTGCTCCGTACCCTCTGTATACTTCTAGATGTAAACCCAAGTCTCACAGCCCTTTGTCTCCTGTTTCTTGTCGTTTGCCTGCCCCTGTTGCTGTAATAAACATGATAATAAACGTGATATAATCTGTAACACAACCAAAATAACCTGCAAATGCATCCAAGTTTGTAGAGTCACAAGCTTGATTTAGTCATTTTGTGTTAGGAATATGGAACCAAATACTATACTTTTGACAACTTTATTTATAAGAATTTAGGAGTGTCAATAATTTTGCCCCCTAACTTTGAGAAAGAAAAAATGTATTATTATAAAAAAATATTGAATTTCCAAATTTTTGGGAGCATACAATATAGCTCAGTATTGTTATTATTTATTTGATACAGTCATTATTGGTAATCTTTATCAAGGGTGTCAATCATTTCGGACCCCACTGTATTTCTTTGTGGAAATGGGAATTACATGATCCTTTTCATTTATTATTCAATTAGCCCCTTATCTCTTTGTCCAATTATTCCTTTGACATGCTTTATGATCAAAATGTGAAAGGTTAAATTTCATGTGGGTACATGGTATTACGAGTGCTATCAGTTACACTTTGTTGGCATCTTATCAGACACTTCCTGCTGTCAGCCCAAGTGCTCATTTCAAAAGTAGATTTGCATCAGATCCATGCAGTGTTCTACGGCGATCTAATTGTGCTGATGTCTGGCTCTCCCAAAAGGTCAGGGATGTGAAGGGATTAGAGTTGGAATGTTATCGCTCTGATTGAAAAGCCACTATATTGAAGACTGAGGATGTGAAAGTAGAAGGGAGTTTAATTTCTTCCCATGTTCCTGTTTTTATTTACTTTTCTGCTCTTTTGCACACCAGTATTTCTACTTGCACATCATCATCTGCTTATCTATCACTCCAGTGTTAATCTGATAAATTGTAATTACTTCGCTACTATGGCCTATTTATTGCCTTACCTCCTCACACCATTTGCACACACTGTATATAGACTTTCTTTTTTCTATTGTGTTATTGACTGTACGCTTGTTTATTCCATGTGTAACTCTGTGTTTTTGTTTGTGTCGCACTGCTTTGCTTTATCTTGGCCAGGTCGCAGTTGTAAATGAAAATGTGTTCTCAACTAGCTAACCTGGTTAAATAAAGGTGAAAAAAATATATATATATTTTTAAAGAGTTCACCGACTCACAAATGAGACAAAGTCACAGACTCCCATAGATACTCCTATAGAGCCAGGTCCTACTCTCCAGCTGTAAAATTAGGGCAATCCTGGATATCTCAATGTCCCATCAATGCAAATGCTAACATTGAGAGATATGGTTAGGGATATTTGGGAACATTTTCTTTGTCTAATGCTTTCCTTCCTACATGATACACCTAGATTATTGTTAGATTCATGAATCTTTGTAGTGGTTATTTAGTTATACACGTAACAAGACAGATGTTAATTCTCCATTCTTTCAGCAGTTTCTTTTGAGTTGGAGCCAGCTGTAATTCATATTAGTTTTGCATGATATGCTTATGCATAAAAAAACAGGATTATCAAAGTCACCACATAAAATATGGAAAATGTTGACACACTGCAGACTCAAGAAATGCAACCTGCAAGACAGCAGAGCGCTACATTAAGGGCTCAGAATGAGGTGTGTTTCCAGAATCTTAATTAATTCCTTTTATTATTATATATATTTTTTTCCCTTTCTTCTCCCCAATTGGTAGTTAGTCTTGTCTCATTGCTGCAACTCCCGTACCGACTCGGGAGAGGAGAAGGTCGTGAACCGTATGTCCTCCAAAACACAACCCAACCAAGCTGCTTCTTGACACAATGCCCACTTAACCTGTAAGCCAGCCGCACCAATGTGTCAGAGGAAACACTGTACACCTGGTGACCGTGTCAGCGTGCACTACACCCGGCCCGCCACAGGAATCGCTAGTGCGCGATGGGACAAGGATATCCCTGTCGGCCAAAACACCCCAACCTGGATGACGCTAGGCCAATTGCGCGCCGCCCCATGGGTGTCCCGGTCGCGGCCGGCTGCGACAGAGCCTGGACTCGAACCCAGAATCTCTAGTGGCACAGCTAGCACTGCGATGCAGTGCCTTAGACCACTGCGCCACTCGGGAGGCTGTAACTAATTTATATGAACAAATATGCTGATTTTCTCATCTGTTATCACACATGAAGGTCGTTAATAAAGTAAAGTCCCTTATGAGACACCTCTCTGGTCGTTCTCTCTCCCTCTCCCTCTCTGGTTGTTCTCTCTCCCTCTCCCCCTCTCTCTCTCTCTCTCTCTCTCTCTCTCTCTCACACTCTTGTGCATGTGACCATTGGGAATATACAGCTTGCGTTTTGTTTCGTGACACTGTCTAAATTGGATTTTACACTGAGCTACAACTGCTTTTACTAATGCCAAAAGCATAACAAATTACATTTTACCTTTGACAAAGTAAACATTTGCTCCTTGTAAGTATTTGAAGAAAATAGAGTAGTGAATTATATTAATTGTCATAGATGCTGACTGGGGAAGGTGGAAAAAAAGAAAGGGGACTTATTAATTGCCTTCAGGCCCGGTCAGGAAACATCTAATGTCTAATTCAGCTCCCTAATGTTATCATGATTTAGTGGGCTTTTCATTTTAACACTGGATTGTTTGTACAAGTCAGTGGATTTTACACTGCAGAAAGTTGGAAGAGATCCTTAAGATAAAGATTTTGTCAAGTTTTATCTAAAAGTTCTGTCTACATATGCACTGCATATCTATGGTAACCATAGGCTAGCATGACTATGCTAACGACTTAGAATCAATGACCGGGCACTGAGGATGCCTTTTTAAAACGAGGCAGGAAGAGTCAAACCTAAATAAATAAATATTTACCCAACAAACTGTCATATATTTCCAATGATCTATTGTAAATGTGGGCACTGGTTTGTGAAAAGAGAAACAAATGTTATTGCTAAATCAGCAGAACAGGTCTATTGATTTAAGAACTATGCGCTGCAGATAGTCTCCATCGGCAAGATGGCCAGCTCAGGGTATTGATGTATTTATCATGATTCGTAGGTAGCAAGGGGTGGCCACCTGCAATTCCCTGGAACCACAAAACACTTATTGTTCAATTAAAATGTTTGTAACGTATATCTGTTCAGAAAATAGGGGGGAAGATACTGTTGTCAAAATTGTCTCCTTAAAAGTCACGGTGTGGCCAACACAAATGATACTGCGGCACAATGACACATACAGTACATTCTGCAGAGGAAATGTTATGTGAAACTAGAGATTTTGTCATTATTTTTGCTGGGTATCTGTCGATCAGTGTATCCACTCAGATGAAACAAACACGATTTTTGTTAAATATCAAGATTTTTTGGAGAGAGATATATATGCACTGCATATGCCCTTTACTGTGAACACAATTACATTGTCAACCACCCCTGCTGATAGAAACACACAATGTTATTGAGTAATGGATACAATGCCCAAGCATCAAAACAGAATGTATTGACCTTGGGTATAACATTGTTATAACTGAATAGCAGCGCTAAATGGATTAATAAAATACCATTATATTCATAAAAATGCAATAACACAATAGAACAATCTATATACAGTGTGTGCAAATGGAGTACGGAGGTAAGGCAATAAATAGGCCATAGTAGCGAAGTAATTACAATTGAGTATATTAACACTGAATTGGTAGATGAGCAGATGATGATGTGCAAGTAGAAATACTGGTGTGCAAAAAAATAAAAACAATATGGGATGAGGTAGGTAGTTGGGTGGGCTATTTACAGATGGGCTATGTACAGCTTCAGCGATCGGTTAGCTGCTCAGATAGCTGATGCTTAAAGTTAGTGAGGGAGATGTCAGTCTCCAACTTCAGCGATTTTTGCAATTGCCGCACGCATTGTTTTTTTTCTTGCCTCTTTTAAAGTCAAGTTTGAACTATTGACAAGGAACGTAACAATGCATTTGCTCCTAGCATAGGATGCCATTTTCTTTGTCTGCACTTATTGATTATTATAACAACAATAACTGTACTGTATTACTAGTGTGAAGATTGTTAAGGAAAGCTGCCTTTTATTAATGGCTTCTCTCTTGTTTTCCTCCAGGTGCAACAATCGAACCCAGTGCATAGTGATCACAGGTTCTGATGTCTTCCCAGACCCCTGTCCAGGGACCTACAAATATCTGGAGGTCCAGTATGAGTGTGTTCCCTACAGTAAGTATGAACTTTCCATCATGCATTTAACAGTTCTCTGTCCTCTTCTCTGGCTCTCTTTCTATAATTTTTCTCACTTTCTCGATCCCTCCCTGTATCCCTCTATATACTCTGATAATGTATCTCTCTTTACACTCTAATGCAAGATAAATTCAAATTATTTGCATAAGTATTGGTTCCTAGGGAGGATCTATATACAATGTTTTATCTCTACACCATTTGTCAATGGACCGTGCTGAGGTCATTTTTAAATATATGACGATGTTAGTGGAGGGATATATTAAAGTAATACAATTAAAGGTGTGATCTAGTCATCCCTCAGATACAACACCCTATTCCCTTTTTTGTACACTACTTTTGACCAGGGCTCCATAGGGCACTGGTCAAAAGTCGTGCACTACAGTATATAGGGAATAGGGTGCACTTTGGAATGCATACCTAGGATTGATATCAGCAAAATAATCACCACTGCTCATTGCAATGGTTCTATGTAGTTTCTGAACAACAGGTGTTGAGATCTGTCAACAGATGTTTCGTATGAAGGAAAACAGAATGTCTCCAATTAGATAATTCAACAAGGTGATGTATCACACAAAATTATAGGATTAACATTTGTCTCTTGTCACTTGGATGCTAAAATATTCATTGTGGCTTAGCTCCAAAATAATCTATACATACCCCTTGTCTGAAACATTGTCCTAATAATGTTGTTGATATGCAAGTACAATGAATTGCCAGGAATTCAAAAGAAAGGGAAAATCCACTCATAACAATATTTGTCATTTTTTCATTACTCCACTGTTGATATAGTCATGATGATGTGGCTGGTGATACTTTGCTTCTTGAAAGTCCAATATCTTAAAAACGTGACTGTTGACATACAAAACGTTTTTGGGACTGTATCAACAGTGGACTAATGAAAAAAATACTTAAAAGAGTAAAGGGATTTTCCCTTTCAATGATTTGAGCATGATCCAGCTCTACTAGCAGCTTTACAATTCTATTTTAGCTGTTAATATGTTTGTGAGCTCAACCTACTAACATGTACATCGTGTAGATTTGACCATTTAATCAAATGATTTCAGAGCGTCTGAGAGCATCTGGAATAATTATAGTCTATACGACCCAAAGCCAGGGTTCCTGCTCTAACCATTCTCCGTAGAATGTTCATACGAATAGCTAAGTGAACAACATTAGAATATGAACCTCATCACAAGTTAAAGTTTGACCTCTCCAAGGTTTTAAGACCCGAGATTATCAATGAACTATGTAATAATGAGAAATAGGATTAAAGTACGAAAGCACACCATAATTCATTATTTTTAGCTGAAAATCCCTCTCCCAGTATTGTTTTCCAGGATCTTTCTCTGCTTGTCTCAAAGTTATAAGGAAACTATCGATCCATCTCTTGCTGTTTTGCTTGAGACCTTAATCATAGGATTAGCCCCAAGGTCCACCTAGACACCCTCAATATTTTTTTGGGGGGGGTTCCTGTCCCTTCTTGTGCTAAGGAAGCAGACAAACTTCCCTCGGAACATGTCAAAGGAACTACGAGGTTGTTGAATCCCAGCTATAGGTAGATTTTTGTAAAACATCCCAAGCAAACCTCTCTATACTCTTTGGTTGATCCATAGTCCATGCATGTAGCGCCATCTTTTTGCTTCTTAATTTCCGTAAAGGTCCATGTCCGCCCAAAATAGGACCGAGGATACAGAATGTGTCGTATATCAACTGCCCTGGTAAGTTCTTAGTGTGTGTCCCCCCCCCCTCCGTACAGACCTTTTTTTAGTGTTCCCCCACCCAGCTAGACCACCCAGTGCTGTTGTAGACTGTGTCCCATGGGGCATTGCTGTGTTTGGTTTTGTTTCCCCCACCAACCCCTTGTCTTTCCTCACACAAGCACCCAACCAGTGACCAGTGACTACCCTTAAGACTGTCTTTAAACTCTGAAGTATCACATTTGTCTCGAGCCTAGAGTTGCCTTCATTGGGCAATATTTAGTAAGCTTTTGCATATGTGCAGAGATATTACCACTTTTACCAGAGGGAGCAAATCATATGGAGAACATGAAGATATTTTGATTAAAAACGTTGACCTTGTTCAAACTATTAATAAATATGGCCCTTAGAGAGGTCCTAGGAAAGATATTTTTCAAGTCAACATATTAAACCCCTATTAAGCCAATCCACAAGTGAGATGAGTGAAGAAGACCAGTAGACATATGCATCATCATTCTAGACTAAAGCAAGGCTTCTAGAGCCTCTGCAACATAACTGACAATCTTACTTCAGAATATATCCAACACATTTT
Source organism: Oncorhynchus nerka (assembly GCF_034236695.1). NCBI lineage: Eukaryota > Metazoa > Chordata > Actinopteri > Salmoniformes > Salmonidae > Oncorhynchus > Oncorhynchus nerka. Next base: position 41,595,524 of record NC_088408.1, read on the forward strand.
ACCTTTACCACTGGTTTGATGTAATATGCTGTGTAATTTATTTATTTTTCTTTAACAAGCCTTCAAATTGAACTGGTCCATCTTCGATACATCTTGGATCTTTCAAAGTAGCACATACCAACAAAAACCTATATTTCCACCATATACATGGTTAAAATACCTGGGTCTGTATAACCTCTATTTCCATAAATCTACCTCTTGTTCTTATTTGGTTCATGTCAAGAGCTATCCTCATTAGGCCCCATTATCTCTGTGTTTAGTCTGTGGATGTGGGTTGGGCCTTAAACCTGGCATCTTGTAGCCCTCTGAATTGCCTGTGTTAATTGCCAGGACGATATAAAAGTGACATACAAGTCTTCATTAACACCATTCTTTGCATTCTGCATCGAAGCAGCGAGACAAAATCTGCCACGACTGCTTCTACGGCACCTTGTAAAAATGCAGAGGCATGCAAACATATGTTAACAGGATTCCAAAGCAGTCAGACCTCGTTTTGTTTTATGTCATCGTCTGCTATTTACATTTACATTTAAGTCATTTAGCAGACGCTCTTATCCAGAGCGACTTACAAATTGGTGCGTTCACCTTAAGACATCCAGTGGAACAGCCACTTTACAATAGTGCATCTAAATCTTTTAAGGGGGGTGAGAAGGATTACTTTATCCTATCCTAGGTATTCCTGAAAGAGGTGGGGTTTCAGGTGTCTCCGGAAGGTGGTGATTGACTCCGCTGTCCTGGCGTCGTGAGGGAGTTTGTTCCACCATTGGGGGCCAGAGCAGCGAACAGTTTTGACTGGGCTGCGCGGGAACTGTACTTCCTCAGTGGTAGGGAGGCGAGCAGGCCAGAGGTGGATGAACGCAGTGCCCTTGTTTGGGTGTAGGGCCTGATCAGAGCCTGGAGGTACTGAGGTGCCGTTCCCCTCACAGCTCCGTAGGCAAGCACCATGGTCTTGTAGCGGATGCGAGCTTCAACTGGAAGCCAGTGGAGAGAGCGGAGGAGCGGGGTGACGTGAGAGAACTTGGGAAGGTTGAACACCAGACGGGCTGCGGCGTTCTGGATGAGTTGTAGGGGTTTAATGGCACAGGCAGGGAGCCCAGCCAACAGCGAGTTGCAGTAATCCAGACGGGAGATGACAAGTGCCTGGATTAGGACCTGCGCTGCTTCCTGTGTGAGGCAGGGTCGTACTCTGCGGATGTTGTAGAGCATGAACCTACAAGAACGGGCCACCGCCTTGATGTTAGTTGAGAACGACAGGGTGTTGTCCAGGATCACGCCAAGGTTCTTAGCGCTCTGAGAGGAGGACACAATGGAGTTGTCAACCTTTATTGATGGCGAGATCATGGAACGGGCAGTCCTTCCCCGGGAGGAAGAGCAGCTCCGTCTTGCCGAGGTTCAGCTTGAGGTGGTGATCCGTCATCCACACTGATATGTCTGCCAGACATGCAGAGATGCGTTCGCCATCTGGTCATCAGAAGGGGGAAAGGAGAAGATTAATTGTGTGTCGTCTGCATAGCAATGATAGGAGAGACCATGTGAGGTTATGACAGAGCCAAGTGACTTGGTGTATAGCGAGAATAGGAGAGGGCCTAGAACAGAGCCCTGGGGGACGCCAGTGGTGAGAGCGCGTGGTGAGGAGACAGATCTCGCCACGCCACCTGGTAGGAGCGACCTGTCAGGTAGGACGCAATCCAAGCGTGGGCCGCGCCGGGAGATGCCCAACTCGGAGAGGGTGGAGAGGAGGATCTGATGGTTCACAGTATCGAAGGCAGCCGATAGGTCTAGAAGGATGAGAGCAGAGAGAGAGAGTTAGCTTTAGCAGTGCGGAGGGCCTCCGTGATACAGAGAAGAGCAGTCTCAGTTGAATGACTAGTCTTGAAACCTGACTGATTTGGATCAAGAAGGTCATTCTGAGAGATAGCGGGAGAGCTGGCCAAGGACGGCACGTTCAAGAGTTTTGGAGAGAAAAGAAAGAAGGGATACTGGTCTGTAGTTGTTGACATCGGAGGGATCGAGTGTAGGTTTTTTCAGAAGGGGTGCAACTCTCGCTCTCTTGAAGACAGAAGGGACGTAGCCAGCGGTCAGGGATGAGTTGATGAGCGAGGTGAGGTAAGGGAGAAGGTCTCCGGAAATGGTCTGGTGCGGCCGTCACAAGACGCGAGATTTCATCTGGAGAGAGAGGGGAGAAAGAGGTCAGAGCACAGGGTAGGGCAGTGTGAGCAGAACCAGCGGTGTCGTTTGACTTAGCAAACGAGGATCGGATGTCGTCGACCTTCTTTTCAAAATGGTTGACGAAGTCATCTGCAGAGAGGGAGGAGGGGGAGGGGAGGAGGATTCAGGAGGGAGGAGAAGGTGGCAAAGAGCTTCCTAGGGTTAGAGGCAGATGCTTGGACTTTAGAGTGGTAGAAAGTGGCTTTAGCAGCAGAGACAGAAGAGGAAAATGTAGAGAGGAGGGAGTGAAAGGATGCCAAAGTTTTCCTCCATTTCCTCTCGGCTGCCCGGAGCCCTGTTCTGTGAGCTCGCAATGAGTCGTCGAGCCACGGAGCAGGAGGGGAGGACCGAGCCGGCCTGGAGGATAGGGGACATAGAGAATCAAGGGATGCAGAAAGGGAGGAGAGGAGGGTTGAGGAGGCAGAATCAGGAGATAGGTTGGAGAAGGTTTGAGCAGAGGGAAGAGATGATAGGATGGAAGAGGAGAGAGTAGCGGGGGAGAGAGAGCGAAGATTGGGACGGCGCGATACCATCCGAGTAGGGGCAGTGGGGGAAGTGTTGGATGAGAGCAAGAGGGAAAAGGATACAAGGTAGTGGTCGGAGACTTGGAGCTATCATAGCTATCCTCCAAAACTGTACAATATAGAAACAGACATAAGTATTTTATTCAGGCAAAGAAAATAGGCATAATGCTTCAGCTTATGTTCCATCACATTTACATTTGAGAACTTTACTCTTTACATTTGCTGACATTAGTAGCGTAGTTTGCTTTGCTCAATTATATTATTTAGAATTTGCATTATCCCCCAATTTAATCCAATTGAATGTCTTGCCCTCTGGACGAGACGGGAGCCACTGATTGAGTCTACATAGTGGTCAGCAGGCTTCTGAGGCCATGGATTGCAGCCAATACACCAGTCTAGTCACTCCAGAAAGTACATTACATGCAAATCAAAGGAGCTTCTGTCTGCAGCAAATAGAGAGGTTTGTTCTTAGTCAAGGTTAAAGTAGAGTAATGATTATATAAAGACAGAACATTCATGTTATTTATAGGTGTATACCTTAAAATAAGTGAACAGGGACCCCTTTACTGCTATGTTTGGTGATAATGAGGACAGGGTTTTGGTGCTATCTTGTTTTTGTAATGCTGCTCTTTTAAATGTTATTCACTTCTCTTCTTCCCTTGTGCAATCTGCAGGAGACTTCCTTGGCTCCCTGACTCTTATTATGTTCCTCTACTGACCAGTTTCTGGTGACCTTTTTAGTTTTACACTAATGTCTGCTCAGGTCTTCCATCTTGTCTCCTCTCCTTTTTCAGATTTCCGTCTTCTTCAATTTGTATCTGGCTGGCTGTGTCTGAGAATTTCTGCTGTCTGTTAATTTGTTTGCATCTCTGCCATTTAATCTTGTAGGTAGCCAGAACTCTGCTCCTTCTTAACCATGCCTTCCTCACACTTGAATCACTTGCATTTTTGCAGAGTGGAGGGCTTGCTTATGCCTCTCCCTCTTTCTCTCCTTTTTCTTTCTTTCTCTTTTCACTCTTTTCCACACACTCGAGGGATATATTTTAGAACAGTAAAATAGTATGTATTATACTATAAAAGCATCATTTATATTCTATCTGATTAAATGGACGGCCTCATGAAATCTCTGCTATTGATATTGATTGGTTTTTCTACTCAATGTCCCATTGTGACATTGAATTTGTATTATATTCTTGATTTAGAGTACTAATAGGCTGTCTTTATATGAAAACATATCACCGTATGAAAACATATCACCGTATGTAACACTTAACACTATTTACACCTTTTGGTTAGCATTCTTGTGTTTCATTCAATAAGATTTTCAGATCGATGAACTAGCAAACGAGTCAATCCACCATCAATCCAAAAGTCAAATGGCACTATTATCGTTAACCTCAATTTACACAACTAATTAAGTGCAATGTTTACTTTGCAACTTAATGCATGGTGACTGTCATAACATTGCTACACTATTGTATTTGTTCTAGAACTATAACACACTACTTTTAGTAGATATTTTAACGGATTATCTACTTCCTCAATGGAGAGAGGGGAAATAAACCACAAATGTCAGCAGATGCTTCAGGGTTTGTTTTTGTTTGCACCTGTTTTGCCTAAAGTCATACTCAGCAGGTCCCGGAAGCCTTGGTGCAAGAATATTAAATCACCAACTTACAGTGTATCATAGGTTCTATATCAATCTGTTAGTAATGAAATAGGCCTCTATGAAGGTTGGATCACTGCAATATTGTACAGTAAACTGTGAACTGCAGGCTCTATTTTTGAACCATACTGTTTAACTCTCTTTTAGTCCTCTGGTTTCATGACACAAATTATTTAACTAGTACTGTATTATTTGTTGCCAGCACAAAGAAGGTGTTGTGTTTGGCAATTGTGTTATTTACCTGGGTCGTGTCCATTTACGGCATGCAACTGAATTAAAAAAAAAACGGAAAACGAACCTTTATATTTCTCATCAGTGTTACTCAAGTCCAAGTTTACTGTTTCAGTAAAAAACTATCTCCAGTTTCTGCCTACTGAACACGACCCTGGTGATCAGATTGTTTTTAAAAGGACAATGTACAGATTCCTCTTTTATGGGACTCAGCTCCCTTTCAATAGCGTTAATCTGTAAATTGAGTTTGGAGTTTTTGTTGTGGAAATATTTGATTGACATATGATATTAATAATTTACTCTGTTAGCAGCAGAGTTACTTGGTTTATAGTTTGCTGGTCAATTGCCGTTCATCAAAAATCACAGCAATGTCATTAACATTATTTTATCGTCTGATGTCCAATGGTTACATCCAGATATATCAAAACTCAAAATAGTGTATATGTTATCAAAAGTGACAACAGTAATCACACTAGCAGCCTACAGACTGTTGACCTGAATATAAAATGAACAATGTTGTGGCCAACTGTGGTTGACCAACCTTCTATAAACCAAGCTTAACACTTGGTCAAAGCTCCATACATTGTCCATTTGGACCTCTCTGGGTGTCCTAACCTTAATCTTTCCCTCGAGATAGGGGGTCGTCTGCACTGTCTGATGGTGTTTACTGTATCTCCTGTTTCTCTTTCCTTTCTCAAAATAGGTCTGCCTATCTTTGTCCATGTGTCATTATATGTTACTGCTTATGTAACCATAGAGATGACAGTTAATTCATATTAATCTCTTTTTTCCCTTGCACCCCTTTCATTCTCTCTTCCAATGCTTAAAATAGAAGTGGAGCAAAAAGGTAAATAACTGACACAATCCAAACCCTAGATCCTTGTTTTGTGGCATATGGTTGTAAATCTTCCTATCCCCACTACGGTGTGCCAACCCCATAGCAGGCAGTAGCAACAAACACATTCCCCATATAACAGTAGTCAGTAAACTGCAACGATGAGAGTGAGACTGATTTAAAGAAAAAAATGATAAAACACTAGCAGCAGTACAGCTGTAAGTGCAGAGTGTAGTAGCTGGAGTCCATAGGGGTTTCTTCCCCCATCCTCCTGGGTGCTTTTGCTACTCAGCCCAATCTCATATTGCCTGGCTTCCAAACCCCTCTACATAGCATGCCATGGTAACAGTGTTTTCTGGCCCTTTGAAATCTACTGGTTCTAATGTCCTGTTCTCTCTTAGCACCCTCTCCCCCCTTATCCCTTATGCCTTCCCTCTTCCCCTTATCCCTTATGCCTTCCCTCTCCCCCTTATCCCTTATCCCTTCCCTCTCCCCCTTATCCCTCATCCCTTCCCTCTCCCCCTTATCCCCTCCCTCTTCCTCCTCATCCCTTATCCTGCCACTTGCTGCTCTTCTTTCCTTTGATTCATGCACATACTCAGAGCAACAACAAAAACACCTCAAGAACACGCTCACTTGTAACTTTAATGGTTAGGAAATTTGCAACATTTTGTCACAACAAACCTCTCAGGTATATGGTAAAAACGAGTGGTGTAAGTGGCAAATGTCTCAGAATACACATTTTCAGACCTGCTGAATCCTGCTCTCGATTGAAACCTCCAGTCTGTTGCCAAATGACTTTAGTTGCCTGCTTTTTTTGTTTACAGGAATTTTGTTTGGTTTTTGTTCTGTTCTATTCTCCCCCTCGTTTGTTTTCTATTCCCCTACAGTAGATGTCTAAGAGACAAGGCTTCTTTTGTTTCAGAAAGTTATGTTATTACTTCATATACTATACATTTGCTTAACAACTTTCCTATTCCTTTTTTTCTTTCTATGCACAAAACCAAACTCCCCATACTGCTTGTGAACATTGGTTATAGCTGTAGTTGTCTTTTTTGCACTTTAATGTGTGTTTGTCCCCACTCTCTTTTTGGACAACCCGTAAAACAAAATGGAGAAATTAGAGATATCTTGACATTGTCTTCTGCTATTTTGATACGTTTCACTTGGATTTGTTGACTTAAATCTGTTTCTTATTTTACTCTTCCCCCATCACTAGTTTTTGTTTGTCCTGGGACCCTGAAAGCTGTCGGTGATCCTTCCTTTCTCTTTGAAGCGGAGCAGCAAGCCGGGTCATGGTGCAAAGACCCTCTACAAGCCGGTGACAAAATCTACTTCATGCCTTGGACTCCTTACCGGACAGACACACTCATTGAGTACTCTTCCCTCGACGACTTCCAAAACGCCCGGCAAACCATCACGTACAAGCTCCCCCACCGGGTGGACGGCACTGGATTTGTGGTCTACGATGGGGCCGTGTTTTTCAACAAGGAGAGAACCCGCAACATTGTAAAGTTTGACATACGGACCCGAATCAAAAGCGGCGAGGCCATCATCAATAACGCCAACTATCATGACACGTCACCCTACAAGTGGGGTGGGAAAACGGACATTGACCTGGCCGTGGATGAGAACGGCCTGTGGGTGATCTACGCCACAGAGCAGAACAATGGCATGATGGTCATCAGCCAGTTGAACCCTTACACACTGCGCTTCGAGGCCACCTGGGAGACGACGTATGACAAGCGATCGGCCTCAAATGCCTTCATGATCTGTGGAGTACTCTACGTAGTGAGGTCCACATATGAAGATAACGAGAGTGAAGTCAGCAAAAGCTTAATAGATTATGTTTACAATACCAAACAGAACCGTGGAGAGTATGTAGATATCCACTTTCCCAACCAGTACCAGTATATCGCAGCTGTGGATTACAATCCCAGAGATAACCAGCTATACGTGTGGAATAATTTTTACATCCTGAGATATAATCTGGAGTTCGGACCACCCGATCCCGCTCACGGTAAGCAACATCTCATTTCATCAGCGCACAATACTGGTAAATTGCATTTTGTGACATTGCGAATTTATCTGCCACAAAGTGTGTTGGTATTCCACGGCCTGCGTGTCAAGTGTCACGGATGGCAGATTTGTTTATTTAGAATTGAATATGTGTTAGATATGTTACGGAAGCTTTGGAGTGCATGAAGCTTCTCGGGGTGAAGTTGTGTTGCTCAGCAGTAAACAACATCACCCACTTACCATCTCATAAGGGATCAGTATCGGGGGATTTACTTGGGTTTACAGTGCGGGCGTTCCCCCACGTCCCCAGTGCAAAGGCAGGCCCATGGGGGTAGCTGCTGCCACCAGCTCTTCTCCCAGAGAGAGAGGAAATTTACCCCCACCACTGGAATCATACCTTCCTGGACAGGTACAAAGTGTTATTCCCCCTGGTACAGAAACCCTTAATCCCCATCGGGCACCGTTCAGGTAGCAAGTAGTCTAGTGTTTAATAGCATTGGGTCAGTAACCGAAAGGTTGCTGGTTCAAATCCCTGAGCTGACGGGGTGAAAAATCTGTTGAAGTTCGCTTGATCAAGGCCCTTAACCCTAATTGGTCCTGTAAGTCACTCTGGATCAGAGCGTCTGCTAAATGACAAAAAAAAAAGTTCACCATATAAGGCTAGTATGAGGAACAGTGTGACTTCTGGAAGACGAGGAGGCAGAGAACACGGGGAAGGGATCAATCACTCGGGTCATGTCAGATGAATATGTTTTTAATTTAACTGTCAAAAATTGACATGAGGCCGCTTAGGCCCCAGATAGTCTTTACATTGAGCATATAATAACTGTAATTACCCTAATCCCCTCCTCACCCCGAGTCCTAAATCCATGTAATACTCCATACAGTCGGCGATGAGCGTGGAGGTCAAGCAACTTTCCTCCAGATTACCACAGCTCAATATTTATTAATGTATTTGCTAGCCCACTTTTGTATTGATAGGGCTGAGGAGGCTAAATTGGGTTCAACCAGTGGAACATGCCCACTATAGTAAGAGCCAGACAGGCTTTAGTGTAACAAAATAACTTCTCCTAAGTTTAGATACAGACCCTTAGGGGGAAATTAGTATGCAGTGGGTGCACTGGATTGAAGTGAAGTCATCAAGGGGAGGAAGATGAAAATGCACTCATTTCCCTTTACTGCTGTCCATGAGCAACTTGTTTAAAGTGTCTCTTTAGCCAATAACGAGGTATTTGTGGATTTTGATTGAATATTTGCAGCATTACAAGCAAAATGTAATTTTCTTTTCCGATTTCCCATTTGGCAAATAGATTGTCATTAACAGATACTCAAATACAAATAGGTGACAATCAGCAGAAAGGCAGCTAGTATATTACATTTCTGTTTACATACAGCTATGGTAATGGTAGTAGCAAAAACACTTGTCACCTCGTTAAATCTAAGAAGTATTACAATATTTTTGTTACAGTTCCAAGTTATACGACTATAAAAGCCAGACATTGAACTGAAACACATATGGTTTCAATACCATTTTTGCAGATTCATGGAATAGAGTTGCAATGCTCAGTTGATTAACACATATGTTGAATGCACATTGAATGCCAATTTAGAAAAGAAAGCACTTTAAAGGTGCTGTACAAAATAAGACTTGGTTTCAGTCAAACGTGTGTCCAACAAGCATCCTTAACTCTTCACACAGCACAGAGAACCTGGGCTGTAACATAGTGCCTATTTAGGGGCTCGTCTGGGATGCAAGATACCTACATTATACCCTTGGGCCTAAACACTAACTACACTGAACAAAAAATATGAATCCAACATGTAAAGTGTTGGTCCCATGTTTCATGATCTGAAATAAAAAAATCACAAAAATGAAACATATGCACAAAAAGCTTATTTCTCTCAAATTCTGTGCACACATTTGTTTACATCCCTGTTAGTGAGTGTTTCTCCTTTGCCAAGATAATCCATCCACCTGACAGGTGTAGCATATCAAGAAGCTGATTAAACAACATGATCATTACACAGGTGCACCTTATGCTGGGGACAATAAAGCCACTCTAAAATGTGCAGTTTTGTCATATAGCACAATGCCTTCAGATGTCTCATGTTTTGAGGAAGCATGCAATTGGCATGCTGACTGCAGGAATGTCCCCCAGAGCTGTTGCCAGAGAATTTTATGATAATTCTCTACCATAAGCCACCTCCAACGTCTTTTTAGAGAATTTGGCAGTATGTCCAATCAGCCTCACAACCGCAGACCAAGTGTAACCACGCCAGGCCCAGGACCTCCACATCCGTCTTATTCACCTGCGGGATCATCTGAGACTAGTTACCTGAACAGCTGATGAAACTGAGGAGTATTTATTTCTGTAATAAAGCCCTTTTGTGGGGAAAATCTCATTTTGATTGGCTGGGCCTGGCTTCCCAGTTGGTGGACCTATGCTCTCCCAGGCCAATCCATGGCTGTGCGAAATGTGTGAAATCCATAGGTTAGGGCTTAATGAATTGATTGTAATTGACAGATTTCCTTATATAAACTGTAACTCAGTAAAAAACTATTGTTACTGTGTAATTTCAGGCAATTTTTAGGGCTGTCAGAGTTTTGTTTTGACATTTTTTGGGGTACACAATTTTTTATCATGATTAATCGCAATCATGATTGAACATCCAAAATACATAATCTATACAGCTAAAGTCTACATTGCAATGTAAAACTATTTGACATTGAGGTTAGAGAAGATTGTGCTTTCTCAATTTACCTAATTTTGCTAACCAATACTTTAGACCAGGGGTCCCCAAACTTTTTCCTGTGAGGGCCACATAACTTTTCCCTTCTCTGATGGGGGGCCGGTGTCAGTTTGTAACAGAAAAAGTGTGACGATCGTAGGGGAGCTTAAAAAATGTATTGTTTTCCAGAAAGCCACACATAACCAAATAACCCTTTCCAGGTTCTTTACAGAAAAAAAGTCAGGAAACAAATAATAACACTATTAATGAAATAAATAATAACTAAATAACCCTCTCTGAGTTCTTCACAGAAAAAACAGGAAATAAATAATAACTAAATAACTCTCTCTGGGTTCTTCATAGAAAAAAAAGCCATGGAACATTAACTTTCTGTCGTGCCATGCACAATCTTAACAGATAAAAGTTCAGCTCAGTTGTCAGAGCAGAATCTCTCTGACACATATGAGCAGTCTCTTAAAGTTCTTGTGTTCCTTCCTTATAATCCTTTTGTAGGTTCCAGTAGGCTTGTAGACACCGCTGTTTGCAGCTCTCTCTCATCAACTTCCCTGTGAAAACCACAAAAGAAGCAGGTTGAAAAACTGAACTAAGTGATACAGCACCTACACAGCACAATACATTTCACTACCAGTATGGTTGTAAAGATGGATTTTATCCCAGTAGATTTTATTATGATTATATTTGTTTATGCTCAGAATGACTCATTCAAGTCAGAAAAGTGAGCTTACCTATGTATGTTCATCAGTGTGAACTGTGGGCCTGCATCTGGCTGGTGAGAAGTTGAATATCAGGTTCCATTCTAGTTACAGCCAGTCTCAAGCACTGATGCAAATGTTCATCTGTCAATCTTGATCTCATCGGGGTTTTCAGCAGTTTCATGCGAGAAAAGGTTTTCTCGCAGATATACGTGCTGCCAAAAACTGTGGACATTTTCATTGCGTGTTTTTTGATGTTTGGATATGTGTCGTTTTGGAGGGCGGCATAGAAGTCAATGAGACTGTTGGGCTTGAATGCGTCTTTCAGAACATCACAGTTCTGTAACTCAGCCAACTCAAACTGATATGAAGGCTGGGCTTCATCAATGTCGGCAACAAAGGGGTTCTGAAAAAGACGGATTTCTTTTGCATGAACATGTAGTTCACTGGAGCCCCGTCAGTCGTGATGCTAGCTAGCTTTGACCAGTCCAGGTCCAACTTCTCCATGGTTTGGCACACTTTGTCAAAAATATCCTCTCCCGTTGTAGTCACTTTGAGACTTTGGAGGGCTGCCAGCTCCTCGCATATCTCAAAGTTTGCGCTAACTCCACGAATAAAAATGAGCAGTTGCGCTGTGTCTTGCACGTCCGTGCTCTCATCCAGTGCTAATGAAAAAAAGTCAAATTCTTTCGTCTTCTGCTGCAGCTGGGCATATACATTACTCCCGATTTCTTCAACGCGTCTGGTGATTGTACTCGCCGACAGACTTACGGCATTAAATGCATCTTTCTTCTCGGGACACACCTCCTCCGCGACAGCATCCATACATTTCTTAACAAACTCTCCGTCAGTGAAAGGCTTACCGCTTCTTGCTATCAGTTTAGCAACCCGAAAGCTGGCCCGAACGGATGCCTGGTTCAGCTGAGCTTGGCGTACAAATGTATTCTGCTGAGATAGTAGTCCACTTTTTAGCTTTGAGAGTTTGTCTGCTCGTATTTGGCCTTGCAAGCTATCGTACTTGTCTTTGTGACGGGATTCATAGTGTCGGCGAAGATTGTATTCTTTGAATACCGCCACCGTCTCTTGACAGATGAGACAAACAGCCTTTTCTTTGCATTGAACAAAAAAAAAATTGTTTGTCCACTGCAGGTTAAATACCCTGCATTCTGAATCAATTTTTCTCTTACCTAACCTTTTCGCCATTATTCCGTTTTTTCTTTGACAGGGCCGGGCCTAGGATTTTTTTTCTGTAGGCCAAATAGGAAAAAAATTCGATAGCGTCTCTGGTATTGTTCAGAGGGCCGGGCCAAATGTGCTGACGGGCCGTATCCGGCCCGCGGGCCGTAGTTTGGTGACCACTGCTTTAGACAGTCAATATTCCTGTAATGTTCTTTGTATAAAACTTCTTAAATTACAGCTGAAATTGAGCAAATTCAGAATTTGTGAGTAATCGCAAGCAAATCCTGCGATTAACATTTTTTTATTGTTTGACAGCCCTACTAGTTAGACTATTCTTACAACATCAAATAAAATGTACCTGTTTAGAAAGTCATTACTCACTATTGGTGTCTAAATTCAAGTTACAACATAACTATATCACAGATTTTGTTAACACAGAATTCAATCACATGAAGTTGTGTAAGGACATTTTTTTAAGACACTGGTAGATCGGGGCCTTGTCTAGTGCGAATGCTGTTTATGTCAACGCAAGAGAATCAGCCTGTGGGATCACGCTGACAGGTGGGAGTAGATGGGGTTGAATCCAACACGCAGTGACTGGAAGTGTAAGTTAAATAGGGCTGGCACAATTACCCTATAACCTTATAAAGAGCGACCACCCCTAGAAAACAACTTCTCGTTTTGGAAACGGCCTATGTGCCATTAATATATGCGTCAGAAACATTTAATCTAGTGTCAACATTAACTACAAAGTGTAACAATACCATGACCATCACAGCCCTAAGTTAAATGGGTCAGCCACCTGACCCATCATGACCAATCACACCCAGATGTGTCTCACGTATGAACTCTAATCCAATGTTACATCACATGGCGTCACAGCTCTTTTTAAACCACTACGGATTTCATGTAACAGCTCATAAAAAGAGGTATTCCTCCATCAGCTCCTGTTAGTGAGATGATTACATTAAATAAGACATTACACTGGAAGTCTCATCGGGCACACAATTATAAGGCCTGTTTATGCATCCAAAGCACAGATAGATTGTCTAAATTCTCTGAGTAAGCATCTAAAAAGCTGCTTTTTGACTGAGAGATGAACATTGGGCCTCGGTCTAGAAGCTCAATGGGACACAGGTCAGTCCTAGCTGGGGAACCCCTTTATTTATCCTGAGTTGTAAAATGAAATTGCTGATTGCTTTCATGGAATAAATCCCCCTGAGCGCCAATTAAGACCCACACAACTCACCACCGGCTTCTTAATTGTTTAGATGTCAATACATTGGTATGCAATTTCATCTGGCGAGCCTCAAATTGCAAGTGCTGCTCTTACGGCTTCAAATGACCCAATTTATTGTAAATTATAAGGTGCGCGCCATGCCGCCAGTGACACAATTTACCAATTAGCTCACCAGTATCTCTATGTGGCCGAACGTTGGCCTGCTGTTGCGTTATTTTATTAGTGCACAGCACAATACAAGAAAACCGTGCTAATACATTAACTGTAACACATAAGCAAATGGCCAAGTAAGTTCACCCCACATTTCAGGTGAATTCACAGCTTTCCAATCAACTCTATAATCTCATGATTTCCTGTACCTCTTAAATGTAGGCCATTCTACCATTCTATGCAGGTCTGCTCACAGAATGGATGGAAATGGGTGCTACATGTGTGCACATACCTAGAACACCATGAGAGAGAGGGGATTGAATGTGTAAGGCACAGCCTCGCAGTGAGCCAAGGTGCTCTGCATGGTAACAGCGAAGGCCCCTCTCTACATGCTCCAGAGTTATCCCGGATCAGAGATCAAGGTGCTGAGGAAAAATGTGCAAAAGATGACACTGCTTGTTTTGACAAAACCAACCCCATGTCCTCGGCGTCCGAGTGGACATCACTTGAAAGGGAGAGCGTATTGATGTGGAAAATTGCCATTTTTATTCCTCCCACATTCTCTCTCTCTGGTGTGGACACACTCGACGGGCCTGTCGCCTGTCTTACTGCGGCTGCTGATAGCGAGAGCCATTGTTCTCCATAGTCAATAGCCCCATGTCCCTGTAGATGAGCAGCCCTGCCATGGGCCCTGTAGAAAATGCATCATTCCTACCTCCCTTCCTTGAAGTAATCACATAACCAGAATTGGTTGGATTGGGGGGAAAAATTGGGTGGCGAACTTGCTTTCACCTATCCAATCACTTATAGATCTGTGATTACCTGAAGGAAACAAGAATGGAAGGGTGGATTCTATTATTATGTATTATGATTTGAACAGGGCCTGTGTCTGGCTTAGTCTGCTGGCCAGGATCAGCGTTAGACTTCAGCAAGCCAATCTGTTGCCCAGAGGCAGCGTTTCTATACTCCCGTTACTCTCCAGACTCACGTCCCTGCCAGTGCCGGCAGCGTCCACACCGCCTCCCCTCCTCTGCATTAGCAATGGAGGAATGAATTACCTCCGCAATCTGCACTGATGATAGGAGGAACATGCTAATTCAATGACGGATCCCCGGCCCCTGCGCGGCACCCGCTCTGAGGCTTTTTCCTCTCCCTCTCAGGATTCTCTTCACTTCTTCCTCCAAATGAGTCCATATCTTTTTATATTATTTCTGTATTCAGTCGTGATTCATCCGACAAGGGCTGTTCTAGCAGGCTCATTCCCAGATGTACTGGGATTTCACAATGTGTTTCCATTGGATCCTATTTATTAATATACAGTAGGGATGTCCCTGGTTGAAGATTTATAGGTTTTTCAATTCTTAAAATTCTCAATTCTGAGAAGTGTATTTTTTGATACACAGGGTTGGACGTCAGATATTTCTCTAAAATGTGATCGATTTCAAGTTTTTCTCTCCGCACATTCCCAAACGGTGCTATTATTGCACTCATTGTAAGACATGGAACAATTTGTGCACTTCCAAGCATCCACATGTATGATATTTTGTATTCCAACACTGAAGGTAATACGTTTTTACAGTTTGGGTTACATCATGTTGAACTAGACCTCTACTGTGTCATATAGTCCAAACAAACTACTGCAAAATGATGTGTGATGACAGCATATGTGGGCAACCCTCAGCCTTGGGTTACGTTTCACAATGTCACAGAGTTGTTTTACATAAGAGGATGATTACTGTTTCTCTGAGGTATGGCTGAAAGGATCAGCTCAGTCTCATGTTTGATTACGGTTTAAACAATGCATATTGAAGTCACTATTATTATTGAGACATCTATACAGTCCACTAACAGTTATTGTGCCTTTGAGAATATTTGTTCTGGGATTGGGCTGTGAGTGTGTGTGTGCGTGTGCATGTGTGTGTGGATGGATGTTCTGCTGGGTGGTTTGTTTGCCTGCCTGTATGTCTGTGTGTTTGGGGATGTTCTGAAATAGACACCCAGTGTGTATGGCACCAAATGTAGGCTAGTTCTTTGCACTCTGAGTTAATGCTTGAAATGTGAGGCACGTACAGTAGAGAAAGCTGAGAGAAAAAAAAGCAGTCTCTAGTCTGGCAGCTGCTGTGTGTGTGTCTGCTCTCTGTACTTAAATGTATGTGTTCCATTCGAGACAACCTCTAACAGCTATTAGGTTTTGTTCGCTTAGACACAGACATGGACCTATAAACACAAGTACATTACTCTTAGGAAATACATCTTAAGGAATTGCTTATATTGCTGATATCTCTGAACCAAACAATGTTATTTAATTTTTTCATGTGTGTTATTGTTATGATAGGAGGATATTGGAATTTACTGCAGACATATTATCACAACAATCAGCAAGTATAATTTCCAGGTGGATCTTTCACTGAAAGCCCAGGGAAATTAATGAATACATAGGACGATGTTAATGTGTGCACTTTAGCAAAAATGTGACACTTGGTTGCAAGGATTGGTTATGAGGTTATCACTTCCATCTTTATAGCTCAGGTAAACGGAACCCTGTGCAGTTCACTGTAGCCGATAAGGGGTTAATTATTTTTTTCAAATTACTTGTGAAGTAGATGGCTTATTAGTTTATTTTCCTGGTATGATTTTCTTGGCCCTTTCACAAAGGCTGAACTTGGCTCCTTTTTGATCTGAGAAACAGGGTTTTATTTATTTGAGCCTCTGTTGACTTCTTCTGTTTGCTTTTACTCTTCTATTAGGAGCTGATTACCACCTGGGACCCATATTTCACAACTGATAAAAGCCTGTGTTTAAAGGACCCCTTTAGTTTTGCACCAGAAAGGCAGAGGGAGAATCTCAGAGGGAGATCTTTTCAGCAGGTTTATTTGACACAATGTTGTTGGTTTTTCTTCAGTGACAAGCAATAGTTGGTACAAATTAAATGAAATACTATTTTACCCCTTATGTGCGCATTATCTGAAACATTGGTCTCACAAACCTTCCATATAGGTTTTCCTCCCTTTTTTTCTCTCCAGATAAACAGCCCCTGATAACGTGTATGAAGCATTACTCATGTGAACAACCATGCGGTGCACAGCGTAAGTGCGGCCATTAAGCATAATATAAAAGACACACTCGCTGTCAGTTTTCATTTTTCAACTGCGCCAAGACTGGTGAGGCCTGGAGAAGTCCAATCTATGCTCGATGCAGCTCTGACAACACGAGACAGCACTTCCCCCCTCCTCTCCTCTTTCTCTCCTCTCCTTCCTCTCCTGGATTATTGTCATATCATCTCAGATGAAACCCATGCCCTATACCCAAAGTAGTAATAACCGAGCGATGAAAATATGTTTCCAGGCAAAAAGACGTGGGCGGCGATCACATAAAGAGGTTATGAATGTGTCCATGTTTGACAATTCTCAGCACTTTGGAGGATATCACTACCTTACACTCATAACTCCATGACAGTTAATTGAAGGTCCCTCTTGGGCTTGAGTGCTAGACAGACATTAATTGGGGGGATCCTCTCTGGTTTCTCCAATCTGAGATAGATTTGCTTGAGTTGTAATCAAAAGTAAATTGTACAGGAGGGATTCACAGGTGAACAAAACATGTATTTCATCTGCATATGTTACAGATGTGAGGCAGGAGGAATCTGCTGCCACAGCAGAACAAACAATAAATAGAACCCCTAAGAGTGTGCATGTATTCCAAATGGCACCCTATTCCCTATAGTGTACACTATCTTTGACCATTTGGGCCCAGGTCGAAAGAAGTGCACTATAAACATTTGGGACGAACCGCTGCCTATCCAAAGATAGCCATCACTGTATACTGCAAACCAGCAACAGCATGGTAGGAGTGTCCATTTGAATAACTGTAGCGTTAATTCTTCCCAGTTTTCATTGTATTAAAGGAATCTTCGGCATCAAGGTAATGAGATTATATAGCTCTTAGAATTACAGACCAACAAACTGCATCAACTTGAATAGCACAACATTTGAATAAGGGTTAGAGAAACACCAACATTGTGTAGGCCTGTTTGTATCCAACTTTATTAAAGAGATTCTCCGGTACTTTTGTATAGTTTTTAGCCAGTAGTTCAAAAAGTAGTGCTCACAAGCCAAAAGTGTATCCTGAAATTGCGGACTATGTTATGCATACGTGGAGATTTGTGCACCAAATCATTGCTCTCTCTCTCGTTCTGCTGTGGGTGCATCATGTGCCTTTTGCTCATATGGTGAGGGGGTGAAGCTCATTGGTTTAACTCTAATTGCTAGGGGACTGGCCCAAGTGGGGGAAAATTTAGAGAAAATGGGGTAGCACAGTTTCCAGAAAAACAGTTACTTTCAAATGAAGGATTTCATAGCTAATTGAGGTGATTATGCATGTATGAATTACACATTGACACGTCCAGCCCAAAGCGGGAGGTTTCAAAAATAATGTATAGTTGCCAAAGTTCTGGAGCATCTTTAAGTTATGTGCAGTTTAATTCAAATGGGCATCAATTTCATAAGAAGGCTAATCTCTAATCCCTTTAGAAACCTGAATGCAAAACTCACAAATAGGATCATCAAGGGCCTTTTCCATAACAAGTGTCATCCATGTATACATATTTTTTAGGACTTGCATATTGGCAGCAATTCTGTTGAATTATCAAGGCAAAGTAACAGCACAGCCTTCTGAAACATTTGTTATTGCCTAAGTGAATTCATTTCCCTTAGTTTTGCGCTACTCGTAAAACAATCCCCTGTTCTACAGAGCAAAAACCAGTGAGAATCAGCAAAACAGGAGCCTACATCAAACAAGAGATACTTTTGGTCATGTAGAGTATGTGGACACCTGCTCGTCAAACATCTCTTTCCAAGATCATGGGCATTAATATGGAGTTGGTCACCCCTTTGCTGTTATAACAGCCTCCACTCTTCTGGGAAGGCTTTCCACTAGATGTTGGAACATTGCTGCAGGGACTTGCTTCCATTCAGGCGCAATAGCATTAGTGAGGTCAGGCACTGATGTTGGGCGATTAGGCCTGGCTCGCAGTCGGCATTCCAATTAATCCCAAAGGTGTTCGATGGGGTTGAGGTCACCGCTCTGTGCATGCCAGTCAAGTTATTCCACACCGATCTCGACAAACCATTTCTGTATGGACCTCGCTTTGTGCACCGGGGCATTATGCTGAAACAGGAAAGGGCCTTCCCCAAACTGTTGCCACAAAGTTGGAAGCACAGAATGGTCTAGAATGTCATTGCTGTAGGGTTAAGATGTTCCTTCACTGGAACTAAGGGGCAGGTAGCATTCTCCTGGCATCCACCAAACCCAGATTCGTCCGGACTGCCAGATCGTGAAGCGTGATTCATCACTCCAGAGAGCGCGTTTCCACTGCTCCAGAGTCCAATGGCGGATGGGTTTACACCACATCGGCATTGCGCACGATGATCTTAGGCTTGTGTGCGGTTGCTCGGTCATGGAAATCCATTTCATGAAGCTCCCAACGAACAGTTATTGTGCTTCCAGAGGCAGTTTGGAACTCGGTAGTGAGTGTTGCAACTAAGGACAGACAATTTTTACACGCTACGCGTTTCAGCCCTCGGCAGTCCCGTCCTGTGAGTCCTTGGTTGCAACACTCACTACTGAGTTCCAAACTGCCTCTGGAAGCACAATAACTGTTCGCGGCTGAGCCGCTGTTGCTCCTAGATGTTTCCATTTCACAATAACAGCACTTACAGTTGAGCAGGGAAGATCTAGCAGGACATACATTTTACGAACTGACTTGTTGGAAAGGTGGCATCCCATGATGGTGCCATTTCTATGGCCCCGACAGAGATGGCCGCCTCGCTTCGCGTTCTTAGGAAACTATGCAGTATTTAGTTTTTTTTATGTAGTATTTCTTACACTTTTACCCCAGGAAGTCTTATTACATACAGCTGGGAGGAACTATTGGATATAAGAGCAACGTCAACTTACCAACATTATGACCAGCAATACGACTTTCCCGAAGCGGATCCACTGTTTGGTCCAGCACCCAGGACAATGGATTAGATCCCAGCAGGCGACCCAAAACCACGGCGCCGCGGAAGGGGCAGACGGAGCGGTCTTCTCTCCGTAGACGGGCACGTCGCCCACCACTCCTGAGTATACTACTAGCCAATATCAAGTCTCTTGACAACAAGGTAGACGAAATCCGAGCAAGGTTTGCATTCCAGAGAGACATCAGAGATTGTAACCTTCTCTGTTTCACGGAAACATGGCTCACTCGGTATACGTTATCAGAGTCAGTACAGCCACCTGGTTTCTTCACGCATCACGCCGACAGAAACAAGCATCTCTCTGGTAAGAAGAAGGGCGGAGGTGTATGCCTTATGATTAACGAGTCGTGGTGTGATCATAACAACATACAGGAACTCAAGTCCTTTTGTTCACCTGACCTAGAATTCCTTACAATCAAATGCCGACCGCATTATCTACCTAGACGGCCCTGAAATAACTTCATTGGACTCTATGTAAACTGGAATCCACATATCCTGAGGCTTCATTTATTGTAGCTGGGGACTTTTTAACAAGGCTAATCTGAAAACAAGCCCCCCTAAATTTTATCAGCATATCGAATGCGCAACCTGGGCTGGCAGCATTCTGGATCATTGTTCAACTTCCGCGACGCATACAAAGCCCTCCCTCACACTCCTTTCGGCAAATCTGACAACAACTCCATTTTGTTGCTCCCAGCCTATAGACAGAAACTAAAACAGGAAACGCCCGTGCTCAGGTCTGTTCAACGCTGGTACGACCAATCTGATTCCACGCTTCAAGATTGCTTTGATCACGTGGACTGGGATATGTTCCGGTTAGCGTTGAACAACAACATTGATGTATACGCTGATTCGGTGAGCGAGTTTATTAGTAAGTGCATCGGTGATGTTGTACCAACTGCGACAATTGAAACCTTCCCCAACCAGAAACCGTGGATTGATGGCAGCATTCGCGCGAAACTGAAAGCGCAAACCACTGCTTTTAATCAGGGCAAGGCGATCGGAAACATGACCGAATACAAACAGTGTAGCTATTCCCTCCACAAGGCAATCAAACAAGCTAAGTGTCAGTATAGAGACAAAGTAGAGTCGCAATTCAACGGCTCAGACACAAGAGGTATGTGGCAGGGTCTACAGTCAATCACGTACTACAAAAAGAAAACCTGCCTCGTTGCGGAACCCGATTACTTGCTCCCAGACAAACTAAACAACTTCTCTGCTCGCTTTGAGGACACAGCCCGCTACCAAAACCTGAAGACTCTCCTTCACCGCAGCCAACGTGAGTGAAACAATTAAACGTGTTAACCCTCGCAAGGCTGCCGCCCCAGACGGCATCCCTAGCCGCGTCCTCAGGGCATGCGCAGACCAGCTGGCTGGTGTGTTTACGGACATATTCAATCAATCCCTATCCCAATTTGCTTTTCCCACATGCTTCAAGATGACCACTATTGTTCCTGTTCCCAAAAAGGCAAAGGTAACTGAAATAAATGACTATCGCCCTGTAGCACTCACTTCTATCATCACGATGTGCTTTGAGAGAGTAGTCAAGGATCATATCACCTCCATCCTACCTGACACCCTAGACCCACTCCAATTTGCTTACCGCCCCAATAGGTCCACAGACGACACAATCACACTGCACACTGCCCTAACCCATCTGGCCAAGAGGAATACCTACGTAAGAATGTTGTTCATCGACGACAGCTCAGCATTTAATTAACACCATAGTACCCTCCAAACTCATCATCAAGCTCGCGACCCTGGGTCTCGACCCTGCCCTGTGCAACTGGGTCCTGGACTTCCTGACAGGCCGCCCCCAGGTGATGAGGGTAGGTAACAACATCTCCACCCCGCTTATCCTCAACACTGGGGCCCCACAAGGGTGGGTTCTCAGCCCTCTCCTGTAGTTCCTGTTCACCCATGACTGCGTGGCCATGCACGCCTCCAACTCAATCATCAAGTTTACAGATGACACTACAGTGGTAGGCTTGATTACCAACAACGACGAGACGGCCTACAGGGAGGAGGTGAGGGCCCTCGGAGTGTGGTGTCAGGAAAATAACCTCACACTCAACGTAAACAAACAATGGGGATGATCGTGGACTTCAGGAAACAGCAGAGGGAGCAACCCCTATCCAAATCGACGGGACAGTTGTGGAGAAGGTGGAAAGTTTGAAGTTCCTCGGCGTATACATCACGGACAAACTGAAATCGTCCAAAAACATTCACAGACTTTTAAAAAGAGCATCCTGTCGGGCTGTATCACCGCCTGGTACGGCAACTGCTCCGCCCACAACCGCAAGGCTCTCCAGAGGGTAGTGAGGTCTGCACAACACATCACCGGGGGAAAACTACCTGCCTCCAGGACACCTACACCACCCGATGTCACAGGAAGGCCAAAAAGACCATCAAGGACAACATCCACCCGATCCACTGCCTGTTCACCCCGCTATCATCCAAAGCTGGGACCGAGAGACTGAAAAACAGCTTCTATCTCGAGGCCATCAGACTGTTAAACAGCCATCACTAACATTGAGTGGCTGCTCCAACATACTGACTCAAATCTGCAGCCACTTTATTCATTAAAAATTTGATGTAAGAAATGTATCACTCGTCACTCTAAACAATGCCACTTTATATAATGTTTACATACCCTACATTACTCACCTCATATGTATATTCTGTACTCTATACCATCTACTGCATATTGCCTATGCCATTTGGCCATCGCTAATCCTTATATTTATATGTACATATTCTTATTAATTCCTTTACACTTGTGTGTATGTATAAGGTAGTTGTGAAATTGTTAGATTACTTGTTAGATATTGCTGCATGGTCTTAACTAGAAGCTCAAGCATTTCGCTACACTCACATTAACATCTGCTAACCATGTGTATGTGACCAATAAAATTTGACTTATGGACATTGTATGGCTGTGTGCTCGAATTTATACAGTTGTCAGCAACGGGTGTGGCCTAATCAGCCAATTTGAAGGGGTGTCCATGTACTTTTGTATATATTGTGTACCTAATGGAGAGCTCTAGAGGAGAAAGAATGCTACTCAATTTTGGAGCTGGGACAATAAACCGAAAATTATCGACACCGTCCAATTATCCTCGACATTTTGCTGATATTGTTCATTATGATAATAAGCCTTTAATAGAGAAATGTGGAGTTTAAAATGTTTGCTAATATGGGTGATTGTTGGGACAATTGATAGCTACAACATTCAATCTAGCACTAGTAGTTTGAAGGGTAATAGATACAAAATGTGCACATTATTATTAACTTATTGTTCTATGTATAGTTATCGTATTGATTCAGTCAATTTATTGTGATATGGATTTTTGTCTATTTTGCTCCACTCTACAGTCAGTTAGCCTAGCCTCATTTAATTGCCTCACTGTTATTGTGCTGATAACCCAAGCGACAGATTGTAGGAACAGACTTCAATTAGATGCAATTGGACGTCTTTTAGCAAAAGGGCAATTCCAAGGTAACGGATCTACGCTGAGCCTGCAGACAGGAGAAGTGACATTAACTGGAGAGAGAAGAGGGGGGGGGGAAGAGTGAGTGGGAGGGGTTTTACAGACTGTTTTTACATTTGCTTTGACCACCAGACGACAGAAAGAGAAAGAAAACAGTTATGAGCTGAACATAACAGTATGCCAACGGAAGGGAGGACTGTACAGGTGATCCAACTGTGGTTTATGACTATTATGATTTGCTATTGTAAGCAATTCAATTGCAACAATTCTGTTGCGAATTGTAACAGCATTAGGGAAAATCTGTAACATAATTTTTCGTTTTTAGTACATTTTTTACACCCCCCCCCCTTACTTCAACATGATTGTTGTTGTTGTATTTATACTACCTTTTTAAGACTTTTTATGGTAGAGTGTAGAACACCCCTTTTCCGTCTGTTTGACCAGAAATCAAAGCCTTGGCTTATTCCTCATATTTAATATTAATGAGAAATGTATATCTGCTTTAATTTCTCAAAAATCTAGGCCCTTCGCTTTCATTTGACACTAGATTTAACATGCTCCTGTGAACTTCAAATGTTGGTGCTTAAGGGTCCTTTTACATGGAAATGACTGCATCAAGCCTGTACAAGGATCTGCTCTCTGAAGAGAGGTGTGGACATAATATCATTAGCTAACATGCTCAAGGAATGTATTTGAATCATAGCACTGCACATGCATCTTGATGTATTAGGGAGTGAACCCCTCATCTTATATAACTCCAAACATCAAGGATTCATGTTGTGTTATCACATCAATCTGACTTCTGTCCGAAGGAGGAAAAGATGTAAACATTTTCTCATCCAAACAGTATAGAGAGAACTTAAATCATTCATGGCTTTTCTCCAACTACCTCGTGGCCTAACATGATGTAAATACTGTTGATAATACACTTATTATGTGTCAAGCGATGTTCAACTAGTAGACCTGCATCATCTGCAGAGGTAGCTTGTCTACATGTGGTCAGTATATGTGAAATACAAAGGACTGAATAGTTATTTTCAGTAGTTTACCTGGGCATATATATTACAGCCAACTTTACCATCAAGCTCCGTATCAAAACATCCAGTCAGCTGAGAACTTCTCCATGTCACCATTTCAGGTCTGAGGTCTGTGTCTCAGTCAGGAAGCATCATGTACAGGCAGTTACTGAAGCCAAGACTGGGGGTGCTTTCCAAATGGCACCCTATTCTCTATATAGTGTATATCATTTTGACCAGGGCCTATAGGGCTCTGGTCAAATGTATTGAACTATGTTGGGAGTAGAGTGCCATTGCGGACCCGCTTGGGCTCCCGCTAGGCAGGAAGCGCATTGACTTGTCTCCAATGGTCAATAGAGACTAACTCGCAGCAGGTAGCAAGCTAACCAGCCAACCTCAAAGAGGGATCCCTTCAGCCTGGGCTGTGCTGAAGTCTTCCATCCACACCATGGGGGCGCTGCCAGGCAAACTATTTCCATCAGCCCAGTCCCATTATCCAATTGAAGCAATAGATATGGTGGTGATGTCTGTCTTCCCTGCAAGCCTGGAAGCGAGAGCTTCGCACTCTCACTCAGTGAGCTCAGTAGTTGTTTAAGTGAATTTGCGTAAATTTACGGGGATAAAATGGCAACAGCAAATACCACTTTAAAGTCCTCCATGTTACGGACAACTTAATGGGATAATAAAAGGCATAAAATTCCTCGCACATCATTTTGTGTTCAAAATTATATTATATTGCTAAACTCTGGCTTCAGTACCTTGAGATGTGAACAGATGTATAGCAAATGACTGGTTTATGGTTATCACCGTTTCACTGGATGAAACACTCATACACTTACAGGAAATACAGTTATAATAGTACTAGTACAACAAAAGAAATGTCAGCCATAAGCCCTGTTGTAATACTTCAGAAATGTATAATTTCATCCTTGTTTCCGTGAGGTAAGCACAGATCTATAAGTGATGGATAGGTGTAAGCAAGGTCGCCAACCTATTGCTTTCAACAATCCAACCAATTCCGAGCTGTGATTACTTCAGAAGGCAAGGAGGGATGTATTTGAATGTGGTGTTTCCTTTTCTCTCCTGACTGAAACGTATTGTTTTTGCCCTTGGCACATAACACATACCGGCTTTATCAAAATGTGGGGCGAGTAAGGAAAACAACCACCGAATGAATGTTCGGACAACAAAACGACACACACGGGCTCCTTGTTTCTCTGTCAAAATGTAATCAGCCGTGCCTCATAGTCTCTCAGGCAAGAGTGACTGCCAGGCAGGAAGATGTTACAGTAATTATTGTCTTGTTCGGTGCAGACTGAGTGCCTTGAATAAGATATAGTCCAGGGGAAAGCAAATATATTTGCACAAAGCACTCCCAGCTCCCCAGTTGTGTGTAGCCACCATTGTGTGTAGCCAGCTTTGTACCAGGTGTGTTTTGAAAGAACGAGAACAGAAAGACTTGATCGAGCTAAAATGAGACGACGTTATCATTTTCTCCCCAGCTCCACCTCTCTCCGAAGCGACCTTGGCGCCGGCTGAGCCTCTCCGAACGACAACCACCACAACAACCACCACAGCAGCACGCAACAAAGGCGTAGCAAACACCATGACCACAACAGGGCCCAAGGAGGGTAACAACAGAGGAGGGCCCAAACCCCCTCTGGAGGTTCCCCAGACCACCGCCCAGCCGCCTCTGGAGTCCTTCCCCCTACCAGAGCGCTTCTGTGAGACCACGGAAAAGAGGGACATAGTGTGGCCTCAGACCCAGAGGGGCATGTTAGTAGAGAGGCCTTGCCCCAAGGGGACCCGAGGTAAGCAGAGGGTTTACCTTAGGGCATTAGCTACTGTTTATCACCATGATGAGTGGTTGGAGAGATGAGATCGCTTGTGTGTTTTTGTTACCTGCACAGTATGTTATTGTTTCTGACAATCATTTATTGATAGATTCAATTCGTGCAGGACTGTATAGGGAATCAACAAGATTTTGTATTTTTACAGTTGTGTAAATAATTCACTGCATTGTTATAGGTCAAAATAGTATTTGGCAATGTGCAGCCAGTGTGTTGAAGGGAACTGGCTCAGCTGTTTCCCCAAGCTTGATTGAAGATGTTCAGGCCTTATTGGATTGTGTGTGAAATTGTGTTATCATTCAGGGTTCATTAGACGTTGGTGTAATTAGAACGGAAGGAAAAGTCTTATTATTACTTAATTTGTAGTGAAACTGGCACTGGGAGAATATAGTCAGTATTTATGGTAAATGACCAGCTATTGATGTAGAGACAACAATTAAATGCAGTGTATGTAGGATTTTGGTTTAACACGATGAGGTATATGGCTAATATAACATGACATAATCCAATGTAGTTTCTAATATATATATCTTATATAACTGAGCTATTGTAAATGTATTTTCCTGACAGGCACTGCCTCTTATTTATGTGTACTTGCCACGGGGGCCTGGCACCCAAAGGGCCCTGATCTCAGCAACTGCACTTCCCACTGGGTCAACCAAGTAGCGCAGAAGGTATGTATGAGCTGTACTACCTCAATGTTTTCAGCTACAGTATACAGTCGGAAGTTTACATACACTTAGGTTGGAGTCATTAAAACTTGTTTTTCAACCACTCCACAAATGTATTGTTAACCAACTATAGTTTTGGCAAATCGGTTAGGATATCTACTTCATGCATGACACAAGTCATTTTTCCAACAATGGTTTACAGAAAGATTATTTTTACAGTGGTTTAGAATTGTACATACACTAAGTTGAATGTGCCTTTAAACAGCTTGGAAAATTCCAGAAAATTATGTCATGTCTTTAGAAGCTTCTGATAGGCTAATTGACATAATTTGAATCAGTTGGAGGTGTACCTGTGGATGTATTTCAAGGCCTACCTTCAAACTCAGTGCCTCTTTGCTTGACATTATGGGAAAATCTAAAGAAATCAGCCAATTCCTCAGAAAAACATTGTAGACCTCTACAAGTCTGGTTCATCCTTGGGAGCAATTTCCAAATGCCTGAAGGTGCCTGAAGGTACCACGTTCATATGTACAAACAATTGTACGCTATTATAAACACCATGGGACCACACAGCCGTTATACCGCTCAGGAAGGAGATGCGTTCTGTTTCCTAGAGATTAACATACTTTGTTGTGAAAAGTGCAAATCAATCCCAGAACAACGGCAAAGGACAAATGTATCTATATCCACAGTAAAACGAGTCCTATATCGACATAACCTGAAAGGCCGCTCAGCAAGGAAGAAGCCACTGCTTAAAAACTGCCATAAAAAAGCCAGACTACGGTTTGCAACTGCACATGGGGACAAAGATCGTACTTTGTGAATCAAAACGAGAACTGTTTGGCCGTAATGACCATCGTTATGTTTGGAGGAAATAGGGGGAGGCTTGCAAGCCGAAGAACAACATTCCAACAGTGAAGCACAGGGGTGGCAGCATCATGTTGTGGGGGTGCTTTGCTGCAGGAGGGACTGGTGCACTTCACAAAATAGAAGGCATCATGGGGGGGGGGGGAATTATGGGGATATATTGAATCAACGTCTATAGACATCAGTGAGTAAGTTCAAGCGTGGGTCTTCCAAATGGACAATGACCCCAAGCATACTTCCAAAGTTGTGGCAAAATGGCTTAAGGACAACAAAGTCAAGGTATTGGAGTGGTCATCACAAAGCCCTGACCCCAGTCCTATAGAAAATGTGTGGGCAGAACTGAAAAAGTGTGTGCGAATAAGGAGGCCTACAAACCTGACTCAGTTACACCAGCTCTGTCTGGAGGATTGGGCCAAAATTCACCCAATTTATTGTGGGAATCTTGTGGAAGGCTACCTGAAACATTTGACTCAAGTTAAACAATTTAAAGGCAATGCTACCAAATACTAATTGAGTGTATGTAAACTTCTGATGTGATCAATGTGATCAATGTGATAAAAGAAATAAAAGTTGAAATAAATCATTCAATCTATTAATATTCGGACATTTCACATTCTTAAAATAAAGTGGTGATCCTAACTGACATAAAACAGGGAATTTTTACAAGGATTAAATGTCAGGAATTGTGAAAAACTGAGTTTAAATGTATTTGGCTAAGGTGTATGTAAACTTCTGACTTGAACTGTAAGTAAATGTACTAATTCCCTTAAAATACTGTAGGTACTGCGGTGCTTGAAGTGGAATGAAAATGGTGCCTGTAATCATTTTAATCTTACAGTAGTGGTGCTCATATTTTATAGTTGATAAGAGGTACCGGTAATCTCTACCAGTTTGAACTGGCTCAATTCAAGCACTGCGCTCTAATAATTGTATATTCCTCTTTCCCTTATATGGCACCTCTTTCCTTTCATCTTCCACCATTTATGATGATTAAAGAGTCAAAATAGCCGCGGGCCATCCACTAGGTTGCGCTGTCTGCTGTTTGTTCTGATAAGTGACTCAGACATAGAATGTGTAGTAATTTAAGCACGACGGACGACCCTTCAACATTTTGTACTCTTGTGTTCACTTCCATCAAATGAGAAATACAGCACCCCGAGGAGTGTTATTAAGTGTAATTAGTCACCCATCTACCCAGACTGGCGTTATATGGGGCAGCTCATCCTAGAATGACCTCACGTCAGAACGGGAGGGAGAGAGCCTCATAGTCTGGTGGAATATTCCCTTAGTCTGGTCCCAGATCTGTATGTGATTAAGCCAATAGCATAATAATCATATTCAGAGGACCACAAACAGATCTGGGTACAGGCCTTAGCAAAGTTGATACTACCAGCCATTTCTGCTGTCCATTTTAAAACATCGAAAAAGACATAACAAATACCTTAGTATAAAGTTGTATTCATGCTTATAACAAGTCTTAAGCCTATAACATGGCTGTAAGAATATCAAATTCAATAACATTTCTAAAATCCCAAATAGCTAGCATTGCAGAGGCAAAAGCACAGAGGCCAGGAAAAACTCCCTAGAAGTAGCCTGAGAAAACACCTAGAGAGGAACCAGGTTCAGTGTTACAAATATATTTTTTATCGCTCCAGATCCGTAGTGGCGAGAACGCAGCTAACCTGGCCAACGAGCTGGCGAAGCACACCAAAGGACCCATCTTTGCCGGCGACGTGAGTTCATCAGTCCGACTGATGGAACAGCTGGTCGACATCCTGGATGCTCAGCTTCAGGAGCTGAGACCCAGCGAGAAAGACTCTGCGGGCCGCAGTTTTAACAAGGTAAATGATTTTCCACCCTTTCAAAATGGCTGCCACTTGACATCTTCATTCCCCTATCACGTACTGTGCTTTATGGAGATAAATAGCACTGCCATTTCTCCCCACCAGCAATCTCTCTGGATCTGAGTCACCGCTAGACGTTTTGTGATGCTCTTTTGAGCAGTCTCCCGCTCCAAGTTAGGAGAAATGTGATTCCTTCTAGTCAGTGAAATTAGTGGTTCTATTTTATTAATTTTCCTCATATTATGTCTGTTCCTCTGTCCCTTTCTTTCAAAGTCAGACAAATGTACTCAAGCAAATAAAGAAACAGCAAACCAATTAGGATATTAAATTATATGTACTGAAATGCAATAAGATCATGTTATTCCCTGACATAGTTGTACACCTGAAGTAATTGCTGTAATTGCCTCAACCAAGGCTTGTTCTGTGAAGTCTCCGGTGTATTTGAGAGAAATACATCATGCCACAAATGGAAGTGAGGGCTCTTTTGTCTGGAACCTGCAGGTTGCGTAGCCTAAAGCATGAGGAAGGAGAAAGCCAGCTGAAAGGGGGGGAGTGATCAGTCAGAAAATAATTGAAGCCTTTAACACTTGTTCTCAAGTTTCTACATTTTTGCTAATTGTGTGTTTCTTTGTTTTATCTTTTTTCTACCTAATGAAAAAGCTTCAAAAACGAGAAAGGACATGCAGGGCATACATGAAGGTATCTGATCTATGCTAATGCACCACACTCTGCTTCTCTGCACCTCCCTCCCTCCCCTCCACTCCCCTGCTCAGCAGCATGTACCCTCGGTATTGTCATGTAGCCTCTCCCCCCTCTCTGCTTCCTGCATTTTGGAGTAATTGCTTCCACACAGCCATAATTGTGCCAAAGGTACACGCTAAGTGGCCGAGACATCATTGGCAGTTACCAATGTAACTTTATTTTCTCCCTTATATTTACAGGAGGATTTGTTTTTGTTTTTCGCTTATCTTTGTCTTCCATTGAATGGTCCTTTCTCTTTTTGCTTTAAGAATGTACATGCCTAAATATGTAACACAGTGATTCACAAACTGCATTTCATGGCTAAAATATGGGTAATTTCCTATATAAAGTTAGCCTGTGTGTCTTTTAAGGCACACATTCCTTTTTACAGTCACCTCCGATTCTGCGAGTCTCCTCAATAGAAAAGCCCATTACAGTGCTACAGTGCTAAAGATAGCTGTACTTAAGACTCTCTTTCCACCTGTGATGTATTCAAACCTGTGTCTTCCTCGGCCACACTCTGACCTTTAGCATGTTAATTCATGACTGTGCATTCATCAGGGCACAGATTTTAATTTGTGTCATATATTAGAGGCACAAATCTGCGCTTTCCATTGGACTAATAAGGCTGGTGGGGGCAAACCAATTTGTGTCCTTCTCCATTTAATAGTTCCAGTGGCCTGCCGCTCTAAGTATTTTGGCCATATCGCTCCTCTGGCCATTAGGGACTTCTCAACATCCTTCTCCACCTGCCTCCAAAGTCAAGCTCTCTGACATCCAGATCGATCCTCAGGGACGGTGTTAAAATTGATCAGGTTAATTAGTCCTTAGATGGCCATACTTGTTAAAAAGAAGAATTTTAGCTAATAGCTACTATCCTTTCTCCCCAAATGTCTCATTATCGTCATCTCATTCATATTATTATTATTTTTTGTTGCAAATTTCCAGTGCATTGCATGTTTCTGTGTTTCTGTGGCACATGGGTCTATTTTTTGTTAGTGAGAGAAGATTTGAAATATGTATGTGACTAGATGACAGTGTGTGTGAGTGGGATGCTGTGTCGGCAGTATTTGACATACAATATAGTTGATGGGAAGTCACATTAGCCATCCGTGCCAGCTAGAGGAACCGGGCCCCCATTGATTACCTGATTAGTCTGATTGATTTGATCATTTTTTTAGGAGATCCCACTAGCGTCTGTATGTACTTTATCTACTGCCTGTGGAGTTCTAGCGACTGGCTAAACAGCTTGGATTTAATATTTCAAAATGCATAATGTTTTGGTTTTCTCAATGATTTGAGCTGTTTAATAGTGTTAAATGTTTATTATACAATACATTATAAAGATTAGCTGATAAAAAATAAATGTGTCCAAGAAACATTGAAACACCCCTCAGTTTTAAACATATTCAATTATCTGCTTGAATGCACAGCAAATCACAAGAATTTACACCACATCGATACAGAGAAGATACTTGTGTGGAGCATTTGTTTAGCACTTACTCAAAACCCAAAACAATTTTTTTATGATCGTCCATAATATGTCAATGGGATTGCTTCGCCATGCATTATCAAAGCTATTCATATGACTCCCCTCTTTGTTTTTGCTTATGACAATTACTGTAGTCGAATGTTTTCAGAATTGCTTACACATCTCTTTTTCTGATGGACACAGGCCATTGTAGACACAGTTGACAACCTTCTAAGACCAGAGGCTCTGAAGTCCTGGCATGATATGAACAGCACGGAACAGACACATGCTGCTACTATGTTACTGGATACCCTAGAGGAAGGAGCGTTCGTCCTTGCCGACAACCTAATGGAGCCGGCTATTGTGAAAGTACCCGCTGATAATATAAGTAAGTAATTGAATTCCCGGTAAACAAATAATAAAGTACGGCCAGTGATTTGAACACAATCAGTCGTTTTTGATGCTTTATGCATATTGCAACTACTCATGTCGAGAAAGAAAATGAGTCTGTTCAATGAGTTCAGTCACAATGTACATGTAAAACAAAGTGATGAATTTCAGACAATTTCCAGGTTAATAGATTGGGAGGACTTGGTTTATAAATGCGTAGGTCTGCCCCATGTAATTCTATACATTAATGTGAACATTACCCTACTGCGGAGACCTAGTAAAAACAGTGTTTAGACCCTGTCTCCTCCTTTAACCTCAAAGCTCTCGGGACATGAGAGGGAATGAATGTAAAATGTTTCACTGTGCATTGCAACAACATTTCTTCTTTTTTTTATTAAAATGCTGCAGTTTTATCTTGTACATCCAGTCTTTCACCGGATTTTCACAAGTGTACTGTATCCCACAAAGGGACTCAACAGGAGCTAAAGGATCACCTTGGTTCTGACATTTTAACTCGGCAGCAACATTGTTGTTGCATAGAATCACTTGAACAATGTCTTCAGTGGCTGTAGTACCTAACACCCCCGCACTCTTGCTTCGCCTTAGGAATGTAAGCAACCATGTCCTGGGCATCAACATTTTTCTTTTTTATTGCCCTCGTCTTACTCAAAACACACTGTAACGTCTGGTATCTCTCTCTCCCGGTCTCTCTCTTTTCTTGTCTCTTTTTTCCCCCTTCATCAACAAAACCCCAGTCCTGGATGTGTATGTGCTCAGCACGGACGGCCAGGTTCAGGATTTCAAATTTCCACAGGCCAGCAAGGGTGGTGTTTCTATCCAGCTGTCCTCCAATACTGTCAAGCTCAACAGTCGGAATGGTAAACCCCATACACTTCCCTCTCAGAAATCTCACTTCATTCACAGGCAGAGCTGCATGCGGGTGTTTATCCCGAGTGTGAGTGTTAGCTCAGACTTTTTGTTCCATTCCAGTGTCTATGAAAAGGTGAAGAGTCTGACGAACCGGTCTGTCAATGCAGCTTGTCAAAACTGACAATGCACAGTGATTACTCAGTGGGACTGTTAGATAGGAGCGACCACTAAGGATTTGAACCCTAAAACCCAGCACCATGATATTTTCTGAAGATAACTGACAAGGCCCACTTATGTTCCCCGATGGTCTAATCCGTTTTTTTTATTCTCAGCCCTTAGTTTTTTTTAACACTACAGTTACTGCTGCTTTTATTTGGAAGGAACATGTTTTCCTAGCCGCTTACCTATTCTGTTTTTCCTTTCTTCAGGTGTTGCCAAGCTGGTGTTTGTTATGTACAAAAACCTTGGGCAGTTTCTCAGCACTGACAACGCCACGATCAAAATGTCCAACGATGCTTATGGGCGGAATGTGTCGGTGGCCGTAAATTCAGACATCATCGCCGCCTCCATCAACAAAGAGTCCAGTCGTGTGTTCATCACGGACCCTGTGATTTTCACCCTGGAACACATTGACGTAAGTCTTCCCAAGCTAAATGAATGGAGAGGTCATAAAACCGCTGGGAAAGAGAAGAGCCTGGCAGGCAGAAATCGTTTAATTCATTATAAATGCCTGGCTAGGTAAAATGTAAAAGTACAAAGTAAGTTGCTTTGGATAAAAGCATAGTCTAAATGGCATACACAGGTAACTGCCAAAATAAAGGAAACACTTGAGTAAATGATGAATACAAAATATATTGAAAGTAGGTGCTTCCACACAGGTGTGGTTCCTGAATTAATTAAGCAATTAAAACAGCCCATCATGCTTAGGGTCATGTATAAAAATACCCAGTTGGCCATTATTGTAGCTACATGGCTCAAAGAAGAGATATCAGTTACTTTGAAAGAGGGGTATCAAAGGAGCATGGGCTCCCGAGTGGCGCAGCGGTCTAAGGCACTGCATCTCAGTGCAAGAGGCATCACTACAGACACTGGTTTGAATCCAGGCTGTATCACATCCAGCCGTGATTGGGAGTCCCATAGGGCGGCAGACAATTGGTCCAGGTTTGGCCGGGGTAGGCCATCATTGTAAATAAGAATTGTTTTCTTAAATGACTTGCCTAGTTAAATATAAAACAATAAGGGGTTTAAAGCAGTGGTTTCCAAAAAGAAATCCCCAGGGCCCCCTTATTTACATTTAAATTGGTTTAGATCATTGTTTATTGAGAGAGCCTATATTAAATACACCATCATTTTGTTTAATTTGAGGGACCTAGGAAATGTTGTTTTGAAGCTCATTTCCTGCATTTCTACATAGTCTAACAAGACTCATTACTATTTTAATGATGATAATAAGATTAATGAATAAGGAAAATAAAGTCTAGACCCGATTTCCCAAAATGTTATTCCGCTACCAAATATGCTTTATGATAATTTACATGAACCTTCAATTGAATTATACATATTCTGTTTTACAGAAAGTGATACCAACAGAATCACACATTGTATAAGATTACTTCCCAAGCAATGTCCAATTTCTTTGAGTCCTCAACTTTAGAAGGTCGTATGTCAGCTTCTGAATGTCATAGAGTAAAGATCTTACCATGTGTATCAGATTTGCGTCTTCCTCTGGTATTTTACCACTTGTTTCTAGCCTAAAGCGTCACAGATGTATGTGTTGTTTTAGATCGGTATAGACAATCGCGATCACGTTGGTATACAGTGGGGCAAAAAAGTATTTAGTAAGCCACCAATTGTGCAAGTTCTCCCACTTAAAAAGATGAGAGAGGCCTGTAATTTTCATCATAGGTACACTTCAACTATGACAGACAAAATGAGACCAAAAAATCCAGAAAATCACATTGTAGGAATTTTAATGAATTTATTTGCAAATTATGGTGGAAAATAAGTATTTGGTCAATAACAGAAGTTTATCTCAATACTTTGTTATATACCCTTTGTTGGCAATGACAGAGGTCAAACGTTTTCTGTAAGTCTTCACAAGGTTTTCACACACTGTTGCTGGTATTTTGACCCATTCCTCCATGCAGGCCACTCCAGGACCTTGAAATGCTTCTTACAAAGCCACTCCTTCGTTGCCCGGGCGGTCTGTTTGGGATCATTGTCATGCTGAAAGACCCAGCCACGTTTCATCTTCAATGCCCTTGCTGATGGAATGAGGTTTTCACTCAAAATCTCACGATACATGGCCCCATTCATTCTTTCCTTTACACGGATCAGTCGTCCTGGTCCCTTTGCAGAAAAACAGCCCCAAAGCATGATGTTTCCACCCCCATGCTTCACAGTAGGCATGGTGTTCTTTGGATGCAACTCAGCATTCTTTGTCCTCCAAACACGACGAGTTGAGTTTTTACCAAAAAGTTTTATATTTTGGTTTCATCTGACCATATGACATTCTCCCAATCTTCTTTTGGATCATCCAAAAGCTATCTAGCAATCTTCAGACGGGCCTGCACATGTACCTGGCTTAAGCAGGGGGACACGTCTGGCACTGCAGGATTTGAGTCCCTGGCGGCGTAGTGTGTTACTGATGGTAGGCTTTGTTACTTTGGTCCCAGCTCTCTGCAGGTCATTCACTAGGTCCCCCCGTGTGGTTCTGGGATTTTTGCTCACCGTTCTTGTGATCATTTTGACCCCACGGGGTGAGATCTTGTGTGGAGCCCCAGATCGAGGGAGATTATCAGTGGTCTTTTATGTCTTCCATTTCCTAATAATTGCTCCCACAGTTGATTTCTTCAAACCAAGCTGCTTACCTATTGCAGATTCAGTCTTCCCAGCCTGGTGCAGGTTTACAATTTTGTTTCTGGTGTCCTTTGACAGCTCTTTGGTCTTGGCCATAATGGAGTTTGGAGTGTGACTGTTTGAGGTTGTGGACAGGTGTCTTTTATACTGATAACAAGTTCAAACAGGTGCCATTAATACAGGTAACGAGTGGAGGACAGAGGAGCCTCTTAAAGAATAAGTTACAGGTCTGTGAGAGCCAGAAATCTTGCTTGTTTGTAGGTGACCAAATACTTTTCCACCATAATTTGCAAATAAATTCATTAAAAATCCTACAATGTGATTTTCTGGATTTTTTGGTCTCATTTTGTCTGTCATAGTTGAATTGTACCTATGATGAACATTACAGGCCTCTCTCATCTTTTTAAGTGGGAGAACTTGCACAATTGGTGGCTGACTAAATACTTTTTTGCCCCACTGTCTTGTGTGTGTGACTGAGACGAGTAGGTCTTCAATTGGATTGAGATCTGGTGACTGAGACAGACCGATACACACACAGTTTAAAGGGTGTGTGTGTATGTCTCAGTCTCCAGATCTCAACCCAATAGAACACTTTTCGGAGATTCTGGAGCGGCGCCCGAGACACCGTTTCCACAACCACCAACTAAACACCAAGTGATGGAATTAGTTGTGGAAGAATTGTGTCGCATTTCTCCAATAGAGTTCCAGACAATTGTAGGATCTATCCCAAGGTGCATTGAAGCTGTTCAGGCAGCTCGTGGTGGCCAAACGTCCTATTAAGATACTTTATATTGGTGTTTCCTTTATTTTGTCAGTTACCTGTATAGAAATATATATTTTTTTAAATTCCACATTTGGTTGTATTACAGACTGAATTCAAAATTGACTAAATAGAGTGTTGAGCCTAGGTGCATCCAATTGCCTTTGATCGTCCTTGAGAACTTCATTGGAGTCCACCTGTGGCCAACTCAATTGTTTGTACATGATTTAGAAGGAAACACACCTGTCTATATGAGGTCCCACAGTTGACATTGCATGTCAGAGTAGGAACTGACTATAGATCTTTGGAATAGAATTGTGATGAGGAATATACAGTTGAGTTTTAATGACTCCAACCTAAGTGTACGTAAACTTCCGGTTTACGTACACTTAGGTTGGAGTCATTAAAACTCGTTTTTCAACTACTCCACAAATGTCTTATTAACAAACTATAGTTTTGGCAAGTCTGTTAGGACATCTACTTTGTGCATGACGCAAGTATTTTTCCCAACAATTGTTTACAGAAAGATTATTTCACTTATAATTCACTGTATCACAATCACAGTGGGTCAGAAGTTTACATACACTAAGTTGGCTGCCTTTAAACAGCTTGGAAAATACCAGAAAATTATTTCATGGCTTTCGAAGCTTCTGATAGGCTAATTGACATAGTTTGAGTCAATTGGAGGTGTACATGTGTATGTATTTCAAGACCTACCTTCAAAGTCAGTGCCTCTTTGCTTGACATTATGGGAAAATCAAAAGAAATCAGCCAAGACCTCAGAAAAATATTGAAGGCCTCCACAAGCCACGTTCATCTGTACAAACAATAGTAACCAAGTATAAACACCATGGGACCACATAGCCGTCATATCGCTCAGGAAGGAGATGCGTTCTGTCTCCTAGAGATGAATGTACTTTGGTGGTGAAAAAATCCCAGAACAACAGCAAAGGATCTTGTGAAGATGCTGGAGGAAACAGGTACAAAAGTATCTATATCCACAGTAAAACGAGTTCTATATCAACATAACCTGAAAGGCCGCTCAGCAAATTAGAAGCCACTGCTCCCAAACCGCCATAAAAAAAAGCCAGACTACGGTTTGCAACTGCACATGGGGACAAAGATGGTACTTTTTGGAGAAATGTTCTCTGGTCTGATGAAACAAAAATAGAACTGTTTGGCCATAATGACCATTGTTATGTTTGGAGGAAAAAGGGGGACGCTTGCAAGCCAAAGAAAACCATACCAGCTGTGAAGCACAGGGGTGGCAGCATCATATTGTGGGGGTGCTTTGCTGCAGGAGGGACTGGTGCACTTCACAAAATAGATGGCATCGTGAGGGAGGATAATTATGTGGATATATTGACAAAATAGCCCTGACCTCAATCCTATAGAAAATGTGTGAGCAGGACTGAAAAAGTGTTTGCGAGCAAGGAGGCCGACAAACCTGACTCAGTTACACCAGCTCTGTCAGAAGGAATGGGCCAAAATTCACCCAACTTATTGTGGGAAGCTTATTGTGGAAGAAAAAAAGCTGAAATAAATAATTCTCTCTACTATTATTCTGACATTTCACATTCTTAAAATAAAGTGGTGATCCTAACTGACCTAAGACAGGGAATCTTTACGAGGATTAAAAGTCATGAATTGTGAAAAACTGAGTTTACATGTTTTTGGCTAAGGTGTATGTAAACCTCTGACTTCAACTGTATCTGGGGAAGGATATAGAACAGTTTCTCGAGTGTTCAAAGTTTCAAAGAGCACAGTGTTCTCCATCATTGAGAAATAAAAAAAATATGGAACTTACCAGACTGCCTAGAGCTGGCCGTCCGACCAAACTGAGCAACCGGGCAAGAAAGACCTTGGTCAGCATGGTGATCAAGAACCTAATGACCACTTGACAGAACTACATAGTTTCTTTGGCTGAGATGGGAGAACTTGCCAGAAGGACAACAGTATCTACAACTCTTCACTAATCTGGGCTTTATGGGAGAGTTGCCAGATGGAAGCCACTCCTGAGAAAAAGGTACACAACAGCATGCCTGGAGTTTGCAAAATGGCATGTGAAAGTTAATGAAAAGATTCTGTGGTATGAAAATGGAATGGCTTCAGAACAAAAATGTGAAAGTCCTTGAGTAGCCCAGCCAAAGCCCAGACTTGAATACCATTGAAAATATATGGAAAGACTTCAAGATTGCTGTTCACTGCCGCTCCCATCTAACTCAACAGAACTTGAGACAATCTGCAAGGAAGAATGGGAGAAAATCCCCAAATCCAGATGTGCAAATCTGATACAGACATCCCAAAGACGACTCAAAGCTGTAATCGCCGCCAAAAGTGCTTCTAACAAAGTATTGACTCTGTGGTGTGATTACTTATGTAAATGAGTAATGCATTTCATTTTCAATAAATTTGCAAAATGTTCTAAAAACCTGTTTTCACTTTGTCATTATGGGGTATTGTGTGTAGATGGGTGAGAAAAAATAATAAATGTAATCCCTGTTGAATTCAGGCTGTAACACAACTAAATTTGGAATAAGTCAAGCGATATGAATAGTTTTTGAAGGCACTGTCTATATCAACATTAGGATATAAAATATTCCCATTTATTTTATGGAGGAACAAATTAACTCGTAGATTAGACATACAATGTCAGACGAAACTTTGTCTTTTAAAGTTGTCAAGATGGACTCCCAGAGGGCTACGCATGAGTCCGTTCTTTATCCAGGAAATTGTTCATTTCCAAAGACAAGCCAATTGTATAAAGAAACAATAATAACATGAGGAACAAACAGGCAGGCAGCGTTTCTCAACCAGTCGATATCATGAATCAGCTGGGATCATATGGATATATATATACAAAGAAATGTCAATTGAAAAAGTGTAAACCTAAACAAAGTGCAGCTAGTTTGCAGTCTTTCCAGCTTCAGTTTGAAGTGATTGTTTTAGCTGTGTTGTTGGCTAGCTCCTCTGAACAACATTGTCCTGATGAGTGGGCACATTTTCTATGCCATGCGAAATCGCTCCTCATTAGTGCATTCTTGATTTATCCAAATAAATGTACTAGAAAACAGCTTAAACAAATGCAAATTTGTCTACTCTGCTGTTATTTTGGTTGCACTTTTTGTAAGTTAGCCGTAGTTGGCTAG
This sequence comes from Oncorhynchus nerka, assembly GCF_034236695.1. Classification (NCBI taxonomy): domain Eukaryota; kingdom Metazoa; phylum Chordata; class Actinopteri; order Salmoniformes; family Salmonidae; genus Oncorhynchus; species Oncorhynchus nerka. The sequence goes on from NC_088408.1 coordinate 41,635,015, forward strand.
CTAGCAAGCAGGGGAAAAGAACATTTTAGAACAAAAGACTGGGTTGCATCCATTGATACTGAATTAAAAGACTGAACGACTGGGTCTCGTCTCTAGCAACCGAACCAATAGAACAAACGACCAGCCGGCTTGGGTAGCAACTCTAGATTTGTGTCGGGACTATATCTTCTGGAATGACCCCATTATGACAAAGTAAAAACAGGTTTTTCGACATTTTAGAAAACATATTAAAAATGAAAAACAGAAATACTTTATTTACATAAGCAAAGAGGCACTGAGTTTGAAGGTAGGCCTTGAAATACATCCACAGGTACTAAGGGTATGTAAACTTCCAACTTCAACTGTAAGTATTCAGACTTAACTGACTTGCCTAGTTAAATAAAGGTTCAATTAAAAAAAGCTTTAAAAATATTATTGAATTGAAGAAGTTTGGAACCACCAAGACTCCCTAGAGCTGGCCACCAAACTGAGCAATTGGGGGAGAAGGGCCTTGGTCAGGAATGTGACCAAGAACCCAATTGTCACTCTGACAGAGCTCCAGAGTTCCTCTGTGGAGATGGGAAAACCTTCCAGAAGAACAACTATCTCTGCAGCACTCCACCAATCAGGCGTTTATGGTAGAGTGGCCAGATGGAAGCCACTCCTCAGTAAAAGGCACATGACAGACCGCTTGGAGTTTGCCAAAAGGAACCTAGTCTTAACATCTAGCCGGCTTGGGTTGCAACCCTGGATTTGTGTCGGGATTTCATCTCTGGCCTACAACACATCCTCCAAACACCGGCCTTATCACTTATCACAGGGTACAATTACCAAGTTGATGTTTATTTTTTTAACTAGGAAAGTCTGTTAAGAACAAGTTCTTATTTACAATGATTGCTTAGGAACAGTGGGTTAACTGCCTTGTTCAGGGGCAGAATGACAGATTTGTACCGTGTCAGCTCAGGGATTCGATCTAGCAACCTTTCGGTTACTGGCACAATGCTCTAACCACTAGGCTACCTGCCACTGGTGTACGAGGTAATTTAGGTAGATATGTACATATAGCAGTGTATGTGATTAGTTAAAATAGTTAGTACAGGGAGGGTCAATACAGATAGTCCGTGTAGCTATTTGGTTAACTATTTAGTTGTGTTATGGCTTGGGGGTAGAAGCTGTTCAGGGTCCTGTTGGTATTGCCTTGGTAGATTTAGTAAGTAGGCAACCAAATTAGATATTATTTTATTAAATAAATTAAGAAAATGCAATATGCACCTCCCCTTTATCAGTTCAGTATCTTTATGCGAGTGGAAAAAAGTTCATAGGTTCTGTACAAATTATGATTTGGACAGTCAGTTATTTCAACACTTAATCTTATCATCAGATGGACCACTACTTCAACTCCAATTGCTCCTTTTGGAATTATTCGGAGAGGAGCATGATGGGATACTGGTCCACCCAGGGCTGCAAGCTCCTGGGCTCCAATAAGACCCACACCACCTGCTCCTGCAGTCATCTCACCAACTTTGCAGTTCTCATGGCACATCGGGAAATCTCGGTAAGCAGCTCCTGTTTTGGTATATTGATTAATGGATTTATTCTTGGGTAAAACAATTTGTATAGTTTAAACCAATTTAAAAGTACAAAGAAATCACAGATGATAACACATGAAATAGTTAAATACACTTATTTCTAATGTACATTTTGGTAGATTTGCAGTATCATCTTTCATCTTTATTTCCCTCTATTCATTAGATTAATTCATTTTCCTAAAGCCCATTAATTTCAATGATTTTTATTGTACCACAAAGTGTATTTCATGAGGGTCTATAGGCCTAATACTCCATGTTTAAAATATCATGTTTTTCAGGTGTATGCAGGTTGTAGGAATTAAAAAAGCCTCTGTAGGAGTTAATACGATGTGGCCTAACTACAGCGCCTTGCTTTAAATTCCACCCAGTCAATTGTCCTCTATCAGATGCTAATTGTACTCATCTGAAAGTCTCTGTCCATGATTGATGGCTGCTGAGCATTTATTTCCTCATGTCTCCTATGCAATAGAAAAGTAATTTTCCCATGGCTCTTGCCGAAATGAAGTATGGAAGCATTGGCCGTCCTCTATTTTTTATTGACAAAAACAGGCATATTAATATGCCCCATCCGTTATCCCCGTAGGGCCAAGTTGGAGTGCACGAATTACTCTTGACTGTCATCACCCGGGTGGGCATCGTTGTCTCGCTGGTGTGCTTGGCCATCAGCATTTTCACCTTCTGCTTCTTCCGGGGCCTGCAGAGCGATCGCAACACCATCCACAAGAACCTGTGCATCAATCTCTTCATTGCCGAGTTAATATTCCTAATCGGTATTGATATGACCGAACCCAAGGTAAGCAGCACAGATTTACCACTTTTTTGTGAATATATTATTTTATGTATATTTTTCTATTGCACCCCAAACTAAAAACCCTTCAATGTGAAAGTCATGTGACTTTCAAACATAGTTGTGTTTAACCTTCAGTACTTGTCCTCTGCATGGCATGGGTCAGACAGACAGCACCATTAATATGGATTAGAGAGGAGGGATGTCATGCAGTACTTTCCACCTTTTTCTTCGTCACTGAAAGCTTTCGTTTAGAACGTTCTGAAACACTCAATACAGCCTCTGCATGCTTTTTAGTTCTTTAATTTCCTCTGTATTCTCTTTTAGTTCTTCTTCTCTCCATGGCCTTTGTGTAGTCATAGTACCTTCCACCTCCACACAGTCAGTATTCACTGTACAACCAAGGCTCAATGAAAGGACAAAACCAGAAGTCATTCAAATAGGTTGACCATGGAGCCTGCAGCACTTAGCCTTTCAAGACAACTGTCATTTTAAGCAGCCAGCTGCAAGGTCGAACTTGAGCGAACCTGTACGGAGCATAGTGTGTTTGAATATTTTCTTGTCTTTCAAAGGGAAGCGTGATAACTTTTACTTCTGTTCATTACTTACATTGAAATGCACATAACCACTGTATAATAACAATCGCACTCAATTAAATGACATCATTTTCATTGGGATTTGAGAAGATTAACATGGAATGTTGTTGCTCAGTTAATTCCTCATAAGTTGTTACTTTATTTCAAGTTAATATCTATAGTATTTTGATCAATTGAAATGATGAATCCATCCACTATAGGTTGGCTGTTCCATCGTCGCTGGGATTTTGCATTTCTTCTTCCTGGCCTCGTTTTCCTGGATGTGTTTGGAGGGCGTTCAGTTGTACCTGATGATGGTGGAAGTTTTCGAGAGTGAACATTCAAGGAAGAAGTACTACTATGTATCTGGATACCTTCTCCCAGCCATTGTGGTGGGTGTCTCTGCTGCTATCGACTACAGGAGCTACGGGACAAAGAAAGCGTACGTAAAAATTTTAAAATTCCGCTATTTTGTTCTCTAAAAAACTGTCTTAGTCCATTTAGTCCGTGTGTATACGCAGCCCTGTGACTAAGAACTATATTTTCTGTCGTTGCTTTTGTCTGCACCTGGGACCCCTTCCTGGAATGGACTGATCCATTTTTTATGTCATTTTAAAGAGCCTGACAGACTCAACACTGTGGTTTCTAGGGGGGCATGGCAACATTAATGCCTTTCTGTTCAAAGACCCTCCTGCGACCTCTTGTTTTTAAATGCTCTCTTAAAGAGAGGAGTGCTGTCTGGAAAAAGGCTTTTACATAGATTAATGATAGTATTTTAGCTAAGCTTCAGGGTTGAGGCTAGAGTCCTCACTTTTGTCTTGTGTAACCATGTAACTGCAACGTGGGACTTTGTTTTTAGATGGCTTTTTTAGGTGGCTTTTCCATTGATTATTGACAATAAACTAACTACCATGTGTTAACAGGGGCAGGGTACGTTTTTGTCCTCATATTTCATGCCCGTGCATTAATATTTGGCCTAAGGAGGCTGTTGATAGACTGGGTTTAGTTGTTCCTCTTACGTGTGTGTTGTTCTTTTACGGATTCCTAATATTTGTTTTTATCTTCCATCGTAGTTGCTGGCTAAGAGTGGACAATCACTTCATATGGAGCTTTTTAGGACCTGTCACCTTCATCATCATGGTAAGTTAGTTTTCTTTTCCTGAGAGGCAGAGGGAGAGAGATAGGAAAAGAGAGAGAGAAAAATGTTCCTCAGTGATTGGCCAAACTGATACACTATGTTCATAGTTACTCGCAATTGTCTCTATCAAGGACCGATGAGATGTACAACAACCACAGTGTGAAAAGACATAAGGTCAAATAGTATCTTTGAATTTTTTTGTTGTTGTTGTGAAACCCAACGTTTCCTGCTCAAATCCATTTGTTGAACAAAGAGGACACAAAATACAAAACATTTCAGTTCTTTTCATGCCTCCATGCTGTAGTATTTATTAGTATTAGTAGTATTTATTGGGATCCAGAATTAACCACTTCCTGGGGTCCAAACAGGAAACTAAACACAACAAATAATATACATAATATAATAGTCATAATATACATAATACACATAATATACACTAGATAATATCCTGCCTCTGCCTCACGCTTCAGAAACAAGAGATGTCTCCTGCCCTTTATGCCGTTGCAGCTCGCACAAGCCAAGGATTCGTGCAAGGTCACCCACCTACATAATACAATAAATAATACAGTGCAAAATACAATACAAAATATATAAAACATGTCTGTGTCTTCACAGTCCCCATGGTGCCATAAGGTGTTCTTTTATCTGCTAGCATGAGTTTCCTTTGGTGGCAGATAGTTTGATGTAGTCATGGCTCTATGTAATACTGTGCATTTCCCTAGCCTGTGTTCTGGACCTGGGGACTGTGAAGAGACCTCGGAATGCATGTCTTGTGTTATACTGATAAGGGAAAGGGGGATACCTAGTCAGTTGTACAACTGAATGCCTTCAACTGAAATACGTCTTCCGCATTTAACCCAACCCCTCTGAATCAGAGAGGTGCAGACGTTTTCGGCACCCGGGGAACAGTGGGTTAACTACCTTGCTCAGGGGCAGAACGACAAATTTTTACCTTGTCAGCTCGGGAATTCGATCCAGCAACAGTGGCCGAACTGTGTGCTAACTGCTTGAACAAACAGTTCAGTACCTTGCACAAAGACCATTAGTGATGCAGTCAATCTCTCCTCAACGTTGTGCCGAGAGAGATTGACATGCATGTTCCTGACATTCACCCTCTGTGTACATCTAAGTGCAATATGTGCTGCTCTGTTCTGGATCAACTGCAATTTACCTGTCCCTCTTTGTATGGCTACACAACTGGGCAATAGTCCAGGTGCGACTAAACTAGAGCCTGTAGGACCTGTCTGGTTGACTGAGATGTGAAGAAAGCAGAGCAATGCCTTATCATGGACAGACCTCTTCCCGTTTTAGCAACCTATATGTTTTGACCGTGAGTCTGTAAGTCCTTACAAAAAAAACATCACCGACCAGGTGAATCCAGGGGAAAGCTATGATCCCTTATTGATATCCCTTTTTAAATCAACTTCAATCTGTGTAGATGAAGGGGAGGAAACCGGTTAAAGAAGGATTTTTAAGCTTTGAGACATGGATTGTGTATGTGTGCCATTCAGAGAGTGAATGGGCAAGACAAAATATTAAAGTGCCTTTGAACGGGGTATGGTAGTAGCTGCCAGGCGCACCGGTTTGAGTGTGTCAAGAACTGCAATGCTGCTGGGTTATTCACACCTTTTCAAACAGTTTCCTGTGTGTGTCAAGAATGTTCCACCATCCAAAGGACATCCAGCCAACTTGACATAACTGTGGGAAGTATTGGAGTCACCATGGGAAGAATTTCGACACCTTGTATGCCCTGACGAATTGAGGCTGTTCTGAGAGCAAATGTTCCTACTGTTTTGTTCACTCAATGTATGTGCTGTTCAAGCGTTATTTACTGGTCATGACATTATTATCTCCAACTCGATCAATGGAGGTTCGGTGGCTCCCAGGGAAGAGGCCCGGGGGAGTATTATTTTCCCATTTGGAAAAAAATAAATATGAAATTGCTGGTGGCATTCATCGGATGTCAGAGCCCTTTTGACTGTCCATTGTTTTGGCCTCTTTCACACCAGGTGAATGGTAACAGTCTCCAAACTGTCTCCTGTGAAGAGGTAGGAAGAGCAATATTTGCTCAGCGCTGTGTTCATTATCGGGCATAATGGCTGGATTTACAGATGCGCTGATCTCCCTGAGTGAGAACACAGCTGCCAGAAGGAGGGCTTCCTCTTTGCCGCGTCTTATTGTGGTGCTTTGTTGCTTTATGACAACGGCTGGCCAGCGAGGCTTTGTAACACACGAACGACTTACCCGTTCAGTAGAGAAATATAATACAATTCCCTTAAATTGCAAATGAAAGGGGGTGTGTCAAATATTTATCCCCGTGTCAGCAAATGCTCTGCCAACTGCGTGAGATAGTTATTCTCTAAATTGGACATGTTTTTTTTTTCTTCTTCTCTTTGGTTTCAGAATTATTTGCATGAAAAAATGTGTTGGCTGTTGAGATGATAATCCGGAATCCCAGTCCCAGTGACCTGCATGATAAAATGGTGACCCTGACAAAACTGATATATTGTTGCAGTGCTAATGTTGGACAGGAATGAGGATTTGCAGTTCTAGCGGAGGGAGGTATCGTAATGCTGCTTTTTTACTTTTTGCAGAAATTGACAACAAACGGTGAAGCACAAGGGTAGGGGATCTCAAGGGAATGTGTGGGAGCAAGGTTTTCCACAACCTGTGACCCTGGTTCCTCAACAAATTGGCTTTGTCCTTGTCAATGAGATAGGAGAGAGGAAGACACAGACAGACAAAAAAAAACATCCAATCTCACATTCAGTGGCTAGCTGCAGCAGCCACAGCTCCTGTCTTCGAACACCATACTCTCCCGCTGTGTAACTTTTGGTCTAACCCGAGTTGGTCAGGCTCAGTGAAAAGCACTCACAAAAATGTTGTTTTTCCTCTTCCTCCCTATTTTTTTTTTTACTCCCCCCACCTCCCTGAAAGCCGTCTTAAAGCCCAGACTTGAAGTGAAGCTTGAAGAAGCACTCTGTTCAGCCCTGTTCTCAGGCAAGAGGTTAGTTGGCCCTGTCTCCGGGCACAGAGGGTATTAGCTCCATGAAGAAGGAACATGGAAGTAATGAGTGGTGGGGGGAAACCATTAGTATGCCTGAGATGCTTTAACAGCAAGACTTTGGATCATGACACGTCGCAAGCAGTTCCTATCATCCGGACAGCTCCATCTGCACCTTTAATATTTCATCCCCAGTTCACAAGGAGTTCAGGGTTGTAGCACACACTCGACACATACTCGCTCAGGAAAAAGCTTTCTCCTCGGTCCCAGTGTGGCAGAGATGCTTCTGCTTGGCTAGCGGTGATGATTCAGAGCAGAGAGAGAGAGGCCCAGGCCTAGTAGCTTGCAGGCTGCCACTCTCACGAGGTAGACTGGGCCCTGGGGAAGGCAGAGAAAGCATGTTGGTGGGGGTAGTGAACATGTGCTATGCTAGCTAGGGTCCTTTAAAGTACTGTTGTCTCCGTCCTCTGTCTCATTGGATCCATGTCACCACTCCAGGGTGTGTGAAAGGCATTTCCAAGTGCCCGACTCATGCAAGCAAAGTGACAAAAATGATTTGTCTGATGGCGGCATAAACAAAACGCTGCATCACTATGAAAGTCCATGATATAAAGGAGCTGCTCCATTTATGTTTTTTTTTCTCGCCTTCTCTTGTTATGCTCTGCTTATTGTTCTGTGACTCCACTGGTTGATTAGGCGGGGGAGGGGGAGATATTGATCACCTAGCTACTCCTTTCATAGCAGAGTGCAGTAGAGCGCAAGGGGAGCGTGAATGAACAGCCAGACATGTCCAGTACATTATGGAGCTCACAAAGCACCTCCATTTGTCTCATTCCTTCACATTGGTGTTTTCACACTCTTTTTCTCTTTCATTTGCTCTTGCAGCATTCAGAAGATAACCTGAGACAATTGAGCTTTGTTCATGTTCAACTAAGTAAACTATTTAAAATTAATATAGTTAAATCACCCCTCACCAGAATTTCTGTAATTTCTGAAATCAAGATGTGGAAGGTTAATATTAGTAGAACAAACATGTTTTGTTGTTGGTTGTTTGTTTGTTTCTATAATTTATTAGCAGTCTTTCTACATTCGTCCAGGGTTCACACAGAGTGCTTGAAGTACTTGAATTTGGAGGTCAGAAAATCAAGTGATGGAATACCTTGAAAATCGGACATTTCCTCTATTTTTTTTCCTTGAATAGTCCTTGAAATTATTGGAGCCGATTTATATGCTCGGACTGCTCAATATAATTATCCAGAAATTTTATTTCTGATCAATTGTTGTGAGAGGGAGACACTTTTGTTTGTTCCCGTCGTTTCAATTGACATGGGTTGCGCTCGTCTGTTCATGTTTTTGCGGTAAAACCATGTGCAGTTATTGTGAGGACGACAATGTTGGCTTCAACTTGGCTTTCCATACAAAGCGTTCCAATACAAAGTGAAAACATTTTTGGGTTGAGATTTCTCATTTCAAAACCATGACACAAACCCCTAGAACATCTCAAATGGCGAGGGTGAGCATAATGCTACTGCTAGCCTACGTGGACAGGCGTTATCAGTGTGCTTGTATCGTCTACACCTCTACGGGTAGGCATTACAAATCATCACGCATGCAATCTATTTAGTCAGGCAATGTCCATATTATCCTGTCATACTTAGAATGTCATCATAATTTGAATGCAAATGCATAGTGCCATTAGGAAGAACTATAAAATGCATTAGTTGTAATGTATACTTTTTTTTACAATTTTTGCATGCTTTTGGGCGAGAGTTTTTTTCTATACTTTTGAATATAAAATCGAGGCCCTTGAAAATGGCAATTTAGTGCTTGAAGAATTCCTTGAAAGTCCTTGAATTTGACTTGCCAATGTCTGTACGAACCCTGTTAATAACATACAATATCATTCAAAAGTTTGGGGTCAGTTGTCCTTGTTTTTGAAAGAAAAGCAACATTTTTGTCCATTAAATAACATCAAATTGATCAAAAATACAGTGTAGACATTGTGAATGTTGTAAATGACTATTGTAATTGGAAACGGCTGGTTTGAGAAACAGACTCCTCACAATTCCTCAACTGGCAGTTTCATTAAATAGTACCCGCAAAACACCAGTCTCAACGTCAACAGTGAAGAGGTGATTCTGGCCTTCTAGGCAGAGTTGGAAAAAAAAGCCATATTTCAGACTCGCCAATACAAATTAAATATTAATGGGCAAAAGAACACAGACACTGGACAGAAGAACTCTGCCTAGAAGGTCAGCATCAAGTCGCCTCTTCACTGTTGATGTTGAGACTGGTGTTTTGCGGGTACTATTTAACCTCTTAAGTCGACCCGACACGCATGCGTCCCATCTAGCCATCTGGAAATGCAAATGCGCTACGCTAAATGCTAATAGCACTCGTTAAAACTCAAACGTTCATTAAAACACACATGCAGGGTACTGAATTAAAGCTACACTCGTTGTGAATCCAGCCAACAAGTCAGATTTTTAAAATGCTTTTCGGCGAAAGCATGAGAAGCTATTATCTGATAACATGCAACACCCCGAAATACCTGAAGGGGACGTAAACAAAATAATTAGCATAGCCGGCGCTACACAAAACGCAGAAATAAAATATTAAACATTCATTACCTTTGACGATCTTCTTTGTTGGCACTCCTAGATGTCCCATAAACATCACTATTGGGTCTTTTTTTTCGATTAAATCGGTCCATATATACCCTAAATATCGATCTATGAAGAGTGTGTGATCCAGGAAAAAACACCGTTTTAAAACGCAACGTCATTTTTTTAAATTAAAAAAGTCGACGATAAACTTTCACAAAACACTTCGAAATACTTTTGCAATCCAACTTTAGGTATTAGTAAACGTTAATAATCTATCAAATTGATCACGGGGCGATGTGTATTCAATAGCTCCACGTCTTAAAATCATGGTCGGGAAATTTCTACTCCAAAACATCCTGTCGGAGACTGGCGACATCGTGTGGAAGCTGTATGACTTGCAATCTCAGCCCCATGTAATTTGCTTTCCAATAGACAATACATGCAAGTGGCGCATTGATATATTTTCCAGATTTTGGTGATCAGTTTTTCTTGCGCTTTTCGATGAAACACGCGTTATGTTATAGTCACAGCCGTGATTTAACCAGTTTTAGAAACGTCAGAGTGTTTTCTATCCACACATACTAATCATATGCATATACTATATTCCTGGCATGAGTAGCAGGACACTGAAATGTTGCGCAATTTTTAACAGAATGTTCGAAAAAGTAGGGGGTAGACTTAACTTAAAGAAGCTGCCAGTTAAGGACTTGTGAGGTATCTGTTTCTCAAACTAGACACTCTAATGTACTTGTCATCTTGCTCAGTTGTTCACCGGTGCCTTCCACTCCTCTTTCTATTCTGGTTAGTGCCAGTTTTGCGCTGTTCTGTGAAGGGAGTAGTACACAGCGTTGTACGAGATCTTCAGTTTCTTGGCAATTCCTCGCAGAACAAGAATAGACTGATGAGTTTCAGAAGAAAGTAATAGGTTCTAGCCATTTTGAGCCTGTAATCGAACCCACAAATGCTGATGCTCCAGATTTTCAACTAGTCTAAAGAAGGACAGTTTTATTGCTTCTTTAATCAGTACAACAGTTTTCAGCTGTGCTAACATAATTGCAAAAGGGTTTTGTAATGATCAATTAGCCTTTTAAAATGATGAACTTGGATTCGCTAACACAATGTGCCATTGGAACACAGGGGTGATGGTTGCTGATAATTGGCCTCTGTACTCCTATGTAGATAGTCCATAAAAAAATATGCTGTTTCCAGCTACAATAATTATTTACAACAATGTCTACACTGTATTTCTGATCAGTTTGATGTTATTTTAATGAACAAAACATTTGATTTTCTTTCAAACACAAGGAAATCTGAGTGACCCCAAACTTTTGAACGGTACTGTAGACAGTAGGCTATGCATATGTGCGTGTGTTCAAGTGTCAGAGACCCGGTTCTGTCTCAGAATAGATAGTTTTAGGAGTAAATCATTTGGAGCTGCTCCTGATTGGCCCATGCAGCTCCCTCTTTGTGTCACTAAATCATGGTATTGATATATTTTTAAGGGCTGAAAGATACAGCACACAGTATACCACTCTGAACTTGATATGTACCACTGGCTTTCTTAGGATTTCATCTGGTATTAAAACAAGGAAGTGAAAGTGATGGGAATCTCACCCTCTCTGCCTGTCTGTCTATTTTCCTGCACAGGAATTTAAGAAATATACTGCCTTCCATATAGCGTTTTATAGTTGCCAGACTGTAGCTGTGTTTTTTGGCTGGACTGCGATGGATTTTAATGCATGTTCATGGTCTTATTGATATAGAATGACACAACATTTGGCGCCAGTCTGCTTGTCTGAGTCTTGCAGGACGATAGATGTCTATTACATTAGGGCAGTGGATGAGAGAAGCTCGGGAAGGCACTCCTATTTTAATAGTTATAGACAAATTAACAGTTTTTTCTCCTTCACCATGCCATTAATCTCCATCAATTAACAAAGCCATTACTCTGTTTTGACAGCTCAATCTCATCTTCCTGGTCATCACCATGTACAAAATGGGGAAGCACTCCACTACTCTGAAACCAGACTCCAGCAGATTGGAGAACATCAAGTAAGTAGAGATTCTGGGTAAATGCACATTTTCCAATATTCTTGACAATAAACAGATATTTCCACAAACCCATAAAGACAATAGTACTGTATGGCATGGTAAAAATGTTCCATGTACTGTAGAGGTAATGTTTTTAATAAGTCGAATTTGTGTCCTTGTCGGTAGCATTAATGTATCTATATCTGGTACACATTTAAATCGTCCATACAGAAAATTGACCAGAGGAATTCCAATTGATCTCCAGGGAGATCATATTTTACACAGAGACTGGTGGTTTCGGGTGGGGGATTATGGCATGACCGTCCTGCAATGATGACAACGTTTACTTTGTGAATGGTCTTTAGTCTTTGTTGTATTCCTCTGTGTCAGCGACCACTGGATTGTGTTGGCATGGCACAAACCATTCGTAAGCTTCTGGCTCATTGTATACGCTGTTAGGGCTTCAGGGTGGGGTGAGTGGAAGCACTGTCATGTGATTCCCATGGAACAACAAAAACAATTTGAGTCCTAGAAAAGAAGTCCACCCTCCCTTAACTCCACTCCCTCCCCATCCTTTAACGAGTGTGGTTTTCTCAGTCACCTCTGCATTTGCTACATGTTTTGCTTTGGGGAAAGTAAATGTTTTCCAAAGTCTTGATTGTTTATCATTGACAAAAAAAAAACGATATATTGTGCTTGAAATAAGTGAGCAGAATACAGGGGCTCCTGAAAGATATGGGCATTTTGGTTTGTTGGTTAGGGAGTGTTATCTTCGATGCCATGGCTTGGTTGCATAGCCTAACCCTAACCAATTCACACCATGACATTACAACATCAACTCAGCTCCATCCCACTGTGTGTGTAGGAGCATTGAGGCATTTATTTTTAGTGGTCTAATTACTATTATAAATTTAAAAAACACAACCATAAGTAGTGCCAATAGACATCCAGTTCACCTCTGCAATGTTTAATGAAATGCATTAGGTGATTATGTGTTTTAAATGTGCACATTTGCTCACATTCTAGTTCTACATGTGTTCTATTCACGTTGCAGTTGAATCACTAGTGGATATTGTCTTTTTGGTGCGTAATGAAACTACACCGCATAACATGTTTCCTCCAAGCAATGTTTGTACACGTATAAGTATTACTGTATTTTCTGTTGTCTTCTTGTGGTCTTATGTTGTCTGCACCAATCCTCAAGGACTTTGGTTAGTCAACCACATAGATGGGAATCAGCATAGCACCAGTGTCATTGCATGTTGCATGTCAAAGGGAAAGCTAATCTGCAGCGTCTCTCGTTTCTCTTCCTGTTGCGTTTCTTCTTTTCTCTCTGTCCTGTCTTCCACACCAGTAATTATCGCGTTTGTGACGGCTACTATAATACCGATTTGCCTGGGTAAGCTTTCACCATACATTTCCCCCAAATTGTCTTCATCGCAGAGCGGACATAGTGATATAAACACAAATTGAACGGCACGCAAGTGGTTTGAACTGACCAGTTTACACATTTTGTAATTTCATCAACAGCCAAATACACACACAGACTCTCGCTACTTGTTAGCCTCTTAATTTCATTCCCTCGTAATTTTCCTAAAATCAAAGGTGAAGATCTCTGCCTCAAAATGCCAACTAACCACGCTGTGATGCGTCTGATCTAATTTGTGTTTCTCTTTCCCGCTTATCATGCTCTCTAGCTATGAAGATAATAAACCATTTATCAAGTAAGGACATTAGCCTCAGAAGTCTGAGACTGTTCTTCAGCCTGTAGTTGATTTTTTCTCACCATTCTGCCTCTCTCTCTCTCTCTCTCTCTCTCTCTCTCTCTCTCTCTCTCTCTCTCTCTTTCTCTCTCTCTCTGTGATCACTCCAAGGTGCTCCTCATTTTCTTTCCTTACTGTTCATATCCCCATGTCTCTCCGCCCATCCGTCCGTCTTGTCTTTATCCAGTTTGCTGTTGTGTGTCTTCACCTGTGAAGGTGTTTGAAGGCTCCATAGGACCTTCACACAACCGGCTCCAGGCTTTCCTATAGAAATAATAAATATATTAAAGACTTGTTGAAAGAGAGACAAAACGCAGGTAATAATTTTTATCGAGATTGACCCCCCTCCCCAGATATGATATGATACCAAAAGAACAGTATCTGTAGTCAAGCTCGCGTGTCCCATAAACATTGTGTGAATGTGGTCTGAGTTTTTGGACTCCTTGGCTGAATCTGCCGGTGTAGATGTCCAGTCTGTCCACCTGTCATGGTCTAGCTAGCACAGATTGATCGTTATTCCAAGAGAACACAATACCCCCCTCACTCTGGATTTCCTTTAAAAACATTTTTATTTGTTTGTTCAGATCCTGGGTCCTGGGGGCGTTTGCACTGCTTTGCCTGATGGGACTGACGTGGTCGTTCGGCTTGTTCTTTATCAACGAGTCCTCTGTGGTGATGGCCTACCTCTTCACAATATTCAACACCTTCCAAGGAATGTTCATCTTCATTTTCCACTGCCTTCTCCAGAAAAAAGTATGTTTGCTTCCTTTATAAGTTTGTACTATAATGTTGCACAAACACTATGTGAGACTGAATCAATTGTCACATTAAACAATTGAGGGGTGAGTGGGGTAAGTTGAGCCAAAGGTTTGGTTGAGTCACCCTTTGTTTCTAGGAGACCATACACAAAATTAATCAGGTGATCAAATATTTAGGAAGAGGTCATCATTTCATGGAGTTGGTAAAAGAAGAAACCAAAGAAAAGTCAAATTGATTTATTGTGTTATGAGTTTCATGATGATTGTATCTAAACAAAAGTTTTAAGATTGTTTTGTATATCAGTTGGGGTCTCTATAAGCTACAATATGAGGTCCTAAACCTAGCATGAAAGTGCATCCTTGTACATGTGTGGGCTAATAAAGTCAACATTTTGCCTTGGGGCAAATTGAGATAATGGCCACAATATCCCATACAAATTATTATTACATTTTGTCAGTTTTATCCATACTATGCATAGTATTTGTGCAATGTGTCATGCATATGAACTCAAGATTTTTGTTACAGAGCAGACATCATCATGCACCGTAAACAAGCAGGGGTCTAGCCCCCCTTGAGGTTCTTGAGAAGCCAAGGAAGTGAGAGAAGGGAAGAAGTCCATTTGAGCAGCAGCAAGTGATGAAATATAGTCTGAATGACATTGAAGAGGTACATTGACAAAAAAGAAAACAAACATGTACCTGTCCGAAAGAGAGTCTATAACAGAGCAGCAGAGGTGCACAACTTCTTATCTGATGAAATGAAGGTTGAGCTTGCTAACGATATCAAGAATCTTGCAGACCAGTTTCATGGGCTTAGTAGCCTCAAATGTAGAGAACTTGCCTACGAATTAGCACATCGAAACAACATCCATGTCCCAGACAACTGGTCAATAAATGGAAGGGTAAGTCATATTGAAGACAGAGATCTATATCTGAATGTAGGCATACATTTAAGATATACAATATACCAAACCCCCATTCCTTGAATTCAACTTTGACCTACCAGCACCATTACCCACACCCCAAGGCGGCTCAACTTACCCAATTCCTATGCTCAATTTACCCCATACCGAGACCACTATTTTTGGACAAGCTATGTTTTCAAAACTGTTGTGTTTACATTAATTCTGCCTAATTTCTGGGATACAGGGAAAGTATTCAGACCCCTTGACTTTTTCCAAATTGTGTTAGGTTACATGCTTATTCTAAAATGGATTAAATTTAAAAAAAAATCTCATCAATCTAAACACAATACCCCATAATGACAAAGCAAATTCAGGTTTTTAGAATTTTTTGCTAATTCCCAAAAAATGAAAATTACACATTTACATAAGTATTCAGACCCTTTACTCAGTACTTTGTAGAAGTACCTTCGGCAGCGGTTACAGCCTCGAGTCTTCTTGGGTATGACGCTACAAGTTTGGCACACCTGTATTTGGGGAGGTTCTCCCATTCTTCTCTACAGATCCTCTCAAGCTCTGTCAGGTTGGATGGGGAGAGTTGCTGCACAGCTATTTTCAGGTATCTCCAGAGATGTCAGATTGGGTTCATGTCTGGGCTTTCGCTGCAGAGATGGTTGTCCTTCTAGAAGGTTCTCTAGAGCTCTGTCAGAGTGACCATCGGCTTCTTGGACACCTCCCTGACCAAGGCCCTTCTCTGCCGATTGCTCAGTTTGGCAAGGTGGCCAGCTCTAGGAAGAGTATTGGTGGTTCCAAACTTCTTACATTTAAGAATGATGGAGGCCACTGTGTTCTTGGGGACCTTCAATGCTGCAGAAATGTTTTGGTACGCTTCCCCAGATCTGTGCCTCGACACAATCCTGCCTTGGAGCTGTACGGACAATTCCTTTGACCTCATGGCTTGGTTTTTGCTCTGACACACACTGTCAACTGTGGGACCTTATATAGAGAGGCGTGTGCCTTTCCAAATAATGTCCAATCAATTGAATTTACCACAGGGTGACTCCAATCAAGATGTATAAACATCTCACGGATGATCAATGGAAACAGGATTCACCTACTTATCTAAATAACGTATTTCTGTTTTACATTTTTAATAAAAATTGTAAAACCTTTTTAATAAAAAACAAAACAATTTTAGACTAATTTCATAATGTAACAAAATGAAATGTAGAAAAAGTCTAGGGGTGTGAATACTTTCCGAAGGCACTGTACTTAGATATCTTTATTATCTTATATGTTATATAATATTATATTCCCCTAGACGTAGTGATGCTGAATGTAAAAAATTGTCTCAACATACTCCACTCTCTGCTAAACATATTTCAATGTAGTTTTGAGCATAAGGAACCATCCTTTGTTCATTACTCCTGTATTTGTATTTTATTTGAGTTAATTTACAAATATATAGGATAACAGACAATGTAGGCTTAGCATAGCCTCCGCTTTCAGACTTGGCTCACGTTGTTCTCAAAAGCCTGGGGAAGGTTATGTTGGAAGAATATGAGTGGAGTGTTGATTGCCATCAGATGCTGGCTGATTTGCTATGAATATACATTTCTTTTTAAACAGCCACCCTTTCAATCCCTCTTCAGAAACAAAACGTATCCAGAGTAAGCTAATGTATGGTCCAAGCATTGCTAGCATGTTATCTTTTAGAGAATTAACATTCAGAAATAATGTCTATCAAATGTTTTATGTAATTTTGTTGTAATGACAAAATCTAGATAATTTTTGGGTGAAAATATTTCGCAGTTTGGTTTTGGTTTTGAATATCTGGTTTTGAATATCTGCCTGTTTGAATGTGCCTATTTCAATTGTTGGCAGGGACAAATGGCTTGGATATATCATCCAGCATCTTTTAGCTGACAAAAACTTCCTCAGGCTTTCGAATGGTACGGTATATTCCAAGGGCTTTTTGGGACAAGGTTTCCAGTGCTTTCAGAAGGTATTCATACCGCTTGACTTATTCCACATGTGGTTGTGTTACAGCCTGAATTAAAAATGTATTAAATAGATTTTTTACCCACAAATCTACACACAATACCGCAATGTTTTTAGATATGTTTGCACATTTATTGAAAATTTAATACAGAAATATCTCATTTAGATAAGTATTCACACCCTTAAGTTAATACATGTTACAATCACCTTGGGCAGCGATTACAGCTGTGAGTCTTTCTGGGTAAGTCGCTAAGAGCAATGCACACCTGGATTGTGCAATATTTACACATCATTCTTTAAAAAATTATTCAAGCTCTGTCAAGTAGGTTGTTGATCATTGCTAGACAGCCATTATCAAATCTTTCCATAGATTTTCAATCCAATGTAGCCATTTCCTGCAGTCAAATGGCCTAGTGGCCTCATGGGTTGAATGTTATTAATATTTTTCATAATTACTAAACATATATATATTCTTAAACGCTGAAAATCCGGTGTTTCTATGGCAAACAGTTGTGTTATATTTCAGTCTTCTGTGATGTATTTAAAGTGTATTTCTGGGATGCAAAATCAACATTGAATACATTTCAACTCTATATCTGGCATGGTACAGGTGTCTTCTTTTTTTAAAACCCATAACCATGTGTGTGAGGTGTATACATTTGTTTCAAACTAGATTTGCTTAAGACTTACCAAGAAACATTCGGTGTGACCGTGATTTAGCCCACTGCAGTAAAAGATTAAGTCAAAACTGTAACTAGACCGCTCAGGAACATTCAATGGCATCTTGGTTATTAACTCCAGTGTATATTTGGCCTTGTGTTATAGGTTATTGTTCTGCTAAAAGGTGAATTTGTCTCCCAGTGTCTGTTGGAAAGCAGACTGAACCAGGTTTTCCTCTAGGATTTTTCCTATGCTTAGTACTATTCTGTTATTTTTTTATCCAGTAAAAACTCCCTAGTCCTTGCCGATGACAATCATACCCATAACATGATGGAGCCACCACCATGCTTGAAAATATGAAGAGTGTTACTCAGTGATGTGTTGTGTTGGATTTGCCCCAAGCATAACGCTTTGAATTCAGGACATGAAGTTGCCAGATTTTTTGCAGTTTTACTTTAGTGTCTTATTGTAAACAGGATAAATGTTTTGGAACGTGTTTATTCTGTACAGACTTCCTTCTTTTCACTCTGTGAATTAGGTTAGTATTGTGGAGAAACTACAATGTTGCTGATCCATCCTCAGTTGTCTCCTATCACAGCCATTATATGACCAATTAGACTGTTACCAACCCTTAGTAAGCTTTTGGAAAAAAATGTGTTTGACCAGATACAATTCCTATTTACAGTAAACAAATTGACCACATACAATCAGCACACTTATAGGGAAGTACATTCAACAAGCACAGCACAAATGACTTGGCTGAGAGAAATTGATGATAAAAAGATCAGAGGCTGTTATGTTAGACTTTAGTGTGGCTTTTGACATTATCAATCATAGTCTGCTGCTGGAAAAACATATGTGTTGTGGCTTTACACCCCCTGCCATATTGTCGATAAAGATTTACCTGTCTAACAGAACACAGAAGGTGTTCTTTAATGGAAGCCTCTCCAACATAATCCAGGTAGAATCAGGAATTCCTCAGGGCAGCCGTTTAGGCCCCTTTCTACTTTACTAATGACATGCCATGGGCTTTGAGTAAAGCCAGTGTGTCTATGTATGCAGATGACTCAACACTATACACATTAGCTACTACAGCAACTGAAATGACTTTAATACTTAACAAATAGCTGCAGTTAGTTTCAGAATGGGTGGCAAGGAATAAGTTCTAAATATTTCAAAACTAAAACCCTAAACCTCAACTACATCTTGGAATGAATAATGTGGAAATTAAGCAAGTTGAGATGAATAAACTCTTGGAGTACCCCTGGATTGTAAACTGTCATGGTCAAAACATATTAATACAACAGAAGCTAAGATGGGGAGAAGTCTGTCCATAATTTTACATCAGGTAACTGATACAAGAAGTAGAATCAGATTTTAAAAAACAGGTAAAGTACACCTTATGGAACAGCGGGGACTGTGAAGAGACACAGACAAAAGTACAGAAATCCATACGCAAACAACCGTAAGCACACGCACTCTATACACACGTACATTGTAATATTGTTGTATGCTGGTATTGTAGATATGAAGTGGTGTAATAATGTTGTATGATGTTCCGTTTTATCTTTGTTTTATATGTAAAGTAAGTGGATTAATGTGTTTGGACCCTAGTGACTGAGTGTGTTGATACACCAATCCAAGCGTAATTAATAACTTCACCATACTCAAAGGCATTTTCAATATCAGATTTTTACATGTTTTACCCACCTAACATTAGGTGCCCTTCTTTGCGAGGCATTAAAAAATATCCCTGGTCTTTGTGGTTGAATCTGTTTGAAATTCACTGCTTGACTAAGGGACCTTACAGATAATTGTATGTGGGGTACAGACATGTGGCAGTCATTTAAAATCATGTTAAGCACTATTATTGCACACAGAGTGAGTTCATGCAACTTATTATGTCACTTTTTAAGCAAATGTTTACTCCTGAACTTATTCAGGCTTTCCATAACAAAAGGGGTTGAACACTTATTGACTCAAGACATTTCAGCTTTTTATTTTTTATGAATTTAAAAATCATAATTCCACTTTGACATCATGGGGTATTGTGTGTAGGCCAGTGACACAACATCTCAATTTAATATATCTTAAATTCAGGCTGTAACAAAGCAAAATATGGAAAAAGTAAAGGGGTGTGAAAACTTTCTGAAAGCACTGTAAGCGCAAACAAAAGGTACACACAAAATAAACATAGCCACTGACTTAGCGCCCCCTTCTTTTTGCTTCCACAGGTCCGTAAAGAGTACATCAAATGTTTCCGCCACACATATTGCTGTGGTGGCTTACCAACTGAGAGCTCACACAGCTCAACAAAGACCTCCACCACAAGGACAAGTGCACGCTACTCCTCAGGCACACAGGTACTATACCGGGGATTCTGACTGGGATTCATCTTTATGTCAGGGTAGATTGGCATAAACCCAGTTTACCGCAAAGTATCACCTATAATAGTTAACTAGGAGAGTCTCCAATGACTTCTGAATCCATTGAATCCATCAGAGCGCCCAGTAAATGTTATATTTTTCAAGACCGCTGGCCAATGTAATTGTACCAGAAACACAGACCGTAGTTAAACAGTGACATGTATACTTTAAATTAAGCTAACTGTTTCACGCAGTATCTACTGTATTGCATGTGCACCTTTTTCCACTCTACCCCTTAGCACTCGCTTTTATCTTTTTTCTCACTAACGCCACTGTGCATGGAACTATTTGCGCTATTTGAGAGCATTGCAGTCACTTTTACCCTTTGAAAAACAAGAATGCAAATTCAATTTTATGTTAATTCCTTTGTTATTCCTTTGCTATTGAACCACTTTTTTAAATAAATGTTTTGATAGCAGACAATGCTCTAACCACTGTCACAGTGGCAATAGAAAGACAAACCGTCACAAGACATTTCCATCTTAATGGCTCATTAAAACTTATGGAGCACCCGCCTATTACATCCACTACTTTTGACAGGAAGTATAAAAGTAGTCACTCAAAGCCTGAGTTAATATAATGTGTGGAGGCCAGACGTTGCACTTGTTGCACTTTGTGTGAAGAGTCGGTTCGCCGATGCAGGAACACTACATACAGCAAACTTAATGAAAGTTGATCTCAACAGTGAACAGGATTCTTTAAGTCCTAATAACTGTCCCTTGTTAATCTGACAGAGCCGTATCAGGAGAATGTGGAATGACACCGTAAGAAAGCAATCTGAGTCCTCCTTTATCTCAGGTGACATCAACAGCACCTCCACCCTTAACCAAGGTCAGTCACACACCTCATCTCTTCTTCACACACCATTCACAATCATCGAGACATAAAATACATTTTCAAGTACCAATGATTTCATACAGAGGAGCTAACATCCTGAGAAATTGTAGTGAATGCTTTGGGCTTGATAAGATTTGCGGCACTGTGCTAAAAGGGATAGCAAGGATAGTCTCCCTGTTCTGTTCTGCCAACTGAGGATTACAGAAATCCTTCCTCAAATACTTTGTGCTGTCATTTTGGGCAGTAATGTCGAACACGAATTGGGGCAGCCACTGTACTGTTTGTCCTAAGTCCAAAGTTCATGTGGCTCAGTCCATTAAAAAAAGAAGAGGAAGAAGAAGAAGGAAATGCCAACAAACTCTAAATAAAGTTTTGTTTTTATTTTTAGACCTATGTTTGCTTGACACGCAGGGGCACATTTTTTGGTCGGTATGTAAGGGGACCTCTGCTATTTCAAGGATTCAGGAGGGAGGAAAACAACCTTGTCATTTATTATTTAGCCAGAGCACAAGTATGATGATGAGAAGATGTTCAACTCTGGGTGACCCTGAGTGCTTAGTGTGTTGTTCAGCCTTTACGGCTCGGCATGGCTCTAAAATGGCTTTCCAAGTATGCAAGGAAAGAGGTTAGCCTGAGGTAGTCTGACTTCCCTCTCCCAAACTCCCCCTTATTATTTTTCACACTTCAATTTCCTTGAGGTAAAATGTTACAAACAGTAGTTTGAATTTCATCTTGTCAATATTTTTCTGTCCCGATAAGCGGTATATTAGATGTTAAGGTTATATTTATCTATCATGCTCCAGTGTACTACCCTAGTTACACTTGAGTACACTGTACTGAGGATGGCCCGCTCTTCAGAAACCACTCCTTGTCATTATAACATCCTCAGAGAATACCCTACAAGAGTGATGGGGTTCTCTAGTACACATCTTATAACAATGTGACTGGAAATGTCTAGTTTTTAAACGTGATGCAAGAAATCAATTATAATATTATAATCGGGGTGAATTGAGTATTTGAAGAAAAAATCTGACATTGTAAAGTATTGGCATCCAGGTGAAGTTAGTGTTCGTGTGATATTTTACTAAGGATACAAGGGTGTGGTCATTTGTTGTGTACACGTTTCAAGCAATTGCATCATAGGACTTCGACTTAAAACTGTGGCCTAGCAGGAGCAATGGACAAAAAAAGCGTTGCAATGCAGAAAATACCTGATAATGCAGTTTTAACAATTCATTAATATCCACAGCAATAGAAGGCTAAATGAGAGGATAGTTTTTTCACCAGTTACCTTTCTTGTCAAATAACAAAAACACAAACAGGCTGACTTTATAATTTTGTTCTGTTGTTACATTGCTTCTCATTTACATAGCAGATTGTAGTAGAATTAGAATGAGGTGAACAAAAGTGCCTTTTGTGGTAGTGACTGTTTAGATGTTCTATATCCCCTCTGTATCCTAATCCTTGCTTCCACAAAATGCCTGTACACTTTGCTCAAGTGACATCCAGAGATAATATTAATATCCTGTCCTCCCCAAAAAATTCCAAAATTCAATATTTACTCTGAAAATAATAGCCCAGTTTTAGATGTACTTGACATTTTGTTCCATAAATCACCCCAAAAAGCACTCATTGTACCAATGCCAAAAACTGATCTGTCTTCTTCTGTCTTACCGCCTCCAGGAATGACGGGCAATTATCTTCTAACAAACCCTCTTCTTCGACCACAAGGCACTAACAACCCTTATAACACCTTACTGGCTGAAACAGTCGTATGTAACGCTCCCAGGGCTCCAGTGTTTAACTCTCCAGGTGTGCTTACTTAACACTTCTTGACGTACAGTTAACTTCTTCTTCTCTCTTCATTTTTTATACTTTGACTAGTTTTTTTATGAGTTATTGTGGCCTTATCAAGATCAGAACATTATCGAGTATCATCTTCCAATCTGGATCTCAGCAGGATCCCCAAATGGGTAACAGACAATGGTTGCTGAAATCGGTGTTGTAAGAAAGCACCGTGTGTATGACTTGGTTTGTGATTTATTAAGAGACCTCTGGTGTGCAGTTTCACATTTAGATCTTTTAAAGTTTCTCTTGAATGAGATAAAGTGATTCAGTGTACTGCCATGTACTGCCATGAAAGACAGTATGAACATTGTCATAGCCTTTCAAACTGTACTCTGAAATTGCAGGATTATTGAGATTGATGATTTGTGATTTATTTATTTAGTGTTTTGTGGGTGAACCTACCCCTAAAACCGTATACGTTGCAATACGGGCAAGCTGAAATATTCAGTTTGTGCTTGAATATTTGTGTATTCATGAATGTGACGCAAAGAACAGAACAGATACCAATCCTGACAATCATCATTGGATGCTGTTTGATAAGCAAACAGTTAATTTACCTAAATGATCATGATATTTAAAATGTGTCTGTCCAGTATTTCAAATTGTGTGTAGGGATTATTATGGTACAATGCAATGATTTTTACATTTTTTTAAATTAGAATTTAACATGACAATTTAAGTTTAAAAAAAAAAGTTTTTTGTTATCGATTTATGCTTTTTCCTTAAGCTTTTAAAAAAAGATTTTCTGCTATTTATTTATTTTGTGTTTTGGAGTGAACTTACCCCTTAAACCGTATACGTTACAATACAGGCAAGCTGAAATATTCAGTTTGTACTTGAATATTTGTGTATTCATGAATGTGACACACCATGATTTAAATCAACATTTGATTTTGATCAATGATATGTTTTTCAGGTATAAACAGATACCAGTTCTGACAACTGTCACTAGACACTGTTTGATAAACAAACAGTTCATTTAGGAAAATGATCATGAGATATTACGTGTTAGTCCAGTATTTCAATTTGTGTGCTGGGATTATTATGTTACAATGCAATGCAATGCAATTTTTAAAAAATACATTTTTAATTACATTGTATATTTTGTCATGTTTTTTTGCTTTCTCCTTACGCTTCCCTCTAGTGACCTACAGAGAGACAAGTATGGGAGTAAAACTTAACTTTGCCTATCAAATGTAAATTTATTTAAGCATGCTTATTAAAAACAACAACTCCCTGGTACATCAATGGTCATTGGCATTTACTCAGTGGGCAAGTGGTTCACAAACTATACCAACCAAATTATATTCCACCAATAGGAAAATACTACTTTCCAATATTGCATTCCTTTGGGATCCAACAGCTATCTAAGACAACGGAGAAAGAATGGTTTTGTTATACCTCAGATACTCTTCTTCTTTCTCTTGGATGTGTATAAGTAGTTTGTGATCTGCAGACATCAACTGTAGCTTTGTTACTGGGGTGGCAAAGAATATTTCCTGGGTGAATTGAGAGAAGAGAGGCTTCCTACGTGAATGCCGTTCCCTGTGGCACTCAGCATTCTGTGTCCAGTTACATTCCCCTCACATCTCTCCCCTATTCTCCAGACATCACCTGTGTGGGGAAAATTGTTCTCCTAGTGAGGCATAAACAAAATGTACAAACGTCATGGTAGCAGCTGTAATCCTTTTTTTTGTTGTCCTCTTTCACTCTTTCCTTTCTTGTCATTTCTCTCCTCTCATCTCCGCTAAACTCTGTGATGTCTGTTTTACATGTCGGTGTGTCTGGAACACAGGAGGTTGGTGGCACCTTAATTGGGGAGGACGGGCTCATGGTAATGGCTGGGGTGGAATGGTATCAAATACATCAAATACATGGTTTGATGCCATTCCATTTGCTCCGTTCCAGCCATTATTATAAGCCGTCCTCCCCTCAGCAGCCTCCACTGGTCTGCAAAAATGGTCTATCCCCTTATCTGAACAACAGCATGTCACCATAAAATACCCATTCCTCTTAATCTCTCTCTTCTATCTGCGGCAGGAATTTATAGAAATGTTTTTCGCAATTTCTTTCTGTGCCAAAGCCGTGTTAGCCACGGCAGATACACAACCTCTCTCTCCAATCACACCCCACTAATATTTATTCTATCGCCGCCTGATTTCCATGGCCCTGTGCATACAGAAATTCATAACATGACTGCATCTGACCATCCCAGCTGTGTTTTTCTTGGGCTGTTCTTGTAGAGACCGGGCGTACACTGGGGACTGTCATTTTGACTGATGTGAACCGCAGGGCTGCCGGCTAACTCTGACCTTGCCTGAGAGAAAATACAAAAAAACACAACTCAGACACCACTCAATTAAACAAATACAGCCAAAATAAATTTAAATTATTAAAACAATTTAAATAAAAATTGGTGGCATTTAATCTTTAAAAAAAGCTTTGATTGCTTGTTAATCAAATTTGCTGAACCCTTGCTCTAACTAAGTTGCTATGTTTTAATTTTTTTCCTTTCAGTGATTCTTCATGTTACAATAAATCATTTTACTTTCTTTTGTACATCAGCTACTCTTAGGCCAGATAGCCTGAACAGACAAACATGATGTGAGTTGTCCAAAGTGAGTCTCTCCACCTGCTGTCTGTCGTGATGTCGGATGGTGCTTGTGGGCCCTGAAGTGAGAAAGATGGCTGTCCGTGTTGACCATGACTCTCCTTTCTGTATACATTCATATTTTCCCATTATTTTTCCCTGTCACCTCCAACAAAGAGTTGCTAGACAACTTCTTGTCTATGTCGTAGCTTGCCCATTTGTGGCTACATACCAAGGCCCGGTTTTCTGATAGTGATGGAACTTAGGCTTACGAGTGTTTTAACGATGCATCTTTCCTACAACGGACGAAAATGTAACATGCATTTCCCAAAACACCACGCAGAGAGAATGTTCGCTAAGTGCATCGTTGAGGCATTTGTCGAAACTGAAAAGATCGAGAGAAAAAAAAGGAAGCACTGCTCTCAGATCAGCGTTCCTCCCTTTCAAAACATACCTTTACATTAGAATTATTCCACAATACTGACGACGGATCAGTTCCTAGAGAGATATTATCACCTATGACTGTAAATATTGAGGTGGCTTATTCTAATGCTTACCCTATAATAATGCACTAAATCAAGATTTTTCACATCATTGCGCACGTTACACATCATGAAATATATTGAGGCAAAAATTACAGACAGTAGTGTACAAATAGCTAAATAAAACTCAATTGAATTAACATGAAAATGTATTTAAATGTCATTCAAATATATAGATCTATGTAGCCTATACTGTATTTATCTTTTAATACAGTTCTCAGTTTTCATTTGAAGCGTCTTTATATCATTTGCTTGTTATGCAAAGAAATGGGCAACTTTGTATTTGTCGTCACTGTCACGTCGTTCTGAAGCTTTCAGCGGTCACAGAAAGACAGATAAACATCTTGATTTTGTGTTTAGCTGAGACCTTCTGTGTATAAAGTGACACGGAAGGGGGAAAAACAATCTAACGATGTACTTAGCTATTCTACAAGTGGTCTGAAGCAGTCGTTAAATACCAAACGTTTTCAAGATCATATTTAGTAACGATGGTTTTGGGAAACAGCTCAGAGATTTAACTATGCTCATACGAAGGTTTTAATGATGAACGTAGCCTTAAGATGCTTTTGGGAAACCGGGCCCTGTACATTTACCTCTGACATGTGTGTTGTGATCTTCATGATTTCTTTATGTTTTTTAATGTTGTTTGGGATCACTTCTGTCCCTTTGTTACTAGAGAGTCAAAGGCAGAATATTTTAGTGAATTGGAAAGGCTTTTAGAGAAAGTATTAGTTCATGATATACAAACATTTTCCAAATTACCCCATAACTGAGAATGTAAAATGATTGTTCATTGTGTATATGCATACATACACATTCTCCTTACAGATTGTCTAATTAGTAACCTGGTACAGCTGAATCGTAGTCTTGTGCCAAATTATCTCCAGCGTCCTGAACAGCATTAAACCACTTTTCTCATTTTTTTCATATTGCTTTCAGAAGAATGGTTGTGACTAATTTAAATCCCCTCATATGTTTTCTCATTCCAGGACACTCACACACACTGAACCATCCCAGGGACACCAGTGCAATGGATACTCTACCGCTAAATGGTAACTTTAACAATAGCTACTCGCTTCGCAACGGGGATTACGGCAACAGTGTGCAGGTGGTGGACTGTGGACTCAGCCTGGATGACGCAGCCTTTGAAAAAATGCTAATATCGGAGCTGGTGCACAATAACCTCCGGGCTTGCAACAAGAGCCACAACCACCATGTGGAGCGGGGGGCTCCTCTTCCTCCATCGTCCAAGAAGGTGGACGTGGTGGGCGGGAGCAGCAGCGAAGATGACGTCATCGTGGCTGACACCTCATCTTTGGTGCACGGCCACAATATCAACACACCGGTGGGCCTGGGCATAGAGCTGCACCACCGGGAGCTGGAGGCCCCGCTCATCCCCCAGCGGACTCACTCACTTCTGTACCAGCCGCAGAAGAGAGTGAAGACCACTGAGGGGGGCTTGGAGAGCTACGTCAGCCAGCTCACGACCAACGAGCACGGGGACAGCCTACAGTCCCCAAACAGAGACTCTTTGTACACTAGTATGCCCACCCTAAGGGACTCTCCATACCCCGAGAGCAGCCCTGATGCGGAGGAGCTGGAGGACCTCTCGAGCCCCTCTAAGAGGAGCGAGAACGAGGACGTTTACTACAAGAGCATGCCTAACTTAGGAGCAGGACACCAGCTTCAAGCATACTACCAGATAAGTAGAGGAAACAGTGATGGTTACATCATCCCTATTACTAAAGAGGGCTGCATCCCTGAAGGAGATGTACGGGAAGGACAGATGCAGTTAGTGACAAGCCTTTAAAATATATTTAATTCATCGTCCCCTGTCTGCAGTCCCGACATCCTCGAGGACAAACAGTACTGTACTCTGAGAGATGCCGGGGAAGTTTTTTTCAAAGAGCCTTAGAGCCCCCAACATGCACGCACGCACGCACACACACACACACACACACACACACACACACTCAGTCACTCCTCTCCCCCCCAGACTCGCCACACCCCATCCTCCTCACAAACCAACAGACTTAAGTGCACTGCGATGGCAGTGCGACATTACCCCGACCGCTGGAGTGGAGTTTTAAACAGACTGTATATAAAATGCAGAGTTCAATTTAAGACACATGCCATTTCTGTATTTAATTATTCTGCTGCTGTTGCATTTTAAAAAAGGATATAAAAAACTATTTAAAAAATGTTATCGGCCAATCCAGTTCAGCAGTTTTTTCTGGCCAAAGGTTGTACATACACTCCCACCATCCTTGTCAAGCCCGTTTCGTATTACATACAAAATGAAGCTCTCGGACCAGGATAAGGACTTATTTGTTTGATGGTGTTCCTGATCAGACTATTAATTAGGAATATAAGGTCCTGGATCCTAGAGTTGTCCCCATCACCGTGAAGGTTGGATTAACCACTAGCAATCAAGCCCCAGGCCTTATATTTTCTCAATTGAGCTGTTGTCAAGGGAAATGGCAAAATTAATATATATTTTGCTAGTGTAAAATAAAATTCATGGAAACCCGTAAAT
This sequence comes from Oncorhynchus nerka, assembly GCF_034236695.1. Classification (NCBI taxonomy): domain Eukaryota; kingdom Metazoa; phylum Chordata; class Actinopteri; order Salmoniformes; family Salmonidae; genus Oncorhynchus; species Oncorhynchus nerka. The sequence continues at coordinate 41,663,587 of NC_088408.1, forward strand.
ATAAAGAAACCTTTTAATTGAAAATGTAACATTTGAAGAGAATATTGTGTAAAAGTTGCACATATGTTATAAAATGTGTTTATAGTTCTTACACATCATTCATTATTGTATGTTTGAACAAAAAAAGCAGATGAAAACAAAATAAGTCTACAAAGAACAAGGTTAATGCATACTAATTTTTTCCACTTGTGAAGTGTTTTTCCATACTGAATTCATATACAGTATGTTGTCCATTTGAAATTTATATGATTTTATATTGCTAAAAGGTCGTTATTTTAGTAAAGTGGGAATACAACAGTGCCCTATGAAAGTCATGCAATGCCATTTTCTGGGGGGTGAATTTGATTTAAATAATCTAATTGGATAGACAATCATGACATAGAAATGGGCCACTCAAGACTAACATCCACTCGAGATAAAACATTTACCATAACATTTTTATTCATTATACATGTATTTCTTCTGCCTGGGTATGGACATTTATTTATTGAAATATTTTCAAAAGATTATACATTGGAAAATGTAATATTTTCCAGCACTGGTATACATAGTCCTTCTTTTTATGTAAACATGCTATTAAGGGGCCCATCAATAAAGACAAATGTAAAGTTCAACACTTGTTTAACAAATAAATAAATGTGAGATTTTTTTGTAAAATGACAGTTTTATTAATGTTTTGTGTTTTTGTACCATTGGAGAAGTTTTAGGCTTGATTATTTTGCTATGGACAAAATACACTTTTGACTCAAGTCATGAGTACATCCCAAGCACCTTGGAAGGTTATCAGTGATATATTTTCAGAGGGATTGCTTTGCTTTTGTTTTCTATCAAAGACTTTGCCTATTAGTCAAGCTCATTTCACCTTATGTGTTGATAAGCCAAATCTTTCCATGTGATTCAATTATGAGAAACTCAGGTAGGAAAATTACATTGTAAATGTTCCTCTGTGTGGTTGTAACACTCCAATAAAAGTTCGAAAATTACACCGGTTCATGACATTGTCCGATTAGTATATTATTGAGCACTTCACCAGACACCATTAAAATCTAGGTGATGCAATTCTGTAACTCATCAGCTGGCTTTTTAATAATATGTAAGTGGAAATGAGTCTGATGCTTTACAAGGGTCGCTGTTATAGTTGGAGGCGGTTTGGAGAAATACAGTAATCACAGTAAATATGTCTTATTTATGACACATATTTGCACCAATTAATGCCCACTCCCGCTGAGGACAAAAGTCAGTCCTTGGTTAATGCCTCAGGTATTGCTAATTTATGACACATTCTAATAGTGTAAATAAGCCACTGGTTAGAGCAGGATGACAGCTCACTGCAGGGAATCTGGAAATTACACTGTTTATCATTTGCCATTGAAGGAAATGACTCAGGATCTGCACCGCCAAGACGCTCTCACTGTCAAAGGAAGTTCACATTAAAGGGACAGTTCACCCAAATTACAAATTAATGACTTCAATTTCGGGGAACTATACTCTTAAGTTGCATAAACTTTGTTGATGTTGCTTTTCTTATAATTGAGTGTGAGATATTGTTGCAATTATCAGAGGGACAATTTATTAACTGCGAATTCTCGGGTTTCTCACATTCTCGGTTTATCAACGGAAACAGCTGATGAATGCTCCCATGGTGGTTCTCTGACAAACGGTTTTAGTGAATACTTTGAATTATATGATTATTATATCATTTTATTTTATATCTAGTATTTTATATCCAGTTTTTATTATTTATTTTGGATCCAGCGACGCAGATAGCCACAGTGCTGGGACCTCTATATTTGTCCCTGGATCATTTTAGTAACCTTTTAGTAGCCTATTGGCTGGTAAGCAAAATGGCTGAATTGGGTAAAGGGTGTTCAATCAGCACAAAGCAGTGAAAACTCCTTTGACTCTATCGCTGACCATAAGGCAATTAAATGCCTTTTATGTGACATGTTCACAGTAATCCCAGTGAAGGACTTTTTTGAAAACTTCACCTGTGTCAAATGCCACCAACTAAATGCTGCCAAGAAGAGGATCATTACTTTACTTGAGGAAATTAAACATCTGGATGAGTGTCTAATTTTGAATAAGGATGCCTCACGTTGAAATACTCTAGTCAAGTCAAGGAAATGTACATTATCCCTATCTTCATTTCAACAGCCACCAAATAGATGCAGCCGTAGGCCCATCGGGGCAAGCTTTGATAATCTAATTTCTATTCCTATGAAATTTCCTGACTTACTTAATGATCAAGTTTATAACGACCTGGTTACGGTAAATATGGATACCCCTGCTGTTTTTAAGTCTGGCGAAGGGCTGGGTTTGTGACATTTAATTGTGCAAAGTATGATGTAAAAGATTGACTTGATCAATAACTGGATGCATGACATGAACACAAACATTCTTGTTTTGGTTAAATGATTTGATCATGGATAAGGACATTGATATTGACATGGCTAATTACAAGATTTTTTGATCTTTTCAGAGAAAATGTGGAGGGGTGGCGATGTAAGTAAAATCCACTTTTGTAGCATCATGTGCTCTTATACCTCAGAAATGTGAAATCCTGGTTTTAGATATGAGCAGGAGACAAAATGTGAGTGTATTTGTTGCTGGAGTGTACAGTATAGGCCCACTGCTGCTTTAATTCATGGGATTAGTATCCTAGTTGAGCATTTACAACCTTTTCTATCATCTGAACTGGTGGTCTTAGGTGAGTTTAACCCGGACTAGCTGACACCGATCTCGGATAACTTTAAGAACATTTGTTTTGATCTTAATATAACCCAGCTGATCACAAAACCCACTCAGTTAAATGTGAAAAATCTAGATAGAGCCTCATGATTGAATTACATTTTCACAAATAACCCACATAAGTATGTGTCTTTTGGTGTGTTTGCAAACTTAGTGATCATTGTCCTATAGCCTGTTTTGGAGATACTAGACAACATAATTCTGATCCCTGTATTATTAGGAAGATACATTTTAAAAACTTTTCTGCCCAAGCGTTTATGCATGACTTGTACCATCAAGTGTATACCTGACCCTGAATTAGCAATTGAGCATTTGTCATCTATTTTTATATCACTTGCAGATAAACACGCTCCTTTTAAATGCTTCCCTACCCAAGAAGGTTATACTGAACTCTGACATCATTACTGAAAAAATGAGATAGGGCATGCTTTTTATCAAAATTTTCTGTCCTCTGTTTTTGTTTGAAAGAAATGTTGGTTTAATAGACCTGGGTCAGTAAGTAAACTGCTCGTCCCTCTCCCAGCTGCTAATCAACTTGATAGAGGACCAGACAACCCCCAGTGAATCCTTGTACGCTCTGGATCAACTGTCTACCTTGTGAAGATGAAAGGCGCCAGGAGGAGTTGGCTGCCGTTTTACGGGCTCTTAACCAATTGTGCTATTGTGTGTTTTTTCACGTCATTTGTAACTTATTTTGTACATAATGTTTCTGCCACCGTCTCTTATGACCGAAAAGAGCTTCTGGATATCAGGACAGCGATTACTCACCTCGTACTGGACAAAGATTTTTTTTCTCGTGTCGGACGCAAAGGATTTACTTCAGACACATGACAAAGCCCACATCCCCGTCATTCGCAGGAGAAAGAGTCGGAGATATTGGGGACGTAGGTCGGCGTGCCTTGTAAGGATCCAACGCGAGTGGGTAATCTGCCTCTACCATCAGTCCTATTAGGCAACGTACAATCATTGGATAACAAAATAGACAAGCTACGTTCACGAAAATCCTACCAACTGGACATTCAAAACGGTAATATCTTATGTTTCATCGAGTAGTGGCTGAACGACGACATGGATAAAATACAGCTGGCGGGGTTTACGCTGCATCAGCAAGATGGGTCAGCTGCCTCCGGTAAGACAAGGGGTGGCAGTCTGTGTATATTTGTAATCAACAGCTGGTGCACAAAGTCTAATATTTGGAAGTCTCAATGTTTTTCTCGCCTGAGGTAGAGTATCTCATGATAAGCTGTAGGCCAAACTATTTACCAAGGGGGTTTTCATCTATATTTTTCGTAGCTGTCTATTTACCACCACAAACCGATACTGGCACTAAGTCTGCACTCAATGAGCTGTATATGTCCATAAACAAACAGGAAAATGCTCATCCAGAGGCGGTGCTCCTAGTGGCCGGGGTATAATGCAGGGAAATATAAATCCATTTTACCAAATTTCTACTAGCATGTTAAATGTGCAACCAGAGGAAAAATAACTCTAGACCACCTATACTCCACACACAGAGATGCGTACAAAGCTCTCCCTGGCCCTCCATTTGGCAAATGTGACCATAGTTATATCCTCCTGATTCGTGCTTATAAGCAAAAACTAAAGCAGGAAGCACCAGTGACTGTAAATAAAGAAGTGGTCAGATGACGCAGATGCTAAGCTACAGGACTGTTTTGCTTGCACAGACTAGAATATGTTCTGGGATTCTTCCGATGGCCTTGAGGAGTACATCACATAAGTCACTGGCTTAATCAATTACATACCCCAACTAGAAGCCATAGATTACAGACAACGTACGCGCTGAGCTAAAGGGTAGAGCTGCCGCTTTCAAGGAGCGGGACTCTCACCCGGACGCTTATAAGAAATCCCGCTATGCCCTTAGACAAACCATCAAACAGGCAAAGCGTCAATACAGGACTAAGATTAAATTGTCCTACACCGGCTCCGATGCTCGTCGGATGTGGCAGGGCTTGCAAACAATTACAGACTAGAAAGGGAAGCACAGCCGCGAACTGCGTAGTGAAATGAGCCTACCAGACGAGCTAAATTACTTCTATGCTCACGATGGAGGCAAGCAACACTGAACCATGCTTGAGAGCATCAGCTGTTCCAGACGTCTGTGTGATCACGCTCTCCGTAGCCGATGTGAGTAAGACCTTTAAACAGGCCAATATTCACAAGGCCGCTGGGCCAGATGGATTACCAGGACGTGCACTCCGAGCATGCGCTGACCAACTGGCAAGTGTCTTCACTGACATTTCCAACCTGTCCCTGACTGAGTCTGTAATACCAGCATGTTTTAATTAGACCACTATAGTCCCTGTACCCAAGAAAACTAAAGTAACCTGCCTAAATGATTACCGACCCGTAGCACTGACGTCTGTAGCCATGAAGTGCTTTGAAAGGCTGGTCATGGTTCACATCAACATCATTATCCCAGATGATGCAATCTCTATTATATTCCACACTGTCCTTTCCTACCTGGACAAAAGGAACACCTACTTGAGAATGCTATTCAATGACTACAGCTCAGCGTTCAACACCATTGTACCCTCAAAGCTCATCACTAAGCTAAGGACCCTGGGACTCAACACCTCCCTCTGCAACTGATCCTGGATTTCCTGACAGGCCGCCCCCAGGTGGTAAGAGTAGGTAACAACACATCTGCCATGCTGATCCTCAACACGGGGGCCCCACTGGGGTGCATCCTCAGTCCCATCCTGTATTCCCTGTTCACCCATGACTGCATGGCCAGTGATGACTCCAACCCCATCGTTAAGTTTGCCGACGACACAACAGTGGTAGGCCTGATCACCAACAACGATGAGACAACCTATAGGGAGGAGGTCAGAGACCAGGATAACAACCTCTCCCTCAACGTGATCAAGACAAAGGAGATGATTGTAGACTACAGGAAAAGGAGCACCGAGCATGCCCCCATTCTCATCGACGCGGCTGTAGTAGAGCATGTTGAGAGCTTCAAGTTCCTTGGTGTCCACATCGGCAACAAACTATCATGGTCCAAACACGCCAAGACAGTCGTAAAGAGGGCACGGCAAAGCATATTCCCCCTCGGAGACTGAAAAGATCCTCAAAGGTCCTCAGATCCTAAAACAGTTATACAGCTGCATCATTGAGAGCATGGTTGCCTGGCATGGCAACTGTTCGGCGTCTGACTTCAAGGCACTACAGAGGGTAGTCGAATAGCCAAGTACATCAGTGGGGCCAAGCTTCCTGCCATCCAGGACCTATATCCCAGGTGCTGTCAGAGGAAGGCCCTAAAAATTGTCAAAGACTCCAGCCACCCTAGTCATAGACTGTTCTCTCTGCTACCTCATGGCAAGCGGTACCGGAGCACCAAGTCTAGGTCCAAAATACTTCTTAAGAGCTTATTCCTCCATGCCATAAGACTCCTGAACAGCTAATCAGCTATTTGCATTGCCCCCCCCCCGCTCAACCCCCTCTTTTACACTGCTGCTACTCTCTGGTTATTATCTATTCATAGTCACTTTAACTCTACCTACGTACTGTATGCATATTACCTCAATTACCTCGACTAACCTGTGCCCCTTCACATTGACTCTTTACCGGTACTCCCTGTATATAGTCTTGCTACTGTTATTTTACTTTATTTAATTTGGTGTTTTATAATGTGCAATTTTATTTTCTGTATTGTTCCCAGGGCACATTTGCAAATGAGACATAGGTCTCAACGTGTTTTTTACCCTGCTTAAATAAAAGTGAATTAAAATCATCCTTCTCCTTGGTCGTCATGGACAGTCAAGTTGAAATGTGTCTCTTTGTTTTACACAAAATGAGAGTGTTGTGAAATGCCACAGACCAAAACCATTTTGGGTTAGTTGACCATTTTGTGTTGATACAGGTATTATTTAAATGTCATATCTTGAATATGTCCTTGCTCTCAAGTGATATGTGATTACTGGTTCCTGTAAGTAAAGACTGGACGTGTTGAGATTAGCTTTCTTTAAATAAATAAATATAAGTCCACCCTAGAATATTGTTGTTATCAGAATAGATGTTTCAAGCAATAATTCATAAAATATTTTTTTTAAATATAGCGAGAGACATTTCTCAACTTTAATATTGCAGATACATTTTGGGTTCAATCAAATTAGTTGTTTGCGTAATTCTCAACCCCCTTATTTAATTTTTCCCCCAACCCTACCATCCTTCCCTGATTAGAGTAAACTAACGGACAACAGTATGTCTTCTACTGCTACTTACAGCTATTTTCATTCCTCGGAAAGTAATCAGACCCCTTGACTTTTTCCAAATTATTTTACGTTACAGCCTTATTCTAAAATTGATTGAATATTTTTTTGAGAGCCTCAATCTACACACAATACACTGTAATGACGAAACGAAAGCAGGTTGTTAAAAGTTTTAGCAAATTTATAAAAAATAAAAAACAGAATTATTCAGTATTCAGACCCTTTGCTATGATACTTGAAATTTAGCTCAGGTGCATCCTGTTTCCATCAATCATCCATGAGATGTTTCTACAACTTGACTGGAGTCCACCTGTGGTAAATTCAATTGATTGGATATTATTTGGAAAGGCACACACCTGTCTATATAAGGTCCCACAGTAGACAGTGCATGGCAGAGCTCCGAGACAGGATTGTGCCGAGGCACAGATCTGTGGAAAGGTACCAAAACATTTCTGCTGCATTGAAGGTCCCCAAGAACACCGTGGCCTCCATACTTCTTAAATGGAAGAAATTTGGAACCACCAAGACTCTTCCTAGAGCTGGGCACCCAGCCAAACTGAGCAATCGGGGGAGAAGGGCCTTGGACAGGGAGGTGACCAAGAAGCCGATGGTCACTCAGACAGAGCTCTAGAGTTCCTCTCTGGAGATGGGCGAACCTTCCAGAAGGACAACCATCTCTGCAGCACTCCACCAATTAGGCCTTTATGGTAAAGTAACCAGACGGATGCCACTCCTCAGTAAAAGGCACATGACAGCCCGCTTGGAGTTTGCCAAAAGGCACCTAAAAGCCTCTCAGACCAAGATTGAACTCTTTGGCCTGAATGGCAATTAGGAAGCCTTGCACCATCCCTACTGGTTTTCCAGTAAGCAACAATTTGTTTACCTTCATTAGCCTACTTTGTTCCAATATTTCTGTCATTCGGTGATATTTATTCCCAACCTCATAAACATCTGCATTTTCAAAGTTTTTTATCATTATTTTATTAACGAAAGCATAAAGATGTTGATGAAGAAATACTATACAGTATATGCTTTATCCGACATTTTGCGGTTGCATGAGGTCGCCCACACGCACTTTAAACATTTGGATAATAAAGCATTTAAAGCATATTGAAGATGGAAACTGCCTGCATATGTTTATTAGGCAACTGTGCAGTCTGACAAGTAAACATAGCCTACAGTATGTAGTAAATATGGTAAAGTGCCTAATTCCTTACTTAAGGGAGAGCAGGCCATGTCCAGACTTTCTCGGTGACCTCAATGACATACCCAAATCTAACTGCCTGTAGCTCAGGACCTATTCTTTCACTGTAATACCTACTGTAAATTGGACAGTGCATTTAAATTAACAAGAATTTAAGCTTTCTTCCCATATCAGATATGTCTATGTCCTGGGAAATGTTCTTGTTACATACAACCTCATGCTAATCATAATAGCGCACATTAGCTCAACCATCCCGTGGATGAGATACCAATCCTGAAGAGGTTTAATGCTTTTTCGGGTTGTATCAGTCATGGACAGAAACTTCTGAGACAGAATTAATGATGAACACCCGTAGGTTCACTGGTAAGCCACATTTGCCTCGGGATCCATCCCAATTGGTATTCTGTGGAACCATGCATTTTTTTTTGCTGCGGCCTGTTGTCTAGCTCTTTGTCCCCTGATCTCCACGGATGGTTGTCGGCATGGTTGTATGCTGTGCAAAAACACATTCACGTTTATAGTACACAATTGTCGATTTTATTACAAAGTATGCCTACACATTGATCGGCTACATACATTTTTGTTTTTAAGAAAATGCACTGAAACCAAGTTTTGGTGTTCCTCTCAGCTCCGACTCATTTTCAAGTCCTCTGGTGGTTACAGTCCTAACCCTAGAATGGGTAGTACCATAGAAATAAGCTGGCGATGTCTGTAAGCCGGAAAAGAGTCTGCTCGGACCAAAACACACTGCCACCCGGGTTTGCATGGTGTAACTGTGTCAGGTTGGTAGGCCTCCTTGCTCGCACACGCTTTTTCAGTTCTGCCCACACATTTTCTATGGGATTGAGGTAAGGGCTTTGTGATGGCCACTCCAAAACCTTGACTTTGTTGTCCTTAAGCCATTTTTCCACAACTTTGGAAATATGCTTGGAGTCATTGTCCATTTGGAAGAGCCATTTGCGACCAAGCTTTAACTACGTGACTGATGTCTAGAAATGTTGCTCCAATATATCCACATAATTTACCTCCCTCATGATGCCATCTATTTTGTGAAGTGCACCAGTCCCCCCTGCAGCAAAGCACCCCCACAACATGATGCTTCTACTCCCATGCTTAACGGTTGGGATGGTGTTCTTTGGCTTGCAAGCCTCCCCATTTTTCCTCCAAACATAACGATGGTCATTATGGCCAAACAATTATATTTTTGTTTCATCAGAACAGAGGACATTTCTCCAAAAGTATGATCTTTGTCCCCTCAGCATTAGATTTAAAACGAATCATCCAGCGATCATACACTGTTTACCAGGGGGCAGGGCTACTGACGTTAAGGCTAATCTGAAGATGGTGCTGGCTAAAGCTAAAACTGGTGAGTGTATAGAGTATAGAGATATTGTTATCCACATCGGCACCAACGATGTTAGGATGAAACAGTCAGAGGTCACCAAGCGCAACATAGCTTCAGCGTGTAAATCAGCTAGAAAGATGTGTCGGCATCGAGTAATTGTCTCTGGCCCCGTCCCAGTTAGGGGGAGTGATGAGCTCTACAGCAGAGTCTCACAACTCAACTCAATCGCTGGTTGAAAACTGTTTTCTGCCCCTCCCAAAAGATAGAATTTGTAGATAATTGGCCCTCTTTCTGGGACTCACCCACAAACAGGATGTTGGGGAATAATCAGAATTAGTTGGTAACATAGGTAAGATGTTTTATATTCATCATATGTTTGCAAGTTACTTCTCATCAGAATGTGTTTGTATAATACTGTGGCGGGGTTGCAGTATCTGTTCTCTGTCAAGACTAAGTTATTTGGGCCGGAGAGAGGGGAGAGGTCAAGCGTGTATCTCTTGGCTCCACAATGTCTGTGTGCCAGTCAATGTGTCTCTGTGATCTTGTCAAGATAGGATGGATTTGATATATGCCTGTTGATATGGAGGATTGGTTTATGGTTCTGAGTTTGAGAAAAATACATAGTTTAGGAGACAAAGCTCAAATCAAATCAAATCAAAGCTGAACCATAAATTATGGCCATGTCTGGCTACGTGTGTATTTGCTATAAAGGATCTCAGTTACAATGTGTAAGGGACTCTCAGAGAATTCATTTGTAGACACTGAATTGATCTGAGAGTCACAGGGTTGTGATGGAGCTCATATGATTAAAGATGGACTTTGTGATAACTAACTCTGACTTGTGTGTGGTTTGCTCTCATGATTTGGTAAATCGAGGAAATTTCCACGACAAGGACCAAGCCTGACATGCTGAGGAGTGAAGGACTCCATCCTAGCTGAAGGGGTGCTCTCATCTTATCTAACAACATAGACAGGGCTCTAACTACTCTAGCTCCACAATGAAATAGGGTGCAGGCCAGGCAGCAGGCTGTTAGCCAGCCTGCCAGCTTAGTGGAGTCTGCCACTAGCACAGTCCATGTAGTCAGCTCAGCCTAGCTATCCCCATTGAGACCGTGTCTGTGTCTCGACCTGGGTTGGGCAAAACTAAACATGGCGGTGTTCCCCTTAGCAATCTCACTAGGATAAAGACATCCTCCATTCCTGTCATTATTGAAAGAGAACGTGATACCTCACATCTCAAAATAGGGCTACTTAATGTTAGATCCATTACTTCAAAGGCAATTGTAGTCAATGAACTAATGACTGATCATAATCTTGATGTGATTTGCCTGACTGAAACATGGCTTAAGCCTGATGAATTTACTGTGCTAAATGAGGCCTCACCTCCTGGTTACACTAGTGACCATATCCCCCGTGCATCCCGCAAAGGTGGAGGTTATGCTAACATTTACGATAGGAAATTTAAATTTACCCCCAAAAAATGATGTTTTCCTCTTTTGAGCTTCTAGTCATGAAATCCTTGCAGCCTACTCAATCACCTTTTATAGCTACTGTTTACAGGCCTCCTGGGCCATACACAGCGTTCCTCATTGAGTTCCCTGAATTCCTATCGGACCTTGTAGTCATAGCAGATAATATTCTAATTGTTGGTGACTTTAATATTCACATTTCGGAGCCATCATCGACTCAGTGGGTTTTGTCCAACATGTCTCTGGACCTAGTTTTGTCCTATGGAATAAATGTTGTGGATCTTAATGTTTTTCCTCATAATCCTGGACTATCGGACCACCATTTTATTACGTTTGCAATTGCAACAAATAATCTGCTCAGATTCACAGACAACACAACAATTCCTTGATGCCCTTCCAGACTCCCTCTGTCTACCCAAGGACGTCAGAGGACAAAAATCCGTTAACCACCTGAGGAACTCTATTTAACCTTGCGCAATACCCTAGATGCAGTTGCACCCCTAAAAACTAAAACGATTTCTCATAGGAAACTAGCTCCCTGGTATACAGAAAATACCCGGGCTCTGAAGCAAGCTTCCAGAAAGTTGGAACGGAAATGGCGCCACACCAAACTGGAAGTCTTCCGACTAGCTTGGAAAGACAGAACCGTGCAGTATCGAAGAGCCCTTACTGCTGCTCAATCATCTTATTTTTCCAACTTAATTGAGGAAAATAAGAACAATCCAAAATTTATTTTTTAAACTGTCGCAAAGCTAACTAAAAAGCAGCATTCTCCAAGAGAGGATGGTTTTTACTTCAGCAGTAATAAATTAATGAACTTCTTTGAGGAAAATATCCTGATTATTAGAAAGCAAATTACGGACTCCTGCGTATTCCTTCAAAGCTGAGTCTGCACAACTCTGCCAGGACCTAGGATCAAGGGAGATACTCAAGTGTTTTAGTGCTATATCTCTTGATACAATGATGCCAATAATCATGGCCTCTAAACCTTCAAGCTATATAATGGACCCTATTACAAATAAACTACTGAAAGAGCTGCTTCCTGTGCTTGGCCCTCCTATGTTGAACATAATAAATGCCTCTCTATCCACCGGATGTGTACCAAACTCACTAAAAGTGGCAGTAATAAAGCCTCTCTTGAAAAAGCCTAACCTTGACCCAGAAAATATAAAAAACTATCGGCCTATATCGAATCTTCCATTCCTCTCAATTTTTTTTGAAAAGGCTGTTGCGCAGCAACTCACTGCCTTCCTGAAGACAAACAATGTATACGAAATGCTTCAGTCTGGTTTTAGACCCCATCATAGCACTGAGGCTGCACTTGTGAAGGTGGTAAATGACCTTTTAATGGCATCAGACCGAGGCTTTGCATCTGTCCTCGTGCTCCTAGACCTTAGTGCTGCTTTTGATACCATCGATCAACACATTCTTTTGGAGAGATTGGAAACCCAAATTGGTCTTCACGGACAAGTTCTGGCCTGGTTTAGATCTTCTCTGTCGGAAAGATATCAGTTTGTCTCTGTGAATGGTTTGTCCTCTGACAAATCAACTGTAAATTTCGGTGTTCCTCAAGGTTCCTTTTTTGGACCACTATTGTTTTCACTATATATTTTACCTCTTGGGGATGTCATTCGAAAACATAATGTTAACCTCTTAAGTCGACCCTCTACTTTTTTGAACATTCTGTTAAAAATCGCGCAACATTTCAGCGCCCTGCTACTCATGCCAGGAATATAGTATATGCATTTGCTTAGTCTGTGTGGATAGAAAACACTCAGACGTTTATAAAACTGGTTGAATCACTGCTGTGGCTTTACCAGAACGGCATTTACATCGAAAAGCACAGGAAAAACTGATCACTGAAAATGGGAAAATATATCCATGCGCTACTTGAACCCATTGATAAAGGTGAACCACAATTAATTGACTGAGGTTGCAGTACCTACAGCTTCCACACGGTGTCTAGAGTCTTGTCATTTCCCTTCGAGTTTTTTCTTGGTCAAACACATGCAGGGCACCGTATCTCCTATGGTCTAGGACCGGATATTTTCGTTGAGTTTCTAGCCGGACATTTTTCCAGACGGACAGCTAATGATCTTTACATCGCCTCCTGATGAATTTTATCGCTTATTAACGTTTACTAATACCTAAAGTTGCATTACAAACGTATTTCGAAGTGTTTTGTGAAAGTTTATCGTCGACTTTTTGAATTTTAAAAAATGACGTTACGTTTTGAAACGATGTTTTTTTCGTTTATCACAGTCTACATATAACGATATCTAGGCTTTATATGGACCGATTTAATCGAAATAAAGACCCAAATAGTGTTTATGGGACATCTAGGAGTGCCAACAAAGAAGATGGTGAAAGGTAATGAATGTTTTCTATTTTATTGTGCGGTTTGTGTAACGCCGAAATGCTAATTATTTTGTTTACGTCCCCTGTGGGTCTTTTTGGGTGTTACATGCTATCAGATAATAGCTTCTCATGCTTTCGCCGAAAAGCATTTTAAAAATCTGACTTGTTGCCTGGATTCACAACGAGTGTAGCTTTAATTCGATACCCTGCATGTGTATTTTAATGAACTTTTGAGTTTTAACTAATACTATTAGCATTTAGCGTAGCGCATTTGCATTTCCAGAGCTCTAGTTGGGACGCAAGCGTCCCGAGTAGAAGCAACAGGTTAACTTTCACTGCTATGCGGATGACGCACAGCTGTACATTTCAATGAAACATGGTGAAGCCCCAAAATTGCACTCGCTAGAAGCCTATGTTTCAGACATAAGGAAGTGGATTGCTGCAAACGTTCTACTTTTAAACTCGGACAAAACAGAAATGCTTGTTCTAGGTCCCGAGAAACAAAGAAATCTTCTGTTGAATCTGACAATTAATCTTGATGGTTGTACAGTCGTCTCAAAAAAAAAACTGTGAAGGACCTCTGCGTTACTTTGGACCCTGATCTCTCTTTTGACGAACATATCAAGACTGTTTCAAGGACAGCTTTTTTCCATCTACGTAACATTGCAAAAATCAGAAACTTTCTGTCCAAAATTGCTGCTGTAGTTTATGTGTCGGGGGCTAGGGTCAGTTTGTTATATACTTCTCCTGTCTTATTCGGTGTCCTGTGTGAATTTAAGTATGCTCTCTCTAATTCTCTCTTTCTCTCTTTCTTTCTCTCTCTCGGAGGACCTGAGCCCTAGGACCATGTCTCAGGATTACCTGACATGATGACTCCTTGCTGTCCCCAGTCCACCTGGCCGTGCTGCTGCTCCAGTTTCAACTGTTCTGCCTTATTATTATACGACCATGCTGGTCATTTATGAACATTTGAACATCTTGGCCATGTTCTGTTATAATCTTCACCCGTCACAGCCAGAAGAGGACTGGCCACCCCTCATAGCCTGGTTCCTCTCTAGGTTTCTTCCTAGATTTTGGCCTTTCTAGGGAGTTTTTCCTAGCCACTGTGCTTCTACACCTGCATTGCTTGCTGTTTGGGGTTTTAGGCTGGGTTTCTGTACAGCACATTTAGATATCAGCTGATGTACGAAGGGCTATATAAATACATTTGATTTGATTTTATGTGCAGTTGCAAACCGTAGTCTGGCTTTTTTTAATGGCAGTTTTGGAGCAGTGGCTTCTTCCTTGCTGAGCGGCCTCTCAGGTTATGTTGTTCTAGCACTCGTTTTAATGTGGATATAGATACTTTTGTTTCTGTTTCCTCCAGCATATTTACAAGGTCCTTTGCTGCTGTTCTGGGATTGATTTGCACTTTTCGCACCAAAGTACATTCATCTCTAGGAGACAGAACACGTCTCCTTCCTGAGCGGTATGACAGATGTGTGGTCCCATGGTGTTTATACTTGCGTACTATTGTTTGTACAGATGAACGTGGTACATTCAGGCGTTTGGAAATTGCTCCCAAAAATGAACCAGACTTGTGGAGGCCTCCAATTTTTTTTCTGGGGTCTTGGCTGATTTCTTTTGCTTTTCCCATGTTGTCAAGCAAAGAGGCACTGAGTTTGAAGGTAGGCCTTGAAATACATCCACAGGAACACCTCCAATTGACTCAAATTATATCAATTAGCCTATCAGAAGCTTCGAAAGCCATAATCTTCTGGAATTTTCCAATCTGTTTAAAGGCACAGTCAAATTCATGTATGTTAACCTCTGACCCACTGGAATTGTGATACAGTGAATTATAAGTTAAATAATCCTTCTGTAAACAATTGTTGGACAAATGACTTGTGTCATGCACAAAGTAGATGTCCTAACCGACTTGCTAAAACTATAGTTTGTTAACAAGAAATTTGTGGAGTTGTTGAAAAACAAGTTTTAATGACTCCAACCTAAGTGTATGTAAACTTCCGACTTCAACTGTAGGTCTCCTGATTTAAACTCAATCTAACTTTTTGGGAATAAACGGAAAACATTAATCCGTAACTGTGCCAAGCCTACAAGCAAAGATGAACTGGTGAAGGACATCAACACGTTTTGGCTTGAGAATTTGACGATACAACCCCCTACTCTCCTTGGTAAGAGTCTATGGTTCTGCTAAGAGCCCATAATGGGTGGATGGATGGCTTCTTTTGTATTCCAATATAGGAATTAAATGCAGTCATATACCATTCTTATTATCCGACTGGAAACGTTGTTTGCAGAGTTCACAATCTCATTTTCAAGTCCTTGTTGAAAAAACAACAATATTTTGGAGATTATATTTTCAAATATCCGAAAGTGAGCGTTTTTAATCTGAATAAGTGGAAAAGGGCCATTCTTGAACATAGGGTGAGACAATAGGCCCTTTTAATTTTGTTTGGCTTGCCATTCCAAATCAAATTGAATATTTTTTGCTCATATAATTTAAACAGGTCGCTCTCCGCCTGACTCTCCGTCAATGACGTGACTCTCCATCAATAATACAATTTAGAGGATTGGAGGATTCTAAATTAACATCTAATGGGCATTTGTCGTTAGGGCAAATCTGATCTGTGAGAATATCTAAGGGGCTTTAATATCATTATAATTCAGGGTTAATATTAATAATAATAATCTCTTTGTAAATAAGGATGCATTATGA
Source organism: Oncorhynchus nerka (assembly GCF_034236695.1). Classification (NCBI taxonomy): domain Eukaryota; kingdom Metazoa; phylum Chordata; class Actinopteri; order Salmoniformes; family Salmonidae; genus Oncorhynchus; species Oncorhynchus nerka. The sequence goes on from NC_088408.1 coordinate 41,679,662, forward strand.
AAGGACGGTGATAATATGTTTCCTTTTGGAGACTGTAATACAAGGCACCCAGGTCAGGATAACCAATATAATACACAAAGCACTAACCCTGACTCCCGTTTTTTTAAGTGTTCATAGGTCTAGGTCTATATATTCCTTGTGTTTTCCACAAAAATAGCTTATTTTAGTTGCACACGCTTTACAGACCATGCTTATTTGAGACCAAAACTAGCAATCAATTGTGGAGTTGTGTCTTTTTATAATCACTTCTATTTTCTATTTTTCACTTCTAAACTATCAGAAAGAATATTGGTACTAATTTATTTTGATCCAAAGCCACGAATGGGTGAGTCACTCAGCTTTATGTAGGAGCCGAGGCTATATGACTGTTGTCACGCCTTGGTCATTGTATTTTGTGTTTTCGTTATATATGTGGTCAGGCCAGGGTGTGACAGGGGTTTATGTTATTGTTTTTCGTATTGGGGTTTGTAGCATTTGGGATCGCGGCTGAATAGGGGTGTGTCTAGCTGCCTTAGGCGATTCTCAATCAGAGTCAGGTGATTCTCGTTGCCTCTGATTGGGAACCGTATTTAGGTAGCCTTAGTTTCACATTGTATTTCGTGGGTGATTGTTCCTGTCTTTGTGTATTCACCAGATTAGGCTCAGTCACTTGGTTTTTTCTTTTCACTTGTTTTGGAAGAGAAGAGAACGAGCGCCATTCTCCTTGCGGAGATGGTGCTAAATACATCAACACGGTCGGTGTTGGGCTGGCCAACACGATTCGGTTTGCTTGGAAGGAAAATGAGTTTGAGCCTTTAGGACGGGAATCCTTTGGAAGGATAATATTGATGGGGATTCTAAAGCTGACGGTGAAGGACGTGTTTTGTTTCCAAGGCAACTCGTTGGAGGGAGCATACGACATTGCACTATATACAGAGGAAAAACACAATGATATCCTGAGAAGGGCAAGAGCAGTGGGAGGTGAGAGGCCGATGTGCCACTACGAAATAACAAGCCTGGCGAAGAATAACTTTAGGGTTGTAACTGTCAACATTTACAACCCTTACGTTAAGGACGAAGAGGTGAGGGCTTTTCTGGGGAGATACATGGATAACGTCTCCTTAGCAAGGCACCTCAAAGACTCCCTTGGGTTTTGGAATGGGAGGAGAGGCTTCCAGGCCCTCCTCAGAGAGGACCCAAAGGGACACGGTGGCTACCTCCATCCTCCTGCTATGTTCTCCCTAGGGGCTGACAGGGGGACATTGTATTATGCACGTCAGCCCCCATTTTGCAGACGCTGTATGGCCTACGGTCACATATTCGCCTCATGCAGTGCAAGAAAATGCAGATTTTGTACATCTGAGGATCACGAGGCGAGGGATTGTGACAAGCCTAAGACGTGCCATGGGTGTGGATCGTCAGCACACCTGTGGAGGGGGTGCCCGGCCCGTCAGAGGTCATATGCGTCTGCGGCTGGGGGGGAGCAGGAGCGGGGGATGGGGGAAGAAGAGTAGGGGAAGGAAGCACGCCTCGTGACCAGAGTTCAGGTCCAGAGGGGAAGGCCACAAGGAAGGAGGAGGAGCCAGAAGCGGTGGATGGAAGAGAGAAGGAAACTGAAGGCACGGGAGTAGGAGAACCAGAAAAAGCAGCGGAAGAAGGCAACCGAGTGGAGGAGCATGAGAGAGAAGAAAGCGAGGGAGGAGTGGTGGAGAAGGAGACGGTGGAAGAGAAAGTGGACTGGGGGGAAAGTGCCCTGGTGGAAGAGATGAGGGGTATGGTAGAGGAGCTGGCGGGGGAGGGTGGTATCTCTCCACTGTCGCCATCATCAAAGAAGAGTATGAAGAGGAGGGGCGATTGGCCGACAGTGAGGGGAAGGGATGGCCAAGAGAGTGATGGGGCGGGAGAAACCTCTGGGTTGCTGCTGGTTTCCCCAGGCCCTCAACTTCTGTTGGGTGGGGACACACATAATAAGACTCAGGACTGGGTACAAGAGGAGGTGGGGAGTTTTTTGTTTGGGGACTCAGCCTCCCCAATTTTTTTCCAAACCAGCTGCAACACTGGGGAGGGGGAGGATTGCGGGGGTAGACCCAGGGTGCAGGGCACCCCGGAGCCAAACACTATTCCTGCATCCTGGGATGGTGTGATGGAGGAAGAGGGGGGGATGTCGGGATTACGGATGGTTTTCTCACCGGTAGATATGGAGCAGGGGGGCATCGGGTGAGTCTCCTGTTTATGTTTTCTTTCTGTCTGGGTTTAGAATTTGAGTGTATTACATGTTTTTATTTTTTTTCATGGAGTCTAATTTTACTTTTGTTAGTTTAAATGTAAGGGGTTTATTAAGGGATTTTGTTAAGAGGAGTGCGGTTTTTAGTTATTTGGAGGGTGTGGGGTTTGATTTTTGTTTTTTTACAGGAGGTTCACCTGAGGGATGGAGGGGATGTTATTAGGTTTAAGAGGGAGTGGGACAAGGGGGAGTCGGTTTGGGGTGTTGGGGGGGTGCACTCATCGGGGGTAGGGATTTTGTGTGGGCACAGGGAGGTAAAAGCGGAGGATTCTTTTGTGGTAATGCAGGGGAGGGTTATAGGGGTGGATGTCACGATAAGGGATTGTACATTTAGATTAGTGGTGGTGTATGGGCCACAGGTGGTGGCAGACAGGAGGGAGATGGTGGACTGTCTGACGCCCCTGTGTGTCACAAATAGGAAATTAGTGATAGGGGGGGATCATTGCCAGGCTAATGGCTTGCCATGGTCTGGTAGATGGTGGTCTGCACACTACTCCAAAAATGGACGGTCCTACATGGCGTAACTCCAGGGGGGTTGAGCGGGGGCTCGACTATATTTTTGTACCCAGGTCTTTGGGTAAGTTGTCTGGGCGGCTGTTGCCTGTTTTCTTTTCGGATAACAACGGGGTGCTCCTGCAGGTGGGGTCGCCAGTCTGCCTCTTTGGTAGAGGGTACTGGAAGCTAGATCGGGATGTGCTGGAGGAGCAGGCTTTTGTTGACGGGTTTTATGTTTTCTTTTGGAGGCTTGAGGGCCTCCGGTCCATGTGTGAGGGGGTGTTAGAGTGGTGGGAATTAGTTAAGGTGAGGATTAGGGCTTTTATAATAGGGTATTGCAAGAGGAAAAAAAGGGAGGAGAGGAGGGAGGTGGATCGTATCCAGAGGTTAATTGAACTCGAATACGAGGCAGGCAACCTCGGTGGGTCGTTTGACTGGGAGAGATCCGCAACCCTAAAGGCGCAGCTCAGGGAGTTGCAGGAGCGGAAGGCTCGAGCTTTCCTTGAGCGTGCGCATAGTGGCTTTCTAGAACATAATGAGACTTGTTCTGCTATGTTCTTTAAGTTGGTTAGGGCAAGACAGAGTAGGAAGGTAATGCATGGTGTTAGGGAAGAAATGGTAGTATAGTTAGAGAACCAGAGGATATGGTCAGGGTGACAACTGATCATTTCCAAGGTTTATTTAAGGAAAGGGAAATAGATGTAGAGCAGGGAAATGTGTTTTTAGAACACTTGTCCAGGCGGTTGCCAGAGGACATTAGAGAAGTGATGGAGGCCCAGATCTCACTAGAAGAGGTTGAGAGCGCTCTTAGGAGGATGGGAAAAGGGAAGGTGCCTGGGATAGATGGGCTGCCGGCTGAGTTTTATCTCAAGTTTTGGGGTATACTTGGACCAGTGGTCCTCGAAGTCTTGAAGGCCATCCTTGAGATGGGAGTCCCGGGGGGAATCAATGGCTGTTGGTGTGCTGTCACTTTTATATAAGAAGGGGGAAGTAACAGACCTTGGCAACTGGCGGCCGTTGACCATGCTGTGTGTAGATTACAAGCTACTTGCAAAGGTTTTAGCAGACCGGTTGCGCACAGCCCTTCCCTACGTCATTCATGAGGATCAGACGTGCGGGGTAGAGGGACGCTCTATTAGATGGAACCTACAGTTAATCAGGGACTCCATCGCTTGGGTTGAAGATAGAGGTCTGCCTTTAATGGTAGCAGCGCTAGATCAGGCGAAAGCCTTCGATCGCGTGAATAGATCCTTTTTATTCAGAGTGTTAGGTCGATTAGGATTTGGGGAGAAGTTTATAGAATGGATTCGTACATTATATGTCGGAGCGGGGTGCCGAGTTAGTGTAAATAGTCACTTGGGTGACGTTTTTGACCTCTCGTCTGGGGTCAGGCAGGGGTGCCCACTCTCGGCTCTCCTCTTCGTTCTGTACATGGAGCCTCTGGGGGCTGCCATTAGGGCAGATGCAGGGGTGGAAGGCTTGCTGATCCCTGGAAGTGGTGGGCTGCGTGTTAAGATGACGCAGTACGCCGATGACACTTCCTTGCTGTTGTGCAAGGACTCGTGCCTGACAAGGTCCCTTGCCATCTTTGGGGATTTCACCCGAGCGTCGGGAGCAGTTCTGAACCATGCAAAGTCTTCCGTCAAGTTTTTCGGAAGATGGCGCGGTAGAACGGATGTGCCTGGGGGGTTATCTCTCTGTGAAGGGGCCCTGAGGATTCTCGGGGTCCATTTTGAGACCTCTGGCTCAGCGACGCTAAACTGGAACATGCGTATCGCAGTGGTACAGAGGAAGCTAGCAATGTGGAAGGCTAGGTATTTGTCTTTTATGGGCAAAGTCCTGGTCCTAAAGGTGGATGTGTTGCCGTCTCTTTTGTATTTGGCATACATCTACCCATTGCCAGCTTGTCTGAGGAGGCCTCTAGTGAGGCTTGTGTTTCAGTTTATGTGGAGTGGCAGGTGCGAGTGGGTCGCCAGGGCACGCATGATCTGTCCCATCGGGGAGGGAGGTAGGGGGGGTACCACATTTTCCCCTCAAGCTGGACTCAATTTTTGTTTCTTTCTTGTTAACGGAGCTTGCTCAGCCAGTGATACACCCGTCCGGTTACCTCCTGCGGGTGTTTTTCTCGTATCAGGCGAGAAGCATAATGGTGTGGTCTAACACGGGTCCTCGGGCGGAACAGCTGCCGTGGCACTTTGGTCATGCGGCCAAGTGGCTGCGTGCGCACCCTGAGGTTGAAGTTGCCCGAGTAGGTTTAGATCACAGGCACCTGTACGAGGAGGTCAGAAAGGCAGGGAGTCCGGCGCCTGTAGTGGGCATCTCGGAAGTGGTCTGGGAGGGAGTGCAGGCGCGGGGTCTGGATAACAGACTCAAGGACCTGAATTGGTTGAGCCTTCATAAGTGTTTGCCGGTACCTTCCATCTTGTACCGGTATAATTTGGTGCAATCCCCCACCTGTCTAAGATCCTCTTGTGGCAGGGAGGAGACTGTGCACCATGTCTTTTGGGACTGTGCGTTTGCCGGAGTAGTATGGGCTAGGGCACGGGTGTTGTTAGGTTTGGTAAAGGGGGATTTTGTATTGACGTGGGCCAGGTTAGAGGGGTGTAGGGAGAGCGAGAGGGACGGATAGGGACAGGTTTCTGCTCTGGCTTCTCATGAGTCTCTTTAAACGGGGGCTGTGGGAAGCAAGGCAGAACATGGTGAAGACAGGGAAAGATTGGGGGTGGAAGGGATAGTGAGGAGGGTGGAAGGAGATTTGAGGGGAGGATGAAGAGGGAGGAGAGGAAGTGGGGGCAGCATGCTGCGCGGGAGAGGTGGAAGAGGGGTTTAGGGCTGGGTGTCATTTAGATTTGTAAGAGGATAGATTAGGGACGGGAGATAGGGAGAGGTATTTTGTAGGGTAACGGGAGGAAGATGCTCCCTGAGGTTTTGTTTGGGGTTTATGTTTAGTTTAATTAGTTTAATTAAAATACCATTATTTGAGTATGTATGTAAATTATGAGTTGTAAAGAATGAATGGTATTGAAGATAATAAATTATTTTTTATTAAAAAAAAAATAGTCTGTATTAGGTTTCACGTTCCGTTTGTTGTTTTCATAGTTATAAGTTATTTCATGTATCATTCCGTTTTCATTCATTAAAGATCATGAGTAACCACCACGCTGCATTTCGGTCCGACTCTCTTTCAACAACAGACGAACGCAGTTACAGAATCACCTACCACCACTCACGGACCGAGCGGCGTGGTTACAGGCAGCGACAGCAGGAGCAGCGAAGGGAGGACGTTATGGACAGCAATGGCATGGAGTATACGACGTGGGAAGAAATCGACAGGTGGGCGGCCGACCCAGAGAGAGTGCAGGAGCCCGCCTGGGATTCGCTGGAACAGTGTGAAGAGGGCTATAGGCGAATGGAGTTGAAAAGGAAAACACGGCGGCGCAGAGCGAAAACTGAAAGTAACCCCCAAATATGTATTGGGGGAGGGCTCAGAGGGACAGTGGCTGAGTCAGGAGTCAGACCTGAGCCTGCTCTCCCTGTTAATTGTGAGGAGCAGCAATATAAGGACTTCTGGTCTTGGGAGAGGATATTAGACGGAAAAGGACCCTGGGCGCAGCCGGGAGAATATCGCCGTCCCAAGAAAGAGGCAGCCGGAGATAGGAGCCGACGATACGAGGGAACACGGTTGGCAAGGAAGCCCGTAAAGCAACCCAAAAAAATTATTGGGGGGTGGCTAGAAGGGAGTATGGCTATGCCAGGTTGGAAACCTGCGCAAACTCCCTGTGCTTTCCGGTGGGCTAGAGAGACCGGGCAGACACCGTGCTAAGCTATGGAGCGTGCACGGTGTTTCCAGTGCGGGTGCATAGCCCGGTGCTTCGCATTGGCCGGGCTAGAGTGGGCATCGAGCCAGGTAAGCTTGGGCAGGCTCGGTGCTCAAGAGCTCCAGTGCGCCTGCACGGTCCGGTCTATCCAAAGCCACCTCCACACACCAGTCCTCCGGTAGCAGCTCCCCGCACCAGGCTTCCTGTGCGTGTCCTCAATCCTGTAGCTCCAGTTCCAGCACCACGCACCAGGCCTTCAGTGCGCCTCGCCTGTTCAACACAGCCAGAGCCTTCCTTCCCTCCTACGCTGTCGGAGTCTCCCGCCTGTTCAGCACAGCCAGAGCCTTCCTTCCCTCCTACGCTGTCGGAGTCTCCCGCCTGTTCAGCGCAGCCAGAGCCTGTCTCCTCTCCTGCGCTGTTGGAGTCTCCCGCCTGTTCAGCACAGCCAGAGCCTGTCTCCTCTCCTGCGCTGCCGGAGCCTCCTGCCTGTTCGGAGCAGCCTGAGCTGCCAGTCTGCAGAGAGCTGTCAGTCTGCAGAGAGCTGTCAGTCTGCATGAAGCAGCCAGAGCTGTCAGTCTGCAAAGAGCTGCCAGTCTGCAAGGAGCTGTCAGTCTGCAAGGAGCTGTCAGTCTGCATGAAGCAGCCTGAGCTGCCAGTCTGCAGAGAGCTGCCAGTCTGCAGGGTGCTGTCAGCCTGCATGAAGCAGCCAGAGCTGCCAGTCTGCAAAGAGCTGCCAGTCTGCAGGGTGCTGTCAGCCTGCATGGAGCAGTCAGAGCTGTCAGTCTGCATAGAGCAGCTAGATCCGCCAGTAAACCATATTCTTCCAGATCTGCCAGTCAACCAGTCTCTTCCAGATCTGCCAGTCAACCAGAATCTTCCAGATCTGCCAGTCAACCAGAATCTTCCAGATCTGCCAGTCAACCAGAATCTTCCAGATCTGCCAGACAACCAGTCTCTTCCAGATCTGCCAGTCAACCAGTCTCTTCCAGATCTGCCAGTCAACCAGTCTCTTCCAGATCTGCCAGTCAACCAGTCTCTTCCAGATCTGCCAGTCAACCAGTCTCTTCCAGATCTGCCATTCAACCAGTCTCTTCCAGATCTGCTAGTCAACCAGAATCTTCCAGATCTGCTAGTCAACCAGAATCTTCCAGATCCGCCAGCCACCCAGGATCTACCGGAGCCTACTACCTGCCTGAGCTTCATCTCAGTACTGGGCTTCCTCGCAGTACTGGGCTTCCTCTCAGTACTGGGCTTCCTCTCAGTACTGGGCTTCCCCTCAGTTCCGGGCTGCCCCTCAGTCCCGGGCTGCCCCTCAGTCCCGGGCTGCTTCTGTCCCGAGCAGCCCCTCAGTCCCGAGCTACCCCTCTGTCCCGAGCTGCCCCTCTGTCCCGAGCTGCCCCTCTGTCCCGAGCTGCCCCTCTGTCCCGAGCTGCCCCTCTGTCCTGAGCTGCCCCTCAGTCCAGTGGGGATCTGGGTGAGGACTATTAGGCCATGGTCGGCGGAGAGGGTGGATTATCCCAGGACGCGAAGGGGAGGAACAAGGACATTAATGGAGTGGGGTCCACATCCCGAGCCGGAGCCGCCACCATGGACAGACGCCCACCCGGACCCTCCCTATGGTTTGAGGTGCGTCCGGGAGTCCGCACCTTAGGGGGGGGGGGTTCTGTCACGCCTTGGTCATTGTATTTTGTGTTTTCGTTATATATGTGATCAGGCCAGGGTGTGACAGGGGTTTATGTTATTGTTTTTCGTATTGGGGTTTGTAGCATTTGGGATCGCGGCTGAATAGGGGTGTGTCTAGTTAGGCTTGGCTGCCTGAGGCGATTCTCAATCAGAGTCAGGTGATTCTCGTTGCCTCTGATTGGGAACCGTACTTAGGTAGCCTTAGTTTCACATTGTATTTCGTGGGTGATTGTTCCTGTCTTTGTGTATTCACCAGATAGGCTGTATTAGGTTTCACGTTCCGTTTGTTGTTTTCATAGTTATAAGTTATTTCATGTATCATTCCGTTTTCATTCATTAAAGATCATGAGTAACCACCACGCTGCATTTCGGTCCGACTCTCTTTCAACAACAGACGAACGCCGTTACAACTGTGCCATCAACTTGATTATTTAGCAAACATCACTCGCTGCTTATATTATACACATACACATATATCTTAAGAATATAATGGAATATAATATATTTTTTTTAAATGTACAGCTTCCAAAAGCATAATCAATGCTTTAACTCTCCCTTGCGGTGGTCTGGCGCAATGAAGCAGTGACGCAGGGTACCCACAAATGACCTCGAAATCCCACGGCATAATCTGAAAACTTTTAATTGAGGAACCACTGTAGTGTCATACCCAAGAAGACTCAAGGCTGTAATCGCTGCCAAAGGTGCTTCAACAATGTCCTGAGTAAAGGGTCTGAATACATATGGAAATGTGATAAGTTTTTTATTTAAAAAAAGGGTTTGCTTTGTCATCATGGGGTATTGTGTGTAGATTGATTTATTTATTTTTAATCAATTTTAGAAAAAGGCTGTAACCTAACAACATTTTGGGAAAAAATCAAGGGGTCTGAATACTTTCCGAAGACACTGAATATATAGTAGATAAAGACAAAAATTGACAGGTCTGATGGGTGACAATATTATCAATTGTCAAATTGAGAATGAAGAGACTGTTGACCCGCTCAGCATTTATTGACAAAGAAGGGAACAGAGCTTGCTTGCCAAACAGTACCTTTTCCAATAATCCTCCAGAAGCCCATGCAGGCCATACGATTTGATTGCTATACCCTATCGAGGAAAAAAAAGTATATTCTGAGGTTTTTAATTGAACCTAATCTTGCCAGAATTATCTCAAAATTGCACGGATGGGTTCATTTTCAAAATACAACTTTTTCCTACAATAACTGCATCTCCATGTGTTCCCATAACTCCTTCCTCATTTGAGTACTTGTGACAATAAGCTATAGCCATTTGGGAAAAATATACTTTCTATTCTATGCTGTTATATTCTATTATATTCTTACTCTAAAATATATGTGTGCTGACTGTGGTAGGGCAGGGGAATATAAGCGCGTGATGTCTGCTAAATGAACAAGTTGATTTCATGGAAAAGCCATAAGCACAGAAACTGTAGGCCTGAAATAAAACTAGAAAAATGCTATTCTGTTCTTTTGAAATACATTTCTTAGTATTAGGTTTTTTATGACCTTCCTAACTCTTAATAAACTTTTTGTGTATATTAAATTGATTTACTTTACTATTGGTACTTGTTGAGGCCAGGCTATTCTTCTGTTACATATGCATATGCTCATTTTGACCATCATGGCACTTTGAGGTAGAAATCATCAGAATTAGATGTTTTTTTTAATTATATTTATCTCAATGTTCTGGTAAAAGAGTGTAAAATACACATATTTAGGAAAAGTCAGGGACAAGTGGGTTCAAGGTTTTTATTGAATTGGAGTTCTTGAAATTACAAAATTGAAAACGGTCAGATGGACTGTCTTGGCGGTTGGAATGTTAAGTTGCCTACAAATGTCTGTACTGAATGAAATATTACCACTACCTTCTTAAAACTATATTTCTTTCCCAAACACAATTCAACACAATATTTTTATGTGTGTGTAGTTGAATCATTTTAAGCATATTTTAACACAGGCTTAATACCTAACAAACACTTTGTACTTTTGTGTTTTTACACAGGCCAGGCCCTGTCATTACCTCATATCCCAGCAATAAAACACTTCAATTTGCCCATCTTGCCATTGGCTGAACCATTGGCTCAATTTAGCTATGGGGTCAGCTTACCACAAAGCAAACATTGACTATATTAGCCCACACATCTACAAGGATGCACTTTCATGCTAGGTTTAGGACCTCATATTGAAGCTTATAGAGGCCGCAACTTATATATAGAACAATCTTAAAATTATCTACTTTGGTGTAGACACAAGCATCATGAAACCGATAACACAATAAATGAATATGGCTTTGTGAATTATTTTTTTTGTACCTATATTACCACTTTTCCATGTGTGTTTTTTCCTTCAGACTCCATTTGGAGTTAGGCTGAAAAAATGTTTGACCTGTGCTACAGATGGGTACACCGCTTCACTAATACAGAACTAATAAAGGCACAGTGCACTATTTTTGTGAAGAAATTATATATCTATGTTTTTTACAGTTTTAGTACATTTTTTTGTGATTTTTCAGGGGGTTCTGCAGCACCCTCCGATGTCCACAGATGAATCCATCTTTCCCAGTATAATACAATTTTGCTATTTCCTTTTGCAATGCTTCCCTCCATTTTACTGTGATGTCTTAGCAAGTATTTTATATAACAGCTTAAATGGAAATGAACAGATTGATGTTTCAATTGTTTTATATATTAGTTCATAGACCCGATGCCAAGGTATTGGGACACCAAAGACCTGTTCCCAACTGACTTGAAAGTTATGCAACATAGCTTTCAAACCTTTTGACTTTAAGTGAAACTGCTATATATTTTTTATTTATACAAACACTTTTAAGCCATTTATGGTTTTTAATGCGTATCAGACAGACTCGTTCATTTCTACTGCCTCTTCCAATTTTGTGGTAGAACCATGATGAGTTGGTTATAATTTTGTATTGTGTCACGCCCTGATCTGAGATATCTCTGTTTTCTTCATATTTTGGTTAGGTCAGGGTGTGCCAAGGGTGCATACGCTAGTTTATATATTGTCTAAGGTTTTTTGTATGTCCAGGGTTTTTGTAGGTCTAGGTGATTTGTATGTCTATGGTGGCCTGATATGGTTCCCAATCAGAGGCAGCTGTTTATCGTTGTCTCTGATTGGGGATCATATTTAGGTAGCCATTTCCCTTTGGTGTTTGTGGGATCTTGTTCTATGTTTAGTTGCCTGTCTGCACTATTCGTATAGTTTCACGTTTAATTTAGTTATTTTGTTAGGTTGTTCAGTGTTTCATTCTTTTAATAAATAAGAATGTACGCATACCATGCTGCGCCTTGGTCCGATCCCTATAATGAACGTGACATATTGAGCATACACCTCCATACACTTGTGTGACAATGGTAACGTCCTTGTTTACAATGTCCTTCATAAATATTATAGCCTTATTGTTTAACCATATTATTTTCTGTAATATTTGATCTACCTTTTCTGGGGGATGAAATTAAAATGGCTGCCAACTCTGTATGGCTTCATTTAAAAAGGAAGATATTTAAATATGATTCCACTGTCAGTCCACCAAAAATGTGTGGGGTTAATCTGCAAAATATGCATACAGCCCCCTCTTAAACATACAGCCGGGCCACCAGTGATACAATGCAGTATTTGTCATTTGTCTGAGGATGTCGGGTGATGACGTTGAAACGGGCAACTACAGTGAGCGCTTTTACTTTCAAGAAGGTTTCGGTTTTGCTAGGGTGTTGTGGTTGGGGATGGCTGATGGGCGTAAGCATCATGTTCGAATCCAGCAATAAAGTGTTTTTTTTAGGTTTTTGTTTTAAGCCTATGCCAAACCTTAACCGTAAGCTTAACAATTTGGAGTTAATGCCAAACCTCAAGATTTCTGTGTTAATGCCTAAACTTAACCTTAAACACTTCAAAATTTGACATTTGTGAAACATGGACAAACATTGAATTCTGATGTGAGACTGTGAGAGCTTGTTGTAAACATGGGATGTGCATTTCTTAGTAGCCTGCTGGAAAAAAACGTTTGGATTTAGATATAGTTTCTGTAACATTTTCCCTCCATCCCATGGCAAAAATGTTAGAACTGCAAGAAATTAACTTTAAAGCGACCCAATTTCCTCTCTGCCGCCAAGAGAGGAGCCACTAAAATGTTTTGCCGACTTCGTGGTGGGGGCCCCCGACCAAATCTTGCTTAGGGCCCCCAAATGCTGTAAACTTTTGGCATATTATATTCCATGCATAACTTAATAACTGAAAAGTGATTTCAGGTTAAATTAAATCAAATATTGCTCATTAATCAAACTTAAGCTTTACCCCGAAGAGTGCCTGACTATAGCCCGTCTTCAGACGAAGAAAAAAATACATAAAAGAAAACAAATAGTCAACCCACTACTCACCTCTCACTGCAGTTTGTTCACCTGACATTGCAGCCTTAGGCACAGACAAGCTTGGCTGGCACGCAGGGTTCATTTTCATTATTAAGGGGCAATATGATCCAGGATTAGCTAGCTATCATGGTGAAACAGGGAGTTTGAACTCACCCCTCTAGCCTTGTGTGTGGCCTTCTCAATCTAAGAGCCTCCATAACCCCCACAAGCACCGGTGGAGACTCACTTTGTCAAACATTGATTTAGAAGAAGGCCATGGGAGTCAAGGGACGCATGGCCCTTTGGCTCTCCCGTAGAGGAGAACACGGTCTCTGGGGATAGAATACTGTCAGCAGAATCAGGAGAAATGAATTGTGATTGATAGGTAAACTTCTGAAAGGGGAGACACACTGGCAGCTGACAAATGTTGTTGACAATAGGGTTGTCATGTTTGGCAAACTCTTACCAGCTACTCACAATGTGATCACATTTAAATTATTATTGATACATTTGTAAATGTTATGGTTGATGAATGATGATGAACCTTTCTGATACTGATTGTGCTCTAGAATCAAGGGTTTCTCCAAATCACAAAATGTATTGGGAAGGTGCCAATGTTGTTTTCCAAAAAGAGCTGGCTTTTGTGACAGACATTGGATTTCTGTAAAACCTCAATCAAAATGATAATCTGTTAATAAGGATCAATAATTATGAACTTCCTGTACACTAAGGGCATTGTTCCATCCCGTGCTGTGTTGAAGTTGGAAGAGTATTGAACTGGGTTTTCAAAAGAGTTAATTGTCTGCATATTTTTTGTCTTTCTGTTTTGTACGCGTTAGCCTATCTATTGTAATACAATCACCTCTGTTGCACTATTCACACACATATTATTTGCTGCTTCAAGTACAGTACCTAGACTACCTCTCCTCTCCTAGTTGGCGTGCAAGATCAAGTGTGCCTTTAGCTTGTGTCGTCTCAATTAAAAAGAGTAGGCTATATGCAGAGAAGCAAGGGACAGTTATCTTTCCGAATAAATACAATTCCTGAATGTCATAAGCTATAGTTTACTACACTGTCTGGAATTAAATTAAATATTGATAACCCATTATTGGTCTCTGCCTGCAAATCATTCCGCTCCACTCCTAAAAGGTAGGTCTATATGCAAAATGTAGCTCAAGAAGTGCAAGTGTCCGCTCTCTCATCAATTTTGCTGTTTCAAGTTCAGTAGGCTACCTGTCCTTTTCTCTTTGGGCGTGCAAGATTAAGTGTGCCTATACGTGTCATCTCAATTAAGCACAGACGTAACCTATAGCCTAGACTAGGCTATATTTACGGTGGAAAAGAATGAGGCAGTTTGCCTCTTTCCAAGGAAATGAACATCATTAATATATGATTAGCTCATAGTTTCTTAAATATTGAAAACCCATGTCTTTGTCTCTGCCAGGAAATCTTCCCATTCCTAAGAGGTAGGCTATATGCAAAACATAGCTAAGGTTGAGTTCAAGTGTCCGCTCTTGCTTCAACTCTGGCTCTCTTTCAAACTATGTCTGGCCTATTGGCTGGCATCGTCCAATAATAGCGATAGCCTATAATTAAGCCACATAAGAATCTCTGGCCATTTAACCTAATTTCTTAGGTTATATTGCACAAAGGAAACACCAACATATGGCTTTATTGTCGGCTGGTGTTACGGCGGTGCTAATGTCAAATGCACATTAGTTTGCTATTTCATCATGTAAAAACTGTCTCACTAGCATTTTCCAACACTAACGCCAGGTTCGGCAGGTTACCTGTCTTATATTAGCTCTATTGCGCTCAGATTGGAGAGGAGAGGTGAGGTGTCCTTAAAACATGTTCCAAAGTGCTAATTTCAGGCAGCACTGATATAGATATTTAAGACCAACCAAAAGCTGGTTTTAGTGGTAACAGTTGGTTATGTCATGCGGAAACGCAGCCTATCCAGCCATGACGCACACTGTCCATATGCGTATGGAACAAGGGTAGCCTTTTGTGCATGTATACCATCTTGTTTAATTTGGTTAAACCTCTTTAGGGTAGGGGGCAACATTATGAATTTTGGAGGAAAAGCATGCCCAAATTTAACGGCCTTCTACTCGGGGCCCAGAAGATATGATATGCATATAACTGGTAGATTTGGATATAAAACACTCTAAAGTTTCCAAAACTGTTAAAATAGTGTCTGTGAGTATAACAGAACTGAGAACAATCTATTCAGGAAGTATTTTTTGGGGTTTTGTATTGTTCTTTTCAATGCCATTACAGTATCCATTGACATAGGACTCAATTTGCAGTTCCTATGCCTTCCACTAGATGTCAACAGTATTTAGAAATCATTTCAGGCTTGTATTCTTATAAATGAGGGAGTAAGACCAGTCTGAATGAGTGGGCCCTAACGTGACGCAGAGTTTTTTCAGGCGCATGTGCATTTCTTGTTTACCTTTTATATTGACGACGTTACTGTCCGGTTGAAATATTATAGATAATTTAGGATAAAAAACAACATGAGGATTGAATATAAACATCGTTTGACATGTTTCTATGAACTTTACGGATACAATTGGATTTTTTTGTCTGATTGTTTTGACTGAGTTTGAGCCTGTGGATTACTGAAGAAAACGTGATAACAAAACGAAGGTTTTTGGATATAAAGAGACTTCATCGAACAAAAGGAACATTTATTGAGTAAATGAATGTCTTCTGATTAACACCATATGAAGATCAAAGGTAAGGGATTCATTTTTATCTCTATTTCTGAGTTTAGTAACGCTTCTGCTTGGCTGGGTACTGTTTGTAATAATTTGTCAACTGGGATATGTTCTGGGTTAGGTATGTTCTGGGCTAGGTATGCGTTCGCAAAAAAGCATTTTAGAAATATGACACTGTGGTTGGTTTAACAAGAAGTTCATCTTTAAACCTATGTAAAATATGTTTTGTTTTCTGAATTTTTAGAATGAGCATTTCTATAATTGAATTTGGCGCTCTGCAACCTCACTGGATGTTGGCCAGATGGGACCCCTACAGAGGTTAACCTCTTCCCTCTACCCTCTACTTTTTTGAACATTCTGTTAAAAATCGCGCAACATTTCAGCGCCCTGCTACTCATGCCAGGAATATAGTATATGCATTTGCTTAGTCTGTGTGGATAGAAAACACTCAGACGTTTATAAAACTGGTTAAATCACTGCTGTGGCTTTACCAGAACGGCATTTACATCGAAAAGCACAGGAAAAACTGATCACTGAAAATGGAAAAATATATCCATGCGCTACTTGAACCCATTGATAAAGGTGAACCACAATTAATTGACTGAGGTTGCAGTACCTACAGCTTCCACACGGTGTCTAGAGTCTTGTCATTTGCCTTCGAGTTTTTTCTTGGTCAAACACATGCAAGGCACCGTATTTCTTCAGGTCTAGGACCGGATATTTTGGTTGAGTTTCTAGCCAGACATTTTTCCAGACGGACAGCTAATGATTTTTACATCGCCTCCTGATGAATTTTATCGCTTATTAACGTTTATTAATACCTAAAGTTGCATTACAAAAGTATTTCGAAGTGTTTTGTGAAAGTTTATCGTCGACTTTTTGAATTTTTAAAAATGACGTTACGTTTTGAAACGATGTTTTTTTCGTTTATCACACAGTCTACATATAACGATATCTAAATAAATGATATCTTAATCGAAATAAAGACCCAATAGTGTTTATGGGACATCTAGGAGTGCCAACAAAGAAGATGGTGAAAGGTAATGAATGTTTTCTATTTTATTGTGCGGTTTATTGTGCGATTTATTGTGTAACGCCGAAATGCTAATTATTTTGTTTACGTCCCCTGCGGGTCTTTTGTGTTGTAGTGTATTGTTTCATGCTATCAGATAATAGCTTCTCATGCTTTCGCCGAAAAGCATTTTAAAAATCTGACTTGTTGCCTGGATTCACAACGAGTGTAGCTTTAATTCGATACCCTGCATGTGTATTTTAATGAACGTTTGAGTTTTAACTAATACTATTAGCATTTAGCGTAGCGCATTTGCATTTCCAGAGCTCTAGTTGAGACGCAAGCGTCCCGAGTAGAGGGAAGAGGTTAAAAACCAAGCTTAGCCTCCCCTCTCATTGAAGGCTTTTTTTTGTCCAGCCCAATGCAATCGCAAAAAAAGTCAAGACTGTCAATAAAGGGTTTGGCTCCCGAGACCACTTAGAACTAGATCTTAATAACCAAAGCTTTATTAAAATGTAAGGTTTGACAGGAGTAAAACAGTGAGCTGACATTCCCTTTTTATCTATACATTGTAGGCAGGCCCGCATTATTTTAGCCATGCAGGTCCCGTATCAGACATGCTTAAAACCCCTTCCTATCAAGGCACAAGGCGAGACCCAAATTCAGACACAGGAGGCAGATGGCTGGCGTTTAAGATGTTTAATAAATCCAAAGGGAATAGGCAAGAGAATGGTTGTGGACAGGCAAGAGGTGAAAACCAGATTCCAGGAGGTACAGAGTGGCAGCTCGAGGGCAGGCAGAATGGTCAGGCAGGCAGGTACAGAGTCCAGAAACAGGCAAGGGTCAAAACCGGGAGGACTAGAAAAATGAGAAAAGGCAAAGCAGGAAAAAACGCTGGTAGGCTTGGACATACAAGACAAACTGGCACAGGGGGACAGTAAACAGGAATACATACACTGGGGAAGCAAGCAACGCCTGGAGAGGGTGGAGACAATAATGAGGACAGGTGAAACAGATCAGGGTGTGACAGTACCCACCCCCCATAGGGGTGCCAACTGGCGTCCTAAGGGCACATACCTGGTTGACCGGAGTGTCGGCGGTGGAAATCGGCGATGAGGGCTGGATCCAGGATGTCTCTAGCGGGAACCCAGCACCTCTCCTCCGGACCGTAACCCTCCCAGTCAACCAGGTACTGGAAACCCCTGTCCCGTGATTGAACACGCAGGAGACATCTCACCGTGTATGCCGGATGGCCATCAATGAGACGGGGGGCCTGGGGACAGAAGACAAAGACAGTGAGACACGGGTTTAATTCCAGACACATGGAATGTAAGGTGAATATGGAGGGTATGGGGTAGCAAGACACAGACAGCAGTGGAACTCAGGACTCGGGAGCTGGGAAAAGTACCAATAAAATGGGGGGACAGTTTGCGGGACTCTACCCGAAGGTGCAGGTCCCGTGTGGACAGCCATACCCTCTGCTAAATGTGGTAGTGGGGAGCTGGAGTCAGGCAACGGTCCGCTTGTCGACGATACCTGGAGTTGGTCTTGAGAATAGCCGCCCTACCTCTTCTCTAGATACGTCGACAGTGGCGGACAAACATCTGGGCTGAGGGTACGCTGACCTCCTGCTCTTTATCAGGGAAGAGTGGAGGCTGATACCCCATTGAGCGCTCGAAAGGGGAGAGTCCCGTGGCAGAACTAACTGGGAAGAGTGTTCCGGGCATACTCCACCCAGACCAGTTGACAGCTTCAGGTTGTGGCGGTGGTCTCCAGGTGGTCTCCAGGTCTTGGTTGGCTCGTTCCGACTGACCGTTAATTTGGGGATGGAATCCGGATGAAAGGCTGGCCGATGACACAATAAGGGTGCAGAATGACCATGTCTACCGGGAGTCCATCTACCGGGAGTCCATGGATCCGCTGCACCATAAGCTGGTCCGTCTCCTTGGCAGAAGGTAGTTTGGGGAGAGGATGAAATGGGTGGCCTTGGATAATCGTTTGACTACTGTCAGAATTACAGTGTTGCCATCAGATGGAGGAAGTCCAGTGACAAAGTCCAGAGATATGAGACTAGGGACAATGAGGGACCGGTAGGGGTGCAGGAGGCCAGAAGGAGCTTGCCGTGGAGTCTTGTTTTGAGCACACACAGTGCATGCGGTGGCGAAGGCAGAGACTTCAGGGACCATTGTGGCCCACCAGAAACGTTGTCAAAGGAAGGCTAGTGTGCGACGGGACCCTGGATGACAGGTCAGCCTGGAGGAATGAGCCCATTCCAGGACCTGAGACAGGACTGGATTAGGGACAAACAGCCAGTTAGCTGGGCCCCCTTCAGGTCCAGAATGGGAGTGTTGTGCCTCGTGGTCCAGGTTCTCAATAGCCCAATACAGTGGCAGCAAGGCATGAGGTATGGAGAATGGTTTCAGAGGTCAAGGGTGTGGCAGAGGAACTGTATAGGCGGGAGACTGCGTCAGGTTTCACATTCTTAAACCCTGGGCGATAGGAGATGGTGAAGTTAAATCTGGTGAACAGGAGGGACCACCGGTCCTGCCTGGAGTTGAGGCGCTTGGCTATACGGAGATATTCCATGTTTTATGGTCGGTCCAGACCAGGAATGGCTGTTCTGCTCCTTCCAGCCAGTGGCTCCACTCTTCCAATGCCATCTTTACCACCAGGAGTTCTCGGTTGCCAACATCGTACTTCCTTTCAGCAGATTGAGCCTATGGGACAGGAAAGAACAGGGATGAAGCTTCTGGTCCTGGGTGGATCGCTGGGACAGATGGCCCCCACGCCAACAACCGAAGCATCCACTTCCACCACAAATTGACACGAGGGGTCCGGATGGATGAGGATGGGTGCTGTTGTGAACCGATGCTGCAGGGCCAAAGGCTTTGTCGACAGCTGGAGACCATTTGAACGATACCTTGGGGGAGGTGAGTGCCGAGAGGGGGGCAGCCAGGGTGCTGTAATCCCGAATGAAATGGTGGTAGAAGTTTGCAAACCCAAGAAATCGTTGCAACTGCGTCCTGGATGTTGGTTGAGGCCAATCCACCACTGCTTTCACCTTTCCAGGATCCATCTGAACATCGCCATCAGCAATGACATATACCAGAAAGGTGATTGTAGAGAGTGGTGGAACTGACACTCGGTTTTCACTCGCAATTGGTTCTCCAGGTGGCGCTGATGGACCTGTCTGACAGAGTACATGTTCTTGGGCAGATCGGGAAAAAAAACAGGATGTCGTCCAGGTACACGAACACAAACCAGTTTAGCATGTCCCGAAGCACATCATTGACCCAAGCCTGGATGACAGCGTCAGAGTCCAAATGGCATAACCTGGTACTCAATGTCCAATGGCTGTGTTGACGGCTGTCTTCCACTCATCTCCCTCGCGTATCTGAACCAGGTGGTAGGCATTCCAATGGTCCAACTTGGAAAACATAGTAGCCCCCTGGAGAGGTTCAAATGCTGGAGAGGAGAGGTAACCATTTTTGACAGTGCTATCGTTAAGTCCCCATTAGCCAATGCACAGGCGCACGGTCTTGTCCTTCTTCACAAAGAAAAACCATGCGCCGGCAGGAGATGCAGATGGAAAGACGGCCCAGTGGCCAGAGACTCCTCTATGTACTCCTCCATAGCTTTGACCTCTGCTCCAGACATAGTACAATCGACCCTGAGATGGTGTAGTGCCCGGGAGAAGATCAATGGCACAGTCATGAGGACGGTGCGGGAGAAGGAAAGTAGCACGTGCCTTACTGAACACTTCCAGGAGGTCATGGTATTCTGTGGGGATAGTAGAGACCTCCACAGTCTTGCTAACATCCAGAGGAAGACAACTTTAGGAAGGCTGTGCTGCTTGAAGGCAGTGGGAATGGCAAAATGGGCTCCAACCCAGGATGGAGCTTGTGGTCCAGTCAATCACATGATTGTGCTTTTGGAGCCAGGAAAATCCCAACACAACCGGAACATTGGAAGATGTAATGAGGAGGAACTATTGTCTCACTGTGGTTAATAGAAACCTGTAATTGAACGGGCACAGTACTATTGGTGACATCCAAATCAAATCAAATCAAATTTTATTTGTCACATACACATGGTTAGCAGATGTTAATGCGAGTGTAGCGAAATGCTTGTGCTTCTAGTTCCGACAATGCAGTGATAACCAACAAGTAATCTAACTAACAATTCCAAAACTACTGTTTTATACACAGTGTAAGGGGATAAGGAATATGTACATAAGGATATATGAATGAGTGATGGTAAAGAGCAGCATACAGTAGATGGTATCGAGTACAGTATATACATATGAGATGAGTATGTAGACAAAGTAAACAAAGTGGCATAGTTAAAGTGGCTAGTGACATAAGAATGCAGTCGATGATCTAGAGTACAGTATATACATATGCATATGAGATGAATAATGTAGGGTAAGTAACATTATATAAGGTAGCATTGTTTAAAGTGGCTAGTGATATATTTACATCATTTCCCATTATTAAAGTGGCTGGAGTTGGGTCAGTGTCAATGACAGTGTGTTGGCAGCAGCCACTCAATGTTAGTGGTGGCTGTTTAACAGTCTGATGGCCTTGAGATAGAAGCTGTTTTCAGTCTCTCGGTCCCAGCTTTGATGCACCTGTACTGACCTCGCCTTCTGGATGATAGCGGGGTGAACAGGCAGTGGTTCGGGTGGTTGATGTCCTTGATGATCTTTATGGCCTTCCTGTAACATCGGGTGGTGTAGGTGTCCTGGAGGGCAGGTAGTTTGCCCCCGGTGATGCGTTGTGCAGACCTCACTACCCTCTGGAGAGCCTTACGGTTGAGGGCGGAGCAGTTGCCGTACCAGGCGGTGATACAGCCCGCCAGGATGCTCTCGATTGTGCATCTGTAGAAGTTTGTGAGTGCTTTTGGTGACAAGCCGAATTTCTTCAGCCTCCTGAGGTTGAAGAGGCGCTGCTGCGCCTTCTTCACGACGCTGTCAGTGTGAGTGGACCAATTCAGTTTGTCTGTGATGTGTATGCCGAGGAACTTAAAACTTGCTACCCTCATCCCCAATAGAGCGGCCGTGCAGTGCCCTAGCATCCATGGGCACAGAGAGAGACTGAGTGGGAATACCAAACTCCGAAGCTATCGTGGTAACCTTAAGATTTTCATCAGCCCCAGAGTCAATGAGCACTCGGAGAGACTTAGCTTGGTCTCCCCACAGCACAAGAGCAAAAAGGGTTGTGCGGGTGATGGGAATTAGGGAACTCCAAGTCTGACTCACCATGGTACTGGTGACCAGCTAAAAAGACGAGGGTTTCCTAATAGGGCAGGTAGCTATAAAATGTCCTACCCCTCCACAGTACAGACAACAGTTACTGTTCATCCTCCGTGAGCACTCCCAAACTGATAGCCTAGTTCTTTCCAACTGCATAGGCTCAGGAGTATACAACTCACGTATCGTAGATTCACGAGAGAGCTCGGGTGGCTTCGACTACTCTCGGGTGAGCTGCCTTCGGAAACGTACAGATTCCATAGGAGGTGAACGAGCCATATCGGGTGCACGAGTGTGCCTGAGACCAGACCTCCTCTCAGGCTTGAGTTCCCTTAGGCGTCCATCAATTTTAATGGTTAAAATGATAAGGGAGTCAAGGTCCACCGGCAGTTCCCAAGCAGCTAGCTCATCCTTAACTTCCTAAAATAATCTGTGCAGAAAAGTATCGAAAAGAGACTCCGGATTCCAAGCACTCTCGGTGGCCAACGTCTGAAAGTCGACCACGTAGTCTGCCACACTATGGGAGTTTTGACGTAAGTCAAGCAGTTTGCTGTCCGCCTTGCTCCCGGAGACTCAAATACTTCACTGCCATGAATTCCTCCAAATGACCGCACATGGCAGATTGGCAGTTTGGGAACAACATAGCCCAGGAGAGCGCCCTTCCCGACATTAGCGTAATTATATACTCCATCTTCGATCGGTCTGAAGAAAACAGAGATGGCTGTAGCTCAAAAATAAGCGAGTGCTGAGATAGAAAACCCAGGCAGGTAGCAAGATTCCCCAAATATCTCTCTGGAGGAGGTAAGCGGGGTTCACAGGGAGTCGGGATAGGCCGTACAAACTAAGATCTGGTGACTGAGACAGACAGACACACACATACATACACACCCCCTTTAATCCCCTATGCTCCTTTTAGACCCCTATTTTCAAAATCACAGAACTCTTCTAGCCATGGTAACCAAAATAATGGGCAACTGGGCATTTACATGACCCTAAGCATGATGGGATGTTAATTGCTTAATTAACTCAGGAACCACACCTGTGTGGAAGCATCTTGTCACGACCTGACCTTAGAGAGCTTTTTATGTCTCTATTTTGGTTTGGTTGGGGTGTGATTTGGGTGGGCAGTCGATGTTCATTTGTCTATGTTTCGTGTTTCTTTGTTTTGGCCTGGTATGATTCTCAATCAGGGACAGCCGTCTATCGTTGTCTCTGATTGGGAACCATACTTAGGTAGCCTTTTCCCACCTGTGTTTTGTGGGTAGTTATTTTTAGTGTTCTGCACCTGACAGGACTGTTTCGGTTTCGTTTATTCACTTTATTATTTTGTTCTAGTGTTCAGTTTAATAAAAGTCATGAACACTTACCACGCTGCGATTTGATACGATTCTTCCTCATCAGACGACGACGACGACCGTTACACATCTGCTTTAAAATATGTCCTTTGTATCCCTCACTTACTCAAGTGTTTCCTTTATTTTGGCAGTTACCTGTAGCTGCTATTGTTTCTAAAAGTTTTTCTAAATAAACTTTTCTATACCTCCATATCACACACTCAGAAACTG
Source organism: Oncorhynchus nerka (assembly GCF_034236695.1). Taxonomy (NCBI): domain Eukaryota; kingdom Metazoa; phylum Chordata; class Actinopteri; order Salmoniformes; family Salmonidae; genus Oncorhynchus; species Oncorhynchus nerka. Next base: position 41,702,853 of record NC_088408.1, read on the forward strand.
ACAACATAACGTGTGTAAAATTAATTGGTTAGAGAGTTATCACTTTCATTTGTATCCGCTGTAGCTTTAGAATCGAGACAAATTTTGGTTCCTGTTTCAGTCACATCTTTGGCCATGTTTGCATGGGTCAAACAAAAAACACCCTAATGATTTGTTGCAAATAGCACCTTCCAAAAAGGAAGGTGATTGCTGCATGGTGTAGTTGGTGAGAAGCAACTGAAGCAACTTGAAGGTGACTTCATCAAAAACTGCATGACCTTTGATCACATGATTTTTGTAAAGTTCGTGCAGTTGACATGTAATCATCAAGTTGGAAAATGTTTATCTCCATAATGCAACACACTTTCAAAGGCGGTGTCTAACGATGGTCAATGTCTTGACAAAAGTGATCCGTCCGAATGAGCCCAATGACTTTTATTGTGCAAAATAGCTGGGGCTGCCAAGCGAACTGTCACATACGCCTAACAAAAACACTTGCTAACTTTTGGTCGTGGTGCTATCATGTTGCAGATGTGTGAAGCACACCGTTGCAACATCATACCCCGAGTGTCAATTTAAGGTGGATAAAGTGTGAAAGGACTGATATGCTGATGATGTGTGGAGTTGGTAGGTAGGCTTGGAGCAGACATGGATGGCGCTAGGGAGGGGTGCTGAAGCACCTTCAAGAAGGCCTAACGCCCCCAAGAAAGGGGAAGTTTAAGGGGAAGTTCAGGTTTTTCCAACTTGATATTAGATGGTTCCTCATCCTGAAGGTAGTCAATGGGCCAGATAAATTGTAATCCATGGTTCAGCTTTCATTAAACAGCTACAAAAAACTTCAGCTACCGTTAGCCACCACTGGGAGTGATTTGTAATTGTTTTGTTTTACTTTTATTTAAATAGGGACTCACCATTGAGACCAGGGTTTCTTTCACAAGGGAGCCCTGCATTTAGAATTCATGAGACACAATTCACAAGATACAAAGTAAAAATAAAATAAAAATACAGCACAACACAAATATAAAAAAAAAAAATGGTTACCTTCCTCAGTTCAAAGGTCCCCAATCAATATTTAAATAGCCCGAGTGCCACAAGAACATCCAGTTGTAATTTCTTCTGTAGTTGGTTCCAGCAATGAGGTGCATTCAAACTAAAAACGGATTTATTGTGCCTAGTTCAGTGGAGACCTAAGGAAACTCAAGAGTTAACCACTGCTGTGAACAGGTTCGGTATTTCATGTTTTTATACTTTAACAACAAAGTTTGGTAAGTTGGAAGCTTCTGCAGTAGAGCTATGTTTTAATATTTATCAGAAGAGAAGTTGAGCACAGTAAGCACAGTATGTGAACTGAAAAATGAAGGGGGATGTAGCTACTGTACATATAAATAATGTGGCCTTTGGTATTTTGATGGTATGGATCTACTTTGGATTCGATTTTTACCTCATACAGGAACAATGTGCAGGTGAATGAATGCAGAGTGATAATACAAGTTTCACAAACATTTTATCAATAAGGTGTCTTACTAGGATCAACTGAAAAATGACATTCAGATGATACAAACCATATTCTCATTCTGCAACCATGTTCATTCCTAGTTTCTCCACTTCCATATTCAAGTGTGTTTGTGATGGTGACCTGTTCAATGCAACTTCTCACTGTTGAGGAGGGATTACCAACATACTGTAGCAACACCATCTGTGAACCTACCACACCGTGCCAAGCATGGATACCATCCGATTGGTGGATGAAGGTGATTGAAAAAAAGTCTCATGAGTCACAAACCCCAACTCACAGTGCAGAGTAACTTATTTAGAAGTCTTTAAGTTAAAGGATAACCTTTAACTATGCAGCTTCTTTCTTCTCTAACGCTCTTTTGTCCTGTCTCAACTTCAAATATGTGGATTTGCGGCCTGTTCGAGACTTAGATCCAGTCCCACAGAGGTGAAAAACCCAATTAACCTGCAGCTCCAGCTGCTGGCCCGATAATCCCCTCCCATAATTATGAAATTACCAGATGCAGGATTTCAAATGAAAAAGGATAAGAGCGACTTCTACTTTGCAAAGCATGGAGATGAAATAATGCAAGTGAGCCAGACAGGCAGCACACAGGCTGATATTTAATTTTGCACCCATCCTTTCTTTGCTCCAGGGAGAACAGGTAATTCATATGGCCAGGGTCAAAGTTGAAAAGGGGTGAAAACATGCCGTGAATATTTCAGTCCAAAATGGTACAACACAGACTGCACATGGTGATTAAAGAGCAACTGCCCCTAAAAAGCTAAATTGACTACAAAGTATAAATATGATAGTTCTGGTCCAAAAGTCAGTCTCGTCTAAAATGGAGTTTAGAACCTCAGTGCATCACAATGAGTCAATTAAAGTTGGGATTGGATTATAATTATGTCAACCTCCCTGAAGATGGCACTGATAGACATGGCAGCAATGCTTCTAGCTCGAAGCAACTTTGCAGTATATACAGTAGTAGTCAAAAGTTTGGACATGCCTACTCATTCAAGGGTTTCCTTTTTTTAAACTATTTCCTACATTGTAGAATAATAGTGAAGACATCAAAACGTAGCCACCCTTTGCCTTGATGACAGCTTTGCACACTCTTGGCATTCGCTCAACCAGCTTCACCTGGAATGCTTTTCCAACAGTCTTCAAGGAGCTCCTCGCCCTCGGGGCCTCCTGGTTGGCGTTGTCCTGAAGCTGGAGCCGCATGTCCGGGGGGTGGGGGGGTGCCCTAGGTGGTGACGGTATGCAACAACACCTCCACTATGCTGATCCTCAACACAGGGGCCACACAAGGTTGTGTGCTCAACAACAGAGGGAGCACACCCCTATCCACATCGACGGGGCCGCGGTGGAAAAGGTGAAACGCTTCAAGATCCTCGGCGTACACATCACTGACAATCTGAAATGGTCCACCCACCCACAGACAGGAGGCTGAAGAAAAGTGGCTTGGCCCCTAAGACCCTCAGAAAATTTTACACCATTGAAAGCATCCTGTCGAGCTGTATCAACACCTTGTACGGCAATTGAACCGCCCAAAACCACATCACCGGGGGCACACTGCCTGACCTCCAGGACACAAACAGCATCCGATGTCACAGGAAGGCCAAAAACATCATCAAGGATATCATCCACTCGAGCCACGGCCTGTCCACCTCGCTATTATCCAGAAGACGAGGTCAGTACAGCTGCACCAAAGCTGGGACAGAGAGAATTAAAAACATCTTCTATCTCAAAGCCATCAGACTGTTAAATAGTCATCACTAGCCGGCCTCCGCCCAGTACCCTGCCCTGAACTCAGCCACCGTCACCGCAATCACGGGGTTACTCAACCATGCACCTTAGAGGCTGCTGCACTATCTACATAGACATGGAATCCCTAATCACTTTAATAATGAAATATTGGTCATTTTAATAATGTTTACATACTGTTTTCCTAATTTAATATTTATATACTGTATGCTAGTGAATACCATCCTATTAAACTATCTATATATATACTATTCTAATATACATACTCTACACATATACTAAATATCCTATTCACATACTAAACACCATAGTACTCTCCAAACTCATTATTAAGCTCGGGGCCCTGGGTCTCGACCCTGCCCTGTGCAACTGGGTCCTGAACTTTCTGACGGGACGCTTTCAGGTGGTGAGGGTAGGAAACAACATCTCCTCCCTGCTGATCCTCAACACTGGGAACCCACAAGGGTGCGTTCTCAGCCCTCTCCTGTACTTCCTTGTTCACCTATTACTGTGTGGCAATGCACGTCTCCTACTCAATCCTCTAATTTGCAGATGACACTACAGTGGTAGGCTTGATTACCAACAACAATGAGACGGCCTACAGGGTGGAGGTGTGGGCCCTCGGAGTGTAGTGTCAGGAAAATAACCTCACACTCAACGTCAACAAAACAAAGGAGATGCTAGTGGACTACAGGAAACAGCAGAGGGACCATCCCCCTATCCACACCGACGGGACAGTAGTGGAGAAGGTGGAAAGTTTGAAGTTCCTCGGCGTACACATCACAGACAAACTGAAATGGTCCACCCACACAGACAGTCTGGTGAAGAAGGCATAACAGCACCTCTTAATAAACCTCTGGAGGCTGAAGAAATGTGGCTTGTCACCTAAAGCATTCAAACTTTTACCGATGCACACACGAGCACATTCTGTGGGGCTGTATCACTGCCTGGTATAGCAACTGCTCCGCCCTCAACTGCAAGGCTCTTTAAAGGTTAGTGCAGTCTTCCCAGGGCATCACCGGGAGCAAACTACCTGTCCTCCAGGACACCTACAAAACCCGATGTCACAGGAAGGCCAAAAATATTTTCTAGGACAATAACCACCTGAGCCGCTGCCTGCTCTCCTCACAATCATTCAGAAGGCGAGGTCAGTACAGGTGCACCAAATCTGGGTTAGGGTTATGATCACGGTGGGAACCATACATGCAGAGATTATCCGTTAAAACCTGTTAGGGATAGGGGGCAGCATTTTCACTTTGGATGAATTGCGTGCACATAGTGAACTGCATCCTACTCTGTCCTAGATGCTAATATATGCATATTATTTTTTACTATTGGATAGAAAACACTCAGAAGTTTCTAAAACTGTTTGAATTATGTCTGTGAGTATAACAGAACTAATATGGCAGGCACACTTCCAAAGAGGAAGTGGAAATTCTAGGGCTGGTCGAATTTCAAGTTATCGCCTATCCACATCCAAACGAGATATGGATCTAATTCCACTTCATACACCTTCCACTAGATGTCAACAGTCAGTAGAACGTGGAATGAAGCCTCTAGTGTGATGTATGACCGGATGGCAGGGGAAATAGTCACTGGTCTGTCAGAATGCCAGTTCCTGGTTGCGCACATTTATTTTGATATCGCCTGCGTTCCATGACTCTGTAGACAAAAACGAATGCTCCGGTTGGAACGTTATTGGATATTTATGAAAATAACATCCTGAAGATTGATTCTCTTCTTAAGTTGACCAGTTTATTCGACCTGGAATATAACTTTTTGAAGTTTTCGTCCGAGTTCGCCTGGACCAGCACCAGCTTTTGGACATGTGAACTAATGGTGCTAGCAAAAGCAGCTAATTGGACACTATGGAACAAAACAACGATTTATTGTGGAACTAGGGTTCCTTGCACTGCATTCTGATGAAAGATCATCAAAGGTATCCCTTACCTTTATTATTATTAATGATGTAATTTCTTATTTCTGTTGACTCCAACATGGCGGAGAAATATTGTTACGTCTTAGCGCCGTTTTAGATTATTGCATGGTATGCTTTTTTCGTAACGTTTTAAAACAAATCTGACACAGCGGTTGCATTAAGAAGCAGTGCATTTTTAACTATATGTAAAAAATGTATCTTTCGTCAAAGTTTATGATGAGTATTTCTGTTATCTGGCGTAGCTCTCTGTAATACTCCGGATATTTGGGAGGCATTTCTGAACATGGCGTCAATGTAAACCAAGATTTGTGGATATAAATATGCATATTATCGAACAAAACATAAATGTATTGTGTAACATGATGTCATATGAGTGTCATCGGATGAAGATTATCAAAGGTTAGTGATTAATTTTATCTCTAATTCTGCTTTTCTGACCATCTTCGGCTGGGAAAAATGGATGTGTGTTTTGGGGGATTTGGTGGTGATCTAACAAATATATGTTGTGATTTCGCTGTAAAACATTTTCTTTTTAAATTGGACACAATGGGTAGATTAACAAGATGTTTATCTCTCATTAGCTGTATTGGACTTGTAAATGTGTGAAAGTTAAATATTTCCCAAAAATATTTTTGAATATCCCACGCTGCCTTTTCAGCGGAATGTTGGGGAGGGGGGGTGGCGCTAGAAATTACATGATAAATATTCCCTTACCTTTGATGTGATCTACATCAGAAAGCACTCCAGGAATCCCAGGTCCACAATAAACGTTTGTTTTGTTCGAAAATGTCCGTTATTTATGTCCAAATACCTTCTTTTGTTAGAGCGTTTGGTATACATATCCAAACGCTAATTCTGGTCAGCGTTATATCGGACAAAAACTTCAAAAAGTGATATTACCGGTCGAAGAAACATTTCAAACTAAGTACAGAATCAATCATTAGGATGTTTTTAACATATAGCTTCAATAAAGTTCCAACCGGAGTACTCCTTCTTGTCTTCGTGAGCAATGGAACGCAAGTGACTACCACGAGGAAAAAGTGGGATCACAAAATGGCTGCTTGATGGACAGCTGATATATTCTGCTCTCATTTACTCCCGCAACAACATAGAAGCCTCATTATAATTTCTATTGATGGTTGACATCTAGTGGAACCCCTAGGCAGTGCAACATCATTCATATCTCAATGGGATTTCATTGGGGACTCTGGTGAATACATACAAGCTCAGATTTCGGACTTCCTGTTTTGATTTCAACTCAGGATTTTGCCTGCCAATATGAGTTATGTTATACTCACATACAACGTTCAAACAGTTTTAGAAACTTCAGAGTGTTTTCCATCCAATACTACTAATAATATGCAAATATTAGCAACTACGACTGCGGAAAAGGCCGTTTGATATGGGCACCTTTTCATCCAAGCTACTCAATACTGCCCCTGCAGCCATAAAAAGTTAATCTAGCTGCACTGTCCAATTTACACTAGCTATTAGAGTGAAATAATACCATGCTATTGTTTGAGGAGAGTGCACAATTATGAACTTGAAAATGTATGAATAAACCAATTATGCACATTTGGTCAGTCTTGACACAACATTTTGAATAGATCTGCAAGGTTTCACTGGATCACTCTAAAACTTTGTGTAAATAGTGCTGCCATCTAGTGGCCAAAGTTTAAATTGCGCTTGGGCTAGGTTAATTCATTATGCCCTTTCTCTTGCATTTCAGTGATGGTACAATTTTTTTTTTCTTTGTATTATCTTTTACCAGATCTAATGTGTTATATTCTCCTACATTCCTTTCACATTTCCACAAACCTCGAAGTGCTTCCTTTCAAATGGTATCAATAATATGCATATCCTTGCTCCAGAGCCTGAGCTACAGACAGTTCGATTTGGGTATGACATTTTAGGCGAAAATTGGGAAAAAAGGGGAGGATCCTTATGTTTCGGAGGACGCATGACTGGACCTTTGCCTCTCCAGAGCCCGTTGGAGAGTTGCAGCGATTGAGACGAGATCGTAATCATGAAAGTGGGGAGGAAAAGGGGGTAAAATAAATACATAAATCAACTGGTTTGATAAACCAGTGGGTTAATTAACCAGCCAAGCAGATACAAGTAGTAGAGTCATTTTGGTTGTGAAGTGCATTATCACAACGCTTTGTCAATTCTTTACAACAAAATGTAATTTACCACTTGGCTGCCTATTGTATCACAATGTCACAGGCCCTCGCAGTTGACACCACCTCATAAGATGAGGAAGTACATTGTTTATGAGTTTTGCCTGGTGCATTTGTTTGAGAAATGTCTAGTTTGCAGTTGAACATGCAACATATAGAAGACCAGCAAGGAGATCCTAAGCATCATGCAGAAATGCCCTCTCTGTGAGCATTTCTATAATTGGAATAGGGAGGACACTTACATTTCACATAGTGTCTTAGAGAAGCAAGTGCATACATTTTAATACTGGTCCCCAATGGGAATCAAACCAACAACCCTGGCACTGTAAGCACTATGCTCTATGCTCTACCAACTGAGCTACACAGGACTAAATTTGTCATAACCTTGCCACGTGGAACCAGCCTGATCGTTGCTTTTCGCATTCAATTTCACTTCACATATCATGATATTTGAAGGAATCTTAGAAAGTCGAATGCAGCGATCAGGTTGGTTCTTCCATGCTTATCATAACCACCATGTATAATATACAGTGCCTCAGAAAGTATTCATACCCCTTGACTTATTCCATATTTTGTTGTTACAGCCTGAATTCAAAATGGATAAATGTGATTATTTTTTTCACCCATCTACACTCAATATCCTGTTATGACAAAGTGAAAACATGTTTTTAGAAATTCTTGCAAATGTATTGAAATTTAAGTACAGAAATATCTAATTTACATACAGTGTGAAGAAAAAGTATGTGAACCCTTTAGAATTACCTGGATTTCTGAATAAATTGGTCATCAAATTTGATCTGATCTTCATCTAAGTCACAACAATAGAAAAACACAGTCTGCTTAAACTAATAACACGCAAACAATTATAATTTTTCATGTCTTTACTGAACACACCGTGAAAACATTCACAGTGCAGGTTGGAAAGAGTACGTGAACCGTTGGGTTTAATAACTGGTTGACCCTCCTTTGGCAGCAATAACCTCAACCAAACGTTTTCTGTAGTTGCGGATCAGACCTGCACAACGTTCAGGAGGAATTTTGGACCATTCCTTTTTACAAAACTGTTTCAGTTCCACATTTTTCTTGGGATGTCTGGTGTGAACCGCACTCTTGAGGTCATGCCACAGCATCTCAATCGGGTTGAGGTCAGGACTGACATTCCAGAAGGCGGCAGGGTAGCCTAGTGGTTAGAGCGTTGGACTAGTAACCGGAAGGTTGCAAGTTCAAACCTCCAAGCTGACAAGGTACAAATCTGTTGTTTTGCCCCTGAACAGGCAGTGAACTGAGGAGTGTTCAACAGAAAAAATTATGTTGTTGATTTTGGGTTGTTGTCCTGTTTCAACTTCTGTTGAGCTTCAATTGGCGGACAGATAACCTTACATTCTCCTGCAAAATGTCTTGATGATAGCAAGCTTTCCAGGCCCTGAGGCAAAAAAGCAGGCCCAAACCATGATGCTCCCATAACACCTGTGCGGGTCGTAGAGCAACAACATTGTGTTCATGAGTCTTCCCTTTCCATAGAGTGGTCATAATAGTTTGTAGTCCAAACCGTTCGGACGCTACAGATATTTCGTGAAAAGACCGATTTTCAGGATGTCTCATGGTTTGACAAACACTGCTGAAGCGCGGCCACCTTCCACCAATGCGGAAGGCCGATATAGGCAGATGCGATGGAATGAGACACAGCGCATGCAAAAAAAACTGATATGTCTAGCTTAAACTAATGGATTTTGTTGGGTATTTTTTTTTAACATTTCAGCTTTTCATTTGAAATGAATTTGTAGAAATTTCGAAAAACATTATTCTGCTTTGATATTATGCGGTATTGTGTGCTCTGTGTGTGTGTGTTTGTGTGTGACCGACCAGTATCTCTAATGAGGGGCCAGGAGATGATCTACGCTGCCATGCCCATAAACGGGGCACAGGCAAGGACCTTGCCTCCAGCATTACCTCTTGCCTGCTCACCAACGGTCGTAGAGGGAGACCTGTTCAAACTTTAACATAGTATATGTTTGTTTGTCAGATATCACCAATCCTAACTGCCATTGGTAATAGAACAGTGACTGTGTACGTGTTCACAGATGCATCTATGGAGCCAGCACTTGAAGACTTGCAAGATGATGTGATGGAGTCCTAACCGACAGACAGGCTTGATACTCTCTGAATGGAAAGAGACCTGGCACTCAACACATCCACATTGTGGGTCTGAAGGTGATTACTAATATAACAGTACAGCAGAAATGTATATTATTTGCAACACCCTTTTCATTCCATGCTTCACTGATGCACTCTGCCTCAACTCTGCCAATTTCTACAGATGGAGAGGACTATAGATGCTTTTGCCAGATGCCAGCCTCAGTCGTTTGATGGGGAGACCATAATTGGGTAGGTTTTATCTGACCTGTTCAAACTCCAACATAGTTTGTGTATCAGATATTACCCATCTTAACTGCCATTGGTAATAAAACAGTAACTATGTGTGAATGTGTTCACAAAAACATGTATGGAGCCAGCACATGGAGACTTGCAAGATGATGTGATGAAGTCCAGACTGACAGACGGGCTTGATACTGATGTCTCTAAATGGAGAGACCAGGCACATTTTGTACTAGACACAACTTTTACTTGTATTTTTTTTAAAGTTATTGAATTGAATGGGATCCGTCAATATGGGGAGGGAGAAACCCAGTTTATTCTGCAACAGGATCAGGGAACTCCTTTTGTATTCGGGACACAACACAGGAAGGTAGCCCCATTACCACCAGACAAAATCCCGATAGGCACAATATCTGTACCGGCTGCGAAGGAAAATGAAAGGTGAGAGGTGCACATTGTTATATTAGCAGAACACTGCTTATATGTTATTATGTAAAGGGTTGTTTGTTCTACATGGACCTGTGACTACATTTGAAAGTTATCAAAACACTTAGTTTAGAATATCTAAATATATTCAGCAATTGCATTCTTCTCAAATTACTCTATAAGCTACTGACCTATTCAAAGTGTCCACCGGCATCTCACCATACATCTGCCAACTCTGCATTATTTCCTCTTTTTTATGTGTTATTTCTTACATTATTAGGGCAGAAATGTTTTTGTGTTATTACATAATGCCGGGAAGAACTGTTGGATATCAGACCAGCGGTAACTCACCAGCATTACCAGTTTTACGACAAGTAATATAACTTTCCTGAATCGGATCCTTTGTTCGTATTCCCCATGGCAAATTAACTGATTCTAGAGGCCCGACCTAAAACATCGGCGGCAGAGAAGAGGTACTTAGTTAGAGTGGACTTCTAGTCCGACTCAGGAGGCGCACACACCACCCACTGCTTCCGAGTATATTACTTGCTAATGTTCAGTCTCTGGATAATAAAGTTGACGAGCTGAGGGTGAGGATTTCCATCCAGAGAGACATCCGGGATAACATACTCTGTTTCACGGAAACATGGCTCTTTTGGGAATTACTGTCTGAGTCCGTACAGCGGTCGGGTTCCTAGTTCAGGGATTTATTGTAGCTGGGGATTTTAACAAAGCATATTTTGAGGAACTAGCTCCCGAAGTTCGATCAACACATTGACGTTGTTGTTCTCGCGCTGCTAAACCACTCGACCACTGGTACTCCAACTTCCGGGATGCCTACAAGGACCTCCCCCGCCCTCCCTTCAGAAAATCCGATCACGACTCCATTTTGCTTCTCCCTTCCTATAGGCAGAAACTCAAACAGGAAGTACCCGTGCTAAGGTCTATTCAACGCTGGTCTGACTAATTGGAATCCCCGCTTCAAGATTGTTTTGATCACGTGGAGGGATATGTTCCGGGTAACCTCTGAGAACAACATTGACGAATATACTGATATGGTGACTGAGTTTATAAGAAAGTGTATAGGAGATGTTGTACCCACTGTGAATTCAAACCTACCCTAACAAGAAACCATGGATAGATGGCAGGATTCGCGCAAAACTGAAAGCGTGAACCACCGCATTTAACCATAGCAAGGTGACTGGGAATATAGGAGAAACAGTGTATTTATTCCCTACGTAAGGCAATAAAACAGGCAAATCGTTAGTACAGAGACGTAGTGGAGTCTCAATTCAACTGCTCAGACACGAGACGTAAATGGCAGGGTCTACAATCACAGACTACAAAAGGAAAACCAGCCACATGATAAAAAAATGTAATAATAATAATATGTCTTCATTTTATGTGACTCCAATGCTTCCCATAGTTGTGTGAAGTTGGCTGGATGTCCTTTGGATGGTGGACCGTGTCATTCATACACAATCATGCCTCAATTGTCTCAAGGCTTAAAAATCTTTATTTAACCTGTCTCCTCCCCTTCTTCTACGCTGATTGAAGTGGATTTAACAAGTGACATCAATAAGGGATCATGGCTTTTACCTGGAATATACCTGGTCAGTCTATGTCATGGAAAGAGCAGATGTTCCTAATGTTTTGTACACTCAGTGTAATAAACTTTTTTTATTTTTAAATGGCCACTATGTATACAATCTGATTGTCATTTACATGCGGTTAGCTTCTCCATTCTGCTCAATCCCTTCACTGCATCACCCGAATATTACTGTAGGTCAGGCAACTTATAGAGCAGATCAAGAGGAGAAGACTGAGAAACCATGTCTAAAATGTCGACTAATAAAGGCTCTGTGTAGTATGTTTTTAGTATTTCAGTGTTTTTGACCTATATGGACAATAGTTTGTCACTCCAGAACATCACAAGATCTCCAGTTAGGCCTCTGAATTCAAAATCAAGTCTTTTCAGAAGGTCATTCCTGGACTTTAAAATATGTATTTGAAACTCTCTCAGGGTTTGTGTTTCTCTCACTCTACATTTTATCCATCTTTTAACTTAATAAAAGAGAATGTTTCATAATTTGTTCAATATTTAAACCTCGCTGGTGAGCACAAAGAATATGGGCATGAATTATTACCACTTCATCGACTTTGCAAAGCTTGTTTTGTGATCGATACGAATGCAACATACTGATAGTGAAAATAATCATCTCACCATAATGAGTTACATGTCGTAGTAAATGTAGGAAACAATTTGCAATGTTTTGAATAAGTAATATGGAATGTAATAAAATGCCAGTTCCCTATTCCAATGAACAAAATACCAAGCGCTGCTGATCATTCATCCTACTTGTTAATAATAACACTCTTTCTGGGAACTCTATTTATACTGAGAGGAAGATTTGTTCCATAAAACAGACTTGGGCATACTTGTTTAATTAATAAGTTGAGGAAAAATAGGTTGTAACCAGAATAAAGGTATGTATTGCAACATCATATTGATTCCAAGTTTCCTTGCTGATGGCAAAGGTGCAAGGTGTCTGAGAAGACAAGATTTTAAATATATTATTCATGTCTCGGCTGTATTAATTAGGATTCAGGGAGGAACCTTGTCATGTTAATCCTGATATAGAAGTCCCATTGGGTCCAAGGAGCTGGTAAATGGGATGGAGAGCGCTAATTTCTATCAAAGCCTTTTAGCTTTTTTCGAAATGTAGTCGTTTATAGCTATAGTATATACTATAATGCCGTTTAGCAGACGCTTTTATAGAAAGCAACTTACAGTAGTGCGTTCATACATTTTAGTATGGTGGGCACAATGGGAATCAAACCCACGATGCTGATGTTGCAAGCTTCATACCCTATCAAATGAACCACAAAGGACCATGGTAGTCAAAGCTTTTGTGTTGCTTGTTCTGTCGTCTGATATCTACACTAAATTACCAAAAGTAACTTCTCATTCCAAAATCATGGGCGTTAATATGGAGTTAGTACCCCATTTGCTGCTATAATAGCCTTCACTCTTCTGGGAAGGCTTTCCACTAGATGTTGGAACATTGATGCGGGGACTTGCTTCCATTCAGCCACAAGAGCTTCAGTGAAGTCGGACACTGATGTTGGGAGATTAGGCCTGGCTTGCAATCGGTGTTCCAATAAATCCCAAAGGTGTTAGATGAAGTTGAGGTCAGGGCTCTGTGCAGGCCAGTCAAGTTCTTCCACAGCGATCTCAACAAACCATTTCTGTATGGACCTCACTTTGAGCACTCGGGCATTGTCATGCTGATCAAGGTAAGGGCCTTCCCCAAACTGCTACCACAAAGTTGAAAGCACAGAATTGACTAGAATGTTATTATATGCTGTAGCGTTAAGATTTCCCTTCACTGGAACTAAGGGGTTTAGCCCGAACCATGACAAACAGCCCCAGATCATTATTCCTCCTCCACCTAACTTTACAGGTGGCACTATGCATTGGGGCAGGTAGCGTTCTGCTGGCATCCACCAAACTCAGATTAGTCCGTCGGACTACCAGATGGTGAAGTCTGATTCATCACTCCAGAGAACGTGTTACCACTGCTCCAGAGTCCAAAGGCAGCACGCTTTACAACATTTCTGGCCAGTGCTTGGCATTGCACATGGTGATCTTACGCTTGTGTGCGGCTGTTCGGCCTTGAAAGCCCATTTCATGAAGCTCCCGACTAACAGTTCTGTGCTGACGTTGCTTCCAGGGATAGTTTGGAACTCGGTAGTGAGTGCTGCAACTGAGGACAGACGATTTTCACATGCTATGTGCTTCAGTACTCGGCGGGACCATTCTGTGATCTGTGTGGCATACCACTTCGCAGCTGACCCGTTGTTGCTCCTAGACATTTCCTCTTCACAATAACATCACTTACAGTTGACCGGGCCAGCTCTAGCAGGGCAGAAATTTGACCAACTGATTTGTTGGAAAGGTGGCATCCTATGAAAGTCACTGAGCTCTTCAGTAAGGCCATTCTACAGCCAATGTTTGTCTATGGAGATGTCATGGCTGTGTACTCGGTTTTAAACACCCGTCAGCAGTGTGTGTGGCTGAAATAACCTAATCCTCTCTTTTGATGGGGTGTCCATATACTTTTGTATATATAGTGTATGTCTGTATTAAAATCAGCTGTATTCAATTCATTTCAGGAGTATTAGAAACACAGACTATTGTGGTTCAGTCTTCTGTCTAAAGCAATGTGAGAAAAGAGTAGGTGTGTACAGTATGTACTGTAGGTCTACAGTACATACATGCTTTGATTGTATATTGTCATTTATCAAACGCTGTGTAGGATCTAGAATGTCATTTTAATTCAGGTCAGTTATTTTATTTAGTGTTCTTTGTCATCTGGTTCACAAGCAATTAAATGAGGCAGACATAAAATAATAAAATATAAACATATCTGAGATTCGTGAGATCGAGGAATTCATCCTCTATAATTTAATATCTTCTGAACCCTGGGTCAGTTTCAATATAACATGAGTGAAGTGTGGAGAGATCTAATCTAATTTCAGTTTATTAAAATAAGAATGCATTTCAAGAAATCAATTTCACTTTTTGATGTATATCAACACATTATTTCACTCAAGGCTATCACCACTAGCACAACCGCTGATGTCAAAACTAGTCTTAAACTGTTCTGAAAATAATGCGGTCAATTTTTGGGGGGCATTTCAGTAATAACAAGAGTTTGCATATCTAAGTAATGCAAAAATGTACATGCTGTAATTAATTATTGTAAAGAGTACATGCTGCTAATCATTCTATCATTGGACAGGGTGCATTATGTTATTCATGATTTTTAAGTTGTCCATGAAAACATGAAAATGTATGCTAATGGTAGCATATCATGTTTTCCTGGACAACCAACATACAGTATGTGTGGATAACACCTATTTTTATGGTTTTAACCAGTAGATCATGTAAAAATGTAGTCAGATGCTTGCTTTGTTGCTTGCTCCATGCATCAATTGACCACATTTTCTTTGTCACCTCAATTCACAGCTTTTGACAAACCAACACTCTTGTGCCACTACTGGTGTGTGGCAACAAAAGTTTTTTTCAACTCCAATCTAAATGATATTGTATGATTCAAATGGTTCAGGGTTGAACATTGTACTACATTTCAATTCATGGCCACAGCTGCCAGCACCAAACAAATCATCAATTCGGAGCGCAGCTGCACACAACCTGATCATAATGCCCATGGTCAATTTGGTTTAGTATTCACTATCCCTATGGGGCTAGTTAGGGACCATCATAAGATGATATATTTTTAAATGTCAATAGCTCCAAATTTCAATGACTTGAAAACCTCAAACCAACTACAAATTGTAGAAATTCATACACAAAGAATTGAATGAGACAGCTGAAAGGTATTGTCCAATTTACATTGTATAATTCATTTACGGTCCCTATGTAGCCCAAGAAACTTTGTAATGTGAAGCTAATTGGCGGAGAAGTTGACTAGTACAAGCTAGTGTAGGCCACTTCAAGACCAGGTTAGACTGTTTCAAGTTATCTAGAAGGGTGAGTCACTGTAACGGAGTACTTTTTTACATTTCAGGAGATGTACTTATCCAGAGTGATTTACAGGAGCAATTAGGGTTTAGTGCCTTGCTCAAGGGCCCATCAATATACTTTTCACCAAGTCAGCTCAGGGATTCAAACCCAACACTCTTAACCACTAGGCTACCTGCTGCCCTGTACTGGTGC
The DNA here is from genome assembly GCF_034236695.1 of Oncorhynchus nerka. Classification (NCBI taxonomy): domain Eukaryota; kingdom Metazoa; phylum Chordata; class Actinopteri; order Salmoniformes; family Salmonidae; genus Oncorhynchus; species Oncorhynchus nerka. The sequence goes on from NC_088408.1 coordinate 41,718,761, forward strand.
ACTGTTTTAGCAGAGTGAATGTACAAACGCATGCCACGCATGAACACACACACAAGAGACACCACCATTAAACCAACTCCCCAACACAACTCTCCCTTGGCTTCAGTTATTGCTTCTGCATTTCTTAATTATCAATCTAAAAAAACATATTTGAAAAATAAAAATACATGTTTAAAGTGCGGCTGAACTTCATGATTTTGCCTCTTTTTCAATGTCCATTTTCAAGTATTTTATTTCTGGATTTTACTGAATTTCATTAAGGCAGCTGTCTCACATACTGACTTTTGAACTTCTGCTATGTATTTCAATATTAAACATTTTCATAATTTGAAAATACTTAATGCACCTCTTTGAAAAATAGTCAAATGAAAGCTTTATTATTTTTTTGATGTGCATCAGAACTAAATATGTTATTTTCTATGAAATACAGATGTCTTATGGTATTGCATCATTACCATCACACTGAACAAAGTGATCAATTATAGTGCTTTTTCAAAAAAGTCACACAAGGACTGGGACGTGACAGTGGAGAACAAGGATATGACATCGACAGTGTTCAATAGTATACAGTGCATTTGGAAAGTACTCATTTACTTTTTCACATTCTGTTACGTTACAGGCTTCTTCTAAAAATGATTAAATAGTTTTTTTCCCTCATCAATCTACACACAATACCCCATAATTACAAAGCAAAAATAGGTTTTTAAAAATTTGGCACACCTGTATTTGGGGAGCTTCTCCCATTCTTCTATGCAGATCCTCTCAAGCTCTGTCAGGTTGGATGGGGAGGGTCGCTGCACAGCTATTTTCAGGTCTCCCCAGAGATGTTCGATCGGGTTCAAGTCCTGGCTCTGTTTGGGCCACTCAAGGACATTCAGAGACTTATCCTTAAGCCACTCCTCCATTGTCTTAGCTTTGTGGTTAGGAGCAGGTTTTCATAAAATATCTTTCCCTCAATCCTGACAAGTCTCCCAGTCCCTGATGCTGAAAAACATCCCAACAGTATGATGCTGCCACCACCATGCGTCACCGTGCGGATGGTGCCAGGTTTCCGCCAGACGTGACACTTGGCATTCAGGCCAAATAGTTCAGTCTTGGTTTCATCAGACCAGAGAATCTTGTTTTGGTAATTTCCAAACGGGTTGTCATGTGTCTTTTACTGAGGAGTGGCTTCCGTCTGGCCACTCTACAATAAAGGCCTGATTGGTGAAGTGCTGCAGAGATGGTTGTCCCTCTGGAAAGTCCCTCTCCCATCTTCTCAGGAGCTCTTTCAGAGTGACCATTGCATTCTTGTTCACCTACCTGAACAAGGCCCTTCTGCCCCCATTGCTCAATTTGGCCAGGCCGCCAGCTCTAGGAAGAGTCTTGGTGGTTCCAAACTTCTTCCATTTAAGAATTATGGAGGCCACTATTTTCTGTGCCTCGACACAATCCTGTCTTGGTTTTTGCTTTAAAAACAAAGAGAGTCACACACTCTACGTATAAACTCCCAGTAACTTATTGGGTAAACCACCAGCTTTTCGGAATCACTGTGCATTCTTGGGTTTTGCTTTGACATGCACTGTCAACTGTGGGACCTTATATAGACAGGTGTGTTCCTTTCCAAATCATGTCCAATCAATTAAATTTACCACATGTGGACTCCAGTCAAGTTGTAGAAACATCTTAAGGATGATCAATGGAAACAGGATGAACCTGAGCTCAATTTCGAGTCTCATTGCAAATGGTCTGAATACTTATGTAAATACTTATTTCTGTTTTTTTATCTTTAATAAATCTGCCCAAATTTCTAAAAGCCTGTTTTCGCATTGTCATTATGGGGTATTGTCTTTAGATTGATGAGGGAAAAAATGATTTAATCAATTTTAGAATAAGGCTGTAACGAAACCAAATTTATAAAAAGTCAAAGGGTCTGAATACTTTTGTAAGAAACTTTTATTTATTTATATAACATATGCTTGGTCGCTCCTGGGCATCCTCACAAAACATGCCCTCGTTCGTGCCATTTAAGTACAGCCAGGGGGATCCTGACAGATGTGGAATGGCTGTTTTGTCTTGGGCACATTACGAGCTTCACTTTGGAGGTGATATGAAGTCTAAACCACATTATGGACACTCTTTGATGCAGTAGCTTACAGCTGTTGGTCACAAAGATCAATTGCTGATATTAGATATTTAATATAGATATTCCACGTGTAGGTTGTCACGTAGGTATTTTGAATTCAACGGTCTCTTTGATTAGCACCATGGTCCCTTTCATAGCTTTTTAATACCACCACAGTTCAATGTTGAGATTTGCTCTGAAGTAGAGGTTACCTAAAACCCCATTTGTATTCCCTGGCCTTCTATCTGCAACGTCTGTCTTTATGTACACAACAATGTGCCAAGCGCTCGCCAGGACAAGCAACCATAGAGAATCACAAGTGGTGCTTAGGCCATAACGGGATATCAGCATGTCATCTGGCAAGACGTGTCAATTTAAGTGTGCAACATGCAACGTGTTGTGCCTCGAGCGGTGCTCCCTGCATTAATTTCCTGTTCAGGAGTTCAAAGTGTTTGTTACCCGGTGTCAGTCATATCGCAGTGCTCTCCCTGTGCCACTATGGGACCTCTCCGTGGAAGGAAGAAAATGTTTTTCCTTAATGGTACACTGGTGTCACTTGGTTGATGGTGCTAGAAGGTCCATTAGGGTCAGGGCAACAGACATGGGCGGATACTGCCTCCTCTCAACTGATAGAATGCTCAATGGACCTCCACCAACCAAGCCTGCACATTCCCTGAGGATGCCAGGGAGGGATAGCTAGAGAGAAGAAAAGAGATGGGAGGGAGAGAGCAGTCAAGTTAAAAATATATGTTTCTTTATCTGTCTAAGGATGTCTATCCTGATCAATAGTGAAACAATGTGTGAAGGAACAAGGCCGGGGATAGGCTCACTATGGGAAAACAAAGGTCCAATTCATTAAAGATGCGTTGCGAATTGACTCGTCCCTGTGTACATATTTGATCATCAGCAATAATCAACAGTCGAGAGGCTAATCTGAATAATAAACAAGATGATTATCTGCATTGGAAATCGGTGCACTTCATCTGCGCTCAGCATTAGTGTTATCAGCAGCCACTTGTTGATTGAAGAATAAGCTGGTGCAACACAAAAGCATAAGAAATCAATGTGCTTTCGATACTTTATTTGAAAGTGGACTTCAGGAAACAGCAAGTGGACTTGAGGGAGCACCCCACTATCCACATCACTGATGTGGCGTACACATCACTGACAAACTGAAATGATCCACCCACACAGACAGTGTGGTGAAGAAGGCGCAAAAGTGCCTCTTCAAACTCAGGAGGCTGAAGAAATTTGGCTTGGCATCTAAAACCCTCACAAACTTTTACATATGCACAGTTGAGAGCATCCTGTCGGGCTTCTTCGCTGCCTGGTACGGAAACTGCACCGCCCGCAACTGCAGGGCTCTCCATAGGGTGGTGCGGTCTTCCCAAGGCATCACCCGGGGCAAACTACCTGCCCTCCAGGACACCTACAGCAACCGATGTCACAGAAATGCCAAATATATCATCAAGGACAACAACCACCTGAGCCACTGCCTGTTCACCCCGTTATCATCCAGAAGGCGAGGTCAGTACAGGTGCAGCATAGCCAGGGCCTAGAGACTGAAAAACAGCTTCTATCTCAAGGCCATCAGACTGTTAAAAAGCCCTCACTAGTACATTAGAGGATGCTAGTTAGAGGATGCACTAGTCACTTTAATAATGTTTACATATTTTGCGTTACTCATCTCATATGTATATAATGTATACTGTCCTATTCTACTGTATCGTGGTCTATGCAGCTCTGACTCAAAATATTTAGTCTTAATTCCATTCCTTTACTTTAGATTGTGTGTATTGTTAGATAATACCTGTTAGATATTACTGCACTGTTGGAGCTAGAAGCACAAGCACTCTGCTACACCCACAATAACATCTGTGTATGTGACAACTAATATTGGATTTTGATTTGAAATGGCATGCAAAACTATATACATGTTGTATTCAAGCTCAGGGCCCTGGACTTGAACACCACCCTGGATCCTGGACTTCCAGACTGGCAGACCACAGGTCGCGATGAAAGGCAATAAGTTCTCGCCCACACTGACTCTCAACACAGGGGCCCCCCATGGATGTGTGCTCAGTGCCCTCCTGTACTTCCTGTTCAACCACGACTGCATGGCAAAGCACGACTGCAACTCCATGATAAAGTTTGCTGATGGACTGACAATGAACAATGAAACGGGGAGATCTGACAGTTTGGTGCCGGCACAACAACTTCTCCCTCAACCCCAGTAAAACTAAGTAGCTGATCATCAAGAGGGTCAGCAGCCTCAAGTTCCTTGGTGTACACATCACTAAAGACTTGACATGGATCCATAACACCAGTACAGCAGTAAATAAGGTGTACCAGCGCGTCATATTCCTCAGGCAGCTGAAGAAATTTGGCATGGCTCCTCAGATACTGACAAACTTCTAAAGATCGAGAGCATCTTTATTGGCTGCATGACGGCATGGTATGGCAGTTGAAAATGGAAATAATTTGATGATGAAACTTGCATCCAGCCAACCAAAAAAAGCTAAAAACCTCTTGCTTCTACCTTTTTATTTTTATTTTATTTTTATTTTTTTATTTCACCTTTATTTAACCAGGTAGGCTAGTTGAGAACAAGTTCTCATTTGCAACTGCGACCTGGCCAAGATAAAGCATAGCAGTGTGAACAGACAACACAGAGTTACACATGGAGTAAACAATTAACAAGTCAATAACACAGTAGAAAAAAATGGGCAGTCTATATACAATGTGTGCAAAAGGCATGAGGAGGTAGGTGAATAATACAATTTTGCAGATTAACACTAGGGTGATAAATGATCAGATGGTCATGTACAGGTAGAGATATTGGTGTGCAAAAGAGCAGAAAAGTAAATAAATAAATAAATAAAAACAGTATAAAAACAGTATGGGAATGAGGTAGGTGAAAATGGGTGGGCTATTTACCAATAGACTATGTACAGCTGCAGCGATCGGTTAGCTGCTCGGATAGCTGATGTTTGAAGTTGGTGAGGGAGATAAAAGTCTCCAACTTCAGCGATTTTTGCAGTTCGTTCCAGTCACAGGCAGCAGAGTACTGGAACGAAAGGCGGCCAAATGAGATGTTTGGCTTTAGGGATGATCAGTGAGATACACCTGCTGGAGCGTGTGCTACGGATGGGTGTTGCCATCGTGACCAGTGAACTGAGATAAGGCGGAGCTTTACCTAGCATGGACTTGTAGATGACCTGTAGCCAGTGGGTCTGGCGACGAATATGTAGCGAGGGCCAGCCGACTAGAGCATACAAGTCGCAGTGGTGGGTGGTATAAGGTGCTTTGGTGACAAAACGGATGGCACTGTGATAGACTGCATCCAGTTTGCTGAGTAGAGTGTTGGAAGCCATTTTGTAGATGACATCGCCGAAATCGAGGATCGGTAGGATAGTCAGTTTTACTAGGGTAAGCTTGGCGGCGTGAGTGAAGGAGGCTTTGTTGCGGAATAGAAAGCCGACTCTTGATTTGATTTTCGATTGGAGATGTTTGATGTGAGTCTGGAAGGAGAGTTTGCAGTCTAGCCAGACACCTAGGTACTTATAGATGTCCACATATTCAAGGTCGGAACCATCCAGGGTGGTGATGCTAGTCGGGCATGCGGGTGCAGGCAGCGATCGGTTGAAAAGCATGCATTTGGTTTTACTCGCGTTTAAGAGCAGTTGGAGGCCACGGAAGGAGTGCTGTATGGCATTGAAGCTCGTTTGGAGGTTAGATAGCACAGTGTCCAATGACGGGCCGAAAGTATATAGAATGGTGTCGTCTGCGTAGAGGTGGATCAGGGAATCGCCCGCAGCAAGAGCAACATCATTGATATATACAGAGAAAAGAGTCGGCCCGAGAATTGAACCCTGTGGCACCCCCATAGAGACTGCCAGAGGACCGGACAGCATGCCCTCCGATTTGACACACTGAACTCTGTCTGCAAAGTAATTGGTGAACCAGGCAAGGCAGTCATCCGAGAAACCGAGGCTATTGAGTCTGCCGATAAGAATATGGTGATTGACAGAGTCGAAAGCCTTGGCGAGGTCGATGAAGACGGCTGCACAGTACTGTCTTTTATCGATGGCGGTTATGATATCGTTTAGTACCTTGAGCGTGGCTGAGGTGCACCCGTGACCGGCTCGGAAACCAGATTGCACAGCGGAGAAGGTACGGTGGGATTCGAGATGGTCAGTGACCTGTTTGTTGACTTGGCTTTCGAAGACCTTAGATAGGGACGCTTGCCTGAGACGCTTGCGTCCCAACTAGAGCTCTGGAAATGCAAATGGCTACGCTAAATGCTAATAGTATTAGTTAAAACTCAAACGTTCATTAAAATACGCATGCAGGGTATCGAATTAAAGCTACACTCGTTGTGAATCCAGGCAACAAGTCGGATTTTTAAAATGCTTTTCGGCGAAAGCATGAGAAGCTATTATCTGATAGCATGCACCAATACACTACAACACAAAAGCCACGCAGGGGACGTAAACAAAATAATTAGCATTTCGGCGTTACACAAACCGCACAATAAAATAGAAAACAGTCATTACCTTTCACCATCTTCTTTGTTGGCACTCCTAGATGTCCCATAAACACTATTGGGTCTTTATTTCGATTAAATCGGTCCATATAAAGCCAAGATATCGTTATATGTAGACTGTGTGATAAACGAAAAAAACAGCGTTTTCAAAACGTAACGTAATTTTTTAAAATTCAAAAAGTCGATGATAAACTTTCACAAAACACTTCGAAATACGTTTGTAATGCAACTTTAGGTATTAGTAAACGTTAATAAGCGATAAAATTCATCAGGAGGCGATGTAAAGATCATTAGCTGTCCGTCTGGAAAAATGTCCGGCTAGAAACTCAACGAAAATATCCGGTCCTAGACCATAGGAGATACGGTGCCCTGCATGTGTTTGACCAAGAAAAAACTCGAAGGGAAATGACAAGACTCTAGACACCGTGTGGAAGCTGTAGGTACTGCAACCTCAGTCAATTAATTGTGGTTCACCTTTATCAATGGGTTCAAGTAGCGCATGGATATATTTTCCCATTTTCAGTGATCAGTTTTTCCTGTGCTTTTCGATGTAAATGCCGTTCTGGTAAAGCCACAGCAGTGATTTAACCAGTTTTATAAAATGTTGCGCGATTTTTAACAGAATGTTCAAAAAAGTAGAGGGTAGAAGCAACAGGCTAAGCAATTCAGACATTATTGAAAGTCAGGACAATCCTTGTTCTGCAAAAAAACATTATTTTATAGTTGCAAAAATATATGTAGTAAGCATGAAGCATTTAGAATTAAATGTGGAGTGGAACTTTAAAGATACACTACATGGTCAAGAGTATGTGGACACCCCTACAAATTTGTGGATTTGGCTATTTAAGCCACACCCATTGCTGACAGGTGTATTAAATCGAGCACACAGCCTCGCAATCTCCATAGACAAACATTGGCTGTAGAATGTCCCGAACAGAAAAGCTCAGTAACTTTCAACGTGGCACTGTCTTAGGATTCCACCTTTCCAACAAGTCAGTTTGTCAAATTTCTGCCCTACTAGAGCTGTCCTAATCAACTGTTAGTGCTGTTATTGTGGAATCTCTAGGAGCAACAACGGCTCAGCCACGGAGTGGTAGGCCACACAAGCTCACATAATGGGAGCGTGTAGTGCGTAAAAATCATCTGTCCTCGTTTGCAACACTCACTGCCTCTGGAAGCAACGTACAATAACTGTTCGTCAGGAGTCTCATGAAGTGGGTTTCCAGGGCTGAGCAACTGCACCAAGCCTAAGATCACCATGCGCAATGCAAAGCGTTTGCTGGAGTGGTGTAAAGCTCCCCGCCGTTAGACTCTGGAGCAGTGGAAACACATTCTCTGGAGTGATGAATAACGCTTCACCATCTGACAGTCCGACGGATAAATCTGGGTTTTGCGGATGCCAGGAGAATGCTACCTGCCGAATGCATGGTGCCAACTGTAAAGTTTGGTGGAGGAGGAATAATGGTCTGGGGCTGTATTTAATGGTTTGGGCTAGGCCCCTTAGTTCCAGTGAAGGGAAATCTTAACACTACAGCATACAATGACATTCTAGACGATTCTGTGCTTCCACCCTTGTGGCAAAAGTTTGGGGATGGCCCTTTCCTGTTTCAGCATGACGATGCCCCTGTGCACGAAGCAAGGTCAATACAGAAATGTTTTTTCGAGATTGGTGTGGAAGAAGTTGACTGGCCTGAACATAGCCCTGACCTCCACCCCATCGAACACCTTTGGGATGAATGCAGACTGCGAGCCAGGCCTAAACCTCCCAACATCCGTGCCTTGTTCTGTATGTGATGACATCACGTGCCCCCGCATACCTTCAGAGTTATTTGGCAATCATAATAAAACAGGCTGAGAGGGCTGAGAACCCACCCTTGTGGGGCCCCAGTGTTGAGGATCAGTGGGGTGGAGTAGTTGTTTCCTACCCTCACCACCTGGGGGCAGCCCGTCAGGAAGTCCAGGACCAAGTTGCACAGGGCGGGGTCGAGACCCAGGGTCTCGAGCTTAATGACGAGTTTGGAGGGTACTATGGTGTTAAATACTGAGCTGTAGTCGATGAACATCATTCTTACATAGCTATTCCTCTTGTACAGATGGGTTAGGGCAGTGTGCAGTGTGATTGCGATTGCGTAGTCTGTGGACCTATTGGGGTCCACAGTGCCTTGCAAGAGTATTCATCCCCCTTGGCATTTTTGCTATTTTGTTGCATTACAACCTGTAATTTAAATTGATTTTTATTTGGATTTCATGTAATGGACATATACAAAATAGTCCAAATTGGTGAAGTGAAATTACAAAAATAACTTACCTGCATTTCAAAAAATTCTAAAAAATGTAAAAAGGAAAAGTGGTGCATGCATATGTTTTCACCCCCTTTGCTATGGATCCCCTAAATACGATCTGGTGCCAGCAATTACCTTCAGAAGTCACATAATTAGTTAAATAAAGTCCACCTGTGTGCAATCTGAGTGTCAGGTGATGTCTGTGTATATACACACCTGTTCTCAGTATACAGTGCCTTGCGAAAGTATTCGGCCCCTTGAACTTTGCGACCTTTTGCCACATTTCAGGCTTCAAACATAAAGATATAAAACTTTTTTAACAAATCAAAAACTGAAAAATTGGGCGTGCAAAATTATTCAGCCCCCTTAAGTTAATACTTTGTAGCGCCACCTTTTGCTGCGATTACAGCTGCAAGTCGCTTGGGGTATGTCTCTATCAGTTTTGCACATCGAGAGACTGACATTTTTCCCATTCCTCCTTGCAAAACAGCTCGAGCTCAGTGAGGTTGGATGGAGAGCATTTGTGAACAGCAGTTTTCAGTTCTTTCGACAAGATTCTCGATTGGATTCAGGTCTGGACTTTGACTTGGCCATTCTAACACCTGGATATGTTTATTTTTGAACCATTCCATTGTAGATTTTGCTTTATGTTTTGGATCATTGTCTTGTTGGAAGACAAATCTCCATCCCAGTCTCAGGTCTTTTGCAGACTTCATCAGGTTTTCTTCCAGAATGGTCCTGTATTTGGCTCCATCCATCTTCCCATCAATTTTAACCATCTTCCCTGTCCCTGCCAAATACTTTTGCAAGGCACTGTATATAGACCTGTTCCGAAAGGCCCCAGAGTCTGCAACACCACTAAGCAAGCGGCACTACCAGGCGAGTGGCACCACGAAGACCAAGGAGCTCTCCAAACAGGTCAGGGACAAAGTTGTGGGGAAGTAAAGATCAGGGTTGGGCTATAAAAAATATCAGAAACTTGGAACATCCCACGGGGCACCATTAAATCCGTTATTAAGGAATGGAAAGAATATGGCACCACAACAAACCTGCATAGAGAGGGCTTCCCACCAAAACTGACAGACCAGTCAAGGAGGGCATTAATCATTAATCAGAGAGGCAACAAAGAGACCAAAGATAACCATGAAGGAGCTGCAAAGCTCCAGAGAGGAGATTGGAGTATCTGTCCAAAGGACCACTTTAATCCGTACACTCCACAGAGGTTGGCTTTACGGAAGAGTGGCCAGAAAAAAATCCATTGCTTAAAGAAAAAAACAAGCAAACACATTTGGTGTTCACCTAAAGGTATGTGGGAGACTCCCCAAACATATGAAAGAAGGTACTCTGGTCAGATGAGACTCAAATTGAGCTTTTTGGCCATCAAGGAAAATACTATGTCTGGCACAAACCCAACACATCTCATCACCCCGAGAACATCATACTCCACAGTGAAGCATGGTGGTGGCAGCATCATGCTGTGGGGAAGTTGTTCATCGGCAGGGACTGGGAAACTGTTTAGAACTGAAGGAATGATGAATGGAGCTAAATACAGGGACATTTTTGAGGGAAACCTGTTTCAGTATTCCAGATATTTGAGACTGGGACGTAGGTTCACCTTCCAGCAGGACAATGACCCTAAGCATAGTGCCAAATGAACACTCAAGTGGTTTAAGGGGAAACATTGAAATTACTTTTGGGGAGGTGAATAGTTATGCATGCTCAAGTTGTCTGTTTTTTTGTCTTATTTGTTGTTTGTTTCACAATAAAAAAAAAAGCATTTTAAAGTGGTAGGAATGTTGTGTAAATAAAATCATACAAACCCCCCCAAAATCTATTTTAATTCCAGGTTGTAAGGCAACAAAATAGGGAAAATGCCAAGGTGGTCAATACTTTCGCAAGCCACTGTATGCAAACATTATTAAAAAGATTGTGAAAAATGTGTTTGTATCATATGAATGTGTTTTGCTTTTCATGTTTTATATTTACTTTAATGTATAGTGTAATTGTTGTTTATGTATGTGTTCATGCAGGGCTTATCTGCAAAAGAGATCGTGGTCTCAGCATGACTCCCTGGCTAAATAAAGGTTAATAAATAGCAAATCAAAAATTAAATGAGCGTTAGGATTGTCCGGTGTCAATATTAATATGGTATATTCATAAAGGTTTAGCACAATCATAAATGCGTTGGATTTGCAGGGCATTAACAATTTAACAAACATATATCATTAGAATCATAGTTCTGGTAGACCAGACTCCTTAACTTGCATGACAATCCCTGAGAAAAAAAATCTCATATTTAATGATGAGCTTCCGGATGGGATACTCTGCTTTTCCATTTTTATTGGAGAATGTTTTCCATGGCATTTGTATTATGGAATGGGAAACTTCTCCAAGGTTGAAAATATTGACATGGACTGTGATTTATATTACCCGCAAATATTTTGCTAAACTTTCATTTACTCCGTGAGATAGAATTATATACATTTCCCCATTTAACACCTCCCATGAGAGTAATCATGATTCAAATTCTCTCTTAACACAATCACTGTAGGCTACATACATGGTTTACTGCTCTGGGTCTGTCTGTGCATTGTCATTAGCCAAGACAGTTAACTTTATAAAAGGGGCTTTCTAGTAGTTGAGTGATGTCTCTCTCAAGGTTATGAACTAAAAACACCACTTTAAATCATTCTATTTTGAAAATTGATTTCGGACCAGCATGACAGTTTTTGTGCAAACTGACATACAGATTGGCTTTAGACAAGACTGGACAATGTGGGGACTCGACTGGTCCCCTCATTGCAACAAATACTTTCCTTCATTGGCCTTGGTGCACAGAAAAATCTGTTAAAACTCATATATATTGTAGCTTTGTTTGGAATGCAGATAACTATGTCTGGATGTAGCCAGCGCCTTTGTGTACTCAACAGTGTAGTGAATGATTCATCACATGATTATTTGAGCAATCAGAGCAGTGATTTATCTGATTACCTAAAAAGCTTTGGGACAATTGGTTTATTGAACATGTTCCTGTGGATTACAATGTAAAAGTCGTGCAAAATGGATGGGGGCTTAAATACTCTCTAGTCTGAGCACTTAATCCCCCTATCAGGTTTCAAGGCTTTAACCTCTAACATTAAATGACTATAACATTACATATTGCTCCCGATACACTCTCTAAGATAAGGAATATTGGGTGAGAGAATAATAAGGTTGACATTTTTTAGGAGAATCAACTTTGAGGGTTATGTCAATTGTAAACTACAGTATTATTTATTTATATTTGTAACCTATTTTTTGGAAGCAATTAGTTGATACAGCAGTCCCATCTCCTCTGAGGCATGCCCTAGATGAATCAAAGCATACACCTCAAGTGGTCTCAAAGGGACTGGAGTATTTGACTGGCTCAGGAAAGATTGACAAGTGAGCATTATTTTCACTCGAAAGTGGCAGGGAGTCCCTTATGCAGTATGAAGGCATGTGAAGGGCTGCTCTTTTTCCTCACACATCTGCAGTGCTATTCAACCAGGCCTCGGAGCATTTAGATAATCAGAATTCAGCAACATGGCTGTCTGCTTCGTGCTGTCAAATTTGGACGGATATGTTTCAGCAAGTGAGAAAAAGGTAGACACGTACACTACACACACAGTGAGTCCAGAGTCACTTCTCTATATGGGCAAATGCGTCTTAGCGTATCCGGTGCAGAGCCAAGCTGTAATGTGAAAAATCGGTTCCTGCATGGAGAAGCAGTCAGTCATGAAGCTGTCTAGGGCCAGCAGCTATCCGTTTAGTGAGCGACTGCAGGGCAAAAGGCCAGACTTAGACCCACTTTTCTTTAACTCCGGTTCACGAAAGACTTCTCCAGTTAAAATAATAGCCTCTCAGGTGATTCAGCGTTTTAACAGCATTTTAACCCCTTATAGTAACTGCTCAGTTTCATAGGAAACTGATTTAAACTACGTGTTAAGGATCGTACCACTGCTGTGTACCACCCAACTCAATCTGGGGCTCTTTTAACAAAACTAACGCAATGGTACATCTTAGCATTAGCGCTATAGTTTCCGTGGGTGTGTCCGAAATATTGTTCCTATTTTGATGGCGATAATTATGACAAAGTGAAAACAGGTTTTTAGACATTTTTGTGAAAAAAAAAAATACTAAACAGATATACTTATTTATGTAAGTATTCAGACCCTTTGCTATGAGACTCGAAATTGAGCTCAGGTGCTTCCATTGATCATCCTTGAGATGTTTCTACAACTTGATTGGGGTCCACCTGGGGTACATTCAATTGATTGGACATGATCTGTGGTAAATTCATTTGATTTGACATGCACACACCTATCTACTTAAGGTCCCACAGTTGACAGTGCATGTCAGAGCATGAGGACGAAGGAATTGTTGGTAAGGCTCCGAGAAAGGATTCTGTCATGGCAACGATCTGGGGAAGGGTACCAAAACATTTCTGCAGGATTGAATGTCCCCAAGAACACAGTGGCCTCCATAATTCATAAATAGAAGAAGTTTGGAACCACCAATACTCTTCTTAGAGCTGGCCGCTGCCAAACTGAGCAATTGGGGAAGAAGGACCTTGGTCAAGGAGGTGTCCAAGAACCCGATGGTCACTCTGACAGAGCTCCCAAGGTCCTCTGTGGAGATGGGAGAAACTTCCAGAAGGACAACCATCTCTGCAGCACTCTACCAATCAGGCATTTATTTCATTTCCAGACGGAAATCACTTAGTAAAATCACATGACAGCCTGCATGGAGTTTGCCAAAAGGTAACTAAAAGACTCAGACCATGAGAAACCAGACTCTCTGGTCTGATGAAACCAATATTGAATTACTTGGCCTGAATGCCAAGAGTCACACCTGAAGGAAACCTGGCATCATCCCTACAGTGAAGCATGGTGGTGGCAGCTTCATGCTGTGGGGATGTTTTTCAGCGGCAGGGACTGGGAGACTAGTTGGGATTGAGGGAAAGATGAACGGAGCAAAGTACAGAGAGATCCTTGATGAAAACCTGCTCCAGAGCACTGAGGATCTCAGATTGGGGCGAAGGTTCACCTTCCGACAGGACAACAACCCCAAGCACACAGCCAAGACAAACCAGGAGTGTCTTCAGGACAAGTCTTTCAAAAGAGAGCTGTCCGAAGCAAGTACAGGTTATACCTGCAGCAAGTGGTGCGAGTGGTGAACTTCATCAACAACTACGCAGAGGATAATGCAATAGTATTACCAGGACACCACCCAGCACTGTGATAGGAGTCAACATCCCACAGCAGGTTGGACTGGAGGATGGTACAGTGCTGGTGGAAAGCTATGGCTGGCAACAACACCTGACTCTGTACTTCAGGCCGCTGCCACAGTTCAGGCAGTACCAGCACTTCAGGTGAATATCATTTTCATTGCACTGTATGAGCATATTCTTCTTATTTAAACTTGGGAGATGAATTCATGTTGTGCAAGATTGTAATGTCTTTTCCTGTTTTACAGCTTTGATGCTCTGGAGCCTTGTGTTGTTGTCGCCAAGGAGCATTCGGACTCGGTCAGGATCAGGTTTCAGCTGCTGTACAGCGCTGACATCCTTCCTCCCATGGATGGCCTGCCTGTACAAGCACCTCCTGGACTGGACACAGCTAGACAAACTTATGTTTTCGAAAAGATCTGCGATGAAGAGGCTACGAACATCACACGCCCTGCACCAAAGTCAAGGGCAGGACAGAAACAGGCTCTCCGAATATAGATTCCCTTGTTCATGCGTTGTTCGGATGGACCAGTCATCAGCACTATATGCAGTGCCTTTATTGAAATGACTCACTCCTAACACACAAGCTATACGTTGCTGCTACTGTATATTTTTTATCCTGCTGCTCAGCCACTTTACCCCTGATTGTATGCATATAACTACCTCATCTATCACTGATATTGTTATTGTTCTTGTACATACTGTATATTATTTTATTTATATTGACACTATCTATTTCTGATATTGCTACTATGTAGGTAACCACTTGGCTGTACCGTTTACACCTTCTGTAGAGACCCATCCACTAGGCAAGATATGGCAGGGGGTTATAGCATTTCTTTCACAAAACCCATCAATTTAGACAAGTGTGTCTGGGTAAGCATCATCTAATATTTATAAAATATTTACATCTGGAAACGTTCTGTTTACCTGGAATTTTTATTGTAGGCTACCACCACTTTTAGTCTTAATCTTTACTACACTACTCACTGTTTAGCATATGACCTCACATGTGAATCCTTAAAGAGATGGGTGGGGCTGGTTTAAGAGGATGTGAACAATGCTGAATTGGTGTAGAGAGCTCTCCAGTACGTACCAAAACATTCAAAGGCCATTTTCTCAAAAGTGAGTTTATAAGTTTGTCAACTTTCAAAGCATAATTAATTTCCCCATTGTTCCAAAAATGCAGTGCATCGTATACCATTTTGTTGCTCTGAGTTCTATTTTTTCCCAATGTAAGAACGTCAGGGGATAGCCCCACCACGTTGGTCTCTTTTAATGAGGGTAGCTCACTAGCTAAATAGATATGTTGACAACTATTGCTGCTACTAGACTGTCTTGAACTGAAGGTGGCTAGCATACTAAGGTTTCTCCACATACCTGATAAATAACCTATTTTGCTAGACCTAGCTAACTAACACCATCATGTTTGTGAGAGTCTCATCTTTCCATAAACTGTTTGGATGCTACATACATTTGGAAGACCGTTTGTGGTGATGTTTCATGATCTGACAAATATCGCCTTAGCTCAGCCACCTTCCATCGCAGATGCAGAAGGCCGACATTGGTGGATGCGGTGGATTGAGACGCAGCCCATGCAAACCCCCAGACATCTCTAGCTTAAACTGATGCATTTTGATTGGGATTCTTGTATATGTCAATAGACTCTTAAGGGGTTTAAACTTCATCCATAGCTCTACAAAGTGTGTCAGTTGTAATAACCAGGTTTTGACAATGCGCTCTCAAAGGCACTTGGCTAACATTTTCACAGGTTTGAAAATGATTGGCACGTGGCTCCAAAATTTATTTGCCAGTTTACAGGCACAAACATCATGTAAACATACTGGAGGACCCAAAGACGTTACTGGAAATGGTTGCAAATGGCTTGCATGTTAAATAGTACATACGAAAAAGGTAGAGCACTGGCATCGCTGATTACATTACATTACATACAAACACATTTGCTGTTGTTTCAGGAAACATTTTCCCTTGCCCACTCGAGCAACAACAGAGTAGACTCGCCTTTAAATTAATGTTGATTAGGCCTACTATGCAAAACATCTCATTTTCTGGTACTGTAATTAGATAACTGATGTGCAGCAATGTTCTGAGAACCTTATGTTTCTTAGAGCTTGGTGAGAGTGTGGCTGTACTATGGTTATTTTGCATACAACCTTCCCACAACATGGAGGATACTGCCATGACCCTCCTGTAAGGATCCAAATAGGTCATATCAGCTTCGGAATAAATAACTTCAACCAGACTCGATTTCACCCGCAGTATACACACTACATGTACGAAGTTTCCATCCTGTGCATTGTGCATGCTATATGAAAAATTATGAAAGTAGATTTGTTAACTTCATATGGCTGCAGGGGCAGTATTGAGTAGCTTGGATGAAAAGGTGCCCATTGTAAACGGCCAACTCCTCAGTCTCAGTTGTTAATATATGCATATTATTATTAGTGTTGGAGAGAAAATGCTCTAAAGTTTCCAAAACTGTCAAAATATTGTCTGTGAGTATAACAGAACTGATATTGCAGGCGGAACACTGACGAAAATCAAAACAGGAAGTGGCTTCTATTTTTAAAACTCCATGTTCCATAGCCTCCCTTGCTGGATTTAAAGGGATATGAACCAGATTCCTTTTCCCATCGCTTCCTCAAGGTGTCAACAGTCTTCAGACATAGTTTCTGGCTTTTATTTTGAAAAATGAGCCAGAACGATAACATCGCGTCAAGTGGTCACATGAGTTTTGCTCGCACAACAGAGTTTGGGCAGCCATTTCTTTTCCCTCTCCTACTGTGAAAGACATTTGCGGTTGATATATTATCGCTTATATATTTTAAAAACAAACCAGAGGATTGATTATAAAAAACGTTTGACATGTTTCTGTGGATATTATGGAAACTATTTGGAATTTTCTTCTGCGTTGTCGTGACCGCTGTTTCCTGTGGATTTCTGAACATAACGCGACAAACAAACGGACGTATTTTGGATATAATTTTTTTTTTTCTGGAACAAAAGGAACATTAGTCTTGTGAGTGAAAACATCCGAAGATCATCAAAGGTAAACGATTAATTTGATTGCTTTTCTGATTTTCGTGACCAAGCTTCTTGATGCTAAGTGTACTTAATGTTTTGTCGTGTGATCGATAAACTTACACAAACGCTTGGATTGCTTTCGCTGTAAAGCATCATTTCAAAATCTGACAGGACAGGTGGATTACCAAAAGGCTAAATTGTGTTTTCCTATATTGCACTTGATTTCATGAATATAAATATTTGTAGTAATATTTATTGAATGTAGCGCTATGCTATTCAGCGGTTGTTGCTGACACTTATCCTGATGGGGGTATTGCAGCAATAACACGTTTTAAGAGAGGGATGTGATTTTAGAAACTATAAGATGAAATAGTTTCTATAACTGTGCACAGCAAGTAGTCACTGTCCGCTTGACTGAGGTCACAGAGCATGTCAGCCTGACTGAACCGCCGCTTTTGAACCAACTGTATAAAATTATGGGTTAAGAATTAACATATCAGACCAGAGAGACGTAGAGCTGCAGCTCATGTTTAAAGTGGTTCGAACTCTGAATCTCAAAACGAGGTAGAGACGATTAAGTCACCTCTCGGACAATCACCGGTACGGCTGATTAGCTGTCCTAAGTAAAGTATCTGGAAAAGTGAACTTAAGTGGGACCATTCGACCTCTTTTCTCAAATCACTGTAGTACGCAACTCTCATCACCCCACTGGGAACTATTGACATGACCGGCTAGCCTATCTTCAAAGAAGCATCTTTCAGAGCAAATGGAAGTACAATAAACACTGTAGTTCTGTTCAGGACTACACGACAAGTCACCGGATACCGGACGACTGCAGAGCAGAACAACAGAGAAACCCCTTTTGGACAATCAGAGCCTTACAAGTGTGCTGCGAAAAGGCCTAACCCCCTTTCCAAGGCGGCACGGTTCCGAGAGATACGGCCTTTCACGTAAATACATCCATGATTTCTTACTCCAAGCGGCTTGCGGTTCATGTGCAAAGTTTACCAACGATAACCTCTTGCTTCTACTCGGGACGCTTGCGTCCCAACTAGAGCTCTGGAAATGCAAATGCGCTACGCTAAATGCTAATAGTATTAGTTAAAACTCAAAAGTTCATTAAAATACACATGCAGGGTATCGAATTAAAGCTACACTCGTTGTGAATCCAGGCAACGAGTCAGATTTTTAAAATGCTTTTCGGCGAAAGCATGAGAAGCTATTATCTGATAGCATGTAACACCCCAAAAGACCCGCAGGGGACGTAAACAAAATAATTAGCATTTCGGCGTTACACAAACCGCACAATAAAATAGAAAACATTCATTACCTTTCACCATCTTCTTTGTTGGCACTCCTAGATGTCCCATAAACACTATTTGGGTCTTTATTTCGATTAAATCGGTCCATATAAAGCCAAGATATCGTTATATGTAGACTGTGTGATAAACGAAAAAAACATCGTTTCAAAACGTAACGTCATTTTTTAAAATTCAAAAAGTCGACGATAAACTTTCACAAAACACTTCGAAATACGTTTGTAATGCAACTTTAGGTATTAGTAAACGTTAATAAGCGATAAAATTCATCAGGAGGCGATGTAAAGATCATTAGCTGTCCGTCTGGAAAAATGTCCGGCTAGAAACTCAACGAAAATATCCGGTCCTAGACCTGAGGAGATACGGTGCCCTGCATATGTTTGACCAAGAAAAAACTTGAAGGGAAATGACAAGACTCTAGACACCGTGTGGAAGCTGTAGGTACTGCAACCTCAGTCAATTAATTGTGGTTCACCTTTATCAATGGGTTCAAGTAGCGCATGGATATATTTTCCCATTTTCAGTGATCAGTTTTTCCTGTGCTTTTCGATGTAAATGCCGTTCTGGTAAAGCCACAGCAGTGATTTAACCAGTTTTATAAACGTCTGAGTGTTTTCTATCCACACAGACTAAGCAAATGCATATACTATATTCCTGGCATGAGTAGCAGGGCGCTGAAATGTTGCGCGATTTTTAACAGAATGTTCAAAAAAGTAGAGGGTCGACTTAAGAGGTTAAGTGTCTCTGTCCCTCTCTCTTTCTCACCCTCTCTATGTCTTTTGTAACAAGCAGCCATATTGTTGTCAGTCCGCTAGGGACCTGTTTTTGTTGTATTAAGTGTGTATGTTTATCCTGTGTTACTATTTAGTTAGCTAGTGACCAACACTGGAACAAATCATTTCCCATTAAGTATTTTATGCCACTTCCTAACATCAGACACCTGTGTAGGATGTTTGGAAATGGCTGTATTCAATTCCCCCCACCAACATCTACTGGTCAGCAGAACATATGTCTGTGTCTCAAATGAGTGAGAAAGTTACAGACGCACAAATATAATACCACTCCTACCCAAAATATATGTTTGGAGTATGATATTTGTGCATCTGTAACTCATCATTATTCACGATTCATTCAGGACTATCCATAACCATGTCATGGTAGCATCCACTTTAATGTAGAAGTGTTTTGAAACATATTATATTCTTATTTACAATAAAAGTGACGGAAAATGGGAGGGGACTAGTACAAAAAGTGATGGAATTTCTAAACGTTTCATCCGATATGGATGAAAAAAACCTCAAATTAAAGCTGACAGTCTGCATTTTAAACTCATTGTCATTGTATCATTTCAGATATGAATTGCTGGTGTACAGAGCCAAAACAACAAAAATTGCGTCACTATCCCAAAACTTTTGGAGCTCACTGTAAATGAATAAATGCACATAATCAATATTAGGATATTCTTAATATACATTTTTACGGATGTTTTAAGACCTAAAGAGTTGAACATAAAGGGGAAATCAGCAGGTTCTACATCAATTTCTTGACTTATAAATGAATGATATGTACCAATGCTTCTGCATATATTTAGCCATATTGAGGGTAGAGAACAGCTGTAGGCTCCCCATGCCCATCTAACAAATATAGTACCGGTGGGAAAAATATCTATAAACAAGAGGGATATTTTACTCATGCCTGGCAAACAATGTCCTTCACAGGACTAAATCAAAGATACCCTGCATGGGATACAAGGTCCACCATACAACTCATCTCCAAATTCCCAGACAAATAGATAAAGTGTGGTACACAAACAGGGGCCCTATCTGCTGAATAGAAAACAGCTAAGACAGTAGAGAAGATAATTGTAATTTCATTTTATATTAAACAAGAGGTCAAAATGTAATTCAATGCCAAATTCATAATTGTAAAAAAGCTTCTTTAGGAAAGGTCTTTGAGGACAGCGCCTGACTCATATATCAAATCAAATCAAATGTATTTATGAAGCCGTTCTTACATCAGCTGATGTCACAAAGTGCTGTACAGAAACCCAGCCTAAAACCCCAAACAGCAAGCAATGCAGGTGTAGAAGCATGGTGGCTAGGAAAAAGTAGAAAGGCCAGAACCTAGGAAGAAACCGGAAACAGGCTATGAGCGGTGGTCAGTCCTCTTCTGGCTGTGCCGGGTAGAGATTATAACAGAACATGGCCAAGATGTTCAAATGTTCATAGATAGCCAGCAGGGTCAAATCATAATAATCATTGTAGTTGTCGAGGGTGCAACAGGTCAGCACCTCAGGAGTAAACAGCAGGTCTGGGACAGGTAGTATGTCCGGTGAACAGGTCAGGGTTCCATGAGGAAAAACATTAAGATCCACAACATTTATTCCACAGGGCAAAACTAGGTCCAGAGTATGACTGTGGCAGTGAGTAGGTCCGGAGACATGTTGGGAAAAACCCACTGAGTCGATGATGGCTCAAAAAGCCTTTTGGACTTTTCCATGTGAATATTAAAGTCACCAAAAATGTGAATATTATCTTCCATGACTACAAGGTCCAATAGGAATTCAGAGAACTCAGTGAGGAACGCTGTATATGGCCCAGGAGGCCTGTAAACAGTAGCTTTAAAAAGTGATTGAGTAGGCTGCATAGATTTCATGACTAGAAGCTCAAAAGACGAAAATGTTTTTTTTTTGTAAATTCAAATTTGCTATCATAAATGTTAGCAACACCTCCGCCTTTGCGGGATGCGCGGGGGATATGGTCACTAGTGTAACCAGGAGGTGAGGCCTCATGTAACACACTTAACTCATCAGGCTAAACAATGTTTCAGTCAGTCCAATCACATCAAGATTATGATCAGGATTAGTTAATTGACTATAACTGCCTTGGAAGTGAGGGATCTAACATTAAGTAGCCCTATGTTGACATTCGAGGTATCATAATCTCTTTCAATAATGGCAGGAATGGAGGAGGTCTTTATTCCAGTGAGATTGCTAAGGCTAACACCGCCATGTTTAGTTTGCCCGACCTAGGTCGAGGCAGAGAGACGGTTTCAATAGGGATAGCATAGCTGACTACACTGACTGTGCTAGTGGCAGACTCCACTAAGCTGGCAGGCTGGCTAACAGCCTGCTGCGTGGCCTGCACCCTATCTCATTGTGGAGCTAGGGGAGTTATAGCCCTGTCTATGTTCGTAGATAAGGTGAGAGCCACCCTCCAGCTAGAATGGAGTCAGTCACTCCTCAACAAGCCAGGCTTGGTCCTTTTTGTGGGTGAGTCCCAGAAAGAGGGCCAATTATCTACAATTCTATCTTTTGGGAGGGGCAGAAAACAGTTTTCAACCAGCGATTGAGTTGTGAGACTCTGCTGTAGAGCTCATCACTCCCCCTAACTGGGAAAGGGGCCAGAGACAATTACTCGATGCCGACACATCTTTGTAGCTGATTTACACGCTGAAGCTATGTTGCGCTTGGTGACCTCTGACTGTTGCATCCTAACATCGTTGGTGCCGACGTGGTTAACAATATCCCTATACTCTCTACACTCGCCAGTTTTAGCTTTAGCCAGCACCATCTTCAAATTAGTCTTAACGTCGGTAGCCCTGTCCCCTGGTAAACAGTGTGTGATCGCTGGATGATTCGTTTTAAGTGTAATACTGCGGGTAATGGAGTCGCCTATGACTAGGGTTTTTAATTTTTCACAGCTAATGGTGGGAGTCTTTGGCGTCTCAGACCCCGTAACGGGAGGAGTGAAGACCAGAGAAGGCTTGGCCTCTGACTCCGACTCGCTGCTTAACCTCTTCAACCTATGGGGGCGCTATGTCATTATTGGATAAAAAGACGTGCCCGTTTTAAGCACAATATTTTGTCACGAAAAGATGCTCGACTATGCATGGAATTGACAGCCTTGGAAAGACAAAACTCTGACGTTTCCAAAACTGCAAAGATATTATCTGTGAGTGCCCCAGAACTAATGCTACAGGCGAAACCAGGATGAAGTTTCATACAGGAAATGCCCCAGATTCTGAAGGCGCTGTGTTCCAATGTCTCCATATATGGCTGTGAATGCGCCAGGAATGAGCCTGCGCTTTCTGTCGTTTCCCCAAGGTGTCTGCAGCATTGTGACGTGTTTGTAGGCATATCATTGGAAGATTGACCATAAGAGACTACATTTACCTGGTGTCCCGCCCGGTGTCCTGTGTCGAAATTATTGCGTAATCTCTAGGTCCATGCGCGTTCCATTTCTTCAGAAGAGATAGTCAACTGCCACGAAGGATTTTATCGTCGATAGATATGTGAAAAACACCTTGGGGATTGATTCTAAACATCGGTTTGCCATGTTTCTGTCGATATTATGGAGTTAATTTGGAAAAAAGTTTGTGTTTTAATGGGGAGAACCGGTTGAACGTTTCTGTCGGCTGAATGAGCGACACTGGTTGAGCATTCCTACAGCATTTCCTTCCAGAAGCTATGAGAAAGTTGTCCAGCTGCGGGGACTGTGTGACAGGATTTATACTACTATCTGTACTTACTAGCAGCACAGACTCTGTTTCATCCTTTCCTATACTTAGATTACACTTCTCTAACAATTGCGTCTGAAGATGGTCTTGCAGCACAACTATCCTCGCCATACAGCGTCCGGAGGATAATATGTGGTCCTCAGACCACAATTCATAACACTTAATTTACAGTACTCAACCCATTAATTATAATTGGTTGAATGAGTTTACCTTAGCTGAATGAAAGCAGGATGATTTCACGTTCTGTGTAGGACTTTCTAATATGGGCATTTTGTGGCTGGAAAGTTAACTTCTTAAGGTATAGGGGGCAGCATTTTCACTTTTGGATAAAGAGCGTGCCCAATTTCAACTTCCTACTACTCATGCCAAGAATATAAGATATGCATATTATTAGTATATTTGGGTAGAAACCACTCTGTAGTTTCTAAAACTGTTTGAATCATGTCTGTGAGTATAACAGAACTTATGTAGCAGGCAAAACCCAGAGGACTAACCGTTCATAAATTATTTTTTTGAGGTCTCTGTCTGTTCATTGAGTTCTCATTGGGAAACAATATTTCTTAGGAACTTCTTTTCAGTTCCTTCCTTCTACTGGATGTCACCTGTCTTTGGAATTTGGTTGAGGTTAGTCCTTTGTGCAATGAAGAAGTATGGCCATCTAGGAACTGCATAACACTGTTGAGAGTTGCGCAAGACTTGAAAAGTAGCTTGGTTTCTTGTCTTACTGTATTGAACACAGATAGACCCGTCTTCAATTTGATCGATTATTAACATTTAAAAATACCTAAAGTTGTATTACAAAAGTAGTTTGAAATGTTTTGGCAAAGTTTACATGCTTTTGAAATATTTTGTAGTGACGTTGCGCAATTTGGAAGTTGTTTTTTTCTGGATCAAACGCGCCAAATAAATTGATATTTTGGATATATATGGACGGAATTAATTGAACAAAAGGACCAATTGTGATGTTTATGGGACATATTGGAGTGCCAACAAAAGAAGCTTGTCAAAGGCAAGGCATGTTTTATATTTTATTTCTGCGTTTTGTGTAGCGCCTGCAGAGTTGAAATATGCTACCCTCTTTGTTTACTGTTGTGCTATTATCAGATAATAGCTTCTTATGCTTTCGCCGAAAAGCCATTTAAAAATCTGACATGTTGGCTGGATTCACAACGAGTGTAGCTTTAATTTAGTATCTTACATGTGTGATTTAATGAAAGTTTGATTTTTATTGAATTTATTTGAATTTGCCACGCTGCATTTTCCCTGGCTTTTGGCCAAGTGGGACGCAAGCGTCCCCTATACCGTAAATTAAAGGAAAGGTGAATATTGTTGCACAGTCCAGTCAGTAAGTCATACCGTCTGTATCTGTGTAAGCATTTTCACGAGTTTTGATGTAGAAACTATTCAAAGGTTGGATCGAGGACAGCTCTCATACTTTATCCAATATTTCAAGTGGGTGCTACACATTAATAGTGGAGAGGAATGGCTAGCCAGCTAGCTAGGTAACCATCTACA
The DNA here is from genome assembly GCF_034236695.1 of Oncorhynchus nerka. Classification (NCBI taxonomy): domain Eukaryota; kingdom Metazoa; phylum Chordata; class Actinopteri; order Salmoniformes; family Salmonidae; genus Oncorhynchus; species Oncorhynchus nerka. Next base: position 41,743,338 of record NC_088408.1, read on the forward strand.
GCCCGGAGCAGTGACAATGTGAGTGAACAGCGAGGTGCACTGCTGAGGGTACGGATCTGACTGCCTCTACTCTGAATGGCTCCATCCTCCGCTCATCTGATCATCAATGCTTCCTAATGTCAATGCCATTATATCTTCGATCATCGATCTTCCCTTCCAGTTCAATTACTTACCTTCCAGTTGAATCCAAATGCATTGATTTGTTGTTTGTTTATTGTACTTGTATACATTTATGCACAATAAAACTAAACTAAAATTCATGCCTGAGTGCAATCGCTTCTCAGATCTTTACAAAATGAAGATTGGACACCATCAGAACAAACATCATGGCCTCTAAGGCAACCTGGACTCTATCGCTTGAGCCCCCAACCCAGACAGCCCCTCCCCTCAGCAACTTCACAGAAGTTAAGTCCACCGCTGTGCAGTCAATCATCTTTAAAATTTAGTCCATCACTTGCTCCCTTGACACTATCCCTTCATCCCTAGGGAAAGCCTGCTCATCTAACCTGCTTCAGTTTGTCACCACCCTAATCAACAAGTCGCCTGCAACCGGGGAGGTATCATCACTCTTCAAAACAGCTGCAGTCACCCCCTAACTGAAGAAAGACAAGAAACCCTTGACCAGGACTAGGGTGGAATAGAGGGAACCAGGTTACTAATATTTACTCAGATTTCCCACCCAAACCCACTCCCTTTTCCTGGGAAAAATAACTGTGAGAAAGGGTAAATTATAATAAATGATTTATATGAACAGCATGACGTGAAATGGAACTGTTAAATGATATGCCTAAATCTGGCATCTCTACGGGCTATGGCCTATACTCTGCCATCTGCATGATCAATCATCAACGCTCAGGGTGGGGATAGACAGCGCATCTCAGTAGCCTATGGAGCATAGTTCACAATGCATGTACTTTTTTCTTGTGAAAGGTAGGACTACATTTGCTGCAGCATAGTCTAATTTACAAATATTGGGGGTCACCTTATTTTTTTTATTGTAAAGAAGCATTTTGAAAATTGCAGCTGCAGAGTTTTAAAACAGCCTATCACTCAAATATAGTTGCTTAAGTCAGTGCACACGCGGGCACTCTCTCACAGTCTTTCTCGCCATCATTTCCATTCAAATTGCATCCAAAATAGAAAGGCCTAATCCTGTTCAAGATGGATATACAGTGGGGCAAAAAACATATTTAGTCAGCCACCAATTGTGCAAGTTCTCCCACTTAAAAAGATGAGAGAGGCCTGTCATTTTCATCATAGGTACAGTTCAACAATGACAGACAAAATGAGAAAAGTAAAATAAATCCAGAAAATCACATTGTAGGATTTTTAATGAATTTATTTGCAAATTATAAATATTTGGTCAATAACAAACGTTTATCTCAATACTTTGTTATATACCCTTTGTTGGCAATGACAGAGGTCAAACGTTTGCTGTAAGTCTTCACAAGGTTTTCACACACTGTTGCTGGTATTTTGGCCCATTCCTCCATGCAGATCTCCTCTAGAGCAGTGATGTTTTGGGGCTGTTGCTGGGCAACACGGACTTTCAACTCCCTCCAAAGATTTTCTATGGGGTTGAGATCTGGAGACTGGCTAGGCCACTCCAGGACCTTGACATGCTTCTTACGAAGCCACTCCTTCGTTGCCCGGGCGGTGTGTTTGGGATCATTGTCATGCTGAAAGAACCAGCCACGTTTCATCTTCAATGCCCTTGCTGATGGAAGGAGGTTTTCACTCAAAATCTCACGATACATGGCCCCATTCACTCTTTCCTTTACACGGATCAGTCGTCCTGGTCCCTTTGCAGAAAAACAGCCCCAAAGCATGATGTTTCCACCCCCATGCTTCACAGTAGGCATGGTGTTCTTTGGATGCAACTCAGCATTCTTTGTCCTCCAAACACGACGAGTTGAGTTTTTACCAAAAAGTTTATATTTTGGTTTCAACTGACCATATGACATTCTCCCAATCTTCTTCTGGATAATCCAAAAGCTCTCTAGCAATCTTCACACGGGCCTGGACATGTACTGGCTTAAGCAGGGGGACACGTCTGGCACTGCAGGATTTGAGTCCCTGGCAGCGTAGTGTGTTACTGATGGTAGGCTTTGTTACTTTGGTCTCAGCTCTCTGCAGGTCATTCACTAGGTCCCCCCGTGTGGTTCTGGGATTTTTGCTCACCGTTCTTGTGATTATTTTGACCCCACGGGGTGAGATCTTGCGTGGAGCCCCAGATCGAAGGGGACTATCAGTGGTCTTGTATGTCTTCCATTTCCTAATAATTGCTCCCACAGTTGATTTCTTCAAACCAAGCTGCTTACCTATTGCAGATTCAGTCTTCCCAGCCTGGTGCAGGTCTACAATTTTGTTTCTGGTGTCCTTTGACAGCTCTTTGGTCTTGGCCATAGTGGAGTTTGGAGTGTGACTGTTTGAGGTTGTGGACAGGTGTCTTTTATGCTGATAAGTTCAAACAGGTGCCATTAATACAGGTAACGGGTGGAGGACAGAGGAGCCTCTTAAAGAAGAAGGTACAGGTCTGTGAGAGCCAGAAATCTTGCTTGTTTATAGGTGACCAAATACGTATTTTCCACCATAATTTGCAAATAAATTCATAAAAAATCCTCAATGTGATTTTCTGGATTTTTTTTCTTCATTTTGTCTGCCCCACGGTATATGCGTCAGGCTACTAATTATAAAATGTAATGTAAATGTAAATTATATTTCAAAATATATATTTTGCTAATACCCCTGGGGCGGCAGCGTAGCCTAGTGGTTAGAGCGTTGGACTAGTAACCAGAAGGTTGCAAGTTCAAACACCCGAGCTGACAAGGTACAAATCTGTCGTTCTGCCCCTGAACAGGCAGTTAACCCACTGTTCCTAGGCCGTCATTGAAAATAAGAATTTGTTCGTAACTGACTTGCCTGGTTAAATAAAGGTAAAATAAAATAAAAAAATTACATATTCTCTCCCAGCTTCATGATTTGAACGAGGTCCATAATTCCTGTCCATATAATACAACATAATGCAATACAGTACAGTCCACACTCAAAAAGTATTGGTACTACACTATACACGCAAAAGTATGTGGACACCCCTTCAAATGAGTGGTTTTGGCTAGTTCAGCTGCACCTGTTGCAGACAGGTGTATAAAATCGAGCACACAGCCATGCAATCTCCAAAGACAAACACTGACATTAGAATGGCCTTACTGAAGAGCTCAGTGACTTTCAACGTGGCACCATCATAGGATGCAACCTTTCCAACAAGTCAGTTCATCAAATTTCTGCCCTGCTAGAGCCGACCCAGTCAACTGTAAGTGCTGTTATTGTGAAGTGGAAATGTCTAGGAGCAACAACGGCTAACCGCGAAGTGATAGCCCACACAAGCTAACAGAACGGTACCGCCGAGTGTTGAAGCACGTAGCGTGTAAAAAATTTCTGTACTCGGTTCAAGCACTCACTACCCAGTTCGAAACTGCCTCTGGAAGCAACGCCACCACAAGAACTGTTCATTAGGAGCTTCATTAAATGGGTTTCCAGCCGCACACAAGCCTAAGATCCACATGCGCAATGCCAAGAGTTGACTGGAGTGGTCTAAAGCTCACCGCCATTGGATGCTGGAGCAGTGGCAACGCGTTCTCTGGAGTGATGAATTACGCTTCACCATCTGGCTGTACGACAGACAAATCTGGGTTTGGTGGATGCCCAGAGAACGCTACACGCCCGAATGCATAGTGCCATTTCTATGGTCTATTCTAAGTGTAACACTGTCTATGTGTGTGTATCTGTGTGTATAGAATAGCAATGTCACCTCAATGTGTAAAGAACATGAAATTACTGAAATATTCTGGTCTCAACTGTATGTGCAAATGGGCTACAATACTCTTAGTAAAGAATAGGTTTGCTCAAGGAGGTACACCATGGCATAACTGATACCAGGGTTAGCATGGGGCTAACAAAATCGCCATATGAACCTAGGGTCGCGTTAGCAGTTAGCAGTTAGCATAGCGCCCGCTCGCGGAAACTCTTGGACAAAAACCTCCATGTTCTAGAATGGATACTTCAAAGCAAAATGTTATCTGAGTAGAATTTCTCAATAAATGTATTAACTTATACTTTCTAATATTTTAGCTTTCACTTTCTGTCAATTGCTCTGGGTACTAGTCAGAGATAGAAAAATAGAGCAAAATGTTATGCTCGTGCGCCCTCTGTAGGAATCTCAGAATATGTCATCCTAAATTCTATTAACGCTTTGCAAAGAGTTAGAAGTTCAGTGGGTTTTTTAAGGATTTGGTTGTCTAACCACACACTGACATGCACAGCTCTCTGGGTGAGGTTCTTTCTTCAAGTCTCCAGTGGGTCATGAAGTTCCTTCCATCTATGTAATGTATTACAGGTAATGGACAGGTGTAGTCAGGTGGCAGGAGAGGTGGAGTGCATGACACTCCATCCTGGATATGACTGAGTTTGCCTCAACCCACGGGTCAGCAGGCAGAGTTCAATAACTACAGGCAGATGTGAGATACATTAAGATGACACCAGGAGGAAGCCTACAGAGTAATATGAGTTGAGTGCAATTGCTGAACTTATGTAGGTATTCAGAAAAAGTGTTTTGATCACTTTCAAGTGTAACCGTTCCATGTAGAATAAACTATCCTTCACATAATACTGTAGAAGCGGTGTTCTGCTAATATAACAACGTGCAAATATTATGCTTGTCTTTTATCTTCTATTGTCATTCACAACCAATACAGATACTTTACCTATCAGCATTTTGTCTGGTGGTACATGTTAGTTGTCATCCCTTCTTATGGTGTCCCATACTGTATTGATGGCGCCAACAGACATGGCAGCTCTGCTTCTAGCTCCTAAGCATCTTTTCAGTATTTTGTTTTTTTTGTGTGTTATTTCTTACATTATTAGCCCAGAAAGTTTTTTTTGTTATTACATACAGCCGGAAATAACTTTTGGATATCAGAGCAGTGGTAACTCACCAGCATTGCGGCCAGGAATACGACTTTCCCGAGTTGGATCCTTTTTTGGTACCCCACAGGGCAATTGAACTTATCCCAAGACGTCTCCGACGGAGAAGAGGTGGACTTCTAGTCCGACTCAGGAGGTGTGCATACCATCCACCTCTTCCGAGTACATTACTTGCTAATGTTCAGTCTCTGGACAATAAAATAGACGAGCTCAGGGCGAGAATCTCCTTCCTTAGAGACATCAGGGACTGTAACATACTCTATTTCACGGAATCATGGCTCTCTCTGGATATACTGTCCTCGTCCATACAGCCAGCTGGGTTCTCAGTACATCGCGCAGAGAGAAATAAATACTTTCCGGGAAGGAGAAAGGCGGGGTTGTATGTTTCATGATTAACTACTCATGGTGTAATTGTGATAACGTACAGAAAATCAAGTATTTTTGTTCACCCGACAATCAAATGCGAACATATTCTCTTCGGTTACAGTCACAGCCGTGTATATTCTCCCTCAAGCCGATAACACGACGGCCCACAAGGAACTACACTGGAATTTGTGCAAACTGGAAACCACATATTCTGAGGCTGCATTTATTGTAGCTGTGGGTTTTAACAAAGAAAATGTTAGGAAAATGCTACCAAAGTTCTATCAACACATTGACATTGTTGTACTTGCACTGCTAAAACACTCGACCACTGCTACTCCAACTTCTGGGATGCCTAAAGACCCTCCCCCACCCTCCCTTTGGAAAATCAGATCATGACTCCATTTTGCTCATCCCTGCGTAAACAAATCAAAGATTTCAAGACTGAAAGTGGTAAATGTAGTAGCCTACAATAAGAAAACATATGATTTTTCTAGTCCTTGGCCTATATCCTAATCTGACTTTGGTGCAGGTCATATTGTTCTTCACATTACTCTCTCTGGTAAACACGCATTATATCAAATATACGTTTATTTGTCATATGCACATGATACACAAGGTGTAAATGGTACAGTGAAATAGTTACTTGCGTAGTAGCAATGTGAAAAACAGAGTGTCCAGACAAAAATACTTCAGAATTATTAGATGACACTTACCCGACACACTTGTCTAAATTGATGGGTCATGTGAAATAAATGCTATAACCACCCCCCAGCCACATCTAGCTAAGTGGATGGGTCACTAATGTCTTGACATTTACACATGTACATTAAGTATAATATATGGCCATAAACACCCCAGACACACCTGGTGAACTTGATGAGTCATGCAATCATCTGGCGATGATTAGACATGTAGTTAGCTAGCTAAACAATGAACTGGCATAATCTCAATTGATACTACTACCTATACAAACATTCTCATAGCTGTAGTATGAATCTGCAGGTAGCTAACCAGCTAGGTTAAACTATAACTAGCAATGCAAATGGTTTTCTGATTCCAAAAATATTACAACACAGATCATGCATGTAACGTTAGCTAGCAAGCCAGCAAGCTAATGTTCACTAGCTAACAAACAGTATGCTTTAATTTGCAATGACAATTAATTTTTGAGAAATTAGAAACGTATATCTGAAAATGTAGCTAGACTTACATGGATGATTGCGTCACGGCAGACTGGGACCATTTAACTCAGTTTTGTTTGTAAGTACATATTGTTTCGCAAGCGTTGTGTCAAGTCACTCCGGTACACAATGACCGTGGCATGTGCAGAAAGTCTCTCACCACAACTTTTTCCCAACTGTTAAATTCAGGGCATCAATGTTGTTGAGAAAAGTAGCAAAGCTGTCGTGTTCCTCGATGGCTATCGTATACAGTATCTTTCAAAAACACCACGGTAGAAAGGACTATCAACACATACTGAGCAGCTCACGTTATAGACAGAAGCATGCTACTTGGCAGACCAATCCAAACTCATCTTCCGGGATGTCCAGCCCTTCCATTATCTCAGCCAATCATGGCTAGCTGGAAGGTTCCAGGCTTTTTCTGTGGCTAAACCAACTAGGCTCGTAATTTACATAGGTATTCCTCTTGACCAGATGGGATAGGGCAGTGTGCAGTGTGGCCTATCATCTGTGGACCTATTGGGGCGGTATGCAAATTGAAGTGTGTCTAGGGTGAGATGGAGGTGATATGATCATTTACAAGTCGCTCAAAGCACTTCATGATGACAGAAGTGAGTGCTACAGGGCGATAGTCATTTCGTTCAGTTGCCTTTGCCTTCTTGGGTACAGGAACAATGGTGGCTATCTTGTGGGGACAGCAGACTGGGATAGGGAGAGATTGAATATGTCTATAAACACGCCATCCAGCTGATCTGCGCATGCTCTGAGGACGCGGCTAGGGATGCCGCCTTGGCCGGCAGCCTTGCGAGCTTTAACATAATAATAAAACTACTTCGGGCTAGTGGGCAGTATTTGGAAGTTTGGATGAATGAGGTGCCCAAAGTAAACTGTCTGTTTCTCAAGACCAGAAGCTATGATATGCATATAATTAGTACTATTGGATAGAAAACACTATAAAGTATCAGAAACTCTCAAAATAATGTCTGTGAGTATAACAGAACTGATATGGCAGGCTAAAACCCGAGGACAATCCATCCAGAAAAAAAGTACAGCTCACACTTGATTACTATGGCTGTCAATGGGAATACTTTTGAATGAATAGCGTGTCCAGAGTGAACTGCCTCCTACTCTGTCCCAGATGCTAATATATGCATATTATTATTAGTATTGGATAGAAAACTCTCTGAAGTTTCTAAAACTGTTTGAATGATGTCTGAGTATAACAGAACTCACATGGTAAGCGAAAACCTGAGAAAAGTCCAACCAGGAAGTGGGACATCTGAGGTTTGTAGTTTTTCAAAGCTTTGCCTACCGAATACAAATTGAGATATGGATGAGGTTGCACTTCCTAGGGCTTCCACTAGATGTCAACCGTCTTTAGAAACTGGTTTGGGGATTCTACTATAAAGGAGGGGCTCATGAGACCTCTTTGAGTCAGTGGTCTGGCAGAGAGCCTTGCTCTCATGATGCTTGCTCCCGACAGAGTTACCTCTCGTTCCAGTGCTTTTCTGAAGACAAAGGAATTCTCCGGTTCGAACATTATTGATGTTTTATGTTAAAAACATCCTAATGATTGATCCCATACATCGTTTGACATGTTTCTAAAGGACTGTAATGGAACTTTTCGAGTTTTTGTTTGGATGAACTGCCTGCGCCTCATGAAGATGGATTACTGGGCTAAACACGCTAACAACAAGTGACTATTTGGACATAAATGATGGAACTTTATGGAACAAATCAGTCATTTATTGTCGAACTGGGATTCCTGGGAATGCCTTCTGATGAACATCATCAAAGGTAAGTGATTATTTATGGTGTTGTTTTTAACTTTGTTAATTCCAAAATGGCGGATATTCCTCTGGCTGTTTTGTGTCCTGAGCGCCATTCTCAGATTATGCTTTTTCTGTAAAGTTTTTTAAAAATCTGACACAGTGGTTGCATTAAGGAGAAGTCTATCTTTAATTCTATGAATAACACTAGTATCTTTTATCAATGTGTATTATGAGTATTTCTGCAAAATCACCGGAGGTTTTGGAATCAAAATATTACTGCACGTAAGGCACCAATCTAAACTGAGATTTATGGATATAAATATGCACATTATTGAACAAAACATACATGTATTGTGTAACATGATGTCCTATGAGTGTCATCTGATGAAGATCATCAAAGGTTAGTGATTCATTTTATCTATATTTCTGCTTTTTGTGTTTTTTCGACTTGGCGGTGATCTAACATGTTGTGCTTTAGCTGTAACGTGTTTTTGAAATTGAACACAATGGGTAGATTAACAAGATGTGTATCTTTCATTTACTGTATTGGACTTGTTAATGATGAAAGTTACATATTTCTAAAAAATATTTTGAATTTCGCGCGCTGCCTTTTCAGCGGAATGGTGTCGAGCTAGAAAGGTTAAGGACAACAACAAAAAATGGGTTTAACCCTCAGTACTGCCCTACTTTAAAGAAATGTATGCAGTTTTGGGTAAGAGCTTATTTTTTTGCATGTTTCTGTTAGCTAGTCTAGCTAGATACTATCTGAATGCATGGCTAGTATGCTGGCTTGTTAGCTAGCTCTAAAAGGCTGGCTGGCTGTATGTATGGTGGCTGGTAATTTATCAGAAGTATCCCCTTATTGATTGTCAGACACCCCACAGTAATAAGAGCGCTATCTAACTACATGATGTCAACTGGTTCCCCCCCAATGACCAATCCAGGTCAAGGTCACATGGACCTAGCCACTAAGGATGAAGCTGAACAAGACAGCTCCGTGACTGGAGACGTGACATCAGGTAAGATTATCTAAAATAATTGACCACGTTCAAGTAGTGTAGATTAAAATAATTCACTTCTACACTGAAGGTGTGTGTGTGTGCATGTGTTTTCAATAAATGTATGTGAATTAAAGATTTCTGTGTATGATAAGGTCGATGGACTTGTGTATTTTTATTTCCCCTCAGGTCCTACTTCAACATCATCTGGACCGTCAGAAGTTAATGTCTTCTCTCATGAGGACACAGAGGAAGAGGGTCTGTGTCCCCACAACCAAACCTACACCTAGAGGCGCTACCAAAGGTGATAGTTCCATTAGTATGTCTACTTATCAATTTTAGTAATCCATTTAATTTTATAAGCATATTTAAAATACTTTGAAATCCCATGGATGCTATTGTCACAATATAATTATAAATTATGTCAGATTAGTTGTTAATAAGCAGGCTATCTATTTTTTGTCATTAGGTGGTCGCAAACGGAAAGGTCGAAAAAACAATGGATTGTCCTCTTCTGTTTGTAACTGGGGATGGAACTCAAGATTCCATGTTTCTCAGAGGTTGTGTAATACTATGCAGAGTACTACAATGCATTTAACATTTTGAGTCAGAGTCGTTTATCTTCATAATGGCGCGCCAGCGACCCTTCAGATGACCGAAAGCATGCTTGACCTCAATACGAGCACTGCTCAAGCATTGATTGAACAGTTTCTATGGTCCCCTTGCTACACCGTCTGGGAATGGCTTCATGACGTTTGTGGTCAGGTTGTAGGCGGAGTCGGCAACAATTTGAACAGGTATGTCGTTGTTCAGTTGGGGGAAGAAAGTGCCATTCTCCAGCTTTTGGCACAGATCAGAACTCTTGAAAACAAAACCATCATGGCACTTCGGTGGCCAACCGGCGTTAAAGTCTATGAACTTGTAGGTGTGATACAGCAGCACACTGTACCAGCCCTTATGGTTGTGGTAGTCGCTGTGGTAGGTTGATGGAGCTACACTGGGTATATGAGTGCCATCCAGGGCTCCAGCACACATTGGAAATCCAGTTTTCCTCTCAAATCCCACAATGATGGACTTGACTTCAGGGAGGATTTTGGGCTTTCTGATGAACACTCTCTTCAATATGCAGAGTGCCTCACACACCTCGCAGAAGATGTCACACCCAGTGCTCACTCCAATTCTAAACAGGTTGGCCACATCATGGAAATCAACATTGCTTGCAAGCTTGTACAGAGTAACCGCTACTCTTTTCTCCAGGGGCACTGGGGCTTTCATCACAGTGGCTTTGGGGTTTATGTGCACACAAAGCTGGTCATATAGATTTTGGAAAGCTGCTTGTGGCATTCTGAAATTAAGGTACCAATCACTGTATTCAAAGATTTGTAGGATGTCAGTTTGCAAGAACATGCTTCTCCGCTCCTGTAAAAAAAAAGAGAATGCAGTGAAAGGTCTCATTATCAATAATGGTTCTGTCTAGAAACACCCCTAATCCAGACCTGTTAAATGCAAGTGAAATAGCAGCAATTATAATAATAATACATTTAACTTGTAAAATGCTTTCATTAGTGTTATCTCAAAGCACCATATTATACCTTATTGCATTCACGTACTACAGTATTTTGTAGGCCTACCACACAGAAACATATTGCATTGGAGTACAGTACCATATTGCATTCAAGTACCATAGTGTACCCCATGGGAACATATTGGATTTAACACATTCAAATGTCAAAGCCTTGGCTTGTTTACATTCTTGTCATTTGTAGGCTAGGCCAACACATTGGAGTAAAAATGTAGGTTATTATTGTTTATTCAACAGGTGGGTCTAATCCTGAATGCTGATTGGTTAAAAGCATATTCCAGACAGTGTCTATTCCACAAGTTACCGCCGGCTAAATCTATGATGTTAAAATGCCTATTTAGTCTGTTCCATCTGACTGCGCAATCAGCCCAGCCAAGCAATTTATAAACTTGATCTCCACTAGACATTATCTCACATTTATTTTAGACTAACATTTAGTTTTCAACAGCGGACATTTGTATAAACCTTGCTGTCTGTCTCTCCGACATTTGCAACATTGTTTCAATATTCAAATTTGATATCCAGCTGTTCCATAGTAATGAAAGTGTCAGGACGAGACAGACAGGCAGAGTTTCTCAACCAGTCAAAATCATGAATCAGCTGGCATCATTTTTATGGAAATTGTAACAAAGAAATGTCAATAGTAAAAAGGTAAAACGAGACGAAGTGTAAATATGTCGTTTCCAGCTTCAGTTTGAAGTGATTGTGTTAGCTGTGTTGTTGGCAACAGTGTCCTGATGAGAAAGCACATTTTCTATGCCAGGCGAAATCGCCCCTCATTAGCTCATTGTTACGGATGTATCCAAATGAATGTCTCTAGAAAACAGCTTAAACCAATGCAAATGCAGTTAGCCGTAGTTTTCTAGTTAGCAAGCAAGGAGTAAGAACGTTGCCAGACAGTATGGCAATGGAACTTTTAGAACAAACGACTGGGTCATGTCCATTGATACAGAACAAAAAGACTGAACGACTGGGTCGCGTCCCTGGCAACCGAACCAATTGAACGAATGACCAGACGGCTTGGGTAGCAACCCTAGATTTGTGTTGGGACTATATCTTGTGGAAGGATGAAACAGTATGACTAAATTGATCAAAATAAGCAAAGTGGCATCACATCTATCAAAATAGTATTTATTGGGAGCAGAACAAACTTACCTGAAGCAGCTATGAAGGTGGCCCATCTCAGGAACTTGGAAGACCTGGCTCTTCTGATTGATTTGATCTTTCTTTTTCTTCTTATTGGTCTCCACGAGATGACGGCAGAAGTTGATGCAAAGGGGGTCCATGACTAGAAAAAGCATCCATGCCTAGACAAAGCCTCAAGCGCTTCCATTATTTTTTATGGTCAAATTAAATATTTTACCGTGCAAAATGTTTGTAATTTGCGTGAAACACTGAGATCTCAATTCGGATGAGACTACAATGATCAGAGGACCAGGGAGTTTGCTGGAATTCTGAATTTCACGCCCAGTAAAAATCACTGGCATGGCCGATCAGCACGGGATTAAAACGATCGAACTGCTCTGGTAATAGTTACAGTACGGCCCAGTACATCACTGGGGCAAATCTGCCTGCCATCTAGGACCTCTACACCAGGCGGTGTCAGAGGAAGGTCCTAAAAATTGTCAAAGACCCCACCCACCCCAGTCATAGACTGTTCTCTCTACTACCGCATGGCAAGCAGTACCAGAGCACCAAGTCTAGGACCAAAAGGCTTCTCAACAGCTTTTACCCCTTAGCCATAAGAATCCTGAACAGGTAATCAAATCGACTACTTGCATTGTGTGTTCCCCCCAACCCGTCATTACACTGCTGCTACTCTCTGTTTACCATATATGCGTAGTCACTTTAACTATTCTTTCATGTACATACTATCTAAATTAGCCCGACTAACCGGTGCCCCCGCACATTGGCTACCCGGACTATCTGCATTGCGTTCCGCCACCCGCCAACCCCTCTTTTACACTACTGCTACTCTCCGTTTATCATATATGCATAGTCACTTTAACCAAACCTACATGTACATACTACCTCAATCAGCCCGACTAACCGGTGTCTGTATATAGCCTCACTACTGTTATAGCCTCGCTAATGTATATAGCCTCGCTACTGTTATTATTCACGTCATTATCTATTGTTCACCTAATAACTATTTTTTTACTTAAAAATTGCCTTGTTGGTTATGACCTGCAAGTAAGCATTTCACTGTAAGGTCTACCTACACCTGTTGTATTCGGCGTACGTGACAAATACACTTTGATTTGATTTGATTACTGGACCTCCATTAGAAAAAATAATCCCGTCCGAATAGGGCTAAAGAGTTGGAGTGGAGAGGAACTTTGGATTGGCATTGTGTGAGACTGGGAATTAAATATCTTAATGTGTGTCACGACTCCTACGGAAGGTGGCTCCCCTTCCTGTTTGGGTGGCACTCGGCGGTCGTCGTCACCGGCCTACTAGCTGCCACTGATCATTTTTCCCCTTTCTGTCTATTGGTTTCACCTGTTTGTGGTTTAGGCTGATTAGTCGGGCTTTATTTACCAGTAGGCCCGCCTGCTCTTTGTGCGGGGTTGTTTTGTGTAACTTGTGTGCATGTCTGTGGGTTACGTGTTTCCCATTTCGTGGGTTTTGCTGTACCATTTAAGTCCCTGTGTTTGGGGCATTTGTGTTGTTGTGCGCCCTGTGTTTTCGTGGGGTTGGCTTATGTCCGCCAATTTGTACATTAAATATAGCACTACCCTGAACTCTCTGCTTCCTGCGCCTGACTTCTCACCCACTACACCCAGTATGTTACAATGTGAGGTTATGTGTCTTATTTATTACTTTTCCTTTTATTGGGTTTACTTGTGAGTGTGAATATCTTTGTATCCATGTTAGTTACACTAAAAAAGAGAGTGAGGCAGAAAATGTGAGTTTTCAATATTTATTAGAATCCTAGAGAAGATAGTTGGAACAATAAATTGTAGCTTTTTGACTAACATTTAATACAATTACTAAGGGAAATTTTTCCAACATTCATGAAACGGAGTGATGTATTAACAGAAATGCGCTTCTAATTCATCGAGGTAGATTAGGCTTTCATTTAAATATACATTTCAATGAAATATGAAACAGTACAAAGAACTTGTATCAATGTATATCTGCAGATAGTAGAATTCAAAGATTCCTAACTTTTGTGGAACAAAAACATCATATCTACATCTGCACATATCAGCTTGGGAAGCAATTATTTCCAGTGAAAGTCTTGAAGGCAATACTTGAACAATGGTTGATTCTTTCTCCTTGAGTTGGAAGCAGAAGCAACATTCCAATTTGAGGGTCTATGAGTTGTCCTGCCAGATTGGGGCTGCTTGTGGAAGGAAACAAAGTGACAGGGGCAGTTTGACACCTCACCAGTGAAGTGGGTCAGTCATCAGAAAAATTCACCCCTCTCTTCCTGACTATCATGGAAGGGAGTGTGCGGCTGCCAGATTTTCCTTAAATGCCGCTGGCCATAACAGCAGGCATTTCCAACATATGGAATAACGTATGTGAATGAAAGCAATAAGTTACAGGGATGGATAGACGCTTAGAAAGCACTGAATGGTGCAGAGTAATTTTAATGATGCAGCAGTTTAAGAGTTTACGATGTAAAATCAATAGGATTTTGATGAAGGGTAGGGATTTTGCATGGCTATGTTTATCAGTGCTTTGCGAATCCATAATGACAGCTCTGGCTTATGCTGAGCCTTTAACCTGTTGGCAACAGCAACTCTATCCACAGTTGCATTTTATTCTTAATTTGGCATGGTTTGAATTGATATCAAACTATTCCATATCGAAGGGTATATGATTCACCCCACAGTGCAGTGCCATTACCCTGATGAAAGCTCGGCAAAATGACAAGACCTTGATGGGTCTCATCCTGATCTCCCATTAGGCAGTGGATCGAAATATCTGGGCTCATGTCCAGTAGCCAAAAATACCATCTCTCTCTCTCTCTCTCTCTCTCTCTCTCTGTCACTTTTTATACCTGAAATTCTTGCATAGAGCTCTGATTGTAGGCTATGGCATGCCTTTTTGCTCAGGCTATACCATGAAAGCAGTCCATTTCAATACTGACAATCCCGACTAACGCATTTGAAATGGTCACACACACTGTCAAAGTCTTTAAATTATATTTAAGATGAAGGGATCATTAATGACGAGGGAAGTTAATCAGGAAGTGACCCATAAATGTTGAGATATAAGAAGGAGTGTCTGCCACCACAAACTGCAACCAGTGTACTCAGGCGTTCTGTCTAACTGCTTTATATTCCATTTGGAGAATGGGATTCCACTCATGCATTAAGGAATATCTTGTTGCAATTGTTATTGAAGTGTCTCCACAGAGAATTGCAACTGCCTAAATTGAAAATTACAAATCATTTTCTCTAATGGAACCCATTATATTGTCAAATATGTGTCAGGGTGGTTTTTAATTTCTTCTTTATTTGAGGAATGTTTCATTAATTTTGCAGAGTGCCAAGGCATAACTTAAACTGTTACAGACCATTTCACTCAATTTAATACAGATTCTAATGATTTTCCTCCATTACTTAAATATCTGAAAAAAAACATTATTTTATCTCCACGTCTCATGCATGATTCTCATTGTTAGGACCATCAAGGTTCAGTGTTTTTAGTAAGATTTTTGATAGATATTAGAGTCATTTTTTGAGTTGGGGTGGCATTTACATCCCTCACCTTTGCAACCATGAAATAAAGGTTTAAAATTACAAATAGTTACACAGCATACATGTTTTATTTACACTGAGTGTGGAAAACATTAGGAATACCTGCTCTTTCCATGACATAGACCGACCCGTTAGCTCCAGCTGAAATATATGATCCCCTATTGATGTCACCTATTAAATCCACTTCAATCAGTGTAGATGAAGGGGAGGAGACAGGTTCTAGAATTATTTTTAAGCCTTGAGACATGGATTGTGTATGTGTGCCAATCAGAGAGTGAAAGGGCAAAAATATTTAAGTGCCTTTGAATGGGGTATGGTAGTAGGTGCCAGATGCACCGGTTTGAGTGTGTCAAGAACTGCAACGCTGCTGGGTTTTTCAGGTTCAACAGTTTCCGTGTGTATCATGAATGGTCCACCACCCAAAGGACATCCAGCCAACTTGACACAACTGTGGGAAGCATTGGAGTCAACATGGGCCTGCATCCCTGTGGAACATCCCTGTGGAACATCCCTGTGGAACGCTTTCGAAACCTTGCCCCAAGAAATTGAGGCTGTTCTGAGGGTAAAACGGGGTGCAACTTAATATTAGGAAGGTGTCCTTAATGCTTTGTACACTGTTTATAAATGATAAAACATAATGCAAGTCCTTAATTATACTGCAGAACGTTATGAATTTTGGGCCTAGATTCAGTCAGATCAAGCGTTAACCGGTGACAGCCAACACTGAGGTTGATGTTTTGGGTGTGTCAGAGGTTAAACTGTATTGGTGCTGCCCTTGAGCATTTCCACGGACCCACACCCATCCTTCTTGCTTTAAAGGTTCAGATCAACAGAGTGAAGGCTATATAGAAATAATGAAGCTCAAATTGAATCATTAAAGAGAATCATTAAATGAAATAATGACGTTTTCAATCAGGCTAATCGAGGTGTAGATTTCATCTCACATCCCAGTGTTCAAACTTGTAAACAAGGCTGCATGGGATTTCCCTTAATGCGACACTGTGCAGATAATGGCAATGTCCGCTTTAGGTATAAATGCCAGGAGCCGCTTGTGGATTTGACAGCTCTAACACAGTCCCACATCTGACAATGCCAAAACAACCGCTATGTGGATGAATATATTTAATAGAGTCCTAGGGCAAGCATATGTACTGTATGTATATAGGCAGGCAGGCAGGCAGGCAGGCAGGCGTAACAGAGGTCGTTGTATATTATTTCATACCCTGTAATGACACAAGTAAACATTTTCAATACCGCCTTTCATCTTAAATACTGTCCAAGATTGTCAAAAGACAACCAAACGAAACAAGCCTAGCGTTCCCTCTTTTTTGGATGTTTCCTCAGGCCAGTTGCTGTGATGTTTGCTTTGTTATTTTTTCTTCCTAATTGTTAGCCTTCCATACAGTTATGATATCAGTGTGCAAAATGATGTAAAAGATTAACAGATTGCTAGCTATGTACATGTTGATGTTTAGCATGATTTTCCTATCAGCATGCAGGGGTTGTGTGGAAAAGCCTTGGGTTTGTTCCATCTGCAATCAAGCGAATTAGGGATAGATCAGTAATAATGCAATGCATATTTTTGGAGTGCATATTTTTGGAGTGTCCTTTTTTTATATATATAGGCTTTCTGGGAACAATTACATACATCCAGATTACAATCACACCTTGCGTGGTGGTGGTTGTATTTATAAATGGATTTTGTAAACAAAAATCAAAAATGGATGCGGATGCGGATCATAAATTTAGATTTGTACAGAAGGGTTATATTGTTATGATGCAATAACAGCCTGTGATTTCAATATAACTAAATATGTCTGAGTTTTTAGAGTAAAACACGAGTCTTCAGAGTAAAGTATTGGTTCGGAAGCTTTACTGACCCCACCTCCAAGTTGTCCACGTGGAATCAACTGATTTGTTCCAAATCTTTGTGGACGAAACAGATTGATTTTGGTTTCAATATAATCTTCTTTGTTTGGATCAAGAGTTCTGAAAGAATGTGAAATCCCACAATTCAGAGAAACAAATAAATTATTTTGATCTTTGCATGTCAGATACACAACACAATACATCTGGGTCTCCATAGTGTGCATTACCTCTAGATGACTGGTAGACATTTTATACAGTGCAGCTTTTGCCAAATGGTAAAACCTCTGCCACTGAGATCTACTGATGTCATTGTAATGTAAGTTGAATCTAAGTATAGGCAGAAAACTGATGTGGTTTTTCATGAGAGGCCAGAACTCCTCCAATGTTGCTTGAATTAAATTCCATTGCTTCTATTTCCTCCAATAGCTGTGCGGAAAGTAATACATCTCCTATAAAATATTACATATAATTACAGTAAATTATATAGCATGTATCCAATGAACACTGTAATAAATTTAAAGGCATAGTCACCAGAGCTCGTTAAAGTTTCAAACAGACATCACCCTCATGTGAATATGAGGCATTGGACTGAAAAGTTTTGTGTTCTGCAAGAAAAATAGTATACATGTTAACTCGATTGAATCAGGGGCTGTTCCACAAAACCCCAAATGTTCAGCGTCTTAATCAGTCACGGCCTTGTCGATGGAAGCTCACAATTCTACTAAGAAGTTCTGCCATCAAAGGGACAGGGCCATCTGGCTGGTGGCACTACTCTCTGAGTGGGTGATCTCGCTGCAAGGCCTGGGCCTCTGCCAGTGCATCTCAGGAGAAGACGAAAAAAGACACACAACAAAGTCAGACTGGATTTATGGGTAAGAATGAACGACGCCTGGGATGTGTTCGTTAGGGCACACTACAGAAAATATGTTTTAAACATTTTGCAACAGAAAACGAAAATAACCATTTCCAATTGGAAAAGTTCAGGTGTTCCCTACCTGTTTCAGTCAGTTGTTTTGCCATTTTGTGGCTAATGAACAGTCTGGTCAATAATTAAGGAAAAAGGAAGGCGATAACATCAATTTATGAAAGAGAAGAATGGTACACTGTCGTGCCGTTGAAGCTGAGCTGCTGTGTCATTCGGAAGGGACGAAGGTTAGCAGCCAGTATTCTTAACAGTGCACTATGATGCGCAAGAAAAAATGATCAATCGAATCAAATTCATCACGTTTTTATTATGTTGCGTGTCAGATCCACTCATGTCATCAAGCTAACTCTTGAATTTTCATGTAATGTTTAGGATATGGTAATGGCTAGTCTGTGTTTCAGTTTACAGAGATAGACCGAGTAAGAGACTGTGCTTAGTTTTAATTACACTGTATTTTAATCTAACCCTTCTTTTTTGCCATGTGCTCCTTCGTTCTAAAATGGAAATATCGGAAAAAAGACAAAGTAAAAAGTTAGTCTCTGACCGCATGCCTTCTTCTTTTTCAATTTTAATTTTGCCAGCCGACTAATCTTCGACATTCAAGCAACCAGTGTCATTGTCCACAATATTTCTTGATCCTCTTTCACCTGGCATTATTTCCTGAGAAGGTTGCCAGTTTCACATTGCCAGATCTCCTGCATGTTTGTGATAAGATTAATTGAGTTACTTTTTCATTATCCATATGCCAGTAGAAATTAGATGAATGGCTCAGAGGAAGGTAATGAGAATTAGAACCCCAGTAGGAAAAAAAAAACTAGTCCATACTGGTTTGAAAGTTAGATGTCTGGACAGTGTGATTGTTTAGCATGTTCTGCTTGTGTAATGTAGACATTCCTTATTTCATGACTTTGGAGATGTTAAACAGTCCATGAATGTAATTATTGTTGCTAGGCAAAATATCACATTGGACAAGTTAAATAAAGATTTGTAAGCCTTGATACAATTGATAGATGGGTTGTATATGTGTGCCATTCAGAGGGCAAAGACAAAATATGTATGTCCCTTTGAATGGGGAGGACAGCTCATAATGATGGCTGGAATGGAGTAAGTGGAATGTATCAACCACATGGAAAGCATGTTTTGATGTGTTTGATGCCATTCCATTGATTCCATTCCAGGCATTACTATGAGCCAGTACTCCCCAATCAAGGTGCCACCAGCCGTCTGTGGGTAGTAGGTTTCTGTCAAGAACTGCTGCTGGGTTTTTCATGCTCAACGGTTTCCTGTGTGTATCAAGAATGGTCCACCACCCAAAGAACATCCGGCCAACTTGACACAACTGGAAAGCATTGGAGTCAACATGGGCCAGCATCCCTGTGTAACGCTTTCGACACCTTGTAGAGTCCAAGCCCTGACAAATTGAGGCTGTTCTGACGGCAAAAGGGAGGGGTTCAACACAATATTAGGAAGGCGTTCCTAATGTTTGATATACTCATTGTAAATAACCTACGACATGAGCCACCCACTCCTGTAGACATAGCAGCATGGTTCAACCACAATAGATACTGTATATGGGTCCCTTTGGGACATAAATCCCACAGAGATGACTAATGACCACGACTGCTATTCAAGCCCGGCACAACGGTCCTTCTCAGTGAGGCTGAGAGTTAAAGTCCTTTATTTGTAAAAGCAAGAGTGCACACTTTGGTAAAAAAAAGTTCAGTGGGCCAAAGAAGATAGATTGTCTCCATCACCCAAATTAATTAATCCTTTGGATAGTTATTTATATATTATTTAGGAATCAAGGTGCATTGTTTGCTGCTGTACTTTACAAGGAGTGTTTAAATTCCTGTATTCCACACTGGTTTGGTCAAAGATTCGCCCTTGTTAAAAAAGGCGAAGGTTCACTTTGTATGACTTCTAAGTCAGCAAATGGCACAGATCTGTTTTTTCACAAGCCCCAAGATATATTTAGTCATAGTATCAGTGGTGAAATCTCTTTAAAAGTATGCAGCAGGCTGGATGTGACATTTTTTCCACCTTTCACGACGTTACTCTTAAATGCAAGCAATGAAAATCTAAACTGATTAAAATGGCTGGGTTTACACATCAGTGAAAAGATATATTAATATCCCAAATTAACCATGCTTGGAAACATGCCAATCTTGGCATGGAATGAAATATAAAACATTTAACCAGTTTTCCAGATGTTAAATAATGGAAACTGTCTGACTGTGACATACTGTAAGTAAAATTAGTGTGAAAGAGCTGGTCATAACAGAAACTAAGTTCAAGAGTGTTATTGATGATTGGCCACATTGACTTGATTCCTTAATATATTTAATGAAAAGAACAAACCAATGAGAATGGACTGGACAACTCTCTCATTGCGTTCTGATACATGATTGTAGAAATTATGAATGAATTACAATTGTTTTTTTTACATAAAGCTTGAGGCACAATAAAAGAAACACACCCTAAAACAATGTACTCCCTCAGTTCTTTAGTTTTTCTCTTTTTGACAGTTAGACTACAGGGAGGCTTAAAGCAACAGAAAAGATTTGCACAATTTCAGGGGATTATTCTTATTTTATTTAAAACATGGGTTTACTTTGGTTTAGGTGGGGATTAAGAAAGCACATTTATCTGATACCACTTACCCTACATTTTCTTACCTGTCATTAGAGACAATTTTGGTCTGATTGGATTGCCACGTGTCCATTACAACATGCTTTCTGACATTTCTACATATTTTAATCAAATTATCCTTCCTTTTATTGACACAGTTGCCCAATTTAAAGGAGCCCATGGTCAGCTGGGTATGTTGCGACACTTTGGTGGAATGCTTGGCTCACATTTGAAGGAAAATTACCTCCAATCCTGTGATCATTCCTGGCATAGGTTTACCCACCCCCATCCTAATCACAACAAATACAGTTTGGAAGTCCATTTAAAGCAGATAATGGCCCATAGACACTCAGCCAGGAAGTTCTGCAATTCTTGTTTGACAGTGGATATAATATTGCAGATTCAGTTTACTGCACAGATATATGGCATGTAGATAATTTATTACAGATGTTCCTTTATTGCTCACATCTGTATGATGTAACATCAGCCATCTAGTTTATGATAACAGATGCACTGTTATCATGAGGAAACCGTAAAGTGATATGCTAACTTGTAAATGAAGGTATAATGTTAATTGTCAAGTTATCGTGGCTATGAGTGTGCCAGTTTTGTCCTTTATCAAACATACAATTAGTTTGACAGGGCAATGGAATGTACTTTTACCACTAATGTACTCTTTCATTTCTCTCATAAGTACACTATATGTACAAAGGTATATGGACACACCTTCAAATCAGAGGATTCGGCTATTTCAGCCACACCTGTTGCTGACAGGTGTTTAAAATCGAGCACAAAGCCCTGCAATCTCCATAGTCAAACATTGTCAGTAGAATGGCCTTACTGAAGAGCTCAGTGACTTTTAACGTGGCACCGTCATAGGATGCCACCTTTCCAAAAAGTCTGTTTGAAAAATGTCTTCCCTTCTAGTGCTGCCCTGGTCAACTGTAAGTGCTGTTATTGTGAATTGGAAACGTCTAGGAGCAATGACATCTCAGCCGTGAAGTGGTAGGCCAAAAAAGCTCACAGAACAGGACCACTGAGTGCTGAAGCGCGTAGCGAGTAAATATCGGGTGTTCTATATTGGCAACACCCGAGTTGTCAGCACAAGAACAGTTCATCCGGAGATTCATGAAATGCGTTTCCATGGCCGAGCAGCCACACACAAGCCTAAGATCACCATGCGCAATGCCAAGAGTTGGCTGGAGTGGTTTAAAGCTAGCCGCCATTGGACTCCGGAGCAGGGGAAACACGTTTTCTGGAGTGATGAATCACGCTTCACCATCTGGCAGTCCAACCGATGAATCTGGGTTTGGCGGATGCCAGGACAACGCTACCTGCCCGAATGCAAGTTGCACACTATAACATTTGGTGGAGGAGGAATAATGATCTGGGGCTGTTTTTCATGGTTCGGGCTAGGCCCATTAGTTCCAGTGAAGGTAAATCTTAACACTACAGCATCAAAGACATTCTACACGAATGGTGCTTCCAACTTTGTGGCAACAGTTTGGGGAAGGCCCTTTCCTGCTTCAGCATGACAATGTCCCCGTGCACAAAGCGAGGTCCAAACAGAAATGGTTTGTCGAGATCGGTGTGAAAATACTTAACTGGCCTGCACAGAGCCCTGGCCTCAACCCCATTAAACACCTTTGGGATGAATGGGATCGCCGACTGCAATCCAGGCCTAAACTCCCAACATCAGTCCCCGACTTCACTAATGCTCTTATGGCTGAATGGAAGCAAGTCCCTGCAGCAATGTTCCAACATCTAGTGGAAAACCTTCCCAGAAGAGTGGAGGCTGTTAGAGCAGAAAACTCCATGTTAAGGTCTATGATTTTGGAATGAGATGTTGGACGAGCAGGTGTCCATATACTGTGGTAATGTTGTGTATTTCTGATATGATGTTATGTTCTGTTATGATATGATGCACAATGTTCTGAGTTTTACATGTTATTAGTGTAGAAAAAATATTTATTGCGATACAGTGCATGACATGTGAAATTTGAAAACAAGGGATTTCCTATGGAAAACAAATACCCACAGGGATGTTTTGGTTCTCAGAAAGTGAAGTGTGGATCTGTTCCTTACTCCCGACTCTGTCAGGTATGCTTCATAAAAAATGCAAAACAAGATTATACTTATAAGCATTTTTTAATACCGGTCACACTGCATTGTGTGTCCTTGAGCAGGAACAATTTTCAATTCCCACAGTCAATTCTCACAGCAGAAATGGCTGTGTTTCGGAGAGCTCTTACAATTGTTTTTGAGTGCCAAGGTTGACAATTCTCCCAGAGTATATTAGATAGTCATGCAGACACAGTATAACTGGGCATTGAGGGAAACGGAAGATAATGCAAGCAAACTACACACCACCAATAGCAGTATTCAAATCAATTACCTTGCATACAGTGTACAGTATTACCTCGACTAACTAGTGCCCCCGCACATTGACTCTGTACCGGTATCCCCTGTATATAGCCTCGCTACTGTTATTTTACTGCTGCTCTTTTATTATTTGTTACTTTTATTTCTAATTTTTTGGGGTATTTTTCTTAAAACTGCATTGTTGGTTAAGGACTTGAAATTATGCATTTCACAGTATTTTTGTATTTATTTTTTTATTTAACCTTTTTTTAACTAGGCAACTCAAGAAAGGTCTACACCTGTTGTATTCGGCACGTGTCAAATACAATTTGATTTGATTCACAATATACAGAGGAAACAATTCATACCACAAATATGCCAAGCAATGACATGTTATTGCTGTATGTAATTGTAATACACATGCATATTCTTTAATAGTCTCTGCATTGCAGCTTACTTATTATGTTCAGCCCCATAAAATGATTACAACGTTAACCCTTCCCTTGCCATCCACCTCAGATTAAAGTAAGTGATGGCTTGCTGTATCTACAGTGTAAGCTGCTTATGGACAAGCATGCCAAGCAGTAATCTATTTACCAATCGTAAACGGGATTAATCTCCACCAAAGATATGGTAGTTCTTTGAAAGAAGGGTGCTCACAATAAAAGCTCCTACAGTTCCCTCGGAAGGTATTCAGAACCCTTGACTTTTTCCACATTTTGTTACATTACAGCCTTATTCTAAAATGGATTCAATTGTTTTATTTTCCCTCATCAAACTACACACAATACCCATAATGACAAAGCAAAAACGGGTTTAGAAATTTAGCAAATATATTACAATAACAAAAACTGAAGTATCACATTTACATTTACAGTATTCAGACCCTTTACTCAGTACTTTGTTGAATCACCTTTGGCAGCGATTACAGCCTTGAGTCTTCTTGGGTATAACACTATAAGCTTGGCACACCTGTATTCGGGGAGGTTCCCATTCTTCTCTGCAGATCCTCTCAAGCTCTGTCAGGTTGGATGGGGAGCGTTACTGCACAGCTGTTTTCAGGTCTCTCCAGTAATGTTCAATAGGGTTCAATTCCGGGCTCTGGCTGGGATGCTCAAGGACATTCCATGACTTGTCCTGAAGCCTCTCCTGCATTGTCTTGGCTGTGTGCTTAGGGTCATTGTCATGTTGGAAGGTGAGCCTTTGCCCTAGTCTGAGGCCCTGTGTGCTATGGAGCAGGTTTTCATCAAGGATCTCTCTGTACTTTGCTCCATTCAACTTTCCCTTAATCCTGTTTAGTCTCCCAGTCCCTGCCGCTGTCTCGGAGCTCTACGGACAATTCCATGGATTGGTTTAAACAATTTTTTTTTTAAATGCACTGTCAACTGTGGGACCTTATATAGACAGCTGTGTGTCTTTCCAAATCATGTCCAATCAGTTGAATTTACCACAGGTGTACTCCAATCAAGTTGTAGAAACATCTGAAGGTTTATCAATGGAAACAGGATGCACCTCAGTTCAATTTTTAGTCTGATAACAAAGGGTCTGAATACTTATGTAAATACGTTTTTTATAAATCTGTTTTTTATTTTTAATACATTTGCAAAAATAAAAGTTACTTCCAAACTAGTGGATGGGACAGGTGAAGTTACAGTAGGCTTTATCTATTTATCTATCCCATCTGCCCTAGAGTGTGTGCTGCAAGAAGATCGATGGCACTGAGTGCAATTCTGAGGGTTGATCACCTCACGTTCACTGGAGCCATGTTTTCAATCAATGACTTTGATGTAGGTTCAGTCGCTGGCAGGGATTGATTGGATGGAGTGTAATTGGTCTCATTTGGCACTGCAGTGAGTTACTCTGAGAACTTGATAAAGCAATACTGCAGTACTGTACATGTAAACAGAATCATCCACTTGGATAGATGGCACATGTGAGCTACAGAACACTTGGACCTGTATTCAGTGAATGGTCCTTTTCTCAGCCTACAATGTTTGCATTGAAAGTTGGATTGGGGCCTCCTTTAAAGTGACAACATAATAAGTACAGGAAGTGGGAGTACATGTCAAGTCTTCTTAGTTATCTGTTTGGAAAAAGGTTAGAGGGAACTCAAAGGATGAGGTATACAATGATTAACAGTATGAAGGGATAAATCAAGATTCTGTCCTTTGTTTTAATTTCCGAATGCGGTGTCAACTTAATGGCTTGATTAAGTAAGGTCAGTGAGTTAAATAGCAGGTTACAAGAGGGCACCATAATTATGGGAAAGGCTAATGATGGACTCATTTGAAGTTAGACCTTTTCAGAAAATTGTCTTCTCACTTCCCTAAGCAAAGCAAATAGGAGTGGAAAGCCAAGGTGGATTATGTGTGTATGGGTTCAGGCGCAATTAACCTTCTTCAGCAATATTAGCTTAACTTTGGAAAGGATAAACTCAGAAATGTCATGAAAAGTTACAAAGCAGTTATTCCAAAACACCAACCAAATTAATAAAAATAATTTATGCCGAGCTTTAAAGTTAAGCAATAATGCCTGAGAACCCGGGAATTATCGTGTGATAACTCCTGGCAAAGGCTGTTCTGAGGCCCAAGTTCGGGATACAGCCAGAGAATTATCATACGATAATTCCCCGGTTCGAGGGCATTATTGCTTTCATAAAATGGTTGCCAACACATGTATAAAATAAATAATAAACTATTATTTTAACGTAAAGTAAATTGTTTTTATGGATTCTGCTACCCAAAGCGGGCTGGTTGGGTAGAGGCAGGTAGGTTTACACAACCCCCAACTGTTGCAAACCAAATAGTAGCATAGAAAAATTCTGTGTACAATAGATGGTTTTTACCAGAGGGAGATTAAGTAGATGAATTTCCTGCCTGGGCTGTGGGACAGTGGAATTATGACATTAACACATGTTATTTTGCGGGAGATGTCCTACAATTCATGTATATCAACCAACCAGAATCCAGAATCCAACAACCCGTCTTATCGTAAAGTATAAAGTAGTTGTTTTACTGTTCGTTGACTGCCCAA
Organism: Oncorhynchus nerka; assembly: GCF_034236695.1. Taxonomy (NCBI): domain Eukaryota; kingdom Metazoa; phylum Chordata; class Actinopteri; order Salmoniformes; family Salmonidae; genus Oncorhynchus; species Oncorhynchus nerka. Next base: position 41,769,751 of record NC_088408.1, read on the forward strand.
TCTGAGATTTGAAAAACAACAACGTATAAACAACAGACAACCACTTGGTTTGCTATAAAGTTAGATGGTGCTGGAGAATGTATACTCACTCATAAGAACAGTGCAAAACCATAACCAGCTATACACTTTTGTGTAGACAGAACACAGCAACTTTGCGTTTACAGACGTCATGATGGCTTAATAGTTTATGTTACAAGAATCTTTTGATATCGTATTTTTTGCAATTCAGGAGATTTGCTTGTTTCCATGGTTGCATTCTTGTTACTGTTAAGATACGTCATAAAAAATATGTAAACTATGTGGATATCCATACATAATAATGTTATAGTAGTATAATATCATTATTTAGTCTACAAGACTATTGTGAAATTGTATTTAGGTGAGGGGAAAAGCCACACACGATGTATTAGTACTGGTTTGTTCCAGAGTCATCTTGTGCTGTCTGTTTGTGCTTTGAGGACAAATTCTGCATGTGTTTAGCAATTTGCTTTGTAATTCCCTCTGTCCTGAGGCAAAGGATGTTTGTGCTTGCTTGCATATCCATCGCTAGATCCCTTTCTCTCTGCACACATTCAAGCTAATTAAACAAAGCACACTATTTGATTAAACAAGTAAATTGTGGTAGTCAGTGTTTGAAATCATCAAGATAACCCCGAGTTTCCTAAGAACATTACTGTGATGGATGTTTCTGGTTCAAGCCAATTTGCACATGGCTACCATTGCCCTGGTGCAAAAGGATCACAATTCCATTGTGACACAGAGACATCCAGATAGAATCTGGTTAATCTAGGATGAAATGACACAACCGGCATGGTAATGCCACTTTGCAAAGATCAGCGTAATAAACAACATATGAGCGCCATGATAAACTACCTTGGGTTTCATTGCCCTCTTCAGGACTTTAAGATAGGATAAGCATTAGGGAAGAGAAGGGGATTAGTGAACCTTCAAGTCTGGGCCTCATTAATGGGGTTTACAAATGGCTTATGGAAGCGGACATGTACTGTAAGAGCAAGGTAGAGGTTTAATTTACACTGGATGACCACCCTACTTTCCTGCTATAAGCTGAGCTGAAACCCTGGAAGTTGGTTCACACTTCTGATTTTCCTCATTTACATGAGGGCTCATTTGACGAGGATAAGTTACAGAGTGAAAAGGAGGGGACAGAGTGGATGAGCAAATCCTCCCCAAAAGTGGTCTGTTTCGTTTAGGGAGGCGGCTCAAGTGCTGTATAAGTTTTGTGATGTATTTATTATGAGCTTGTGTTAAGTGACAGTCTCAGGCCACTGTAACCATTACCCAGCTTATTGTTATCAAAGTTGTGTGACAGTATACCTGTAATGAGTGCGCTGAGAGTCAGGAAGCAAGTTCAAGGAGCGAGTATTTTAGTAAATAAACACAACTAAAGACAAAACAAGAAATACAAACAACACACAGACATGACACTGGAAAGAAACAACACCGCCTGGGGAAGGAACCAAAGGGAGTGAAATATACAGTATGGGGAAGGTAATCAGGGAAGTGATGGAGTCCAGGTGAGTCTGATGATGCGCAGGTGCACGTAACGATGGTGACAGGTGTGCACCATGACGAGCAGCCAGGAGACCTAGAGGCCAGAGAGGGAGCACATGTGACAATACCATAGACATGTGATGTCTGTCTCCCACTTCAGCTCTTATGGGGTGCTGCACTGTGTCAGGTCTGCTTTTGATGTGATAAAGAATAGTCAAGAGAAACTAAAAGATGTTAATGCAAGATATTCTATGGCTGACTGTCACGACTTCCGCCGACGTTGGTGACTCTTGTTCGGGCGGCGTTCGGCGGCCGCCACCGATCTACGTTTCTTTCTTTCCATTTGTTTTGTCTTGATTGTAAACACCTGGTTTCCATTACGATATAATTTATTACCCATTTAACCCTCTGGTTCCCACATGGTTTTGTGCGTGTTTGTTCTTTGTTAAGTGGTCTCCTTTATTGTGAGTTGGAGTATTTTTCCCTGTGTGGAATTAGTTGTGTTTATATATACAAGTTAAGTACGTTTGTTACTCAGTTCTGTGTCCTGCGCCTGACTCAGTCCTCCCTGCTGCACATTGACGCTTTACACTTACTCTATGTCAGGTCTGCTTTTTATGTTCCTTTTCAATCTCACTTTAGCGCTGACCTTCAGTGATACGGATTGAATCCAGCCGCTAATATGTCTCCAAGGTTGTGTCACAATAGTGGAAATAACAATGTAGGCTACAGAATAGTCACAAGAAAAAAGACGTTAATGCAAGTTATTGTATGACTTATTTTATGTCTCAAAATGCTTTTTCACGTTTTTTTCACATCCGGTTTACCAGCTATTCTTTTTATGACATACAGCATAACATTTATATTATAGTATAGTATAACATTTATTAAGTAACATGTTATTTCATTGACCTTTTCATTCTGTAATTTTTTATGGTAGACACTTGATAGTCTGGAAGCTCATAAAGTCTGTACCATAAATAGAGAATGAAATAAATCAATTGTAACTCAAGTAACTAGCTGCCATTTACTCTATACAAGCTACAACTTAGGAACACATTTCTTCTCTTACTGGTCATGGAGAAAATGTTCACATCATTGTTCTGTTTAATCAGGAATATTTAGCAGAATGCAGTCAACGTGAAGTCGAAATGTACAAACAAAGAGCCATACTTTCAACCCCAGTTCTACATTTTTGAGCCAGTAAACACAATTTACCTTGTGCAATGAGCGAGTGAGAATAATATGAAGAAGCAGTGATGACTGGTGCCACTTTAAATGTGCAGACATGCTCATTGTAATTCCCAGAATGGATTCAATGGAATGGTATAAACTCATGGTTTAGAGGTGTTTGATACCACTCATTTGATTCCATTCCAGTCATTAATTAACTCAGAAAAAAAGAAACATCCTCTCACTGTCAACTCTGTTTATTTTCAGCAAATATTGCTGCAAATATTTGTATGAACATAAGATTCAACAACCGAGACATAAACTGAACAAGTTCCACAGACATGTGACTAACAGAAAAATAGTAATTTGTCCCTGCTTAAAGGGGGGGGTCAAAATCAAATGTCAGTCAGTATCTGGTGTGGCCACCAGCTACATTAACCGTTTTGGGATAGGGGGCAGCATTTTCACTTTTGGATGAATAGCATGCCCAGAGTGAACTGCCTCCTCCCTCTGGCCCAGATGCTAATATGCATACTATAATTAGTATTGGATAGAAAACACTCTGAAGTTTCTAAAACTGTTTGAATGATGTCTGTGAGTATAACAGAATTCATATGGCAGGCGGGAAATCTGAGGTTTGTAGTTTTTCAACTCAGCCTCCGTTGAAGATATAGGGTGATATTAGTTAGGTTTCCCTTCCCAAGGCTTCCACTAGATGTCAACAGTATTTATAACCTGTTTTGAGGATTCACTCTTTGAGTGAGTGGTCTGGCAGAGTGCCACAGCCTTGGTCTGGCGCGCTCACGTGAAAGGTAGCTACGTTCCACTTCATTTGTACAGACAAAGGAATTGTCCAGTTGGAACATTAATGAAGTTTTATGTTAAAAACATCCTAAAGATTGATTCCATACTTAGGTTGGCATGTTTCTACGGGCTGTAACGAAACTTTTTGAACTTTGCGTCTGATGTTCGGTGCGACCTGAACACGCTTTTGGATTCGTTTACCAAATGCCCTAACAAAAGAAGATATTTGGACATGACTGATGGACATTATCGAACATATCAAACATTTATGATGGAACTGGGATTCCTGGGAGGGCATTCTGATGCGCTGTCTTAGTCGTCTCACAATACGGACATTGGAATTTATTGCCCTGGCCACATATGCAGTCTTCATGCCTCCTTGCAGCATGCCTAAGGCACGTTCACACAGATGAGTAGGGAACCTGGGCATCTTTCTTTTGGTGTTTTTCAGAGTCAGTAGAAAAGCCTCTTTAGTGTCCTAAGTTTTCATAACTGTGACCTTAATTGCCTACCGTCTATAAGCTGTTAGTGTCTTAACGACCGTTCCACAGGTGCTTGTTTATTAATTGTTTATGGTTCATTGAACAAGCTTGGGAAATTGTGTTTAACCCTTCACAATGAAGATCTGTGAAGTTATTTGGATTTTTCTAAATATCTTTGAAAGACAGGGTCATGAAAAAGGGACGTTGCTGAGTTTATGAGCCGTTCTCCAAACATCAGCCTCAGAAACAGCTTTTCTTGGCCACACTGAATGATTAGACCCACAGAGTTATGTTTCATGCCACCTAACTGTTTTGTTGTTGTTGTTAGTTTTAAATGCAATGGGGAGAGGAAAGGGCAAAAAGAAGGGAAAATCTGATTAAAGAGTCTTGTCTTTGTTATGTAATTAGTTGCAAAGGAGCTCAGAGTCTAAACGGATAGAGAGCAGCTTGCTCGAGGTTGCATAATTGCTCGTTGGGATCTCTTCCAGCAGACCCTATTCACTGAAGCTCACATCCGTAATGACACAGATATTTACTGCTGGGTAGGAGGAAAAAAGCTGTTTGTAGGCTCCACTTTTATTTTCAGTATTGTGACGCAGCCTTGTAGAAATATTAGGGTCTGTATTCAATCCATATAGTCAACATTCAGCGCTAGGGCTCCCGAGTTGTGCAGCACTCTAAGGCACTGCATCACAATGCTAAAGGCGTCACTACAGACCCTGGTGCAATCCCGCGCTGTATCAGTGTCATCCTGTGTTAGGGGAGTGTTTGGCAGGAGTAGGCCGTCATTGCAAATAATACTTTTTTCTTAACTTATTTGCCTAGTTAAATAAAGATTAAATTAAAATAAAGTGCGATTGAAAAATAAAGGTAATTTCCAATTGGGCTGACATAAAAAGCAGACCTGACATAGAATAAGTCATAAAATAACTTTCATTAACATCTTTTAGTTTCTCTTGACTATTCTTTATCACATCAAAAGCAGACCTGACACAGTGCAGAACCCCATAAGAGCTGAAGTGGGAGACAGACATCACATGTGTATGGTATACTGTCACATAACTTTAATGACAATAAGCTGGGTCATGGTTACAGTGGCCTGAAACTGCCATTTAACACAAGCCCATTAAAAAGACATCACAAAACATATACAGCACTTGAGCTGCCTCCCTAAATGAAACAGACCACTTTGGGGGAGGATTTACTCGTCCTTTTCACACTGCAACTTATCCTCTTCAAATGAGCCCCCGTAAAAAATGTTGCTAAATCTGAAGTGTGGATCCAACTTACAGGGTTCAGCTCAGCCTATGGCAGGAAAGTTCTGCACGAATATACGATTGAAATGTAAAGGTAATTTATGATTGGGCCAACATATGCAGCATTTACCATGAATGCAGTCTCCGCTTACATGGGAACATTGCCTTTACATTTCTATTGTGCAGTAGTTAGGGTGTTTTCATGTGTTATCTTCTTTAAAATAACTAATCTCAGTCCTCTTAAAAGTCAACTCTGGGGTAAAAAAAAACGAAATAACTCAGTTCTCTTTATACAAGACATTTGGAGTTTGTATGCAAGAGCAGAGCACAGTACAAATGACTTAACGCATCCACAGGGGGTTGGTTGGCAGGTGATTCATCCACAGCATGCAAGGCAGCCTGGGATATGTAGTTCATGGTCTGTAGAATGAGATAGTAAATTACTATAACACACTAGGGGCAACATTTAAGTCTTCTTAAAGCAGGCATGCAGTATGCAAAGTAACCATAACATTGTTGTGGCAATTCATTTCAAGATCTGCTACAATATGGTGAGAATTAAAAAGATAAGTCACTCGGAATAGATGTGGAATTGACGGAGAACAGGCCCGCTGGAATTAAAACCCTTAACAGTGACGTTAACGATCAAATTACTCTCGATCTCACTCGAGACCCTATACAGGCCCGCTCGATCAAGAAACAAGCCCACAGGCTTTGTCTAAAGAAAAATATAAAATACTTCGCAAGAGCCAATTCCACTCAAAACCACTCAAAAGGGAACGATGCGACACTACACCTCGCCTCTCACATTGAGACTCATTCTGAAACTACACTTCCAGGACATATCGCTTGTTCACTATGTTACCAGCCTCGAATCTGAACCCCTGCTACTCGGAGCAGACTTGATGGATCGTTTAACCGCACTGATGGATTGGAAAACCAACCAAGTATGGCCACAGGTCACAGTGCTGTCTCCACTGACCACACGGTCTTCTCCTAACGTTAGCTGCAATGCAGTCATCCACGAGGGGTATCTGTCGACAGCATCAAAGTGCAGAGTGTACTCTGCATCCGATGATACATTTTCCACTTTGTGGGGGACTTAAACCGCTTACAATGACACTAACGTGTCAGTCCGGCAACTGACCTGATGGCTCCCACTGGTGAAACACTGTTTGATATTGCAGACAGATATCCTTGCCTCAATTCGTAGGTACTGGAGAGGTTGCCACACCCGGACGCTGTGGTGACTGACAGGCCTCTACAGCCACTGAGCGTTTTGAAGCACAAACAACAGGAGATATGGTTGAAAGGTTACAGTCAATCTAATAACAATGTGGCTGCTGACAACTCATACAAAGGGTCAAACCTTTTCGTTTGCGCCTCGGATATCAACACCAACCGCTGGTGGGGGGGTCCCGAGACACAAAGGGGGGAATACTAGCCCACACCCATCAAATCAAAATCAATTGTATTTATATAGCCCTTCGTACATCAGTTGATATCTCAAAGTGCTGTACAGAAACCCAGCCTAAAACCACAAACAGCAAGCAATGCAGGTGTAGAAGCACGTTGGCTAGGAAAAACTCTCTAGAAAGGTCAAAACCTAGGAAGAAACCTAGAGAGGAACCAGGCTATGTGGGGTGGCCAGTCCTCTTCTGGCTGTGCCGGGTGGAGATTATAACATAACATGGCCAAGATGTTCAAATGTTCATAAATGACCAGCATGGTCAAATAAATTACAAGTTATTTATGTCCAAATACCTTCTTTTGTTAGCGCGTTTGGTATACATATCCAAATGCTCATTCTGGTCAGCGTTATATCAGACAAAAACTTCCAAAAGTTCAATCATTAGGATGTTTTTAACATATAGCTTCAATAAAGTTCCAACCGGAGTACTCCTTCTTGTCTTCATGAGGAATGGAACGCAAGAGACTACCATGAGGAATAAGCATGATCAGAAAATGGCTGACTGCCAGACACCTGACTGATTCTGCTATCATTTACACCCACAACACCATAGAAGTCTCATTATAATTTTTATTGATGGTTGACATCTAGTGGAAACCCTAGGCAGTGCAACATCATTAATATCTCAAGGGGATTTCAATGGGGAAGCTCAGATTTCTTACTTCCTGTTTTGATTTCAATTTAGGATTTTGCCTGCCAAATGAGTTCTGTTATACTCACAGACATCATTCAAACAGTTTTAGAAACTTTAGAGTGTTTTCTATCCAATAATAATAATAATATGCATATATTCGGAACTGAGACTGAGGAGCAGGCCGTTTACTTTAGGCACCTTATTCATCCAAGCTACTCAATACTGCCCCCCAGCCATAAGAAGTTAACGGAGAGATGACAGAGAAAGACATCTGTGCGTAAAATATGTAGCATTTCTATCCGAATGAGGGTTGTTAGGGTGATAAATATTCATATTTATGGTGAGCGTAGTTTCTAAATGTATGTACAATTAGTCCACTCCCTTTGTCTCTCCCGCTCTTTCTTTCCCCACCCCCTTTCCATTGTGTGTAACAAGCCGTCATATTGGGTTAGTCCACTAGGGACTGTTTTTATTATGTTTGCAATCAATGTGTTTTTGTATTTCTGTGTGATTATTTCATTAGTTAGTAAATACATTTTTAAGACAATTTGTGTATCACAGATTCATCACTTAGGTTAGGGTTCGTACAGATGTATGAAGTTAACAACATTCAGAATGGGACTGATATGGGGAAATGATACATTACTGACGGGTATGATATCCATGAATTCTCGAGTTAATTTGGGAAACGGTAACTCATTAAACAAACTTTTCCCGTTGTTCCCCAAATGACTAATAAATTCATTGTTACATGATTAATTTAATCGAATAATAATTAAACCTAGTGGTAATTATTTGATAAGTAGCAGTCATCACATTAATGATAGTCACATCACGACAATGGTGATCGAGCAGGTTTCCTGTTATATTCATCAGAGGTGTAGGGAGGGTGCAGTCTGTGAATTAAAAAAATGTAATTATACAGATGATTAACAAAACTATCCACACAACATTAGTCATAACTTGTTTTTTTGTGGTAAATGTGAATAAAAAGATCTGTTTTGATAATGGTTTTCATACAGGCCTATGGGATTTCATTGAAGAGGTAAGGGAGGAGGAACGTACATCTGCATAACATACCAATACCAATTGACATACCTCTGTATGCTTCCTCATCTGTTTACCTGCAGACACAGACACAAAAGTGAGCAGTTCAATCATCTGCACCCAACACAGCTAACCTTCAACATATTCTTATGGCTTACATATTCTTACATCTTTGTTGGTTGATATCCATCGAATTGTGTCCATTTTCTGTTTTAGAAAGATAGATGGTATCATCATATAACATAAATGTAGATCAAACAAGGGACAAACCTTACCTTAAACTGAGGAGATTTTTTTTATATGTTTCAGTTAAGTGCCTGCACCTGATGTCCTTTCAAATTCAAATCGAAGTGTTTCAGTTGGGCAGTTTGGTTCCTGCAAGAACCCCCACCAACTAAGGAGGTTCTACGATGAATTCCACTTCCTATGGGGTTTTTTAAATAACTTTTTACGGGTCATTTTCAGTGTCAAGAGCCCTGAGAATCTTCAAAGAACTTTGAGGATCTTAGAAGAACCCTTGTTGAACCCCTACTTTTTAGAGTGTACAAAGAAAAAGAAAAGAGATGCTTTTTACAAGGGCATCAGCCATTGCCGGTGAGTGAGCTTCTAAACATTGGGTGATTCCGTGTAACTGGAAGGCTTTTTTACAACTACAATTTTCCCATAATATTATACAAATTTGTATCTCCACACACCTAGGCCTAGGCTATTGATGGACTCAAGACAAGGTCGTATTTATTTATCTCAGATTCTCAGTGTCAAAGTAGGCTGTCATTTCAATCACTAAGTAAGGTATTTAAAAACATTCTGCTAAAGACTTAAGTCAGCTCTAATGATGTAGAATTGTATGAAATGCATTTATAAATGGCAAACATTTTTCTAGGCTACAAACTTGGGTATGAGAACCTCAAAGGGTTATTCGGCTGTCCCCATAGGAGAACCCTTTGAAGAACCTTTTCTACAGAGGGTTCTACATGGAACCCAAAAGGGTTCTACCTGGGACCAACAAGGGTTCTTAGAATCCTTAGAAATCCTTAGAATATACCATAGAAATATAATGCCATTCTAGTTCTGATTAGACAGCTGAAGTTGTATTCTACACACAACTTATTTTCATTTGCTTGGTAAAGTGAAGGCATACTGTCTTGATAAGCACATCAATATGATATTTACAGCAGAAATGTGTTTTGTCTTTGTAACACGAACACACCCATCAATTTTTTTGTTTCATGTATCTACACTCAAGCTGGGCGTTGTTTGTGCAATGTCCACATGTAGCCTACACTTGCAGTGATATTAGTAGTTCTGGGATTTGTCCCAGACTAAGATCTAAAAGCGGACATAAGGAGAGACGAGACAAAACTAGCTAGCCGGTTATAGAATATTGTGCAGTAGGACAGCTGAACTGAGTGACAACCAAGCATTCAACTCACAGTTGATATTGTTTCCTCTGTAACATGTCTTTATATGACGTGATGAAACAAGTTGCAAGCTACTTTTGTAGCAAGGTGTTGTAGAACGAGTGTCTAATGAAACACATTTCAGACCAGGGTTCTTGCTATTTTGGCATAACTGTGATTTGACAGAGAAGAATCAGCTAGCAAGATATGCCAGCTGCAGCTATCCCCAAACTATACTAGCTAGCTTCTGTCAGGTTGGCTAAACACAAGGTCAGCGCAGGCTTTAGCCTACACATATAACTGAATTAGCAGATCATCGTGTGGTGGCGAGTCAGTCAGAAGGGGAGATGTCCTCAACATCAAAACTTCTCTCCATAGCAAAGCTAGTCCTAGGGCTAGGCCCCTTTTTTTCCACTTCCTGTCTGAATGACATGCTCAAAGTAAACTGCCTGTAGCTCAGGCCCTGATGCCAGGATATGCATATACTCGGTATTATTGGAAAGACAACACTTTGAAGTTTGTAGAAATGTTAAAATAATGTAGGAGAATATAACACACTAGATTTGGTAGGGTAAAATCCAAAGAAAAACCAACCAGAATTAATTTTTTTGAGAGAGATCATCCTCTTAGAAAGGTAAGAGAAAGGTCCTATTGACAATTAGCTCCTTGGATGCAATTCATATGGCTTCCACAGGATGTGAGCAGTCTATGTTCAAGGTTTCAGGCATGTAACTTCAAAATAAGAATAAGAAATATCAGTTTTAGCAGAAGGACACAGTCTTTGGAATTAGTGTTTGCGCATACATGAAGACATTATGCACCTGCAAAAAGTTTCTAATTGAACATACTTCTTTCCGTAAAAAATATTATAGTTTGATTACATTTTAGGTTATCTGAGGAGTATATAGAAACTAATTTTGACTTGTTGAAACACAGTTTAGAGGTAGATTTTCAGATTCCTTTCTCTGCATGTTGAACGAGTGGATTACTCAAATAGATGGCGCCAACTAAATGGACTTTTTGGGATATAAGGAAGGATTTGATCTAACAAAACAACACTACATTTTATAGCTGGGACCCTTTGGATGACAAATGAGAGGAAGATTTTCAAAAATTAAGTGAATATTTAATCATTATTTGTGAATGTATGAAACCTGTGCCGGTGGGAAAATATTTTGATGTGGGGCGCCATCCTCAAACAATCACATGGCATGTTTAGACTAACTCGTTATGGCTGCAATCCCCCTATCGAGATAAGTGTCATCAACAACCGCTGAACAGCATAGCGCTACATACAATAAATATTACTATAAATATTTATAGTCATGAAATCACAAGTGCAATATAGGAAAACACAGTTTAGCCTTTTGTTAATCCACCTGTCGTGTCAGATTTAGAAATTAGGCTTTACAGCGAAAGCAATCCAAGCGTTTGTGTAAATTTATCGATCGCACAATAAAACATTAAGTACACTTAGCATCAGGTAGCTCGGTCACGAAAATCAGAAAAGTAATCAAATTAATAGTTTACCTTTGATGATCTTCGGATGTTTTCACTCACGAGACTCCGAGTTACAGAACAAATGTTCCGTTTGTTCCATAAAGATGATTTTTGTCGCGTTATGTTCAGAAATCCACAGGAAAGAGCGAACATGACAACACAGACGAAAATTCCAAATAGTTTCCATGATGTCCACAGAAACATGTCAAACGTTTTTATAATCAATCCTCGGGTTGTTTTTAAAATATGTAATTGATAATATATCAACCGCAAAAGTTTTTCACAGTAGCAGAGGGGAAAACAATGGCTGTCCAAATTCTGTTGTGCAAGCAAAAGTCATGTGACCACTTGACCCAATGTTATCGTTCTGGCTCATTTTTCAAAATAAAAGCCTGAAACTATGTCTGAAGACTGTTGACACCTTGAGGAAGCGATAGGAAAAGGAATCTGGTTCATATCCCTTTAAATCCAGCAAAGGGAGGCTATGGAACATGGAGTTTTCAAAATAGAAGCCACTTCCTGTTTTGATTTTCCTCAGGGTTTCGCCTGCAATATCAGTTCTGTTGTACTCACAGACCATATTTTGACAGTTTTGGAAACTTTAGAGTGTTTTCTATCCAATACTAATAATAATATGCATATATTCGCAACTGAGACTGAGGAGCTGGCCATTTACAATGGGCACCTTTTCATCCAAGCTACTCAATACTGCCCCTGCAGCCATATGAAGTTAACAAGAATTTAAGCTTTCAGCCGATATTATATGTACATAAATGTTTCAAATCCATAATAATTATGATTATTTATTGAATTGCGCGCCCTCCAATTGCACTAGCGGGACTCCTATCCCTTAGAAGGTCTACCAGCTTACCTTGCTGTCACCACTCACTACTGACCTTGTTTGTTGTGATTAAATAGCAAATACACACCCAAGAAACGCCCACATCATATCACACTCCCAAGACAAGTCTCGTTTAGCTTTGTTCATCACAGCTAGAATTTCTTAACAAGAAATTTGTGGAGTGGTTTAAAAACACGTTTTAATGACTCCAACCTAAGTGTACGTAAACTTCCAACTTCAACTGTTTTTACGGTCACTGTGGGGACGGCGTCATCGATGCACTTATTTATGAAGCCAGTGACTGATGTGGTGTATTTCTCAATGCCAGTGGAAGAATCCCGGAACATATTTCAGTCTGTGCTTGGAAAATAGTCCTGTATCTTTGCATCTGCGTTCACTGACCACTTCCTTATTGAGTATTTTGTTTTTGCTTGTAAGCAGGAATCAGAAGCATATAGTTATGGTCATATTTGACAAATGGTGGTTGACAGAGAGCTTTGTATGCGTCTCTGTGTGTGGAGTAAAGGTGGTCCAGAGTTGTTTTCCCCTCTGGTTGCACGCAGGCAAATCAGGAAGTACAGCTACCCTTTAAAAGCATAACTAACATAAACGAAAGCAAAACAATTTACTTGAGGTGTGACAATGTTTAATAGAGATGGAAAGACAGAATGGTTAAACAAATAAAAATGAACAGATGTTTCAACATACAGAAAATACATACAGTATTCATATCCTTTACTCAAAACATGTCTCAGCTTGATTAAGCATAAATATGACTGTTATTCAGTGGTATACAGGAGACTGTGAAATGTGCTGTATTTACTCTTCATAAAGGGAGAAAACAGGTAGGTTGTCTTTAATAAGAAATAATAAACTATATTACCTCAGGGTTCCTAAGCAAATATGATGCGATATTCCTGCATGTTTTTCTGCAGAAGAGAGATAAAGCTTTGTGCATCTGTATATTTGTATTATCTATATTTCTCTGGAATGACTGGCTGAGAACCACATCAGTAAGCCTCGTGCCCGGGTCTAAAATGCAGGCCTTTTGAAGATGGAATGTGGGCTCTACTTATTTCATAACATTTCCCCAACAGACGTTCAGCAGATATTGTCCTGTATGTGTGTGTGTCCTCTGTGTAGGACACATTTGCTGGATGTGGGGTACAGGTGTTGTTTTTTTTGTAAAAAAAAATGGGGTCCTCCTAATGAGGTAATTATGGTCAGTCGTCAAAATGATTTTGCTCAATCTAAGCGATGCCAACGGTTCTGCTATAATGCAGTTGCAGGCTGAGCCCAACCAGCAAGGGAGCTGTGCTCCAGCACACCTGCTGAATTGGATCTAGCCAAGCACCTGCATCCCCACATCTCTCTCTCCCAACTTTACCCACATCTCCCAAGCCCCATTTACCTAGATCCACCATGTGCGTTGTCTCATTTATGTGTGGCTCACAGCTTGCGCTTCTCAGACGGCTCCTGATGACTTTCTTTTTCCCCCGGTTCCTCTTTGCTGCTTTTGCTGATATTAAAAAGGAGGAACCAGCTGAGTCTGTGCTTGATAATAAAGTCAAAGCCATTGTAAACAGTTTCGGGATGAGCCAAACCTGGGTAGAGACAATGATGAGGAGGAAGAGAACAAAGCTACGATTTTGGGCCCTGCAATTTGTGTATGTTAGTAACCTAGTTATTTTCACATTTATAAGTAACTTTTAAAGTATTTAATAATGATTCAAAGGATCATTCATAAGATGTTTAATATAGGTCCTTATAAACCATTTACTTATTACTAGCTTTGTCTTTTTGTGTGGCCTCATCAAAAGACAGGGCTATTTATAGTTAATAAATACTTTATACATTTTGAGTGACTAGTGTAATTTCTCACAAATATATGGATATGCCACTAGTAGACATTCCAGCAGTACCAAATGCTCCTTAAGGTCTCAAAATGGACCCTAGAACATATCAATGGTTAAACAATAAGCACACAATACAGAGGATGTTTAGGGATAGATACACATTTACAGAATTGGTACCTGGAGGAAAATGGGGAAGGGTCATACTTTTTCATTTCAGTCAAGGGGAGGGTTTAGTATTTTTTAAAATCTAGTCCAGGGGAGGGTCATGTCATTGTAATTGATGTAATTTCAAAATGTCTCAGTTTTTTGAATTTGCTATATTTCGATGTGTGCTCGATGCTGCCCGTCATCGCTGATTCTCCGCTGGGCGTGCAATATCAAGTGCGCCTGTATGCTATTTAGTGTGGTCTCAATCAAATTATCCATAGCCTATAGGCTGTGAAGTGCATGCTCGGAGAAGCACAGAGCAAGGTTATATTTCTGAGATAGCTGCTGGAATAATACAAATAAAACATGGCTGCATTACCCACTGCAATGGAAATTCCAACCTTGAGCCATAGCGAGCTTTGGTCTTGCTGATCAAACACTTTTTTGTGTGCTGTTTAACCAATGGCTGTGCTGTGTAGGCCTACGGTGGCAGGAGAATCACATTTTATTTGATTAGGCCTAGTCTAAAAAATACCGTATTTTGGTACGAACTACCCTATAGCCTATGTTCTGTTCCGTTTGAGTAGGAGAGCAGAAATTTGAGAAGAAAGACCAGAGGTCAACTTTGATGGCTTGCTACTATTATAATTGATTTTATTTCAAAACATTGTTTCTTGCCCATTATGTATTTGTCAGAGTTATTGATCTCACAACGAGCCAGATTCCAGTAACTTACATTGTGGTGTTGAAACTTGACTGTGCATCAGCCGCAGCACAATCAATCGGAAATGGACAGCTCATGGTGCTGAAAGTATGAAAATTCAAGTAGGATAGGTCATTTCAACCATCGTAATTTTAATTTGACTTTACTAACAACAAGAGAGCTTTGTTTTGGAGCCTATTTCTTCCTAAGTAAGAGGTAGGCCTAACTGTTTGACAGACAAAATTAGGCTATAGGCTGCTATATCCATAGATTTGTCAGTCAATTCCTCCACCCACCACGCACTCTTTAAATATCCTTCCTCCATGTCAGTGAAGGGCTGTGAAGTTAAAACCAAGACTCTAACTGAGGGGATATGAGAGGGTATGCCACATTCCTACCTTTTATTAGCTTAAGATGTTGAAGAAAATTAAAACGGATCTGATTATAAAAAAGTGATCTAGCTCTTTGGTCCGTGATGCTTTATGCTAGAAACAAGCTGTAAAATTAGAAACACTTGTGACCTTCTCTCATTGGGTTAAGTCATGGAAGAAGAGTAGCCAGCAGTTAAAGCTTAACATGTTTTCTGATGGTAGGCCCAGACAGACTGGGATGGAAAGGTAGGCCTACTCTGTCTGGGGTGGAAAGGTAGGCCTAGCTTTTGAAAGTACCATGCTCAGATTCCTAATGATGTCTCAGATTGAATTATTTGCAAACAAGGACCGTTTCGTTGCAAACAAGACACACTGATTTGGCATTGGAGAAATATGATAAGATGAACACAAAGGCCTATCTCTCTGCAATTTCGGTAATTTGTGTGATATTATGTAGAATTGCATATACAACCTGCAAATACGATGATAGATTCATGCAATGCTTTTACTATAAAGGAGACCTTTCCACACTTACTCTTGTCGAAGGTGGTTTGCGAACCAATAACCTTCTTGCCCACAGCCATGTGCAAAATTCCTACATTACCATGTAATGCTTATAGGATGAAGAACAGTTTCTAAAACTGCATCTCTAAGGCTATGGTCGGTCCAAGAAGTGAGGTTAACTTTTTTGGGACAGGGGGCAGCATTTTCACTTTTGGATGAATAGCGTGCCCAAACTGAACTGCCTCCTACTCTGTCCCAGATGCTAATATATATATATATTATTAGTATTGGATATAAAACACTCTGACGTTTCTAAAACTGTTTGAATGATGTCTGTGAGTATTATAGAACTCATATGGCCAACAAAAACCTGAGAAGAAATCCAAACAGGAAGATTTTCTCAAAGTAACCCTTATTATAAATAATATTCACTCCCTTAAAACTTCTTACGGCTGAAATCCCGTTAACGGGATCGATTTGACAACAGCCAGTGAAAGTGCAGGGCGCCAAATTCAAACATCAGAAATCTCATAATTAAAATTCCTTAAACATACAAGTATTATACACCATTTTAAAGATACACTTTTCGTTAATCCCACCACAGTGTCCGATTTCAAAAAGGCTTTACCACGAAAGCATACCATGCGATTATGTTAGGTCAGCACCTAGTCACAGAAAAATACTTAAATAAGCAGAAATAAAAATAAGCAAAATAAGCAGAAATAGAGATAAAATGAATCACTAACCATTGATGATCTTCATCAGATGGCACTAATTAGGACTTCATGTTACACAATACATGTATGTTTTGTTCGATAAAGTTCATATTTGTATCCAAAAATCTCAGTTTACTTTGGTGCTTTATGTTCAGTAAGGTTTGCTTCCAAAACCTCCGGTGATTTTGCAGAGAGACACATCAATTTACATAAATACTCATCATAAATGTTGATGAAAATACAAGTGTTATGCAGGGAAAGATATACTTCTCCTTAACCTCTTGAAGCTAGGGGGCACATTCCCAAAGTAAATGGCCTATTTCTCAGGACCAGATGCTAGAATATGCATATAATTGACAGATTAGAATAGAAAACACTCTAAAGTTTCCAAAACTGTGAAAATATTGTCTGTGAGTATAACAGAACTGATATTGCAGGCGAAACCCTGAGACAAATCAAACCAGGAAGTGGCTTCTATTTAGAAAACTCCATGTTCCATAGCCTCCCATTGCTCCATTTAAAGGGATATCAACCAGATTCCTTTTCCTATCGCTTCCTCAAGGTGTCAACAGTCTTCAGACATAGTTTCAGGCTTTTATTTTAAAAAATTAGCCAAAAAGATAACATCACGTCAGGTGGTCACATGAGTTTTGCTCGCGCAACTGAAATTGGACAGCCATTGTTTTTCCCTCTCCGACTGATAAAGACATTTGTGGTTGATATATTATCGATTATATATTTTTAAAAAAAAAAAGATTATAAAAAACGTTTGACATGTTTCTGTGGACATTACAGATATTATTTGGAATTTGTCTGCATTGTCGTGACCGCTCTTTCCTGTGGATTTCTAAACATAACCCGCCAAACAAACTGAGGTATTTTGGATATAAAAATAATCTTCATGGAACAAAAGGAACATTTGTTGTATAACTGGGAGTCTCGTGAGTGAAAACATCCGAAGATCATCAATGGTAAACGATTAACTTGATTGCTTTTCTGATTTTCCTCACCAAACTACCTTGAACTGAACAAAAAAATAAACGCAACATACAAAAATTGAAATTGAAATTAATTCATTAGGCCCTAATCCATGGATTTCACATGACTGGGAATACAGATATGCATCTGTTGGTCAGGGATAAGCATGGATATGCGTGGATAAGGCGTGGATAAGAAAACCAGTCAGTATCTGACAACCATTTGCCTCCTGCAGCGTGACACATTTCCTTCGCATAGAGTTGATCAGGCTGTTGATTGTGGCCTGTGGAATGTTGTCCCAATCCTCTTGAATGGCTGTGCAAAGTTGCAGGATATTGGCAGGAACTGGAATACGGTGTTGTACACATAAATAAAAAGCATTCCAAACATGCTCAATTGGTTACATTTATGGTGAGTATGCAGGCTATGGAAGAACTGGGACATTTTCAGCTTCCAGTAATTGTGTACAGATCCTTGCGACATGGGGCCGTGCATTATCATGTTGAAACATGAGGTGATGGCGGCGGATGAATGGCACAACAATGGGCACCAGGATCTCAGTGCAATCAAACCGCCATCGATAAAATGCAATTGCGTTCGTTGTCTGTAGTTTATGCCTGCCCATACGATAACCCCACCGCCAAAATGGGGCACTCTGTTCACAATGTTGACAGCAAACCGCACGTTCACACGACGCAATACACACTGTCTGCCATCTGACTGGTACAGTTGAAACTGGGATTCAGCCGTGAATAGCACACTTCTCCAGCGTGCCAGTGGCCATCAAAGGTGAGCATTTGCCCACTGAGGTCAATTACGATGCTGGCGAGCATGTGCGAGCACTAAGTTGCGCTTCCCTGAGACGGTTTCTGACAGTTTGTACAGAAATTCCTTGGTTGTGCAAACCCACAGTTTCATCAGTTGTCCGGGTGGCTAGTCTCAGACATTCCTGCAAGTGAAGAAGCCAGATGTGTAGGTCCTGGACTGGAATGGTTACACGTTGCCTTCGGTTGTGAGGCCGGTTGGGCGTGCTGCCAAATTCTCTAAAATGACGTTGGAGGTGGCTTATGGAAGGGAAATGAACATGACATTCTCTGGAAATAGCTCTGGTGGACATTCTTGCAGTCAGCATGCTACATGCACTTTCCCTCAAAACCTGAGACATCTGTGGCCTTGTGTTGTGTGACAAAACAGCACATTAGAGAGGCCTATGATTGTGGACTACGGGAAAAGGAGGACCGAGCACACCTTCATTCTCATCGACGGGGCTGTAGTGGAGCAGGTTGAGAGCTGTCCACATCACCATCAAACTAACATGATCCAAGCACACCATGACAGTCGAGAAGAAGGCATGACAAAGCCTTTTCCCCCTCAGGAGACTGAAAAATTTGGCATGGGTCCTCAGATCCTCAAAAAGTCCTTCATCTGCACCCTCGAGAGCTGGTTGCATCACTGCCTGGTATGGCAACTGTTCGGCCTCCTCCGACTACAGAGGGTAGTGTGTATGGCCCAGTACATCACTGGGGCCAAGCTTCCTACCATCCACAACCTCTATACCAGGCGGTGTCAGAGGAAGGCCGTAAAAATTGTAAAAGAATCCAGCCACCCTATTCATAGACTGTTCTCTCTGCTACCGCACGGTAAGTTGTACCGGAGCGCCAAGTCTAGATCCAAAAGGCTTCTTAATTAACAACACTATCAACAAGGCAGGTCCTACAGGCCCTAGTTTTTTCGCACCTTGACTACTGTTCAGATGTTTGGTCAGTTGCCACAGAAAAGGACTTAGGAAAACTGCAATTCGCTAAGAACTGGTCAGCACGGCTGGCCTTTGGATGTACACAGAGTGCTAATACCAATAATACACATGTCAGTCTCACCTGGCGGAAAGTGGAGGAGTGATTGACTTCATCACTACTTTTATTTATGAGAATTATTGACATGTTGAATGCAACGAGCTGTCTACTACTGGCACACAGCTACTACTGCCACACAGCTCAGACACCCATGCATACCCCACAAGACATGCCACCAGAGGTCTCTTCATAGTCCCCAAGTCCAGAACAAACTATGGCAGGCACACAGTACAACATAGAGCCATGACTACATGGAACTCTATTCCACATCAAGTAACTGACGCAAGCAGTAAAATTCGATTTAAAAACACCTTATGAAACAGCGGGGACTGTGAAACAATGCACACACACACACGCAAAACACACACACACACGATAACATACGCACTACAGTCGTGCCAAAAGTTTTGAGAATGAAAAAAAATATTAATGTCACAAAGTGTTCTTCGTCAAAGTCTTTAGATATTTTTGTCAGATGTTACTTTGGAATACTGAAGTATAATTGCAAGCATTTCATAAGTGTCAAAGCTTTTATTGACAATTACATGAAGTTGATGCAATGAGTCAATATTTGCAGTGTTGACCCTTCTTTTTCAAGAACTCTGCAATCCACCCTGGAATGCTGTCTGTCAATGAACTCCTGGGCCACATCCTGACTGAGGGCAGCCCATTCTCGCATAATCAATGCTTGGAGTTTGTCAGAATTTGTGGGTTTTTGTTTGTCCACCCGCCTCTTGAGGATTGACCACAAGTTCTCACTGGGATATTGGTCTGGGTATTTTCCTGGCCATGTACCCAAAATATCAATGTTTTGTTCCCCGAGCCGCTTAGATATCACTTTTGCCTTATGGCTAGGTGCTCCATCATGCTGGAAAAGGCATTGTTCATCACCACACTGTTCCTGGATGGCTGGGAGAAATTGCTCTCGGAGGATGTGTTATTATTGGCTGTGGTCTTAGGCAAAATTGTGAGTGAACTAACTCCCTTGGCTGAGAAGCAACCCCACACATGAATGGTCTCAGGATGCTTTATTGTTGGCATGACACAGGACTGATGGTAGCGCTCACATTGTCTTCTCTGGACAAGCTTTTTTACGGATGCCCCAAACAATTGGAAAGGGGATTCATCAGAGAAAATGACTTTACCCCAGTCCTCAGCAGTCCAATCCCTGTACCTTTTGCAGAATAAGTCTGTCCCTGATGTTTGTCCTGGAGAGAAGTGGCTTCTTTGCTGCCCTTCTTGACACCAGGCCATCCTCCAAAATTCCTTGCCTCACTGTGCATGCAGATGCAGTCACACCTGCCTGCTCCCATTCCTGAGCAAGCTCTGTACTGGTGGTGCCCCGATCCCGCAGCTGAATCAACTTTAGTTCTTGATAATCCGATAAATGTTTGATTTAGTTGCAATCTTACTGGCAGCAATATCCTTGCCTGTGAAGCCCTTTTTGTGCATAGCAATGATGACCGCACGTGTTTCCTTGCAGGTAACCATGGTTTACAGAGGAAGAACAATGATTCAAAGCACAACCCTCCTTTTGAAGCTTCCAGTCTGTTATTCGAACTCAATCAGCATGACAGTGATCTCCAGCCTTGTCCTCGTCAACACTCACACCTGTGTTAACGTGAGAATCCCTGACATGATGTCAGCTGGTCCTTTTGTGGCAGGGCTGAAATGCAGTAGACATATTTTGGGGGGATTCAGTTCATTTGCATGGCAAAGAGGAACTTCGCAATTAATTACAATTCATCTGATCACCCTACATAACATTCTGGAGTATATGCAAATTGCCATCATACAAACTGAGAAAGCAGACTTTGTGAAAATGTACATTTGTGTCATTCTCAAAACTTTTGGCCACGACTGTATACGTACACATGGATTTAGATATGTGTAGATATGTGTTAATGGTGGAGAAAGGGCCTGAGGGCACACAGTGTGTTGTGAAATCTGTGAATGTATTGTAATATTTGTAAAATTGTATAAACTGCCTTAATTTTGCTGGACCACAGGAAGAGTAGCTGCTGCCCCAAGAATACCATCCCCACCGTCAAACATGGTGGTGGAACCATTATGCTATGGGGGTGTTTTTCTGCTAAGGGGACAGGACAACTTCACCGCATCAAAGGGACGATGGATGGGGCCATGTACCATCAAATCTTGGGTGAGAACCTCCTTCCCTCAGCCAGGGCATTGAAAATGGTTCATGGATGGGTATTCCAGCATGACAATGACCCAAAACACACGGCCAAGGCAACAAAGGAGTGGCTCAAGAAGAAGCACTCAAGAAGAAGAACCTGTTGGGGCTAGCCCTGAATACTGCCCCTTCTGGAGGAATTCGGCACCCATATAAAACATGATAAATGTTTGTCAAAAGTTGCTAATATATGCAAATAAAAATTATTATCGAATAGGAAACACTCTAAAGCTTCTAAAACCGTTTAAATTTTGTCTCTATGTAAAGCAGAAGTCTCAGGGCATGCATTCTCCCAAAGTCTCTCTTGTAATGAAAAAAGTTGCCACCACTTCAACGTCATCGTATACACACTTCCCAAGCAGTTATAACCATGGAAACAGTTTCTACGTCTTCAGCGTGAAGCCTGCTTTCGATGAGGCGTGTAACTGTGAGAATCGCGCGCTCACGAGACGTTCAGCGTGCCCAAACGTCCCGGTGACGCAAAAAAAAAGTTTCACCAATGCGAGCTGGGAAATTTCTCTCTCTTTCCCTCAGGATGGATTGAACAACGTGTGTTTCTCTGTTCGCCCTCACGATTGCTGTAGACCTTTATAACATGTTAAGGCTTAATTATAAACATAGTTTGACAAGTTTACTCGAAATATAATGTATACTTTCGACGTTTTGGTGCGCATCCACTTGAAATTTGCATACATTTCGACCGAAAAGTGTCTAGTTTGAGAACGGAAAGACACAGACTTGAAAACTGAACGCTAACTTGGTGAGTATTAACCCTTCCAGGTCTTCTGATGGAAGAACAGCCATGGTAAGGGAATATTTATGTCTTCATTTTGGGTTTCTGTCGACTCCAAGATAGAGGAGTCAGTATGCTAAATGGGAGCGCCGCCTCCCTATTATAGCCTAGTGAACGCAAAATGTAACGTTAAAAATAATTGTAACATAGCGATTGTATTTAGAAGAAGTTTATCTTGCCATACATATGTAAAACATGCATATTTAGTCAAAGTTTATGATGTGTATTCCTTGTTTGCTGACGTTATCTGCCAGAGCTATTTTATTTCTCCTGACATTGCAGTAGCATTTTTTGAACGATGCATAATTGTAAACAGAGATTTATGGATATATATTGCATATTATTGAAAAAAAAATGAATGTACTGTGTAACATGTTATATTACTGTCATCTGATGAAGATTTCAAAAGGTTAGTGAAATGATTTTTCTTTTAATCCTGCGTTTGTTGATTGCATATTTTTTCCTACTTGGCTATGCTAATGAGGTATGTATGCAGTGGTGGTTGGACATAAATATGTGCTATGTTTTCGCCGTAAAACATTTTAGAAATCTGACTTGCTGGGTAGATAAATAACTTCTTTATCTTTCATTTGAGCCATTTTTCAAGCGATTCTGTGGAGGTTAAATATTTTTAGGATTATTTCTTGCGTTCCCTGCGCCACATTACAGCTCAGGGGGGGTGGGGGGAGTTCCTAAAGGGGAACTAGTAGCTCTAACAGGTTGGTCCTGGAGTGGCCTATCCAGTCTCCAGACCTTAATCCCATAGAAAATCTGTGGAGGGAGCTGAAGGTTCGAGATGCCAAAACGTCAGCCTCGAAACCTTAATGACTTGGAGAAGATCTGCAAAGAAGAGTGGGACAAAATCCCTCCTGAGGTGTGTGCAAACCTGGTGGCCAACTACAAGAAACGTCTGACCTCTGTGATTGCCAACAAGGGTTTTGCCAACAAGTACTAATATTTAGTATTAGTACTAAATAGTGGTACTAATATATCACATATTTAATAGTACTAATATATCAAATATTTATTTCCCTCATTAAAATGCAAATCAATTTATAACATTTTTGACCTACGTTTTTCTGGATATTTTTGTTGTTATTCTGTCTCTCACAGTTCAAATAAACCTACCATTAAAATTATAGACTGATCATTTCTTTGTCCTGTGGCAAACATACAAAATCAGCAGGGGATCAAATACTTTTCCCCTCACTGTAAGGTCCCACAGTTCACAGTGCAATAATTTACATTTACATTTAAGTCATTTAAATAATCAAGCTGTGAGGATGAAGTAATTGTCCTTAGAGCTCAGAGACGGGATTGTGTTGAGGCACAGATCTGGGGAAGGGTACCAAAAGATTTCTGCAGCATTTAAAGGTCCCAAGGACACAGTGGCCTTAGTCATTCTTAAATGGAAGAAGTTTAGAACCACCAAGACTCTTCATCGAGCTGGCCGCCAGATCAAACTAAGCAATTGGAGGAGAAGGGCCTTAGTCAGGGAGGTGACAGATCTCCTCTGTGGAGTTTGGAGAACCTTCCAGAAGGATAACCATCTCTGTAACACTACACCAATCAAGCCTTTATGGTAGAGTGGCCAGATGAAAGACACTCTTCAGTAAAAGGCACTTGACAGCCCTCTTAGATTTTGTCAAAAGGCACCTAAAGGCCTCTCAGACCATGAGAAACAAGATTCCCTGGTCTGATGAAACCAAGATTGAACTCTTTGGCCTGAATGCCAAGCGTCACGTCTGGAGGAAACCAGGCACCGCTCATGACCTGGCAAATAACTTCCCTACGGTGAAGCATGGTGGTGGCAGCATCATGCTGTTGGGATGTTTTTCAGAGGCAGGAACTGGGAGACTAGTGAGGATGAGGGAAAGATGAACAGAGCAAATAACAGAGAAATCCTTGATGAAAACCTGAGAGCATTCAGGACCTCAGACTGGGGCAAATGTTCACCTTCCAACAGGACAATGACCTGAAGCACACAGCCAAACAACGCAGGAGTGGCTTTGGGACAAGTCTCTGTCTTTGAGGGGCCCAGCCAAAGCCCGGACTTGAAACCCGATCTAACATCTCTGAAAATAGCTGTGCGGTGACGCTCCCCATCCAACCTGACAGAGCTTGAGAGGATCTGCAGAGAAGAATGGGAGAAACTCCCCAAATACAGGTTTGCCAAGTTTGTAGTGCCATTTTCTCTAGGCTGTAATTGCTGCCAAATGTGCTGCAACAAGGCAATGAGTAAAGGGTCTGAATACTAAATTTGCAAAGATATTCCAAAAACCTGTTTTTGCTTTTTCATTATGGGGTAAACAATTGAATACATTTTAGATTAAGGCTGTAACATAACAAAATGTGGACAAAGTCAAGGGGTCTGAAAACTTTCTGAATGCTCTGTAAGCATTTCTCAGCAGTGACTTCTCAACCATAACCAAAGTGTGAATTTTCTGTCACTCCTTAGGTTAACCGAGAACTCTCGCACAGCTGCGTGATTAAGTTCTGTGTTCATACTTTTTATAAATTGGGCGTTCTGGGCCGAGGGTACTTTGACCTCATGCTCTTGTTCCGGGACGAGTGAAGGCTGATACTGTTCCCTTTCGAGTGCTCCATGGGGTCCCATGGCATAACTGGGAAGATTGTTCCGGGCATACTCCACACAGACCAGTTGACGGCTCCAGGTAGTGGGGTTGGTTAAGACCAGGCACCTTAAGGTGGTTTCCAGGTCTTGGTTGGCCCGCTCCAACTGACCCAATCAGGGTGCAGAATGCCTTCCAGAACTGAGATGAGAACCCTGATCAGAGACCATGTCTACCGGGAGTCTATGGATCCGTAAGCTGGGCCGTCTCCTTGGCAGAAGGTAGTTTGGGGAGAGGGATGAAATGGGCGGCCTTGGAGAATCAATCGACTACCGTCAGAATGGCAGTGTTGCCATCAGACGGAGGGAGCCCAGTGACAAAGTCCAGAGATATATGAGACTAGAGGGAATGAGGGACCTGTAGTGACTGACGGAGGCCAGAAGGAGCTTGCCGTGGAGTCTTGTTCTGAGCACACACTGTGCATGCGGCAATGAAGACAGATACATCAGGGACCATTGTGGGCCACCAGAAACGTTGTCGGGGGAAGGCTATTGTACAACGGGGCACTGGATGATAGGTCAGACTGGAGGAATGAGCCCATTCCAGGACTCAGGACCAGACTGGATTAGGGTCAAACAGCATCACGGACCAGGTTGTCAATAGCCCAATCCACAGTGGCAGCTAGGCATGAGTTAGGGAGAATGGTTTCAGAGGTCGAGGGTGTGGCAGAGGCACTGTATAGGCGGGAGAGGGCATCAGGCTTCAAATTCTCTGACCCTGGGCAGTAGAAAATGTTAAATCTGGTGAACAGGAGGGCCCACTGGGTCTGCCTGGAGCTGAGGCGCTTGGCTGTATGGAGATAGTCCAGGTTTATATGGTCGGTCCAGACCAGGAATGGCTGCTCAGCTCCTTTCAGCCAGTGCCTCCACTCCTCCAATAGCATCTTCACCGTCAGGAGTTCTTGGTTGCCTACATCGTAGTTCCTCTCAGCAGGATTGAGACGATGGGACAGGAAGGCACAGGGATGAAGCTTCTGGTCCTGGGCAGATCGCTGGGACAGGATGTCCCCCACTCCAACATCCGAAGCATCCACTTCCACTAAAAATTGACGTGAGGGGTCCGGATGGATGAGGATGGGTGCTGTTGTGAACCGATGCTTCACGTCCACAAAGGCTTTGTCGACAGCTGGAGACAATTTGAACGATACCTTAGGAGAGGTGAGTGCTGAGAGGGGGGCCGCCAAGGTGCTGTATTCCTGAATTAAATGGTGGTAGAAGTTTTCAAACCAAAGAAACTGTTGCAACTGCACCTTGGACATTGGTTGAGGCTAATCCACCACTGCTTTCACCTCTCCAGGATCCATCTGAACATTGCCCTCAGCAATGACATATCCCAGAAAGGTGATTGTAGAGCGGTGGAACTCACTTCTCATCTTTCACAAACAGTTGGTTCTCCAGGAGGTGCTGAAGGACCTGTCTGAAATAAAGAACATGTTCTTGTGCAGATCGGAGAAAACCAGGATGTCATCAAGGTACACGAACACAATCCGGTTTAGCATGTCCTCAAGCACATCATTGACCAAAGCCTGGAAAACAGCGGCGGCGTTAGTGAGTCCAAATGGCATGACCTGGTACTCATAATGTCCACTGGCTGTGTTGAAGACCGTGTTCCACTCACCCGTCTCGCGCACACGACCCTGGTGGTAGGCATTTCGAAGGTCCAACTTGGAAAATATGGTGGCCCCCTGGAGAGGTTCAAACGCTGAGGAGAGGAGAGGTAGGGTGTAACGATTCTTGACAGTAATATCATTAAGTCCCCGGTAGTCAATGCATGGACGCAGGGTCCTGTCCTTCTTCTCCACAAAGAAAAACCCTGCACCGGCAGGACATTCAGACGGACAGACGGCCCCAGTGGCCAGAGACTCCTCTATGTACTCCTCCATAGCTTTGGTCTCTGGTCCAGACAGAGAATGCAATTGACCCCAATTTGGTGTAGTGCCTGGGAGAAGATCAATGGCACAGTCATAAGGACGGTGCAGGGGAAGGGAAATAGCACGTGCCTTACTGAACACTTCCAGGAGGTCTTGGTATTCTGTGGGGATAGCAGAGACATTGACAGTCTTGCTAACATTCAGAGGAAGACAACTTCAGGAAGGCTGTGCTGATTGAAGGCAGTGGGAATGGCAAAATGGGCTCCAACCCAGGATGGAGCTTGTGCTCCAGTCAATCACAGGATTGTGCTTTTGAAGCCAGG
Source organism: Oncorhynchus nerka (assembly GCF_034236695.1). Classification (NCBI taxonomy): domain Eukaryota; kingdom Metazoa; phylum Chordata; class Actinopteri; order Salmoniformes; family Salmonidae; genus Oncorhynchus; species Oncorhynchus nerka. The sequence goes on from NC_088408.1 coordinate 41,796,812, forward strand.
AAAATCCCAAAACAACCGCAACATGGGGAGATGCAATGAGGAGGAACTGTATGGTCTCACCGTGGTTAACAGAAGCCCGTAATTGAACGGGCCCAGTACTATGGGTGACTTCCCTTATAGAGCGGCCGTGCAGTGCCCTAGCATCCATGGGCACAGAGAGAGGCTGAGTGGGAAGACCAAGCTCCGAAGCTATCGTGGCATCCATAAGATTTTCATCAGCCCCAGAGTCAATGAGCACTCGGAGAGATTTAGATTGGTCTCCCCACAGCACAAGAGCAAAAAGGGAGGTGTGGGTGATGGGAATTTGGGAACTCCCAGTCTGACTCACCATAGTACTGGTACCCACTAGACAAAAGGGTTTCCTAATATGGCAGGTACCTATAAAATGTCCTGCCGCTCCACAGTACAGACAACAGTTATTATTCATCCTTCGTGAGCGTTCCCCAACTAATTACCTACCTCTTCCCAACTGCATAGGCTCAGGAGTATCCAACTCACCTATCGTAGATTACCGAGAGTGCTCGGGTGGCATCAAATCCTCTCGGGTGAGCTGCCTTCAGAAACTTCCAGATTCCCTCGGAGGTGAACGTGCCATAGCGGGTGCACAAGTGTGCCCGAGACCAGACCTCCTCTCACTCTTGCGTTCCCTTAGGCGTCCATCAATTTTAATGGTAAGGGCGATAAGGGAGTCAAGATCCATTGGCAATTCCCGAGCAGCTAGCTCATCCTTTACCTCCTCAGATAATCCGTGCAAAAAAAGTATTGAAAAGAGATCCAGGCACCCTCAGTGGCCAATGTGCGAAAATCAACCGCGTAGTCTGCCACACTAAGGGCGTTTTGACGTAAGTCAAGCAATTTACTAGCCGCCTTTCTCCTGGAAACCGGACATTCAAATACCTTTCTTACTTACTTCTGCCATGAATTACTCCAGATTACCACAAATGGCAGATTGTTGCTCCCAAACTTCCAGAGTTCAGGAGAGCGCCCTTCCCGACATTAGTGCAATAATAGACACTATCTTCGAGCTGTCTGAAGGAAACGAAGATGGCTGTAGCTCAAAAATAAGCGAGCACTGAAAAAGAAAACCCCGGCAGGTAGAATGATTCTCAGAAAATCGCTCCGGAAACGGTAAGCGGGGTTCTCGGGGAGCCGGGATATGCTGTACAAACTCCCCACAGATAGGGGAAAAATTACTGGGTGATTGGGTTTTTTCCTGAGGTGGTAGGTAGCCTCTGAGCTAACTCCCTGATTTGCTCCATAATAGCCTTTAACCCATGGTCGTGGCATTCCGTCATGGAACTGAGCCCTTCCAAAAGGCCCTGTACCAACTCCTCATGTCTCCTAATGGTGGCTCCCTGCAGGGAGACAGCGTGGCAGAGCTGGTCCAAGTCTGCTGGGTCTGTCATGGCCAGTTCGTACTATCAAGGCACAAGGCGAGACCCAGATGCAGACACAGGAAACAGATGGTTGGAGTTTTACAATGTTTAATAATCCAAAGGGGTAGGCAAGAGAATGGTCGTAGACAGGCAAAAAGGTCAAAACCAGATCAGAGGCCAGCAGGTACAGAGTGGCAGACAGGCTCTTGGTCATGGCAGGCAGAATGGTCGTACAGAGTCCAGAAACAGGCAAGGGTCAAAACCTGGAGAACTAGAAAAAGGAGAATAGCAAAAGGAGTACGGGAAAAACACACTGGTTGACTTGACTAAACATACAAGACGAACTGGCACAGAGAGATAAACACAGGGATAAATACACTGGGGAAAATAAGGGACACCTGGAGTGGGTGGAGACAATCACAGGAACAAGTGAAACAGATCAGGACGTGACAATTTCTACTTGCAAATTATATAAATGTCAGCCTCATTCACATTATTAATAAAGGAATAACAATCCACTAGAGAAAAATGGTCTCTTCTGGGTGGGTGTAGGCTATATCTCCCTGTTTTGTTGTTAGTTGACAACATTAGCAAAACATTCACATTACAACTCTTCCTCATGCTCTTGCAACAGTTTTTTCACTACAGTTTTTGTGAATGAAATGTTAGATATATTTCTGTCAACATCCTGTGTTGTGTTCTTATTATTTCACCATTGATTTTTTGAGACATTTAAGGAGCATCAGGTATACTGCTGGAATGTTTACAAATGGCATGTTCATATTTTTTTGTGAGAAATTACACTGGCCACTGAAAACATTTATAAAATATAAATACCCCACACTGAGGCCACGCAATAAGACTAAACTAATGATTAGTAAATGGTTTATTAGGATCTATATTAAACATGTTAAGAATAGAGCAAATATAAATGAATAAATACTTACTAGTCCATTATAAATTCTTTATTATGTGGAATTATTATAAAGTGCTACCCTACCTTTTAAACTTCATACGTGTCACGAGTCCGACCGAGGGTGGTTCCCCTTCCCGGGCGGGTGGCGCTCGGCGGTCGTCGTCACCGGCCTATTAGCTGCCACTGATTGTCTTTCCTCCCCCTCCTTGTATGTTTATTGGTAGCACCTGTTTATGTGTAATTAGTTTTTTCTTTATTAGACAGCCGGCCCGCCTGGTTGTGGTGCGGGATTATTTCAGTGTAACCTTCGGCTCTGTTGTAGAGGTACGTGTTAGTGCCTGGTCGTGATTTTTTCCGTTGTACATTTTCATTCCCTGTGTTTGGGAACGTTACTATTGTGAGCACCCTGTGGTGCGTTGGTGCTATTAAAGACGCACAGCATTGCACTCTCTGTCTCCTGCGTTTGACTCCACACCCACGACACCCGGAGCATTACAATACGGACCAAATAAAAACGAATGCGGCTCACAGGACGTCATTAGGACGTCATTTTAATCAGTTTTGTCCACTGGGAGAAAGATTGTGTTATTATCTCATTCTGCCAGATGAGAGAGACAGTAGCAGGACTTCGGTTTATTCCAGATCATTGCTAATGATAGCTGCAATGACTTTGAAATATCTTTCAATTTCAAAACAGTTTGCTAATAGGTGACCTATTCCACAGCTGAAATTCAGTCAGTGTTCTTGTTAGCCATGGCAATTACTCCAACATGCTCATGAAAAGTGTGAATTAGTGTGTTTCTCTTATTACACACAATTTAGAACTTATACTGCTTATCAATAAAAGGGCTATTGGCCAAAACTGCACTTAACTGCTTATTTGAGTCGCCCTGTCTCTCCTCCGTCCTTCAAGAGAGTGCTGTGTTCCCCATGAGATTGATTCCACCTGAATGGAAGACATAATTTATACAGTGTCTGTGAATTCTGTTGAATTCGTAGGGTAGAGCCTGTCAAATATATCTCAACCATGATAAATAGCCATTTATTGTATAGCTGCAGGAGAGGGCAGGTATGCTGTCAAAGACACTCCAAATGTCTTCTGCGAATGCTGTCTAAGAAATCCAGTCTAGTGAAATCCAGCCGCAGTCACACATGTCTTTGCTATAGACTTGGCAATTGCCATGGTTGACAGATGATCTCAGTCTAGGCAGCCACCTCTGTAAATCACAATCCCACCTTTATGACATCTGTGGCATGTTACTGTAGCTATATACTGTGGCAATTATACTGGCATCTAAATACTTCATGTAGAAATTGTGGAAGCATTGTCCATTCGTACAACAATGTACGGGAAAGCACAGGCCTTGTTATTATTATTGATCAAATTGTTATTGTGAAGGACTCCAATAGATTCAACAGACAGACAGACAGACAGACAGACAGACAGACAGACAGACAGACAGACAGACAGACAGACAGACAGACAGACAGACAGACAGACAGACAGACAGACAGACAGACAGACAGACAGAACATGATACAGCATGTTTTTGTTCCATCCCATACCTCCTAAAAATGTTTGTTTGAATTGTTCAATTTGTGCACTTTGATTGTTGGTTTAATTCTAAATGTAGAACAACTCATTAGGCACTCAGTAATTTCAGCTGGAAGGCAGGGTAGAAGATTGAAGGTTGCTGAGGCAAAATAACACTTACTTCAGACTGCATTAACTCACCAACCACACCTTCTGCGGGTCCTCTGAGACTGACTCAGTGCTGTTAAAGTTATGATTTTCCAGCCAAGGATAGGTAGAGTGATAAAAAATATATGAAAAAGGGAGATGAAAATATCTTGTTTTAGGATTTTCCCATCTGCATGAATTATTGTGGATTAGGAACCTGACAATGACCTTTATTAACACATGATGGGTTAAATGTAAACCACGGGATCAGCTGCAAGGAAGGTTTGATACAAGAACGTTTCTGACTATTACATTTGATGTATGATGTTCTTAATAATGGTTCTTCACTGTACGACAGACACTATCATCATAATTACATATGTTTAGAATTTTTGGAGCTAATTCCCATCTTTAGATATGGTCTCTGGTTTTGATTAGAGACTCAACTATCAAATGTGTTCATTGGACCTTTTCACCCCTTCAGTGAAAGCTAAAATGTTTGTTCTTTTCTTTTCTTTGCATAATACAACGCAATGATTCACATTTGATGCCTTTTCATATGTCAGCTGCTTCTTGCACAACTGAAGCATCTAGTGGGTAGGCAGATTCCTTTAGAAATGACTGTTGAAAAGTTATTAGAAAACCATGCATTTTCATCCCCAAGCCTGCATCCATCGGGGAAATCGAGAGATTCATGGACACTTCATAGGCCTGTTAGTCTCTCACTAAATGCCCTTTATAATGTTACAGGTGTTCATTTTAGCAATCAGGTTCACGCACAAAGCTCAAGGCGTGCTCCACACTGTCCTCAGGTATTTATTTAGCAAGTGTGATAACACATCACTCCTGACAGACACAAGCAAAAACTCATACATGAATGTAACAGACTATAAGCCTAAACATTAGCAATCTAACATGCTATATTCCATGGAAACAATACTATTTTTTAGTCTGATCAATTATAGCCCATTGTCAATGATTCGGGAGACTCAGGAATGCTTAATAGGGGTTTTATTAAGCCCAAATTACGGCGTGCCGTGTAAAGGCACAGGGGCGAAGACCAAACAAACACGTAACAAAACACAAGGTAAAAACCCAAAACAAAAGAGCGAGGAGTACCTTGTGTAAATAACACACGCGCACAATGATTAACACACAGGATGAGACCCGTAATCATCTGCGCAATCCACAATGGCACGAAAGCCAAAACACACAGCACAGGTACTCACACACACCAACGGACGTTGTAACAATAATCCAATGGAAACCAAAGGGCACACTTAAACAAGTACTAATCATTGGGAATAGGGGACAGATATGAATAATGAAAGTTCCGGAGGGATCAGTGACACCCATTTGTTTGTGAGAAAATGAAAATGGGATCAAATTTGCCTTGTATTCAAACTCGCGCTGCCCAGGCTATCTACATTTTTTCCATCCAAAGTTATTAACTGGAATTAATTAATAAACTAATAACTGACATTTTTAATTAGGCCTATGGTTGCATAGGGCAGGACTACATGATGAAAACCTGCATAAATCAAGCTCAGCCCTGTGAGTTTTATTGTCCAATCGTGTTGCTTTCTCTGTGTCAGTGTATAGGAAACCCACCCTAGTCCTTCTTTAAAATATATTTAATATGAACAATATTTCATCCTCCTCAAGACCAGACGTTTTTTAAATACATGTGACCTGATAATTTCTTTGCAAGGAAGAGGAGAGTAAACTTTCTAGCTCCGCCCACAGATTCTGTACTTGTCTCCACGCTGCTGTGCTTTTTGTTGCTACTTGGCTACCTGACATATTTTTCTTTTAATAACAGTTTAATCAAAACTCATTTAACACGTCTACCAACCTCTTAGTTTTTCCGTGCTCAACTTTTTCACCCCAAACAATTTATCTGGAAATGGTTTTACAGGACCTCCACCAGCCGAAAAAGCTAAGTAGTAACATTTTTAACACTATGCAATATAATTGCAGTCGCTGTACTCATAATATACAGGAAAACGTATTGCCTTATGGTGAGGATAGCCATGCTGCAAGCCCAGCTTCAGATGCAATTGTTAGTCAAGGGCAATTTCAGTGTAGGAAAGGATGAAACAGAGTCTGTGCTAACAGTAAGTACAGATAGTACTATAAATCCTCCTGCACAATCCCCGCCGCAGGACAATTTTCTCAAGGCTTCTGGAAAGAAATAGTGTCCACATGGTCAACATGTGCCGCTCATTCAGCCAAAAGAAATGTTCAACCGGTTCTCCCAATTAAACAAAGAGTCAGAAGCCAAGCCATCTCAGGTCTCTCATCTACCTGTTACGGGGTCTGTGCCACTGAAGCCTCCCACCATAAGCTCTGACAAATTGAAAACCCTAGTCATTTGCGACTCGATTACCCACAATATTAGACTTAAAAAGAATCATCCAGCGATCATACACTGTTTACCAGTGTAACGGTTGTCGTCCTCCTCTGCTGAGGAGGAGTAGGAAATATCGGACCAATACGCAGCGTGGTAAGTGTTCGTCATATTTATTACACTGAACACAGGAAACAAACGAACAAGCGAATAAAGAAAAAAATGAAACAGTCCCGAATGGTGAAAAACACTGAAACGGAAAATAACCACCCACCAACAAGAGTGGGAAAACAGGCTACCTAAGTATGGTTCTCAATCAGAGACAACAATTGACAGCTGCCTCTGACCAGACCAAACACATAGAAATCTAAACACAAGAACAAAACATAGAATGCCCACCCCAACTCACGCCCTGACCAACCTAAAATAGAAGCATACAAAAGGAACTAGGGTCAGGACGTGACAACCAGGGAGCAGGGCTACCGAAATAAAGGTTAATCTGAAGTGTGTGCAGGCTAAGGCTAAAACTGGCGAGTGTGGAGAGTATAGGGATATTGTTATCCACGTCGTCACCAACGATGTTAGGATGAAACAGTCAGAGGTCACCAAGCGCAACATAGCTTCAGTGTGTAAATCAGCTAGAAAGATGTGTCGGTATCGAGTAATTGTCTCTGGCCCCTTTCCCAGTTAGGGGGAGTGATGAGCTCTACAGCAGTCTCACAACTCAATCGTTGGTTGAAAACTGTTTTCTGCCCCTCCCATAATTAGAATTTGTAGACAATTGGCCCTCTTTCTGGGACTCACCTACAAAAAGGACAAAGCCTGGCCTGCTGAGGTACTCTCATCTTATCTGTCAATATAGACAGGGCTCTAATTCCTCTAGCTCCACAATGAGATAGGGTGCAGGTTTGTGATATCTCACATCACAAAATAGGTCTACTTAATGTTAGATCTCTCACTTCCAAGGGAGTTATAGTCAATGAACTAATCACTGATCATAATCTTGACATGATTGGTCTGACTAAAACATGACTCAAGCCTGGTGAATTCACTGTGTTAAATGAGGCCCCTCTTGGTTACACTAGCGACCATATCCCCGATGCATCCCGCAAAGGTGTTGCTAACATTTACGACAGCAAATTTAAATCATTTCAATTTCTTGTCATGAAATCTATGCAGCCTACTCAATCGCTTTTTCAAACTCGGTCTCAACATTTAAATCTTTACTGAAACCTCATCTCTTCAGTAGGTCCTATGATTGAGTGTAGTCAGGCCCAGGGGTACAAAGGTGAACGGCAAGGCACTGGAGCAATGAACCACCTTTGCTGTCTCTGCCTTGCGGTGGAGAAGATCATCGTGGGCTATACTCAGCCTCGTCTCAAGGAAGTAAGTTGGTGGTCTGATGATATCCCTCTAGAGGTGTGGGGGCTGTGCTTTGGCAAAGTGGATGGGATTATATCCTGCATGGTTGGCCTTGTCCGGGGGTATCATCGGACAGGACCACAGTGTCCCCCGGTCTCAGCCTCCAGTATCTATGCATCAATAGTCTATGTGTTGGGGGCTAGGGTCAGTCTTTTATAGTTGGTGTAATTCTTCTGTCTTATCTGGTGTTCTGTTTGAATATAAGAATGCTCCCTCTAATTCTCTCTCTCTCGCTCCCCCCCTCCTAGAGGATGCGAGCCCTACGACCATGCCTCAGGACTACCTGATGACTCTTGGCTGTCCCCAGTCCACCTGGTTTTGCGCTGCTCCAGTTTGAACTGCTCTGCCTGTGGCTATGGACCCCTAACCTGTTCACCGGATGTACTACCTTGTCCTAGACCTGCTGTTTTCGCCTCTCTCTCTCACTCGCTCTCTCTCCCTCACTCTCTCTCCCGCACCTGCTGTTGCGACCTCTGAATGCTTGGATATGAAAAGCCAACTGACATTTACTCCTGAGTTACTGACCTGTTCACACTCTACATCCACTGCGATTATTATTGGACCCTGCTGGTCATCTATGAACGTCTTGAAGAACAATCTGGCCTTAATGGCCATGTACTCTTATAATCTCCACCCGGCATAGCCAGAAGAGGACTGGCCACCCCTCAGAGCCTGGTTCTTCTCTAGGTTTCTTCCTAGGTTCCTGCCTTTCTTGGGTGTTTATCCTAGCCACTGTGCTTCTACAGTACATCTGCATTGCTAGCTGTTTGGGGTTATAGGCTAGTTTTCTGTATAGCACGTTGTGACATCTGATGTAAGGGCTTTATAAATACGTTTTATTTGATTAAAAAAAGTCTGATCCCATCATAGCCCAATTAACCTTTTTACCGTCTAAGGTCTGGAGTTTTATTTGGTTAAGTTACCAGATCAGGAAAAACAAAAAAATCACCTGTCACCTTCGTCATAATGTCACGTTTGTCATAATCCTTGAGACCAAGGGGCAGCTTGAGTAGAGTTCCACATAATTTTAATAAACTGAAACTCACTTAACAAAATAACAAACAACCAAACAAAACATGACGCTACTGATGTGCACTGACGCAACTATACATAGACAAGATCCCACAACACAAATGAGGGAAATGGCTACCTAAATATGATCCCCAATCAGAGACAACAATAAACAGCAGTCTCTGATTGGGAACCATATCAGGCAAACATAGACATACAAAAACCCCTAGACATACAAAAGCCCTAGACATACAAAAACTAGAGTAACCACCCTAGTCACATCCTGACCTAACCAAAATATATAGAAAAACGGAGATATCTAAGGTCATGACGTGACATCACCACACCACTCTGGGACCTCTGGCAGCTACTCAAATAATATATTGAACTGGTACAGTACATTGTGGTGAAACATGGATCTTTCTATAGCAGAATGTACAGCATTTATTTTCCTAGAATTCTGAAATTGTTAACATGGTATTAAAATCTCGTCACACAAAAAATAGTTGCATGTGTCTTTAAATTATGAAATACTGTAACTTCAGCCTTCACTACAGACATCCATCATGGTCCAAGTTTGCTTTTGCCAGATGGTCATAAATCCAATGTGTTAGTGACACTTTTGTGGATGGATATTAACAGCTATGTCCTGGTCAGCCTTAGCCACCTGTTACTGTGATGAGAGATGTTACTGTGATGGCTCAAGTAATTGTTGAAAGTATGTGATTACTCAGACTATAAATGCTAGTGAATGTATGTGAGGCATTTTTCACGACTGCACATCCTCACCTGTTGTAAGAAACAGAGCGAGCAGGGACAAATAGGCTGTCTGCTCCTACTCAGAGCACCAAGTCAGGGTTAGCTGTTAGCTTACGGATTGACATATTGGTTAGTCATGGTCCCGCCTTAGACCATTAACTGCACCCGCTGTCCATTATATTTGGATTTTAACGTTGGCTATTTTCCTGTGTGGGTTGCACTCAACTTCTGTGAAGTTAATGTAACTTTTATCATCTATGTTTACATTTTTCATATACTGTACTTGGGGCAGGCATGCATAATGTAGTGTCAAGGAGACTTTTAATCTGTTAAAATTGTGCTGAGCAGGAACCTTGAGTAAAGGAAACTAAGAACATTGATACTGAAAGAACAGGATAGTTTATGTATATTCACACTCATGCACACACACACAGATACTATTTGCAAAGATCCCTTCTCATTAGATTTGTCTCATCCGCCAACATCCTGTCTGAGCATGAAAAAAAAATCACACCAGACATGTTGTCCCCGATGTTTGAAAAAAAGTGTTTGATGATTGTATTATCCAGACAGCTGAGCAAGGCTGGCAAAGTAATACTAACATAATGCAACTTTTTAATCACAAGGGAAGTTCAATTCATGCCACTGTATCTGTATAATTTCTTCTGGAGGTATATGAACATAAAATCACCAGTAGGGGAGAGTGGGTAAGTTGAGCCATTTTATTACATTCAGCATCACTATGTCAAGGGGAAATATCGTTATTTCTAACGAAGATATCTACATACATTTTAAGATGATGTGTATGCCTGGAAATAATCTGAATTCATGTAAACATTACCGTTTGGAAAACATGGCTTTCCCAAATAAAGTGTCCTCTTGGCACAATTTACCCCATGTATTGGAGAATGGGACAGGATAAATTAAGCCAGTTTCACATTTCTGTACTGACTTAAATATTACCACTACATTTTTAAAACCATGTCTGTCTTTTTTTCCCAAACACAATTCAACACAATCACAAAAGGTTTTTTGTATTTTAATAGTTTCAAGCACGTTTTAACACTGGCTTAACACCTAGCAAACACTTTGTACTTTGTTGGACACTTGTTGCCCTGTTGCATATTCAACAATTTACAAAACAATTGAAGCTGAAATTGGGATTTTATTTTAGGAATAAAGGCCTGTTTTTCTTTTGAAGCCAGAAGGAGTCTCGTATCAACTACATGCCTTTGCTAGACTATGGGGATATTTTATATATGAATGCTTCCGCTCAGTGTTTCAGATCAATTGACACTCTTTACCATGGCACTTTGAGATTTATTTTAAACTGCAAAACCCTTACTTTGTATACCAGGGTTGGCTGGCCTTCTCTGGTCACTCGTAGGCTCAGTCACTGGTATCCTTTTATTTACAAAGCCATTTTGGGTTTACTACCTTTTAATTTGGACATTTTTATTGTTCAGAAATGTGGTGGGTACTCTCTTCGTTCGCTGGACTTTATCCTGCTGACTGTTCCAAATGTCCGAACTGAATTTGGTAAAAGGGCTTTTATGTACTCTGCTCCATCGTCTTGGAACACCTTACAAAATACTTTTAAACTGGAAGAACTTGTCCCGATTGGTGTTTTTAAATCACTGATGAATGATTTTGAGGCTGATTCCCTGACCTGTCAATGTTTTTAATTTGCTGTTTTTTAATTTGGTTATACTCTTGTGAATTCAATGGTTTTTACTAGATTACTTGTAGTTTTTCCATGTTGTCTGTCTGTAATTTTTTTTAATGACTTGGTGCTGCTGATCTTGGCCAGGGCGCTCTTGAAAAAGAGATTATAATATCAATGAGATGAAATAAATAAAAATGACAATGACTTGCATTATGCCTGAGTAAAAACATTTAAATTTGCTCAACTTTCCATTGGCTCAAACACTGGCACAATTTACCCCATGGCCATTGGCTCAACTTACCCCAAGGCAAACATTTTGACTATATTAGCCCACACAGCTACTAGGATGCACTTTCATGTTAGGTTTAGGATCTCACATTGAAGCTTATAGAGACCCATGTACTTTGTTTTAGATACAAGCATCATGAAACCTCTAACACAATAAATTCATTTGTTTTATGGATCTAACTTGCTTACTACTTCATCCATGTGGTTTCTTCCTTCACCGACTTGAAGAAAGATGACCTCTTCCTAAATATTTCAAATCAAATGAAATTTTATTTGTTCCAAAAGTGTAGACTTTCCTGTGAAATGCTTACTAACAAGCCCTTAACCAACAGTTATTTGGTCATATTATTATTTTGTTTATGGTTTTCTTGAAACACGGGAGGTTCAACTGACCCCTTCGGCTCAATTTACCCCTAACTGATGCACTAAAGTCAGCTGTGCCTTTGAAATGTCTCGTCTATAGAAATGTGAAACAAAAGCCATTGTCACTTTAAGGGTCCATGAAGGGTGATGAAGCTGTCATTTGCTATTACAACATTGGTCAGCAAGATCATATAATGATCTATAAGTGGAAGGACTAATAATTAATGCATTATGATTGTGTAAAACTGTCACCCGATCCCAAGAGACATGCCTGAATTTAACCTGGTGTTAGGGAATTGCGCTACATTAGGTTAAATGGAATAGCGGCCATACAATATCATATGACTTAGAGGACATATAGAATCATACTTCTTTCCCGGTCGTACAGTAGCATGCAAATTGAATGAGGTAACTTATCATATATCTTGGAGGATATATATTGTGTATTTCTCTGAGACCAGGTTGCTTGTTCCGTTGTAACAACAAAGGACAATTTCGGGGAGAATTTACGCCAACAAAGGTTAGAATAATTTCCGTAAAAGGTTAGGCAAACTAAAACGAAAAAGGTTAGGATAATTAAGTTAAGGTTAGGGAACGTCTTAGCTAAAATGCTACAATTGTCCCTGAATTGCACTCGAACACGCACATTTTGGATTGCTAGACAGTTGCGGTATACACCTACCCACGCTCCCTGAACAACCTCCCTACTTTTGTTTATGTCCAAAGTACATAACTAGATTATTAGTACGTGAAAAAAATATATAGTATGCCTTGTATGGCTGTGAGGCCAGGCTGCTGAATAAGGTCACTGAAGGTGTCACAGTGATGCTAAATTGAAATGAGGTACTAGTGCCAATACAACCTATTGTCAAAATGTGCATGGTTGTGATATGTATTTCATTGTTAAATATATTTGCTGCAGCAAATTATGTTAAATGACGTGTTAAAACATTTGCAGCATAGAATTATATAATTTGGCATAAATAAAATAAAGTGACTGTTTCTCAGAAAACACCTAACCAGAGCAAAATGACTTCACATGCTCAACTTTACACCTGACAGAAAAAAATGTGTCTCTGTAAAAAGTTAAATTAAAGTTAGTCACTAATTTTGTTATTTTGTTAAAAAATACTTTCAATGAAGCTGAGAAAACTAGGTTGCCTTATTACTGCGCAGTAATATTCTGTAAGAAAAGACACTTCTGTGAATATATTGTCACAGGTTCATGGAATGAGTATTTACTGGAATCTGGGGCAGAAATACCACAGACTATAACTCAGTGTTTTAGATAGCTATGACTATCGGTTGGCTGGCACAAATTATACAATGATGCCCTGGGCTTGGGGGCACCACAGTGTGCCTTGATCATGTGACAGTGTGCCATGCTCAATGGGAGTTGAACTGTGCTGTCATTTACTCCCCTGACCCGGTAATACCTTGAGCTCTGTAAGGTATCCCTGACAGAGATGGCTGATTAGCTAATCTCCTAGAGTGATTCCCTGGGACACATTCCCTCCATAGCTATACTCTTAAAGCGGCAATCAGCAATTCAAACAATAACAAAACCCTCTCCCTGCCTCTGTTTTGGATAAAAAGCTGCAGGATGGGCCTGTGGAAATGTAACCTTTGTTGCCTCTCCTTGTTCGGGCGGTGCTCGGCGGTCGACGTCACCGGCCTTCTAGCCTTCATTGATCCATTTTTCATTTTCCATTGGTTTTGTCTTGTCTTCCCACACACCTGTTTTCAATCCCATTCATTACCTGTTGTGTATTTAACCCTCTGTTTCCCCTCATGCCTTTGTCAGAGATTGTTTTATGTCAAGTGTTGTTTTATGTTGTACAGGTGCGCGACGGGGTCCTCGTACCCATGTTCGTTTATGTATGTACGTATTTAGTGTTTGGAGCATGTTAAGTGGACTTATATTAAAAGACTCCATTTACACTCCGTTTCACTCTCCTGCGCCTGACTTCCCTGCCACCTATACACACGACTCTGACACAGTGTAACTTTGTCTGGCTTGCCATTCCAAATAAAATGTAAGATATTTTACTCATATAATTTAAAAAAAAGTTGTTAGGTGTAGGCAAATAGGGAAACTGGGATATGACTAAAGAGTTCATCTGGGTGACTTTTATACAAATAGACAGGTATTTTCCTTTCCATGGTAGTACGATTTTATAGAGTTTTGTTAACTTTCTATTAATATTTATTGTAGTGAGATCATTTCTTTTTTTGGGACATGAAGTGTGATCACTTCACCGTCAAACCATTTTATGGGTAGAGTAAACATTTTTAGGAATCCAATACGTAATATAGTACACTTATCATAATTTGGTTGTAATCAAGAGAGGTTAGAAGCATTATCTAGATCCTCTAGGAGGCTATGGGGGGGATACAAATTGTGGATTTAAAAGAAAAAATGAATCATCAGCCCATTGATATTATTGTGGGATCTGATTTTAATAGCTAACACTTTGATGGACAAATCAAATAGATATGCCGATAGTGGACAACCTTGTTTTACTCCTCTTGACAGCTTAATACTTTCTAAGAAGTAGACAATATTCACTATTTTACAACTAGGGTTACTATACATAACTTTAACCCATTGTTTAAGAGATTCTACAAAGTTGAAATATTCCAAGTCAGCTATACATACCATGTCACGCCCTGGTCTAAGTATTTTGTGTTTTTCTTCATGTATTGGGTCAGGCCAGGGTGTGGCATGGAGTTTTTGTATTGTGGTGTGTTTTGTCTTGGGGTTTTAGTGTGTATGTTAGTGGGATTGTAGCTTAGTGGGGTGTTCTAGGAAAGTCTATGGCTGTCTGAAGTGGTTCTCAATCAGAGGCAGGTGTTTATCGTTGTCTCTGATTGGGAACCATATTTAAGGCAGCCATATTCTTTGGTTGTATTGTGGGTGATTGTCCTGAGTGTCTTGATGTCCTTGTTAGAGGTTAGTAGACACATGTATAGGCTGTTTTCGTTTCGTTTATTGTTTTGTAGTATTAGTGTTTTGTCGTGTTTTACGTTTGTTTAATAAAGATGAATCGCAATCGACACGCTGCAGTTTGGTCTGACTCTCCTTCACCATATGAAAACCGTGACATACCAGGCCTGGTTTCACAGATTTTTTGATAGTGTTCTATTGTTTTCAGCACTTGCCTTATGTTATCTCCAATGTTTTGTGCATGTAAAAACCTGTCTGATTAGGATGAATAATATCCGTCACTACCTTTTTAATTCAATGCCCTATGCATTTTGCTAGACTTTTATGTCACAACATTGAAGTGTAAGGGCCCTCCAATTATTTTAATGTGCTAGATCTTAATATTTAACACCTGGGTCCTGTTTTAGTAATAGTGAAATCAGACCTTCTGGTTGAGTATCTGATAATCTACTATTTTTATAGGAGTGGTTAGAATTGGCTAATAACAGTCCTCTGAGTACATCCCCCAAAAATGTACATACCTCAACTAGCATGCTCTCCAGCCCTGGTGCTTGATTTAAAAATATATATCTTTCTTGAATACGTTCTTCCAGTTCTTTTTTATCATCCTCACCCATTTTTTAAAAATTATTATAATTGTTTTCACCTTTAATTTAACCAGGTAGGCTAGTTGAGAACAAGTTCTCATTTGCAACTGCGACCTGGCCAAGATAAAGCGTAGCAATTCAACACATACAACAACACAGAGTTACACATGGAATAAACGAAACATACAGGCAATAATACAGTAGAACAAAATAAAACAAACGTCTATATACAGTGAGTGCAAAAGAGGTAGATTAAGGAAATAAATAGGCCATGGTGGCGAAGTAATTACAATATAGCAATTAAACACTGGAATGGTAGATCGGCAGAAGATGAATGTGCAGGTAGAGATACTGGGGTTCAAAGGAGCAAAATAAATAAATACCAGTATGGGGATGAGGTAGGTAGATATATGGGCTGTTTACAGATGGGCTATGTACAGGTGCAGTGATCTGTAAGCTGCTCCGACAGCTGGTGCTTAAAGCTAGTGAGGGAGATGTGAGTCTCCAGCTTCAGAGATTTTTGCAATTCGTTCCAGTCATGGGCAGCAGAGAACTGGAAGGAAAGATGACCAAAGGAGGAATTGGCTTGGGGGTGACTAGTGAGATATACCTGCTGGAGCGCGTGCTACGAGTGGGTGCTGCTATGCTGACCAGTGAGCTGAGATAAGGTGGGTCTTTACCTAGCAGAGACTTGTAGATAACCTGTAGCCAGTGGGTTTGGCGACGAGTATGAAGCGAGGGCCAACCAACGAGAGCGTACAGGTCACAATGGTGCGTAGTGTATGGGGCTTTGGTGACAAAACGGATGGCACAGTGATAGACTGCATCCAGTTTGTTGAGTAGAGTGTGGGAGGCTATTTTATAGATGACATCACCGAAGTCGAGGATCGGTAGGATGGTCAGTTTCACAAGGGTATGTTTGGCAGCATGAGTGAAGGATGCTTTGTTGCGATATAGGAAGCCGATTCTAGATTTAATTTTGGATTGGAGATGCTTAATTTGAGTCTGGAAGGAGAGTTTACAGTTTAACTAGACACCCAGGTATTTGTAGTTGTCAACGTATTCTAAGTCAGAGCAGTCCAGAGTAGTGATGCTGCACGGGCGAGCAGTGATCGATTGAATAGCATGCATTTAGTTTTACTTGCGTTTAAGAGCAGTTGGAGGCCACAGAAGGAGAGTTGTATGGCATTGAAGCTCATCTGGAGGTTAGTTAAAACCTCTTGGTGTTAGGGGGCAGGACTACATTTTTGGAAATAAAACGTTCCCGTTTTAAACTGGATGTTTTGTCAGGAAAAGATGCTAGAATATGCATATAATTGACAGCGTTGGATAGAAAACACTCTAACGTTTCCAAAACTGTAAAGATATTGTCTGTGAGTATAACAGAACTGATGTTCCAGGCGAAAGCCTGAGAAAAATCCAATCCGGAAGTGCCCCAGGTTTTGAAAGCGCTGCGTTCCAATGACTCCCTATTCTGCTGTGAATGTACCATCAACGTGCTTACGCTTTCTACGTATTCCCCAAGGTGTCTACAGCATTGTGACGAGGTTTTACGCATTTCTTTTGAAGAATAGCCGTAGGCGGCCACATTGCGTAAGTGGTCACATGGTGGCTCCGAGAGAGATTCTCGCGTAAAATACAGAGGTAGCCATTATTCCAATCGGTCCTAATGAAAAACGAATTGTCCCGACGGATATATTATCGAATAGATATTAGAAAAACACCTTGAGGATGGATTCTAAACAACGTTTGTCATGTTTCTGTTGATATTATGGAGCTAATTTGGAATATTTTTCGGTGTTGTGGTGACCGCAATTTCCGGGCGATTTCTCAGCCAAACGTGAAGAACAAACGGAGCTATTTTGCCTACAAAAATAATATTTTGGGAAAAAATGAACTTTGGCTGTCTACCTGGGAGTCTCGTGAGTGAAAACATCCGAAGTTCATCAAAGGTAAACGATTTAATTCGATTGCTTTTCTGATTTCCGTGACAAGGTTGCCTGCTGCTAGCAAGGCATAATGCTATGCTAGGCTATGATAAACTTACACAAATGCTTGTCTAGCGTTAGCTGTAAAGCATATTTTGAAAATCTGAGATGATAGCTTAGCCTTTTGTTAATCACCCTGTGTTCCAATACATTTCACTTGTAATTTTCATGAATAGGAAGATTTTCTAGGAAGATTTATGTATGTTGCGTTATGCTAATTAGTGTCAGATGATAACAACAGTCCCGTTCACGGGATGGGGTGTCACTACAGGTTAACACAGTGTCCAAGGAGGGGCCAGAAGTATACAGAATGGTGCCGTCTGCGTAGAGGTGGATCAGAGAATCACCAGCAGCAAGAGCAACATCATTGATGTATACAGAAAAGAGAGTCGGCCCGAGAATTGAACCCTGTGGCACACCCATAGAGACTGTCAGAGGTCCATCCACCCATGTGGAAATTATGTAAGAGTAATGTATAAGGAAATTATTTGATTGTTCGACCGCATTCTGTTGCCTATCAACAATTGTTTTTCTTCTGGTGCCAGCGAGAATGACACATGAAAGTAATCATGACGACTAGCTTGATTGAGCCATGTATATCTTACTAGGTCAAGATATTTAAGCCATACATCCACTAATTCCGTCTTTTCTCTTATCTGCTTAAACATTACAATTATAACTGGCTATACAAGTTTATTGTTTATTCATTTTAATATATTAAAAAGTGCCACCATGATATTTGCACTGCTACTGAGTAAACATCCAATTGTTCTCAACAATTCTACCCGCTAAAACCTCCTTCCATTCCAAATTGGACTGTCGTCCAGTGACTGGCAAACCACTCCTGTCCACCTGGATTCTAGGGCCATTGAGAGATTGGGACCCATCCTTTAAAAATAGCACACATTGCCACCTAGAAAACAGAAATAGATGAACAGCCAGCATTTCCAATGCCCTCACATCGATTGTATTGTATACTGTGTGTATATATATACAGTCAGTTGAAATCGGAAGTTTACATACACTTAGGTTGGAGTCATTAACCTCTTCAGTCGACCCTCTACTTTTTTGAACATTTTGTTAAAAATCGCGCAACATTTCAGCGCCCTGCTACTCATGCCAGGAATATAGTACGTTCATATGGTTAGAATGTGTGTATAGGAAACCCTCGGACGTTTTTAAAACTGGTTAAATCACGACTGTGGCTATTACATAACGTGCGTTACATCGGAAAGCGCAGGAAAACCTGATCACAGAAAATGGAAATAAATATCCTTGCGCCACTACCGCAATTGTTAACAGTGAGCCGAATTAGATAAGACCGAGCATTCAACTCCCACAGCATCCCCATGTTGTCGAGTATCTTGTGAATTTAATCCTCTTTGATTCTTGGTTGAACCGAAAGAGGGGCACGACGTACCTCCGGTCTCCGCCCAGATCATTCCGGAAGAGCTCTCTCCTGAAATTTTTTCCAAGACGACAGCTAATGATATGTACATCGCCTACGGATGATATTTATCGCTTATTAACGTTTACTAATACCTAAAGTAGCATTACAAACGTATTTCGAAGTGTTTTGTGAAAGTTTATCGTCTACTTTTGAATTTTAAAAATGACGTTACGTTGTGAAATCGCTGTTTTTTTCGTTTATCACACAGTCTACATATAACGATATCTTGGCTTTATATGGACCGATTTAATCGAAATAAAGACCCAATAGTGTTTATGGGACATCTAGGAGTGCCAACAAAGAAGATGGTGAAAGGTAATGACTGTTTTCTATTTTATTGTGCGGTTTGTGTAACGCCGAAATGCTAATTATTTTGTTTACGTCCCCTGCTGTGCTTTTCTGTTGTAGTGTATTGGTGCATGCTATCAGATAATAGCTTCTCATGCTGTCGCCGAAAAGCATTTAAAAAATCTGACTTGTTGCCTGGATTCACAACGAGTGTAGCTTTAATTTGATACCCTGCATGTGTATTTTAATGAACTTTTGAGTTTTAACTAATACTATTAGCATTTAGCGTAGCGCATTTGCATTTCCAGAGCTCTAGTTGGGACGCAAGTGTCCCAGGTAGAGGTAAGAGGTTAAAACTTGTTTTTCATCCACTCACAAATTTCTTGTTAACAAACTATAGTTTTGGCAAGTCGGTTAGGACATCTACTTTGTGCATGACACAAGTGATTTTTCCAAAAATTGTTTACAGACAGATTATTTCACTTATAATTCACTGTATCACAATTCCAGTGGGTCAGAAGTTTACATACACTAAGTTGACTGTGCCATTAAACAGCTTGGAATATTCCAGGAAATGATGTCATGGCTTTAGAAGGTTCTGATAGGCTAATTGACATAATTTGAATCAATTTGAGGTGTACCTGTGGATGTATTTCAAGGCCTACCTTCCAATTCAGTGCCTCTTTGCGTGACATCATGGGGAACTAAAAAGAAATCAGCCAAGACCTCAGAAAAATAATTGTAGACCTCCACAAGTCTGGTTCATCATTGGGAACAATTTCCAAAAGCCTGAAGGTATCACGTTTCATCTGTACAAATAATAGTATGCAAGTATAAACACCATGGCACCACGCAGCCGTCATACCACTCATGAAGAAGACGCATTCTGTTTCCTAGATATTAAAGTACTTAGGTGCAAAAAGTGCAAATCAATCCCAGAACAACAGCAAAGGACCTTGTGAAGATGCTGGAGGAAACAGGTACAAAAGTATCTATATCCACAGTAAAACGAGTCCTATATCGACATAACCTGAAAAACGGCTCAGCAAGGAAAAATCCACTGCTCCAAAACCACCATAAAAAAGCCAGACTACGGTTTGCAACTACACATGGGGACAAAGATCGTACTTTTTGGAGAAATGTCCTCTGGTCTAATGAAACAAAAATAGAACTGTTTGGCTATAATGACCATTATTATGTTAGAAGGAAAAAGGGGGAGGCTTGCAAGCCGAAGAACACCATCCCAACCATGAAGCACGGGGGTGGCAGCGTCATGCTGTGGGGGTGCTTTGCTGCAGGAGGGACTGGTGCACTTCGCAATATAGATGGCATCATAAGAAAGGAAAATTACATGGATATATTGAAGCAACATCTCAAGATGTCAGTCAGGAAGTTAAAGCTTGGTCGCAAATGGGTATTCCAAATGTACAATGACCCCAAGCATACTTCCAAAGTTGTGGCAAAAGGACAACAAAGTCAAGGTATTGGAGTGGCCATCACAAAGCCCTGACCTCAACCTGACTCAGTTACAAACCTGACTCAGTTACACCAGCTCTGTCAGGAGGAATGGGCCAAAATTCACCCAACTTATTAAACAATTTAAAGGCAATGCTACCAAATACTATTTGAGTGTATGTAAACTTCTGACCCACTGGGAATGTAATGAAATCATTCTCTCTACTACATTCTTAAAATAAAGTGGTGATTCTAAGTGACCTAAGACAGGGAATTGTTACTATGATTAAATGTCATGAATTGTGAAAAAAGTGTGTGTAGCTTTTTCCATAACAGCGGTAGGAACAATGGCCGGTTTACTCAGTTGCGCATCAACTCACCCTGAGAGCCCCCACCTGTTCACTTACGCAATGTGATCCTTCACGCTCATTTTTCAAATAAAAGCCTGAAACTATGTCTGAAGACTGTTGACACCTTAGCGAAGCCACAGAAAAAGGAATCTGGTTGATATCCCTTTAAATGGGCTATAGGGATGCATAAGAACAGAGAGATTTCAAAAACAGGGGCACTTCCTGATTGGATTTTCCTCAGGTTTTAGCCTGTAATATCAGTTCTGTTTAACTCACAGACACAATTTTGACAGTTTTGGAAACTTTAGAGTGTGTTCTATCCTAATCTGTCAATTATATGCATATTCTAGCATCTGGTTCTGAGAAATAGGCCGTTTACTTTGGGAACGTTATTTTTCCAAACATAAAAATAGTGCCCCCTAGCTTCAAGATTTTAACAAAGCAAATCTGAGAAAAACGCTACCGAATTTCTAAAAACACATTGCCTGTAGTACTACCGCTTCAAAAGCTCTAGACCATTGTTACTCTCCCTTCCGGGATGGCTACAAGGCGTTCCCCCGCCCTCCCTTCAGCAAATAAGATCACAACTCCATCCTGCTCCTCCCTTCCTATAGGCAGAAACTCAAACAGGAAGTATCCGTGCTAAGGTCTGTTCAACGCTGGGCTGACTAATCAGAATCTTTGCTTCAAGATTGTTTCGATCATGCGGACTGGGATATGTTCCAGGTTGCCTCTGACAATAACATTTAAATATGCACTGACACAAGGAATGAGTTCATCAAGAAGTGTATAGGGGATGTTGCTCGCACTGTGACTATTAAACCATTCTAAACCAAAAACCGTGGATAGATGGCAGCATTTGTGCAAAACTGAAATCGTGGACAACCGCATTTAACCACGGCAAGGTGACTGGGAATATGTTTGAATACAAACAGTGCAATCAAACAGGCAAAACATCAGTACAGAGACAAAGTGGAGTTGCAATTCAATGTCTTAGACAAGAGACGTATGTGGCAGAGACTCCAGACAGTCGTGAATTACAAAAGGAAAACCAGCCATGTCGCGGACACTGACATCTTTCTCCCGGACAAGCTAAACATCTTCTTTGCCAGTTTTGAGGATAACACAGCGCCACCAGCGCGGGCTGTAGGCTGTAGGCTCTGTAGGCTACGGTTGTCTATGGCCAATGTGAGTAAGACGTTGAAGCGTGTTTACCCTTGCAAGGCTGCCGGCGCTGACGGCATCCCAAGCCCCATACTCAGAACATGCGCAGATCAGCTGAAATATGCTTTTCTCTCTTTGTTTATGGAGGCGCTATCCTCAGATAATAGCATCGTTGCTTTCGCCAAAAAGCATTTTTTAAATCTGACATGTTGGCTGGATTCACAACACATGTAGCTTTAATTTGGTATCTTACATGTGTGATTTCATGAAAGTAATTTATAATAGTAATTTATTTGAATTTGGCGCTCTGCATTTTCTAGCGTCCCACATATCCCAGAGAGATTAATCTCTCCCTATTCCAGTCTGCTGTCCCCACTTGCTTCATGATGTCCACCATTGCTCCTCTATCCAAAAAAGCAACGGTACCTGAACAAATTACTAACACCTTGTATCACTCACTTCTGCCTTCATGAAGTGCTTTGAGAGGCTAGTTAAGGATGAAATCACTTCCAACCTACCTGACACCCTAGACCATCTTCAATTTGCATACCGCCCCAATAGATCAACAGACGATACAATAGCCATTGCACAGCACACTGCCCTATCCCATCTGGACAAGAGGAATACCTATATAAGAATGCTGTTAATTGACTACATCTCAGCCCTCAACACCATAGTACCCTCCAAGCTCATCATTATACTCTCGGACCTGGGTCTGAACCCTTCCCTGTGCAACTGGGTCCTGGATTGCCTGACGGTCCACCCCGAGGTGGTGAAGGTAGTAAACAAAACCTCCACTGCACTGATCCTCAACACAGGGGCCCCAAAGGGGTGCGTGCTCAGCCCCCTCCTGTACTCTCTGTCCACCCATAGCTGCGAGGCCAAGCACGCCTCCTACTTAATCATCAAGTTTGCAGACACAACAGTAGGAGGCCTGATTACCAACAATAACGAGACAGTCTACAGGGAGGAGGTGAGGGCCCTGGCGGAGTGATGCCAGGAAAATAACCTCTCCCTCAACGTCAACAAAATTAAGGAGCTGATAGTAGACTTCAGGAGACAGCAAAGGGAGCACGCCCCATCCACATCGATGGGGCCAGAGTGGAGAAAGTGAAAAGCTTCAAGTTCCTCTGTGTATACATCACTGCCCTAAGTAAATAGGCATTGAATCACTAGTCACTTCAATAACGGAACACTGGTCACTTCAATATTGTTTACACACTATTTTACTAATTTCATATGTATACAGTACATTTTTACACAATTTGTTATGTTATAGCCTTATTCTAACATGAATTATATAAAATCAATCTACACACAATGCCCCATTATTTCAAAGCAAAAACAGGTTTTTAGACATTTTTGCAAAAAACTGAATTCCCTTATTTACATAAGTATTCAGACCATTTGCTATGAGAATCAACAATGAGCTTAGGTACATCCTGTTTTCATTGATCATCCTTGAAATGTTTTTACAACTTTATTGGAGTCCACCTTTGGTAAATTAAATAGTTTGGACTTGATTTGGAAAGGCACACATCTGTCTGTATAAGCTCCCACAGTTGGCAGTGCATGTCAGAGCAAAAACCAAACCATGAGGTCAAAGGAATTGTCCGTAGAGCTCCGAGACAATATTGTGTCGAGGCACAGATCTGGGGAAGGGTACTAAAATATTTCTGCAGCATTTAAGCTCCCCAAGAAAACCGTGGCCTCCATCATTTTTAAATGAAATACATGGGAGAAGGGCCTTGGTCAGGGAGGTTACCAAGAACCCAATGGTCACTCTGACAGACACAGCACCAGAGTTCCTCTGTGGACCTTCCAGAAGGACAACCGTCTCTGCAGCACTCCACCAATTAGACCTTACGGTAGAGTGGCCAGATGGAAGCCACTCCTCAGTAAATTGCACATGACAGCCCGCTTGGAGTTTGCAAAAAGGCACCTAAAGGACTCTCAGACCATTTGAAACAATATGCTCTGGTCTGATGAAACCAAGATTGAACTCTTTGGCCTGCATGCCAAGCATCACATATGGAGGAATCCTGGCACCATCCCTACAGTGAAGCATGGTGGTGGCGGCATCATGTTGTGGGGATGTTTTTCAGAGGCAGGGACTAGGTGACTAGTCAGGAAAACCTGCTCCAGAGTGCTCAGGACCTCAGACTGCGGCGAAGGTTCACCTTCCAACAGGACAACAACCCTAAGCACAAAGCCAAGACAACTTACAAGTGGCTTTGGGACAAGTCTCTGAATGTCCTTGAGTGGCTCAGCCAGAGCCCGGACTTGAACCCGATCGAAGATCTCTGGATAGACCTGGAAATAGCTGTGCTGCTACGCTCCCCATCCATTCTGACAGAGTTTGAGAGGATCTGTAGAGAAGAATGGGAGAAGAACCACTTGCACTGCATAGTTAGACCATCAGCGATTGGTCAGATTTATACTTCAGCATGAGAAAACACGATAATAAATCACTTGAAATGGCACTACTGTTTACCGTGATCTTTATTTATAGAAGTGCCAAAGCGCTGAGATAACTGTGATTGACAAATTTAATGCACAATACATTTGGCAAAATGTGCCTAGGTATGTGGTGACATTTTATCAGAAACTTCATAGCTGAATTATTTGCATGGATAGTGGCAGTTGGCAAGAGCCAACTCCGGAAGTTAGCCATGTTTTGGTTAACTAGTGACAGCATTGATGACTGTCTAGCTAGCTATCGAGCTAGTTTATTTTTTGCGAAAGAATATTTCTGCTGAATTTATTAACTAGCTCATTAGCATTCATTATATATACACATGTGGTGTCATCAAACAATTTCGCATCAAATGTATCTAACTAGCTGGCTAGCCCTATGTGTGTACATTTTGTAGACCCCTCTGGCAAGAATGCAGTATCTTTTCTAGATTTGAACACTTTCCCAGAGTATAAGTATGCTGTAGCCTAATCATAGATGACACATCACATTTACCAATAACAACTGGCTACTGCATTTGATTTGGTATCTACACGTGATTATTTCATTAGCTACATTGTTTACCAAGGTGTTATGTATTCAAGTTTCAAGTTTTACTGTCACGTGCGCAGGTAAAGTGAAATTATTTTCTTGCAAACTCTTTCCCAACAGCGCAGTAATCAAGTTCAGTAGTATTGATTTTAGAAGTGTGTAGATGTGACACTCAACCCTTTTGCGTCCAAGTACTGAGCATGATAATACATTCCTAGCAATGTTATTTACGTGTTTTCTCTGTAGGATTCTAGTTTAGAAGAGCCACAGTCCTCATTCGTCGGAAACTATCCCAGGATCTCCAGACATCCCAGACCGAGGACAGCCTCGCTGGTGCAGCTGCCTGAATTGCCATGAGATGGTTACTGACCTGGAGAGAAAGTACTATGGTCAGGTCCTGGACAGATGTGAGAGCAGGATGGCACACATGGAACTTTTTGCCTGGAGGGGATTTTGTGGCTTGTCCAGTCTACGAGAAATTTTATTTTGGCTTTGGCCGATCTGCAGTACAGATATGCAGCATAAACACAAGGTTGTTCAGCAGTATGGAGCCCTGGGACAAGAACAATGGTGATCTCTAGGCTGTAGAGCTCTGATGTTCTCGCTCCAGAAGACAGCACAGTAAAATAACTTATGGTGCCATCATGAGAAAGCCTATAACAACATGAACCACAGTAGAGGCTGGTGGGAGGAGCTATAGGAAGATGGGCTCATTGTAATGGCTCTGATGAACAACTGTTTTACCATTTACAGCAGTACCACCAGAGACTGCTCCAAATTAACAGACTGCTAAATACTTTTATCCAAAAACTCATGCACCTTAAAACACACAACTGCTGGCAGTTCACCACTGCACTATCCTGTTTACATATTAACACATATGTTTACAAAACAGTTGAACACTTTCCACAACAACACTGGATCCCTATTAAGATTTTTTTTCCCTTCTGTGATATTTTTGTAAGAAGTTTTTCTGTGATTCATTCCATGGCCTGGGTAATATGTGTCACGACTTCCGCCGAAGTCGGTCCCTCTCCTTGTTCGGGCGGTCGACGTCACCGGCCTTCTAGCCATCGCCAACTTTTAATTTTCCATTTGTTTTGTCTTTGTTTTACATACCTGGTTTTTATTCCCCAATTACATGTTCATTATTTAACCCTCTGTTTTCTCCATGGTTTTTGTGCGTGATTGTGTTATGTATGTTTGGTCCGTTATTGTGGGCTCGGTATTATGACATGTTATTGGAATATTTGAGTAAAGTTACTCATCTCTGCTGTCCTGCACCTGACTCCTCTGCACCAGCTACACCCAGACCACTACAATATCAGTTCAGTACTTTCCCAGGACAGTACTTTATCGTGATGTTTTCCTAAAACTTTGCTTTTGTTATTTTGAGGTTACAAAAATTATTATTGTTTATCTCCCCAATAAACCTTTATTTGTCCTGATCTGTGTTATCGAACCGACTCATTTGTACTGTATTTACACTAGGGTATTCCATCTGTCTTCCTGGATATCCACCCTCCTGTAGGTCTGCTCATTTTAAGTTATAACCATCAGGAGCATACATATCCAGGATCAGTTGAGCTCTTGTAAGTCGCTCTGGATAAGAGGGTCTGCTAAATTATTAAAATATGCATGTAGAAAGAAAATCCAAAAGTAAAAATTTCTAAATCAAATCAAATCAAATGTTATTTGTCATATACACATGGTTAGCAGATGTTAATGCGAGTGTAGCGAAATGCTTGTGCTTCTAGTTCCGACAATGCAGTAATAACCAACAAGTAAACAAGTAACTAACAATTCCAAAACTACTGTCTTATACACAGTGTAAGGGGATAAAGTACAATAATACCTACATCCCAGAACTTCAGAGAGCATTGTTGAAAATACTAGATTTTTCCTGTGCTTAGCTCCATTCCATTTCACCCTGAAAAACTCCCCAGTCCTAAACGATTACAAGCATACCCATAACATGATGCAGCCATCACTACGCGGGTACTCAGTAATGTGTTGTGTTGGATTTGCCCCAAACATAACACTTTGTATTCAGGACAAAAAGTGAATTGCTTTGCCACATTTTTTACATTATTACTTTAGTGCCTTGTTGCAAACAGGATACTTGTTTTGGAATATTTTTTGTCTGTACAGGCTTCCTTCTTTTCACTCTGTCAATTAGGTTAGTATTGAGAAGTAGCTATAATGTAGTTGATCCATTCTCAGTTCTCTCCTATCACAGCCATTAAACTGTGATATCCCTAAGTGGTTTACTTCCTCTCCGGCAAGTGAGTTAGGAAGGACGCCTGTATCTTCTTAGTGTCTGGGTGTATTGATAAACCATCCAAAGTGTAATTAATAACTTCACCATGCTCAAAGGAATATTCAATATGCTTTTTAAAATTTCACCCATCTACCAATAGGTACCCTTCTTTGCGAGGCATGGGAAAACCTCCCCGGTTTTTGTGGTTGAATCTGTGTTTGAAATTCACTGCTTGACTGAGGGACCTTACAGATAATTGTATGTGTGGGGTACAGAGATGAGGTAGTCATTCAAAAATCATGTTACAAACTATTATTGCACACAGAGTGAGTCTATGCAACTTATTATGTGACTTTTTAAGCAAATTTTGACTCCTGAAATTATTTAGACTTGATATAAAGCGGTTGAATACTAATTGACTCATTTTTTAAAATTAATTTGTAAACATTTCAAAACAAAATCAAGGGGTGTAAATACTTTCTGAAGGCACTGTACAATGATGGAACAAACAACATGGTCAAAAATATCTTGCTAAAGTTTGTGGTTGCTTAACGATCTCAACAATGGTGGGGCTGGAAACACACACAGCTTAGTAGGCGTTGATGTCTATCAACCCCTGTCATAAATGAAAAATAAGCAATATATTTGTTCAAACATATTTTCTAGCTGCAGATTTGGCGTCAAATAAGGATCATGGCTACGTGAAGTAGCTGGCTAGCTAACTGGCTAGCTAATCACATAGATGGCTTTCAGATCACAGACATCAGAAGTATAACACAAGGTCAAGGATACATATAGTTATAGCAAGTTAACCAAATAGTGAAACAATATTTTATGTTCAAATTAAACAAACCAATGAATGGCACAGTCAGATAGTTTAAAAGCTAGCTACAGCAGCTAGCTGCTAAAACAATCAAAACAAGTAATCCATAGTAGCTGTAACACTCACATACCATTAGCGACTTTTACAAGCATTTTGCTACACCCGCAATAACATCCGCTAAACACGTGTATGTGACCAATACAATTTGATGAGCAACTAAACAGCAAACACAACATATCACTTGATATGTACAGTTGAAGTCGGAAGTTTACATACACTTAGGTTGGAGAGTTCATCAATGAGCTTGATGCCTTGATAAGCTCCTTTCCTGAGGACGGCTCACCTCTCACAGTTCTGGGCGACTTTAACCTCCCCACGTCTACCTTTGACTCATTCCTCTCTGCCTCCTTCTTTCCACTCCTCTCTTCTTATGACCTCACCCTCTCACCTTCCCCCCCTACTCACAAGGCAGGCAATACGCTCGACCTCATCTTTACTAGATGCTGTTCTTCCACTAACCTCATTGCAACTCCCCTCCAAGTCTCCGACCACTACCTTGTATCCTTTTCCCTCTCGCTCTCATCCAACACTTCCCACATTGCCCCTACTCGGATGGTATCGCGCCGTCCCAACCTTCGCTCTCTCTCCCCCGCTACTCTCTCCTCTTCCATCCTATCATCTCTTCCCTCTGCTCAAACCTTCTCCAACCTATCTCCTGATTCTGCCTCCTCAACCCTCCTCTCCTCCCTTTCTGCATCCTTTGACTCTCTATGTCCCCTATCCTCCAGGCCGGCTCGGTCCTCCCCTCCCGCTCCGTGGCTCGACGACTCATTGCGAGCTCACAGAACAAGGCTCCGGGCAGCCGAGCGGAAATGGAGGAAAACTCGCCTCCCTGCGGACCTGGCATCCTTTCACTCCCTCCTCTCTACATTTTCCTCTTCTGTCTCTGCTGCTAAAGCCACTTTCTACCACTCTAAATTCCAAGCATCTGCCTCTAACCCTAGGAAGCTCTTTGCCACCTTCTCCTCCCTCCTGAATCCTCCTCCCCCTCCCCCCCTCCTCCCTCTCTGCAGATGACTTCGTCAACCATTTTGAAAAGAAGGTCGACGACATCCGATCCTCGTTTGCTAAGTCAAACGACACCGCTGGTTCTGCTCACACTGCCCTACCCTGTGCTCTGACCTCTTTCTCCCCTCTCTCTCCAGATGAAATCTCGCGTCTTGTGACGGCCGGCCGCCCAACAACCTGCCCGCTTGACCCTATCCCCTCCTCTCTTCTCCAGACCTTCTCCCTTACCTCACCTCGCTCATCAACTCATCCCTGACCGCTGGCTACGTCCCTTCCGTCTTCAAGAGAGCGAGAGTTGCACCCCTTCTGAAAAAACCTACACTCGATCCCTCCGATGTCAACAACTACAGACCAGTATCCCTTCTTTCTTTTCTCTCCAAAACTTTTGAACGTGCCGCTCTGGAGAAGAGCGTCTGCTAAATGACTTAAATGTAATGTAAATGTAATGTCCTTGGCCAGCTCTCCCGCTATCTCTCTCAGAATGACCTTCTTGATCCAAATCAGTCAGGTTTCAAGACTAGTCATTCAACTGAGACTGCTCTTCTCTGTATCACGGAGGCGCTCCGCACTGCTAAAGCTAACTCTCTCTCCTCTGCTCTCATCCTTCTAGACCTATCGGCTGCCTTCGATACTGTGAACCATCAGATCCTCCTCTCCACCCTCTCCGAGTTGGGCATCTCCGGCGCGGCCCACGCTTGGATTGCGTCCTACCTGACAGGTCGCTCCTACCAGGTGGCGTGGCGAGAATCTGTCTCCTCACCACGTGCTCTCACCACTGGTGTCCCCCAGGGCTCTATTCTAGGCCCTCTCCTATTCTCGCTATACACCAAGTCACTTGGCTCTGTCATAACCTCACATGGTCTCTCCTATCATTGCTATGCAGACGACACACAATTAATCTTCTCCTTTCCCCCTTCTGATGACCAGGTGGCGAATCGCATCTCTGCATGTCTGGCAGACATATCAGTGTGGATGACGGATCACCACCTCAAGCTGAACCTCGGCAAGACGGATCTGCTCTTCCTCCCGGGGAAGGACTGCCCGTTCCATGATCTCGCCATCACGGTTGACAACTCCATTGTGTCCTCCTCCCAGAGCGCTAAGAACCTTGGCGTGATCCTGGACAACACCCTGTCGTTCTCAACTAACATCAAGGCGGTGGCCCGTTCCTGTAGGTTCATGCTCTACAACATCCGCAGAGTACGACCCTGCCTCACAAAGGAAGCGGCGCAGGTCCTAATCCAGGCACATGTCATCTCCCGTCTGGATTACTGCAACTCGCTGTTGGCTGGGCTCCCTGCCTGTGCCATTAAACCCCTACAACTCATCCAGAACGCCGCAGCCCGTCTGGTGTTCAACCTTCCCAAGTTCTCTCACGTCACCCCGCTCCCTCCACTGGCTTCCACATTTACATTACATTTAAGTCATTTAGCAGACGCTCTTATCCAGAGCGACTTACAAATTGGTGCATTCACCTTATGACCTCCAGTGGAACAGTAGTGCATCTAAATCTTTTCAGGGGGAGGGGGGGTGAGAGGGATTACTTTATCCTATCCTAGGTATTCCTTAAAGAGGTGGGGTTTCAGGTGTCTCCGGAAGGTGGTGATTGACTCCGCTGTCCTGGCGTCGTGAGGGAGTTTGTTCCACCATTGGGGGGCCAGAGCAGCGAACAGTTTTGACTGGGCTGAGCGGGAACTGTACTTCCTCAGTGGTAGGGAGGCGAGCAGGCCAGAGGTGGATGAACGCAGTGCCCTTGTTTGGGTGTAGGGCCTGATCAGAGCCTGGAGGTACTGAGGTGCCGTTCCCCTCACAGCTCCGTAGGCAAGCACCATGGTCTTGTAGCGGATGCGAGCTTCAACTGGAAGCCAGTGGAGGGAGCGGAGGAGCGGGGTGACGTGAGAGAACTTGGGAAGGTTGAACACCAGACGGGCTGCGGCGTTCTGGATGAGTTGTAGGGGTTTAATGGCACAGGCAGGGAGCCCAGCCAACAGCGAGTTGCAGTAATCCAGACGGGAGATGACAAGTGCCTGGATTAGGACCTGCGCCGCTTCCTGTGTGAGGCAGGGTCGTACTCTGCGGATGTTGTAGAGCATGAACCTACAGGAACGGGCCACCGCCTTGATGTTAGTTGAGAACGACAGGGTGTTGTCCAGGATCACGCCAAGGTTCTTAGCGCTCTGGGAGGAGGACACAATGGAGTTGTCAACCGTGATGGCGAGATCATGGAACGGGCAGTCCTTCCCGGGAGGAAGAGCAGCTCCGTCTTGCCGAGGTTCAGCTTGAGGTGGTGATCCGTCATCCACACGGATATGTCTGCCAGACATGCAGAGATGCGATTCGCCACCTGGTCATCAGAAGGGGGAAAGGAGAAGATTAATTGTGTGTCGTCTGCATAGCAATGATAGGAGAGACCATGTGAGGTTATGACAGAGCCAAGTGACTTGGTGTATAGCGAGAATAGGAGAGGGCCTAGAACAGAGCCCTGGGGGACACCAGTGGTGAGAGCACGTGGTGTGGAGACGGATTCTCGCCACGCCACCTGGTAGGAGCGACCTGTCAGGTAGGACGCAATCCAAGCGTGGGCCGCGCCGGAGATGCCCAACTCGGAGAGGGTGGAGAGGAGGATCTGATGGTTCACAGTATCGAAGGCATCCGCTACAAGACCATGGTGTTTGCCTACGGAGCTGTGAGGGGAACGGCACCTCAGTACCTCCAGGCTCTGATCAGGCCCTACACCCAAACAAGGGCACTGCGTTCATCCACCTCTGGCCTGCTCGCCTCCCTACCACTGAGGAAGTACAGTTCCCGCTCAGCCCAGTCAAAACTGTTCGCTGCTCTGGCCCCCCAATGGTGGAACAAACTCCCTCACGACGCCAGGACAGAGGAGTCACCACCTTCCGGAGACACCTGAAACCCCACCTCTTTAAGGAATACCTAGGATAGGATAAAGTAATCCTTCTCACCCCCCCCTTAAAAGATTTAGATGCACTATTGTAAAGTGGCTGTTCCACTGGATGTCATAAGGTGAATGCACCAATTTGTAAGTCGCTCTGGATAAGAGCGTCTGCTAAATGACTTAAATGTAAAAAATGTAATTAAAACTCGTTTTTCAACCACTCCACAAATTTTGTGTTAACAAACTTTTGGGAAAGTCAGTTAGGACATCTACTTTGTGCATGACACAAGTAATTTTTCCAACAATTGTTTAGAGACATATTATTTCACTTATTAATCACTGTATCACAATTCCAGTGTGTCAGAAATGTGCAATCACAAGTTGACTGTGCCTTTAAACAGCTTGGAAAATTCCATAAAAATGTCATGGCTTTAGTAGCTTCTAATAGGCTAATTGACATAATTTTAGTCAATTGGAGGTGTACCTGTGGATATATATCAAGGCCTACCTTCATACTCAGTGTCTATGCTTGACATCATGGGAAAATCAAAAGAAATCAGCCAAGACCTCAGAATTTTTTTTTACCTCCACAAGTCTGGTTCATCCTTGGGTACAATTTCCAGACGCCCTTAAGGTACCATGTTCATCTGTAGAAACAATGGTATGCAAGTATAAACACCATGGGACCACGCAGCCATTACACGGGTCAGGAAGGAGACACATTCTGTCTCCTGGGGATAAATGTACTTTGGTGCAGAAAGTGTAAATCAATCCCAGAACAGCAGCAAAGAACCTTGTGAAGATGCTGGAAGAAACCGGTACAAAAGTATTTATATCAACAGGAAAACGAGTCCTATATCGACATAACCTTAATGTCCGCTCAGAAAGGAAGAAGCCACGACTCCAAAACCGCCATAAAAATGACAGACTACGGTTTGCAACTGCACAAGGGGACAAAGACCGTACTTTGGAGAAATTTCCTCTGGTCTGATGAAACAAAAATACAACTGTTTAGCCATAATGACCATCGGTATGTTTGGAGGAAAAAGGGGGAAGTTTACAAGCCGAAGAACACCATCCCAACTGTGAAGCACGGGGGTGGCAGCATCATGTTGTGGGGGTGCTTTGCTGCAGGAGGGACTGGTGCACTTTGTAAAATAGATGGCATCATGAGGGATGAAAATTACGTGGATATGTTGAAGCAACATTTCAAGACGTCAGTCAGGAAGTTGAAGCTTGGTCGCAAATTGGTCTTCCAAATGACAATGACCCCAAGCATACTTCCAAAGTTGTGGCAAAATGGGTTAAGAACAACAATGTCAAGGTATTGGAGTAGCAATCACAAAGCCTGACCTCAATCCTACAGAAAATGTGTTCAGATTTGAAAAAGTGTGTGCGAGCAAGGAGGCCTACAAACCTAACTCAGTTACACCAGCTCTGTCAGGAGGAATGGGCCAAAATCCTTATTGTGGGAAGCTTGTGGAAGGCTACCTGAAATATTTGTCTAAAGTTAAACAATTTAAAGGCAATGCTACCAAATACTAATGGAGTGTATTTACACTTCTGACCCACTGGGAATGTGCTAAAATAAATCATACTCTCGAAATTATTCTGATATTTCACATTCTTAAAATAAATTGGTGATCCTAACTGACCTAAGACAGATAATTTGTACTAGGATTAAATGTCAGGAATTGTGAAAAACTGAGTTTAAATGTATTTTGCTATGATGTATGTAAACTTCCGACTTCAACTGTGGGCTATGTGTTACCTTTTCAGCATGTCGGATTTCAATCCTTTAGATAGCTAGCTAGCAAGCTCTCTCCACTTTGTGAATACAAATAGAATGTTCACTTTCGACGCTCGTCTTGGCCCAGGCTCCACCAAGCACTAAATCTGTCCCGACAGGGAAATCGAATACAGAGGTTTCAAGGCAGCCTTTCGGCATAATATTGTTATTGTTGAATCACATTGGATGACTACTAGCGACTTATCAGAGCTTTGGAACATAAAATAAAGGTCTCCATTGGCACTGACAGCTGGAATGGCTGCATAGGTTGCCACTATTATTGCTTACACTTATCCAGAACATTCAGATCTGTGGGGGCTAGAGCCATATATTTTGAGAGTTTAGGCTATGTCTCCTTCCACCCAAAGTGTTCACATGTTTACTTCCCTTAACTGATTTGATAGAAGACTGGTCAAATAAAATTGGTGGAAACTCACTCTAGTCTAGTCCATGCCAGCAGTTATGGGACGTAGTGAAGAACACTTCAGAAGGAAGGTGATATTAATGGGACACACCCACAATCATTACAGTTTCTGTCTGAATGTTCAATGGCCATTGCCAAGTGATCATTGATGCTTCTGTGTTGTGCTGTTTATTTCTGATAACTTTCAAAACCTCTGAAAACGTCCAGCGAAAGCTAATATGAAATATGTAGACACCACAACACAGGGCGTGTTCCAGTACAAGGGTTTGTTTCAGTACAAACACTTACCCTTCGATTTGGCATCTGCGCCAAGTGCTTTCCAGAAGATCGTGGAAATTGTGCTGTCCGGCCTGAAGGGGTTGCCACAGTACCTTGACGATATCACTGTCCACAGAAATGATTAAAAAGAGGATTATGCAGCGACGACATAAGCCATAAGACAGTTGCTTCACCAGGACACAGAATGGAAATG
The DNA here is from genome assembly GCF_034236695.1 of Oncorhynchus nerka. Classification (NCBI taxonomy): domain Eukaryota; kingdom Metazoa; phylum Chordata; class Actinopteri; order Salmoniformes; family Salmonidae; genus Oncorhynchus; species Oncorhynchus nerka. The sequence continues at coordinate 41,831,612 of NC_088408.1, forward strand.
GATTTCCATGCAAGACCAAGTCTTTGCTGAACTGAAACATGCAGTAGCAAAACAACCTGTGATGCTTCAGCAGTGTGATTAGGTGCAGTCCTATCGCAGAACATGGATGGAGAAGAATGACGAGTTGCTTATGTATCAAAGACCCTGTCAGCCACTGAACAGAAATACTCAGTCGGAGAAAGAAAAGTATTGGCTTGTGTATGGAGCATGGAGAAATGTCACGTATACTTGTTCGGATGACCATTTCATCTCAGAACAGATCATCAGGCCCTGACCACTCTTATGTTAACCTCAGGAACAGGAAGCTGGCCCATGAGAATCTCCAGGTGGTCAGATCGGTTTGCCCAGTACACGTAGAACACAAAGTTTTGCCTAGGAAAGTTAAACAACGTTGATAAACCCTTTCAAGACTTTTGCCACAAGACGTTGGCATGGAGGAGTCTTACTTCGACAAGGAAGATGAGATCTTCATTCAGCAGATCTTTGATGAGCTACAAGCAGCCATCAAACCTGAAGAGCTTGCAAGAGAAACTTCCAGATCCAGTACTAAGTGAAGCACTATGCTACATGAAAGAAGGATGGAAAGGTCCACCAAGGGACATACTACTCAGTCCATACATATGATAAGAGACACAACTTTCCAGTTGAAAACATAATGTGTTGAAAGGGGAGACCGTACTATTGTACTACTCATTTTCAGAGTTCTCACCCAATCACATGAAGGACACCCAGGAACAAGAAAGATACAGTCATTTTGCAGAAAAGTATGGTAGTCACCAACTTTGTGAAAAACTGTGTGGCCAGATTGAAAAATCACTTGTTCCAGAGAAACCACCACTACAACCAACACCGTGGCCTAAAGAACCTTGGGAGAAGATCCAAGTGGACATATTTGGAGAACAACAGCTCCAGCTCACGAGAAGTACTTCATCATCGTGACAGACTTGTACAACAAATGGCCTGAAGTCATAGCCACAAGCAATGTGACCACAGCAACAAAGACAATAGTTTCAGTATAGTTTTCCATTTTTCAAACACATTAGTTCATTATTTTATTTCAGTTTGCTAAATCGTTTTTTCATGATTGGTTTTCGTTTTCCTTTCAGTTTTAGTTTAAGTTTACTATAATAACCTTGGTACACACACAGAGTATACAGTATGTTTTCTTTTTGACCTTCTGAATAAGGTCAGGCTCACGATTCAATGTGGTCTTTATATTAGATGACTGCTGCCAAAGTGTAATATCACATATAGACCCTGCCAGAGCGCATTTACAGTCACATGCCTGAGAAGCAGAGTGATATATCTGTCACAGCCTGTCATTTTCCCTCTAGAAGGTGAAAAGCAAAACACTGATGTCATTTATCAGCATTCTGCAAAGTGCTGCATTTTTCTCCAATGCAAACCCACTCTGCATTCCAAATGGCATACTATCCCCTACATAGTGCAGTACTTTTGACCACAGCCATATGGGTCCTGTTCAAAAGTAGCACACTTTATAGGGAATAGGGTGTCATTTTGGATGCAAACCCAGTCTTCACTTAAAAACTGTTACAGGGTCAACCACACAAAATTGCAGGATTTAGACGATAGAATCAATGAATCAGGACTATGTCGCTGGGTAGAACCGCTGGTAACAGGCTCTCTAGTTCAGATAAGGGCTAAATGAAAATCAATTAACCTACAGTTTCATACCATCATAATCATAATTGTATTATAATTATGGGCAACTATCAAATTCAGCTGTACACTATGGGAGTTTATTTAGTAATCATCCAGATACTAGAAAGGACCCTGGTATCACAATGCCTTACTTGTTGTAAGCATGTATGAGCCCTTATAATGTCTATGTTATACATGTATACGCTACGATTCTTTAAAACACTATCATTATGACAGGATCATTATGAATTGACAAAGGTGCATAAAGATGTTAGAATTCACATATGACATCATTGTTTTAGAACTATCTAAGGAGTTTTAAAACTATAGTGCGCCATAAATCAGCACAATCTTTTTTTTATTTTATTTCTTATTGGTGGCATATGGTAGCTAAAATTGGGATCATGTATACTGTGCTAATGATGATACAGAAGCAGAGTAAGTGAAAGCAATGCACAATATGGGGAATTTAGCAAACGAGGCAATTGTCATAAGCTCATGGGGGCCACTATTTTTATGCACTTACGCTATTTTACAAAGACATTGGGCTCTATTCAATCCGTAGAGCTGAATATCCGCTTTATAGCATGATTGACAATTAAAGGCAATGTTCCTGCAGTAAACACTGCATACTGTATGTCGGCTCAATCGGAAATGACCTCTACATTTTAATACAGATCTTCCACGACACTTCAGCTATAGAGATTGAATCCAGCCCATTGCAAGGGTTTGGCAGAAAGAAATACAAATTTGTGTCCAGTTGAACAACCTTTCTGTCTTGTGAATATTAGTTTAAATAATAGTCTGTATTGCAGCAGTAATGTTGGGAATGAGGCCTTCTAATGATTGTTTTCAGAGAAACAGTTACAGCTGAAATACTCTCACTGCAGGGGGATCAGAGTTGTTACATTGACAGTAGCACTGTGACTACCCACCAGACACTCCTAGCTGGAGAACCTGTGAGATCAAGCAACTTCTTTACAGGTCACTTTGACAACCATTTAAACCAACTAGTGATACTGTATGTTGCCTTCACCTATGGCATCTATAAAACATATCTAGGGTTTAAAGGGATAGTTCACACATATTACAAAATGACCTTGGTTTCCTTACCATGTAAGCAGTCTATGTACAAAGTAAGCCTGCAGTTCATGCTTTGGTTATGCTGTCTTACTTTGTCCATAGACTGCTTACAGGGTAAGGAAACCACTATGTCATTTTGTCATTTGGGTGAACCATCCCTTTAAGCTTTGTTGCACTGGACTTGTCCATTTTAATTGAGGTGTATGTCCTAGAGACAGAGACACTACAGCACATTATGGTTGACTTATTAATCCATTACATCACGAGGGAATGCTGCGTTAACATTAGTCATTTCACAAATATGAAAAAACTGCCCACAATGGAATGATAATTCCAGCGCAACACTAAAAAAGAAAAATAGCTCTGGTTGAGTTTTACCTTTAATAAACTGATAAATAAAAGTGCAGATTTTATTATGGAAGTTGCAAGTACACATCTCCCTGTTTTACCTTATCGGTCTGTTTCCTCATTAAGAACTTTCAATGAACTGAAAATAACCTCATACTGCGTAGTGCTCTCTGAGCAATTGTTTCTTAACTATGTTGTGCTTTCAAGGAAATAGTATAATCAAAATTATAAATGTTCTAATTAGATACAATGACTTTTGCTATCCCTGTGTGGCCCTTTCGGAAACACTGCAATATACTTGATGATTTTTGCCTGCATTGAAAGCATGCCAACAATCGGAGTGCTTTGAGTTATATTGTGGGCAAAGAGTTTTAAGTACGTTTGCCACAGGCCACCACTGAGAGGATCCTTTGTGATGTGAACTGGGCAAAAGCTCCCCTACAGTCAGTCAGAAGTGACACGAACAATCACAAATTAGGTTAGGCCAAGGGTTCATCATCAATTGAACAAGATAGGTTTGTGGATAATTTAATGCACAAAAAGGCTGTTTATAATTGACATTTGAAGTGAATGCTGGTCACGTCGAGACAGAACAAAAAATATGGTTATTTTTAAAAGATTACATCCACAGAAGATCGACATATTCAAAAGATTTAAGAAGGTCTTCATCACTTTTTTCAAAACTTTGTAAAATACTATAAAAAGATGATAAGGTCCTCCAGGTTCTCGAGTTAGGCTACTGGTAGAGCTTTAACTTTATACTTTACTTTAATTGTACATCACGTCGGTGGAAATAAGGACAGTACACATATTTGCAATATGGTTTGTGAATAGTACATAAGGTATAAATAATAATGATGAAAAAACAAATTAGCCTCATTTAACTTAAAGTCCCGGTGCGATTTTTGATTATTTTTCCTAATCAATTTGATGTTAATTTAATGGACCAAAAATATGTTTTTATTCAAAAGTTTGGCGTCACTTAGAAATGTCGTTGGTTTTGAATAAAACCACATTTTTGGTCCATTAAAATAACATCACATTGATCAGAAATACAGTGTATGTCACGATTTCCGCCAAAGTTGGTCCCTCTCCTTGTTCGGGTGACATTCGGCGGTCGACATCACCGACCTTCCAGCCATCGCCGATCCACTTTTCATTTTCCATCGGTTTTGTCTTGTCTTCCATCACACCTGATTCCAATTCCATCAATTACATGTTGTGTATTTAACCCTCTGTTCCCCCCCATGTCCTTGTCCGTAATTGTTTCTTGTAGTGCTTGTGCATGGTATGCTGGTGATTACCGGGTCTTGTTTGACCCATTTCATTTATTGTTCTGTTCACGGTGGTTTATTTACCATTGTAAATCAGTTTAAGCTCTCCTGCGCCTGACTTCTCTGCCGCCAGTACGCACCTCATTACAGTGTAGATGTTGTTAATGTTGTAAATGACTATTGTAGCTGGAAATGGCCGATTTTTAATGGAATATCTACATAGGCGTACAGAGGTCCATTATCAGCAACCATCACTCCTGTGTTCCATGCTATCCTGTTGTGGGGCAACTGGTCTAAATCCTACCGGGTGCTCATGGGGAGCTTTATTGACACTACCCTGGTGTCGGAGCTGGGTATCTCCACACAACTCCTCTCCGTTCCCATGGACGTCAGAACATTGGACGAACACTCTATTGGCAGGGTCACTCACAGTACAATTCCTATCAATCTACGAGTGTCAGGGAATCACAGTGAGTTCATGCAGTTTTTACTCATTGAATCTCCTCATGCAACAGTGGTTTTGGGGTTTCCATGGCTCCAGATGGACAACCTCCTGATCGACTGGGCTATGGGTTCAATCATGGGTTGGAGCCCGTTCTGCCACGCGCATTGCCTCAAGACGGCGCAGCCCACCCCTGCACATCCTCCTGCGGACTTGGGTAAAGCCTCGGATCTCTCCACCATTCCTCTGGAGTATCATGAACTCTGGGAGGTTTTCAACAAGGCCTGCGCCACATCCCTTCCTCTGCATCGACCCTATGACTGCGCCATTGACCTCCACCCTGGCATTGCACCGCCTCAGGGGTGATTTTTATCCCTGCCTGGTCCGGAGACCAAGACCATGAAAGGTATATAGAGGACTCTCTGCGGGCAGGGATCATCCGTCCTTCTTTCTCCTCTGCCTGCGCAGGGTTTTTCTTTGTGGAGAAGAAAGACAAAACCCTGCGCTCGTGTATCGACTATCGGTACCTTAATGGCATCTCGGTAAAGAAACGTTACCTGCTACCACTTATCTCCTCAGCTTTCAAACCTCTCCAAGTGTCACCTGTATTCTCAAAACTGGACCTTCGGAATGCCTAACATCTGGTTCAGGAAGAAGACAAATGGAAGACAGCTTTAACACAGCTACTGGGCACTATGAGTGTCTGGTTATGCCTTTCGGACTGACCAACAGTGTTCCAGGCTCTGGTCAATGATGTGCTCTGTGACATGTTGAAGCAGATAGTGTTTGTCTACCTTGACGACATCCTTGTCTTTTCCCGTTCGGTTCAGGAGCATGTTCTCCACATCTGACAAGTCCTCCAGCGCCTCCAGGAGAACCAGTTGTTTGTCAAGGCTGAGAAGTGTGAATTTCATCGCTCCACTATCTCCTTTCTGAGTTACGTCATTGCTGCCGGGAACAATCAGATGAATCTGGAAAAGGTGAGGGCGGTGGTGGAGTAGCCCTAACTAACATCCAGAGTACAGCTGCAATGTTTCCTGGGATATGCTCATTTCTACCGCCACTTTATCCGGGGCTACGGCACCCTGGCTTCTCCCCTCTCTGCGCTCACGTCACCTAAGATTCCGTTCATGTGGTCCCCAGCTGCTGACAGGTCGTTTTCGGATCTCAAGCATCGGTGCATCGGTTCACCACAGCCCCCCCCCCCCATCTTAATCCATTCCAACCTGTTCCGTCAGTTCATTATGGAGGTCGATGTTCGAACGTTCTGCCCAGGACCAAAAGCTGCATCCCTGCACTTTCCTTTCCCATCGTCTTTATCCCGCGGAGAGAAACTATGACTTTGGTAACCAGGTCAAGATGGTGCTGGAGGAATGGAGACATTTGCTAGAATGGCCAGAACATCCATTCCAAGTGTGGACCGACCACAAGCGCCTCAACTCAAGACAGGCTCGCTGGGCTCTGTTGTTCACTAGTTTCAATTTCACCATCTCCTACTGCCCTCGGTCCAAGAATGTGACGCCTGACGCCCTCTCTCGCTTAAATAGCACCGCAGCTACACCGTCTGACCCAAAACCATCCTCCCTACCTCCTGTCTAGCGGTGACATTTGTCTGGGGTATCGATGGCCTGGTCGTTAAGGCGCAGCATTCCCAGCTGGACCCTTGGGAGGAGGCCTGGCTAACCTGGATTCTACCCAGTCCCCAGTCCTTGGAATGGCCTCACTCTTCTAATCTAATCTGCCAATGATTTGGTGGCCCACTATGGTTTCTGACATCTCTGCATTCGTTGCCACATGCATGGTGTGTGCTCAGAATAAGACTCTGGGGAAAGCTCTGGTATGCCTCCTTCAACCACTCCCTGTTCCTCATCGCCCCTGGGCCCATATATCCCTGGACTTTGTCACTGGTCTCCCCCATCTGATGGTAACACCACCATCCTTATGGTGGTGGATAGGTTTTCAAAAGCTGTCCATTTCATCCCCCTTCCCAAGTTACCCTCAGCCAAGGAGACGGCCCAACTCATGGTACAGCACATCTTCCAAATCCATGGACTTCTGGTCAACATAGGACCATGATCAGAGACTCAGATCTTATCCCGATTCTGGAAGGCGTTCTGCACCCTAATTCGGTCGTCGGCCAGCCTGTCCCCCGGGTTTCATCCTCAATCTTAACTGTTAGTCGAAATGTGCAAATCAGGACCTGGAGACTACTCTTCAGTGCCTCGTCTCGGCCAACCCCACCAACTGGAGCCAGCAACGTGTGTAGGTGGAGTACACCCGAAACACCCTTCCCTGCTCGGCCACACCCTTCGAGTGCTCCGTCGGTTATCAGCCCCCGCTCTTTCCTGAGCAAGAGGAAGAGGTCAACATACCCTCGGCCCAGATGTTTGTCCGCCGCTGTCGGCATACCTGAAAGAGAGCCTGGTCCATTCTTCTTTTGGCCACTTCCAGGTGTCGTTGACAAGCGGAACGCCACCAAGCCCCGGCTCCCTGCTATCGTCTCGGGTAGAGGGTATGGCTATCTTCTCGGGATCTGACCCTCCGGGTGGAGTCCCTCAACATTTCGCCCCATTTGTTCGGCCCTTTCCCTATCTCTTAAATCCTTGGCCTCTCTGATGTTCATCTTCTGTTGCACCGCACCCTCCGTATCGTCCAAGATAAAACCTGTGTATCACTGTCCTTTATCTTCTGTTTCCTGTATTCCTGTTCTATGTAGTCCCTGTTTTCTAGTTCTTACGGTTTTGATCTTTCTTCCTGGCCTGACCCTGAGCCTGCCTGCTGTTCTGTACCTTTCTAACACTGCCCTGGATTACGGACCTCCGCCTGCCCTGAGCCTGCCTGCCATTCTGTACCGTACTGACTCTGCCCTGGATGACTGACCTATGCCTGCCCTGAACTGCCATTGGCCTACCCCTGAGTACTAAATACATCTCTGAGACTTGAACCATCTGCCTCACATGTCTGCATCTGGGTCTCACCCTGAGTCATGATATGATATTTCAGCAGGACAATAACCTAAAACACAAGTCCAAATCTACACTGGGGTTGTTTACCAAGAAGACAGTGAATGTTCCCGAGTGTCCGAGTTACAGTTTTGACTTAAATCTACTTGAAAATCTATGGCAAGACTAACAAATTTGACAGAGCTTGAAGAATTTTGGAAAGAATAATGGGCAAATGTTGCACAATCCAGGTGTGGAAAGCTCATAGAGACTGTAATAACTTCCAAAGGTGCTTCTACAAACTATTGACTCAGAGGTATGAGTAATCATGTAAATAAGATATTTCTGTATTTAATTTTCAATAAATTTGCGAACATTTCTAAAAACATGTTTTCACTTTGTCATTATGGGGTATTGTGTGTAGATGGATGAGAAAAAACATGAATTTAATCCATTTTGAATTCAAGAAGTAACCAAACAAAATGTGTAATAAGTCCAGGGGTATGAGTACTTTCTGAAGGCACAGTGAGCTTCAATGGTTTTGGGACAGTGACAATATTTTGGGTTGTTTTGGCTCTGTACTCCAGCACTTTGGATTTAAGATGATACAATGACTTTGAGGTAAAGGTGCAGACTGTCAGCTTTAATTTGAGGGATTTTTAAAAATCATATTGGGTGAACCGTTTAGAAATTATGTATGTACAGTCACTGTGGGTACGACGTCATCAATGCACATATTGATGAAGCCAGTGACATATGTGGTTTACTCCTCAATGCCATCGGAAGAATCCAAGGCTGTGCTAGCAAAACATTTTGAGTCTGTGCTAGCAAAACAGTTATGTAGTTTAGCATCTGCGTCATCTGACCACTTTTTTATTGACAGATTCACTGATGCTTCCTGCTTTAGGTTTTGCTTGTAAACAGGAATCAGGAGGATAGAATTATGGTCAGATTTGCCAAAGGGAGGTCGAGGGAGAGCTTTGTATGCATCTCTGTGTGTGGTCTAGAGTTTTTTTCACCTCTGGTTGCACATTTAACATACTGATAGAAATTAGGCAAAACGGATTTAAGTTTGCCTGGCCACTAGGAGCGACGCCTCTGGATGAGAATTTTCCTGTTTGCTTATGGCCGTATACAGCTCATTGAGTGCGGTCTTAGTGCCAGCATTGATTAGTGGTGGTAAATAGACAGCAACGAAGAATATAGATGAAAACTGTCTAGGTAGTTAGTGTGGTCTACAGTTTATCATGAGATACTCTGCCTCAGGCGAGCAAAATCTTGAGACCTCCTTGACCTCTCTAGGGTACGTGGGACGCTAGCTCCCATCTGGCCAACATCCAGTGAGATTGCAGAGCGCCAAATTCAATTACAGAAATGCTCATTATAAAAATTCAGAAAACAAAACATATTTTACATAGGTTTAAAGATGAACTTCTTGTTAAAACAACCAAAATGCTTTTCGGCTAAAGCATACCTAGGCCAGAACATACCTAGCCCAGAACATAGCCCAGTTGACAAATTATTACAAACAGTAACCAGCCAAGCAGAAGCTTTTCAAAACTCAGAAATAGAGAAAAAATGAATCTCTTACCTTTGATGATCTTCATATGGTGGCAATCAGAAGACATTCATTTACTCAATAAATGTTCCTTTTGTTCGATGAAGTCTCTTTATATCCAAAAACCTCAGTTTTGTTTTCTTCAGTAATCCACAGTCTCAAACACAGTCAAAACAATCAGATATAAAATCCAAATTATTAAACGATGTTTATATTCAATCCTCAGGTTGTTTTTAACCTAAATGATCTATAATATTTCAACCGGACAATAACGTCGTCAATATTAAAGGTAAACAAGAAATGCACATGCACATGAAAAAGCTCTGAGACACGGTAGGGTCCACTCGTTCAGACTGGTCTTACTCCTTCATTTATAAGAATACAAGCCTGAAACGATTTCTAAAGACTGTTGACATCTAGTGGAAGGAACTGCAAATGGAGTCCTAAGTCAATGGATACTGTAATGGCATTGAATAGAACAATACAATACAAAACAAAAAACTACTTCCTGAATGGATTTTTCTCAGGTTTTCACCTGTTAAATCAGTTATGTTAAACTCACAGACACTATTTTAACAGTTTTGGAAACTTTAGAGTGTTTTCTATCCACATCTACCAGTTACTTGCATATCATATCTTCTGGGCCCGAGTAGCAGGCCGTTTAATTTGGGCATGCTTTTCATCCAAAATTCCGAATGCTGCCCCATACCCTAGAGAAGTTAAATATTGCGCACCAGCTGTTGTTTACAAATATACATAGACCGCCACCCCTTGTCTTACCAGAGACTGCTTTTCTATCCTGCCGGTATGGTATACAACCTGCCAGCTGTATGTTATTTATGTCATCGTTCAGCCACGACTCAGTGAAACATAAGATATTACTGTTTTTAATGTCCCGTTAGTAGGATATACGTGCTTGTAGTTTGTTCACTTTATTATCGAGCGATTCTATGTTGGCCAATAGTACCGATGGCAAAGGCAGATTAGCCACTCGTCGCCGGATCCTCACAAGACACCCCGATGTAACGATTTTCATGGTGGAAGGAGTAGACCAAAGCGCAGCGTGGTACGTGTTCATGATGCCTTTATTAAACTGAACACTGAATACAAACGAACCAGAGAATAAAGGCAAACCGAAACAGTCCCGTATGGTGAAAACACTGAAACGGAAAATAATCATCCACAACTCAAAATGGGAAAACAGGCTACCTAAGTATAGCTCTCAGTATTGGTTCTCAATCAGAGACAACAATAGACAGCTGCCTCTGATTGAGAACCATACCAGGCCAAACACATAGAAAAAGAAAACCTAGACCTACAACATAGAATACCCACCCACACCCACCCACATCACACCCTGACCAAACTAAAAATAGAAACATATAAAGCAATCTACGGTCAGGGCGTGACAACCGATCTCCTTCCATGAAACCTCTGTCTCTTTCTCCTGCGAATGACGGGGATGAGGGCCTGTTCGGGTGTCTGGCGTAAATCCCGCTCGTCCGACTATTTAACCTCTAGTGACTCCCCATCCCGCATGCGGGAGCGTAATCATGGCCTGACACTAATTAGCATAACGCAACGGACCTAAATATTCCTATTCATGGAAATGACAAATTAATTATATTGAGACACAGCTTAACCTTTTGTAATCACCCTGTCATCTCAGATTTTCAAAATATGCTTTACAGCCAAAGCTAGACAAGCATTTGCGTAAGTTTATCGATAGCGTAGCATAGCATTTTGTCCAGCTAGCAGCAGGCAACGTGGTCACGGAAATCAGAAAAGCAATCAAATTAAATAGTTTACCTTTGATGAGCTTCGGATGTTTTCACTAACGAGACTCCCAGTTAAATAGCAAATGTTCCTTTTTTCCCAAAATATTTTTTTTGTAGGCGAAATAGCTAAAGAGCAGCAGCGAAATAGCACCGTTTGTTCTTCACGTTTGGCTGAGAAATCGACCGGAAATTGCAGTCACGATAATATCGACAGAAACATGGCAAATGTTGCTGATAATGTTGCAGAAACATGGCAAATGTTGCTGATAATCCATCCTCAAGGTGTTTTTCAAATATCTATTCGATAATATATCCATTGGCATTGGCAGTTTTTCAGTAGGACCAATTGGTCTGTATTTTACGCGAGAATCTCTCTGGGAGCATCAGGTGACCACTTGCGCAATGTAGCCGCTTACGGGTATTCTTCAACATAAATGCGTAAAACTACGTCACAATGCTGTAGACACCTTCGGGAATACGGAGAAAGAGTAATCTGGTTGATAGCCCATTCACTGCTCAATAGGGACGCATTGGAACGCAGCGCTTTCAAAACATGAGGCACTTCCGGATTGGATTTTTCTCAGGCTTTCGCCTGCAACATTAGATCTGTTATACTCACAGACAATATTCTTACAGTTTTGGAAACTTTAGAGTGTATTCTATCCTAAACTGTAAATTATATGTATATTCTAGCATCTTGTCCTGACAAAATATCCCGTTTAGTACGGGAACGTTTTTTTATATTTTTTATGAAAATACTGCCCCCTAGTCACAACAGGTTTTAAAGAAAAAATATTAATTCAGTTCAAGGTGAGTAATCGCTGTTCTGATGTCAATAAGATCTTATCGGTCTTAAGAGACGGTAGCAGCAACATTATGTACAAAGTACGTTACAAACAATGCGAAAAAACAAACAAACATTGTGAAAAAAATAACAAAAAATAACAAAATAGCACAGTTGGTTCAGAGCCCATAAAACGGCAGCCATTCCCTCCGGCGCAATTTGACCACCAGTCTAGTACAACTTTTATGAATTGTTGGAGGAGACTTGCTCTAACTGTACAGATTTAGGTAAATCAGAGGTTATTGTTATTGGTGATTTTAATAAAGACATGCTCAAAAAGGACAATGCTACTTTTAAAGCTCTTAAGAATTGTAATGTTTGCCTTACACTAGCTGATTGATGAGCCCACCAGGACCATCATTGACCTTGTGTTGGTTTCAGTGAAGTAAGGTGTGAAGGTTTAGAAAACAGTTTTTGATTGTCACAATTCATAAAAAATGGGTCTATGAAAAACTATAGTTAATTGTTCATTGTTAATTGTTTGACGAAATTGGACTGGTCTGCTCTATTGAAGTGCAATGAAGTGCAAAATGCCTGGGGCAATTTTAAATCATTGTTTTTAGATGCTGTAGACAAGCAGGCTCCATAATTTTATTTTAGAATTAAGCAACGAACAGAACCATGGATAAACGCTAACATTTAAAAGGCAATTAAGCTTAGAAATTAACGCTTTTTGGAGTTCAGGAAATCAAGAGAAGATTTTGTTTTTACAGACTATAAGAAATTTTATAACTATATTTAATACATTAGTTAGCAAGTTACCTTTTCAATAAGTTTGCTATGGGGAGAGTCAAGTCCAGCAGTTTTACCAACTGCAGGGGATTCAAGTAGATGTTTTTTCATTTGAAAAAGTCAACTGTATTAAATAAGTTGAAAGAACTTGACCATTCAAAGGCAATTGGTTTTGACAACATTCCTGACAGATTTCTAAGGGATGCTGTGGTAATTATCACAACCTGTGTAACTCAAATTTAAATCTGTTTATGGAACTAGGATTTTTTCCCCAGTGAACTAAAACTTGCAAGGGTCATTACTCTATATAACAAAGAGAATGAGTTAGATCATGGAAACTATGCCAAGAGTGTGCAAAACTGTCATCAAGGCAAAGGGTGGCTACTTTGAAGAATCTGAAATATAAATTATATTTTGATTTGTTTAACACTTTTTGGTTACTACACAATATGTGTTATTTCATTGTTTTGGTGTCTTCACTATTATTCTACAATGTATAAAAGAGTAAAAATAAAGAAAAACCCTTGAATAAGTAGGTGTGTCAAAACTTTTGACTTGTACTGTATATATTTTGTAGGTATATTAACACAATTTATTCGACAAAAAGTGATGATTGAAAAGTTATAGTAAAAAGACTGCATGGGGGCATTAAGTTTATTTAAGGATTCATCTGAAAAACATATACAGTGGGGAGAACAAGTATTTGATACACTGCCGATTTTGCAGGTTTCCTACTTACAAAGCATGTAGAGGTCTGTAATTTTTTATCATAGGTACACTTCAACTGAGAGACGGGATCTAAAACAAAAATCCAGAAAATCACACTGTATGATTTTTAAGTAATTCATTTGCATTTTATTGCATGACATAATTTTTTGATACATCAGAAAAGCAGAACTTAATATTTGGTACAGAAACCTTTGTTTGCAATTACAGAGATCATACGTTTCCTGTAGTTATCGACCAGGTTTGCACACATTGCAGCAGGGATTTTGGCCCACTCCTCCATAAAGACCTTCTCCAGATCCTTCAGGTTTCGGGGCTGTCGCTGGGCAATGCGGACTTTCAGCTCCCTCCAAAGATTTTCTATTGGTTTGAGGTCTGGAGACTGGCTAGGCCACTCCAGGACCTTGAGATGCTTCTTACGGAGCCACTCCTTAGTTGACCTGGCTGTGTGTTTCGGGTTGTTGTCATGCTGGAAGACCCATCTTCAATACTCTTACTGAGGGAAGGAGGTTGTTGGCCAAGATCTTGCGATACATGGCCCCATCCATCCTCCCCTCAATCATTTACATTTACATTTAAGTCATTTAGCAGACGCTCTTATCCAGAGCGACTTACAAATTGGTGCATTCACCTTATGACATCCAGTGGAACAGCCACTTTACAATAGTGCATCTAAATCTTTTAAGGGGGGTGAGAAGGATTACTTTATCCTATCCTAGGTATTCCTTAAAGAGGTGGAGTCGTCCTGTCCCCTTTGCAGAAAAGCATCCCCAAAAAATGATGTTTCCACCTCCATGCTTCACGGTTGGGATGGTGTTCTTGGGGTTGTACTCATCCTTCTTCTTCCTCCAAACACGGCGAGTGGAGTTTAGACCAAAAAAGCTCTATTTTTGTCTCATCAGACCACATGACCTTCTCCCATTCCTCCTCTGGATCATCCAGATGGTCATTGGCAAACTTCAGACGGGCCTGGACATGCGCCGGCTTGAGCAGGGGGACCTTGCGTGCGCTGCAGGATTTTAATCCATGATGGCGTAGCGTGTTACTAATGGTTTTCTTTGAGACTTTGATCCCAGCTCTCTTCAGGTCATTGACCAGGTCCTGCCGTGTAGTTCTGGGCTGATCCCTCACCTTCCTCATGATCATTGATGCCCCACGAGGTCAGATCTTGCATGGAGCCCCAGACCGAGGGTGATTGAACGTCATCTTGAACTTCTTCCATTTTCTAATAATTGCGCCAACAGTTGTTGCCTTCTCACCAAGCTGCTTGCCTATTGTCCTGTAGCCCATCCCAGCCTTGTGCAGGTCTACAATTTTATCCCTGATGTCCTTACACAGCTCTCTGGTCTTGGCCATTGTGGAGAGGTTGGAGTCTGTTTGATTGAGTTCAAACAGGTGCAGTTAATACAGGTAATGAGTGGAGAACAGGAGATATTCTTAAAGAAAACAGGTCTGTGAGAGCCAGAATTCTTACTCGTTGGTAGGTGATCAAATACTTATGTCATGTCATTATTTACTTAAAAATCATACAATGTGATTTTCTGGATTTTTCTGCTTTGTAAGTAAACCTGCAAAATCGGCAGTGTATCAAATACTTGTTCTCCCCACTGTATGTAGTGCACAACAATTGTCTCTCAAACACAATTAGCCGCTGAGCAAATTTCAGGTCGGCTGAGAGCAAACTTGAATGTTGTGTTGTGTTCAATGTAGACCTACATTCCATGAGAATTGTGAGAAAAAAACATGCAGGGCTTGACATTAACCTGTTTATCCACTTGTCCTACAAGGAGGTGTCATGTTTTTGGCATCAATAAAAGTGAAGACTGTTATTTTATCAAATCAATTCTCTGTAATTATTATTACGTGATTAAACTAATCATGTAAATTGAATTAACTAGGAAATCGGAGCACCACGGAAAATCTTCAGATTACAAAATTATACTTTTCCGGATATAACTCTTCAGATATTTTAATATCTGATCACTTGGTCTTCTATTATGAATTATTCTTTACCTCACGTCAATCTCATTCCGAATGTCGTAAAATGTTGGTTATCTGCATGTACCCAGCCTTTACTATAAATCATCCATACACCAATTGGCTTAATAATTGATTTACTAACTAACTAAATAATCACAGAAATGCATAAAGAAACAAACGATAGGGAAGATTCCCTAGTGGGCTAAACAGATATGACAGCTTGGTGGACAAAGGGAAGTGGGTATGGACTGAGAAAGAAGCGGGAAAGACAAAAGGGATCACTACACACGTTTGATAATTATATTAATTGAAATAATAATCCTTGGCACATGAACTCTCACTCATTCGGAAATAATTGCAATCAATATATATTTACGCCCATGTGTCATTGTGATTTTCTCTGTTGGAATCCAGTCCGTCTGCTGAAGAGTTCATCCGAGTCTCTCGCTCTCTGTCGGTTTCCCTGAAGATCAAAGTCTTTTGTGGTTAGAATGGATACTTCAGAGTACCATTCAGAAATGTTCTGATTGAATAAGTGTTTCGGGTGGTTGTCGGTTTTCTCTTCCCAGGTTTACATAATTTCTAGCTGCAGACTAGTAATTAGTATCTGATATTCTCTCTTATTCTGTAGGGATCAATAGTCTCAGAGTTTAACCATTTCCAGCCATGTAGCCAATACTCCACGTGGTATGGTTAGGAGTTCAATAACTATTCACAATCACAGCTCATGCTGTAGGTTTGCTTAGTCTTGGTACACAAACTTGTGCCACCTCAGCTTATACCGAGGTATGCGTGGTCTTAACTATTCGCAATCACAGCTCACGCCGTGGGTTTGCTTAGTCTGAAGAGGATTTTCTTAGGAGGGGGTTTTATTCGTAACATTAGGAAAGGGCTGTTCCATGATGCCAGATCATGTCTGTGCTCACGGGGGCGGGCCAATGACTTAGTTAAACTTTAAAGGGAATACAATTCTCTCACATTAAAGGATTCACATCATATTACATAATTTCACAAATAGTTTGATCTTTACTCATTTATTTCACACAAGAATTAGATGTAAACCCTCATAATGGAATCACCTGTATAAACCGAGTTAGGGTAATGTGGCTGTTTTTGTCTTTCATGAGGTCACAAACATGAAACAAATGTTTGTTTTCTCCACCGACCACTTTCACATTCTTCAAAATATGGATATTGTTCAGTTCTCAAATTCTGTGATGTAGTTGAAGTTCATTTGTTCTACTGTGAAACTCTCGATACTGCATGGCCTGGAAGAGGAGAGGAGGTTGTTCACATCTCTGCTAGCCAATTCACTGAAAGGGCTAGCGTCACAACAGAGGTGATTGAGGGAGGTGATTGAAAATGTTGTGTTGTTTGATGCAAGATATCTTTTTTTTTTACAGAGATTCAGACATATTATGCTAGCCTCTGCTTATTGGCTACTTAGCTTATCTAAGCCTGTCTCAAAATTCAATACTGCCCCTTAACGACAAAAAAAATATCTTTATCTGAGTCGCTTTTCGAAGATGTCTCGAAATGTATAAATGTTGTGCTCTTTTAGGAAGCAATCACTCAGCTATTGCTGACTAAAAATGTTATATAACTGGGCTAATAGCTCACTAACTAGCAAAGGATATGAACAAAATGTGCACACATGCAGCTTTCGCATTGATCTCAAAACAAGTGCATCTGCAAACGACCGTTCATGTCGTAAACACAGTTCATTTCAATGTAAATGGCACAGATCCATAAATGTCAATGGTCTATTTGCATATAGGCCTACTGCAGCTCTGATTGTTTATGCTGAACAGGTCTATTTAGAGTACGGGCTGCGTATTGTGTGTCATTGCAATAGAATCCTTCTCCGATGCATTCTGCTGACAACAGAATCTCTTGAATAGCTTGTTTTGTTTCGTATGTTGCATTGAAAGTGGCTAATATTGCGTTGATTCGATCACAATTGCCAGGGAACGGTTGATAGTGTTAGGTTCTAAATCAAGAGCAAAAACTCACAGACACTTAGTAAAGCTCAAACCAAGTTTATTCACCCACTGGGTCACACAGCTGCATAAGACAAAGATATATTCACACAAGAACAGGTATTTAAGCTTTCCTCCTATGCTGAGTCTCCTCCTTACACTTCTGAACAGCCAATGCATATATGTTGCTAGACAGAACTTTAGTGATACACTCCTCCTCAACTCACGTGACCCGATTCAGGAAACTAGTCGTATTTTGCAAGTCACAACTTCACAGGAGAGCCGTTTGAACGTAAAAAATATTTTTTTTAATCAAAATGCGTTTTGGCCCAGAATTGCCTTCTTGAACATGTGAACTTTCATGTGCCTTAATATCAAACTTGTATGCCATCTGTAAATATGAATAAATTGTTAAATTACGAGCCTAGTTGGTTTAGCCACAGAAAACGACAGCAAACTTCCCGCTAGCCATGATTGGCTGAGATAGTGAGTGGGCTGAACATGCCGAGAGATGCGCTTGTTGTGATAGACCACTTTCTGGAGGACAATCGATGCATGCTGAATCTCTCTCACTCTGAAAATGAATGTCTGTCGTGAAGCTTTCATCCATGTAAATGGGTAAGAATCTAACATTGAACCTGTTAGCTAGCTATGACAATCAATTTCTATTGCTAGTTAAAGCTTGCTGTTAGCTACCCAGCTGGAGTTTGATGGCTGGCTTGCTCACGCTACTCTATGGATTGGGATTTTAGTTAATTCTTTAGCTATCTAGCTAATATTAATGTTACATGCCTAAACAAAAGACCCCAAGTTAAAGCTTGCTGTTAGCTGGCGGATGTTAGATGGCCGGCTTTGCTAGCTGACATTGAACCTATTGGTTAACTTTAGCTAGCTATGACAATCGGTTTGAATTGCCAGTTAAAGCTTGCTGTAAGCTGGCCAGCTGGAGTTCGATGACTGGTTTACTAATGTCACTCTATGGATTGGAATTTTAGTACATTTTTTAGCTATCTATCTAATATTAACGTTACATGTCTAAACAAAAGAACCCAAATTAAAGCTTGCTATTAGCTATCTGGCTGGCTTATGGCTGGCTGGCTTATGGCTGGCTTGCTAGCTAACATTAACTTATATGAAGTGTTATTTCCTGTTGTACAGTTTCGATGCTCTGGAGCCTGGTGTTGTTGTCACCAAGGAGTGTTCAGAATCAGTCGGGACCAGATTTAAGCTGCTGCGCAACGCTGACATCCTTCCTCCCATAGATGGTCTGCCTGTACAAGCACCACCTGGACTGGACACAGCTAGACAAACGTATCTTTTTGAGAAGATCAGGGAGTTTTGTGACAAAGAGGCTATGGCCATCACATGCCCTGGACCAAAGTCAAGGGCAGGACAGAAACAGGCTCTCCGAATATAGATTCCCTTTTTCATGCGTGGTTCGGATATACACCAGTCATCAGCACTAGCTGCAGTGCGTCTATTCAAATGACTCTCTCCTAACAAACATACGTTGCTGCTAAAAAAATGTATCCTGCTGATCAGCCACTTTACCCCTGATTATATGCAAACAACTACCTCGTCTGTCACCATCGTTATTGATATTGTTTGTGTACATACTGTATATTATTTTCTTTATATTGACCCTATCTATTTAAGATACTACTACAATGCAAGTAACCATTTGGCTGTACTGTTTACACCTTCTGTAGAGACCCATCAACTATGCAATACTTATCAAAATATTGACATATAAAATTAATATTGATATGTGTGGTCGTGACATGATTTTTTGACATACCACACAGACTCACTAAACACAAATTCTTTGTTTGTACATTATGCCTGAGTTTTGGAGTGTGCCCCTGGCTATCCATCAATAAAAAAAAATCTTAACAAAAATTGGTCCATCTGGTTTAAGGAATTTGAAATTAGTTATACTTTTTACTTTTGATTCTTTAGTATTTTAAAACCAAAAACCAAGTAGTATTTTACTGAGTGACTTTTACTTCAGTCATTTTCTATTAAGGTATCTTTACATCTGGACATTCTGTTTACCTGAAATTTTTCCTTATTGTAGGCTACTACCACTTTTAGTCTTAATCTTTAATACACTACTCACTGTTTAGCACATGACCTCATATGTGAATGCTTAAAGAGATGGGTGGGACTGGTTTAAGAGGGTGTGAACAATGCTGAATGGGTGTAGACAAAGGAGAGCTCTCCAGTAGGTACCAAAACATTCAAAGGCCCTTTTCTCAAAAGTGAATTTACAAGTGTATCAACTTTCAAAGCAGAATTACTTTCCCATTGTTCCTCAAAAATGCAGTGTATGATACACCATTTTGTTGCTCTGAGTCTCTACTTTTTACCATTGTAAAAAACCCTATTTCAAATTTTGCTGCATAAAACCAAATCCAGGTGGAAGTCACATATTCTAACAGAATGTAAACATTCTAAACATGTAAACATTCTCAGGGACATGAATAAGGATATTTCATATTTTCACGTTTAGGAGTCAGAACCCATCAATAGTGTTAATAGGGAAAACTCTAGAGCAGTGGTCGCCAACCTTTTCTGAGTCAAGATCAGTTTGAGTCAAAATGCAAGCTGAGATCTACCGCTCAGATTTTTTTTTAACATGCCATAACCTTTTCACACATACCAAAAAATGGGTGTGATACTTTTACAGGGGTACTTGCAGCGTACGCTCAAACCGGTGTGATTAGAACGCTTATTTAGAATGTCCAATTTCAACTCACACAACAGTTAGCATTTGAGCTGGCCACACTTTTTTTTCACAGAAACATTTTGCACAAACACAGTCCTTACAAAGTTATGTCCTGAATGTGGCCAGTTTATTTTTGGATGCAATGTTCAGACATTCACAGAAGTAGTGACAGCAAACACAATCATCCAAATTGGAAAATGTAGGCTACATTAGTCCTAGCGCTAACTGAGGAAAGATTGACATAACACAATTGGTCATATTTACATACATAACTCCCGGCTGACAGAAACCACAATATGAATTAACTAATAGCAATTACTATTTATAATTCCTCACATCACGGGTGAGCTCACCATTGATCAAAATAGTTGAAGAAAGCACTTTCTAGAAATCGAAAATAATGGGGTGATGGGTAGTTTGTGAATGCCGCCATGCTTGTTTTTTCATGTCAACAAAAGATAATAAGAGGAGACAAGATGAGTTTGGTCTGCATGTTGAAGGGGGGTATCGTCTACGATTATTCACTTCTCTTCATTCACTTCCGAAAGTTTACTCGAAAGGTAAGTCACCCATTCCTTCACCTCATTATAACATATTTGGTCTGACAGACGTTTACGTGACACCCAGAATGCATTGCATAATGTCAAAAAACAAGGTGACACACATGCAGTGCATTCGGAAAGTATTCAGACCCCTTGACTTTTTTCACATTTTGTTACATTACAGCTTTATTCTAAAAATTAATCTATTGTTTTTTCCCCTCATCAAGCCTACATACAGTACCAGTCCAAAGTTTGGACACACCTACAAATTCAATGGTTTTTCTTTATTTTTACTATTTTCTACATTGTAGAGTAATAGAGAAGACATCAAAACTATGAAGTAACCAGAAAAGTGATAAACAAATACAATTTCATTTTAGATGTTAGATTCTTCAAATTAGCCCCCTTTTGCGTTGATGACAGCTTTGGCATTCTCTCAACCAGCTTCATGAGGTAGTCACCTGGAATGGATTTCAATTAACAGATGTGCCTTGTTAAAAGTTAATTTGTTGGAATTTCTTTCCTTCTTAACTTCTTGCGTCGAGCAATCCCATATCCGGGAGCGTAATCATAGCCTCAAGCTCATTACCATAACGCAACGTTAACTATTCATGAAAATCGCAAATGAAATGAAATAAATATATTGTCTCACAAGCTTAGCCTTTTGTTAACAACACTGTCATCCCAGATTTTCAAAATATGCTTTTCAACCATAGCTACACAAGCATTTGTGTAAGAGTATTGATAGCTAGCATAGCATTAAGCCTAGCATTCAGCAGGCAACATTTTCACAAAAACAAGAAAAGCATTCAAATAAAATCATTTACCTTCAAAGAACTTCGGATGTTTTCAATGAGGAGACTCTCAGTTAGATAGCAAATGTTCATTTTTTCCAAAAATATTATTTGTGTAGGAGAAATCGCTCCGTTTTGTTCATCACGTTTGGAAGAAAACCCCCCGAAAATTCAGTCATTACAACGCCAAACATTTTTCCAAATTAACTCCATAATAATGACAGAAACATGGCAAACGTTGTTTAGACTCAATCCTCAAGGTGTTTTTCACATATGTATTCGATGATAAATCATTCGTGGCAGTTTGGTTTCTCCTCTGAACCAAATGGAAAAATGCACGCAGCTGGAGATTACGCAATAATTTCGACGGAGGACACCAAGCGGACACCTGGTAAATGTAGTCTCTTATGGTCAATCTTCCAATTATATGCCTACAAATACGTCACAATGCTGCAGACACCTCTGGGAAACGACAGAAAGTGTAGGCTCATTCCTGGCGCATTCACAGCCATATAAGGAGACATTGGAACACAGTGCATTCAAAATCTGGGGCACTTCCTGCATGAAATTTCATCTTGGTTTCGCCTGTAGCATTAGTTCTGTGGCACTCACAGACAATATCTTTGCAGTTTTGGAAACGTCAGAGTGTTTTCTTTCCAAAGATGTCAATTATATGCATAGTTGAGCATATTTTCGTGACAAAATATCTTGTTTAAAATTAAAAGAGCGCCCCCTATATCGAAGAAGTTAATGTGTTTGAGCCAATCACTTGTGTTGTGACAAGGTAGGGGTGGTATATAGATGATAGCCCTATTTTTTGTAAAAGATCAAGTCTATATTATGGCAAGAACAGCTCAAATAAACAAAGAGAAATGCCAGTCCATCATTACTTTAAGATATGAAGGTCAATACTGAACATTTCAAGAACTTTGAAAGTTTCAGCAAGTGCAGTTGCAAAAACCATAAAGTGTAATGATGAAACTGGATCTCATGGGGACCCCCACAGGAAAGGAAGACCGAAAGTTACCTCTGCTGCAGAGGATAAGTTCATTAGAGTTACCAGCCTCAGAAAATGCAGCCCAAATAAATGCTTCACAGTGTTCAAGTAACAGACACATCTCAACATCAACTGTTCAGAGGAGACTGCATAAATCATGCCTTCATGGTCAACTTGCTGAAAAGAAACCCTTACTAAAGGACACCAATAAGAATAAAATACTTTTTTGGACCAAGAAACACAAGCAATGGACATGAGGCCAGTGGAAATCTGTCCTTTGGTCTGATGAGACCAAATTTTAGATTTTATGGTTACAACCACTGTGTCTTTGTGAAACGCAGAGTAGGTGAATGGATGATTTCCGCATGTGTGGTTCCCACCTTGAAGCATGGAGGAGGAGGTGTGATGGTTTGGGGGTGCTTTGCTTGTGACACCGTTTGATTTATTTAGACTTCAAGGCACACTAAACCAGCATGGCTACCACATTCTGCAGCGATACACCATCCCCTCTGGTTTGCGTTTAGTTGGACTATCATTTGTTCAACAGGACAATGACCCAAAACACACCACCAGGCTGTGTAAGGGCTATTTGACCAAGACGGAGAGTGATGGAGTGCTGCATCAGATGACTTGGTCTCCACAATCACCCGACCTCAACCCAATTGCGATGTTTTAGGATGAGTTGGACCGGAGAGTGAAGGAAAAGCTGCCAACAAGTGCTCAGCATATGTGGGAACTCCTTCAAGACTGTTGGAAAAGCATTCCATGTGAAGCTGATTGAGAGAATGCCAAGAGTGTGCAATGCTGTTTTCAAGGCAACGGGTGGCTACTTTGTAGAATCTCAAATATAAAATATATTTTGATTTGTTTAACACTTTTTTGGTTACTACATTATTGTGTTATTTCATCTCTTCACTATTATTCTACAATGTAGAAAATAGTACAAATAAATAAAGACCCTTGAATGAGTAGGTGTGTTCAAACTTTGACTGGTACTCTACATACTGTATGCTACAGTAGAAACGACAACAAAAATACAGAAAATAAGGAACTTACTTTTATAGGAACACACACGTCCAAAGTTATTACTTATAAGGATAACTAGAATGAAGGCAATGCGATCTCAAGACAGAAAATGTGCCAGTTCATGCAAAACTGTACAAATGTCGCATACTTGATCTGCGGAAACACTAGGGAAGTGCTTAGGCTCTCCTCGAAGAGAGACGTTTGTCTAGCTCAGTAAAGCCTCAAGCATAAATTGTCTGCAACACTGTTAGAAAATAATTTGAAATTGAAGTGTTGAAAGAGAGCCTATAGATAAATAGCAGGTAGCACGAGTTAACTGTCCTGTTGCGTAACAATCACATTTGGAACAGTGAGTGCATTCTAACTTCGCATTCATAAAAAACTCACGCTGGGGCGTTAACCAATTAAAAACAGTACTGTCGCAATGAGGTTTGTGCAGTAAGCTATAGGCCCAGGTCATGGCAAAACTCGAGTCGTTCCGCATTATTTTGTGCACAAATTCATGTTTTAACTCCTATGAACAGAGAAATTGAAATATTCCTCGATATTAAAAAAGACCTAAGCCGCTAATAATAACAACAATGCAAGCCTTTCCTACTCATTCATTACTGCTGCAGTGCTTGTTGTAGCACTGAGTGGAAATAAGAAGAACGCACATTTTATGGCTTGTGGAAGCGCTGAATACAAAGCGTTGACATTGCGGAGTAAGAACTTCAACAGGAACTCACTCATAAAAACAGCATCTCGTTGCTGTTTTCGTTGACAGTGTCTCTCTAGTCATGGTTTTAAACGTTTTGAAATCTCACGGTATCAACTTTGCTGTAGCTTTCTTTTATGTCTGCTATATTACTGCAGACACGGTCATCTGAGCCTTTGATTGAACAGTGGTAGGCCTATAGTGCACTTGATTTGCTCTCTGGGCCCGCCAGGAAGGCTGAGTTTGCACCATCAGACACAGGAAATGTTTCAAAATGGCAACAATTTGTCTACCCGGCGAGCGGGAAAGCTGAATGGGTGCACCTACCGCCAACAACCCGAGGCGGAAAAAATATAGGAACACAAGGCTTTATCATTGGGTTTTTACAGAAACGTTTCACGATCGACTAGTAATGCCTTGCAGATCGACCAGTCGATCGCGATCAACCAGTTGGTGACCAATGCTCTAGAAAGTTGAGTGAAGTTCGATCTCGTACTTCTCTCTGTGGGCTGATATTTGTCTTAGGGAGCTGCACCGCAGTCTGGGGCTACTGCACGCACTAGACAGGGGTGGGCAACTCCAGTCCTCGAGGGCCTGATTGGTGTCACACATTTCTCCATCCCTAGAAAACACAGTTGATGAATCAAATTGCATTCAAAACTGAAGATCGTGATTAGGTGATTATTGGAGTCATGTGTGTTAGCTGGGGCAAAACTGTTACACCAATCATGCCCTCGAGGACTGGAATTGCCCACCCCTGTAAGCAAATTCACAGCTTAGAGGGAACATTGCTGCACACCCAGGTTGGATATTACTTCCCTTTTCATTTGTGCTATCAACCACCAGAGATAAGTAACTGCAAATGTGTAATTATCAAAAGGAAAAAGGGGACCAACATGGTTGTTAGATTTCAACACAAAGGACCCCACTCAAAGTCCATTTTTAGAGGCCTGAATATATTTTGGCCTAATATAATTGACCTTAGAGCTATAGGGAAACGAATGCCGTGCATGACCAGGCCGTGAGATATGGTTATGTTTAGCGATTTAGCAAACACGATGGTGTTTTCAGGAATTTATTTAGAGTTAATGCTCTTCTTGCATTTAAAATGGGTGGTGGGAGTTATCAATGTTCAAATCTACATAAATATTAAAATGTGGAGCTGAAAAACATTGTCTCGAAAGAACCACTGTCTCATTTGCAAGGAGTCTAGGATGACATAAGTTTTTTGTCTTAAATCATTAAACATTCAGTCAAGCACAACCACTCAATGATTCCTATGTATGTTTCAGCCGACTATCAGAGATGGATTTATGTGGCTGAGGGTGAATGGTACAAAGACAGTGATCTGCTAATGAACCAATAATGAACATTCAAATTACTGGATACAGTGCACACAAGAGACTACTTTCACACAAATGCAGATCAAATTGCTCTGGCTTATTCACTGGAAACGAATTGAAATAAATTCATTTGCATTTAAGGTAATGCCTTTGCTTTTATAGGGCTGTTACTTGGGGGGGTTGAAGATATGTGGGCTGTGATCCTTGCATCCACCACAAAGCTTCAAAAATGAGGAGCAAAATGCATGTCTTGGAAGGGTTGGAATTTTTAAAGTAGAGGCAGTGGGCTTCGTGTAAAAAATCTAATTTGTTCCAACAATGGGAAATGGTGCACAGAGATATTTCTTGATCAAATGGGTAGAAGGAAGGCTCAGTAGTGAATAAATCTGCTTCTGGGTCTCCATTTCTCACATACCCACACAGGGGGATTGCTGCGTCTGGGTGAAGGGAAAATAACACTGCCTAGCCAAATATGTTTCTTTCTTGCATGTGCACACTGCTGCTTATTAAGGGAAAGAGTAAAGTTTGTTTTTTCCCTCCATATTGCGACAGCGAGTCCCAATGCACACTGAAACAAGCTTTGGAAATAAAGAGTGCCCTTTTGTTTTGGTTTTAATCCTTTTGAAGAAACATACTTTCCAGTGATTTTCTTTTGTTGTTCCAATGTCCAATGCCCTTTGCACATTGTACGGCAGTCGAGAGAGAACTGCTCTTTTGGTTCTGCTCATTTCAAGTAATTCATTCAGATTCGTTCAGAATTTCCTGTTAGTGCTCCTGAAACCTATATGAATAACGCAACATTTTTTGTCAAGAGAATATTACGTTCACGCACTTCTTGATTAAGACACTCAATCAGGAGACATTCGATTTGGGCATTGCCTCATTACGTGTCAGGCTGTTCCCGGCTTTCCATGGCCAACTCCAACACATTTCTGGGCATGTCCAATAAAGGAGGGGCGGAGTGGAACCAATCACACCAGACAGACAGGAGGGGGGGGGGGGGGGGGGGGCAGTGGAGGTGGGCAGGGTATACCGGTGTGTATCAGATAGAATTAAGCCACGATGAGGTGAACCATGATTGAGTGATGATCTAAAGCAGCTGGGTGCTTGGAAGGCGGCTGTGTGAAGCCATGAAAGACGTATTTGTGTCAGACACATTCACATGTATGCACACCACACCCACATGTATGCACACACACTGGTACGCACACTCTGACACACACACACGCACTGATACAATGCAGATCCGTTGTCGGAGGTCTAATACTGACATGGTTGGAATTGGTTGCAGATGACATAACTCTTCCATTAAAGCAGTACAGTGCATTTTTCTGTCCCCACAAAAAAACCTTTCCATTCATGCCCTTGTTAAAATTGCTTCTCTCAGGACACAGAGTTTAATAGGAGGATGAAACGCTCTGCAATCTTTCCCACATGCTTGTCTCATTTTCATTCAGATGTGCATATGGGGTGAGGCAAAGGCTTGGCTGGGGCCTTCAGTGTATTCCATCCTTTATAACCCTCTCTCCATATCGAGGCATTGCAGTCCCTGTCGTCAAGAGAGAATATCTACTCCGACCAGAAGCAATATAAACTGACAGGGCAAACAAATTACAATTAGAAATGCTGAAAGTGATAATGAAACATTGTGTCTGGGTCCCCAACAATACCCCATATAATGAAGACCTTTCAGTTAATGAGAAGTAAAACATGATTATGGACAGAGAGTCAGAGCACTTGTCAGTGACAGTGATATTTATACACACACTCAAGTGTTGTCATCCGTAATTTAAATCCCCTTGGTGCTTGTTAACAGTAATTGAGATATATAGAAATCTAGTGGTCTACTTTTCCCATTTAGCTTATGAATGTGATATGATTGTCATCATGGGAATAATAGGACTGCAGAGTACAGGAAAGTTGTCATCTTGGCCGAACAGAGTATATACAGTTTAGGCTTTCATAGACCTACAGTGCATTTGGAATGTATTCAGATCCCTTTACTTTTAACACATTTTGTTAGGTTACAACCTTATTCTAAAATATATTAAATACATATTTATCCTTCTCAATCTACACACAATGCCCAATAATGACAAAGCAATGTTTGTAGATTATTTATTTAAACACAGAAATACCTTATTTACATAAGTATTCAGACTCTTATCAATTAAACTAGAAATTGAACTCCGGTACATCCTCTTTCCATTGGTCATCCTTGATGTTTCAACATCTTGATTGGAGAACACCTGTGGTACATTCAATTGATTAGTGCTTCGCGACAGGATTGTGTCAAAGCACAGATCTGGGGAAGAACACCAAACATTTTTTGCAGCGTTGAAGGTCCCCATGAACAATTTGGCCTCCATCATTCTTAAATGGAAGAAGTTTGGAACCACCAAGAGTAGAGTGGCCAGACGGAAGCTACTCCTCAGTAAAAGTCACATGATAGCCTGCTTGGAGTTTGAAAAAAGGCACCTAAAGACTCAGAACATGAGAAACAAGATTATCTGGTCTGATGAAACCAAGATTGAACTCTTTGGCCTGAATGCCAAGCGTCACGTCTGGAGGAAACCTGGCACCATCCCTACGGTGAAACATGGTTGTGGCAGCATCATGCTGTGGCTATGTTTTTCAGCGGCAGGGATGGGGAGACGAGTCAGGATTGAGGCAAAGATGAACAGAGCAAAGTACAGAGAGATCCTTGATGAAAACCTGCTCAGGACCTTAGACTGGAGTGAAGGTTCACCTTCCAACATGACAAAAACCCTAAGCACACAGCTAAGACAATGTCCTTGAGTGGCCTAGCCAGAGCCTGTACTCGAACCCAATCGAACATCTCTGGAGAGATCTGAAAATAACTGTGCAGCGACGCTCCCCATCCTACCTGACAGAGCTTCAGAGGATCTGCAGAGAAGAATGGGAGAAACTCCCCAAATACAGATGTGCCAAGCTTGTAGCGTCATACCCAAGAAGATTCAAGTTTTTAATCGCTGCCAAAAGTGCTTCAACAAAGTTCTGAGTAAAGGGTCTGAATACTTATGTACAGTGGGGCAAAAAAGTATTTAGTCAGCCACCAATTGTGCAAGTGCTCCCAATTAAAAAGATGAGAGAGGCCTGTAATGTTCATCATAGGTACACTTCAACTATGACAGACAAAATGAGGAAAAAAAATCATAGTGGAGTTTGAGTGTGACTGTTTGAGGTTGTGGACAGGTGTCATTTATACTGATAACAAGTTCAAACAGGTGCCATTAATACAGGTAACGAGTGGAGGACAGAGGAACCTCTTAAAGACGAAGTTACAGGTCTGTGAGAGCCAGAAATTTTGCTTGTTTGTAGGTGACCAAATACTTATTTTCCACCATAATTTGCAAATAAATTCATTAAAAATCCTACAATGTGATTTTCTGGATTTTTTTCCTCATTTTGTCTGTCATAGTTGAAGTGTACCTATGATGAACATTACAGGCCTCTCTCATCTTTTTAATTGGGAGCACTTGCACAATTGGTGGCTGACTAAATAATTTTTTGCCCCACTGTAAATGTGTTTCAGCTTTTTATTTTTAATAACTTTGCAAACATTTCTAAAAACATGTTTTTGCTTTGTCATTTGTGTGTAGATTTATGAGGGAAACGATTTAATCAATTTTAGAATAAGACTATAACGTAACAAATTGTGGAAAAAGTAAAGTGTTCTGAATATTTTCCCAATGCACTGTATGTATTCTAGCTGTCTGATGCGTCATATGAACAGGGCAAATAGAGTACAGTGTTCTATTGTGTGATATGCAGTATCCAGAATTCTAGGGGCAGTCTGTTATATTGTTCTGAGAATTCCAAAATTAGTCTCCAGAAGTGGGTCATATCTGAATTTGATTCACAAAAGAGCATTACGAAAGAGCATTAATTGGCCAATTCGCTTACAAAACAGAATGAAGACAAATTGCAGCGCTCTTTCAAAGTTATTACAAGACATAAGTAAAAATGATACGGAATCATTAAATCCTCATGCCTGTCTAGTTGAAATACCACATTATATTCGAAGAGGCCTTAAGACAATGTCCAGAGACGTCTTTTGAGTTTGAAAATATAATATTAACAAATGAGAGCAATATCTTAGAGTTCTGTAATTAGTGTGTATTTCAATGTACTCAAGCTGAAGGAAAGGTAGGCTGTCCTCCTTTGTGGAATCTAACTATAGAGGTACACTCCAAAAAAATGCTTGGTTCAAAACAACCCAATTTGGGTAAATATTAGACAGAACACACATTGGGTTATTTTGACCCAGCCAGTTGGGTCACTTACTTGGGATGTTGGGCTGTTGATGCTGGGTTATTGAGCTATAACCCACATGGTCAGATCAGAAGACTGGAGGCATGGTTTAGTAGGGCCATGGCTTTCAAATAGTTATTTTTCACCACCCGGGTCATGTTCTATGTTATTGTTATCACATGTCAAGTTTGAACACTGACACCTGTATAGCTTTTATGAGGATTAAACATATCCCAATGTTGGGAGAGAAACCACTTTGTTATAATATAAAAATTATGTTCTTAAAACCTGTCGACGGTTGTTATTTAAATTACTATAGTGGCTGTGAATGGACATGTTTATCTAACAATAATGTTGTTGTCAATATTGCAAAATTAGCTTGCTAATAACTTGGCGTCTTATTATCGTTGCTGTTGTCATCAACCAGAAACCAGAAACAGGGTATGCCATCATATTACTTTTTCTTCTTTTTTTACTTCATTGCTCAAAATGACGGCGCTGAAGCGACTACAACTTTTCACTGTGCAAGATGCTCTATGTACTATGTTGCTTGGTGGTACGATTTTGGACAAGTTCTGAGTGAAATAAGTAAACAGCAGACATATGTTTGATGTTGTTGGTGTTTGATGCTGTGAAACTTGGAGAATACATCTCAGATCAGCAAGTAATGTCATGATCACCGGGTTGATACAAGCAAGCAGATCAGTGGTGGAGCAGTGTTTAGCTGTTGGCCCTATACAGTATGTGACCAACGCCTCGATTCGGTCTTATGTAGCAAAATTTGATTTATTTTTAATTTTATTAGTAAAAGTAGAGACTCAGAGCTAGAAAATGGTATATCATACACTACAGTTGAGGAACAACCCCACTTTTGAGAAAACGGCCCTTTGGATGTTTTGGAATACCTGCTGGAGAGCTCTTCTTTCTCTACACCCATTCAGCATCATTCACACCCTCTTAAGCTATAGCCCCACCCATCTCCTAAACAGAGGGATTTTGTAAGAAACATTTTTAGGAAAAAATGCCTTCTGTAACTTGAACGTTCATGTGCCTTAATAACAAACTTGCATGACATCTGTAAATACGAGTAAAATTGTTACATTATGAGCCTAGCTGGTGTAGCTATGATTGGCTGAGATAATGGATGGGCTGGACATGCCAAGAGATGAGTTCTGATTGGTCTGCCATGTAGCATGCTTCTGTCTATAACATGAGATGGTCAGTATGTGTAGATAATCCTTGCTACTGGAGCGTTTTTGAAATATATCATGTACAGCTGCAAAAGTGTTTCTACTGCTCTCAACTTTGCTTCCCTGAATTTAGCAGGCACGATCAGTGAGAAAAAGTTGTGGACTATTTTCTGAAAATTAATCAGACGATGGGGAACTCCCTGATTTAGATAAAGACATTTTCATTGAACCAGACATTGTCTTCTGATGACAGTGAAAAGGCCATAAACAGTGTAGTTGTCACAGAAGAAGTTGACCGAGTTTTGAAATCAGTGGAATGCCAGGGGGAAGCAGAGTATGGTTGCACATGGAGAGGGAGTCGAAAACAGATCACAGAAGGCTGTTGTATTACATCTTCGAACTAAGGGCAACCATGGCATCCATAACAGAGAAGGAGAAGCGTTCAACCATGTTTAAGTAGCAGGAGCAGTTTTCACCTGCATGTATTTGCATGAAGTTCGTCAAAATATTATATCCTCATTCTAAAGGGAGTAAGTTCCAAGATGTTATGTCTCTATTAAAGACTATTATGCATTGTTCTTATGCCCTCTCCTTGTATACGCTAGTATCGGTCTGGTGTCAAGTTCACTATTGCCGCCATATTTGAGTTCCCTTTCATTTATGATTATGGGGAAGATGGTCCATAATTTGAGGTCTGCTTCTTTTTTTGATATAACAATATAATAAGTCATTCCTTTAAGGAATAGGATAATAGGATAGGATAAAGTAATCCCTCTCACCCCCCCCTCCCCCTTAAAAGATTTAGATGCACTACTGTTCCACTGGATGTCATAAGGTGAATGCACCAATTTGTAAGTCGCTCTGGATAAGAGCGTCTGCTAAATGACTTAAATGTAATGTAAATGTCATAATCCTCATGCAGGTCTAGTCTAACTGTATAAAGTGCCTTATGAATGTACAGTATGGATCAAACTGTGTGAAGATCAGACTCAGTATTTTGCTGCATTTTGTATTGTGACGCTAGCTAACTACTTGGTGCTAAAGAAACGTTCTGAATGTTTACTTGTGTGCTTTATTGCCAGGTACTGTATGTTGTGATTGATTTACTGTGTTGAAAATGTATCTTTGAAGCTAGTTGGTTGTTGTACTCCTGTCTTGAGTCTTGGTTCATGTTGCTGTAAAATAGAAAAATGCATTCTCTTAATATTTATTATTTGAAATTATTATCAAATGTAAAACTATACAATCACATTGTGTTTTTATAGCCATATTTGGCCTTTAATTTATGATTATGGTGAACATGGTACGTAGAAAGTTGAGGAGCTAGAGGAATGTCAATTCATAATCCTCTGATTCTAAATGGAACACCTAAATTGTGTGCTTCATTGCCAGACTATAATAAACGGGGCACTTGCCTGAAAGCGATTATCCATATACGAATTAGAGTTTAGCTACATTTTCAGGTATTATACATTTCTCATTTAGTCAGAAAGTAATTTTCATTGCAAGTTAAAGCGTACTGTTAGCTAGCTAATGTTAGCTGGCTTGCTTGTTAGCTAACGTTACGTGCATGATCTTTGTAGCAATATTATCCGTATCTCAGAAAGCCATTTGGATTGCTAGTTATAACCTAATGTTAGCTAGCTAACATTGAATTTATTTGGTTAGTTTAAGCTATCTGCAGATTCATGCACGGTTGCTAGCTTTGACAATCAGTTTGAATTGCTAGTAGTATGGATTGGGATTATGGTTCTTTGTTTGGCTAGCTAGCTACATGTCTTAACATAACACTCTACCATGCAAGTAACCATTTCACTGTACCATTTACACCTTCTGTATCCTGTGCATGTGACAAATAAACATTGATTTTATTTGATATAGTAATTATTTACCAGAGATGGTAATGTGAAGAACAAAATTACCTGCACCAAAGTCAGATTAGGATATTGGCCAAAGACTAAATAAAGTGTATTTCTAATAGTACTTGGTGATACTACCACTTTGAAATCGTTGGTTGTTTACTACACTACCTTACTCACTCTGTTTAGCATATGGCCTCACGTGTGAATCTTAAATATATGGGTGGGGCTAAGATTTAAGGGTGTGAACGATGCTGAATGGGTGTAGAGAAAGAAGAGCTCTCCAGTAGGTGTACCAAAACATTCAAGACATTTTCTCAGAAGTGGGGTTACACGTTTATCAACCTTCAAAGCAGAATGACTTTCCCATTGTTCCTCAACTGCAGTGTATGATATACACTTTTCTAGTCTCTACTTTTATCCAATGTAAAAACCACATTTTCAAATGTTGCTACATAAGAGCGAATCAATGTGATGGTTCACAAATGCGTACATTGTGTGGTGGACCCTGCGAAGTTCGATTCCCAGAAACCGCGGGCGCTGGGCCCTGAAGGCATTCAAAATGCAGCTCGTACATTCACTTTGTGATGGCTACAGTGGCAGGAAACGGGGAGATACGAATTTGACACCAGGGGGTGTTGTTACTCATGATTTGAAAGCAGGCCACACTCCCTGGTGAACTTTGAAGCGAGCAAAAGAGGGTGTGTGGTGTGCATCCAGAGTGGACACGGCAAAAAGTGGGAGATGTGTAGAAACCTCCTTTGGGTGGCATGTTGTAGACTAAATGCAAACACTAAAGTCACATATGAATTTGTCCTAGAAATCTTATAGACAGTTGAACAGTTGTTGTGTATCTTCTCTATGTATATTTTGAGTTTATCTAAAACGTGTTGCATTCACTGAATTGTTGTCAAAATAGGCTACTATTTCTACATTTTGTGTCAGGCCTGGTCAGGCCTAACCCTAACCCTGGTCTGTACTAAATCTCATTGAGGGAGTTATCTACATTTTGAAATAGTCTTTGAAAAGTTGTTTGCATTTTTATGTTATAGAAGAATTGTTGTCAATACAAATTGCCTACTTCGTGTGGGATTTCAAATACTTTCTGAATATTGAATATACCCCATGTCAAAGTGGAGTTATGTTTTTCGAAATGTTTACAAATTAATTAAAAATGAAAAGCTGAAATGTCTTGAGTCAATACATATTCAACCCCTTTGTTATGTCAAGCCTAAATAAGTCCAGGAGTAAAAATTTGCTTAACAAGTCACATAATAACTTGCATGCACTCACTCTGTGTGCAATAGTGATGCGTGGGTTGACTCATAACCCGCAGTCGTAGTTATATCCTCGAGGTAGACAGGTTAGGGTCATTAAATACACTGCTCATAAAAATAAAGGGAACACTTAAACAACACAATGTAACTCCAAGTCAATCACACTTCTGTGAAATCAAACTGTCCACTTAGGATGCAACACTGATTGACAATAAATTCCACATGCTGTTGTGCAAATGGAATAGACAACAGGTGGAAATTATAGGCAATTAGCAAGACACCCCCAATAAAGGAGTGGTTCTGCAGGTGGTGACCACAGACCACTTCTCAGTTCCTATGCTTCCTGGCTGATGTTTTGGTTACTTTTGAATGCTTGCGGTGCTTTCACTCTAGTGGTAGCATGAGACGGAGTCTACAACCCACACAAGTGGCTCAGGTAGTGCAGCTCATCCAGGATGGCACATCAATGCGAGCTGTGGCAAGAAGGTTTGCTGTGTCTGTCAGCGTAGTGTCCAGAGCCTGGAGGCGCTACCAGGAGACAGGCCAGTACATCAGGAGATGTGGAGGAGACCGTAGGAGGGCAACAACCCAGCAGCAGGACCGCTACCTCCACCTTTGTGTAAGGAGGAGCAGGAGGAGCACTGCCAGAGCCCTGCAAAATGACCTCCAGCAGGCCACAAATGTGCATATGTCTGCTCAAACGGTCAGAAACAGACTCCATGAGGGTGGTATGAGGGCCCGACGTCCACAGGTGGGGGTTGTGCTTACAGCCCAACACCGTGCAGGATGTTTGGCATTTGCCAGAGAACACCAAGATTGCCAAATTGCCACTGGCGCACTGTGCTCTTCACAGATGAAAGCAGGTTCACACTGAGCACATGTGACAGACGTGACAGAGTCTGGAGACGCCGTGGAGAACGTTCTGCTGCCTGCAACATCCTCCAGCATGACCGGTTTGGTGGTGGGTCAGTCATGGTGTGGGGTGGGATTTCTTTCGGGGGCCGCACAGCCCTCCATGTGCACGCCAGAGGTAGCCTGACTGCCATTAGGTACCGAGATGAAATCCTCAGACCCCTTGTGAGACCATATGCTGGTGCGGTTGGCCCTGGGTTCCTCCTAATGCAAGACAATGCTAGACCTCATGTGGCTGGAGTGTGCGCAAGTCAGTGCGCAAGTCTGTTTAGTTGGTGTCAATGATCTCAGTAATCCACTCTTTCAACATGCATACAAACTAATCCAAAGAGTTACCAGTAAAGTTCGTCCAAACAAGTCAAATGATGTTTCTAATTAATCCTCAGGTACTCTAATATCTAAATAAATGAAAATCTTTAAGAAGGAGAATAGCATGTTCCATAGGAAAGATAAATAACGAAGTGCGCGAACCTCATTCACCTCCAACAAGACTACATTTCTAATGAGAGACACCTTGTAGTTTTTTCAACTACTTGCGTTTTTTTCAAAAAACAAGCAAGTGTTGACATCTAGTGGAAGCCATAAAAACTGTAATTTGGGTCCTATCTATTTGTATATCCCATAGGCAAGCATTGACATGGACTGTGACCCCCAAAAATTCTGGATTTATTTTCCTCTGGTTTTCGCCTACCATATCCGTTCAGTTATACTCAGACATTATTTCAACAGTTTTAGAAACTTCAGAGTGGTTTCTATCCAATGCTACCACGTATATGCATATCCTAGCTTCTGGGCCTGAGTAACAGGCAGTTTACTTTGGGAACGTCAGTCATCCGAATTTCCAAACAAAAACCAGGCTCCAAAACAGGTTTTAATCCTTGCAAGGCTGCCGGCCAAGACGTCATTCCTAGCCACGTCCTCAGAGCATTGCACAGACCAGCGGGCTGGTGTGTTCATGGACATATTAAAGCTCTTCCTATCACAGTCTGCTGTCCCCACATGCTTCAAGATGGCCACCATTGTTCCTGTTTCCAACAAGGCAAAGGTAACTGAACTAAATTACTATCGCCCCTTGCTGGAGGCTCACTTTAGCCCGGCAAGTGTGGGGCGCTGGCACAGGACGCACTGGGCTGTGAAGGCGCACTGGAGACACGGTGCGTAGAACCACACAACATGGTGACTGAAGGTGACAAACACCCCAGGGCGAGTGCGCGGAGGAGACACAGGACGCACCGGACTTTGGAGGTGCACCGAAGGCCAGATGCATGAAACCGGTGCACATGACACCGGACTGGTGTCACGCTCCTCAGCACGCCCGCTCTGCAGCGCTCTCAACACCAGCACCTCTCTCCAGAATCTTGCTCCTCACTCGACTCCCTGACTGTCTCTGGGTCACCCCTCGGCTCTGCCGCCCACTCCATGTGCCTCCCCCCAAAATGTTTTTGGGACTGCCTCTCGTGCTTACGTCGTTGACTTAACTTCTCATATCGTCGCCGTTCCTCTCTCGCTGCCTCCATCTGCTCCCTTGGACGGCGATACTCTCCGGCCTGTGTCCAGGGTCCTTCTCCATCCACGATGTCCTCCCATGTCCACTCCTCCTGGCCACGCTGCTTGGTCCATTTTTGGTGGGATCT
This sequence comes from Oncorhynchus nerka, assembly GCF_034236695.1. Taxonomy (NCBI): domain Eukaryota; kingdom Metazoa; phylum Chordata; class Actinopteri; order Salmoniformes; family Salmonidae; genus Oncorhynchus; species Oncorhynchus nerka. The sequence continues at coordinate 41,868,234 of NC_088408.1, forward strand.
TCTGTTACGTCCGTTGTTGGAATGAGACCAAAGTGCAGCATGGAAAGTGTACATCTTCTTCATTTAAAATGAACTCCAAAAAACAACAAAAGATAAACAAACATAAAGTTCTGCAGGGCTATACAGCTACTGTGCAAAAACAAGATCCCACAAACTCAGGTGGAAAACAGGCTTCCTAAGTATGATTCCCAATCAGAGACAACGATAGACAGCTGCCTCTGATTGGGAACCATACCCGGCTAACAAAGAAGTAGAAAACTAGAATGCCCACCCAAATCACATCCTGATCTAACCAAATAGAGAAATAAACAGGCTCTCTAAGGTCAGTGCGTGACACATTGGTTGAATTTAATTCTTCTGACAGCCACATTTTTAACTCCACCCATAACTTTTAAACATTCCCAGAAGGCATTAATGATTATAACCTACTGCAAGGGTTTAACCTTTTGAATAAATGATTATATTGAAGATTAAAGCCACCTCTTAAAGAGTTTGAGAGGGACGATCTGTTATCCAATGATTATTATTATTAACCCTGCATTATAATTATATAAAAGCCCTTTAGAGATTAGATAACATGTTTTAAAACACTTGTTTTCACAAGGGCTATTAGCAGGACAATAGACACAATGTTGTCCCAAAAACCCCTCTCTGACATAGGGTCCAGCATATCTCTTGATGATGTCATTGAATGTCTCGCCAGCTTTGTTCCATGCCTGGGCCTGTCAGACTAATCCTTGGTCAAAGCTACAGAACAGAACAAAACAAGAGAATACACATGGTTAAAGTCCACTCAAGTTTCTTCAACTGATGGGCTATCAGCAGGACAATAGACTCTTACCGAGTCCACCAAATGCATTATTTTCGAACCGCATCTGGATTGATCCATAACGAATTACTATCTGAATAAATATCACTGAATGACAGAAATATTGGAATAAAGTAGGTTAATGAAGGCAACAAATTGTTGCTTACTGGAACACCCAAAGTCATCCAATTGTTATAATAGGATTTGAAGCAATAGCAATAGTGTGGTCAACTATTTCAGAACCTTTTTGAGCTGCTCTGAGACAAGCATGAGGACTGGTCTTGATAAATCAATTACATTTATTTTCACTGAATCTCCATTTGGGTTTTGGTTAGCCTACAATTAGGGAGTGGAAATGTTAGGATTATTTTGCTCCTCACTCTTCACTCAGCGTCACTACTCCCAACCTGTCATGTTTTATAGTGTCATATTTTCGTAACGGAATCCTTGAGGGTTTCGTTTTTTGTTTTCTTTGGAATAGAATCAACATAATATTAATCAAATTAATTGAGCAACATTTCTTAAAACCAGTCCCATATGTGACATGATTCAGGAAACTAGGTATATGTCGCAAGTCAAGACTTAACAGGAGAGCCGTTTGAACGTTCAAAGTGTATTTTTTGGCAGAAAAGCCTCTTAAACATGTGAACTTTCATGTGCGCTAATAACAAACTCGTATGCCATCTGTAAATACGAAAAAATATGTTAAATTACGAGCCTCGTTAGTTAAGCCACAGAAAAAAATCAGCAACCTTCCCACTGGCCATGATTGGCTGAGATAATGAGTGGGCTGGACATGCCGAGAGAGGAGTTTGGATATGTCTACCATAGAAGCTTGTCAGTCTGTGTTGGTAATCCTGTCAAACGCGGCTTTAAAAAAAATGTATTGTGTAGTGGAGCTTCATAAGTGTGGCTCTCCACTTTCCGGAGGATCAAGTTTTGAAATCAGTGGAATTATTATTATTATTATTTTATTTTTTTCAGCTTTATTTAACCAGGTAGGCTAGTTGAGAACAAGTTCTCATTTACAACTGCGACCTGGCCAAGATAAAGCGTAGCAATTCAACACATACAACAACACAGAGTTACACATGGAATAAACAAAACATTCAGTCAATAATACAGTAGAACAAAAGAAAACAAAACGTCTATATACAGTGAGTGCAAATGAGGTAAGTTAAGGAAATAAATAGTCCATGGTGGCGAAGTAATTACAATATAGCAATTAAATACTGGAACGGTAGATCGGCAGAAGATGAATGTTCAGGTATAGATACTGGGGTGCAAAGGAGCAAAATAAATAAAAAATAAATACCAGTATGGGGATGAGGTAGGTAGATAGTTGGGCTGTTTATAGATAGGCTACGTACAGGTGGAGTGATCTGTAAACTGCTCTGACAGCTGGTGCTTAAAGCTAGTGAGGGAGATGTGAGTCTCCAGCTTCAGGGATTTTTGCAATTCGTTCCAGTCATAGGCAGCAGAGAACTGGAAGGAAAAACGACCAAAGGAGGAATTGGCTTTGGGTGTGACCAGTGAGATATATCTGCTGGAGCGCGTGCTACGAGTGGGTGCTGCTATGGTGACCAGTGAGCTGAGATAAGGCGGGGCTTTACCTAGCAGATAACCTGTAGCCAGTGGGTTTGACAACGAGTATGAAGCGAGGGCAAACCAACGAGAGCGTACAGGTCGCAATGGTGTGTAGTTTATGGGGCTTTGGTGACAAAACGGATTGCACTGTGATAGACTGCATCCAGTTTGTTGAGTAGAGTGTTGGAGGCTATTTTATAGATAACATCACCGAAGTCGAGGATCGGTAGGATGGTCAGTTTTACGAGGGTATGTTTGGCAGCATGAGTGAAGGATGCTTTGTTGCGATATAGGAAGCTGATTCTAGATTTAATTTTGGATTGTCTGTAAGGAGAGTTTACAGTCTAACCAGACACCCAGGTATTTGTTGTTGTCCACGAATTCTAAGTCTGAGCCGTCCAGAGTAGTGATGCTGGACGGGCGAGCAGGTGCGGGCAGCGATCGATTGAAAAGCATGCATTTAGTTTTACTTACGTTTAAGAGCAGTTGGAGGCCACAGGAGGAGAGTTGTATGGCATTGAAGCTCGTCTGGAGGTTATTTAACACAGTGTCCAAAGAGGGGCCAGAAGTATACAGAATGGTGTCGTCTGCGTAGAAGTGGATCAGAGAATCACCAGCAGCAAGAGCAACCTCCTTGATGTAAACAGAAAAGAGATTCGGCCCGAGAATTGAACCCTGTGGCACACCCATAGAGACTGTCAGAGGTCCAGACAACAGGCCCTCCGATTTGACACACTGAACTCTGTCAGAAAAGTAGTTGGTAAACCAGGCGAGGCAATCATTTGAGAAACCAAGGCTGTTGAGTCTGCCAATAAGAATGTTGTGATTGACAGAGTCGAAAGCCTTGGCCAGGTCGATGAATACGGCTGCACAGTAATGTCTCTTATCGATGGCGGTTATGATGTCATTTAGAACCTTGAGCGTGGCTGAGGTGCACCCATGACCAGCTCTGAAACCAGATTGCATAGCGGAGAAGGTATGGTGGGATTCGAAGTGGTCAGTAATCTGTTTGTTAACTTGGCTTTCGAAGACATTAGAAAGACAGGGTAGGATAGATATAGGTCTGTAACAGTTTGGGTCTAGAGTGTCACCCCCTTTGAAGAGGGGGATGACCGCGGCAGCTTTCCAATCTTTGGGAATCATCAGACGATACGAAAGAGAGGCTGAACAGGCTAGTAATAGGGGTTGCAACAATTTCGGCAGATAATTTTGGAAAGAGAGGGTCCAGATTGTCTAGCCCGGCTGATTTGTAGGGGTCCAGATTTTGCAGCTCTTTCAGAACATTGGCTATCTGGATTTGGGTAAAGGAGAAATGGTGGGGGCTTTGGCGGGTTGCTGTGGAGGGTGCCGGGCAGTTGACCGGGTAGGGGTAGCCATCTTAAATAAGCATACCCCATTCAAGAAATTTAGAACCAGGAACAGATATAGCCCTTGGTTCTCCCCAGAACTCACTGCCCTTAACCGCCATTGATAAGAAATTACTGTGAAGCCATATTCATTGATCTGGCCAAGGCTTTCGACTCTGTCAATCACCACATCCTCATCGGCAGACTCGACAGCCTTGGTTTCTCAAATGATTGCCTCGCCTGGTTCACCAACTACTTCTCTGATAGAGTTCAGTGTGTCAAATCAGAGGGTCTGCTGTCCGGACTTCTGGCAGTCTCTATGGGGGTGCCACAGGGTTCTTGGACCGACTCTCTTCTCTGTATACATCAATGATGTCGCTCTTGCTGCTGGTGAGTCTCTGATCCACCTCTACGCAGACGACACCATTCTGTATACTTCTGGCCCTTCTTTGGACTCTGTGTTAACAACCCTCCAGGCAAGCTTCAATGCCATACAACTCTCCTTCCGTGGCCTCCAATTGCTCTTCAATACAAGTAAAACTAAATATATGCTCTTCAACCGATCGCTGCCTGCACTTGACCGCCTGTCCAACATCACTACTCTGGATGGCACTGACTTAGAATACGTGGACAACTACAAATACCTAGGTGTCTGGTTAGACTGTGAACTCTCCTTCTCGACCCACATCAAACATCTCCAATCCAAAGTTAAATCTAGAATTGACTTCCTATTTCGCAACAAAGCATCCTTCACTCATGCTGCCAAACATACCCTTGTAAAACTGACCATCCTACCAATCCTCGACTTCGGCGATGTCATTTACAAAATAGCCTCCAATACCCTACTCAACAAATTGGATGCAGTCTATCACAGTGCAATCTGTTTTGTCACCAAAGCCCCATATACTACCCACCATTGCGACCTGTACGCTCTCGTTGGCTGGCCCTCGCTTCATTCTCGTTGCCAAACCCACTGGCTCCATGTCATCTACAAGACCCTGCTAGGTAAAGTCCCCCCTTATCTCAGCTCGCTGGTCACCATAGCATCACCCACCTATAGCAGGTATATCTCTCTGGTCACCCCCAAAACCAATTCTTTCTTTGGCCGCCTCTCCTTCCAGTTCTCTGCTGCCAATGACTGGAACGAACTACAAAAAATCTCTGAAACTGGAAACACATCTCCCTCACTAGCTTTAAGCACCAACTGTCAGAGCAGCTCATAGATTACTGCACCTGTACATAGCCCACCTATAATTTAGCCCAAACAACTACCTCTTTCCCTACTGTATTTATTTTATTTATTTATTTATTTTGCTCCTTTGCATCCCATTATTGTTATTTCTACTTTGCACATTCTTCCACTGCAAATCTACCATTCCATCGTTTTACTTGCTATATTGTATTTACTTTGCCACCATGGCCTTTTTTTGCCTTTACCTCCCTTATCTCACCTCATTTGCTCACATCGTATATAGACTTGTTTATACTGTATTATTGACTGTATGTTTGTTTTACTCCATGTGTAACTCTGTGTCGTTGTATGTGTCGACCTGCTTTGCTTCATCTTGGTCAGGTCGCAATTGTAAATGAGAACTTGTTCTCATCTTGCCTACCTGGTTAAATAAAGGTGAAATAAAATAAAAATAAAATAAACATTTGGAAAGCATGGCCAGCCATAGAGAAATGCTTATTGAAATTCTCAATTATAGTGGATTTATCGGTGGTGACAGTGTGTCCTAGCCTCAGAGCAGTGGGCAGCTGGGAGGAGGTGCTCTTATTCTCCATGGACTTTACAGTGTCCCAGAACTTTTTGAGTTAGTACTACAGGATGCACATTTCTGTTTGAAAAAGCTTGCTTTAGCTTTTCTAACTGCCTGTGTATATTTGTTCCTAACTTCCCTGAAAAGTTGCATATCACGGGGGCTATTCGATGCTAATGCAGAACGCCACAGGATTTCAGGGTTTTTGGTAGTTTTCCTAAGCCAGGATTCAGACACGGCTAAGACATCTGGGTTGGCAGAGTGTGCGAAAGCAGTGAGTAAGACAAACTTAGGGAGTAGGCTTCTAATGTTAACATGCATGAAACCAAGGCTTTTAAGTTTACAGAAGTCAACAAATGAGAGCACCTGGATGTGGGAGTGGAGCTAGGCACTGCAGGACTTGGATTAACCTCCACATCACCAGATGAACAGAGGAGAAGTAGGATAAGGGTACGGCTAAAGACTATACGAATCGGCCGTCTAGCACATTCAGAACAGAGAGTAAAAGGAGCAGGTTTCTGGGCACGATAGCATAGATTCAAGGCATAGTGTACAGACAAAGGTAAGGTAGGATGTGAGTACATTGGAGGTAAACCTAGCCATTGAGTAATGAAGAGAGAGATATAGTCTCTAGAGATGTTTAAACCAGGTGATGTCATCGCATATGTAGGAGGTGGAATGCGTAGCCAAGTGAACATATGGGCCCAGTGAGTGGTTGGGCTGGCTGGGGACACGGCGATTCAGAGAGTTAGCAGGCTAACACGCCGACAGTTAGTAGGCCGGAGCTAAACAAGCTAGCAGCTAGTAGACCAGGGCAAGCTAGCAGTTAGCAGGCCAGGTTAGCAAGCAAGCAGTTAGCATGGGCTAGCAGTTAGTAGACCAGGGCAAGCTAGCAGTTAGCAGACCGGGTTAACAAGCAAGCAGATAGCAGGGGCTAGAAAGTTAGCCTTTGGGGGCACTGTTTATAGTTTAACTCCAAGATGGCGTAGCAGTCAGACGTCTTGTCGTGTCGTGTCCCTTGTATATATCGCTTGTATATATCTTTTTAAATTTTTTTACATATTTTTCTTTGCATATCTTTTAAAACATTTTGCTAAACCTCAACTTCTAAATACTCTCCTGCAACCCACCTCACCCAATGTAGCTATTTCTTCTAAAGTATTTATATTTACTTCGGATCCGGAACCCCTCAACTGAAGCTAGCCAGCTAACTACCAGCTATCAGTCAGCAAACCATTGCTAGCGGTCTTCAGCTAACCGGTCATCAGCTAACCTTTAGCTCTCGCGAGTTCGAACAACGCGACTCTAACCAGAGCATAACGGACCTATTATTTTTTTTATCCCCGGATTCCCACCGGATTCCCACCGCAAACGGAACATTTTCAGCTGGATCTTCACAACTAGCTATCTAGCTAACCGCAACCCCGGATGATTACTCCTGGCTAGCGTTTCCACCCACTTAGCTTGAAGCTAGCCCGGCCAGAGCTCCTGTGCTACCACCGAAGCATACTCCTGGGCTACAATATCCGGACCCACGACCGGTCTATCGATGTCACCGCATGAAGAGGAATAAACAGACTCACCCCATCGCGACATCCACCAAAGGCTAACTTTCTAGCCCTTGCTATCTCCTTGCTTGCTAATTCGGCCTGCTAACTGCTAGCTTGTTTAGCCCCGGTCCGCTAACTGCTACCTTGTTTAGCCCCGGTCCGCTAACTGCTACCTTGTTTAGCCCCGGCCTACTAACTGTTAGCTTGTTAGCACAGGCCTGCTAACCGCCTGAATCGCCGCGTCCCAAACACTCACTGGACCCATATTTACTATCTCTTTTCGATTTTTAATTTGTTTATACCTTACGGTAACCTGCCTCACCCAATGTGATACGGAATCGCTATTATTTTTTATTTTTAGAACACACTCAAGAACCTCCAGAAGCTAACCAGCTAACTAGCTACAAGCTATTTAGTCATTGTTAGCTACTGCTAGCGGCTTTTACCTTTTACCTTCTGCATAGCCAGACAGTTTTTGGATAACACTCGCCAGTCCAGCTTCCCTGCCACATCCACCGCTGCCCCCTGGACACTGATCACTTGGCTACATAGCTGATGCATGCTGGACTGTCCATTAATCACGGTACTCCATTCTGCTTGTTTATGTTTTATCTGTCGGCCCCAGCCGCACTCAGGCTCTGTGTGTAGTTAATACGACCCTCCCTGCCTAGTCAACGCCATTTTACCTGCTGTTGTTGTGCTAGCTGATTAGCTGTTGTTGTCTCACCTACTGTTTTAGCTACTGTTTTAGCTAGCTCTCCCAATTCAACACCTGTGATTACTGTATGCCTCGCTGTATGTCTCTCTCAAATGTCAATATGCCTTGTATACTGTTGTTCAGGTTAGTTATCATTGTTTTAGTTTACAATGGAGCCCCTAGTTCCACTCTTCATACCCCTGATACCTCCTTTGTCCCACCTCCAACACATGCGGTGACCTCACCCATTACAACCAGCATGTCCAGAGATACAACCTCTCTCATAATCACCCAGTGCCTGGGCTTACCTCCGTTGTACCCGCACCCCACCATACCCCTGTCTGCGCATTATGCCCTGAATATATTCTACCATGCCCAGAAATCTGCTCCTTTTATTCTCTGTCCCCAACGCTCTAGGCGACCAGTTTTGATAGCCTTTAGCCGCACCCTCATACTACTCCTCCTCTGTTCCGCGAGTGATGTGGAGGTAAACCCAGGCCCTGCATGTCCCCAGGCACCCTCATTTGTTGACTTCTGTGATCGAAAAAGCCTTTGTTTCATGCATGTCAACATCAGAAGCCTCCTCCCTAAGTTTGTTTTACTCACTGCTTTAGCACACTCTGCTAACCCTGATGTCCTTGCCATGTCTGAATCCTGGCTCAGGAAGGCCACCAAAAATTCAGAGATTTCCATACCCAACTATAACATCTTCCGTCAAGATAGAACTTCCAAAGGGGGAGGAGTTGCAGTCTACTGCAGAGATAGCCTGCAAAGTAATGTCATACTTTCCAGGTCCATACCCAAACAGTTCGAACTACTAATTTTGAAAATTACTCTCTCCAGAAATACGTCTCTCACTGTTGCCGCCTGCTACCGACCCCCCTCAGCTCCCAGCTGTGCCCTGGACACCATTTGTGAATTGATCGCCCCCCATCTAGCTTCAGAGTTTGTTCTGTTAGGTGACCTAAACTGGGATATGCTTAACACCCCGACAGTCCTACAATCTAAGCTAGATGCCCTCAATCTCACAGAAATCATCAAGGAACCCACCAGGTACAACTCTAAATCTGTAAACAAGGGCACCCTCATAGATGTCATCCTGACCAACTGGCCCTCCAAATACACCTCCGCTGTCTTCAACCAGGATCTCAGCGATCACTGCCTCATTGCCTGTATCCGCTACGGAGCTGCAGTCAAACGACCACCCCTCATCACTGTCAAATGCTCCCTGAAACACTTCTGTGAGCAGGCCTTTCTAATCGACCTGGCCCGGGTATCCTGGAAGGACATTGACCTCATCCCGTCAGTTGAGGATGCCTGGTCATTCTTTAAAAGTAACTTCCTCACCATTTTAGATAAGCATGCTCCGTTCAAAAAATGCAGAACTAAGAACAGATATAGCCCTTGGTTCACTCCAGACCTGACTGCCCTTGACCAGCACAAAAACATCCTGTGGCAGACTGCAATAGCATCGAATAGTCCCCGCGATATGCAACTGTTCAGGGAAGTCAGGAACCAATACACGCAGTCAGTCAGGAAAGCTAAGGCCAGCTTCTTCAGGCAGAAGTTTGCATCCTGTAGCTCCAACTCCAAAAAGTTCTGGGACACTGTGAAGTCCATGGAGAACAAGAGCACCTCCTCCCAGCTGCCCACTGCACTGAGGCTAGGTAACACGGTCACCACCGATAAATCCATGATTATCGAAAAGTTCAACAAGCATTTCTCAACGGCTGGCCATGCCTTCCGCCTGGCTACTCCAACATCGGCCAACAGCTCAGCCCCCCCCGCAGCTACTCGCCCAAGCCTCTCCAGGTTCGCCTTTACCCAAATCCAGATAGCAGATGTTCTGAAAGAGCTGCAAAACCTGGACCCGTACAAATCAGCTGGGTTTGACAATCTGGACCCTCTATTTCTGAAACTATCCGCCGCCATTGTCGCAACCCCTATTACCAGCCTGTTCAACCTCTCTTTCATATCGTCTGAGATCCCCAAGGATTGGAAAGCTGCCGCGGTCATCCCCCTCTTCAAAGGGGGAGACACCCTAGCCTCAAACTGTTACAGACCTATATCCTTCCTGCCCTGCCTATCTAAGGTCTTCGAAAGCCAAGTCAACAAACAGGTCACTGACCATTTCGAATCCCACCGTACCTTCTCCGCTGTGCAATCTGGTTTCCGAGCCGGTCACGGGTGCACCTCAGCGACGCTCAAGATACTAAACGATATCATAACCGCCACCGATAAAAGACTGTGCAGCCGTCTTCATCGACCTTGCCAAGGCTTTCGACTCTGTCAATCACCATATTCTTATCGGCAGACTCAGTAGTCTCGGTTTTTCGGATGACTGCCTTGCCTGGTTCACCAATTACTTTGCAGACAGAGTTCAGTGTGTCAAATCGGAGGGCATGCTGTCCGGTCCTCTGGCAGTCTCTATGGGGGTGCCACAGGGTTCAATCCTCGGGCCGACTCTTTTCTCTGTATATATCAATGATGTTGCTCTTGCTGCGGGCGATTCCCTGATCCACCTCTACACAGACGACACCATTCTATATACTTCCGGCCCGTCCTTGGACACTGTGCTATCTAACCTCCAAACGAGCTTCAATGCCATACAACACTCCTTCCGTGGCCTCTAGCTGCTCTTAAACGCTAGTAAAACCAAATGCATGCTTTTCAACCATTCGCTGCCTGCACGCGCACGCCTGACCAGCATCACCACCCTGGATGGTTCCGACCTTGAATATGTGGACATCTATAAGTACCTAGGTGTCTGTCTAGACTGTAAACTCTCCTTCCAGACTCATATCTAACATCTCCAATCGAAAATCAAATCAAGTGTCGGCTTTCTATTCCGCAACAAAGCCTCATTCACTCACGCCGCCAAACTTACCCTTGTAAAACTGACTATCCTACCGATCCTCGACTTCGGAGATGTCATCTACAAAATTGCTTCCAACACTCTACTCAGCAAACTGGATGCAGTTTATCACAATGCCATCCGTTTTGTCACTAAAGCACCTTATACCACCCACCACTGCGACTTGTATGCTCTAGTCGGCTGGCCCTCGCTACAAATTCGTCGCCAGACCCACTGGCTCCAGGTCATCTACAAGTCCATGCTAGGTAAAGCTCCGCCTTATCTCAGTTCACTGGTCACGATGGCAACACCCATCCGTAGCACGCGCTCCAGCAGGTGTATCTCACTGACCATCCCTAAAGCCAACACCTAATTTGGCCGCCTTTCGTTCCAGTTCTCTGCTGCCTGTGACTGGAACGAATTGCAAAAATCGCTGAATTTGGAGACTTTTATCTCCCTCACCAACTTCAAACATCTGCTATCTGAGCAGCTAACCGATCGCTGCAGCTGTACATAGTCTATCGTTAAATAGCCCACCTATTTTTACCTATCTCATCCCCATACTGTTTTTATTTATTTACTTTTCTGCTCTTTTGCACACCAATATCTCTACCTGTACATGACCATCTGATCATTTATCACGAATTATTTGCCTACCTCCTCATGCCTTTTGCACACAATGTATATAGACTCCCCTTTTTTTCTACTGTGTTATTGACTTGTTAATTGTTTACTCCATGTGTAACTCTGTGTTGTCTGTTCACACTGCTATGCTTTATCTTGGCCAGGTCGCAGTTGCAAATGAGAACTTGTTCTCAACTAGCCTACCTGGTTAAATAAAGGTGAAATAAAAAAATAAAAAATAATTTAAAAAAACTAGCTAACATTGGCTCTCTGGCTCATTAGCTAACATTGCGTGACGTGTGTACAACACCTGTTGAATATGGCCAGTGTCAGTAAACATCTGCAATAAAGCGTAATGAAATTGTTGCCAGCAGAGGTGGTTAGACTGTTTTCATGTTATCCAGAGGTGTTAAAATCATTGGCCAGAGTGTCAAGTGTGTGCTTCAACAGCGAAATTGAGAAGGGTGGGGCTCAAGTTCAGGGTGAGGGTGTGAATGATGCTGAATGGGTGTAGACAAAGGTGAGCTCTTCACTAGATAGCAAAACATTCAATGGTGATTTTCTCAAAAGTGAATTTACAAGTTGATCAACATTCAAAGCAGATTTACTTTCCCATTGTTCCTCAAATGCAGTGTAGTCTCTACTTTTATATAATGTAAAAAACACAATTTCAAATTTTGCTACATAAGACCGGATTCAGGTGGTGAGTGACATATACTTTGTTCTTACAAAAAAGGTTTAAATTCTCTAGTACAGACAATAATAAAAACTGTCAAATGCTTCTCAAAGATGCTCTCTGGTGGTCAAACTAGGACTAACTGGCAACAATGGCTGACACTTAAATAACGTGCCTTGGAATTCTGCGGTAGCCCGCAAGCTGTGTTGCAGTATGATGCAACTTTTAAAGGAAGAACCACTGTATGTACGGAGCGTAGTGTATTTACTATTATATTCACGTTTTCAAGTTCTGGTGTTCCAATCATGCATTCTGATGGACACATATATGTGTGGAAAATCATTTTTTGAAGGTTATACTGATCATAATGAGCTAATGCTAAGCTATTTGCCATTGCATTCTGTGTGTAACGTAAACAATGTTATATGATGTTATGTTGTAACAAATGAGGTGAAGAGATGGTTCACTCATCTTTCAAGTATACTTCTGGAAGTAAACGATGGTGGACGACACATCCCCTTCAACATGCATACTGGAAACAGACCAAACTCATCTTGTCTCTTCTTTTTATCTTTGGTTGACATGAAAAAACAAACTAAACATCGTCGCATGAAAAAAAAATGTTTTACTCAATTATTTAGATCAATGGTGAGCTCACCCGTGATGAGATGAATTGTAAATGGTAATTGCTATTAGCTCATTTATATTAATGTTTCTGTCAGCCCAGGAGTTAGATACATATGATCGCTTGTGTTACATCAAACTTTACTTCCATTAGCATTAAGAATAATATAGCTGTAACGCTCAAAGAGTGATGGGTGTGGAGTCAGGTGCAGAGAGCAGAGGATTCGGGAAAACGCGTTTTAATGTCCAACAGAAAAACGTACAACGGGTAACTCCGAACACAGGCGCAATACACTCTACCCAAGTACAAACTGGTATCTCACCGGACAGCAGAAAAAATAAAATAATAATCAGGAACACCTCTTGGCATAATAGTAACATGCCCGCACAAACACAGGCGGGCTAACCGAACTGAAATAACCCCAACCCAAAAACACCAACAAGGAACAGGTGAAACCAATTAGACAAAACCAAAGGAAAAGGTGAAAAAGGGATCTAACTGGAAGGGGAGCCACCTTCGGTGATATTCGTGACAATAGCCTACATTTTCCAGTTTGGATGATTGTGTTATGCTGCAGCTACTTCTGTGAATGTCTGAACATTGCATCCAAAAATAAACTGGTCACATTAAGGACATAACATTGTAAGGACTGCAAAATGTTTCTGTGAAAAAGCTGTGTGGCCAGCTTCAATCATAACTGGACGTTCTAAATAAGCGTTCTAATCATCCCGGTTTGAGCCTAGGCTGCAAGGACCACTGTAGAATGATCACACCCGTTTGTTGGTACTTGTCAAAGGGTTATTAAATGCTTTGCCAGATTTTTTGCAGTATTACTTTAGTGCATTCTTGCAAACAGGATGCATGTTTTGGAATATTTGTATTCTGTACAAGCTTTATTCTTTTCACTCTGTCAATGAGGTTAGTATTGAATCCTACGATGTTGTTGAATCATCCTCAATTTTCTCCTATCACAGTCATTTAACTCTGTAACTGTGTTAAAAAAAATCCCTGAGCGGTTTGCTTTCTCTCCGGCAACTGAGGTAGGAAGGAAGCCTGTATCTTTGAAGTGACTGGGTGTATTGATACAACATCCAAAGTATAATGAATAACTACCTTGCTCAATGGGATATTCAACGTAAGATCTTTTCTTTTTTTTTTTTACCAATAGTTGCCCTTTGTTGCAAGGCATTGGGAAACCTCCCTGGTCTTTGTAGTTGAATCTGAATTTCACTACTCAACTGAGGGATCTTACAGTTAATTGTATGTGTGGGATACAGAGATGATGTAGTCAATAAGAAATCATGTTGAATAGTATTATTGCACACTAGTGGTGCATGGGTCAGCTGTTTGTTCACCCACAGCTGCCCGTAATTGCTAATAACCCATTCGCAACTGTCCGACTAGATGACATGAAATGAAAGCTGAGGCCTGCACCTGACCCTAACCGGCAAATATAGAACATTATCTATAGGCTACAGTCAAAGACGGTAAAACGATTTTTTGACAGGGGGTGCATGATTTTTTTTTGCCTGTTTTAGATACAGTTGAAGTCTGAAGTTTACATACATCTTAGCCAAATACATTAAAACTCAGTTTTTCACAATTCCTGACATTTAATCCTAGTAAGAACTCACTGTCTTAGGTCAGTTAGATCATCACTTTATTTTAAGAATGACAAATGTCAGAATAATATATATTTCAGCTTTTATTTCTTTCATCACATTCCCAGTGGGTCAGAAGTTTACATACACTCAATTAGTATTTGGTAAAATTTTTAACTTGGGTCAAACATTTTGGGTAGCATTCCACAAGCTTCCCACAATAAGTTGGGTGAATTTTGGGCCATTCTTCCTGACAGAGCTGATGTAATGGATTCAGGTTTGTAGGCCTCCTTGCTCACACACGCTTTTTCAGTTCTGCCCAGATATTTTCTATTTTATTGAGATCAGGGCTTTTTGATGGCCTCTTCAATACCTTGACTTTGTTGTCCTTAAGCCATTTCGCCACAACTTTGGAAGTATGCTTGGGGTCATTGTCCATTTGGATTACCCAATTGCGACCAAGCTTTAAGCCTTAGCACCACCCATATTTTTAAGGATTCACATCTGAGGCCATGTACTAAACAAACAAAGATTTCAAGACTTAAGGCTGAATTATACCAAGTCTTTTGACAGTTGTCGTAGTGACACCATGAGCAATCCAACGTCACACTTCTCGATGTTGTTATGAAAAAGTATAAATACAAAAACTCCTGGCTGCAAGACATCAGGAGCCTGGGGGTCCAAAATATTGTATTTTACCAATAAACCCACCCTTTAAAAAATGATTTACTATATGTCAATCTAGCAAATGAGGCAACTAAAAGCAACTTTGTAAAGAATGTTTTGGTTCATTTCTAGCTTTTTAGCTAGGCTAGCTAATGTTAAGTGAGCTGGCTAGCCAGTTCAAATAATGACACTATCATATAGCTGACAAGATCTTCATTTTAGCTAATTTGTCTTATTACAGGAAAATATATCACACAACAAGATAATTATTTACTAGTTAATGACGAGCCAATTACAGAAAATAGCTTAGAGTTGTGAGTGTGACGAAATAAAAGCAAGGCATTCTACTGGAGAAATTCAGAACTTGGACATTGTCTCGTTGGCCTAGCGTTATATCCTGATTTGACTTTGGTCATGTTCTTCACATTGCGATAACTAGTAAACACAAATTAAATCAAAGTTTATTTGTCACAGACAGGATACAGAAGGTTTAGTGAAATAGTTACTTGCATACTGGAGTCTTTTGTTTAGACCTGTGGCTAGCTAGCTAGCTAAACAATGAAAGATAATCCAAACTCATATGTTACTACCCTGCATGAATCTGCAGGTAGCTAACCAACCAGGTTCAATGTTAGCTAGCTAGCAATCATTAGGTTATAACTACGAATGCAAATGGCTCTAAGATACGAATAATATTACTACACAGATCATACACGTAATGCTAGCTAGCTAACAGTACGCTTTAACTTGAAAGGAAAATGACTTTCTGACAAAATAATATCTGAATGTAGCTAGCTATACACTCTTACCCATATACATGGATGGACGCTTCTCCCTCTCTGTCACAGATGCCATGGTTGCCCTCAGTTTGAATATGTAATCCAGAGACTCCTTCTGCATAGTAGCAATCAAACGCCAGAATTTTGTCCATCTCCTTCACTATCATACTCTAATTCCACCTTTCATTCAAAACTCAGTCCTTGTCCTGAATGTAGATGCGCAAATCTCTGCATACTTTATCTGGGGAAACACTGGGGAAGGGTCTGGGCTCTCGTTGAAGAAAGAAGTTTGTCCATATCAGTATAGCCTCAAACATAAATTGATGTCAACAGTGAAATGGGCTACTTCTATGTGAATTCATGAGGAGGCGGCACACACCTGAATCAGAAGTGTTTGAATTTGAAATGGACAAGTTTAAACATAGCATATAGATAATTAGCAGGCACAGTGTGTATTGGTTTGATTGCAGCATGTGTAATCTGTCCTGTTGCGTTACAGTCACATTTTGGAACAGTGAGTGCATTCTGACATAACTCGCATAAAAAACTAATGCTGGGGTGATCGAAATTTGGAACTCAAGCATGAAGAGGTTAACTTTTTGTCCTGAATATAAAGTGTTACGTTTGGGGAAAATCCAAAACAACACATTACTGAGTACCACTCTCTCTATATTTCCAAGCATAGTTGTGGCAGCTTCGTGTTTTGGGTATGCTTTTTAGGACTGGAAGGTTTTTCAGGCAAAATCATAGAGGAAAACCTAGTTCAGTCTGCTTTCTACCAGACACTGGGAGATGAATTATCCTTTCAGCAGGACAATAACCTAAAACACAAGGACATATCTACCCTACCGTGAATGTTCCTGACTAGCCAAGTAACAGTTTTGACTTAAATCTACTTGAAAATCTATGGCAAGACCTGAAAATGGTTGTCTACAGTGATCAACAACCAATTTGACAGAGCTTGAAGAATTCTGAAATAATAATGGTCTAATGTTGCACAATCCAAGTGTGGAAAGGTCTTTGAGACTTGCCCAGAAAGACTTACAGATATAATTACTGTCAAAGGTGCTTGTACAAAGTATTTACTCATTTTCAATGAATTAGCAAGCATTTCAATTGTTTTTCTTCAGTTTGTCATTATGGGGTATTGTGTGTAGATGGGTGAGAAAAAAACATACATTTAATCAATTTTGAATTCAGGCTGTAACACAAAACACAAAATGTGGAATATTTCAAGGGATATGAATACTTTCTGAATGCACTGTATGTGAATAATATAAGTATAATATATTATACCTGGTACATTTTGAAAGTGAGTGTCTTTACACAATGGAAGACAAAAGGAGCGTTATTCCTATTGACATTAATGTGGTGTAATACTGAAGAGAGGTTGTGCTCTTTAAACTTAACTTGTAATTGTCATTTGATCTTTGTTTTTGCGCTAGGTCTATTTGTTAAATGTGTGAGAAAATGAGTTTGATGTTGAAAGTTCTGAGTAATCTACAGCATTATTCTACAATTATATTTGAGTCTAAAGGGTTAAAGATATCTTAAAATATGTCATGTGGAAAAATATTGAAGGAACATTGATATTTGCAGTGTACAAACATAATAAATGTAATAAAAACGATTACATTTACTCTCACAGGTGGCCAAAATTATACGAAAGCCAAATAACCTGACTACACAAACATGGGCTTATTTTACCATCGAATAAGTTTTTATTCACTTTCATGCTGAGTTGACCCAGCAGCTGTCATTCGTAGGTTATTTTCAAGATGGAGCATGGCTTTCAGATATTTCTTTTGGCCACCCATTAGAGTAAATGTCATTCCTGTTCATGTTAAGTTTGTACAGTACAAATGTAAGTAGTTTTGCACATTATATATTGTAATATAAAAGTTATAACATTATAATTTAAATCCCTGCTGTTTATTGCTATTTCCATAGGCCCTGTCAGCTGTGCTCGCTGGAATTGCATGGAGCACTAGTGTCAGCCTACATTGCTACCATCAAAGCCAAAGAAGTTCGGAGTAATGGAGAGGAAAGCGGTATTTTAAATCAACAAAGATGGATGTCTTGTAAGAGACTTACAGCAAGATGACAACAAACTGTATGTCCACGCGAGATGAAATTAGCACTGTCTGTAAATTTTTTTTTTTACAAATGAATGGGAAAACAGAGGGACAATTCAGGAGGAATAACATTCTTGGCATACCAGTGTCTCCACATGAGACCTGGACAGAGTGAGAAACACCGAAAAACTGCAGATGGTTGATAAACTCAGAAAAAAAGAAGCCCTTCGATCCAACAGGTCCCAGATCTGCTCAATTAGATGGAGATCCGGGCTCTTAGCTGGCCATGACAGAACAGTGACATTCCTGTCTTGCAGGAAATCACGCACAGAACGAGCAGTATGGCTGGTGGCATTGTCATGCTGGAGGGTCAAGTCAGGATAAGCCTGCAGGAAGGGTACCATATGAGGGAGGAGGATGTCTTCCCTGTAACGCACAGCGTTGAGTTTGCCTGCAATGACAACAATCTCAGTCCGATGATGCTGTGACACACCGTCCCAGACCATCCACCTCCAAATCGATTCCGCTCCAGAGTACAGGTCTCGGTGTAAAGCTCATTCCTTCAATGATAAACGTGAATCCGACCATCACCCCTGGTGAGACAAAACTGCGACTCGTCAGTGAAGATAACTTTTTCCCAGTCCTGTCTGGTCCAGCGACGGTGGGTTTGTGCCCAAAGACGATGTTGTTGCCGGCAATGTCTGGTGAGGACCTTCCTTACAACAGGCATACAAGCCCTCAGTCCAGCCTCTCTCAGCCTATTGCGGACAGTCTGAGCACTGATGGAGGGATTGTGCTTTCCTGGTGTAACTCGGGCAGTTGTTGTTGCCATCCTGTACCTGTCCCACAGGTGTGCTGTTGTTACACATGGTCTGCCACTGTGAGTACGATCAGCTGTCCTTCCTGTCTCCCTGTAGCGCTGTCTTAGGCGTCTCACAGTACGGACATTGCAATTTATTGCCATGGTCACATCTGCAGTCCTCATGCCTCCTTGCAGCATGCCTAAGGCACGTTCACGCAGATGATCAGTGACCCTGGGCATCTTTCTTTTGGTGTTTTTCAGAGTAGAAAGGCATCTTTAGTGTCCTAAGTTTTTATAACTGTGACCTTAACTGCCTACCATCTGTAAGCTGTTTGTGTCTTAACGACCGTTCCACAGGTGCATGTTCATTAATTGTTTATGATTCATTGAACAAGCATGGGAAACAGTGTTTAAACCCTTTACAATGAAGATCTATGATGTTATTTGGATTTTTACTAATTATCTTTGAAAGACAGGGCCCTGAAAAAGGGATGTTTCTTTTTTTGCTGAGTTTAGAAAGAATGAGGTGGACCGTGCCCATAAGTCTGGAAAACTTGTAACCAGCCCAGGTGACAGACCCAGGCCGATAGTGGTCAAGTTCCTAAGATTGAAGATTGAGATTGAAGGACAAGATGGCGGTTCTGGAGAGAGCCAAGAACTTGAGAGGAACCCACATCTTCCTCAATGAGGACTTCTCTGAAGCTGTGTGCCAGAGGCGGAAATAACTTTTCCCAGCTATGAAATCTGTCAGAGCGTGTGGGGACATTGCTTACATCTGCTACCACAAAACCATTGTCCACCCTCCCAAGCTTCCGGGTCAATAGCTTCAGCCCAACATCGCACACACGCACACACACGCACACACACAAACTGACACTAACAAGTGACTGATTGACTGACTTTATCAGCCAAACATTTTTTTTCTTTATTATTTAACCTCACTAGGGTAGGGGGCACTATTTTCACCTCCGGATGAAAAGCGTGCCAAACTAAACTGCCTACTACTCAGGAAGCTAGGATATGCATATAATTAGTAGATTTGGATAGGAAACACTCCACAGCTTCTAAAACTGTTACAATAATGTCTGTAAGTGTAACAGAACTGAAATGGCAGGCGAAAACCTGAGAAAAATCCATCCAGGAAGTGGGATTTTCTTATGTTTGTAGTTTTCCATTGACTGCCTATACAGATTCCATTGACGTAGGACGCACATTGCACTTCCTATGGCTTCCACTAGATATCAACAGTCTTTAGAAATTGTTTCTGGCTTGTATTCTGAAAAATTAGGGAGTAAGACCACTCTGAATGAGTGGACACTGCAGTGTCCCAGAGGTTTTTCATGCGCACGACCGAGAGCTCGCCTTTCTTGTTTTCCTTTTATATTGACAAAGCTTTTGTCCAGTTGAAATATTATTGATTATTATGACTAAAAACAACCTGAGGATTGATTATAAACATCGTTTGACATGTTTCTACAAACTTTACTGATACTTTTCGGATTTTTCATCTACCTGTTGTGACTGCCTTTGAACCTGTGGATTACTGAACAAAACGCGCAAACAAAACTGAGGTTTTTGGATATAAAGAGGGACTTTATCGAACAAAACAAACATTTATTGAGTAAATGGGAGTCTTGTGAGTGCAATCATATGAAGATCATCAAAGGTAAGTGATTAATTCTATCGCTATTTCTGACTTGTGTAACTCCTCTACTTGGCCGGTAACTGTTTGTAATGATTTGTCTCCTTGGCGCTGTTCTCAGATAATCGCATGGTATGCTTTCGCCGGAAAGCCTTTTTGAAATCTTACACCGTGGTTGGAAACCGATGTATAACACTTCTATGTTTTATACATTTTTATAATAAGTATTTCTGTTTTTGAATTTGGCGCTCTGCAATTTCACTGGATGTTGGCCAGGTGGGACGCTACCGTCCCACACCCCCTAGAGAGGTTTATTTAAGCTACCCAGGAAAGGGCTAAGAATAGCTAATATTTACACTAGAACTGCAAAAGCAGTCATTTTGACTGCCCATGAAACTGTTTTAATTATTACACTGGCATTTTTTAAGTTATGCCCCCACTCCATCCTTGACTTTTCCTAAATAAGTCTATATAACACACTATGTTAAAATATTAATATCACAAACAGAACTGGAGTTATAACCAGTTTTAGGAGGTCATGTCATTTTTCTGAATGGGTTTCACCTGTTGCCCCTCCTTCTCCCAACAGTAGGGCCTGCTCCGCTCTTTCTTCCCACAGTTGAAAGTGCGGAGCCCAGATGCTTATCAGCCCAATAATTGCCTCTAAACTGAACGAAAACTATTCAGAAACAAACAAACATTAAATACATTCAGTAAAGTATGATGGAGAAAGGGGGAGAAGTTTATGAGCGAGGGGAAGCTAACAATAACACGTAATCACGGTTTGTGAATGAAGAAAAGGGCAGATCATTCTATTGTACTGATCCATTTTAATTATAATCTTAAAATGGTATGTACCATATGTGACCGGCCGGCTCAAATTGGTCTTACGGAGCAAAATTTGAAATTGTGTTTTTTACATTGGATAAAAGTAGAGACTCAGAGCTCATACAAAATTGTATATTATACATTACAGCTGAGGAACAATAGGAAAGTAATTTTGCTTTGAAAGTTGATAAACTTGTAAAGTCACTTTTGAGAAAATGTATTTTGAATATTTTGGTACTACTACTGGAGAGCCCTTCTTTGTTGTCTACACCCATTCAGCATATTTTACACCCTATTAAGCTTTAGCCCCACCCATCTCTTTAAGTTGATCCGAGCGTTCTATACTAACAACAGAAGTCAAGCACCCGAGCTAACTTGTTAGCTACTTCTGGACACAAATGACAGAACAGCTCACGTAAAATTATTCGTCCTAACAGAGCTGGTTAGGCTGTTATGTTATCCAGAGCGTTGGTGACTGCAACTGTTGTCCGTTCGTAAATTCTAAATGTGTCGCTCTCGGAGCATTCAGAGGTCACACCGGACGCTCTGGACGATGAGTAGGGTTGATCCAAACGTTCTGACCTCACAACGGCACCCAAGCTAACTGGCTAACATTGGCTAGCTTGCTAGCTACTTCCAGAAACATAATGAGAGAACACCCCACTCTGACCCTTTTACTCACCCTAGCAGAGCTGGTTAGGCTGTTTTCATGTTATCCAGAGCGTTGGTGACTGTAAATGTGATGCTGGCAACAATTTAATTAATATGTTTTGCTGATGTTTACTGACACCGGCCATATTCAACGGGTGTCATCAATTCATCAGTTATTCTGCACTCTGGCACACTCAGACGAGAGTGCTCTGAAATCGGAGTAGATGGCCAGACTGAATTTACGAACGCATCCGAAATGGTTACTTGCAGAGTGGAGTCTTTTGTTAAAACAGGAACGTTTTTTATCCAAAAATGAAAATACTGCCCCCTAGTTACAAATTAACTTGGAATCAGGAAGATATAATTACGGTCAGATATGCCAAATGGAATGCATCTCTGTGTGTGGCGTAAAGGTGGTCTAGAGTTTTTTTCCTCTGGTTGTAAATGTGACATGCTGGTAGAAGTTCGGTAAAAGGGATTTAAGTTTGCCTGCATTAAGGTCTGAAGCGGCCACTAGGATTGCCGCTTCTGGATGAGCATTCTCTTGTTTTCTTATGGCCTTATACAGCTCGTTGAGTGTGGTCTTATTGCCAGCATCGGTTTGTGGTGCAAAATAAATGGCTATGAAAAATATAGATGAAATCTCTCTTGGTAGATAGTGTGGTCTACAGTTTATCATGAGGTGCCCTACCACGGGTGAGCAATACCTCGAGTCCTCCTTATTATTACACATTGCGCACCAGCAGTTATTGACAAGTAGACACACACCAACCCCTCATCTTACCAGACATAGCTCTTCTGTCCTGCCGATGCATAGAAAATCATGTTGTCGTTCAGCCACGACTCGGTGAAAAATTCGTTTTTAATGTCCCGTTGGTAGGATAGTCTTGGAGATTATCCAGTTTATTTTCCAGTAATTGCATGTTGGCCAATAGAACGGATGGTACAGGTGGCTTACCCAGTCACCGACAAATTCTCACAAATTCTCACAAACTTTTCTTAACGTGAATGACAGGGATTTGGGCATGGTCTCAGAGAAGCAGTATATCCTTCGCATCGGATTCATTAAATAAAAACTCTTCATCCAGTTTGAGGTGAGTAATCGCTGTTCTGATATCCAGAAGCTATTTTCAGTTATAAGAGATCGTAGCAGCAAACATTATGTACAAAATAAGTTATAAACAATGCGAAAAAACACACAAAATAGCACAGTTGTTTAGGAGCCCGTAAAACGGCAGCCATCTGCTCCAGTGCCATTATATCAGTGAGAGCATGTGTAATTGTACACGCTGAACGGCTTTCAATATCTGGGGAAATATCCACATCTGGCAGCAGGTGAGTGAGTGTCGGATAATGTGGTGATAAGCAACCTTAGTAAGGGGAGAAATGTCACCATGGACAATTTCTTCATTTCACTGTCATTGGCGAACAAGTTGTATGTGAAAAAAACAAGTCTGGTATTAATTACACTGTTAGAATGTGCAGTCAGAAAGACTGCTCATTAGCTTAAAGGGGGGTTTGTGGCAGCCCAGCAGTTCTAGTGTTAATAGAGTATATGTAGCCTTAGAAATAAGGTTCATGAAATCAATAACTTGCTAACGTCGGATAACATTCATATGCTGGACATCTCTGAAACTCACTTACATAATTCCTTTCGTGATACAGCAGTAGCAATACAGGGATATAACATCTATAGAAACAGCCAGCTGCTTCTCCTAGTTTTTATGAGAAATATTACTGTGATGAATAATCCAGATTGTCTGCATAATCAAACAACATGCAGCTCAGACACCCATGCCTACCCCACAAGACATTCACAGTCCCCAAGTCTAAAACAAATTCACGGCAACGCACAGTATTGTACAGGGCCTTGATCGCATGGAACTCCCTTCCATCTCCAATTACTCAAGCAGAAAGCAAAATTACCTTTAAAAAATGCATAAAACACCATCTCATGGCACAATAGGGACTGTGAAATGACATACACACTCACAATCTACACATTACTCTTAGTTGTATTGTTTGTATATCATTGTATTTTACATTTGTGTGACCGTTCTTGTCTATCACTGAGTTTAATTACATGTCGTGTTTTATGTTTTTGTGTGGACCACAGGAAGAATAGCTGCTGCTTCGGCAAAATGGGGAACCGAATAAACCAATGAATGTGTTCTCTCCTATAACGAGATGTGAATGTCCAAGTAGCACATTAATCGCCCATAACATGGTCTGTAAGAAGATAAAGTGAGATAACAAGCTAAGTGTTTGGAGTTCAAAGGACATTTGCCATGATGTTGGTTCCATGCATTGCACTTTTAGAATGAGAATGCAAATAGTGCTATAATGACAAGCACAATAAAAATTGGGACGACACTGTTGTTCATCTAAAGTGCTTTTACTGATTGGAATGATTGAAAATTGCGCTTTGGTTCGCTCAACCTACTCTATTCAATTAGTCTGAAATCAAATAACAAATTCGACAGATCAATGGGATTTTTTAATTGAATGAAAACTTCTAAATTGCGTTTAACACCTCATGCATAGCGGTGGGGGCAATGTGGCGGCAGCCTATTAGAATTAGAGACGTGGCTCATTGGGGGAGTGGCTTTCAGTTTGTTAAGTTCTTGAAAAAACGTAATTTCTTGATATACAGGGAATTTATTTAAATGCTTAAAACCCAATTGTACTTATTTGGATAGGTAATTCCAACTAAAAAATACACTTGGAACAAGATGGGTTATGTTTACATGAAATATTAGTTTATATTTGTTATTTATTAGTTGACTAATTTGCTTTTCACCAGTTTAAGTAATTTTTTTTGGTTGTTTCAACAGTAATTTTTTACAGTGTGTTGCAGCCCTGTCGAACATCAACATATTATTTACATGTTCCTCAGAGATGTGCCAAACACACATTATTTACATAATAATTGCACAGATCATTTTCCGAGTATAACAGAAGGGGAGTTTCACTTCCTACACCGTCTCCATCCTGCTTATCGACAATGAATTTATGGGATCTTGTAGCACTCAGCACTCAACCATTGAGTGGCACCCCATTGATCTCAAGGTGTACTACCACCGATACATGGCTTTCTGAATTACCCTTAAGGTGCAGGAAGAGTGCTCAGACAGTCCGCAAAGATGGGGTTGTGTCTGGATAAATATTTCAACACTTGGTCTTTGTTTATTGATTGAGTCAGTAATTTCCACACATGTCTCCCTTGAGACAGGGCACTAATGAAGGTGGTTCCACCATGTCCAGCCGAAGCTTCCCACAAAGACATCCTCCCGTGCCTCTGCCTGTGAATTATGGGATAAAACATTAACAGCTTAAAAAATATATAAAAAAATAATTTTTTCCATGCGATGGGCAAAGTCTGGTGTCTTGTCAGTGTAGCTTAAGGAGGGTAAATGCATCCTTCTTTTGAAGCCAGACGTCTGGAGGAAGAAGACACAAGAAGGCCAGGTCTTTAGTGTTTAGTGAGAAGGCAGGAGAAGGAAGGCCACAATTTTACACATTATACTGTATATTTTTCTTTAAGCAGTATGAACCCTACGTGTGATTGCCTTGAGAGGATCATAGATGAAATTAGTTAAACAGTGTCAAAAACAGTGGAAATATGGCCCAACTCTGAACTTGTACTGTTCTCAATAAACAGATAATTCCTCGATTACATATTGTTCTATAGTGTATGGTATTGCCAGTGCTAACACATCTGCCCAAAAGCAGCCAAATTGGATGTCACTTCTCTTGCCTCGGGCAGACAAACCACCCTAAATCCCAGTTGTTTGCATGCATGTCTTCCCTGTGCTCCTCTAAAAGAAAGAAGCCGTATTGGATTTGTGTGTGTGTCCCACGGGCTCTATAAAGAGTAAAATATCTCATGAAGTGGGTAGACCCATGCTGTGAGCAGTGCGAGGATAGTGGTTAATATATGTCCTCCTCATGTCTTGCATCCTCTTGGGTGAGGAGTTAGTTTCCCACCTGTGGGGCCGCCGTAACAATTTGTGCTTACGCGGAGGCCGTGGGACACCAGTGCCATAGCATAAAGCCAAGAGGGAAGTTGGCCGTTACTCAGACGTGCTAATTACAGCTCCTGTAAAGTGAACAGTGACTTCCCCCTGGCCTGGCGCCTCACGCCATCACTATAATGAGAACATTACGTTGATTCTGAATACCTAAATATCTCCTTAAGTGATCGATAATGTACATCAACATAAATCACGTCCAAGATGCCTAAAATTATGCCAAAAGTCAATACTGCATGTGGGAGCTGCATGAAGATGTTTAGAGAGTGACTAATGGCAAGCCATGGCCGACTTTGGGGAGAATTAGAGGGATATTCATGCATATTTATGGAATATTTTTTTTTGCCCGAGCAGGTGGAGTTGCAGCACGCAATGTACTTCTAGGTCCACTGTGTGCCTCTCAGCCCAGCAGGAACATCACTGTTATACCAGTGTCTTGTTGTGAACTTGGCCACGAAAGCACACCATTAATTGTAAAAACAATTAACCTGGGTGACTAAAAGAGAAATTAGGATAGTTCCTTGTTTAGCAAAGAGAGAAGCTTTTTTTAACGGCATTAATACTGTGATTAGTCATTGTGTAAAATGAAGGACAAATGGGGCGAATATGGAGGCAAGGGTGCTGTGTTTGCATGCTTTGCTAGAATTTCTTAGATTTTAGATACATTTTATCAAATCGTGTATGTGGACACCTGTTCGTCGAACATCTCATTCCAAAATCCTGGCCATTATTTTTTGGAGTTGGTCCCCCTTTGCTGCTTTAACAGCCTCCGCTATTTTGGAAAGACTTTTCACTAGATGTTGGAATATTACTGCGTGGAATGGCTTAGATTTGGCCACAAGAGCATTAGTGAGGTAGGGAACTGATGTTGAGCGATTAGGCCTGGCTAGCAGTAGGCGTTCCAATTCATCACACAGGTTTCGATGGGGTTGATGTCAGGGCTCTGTGCAGGCCAGTCAAGTTCTTCCACACAGATCTTGACAAACAATTTCTGTATAGACCTCACTTTGTGCACGGGGACATTGTCATGCTGAAACAGGAAAGTGCCTTCCCCAAACTTTTGCCACAAAGTTGTAACTACAGAATCATCTGGAATGTAATTTTATGGTGTACTGTTAAGATTTCCCTTTACTGGAACTCAGGGGCCTAGCCTGAACCCTGAAAAACAGCCCCAGACCATTATTCCTCCACCACCAAACTTTACAGGTGGCACTATGCATTGGGGTAGGTAGCGTTCTTCTGGTATCTGTCAAACCCAGATTTGTCCGTTGGACTGCCAGATGGTGAAGCGTGATTCATCACTCCAGAGAACACGTTTCCACAGCTCCAGAATCCAATGGCGGCGAGCTTTACACCACTCCAGCCGACGCTTGGGATTGCGCATGGTGGTCTTAGGCTTGTGTGCGGATGCTCGGCCATGGAAAACCATTTCATGAAGCTCCCAGATGAACCGTTCCTGTGCTGACGTTGCTTCCAGAGGCAGTTTGGAACTCGGTAGTGAGTGTTGCAACTGAGGCCAGATGATTCTTCAGCACTCGGCGGGTCACGTTCTAAGCTTTTGTGGCAAACTACTTCGTGGCTGAGCCGTTGTTGCTCCTAGACATGTCCGCTTCACAATAACAGCACTTATTGTTGACCGGGGAAGCTCTAGCAGGACAGAAATTTGGATGGAAAGGTGGCATCCTATGATGGTGCCACGATGAAAGTCACTGAGCTCTTCAGTAAGGCCATTCTACTGCCAATGTTTGTCTATGGAGATTGAAAGGCTGTTTGCTCGATTGTATACACCTGTCAGCAATGGGTGTGGCTGAAATAATGTGGTCTATATACTTTTTCTTGCCACTGTATATACAAAAGTATGTGAACCCTTTGGAATTACCTGGATTTCCGCATAAATTGGTCATCAAATTTGATCTGATCTTCATCTAAGTCACAACAGACAAACATAGTGTGCTTAAACTAATAACACACAAATTATTGTATTTGTCTTGTCTATATTGAATACATAATTTAAACATTCACAGTGTAGGTTGGAAAAAGTATGTGAACCCCTAGGCTAATGACTTCTCGAAAAGCTAATTGGAGTCAGGAGTCAGCTAACCTGGAGTCCAATCAATGCGATGAGATTGGAGATTGGTTAGAGCTGCCTTTCCCTATTAAAAACACTCACAAAATGATGTGAACCATGCCTCGAACAAAAGAGATCTCCGAAGATGTAAGATGAAGTATTGTTGACTTGCATAAAGCTGGAAAGGCATACAATAGTATCTCTAAAAGCCTTGATGTTCATCAGTCCACTCTAAGACAAATTGTCTATAAATGGAGAAAGTTCAGCACTCTTTCTACTCTCCCTAGGAGTGGCCGTCCTGCAAAGATGACTGCAAGAGCACAGCGCAGAATGCTCAATGAGGTTCAGAAGAATCCTAGCGTGTTCGCTCAAGACTTACAGAAATCTCTGGAACATGCTAACATCTCTTTTGACAAGTCTCTGATACGTAAAACATTAAACAAGAATGGTGTTCCTGGGAGGACACCACGGATGAAGCCACTGCTGTCCAAAAAAAACATTGCTGCACATCTGAAGTTCGGAAAAGAGCTCCTGGATGTTCCACAGCATTACTGGCAATTTATTCTGTGGACAGATGAAACTACAATTGAGTTGTTTGTAAGGAACACATAACACTATGTGTGGGGGAAAAAGCACAGTACATCAACCTCATCCTAACTGTAGAGTATGGTGGAGGGAGCATCATGATTTGGAGCTGCTTTGCTGCCTCAGGACCTGGACCGCTTGCTATCATCGACGAAACAATGAATTCCGAAGTTTATCAAGACACTTTGCAGGAGAAAGTTAGGCTATCTTTCCACCAATTGAAGCTCAACAGAAGATGGGTGATGCAACCGGACAACAACCCACAACACATAAGCTAACCAACAACAGAATTTATTCAACAGAAGAAAATACGCCTTCTGGGTTGGCCCAGTCAGAGTCCTGACCTCAACCCAATTTGAGATGCTGTGGCATGACCTCAAGAGAGCGGTTCACACCAGACATCCCAAGAATATTGCTGAACTGAAACAGTTTTGTAAAGAGGAATGGTCCAAAATTCCTTCTGACCATTGTGAAGGAATGATCCACAACTACAGAAAGCGTTTGGTGTTATTGCTGCCAAAAGAGGGTCAACCAGTTATTAAATTCAAGGGTTCACATAATTTTTCCAACCTGCAATGTGAATGTTTACACTGTGTGTTAAATTAATACATGAAAACTTATAATTGTTTGTGTGTTATTCGTTTAAGCAGACTGTGTTTGTCTGTTGTTGTGACCTAGATGAAAATCAGATCAAAATGTATTACCAATTTATTCAGAAATCCAGGTATTTCCAAAGGCTTCACATACGTTTTCTTGCCACTGTATATCACTTTGATCAGTGATTACATTTCTAAGAATTGCTTTTCAATCTTTTTATTTTGTTTTGCCAGTGACTAATCAGGATATTTTAGTAGGCTATGGCAATCAAGGAATACATGGTATTTGCTCTGTGATGATTCTTAACCGCTTCTAGCTTCTAATACTTCCAGACCCTTTTCTCTGATGGCTCTGCAATCAGCTTATAATGATTCATTTTGGCACTGTAACCTTAGAGGTGGTCAGAGGGATTACTTCAAGGAAACCTCTGTGCCAAATGCTCAAAACGTTGAACTGAGGAAAAACACATTCAGTAGTTAAAAGGATAGTTTTCAGAAATGTTGACCCAATCTTAATTGTTATCTTACCTCGAGGAGTTTTGCAGGTGTCTTAGAATTCTAATACAATCGCTACATGTGAGCCATGTAAAATAAACAATGTAAAGAATGCAAGGGTTATTTCTTGTAGTTTAATTAACTTAAATTGTTTTAGAGGTCTTTCAAATGCATATGCCTCACTTTGATTCACCAACTAAACATCACCACATTGAATGTTTCATTGTTAGGGCAGATCACAAACATGAAACACACATTTTTTCTCTCCTTTGTATTCCAGAAGTAATGTGATGGATTTGGAAATGCAGCTGTGAAAGCACCTGCAGATTCATTTGCAAGCTGGCATTCTCATTCTCAAAGGAGACATCTCAGACTCTGATTGGACACCTGTCAGCTCTGCGAGTTTATGAGACGTTATTAAATTGTAGCTAATGATTGGTGCATTTCAACCAATCACACGGATTGACAGGAAGAATCCATGAAGAGAGGAATTTGTGTCAGCACTGCTCTGAAAAGGCAAAAGCTCAGTAAATTAGTGTCTGTTTGGATAATACATTTGATCCTGATTAGGGTGTGCAAAATGTCAGCATATTATTAAGAAATGCTGACAACATGTAGAACACCCTCTAAGAGCAGTCAAAAGTTTTGTATGTGGGAGTATTAGCAAGTGAATGAGAGTTCACTTGTGTGTGTGTGTGTCTATGTATGTGTGAGTTTGTGTGGGTTTTTGACTGTACGCATTTGTCTGTTTTTGTGTGTATGGATGCTGTATGTGTGCATGTGTACGTGTTTGTATGCTCCGTGTGTTTTCTTGTTTGTATATATATGCACTGCATGTGTGTGTTTTCTTGTGTGTTTGTGCATTGTGTGTGTGTTTGTGTGTTTCTCTTGTCCCAATGGGAGGGTGCTGAATAACAGGCCCTGTTTGACAGACTGGGACGCTGAGAGCTGTCAGCCCCTTGCCTGGCCCAGGATGAGCAGAGAGGGATTCTCAGCTCTGTGTGTTTAGACTAATAGGAGGCCAGCACTCAGCTTTTCCTCAAGCAAGAACAGACAGTTGAAATCTCTGGGCAGTTAGCTTAGTGTTGCCTCTCACAGATTTCCTGTCAGATCATGTCTATAAGAGGAGAGGTTTTCGATCGTGAAAAAAAAAAATACCTGGCAAAATCAGCTGCCTTTTAGGAGAATTGAGTGGCCTGAATGGAGTTCTAAAATTTGGTTTTGACAAGGCAAGTGAGAAAATGTAAATGTGTGTACATACAGCATCAAATAGGGTGAACATTAACATTTCATGTGAGCCATCAAATTGTATATGTCAAAACAGTTAACATTGATAATGTTTCTGAACAGAAAGATTAGGAGGCAGATTTGAACCCTCACCTTAACTCCAACACTAAAAGGAGAATGGATCAAAGAGTCTAATGACAAAGTATAATTCCACAAATGTCTCGACTTTTGGGGTAGTGTATCCAGTCATCTGATTTTTTATAATTGCTAATCGCATCAGAAATGTATTTAGGAATTAGTGTGCATGTCAACCTTATGATTTATTTAAATCAGAAGACTGACAGAGCTGCATCTGAAAGTAAATAAATAATACACTTTGAAAGTCAGACTCAGCGGGTATATGTGAGCTGTAAAATAAAAAATAAAATGTATTTTGTCACAATCCCCATTTTCTGTCACACAAAGGGAACAAAAACCTGGAAAATTAAATTGGTTGTCGCTGGACTGTCTATGTGCATCATAGGCTACACAAGCGTAGTAAGAATTCACACAAATCAGGTATAAACATTGACAGGAGTTATATTAGTAATTATTGAAAATAATTATAAAGATGTTGACAGGGATACAAATTCAAAGTGAAAAACCTTCCAACCCTCAGGCACCTTAGATATGCTATCATGCATGCTAAGTGATGTGTAATTGCAGACACTGAATTGCAGCACTCTCTGAAAATGTCAGCGCCACAATAATGATGATTTCCATAATAATTAAGAAAAATGTCCGGATCTTCAGTCCCCTAGCCTCGTAATCAGACCGAAACATTATATTACAATCCATCCCGTGTTCAAAAGGAAGCTGTTTGTTTTTTCAAATCAAAGCTAATATTTTCTTTGCTTATTTGTTTGTCGTATTACATTCGTCTCACAGTTCATCATGTTTACGAATGTCCTCATTTGGTGGCAGAAATGCAGACAGCAATGACCTTAAACCCATTATTAGAACAGTTTCCAGATTCTTTTTATATTTAATGGCTTCTCTCTGCTATGTAAATGACTCTAAACTACTTGAATATAAATGATACAGTACATTGTATATAGCCGAGTTGATATATTCCAAGTTGGTGTCAGGATTTCTGCTGATGTATAATTGAGATATTGGATATATTAAACAAGGGTGTTCCGATAACCAACACACCACACTGTTATAAATGACATGACTTTTTCGCGAAAGTAAATGTCAACATTACCATATACTGCTAATTGGATTCTTTATCCCCATAGTTAAAATCTGGGGCTTACACACCAGGAATGGCTTGCCAGAAATTGCTGTCAACTAGGCATGATGTTGAATACAAATATCAACTAACTGTGCATTCTTCCTTGAAATAATAAACAAACAGAGAGATCGACTGGTGAAATCAGGCTGAACTCATTTTGAAGAGGTGGAGTAATATAATATCCATTTGTAGTCAGTTCTATACTAAGATACTGCAAATAGCATACTGAAGTGCAATGTAGCTAATTAGTGGTGCATTACACTTTCAATTCTAGTCGTTTAGCAGACGCTCTTATCCAGAGCAACTTACAATTAGTGCATTCATCTTAAGATAGCTGGGTGAGACAACCACATCACAGTCGTAGCAAGTACATTTTCCCTCATTAAAGCAGTTATCAGCATCTTCAGTGCTAGTAGGAAGACACATACTTTTTTTGCTGCTGTGGGATTCATTCAAGATAGTCTTTGATGAGGTAGTGTTTCAGACGTTTGTGGAAGATGGGCAGGGGCTCTGCTGCCTACCTTCAGGGGGAAGCTGATTCTACCATTGGGGTGCCAGGACAGAGAAGTGATTTGACTGGGCTGAGCGGGAGCTAACCTCCTGCAGAGTTGGGACAGCCAAGAGAACAGAGGTAGCAGAAAGAAGTGCTAGGTTTTTGTTTTATTCTGTAACCTTTTTTTAACTAGGCAAGTCTGCTTAAGAACAAATTCTTATTTACAATGACGGCCTACCCAAACCCGGACAATGCTGGGCCAATTGTGCGCTGCCCTATGGGACTCCCAATCATGGCCGGATGTGATACTGCTTCGAACCAGGGACTGTAGTGACTCCTCTTGCACTGAGATGCAGTGCCTTAGAGCGCTGTGTCACTAAGGAGCAGTCAGGCTTCAAGATGTTTTGTTTGAGGTGTAGGGTTTGAACATAACCGGAAGTTAGGGAGAGGCAGTTCCTATTGCTGCTCCATAGGCAGGCATCATTATCTTGTGGTGGATGTGAGCTTAGACTGGAAGCCAGTGGAATGTGTCGAAGGAGGAAGGTAGTTGATTGTCATCCGCATAGCAATGATAGTAGAGACCATGTGAGGATATGGCGGAGCCGAGTGAGTATAGAGAAAAGAGGAGAGGGCCTAGAACCGAACCCTGGAGGACACCAGTAGTGAGACCATGTGGTGCAGACTCAGATCCTCTCCACATCACCTGGTAGGAGCGGCCTGCCAGGTAGGATGCAATCCAAGAGTGTGCAGAGCTTGTGACACCGAGCCCTGAGAGGGTGGAGAGGAGGATCTAATGGTTCACAGTGTTGAAGGCAGCGGATAGATCTAGGAAGATGAGAACAGGGGAGATAGAGTTAGCTTTGGTTGTGCAGAGAGCCAAAGTGATACAGAGGAGAGAGGTCTCAGTTGAGTGACCCATCTTGAAGCCTGACTTGTTAGGACCAAGAAAATCATTCTGAGAGAGATAATGAATTAGTTAATCAGAGACCGCAAACTCAAGTGTACATTTTTTAAAGCATAATAAGGGATACCGGTCTGTTGTTTCTGATGTCTGAGGGGTCGAGTGTTTGTTTCTCGAGGAGGGTAGCAACTCTGGCCATTTTGTAGTCAGAGGGGACGCAGCCAGTGGTCAGGGATGAGTTGAAGAGGAAAGTGATGAATGGGAGAAGGTCTTCAGAGATGGTCTGGAGAAGGGAGGAGTGGATGGGGTTGAACAGGCAAGTTGTTGGGCGGCCGGGCATCTGTACTCATTGGATTTCATCTGGAGAGAGGAAAGAAAAAGGTCAAGACGTAGGGTAGTTCTTTGTATGTGGGATCAGTGGACTCAATACAGTGAGTAAATTAGATTTTGTCTACCTTCTTTTCAAAGTGGTTGACAAAGTCGTCCACAGAAAGGGAGTAGGGGAGGGGGGTGTTAAAGGATTAAGGAGGGAGAGGTGGCGGTGGCAAATCATTTCCTCGGGTAGGAACAGAAGCTTGAAATTTAGATTGATAGAAAGTCACTTTTGCAGCGGATACAGAGGAGGAGTAGGTAGAGAGGAGGAAGTGCTAACATTTTCAATCAATCAAATTCATTTAGAAATCTTAAATGAAATTACATGCTTGTATGACTCTTTGATGGCACAGGGTTTAGAACAATAAAACAATATTTTTTCAAGATTCCAAACAGGCATAAAAATCTAAGTTGAATTAATTATTACAAATCAAATCACACAAGCAATAAGCAATAAGAAGATACCTTCAGTGTCCTTATCTAGCACCCTGTTAGCCTACCAATGCAAAAATCTAAGCCCGTGAGTTCCAAACATCTCTAACGGTCGCCCCAGCGTGAGTTTTTTTTATGCGTGAGATGTCAGGAATTAGATTGTTACGCAACAGGACAGTTAACACATGCTGCCCTCAAACCAAGGCATGCTGGTATGATTATCTAATTATCTAAATCAAATCAAATTTTATTTGTCACATACACATGGTTAGCAGATGTTAATACGAGTGTTGCAAAATGCTTGGGCTTCTAGTTCCGACAATGCGGTAATAACCAACAATTTCACAACAACTACCTTATACACACAAGTGTAAAGGGATGAAGAATATGCACATAAAGATATAAGAATCAGTGATGTTACAGAACTAACCTTGAATTATCTTCATCAGATGACACTCATAGGACTTCATGTTACACAATACATGCATGTTTTGTTTGATAAAGTTCATATTTATTTTTAAAAAATCGGAGTTTACATTGGCGTATTAGATTCACTAGTTCCAAAAACATCAAGTGATTTTGCATAGCCACATCGTTTCAACAGAAATACTCATCATAAATGTAGATGATAATACAAGTTATACACGTGGAATTATAGATATACCTCTACTTAATGCCACCGCTCTGTCAGATTTCAAAAAAAGTTTCCTGAAAAAGCAACCCATGCAAAAATCTGAGACGGAGCTTAGAACAGTGGCCAAATTAGCCGCCATGTTGGAGTCAACAGAAACCAGAAAGTTCATGATAAAGGTTTCCTTACCTTTGATGAACATCATCAGAATGCAGTCCTAGCAGGTCCAGGTCCACAATAAATGCTTGATTTGTTTGAAAATGTCCGTTATTTATGTCCAATTGGCTGGTTAGCGCATTTGGTAAAAATTCCAAAGTCACAAAGCGCGTCCACTATAACGTGACGAAATGTCCAAAAGTTTGGTAGCATTCAGTAGAAACATGTCAAACGATGTAGTGAATCAATCTTTAGAATGTTGTTTACATATATCTTGAATAACCTTCCATCCGGAGAATTAGAATGACTTCAGATGACCGGTGGAACGCAGGTCCTTCCCCTGTGAACGCGCATGGTGAAAGCATGGTCAACTTGTGGCAGTGGTGACTATTTCCTGTGTCATTTGACCCCCCTTCACATTAGAGTCATGAGACAAAGTTCTATTGACTGTTGACATCTAGTGGAAGGCGTAGGAAGTGACAACTCATCCATATCTCGCTGTAATTTCAATGAGAGCTTGGTTGAAAATCTGCCAACCCCAGAAATAATACAAACAGGAAGTGGAATTTCTTAGGTTTTTGCCTGCAATTTGAGTTCTGTTATACTCACAGACATAATTCAAACAGTTTTAGAAACTTCAGAGTGTATTCTATCCAATACTAATAATAATATGCATGTATTAGCAACTGAGACTGAGGAGCTGGCCATTTATAATATGCACCTTTTCATCCAAGCTACTCAATACTGCCCCTGCAGCAATAAAAGGTTAAAGTGGCTAGTGATACATTTTTTAAATCACTTTTTCCAATATTAAAGTGGCTGGAGTTGAGTCAGTATGTTGGCAGCAGCAACTCAAGGTTAGTGGTGGCTGTTTAACAGTCTGATGGCCTTGCGGGGTGAACAGGCAGTGGCTCGGGTGGTTGTTGTCCTTGATGATCGTTATGGCCTTCCTGTGACATCGGGTGGTGTATGTCTCCTGGAGGGCAGGTAGTTTGCC
Organism: Oncorhynchus nerka; assembly: GCF_034236695.1. NCBI lineage: Eukaryota > Metazoa > Chordata > Actinopteri > Salmoniformes > Salmonidae > Oncorhynchus > Oncorhynchus nerka. The sequence continues at coordinate 41,904,065 of NC_088408.1, forward strand.
ACCGGTGTTGTGTTGTGCAGACCTCACTACCCTCTGGAGAGCCTTACGGTTGTGGGCGGAGCAGTTGCCAGGCAGTGATACAAACCGACAGGATGCTCTCGATTGTGCATCTGTAAAGGTTTGTGAGTGCTTTTGGTGACAACACAAATTTATTCAGCCTCCTGAGGTTGAAGAGGTGCCCCTGCGCCTTCTTCACCAAGCTGTCTGTGTGGGTGGACCAATTCAGTTTGTCCGTGATGTGTACAGCGAGGAACTTAAAACTTTCTACCCTCTCCACTACTGTCCCGTCGATGTGGATAGGGGGGAGCTCCCTCTGCTCTTTCCTGAACTCCACGATCATCTCTTTTGTTTTGTTGACGTTGAGTGTAAGGTTATTTTCCTGACAGGGAGGAGGTGAGAGGCCCTCACCTCCTCCCTGTAGACCGTTTCTTTGTTGTTGGTAATCAAGCCTACCACTGTAGTGTCGTCTGCAAACTTTATGATTGAGTTGGAGGCGTGCATGGCCACGCAGTCGTGGGTGAACAGGGAGTACATGAGAGGGCTCAGAACGCACCCTTGTGGGGCCCCAGTGTTGAGGATCAGCGGGGTGGAGATGTTGTTAACTACCCTCACCACGTGGGGGCGGCCCGTCAGGAAATCCAGTACCCAGTTGCACAGGGCGGGGTCGGGAGACCCAGGGTCTCGAGCTTGATGACGAGTTTGGAGGGTACTATGGTGTTAAATGCTGAGCTGGAGTCGATGAACAGCATTCTCACATAGGCATTTCTCTTGTCCAGATGGGTTAGGGCCGTGTGCAGTGTGGTTGCTTTTGCGTCGTCTGTCAACCTATTGGGGCGGTAAGAAAATTGGAGTGGGTCTAGGGTGTCAGGTAGGGTGGAGGTGATATGGTCCTTGACTAGTCTCTCAACGCACTTCATGATGACGGAAGTGAGTGCTACGGGGCGGTAGTCATTTAGCTCAGTTACCTTAGCTTTCTTGGGAACAGGAACAATGGTGGCCCTCTTGAAGCATGTGGGAACATCATACAATCCATTCTGATTGTCACATAAACATCTGTCAGACCAAAGATGTTATAAGATTGCGAGGTGAAAGGATGGTTCACCCGAGTAAACTTCCAGAAGTGAATGATGGTAGACGACAACACCCACTTCAACATGCATAACCTCTTATCTTTGGTTGACGGAAAAAAAACAGGGCGGTGTGCACAAACTACCCATTGTCAGATAACTTTAGATTTTTAGAAAGTGTTTAACTCAATTATTTCGATCACTGATGAGCTCAACCATGATGTGATGAATTGTACATAGTAATTACTATTAGCTCATTCAAATTATGGTTTCTATCAGCCGAGAGTTAGCTAAATATAATTGCTTGTGTTAGGTCACTATTGCCTCAGTTAGCGCTATGACTAATGTAGCCTACATTTTCCAGTTTGGATTGTGTATTGTGTTATTCTGTCGCTACTTCTGTGAATTTCTGAATATTGCATCAAAAAAATCAAAATTGAGGACATAACGTTGTAAAGAATGTGTTTGTGCAACATATTTCTGTAAAAAAAACAGTGTGGCCAGCTCAATCATAACTGGATGTTCTAAATAAGTGTTTTAATAACCTCGGTTTGAGCGTCTGCTGCAAGGACCACTGTAGAATGATCACACCCATGTGTTGGTATGGGTCAAAGGGTTTACTAACCATCACGAATGATTCATTTGAGGTTACTTCTTATCGTCCTAATGACATACTTGTGGTTAACCCCCTAGATTCGATGTCTGCACCCCCGCTGAAATATAATTAGCATAATAATTCAAATCCCCATTAAATATAAGATCAATCCAATGCATCCAAACGGTTTGGCCTACAAACTATTATGTAGTGAATCTGTTATTCAATGCATTTGTATGGGCTAATAGCAGTAAGGCCAAATAACATTTTTCATCAAATAATTTTCTTATATTTTTTTACATTTCAAGGAGTCTTCAAAATCAAATAGCAAAATAATAACAGTCAAAACTGTTCGCTGCTCTGGCCCCCCAATGGTGGAACAAACTCCCTCACGACGCCAGGACAGCGGAGTCAATCACCACCTTCCGGAGACACCTGAAACCCCACCTCTTTAAGGAATACCTAGGATAAGATAAAGTAATCCTTCTCACCCCCCCTCCCCCCCCTTAAAAGACCTAGATGCACTATTGTAAAGTGGCTGTTCCACTGGATGTCATAAGGTGAAAGCACCAATTTGTAAGTCGCTCTGGATAAGAGCGTCTGCTAAATGACTTAAATGTAAATGTAAATGATAATCCTTGGTATGACTTTCTAAAAAAAAGCCATATAGCGTAGTAGAACCCTTCCCCCAGCTTCAACTTTGACAGGGTTTAGACCGTAATGGGAAAATGCGTGATCCAAGCTTCCTCTTCCGCCAGCTTCTTTTGCCTAAGCTTCATTCCTTACCTTAGCCTTATGCGTCTCAGTCCTCTCATAGTCACAAGGATGGAACTTCATAAATGGCTCCACAGGTTCCACCACGGATTTAGGAGCAAGTGGAGCAGTACTTTTTCCATCTTCGTACCATTGCAAAAATCTAAAAAATGTTGTGCAAAAATTACTCAGACAAGCTAATCCATGTTTTTGTCACTTCAAGATTAGACTACCTGGATAAGGCACAAAAACAAAAAAATATCTATCATATTACTTTCAAGGTTTTACTGCTAACCTACAAAGCAGGAGATGGACTTGTACCTACCGATTTGGTCCTATGCTACGGTCACAAGATGCAGGCCTCCTTATTGTTCCTATAATTTCTAAGCATACAGCTGGAGGCAGGGCTTTCTCCTATAGAGCAACTTTTTTATAGAATGGTCTGCCGATCCATGTGAGAGAATCAGACTCTGTCTCAACCTTTAAGTCTTTGCTGAAGACTCATCTCTTCAGTAGGTCCAATGATTGAGTGTGGTCTTGCCCAGGGGTTCAAAGGTGAACGGCAAGGCACTGGAGTAACAAACAACCCTTACTGACTCTGCCTGGCCGGCTCCCCTCTCTCCACTGGGATTCTCTGCCTTTGACCCTATTACGGGGGCTAAATCACTGGCTTGTTCACACTCTCCCATCTTTCTTGACCTCGGGCTCGTGCGTGTCCTGTGTGATCTGAGGTATGCTCCCTAATTCTTCCATCTCTCTCTCTCTATTCCCTCCCAGAGGAATTGAGCCCTAGGACCATGTCTCAGGACTACTTGCCCTGATGACTCCTGGCCGTCCCCGTCCCCAGAATACCTGGTCGTGCTGCTGATCCAGTTTCTGCTTTTCTGCATGCGGCTATGGAACCCTGACCTGTTCTAAGGGACGTGCTACCTTGTGGTGCTACTTATTCAATTTCTGCTGTTCTGCCTATGGCTATGGAACCCTGATCTGGTCAACAGGCGTGCTACCTTGTCCCGGACCTGCTGTTTCATATCTCTCTCCCTCTTTGCTGCGTCGATCTGCTGTATCAACCTCTGAATGCTCGGCTATGAAAGCCAACTTACTTTTACTCCTGAGGTGCTGACCTGTTGCAACCTCTATAACCACTGTTATAACCACATTTTTATTTGGCCCTGCTGGTCATCTATGAATGTTTGCACATCTTGAATAACGATCTGGCCTTAATGGCCATGTACTCTTCTAATCTCCACCTGGCACAGCCAAAGAGGACTTACCACCGCTCAGAGCCTCTGGAGGACTCTAGGTTTCTTCCTAGATTCCTGCCTTTCTAGGGAGTTTTTCCTAGCCACCGTGATTCTACATCTGCATTGCTTGCTCTCTGGGGTTTTAGACTCAGTTTCTGTGCAAGGACTTTGTGACAACTGCTGATGTAAAAAGGTATTTATAAATAAATGTAATTGATTGATTGAGTACAGCTGAGTTGCCCACATTCAGCCAAGTGGATCATTGGTCTCACTGGTCATGCTGTTTCAATTGGCAATGCTCTTGTAGAGCGATCCAGGTCTGTCTGCCCCTTTCACTCTGCAGTTGGAACAGCAATCCCCCTTTGATACCCATGGAAGATGTTAGATGGTACTGGAAAATAGCTCCTAGTTCTCTCTGGTCTAGAAGCCTCTCAGTTTACTCGCGTGGTCAGAACTGCAGGGCTATAAGCAGGGGCTGAGACAGCAAGATGTTATCCTTATACTACCCCTCCCTGTGTATTAACATCTTGCTCCTACCTGACACGCAGGCGTCCCATCTAGACATCTGGAAATGCAAATGCGCTACGCTAAATGCTAATAGTACTCGTTAAAACTCAAACGTTCATTAAAATACACATGCAGGGTACTGAATTAAAGCTACACTCGTTGTGAATCCAGGCAACAAGTCAGATTTTTTAAATGCTTTTCGGCGAAAGCATGAGAAGCTATTATCTGATAGCATGTAACACCCCAAAAGACCCGCAGGGGACGTAAACAAAATAATTAGCATAGTCGGCGCTACACAAAACGCACAAATAAAATATAAAACATTCATTACCTTTGACCATCTTCTTTGTTGGCACTCCTAGATGTCCCATAAACATCACTATTGGGTCTTTTTTTCCGATTAAATCGGTCCATATATAGCCTAGATATCGATCTATGAAGACTGTGTGATCAAGGAAAAAAATAGCGTTTTATAACGTAACGTCATTTTTTTAAATTAAAAAAAGTCGACGATAAACTTTCACAAAACACTTCGAAATACTTTTGTAATGCAACTTTAGGTATTAGTGAACGTTAATAAGCGATCAAATTGATCACGAGGCGATGTATATTCTATAGCTTTACGTCTGGAAATAATGTCCGGGTAAATCTCAACCAAAATATCCGGTCGGAGACCGGAAGAACTACACTGCCTTGTGTCCGTTTGACCAAGAAACAAATCGTAGGCAAATGACAAGACTGTTGACATCGTGTGGAAGCTGTAGGTATTGCAACCTCGGCCCCATTTAATGTGCTTCACGTTTAACAATGGGTCGAAGTGGCGCATGGATATATTTTCCCATTTTCAGTGATCAGATTTTCCTTCACTTTTCGATGAAACGCATATTCTGTTATAGTCACAGCCGTGATTTAACCAGTTTTATAAACGTCTGAGTGTTTTCTATCCACACATACTAATCATATGCATATACTATATTCCTGGCATGAGTAGCAGGGCGCTGAAATGTTGCGCGATTTTTAACAGAATGTTTGAAAAAGTAGAGGGTCGACTTAAGAGGTTAATTAACAGATTCAAGGCTTTCAGGATGATGTTTTAGGCTGACCTTTACCTCCATGTTATATTTCTTAGCTTTAACAAGCATCCCCCATCCACTGCTTCACACACTCGTCCTGCATTCCGTATCCTAGCACTATATTTACCATGTATTACCACTAGTTCCTTCCTATGGTTCCTGTAAAAACTAATCACAAATGTTCCCTACATCTAATTTCACATAAGCAACAGTATTACACGGGCGGCAGGGTAGCCCAGTGGTTAGAGCGTTGGACTAGTAAACGCAAGTTTGCAAGTTCAAACCCCCGAGCTGACAAGGTACAAATCTGTCGTTCTGCCCCAGAACAGGCAGTTAACCCACTGTTCCTAGGCCGTCATTGAAAATACAAATTTGTTCTTAACTGACTTGCCCGGTTTAAATAAAGGTACAATAAAACACAGCAAGCAGGCATCCCTTTACGCAAACTGCTTCTTTTTAATATTAAATAATGTTGTATCCCTTTATCTAACTTTAATCACTATAATTTAGCCAGAATATATAATACAATTATTAGATCCTCTCCGACTCAGGACACTGCATTTTTCCTCAAACCAGAGTACGGCAACACAAATTTCCAGCAAGAAATGCATTTGTAAGTCAAAATACACCAATAGCGGGAACCAGTACCAGTATTCCTTTAGTTTTCCAAAGGCTCCTAATTTAATTATTTATTTCATGAAACCTTCCTGCTAATTTTCAATTATCCTATAACGTATACAGTGGCTTGTGAAAGTATTCACCCCTTTTGGCATTTTTCACCCACCTATTTTGTTGCCTTAACTGGAATTCAAATTGATTTTGGGGTGTTTGTATCATTTGAGTTACACAACAACATGCCTACCACTTTGAAGATGAAAAATATTTTTTATTGTGAAACAAACAAGAAATAAGACATAAAAACAGAAAACTTAAGCGTGCATTACTATTCACCCCCCCAAAGTCAATACTTTGTAGAGCCACCTTTTGCAGCAATTACAGCTGCAAGTCTCTTGGGGTATGTCTCTATAAACTTGGCACATCTAGCCACTGGGATTTTTGCCCATTCTTCAAGGCAAAACTGCTCCAGCTCCTTCAAGTTGGATGGGTTCCGTTGGTACACATTAATCTTTAAGTCATACCACAGATTCTCAATTGGACTGAGGTCTGGGCTTTGACTATGCCATTCCAAGACATTTAAATGTTTCCCCAATATGCTTAGGGTCATTGTCCTGCTGGAAGGTGAACCTCCGTCCCAGTCTCAAATCTCTGTAAGACTGAAACAGGTTTCCCTTAAGAATTTCCCTGTATTTAGCGTCATCCATCATTCCTTCAATTCTGACCAGTTTCTCATTACCTGTTGATGAAAAACATCCCCACAGCATGATGCTGGGGATGGTGTTCTCAGGGTGATGCGAGGTGTTGGGTTTGTGCCAGATATAGTGTTTTCCTTGATAACCGTAAAGCTCAATTTTAGTCTCATCTGACCAGAGTACCTTCTTCCAAATGTTTGGGGAGTCTCCCACATGCCTTTTGGTGAACACAAAACATGTTTGCTCATTTTTTTCTTTAACCTCTTGCCTCTACTTGGGACGCTTGCGTCCCAACTAGAGCTCTGGAAATGCAAATGTGCTACGCTAAATGCTAATAGTATTAGTTAAAACTCAAAAGTTCATTAAAATACACATGCAGGGTATCAAATTAAAGCTACACTCATTGTGAATCCAGGCAACAAGTCCGATTTTTAAAATGCTTTTCGGCGACAGCATGAGAAGCTATTATCTGATAGCATGCACCAATACACTACAACAGAAAAGCACAGCAGGGGACGTAAACAAAATAATTAGCATTTCGGCGTTACACAAACCGCACAATAAAATAGAAAACAGTCATTACCTTTCACCATCTTCTTTGTTGGCACTCCTAGATGTCCCATAAACACTATTGGGTCTTTATTTCGATTAAATCGGGCCATATAAAGCCAAGATATCGTTATATGTAGACTGTGTGATAAACGAAAAAAACAGCGATTTCACAACGTAACGTCATTTTTTAAATTCAAAAAGTAGACGATAAACTTTCACAAAACACTTGAAATACGTTTGTAATGCTACTTTAGGTATTAGTAAACATTAATAAGCGATAAAAATCATCCGTAGGCGATGTAAATATCATTAGCTGTCGTCTTGGAAAAAATTTCAGGAGAGAGCTCTTCCGGAATGATCTGGGCGGAGACCGGAGGTAAGTCGTGCCCCTCTTTCGGTTCAACCAAGAATCAATGATGATTCAATTCACAAGACTCTAGACAACATGGGGATGCTGTGGGAGTTGAATGCTCGGTCTTATCTAATTCGGCTCACTGTTAACAATTGCTGGAAGTGGCGCAAGGATATTTATTTCCATTTTCTGTGATCAGGTTTTCCTGCGCTTTCCGATGTAACGCACGTTATGTAATAGCCACAGTCGTGATTTAACCAGTTTTAAAAACGTCCGAGGGTTTCCTATCCACACATTCTAACCATATGAACGTACTATATTCCTGGCATGAGTAGCAGGGCGCTGAAATGTTGCGCGATTTTTAACAAAATGTTCAAAAAAGTAGAGGGTCGACTGAAGAGGTTAAGCAATGGCTTTTTTCTGACCACTATTCAATAAAGCCCAGCTCTGTGGAGTGTACGGCTTAAAGTGGTCCTATGGACAGATACTTCAATCTCCGCTGTGGAGCTTTGCAGCTCCTTCAGGGTTATCTTTGGTCTATTTGTTGCCTCTCTGATTAATGCCCTCCTTGCCTGGTCCGTGAGTTTGGTGGGCGGCCCTCTCTTGGCAAGTTTGTTGTGGTGCCATATTCTTTCCGTTTTTTACGCATTTAATGGTGCTCGGTGGGATATTCAAAGTTCCGGATATTTTTCTATAACCCAACCCTGATCTGTACTTCTCCACAACTTTGTCCCTGACCTATTTGGAGAGCTCCTTGGTCTTCCTGGTGCCGCTTGCTTGGTGGTGCCCCTCGCTTAGTGTTGCAGACTCTGGGACCTTTCAGAACAGGTATACTGAGATCATGTGACACTTAAATAAAGTTCACCTGTGTGCAATCTAACTAATTATGTGACTTCTGAAGGTAATTGGTTGCAACAGATATTATTTATTGGCTTCATAGCAAAGGGGGTGAATACATATGCACGCACCAATTCTTGTTTTTTCGAATTTCGAATTTTTTGAAACAAGTACTTTTTTTCACTTCACCAATTTTGACTATTTTGTGTATTACATGAAATCTAAATAAAAATCCATTTTAATTCCAATAAAATAGGAACAATTCCAAGAGTGATGAATACTTTTGCAAGGCACTGTATATATTACATAGCTTGGCTATAATTCTGGCAAATTCTGGCAAATTCTGTTCCCAGTTACCCTCATCCATGACCTCAGGTTTCTACCTAATAGGATCAAGAGAATTTGATCTGATCTTCATCAGTCACAAAAACACAGTAGACAAACACAGTCTGCTTAAACTAATAACACACAAACAATTATTCGTTTTCATGTCTTTGTTGGACACACTGTGTAAACATTCATGGTGTATGGAGGAAGAAGTATGTGAACCCTTGGATCTAATAACTGGTTGACCGTCCTTTGGTCGCAATAACCTCAACCAAATGTTTTCTGGAGTTGCGGATCAGACCTGCACAACGGTCAAAAGGAATTTTGCACCATTCCTATTGAGAAAACTGTTTCAGTTCAGCAATATTCTTGGGATGTCTGGTGTGAACCGCTCTCTTGAGGTCATGCCACAACATTTTAAATTGGGTTGAGGTCAGGACTCTAACTGGGCCAATCCAGAAGGCGTATTTTCTTCTGTTGAAGCCATTCTGTTGTTGATTTACTTCTGTATTTTGTGTCGTTGTCCTGTTGCATTACCCCAACTTCTGTTGAGCTTCAATTAGCGGACAGAAAAACATTCTTCCGCAAAATGTCTTCATAAACTTGGGAATTCATTTTTCTGTCGATGACAGTCCAGGTCCTGAGGCAGCAACACAGCCCCAAACCATGATGCTCCCTCCACCATACTTTACAGTTGGGGTGAGGTTTTGATGTTGGTGTGTTGTGCCTTTTTTATCCACATAGTGATGTGTGTTCCTTCCAAACAACTCAACTTTAGTTTAATCTGTCTACGTACCGTAGACTCATCAACAGAGATGTTAGCATGTTCCAGAGATTTCTGGAAGTCTTTAGCAGACCGTCTAGGATACTTCTTAACCTCATTGAGCATTCTGCACTGTGCTCTTGCAGTCATTTTGCAGGATGGCCACTCCTAGGGGGAGTAGCAACAGGGCTGAACTTTCTCTATTTATGGACAATTTGTCTTGATATGGACTGATGAACATCATGGCTTTTAGAGATACTTTCCAGCTTTATGCAAGTCAACAATTCTTAATCTTAATCTTAGTTCTTCGGATATCTCTTTAGTTCGAGGCATGATTCACATCATGCAATGCTTCTTGTGAATATTTGTATATTTGTATGTTTTTATAGTGCAGGGCAGCACTAATCTCGTGTCATTGATTGGACTCCAGGTTAGCTGACTGCAATTAGCATTTGGAGAAGTCATTCGCCTAGTGTTTCACATACTTGTTTCAACCTACACTGTGAATGTTTAAATTATGTATTCAATATAGACAAGAAAAATACAATAATGTGTGTGTTATTAGTTTAAGCACGCTATGTTTGTCTAATGTTGTGACTAATTTATAACTAATTTATGCAGAAATCCAGGTAATTCCAAAGGGTTCGTATACTTTTTCTTGCCACTCTAATTACTTTCTTGCCTCAATTTTTAAGAGTGGGGTCCACAGTCCGAGACAATGTCCTGGGGGAGTCTGTGTAGTCAAAAGACATCCTTGGCCGAGAGCAATTTGGGTAGGGCGATGAAACGGGATGCCTTGGAGAACCGATTGACGACCATCACGATAGTGGTCAGCCCTTGGGATGTAGGTCACCCTGTGATAAAGTCTAAGGACAGTTGGAACCAGGGCCGGACAAGCAAGATCGGGATGAACGAGCATTGGTCCGGAGGTGAAGTGTCTCTTGAGCTCCTTAAATGCCCTGTGAGCCTCTGACGTCCAGAAAAAAAACAACTCTGGGATTGGAGGGTTTGGGCCATGAGAGGCACTGCCAGAGCACCAAAGTTGCATATAAAACGTTTTAAAAAATGGGCAAAACCAATGAACCGCTGTACTTGTTTAAATGAGGCGGGACGGGGACAGTTGGTGGCGGTAGAAATAATGTAGCCCAGGAAGGAGACTTGGCATACGTCGAACTCGCACTTCTCTATCTTGATGTACAGCTGACTCTGCAGGTGGCGTCTCAGGACTTGGCGGACTTGCATGATCTGTTCAGGAAGCATCTTAGAGACGATCAGGATGTCATCGAGGTAAGGAAAGACAAACCGATTCACCATGTCCCTAAGAGTGTCATTGAGTAACGCTTGGAAGACTGCCGATGCGTTCGATCATCCGAATGGCTTGACTAAATATTCGTAGTGACCACTATGGGTGTTAAAGGCAGTTTTTCATGTATCTCTCTCCCTGACTACTGGAGTACTGGGCGCTTAGACTTGGGCTGTGGTTCCTCCTGGTCCTTGGTCTATTTAGAATACTCCACGGCTTCTCAGATCTCCTGAAAGATGTGTAACAGAAAAATATATATATATATAAATTAGTCCTAATTACTCTTCCCTTGCATCCTCCTGAAAAAAATGTTGGATGAGGCATGAGTGGAGGAACCTTGGGTCCCCGCTTTGAAAAGGGTGTGAAAAGGATACAAACATTGAATTTCTCATAGATAAAATCCGAGACAGTATGGTTCATTGTCCTATCCTAATGTCCACTGCCCTCTCCTTCTTCCATTCCCTCCCAGGCAGGTATAAACAGAAATAGAGTGAAGTGCAAAGCAGGATGTCATCAATCTTCTATTATTTTTAACCAAATCAAACTTTTACACAATGTGGGAATAGGGGCTGGTTCGAGAGTAAGAAAAAACAAATGATTACAGGTGATAAGAGGGAAGTAAATGGGAGGAGAGGCGGGAAAGGGGGATGATCAATCTGTTCATAAGAGGCATTCAACCAGAATTTGTGGTGAAATGTGATGTGTTCTATACCTGCAGCTGTAGTGGCTCGTGCATGTCCCGCATTTTCGTTGTGATCTAGGATGGCAAGCCAGCTCCTTGCCTCCATAAATGGATACTTTAAGTATTTTTGGGAATGTAGGTCAAAGCGTTGTGTAACACCTCCAATTCTCCTGTAATTACATAAAAATTATGTTTTATTATCTACATTTTGACTTAAAAAATAATTATATTATATCAACATTCATCTATTTACTTTTTGTAGTGGAGGTAATTTTATGCAATCAATAGTACTACATAAACCTGTGAAGCCTAATAGCAAAGAATATATAATTTCTTAACAGTATAATGGGAAAGGGGAGTGCATCACTAAGCAAAATGAACAAAAACTGACAGTATAACCTTACAGTAAGTTAGTAGCTAAGCTAATAACATCACATACTAGTTCAGGGAATGGCAAACAAATAACATTGTAAATTACTTTGTGGTGACTAACTACAGGTGTTAGCAACTTAGCTAGCAGGCAAGTTAGCTAGATAGCAACATTCCTTAAATCATTGGGTCTTTCCTGTCCATGGTGAAAAGATGGTGGGAACGGAACCCGGTTTCAAATAGTCCCAATTGTAGTGATCGCTGCACACGGTCAACCGCAGCTGGTAAATGACTTCAGGTGTTGTATCGACACCATTAAAAGGATGTTTGATGGCCTGCAGTTATGCCTGACAGAAAGCTCCATCGCAGACAGGAAAAGAGTGGAAATGTGCAGAGTATTTGTATCTGACAGGAACATTATTGCATCAAGGTACAATGCAGTTAATTCTGGCCAACGCTACTCAGCTACTCGACTACTAACGTACTTTTCTTCAGATATTACTAACCGCTAGCCTAGCTACTAGCTAACTTTTCCATCTCTTTGTTTGCTTCTTTCACTTTCTGCAACATCCTGCTTACTGTGTTAACTTCCTTTCTTGAAGACCAATAGTAAGACACTCTAAGATTGATAATGACATTAGGCGGGCTTTGTCCCTCTTCCTGTAATTATCAATCATAGAACCATTTATTTGTCAATTCCATGCCGAGGCATCAGTCATTGTTTATGAAACAATAAATACTCATAGTTTTTAATGCATTTTATGTAATTTCAAGAATTCAGCATTTTGATATAAAAAGATATCAGAGATCTAAATACAAAACAATGGACCTGAAGACTGTCTGGGGTACTGACGGGCAAGTGATATGAAAGGCCCAGATGTACTATCACTATGAATAACAATTTCCCTACCAGAGCAATGACTGGTCCCATAAAATCTCTCCGATCATCTTCAACTTCTGGAGTCCAACTTGCCCCAGTCCCATTCCCCTGCCCAGCATCATTAGAGATGATGCCTGCCACAGAGGACGGCGTCGCAAGTCCTAGGAACTCGGCACTTTGGGAACCAGTGGAATCGATCAGCCTTTCAGCCAAAGTTCTAATATCCATTTCAGATTTCAGCTGAGCTTAACTTTGAACTTCAGCCATTGTTAGCTTAACTTCAGGTTCTAGTCTTCTTATAGGAGAGGAGTTGCTTCAATCTGGTATACCAGATGAGATGTGTTGGCTCAATTGGCCGCCTCTCTATTTAACCCCAAATGTCCTTTGATCCTTCATCATATATGGGTAACCTTTTGTTTCTACTAACAATAGTTTTGGTGTTTTGGTGTGACTTCTAACTCATACTTGATTTTTTTAATTCCTTGAAATGCTGTTCATGTCATCACTAATTCCAATGTCTTTTCTTTACAGATACACTACATGGTCAAAAGTATTTGAGCACCTGCTCGTCGAACATCTCATTCCAAAATCATGGGCATTAATATGGAGTTGGTCCACCTTTGCTGTTATAACAGCCTCCATTCTTCTGGAAAGGCTTTCCACTAGATGTTGGAACATTGCTGCGGGGACATTCTTCCATTCAGCCACAAGAGCATTAGTGAAGTCAGGCACTGATGTTGGTTGAGTAGGGCTGGCTTGTAGTCTGTGTTCTAATTCATCCCAAAGGTGTTCGATGGGGTTGAGGTTAGGGCTCTGTGCAGGCCAGTCAAGTTCTTCCACACCAATCTCCACAAACCATTTCTGTATGGACCTCGCTTCGTGCATGGGGGCATGATAATGCTGAAACAGGTAAGTGCCTTCCCCAAACTCTTGTCACAAAGTTGGATGCACAGAATCGTCTAGAATATCATTGTGTGCTGTAGCGTTAAGATTTCCCTTCACTGGAGCTAAGAACCCTAGCGTGAACGATGAAAAACAGCCCCAGACAATTATTCTTCCTCCACTAAACTTTACAGCTGGCACCATGCATTCGGGCAGGTAGCGTTCTCCTGGCATCTCGCCAAACCCAGATTTGTCCGTCAGACTGTCAGAAGGTTACGCTTGATTCATCACTCCAGAGAATGAGTTTTCACTGCTCCAGAGTCCAATGGCGGCAAGCTTTACACACTCCAGCCGACACTTGGCATTGCGCATCGTGATCTTAGGTTTGAGGCAGAGGCCGTTTGGAACTCGGTAGCTTGTGTTGCAACCGAGAACAGATTATATTTATGCACTATGCGCTTCAGCACTAGACGGTCCCGTTCTGTGAGCTTGTGTGGCCTACCACTTCGCGGCTGAAAGCATTTCGCTACACTCGCATTAACATCTGCTAACCATGTGTATGTGACAAATAAATTTGATTTGATTTGAAACGTTGTTGCTCCTAGACGTTTCCACTTCACAATAACAGTAGTTACTGTTGACCGGGGTAGCTCTAGCAGAGCAGAAATATAACGAACTGACTGAACATCCTATGACGGTACCACATTGAAAGTTACTGAGCTCTTCAGTAAGGCCATTCTACAGCCAATGTTTGTCTATGGAGATTTCATGGCTGTGTGCTCGATTTTATACACCTATCAGCAACGGGTGTGGCTGAAATAGCCGAATCTACATATTTTTGTGTATATAGTGTACCATTGACAGTGGAGATGTGGTTCATGGTGGAGACATCAAGGCAGACCCTCCAGGGTTGTTTTGTTATATTTTGTATTAAAGGTTTCATTCCATATGATAATCTTGTCACAGTCAAATTACTGATAGAGAATAAATCATATGGTTGTGTTTTGTCTATTCCAACAATGTTGTAGGACATTATGCATAGAATGGTGGCGACATAATGGTGGACCTAAAAGCCAATAAAATACTTGACATCCAACTAGTGCAGATACAATTAGAACTTTATATTTTCACCAATATCTACATCAAGAACTCTTAACATTCATGTATGTCCTGCAGAGCAATGAGGTTCGAAACAGCCAGCGGATGGAGAAGGAGGGCTTACTTGGGGCTCAGGACGATTCCGGTGAGAGTTATCTGGCCAAAATGTATTACTTGGGGCTCGGGCCGATTGGGGCTACTCTAGATGATTACACGGGTTGCTTTATATAATATGCATTTCATTATTGATTTATTTTTCCATATTTTGCTCATTGTTTCTGTGATCAAAAAATACAATTAACATTTATATTAAATTATTTAATGGTCCTTTGTAATATTTTGATACTTTGTGCAAGGCAATTGATAAGCATTAAAAGCTTTGTGGATGGAACCTCCCGAGTGTTGCAACGGTCTAAGACACTGCATCCCAGTGCAAACTGCATTTCTACAGATGCTGGTTCGAAACCTGTGCTGGCCGCAACCGGGAGACCCATGAGGCGACACACAATTGGCCCAGCGACGTCCTAGTTAGGGGAGGGTTTGGCCGGGTTTGTCCTTGTCCCATTGCACTGTAGTGACTCCTGTGGCGGGCTAGGCACATGCATGCTGACACGGTCACCAGGTGTTCGGTGTTTCCTCCGAGATGGGTATAATTTGTATGTATAAAATGTATAACAGTAATATTTAAATTCCTTAATCGGGTAATTTTGTATACATTTATTTAAATTTGCATCGGGACGCTTCTGGTAAGATGCCGGCAAAGTCGGGCTGAATACTGGTAGATGAATACGGCTGGATGTACTTGGGCCGATTCTGGGCAGTCATTCATTTTGATTCCAGGCCGAGTTCGACACCCGATTCCAGGCCGATTCAATCAGTTCCTGCCCTCCGGAAGAGGTCTGCTTCTGGGCCGATTCCTCACCGCTAGCTGGGTATTGTTTACTATGCATGTCATTGTAAAATCTTTCCTGAATAGCTGATACCATTCTGCTTCGGAATTAGTGATTTATTTTTATTGTTTGGTGTCAAAGGATAGGTAAGAGAGTTGGACTGGCAAAGGTGAAGTAGTGAAGAAGTATGCCTTGGAGGAAAAGTGTCGTGAATCACGTTCACTGGTCATTCTCAACATCAACGCCTGGGAAGGAGGCAGTGGCCAAGTGGAATTCATTGGCCAACCACATACAGAATGTCCAACTCATGAGAATACTTTTCCCCCAACTGTCAGCACCAGCCTCTCATTGGTGAACAGACCAGGCAGTGGCTCAAGACAAGTAAGTATAATTTACATGCATTTATTCGGTTGTATTGTATTTCAATTTCCTGTATTGTGATATGAAATTATTTTTTCAGAAATTGTCAACCTCTTATTCATTTTTGGAATAGATACAGCCGCATGTCAGAAGCTGAACTCAAAACTACTGGAACCAAGACTTCTGAAGGACATCGAGAAGATGAGTCGGAAAGTATTCAGACCCCTTCCCTTTTCAACATTTTGTTATGTTACAGTCTTATTCTGAAATGGATTAACTCTCAAAAGGCTCTCAGACCATGATAAATAAGATTCTCTGGTCTGATGAAACCAAGATTGGACTCTTTAGCCTGAATGTCAAGAGTCACATCTGGAGGAAACAAGGCACCATCCTTACGGTGAAGAATGGTGGTTGCAGCGTCATGTTGTGGGGATGTTTTTCAGCGGCAGGGACTGGGAGACTAGTCAGAATAGAGGGAAAGATGCACAGAGCAAAGTACAGAGAGATCCTTGATGAAAACCTGCTCAGGACCTCAGACTAGGTGAAGGTTCACCTTCCAACAGGACATCGACCCTAAGCACACGTCCGAGACAACGCATGGGTGGCTTCGGGACAAGTCTCTGAATGTCTTTGAGTGGCCCAGCAAGAGCCCGGACTTGAACCCGATTGAACATCTCTGGAGAGACCTGAAAATAGCTGTGCAGCGACACTCCTTATCCAATCTAACAGAGATAGCGTCATAGCGTTATACCCAAGAAGACTCAAGGCTGTAATTGCTGCCAAATACTTATGTAAATGTCATATTTCAGTTTATCATTTATACATTTGATAAAATTTCTAAATAACTGTTTTTGCTTTGTCATTATGGGGTGTTGTGTGTAGATTGATGAGTGATTAAAAAAAATAGAATAAGGCTGTAACGTAACTAAATGTGGAAAATGTTCAGGTGTCTGAATACTTTCCAAATGCACAGTATGTAATTAGAGGGCCATTGCAGTTAACAAAGGCCATTAGTACAATGCTTTTTGCCACGGTTGCCGTGTTTCCTTCTAGACTGCATCTGGCTGCGATGCATTATAATGAAAATGCAGAGCAAGCCCATGTATCCACCTCCTAAGGACAACTCCAATATGCCATCTTCTATCTGAAATACACTGTGCGGGCTTTGAAAGCATTAAACTTACAGTGAGTTATTTTTGACACCAATAGTCATAACAAATGGCATGTCAATAAAAATAAAATGTCTCAACTCTGCTTTCTCTTAACCCACTCTAGGCTATGTTGACACCCTCCTGGATCTGCTGTTTGGAGATGTTGTGGAAAGGCCACGTCCTTATCAGGAGCTTTTGGAGAAGGTGCCTGTTCCTGAATGCGCCCAATTTGAGAGACCTGAAAAAAAGAGGCACTGGCAAGACACAATTCCCCCTTCAGATTTCCCAGTGAATCATAAAGGTCTGTTTATCTGAAAGAACTTTGAATGTTTACTGTGTGTGTGTGTGTGTGTGTGTGTGTGTGTGTGTGTGTGTGTGTGTGTGTGTGTGTGTGTGTGTGTGTGTGTGTGTGTTTGTGTGTGTGTGTGTGTCAAGTAGCTCACACTAATACATGCATACACACCCATTTGCCAACACACTGTCATTCTCTGTGTCCAGATCAACCAAATGCTGACATCTCCAAAATCCCACTGTCTGAACACACTGACGGAGGTGGCAAGAAACTACATATGATCGCAAATACTGAGCTTTTGTTGGGGTTAGTGGGGTGGGAGACAGATGGAGAGGAAAGGATTTACCGCAAAAGGAGGAGAATATCTCCATTATGAAGGAGACCAGTGAGAGAATATACACAACTATTTGCCTGGTCTCAGAAGAGGTACAGGTATGGTCTTCCCTCTCTATAATTATACAGCCATTGAGGAGCGCCTGAGGGAGGATGAGAATGAGGAGCTGGCACAATGACAGAATGGATACCAGATGAGGAGGGCCCTGTAGTAGAAAGATTTGTCTTAGAGGAAGTTCCTCCTTTCTTCCTTTCCCTCTGTCTCCCCCTCCACTAAACATCAACACAAGATCAGTATTTGGGATCATATGTAGGTATAATACTAATACTAAGTCTCCTGTGAACAGGTTGTCTTTGAGGAAGTTCCAGTTCGCTTTGAGTTGTGCATATGAAGACAAAGGCTGTCAAAGTTAGTGTGAGCAACTTACCTTTACATGACTAACACACAAACACACACACATATGCTCTCTGTCTGTTTATCTGTCTCTTACCCTTCCTTTATCTCTGACCTAGCCGCCCTCCTAAATACACCCCCTTCATGCTGCATTTCCAAATGTGTCCTATTATTCATCTCCTACGATATTGTGATATGCACTCAATGACCAGTTGATTACGTACACCACCCCATTCACAAAAACAGTTTGCTCCTACAGACAGTGAGTCACGTGGTTTGCTACATAAAGCAGGTAGACAGGCATCCAGGCATTCAGTTACTGTTCGATTGAATGTTAGATTGTTAGAACGTCGGTGCCTGGTGCGCCAGTTCCAGTATCTCAGAAATGGCCGGCCTCCTGGGCTTTTCACGCACAACAGTGTCTTGGGTTTACAGAGGATGGCATGACAAACAAAAAACATCCATTCAGCGGCAGTCCTGTGGATGAAAACAGCTCGTTGATGAGAGGTCGAAGGAGAATGGCAAGAATCATTCAAGTACAACAGTGGTGAGCAGAACGGCATCTCAGAATGCACAACTCGGCGGTCCTTGTCACAGATGGGCTATTGCAGCAGACAACCACACAGGGTTCCACTCCTATCAGCTAAAAACAAGAAACAGTGACTCCAGTGGGCGCTCGATCACCAAAAACTGGACAATTGAGGGGTGGAAAAACATCACCTGGTAGGACGAATTCCTGTTCCGGTTCCTGTTGCGTCATGCTGATGGCAGAGTCAGGATTTGGCGTAAGTAGCTTAAGTCCATAAACCCATTCCACCTGGTGTCAATGGTATAGGCTGGTGGTGTAATGGTGTAGAGAATGTTTTCCTGGCACACAAGTGCGGGCAGAATTGTAAGTCCATCCACTTGCTGATTGGCTACCCTTTAAACTTCAATTCAAATTAGGAGATGGACAGGTGTGTGAGGGGGAAAAGATAAAATATCCACTTCGGCAAAATGTGTAGCCCTGTGCCACCACCGTGGCAACCAGATGCTCTCAGATTATGAGAGAACATGTAGTCAGATGACGAACCACCGCGGACACGACTGCCGCTTACACCTTCTGCTAAAAAAGCAGGGAAGACTAAAGTATTAACACTAATTGCTGATTACCTACGAGAGGTGAAACCTTTTCCTCTCCAATACAGGCACTGATAACCAGAGATTTTTACCCCCATTTTCCAGAAACTATCCAAATCTGACTGTCAACACACATTTCCAGTTCAGACAGCAATGATTAACTAGCTAACTAGAGACACAACACTTTACTTCTATTGACCAAGCAATACTGTAGCTCCCTTCAGTAACCACGAGCACAACCGTTCCTTGATTTTAACTGGCGGCTTTATTCTGTAGTTTTAGTCAGAATTATCACCTTCGGTGAGAACTATAAAGTAAATGAAAAATACAGTTAAGCACACTCTTACAACCTTATCTTACGAGTGACTTATTAGCTTGGTATAACTCTGAAGTGCTTACATACATAACAGTTTAACCGGCGTTATAACGGGTTCAGATTAAACACATGAATAAAGGAAAAAATACCTCATTGGCTGCTTATTACAGAAGGGAGGAAATCAAACTTCACACTTATTATTCTTGGCATGAATTGTGTGAATGAATTCACACTTCATCCTAACATACACTCTTCAACCTTTATGAACTACACCCGATGACACGAAAGCTTAGCTAACGCAGCGCAGGATTGCCTTCCCTCCAAAAGTGTGTTGCTACAATAAGGATCCCCGTTACAACAGTATTAGCTACGTAGTTCCGCTTGTATTATCATTTCCCCCGCACAGCGGACACGTAAACAATTGAAACAAAAGACAACGACATAACCTGTAAGTCTAACTGTCAGTTACAAATACTATACCAACAACAAGTTATTCAAACAAAAACTATACTCAGCTATTATTTCAGAAATAGTAGAGGTCCCTTCCCAACTATAGATGGAGCAGAATAGGACTAGGGTCTATGGGCACAATTTATACTCAGAGCTTCCCCTAACCATTGGTGGGGGAAATGCTAAACTGACCCAAGATCAGCATTTAGAGGCATCTTCACCCTTTTCCTGGGCTATGCATGTTGCTCCAATGTGAAAGATAATCAAGTGATGAGTGAGAGATTTTAAGTTTTAGTACAATATTTGATTATTATTCACAGACAATAATATTATTTAGAGACATTCACATAATTAGCTCTGCTAATTAAATTGTTGTTTCCTGTATCACACTGCCAGATAGATATGGTAAGTATGACATGGACAAATTAACAGTAATTGTAAGGTGAGAATCACAAAATATTGATTGCAGTAAATCACCAACAGTATTACTGTTCAAGTTACATTCTCAAGTATTTACATTGCCAATTGGGCTGTGAAATCCTTAGGTTTCTATCAGTATGTGAACGGAGGAGTCTGGACTTATTGAATTGTCATGGGAACCTTGCCTGGGGGTTAATGTAACGATTTACTCATGACTGCCTGTGGATGTGTTGGCTTGATTTGTTTGTTGAGTGCAGCCAGCCTGCAGGGTTGTCAGCATTGCCTTCACCTTCCCGTTAAGTGGGAGGATGTAGTGATTTCCTGAAGAGTTCTATCACCTTCGCTCATACCGCCACATCACTTTATGTCAATGAGAGTGGATTATTTTTCTTATACTTAATTCACACAGGATTCATGGTATGTTGACTGTAAACAAAACAATGGGCAATGATTACATGATCGCCTTTCAAACAGTCCCATTATTACCTCTTTATTGCCGGCATTAACCATTTATACACCCATGGCTTACCCGGCAACAACGGGGGAGGCTGGAAGGTGGGAGCAAGAGACATGCAACTTCAACCCTGTTGTTGCGACCGTTGTCATGGTAACCTGACCGTGACACTGGTGACCTCAAAGCTTTGATCAAATTCTAAATTCCTCTGACAGAATGTGCTGCGTTCATTTCTTCACATTCAGTAAGTTAGCTATTTTCAGCTCACTACACTTGTAAATAATTACCTTGAAATGTTTTAATTTTGTTATGGAGTATAAAAAAATGGTCTAATGATGAACTCAAAACGTTGTCAGATATGTTCTGGTAAATATTTGAGCTGGCTAGCCAGCTAGATAGCTAGCTAAAGAGCTAGCTACGAACCACAACATTGTCTAGAAAGTTTTAAACTGCACTGCTATTTGGACCAGGCTGCTGCAATGCAGACTGTCATTTTGTGTTTATACTTTTTCAGAACAACAAGGACAAATTTGAGGTTGGACAACAGGACCAAGTTCATGAATTAATGCGTGCCAAATCTGGTAAAATGAAAGGAAACATTTTATAGTGAGGCGTTGGCAGGACTTTTAAACATAAAACCGAATTGATGAATACCTCGGTTGGCGAAAAAATAATATTACCAGCTTTAACTTCTTGGATATAGGGGGCGCTATTGTAATTTTTGGATGAAAAACGTTCCCGTTTTAAACAAGATATTTTGCCACAAAAGATGCTCGACTATGCATATACTGTAATTGACAGCTTTGGAAAGAAAACACTCTGACATTTCCAAAACTGCAAAGATATTGTCTGTGAGTGCCACAGAACTGATGTTACTGGCGAAACCCAGATAAAAATCCAATCAGGAAGTGCAGCATTTTTTGAAACCGCCTCATGCCAATGACTCCTTATATGGCTGTGAAGGAGCTAGGAGTCAGCTTACGTTTTCCACGTTTTCCCCAAGGTGTCTGCAGCATTGTGACGTCTTTTTAGGCATTTCCATTGGAGAATGGCTGTAAGAGACCATATAGGGCGAGTGGACGCATGGTGTCTCCTGGAGAAAACCTTGCGTAAAATACTGAGCTAGCCATTTTTTCAATAGTTTCTTATGAGAAACCAACTGCCTCCACGGATATATTATCGAATACATATGTTAAAAACACCTTGAGGATGGATCCTAAACAACGTTTGCCGTGTTTCTGTCGATATTATGGAGCAAATTTTGAAAAAAGTTTGGTGTTATATAGTTATTCAGTTTCAACTGTTCTGCCTTACTATTATTCGACCATGCTGGTCATTTATGAACATTTGAACATCTTGGCCATGTTCTGTTATAATCTCCACCCGGCACAGCCAGAAGAGGACTGGCCACCCCACATATGCTCTCTCTAATTCTCTCTTTCTTTCTCTCTCTCGGAGGACCTGAGCCCTAGGACCGTGCCCCAGGACTACCTGACATGATGACTCCTTGCTGTCCCCAGTCCACCTGACTGTGCTGCTGCTCCAGTTTCAACTGTTCTGCCTTATTATTATTGGACCATGCTGGTCATTTATGAACATTTGAACATCTTGGCCATGTTCTGTTATAATCTCCACCCGGCACAGCCAGAAGAGGACTGGTCACCCCACATAGCCTGGTTCCTCTCTAGGTTTCTTCCTAGGTTTTGGCCTTTGTAGGGAGTTTTTCCTAGCCACCGTGCTTCTACACCTGCATTGCTTGCTGTTTGGGGTTTTAGGCTGGGTTTCTGTACAGCACTTTGAGATATCAGCTGATGTACGAAGGGCTATATAAATAAATTTGATTTGATTTGATTGAAGTATTTTTCTGTCGATTTCTCAGCCAAGCAGGATGAACAAACGTTTTTCGCCTACAAAAATATTATTTTTGGAAAAAAGGAACATTTGCTATCTAACTGGGAGTCTCCTGAGTGAAAGCATCTGAAGTTCTTCAAAGGTAAATGATTTAATTTGGTTGCTTTTCTTATTTTTGTGAAAATGTTGCCTGCTGCCAGCACAGCCTAGCATAGCATTATGCCATGCTAAACTTACACAAATGCTTGTATAGCGTTGGCTGTAACGCATATTTTGAAAATCTGAGATGACAGTGTTGTTAACAAAAGGCTGAGCTTGTGTTAGAATATATTTATTTTATTTAATTTGCGATTTTCATGCGAGGAAACGTTGCGTTATGGTAATGCACTTGAGGCTATGATTACGCCCCTGGATACGGGATTGCTCGTCGCTAGAAGTTAACTTCCAGATGTAAAGAAAAGGCGTTAAATAGAAGACAGAATAATATTTTCTATTATTAATTTCAAACAACGGCATTAGCATGAGAAGAACTTACCAGTCCAAAACGGTGTCATTGTACATCTTCTGCAGGCCCGTTACAGATTATACACAGTGGCTACAATGGTGTCCTCTCCGTTCAAAAAATATTCCTCCACTTGGGAATCGCAAAATGAATCGTCCTATAACAATCTCTGTCTCACTTTTCCGGTCAATTTCTTCTAAAATTGTGTGTACATCTGTATATCTAGACTTACATTTAGCTTTCCCTGACTTACACAATGAATGGTCTTTTGTTTGATAAAATCAATTTTCATAGCCTAACACGAAACATTTATTGAACCGCTTGTGTTGTGAATTCCGTCTCATTCCATTTTCGACGACACAATTTGAGGTAAATACACACACAAAACGTGACTTTTCCAGTCATGTTGGGTTTCATTGCAATCAACTGGTGATGGGTCATTTCGCAGGACGTATTGACTGAAAGAAACCGATTTGAAGACAACAAGTAATGCATTGTGCACCAATGATATGACCGCTGTTTCGTCGATTGACTGTATTTTAAGCCAATGACCACTGATCGTCTTGAAATCTAGCTGGGTAGATAGCCAATGAGCTGACCAACTCATGTAGTAAACTCCGGCGTAAAGATCCATTGATGATTCATTCCGGAAGGAGCCACGCATGTTGCGGACAGCATTGTTTTGGTAAAGCGCATATTCAGCTGCTTATATATCAATCAGTATGGCGACTAAGTCAGGGACAGCTAAATCTAAGTCTAGATATACAGATGTGCACACAATTGTAGAAGAAATTGATCGAGGACAATTAATTTAGCGATTCCCAAATGGAGGATTTTTTTTTTAACGGAGAGGACATCGTTTTGGACTTGTAAGTTATTTTCATTCTAATGATGTTGTTTGAAATTAATAATATAAAATATTATTTGTGAAATGAAATAGCCTATTTGAGGCTGTTGAGGGGAGGGCAGGCCCACAACAATGGCCAAAGTGAAATGGAGACAGTAGATACAACCAACTAATAGCATAACACAAAACGCACAGCTGTCTGTGCGGGTCGCTACAGTATATACAGAGAGTACCAGTACCAGCTCAATGTCCAGAGGTACAAGGTATTTGAGGTAGATACTGTATGTACATAAAGGCAGGGTAAAGTGGCATCAAGATAGGTAATAATAAGAGTAAAATAAAGAACAGAGCAGCAGCAGCAAATTATGTGTAAAAGTGTATGTATGTGTGTTTGTGGTGTGTGTGTGTGTGTGTGTGTGTGTGTGTGTGTGTGTGTGTGTGTGTGTGTGTGTGTGTGTGTGTGTGTGTGTGTGTGTGTGGGTGTGTGTGCGTTTGTAGTGTACGTGGGTTTTCTATGGGAGTGTCAATGTAGTGTGTGTGAGTGAGTGTGTATATGGTTTGTATATATAGTCTAGTGCAGGGGTACTCAACTACTATTTGAGAAGGTCCAGTGACACAAATGTCCTATGTGGCAAAGGTCCGGAAGGATATCGTGCTTTATCAGCTTACAGTGTGGTAGCAAACATAGTCGTCCACGACTTAGGAAACATCTTGTTATATAAAATGTACATTACATGAGACTAAGAACTTGAATGAATTACAACGTATTTCGAATGTAAACATGCAACATTGCATCAACTTTGCTGAAGAAGAAAACTGGTTGCATAATTGTCTATGCAAAAAGTGTACTTTGAACTATTGCACATTGGCCTTGAATTCACTTTTATTGTTTTTATAACATAAAGTGCATCTTTTCTGGAGAACAAAGGAGATTTGAACCAAAATAAGAATCTGAATTCACAGAACGTAACTTTGGGACATGCAATATTCATGTATAGGTCATTCTGGGCCTTGCCATTGCATCAATGAGATAAATTACACTTTGTCTCCTACCAATGCTTTGAACTTTGGCACACATGGTGTGAGAGCCACTCCGTGACACTGCTGCAGGTGTTCATTGGTGAGTCTGGTGCGGTATTTGTTTTTAATAAAGTGAATTGTGGAGAAGGCTGATTCACAGCTGTATGTGGAGCCAAACATGGGCAGCATGTATAGGGCCAGTCTCTTGAGCACAGGGACATCAGCTGCATGCACCATCTTTCCCCAGAAAGTGACAAGGTCACCAGCCTGCTTCTTCAAAGCCACATTTTCCTGTAGCTCAATCAACTCCATTTCAGTTTTGCAACATCTACCTATCTGAAGATCTGTTTTGCTTCTTCTGACAACTTTGTCACATTTGTGACCAAGAAGGGCTTCTGGATGAGCGGCAGGAGTTATTTTCCAACAGTAAAGTCATCAACATGTGCCTTGAAGTTATCCATCAGCTACTGGATGAAATCTAAATGGTTGGGAACAGCTTTGTCTCTCTGCGTTTGTACCAAAAGATTGGGGAAGTGGACAAGTTCTCCCTGGAGATCATTCTTGAAAAGCACAAATGTATTCTGGAAGGCCCGGACTGCTGTTATCATATCACACACTGTGTTTTCCCGTCCTTGCAGCTTAACATTCAGTTGTTAAAGTGTGATGTAATCTTTGTCATAAATGCGACTGTTTTCATCTTCCAAAAACTCAGAAAACGGAATTGCTTGTCACTCTTTTGCTCTAATAAGAAAGCTTTGATTTCCTACTGAATGACCCAAAAGCATGCCAACCCCCTGCCTTTGCTGAGCCAACTGTCATTGTTGTGCAGTAGTAAGTCATCAAAACTGGCATTGGCCTCTGTCAGAATGCCTCATAGAGGGCGGTGTTGTAGTGATGATGTTGGTCTCTAAAAGTTGATCAGTTTCATCATCGTTGTCATGGCCTCAGAATACTATTTTCCCAGACTGGTACACAGGACAGATTGATGGATGATGCAGTGATATGAAGTCAGGTCAGGGTGGTCCTCTTTCAAACATGCAACCAGTCCACTCCCTCTTCCGATCATGGCTGGAGCTCCATCTGTGGTTATGGAGACCACTGACTTCAGATCTATCCCTCTTTTTGTTTTGTTAGCATCCATTTGATGACCTCATGGATATCCTCTCCCTGTGTGTGTGCCTCTAGATGTGTTAAGACAAACATCTCCTCAAATAATTCCTTCTTTGTTTCGTTATAAAATCTGACAAACACCAGAAGCTGTCCATTATCAGAGTTATCTGTTGATTCATCTACAGCTAATGAAATGCATGGCGCATTCTGAATTGCCCCAAGTTTTATTCTACTGTATTATTGACTGTATGTTTTATTTATTCCATCTGTGTTGTTGTATATGTCGAATTGCTATGCTTTATCTTGGCCAGTTCGCAGTTGCAAATGAGAACTTGTTCTCAACTAGCCTACTAGCCTACCTGGTTAAATAAAGGTGACATTTTTTTTTTAAAATTAAGTTTTGAAGTTAAATCTTCAGCTAATATTCCAGTTCTGCTCATTGCTGTAGAATCTGACAGTGGGATCTGTTTGATCTTTTCCCTGACCTCATCTTTTTGTTTACCTCCTAAGAAGGTAACTTGACACATGCATCGTTTTACCATCTCAGCATCTGAATTTTGTTTTTTTGTATTTTCCCAAGCTATCGTCAGTGAACACTTCACTGCACATTGTGTGGGATGTGAGGGGACTTTGGTGGACCTCTCATATTTGGATTTCAATTGGTTAATCTTCTTTGTTTTCACCTCTGTGTTCAGGGGATATATCTGATCAAATTTACTATGCCAAGGTGTCATAATGGCACTTAACATTGGCACTTTTCACGAGAGCTACGGACTACGGAGTATTTAGCAGTCTAATGTAAATAGTCCGGTTGGCCATTTTTTATTAATTGTTCAGCGATCTTATGGCTTGGGGGTAGAAGCTGTTAAGGAGCCTTTTGGGCCGAGACTTGGCGCTCATTTACTGCTTGCCGTGCGGTAGCGGAGAGAACAGTCTATAACTTGGGTGACTGGAGTCTTTGACAATTTTTTGTGCCTTCCTCTGACACCGCCTGGTATATAGGTCCTGGATGGCAGGAAGCTTGGCCCCAGTGATGTACTGGGCCGTACTCACTACCCTCTGTAGCGCCATATGGTCAGATGCCGAGCAGATGCCATACCAGGTGGTGATGCAACCGGTCAGAATGCTCTCGATGGTGCAGCTGTGGAACCTTTTGAGGATCTGGTGACCCATGCCAAATCTTTTCAGTCACCTGAGGGGGGAAAAGGTGTTGTCATGCCCTCTTCACAACTGTCTTGATGTGTTTGGACCATGATAGTTTGTTGGTGATGTGGAAACCAAGGAACTTGAAACTCTTGAACTGCTCCACTGCAGCCCCAATGATGCTAATGGGGGCCTGTTCGGCCCGCCTTTTCCTGTAGTCCATGATCAGCTCCTTTGTCTTGCTCACATTGAGGGAGAGGTTGTTGTCCTGGCACCACACTACCAGGTCTCTGACCTCCTCCCAATAGGCTGTCTCATCGTTGTCGGTAATCAGGCCAACTACTGTTGTTTCATCAGCAAACTTAATGATGGTGTTGGAGACGTGTTTGGCCACCAGTCGTGGGTGAACAGGGAGTACAGGAGGGGACTAAGCACACCCCCCTGAGGGGCTCCAGTGTTGAGAATCAGCGTAGCAGACGTGTTGTTGACTACCCTTACCACCTGGGGGCGGCTCGTCAGGAAGTCCACGATCCAGTTGCAGAGGGAGGTGTTTTGTCCCAGGTTGTCATGCCCTGACCTTAGTTATCTTTGTTTTCCATATTATTTTGGTTAGGTCAGGGTGTGACGAGCACACGAGGAGATTGCATGAGTCAAGTTGGAGACGTGAGCCAACTCCTCGTGCTTACTGTGGGGAGCGTGTTACTGGTCAAGCACCGTGTATGTGGTGGAGTGCACGTTGTCTCCAGTGGGCTATTCTAGCCCAGTGCGCTCTATTCCAGCTCCTCGCATTGGCCGGGCTAGAACGAGCATCCAGCCAGAAAGGAGGGTGTCGGCTCAGCGCTCCTGATCTCCAGTACACCTCCTTGGACCAGGATACCCTGCGTACTGTGTCTCCAGTGAGTCTGCACAAATGCTAATAGTATTAGTTAAAACTCAAAAGTTCATTAAAATACACATGCAGGGTATCGAATTAAAGCTACACTCGTTGTGAATCCAGGCAACAAGTCAGATTTTTAAAATGCTTTTCGGCGAAAGCATGAGAAGCTATTATCTGATAGTATGTAACACCCAAAAAGATCCACAGGGGACGTAAACAAAATAATTAGCATTTCGGCGTTACACAAACCGCACAATAAAATAGAAAACATTCATTACATTTCACCATCCTCTTTGTTGGCACTCCTAGATGTCCCATAAACACTATTTGGGTCTTTATTTCGATTAAATCGGTCCATATAAAGCCTAGATATCGTTATATGTAGACTGTGTGATAAACGAAAAAAACATTGTTTCAAAACGTAACGTCATTTTTTTAAATTCAAAAAGTCGACGATAAACTTTCACAAAACACTTCGAAATACGTTTGTAATGCAACTTTAGGTATTAGTAAACGTTAATAAGCGATAAAATTCATCAGGAGGCGATGTAACGATCATTAGCTGTCCGTCTGGAAAAATGTCCGGCTAGAAACTCAACGAAAATATCCGGTCCTAGACCATAGGAGATACGGTGTCCTGCATGTGTTTGACCAAGAAAAAACTCGAAGGGAAATGACAAGACTCTAGACACCGTGTGGAAGCTGTAGGTACTGCAACCTCAGTCAATTAATTGTGGTTCACCTTTATCAATGGGTTCAAGTAGCGCATGGATATATTTTCCCATTTTCAGTGATCAGTTTTTCCTGTGCTTTTCGATGTAAATGCCGTTCTGGTAAAGCCACAGCAGTGATTTAACCAGTTTTATAAACGGCTGAGTGTTTTCTATCCACACAGACTAAGCAAATGCATATACTATATTCCTGGCATGAGTAGCAGGGCGCTGAAATGTTGCGCGATTTTTAACAGAATGTTCAAAAAAGTAGAGGGTCGACTTAAGAGGTTAAATAACATCAAATTGATCAGAAATACAGTGCAGACAATGGTAATGTTGTAAATGACAATTGTAGCTGGAAATGTCTGATTTTCGATGGATTATTTACAGTTGAAGTCGGAAGTTTACATACACCTTAGCCAAATACATTAAAACTCAGTTTTTCACAATTCCTGACACTTAATCCTTGTAAAAATTCCCTCTCTTAAAACCTCTTACGTCGACCCGACACGCATGCGTCCCATCTAGCCATCTGGAAATGCAAATGCACTACGCTAAATGCTAATAGCACTCGTTAAAACTCAAACGTTGATTAAAGCACACATGCAGGGTACTGAATTAAAGCTACACTCGTTGTGAATCCAGCCAACAAGTCAGATTTTTAAAATGCTTTTCGGCGAAAGCATGAGAAGCTATTATCTGATAGCATGCAACACCCCGAAATACCTGAAGGGGACGTAAACAAAATAATTAGCATAGCCGGCGCTACACAGAACGCAGAAATAAAATATAAAACATTCATTACCTTTGACGATCTTCTTTGTTGGCACTCCTAGATGTCCCATAAACATCACTATTGGGTCTTTTTTTCTATTAAATCGGTCCATATATACCCTAAATATCGATCTATGAAGAGTGTGTGATCCAGGAAAAAACACTGTTTTAAAACGCAACGTCATTTTTTTAAATTAAAAAAGTTGACGATAAACTTTCACAAAACACTTCGAAATACTTTTGTAATCTAACTTTAGGTATTAGTAAACGTTAATAATCTATCAAATTGATCACGGGGCGATGTGTATTCAATAGCTTCACGTCTTAAAATCATGGTCGGAAATTTCTACTCCAAAACATCCTGTCGGAGACCGGAAGGAATGGGCTCTCTCTCACTCGTTTGACCAAGAAACAAAGCCCAGGCAATTGACAAGACTGGCGACATCGTGTGGAAGCTGTAGGACTTGCAATCTCAGCCCCATGTAATTTACTTTCCAATAGACAATACATGCAAGTGACGCATTGATATATTTTCCAGATTTTGGTGATCAGTTTTTCTTGCGCTTTTCGATGAAACACATGTTATGTTATAGTCACAGCCGTGATTTAACCAGTTTTAGAAACGTCAGAGTGTTTTCTATCCACACATACTAATCATTGCATATACTATATTGAGAAATCCACCGGAAACTACGGTCACGACAACACCGAAAAATATTCCAAATTAGACCCATAATATTGACAGAAACATGGCAAACGTTTTTTATAATCAATCCTCAAGGTGTTTTTCAAATATCTATTCGATAATATATCAACCGGGTCAGCTGGCTTCTTAGTAGGAGCGAGAGAAACAATGGCCGCATTTGTCTATTACGCACAAATCACTCTGAGAGCCACCAGTTGACCACTGACGCAATGTTGTCGTTCACGCTCATTTTTCAAAATAAAAGCCTGAAACTATGTCTTGTGACACTAGACACATTAGGGAAGCCATAGAAAAAGGAATATGGTTGATATCCCTTTCACTGCTCAATAGGGATGCAGAGGAATGCAAAGGTTTCTAAATAAGAGTCACTTCCTGATTGGATTTTCTCAGTCTTTCGCCTGCAATATCAGTTCTGTTATACTCACAGACAATATTTTTACAGTTTTGGAAACTTTAGAGTGTTTTCTATCATAAGCTGTCAATTATATGCATATTCTAGTATCTGATCCTGAAAAATAGCCTGTTTACTTTGGGAACGTTATTTTTCCAAAAATGAAAATAGTGCCCCCTAGTTTCAAGAGGATGTTAGAGTTTGAAAGGTACAGGGGGGCAGGCAGGGTCGAGGACAGGGCAGGCTGAATGATCAGGCAGGTGGGCTCAGTGTCAGGGCAGGCAGAACAGGGAGGGCTAGAAAACAGAGACTAGGACAAACAGGCGCACAGAATGCTGGTAGGCTTG
The DNA here is from genome assembly GCF_034236695.1 of Oncorhynchus nerka. Classification (NCBI taxonomy): domain Eukaryota; kingdom Metazoa; phylum Chordata; class Actinopteri; order Salmoniformes; family Salmonidae; genus Oncorhynchus; species Oncorhynchus nerka. The sequence goes on from NC_088408.1 coordinate 41,935,119, forward strand.
ACAAGACTAACAGACAAACAGAGAACACAGGTGTAAATACACTGGTGATATACACCTGGAGGGGGATGGAGATGAGCACAAGGACAGGTGAAACAGATCAGGGTGTGACATAGAATTTTGTACAGGAAATAATCACTGCCACCTGGTGAGATTAGCATAGGGCCATATATGCCAGGTTATGTAATTGAAACAGCTAACATGTGGCGTTTGATCACGCCAATGATTTTAATGGGCACATTTTGAGACAGAAAAAGTTTAAACTTAACCTTTCCTACTGTTAGCAAGTATGAACCCAGAGGACTCCAATTCAAATTCCAACTTGAACAAATGGTACTAGAATAAATAATGCTTTGCATCCAATATTCCAAATGCTGCCCCCTATCCTAGAGAAGTTTTAAGGGTTATTCTAAATTGGATGTTGAATTCATGAGATAATAATAACATAATTCTGAGGTGGTACTTACGTCACCGGCGTAGGTATATGAGAAAAGTAGACGGGACAGTAATAACAATAATGATGTATGATAATCTACCATATTACATGTACATGTGCAGTAGCCTACAATGAGTATACAAAACATTAAGAACAGCTGCTCTTTCTATGACAGACTGACCAGATGAATCCAGGTGAAAGCTATGATCCATTGCTGATGCCACTTCAATCTAAATCCACTTCAATCGGTGTAAATGAAGGGGAGGAGACAGGTTAAACAGACAATATTTTTACAGTTTTGGAAACTTTACAGTGTTTTCTATCCTAAGCTGTCAAATATATGCATATTCTAGCATCTTGTCCTGTTAAAATATCCTGTTTACTTTGGGAACGTTATTTTTCCAAAAATGAAAATAGTGCCCCCTAGATTCAACAGGTTAACATTAAGATAGGACAAAGATCTTTGGTACACATCATCTTTAAGGTGTCTAGTATTGATATATGTATTTGCAATTACTCAACTGTGTTCAGTGTGGTCATAGAATGAGTAAACATGTTGACGGCAACAATAGTGACCAGCGGGATAACACAGTGCATCTAGGTATACTCATACTTATACACATACATAGCTCTTGTTATACCTTACTTTCTACTCTGTTCTTTCTTTAAGTTTCACTTTGAGTCAAGTTCTGGATATGTTGGATCTAGGTGACTGCCCAGACAAGGCATGCAACATTGCAGTTATCCCTCAAAATAGGAAAGATGCTGTCCTTGGTGATTGTGATAGCGATGGGTCAGTTATGGAATATGGACAGGCCATTTGCCAGCCAGGCTGTTGAATGCATATGCTGAACCTATGCAAACAGATCATGACAGGAACAACTTTATCAGTGATGATGACCTACCCCTCATCATCCACAACCTCCCCCACCCACCTCCATTGTTGATAATGAAGAGCCAAGGGACTCTACCCGCCAGAGGGTCCAGTCAGAAGAGCCAAGGGAAAGCTGCAGGTGGTCAAAAATAAAGATTGAGCGTTCAAATGATCGAAGAGGCCTGCCACTGATGTGATTCCAAATAACAGCCCAATAACAGCCCAAATATGCACACATTTGGCACGGAAGGAGATCTCTACTGGCTGCTACTGTTGAAGATCAGGCATGATATGACAAAGCTTCTCACTGGCCAATCAACACGATGCACCGGTTCCAGAGAAGTTGTCATTGTTACAAACGTACTACCTATGCATGTGAGAAATACAAAGCGCCACTGCACATTGAGTGCTTCAAGATATACCATGGACAGTAGAAAAGACCGAATGAAAAAAGGGCTGAAAAAGACAATAAAAGAATAATAGAAAAGTCGATAAAGGGTGAGGAGAAGCAGTACAACGGACTCTAGGAAGAAAATAAAAGTTGATGAAAAAAGACAATCAAAACGACTGAAATGTTTTTGGAAAAGAAGGTCAATTGATTCAATACGTCCTGTATGACAGTAGGTCTGACTGATCGTAGTTCAAAACAGTGATGCACAAACTAATCTTGCACTTGGTTCTGAAGCCTAACTCTATGATATATATATATATATAAGCACTCATTGTCCAGTGGTGCTTTTTAAATATATATATATATATAATTGTATTTTGTTCAGTGTAGGCCTCTACTTGAATGCATATTCTACAGGCTACCTCTATCCTAAATGTTTCCTTTATGTTCAGTGGGAATGAATCACACGACTGCTATACAGTTGTTAGTGAATGTTGCACTAAAATGTCACAATGACAATGTTACAATGAATATTGCACTAAAGTACAAGTTGAAATGTTACAATAAAGTAACAATATTAATGTTCCACTAAAATAACAATGTTGAAATACGTTGACGGTTGTTGTCTTTTTGTCTTTGCTCTCAGTATTCATATCGTGTTGTATAAGGGTTTTTGATGTGTAAAATAGTGACACTAGAATGTGACGGGGCATTCTAGTGGCAATGCTGGGGACTGTTAGTGACAGAGTTTCAAATGTGTTAAAACTTCTTGATGCACCCATCCCGTTAGCGGGATCATTTTTGTCAATATCCTCTGAATTGCAGAGCACCAAATTCAAATTAAATTACAAAAAATATTGAATTTTCATGAAATCACAAGTGCAATATAGCAAACCACAGCTTAGCTTGTTGTTAATCCACCTGGCGTGTCAGATTTCATACCAAACGTTTATGTAAGGACATCTCTCTCAGTAGACAAAACATTACAAACAGCTAGCAGCCAAGTAGATTGGTCACGAAAGTCAGAAAAGCAATAAAATGAATCGCTTACCTTTGATGATCTTCGGATGTTTGCACTCACGAGACTCCCAGTTACACAGTAAATGTTCCTCTTGTTCCATAAAGATTATTTTTTATATCCAAAATACCTTGGCGCGTTAAGTTCAGAAATCAACAGGCTCGAGCGGTCACAAAATCACAGACAAATTCCAAATAGTATCCGTAAAGTTCGTAGAAACATGTTAAACGTTTTTTATAATCAATCCTCAGGTTGTTTTTACAATATATAATCAATAATATTTCAACCGGGACTGTAGCTTCTTCAATAGGAGAGAGAGAGAAAATGTCTGCTCCAAGCAGTTGCGCATGCAAAACGCTGCTGGCACCCAGCCACGCGATGTGATCTTTCTCGCTATTTTTTCAAAATAAAAGTCTGAAACTATGTCTAAAGAATGTTCACACCATGGGGAAGCCATAGGAAAAGGAATCTGGTTGATATCCCTTTAAATGGAGCAAAGGCAGGCAATGGAACAGAGAGCTTTCAGGAAAAACAGCACTTCCGGGTTGGATTTTTCCCAGGTTTTCGCCTGCAATATCAGTTCTGTAATACTCACAGACAATATTTTGACAGTATTGGAAACTTTAGAGTGTTTTCTATCCTAATCTGAAAATTATATGCAGCAAAATACCTTGTGAAGATGCTGAGGAAACGGGTACAAAAGTATCTATATCCACAGAAAAACGAGTCCTATATAGCAAGGAAGAAGCCACTGCTCCAAAATCGCCATAAAAAAGCCAGACTACAGTTTGCAACGGCACATGGGGACAAAGATTGTACTTTTTGGAGAAATGTCCTTTGGTCCGATGAAACAAAAATAGAACTGTTTGGCCATAATGACCATCGTTATGTTTGGAAGAAAAATGGGGGGGCTTGCAAGCCTAAGAACACCATCCCAACCGTGAAGCACGGGGTGGCAGCATCATGCTTTTGGGATGCTTTGCTGCAGGAGGGCCTGGTGCACAAAATAGAAGGAAGGAAAGGAAGGAAAATCATGTGGCTATATTGAAGCAACATCTCAAGACATCAGTCAGGAAGTTAAAGCTTGGTCTGGTCGCAAATGGGTATTCCAAATGGACAATGACCTCAAACATACTTCCAAAGATGTGGAGAAATGGCTTAAGGACAACAAAGTCAAGGTAGTGGAATGGCCATCACAAAGCCCTGACCTCAATCCCATAGAAAATGTGTTGGCAGAACTGAAAAAGCATGTGCGAGCAAGGAGGCATACAAACCTGACTCAGTTACACCAGCTCTGTCAGGAGGAATGGGCCAAAATTCACCCAACTTATTGTGGGAGCTTTTGGAAGGCTTTCCGAAACATTTGACCCAAGTGAAACAATTTCAAGGCAGTTCTACCAAATACTAATTGAGTCTATGTACACTTCTGACCCACTGGGAATGTGATGATAGAAATAAAAGCTGAAATAAATCATTCTCTTTCCCATTATTCTGACATGTCACATTCTTAAATTATAGTGGTGATCCTAACTGACCTAAGACAGGGAATTTTTACCGGTATTAAATGTCAGGAATTGTGAAAACCTGAGTTTAAATGTATTTTGCGAAGGTGTATGTAAACTTCTGACTTCAACTGTAAGTGTAGCCTACACGTCTTTGTAATATAGCCTATAGTAGCAATTATTTTTCATATAGCAGTGCCAGTAGCATGTACAAGAGGGACTCCAACAAGAAGACTCTAACAGTTCCCCAGCGTCAGGTTTTTTATGTACGTGATGTTATAATATGATCACTGTTCCAAAATGTTTTTGTTACATAACAGGACAGTTACAAGAAAATTACAACCCAAAACTATCTTTTGGTATTTTTTTCATTATTCCATTGTTAGCATAGTCCCAAATTGTTTTTATTTTGCCCACCAATCAAGTTTTCAAGATATATAACTTTCAAAATACAGAAATATTCCGCATCAAATGACGCAAAATGCAGTGTCATATGATACAAAATGGATGATACAGGGAGGATTCTTTTGGTATTTATTAAATTATTCCATTGTTAGCATAGTCCCTAAATGTTTTGCTTGTCACCCATCAATGTAAGGTGAGGATGAGTTAAATGAGCCGGGCAAACTTCTCTCTTTGATAAGAGCCCAAGCACTCCGCCAGTAAATTTCCCCAGGTCAATTATAAAGATATTTACACATCTCCAATCAGAACAGAACCTGCCCAAACTTTTCCCACCTGGCACATTTTCAGCCTGGCGTTCCACACTGCCTTCATTGTTGTTTTCCTTACTAATAATTACTTTGATATGTGTGACATCTACTGCATCCTTATGTAATACATGTATCACTAGCCACTTTAACTATGCCACTTTGTTTACATACTCATCTCATATGTATATACTGTACTCAATACCATCTACTGTATCTTGCCTATGCTGCTCTGTACCATCACTCATTCATATATCTTTATGTACATATTCTTTATCCCCTTACACTGTGTATAAGACAGTAGTTTTGGAATTGTTAGTTAGATTACTTGTTGGTTATTACTGCATTGTCGGAACTAGAAGCACAAGCATTTCGCTACACTCGCATTAACATCTGCTAACCATGTGTATGTGACAAATAAAATTTGATTTGATTTGACTGTGGCCTGTGTATTCATTTGGCCTGTTTAGCATAGCTCTGCTCTGCCCTGCTCCCTTGTAGAGCCCTTGTGGAGCTCTTCAGTTACTGTTTCTTACTGTCTTTTAGGGAGCCAATATCATGCAACACATTATTTGTATAGCAGTGTTATTATGTTACTTCATATTGTTTTATTGCTGCATCTTCAGTGGGTTTTGTGATGAATGAGCCATCTGATTCAAAAAGTTTTCCTTTTTGCCCAAAATGTCATTTAAGGTCCTCTAAAGCTTTTTAATATCAATCTTTATATTATTTATCTTTATTTCATAGTGTAGTTTATTATTTTTATTCCGTTTAATCACATGATTTCTCAATTTGCAGTATGTTTGCCAATCGGTTGTGCAGCTAGACTTATTTGCGATATCTTTTGCCTCATCAACCACACAATTTTTCAATTCCTCATCAATTCAAGGGTATTTAACAGTTCTTAGTAATTTTCTTAGTGGTTGAACAACAACAACAAGACATTTTTTTTTTACTAGAGGTACAGAAATAGCAAAAAAAGTTTGACAACTGTAATTTCATTATAAATATGCATAACCCATATTCCAATATTCATGTAGTGATTGAACATAACAAAACTGCATTCCCACCTCCCACCCCTAAAGGCATAGTACCATGGCAGGTCACCTGTCAAGTCAGTCAGTAATTGCTGCAGATGTGCTCAATAGTGCTTGAGCATATGGTACCCCACAAAGCATGGCTCAACACACAGGGGTGTGTCACAAGCTAAACACATGTACTTTGTCAACCTCCTCTGCTTCCTTCCCCTGGTGCTGGACAGGGCAGTGCAAATGCCTTGAGGGGCAGTTTGAAGGACTTCGGAGGGAAAAAAGGCATAGAGGGCTGTCTACAGCAGGACGGTCTCCAGATGCCAAGGGGTGTGGTGCTCCTCCAGCAGCTCTCACTGTACTTTTGGTAGATAATCACCTCACTATGGAGGAAAGGGAGTGGGAAAGATTAGGGAGTGGGTAGTTATGTGAGATATTGTCAATATAATTGCATAATGGAACTGTATGTGATTTGAAGGCGAACTGTATGTCCAATTACAAAAGACCTTGTCCAGTAATCATGATTTTTTAATAACCCAAGACCAGCTCAGCTAATCCCTACCATTGTGACATTGAATTGTGATAATGCTGCATTAAATGTACATTATCCTAGAGGCGTTGGCAGACACAATGTAAGTAACTTAATTTATGTTCCCCTAATTGCACTGAATACCTTTGTTAATCCTACAGCTATAAGATGCAGTAATCATGAGCCTATGAACCAGAGTTACACTGTTACCACTGAGGCGGTGTGCCCTAGTAGGAAGACCACTTTGTGTAGCTCACCCTGCACTATCAAGTCTACTTCTCAATAGCTTCCCTGTAAAGCATTAAAAAGAATCAAGCAACCCAGAAAAGTGCAAGAAAATAGCCCATTATAACATATGCAGCCTGAGAAACAAGATCCATGAAGTCAATAACTTGCTAGTAACAGATGACATTCATGTTCTGATCATCTCTGAAACTCACTTAGATAATACCTTTGATAGTGGTAGCAATACATTTATTCACTTTTATTTAACCAGAGAAAACACATTAAGACCTAGATCTCATTTGCAAATGTACACTGGGGACAATACAAAAAATAAAAACACTCACAATTTAAAACAATTAAATAAATAGCAAATATTATATAAACAAACACATGTATCAATATAAAAACCAATATAAAAATCCCTAGCCTTTCTCCTAAACTGACCCAGAGACAACGCATCCAAATTAAACGTTACGTGGAGATTATTCCACAGGGCCTGGCAGGAAAAGGCAGATTTACCTAACTCTGTAGAGTCTCTAGCATTAACCAACACATTGACCTATTGTTGTAATTCGAGTTTCTATATTTCAACAGTGATGTTAAGTAAATTGGTAGTTTATTGAGTAAGGTTTTATAAACAAAAACAGAATAATGAAGTGACCTATATGTTTTTAGCGAGGGCCAACCAACTTCATGACAAAGGATGATGTAACGATGTACGCTGAAAGTTGGGAAGCAAGTTCAGGGAGTGATAACATTTAATAAATAAATGAACAAAACAAGAAACACGAACAGCGCACGGACATAAAACAGGAACAATGATGACTGGGGAAGAAACCAAAGGGAGTGACATATAAAGGGCAGGTAATCAAGGAGGTGATGGAGTCCAGGTCAGCGCCTAATGCTGGTGACAGGTGTGCGCCCTAACGAGCAGCCTGGTGACCTAGAGGCCGAAGAGGGAGCACACGTTGCAGCGGATTCAATAGGATCCTATGCCGAAGCATGGGATCCTGAGGCCTGGGGCCCTGGGGCCTCCCAGGTAGCTCTGGCTACAACAACTGGACCCGACATCACCCAAAACACAAAAACAAGCAAAAACAACACTCCCTGATGCTTCCCTTCGATGAGTCGTCATTCGATGGACTCTGAAAGTTGAGAAGCAAGTTCAGGGAGTGATTTCAGATGAGTGTCATAAAGCGCTTAACGCTGGTGACAGGTGTGAGCCCTAACGAGCAGCCTGGTGACATAGAGGCCGGAGAGGGAGCACACGTGACAGATGTGATGCAGTGGTGAGTGTCAAAATTGTCAGATGTTTTAAAACCAAGTGTGTTATGATGAATTATGTCCAAAACACTGGTAGCTGCATTAATGTATATAATATTGCCATCATCTACACTACCGTTCAAAAGTTTGGGGTCACTTAGAAATGTCCGTGTTTGTGAAAGAAAAACACATTTTTGTCCATTAAAATAACATTAAAAAAATACAGTGTAAACATTGTTAATGTTGTAAATGACTATTGTAGCTGGAAACGGCAGATTTTTTATGGAAAATCGACATAGGTGTACAGAGGCAAATTATCAGCAACCATCACTCCTGTGTTCCAATGGCACATTGTGTTAGCTAATCCAAGTTTATCATTTTAAAAGACTAATTGATCATTATAAAACCCTTTTGCAATTATGTTAGCACAGCTGAAAACTGTTGTGCTGATTAAAGAAGCAATAAAACTGTCTTTCTATAGACCAGTAGAGTATCTGGAGCATCAGCATTTGTGGGTTCGATTACAGGCTCAAAATGGCCAGAACCTATTACTTTCTTCTGAAACTCATCAGTATATTCTTGTTCTGAGAAATTAAGGCTATTCCATGCAAGAAATTACCAAGAAATTGAAGATCTCGTACAACGCTGTGTACTACTCCTTTCACAGAACAGCGCAAACTGTCTCTAACCAGAATAGAAAGAGGAGTCGGAGGCCCTGGTGCACAACTGAGCAAGAGGACAAGTACATTAGAGTTTGTAGTTTGAGAAACCAACGCCTCACAAGTCCTCAACTGGCCACTTCATTAAATAGTACCAGCAAAACACAAGTCTCAACGTCAACAGTGAAGAGGCGACTCCGGGATGCTGGCCATCACCCGATCTAAGCCAATCGTAAAGAGTTTCTGAATAAGTAAGGTGTGATCCACAGTGTCGATTGCCTTGGACATGTCAATGAAGAGGGCAGCACCATGTTTCTTTGTATCTAAACAATTTATGACATCATTTAAAACCATAGTAGTAACAGAGATGGGACTATGACCTGGCCTAAAACCTGACTGTTTTACATTCAGAAAATATGTAGCAGTTTAAAGGGATCTAAGCTGAGTATTAATCAATGATTCCAGGATTTTTGCTAGGCAAGAGTTTGGAAACGAGATGATAATTATTTAGATAACTCGGGTTGCCACCTTTATGTAGAGGAAGTACATTGGCCGCCTTCCAAACTCTAAGGATGCTACTTGATTTAATTGTCAAGTTAAAAATATGTGTTAATGCTTCTGCAATCAATGGAGAAGAAAGCTGTAATAACAAGGGATCAAGCATATCAGCCCCAGTAGATTTTATTTTACATGAATCATAAGTAGTTGTTCCAATACATCAGAAGTAGACAGTTGCTCCAGAGAGTACAAGGATTCACTGGGGGTTGTCTGGTACTCTATAAAGTCGACTAGCGGCAGGGAGAGGGACGGGCAGTTTAGTGACTGAATCCGGGTCTATTAAACCAAGATTTCTTTCAAACAAAAACTTTAGATGGATCACCAGCAGAGAGTCTGACAAAACTTAGGAAGTAGCTTGATTTAGACCTTTTAACTAAGGATGTGCATTTATTTCTCAGTTGCCGGAAAAGCTGCCAGTCCACAACAGCATCAGTTAGTCTAGCTTTGGCCCAGGCATGATTTCTTGTTCAAAAGATATCTGAAAGTTCTGTAGAAATAAGAAAGAGGACTAGAAATGAAGTTATCAAAGCTTGCCCCGATGGGCCTGCAGCTGCATCTATTTGGTGGCTGTTTATATCCTATGGAAATGAAGACAGGGATAATGTAGATTTCCTTGACTTGACTAGAGTATTTAACATCAAAAACAGTTTGATGTGTGATGATGGTTGGGATAACCTGGGTAGAATGCGGGTTATATCCCAGTCAGTCTCTTAGAGCAGCCTTAAAATGACCTTGCAATGTATAAGCCATGAGATAGTTTGGGTGAATTCTGTCTTCTTTGTAAAATCTTTTCCCTTTCCAATAAGTGTCAAAGTTATCAATACAGATAACACTGACAGAGTTACAATACCTCTTTAGCCAGACCTGAAGTGATAGTAACCTACTGAATCTACCGTATCCATGTCTCGCCATGGGTATGGGACCCGATATAATGAGACGCTTGTTTAGGTATTTCAGTTTTGCGATTAGTTCCATGAAGTCACTTTTAAGCAGTTCAGAGCTGGCCAACTTAGTATCATTACATCCCACATGTACTATAACAGTATCCGTCTGTGGATTTTGCCTAATGGCTTTAGGAAGTTGTGTAGTAATATCCTTAACTTTTTCCTCCGTATAGCATAGGGTTTTAATCCCAGGCAAGGAGATGTTCCTTACCATTGAGCTTCCATGATGAGCGCTGGTTGGATCCCCCCGCTACCGTATCTCCGATCAGCGACAGGAGCCGCAGAAATCTGCTGGGGAGAAGGCTGCGTAGATCCCGATTGCCTGGGGGGAATAACCAGCCTCCCAGCACCCTGAACACTAGAGCCCATAGTGTAGCACATAGTGGAGGTGGTCATCAGTGTAGAAACTACAGCATCTGTGTACCCGGTGTATGTACGCCCTGAGGAAGACAGCGGGGACAGTGGGTCGTCAGTGTAGAAGCTACAGCATCTACTTACCTGGTGTCTGCCCGCACTGAGGCACATTCATGCACTTGACACATTCATGAAATTGCTTATTCCAGTTACTAATAAGCACGCACCCATTAAGAAAATGACTGTAAAAACTGTTAAATCCCCTTGGATTGATGAGGAATTGAAAAATTAGGGTTGATGGGGTGGCAAATAAGTCTAGCAGCCCAACTGACATACTGCAAATTGAAAAATCATGTGACTAAGCTAAATAAAAAACAAACTATACAATGAAACAAATATAAATTATATAAAGAATGATAGTAAAAAGCTTTGGAGCACCTTAAATAACATTTTGGAGAAAAAAGCCAACTCGGCTCCATCATTTATTGAATCAGATGGCTCATTTATCACAAAACCCACTGATAAGCCAAAAATTACAAAAACATTTTTCATTTGCAAGATAAATAAACTTAGGGATGACATGCCAGCAACAAACGTTGACACTACACATCTAAGTATATCTGACCAAATTATGAACGACAGGAATTGCAGTTTTGAATTCCGTAAAGTCAGTATGGAAGAGGTGAAAAAATGTTGTCTTTAAACAATGACAAGCCACCAGGGTCTGACAATCTGGATGGAAAATTACTGAGGATAATAGTGGACGATATTGACACTCCTATTTGCCATTTATTCAATTTAAGCATACTAGAAAGTGTGTGCTCTCAGGCCTGGAGGGAAGCTAAAGTCATTCCGCTACCCAAGAATAGTAAAGCCCTCTTTACTCACTCAAATAGCCGACCAATCAGCCTGTTACCAACCCTTAATGAACATCTGGAGAAAAAAAATTGACCAGATACAATGCTATTTCACAATAAACAAATTGACAACAGACTTTCCGCACGCATATAGGGTGATATGACTGATGATTGGTTGAGAGAAATTGATGATAAAATTATTATGGAGGATGTCTTGTTAGACTTCAGTGAGGCTTTTGACACTATCAATCATAGTCTGCTCCTGGAAAAATATATATGTTATGGCTTTACACCCCCTGCTAAAGAGTTGCTTGTCTAACAGAACACAGAGGTTGTTCTTTAATGTAAGCCTCTCAAACACAATCCAGGTAGAAAAGTTTTTAGAGAAGGCTGTTGCGCAGCAACTCACTGCCTTCCTGAAGACAAACAATGTATACGAAATGTTTCAGTCTGGTTTTAGACCCCATCATAGCACTGAGACGGCACTTGTGAAGGTGGTAAATGACATTTTAATGGCATCGGACCGAGGCTCTGCATCTGTCCTCGTGCTCCTAGACCTTAGTGCTGCTTTTGATACCATCGATCACCACATTCTTTTGGAGAGATTGGAAACCCAAATTGGTCTACACGGACATGTTCTGGCCTGGTTTAGATCTTATCTGTCGGAAAGATATCAGTTTGTCTCTGTGAATGGTTTGTCCTCTGACAAATCAACTGTAAATTTCGGTGTTCCTCAAGGTTCCGTTTTAGGACCACTATTGTTTTCACTATATATTTTACCTCTTGGGGATGATATTCGAAAACATAATGTTAACTTTCACTGCTATGCGGATGACACACAGCTGTACATTTCAATGAAACATGGTTAATCCCCAAAATTGCCCTCGCTAGAAGCATGTGTTTCAGACATAAGGAAGTGGATGGCTGCAAACTTTCTACTATTAAACTCGGACAAAACAGAGATGCTTGTTCTAGGTCCCAAGAAACAAAGAGATCTTCTGTTGAATCTGACAATTAATCTTAATGGTTGTACAGTCGTCTCAAATAAAACTGTGAAGGACCTCGGCGTTACTCTGGACCCTGATCTCTCTTTTGAAGAACATATCAAGACCATTTCGAGGACAGCTTTTTTCCATCTACGTAATATTGCAAAAATCAGACACTTTCTGTCCAAAAATGATGCAGAAAAATTAATCCATGCTTTTGTCACTTCTAGGTTAGACTACTGCAATGCTCTACTTTCCGGCTACCCGGATAAAGCACTAAATAAACTTCAGTTAGTGCTAAATACGGCTGCTAGAATCCTGACTAGAACCAAAACATTTGATCATATTACTCCAGTGCTAGCCTCTCTACACTGGCTTCCTGTCAAAGCAAGGGCTGATTTCAAGGTTTTACTGCTAACCTACAAAGCATTACATGGGCTTGCTCCTACCTATCTCTCTGATTTGGTCCTGCCGTACATACCTACACGTACGCTACGGTCACAAGATGCGGGCCTCCTAATTGTCCCTAGAATTTCTAAGCAAACAGCTGGAGGCAGGGCTTTCTCCTATAGAGCTCCATTTTTATGGAACGGTCTGCCTACCCATGTCAGAGATGCAAACTCGGTCTCAACCTTTAAGTCTTTACTGAAGACTCATCTCTTCAGTGGGTCATATGATTGAGTGTAGTCTGGCCCAGGAGTGGGAAGGTGAACGGAAAGGCTCTGGAGCAACGAACCGCCCTTGCTGTCTCTGCCTGGCCGGTTCCCCTCTTTCCACTGGGATTCTCTGCCTCTAACCCTATTACAGGGGCTGAGTCACTGGCTTACTGGGGCTCTCTCATGCCGTCCCTGGAGGGGGTGCGTCACCTGAGTGGGTTGATTCACTGTTGTGGTCATCCTGTCTTGGTTGGCGCCCCCCCCCCCCCCCCCCAGGACTGGCCACCCCACATATGCTCTCTCTAATTCTCTCTTTCTTTCTCTCTCTCGGAGGACCTGAGCCCTAGGACCGTGCCCCAGGACTACCTGACATGATGACTCCTTGCTGCCCCCAGTCCACCTGACTGTGCTGCTGCTCCAGTTTCAACTGTTCTGCCTTATTATTATTGGACCATGCTGGTCATTTATGAACATTTGAACATCTTGGCCATGTTCTGTTATAATCTCCACCCGGCATGGCCACCCCACATAGCCTGGTTCCTCTCTAGGTTTCTTCCTAGGTTTTGGCCTTTCTAGGGAGCTTTTCCTAGCCACCGTGCTTCTACACCTGCATTGCTTGCTGTTTGGAGTTTTAGGCTGGGTTTCTGTACAGCACTTTGAGATATCAGCTGATGTACGAAGGGCTATATAAATAAATTTGATTTGATTTTGATTTGAGGTAGAAGCAGGAATTCTCTAGGGTAGCTGTTTAGGCCCCTTGCCTTTTTCAATATTCACTAACAACATGCCACTGGCTTTGAGTAAGGCAACTGTGTCTATCTACAGTGGTTGCTCAACTAAACGTTTTGAGATTATGCCTCTGGATTTAAGTAATTTGTGGTTTAGTACGGTACCCTGCGTCACTGCTCCAGACCAGCGCAAGGGGGGAGTTAGAGCACTGATTATCATTACTGGAAAATAGTTATGTTGGCAGAATGATGGGGCGTCCCATAGGGCGGCACACAATAAACCCAGCGTTGTCCAGGTTTGGCCGGTGTAGGCGGTCATTGTAAATAAGAATTTGTTCTTAACTGACTTGCCTAGTTAACTGACTTGCCTAGTTAAATAAAGATGTAAAAAATATATATACATTATATATATAAAAAAAAATCGGCCAAATCGCTGTCCAAAAATGACGATTTCCGATTGTTATGAAACTTGAAATCGGCCCTAATTAATCGGCCATTCCAATTAATCGGTTGACCTCTAGTTTACATACACTTAGGTTGGAGTCAATAAAACTCGTTTTTCAACCACTTCAAAAATGTCTTGTTGACAAACTCTAGTTTTGGCAAATCAGTTAGGACATTTACTTTGTGCATGACACAAGTAATTTTTCCACAAATTGTTACCAGACAGATTATTTCACTTATAATTCACTGTATCACAATTCCAGTGAGTCAGTAGTTCACATACACTAAGTTGACTGTGCCTTTAAAAAGCTTGGAAAAATCCAGAAATTATGGCTTTAGTAGCTTCTGATAGGCTAATTCACATCATTTGAATAAATTGGAGGTGTATCTGTGGATGTGTTTAAAGGCCTACCTTCAAACTTAGTGCCTCTTTGCTTGACATCATGGGAAAACAAAATAAATCAGCTAAGACCTCAGAAAGAAAATTGTAGACCTCCACAAGTCTGGTTCATCCTTGGGAGTAATTTCCAAACACCTGAAGGTACCACGTTCATCTGTACAAACAATAATATGCGACCATGCAGCCGTCATACCGCTCAGGAAGGAGACGCATTCTGTCTCCTAGAAAATAATGTACTTTGGTGCGAAAAGTGCAAATCAATCCCAGAACAACAGCAAAGGACCTTGTGGAGATGCTGGAGGAAACAGGTACAAAGTATCTATATCCAGAGTAAAACGAGTCCTATATCGACATAACCCGAAAGGCCGCTCAGCAAGGAAGAAACCACTGCTCCAAAACCGTCATATAAAAACCAGACTACGGTTTGCAACTGCACATAGGGACAAAGATCGCACATTTTGGAGAAATGTCCTCTGGTCTGATGAAACAAAAATAGAACTGTTTGGCCATAATGACCATCGTCATGTTTGGAGAAAAAAGGTTGATGCTTGCAAGCCGAAGAACACCATCCCATCCATGAAGCACGGGGTGGCAGCATCATGTTGTAGGGGTGCATTGCTGCAGGAGAGACTGGTGCACTTCACAAAATAGATGGCGTCATGACGTAGAACAATTATGTGGATATATTGAAGCAACATCTCAAGACATCAGTCAGGATGTTAAAGCTTGGTAGCAAATGAGTCTTCCAAATGGACAAGCATACTTCCAAAGTTGTCCCAAAATGGCTTAAGGACAACAAAGTTAAGGTATTGGAGTGGCCATCACAAAGCCCTTACCTCAATCCTATAGAAAATGTGTGGGCAGAACTGACAAAGCGTGTGCGAGCAAGGAGGCACCCATTCCTCTCTCAGGAGGAATGGCCAAAATTCACCCAATTTATTGTGGGAAGCTTGTGGAAGGCTACTTGAAACATTGTACCGAAGTTAAACAATTTAAAGGCAATGCTACCAAATACTAATTGAGCATATGTAAACTTCTGACCCACTGGGAATGTGATGAAAGAAATAGAAGCTAAAATAAATAATTCTCTCTACTATTATTCTGACATTTCACATTCTTAAAATAAAGTGGTGATCCTAACTGACCCAAGACAAGGAATTAAATGTCAGGAATTGTGAAAAACTAAGTTTAAATGTACTTGGCTAAGGTGGATGTATACTTCCGACGTCAACTGTATATCCACTAGGCCAGTAAATAATCACATTTTTCCTTTAGATTATTTAATTAACCTATCCCTTTGGGAACATGCAAAAGCGATTTGGAGTTGTTGAACGTGAGTGAAAAAATTTAATAAAATTGAATTTTAATGAATGGAATGAGGAGGATGACGAAGAAGAGGCTGATTGAATTTACAACAATAGTGTAAGAATTGCTCTTTCTCTCTCCCACAAGCACACTCAAAAAAATATCACTGTCAGATAACTTGACTGTAGCCTATTACTTACTAAAACTGTTGTTAGACTAAAGTTTTAATTCTAAGAGAAATTAAAATGTTATGTTATATGCCATTATATATTTAAAATATATGTGTTGACTGAATATAAGGAAGTGATATCTGCTAAATTAATTAAATTGATGGCGAAGCTATAAAGCGTCGGCTACTAAGCACAGATTAATAAAACATAAAAAAAGGTTTATCGTATTTTCAAGACCTGAGCTATTTAATGTATGTGTTTTATTTATGACATTTACTTGTGGGATGTTTCCAAATAAATTACAACAATAGAAATAATAATCTGGTGGCATTGGTAGAGTCAGGCGGAGAATGGAGTGAAGGTGCACTGTACCGCAAAATGCAACAACGCTGTGGGTCAAGTTTAAATGGTTTAGGAGCCTTTCCAATAAATTGGAATACAAAAGAAGCCATCCACACTTGATGGGCTATCAGCAGGACAATAGACTCTTGCCCGAGTTTTGGAACTTTATATGTTTTAATGGTTGAGGCATGCCACTTTATGAGGCATGCCACTTCACCATCACATGCACTGTTTATAACCACATCTGGATGGATCCTTGACAATTTCTATAGGAATAAATATTAAATTTTTGGTTATTGAAAATATATTCCACAGCGGATTAGATGGTACAATGCTTTTTGTTACATCAACTGAAATTAGGCAAACATGTAAAGGTTTTAGCAACAGGCCTTTTAAGCATTTCACTTTCAACTAATAGTGACTCTGACAGTCTCTTTCTTGGGATATAGTTAAAAAATGGGTCTTCTAATTCCAATGCGAGTATGATCTTGCTTCCACACAACGTTCTCACTCCAACACAGTTTTGTCAACATATGGAGAAAATCGTTTTGATAGGTTTTTGAATGTCCGCTTCCTGTGGCATGTAAGACCTGGTGGGCAGCTTTGATGTAAACTTTGAGGATTAAATTATTTTTTCTGAAGGCGAAGCGTTTCCAGCCTAGTCCAAGAAAGTAGAGGATATTTTGTTTCCTGCAGCATGTTTTAGCGAACCAACATCATTTAATTTCACCAAAACCTAAAATGGACATTTCACAGTTCTGTGTAAAGACAGGCTTACTAACAAAGACCCAGTAAAGTTAGAATGTAAATAGGCTGCACCCAGTGCCGTTTCTAGGCTTAAGCAACATAAGCATCTGCTTAGGGCCCCACAGCTGCTAGGGGGCCCCCCACCCCAAAAACATACTTGTTTAAGTCAGTCGGGGTCTCAACTCACTGTCAGTTAAGATAGTAGAATAGACTTTACCAATTTTATTTTTGTATGTATGTAAGTCCCTGACAGTCACTCAATTAGCCCATTTTAGCTAACATTTTATAGATTGCTAGATAAGTTAGTTGTAATCAAGGCAGAATTACTGACTTGGCCCAGAGACCGTGGCCCCCATTGATTTTGTTAGTTACTCAGATATCGTATGAAAATGGCATAAGTCATGGTAAAATGCATAGAATTGCAGGAAATTAGCTTTAAAACTGCAAAGTGTTCTCTACATCCCATGGCAAAATTTGTAGAACTGCATGCAATTTGCTGTAAAATTGCACATTTTCCTCTCAACCCAATTGAAAAATGAATATATTGGCATGAAATTAGTTTTAAAACTGGAAAATGATCTCTCTGCCACATGGACAAATGTGATCGACCACCTGGATTTGGTCCTATGTACTGTAGCAACATTTTAAATTGTGTTTTTTTACATTGCATAAAAGTAGAGAATTAGAGATAGAACATGGGATACATATTTTACAGTTGATGAACAATGGGAAAGTAATTCCGCTTTCAAAGTTAAACTCGTAACCCCACTTTTGAGAAATTGCACCTTGAATATTTTTGGGTACACCTACTGGAGAGCTCTTTTGTCTACACCCATTCAGCCTCGTTCACACCCAATTAAGCCTTAGCCCCACCAATCTCTTTAAGGATTCAAGTGAGGACATGTGCTAAACAACCACAGATTAAATGACGAAAGGCTGGTTTATACTAAGTCTATCGACATGTCTGTACGACATGTCTGTATACAGTTGTCGCAGTTACATCATGCACATTCTATTGTCATCCTACATCAAACTTGTCGTTGTTGTTATGAAAAAATATAAATACAAAAATGACACGTTGCATAACATCAGCATCCTGGTAGCTAACATTAAGTTCTGGCTGGCTAGCCAATTCAAATAATGACCATATTATAGCTGACAAGGTCTAAATTAACTTTAGCAAATTTGTATTCATTATTACAGGAAAATGAACTCACATCACGATCATTATTTACAATTTAATGGTGAGCTAATTAACATAAACTAACTCACTTTTGTACATCGCGCTAGTCTGTACAATTAACCTTATTTTAGAGCCCAAAAAATGTAATACTTCCAGATCAACTGTAATATCAATACCATTGTAAAGCACAATTTCTCCCCTTTCCAACAAAATCAATGACGAGGCCTTCATGATGCCCATCTCTGCATGATTCAAGAAGGCAATGAGCTCCGTCGGGTCTTTTTAAAAATGGTGGGTGGGGAAGCGAAACCTAAAGTGCGATAGTGAGAAGGAGAGATGTCGTGTGGGAAAATTGCTTTTTTTCACTCGATCTGTCCAACATCACCTTATCGCCTCTAAAATGTAAATAAAACACTATAAAATAGTTTATATAATGTGTCATTACATACCTATTTGAAGGTTTGTGTCGAATTTTAGTCGGGTTTTTAGGGCGGTGCTAAAGTGATCTTCAGAAGTAAACAACGGCTTTTGAGAGTCATGAAGCTTGCAGTGATGACGCAAAAAATGACTAGGTATCCCCCCCTTACCCTGTCCCTGTCCCTTTCTTGTTTTTAAACGGTGAGAGAAGTGCTACAGCTGGTGGAGAGAGGCTGTAAGACAGAATTAGTTGTTTTTTCAACTTTTCTCCAATACTACAGAGCCATTTCAATCAACCCTTGAATAGACAGGTAGTTCACACCCCAGATTTTGGAAGTATTTAGACCCCTTCATCCGGAAAGTATTCAGACCCCCGACCCTTTTACAGCCATTTTTCAGAAATTATTAAATCATTTTTTCCCCAATGTCATGTGCCTTTAACTTAGGAGTGGCTTACATCTGTTCTCACTACCATACATACCTGATTGGTGGAGTCCTGCAGAGATGATTGTCCTTCTGGAAGGTTCTCTCATATCCACAGAGAAACTCATGTTAAAGACAAGTATGCTACATGGAAGACCAATCCGAACTCACCTCTTGGCATGTCCAGCCCCTCATTATCTCAGCCAATCATAGCTAAAGGGAAGGTTCCTTACTTTTTCCGTGGCTAAACCATTTAACAATTGTATTTGTATTTACAAATGGCATTCAAGTTTGTTTTGAAGGCACACAAATGTTCACATGTTACAGAAGGCATTTCTGCTCCAAAAAATGAATTTTTGTTTAACCTGTTGCGACGAGCAATCCCGTATCCGGGAGCGTAATTATAGCCTCAAGCTCATTACCATAACGTTGCGTTAACTATACATGAAAATCGCAAATGAAATGAAATAAATATATTGGCTCACAAGCTTAGCCTTTTGTTAACCTCTTAAGACTCTAGGGGCAGTATTTCATTTTTGGATAAAAAGACGTGCCCGTTTTAAGCGCAATATTTTGTCACGAAAAGATGCTCGAATATGCTTGGAATTGATAGTTTTGGAAAGAAGAGAGTCTTACGTTTCCAGAACTGCAAAGATTTTCACTGTGAGTCCCTTAGAACAAATGCTTCGGGCAAAACCAAGATGTATGACCGACCAGGAAATGCACAGGATTTCTGAGGCTACGTTTTCCATGATCGCCTTATATGGCTGTGAATGCGACAGGAATGAACGGACACTTTATCTTGTTTCCCCAAGGTCTCTGCAGCATTGTGACGTATTTGTAGGCATATCATTGGAAGATTGACCATAAGGGACTACATTTACCAGGAGTCCCGCTTGGTGTCTGCGTGGCAATTGGTGCGCAAAAGTCAGGTCCCGGTATTTTTCCATTCAAATCTCAGAACAAACCAGGCTACAAGGACGGTGCTTTCAATGGAGAGAAATATGACAAACCACCTTCAGGATTGATTCAAACAACGTTTTCCATGTTTCAGTCGATATTATGGAGTTAATTTGGAAAAAAGTTTGACATGTAGGGACTGAATTTTCGGTTCGTTTCGGTAGCCAAATGCACAGTAACAAAAGGGAACGATGTGTCCTACACAAGAATCTTTCAGGAAAAACTGGACATCTGCTATGTAACTGAAAGTCTCCTCATTGAAACATCTGAAGTTCTTCAAAGGTAAATTATTTTATTTGATTCCTTGGCTGGTTTTTGTGAATATGTTGCGTGCTAAATGCTAACGCTAATGCTAAGCTAGCTATCACCACTCTTACACAAATTAGTGATTTTCTCTGGTTCTAAAGCATATTTTGAAAATCTGAGACGACAGGATTGTTAAGAAAAGGATAAGCTTGAGAACAGGCATATTTATTTCATTTCATTTGCGATTTTTAGAAATCGCTAACGTTGCGTTATGCTAATGAGCTTGAGGCTGTAGTTACGCTACCGCATACGGGTTTGGTCGGACTATGAGGTTAACAACACTGTCATCTTAGATTTTCAAAAAAATGCTTTTCAACCATATCTACACAAGCATTTGTGCAAGAGTATTGATAGCTAGCATAGCATTAAGCCTAGCATTCAGCAGGCAACATTTTCACAAAAACAAGAAAAGCATTCAAATAAAATAATTTACCTTTGAAGAACTTCGGATGTTTTCAATGAGGAGACTCTCAGTTAGATAGCAAATGTTCAGTTTTTCCCAAAATATTATTTGTGTAGGAGAAATCGCTCCGTTTTGTTCATCACGTTTGGCCGAGAAAAAACCCAGAAAATTCAGTCATTACAACGGGAACTTTTTTCTAAATGAACTCCATAATATCGACAGAAACATGGCAAACGTTGTTTAGAATTATTCCTCAATGTGTTTTTCACATATCTATTCGATGATAAGTCACTCGTGGCAGTTTGGTTTCTCCTCTGTTCAAAATTGAAAAATGCGCGCACCTGGAGATTACGCAATAGTTTCGACGGAGGACACCGAGCGGACACCTGGTAAATGTAGTCTCTTATGGTCAATTTTCCAATGATATGCCTACAAATACGTCACAATGCTGCAAACACCTTGGGGAAACGACAGAAAGTGTAGGCTCTCTCCTTGCGCATTCACAGCCATATAAGGAGACATTGGAACACAGCCCCTCAAAAATCTGGCTCACTTCCTGTATGAAATTTCATATTGGTTTCGCCTGTAGCATTAGTTCTGTGGCACTCACAGACAATATCTTTGCAGTTTTGGAAACGTCAGAGTGTTTTCTTTCCAAAGCTGTCAATTATATGCATAGTCGAGCATCTTTTCGTGACAAAATATCTTGTTTAACTTCTTGCGTCGAGCCATCCCGGATCCGGTATCGTGACTACAGCCTCAAGCTCATTACCATAATGCAACGTTAACTATTCATGAAAATCGCAAATTAAATTAAATTAATCTATTTGCTCTCAAGCTTAGCCTTTTGTTAACAACACTGTCATCTCAGATTTTCAAAATATGCTTCTCAACCATTGCAAAACAAGCATTTGTGTAACAGTATTGATAGCTAGCGTAGCATTTAGCGTTAGCATTCAGCAGGCAACATTTTCACAAAAACCAGAAAAGCATTCAAATAAAATCATTTACCTTTGAAGAACTTCGGATGTTTTCAATGAGGAGACTCTCAGATAGCAAATGTTCAGTTTTTCCTGAAAGATTATTTGTTTAGGACAAATCGCTCCGTTTTCTGCGTCACGTTTAGCTACGAAAAAAACCTGTATCCAGGATTGTGTAAATCTATCCGCAAGCTCATTAGCAAAACACAACGTTAACTATTCATGAAAATCGCAAATGAAATGAAATTAATCTATTTGCTCTCAAGCTTAGCCTTTTGTTAACAACACTGTCATCTCAGATTTTCAAAATATGCTTTTGAACCATAGCTAAACAAGCATTTGTGTAACATTTAACATAACATTTAAGTCATTTAGCAGACGCTCTTATCCAGAGCAGTATTGATAGCCTAGCATAGGATTATGCCTGGCTTTCAGCATGCAACATTTTCACAAAAACCAGAAAAGGATTAAAATAAAATAATTTACCTTTGAAGAACTTCAGATGTTTTCAATGAGGAGACTCTCAGTTAGATAGCAAATGTTCAGTTTTTACCCCAAAAAATATTTGTGTTGACAAATCACTCCGTTTTCTGCGTCACGTTTAGCTACGAAAAAAACCTGTATCCAGGATTGTGTAAATCTATTCGCAAGCTCATTAGCATAACACAACGTTAACTATTCATGAAAATCGCAAATTAAATGAAATTAATCTATTTGCTCTCAAGCTTAGCCTTTTGTTAACAACACTGTCATCTCAGATTTTCAAAATATGCTTTTGAACCACTGCTAAACAAGCATTTGTGTAACAGTATTGATAGCCTAACATAGGATTATGCCTGGCTTTCAGCATGCAACATTTTCACAAAAACCAGAAAAGGATTCAAATAAAATAATTTATCTTTGAAGAACTTCAGATGTTTTCAATGAGGAGACTCTCAGTTAGATAGCAAATGTTCAGTTTTTACAAAAAAAAAAAATTTGTGTTGACAAATCGCTCCGTTTTCTTCATCATTCTTCATCATGTTTGAGTAAGAAAAAAAACGAAAATTAAGTCATTAAAACGCAAACTTTTTTACAAATTAACTCCATAATATCGACAGAAACATGGCAAACCGATGTTTAGAATCAATCCTCAAGGTGTTTTTCACATATCTATCGACGATAAATCCTTCGTGGCAGTTGACTTTCTCTTCTGAAGAAATGGAACGCGCATGGACCTACAGATTACGCAATAATCTCGACACATTGACACCGGGCGGACACCAGGTAAACGTAGTCTCTTATGGTCAATCTTCCAATGATATGCCTACAAACACGTCACAATGCTGCAGACACCCTGGAGAAACGACACAAAGGGCAGGCTCATTCCTGGCGCATTGACAGCCATATAAGGAGACATTGGAACACAGCGCCTTCAGAATCTGGGGCATTTCCAGTATGAAACGTCATCTTGGTTTCGCCTGTAGCATTAGTTCTGGGGCACTCACAGATAATATCTTTGCAGTTTTGGAAACGTCAGAGTTTTGTCTTTCCAAAGCTGTCAATTCCATGCATAGTCGAGCATCTTTTCGTGACAAAATATCTTGTTTAAAACGGGAACGTTTTTTATCCAAAAATTAAAAGAGCGCCCCCTATCTCGAAGAGGTTAAAACGGGAAAGTTTTTCATCCAAAAATGAAATACTGCCCCCAGAGGTTTTAAGAGGTTAAATAATAACTGATGAAAAATATAATGATTACGTTCAAATGCCTGTCTTGTGAACTAGTGACGTGTGACAAATGTGTACAATTTCAGAAAACGTGCTAGAAACTTGATACATTTTCTCTTATTCTTGGCATGTAAATACACTATATATACCAAAGTATGTGGCCCCTCTTCAAATTAGTTCATTCGGCTATTTCAGCCACACCCGTTGCTGACAGGTATATAAAATCGAGCACACAGCCATGCAGTCTCCATAGACACACATTGGCAATATAATGGCCTTACTGAAGAGCTAAGTGACTTTCAATGTGGCACAGTCATAGGATGCCACCTTTCAAACAGGTCAGTTTGTCAAACTGTAAGTGCTATGAAGTGGAAATGCCTAGGAGCAACAACGGCTCAGCCGCAAAGTGTTAGGCCACACACAAGCTCACAGAACGGGACCGCTGAGTTCTGAAGCACGTAACGGGTAAAAATCATCTGTCCTCGGTTGCAACACTAACTACCGAGTTTCAAACTGCCTCTGGAAGCAAAGTCAGCACAAGAACTGCTTGTCGGGAGCTTCATGAAATGGGTTTTCATGGCCGAGCAGCCACGCACAAGGCTAGGATCACCATGCGCAATGCCAAGCATCGGCTGGAGTGTTGTAAAGCTCGCCGCCATTGGACTCTGGAGCAATGGAAACACATTCTCTGGAATGATGAATCACGCATCACCATTTGGCAGTCCAACGGACAAATCTGGCTTTGGTGGATGCCAGAAAAACGCTTCCGGACCTAATATATTGTGACACTGTAAAGTTTGGTGGAGGAGGAAAAATGGTCTGGAACAGGACTGCACAGAGCTCTGACCTCAAACCCATCAAACACCTTCGGAATGAAGTGAAACGCAGACTGCGAGCCAGACCTAATCGCTGAACATCAGTGCCGGACCTCACAAATGCTCTTGTGGCTGAAGTCCCTGCAGCGATGTTCCAACATCTAATGGAAAGACTTCACAGAAGAGTGGAGGCTGTTATAGCAGCAAAGGGGGGACCAACTTCATATTTTTGCCAATGATTTTGAAATGAGATGTTCGAAGAGCAGGTGTCCGCATACCTAACTTCTAATTTACTCTTCCTTTCTTGCGCAATTCATCATTATAATTTGCATTAACATTGTGTTAAGGATGACAGCTGAGAGGGTTATCGAATCACGATCAAATACTAATATGTAATAGCTGAACAGAGACAGCAATCTGGCTAGCAACATCCTATTATCATGACAAAATAAAAATGCAACTATTACATTAGAAAGTGTAGCTTTGAAATGATTCGATGATCGTCGTTTTGCAGGAAAATAATGTTTGAATATGTGTATCACTAGCCAATGGCACTAAATGGAAACGTTTCCAAGCATGTTGCTATTCTAGATTGGAATTTCTCAAACTGTTAACAGTGGTTAAGAACTGATGAAAATGTGTGTCTAAATGCTTTATAGTCTTAAATTCACCTTTGTTTAATGGTGGAAGAATTTGAAGAATGTTTGCTTCCACACATCAACATTTTAAATCCATGCTGTATTTAGACATACAGTATGTTAAGCTGATTTCATATAAACGGGAAATGATTGAGCTCTACCATTCCAAGATGAGACCCAGCTGCAGTCTGGAAAGAAGATCATCTGGATGAGTAAACCCAGTGTTATCTGTGTGGTTTGGCTTCTGAAAGCCCCAGACAAATCTGGAGTTGAATAATTAAATTAGATGGTAACAGATTGATCAGATAGTTGGCTACCAGTCGGTTTTTGGAACTCTGGGAACTTTGAATCACTGAAGAAGCAGTCCGACTACTCTTGGCTGCTGCTCCAGAATCACACTGCTCCTGGGAATGTCCATTTTCCAATAACATTTATAGCCCGGGATGGAGGCGTAAAGCACCATATGTTTCAAGCTTCCTGCAAAGCTTCCTGGTAAGGGGGCAATAATTCAACTTGTCACATCTGCTCATGGGCCGGTCTAGCAGGATTTATCACTAATTCAAGTGGTTTCTAAACTGTTTGAAAATCAACAAGAGGGGCTTTACTTTCCTCCGTAATCTTCTTACACGGTACATTCTACATACAGACATGTCTGTACCACGAAGAAAGGGGCATGTTATTGTGTCAGAGAGGAAGTGGCCAATGAGGCCTATAATGTTTTTTTAATGGAGAAGATGGTGTGAATTGTGTTACCTAGGCTAGGGTTAAATTGGAATGCTGATTCAATGGTCATTCCGGCTCTTTCCTCTCAATTTCTCTGATTCACTTCTGAATGATTCCAGGTGTCCTTACAAGAGCATACAGTCAATTTTAGAGAATCAAAACAAATACAATGACATACTACCCTTTACATCATGAGTACAACTTACGAATTACCTGTTAATCAGTACATATTGTTTCGATTGCACAAGTTCAAAGGCAATAAATCCGTAAGTATACAGTAGACTTTTATAAATATATTCGAGTTTATTGATGGAGAACGTCATGTTCATTTATGTGACCTGAATGATTAGTGGGACCACAGGGTGAAGTGGGTTTTCAGAACCACAGAATCATGGAAATGTATGTATGCAAACACTGCTGGAATCTATGGATGCATTTACACAGGCAGCTCAATTCTGATATTTTGACCACTAATTGCAGTGTTTGCATCAGCCAATCACATCATATATTTTTCAGAGCTAATCTGATTGGTGAAATGACCAGATAGTGAAAACAAGATCAGAATTGGGCTGCCTCTGTAAACGCAGCCATTGAGACTGAAACCAGTAGGCCTAAAATAGCCCCTAATCAAATCCAGAACCCAGGTATCAGGGATAACTGAAAAGCATGAGCTTTCTTGAGCTCCAAAAATTCACATTGAGTTCCGTGTGCTGCTCAACATGAATGTATAGAGTATAAAGTGAGGGAACCGTGTACAATAAGAAACAAAAGGCACACCTGCCCTCTTGCTGTGATGGTTATAGTTTTGTTTTACTTATAACAGAAACCTTTTAACATATATATATATATATAACACATGTTATTTCTCTCTGTTCTCTCTGTTATTTCTCTCCTGTGCTGTGGTTATACACCAGTTGCTCCTAAAATATTATCTCAGTAAACCTAACAAGACCTGTATTTGTATCAATAATTGATAAAGGCTTGAGATGACAAATGATATTGAACGTAATTAGCTGAGCAAAACAAGCCATGCCTTTCCCAGAGCCCATGTCAGGGTAGATTACTTTAACCTGTGATACCCCATTCATTGAATGCAGATTCTCGTACTGTAGCTACAGTATATTGTGTATTCCATATACCTTAAACAAAGCCCTCATAGAGCCCTAAGAAGATGTACTTCACTGACTTTTGATCACATGCGCCGAATACAACAGGTAGACCTTACAGTGAAATGCTTACTTACAAGCCCTTAACCAACAATGCAGTTTTAAGAAAAATAAGTGTTAGGTAAAAAAATGCTATACAAAAAAAATTATACAAAATAAAAGTAACAAATAATTAAAGAGCAGCAGAAAAATAACAGTAGCGAGGCTATATACAGGGGATACTGGTACAGTCAATGTGAATCAATGTGCGGGGCCACCAATTAGTAATTGAGATAATATGTACATGTAGGAAGAGTTACAGTGACTGTCCATAAATAATAAACAGAGAGTCGCAGCACCGTAAAAGACTGGGGGTTGGGGGGGGGGGGGGGGGCAATGCAAATAGTCCGGGTAGCCATTTGATTAGCTGTTCAAGAGTCTTACGGCTTGAGGGTAGAATTGCCGTGCTATAGCGGAGAGAACCGTCTATGACTAGGGTGGCTGGAGTCTTTGACAACTTTTAGGCCTTCCTCTGACACCGCCTGGTATAGAGGTCCTGGATGGCAGGAAACTTGGCCCCAGTGATGTACTGGGCTGTACGCACTTCCCTCTGTAGTGCCTTGCGTTCGGAGGCCGAGCAGTTGCCATACCAGGCTGTGATGCAACCAGTCAGGATGATGCAACTGTAGAACTTTATTAGGATCTGAGGACCAACGCCAAATATTTTCAGTCTCCTGAGGGGGAATATGCTTTGTCGTGCCCTCTTCACGACTGTCTTGGTGTGTTTGGACCACGATAGTTTTTGGTGATGTGGACACCAAGGAACTTGAAGCTCTCAACATGCTCTACTACAGCCCCGTCAATGAGAATGGGGGTGTGTTCGGTCCTCCTGTAGTCCACAATCATCTCCTTTGTCTTCACTTCTCTAGAAACAACTGTTCTCTGAAATAAGGATTGCTTCTACTCACACGTTTCACATTAAGGGAGTTTACACGTCACTGTTAACCTTTTACTGCAGTGGCCTAAATCAAGGTCCAATACATCTTAGACAAATCTACATTGAAACAGAGGTGTAAACCTCACACAAGGTTTATGGGCTTACACAAAAGAAGACACCTGTACCATGTCAGATATAGAGTTGAAATCTATTCAATTTAGATTTTGCAATATTTCCCAATATTACACTTTATTTATATACATCACAGAACACTGAAATATAACAAAACCATTTGGGACAGAAACACCGGATTTTCAGTAAAAACATTTTTTATGTTGATTAATTATGAACTTCTGAACAATTTTAATAGCATTCCACCCATGAAGCCACTAGGTCATTTGACTGCAGGAAAGGGATATGAATTGCACATGCCGTACCATGGACCAAACATGACAAAGAGTGGACAACGACACTCAAATTTGTTTTGTAGGAAATGTGCGGTAATTAATGTAGTCATCAACAAACGTTTTAGGCTCTGTGTCGTTTGCATTATTCATTGTCCCTTTTTTAATGGAACGATTTAATTCAATTCTGTAAGACTATTGTGGTCCCTGGCGGCAATTTAATTTCACCAAAGAATGCGGGTAGAAAATCCCTATTTGCTCAGTTTTATGTCCATTTATCCCTCTGCTGCTCTTATTTTCCTGCACAGTCTCTAAACTCAGAGAGATTAGTTTACTTGTTCATCACAGAGGGAGCCTGTGTCCATAGCAGCAGCTTATCCAATGTGATTCATGTTGTGTTTGTAGAACTGCTGAAGAAAAGACTAACAGGATCTCTCACTTCTCGCCGCCGCTTTATGTAGTGTTTATGTTTTTGTCTGTGTATGTAGGATTTCTGTGTACCTCCCTTTCCTTTAGGCAAGGGTGACAGAATTTTTAAGCGTTTTCCCCATCCTGTGAACATGGAGAATGTATGACGATTGTAGATGTTTCTATGTCTATGTTTGTATTGGTTGTATAAGCCACGATTTACTTGTTCCTTATACAGTCTCTTTTCCATGACAAGGACAGATCACCTTTAATGGTCTTCCATGTATTATTTGTGTATGTATGAAGTCTGTTGCCTCTACTCGCTCCAGGTTAGTATTGGACATGGGCTAGTCCTTGAGGCGGGGATATGCTTTCCACCCCAAACGATGCAGTGTAGCCATGCACTGGCGGTGAGTGGGGGGAAGTAACCCATTCAGGAGGTCAGCTTGAAGCTGTTGACATTGCTCCCCTGTTCTTCTGGGCAGAGCCTCATTATCACAAGGTCTGCATGGTGAAGATTGGGGTTCGTTAGGAAGCAGCTGTCAGTGCGGAGAGGGCAAAAGGCAAGGGAAACGGTAGCTATAGTTGTTTATACTCCACAGCCTGTTTTCATTGTGGCTCAAAGACCAGTCGGTATCAGCAACTGAACTGTTGTGTGCCTGATCTTTTGTTGATCTTCTTGGAGGTAATGGTGTTATGGTTGTATTGTAGTATTGATAATACACATACAGTAGGTCTTGACTTACAGTATTCTGGCATATTGATATTTTCTACTGCTAGTTGACTCGTGGTAATGTCATTGGTGCATCATTTTGTTTTAGACACAAAACAAAACTATAAAGTTGATGGCTTTGAATGCCAAGTTGCAAATAAAACATGTATGCGACATTAGATTAGTCTTGGCATACATGACAGAGCCAAATAAGGACAAACACTACAAATAGCAGCTACATTGAAGTGTATGTTCTCGGTTACTTTCATGCAATAATTGGTCGTGTTGAAAGCACCCATCTGGGCCATATTTTTAACTTCTCATCCATTGATACTTAAAAGTTATTGAAAGATATTAAACCTCATGAGTTGAAAATAATGACAATAAAATACTATTTCAGAGACAAAATAAGTATTACAAATGCAGAAAGAAATTTTTTCAAACATATTGGGAACAGGATGAAATGCATAGCGGAGGTCTGTGCCGTGTGTCAGATTACATGTCTGTCACACTCGATCAGTGACCAGCTCTAATGAGTTACTACACAGTTCCTATAACTGAGGTCGGAAAACTGCTTTTCTGGTGCATATGCGAATCCAGAATCCAAAAATCTGTCATCTGGTGAAAAACAGAGCAGCCCTCTGTGCCATAGTGGTCATTAACGTTTGGGATTTAGGGGGATATATTACCCCAGTTGAGCTAAAGTTTCCATACAGATGAAACATTTCATCCAACTTTGCCAATTTCACCCGGGTGGATGCAGCGCACAGCAAGATAAAGTCTCAGTTGATGTGGAGAGGACTGGTTTGAGTGTAAGCAGTATATAAATGAAGATTTGTTATTGTATCTAGCAAGGACTGTTGATGTTATTACATCTGTGATCATGTGTAATCTTTGTTGTATTCTGAAAGTTTCAATACATCAAACCGTAATTGATTCAGCTCTACTTGTGACCCCATGACTCCTACCCCATCATTGTCTAAGGTGTAATCAGCATCATACAAAATAAATAAAACACAGTTTTGACTTGATTACATTTCAATTGAAGTAAACCCACAATAAGGGATAACAACTGGTAAAGGAAAACATTTACCATTGTTGCCAGTCTGATCCACGGTAACTGAACTACAGCGGCACAATCGATAAAGATCTTTAATAGCACTTTCCAGGTACCCTGATGCTATTGATTTCAGTCGACAAACATTTCACTTTGATCATTATGATCCTCTGCTTGCAGTCCACTTCCTGGGGCTTCTATTCATGAGAAGCTACAATTTGTCTTCAAATGCCATACTTGGGATGGCTACCATATCGATTGTGTCTGTCCTCAGCAAAGAGCATTATCGAATCTCATTGAAAGAAGTAATACAGACAGGTTACATTCATGAGTTTCTGACATTTGGAGATTTGATAAATATTCTATTTTCAAAACAGCTCATACAGTATTATGTTACAATAGACTATTCCAGCCAATGAAAACTTTGTCTCTTTCCCATATCGGACAGACAAATTCTACATTTAGAAATGAGTGCGTAACTCCAACTTTATGACTCATGCAATGTCAGTAGGAGATCATTAAACATGAACATTTGAGCGATGCATGCCTACCTCCAGTTAGTATTCAGCCCTCAATGCCTAAAGTTTGATCAATGTTGACTTTTCATAGCCTCACAGCACATCTACTGATGAATAACTTTAATATTGATAAGAGAAGAGTTGTTAACTTTCCTGTGCAACCTCCTGCTCGTTACTATTGTGTCTGAGACCTAACGAACGATAGGCTACAGTGGAATGAAAGAGAGAAATACAAAGAGAACTCTGGAGACTAATTAGAGGTTGTCTAACTTAAAAAGCTTTTCAAATGGTTGTTGTTGCAGACACACAAAGTCAATGACCTGGGGTCTCATTTAATGTTTATAAGTATCTATTAATGTTCCTTCAGCTATGTTTAGAGCTCAGAGGGGCACGGGGGCAAGAGCTGATGGATGAGGAACACTAGACACCCAGCAGGCAGTGAACTCTAATATAATACAGTCATAGGCCACTCTTCCACACTGCACTTCATTGCATTTCTTTTTAGGCATACAGTAAGTTTCCATTAAATCATTTATTGTTTCTCATGTTTCTGAGAAATTAATGGGTGCTTTCCACCCAGAGATGAGTGTTCCTTATTAATGTTAAATCTTTTTTTGCACCTAGGACCACCAGTCGGCTGATAATTGACACTTTCTCTAGATTAAGGTATTTATCACTCTATCATTGTCAGTAGGAGGCAACGTTGTTTTCTGACCATTCACATACAGTCTAGGAGAGGAAGCAGATGGCTCTGTGTAGCCATAATGGCATGATTCAGTTGCATTCATGTTTACTCCTGAGAGAAGGAAAATGTTTCTTGATGGAAAATGTTGTTTTTCCACAGCTAAGAAGAGCAGTGAGGAGAATAATAGGGCCATAATATAGGCCTTTGAAAAGGTGATATGGAAAAGGTGACCTTCAAATTTTCTCCTCTTCTGAATGTCTTTGAAAATGGTGGCTTTAGCCACACTGTCACGCCCTGACCTTAGAGATCCTTTAAATTCTCTATTTGCTAGGTCAGGGTGTGACTAGGGTGGGACATCTATGTTTATCTATTTCTTTGATGGCCGAGTATGGTTCCCAATCAGAGGCAGCTGTCTATCGTTGTCTCGGATTGGGGATCATACTTAGAAAGCCCTTTTTCCCACCTTCTGTTGTGGGATCTTGTACTTGTGTGTTGCATGTGTTTGCACTCCTAACTTTACGTTCGTTGAGTTGTTTTGTGTTTTTGGTGGAACATTTAAAATGAAAGAAAATGTACACCTACCACGCTGCACCTTGGTCTTCATTTATCAACGGAAGTTACACACACCAAAAGTGCATTAATACCAATTCAACACCACAGCCTCTCACTGATGGCTCTGGATACCACGTGACACTTACTCCTCACCAAATATTCAAAATACAGGGCATTGACATTTGCATTTCTATTGTATCATTTGAACATTGGCCTAACAAATTGTGTTATTACATGCAGATGTAATAATGTCAAATTGCACATTACAAAGACATTGTGCCTTGTAGTCTAAGGTTTGTTTATACAACTCAGTTGTAGCTGTCACAATTGCATCAAGCTCATCTTTAAGGGCCTCCTGAAGTCTCATTTAAAATTAGATTCTAGATATGTGGAGTGGTGTGGACATACTCCAGCGAGAGAAAGACAAAGAGCTCACCAGACAGATTGTTTTAATAATGTTTGTAATGCCACCAGTCTCTAATGCACATTACCTAGAGACTAGGGCAGCTTTTAGATAAAATAAAGTTGATCAGGAAATTACTTGGCACACCATCGATGCCTCTAATAAAGTCTGAGACAGATGAATTTAAGGGCTTCTCTAATTATACATTTTCCACTGTTTAGCACAACGTTGTCGATGTCAAACAATATTATGTGTGACAAGAGAAAATGAAAAGCTAAGAGGAGGAAGATGCGATGTTTCACCAAAATAAGTTGCATTGTGGAAATGCATTTGGAATTAGAGTCTACTGCAACCGCATTTGACACACTTCATTTCACTCTCATCTTTCAGGTTTAGTGTCAATTGATGGTGGATGTGTAAGGCCTAATGGGTGTGCATTGATGACTTATGAAGGTTTAATGCAGTGTGAGAGAGGCCAGGTCAATTCTCCTATGATGGATCATTGACATGTTGACTATCTTTGTGGTCACTACATAGGGGAACCCCCACTGGGGGGGGGGGGGGGGGTGGACTCCCGCTGGAGGCTCTGGACAGAATAGGCATTGTAGAAAGCCCAGTTCAGAGTTTGACAGTCAGTGACAGCATTGTATTTTATGTGTAAATGTATTTACCTAAACATCATCGTTGACAACGTGGCATCTTTCAACAAGCCCGGAAATATCGATATACCCTAATATACTATAATATATAATACTAATACTATAATATACTATTATATACTATAATATCGATTTACTCAATACACTGAAGATAAAGTTAACCAAGTGAAACATACAGTAACATTTGTTTCATTTATACATAGTGATTGAACAACCCAAATATGAATTGAGTGGGCCCTTTTAAGATCCCCTGCCTGATTGCCTTTCCTTTCCATGTCTGACAGCAGAAAAAGAAATGGCAAAAGAGTTCATTTGAATTCATCATCTGCTGCCAAGAACTACAGCTGTTGGGTTTTGGGCTTGTCCTCAAATCGCTGACTCACTGTTTTTTCCAGGGATAAGTTTGCTCTCTTTTCTCTAATTTCTCATCATGCAGTGTCTTCACTGCCACATTGCCCCCATGGTTCAATGTGTGAGGCTACGCACACTAAATCCATCCCACCAATATTATGTTCATTACTATTTGAAGAAATGTTCCATTTTACTGTACAGGTCAGTGTGTATTATATTGATTTACACATGATAATGTGACAGAAGTGAATTAGCTTACCGTCAAATGTTAAAGACATGCACGGGGGTAGAGTCTGCTTTTGCTGTGTGGTCCATCCACTCACAGCCCCTGGAGTAATGTCACTAAGAAATGGACGATCGAGCCCTGACTCAAGAATCTTTCTAACACCCTCTAGTTACCCCACTTGTTGGAGTCTTTTCAACTTTTCAAGTGAGAAACCTGAGTAAACGTTGTCATGCCTGGCCTTTTTATTAAAATCATTAATGTATTAGTTGATGCCGCTAGAGAAACTTTATCATGCTGTCTATTAATTAATTGCACAAAATAAAGCATGTTAGTTTTCTGTCTACACACATAAATGACACAGATATCTGGTCTTCATTGGCCTAATTATTGAAGTAATAAGATGGTAATTTCAACGACCAAATGCATGAGCAGGCCAAATCCACGTGAAAAATAACTTTATGACAAAACTAATAAATAAAACATCTCACTGGTGGTAAAAATTAAACAAGTCAGGGAGAAGCAGAAACATTGGCTGATGAGAAAGAGTGTTTTTATATAAGACAGCCTGACTGCGCCTGAATGATGTCTTGTATTCCTCACTGTTTCACAGCTCAATAAGGACATTTATTAATTAGCTCAGGATTCCTTCATGTAAAGTAAGTATTATGCAGACTTTCATCAGCCATGGTGGCAAAAACATTTAAAAATATAAATTGTTGGCACTAATGGTATTAGTAGTAGTAGTAGTAATAGTAATAGCCCACTGGGCACAGACGCCATTTCAACGTCTAGTTTGATTTAATTTGGTTGCCAATTCAATGTGAAAACTCGAAATATTTCCAATCAGTTTTCCATGTTGATTCAACATCCTCACATTTATTTTAAAAACATTTTATGATGTGGAAACAATGTTGATTCAATCAGCTTTTGCACAGTGGGAGTGGTAGTAGTAGTTTTCATTGAGTTTGCTGATTTGACTTTGCAGTTTTTGAACTATTGAAATGATGAACAGCAATATGGGAAGAGGTATGTCCTAGGAGGAAATGGCATAACTTATTAAATGCGGTATTGTGGGAAATTGGCTCTGATGCCTCCCGCGGTAAGGTCTGATACTCGCCAGTCTACATAGGGAATGGATCTCTGAAGGGTAATCCTCAAAGCAAGATAAATGAGTTAACATCATATGATGTAAAACGCATCATACAGGCTGTATTTCTTCCTGCTTGAATGGCCAATAGCTCAGATACACATGAAATAACCCCAGGAAATGATAAAACATCACTCAGAGATGCACCAATACGATACAACATTCAAAACGGGCGAACCTTTCCTTTTAAGGCACACTACATGAGGCAAACCACATTGAGCTTTGCCCTGGTTACAACAACCAAAACACCCACAGGTACAACTGCATGCAAATTATTACGTCAACAGTGATTTCAGAAGCCATGACAACTACAAAATCTGACATACTATCAGCGTTCACACATACATAGCAGGAAGTAGGGAATTATTGTATTTACTCAAGGTTTGAATTGAGGGTAAACCAGTTTGTTTGATGCAATTCGGCCTGTATGAATAAGTATTTCTGTAACTTCTGCTTCCAACTCACACTCTCAAACACATAGATCCCCTGAACGCAGCCTATTTTCCAGCCCACTTTCCAGCTCACACGCTCAAACACATAGATCCTTGAACACAGCTCCCTCTCCAGATCCCAATCACCTGAATTCTGATCACCTGTTCACACACCTGTATGTAATTATCACACACTATTTAGTTCAGTTCTTTGCACCACATCATTGTAAGGTATTGTTTGTTTTGTGACACACATCTAGTCGGAGCTTTGTTTTTCACATAATTTAAGAATCCCGTGTATGATAGTTTTGGCCTGCCTCACTAACAACGCATTTTGCCTATTCCCTGCCTGCACTTTAGCCTATCAGATTTCCTGTTATCAACCTATTGCCTGATCTCCCGGACAACGTTTACTAGCCTGTACTGTTGCCTTTTTGGACCCCCTGTGTATGACCTTCTGCCTGCCCCTGGACCCAGCTACCTGCCTCCTCCTGTGGGCCTTTACAAATAAACACCTGCTGCGCCCTTCGCTTGAAACCAGCTCTCTGTCTCCCATCGTGTTCATTATCATTTCTGTTCATCGTGATCTGATTGTGGAATACATTTTTTTTAAGTCAACACCTTCCCCAATAATAAACCGTTGGTAACTCGGGAATTACAAGAACTCCTCAACCAGAAAAAATGAGTGTTTAAAACAGGTGGCAGCAGGAGAGGAAAGGAAAATATTCAGAGGCAACTCAAAAGCAAAATCAAGTAGTGCAAGGCCACATACAAAGACAAATTAGAAAACATTTTCAAGGACAGTAGGAAAGCCTGGCAAGGGCTAAATACCGTCACAGGCTACAAACCAAAGAGACATGGTATGACCGTTGAAAATGACCTTGCTTTAGCAAAAACAGTTTCTATTGTAGGTTTGACGTGTGACTTTACATTGCAGCAGAAAGTGGCCTTGGACAGTATAGACAGCATACCAGCTGTTGATATACAGATCTCTGTGAATGACGTCAAGCAATTCTTTCAACGTGTCAACCCATGAAAATCAAATGGGCCAGATGGCGTCAGTAGCAAGGCACTTCAGGCATGCGCAGACCAGCTCGCATTACCACTGAACAGTGGGATAATTCCAGACTTATGGAAGAAGTTGCTGATTGTACCATTACCTAAAAATAATGCCCAAAAGAATATTCAGATTTATACCCTGTAGCCCTGACATCAATTCAAATGAAATGTTTTTAAATAATAATTTAAAACGAATTCTCTCTGGTCTGTCTTCCCAATTAGACTCAAACCAATTTGCCTACAGTGACTCCAGAGGTGTTGATGATGCATTACTGATCATTCTGAACAATATCTTCGAACATTTAGAAAAGGCAAATAGCCTAGTGCAAATTTAATTACTTGAATTAGGTAGAGCTTTTAACACCATCCAGCCCCACCTACTTGTAGACAAGCTGGTGAATTTTGGTGTCAACTCTCTACTGATCAAGTGGATTAATAGTTTCCTTGTGAACCGTACTCAACAAGTGAAGTTTAACTCCGCCATCTCTACATCCATAACGGTGAATATGGGAGCCCCTCAAGGTTGGGTTCTTTCACCGACACTGTACACACTGTACACAAATGATTGTCAAGCCTCTGACGTAGCCCACATATTTTAAATATGCAGATGACACCACTGTTGTGGGTTTCTTCCACACAGACAAATCCTCTCTTCGAGGTTTTGACAGAGAAACTGTCACGTTCTGACCTTAGTTCTGTTATTATATCTTTGTTTTAGTATGGTCAGGGCATGAGTTGGGTGGGTTGTCTATGTTCGTTTTTCTATAATTTGGGATTTCTGTGTTCGGCCTAGTATGGTTCTCAATCAGAGGCAGTTGTCAATCGTTGTCCCTGATTGAGAATCATACTTAGGTAGCCTGGTTTCACTTTTGAGTTGTGGGTGTTTATTTTACGTGTTAGTGTCTGTGCCACACGGGACTGTTTCGGTTTGATTTACTTTACGTTTATTGTTTTGTTCAGTGTTCGTTATTCATTAAAAAACATGAACACTTACCACGCTGCGTTTTGGTCCTCCAATCCTTCATACTACTCCTCTTCGTCAGAAGGAGGACGAAAACCCTTACAGAAACGTCAGAATTCGTTAAGTGATGCACAGATAACTTTCTTGAAAGAAACTTTTAGATAACAAAAGAGATGGAAATTGATTTAAGAAGGAACAAAACTCCACTAACCCCTATAAAGTCGATAGAGCAACCACATATAAATACCCGGGAATCGAAATAGACAATTAACTGAAATATAATTACTGTACCTTTGCAAAGATAAAGAAATTCCAACAGAGAAGGTTCAGTTCGCAAAAAAATTAAAATGCTTAATGTCGATAGCCATATCTTACAAATGTTCTATAAAGCTGTCCTGCACAGTGTGCTGTCCTTTGGTCTGCTATGCATGTTTGGAAACATGCGAGTGCAAGACCAAGTCAAGCTTCAACGCCTAATTAAGACGGCTGGAAGGATAATTGGTATAGAACAGGAATCGGCCACCAACCTGTACATAAAACTCATTCTGCTAAAACTTGAAAGCATTTTACAGGGCAGTACTCATCCCCTTTACTCAAAATTCAGTCACAGGAGCAGCTGGACAAGGGGATATGGGGACTATCTTATTCCCAACAGCCATTAGGCTGTATAATATATACTCTGTTGGTCCCTCTAGTATAGGGCATATTGAACTTTCACTTTAAATGCGTAGCTATAGGTCTTTGAATGAATTATATTGTGTAGTTTCTGTGTTTTCATGTAACATCTTTTTAAGCACATGACCAAATTAATTAAACCCTAGTGGGTTAATAAAGTTGATCTGAATGAATAATGAGTCAATGCAATACAATGTATTTATAAAGCCCTTTTTACGTCAGCCGATTTCACCCAGCCAAACAGCAAGCAATGCAGATGTAGAATCACATGGCTATGAAAACTCCCTAGAAAGGCAGGAACCTAGGAAGAAACCTAGAGAAGAACCAGGCTCTGAGGCGTGGACATTCCTCTACTGGAGATTATAACAGGTCAAATATGTTATCAAATATGGTCAAGATGTTCAAACGTTCATAGATGACCAGCAGGGTCAAATAATAATAATCACAGCGGTTGTAGAGGGTGCAACATCTCAGCACCTCAGGAGTAAATGTCAGGTGGCTTTTCATAGCCGAGCATTCAGAGTTTGAGACAGCACAAACGGTAGAGTGAGAGCTTAATCTTTAATATAGCATTGTTTTTATAAACATTTTACATAGGTTCCACCACACCTTTAAAATATATATTTTTAAGGGAAATACATCCCTTAAAGGTAGACTCAGCTATATGATGTAGATGCAGAACGTAAACAGCATAGCTGGTCAATTTCCACAACAACTAAGAGCGTTGAAGTGTAAGGCTTAACTTCTCTGCTGTTTTGGTCCCTTGGCCACCACGCTGTAACAGCATGAAGCGAACCCGTGCACATGCGCAGATGCCGTGTGTGACTGTGTGAGAGCAAAGTCTTGCATCTCTCTCATCTCAATATCCACATTGCTGCTCGTGGCAACGTCATTATGCTGAGTCTACCTTTAAATGCAATCAAGACATACTGTCTAAGATGTTTTTTTAAGAATAAGCTCATTACAAGACTCCCCATAGCTCTTGAAGTCACTTCAATCATATTTCCGCTGATACCACAAGGTGGTAAGAACTGTCGCAGTTGTTAGTTGGCCATGAAACGCAGCACTGTTTAAAGCAGCAGTGACACTTCTCCAATATTACCACTGTAGAAAAGCAGAGGTTTCAACAGCAGAGGCTGGAAAAAACCTGAAGCAATGGATAGCCAAAGTCTAACATCTCGTTGCTTCACTGTGAGTTTTTGTCAGCAAACTACTGAGGTAATTTATACTCAACAAAAGTGTGTCAGGACACGGATTCTCTTTTCCCGACTAATTTGTGTGAATCAAACGTTCAGTTGTCTGACAGACTTGTCTTTAAAGCAATGGTTTTGTTTCCTGGCCCAAGTTTTTGAAGTACACACAACCACAGTGGTGTGAAGTCTTAGAACTCTCACAGCATCTTGTTTTTAAATGTGAAGCAAACAGTTTTCCCTTCATATTTAATGTGAAAATGAACACCACTAAGCTGCACCGTTAAGGTTACATACAGTTAAGTATATAATTAATGAATGTGTTATGTATTATTTTATGTACAGTGCCTTCAGAAATATTCACACCCCTTTACTTTTTCCACATTTTGTTTTGTTACAAAGTGGGGTTTAATTGTAATTTTGTCAACAATCTACACAAAATACACTAATTTCAAAGTGGAAGAAAACTAATCAAATATAAAACAGACATGGGTAGTCATTCAAAATGAATGTTAACCCCTATTATTGCAAACCGAGTGAGCCCATTCAACTTATGTGATTTGTAAAGCACATTTTTACTACTGAACTTATTTAGGCTTGCCATAAGAAAGGGATTGAATACTTTTTGTCTCAGTTTCAGTTTTCAGTTTTAATTAATTTGCAACAATTTCTAAACACAGAATTCTACTTTGACACAAAATCTAAATGTAATCCATTTTATATTCAGGCTGCCACACAAGAAAATGTGGAAAACGTCAAGGGGTGTGAATACTTTCTGACGGCACTGTACTTTCAATATACAGACATCATCCCAGTATGATGCATTTTGAAAATGACACCTTGAATCCTTGATTCCTGACAAGTCAAAAACATTTTGGGACTATATCAACAATGGACCAATGAAACAAATACAGATATATTATGTGGAATTTTCAACGAGTAAAATAATTTCCTATTTCATTTTCTCAATTAATTTCATTTTCAATTGACAGCCATTATTTTAATATGAATATGGGATGAATAGGATTTTTCTCATTTACATCCATTGGTAAACCACTGGTCCACAAAGCCAGAGCTATAGAAAAATGTATAGTGGTCTCTCTTTCTCACATAATTTCCCTGGGTAACTGAAGTCTTTGGCACTCGATCTCAACTTCAGCAAGATGATTTTAATTGACGTGACTAATGTAAAACAAGACCGACTGTCAGATGTAAAGCTTGTCACTGGTGGATGGTGGTGTACTTTTTTGTGGCCTCTATTTACACAACATAATAATCCATAGCCATCAAACGTAAACCCAGTCTAGTGCTTACATATGGAAAATGTGTCAATTGCAGAGCAGGAAATGATGCAGTCCACTAGTTCTCTGTCTACCTTGCCATCTGAGTGGCATGTTTCTCTCTCCCTGAATGAGAAAGTACATGTTTATGAGTTATCCCCCGATTCAAGCCTGCACCTTGTAATACATACAAGTCTTTTTTTTCTCGCTGAATGGCCCACTGAAGGAAATCTGTAGTGAATATGGTTGAATAAATTGATTCAAACATTACAATCAGGGCAACTCTTCAGACGTTGTTGTTGATCAGTGCAACTCTTCAGATGTTTTTCTATTAATTTTGGTTGTGTTAACGCGTCAGTTGTCATCCATTCTTACTGATTACTCAAATAAGAGGATACCATTACTTTAAGAGTTATAATTAATCCTTTTTATATCTGAGTTCATGAACACCTTTCTGTTATACAACCCTCTTTAGTTGTGGCAGGTATAAACCGCTTTACATCCACAGGTCAAGCTACTTCTTAAGGACATTTTAAGGATTCGAACAGAAGGCCAAAGATGCAAAGAATATTCCCCCAGTGTATGAATGCTAAGGGATGATCTTTCCATGTCTATGCACAACCTTTACATGAGATTAACTCTGAGTAGATAATAAGGCGACCTGTTACCTTTAACCTCGCTCCTCTTTCCACCGTTCCCATTGTATAAAAGGACCAATGTTTAAGCCTGTGCTAAAATAACTATTACGTCTATAAGACGATGAGATCAGCTTGCACCTGTGAATAGCTTAGCCTTTTTAGGAAGAAGAAATAACCTGTAATAATTTGCCCCTCCAGTAGTGTGGAGATACTGCAGCAGTGTCCCTCTATTTGTCACTGTCAGCCTCAAGACTGAAGATATGATAAGAAAAAAAGTGTCTTGAAGAAAACGCTGAAGTATGTGATTAAGAATAATGACTAAAAGATTGCATAAAACTTTCTCCCAAATCACATATCAACTCCACGCCTGGCATTATCCCTCAAGCAGCTCATCAGTCCTGGCCAAAGTCTCAGTCTCTTGCTTGGTCCCATGGCTTCCACAGGAGGCTCTCTGTTCCTCATGT
Source organism: Oncorhynchus nerka (assembly GCF_034236695.1). Taxonomy (NCBI): domain Eukaryota; kingdom Metazoa; phylum Chordata; class Actinopteri; order Salmoniformes; family Salmonidae; genus Oncorhynchus; species Oncorhynchus nerka. Next base: position 41,976,699 of record NC_088408.1, read on the forward strand.
AGCTGGTGGAGACTTTAGTAGCAGCTTGCTCCGTGAACGAGAGCTTCAAGTTTCATATCAACACAGTGACCTTCTGTCCCTTTCTGATAATCTGCAGTACTGACAGATGCAGCCAGTCCCTGGCATTATCTTCAAAACCAATGTTTGATGATGGCTTCAATCTGAACAGCGCAAAACATTCAATGCATACCAGTGGGAGTGGTTTAACTTGGTTTGTTTCGTGCCATTGCTGAGTTGCTACATTACACAGGCAAAGAATGCATATATTGCATATATTACAATGTAGTCAGAGAAACTCTTTAATTAGATTCCTGTCTTCTAGAGAACACCATTTTCTTCTCCAAAAGGACCAATGAGCTCCAGATGTTAAAATATCATTAAGATTTCTCTCCCAGTCACCTGCCTTCTGTGACATTTGTCTTGTCAATGACAAAAAAAGGTTTGAAAAGGGACAGTTAGAATTTTACTCGGGTGGGGTATTGGGCACACACATCCCTTTTGCAGGTTTACCATATACTTTATTCCATCCTAGCCTAATGTTCTCCTCTGCTTGCATGCACCTCCCCTATATCAAGGTGTTTTTCTACCTCCCTTATGACCTGCACTTCTCCACATGCAAACTATTACTATACCACAAGAACAAGAGAGAAGAGAGGCCGGGTACATCATTGCGCATGAAAGAACAGTGGGACAAAAATCTCCCTTATTGATCTTGTTTAGGAAAAATACAAGTATCCTACCCAGACTAGCCTACAACACCACAATGCAATGATTAATTGCATTATTGTTTTCAAGTACGTACAATCTCTACTCTAGTCTACAGTGTAAATGTCAATTGAATAAAGGCACAAAAGACCTTTGATTTGAATGTTTCATTCCATTTCTTCCATTTGGATCAGTTGTGGGTCTACTCTAGATAGTTTATAAGGTCTAGAAAGGGACAGTAGCAGGCAGTTTTTGAAAACTTTTGATACTGAGATGCATTGTCTGTTGCGGATCATCATCCTATTATAATGTGGCTACATATGCTCCCAACAGGCCCAGTTATTCAGGATAGCTTAATGTGCTCTCTGATTCCTCTCCAATCCAAGCGATAATTCCTTGTGCACCTGAAACCTAACGCTTCAATATAGACAAAATATTTGTCATTTATCTTTTAAAATGTATTACTTTTTATACAGTATGTGGCATAAACACAACCAGTCATACTGTTTTAATCTGGTTAGGCTACTTCAAAAGTTTCTTTTAAGCTACCTAATATAATATATATTCCAGCATCTAAACTGTTCATCATCCATTTGATGAATGGAAAGAGACATACAATACATGACCATACAGGGCCTTGCGAAAGTATTCGGCCCCCTTGAACTTTGCGACCTTTTGCCACATTTCAGGCTTCAAACATAAAGATATAAAACTGTATTTTTTGTGAAGAATCAACAACAAGTGGGACACAATCATGAAGTGGAACGACATTTATGGGATATTTCAAACTTTTTTAACAAATCAAAAACTGAAAAATTGGGCGTGCAAAATTATTCAGCCCCTGAATAATGATGAGCTTGGAGGGTACAATGCTGAGCTGTAGTCGATGAACAGCATTCTTACATAGGTATTCCTCTTGTCCAGATTGGTTAGGGCAGTGTGCAGTGTGGTTGCGATTGCGTCGCTGTCGACCTATTGGGGCGGTAAGCAAATTGGAGTGGGTCTAGAGTGTCAGGTAGAGTGGAGGTGATATGGTCCTTGACTAGTCTCTCAAAACACTTCATGATGATGGAAGTGAGTGCTGCAGGGCGGTAGTCGTTTAGCTCAGTTACCTTAGCTTTCATGGGAACAGGAACAATGGTGGCCCTCTTGATGCATGTGGGAACAGCAGACTGGGATAAGGATTGATTGAATATGTCCAGAAACACACCAGCCAGCTGGTCTGCGCATGCTCTGAGGACGCGGCTGGGGATGCCGTCTGGGCCTGAAGGAGAGTCCGCAGGTTTTGGTAGCGGGCTGTGTCAGTGGCACTGTATTGTCCTCAAATCGAGCAAAGAAGTTGTTTAGTCTGTCTGGGAGCCAGCCATCCTGGTCCGCGATGGGGCTGGTTTTCATTTTGTAATCCGTGATTGACTGTAGACCCTGCCACATATCGTGTTTGAGCCGTTGAATTGTGACTCTACTTTGTCTCTATACTGACGATTAGCTAGTTTGATTGCCTTGCGGAGGCAATAGCTACACTGTTTGTATTCGGTCATGTATCCGGTCACCTTGCCCTGGTTAAAAGCAGTGGTTCGCGCGAATGCTGCCATCAATCCACGGTTTCTGGTTTGGGAATGTTTTAATAGTTGCTGTGGGTACGACATCGCCGATGTACTTGCTAATAAACTCTTTCACCGAATCAGCGTATTCGTCAATGTTGTTGTTTGACGCAATGCGGAACATATCCCAGTCCACGTGATCAAAGAAATCTGAAGCGTGGAATCAGGTTGGTCGGACCAGCGTTGAACCTGAGCGCAGGAGCTTCCTGTTTTAGTCTCTGTCTATTGGCTGGAAGCAATAAAATGGAGTCATGGTCAGGGGAGGGCCTTATATGCGTCGCGGAAGTTAGAATTACATTGATCCAGGGTTTTTCCAGCCCTGTTAGCACAATCGATATGCTGATAGAATTTAGGGAGTCTTGTTTTCAGATTAGCCAGCTACAATGAATGCAGCCTCAGGATATGTGGTTTCCAGTTTACATAGAGTCAAATAAAGCTTGTTCAGGGCCATCGATGTGTCTGCTTGGGGGGGAATATATGCGGCTGTGATTATAATCAAAGAGAATTCTCTTGGTAGATAATGCGGTCGACATTTGTTTGTGAGGAATTCTAAGTCAGGTGAACAGAAGGACTTGAGTTCCTGTATGTTGTTTTGATCACACCATGTCTCGTTAATAATAAGGCATACCCCCCGCCCCTCTTCTTACCAGAAAGATGCTTGTATCTGTCGCCGCGATGCGTGAAGAAACCAGCTGGCTGTACCGACTCCGATAGCGTGTCTAGAGTGAGCCATGTTTCCGTGAAGCAAAGAACGTTACAGTCTTTTATGTTCTCTCTGGAATGCTACCCTTGCTCGGATTTCATCTACCTTGTTGTCAAGAGACTGGACATTGGCGAGTATGCTCGGGGTGCGGTGCGTGATGTGCCCATCTCCAGATCCTGACCAGAAGATCGCATCGTCTGCCCCTTTTACGGCGTCGTTGTTTTGGTTCGCAGGCTGGGATCCGATCCAATGTCCTGGGTGGTGGGTAAAACAGAGGATCCGCTTCTGGAAAGTCGTATTCCTGACCGTAATGATGGTGAGTTGACGTTGCTCTTATATCCAGTTGTTCCTCCCGACTGTATGTAATAAAACCTAAGATTACCTGGGTTACCAATGTAATAAATAACACTTAAAAAATCTAAATACTGCATAGTTTCCTAGGAAAGTGAAACGAGGCGGCCATCTCTGTCAGCGCCGGAAGTAGTAGTTTCTTTCCTTCTTAAACCTCTCTGGGATAGAAGGGACGGTAGCGTCCCACTTGGCCAATAGCCAATATATTGATAATCTATCCAACCCAAATTTAGAATGACAATCCTTAGTGCTTCACGTAGGCACTTTAATTTAAGACCCTCAACTTAGCACAAACCGATACTGGCAGAATGAACATGTACATTGACATACAGTATATTCATCTTATATGTCTAGCATGAACTAATCTCATCACTTGTTGTAACGACAGATTGGTATCTCAATGCATTTTTTTCTCTAAATTACTATACATTTCGAGACCTCCACAATCAACCTGATACCCCTGATAAACAATTTTGGATAAGCTTACGGGCACAGTTCACAAATTATTACTACTACCTGATTCAGGAAATCCAGGAAATTGTTTTACTGTTTGATAAATTATTACTATTACCAATATCTTAATGAGTTTGAAACAATCACTTGTGTTGTGACATGGTAGGGTTGTTAAACAGAAGATAGCCCTATTTGGTAATATTATGGCAAGAACAGCTCAAATAAGCAAAGAGAAACGACAGTCCATCAATACTTCGAGACATGGTCAGTCAATATTGAACATTTCATGTTGCAAAAAACAAAAACCATCAAGCGCTATGATGAAACTGGCCCTCATGAGGACTGCCACAGGAAAGGAAGACCCAGAGTTACCTCTGCTACAGAGGATACGTTCATTAGAGTTACCAGCCTCAGAAATTACAGCCAACATAAATGCTTCACAGAGTTCATGTAACAGACACATATTAAAATCAATATTTCAGAGGAGACGACGTGAATCAGGCCATCATGGTCGAATTGCTGCAAAGAAACCAATAATAAAATGAAAAGACTTGCTTGGGCTAAGAAATTAGCCATGGACATTAGACCGGTGGAAATCTGTTCTTTGGTCTGATGAGTCCAAATTTGAGATTTTTGGTTCCAACCGCCATGTCTTTGTGAGACGCAGCATAGGTGAACAGATGATCTCCACATGTGTGGTTCCCACCTTGAAGCATGGAGTTGTGTGATGGTGTTGGGGTGCTGGGATGGTGACACTTTCATTGATTTATTTAGAATTCAATGCATACTTAACCAGGATGGCTACCACAGCATTCTAGAGCGGTACGCCATCCTATCTGGTTTGCGCTAAGTGGGACTATCATTTTTCAATAGGACAATGACCCAACACACCTCCAGGCTGTGTAAGGGCTATTTATCCAAGAAGGACATTGATGGAGTGCTGCATCAGAAGACCTTGCATCCACAATCACCCGACCTCAACCCAATTGAGATGTTTTGGGTAGTACCGCAGAGTGAAGGAAAAGCAGCCAACAAGTGCTCAGCCTATGTGGGAAGTCCTTCAATCCTTCAATAAAGCATTCCAAGTGAAGCTGGTTGACAGAATACCAAGAGTGTACAAAGCTGTCATCATTGCAAAGGGTAGCCTCCCAACGTTTTTGATTCCTACATGATTCCATGTGTTATTTCATACTTTTGATGTCTTCACTATTATTCTACAATATAGAAAATAGTAAAAATAAAGAAAATCCTGGAATGAGTAGCTGTTTCCAAACCTTTGACTGGTACTGTATTTTTTCTTTTTCTGCTGCGTGGTCCCATGGTGTTTATACTTGCGTGCTATTGTTTGTACAGATGAACTTGGTACCTTCAGGCATTTGGAAATTGATCCCAAGGATGAACCAGACTTGTGCAGGTCTATAATTTTTTTTTCTGAGGTCTTGGCTGATTTCTTTTGATTTTCCCATGATGTCACGCAAAGAGGCACTGAGTTCGAAGGTAGGCCTTGAAACACATCCACAGGTACACCTCCAATTGACTCAAATGATGTCTGTTAGCCTGTCAGAAGCTTATAAAGCCATGACATAATTTTCTGGAATTTTCCAACCTGTTTAAACCTGGCACAGTCAACTTAGTGTATGTAAACTTCTGACCCACTGGAATTATGATACATTGAATTATAAGTGAAGTAATGTCTGTAAACAATTGTTGGGAAAAATGCTTGTGTCATGCACAAAGTAGATGTCCTATCCGAATTGCCAAAACTGAAGTTGGTTAACAAGACATTTGTGAAATGGTTGTACAACGAGTTTTAATGTCTCCAACTTAAGTGTATGTAAACTTCCGATATCAAGGGGGTTCTAAGATTACAAATCAAATAGCAAAATTATCCATAGTATGATCATCTTAAAATAATTCCATATTCATATTCCTATAGAACAGACAGGAATGTAACACAATTATCAAGTCTCCTAAATGGGATATGATCCCATTATTGGTTGTGCAGCACGATAGTAGGTACAACAGTCAGGCCATCTGTGACAGGCAAGTCCATCTCTACAGCTCGAATAGAGTACTCAATATTTGAATCCCTGTAATGACTCTGTGAGGTGTTATGTCAGAGATGGGTTGCACATGCCAAACTGCAAAAGGGTGCAACGTTTTAATGAAACCTCTGTCACTCCACTTTTCCAGTGACTAATTAGCATAAGGTGAAAACACACTTGAGTGATGGGAATGTGAGGAGTATTTAATATACTTGTCTAATTTGCTAAGGGGGAACCAATGTCGGTTCAATTACTTGAACTCCTTTGACCGATGTCGTTTCGATTACTTGAACTCCATTTAGTTCCGTTTTTTTGGGACCCCAATGCGTATTTAATATAATTCAGGTAAGAAATCAACACAAGAACTATGTGGGATGCTGGGCTGAAGAGAGTTGTAGTTTTCATGAACTATATTCATATTCAATCTAGTTCAGCGCAGAAACGTCAGTTAAGACGTTTCTTATTTACAATGACGGCCTACTAAAAGCCAAAAGGCCTCCTGCGGGGATGGGGGCTGTGATTAAAAATAGACCACATGAGAGAGGAATGTACACAACACAATGATGAGAAAAAGGGATAAAGACCGTTTTTGAAAGTATGCCGTATATATAAGGATGTAATGTGTGCGCTGGAGTCAGGAAGCAAGGAGTGAATCATTTAATAAATACTAATAAACATAATATAAAACAAGAATCACAATCAACGCACAGACAGAAACAATGACGCCGGGGGAAGGAACCAAAGGTGAGTGTCATAATGCGCTGATGCGCGTAACGATGGTGACAGGTGTGCACCATAACGAGCAGCCTGGTGACCTAGAAGCCGGAGAGGGAGCGCACATGACAACTGAACAAAAGTATAAACGCAAACTGTAACAATTTCAAAGATTTTACTGAGTTACAGTTCATATTAGAAAATCAGTCACTTATAATGAATGCATTAGGCCCTAACCTATGGATTTCACATGACTGGGAATACAGATACACATCTGCTGGTCACAGATACCTTTAAAAAATTGGGCCTCACATTGGGCCTCAGGATCTCATCACGGTATTTTTGTTGCATTCAAATTGCCATCAATAAAATGCAATTGTGTTCATTGTCCATAGCTTATGCCTGCCCATACCATAACCACACCCCCACTATGGGGCACTCTGTTCACAATGTTGACATCAGAAAACCGCTCTGCCACACGACGTTGTGAGGTCAGTTGGATGTACTGCCAAACTCTCTAAAACAACGTTGGAGGTGGATTATGCTAAATAAACGAACAATCAAATATCTGGCAACTGCTCTGGTGAACATTCCTGGAGTCAGCATGCCAATTGCACGCTCCCTTAAAACTAGAGACATTGTGACATTGTGCTGTGTGAAAAAACTGCTAATTTTAGTGGCCTTTTATTGTCCCCCGCACAAGGTGCACCTGTGTAATGATCATGCTGCTTAATCAGCTTATTTTTGCCACACCTGTCAGGTTTATTTATTTATCTTGGCAAAGGAGAAATGCTCACTAACAGGGATGTAAACAAATTTGTGCACAACATTTGAGAGAAATAAACTTTTTGTGGGTATGGAACATTTCTGGGATCTTTTATTTCAGCTCATGAAAGATGGGACCAACACTTTACATGTTGCGTTTATATTTTTGTTCGGTTTATTTTGAAGAACTAGTAAAATGATTTGGTCAGACAGCTCTGCAGCTGGATGTAGTTGGATGTACTTAGCCAGGCTAGCTAAATAGGATGACTACAGACACTACAGTGTGGAGAGTACAGAGATAACACTGTCTGACTGTCTACTACAGCCTGAGCAGATTTGAAATGCTGACTTTAAGGTTTGAACAATAATAGTCATCAAATAAAAATCAATGTAATATACACAACTGAAATATGTTATTATTTCATAAGAATTTCCTTTTTTTTTGTTTACGTCTACCCAATGTGGACCTGACAGAGACAATGGAACATTTTGAATGTTTTGGCAATTGAATGTTCACTATTTTTGGCTTTTGGAATATCCAGATGATTTAAAAAAAATAATAATAATCTAAAATCGTGATTATTTAAAAAATAATCTCACCAAAACCGAACCGACTTCAAAAAGCCCTAATCGCTCAGTAGTAATGACTGCTAACGTTCATGGCATAGTAAATTAGAGAGAGTAATATTGAAAGTCACCCTTATCACAGTGTCACTAACGTTGCTTTCAGGGAGTCACTTGTCTTGATATGGGAGAGAGCCTTAGGACTCGTGTCATCAAGCTCTCAGCTGTTCGCCATCTCTGCCTCATTGCAGGCAATTCCCTTCCCCTCTCGCTCTCCCTTTCTCCCGACTCCTGCCAAACCTGTCAGCTGGGAGGGATGTCACACGATTTCAACGAGTGTGAGAGCAGGACATAATATCTGTCAACTTCATCTTCTTCCTCACTTGCCTTCACTCCCGCAATGCATCCTCTCAACAGCTCTTTCAGAGCCTCCTCCAATCCGTCCATCACACTTTTCTCTGGGGTTGTTTTTTCACACCAGAGGAAATGTCTAAATCCTCCTTGTGTTCTTGTTTGTCCTGCTTGCTGTCCATCATGCTGTAGTGTAGTGGACCAAATGTTCATGTGTTTGTTTTAGAAATGCCAAAATCAAAATGTCATTTTCATATGCATTGTCTTAGCTAGGTCTGATAACTAGATCGGATTGTTATTGACAGTTTCATAACTAAAATCTTTAAACTGGCAGTCTTTGGTAAAATGAGGATAAGCATTACCCATAAATCCACAATACATGTTCAGTGTTTAGGTGTATTGTATACTCTAATACACATTCACTGTGTTGTAGCCCAATTGAAATGTATCGACAATGGGTTTGTTGCTGAAAAAAAAAAAATATCTATATGCAATTAAACTAAAAAAATTAAGACAAAGTCCAATGAGAATAGGCTAGCCCCACACCAATTTGTACTGTTAGTTTCAAACGTCCTTCTTTTTCTCTCTGGCTCTCTCAACAGGCATTGTACTTGTTGACTTGAATCAGCAGTTTGACACTTGTAGCAGACACTGGACATCTTCCTAAAAGTTGAATGAGTGTTATTGTAGTCTGATTACTCTCCCTGCAGAGGAGTTTCTAGAAAAAAATGGAGTATTCCCTAAAAAACGATCAAAGTGGAAAATAAAACTTTCTGCTCATCTTCTCTGAGCAGTTTATTTTCCTGCATCTTCTTATTCTCTAAAATCAACTGGTTTAGAAGGTGTCTCTTTGGAACAGCCACTTTTCTTGAACTGAACTTGTATTTACCCCTTGGAATCCATGTGTGTAGTCAAGGACAGAAAGGGACTGGACAAGATTTAAAACATTTGGTGGGTGAGTGTTTAAAAACAAAATGATGGATGGCAGGCAGCTATGATGTTTAGTTTGCATAGGGAACTTTGCATGGGGAAATTGCAGCTGGTATTGTCACATAATCTTTACTGAGGAATCGGTAACCAATGTTACCTATAAGTAATTTTATCAAATAACAGAAACCCAATTGGCTAGTACATTGCAACAAATGGTACTCCTTCTTTGAGTAAATCCCAAAGAAATGTAAACGTATTAAATTGGTCCTAACTATGTAATTACAATTTTACCATGAAAGTGTAACAAGTATTGCAATTATTTCTGGTTAAACTGTACACCAGAATCTTTACCCTAAGTGGGCAAAAAAAATATTGATTGGGTTAAATTATGTTTTAAGCTTAATAAACAGCATGGACACAGACTGTTCTGTTCTGTTGCATGGTATGTTGGTTTTGCTAACACATCAGTGTTATGAATTGCAAATTTCACTGCAGGGGAGGGGGTAGCGAGAATAAACATTGTTCTACAGTATGTGCTGCTGGATCAGTCTAGGAGACACTTTTCAGTCTATCAATGTGTCAAGGCACACAACAACTGCTGGCATAATTGACTGGAAAGATTTCATTTCATATCATGCTGCAGACGAGCAGCTGGAACCGCTTGTGAAGTCTTACGTGTCTTGGACAAGTTCATTTCACATTATATTACAGGGACTCCTCGACGCACACTCAACATACAGCCGATATTCTGATGCAAGGTTCCCATTTATTTCTGTGCTCTATTATCTGCATAGCAATTGACAGTGTTTTGCCCAATACCACAAATCCCACAGAGTTGTCAATTTAGCACTATAAGTGGATACTATGTGGAGGGTGTGTGCACATCGCTTGAGGTATCTCTGCTGGCTCCCAGAGAAATGTGTGTGGGTACGAGTGTGTGTGTGTGTGTGTGTGTGTGTGTGTGTGTGTGTGTGTGTGTGTGTGTGTGTGTGTGTGTGTGTGTGTGTGTGTGTGTGTGTGTGTGTGTGTGTGTGTGTGTGTGTGTGTGTGTGTGTGTGTGTGTGTGTGTGTGTGTGTGTGTGCGTGTGTGTGTGCGCGCGCGTGCGTGCATGTGTGTGTGTGAGTGAATATGGACATTACATTGTGGCCCAGCATGGACATGCAGGAACAAAGAGAAGGTAGCGGGCAGATGTTATCAGAACCTCCAGGGAGAAGCCATGGAAAAGAGAATTCCTTATATCTACTGTCAGTCCTACCTTTGGTGTTTGTGATAGATTGGGTGGACAGGAGAAGAATACTAGAACAGTTTGTATGGTGATTACGATCAATCTCTCTCCGTCTCTCTCCCTCCCTCTCCATCTTCTGAGAAAAGGTACATGTACATTGGTACAGAGCCTCAGTGTGTGTACGTATTTTGAGCGACTGTTGATTTAGTTTCATTTAATCAAATTTTATTGTGCCCAAAAATTCTGGGGCAATTGTGCCAATGTATTAGGTACAGCATTTCAACACAAACAAACAAACGTTTAAGGGCTCTATTCAATCTGTATCGCTGAAGCGTTACAGATTGCGCAAAATGAATTTAAAGAGAAACTGACAGAGTTTTAGTAGCATTAAATATGATCAAGATATGATCAAATACACCCTCAGGAAGATTAAGATAAATATATATTTTTTATTTTCCCCTTGACTTATTCCAAATGTTGTTGTTTTACAGCCTTAATTCAAAGTGGATAAAATATATATTTTTCTTTCCCATATACACACAATAACAATAATGACAAAGTGAAAACATGTTTTTAAGAAATGTTTGCTAATTTATTGATAATGAAATACAGAAATATCTCAAATTCATAAGTATTCACACCCCTGATTCAATAAATGTTAAAATCACCTTTGGCAGCAATTACAGCTGTGTGTCTTTCTGGGTTAGTCTCTAAGAGCTTTGCAGACCTGGATTGTACAATATTTGCACATTATTATTTTAAAAACTCTTCAAATTCTGTCAAGTTGGTTGCTGATAATTAATAGATAACCATGTTCAAGTCTTATTTGGCCTTGTGCTTTATGTTATTGTCCTTCTGAAAGGTTTGTGAATTTCTGAATTTGTCTCCCAGTGTCTGTTGGAAAGCAGACTGAACCAGGTGCTCTAATGTGATTTTGTTTGTGCTTAGCTCTAGTACGTTTATTTTTATCCTGTAAAATGACCTAGTCCTTGCCAATGACAACCATGCCCATGTTTTGGAATATTTTTATTATTTACAGGCTTCATTCTTTTCACTCTGTCATGTAGGTTAGCATTGTGAAATAACTACAATGTTGTTGATCCATCCTCGGTTTTCTCCTATCACAGCCATTAAACTCTGAAACTGTTTTAATGTCACTATTGGCTTCATTGTGAAATACCTGAGTAGTTTCCTTCCTCTCCGGCAACTGAGTTAGGAAGAAAGCCTGTATCTTTGTAGTGACTGGGTGCATCGATACACCATCCAGATTGTAATTAATAACTTCACCATGCTCAAAGGGATTTTGTTTTTTACACGTCTACAAATAGGTCCCCTTCTTTGCGAGGCATTGGAAAACCTCCCTGTTCTTTGTGATTGAATCTATGTTCGAAATTCACTGCTCGACTGAGGGACCATACCGATAATTAATTGTGTGTGTTGGGTACAGAGATGAGGTAGACATTCAAAAATCATGTTAACCCCCTTAAGTCGATGTCAGAGGCCCCGCTGAAATCTAATCAGCATAATAAAAAAATCCCCATCAAAATACGTCAGTTTAAGCTAGAGATATTTTTATTGTTTTGCATTGGCTGCATCTCAATTCACAACATTGACAAACCTAGAGAGCAGAGACCATGAGACATCCTGGAAATTGCTCTTCTCGCAAAATTGTCTGTAGCATCTGAACGGTTTGGCCTACAAGCTATTATGACCCATCTATGGAAAGATGAGACTCTCATGAACACAAAGCTTTACGACCCCCACAAGCGTCTTGGGACTCGTCTGAAGTCGATACAGCTGATCTGCCAACTTCTGTTGGTAGTGTCGGAACAGTTTGGGCACACTATTATGACCCACCTGTGTAAAGGTGAGAATCTCACGAACACATTTTGCTCTAGGACACCCAAAAGCTTCACAAGCATCGTCTGAAGGTCCCCTGCTGCCAGTTGAAAAAAATGAATGAAAGTACAGTATTTAAGGCGTCTGTTTAGTGCTCAAACATAAGGGTTTAAATAGACAGTATGTACATTTTTTAAAATAATGTTTCCTAATCTTTCTTATATGTCTAAGATATAAGACAGCCATTTCAAAACAATCTTCCTTTAGATGTTTTGCATTTGTATGGGCTAATAGCAGTAAGGCCCGGAAAAATGTCATCAGATATTATTTTTATATATTTTTGAGATACTTCAAGGGGTTTTAAAATTAAAAATCAAATAGCTAAATGATCCTTGGTATGACCTTCTTAAAGCAATTCTATATAGCTTAGTAAAACCACCCCCTCAAGGCTTAGACTCTTATGGGTTAAACACTATTATTGCACACAGAATAAGTCCATGCAACTTATTACGTGATTTGTTAAGGACATTTTTACTTAACTTATTTAGGCTTTCCATAACAAAGGGGTAGAATACTTATTCACAGAAGACATTTCAGCTTTTCCTTTGTAAACATAAAAAAAAACATGATTCACTTTGACATTATGGGCTATTGTTTGTATTTCTCCCCTTTTTCAGGGGCGTAGGTGATGCAAAATCTGAATATAATACATTTTAAATTCAGGCTGTCACACAAGAACATTTTGAAAAAGTCAAGGGGTGTGAATACTTTCTTGAATAGAATATTTAGGAACGATGTAGAGTCGGGTATTTGTGAAAATTCTGTAACAGTTATGATTTACAACCTGCTACAGTAATATTTATTAACAAGTAATGTATAGGTGAATTGTAATCACTCATGCATTAGCTGCATTAATCTATTCTGTCAACAATGCCTTAATCTACGTTATGGATTTTTGTGTAAAATAGGACGTATTTTTATACATCTTATAAACTTTGAATTTGATGTTTTTGACTATATTATATTATATATTATGATTTTCTGTTTCATATCTGCAAAGTAGTTAAAATGCTGTCAGTTCCAACTGAAAAGGTCATTTACGATTGAGCCAACATATGCAGCATTAACCGTGACTGCAGTCTGCGCTAACGTGGGAATATTGCCTTTAAATTTCAATCTCACTGTAATACTGAACTTCCGTGATACGGATTGAATGGAGTCCTAATGTGTGTCTGATTTGATGTTGGGATTTGTGTGCGGCAGTGCGTGAGCCCTTTCCTTAAACCAGGGCCTGTCAAGGGAGCCTGGACTCCCAGCCACTTCTCACATGAGCAGCCGAGCAAAATTAGCTGATGATTGATCCCACTCTAACGGGAGTGGTTAGAGTTTTTTCTAAATTGATATTATATTTAAATAGAGAAACAGGCATTGACTTTGTAATCCCTGTGCAACACTTGCCGACAAGAAAGAAAAGTCAAGTGCTGTATTTGTCTGGATGCCATGCTTATCTTCCACAGTCCCAACAGGCTGTGCTTGTGAATGTCTGTAGCTTCAAGCTACGGTAGCTGACTCTGATATTATAGTGCATCTCTGAGGTGAGCATGTGGGGAGAGTTTTTCCCATTAATTTGATCAAAGACACACATTTCCACGTGTCTTTCTATGGCATAGTACTGGCTCCCATATGTAGCATAATCATGCAGTGTACGGTCGCAGCATAGGGGGACCGCAGAACAAGATTTTGCTGAGGGCCAACAAAAATCTTGGTCCGGCCCTGAGCATTACCACCCCACCCTACAAAAGTATCACGTCCTGTCTCATTTCATCAGATTCTACAGTCTGCTGTGTCCTTATAAGAGTGAATTATCTCTGATAATCATTCTAATCGGGGTTCAGCTCATGTTACTAGGCCTCCTGCTGCGCCTTAATGCTTAATTACTCCTCAGCTTGTCTTCTCAGGATAGGTGCCCCCAGCCTTGCTCAACCAAGCCTCTCTCTCTCTGTCTAATCGTGCACTGCCCTATCATGTACATCAAGATCAATCACTAATGACGATCACGCTTTTAATCAAAAAGCATTGTCAGCTCCTCACACACCATAATGTCAGTGAGATCAGATTTTCACCCTGAAGATCATCCAAATTGCTGACCATGCACTGTAATATTGGGCAAGGGTAACATTTGGCAAGAACAAATTCAACCGATTCCTTATTTACCCTTAATATATACAGGTAAATTCTCCTGATATTAAATTGTAATTTGCAAGAGAGACCTGCTTATGAGTTACAACTATTAATTTATTAACTGATTTATGAACGGATAATTTCTCTAATTTACAGACTCTTTATACACAACTATAAAGGGTACTTATAATGGGCTCTCCTTAAATCTTGTTTTTATGCAGCTTACTGAAGAATGAAAGAAATTGTGCCTTTTTGTGTTTGCAGTTTTTATGCTGGCAGTTTTTCCTTTACATTGAATATTGTGTACCGGTGATTTTTTTTCTAGGTTGGTAATTACTGACAAAAACAATGCTTATCACAGAGTGAAACTTCATGATACTTTTCCAATATTTAAAATTTTAACTATTTGTTCTGTTCACAGATTTCCATATCTCAGATTAATTTCTATAAGAAACAATTGACTCTAAAACCTTCTCCTAGGTTGGTCATTACCGAGGTAGGTAGAGTGATTTCATGGCAGAAGAAAAAAAAATGCCCCACTTATAGCCACTGAATTTACATATTGAACTGCTGATGGTTCACAATAACAAATGTGCCATAGTCGTCAGAGCAATACTGCAGGTTGTCTTCCACTGACACTTGGTAGTAGTGCGTGTACCATTATGCATATGGCACTAATGGCAGTTTCTCCTAACTGTCAGGGAGCTGTATATAGTGTTTCCTTTGCAGACAGCTTGATGCTAGGTCTATAGCCAGCATGTTTGATTCTGCTGACATTGTACCCTTGACAACAAAAAAGCAATGTATCAGCTGAATATCCTCTAGGACCATTCTTCTAGAGTTATGGAAAGAAGTTACTTGTGTATTTTTCAAAAATAAAAGCCTCTGTGTATACCATATGATCTTCTGTAAGATTGTCAGAAAATAATTACAGTCAATAAGAAAATATATTATGATCACTTCAGGCTGAACCCTAACTTGAGATGTGTGTTTGGTTACAAATGTGAGTTAAGCGTGCAGATCTCAAATTAGGGTTCAGGCCTGAGCATATACTGCGACCGATATTTGCCTCAACTGAGACCGTAGCCTACTGTAAGGTGAGTCAGAAGTATTGGGACATAAGGTGAGTCAAGTAAATGTCTGTTTTTGTTCAGCTGGAGTCCAGCAGACTTTCTAAAGAGACTATATCAGATTCTGCTTTTCCTGTAACTTCGGAGTACATGGCAGACATAAGCACAACAAAGTATTTATGAAGATATATATTTAAAGCTGTTTAGTCCATAAGGATTAGAGCAGGGCATATTAATGGGGAATGCAACCATTACAACAACAAGCTTATGAAAATGTGTCACGTTTTGTTTCTCTGTTAACTGTCAGAAGGTCCTTTGTGACATCAACAGCCCCAACTTAAATGACTTCAAATAGTTTGTAGTCTCATCCTAAACACAGACACAATAATGTATCACTCATAAACCATAAAAATTCTACATTTTTGCAGGAAAGTTTTAACACTCAGATTTTTCTTTTAACTGCAGGAGAAAATTAATTGTACTGCTGGCCATTTAATGTTGATGTGTGTTAGTGACTATACACTTTGCATTTCATTTTTGGCAAATGTACATCCTAATGAATAAAATATATTGTATTTACATTTGTGGTGACAGGTAGCCTAGTGGTTAGAGCTGAGCTGAGAAGGTAAAAATGTGTCATTCTGCCAATGAACAAGGCAGCTTAACCCACTGTTCCTAGGTAGTCATTGTAAATAACAATTTGTTCTGAACTTACTTGACTAGTTAAATAAAATAAAAGTTTAAGTTGTTTTTACATACGATATACATGATTTAGCTAATTTAATTTTTCCATATTCAGTGTTTTGTAGTGCTTTTTAAGATATTATCAGAATATTACTCAAAGCATTTTGAACAGCCCCTATATTCTTGGTCATATTTTTAAAAAATGCATCTGGGTTTATTGGGTCACCTTCATACAATCTGTTTAGCTCGATTCCCCAAATTGACTAACTACTGTAACAGATGCATCATAATTCAATTCTTTGTTTGGGATTCCCCAAACCCTTGCCTCTCCCCCAATACCAAAGAAAGACTAAGGCTACTGTAACTGAGGTTGTAGATGTTAACAAGAATTGGTTTGCCAGTTTTTCCTGGATTCTGCTGTATGACCATGCAGTATTCTAAGTGGGTTTACTGTTAGATACAGTAAGTCCATACTTCAAATCAAATTTTATTTATTTATTTTGTCTCTCCCTCAGAGTAGGTCTTTGAAATTGAACTGAGAAATTCAAAAATGTAATGTTTCTCAAAAGCTGTCCAGTCCACCATCTGCCCTGAATCTTTGTAGATTACTCTTTGCAACTAATCACTTGGTAGTTGAATAGAACGAGTACAGTAAGTCACACTGCCTGCACTTTTACAGAAAATAAATAACCCAGACCATGCCATTGCCTGGTGCGAGACTATTTTCTCCCAACTGATGGGATTTTGCTCAATCTCTATAATGTACGTATAAGCACCTCAAACACTTTTAATTTAAGATTAACTTTACTTTCTCTGACAGTAACTCAGAAAAGTGATCTCACGCTCAGGGTTTTCTTGCTCTCTCTCTCCTAATATGTTTTGCTCGTTCAGTACCATCAGTTACATGTCTGCCAAGCATCACACGTCGTCAGCTCACTCCCATTGACATCCCACTGTTCTGACCATTGATTGGCAGGTCAAGCATTGAGCACAAGCAGGAAATCAATAACGGTGGACCTCTAGACGGTACAGGGGGAGTCTTCAAGGAACTGGCCTACTGGACACTCTGCCAATCACCAACCAGAAAATGTAAGGCCAGCCAGCCATGAACAAAAGCTATCTAAAGGCAGAGACACTAGGTTGGATAATAAATTGATTTATATTTTGAGAAGTTTCAGCTGTCGTAAAGAGAAAAAAAGGAAAAGACAAGTTTTGAAAATGTATTTGTCTTACACTCATTTCTATTCTACAACTCGACTTGATCCGGGACCTTGGGGATTCCGTTATATAAAATATATACTCTCTTTGTCTGTCACACCCTGATCTGTTTCACCTGTCTTTGTGCTTGTCTCAAACCCCCTCCAGGTGTCACCTGCCCTGACCCTAAGCCTGCCTGCCTTTTCTGTACCTTGTTACACCACCCTGATATTAAAGACTTCTGCCTGCCCTGGCCCCAAGACAGCCTGCATTACTGACCTCTGCCTGCCCTTGACCTGTCATTATGCCTGCTCCCTGTTCTATTAATAAACGTCTGTTGCTTTGACATTATCTGCATCTGGGTCTTCCCTGAAACGTGATAATACGAACTGGCCATGACTGAACCAGCAGACTCGGACCAGCTCCGCAATGCCATCTCCTCCCAAGGAGCCACCATTGGAAGGCACGAGGAGTTGCTTCGTGGGCTTATGGAAGGGGTCACGACCTTGGCTGAACGCATTGACCGAGCGCTGAACACATTGCTGGAGCAATTCCGCGGGTTGTCTGTTAGGCAGTAATAACTTACCAGCCCCTCAGTAACCTGCCTGTTGGAAGCTGAGAGTGCCAGGAACCAGGAAGCACTGCTCAACATGTTCCTGCATGGACTATCAGAGGAAGTAAAGGACGAGCTTGCAACCCGGGAACTACCGACAGATCTCGACTCACCCATCGCCTTGACCATTCGGATCGATGGGCGACTACTGGAGTGAAGGGAGGAGAGGAGGTTCAATTTCTCTCGCCCGGCCAAGGCTTCCACCTCACCTCCAAGACATCCCGGAAGTCCCCGACGACTCCGTTGCCGAGTTCCCCCGAGAGTCTCCGAAGTCTGCCAATTCACCTCTTCCCGAGTCCATGCAACTAGGCAGAACTAGACTGTCCCCAGGCAAACGGCTATACAGGCTACACGTGAAGAGTTGCCTGTATTGCGGGACTACTGGTCATTTCGTGGCCACCTGTCCACTAAAAGACCAAGCTCACCACTAGGAGCGAGTACTCTGGTGGGCCATACGGATATCTTTTCCTCTCCCCTTCTTTCTCGCACCCCATTTCATGCTATCTTGCTGTCGGGGAACCAGTTGAAATCTCTCCAGGTACTCATCAACTGTGGGGCCGATGAGAGCTTTATGGACTCTACCCTGGTGTCCGAGCTGGGCATCCCCACTCAGCCCCTCTCCATTCCCATGGACGTTAGAGTGCTAGACGGGCGCTCTATAGGCTGGGTCACCCACAACACTACCCCATCAACCTACGGGTGTCAGGGAATCACAGGAAGAAGATTTAAATTCTGCTTATTAATATGTCTCCTCGAGTTCCCATGGTATTGGGATTCTGTTGGCTGCCCGTTCTGCCGCGTTCATTGCCTGAAGTCAGCGCAGCCTACCCCGGGACGTCTTCCTGGGGACTCGGATGTTGCCCCGGACCTCTCCGCCATTCCCATGGAGTACCAGTACCTCCAGGAGATATTCAGTAATACCCGGGCCACTTCAAATCTGCAACACCGACCCTATGACTGCAGGATTGACCTTCTCCCAGGCATCACTCTTCCCGGGGATGACTGTACTCTCTGTTGGGTTCGGAGACCAAGGCTATGGAGATCCACATTGAGGACTCCCTAGCTGCAGGGTTCATCCATCCTTCTGCCACCCCCGCCGGTGCAGGGTTCTTCTTTGTGGAGAAGAAGGAAAAAACCCTGCGCCCATGCATCAACTACCAGGGCCTCAATGACATCAAGGTGAAGACCCGCTACCTGCTACCAATCATCTCCTCGGCCTTCGAGCCGCTCCAGGGGTCCACCGTGTTCTCCAAGCTGGACCTACGGAATGCCTTCCACCTGGTGCGGATATGGGAAGGGCACGTATGGAAGACTGCCTTCAACACTGCCAGCGGTCACTGCAGGTATCTGGTCATGCCATTTTGCATTACCAATGCCCCTGCTGTTTTCCAGGCTAAGGTGAATGATGTTCTCCGTGACATGTTAAACCGGTTCATTTTCGTCTACCTCAATGACATCCTAGTTTTCTCCCACCTTGCCCAAGAACACGTGCTTCATGTCCGACATGTTCTCCAACATCCCCTGGAAAACCATTTTTTGTGAAAGCAGAGAAGTGTGAATTCCATCTCTCCACCATCCCCTTCCTGTGTTAAATCATTGCTGCAGGGAGTGTACAGATGTATCCCGGAAAGATGAGAGTGGTGGTGGATTGGCCCCAGCCAACGTTTCCTGGGATACGCCAACTTCTATCAATGCTTTATCCAGGGATACAGAATCCTGGCTTCCCCATGTCTGCACTCATCTCTCCCAAGGTTCCGTTCATGTGGTCCCCAGCTGCTGACCGAGCGTTCCGGGATCTCAAAGATCGTTTCACCACAGCTCCCAGCTTGGTTCATCCTGACCCATCCCCCAGTTAGGGGTGGAGGGCGATGCTTCGGATGTTGGAGTGGTGGCTGTCCTGTCCCAGCGTTCTGCCCTGGACTTCAAGTTACATCCCGGCACCTCCTTCTCCCTTCGCCTCAATGCCACGGACATGAGCTACGATGTGGGCAATCGTGAGCTTCTTGTGGTGAAGATGTCATTGGAGGAGTGGAGGCACTGGCTGGAGGGGTCGGAACACAAGAACCTGGAATATCTCAACACTAGGCAAGCTAGGTGGGCCCTGATTTTCACCCGGTTCAACTTTTCCCTCTCATATTGAAAGGGATCCACGAATGTCAAGCCAGATGCGCTGTCATGCTGCAATAGCTCAGCGGCTACACCCCCGGAACCCGAGACCATCCTTCCCACCTCGTGCCTGGCGACGTCACTCAGCTGGGGAATAGGCAAGCAGGTTCGTGAGGTGCAGCGTTCCCAGCCAAACCCCGGCTGTGGCCCTAATAAGCGTATGTTTGTTCCTGATGCTATCCGCTCCTCGGTTCTGGAGTGGAACCACTCCTCCAAGCTTGCCTGCTGCCCGGGCTCCCGTTGGACCCTGGTCTTTGTGCGACAAAGCTTTTGGTGGCCTACCATGGTTCCTGACATCTCCGCGTTCGTTGCCGCATGCACCATCTGTGCGCAGAACAAGATTCCTCGGCAAGCTCCGGCTGGTCTCCTTCAACCTCTGCCTGTTCCTCACTGTCCCTGGTCTCACATATCCCTGGACTTTGTAACGATTCCATGGCACATAGTTTATGAAGTGATACACAAAACGAAGCTGGATTCAAAACTTTGAGTTTTTCAATTTAAATGATTATAAAACATTCTTGCAACCAATAGAATGTCATATAAATGGAGGATACAACCATCCCAACTCTGTATATTTTGCTGCGAAGAGAGAATCAATAGATCATTTGTTTTGGTACTGTTAATATGTAGCTTGTTTAGGGTCACAGGTTCAGGAATGGCTGAAGAATTGCAACATTTACATGAAGCTAATTCTGCAAATACCTCTACTGGGGGATTTAAAAAGTCATAGTCAATCGATCAATAATATAATAATACTCTTCAAAAAGGTTTTCTTTAAATTTAGTTTTAGAAAGATTCCGAATTTTTGTGAAACATCAAAGCACAGTTGAAAAAGATGTGGCACATAGAAATCAAAACTGGATGGTGTTAAGTGATAGATGGGAGGGGTTGCGTGAAGCTGAAAAATGGGATTAAAAACAAACTAAAGATAACCACTGCAAAATATACTATAACGTGTCCGTAAAATGTATAAAGTATGTATAAGCTGGAAGTAGAAGCCTAAGTGTTGTTTTCCATTAGTTTACTCCAATTAGGGGTGGGATGGCATGGTTAGTGGAAAATAATAAAGGAAATCATACAATAAAGAAATATACAAAGTACCAGTCGAAAGTTTGACACTCCAACTCATTCCAGGTTTTTTCTTTATGTTTCTATTGTCTACATTGCAGAATAATAGTGACATCAATAAGACATCAAAACTTTGAGATAACACATATGGAATCATGTAGTAACTAAAAAGTGTTACTACTACAAGGACTTCAAAAAAAGAAAGTATGTGACCTTTAAAAATATCTGAACACTATGAAGTGGATATGAACACATACAGTACGTACTAAATTACATGCTCACTTCCACATATGGACTTAAACATACTTGATCTCGCTCTCTTCTCTCACTTTTCTCTTCTCTCAAACTGTTCGATAATTGAATATGTTTCTTGTTTGTCTATCTTTTCTATGTCTTTGGCTACATGTTTATATATGTTTACAACAAGCAATGGGAAGATATCAGAATAGGGACATTGGGGAATAATAACATATTGTATATGTGTACTGTAGTGAAGCTGTCTCTATAGTAATGCAAGGTCTCTTTCATGATCATGTGAAACGTTAATTGCTATGGAAATGCTGGGATGTGTTTTTCAATGTTGTTAAAGGTAATTATGATGCAACTATGATGGTGATACGATAAGGATTACAATTATCATCATGAATATTAAGGCTATACGCACTACATGTTACACACATAGACACACAACCATGCAACTTGGCGAGGTTAGCATTTATTTGGACATCACACATTATAGTCTTAGTCTTATACAGACATCGTTCACATCCAATATCATACAGACATAATATCGTGTCTCAATTTTCTAACATCTGTGGCATTGGCTCACAGGCAAGGGAATAAAACAAATATTGCTAGAACCTATTTCTTGAATTCTAAATATCAGACACTTGAAAGCTCTAATATTGACCGTCATAATACCTCTTATGGCAGTAACTTTACAAGAACTAATTATGACTATTATTTAGACTGAGAATAGTATCTAGTTAAGGTAAGGGGTGAAATAACTATAGCCAGTTATAATTGTAATGGTTTAGCAGATTATAAAAAAAGATCCATCTTTACTTGGCTAAAGGAAAAAGAATATAACATATACTGTTTACAGGAAACTCACTCTACATCCTTAGATGAAGTTGCATGGAATAGGGAATGGGGGTGGTGAAATAATTTTCTGTCATGGATAAAGGAACTCAAAAGGTGTGATGATACTACTTTAATTTTTTTTTTATCTGAATGTGCAAATAGTCAGGAATGATTCACAAGGAAGGTGGATCTTTTTGAATTTGAAAGTGGACAAAAAAGAGATTTGGCTAATTAATCTTTATGGTCCAAATCAAATCAAATCAAATCAAATGTATTTATATAGCCCTTCGTACATCAGCTGATATCTCAAAGTGCTGTACAGAAACCCAGCCTAAAACCCCAAACAGCAAACAATGCAGGTGTAAAAGCACGGTGGCTAGGAAAAACTCCCTAGAAAGGCCAAAACCTAGGAAGAAACCTAGAGAGGAACCAGGCTATGTGGGGTGGCCAGTCCTCTTCTGGCTGTGCCGGGTAGAGATTATAACAGAACATGACCAAGATGTTCAAATGTTCATAAATGACCAGCATGGTCGAATAATAATAAGGCAGAACAGTTGAAACTGGAGCAGCAGCACAGTCAGGTGGACTGGGGACAGCAAGGAGTCATCATGTCAGGTAGTCCTGGGGCACGGTCCTAGGGCTCAGGTCCTCCGAGAGAGAGAAAGAAAGAAAGAATTAGAGAGAGCATATGTGGGGTGGCCAGTCCTCTTCTGGCTGTGCAGGGTGGAGATTATAACAGAACGTGGCCAAGATGTTCAAATGTTCATAAATGACCAGCATGGTTGAATAATAGTAAGGCAGAACAGTTGAAACTGGAGCAGCAGCATGGCCAGGTGGACTGGGGACAGCAAGGAGTCATCATGTCAGGTAGTCCTGGGACATGGTCCTAGGGCCCAGGCCAGTTGAAACTGGAGCAGCAGCATGGCCAGGTGGACTGGGGACAGCAAGGAGTCATCATGTCAGGTAGTCCTGGGGCATGGTCCTAGGGCTCAGGTCCTCCGAGAGAGAGAAAGAGAGAATTAGAGAACGCACACTTAGATTCACACAGGACACCGAATAGGACAGGAGAAGTACTCCAGATATAACAAACTGACCCTAGCCCCCCGACACAAACTAATGCAGCATAAATACTGGAGGCTGAGACAGGAGGGGTCAGGAGACACTGTGGCCCCATCCGAGGACACCCCCGGACAGGGCCAAACAGGAAGGATATAACCCCACCCACTTTGCCAAAGCACAGCCCCCACACCACTAGAGGGATATCTTCAACCACCAACTTACCATCCTGAGACAAGGCCGAGTATAGCCCACAAAGATCTCCGCCACGGCACAACCCAAGGGGGGCGCCAACCCAGACAGGCTGACCACAACAGTGAATCAACCCACCCAGGTGACGCACCCCCCCAGGGACGGCATGAGAGAGCCCCAGTAAGCCAGTGACTCAGCCCCGTAACAGGGTAGAGGCAGAGAATCCCAGTGGAAAGAGGGGAATCGGCCAGGCAGAGACAGCAAGGGCGGTTCGTTGCTCCAGAGCCTTTCCGTTCACCTTCCCACTCCTGGGCCAGACTACACTCAATCATATGACCCACTGAAGAGATGAGTCTTCAGTAAAGACTTAAAGGTTGAGACCGAGTTTGCGTCTCTGACATGGGTAGGCAGACCGTTCCATAAAAATGGAGCTCTATAGGAGAAAGCCCTGCCTCCAGCTGTTTGCTTCGAAATTCTAGGGACAATTAGGAGGCCTGCGTCTTGTGACCGTAGCGTACGTGTAGGTATGTACGGCAGGACCAAATCAGAGAGATAGGTAGGAGCAAGCCCATGTAATGCTTTGTAGGTTAGCAGTAAAACCTTGAAATCAGCCCTTGCTTTGACAGGAAGCCAGTGTAGAGAGGCTAGCACTGGAGTAATATGATCACATTTTTGGTTCTAGTCAGGATTCTAGCAGCCGTATTCAGCACTAACTGAAGTTTATTTAGTGCTTTATCCGGGTAGCCGGAAAATAGAGCATTGCAGTAGTCTAACCTAGAAGTGACAAAAGCATGGATTAATTTTTCTGCATCATTTTTGGACAGAAAGTTTCTGATTTTTGCAATGTTACGTAGATGGAAAAAAGCTGTCCTCGAAATGGTCTTGATATGTTCTTCAAAAGAGAGATCAGGGTCCAGAGTAACGCCGAGGTCCTTCACAGTTTTATTTGAGACGACTGTACAACCATTAAGATTAATTGTCAGATTCAACAGAAGATCTCTTTGTTTCTTGGGACCTAGAACAAGCATCTCTGTTTTGTCCGAGTTTAATAGTAGAAAGTTTGCAGCCATCCACTTCCTTATGTCTGAAACACATGCTTCTAGCGAGGGCAATTTTGGGGCTTCACCATGTTTCATTGAAATGTACAGCTGTGTGTCATCCGCATAGCAGTGAAAGTTTACATTATGTTTTCGAATAACATCCCCAAGAGGTAAAATATATAGTGAAAACAATAGTGGTCCTAAAACAGAACCTTGAGGAACACCGAAATTTACAGTTGATTTGTCAGAGGACAAACCATTCACAGAGACAAACTGATATCTTTCCGACAGATAAGATCTAAACCAGGCCAGAACATGTCCGTGTAGACCAATTTGAGTTTCCAATCTCTCCAAAAGAATTTGGTGATCGATGGTATCAAAAGCAGCACTAAGGTCTAGGAGCACGAGGACAGATGCAGAGCCTCGGTCCGTTGCCATTAAAATGTCATTTACCACCTTCACAAGTGCCGTCTCAGTGCTATGATGGGGTCTAAAACCAGACTGAAGCATTTCGTATACATTGTTTGTCTTCAGGAAGGCAGTGAGTTGCTGCGCAACAGCCTTCTCTAAAATGTTTGAGAGGAATGGAAGATTCGATATAGGCCGATAGTTTTTTATATTTTCTGGGTCAAGGTTTGGCTTTTTCAAGAGAGGCTTTATTACTGCCACTTTTAGTGAGTTTGGTACACATCCAGTGGATAGAGAGCCGTTTATTATGTTCAACATAGGAGGGCCAAGCACAGGAAGCAGCTCTTTCAGTAGTTTAGTTGGAATAGGGTCCAGTATGCAGCTTGAAGGTTTAGAGGCCATGATTATTTTCATCATTGTGTCAAGAGATATAGTACTAAAAGACTTGAGCGTCTCTCTTGATCCTAGGTCCTGGCAGAGTTGTGCAGACTCAGGACAACTGAGGTTTGGAGGAATACGCAGGTTTAAAGAGGAGTCCGTAATTTGCTTTCTAATAATCATAATCTTTTCCTCAAAGAAGTTCATGAATTTATCACTGCTAAAGTGAAAGTCATCCTCTCTTGGGGAATGCTGCTTTTTAGTTAGCTTTGCGACAGTATCAAAAAGGAATTTCGGATTGTTCTTATTTTCCTCAATTAAGTTAGAAAAATAGGATGATCGAGCAGCAGTAAGGGCTCTTCGGTACTGCACGGTACCGTCCTTCCAAGCTAGTCGGAAGACTTCCAGTTTGGTGTGGCGCCATTTCCGTTCCAATTTTCTGGAAGCTTGCTTCAGAGCTCGGGTATTTTCTGTGTACCAGGGAGCTAGTTTCTTATGAGAAATCAGGATGATCCATACATCTTTTAAAATATGTATACCAATTTTTTGAACTTACTGACAACAAATGATCAAATCATTATGGTGGGAGACTATAACACCATTTTAAGGTGCTGCGTACTCCTGACGATTCGTTTTTCAAATCATTTGAGCAAAAAAAAAAAACTTTATCTGGGACCAGATTATTAAATATAAAAGCACTAAACCTCTCTCTAAAAGCTTAACTTATTCAAATGTTTTACTTGAACCTTAAATGGTTTTAAGTAGGTTACTAAGAAAAGGTCATCCATTGTTTAAAATGGATGAGCTAATTGAAATTGGTACTTTTTCAAAGTATCTCTCTTTTACAAACAAGCATTGCAGAGCTGGCTACAATTTCAATTTCATCCCGCTGAAAAGATAGAACAAATATTATGGCTGAACTCAAATGTGCTGTTTGATAAAATACCTGTATTTGTGGAAAATATGGTGGAAAAGGGTATTTTGTTCTTGAATGGTAATGTGTTTCATGGAGTTATCTGAATTGTACGGGAAGGTCTGCTCAATCCAAGAGTACAACCAAATGATTACAGCATTACCCAAAAAATGGAAGAGGCCGGTGGCAGCAGGGAGGAGGTAGGGAACTGGTCTGTCTGCTCAATATAAAGCCTCAAAACTTAAGGAGAAATAAAAATAGCATAAATAGGAAAGTATACCAGTTTCATTTGAGGACCACGATGTTGACAACTCTGTGCAATACAGATGGCAAAATAGTTGGTAAGAGATTTTTGATGTTCCGATTCCATGGTACAGGGTGTATGTTTGTATATAATCCAAGATGGCGTAGCTGTGGGATGTTTTGATTGTCTTGTCCCGTCCCTTGTATATATTGTTTATTTCTTCATTTAAATGCATCTAATTTTTCCATCTATGGACTGAATATACTCTCCTGCAACCCGCCTCACCCAATGCGGTATGGATCTGCTATTTTTTATACTTTAGAACCGTAACCCCCTTCAGCAGCTAGCCAGCAAACTAGCTTCTAGCTAGTAGTCAGTTAGCCACTGATAGTTATCCATCACCGTTAATTGGGACATCTGCCAACTTCAGCCCGGTCAACTCCTGCCAGCCTGCACAGCGCGATATCCATCCAGAGCATATCGGAATGCTTTTCTCCACCATATCTCCGGATTCCTACCGCAAGTTCTGAACCTTTACTCCAGATCATTGCAGTTAGCTAGCTGCTATCCGAGTGACTACTCCTGGCTAATGTCTCTGTCCCAAAGCAAGCACCAGTTAGCTTGGAGTTAGCCTTGAGCTAGGCCCATCTCCCGGCTAGCCGAATAAATCCACCAGATAATCCCTGGGGTTCAATACCTCTTTTGCCAATTGGCCTGGACCCTTTGCTGCCTACACGGAGCCCCGCCGATCCATCACGAATGGTCTTCCGACGTAACCGTCCGAGGGGGTTTCAACAGGCTCCCCCGCTGCTCCCCCGAGGCTCATCTGCTAGCCTGCTGCTAGCCCCGGCCTGCTACCTATCTGAATCTCCGTGCCTCCAGCTCGTCTAGCTACTCACTGGACCCTATGATTACCCGGCTACACATTCCTCTACCTAATGTCAATATGCCTTGTCTATTGCTGTTTAGGTTAGTAATTCTTGTCTTATTTCACTGTATAGCCACCAGCCCTGCTCAATATGTCTGAGCTAGCCCTGTTGTTCCACCCCCCACAAATGCTGTGACCACACCTGGCTTAAATGGTGCTTCTAGAGACAAAACCTCTATCATCGTCACTCAATGCCTAGCCTTACCTCCACTGCACTCACATCATACCATACCCTTGTCTGTACATTACGCCTTGAATCTATCCTTCCGTGCCCAGAAACCTGGTTTCATGCATGTTAACATTAGAAGCCTCCTCCCCAAGTTTGTTTTATTCACTGCTTTAGCACACTCTGCCATCCCTGATATCCTAGCCATGTCTGAATCCTGGCTTAGGAAGGTCACCAAAAATCCTGAAATGTCCATCCCTAACTATAACATTTTCCGACAAGATAGAACTGCCGAAGGGGGCTGAGTTGCAATCTACTGCAGAGATAGTTCTGTCATACTATCCAGGTCTGTGCCCAAACAATTCAAGCTTCTTTCAAAAATCCACCTTTCCAGAAAGAAGTCTCTCACCATTGTCACTTGTTATAGACCCCTTTCAGCCAACAGCTTTGGCCTGGACACCATATGTGAATTGATCGCCCCCATCTACCTTCATAATTAGTACTGTTAGGTGACCTAAACTGGGACTTGCTTAACATCCCGGCCATCCTACATTTTTTTTAAAACATTTATTTAACTAGGTAAGTCAGTTAAGAACACATTCTTATTTTCAATGACGGCCTAGGAACAGTGGGTTAACTGCCATATTCAGAATGACAGATTTGTACCTTGTCAGCTCGGGGATTCAAACATTCTACCTTCCGGTTACTAGTCCAACGCTCTAACCACTAGGCTAACCTGCCACCACACTCTAAGCTAAATGCCCTCAATCTCACAAATTATAAAGGAACCTACAAGGTACAACCCAAAATCTGTAACCATGGGCACCCTCTTAGATATCATCCTGACCAACTTGCCCGCTAAATACTGTTACACACACCTCAGGGAGGGAACGCAACACCCTGCTACACTCAACTCCCCGTGGAGTGAAAGAGGTATGTGACTGTAGGTGCAGGTAAAGAGGTATGTTACTGTAGATGTGAGTAACGATGACAGACAGAATTTTATACCGTTAACAGGGAATTTATTCCTTCACATGGAAATTTTGGGAAAGGGGGCTGGACGGAAACAAAGCAAAGAAAGTGAAAGTTATTAAAGAGCCCCCTCTCCTACCTAGGCAGACCAGGGGATGGTATGCATAGACAGAGTACATACTACGGGTATATGTATGCCCTCAGGACTCTTGCCTAAACACTGCCAAGTTTACTTCCCCATGGGAGCAAAAACAGAATAATTCAAACTTAAAGTGAACAGTTTCACTAATCAAAAACACTGCGTCCTATTGACACACACATACCTCAGAAGTAGCTGCTTCAAAATACTTAACAAAACCTGTCTCTGAGCAACAACCACCACAGGATATCCAATAAGCTCTCTCTGAGCAACAACCACCACAGGACATACCAATAAGCTCTCTTTCTGAGCAAAGGAACACTGGCTTTTATACAGCTGGAGAACGAGTCTGTAATTGCAGACAGCTGTATCCCCTGACGAGAGGACGGGGTCAGCTCCAATCTGCAATGGGGCCAACCAATCAGATGCTTGGGAGAATCCAGGAAGCCATTTCCTGAAACAATGTGTGCAAAAGGCATGAGGAGGTAGGCGAATAATACAATTTTGCAGATTAACACTGGAGTGATAAATGATCAGATGGTCATGTACAGGTAGAGATATTGGTGTGCAAAAGAGCAGAAAAGTAAATAAATGAAAAACAGTATAAAAACAGTAAGGGAATGAGGTAGGTGAAAATGGGTGGGCTATTTACCAATAGACTATGTACAGCTGCAGCGATCGGTTAGCTGCTCGGATAGCTGATGTTTGAAGTTAGTGAGGGAGATAAAAGTCTCCAACTTCAGCGATTTTTGCAGTTCGTTCCAGTCACAGGGAGCAGAGTACTGGAACGAAAGGCGGCCAAATGAGGTGTTGGCTTTAGGGATGATCAGTGAAAT
Source organism: Oncorhynchus nerka (assembly GCF_034236695.1). Lineage (NCBI taxonomy): Eukaryota > Metazoa > Chordata > Actinopteri > Salmoniformes > Salmonidae > Oncorhynchus > Oncorhynchus nerka. The sequence goes on from NC_088408.1 coordinate 42,006,280, forward strand.
ACACCTGCTGGAGCGCGTGCTACGGATGGGTGTTGCCATCGTGACCAGTGAACTGAGATAAGGCGGAGCTTTACCTAGCATGGACTTGTAGATGACCTGGAGCCAGTGGGTCTGGCGACGAATATGTAGAGCATATTAGAGCATACTAGAGCATACAAGTCGCAGTGGTGGGTGGTATAAGGTGCTTTAGTGACAAAACGGATGGCACTGTGATAGACTGCATCCAGTTTGCTGAGTAGAGTGTTGGAAGCCATTTTGTAGATGACATCGCCGAAGTCGAGGATCGGTAGGATAGTCAGTTTTACTAGGGTAAGCTTGGTCGCGTGAGTGAAGGAGGCTTTGTTGCGGAATAGAAAGCCGACTCTTGATTTGATTTTCGATTGGAGATGTTTGATGTGAGTCTGGAAGGAGAGTTTGCAGTCTAGCCAGACACCTAGGTACTTATAGATGTCCAGATATTCAAGGTCGGAACCATCCAGGGTGGTGATGCTAGTCGGGCATGCGGGTGCAGGCAGCGATCGGTTGAAAAGCATGCATTTGGTTTTACTCGCGTTTAAGAGCAGTTGGAGGCCACGGAAGGAGTGCTGTATGGCATTGAAGCTCGTTTGGAGGTTAGATAGCACAGTGTCCAATGACGGGCCGAAAGTATATAGAATGGTGTCGTCTGCGTAGAGGTGGATCAGGGAATCGCCCGCAGCAAGAGCAACATCATTGATATATACAGAGAAAAGAGTCGGCCCGAGAATTGAACCCTGTGGCACCCCCATAGAGACTGCCAGAGGACCGGACAGCATGCCCTCCGATTTGACACACTGAACTCTGTCTGCAAAGTAATTGGTGAACAAGGCAAGGCAGTCATCCGAAAAACCGAGGCTATTGAGTCTGCCGATAAGAATATGGTGATTGACAGAGTCGAAAGCCTTGGCGAGGTCGATGAAGACGGCTGCACAGTACTGTCTTTTATCGATGGCGGTTATGATATCGTTTAGTACCTTGAGTGTGGCTGAGGTGCACCCCGTGACCGGCTCGGAAACCAGATTGCACAGCGGAGAAGGTACGGTGGGATTCGAGATGGTCAGTGACCTGTTTGTTGACTTGGCTTTCGAAGACCTTAGATAGGCAGGGCAGGATGGATATAGGTCTATAACAGTTTGGGTCCAGGGTGTCTCCCCCGTTGAAGAGGGGGATGACTGCGGCAGCTTTCCAATCCTTGGGGATCTCAGACGATATGAAAGAGAGGTTGAACAGGCTGGTAATAGGGGTTGCGACAATGGCGGCAGATAGTTTCAGAAATAGAGGGTCCAGATTGTCAATCCCAGCTGATTTGTACGGGTCCAGGTTTTGCAGCTCTTTCAGAACATCTGCTATCTGGATTTGGGTAAAGGAGAACCTGGAGAGGCTTGGGCAGGAGCTGCGTGGGGGGCGGAGCTGTTGGCCGAGGTTGGAGTAGCCAGGCGGAAGGCATGGCCAGCCGTTGAGAAGTGCTTATTGAAGATTTCGATAATCATGGATTTATCGGTGGAGACCGTGTTACCTAGCCTCAGTGCAGTGGGCAGCTGGGAGGAGGTGCTCTTGTTCTCCATGGACTTCACAGTGTCCCAGAACTTTTTGGAGTTGGAGCTACAGGATGCAAACTTCTGCCTGAAGAAGCTGGCCTTAGCTTTCCTGACTGACTGCGTGTATTGGTTCCTGACTTCCCTGAACAGTTGCATATCACGGGGGCTATTCGATGCTATTGCAGTCCGCCACAGGATGTTTTTGTGCTGGTCGAGGGCAGTCAGGTCTGGAGTGAACCAAGGGCTATATCTGTTCTTGGTTCTGCATTTTTTGAACGGAGCATGCTTATCTAAAATGGTGAGGAAGTTACTTTTAAAGAATGACCAGGCATCCTCAACTGACGGGATGAGGTCAATGTCCTTCCAGGATACCCGGGCCAGGTCGATTAGAAAGGCCTGCTCACAGAAGTGTTTTAGGGAGCGTTTGACAATGATGAGTGGTGGTCGTTTGACTGCGGCTCCGTGGCGGATACAGGCAATGAGGCAGTGATCGCTGAGATCCTGGTTGAAGACAGCGGAGGTGTATTTGGAGGGCCAGTTGGTCAGGATGACGTCTATGAGGGTGCCCTTGTTTACAGAGTTAGGGTTGTACCTGGTGGGTTCCTTGATGATTTGAGTGAGATTGAGGGCATCTAGCTTAGATTGTAGGACTGCCGGGGTGTTAAGCATATACCAGTTTAGGTCACCTAACAGAACAATCTCTGAAGCTAGATGGGGGGGCGATCAATTCACAAATGGTGTCCAGGGCACAGCTGGGAGCTGAGGGTGGTCGGTAGCAGGCGGCAACAGTGAGAGACTTATTTCTGGAGAGAGTCATTTTCAAAATTAGTAGTTCGAACTGTTTGGGTATGGACCTGGAAAGTATGACATTACTTTGCAGGCTATCTCTGCAGTAGACTGCGACTCCGCCTCCTTTGGCAGTTCTATCTTGACGGAAGATGTTATAGTTGGGTATGGAAATCTCTGAATTTTTGGTGGCCTTCCTGAGCCAGGATTCAGACACGGCAAGGACATCAGGGTTAGCAGAGTGTGCTAAAGCAGTGAGTAAAACAAACTTAGGGAGGAGGCTTCTGATGTTGACATGCATAAAACCAAGGCTTTTTCGATCACAGAAGTCAACAAATGAGGGTACCTGGGGACATGCAGGCCAGGCTAGGCAGTCAGGATAGGAAACACTGTCACCACAGATAAATCTACGATAATCATTCATTTCAATAAGCATTTTTCCACGGCTGGCCATGCTTTCGACCTGGCTACCCCTACCCTGGCCAACACCTCAGAACCCCCTGCAATAACGTGCCCCCAGCTGCAAAATCTAGATCCCTAACAATCAGCTGGGCTAGACAATCTGGACCCTCTCTTTCGAAAATTATCCGCCGCAATTGATTCAACCTCTATTACTAGCCTATTCAACCTCTCTTTTGTATCGTTTGAGATCCCCAAAGAGGGGAGATCTTCAAAGGGGGAGACACCATATCCCATAACTGTTATAGACCTCTGTCCATCCTGCCCTGCCATTCTAACATTTTCGAAAGCCAAGTTAATTAACTTCTCTAGGATAGGGAGCAGCATTTGGAATTTTGGATGAAAAGCATGCCCAAATTCAACTGCCTGCTACTCATCCCCAGAAGATGCATATTATTAGTATATTTAGATAGAAAACACTCTGAAGTTTCTAAAACTGTTTGAATCATGTCTGTGAGTATAACATAACTTATGTAGCATGCGAAACCCAGAGGACAAACCATTCAGATGTTTTTTTTGAGGTCACTCTCTTTTCAATTGGTTTTGATTGGGAATCCAGATTTCTAAGGGACATGCATGCAGTTCCTACCGCTTCAACTGGATGTCACCAGTCTTTAGATATTGATTGAGGTTTTTCCATTGTGCAATGAAGAAGTAGCCCTGTTCAAAACGAGAGTCACTTCATGTGTACTGTTTGATAGAGGCGCGTGACGAGAAAGCTAGCGTCAGTTTGTTTGAAATGTTTTGGCAAAGTTTACAGGTAACTTTTGAGATATTTTGTAGTCCCGTTGCGCAAGTTGGAACCAGTATTTTTCTGGATCAAACGCGGATATATATGGATATATATGGACGGAATTAATCTAACAGAAGGACCATTTGTGATGTTTATGGGACATATTGGAGTGCCAACAGAAGAAGCTCGTCAAAGGTAAGGCATGGTTTATATTTTTATTTCTGCGTTTTGTGTCACGCCTGCAGGGTTGAAATATGTTTTCTCTCTTTTGTTTATGGAGGTGTTATCCTTAGATAATAGCATTGTTTGCTTTCGCCGAAAAGCCTTTTTGAAATCTGACATGTTGGCTGGATTCACAACACGTGTAGCTATAATTTGGTATCTTGCATGTGTGATTTAATGATTTATTTTTTATTTTTTTTATTCCTTTATTTAACCAGGCAAGTCAGTTAAGAACACATTCTTATTTTCAATGACGGCCTGGGAACAGTGGGTTAACTGCCTGTTCAGGGGCAGAATGACAGATTTGTACCTTGTCAGCTTGGGGGTTTGAACTCGCAACCTTCCACTAGTCACTAGTCCAACGCTCTAACCACTAGGCTACGCTGGCGCTCTGCATTTTCTCTGGCTTTTGGCCAAGTGGGACTCTACCATCCCACATATCCCAGATAGGCTAACAGATCACCGACCATTTCGAATCCCACCATACCTTCTCCACTATGCAATCTGGTTTCTGAGCTGGTCGTGGGTGCACCTCAGCCACGCTCAAGGTCCTAAACGATATCATAACCACCATTGATAAAAGACAGTACTGTGCTGCCGTCTTCATTGACCTGGCCAAGGCTTTCGACTGTCAATCACCGCATTCTTATCGGCAGACTCAATAGCCTTGGCTTCTCAAATGACTGCCTAGCCTGGTTCACCAACTACTTCACAGATAGAGTTCAGTGTGTCAAATCGGAGGGCCTGTTATCCGAACCTCTGGCAGTCTCTATGGGGGTGCCTCAGAGCTCAATTCTCAGGCCAACTCTTTTCTCTGTATATATCAATGATGTCGCTCTTGCTGCAGGTGAACCTCTGATCCACCTCTATGCAAATGACATGACTCTGTACACTTCTGGCCCTTCTTTGGACACTGTGCTAACAAACCTCCAAACGAGCATCAACGCCATACGACAACACTCCTTCCGTGCTAGTAAAACTAAATGCATGCTCTACAACCGAACGCTGCCCGCACCCTCCCGCCCAACTAGCATCACTACTCTGGACAGTTGTGACCTAGAAGATGTGGACAACTACAAATATATAGGTGTCTGGTTAGACTGTAAACTCTCCTTCCAGACTCACGTTAAGCATCTCCAATCCAAAATTAAATCCAGTATCGGCTTCCTATTTCACAACAAAGCCTCGTTCACTCATACCGCCAAACATACCTTCGTAATACTGACTATCCTACCGATCCTTGACTTCGGCGATGTCATTTACAAAATAGCCCCCAACACTCTACTCAGCAAACTGGATGTAGTCTATCACAGTGCAATCTCTTTTATCACCAAAGCCCCATATACTGCCCACCACTGCGACCTGTATGCTCTCGTTGGCTGGCCCTCACTACATATACGTTGACAAACCCTCTGGCTCCAGGTCATCTATAAGTCTTTGCTAGGTAAAGCCCCACCTTATCTCAGCTCACTGGTCCTTTGGCCGCCTTTCCTTCCAGTTCTCTGCTGCCAATGACTGGAACAAATTGCAAAAATATCTGAAGATGGGGCCTTATTTCTCCCTCTCTAACATTAAGCATCAGCTGTCAGATCAACTTACCGATCACTGTACCTGTACACTGCCAATCTGTAAATAGCACACCTGACTACTTCATCCCTATATTATTACTTACACTCTTGCTCTTTTGCACCCCAGTATCTCTACTTGCACATCATCATCTGCACATATATCACTCCAGTATTAATGCTAAATTGTAATTATTTCACCTCTATGGCCTATTTATTGCCTACCTCTCTACTCTTCTACATTTGCACAAACTGTACATAGATATTTCAATTTTTATTTTATTTTGTCTTATTGACTGTACGTTTGTTCATGTGTAACTCTGTGTTGTTGTTGTCGTACTGCTATACTTTATCTTGGCCAGGTCGCAGTTGTAAATGAGAACTTGTTCTCAACTGGCCTACCTGGTTAAATAAAGGTGAATTAAATAAAAATAAAAATAAATATAAAACGATGCAAAATTCAAGACTTTGTGCTTTTCAGCTAAAATTATTATATAGAATTCATGTCACTAACAAAATGTTGAATATTTGGGGCATAAAATCACTGAAGTTCAGCAGATTTTGTTGTGAGGATACAGAATCAATAGACCATTTATTTTGGTATTGCCCTCAGGTAGCCTGTTTCTGGTCTTAGTTTCAGGAAAGGCTGAAAATGCATAACATTGATCTAAAATTGACCCTAGGAATAGTACTGATGGGAGATCTGGAGAGGCCGGGTCAGTCAATTACTAATACACTAATACTCTTAATAAAAGTATTTATCTTCAACTTGCAATCTGTTGATTATTTTCGATAGATTGAAATTGTACGTTGAACGTCACAGCATAGTTGAAAGATATACTGTATGTTGCGTAGTATTCAGAAGAGGGTGGCCAGCAGAGATAGGTGGGAGGGGCTGAGGGAAGCTGCGGGTTTGGATGTGGAATTGAAGATAAGTGGGAGTGGAGTTGCTGGGATAAAAATGTAAAAAATTAAGTCAAAATAAAACATAATCAAAAGTATGTTTGAATGACACTGAGGGAATGTGTTTTTATAGCCTGAGGCTGATGCCGTGTAGGTGTTTGTACACATGCATATACACCCACTCTGTTTCAAATGCATGCACACACACACACACACACACACACACACACACACACACACACACACACACACACACACACACACACGTAAATAGTCCAGACATCCACTCAAACATATGCAGTTGGCCCTGCTATGGTTTTGGTTGTCCTTGATGTGCATTGTTGTTTTCTTTTTCTCTTTTGTACATTTTCCTGGTTCTTGGTGCATTGTGGGGGTTCTTGGGGTGGGGAATGGGTCTCGGATGGTTGAAGGGCAGCTCTTGGGGAACTCTGGGGGGGTCGTGAAAGGTTAGGGTCCCTGTTCTTTGCCTTGTGGGAGATCTATCGACGTGCCCTTTAGCAGGGCGTTGACCCTGGATGCTTCTGTGTGTCGCTCTGAATGAGAGTCTATTGGATGACTGGTATTGTGTAATTGTTGAGCGGCTTCACAGCAAGTATATTGTGTGTTTTGGATATTCAATAAAATAAAATAAATATAATATTTTTGTTGTTGTTAAGATTCCTCAAATAGCCACCCTTTGCCTTGATGACAGCTTTGAACACTCTTGGCATTCTCACAACCAGCTTCATGAGGTTGTCACCTGGAATGCACTTCAATTCACAGGTGTGCCTTCTTAAAAGTAAGTTTGTCAAATTTCTTTCCTTCTTAATGTGTTTCAACCAATCAGTTGTGTTGTGACAAGGTAGGGGGATATACAGAAGATAGCCCTATTTGGTAAAAGACCAAACATGTTGGACAAAACCCCCTGAGTCGATGATAGCTCCGAAAGTCATTTGAAGTGGGTCTGTGGACTGTTCCACCAAAAATAGGAAAATTATCTGCTATGACTACAAGGTCTGATAGGAATTCAGGGAACTCATTGAGGAACCCTGTATATGGCCCAGGAGGCCTGTAAACAGTAGCTATAAAAAGTGATTGAGAAGACTGCATGATTTCATGACTTGAAGCTCAAAAGATGAAAACGCAGTCATTTTTGAAAATTGAAAATTTGCTTTCGTAAATGTTAGCTACACCTCCGCCTTTGTGGAATGTGCGGGGTTATGGTCACTAGTGTAACCAGGAGGAGAGGCCTCATTTATAACATAGTACATTTATCAGGCTTAAGCCATGTCTCAGTCAGGTCACTTGAGGTGACGCCAGAGTGCCCTGCATGCTGCCTCGACTCCCAGAGGAACCAACCCGGCACCGACCGGCAGTGTGACCTCTGCGGCCACAGATGGAACCTCTTCCGGTCTCCCTGAGCGCATCACCTCCCAGCTCCATGGTCATCGGAGTGGTGGTGCTGGGGGATGGAACTGACAGACCCCGAAATGGATGTCCGCGGGTAGCCAGCAGGTTATCCAGCCGAATGGACAGGTCCACCAGCTGGTCCCTGCAGGCCAACTCTCAACGGACGTCCTCGCGCAAACTGCAGCGATAATGGTCGATCAGGGCCCTGTCATTCCATCCCGCTCCAGCGGCCAGGGCCCGAAAGCAAACTCCTGTGCGCTGCTCGTCCCCTGCCGCAGGTGGAATAGATGTTCACTGTGCTGCCGTCCCATCATACTCCCTGGGAAGGTCGAGATGCATCCCACTGGGACCGGATGCAGGAGGGACGAGTAGTGGTAACCCCGGTGGGGGTGCTGGAGAAACTCTCTGGCTCTCCCAGTGGTCCATGGTCTGCAAGACGCGGTCCATCGCGACAACAAAATGTTGGATCATCGTCACTTGCTCCTGGACGCGCTCCTCTATCCCCATACCAGGGGCACCTGCTCCTGCTGACTCCATGTAGTGGGTGTGGTATTCTGTAAGGGGTGCGTATCTGGTGGAAGGGAAGTCTTACGCAGGAGAGCAAAACTTGATAATAGCCGGAGCAGTTTAATAGTAAATCCAACGGCATAAGAAATACAGAGTATGGGCACAAGCACTTACAAATAAACAATACCAGACAATGGGGGGAACAAAGGGTTACAGACACAACACATAATGAGGGAAATGAGATCCAGGTGTGTGGGAAAATGAGAAAAACAAATGGAAAATAAAAAATGGATCGGCGATGGCTAGAAGACCGGCGACGTCGACCACCAAACACCGCCTGAACAAGGAGAGGCATCGATACGTTATGAATTTGTTGTCCTTAAGATCCCGGACTTCATCAAAATGTTGGATCACTTGCTCCTGGACGCGCTCCTCTATCCCCATACCAGAAGCAAAAGGTATTTATCAGGCAAGAGTTCTCCCAGGAACATTAAGAGCACATTAAGGAAGAACCATTTAAGAACATGCACGGTACCAATGGCAAGTCATCAATGATTACTCTATGTTTCTCTTTCACGTTAAACTAAGAAAAACATAATTGTGTCAGAGAACGCCCTTACAATAAATCCAGACCTTATACATTTTAGAAATGTCAGGGTTTAGAGATCACTCTACATCCCGCACTTTGGATTTGGCACGAAACGAAGTACTAAATTATTGACCAAGGTGTTTTCCTTCCTATCGATTTTGCACTCAAAGCATCAAAGTACTGTTATAGTTCAGTAAGATCACCATTGAAAAGGATAATCTTAGAATGTTTATTTAAAACATTATTTTCCAGCAGTCATATACGACTACTTCAAGGGAAGAATAACAAGCTTAGTTATTGGTATATGAGAATTATATACTTTCACAATATTACAACCGTTGTGACTTTGCTCTCTTGCAGGCCCTTGGCAGTCAGAGAAACCGCATTGGGCCATGCTGATGCACCCGCCTTTTTGCATTGGCGCCGACAAAAAAAGAATCATCTAAATTTCCATGGTTACTGTGGGAAATAAAACTTCCCCTGTAAAGGAAGAATGGCTGCATAGAGCAGTGACAGCAGGCGATACTGTGGGTTCTCTTCCTGATGCCTGACAGTAAGGTACTGCATAACGTCAATGGAAAAATCACCCGTCCCACCACCACCCCTCTCTTTTCCTCCACTCCAAACAAAACAATGCACTCAGGTACAGTAAAATTGCTCCGCCTTACTAGCAATGCTTCTCCCTAGTTGTCTTTTTTTTACGATCTCCCAGTACCACCTAACCACCCAATGTTCTATATATGAATGTTGTACTCTGTGTACCTGCTCTGTTAATTTCAAATGGACGTTTGTGAAATGGAATGGTATATAATGAAATGGATAACTCTGTCTGCATTATTTCCTCTTCTCTCACTCTCTCAGTGCAGATGAATGATACATTGTACAGGATATGAAATAGTTATTCACTTTCTTCCTTCGCTCAGAGTATCCCCATCGATAGCATAATAACATGATGGGTAAATGACTCAGGCCACAGACGAGAGATATGACTCAGGGGCAAAAAGCTCAGATCAAGAGCCGCTATCCTCAATTTCACTGACTGTGTTATTGTGTTTCAAACCAACCTGATTCTGGCCAGATTTATCCTCCAGTCTATCCATCTGTTGGAGTTGTGCTTTTGTTATACTGGCCCAGTTGCTGCCAGCCCCCGTCAGCCCTGGCGTTAGTCACGTTGTGACAGTTCCCAAACAATATATACTTTAAAAAAAAATTCTGAGTGACTTGTTCATTTTGTAGTTAGTTTGACCTGCTGGCCGCTATGACTACAGCAGGATTAATATACATTACACGCTCCTCTGACTCAGTGGCTTTGGAGACATGCCCCGACCAAGTGTAAAATAGATCATGCTGCAAGCAACAATAAAAATATTTAAATGGTGGACACAGCTAGAACCAAAACATACACACATTATCTGCTCAAAAAACTTGAACTCAAGAACAAATTGTTTGGGCTGCTGTAGTTTGCGAACAATATTGTGCAGTCCTTGCCGATATGCAGCCCTAGACGAGACAAAAAAATGCTGTCCCCCTCCTTTCCCCACAAAGTAGAATAGTAGCCTAGGATATACAGTGTCGGCCCACAATGCACTTGAATGAATGCCTATCCATGTGGTAGAAAACATTTTTAAAACAGGCAGTTGCATTGGCTTTGTAGTACTGATACCTGACAAAAACAATTGAAGATTAATAATTTTGGCTATTCAAGCTCTGAATATCAGCTACCGTAGGCGGCCCGTTCTAAAGTAAATTGATATAATTTTCCAAAATTATATAATATCTGCTGTCTTTACACATTTGGTAGCTCTGTAGGCTACAGAAAAGGCCACAGAGACTATACACTATTTTCCTACAGTATAGTCTACATGATTTGACGGAGCATTGGTGGAGCGCCGTAGTGCTGTGTCTTTCCAACAGCAGCACGGAGAGGTGTGCTGGGGAAGGACAAGATACATATTTTGCACCCCTGCCTTCTTCACCTTAATAGCCCATATGCCACTGGGTGAGATACATTTTCATTGTTTTGGGGCAGAATTATGTGAGGTATTATAAAATGCCGCACTCGTCAATCTGCCACTTAATGGCCAGACACTGTGCTTATCACCCTTACGGCAGTCGCGAAGAGTCGTCCACAACTAGACCTTGTTTCAAATGTGTCAAGGAAATAATCTTATTTGTATGCCCAGCAATCAACAAATGTACATTGTTTAAAGCACACTTTTACTAGTCTCAGTCACAATTGACAGCTCCAATGAGCCCCTTATGGTGAACGACATGTGAACAAGAGGTTTGTAGAATCATGCCTTCTTTCGATTACCATATAATTTCCAGCTGCTGGGACAATACAGTAAACTTTGTCATGTCACCTGACTGGCTACTGGATTACAACGTGAATGCAGAGGCACTAGTGTTATGAATACATTTAATTCACAAGGATACATTTTTCACAAAGCCATTGAAAGTGTAAAAACAAACAAATGCATATTTCATATGCCAGAGGAATTAATTGGATGTATTATAATCAAATGAAAGATAAACGCATTCAGGATCATTTAAACATTTTTTATTTTATTTCTCCAAGGTTGCTTGGAAAGCACTTGGCAGCCAAATGCAAAGAATTCAATGAAACAAACATCGCTAGGTAGGATGAAAACAATTCTCTCAATTTTGCTTTTATGTAAATGTACATTTCTTAAAACACATTTTACATCCATAATCTGTTTCATTTACCTTAAATTTCTGTAATTATTTTCTCCCCGATTTCGTGATGTCCAATTGCGATCTTGTCTCATTTCTGAAACTCCCCAACGGGCTTGGGAAAGGCATAAGTCGAGTCATGCGTCCTCCGAAACATGAACCGCCAAACCGCTCTCCTTACACCCGCCAGCTAAACCCTGAAGAAAAATCCTCCTGCGGACAAGCAAAATCATCCTGCGGGCGCCCGGCCCGCCACAAGAAGTTGCTAGAGTGCGATAAGCCATGTAAAGCCCCCTGGTCAAACCTTCCCCTAACCCGGATGACACTGTGCCAATTGTGCACCGCCCTATGGGACTCCCGGTCACCGCTGGTTGTGACACATTCTGGGAACGAACCCGGGTCTGTATTGACGCCTCAAGCACTGTGATGCAGTGCCTTAGACCGCTGCGACACTCGGGAGGCCCCATTCATGTACCTTTTAATTGTACGTGGGAACAGCAGCAGTGTAACTGAAAACGTCTCAACTGGAGAAATGTGGTCTGGTTCCATATGGATACTTCCTCTACACTTATGGCTACTACAAAGACTCAAGTAACACATAATAATGAAGTGCATTTGTGGCAGGGAAAATGAAAAGCCTAGAAAATATCTCACAAACAGTTCAGGGCTGCCATACTGTGTTTTGTGAGGAAATGTATTAAACACTTCAGCAAAGTATAGTTTAATGACACATCGGTGGGTCGTGACCCCAGTAAGTATAAGTGATAGTTAAGTAATGCAATCTTGTAATTATACAGTCATAACTGTCATTGTACCGTACACTTCTGTAGAGCCTCGTTTTCAACAAAGTTGTTTGTACTGGAAACTAAATCTAAAAGAACGTAACAATATTAACAAATTAATTATAATGTGATTACAATCAACTGTCTTTTAACTGTGCAATTCTATAGGGCCACGTTTTTAACGAAGTTCAAGTGGAGACTAAGGGCTCTATTCAATCTGCATCGCTGAAATGTTACAGACTGAGCTTTTGAAATGTAAAGGTCATTTTCAGTTGAGCTGACATATACAGAGTTTACTATGAATGCAGTCTCTGCTAACGTGGGAATATTGCCTTTAAATGTTAAACACTCTGTAACGCTGAACCTCCGCGATAATAATTGTGTAGAGCCCTGAAACTAAATAAATGGGCACATTTATGTGCAACAGTGATAAGACTGCTAAAGCCCCGTTCTGGCAGGTTGTGTCTGTGCCCTGTCTGCCCTATTGGTCTGGAGGTCAGCAGACAAAGACCTTTCCTTCCCCCCTCCCAAAGGAAAAGAAGGACTTCACCAGCTACCAGTCTTCATATTGACAAGTCGGGGACTCCTTAGACAAGCAGCGTGCTGACAGAATGACGTTTTGGGTTTGGCTTAGAGATTTCCCTCTGAATCCCAACTCAGTCTGAGAGCTCTCCGACTACCCAGGAGCCACATCCCAGTATGCAAAAAATATCCTCCAGTTTGCTATTTTCACTTTCCCTATGACAAAGGCTATGAATTTGTATCGCCCTTTCTGGCAGGTAGCCCGCATTCAGAGTATCGCTATAAGCCCTCGGCAGGCCGCTTTTGCATCTCTGGTGGGTTGCCTCAACTGAGAGAACCGCTATAAGCCATTTGAAAATTCGAAAGACTATAGCAGGGAATTTCTCTCATCTCAAATTCGGCCTGCCACCATCCAGCTAACCATGGCCACCCGGGGCCTGCAATCTATTTTTGTTTTTATAAATACCTTACATTTGTTGTGATTTAAATGTTGATTAGATTCATTCGCCAATTTAAAAACACTATACAAGCAATGAAATGTCACCGGTAGACACTATTTGGGGTGTTTTTCCAGTCTCTTATGAGAGGGTGTTTCAGACATATTTACGAACTGTAGCTGTATATGAGAATTTTCAAGCCAGGAGACTTCAACCAATGACTTCATTGGTTAATTGAGCATGCTGTCTGATCATGTTTTGTAGCAATTATTGTGGCCTTTGTGTTTCGCAGATTCCTTGATCACGCTTGCAGCGAGTAGATATGGTTGTCCTTGTTCAATTGACCCATTGGACTCGTCTTAATGATGTTCCTATCTGCCAGGACTATGCAGGATATCTAGGTTGACGCATTTTCCCTGGCTTTGTAAAGACTACAACCTGACGGGAGCCATACTTTCTTGTTTCCACCCTCAAAGGCTTTTCAAAACAGAGGTGGTACTAGTTTAGAAGTTGACCGGAGCTATGTTACCATACATTATCTATCCGAGATTGCAAAATAATTAGTTACAATGGCTGCTTCTGATATTTCCTCTTTCCAAGAAAAGCTGGTCGACAAATACAGCCCTATTTACTTGAGCCGGTATACACTGAAGAGGAGTTGAGACAGCGAGAAAAATATTTGCGAGACCAGCAAGCAGAGTTGGCAGCATAGACCAGCTGGACCAGGCCTCAGGAGGGTAAATTGTTTTGGCTAGCTGTTTTAGCCAGTAGCTATCTAGCGATGTAAGCGCTTTTAAACGAGGCAGTGTTGTTCAGTACAGTACAATTTGGTGATTCATTTGGCCCTAACAGACACGTTTAGCTAGCTAGCTGTATTTTAATATACCCTAAATATACTGTAATCTAACAGTATAGCTAACTAGCCTCAGTGTCTCTCATTAGGAGCACAATTTGAGAAATGTTTTGATGATGATGGTAGAGAGTAAAGGAATGACTTTGGCTTTATGACAGTAACTATACCTGTATGTTGTAGCTAACTAGCTAGCTAAGATGTGTCTGTGAGATGTCTCATATTCAACAACATGCTTGTACAGTAAGAATACAGACCGTACACAATGTTGCCCATGGCACCAGAGGAGATGGCTGCCGTTTTACAGGCTCCTAAACAATTGTGCCATTGTGTTAGTTTTTTTTACATTATTTGTAGCTTATTTTGTACATAATGTTTCTCTTATGACCCAAAAGAGCTTCTGGATATCAGGACAGCCATTACTCAACTCGTACTGGACAAAGATTTTTTTCATTAACGAGTCGGACACAAAATATTTACTTCAGACACCCAACAAGGCCCAAATCCCCATCATTCGCATGAAGAAGAGATGAAGATATTGGGAACTTAGGTCAGGGTGCCTTGTAAGGATCCGAAGGCGAGTGTGTGATCCGCTTCTACCAGCAGTCCTATTAGCCAACATGCAATCATTGGATAATAAAATGGATGAACTCCGAACAAGACTATCCTACATTTCTTATGTTTTACCAGAGTCGTAGCTGAATGACGACATGAATAACATACAGCTGGCTGGGTTTTCATTGTATCGGCAAGATAGAACAGCTGTCGCGGGAAAGACAACGGGTGGCGGTCTGTGTCTATTTGTAAATAACAGCAGGTGCACACAATTTAATATTAAGGAAGTCTCAAGGTTTTGCTGTAGACCACACTATTTACCAAGAGAGTTTTCTATTTTCTATTTTTTCTATTTCTATTTTTCTTAGCTGCCTATTTACCACCACAAAATGATGTTGGCTCTACGACCATACTCAACAAGCTGTATAAGGCCATAAGCGAACAAGAAAAGGCTCAACCAGAGGTGACGCTCCTAGTGGCCGGGGACATTAATGCAGGAAAATTTAAATCCGTTTTACCTAATAACTACCACCATACCACATGTACAACCAGAGGAAAAAAACTCTAGACCACCTTTACTCCACACAGTAATGACATTGGGTCAGGGAACTACTACAGGCTTTCATGCCTCAATCAGATTGCCAGGCTCCCCTGCCTCAGCCAGCTCGTTGGGATTTCATGCCATAGCCAGATCGCCAGGCTCTCCTGCCTCAACCGATCTGTCAGGTTCTTGCGCCCCAGCTGACTCGATAGGTTCCCATGCCTCAGTTGGCGTGACAGGTTCTAGTGTATCATCAGCGGTGACCGGTCCGCTCCTGATCTCCGGGTTCATCCTCTTTGATGGCGTCCTGCGGCTGAAGCTGTGTGTCGGGGAGCGGGTACTGTCACGTATAATCCCTCTCCAGCCTCTAGGTCATCAGGCTACTGATTATCCCACACATCTGTCACCATTGTCTTGCACACCTGTGCCTCATGACACTTACCTGGACTCCATCACCTCCTTGATTTATCTTCCCTATATCTGTCACTCCCCTTGGTTCTTTCCTCAGGTGTTATTGACTCTGTTTTCATGCCGGGCGTTGTTTGTGTTGCGTGTTTATCGTTTAATTTATTAATCTTTTATAACTAGGGGGCAGTATTTAAATTTTGGGATAAAAAAACGTTCCCGTTTTAAAGCGGGATATTTTGTCACGACATGATGCTCGACTATGCATATAATTGACAGCTTTGGATAGAAAACACTCTGACGTTTCCAAAACTGCAAAGATATTATCTGTGAGTGCAACAGAACTGATGTTACAGGCGAAACCCAGGTAAAAATCCAACCAGGAAGTGCCCCATTTTTTTAAAGCCCGGCATGCCAATGACGCCTTATATGGCTGTGAATGGGCTACGAATGAGCTTACGCTTTCTACGTATTCCCCAAGGTGTCTACAGCATTGTGACGTCTTTTTACGCATTTATGTTGAAGAATAGCATAGGGGACCACATTGAGCAAGTGGTCACATGATGGCTCCATCAAAAAATCTTGCGTAAAGTACACAAGTAGCCATTTTTCCAATCGCTTCTTATGAGAAACCAATTGTCCCGGTGGATATTTTATCGAATAGATATGTGAAAAACACCTTGAGGATTGATTTTAAACAACGTTTGTCATGTTTCTGTCGATATTATGGAGCTAATTTGGAAAAAAGTTTGGCGTTGTAGTGACTGCATTTTCCGGTCGATTTCTCAGCCAAACGTGAAGAACAAACGGAGCTATTTCGCCTACAAAAATAATATTTTTGGAAAAAAGGAACATTTGCTATCTAACTGGGAGTCTCCTGAGTGAAAACATCCGAAGTTCTTCAAAGGTAAATTATTTAATTTGATTGCTTTTCTTATTTTCGTGAAAATGTTGCCTGCTGGTAGCAGAGCCTAGCATAGCATTATGCCATGATAAACTTACACAAATGCTTGTCTATTGTTGGCAGTAAAGCATATTGTGAAAATCTGAGATGACAATGTGATTAACAAAAGGCTAAACTGTGTCTCAATATATTTAATTTGTTATTTTCATGAATTGGAAAATTTTCTAGGAAGATTTATGCCCGCTGCGTTATGCTAATTAGTTTGAGGCTATGATTACGCTCCCGCATGCGGGATGGGTAGTATCAAGAAGTTTTAAACACTTGCTTCCCGACTCTCAGCACACTCGTTACACTACCAGACTAGCTAAATTACTTTTTTCTCGCTTCGAGGCAAGCAACGCTGAAGCAGACCTGGCAATGTGGTGCAAGGTTAACAACCACTCCCACAACATGATCAAGACAGAGGAGATGATTGTAAACTACAGGAAAAGGAGGACCAAGCACGCCCCCATTCTCATCGACTGGGCTGTAGTGGAGCAGGTTGAGAGCTTCAAGTTCCTTGGTGTCCACCAACAAACTATCATTGTCCAAACACACCAAGACAGTCGTAAAGAGGGTATGACAAAGCCTATTCTCCCTCAGAAGACAGAAAAGATTTGGCATGGGTCCTCAGATTCTCAAAAAGTTCTACAGCTGCAACATCGAGAGCATCCTGAGTGGTTGCATCACCGCCTGGAATGGCAACTGCTCGGCCTCCAACCGTAAGGCACTACAGAGGGTAATGTGTACGGCCCAGTACATCCCTGGGGCCAAGCTTCCTGCCATCCAGGACCTCTATATCAGGTAGTGTCAGAGGAAGGCCCTCAAAATTGCCAAAGACTCCAGTCACCCTAGCTGCAGACTCTTCTCTATGCTACCGCATGGCAAGTGGTACCGGAGTGCAAAGTCTAGGTCCAAAAGGCTTCTTAACAGCTTCTACCTCCCAAGCCGTAAGTCTCCTGAACAGCTAATCAAATGGCTACCTGGACTATTTGCATTGCACAGTTCAAGCCATGTCTACTGATTTGCTATATTGACAGACTAATCTACTGATTTATTATTAAAACATGTTTAATTGCCACACCAACTCCCTACATCATTTGGTTTAGCAGAAAGACTGAAGCTAGTTTAGCCAAATACATTTTATCAATATCACAATGAATTGATCAAGAAGTTGAATTCAACACTTCATTGGTTTCTGATGTAGCTGGAATCACTTAGTCACTTGTCTGTACACAAGATGATATAAAACAGCTATACATATCTATACCACAATACAGTTGTGAGCATATTCAGCATTCTATATTCTATACTACAACATCAGTCTAACTGAATGGTTGGTGATTTTGTTTTCTCCAGAGGGTATTGCTTTTTATAAATACCTTTAGCCGTCCTGGCTTGTTTCAAAGTCAGATGATGCTGAGCTTGAGCTTATTTCAGGCTGAAAGTAATCATCACCCAAATCCAGGTAGCTGATGTTCTGAAAGAGCTGCAAAATCTGGACCCCTACAAATCAGCTGGGCTGGACCCTTTCTTTTAAAAAATATCTGCTGCAATTGTTGCAAGCCCTGTTACTAGCCTGTTGAACCTCTTTCGTATCGTCTGAGATCACTAAAGATTAGATAGCTGCCGCAGTCATCCCCCTCTTCAAAGGGAGAGACACTCTAGACCCAAACTGTTACAGACCTACAGTATATCTATTCCTACCCTGCATTCTAAAGTCTTCGAAAGCCAAGTACCTTTTCCGCTGTGCAATCTGGTTTCTGAGCTGGCCATGGGTGCACCTCAGCCACGCTCAAGGTCCTAAACGACATCATAACCGCCATCGATAAAAGACAGGCTTTCGATTCTGTCAATCACCGCATTCTTATCGGCAGACTCAATAACCTCGGAATCTCAAATTAATGCCTTCTGGTTCACCAACTACTTCACAGATTGAGTTCAGTGTATCAAATCGGAGGGCCTGTTGTCTGGACCTCTGGTAGTCTCTAGGGTGGGCAAAGGGTTCAATTCTCGGGCCGACCCTTTTCTCTGTATATACAGATGATGTCGCTCTTGCTGCCTGTGATTCTCTGATCCACCTCTACGCAGACGACACCATTCTGTATACATCTGGCACCTCTTTGGACACTGGCCTCCAATTGCTCTTCAATGCAGGTAAAACTAAATGCATGCTCTTCAACCGATTGCTGCCCGCACCCTCCCGTCCGGCTAGCATCACTACTCTGGACAGTTCTGGCCTAGAATATGTGGACAACTACAAATATCTAGGTGTTTTTTTAGACTGTAAACTCTCCTTCCAGACACACACTAAGCATCTCCAATCCAAAATTAAATCTAGAATTGGCTTCCTATTTAAAATCTAGGGGATAGGGGGCAGCATTTTCACTTTGGATGAATTGCGTGCCAATAGTGAACTGCATCCTACTCTGTCCTAGATGCTAATATATGCATATTATTATTACTATTGGATAGAAAACACTCTGCAGTTTCTAAAGCTGTTTAACCTTTTATAACTAGGGAGCGCTATTTTAATTTTTGGATGAAAAACGTTCTTGTTTTAAACAAGATATTTTGTCACGAAAAGATGCTCGGCTATGCATATAATTGACAGCTTTGGAAAGAAACCACTCTGACGTTTCCAAAACTGCAAATATATTGTCTGTGAGTGCCACAGAACTGATGTTACAACCTACAGCTTCCACACGGTGTCTAGAGTCTTGTCATTTCCCTTCGAGTTTTTTCTTGGTCAAACACATGCAGGGCACCGTATCTCCTATGGTCTAGGACCGGATATTTTCGTTGAGTTTCTAGCCGGACATTTTTCCAGACGGACAGCTAATGATCTTTACATCGCCTCCTGATGAATTTTATCGCTTATTAACGTTTACTAATACCTAAAGTTGCATTACAAACGTATTTCGAAGTGTTTTGTGAAAGTTTATCGTCGACTTTTTGAATTTTAAAAAATGACGTTACGTTTTGAAACAATGTTTTTTTCGTTTATCACACAGTCTACATATAACGATATCTAGGCTTTATATGGACCAATTTAATCTAAATAAAAACGGTCGCATCTGCACTCGGTCCGCAGGTAGTATTACATTTCATTACATTTCATTATAGTACAACGGTTTGATTTGTCTAATCTTAGCAATTTTTCTTCTTAGCTAGCTACATAGCCGTCTTTGTATCATAGATAATTGCGTAATTATCGTATTTCATCGTCCTAACGCAGTCTACACCGCCCTGCAGCTAGCTAGCTAGCTAACGTCTACCGTTAGCTAGTCCACCGTCTACCGATTAGCAGCACAACTTACACTCAACTGAACGACTTGATTAGTGTAGTGTTAGCTAGCTACATAGTTGTCTTTGCTGTCTTCGTATCCAAGATAATTGTGTAGTTTAGAGTGTGTAGTTTTAGAGTGATTATCTTAATTTACCGAGGTTAGCTAGCCAGCTATTCGTCGTCCTTAACGTAACAGAACTTCCGCACTCAACAATCCGGTCGCATTTCGCTCGCTCCACAGGTAGTATCACATTTTTCATTTCATTACAGTACAACGGCTTGATTTGTTTGATCGTAGCTAGCTACATAGCTAGCTACATAGCCGTCTTTGTATCAAAGATAATTGTGTAGTCTTGAGCGATTTCCTAGGTTAGCTAGCCAGCTATTGTCGTTCTTTTAACGCAACGTAACGTAAATCAACACTGCTAGCTAGCCAGCTAGCCCCGAATAGCAGCACAGTAGCACAGTAGAAACCATTACACTCAACGGAACGACTTGATTAGTGTAGTGTCAACAACGCAGACACTGCCAGCTAGCCTACATAGTCAACAACGCAGCCTCTGCCAGCTAGCCTACTTCAGCAGTACTGTATCATTTTAATCATTTTAGTCAATAAGATTCTTGCTACGTAAGCTTAACTTTCTGAACACTCGAGACGTGTAGTCCACTTGTCATTCCAATCTCCTTTGCATTAGCGTAGCCTCTTGTGTAGCCTGTCAACTATGTGTCTGTCTATCCCTGTTCTCTCCTCTCTGCACAGACCATACAAACGCTCCCACACCGCGTGGCCGCGCCACCCTAATCTGGTGGTCCCAGCGCGCACGACCCACGTGGAGTTCCAGGTCTCCGGTAGCCTCTGCAACTGCCGATCTGCGGCCAACAAGGCAGAGTTCATCTCAGCCTATGCCTCCCTCCAGTCCCTCGACTTCTTGGCACTGACGGAAACATGGATCACCACAGACAACACTGCTACTCCTACTGCTCTCTTTCGTCTGCCCACGTGTTCTCGCACACCCGAGAGCTTCTGGTCAGCGGGGTGGTGGCACCGGGATCCTCATCTCTCCCAAGTGGTCATTCTCTTTCTCCCCTTACCCATCTGTCTATCGCCTACTTTGAATTCCATGCTGTCACAGTTACCAGCCCTTTCAAGCTTAACATCCTTATCATTTATCGCCCTCCAGGTTCCCTCGGAGAGTTCATCAATGAGCTTGATGCCTTGATAAGCTCCTTTCCTGAGGACGGCTCACCTCTCACAGTTCTGGGCGACTTTAACCTCCCCACGTCTACCTTTGACTCATTCCTCTCTGCCTCCTTCTTTCCACTCCTCTCCTCTTTTGACCTCACTCTCTCACCTTCCCCCCTACTCACAAGGCAGGAAATACGCTCGACCTCATCTTTACTAGATGCTGTTCTTCCACTAACCTCATTGCAACTCCCCTCCAAGTCTCCGACCACTACCTTGTATCCTTTTCCCTCTCGCTCTCATCCAACACTTCCCACACTGCCCCTACTCGGATGGTATCGCGCCGTCCCAACCTTCGCTCTCTCTCCCCGCTACTCTCTCCTCTTCCATCCTATCATCTCTTCCCTCTGCTCAAACCTTCTCCAACCTATCTCCTGATTCTGCCTCCTCAACCCTCCTCTCCTCCCTTTCTGCATCCTTTGACTCTTTATGTCCCCTATCCTCCAGGCGTGGCTCGGTCCTCCCCTCCCGCTCCGTGGCTCAACGACTCATTGCGAGCTCACAGAACAGGGCTCCGGGCAGCCGAGCGGAAATGGAGGAAAACTCGCCTCCCTGCGGACCTGACATCCTTTCACTCCCTCCTCTCTACATTTTCCTCTTCTCTCCTGCTGCTAAAGCCTCTTTCTACCACTCTAAATTCCAAGCATCTGCCTCTAACCCTAGAAAGCTCTTTGCAACCTTCTCCTCCCTCCTGAATCCTCCTCCCCCTCCCCCTCCTCCCTCTCTGCAGATGACTTCGTCAACCATTTTGAAAAGAAGGTCGACGACATCCGATCCTCGTTTGCTAAGTCAAACGACACCGCTGGTTCTGCTCACACTGCCCTACCCTGTGCTCTGACCTCTTTCTCCCCCATCTCTCCAGATGAAATCTCACGTCTTGTGATGGCCGGCCGCCCAACAACCTGCCCGCTTGACCCTATCCCCTCCTCTCTTCTCCAGACCATTTCCGGAGACCTTCTCCCTTACCTCACCTCGCTCATCAACTCATCCCTGACCGCTGGCTACGTCCCTTCCGTCTTCAAGAGAGCGAGAGTTGCACCCCTTCTGAAAAAACCTACACTCGATCCCTCCGATGTCAACAACTACAGACCAGTATCCCTTCTTTCTTTTCTCTCCAAAACTCTTGAACGTGCCGTCCTTGGCCAGCTCTCCCGCTATCTCTCTCAGAATGACCTTCTTGATCCAAATCAGTCAGGTTTCAAGACTAGTCATTCAACTGAGACTGCTCTTCTCTGTATCACGGAGGCGCTCCGCACTGCTAAAGCTAACTCTCTCTCCTCTGCTCTCATCCTTCTAGACCTATCGGCTGCCTTCGATACTGTGAACCATCAGATCCTCCTCTCCACCCTCTCCGAGTTGGGCATCTCCGGCGCGGCCCACGCTGGATTGCGTCCTACCTGACAGGTCGCTCCTACCAGGTGGCGTGGCGAGAATCCATCTCCACACCACGTGCTCTCACCACTGGTGTCCCCCAGGGCTCTGTTCTAGGCCCTCTCCTATTCTCGCTATACACCAAGTCACTTGGCTCTGTCATAACCTCACATGGTCTCTCCTATCATTGCTATGCAGACGACACACAATTAATCTTCTCCTTTCCCCCTTCTGATGATCAGGTGGCGAATCGCATCTCTGCATGTCTGGCAGACATATCAGTGTGGATGACGGATCACCACCTCAAGCTGAACCTCGGCAAGACGGAGCTGCTCTTCCTCCCGGGAAGGACTGCCCGTTCCATGATCTCGCCATCACGGTTGACAACTCCATTGTGTCCTCCTCCCAGAGCGCTAAGAACCTTGGCGTGATCCTGGACAACACCCTGTCGTTCTCAACTAACATCAAGGCGGTGGCCCGTTCCTGTAGGTTCATGCTCTACAACATCCGCAGAGTACGACCCTGCCTCACACAGGAAGCGGCGCAGGTCCTAATCCAGGCACTCGTCATCTCCCGTCTGGATTACTGCAACTCGCTGTTGGCTGGGCTCCCTGCCTGTGCCATTAAACCCCTACAACTCATCCAGAACGCCGCAGCCCGTCTGGTGTTCAACCTTCCCAAGTTCTCTCACGTCACCCCGCTCCTCCGCTCTCTCCACTGGCTTCCAGTTGAAGCTCGCATCCGTACAAGACCATGGTGCTTGCCTACGGAGCGGTGAGGGGAACGGCACCTCAGTACCTCCAGGCTCTGATCAGGCCCTACACCCAAACAAGGGCACTGCGTTCATCCACCTCTAGCCTGCAGGCCTCCCTACCACTGAGGAAGTACAGTTCCCGCTCAGCCCAGTCAAAACTGTTCGCTGCTCTGGCCCCCCAATGGTGGAACAAACTCCCTCACGACGCCAGGACAGCGGAGTCAATCACCACCTTCCGGAGACACCTGAAACCCCACCTCTTTAAGGAATACCTAGGATAGGATAAAGTAATCCCTCTCACCCCCCCCCCCCCCTTAAAAGATTTAGATGCACTACTGTTCCACTGGATGTCATAAGGTGAATTCACCAATTTGTAAGTCTCTCTGCTAAATGACTTAAATGTTAAATGTAATGTAATGTAAAACCCAAATAGTGTTTATGGGACATCTAGGAGTGCCAACAAAGAAGATGGTGAAAGGTAATGAATGTTTTCTATTTTATTGTGCGGTTTGTGTAACGCCGAAATGATAATTATTTTGTTTACGTCCCCTGTGGGTCTTTTTGGGTGTTACATGCTATCAGATAATAGCTTCTCATGCTTTCGCCGAAAAGCATTTTAAAAATCTGACTTGTTGCCTGGATTCACAACGAGTGTAGCTTTAATTCGATACCCTGCATGTGTATTTTAATGAACTTTTGAGTTTTAACTAATACTATTAGCATTTAGCGTAGCGCATTTGCATTTCCAGAGCTCTAGTTGGGACGCAAGCGTCCCGAGTAGAAGCAACAGGTTAAATGGCTGTGGAGGAGCTAGTAGTCAGCTTACCTTTTCCACGTTTTCCCCAAGGTGTCTGCAGCATTGTGACGTATTTGTAGGCATATCATTGGAAGATTGACCATAAGAGACTACATATACCAGGTGGTCGCTTGGTGTCCTCCGTCGCTGCAGTATTTTTCCGTTTGCCTCTGATGAGAAACCGACTGCCAGGAATGATTTTTCATCAAATAGAATTGTGAAAAACACCTTGAGGTTTGATTCTAAACAACGTTTGCCATGTTTCTTTCGATATTATGGAGCTAAATTGGAAAAAAGTTTGGTGTTGTAAGTGACTGCATTTTCGTTTTTTTTTTCTTAGCCAAACGTGATGAACAAAACGGAGCTATTTCTCTTACACAAATAATATTTTTGGAAAAAATTAACATTTGCTATCTAAATGAGAGTCTTGTTATTGAAAACATCCGAAGTTTTCAAAGGTTAATTATTTTATTTGAATGCTTTTCTTGTTTTTGTGAAAATGTTGCCTGCTGAATGCTAGGCTTAATGCTATGCTAGGCTATCAATATTCTTACACAAATTCTTGTGTAGCTTTGGTTGAAAAGCATATTTTGAAAATCTGAGATGACAGTGTTGTTAACAAAAGGCTAAGCTTGTGTTTCAATATATTTATTTCATTTCATTTGCGATTTTCATGAATAGGAAACGTTGCGTTATGATAATGAGCTTGAGGCTATGATTACGCTCCCGGATACGGGTTTGGAGTCGCAAGAAGTTAAATTATGTCTGTGAGTATAAAATAACTCATAGGGCAGGCAAACTTCCAAACAGGAAGTGGAAGCTCTAGTGCTGGTCGAATTTCAAGTCATCGCCTATCCACATCCAAACAAGATATGGATCTGTTCGCACTTCCTACGCCTTCCACTAGATGTCAACAGTCAGTATAACGTGGAATGAAGCCTCTAGTGTGATGTATGACCGGATGGGAAGGGAATGAGTCAGTGGACTGTCAGAATGCCAGTTCCTGGTTGCGCAAATTACTGTTGATATCGCCTGCGTTCCATGACTCTGTAGACAAAAACGAATGCTCCGGTTGGAATGTTATTGGATATATATGAAAATAACATCCTGAAGATTGATTCTCTATTTAGTTTGACCAGTTTATTCGACCTGGAATATAACTTTTTGAAGTTTTCGTCCGAGTTCGCCTGGACCAGCGCCAGCTTTTGGACATGTGAGCTAAAACCGCTAGCAAAAGCAGCTAGTTGGACAATAGCAATGGACATTATGCAACAAAACAATGATTTATTGTGGAACTAGGACTCCTTGAACTGCATTCTGATGAAAGATCATCAAAGGTAAGGGAATATTTATGATGTAATTTCGTATTTCGGTTGACTCCAACATGGAGGAGAAATATTGTTACGTCTTAGCGCCGTTTTAGATTATTGCATGGTATGCTTTTTTCGTAACGTTTTTAAAAAATCTGACACACCGGTTGCATTAAGAAACAGTGTATCTTTAATTATATGTAAAACATGTATCTTTCGTCAAAGTTTACGATGATTATTTCTGTTATCTGGCGTAGCTCTCTGTAATTACTCCTGATATTTTGGAGGCATTTCTGAACAATGGCTTCAATGTAAACCGAGATTTGTGGATATAAATATGCATATTATCGAACAAAACATAAATGTATTGTGTAACATGATGTCATATGAGTGTCTTCAGATGAAGATTATCAAAGGTTAGTGATTCATTTTATCTCTAATTCTGCTTTGTGACTATCTTTGGCTGGGAAAAATGGCTGTGTGTTGTTTTGGATTTGGTGGTGATCTAACATAAATATATATGTTATGTTTTCGCTGTAAAACATTTAAAAAATCGGACATGATGGGTAGATTAACAAGATGTTTATCTTTCATTTGCTGTATTGGACTTGTCAATGTGTGAATGTTAAATATTAAAAATATATATTTTTGAATATCCCGCGCTGCCTTTTCAGCGGAATGTTGGGGGGGTGGCTCTAGCGGAACCCCTAGCCATAAGAAGTTTTTTTTTTAACCCTTTCATGCGTGAGTTCCAAATATCTCTAACGGTCGCCCCAGCGTGAGTTTTTTTATGCACGTGATGTTAGAATGTTCTCTCCATTCCAGAATGTGATTGATACGTAACAGTACATTTTATCCGCGCTGCCCTCAAACTAAAGCACGCAGCCTGTTTATATTTATAAGTTGTTTTAACTTCAATTTAAAATGATTTTCAAACAAGTTTTTATTTTCTAAAAACAGTTTGAATTTAGGTGTGTTCCGCCTCCTTATTCATTCACATAAAAATAGTCATTTTTACTTTTGCGGATAATTACATTTTTGGGACATTTCTGACACGGACAAAATTCCCCAAGCACTTCCCAATTGTTTGTGCAGTTCACGTCTGCAGACATTTGCTCATCTCCCGTCAGAACAGGATCTGCACACGTGTTCACATTTTCTATTCCACATTTCTATTGTAGCGTACTGTATGTATAGAGCATAATATATTTGTGTATATTCTTTATCACCGCGGAAACGTGAGGTAACGTTACTCATTTTATAACCTTTATGATGTTATAGTCAATCGTGCTTATGTAGCCACATTCTTCTATTAGCTCTGTAAAACAATGCTAAATGCGTCAGAGAAGTATTATCTTGTGTTGCATTTTGAAGCTACCATGGCCTTATGACTCTCAAGTGGTGCAGCGGTCAAAGGCATAGCACATCAGTACTAGAGGTGTCACTACAGACTCCTGGTTCAAATCCAGGCTGCGTTTCCATCAAAGTAAGTGCCTTATTACGTTATAATAGTTATAATAATAGTTTCCGTATGCCGTTTCTGCTGTAGCTGTAGATCATAATATATTCCTTATAACTGCGGACACGTGAGGTAACGTTACACATTTTATAACCTTTATGGTGTTATTGTCAATCATGCTTACCTAGCTACATTATTCTATTAGCTCTGTAAAACAATGCTAGTTGCGTCAGAAAACTATTAGCTTGTGTTGTATTTTGAAGCTACCCTGGCCTTATGACTCCCAAGTGGCGCAGCGGTCTATGGCACTACAGACACCCTGGTTCAAATCCAGGCTGTATCACACCTGGCTGTGATTGGGAGTCCCATAGTGCAGCGCACAATTGGCCCAGCGTTGTCCGAGTTTGGCCGGTGTAGGCCATCATTGTAAATAATAATTTGTTCTTACATTACTTGCCTAGTTAAATAAATAAAAAATATGATATTTGTTTATTTGGTCTATTCAGCATAGCTCTGTTCTGCCCTGCCTTGCCCCCTTGTGGAGCTCAAAAGTTAGTTTCTTACTGTTATAACTCAAATCCGTGATTTTGTCAATGCAATAAACTATTTTTTTATAGCAGTGTTTATTATGTTACTTCTTGAATACCTAGGATAGTAATCCCTCTCACCCCCCCCCCCCCTTAAAAGATTTAGATGCACTACTGTTCCACTGGATGTCATAAGGTGAATGCACCAATTTGTAAGTCGCTCTGGATAAGAGCGTCTGCTAAATGACTTAAATGTAATGTAAATGTTTGTAGTATTGTTTTATTGCTATATCCTTATATTGTATTCTAATGAATAATTCCTCTTTATTCTGTACTTTCAGAAACCAGAAACATTATTTGCCAATATCATAACTGAAGCTGGACATCTTTGGAGCTGAAGAATGAGGACAGCTTTTGTATGCTAACGTACACTCCTTAACAGTTGTACTGGATGAAAACACAGCAAGAAAACGCATGCCAATATGTAATATTCATCTATTTTATTGCAGTACTGGTAGTTATTTCAACAACTTGTTTTACTAGAGGACAAAAAACTGAATATGCGTAACCCATATTTAATATCCATGCAGTGACTGAACAACAACTGCATTTCCACCCCCATCTTTAAGGCATAGTATCATGGCTGGTCACCTGTCAAGTCACATGTCAGGTCAGTCAGTCACCTATTGCTGCAGATGTGCTCAATAATGCTTGAGCATGTGATACTCCTCAAAGCATGGTGAAATACATAGAGGTGTATCACAAGCTAGACACATGTATTTTGTCATCTTCCTCTGCTTACTTCTCCTGGCGCCAGACAGGCAGACTTTGCAATGCCTCCGTGTGCGACTACCTTGAGAAGCAGTTTGAGGGACTTTGCAGGGAAAATGTCGTGCAGTGAGGCGTAGGGGATTGTCTACAGCAGGACGACCCCCAGTGGATGGGCGCCGAGGGTGTGGTGCTCCTCCAGCAGCTCTCTCATGAGGTTCTCTCTGTATTTTTGGTAGGTAATTACTTTACCTATGAGGGAGTGGGGAGGATGAGGAAAGTTAGAGGATGATGAGGCAGTGGGGAGGTGGGTGAGATATTGTCACTATAATTGCATAATGGATTTGTATGTGAACTGTACATCCAATTACAAAAATACCTTGTTCAGTAATCATCTCACCTGTTAGTTGGCGGTGAACTATGCTGCCGTTGAGGACAGCAGTGTCGATCAGATGGAAAAAATATCTTCTTATACCACTTGTTCGTTTTCCGTGTGCATTCCACAAAGCTGTTTATCATGTCTGCCTTATCCACGGCCCCCATTTTGAGGTTATAATCAAGCACACAATCTGGTTTGATCTTTTCTCTCCGGTCAGGTGGTCCACCTTCCCTGTGGCCGACATGGTTGCTGTATGGACAGTGGAGAGGACATGGACGTCTCGCTTGTCATGCCACTTTACTGCCAGCTGTTGACCGTTCTCTTGGAACTCCACCTCCCCTCTCTGCATCTTCCTGCATCCGAATGCCGGCATCCCCTTCCTGTTCGACCTGACTGTGCCACATGCCCCTGTGCTGTTGGAGAGCAGATGCTGGAAGAGTGTGGGACTGCTGTACCAATTGTCCATGTACAAAGTGTGTCCCTTGCCGAGATGAGGAGCCAGCATGGTCATCACCACGGACCCTGACACCCCAAGCCCCTCATAATGTTTGATGTCAGTGGTGGACCCTGTGTAAACTATAATATCCTGGACAAATCCTGTCTTCACGTCGCACATGACAAAGAACTTGACTCCAAACCTGTGCCTTTTGGAGGGAATATATTGACGGAACGCCAGCCTACCTTTCCATAACATCAGGGACTCATCAATGCATAGGTCCTTGTATGGCACAAAGACCCGACCAAATGCTGATGTCAGGCTGATAAGAACATTTCTTATTTTGTATAACGGGTCACTTAGGATGGCAGTAGCATTGTTGACAAAATGCAGGCATCGCAGAAGAACTAGGAAGCGATCTTGGGAAAAGAGGGAGGCAAAGAAGGGAGTTGCAAATATAGGATCTGTGCTCCAGTATTCTCTTAGGGAGTTCTTCTTTACTATTCCCATGAGAAGGACTGTCACCAGGAAGGTATACATTTCACTAATTGTGGTTGTCACCCATTTAGCGAGTTTCCCCCTCACTCCTGGCTCTCTCTTCTCCTGTAGCTCTAAGGCATAGTGATTGGTCTCCTCAACTATCTCTCCCACCAGCTCCTCTGTGAGAAACAACTTGAAGCACTCTGCCTCAGTTGGAAATGGCAAGGGGCGTTGCACTCCAGACTGGGACTCGTCAAAGCAGACAGCAGGGCCAGGTGGGGTGAAATGACTGGTGGCCTTCCAGCTACCACAGAACTCCTGTACTTCATCCACTGTCGGCCTGCCTCCATCACCACCAGCATCTTCAAAGGGACCTGGTACTTCCTCAGTTGACAAGGAAATTCAGATTCAGGGTTCTCAATGGCTACAAGGTTGAGGGCAGCTCCTCACTGTCACTGTCAGAATCTGATTCCTGACTTTCATACTCAGACTCATTGTCAGAATTTTAAAAAATCTCCAGAATTTCCACATTTGTGAGTTGTCTCCTTTTGAAAGACATTGTTAATGCTACAGTTTAGCTCACTAGCTACATACATAAACAACAACACTGAATGGCGCAGAGTGGGAGGTTACGTGGTTGACTGCCGGCACGCGCCACTTGTATCAATAAATCACTATCAGAAAATGTTTTGTGTGGTAATTATTTGTGTATTTACGATTTTATTCACATGTTTTCAATTCTAGGTGACAACTCATGCATTCCGATTCTTGCACAGATTGTAATGGGCACATATTATGTGTGTAAAATACTTTTTTGAAGGTTGTACTGATTATGATGAGCTAAGCTAATTCCAGCTGTGTAGCCATGTTTGTTGACATACAATGCATTCTGGGATTCACATCTGTTTGACCAAAGATGTTACAACAAAATGAGGTGAGTAAGAGTTCACAAATTTTTTGAGGACTTCCGGAAGTTAATGGTGGGATGTGAACGACGGTAGATGACACACCCCTTCAACATGCATACTACAAACAGACCAAACTCATCTCGTCTTCTCTTATTATCTTCGGTTTCTGTGAGGAAAAAATGCATGGCTGCGCGCTGAAACTAATCGTCGGATTACTTTCGATTTCTATGAAGTGTTTTACCTAGTTATTTCGATCAATGGTGAGCTCACCCGTGATGTGATTAATTATATATAGTAATTGCTATTAGCTCATTCATATTGTAGTTTACGTCAGCCGAGAGTTAGAAAATATGACTGCTTGTGTTGGGTCAATCTTTCCTCAGCGCTAGGACAAATGTAGCCTACATTTTTCCGGTTAGGATGATTGTGTTATGCTATATTTACTTCTGTGAATATCTGAACAATGCACCCAAAAATAAACTGCTGACATTCTGGACATAACTTTGTAAGGACTGTGTTTGTGTAAATAGTTTCTGAAAAAAGTGTGGCCAGCTCAAACGCTGATTGTTGCGTCATTCGAAACTGCCGTTCTAAACGAGCATACTAAACGAGTGTTCTAAACACACGGGTGTGATCGTACGCTTCAGGGACCACTGTAGAACGATCACACCCGTGTGATGGTACGTGTGAAAGGGTTAAAGCCTCCTTCCTTCACTCATGCTGCCAAACATACTCTCGTAAAACTGACTATCATACCGATCCTTTACTTCGGTCAATAAACAAAATAGCCTCCAACACTCTACTCAGCAAACTGGATGTAGTCTATCACAGTGCCATCCATTTTGTCACTAAAGCCCCATATGCTACCCACCACTGCGACCTGTGTGCTCTCATTGGCTGGCACTCACTACATATCCATCGCCAAACCCCCTGGCTCCAGGTCATCTATAAGTCTTTGCTAGGTCTTTGCTATCTCAGGTCACTGGTCACCATAGCAACACCCACCTGTAGCACGTGCTCCAGCAGGTATATTTCAATGGTCATCTCCCAAAGTCAACACCTGCCAATGACTGGACCGAATTGCAAAACTCACTGAAGCTGAGTTGGCGCCCTCCCTTAGATTGTGCCGTGGCGGAGATCTTTGTGGGCTATACTCGGCCTTGTCTCAGGATGGTAAGTTGGTGGTTGAAGATATCCCTCTAGTGGTGTGGGGGCTGTGCTTTGGCAAAGTGGTTGGGGTTATATCCTGCCTGTTTGGCCCTGTCCGGGGGTATCGTCGGGTAGAGCTCAGTCTGTTATATCTGCAGTATTTCTCCTGTCTTATCCGGTGTCCTGTGTGAATTTAAGTATGTTCTCTCTAATTCTTTCTTTCTCTCTTTCTTTCTCTCTCCCGGAGGACC
The DNA here is from genome assembly GCF_034236695.1 of Oncorhynchus nerka. NCBI lineage: Eukaryota > Metazoa > Chordata > Actinopteri > Salmoniformes > Salmonidae > Oncorhynchus > Oncorhynchus nerka. The sequence goes on from NC_088408.1 coordinate 42,037,859, forward strand.
TGAGCCCTAGGACCATGCCTCAGGACTACCTGGCCTGATGACTCCTTGCTGTCCCCAGTCCACCTGGCCATGCTGCTGCTCCAGTTTCAACTGTTCCAGACCTGCTGTTTTCAACTCTCTAGAGACAGCAGGAGTGGAAGAGATACTCTGAATGATCGGCTATGAAAAGCCAACAGACCTTTACTCCTGAGGTGCTGACCTGTTGCACCCTCTACAACCGCTGTGATGATTATTATTGGACCCTGCTGGTCATCTATGAACATATGAACACCTTGGCCATGTTCTGTTATAATCTCCACCCGGCACAGCCAGAAGAGGACTGCCCCCCCCTCATAGCCTGGTTCCTCTCTAGGTTTCTGCCTAGGTTCTGGCCTTTCTAGGAGTTTTTCCTAGCCACTGTGCTTCTATACCTACATTGCTTGCTGTTTGGGGTTTTTGGCTGGGTTTCTGTACAGTACTTTGAGATATCAGCTGATGTAAGAAGGGCTTTGACTACTTTGTCCCTATCAATACACACTCAAACAAGGTACTATATCCACCCTCATGGCAATAGACATGCATACTAACCTTCACACACAATACCCACCCCCAACAGACACCAGGCAGACTCACACTGTCCTATCCTTACTAATACCTATTTTCTCCAATTTAGACTTCAGGCCTTGCATGAACAATCAACTAAGCCTCCATAATACAGAAAACTACAGTAGAAGCTGTAGCCTACTTATAAACACACTAACTATGACAACAAGACACAGGCCATGTTAATGCCTAGCTCAAGGAAAATATTAGTAGTAAGATTAGTAAGTTTTTAGAAGGTGACTTACACTAGGTCCCTGTGTTGATCTTGATGCCTCTGCAGATGTTGATGGGACCGGACTCTAAATAGAACACACGTTAGCCTCTGTGGTAGTTAGCTAGCTAGCTAACGGTTAGCTAACGTATCTTAACGAAGCTAATGTTAGCTTGCAAAGTTACAAATCACATTGATATGCTTTGGAATGTCTGGCCAGCATATTATGAAAGCTAGCTAGCTAGATTTTGTTTTAGATAAACAAATGTAGTTCGCTAGCTCGCTAGATAACCTACTTTGCATAGCTTCAAACACAGACATTTTTATATTTCTCACATCAATTGGATAATGTTACACCACTATGAATTCTGGATATTGTGGTTTGCTTACAACCAGAAAATGTTGCTTGCCCATTTCTACTGGTGAGATGCAGAAACACTGGATTTTGAGTGTAGTGAGGAAATTCCAAATGTTATGACATAGAATATGTTAATAAAATTTTAATGGACATATATAGTGAAATAGAGCAGCAGTGAAATTTCATTTTAAGGGCAAAATTGTCTATGATCATAAAACCAATTCCAGCCTATTAGGCCATTAATTCATAGCCTACATGCAAATGTCATTAGCAAGTTGCATTACTTCAAACAAAGCTCAAATCGAAGCCACATACAGTGTTGCAAATTCCACTGTAAATAATTTACATTGCTAGTGTTTCAATGAAGCCTGTATTGCTAAACTGTTGGGATGTTACGATCGTTATAATGAATGTCGGACCAAGCTGCAGCGCGATATGGTTTCCACATATTTTAATGATAAAGTGTAAACTTATTTTAAAGACAAAACAAATAAACAATAAACTAACAACGAACCGTGACTACCGAGATGCTACATGCAATAACTCAAACCACATACATTCAAACTGTCACGCCTTGGTCATTGTATTTTGTGTTTTTGTCATATGTTTGGGTAGGCCAGGGTGTGACATGGGTTTATATGTTATGTTTCGTATTGGGGTTTGTATTATTTGGGATTGCGGCTGATTAGGGGTGTGGTAAAGGATTGGCTGCCTGAGGCGATTCCCAATCAGTCAGGTGATTCTTGTTGTCTTGGATTGGGAACCGTATTTAGGCAGCCTCAGTTTCGCTTGGTATTTTGTGGGTGTTTGTTCCTGTCTCTGTGTTGTAGTCACCAGATAGGCTGTAATTAGTTTCACGTTCTGTTTGTTGTTTTGTATTCTGAGTTATTTCATGTACCGCATTTCATTCATTAAAGTCATGAGTAACCAACACGCTGCATTTCGGTCCGACTCTCTTCATTCAACAGACGAACGCCGTTACAGAAACACCCACCACTCACGGACCGAGCAGCGTGTAAACTGGCAGGAGCTAAAGGACGACGTTATGGACAGCAGAAGCATGGAGTATACGACGTGGGAGGAAATCGACAGGTGGGCGGCCGACCCGGAGAGAGTGCAGGAGCCCGCCTGGGATTCGCTTCAGCAGTGCGAAGAGGGCTACAGGCTAATGGAGTCAGAAAGGAAAACACGGCGAGGCAGAGCGAAAACCGAAAGTAACGGGGGAGAGCGCAGAGAGAGAGTAGCTGAGTCAGGAGTCAGACCTGAGCCTACTCTCCCTGTTAATCGTGAAGAGCAGTTGCAGTGGGAGAGGCTGCACCACTTGGATATTTGGACATGGGAGGAGGAATTAGACGGTAAAGGACCCTGGGCTCAACCTGGAGAATATTGCCGTCCCAAGGAAGAAATAGAAGCGGCTAAAGCGGAGAGGCGCAGGTATGAGGAGGCAGCACGGCGACGCGGTTGGAAGCCGGAAAAGCAGCTCGAAAAAATTATTGGGGGGGGGCTAGAAGGGAGAATAGTTATGCCAGGTAGGAAACCTGCGCATACTCCCTGTGCTCACCGTTGGGCTAGAGAGACCGGGCAGGCACCGTGTTATGCTATGGAGCGCACGGTGTTTCCAGTGCGGGTGCAGAGCCAGGTGCGGCACATACCAGCCCTTCCTATTGGCCGGGCTAGAGTGGGCATCGAGCCAGGTAAGCTTGGGCAGGCTCGGTGCTCAAGAGCTCCAGTGCGCCTGCAGAGCTCCTGCACGCCTGCACAGAACCGCCACCATCGACAGACGCCCACCCGGACCCTCCCTATGCTCTTGAGGTGCGTCCGGGAGTCCGCACCTTAGGGGTGGGGTTCTGTCACGCCTTGGTCATTGTATTTTGTGTTTTTGTCATATGTTTGGGTAGGCCAGGGTGTGACATGGGTTTATATGTTATGTTTCGTATTGGGGTTTGTATTATTTGGGATTGCGGCTGATTAGGGGTGTGGTAAAGGATTGGCTGCCTGAGGCGATTCCCAATCAGTCAGGTGATTCTTGTTGTCTTGGATTGGGAACCGTATTTAGGCAGCCTCAGTTTCGCTTGGTATTTCGTGGGTGTTTGTTCCTGTCTCTGTGTTGTAGTCACCAGATAGGCTGTAATTAGTTTCACGTTCTGTTTGTTGTTTTGTATTCTGAGTTATTTCATGTACCGCATTTCATCCATTAAAGTCATGAGTAACTAACACGCTGCATTTCGGTCCGACTCTCTTCATTCAACAGACGAACGCCGTTACACAAACAATATCCCATAACCCACAGGTGGAAAAATGCAACTTAAGTATGATCCCCAATTAGAGACAACGATTTCCAGCTGACTCTAATTGGGAATCATACCCCAACATAGAAAATAAACCTAGAACCCCACATAGAAATAATAAACTAGACTAAAACCCCTAGTCACGCCCTGACCTACTCTACCATGGAAAATATAGGCTTTCTATGGTCAGGACGTGACATGGAATCCATAGTAATTTCATTGGGAGGTTAACCTTCTGAACTGTAAACTAGATCTACCCACTTTTTACCCTCCTTTGCCAAAGTAATGAAATTTGCATTAGGGTTTTTGATATAGGCTACAGTCTATGATTCATACTCTCAATACTGCCAATAGATGTGCAGTAGGTCCAAACCCCACAGAAGATGCCAAAAAATCCCACCTTCAAAAATAAGTTTCCATTCCTAGCTAGTAACAAGAAGAATGGCAAATTTTGGAAAGCAAATGTCAAAGGTTTTGGAATTAAAGAACAGTTTAATTGTTTGTTTTTATTACCAGTGAATATTTAGAAATACTGAGTAAATACACTAGCGGCACCATTCATTTGATATAGATAGATGAAGCACCAGATAAGTGGATCACATGCCGAAGACTTTGTTAAGATAGTGAGCTAGCCAGTTACATATTTTTTCGAACCAAACCATTTTTTTCTCATTCTTAGTTCTCATCAGCTCATGCACCAGAAAATGTGTATGGTCAAATAATTGACCTTGCTTCATTTGTGTGTAACTTGATGAGGACAATAACTCTAGCTTAGCTAGCTATCTAGCCTAGTCAACGTTACTCGGCTAACTTGCTAATGTTAACTAGCTAAAAACATGAACTTGGTAACTGATGGTAAATCATTATATTTTGCTTAATTTGCTATCTAATTGTGTCCTTGCTAGCCGAGCTACTTAGCCAGCTAGCTTGCTAACATTCAATGGTTTTATAACGTTAGATAGCTAGCTAACAACATTGACTAACGTTATGTATATGGTACCAGTCAGAAGTTTGGACACACCTACTCATTCAAGGTTTTTCTTTATTTTTACTATTTTCTACACTGTAGAATAACAGTGAAGACATAAAAACTATGAAATAACAAATATGGAATGGTATGGTGAACAGTGAGCTGAGATAAGGAGGGGCTTTACCTAGCAAAGACTTCTAGATGATCTGGAGCCAGTGGGTTTGGCGACGAATATGAAGCGAGGACCAGCCAACGAGAGCACACAGGTCGCAGTGGTAGGTAGTACATGGGGCTTTGGTGACAAAATGGATGAAACTGTGATAGACTGCATCCAATTTGCTAAGTAGAGTGTTGGAGGTTGCTTTGTAAATTACATTGCCGAAGTCAAGGATTGGTAAGATATTCAGTTTTACGAGGGTATGTTTGGCAGCATGAGTGAAGGAGGCTTTATTGTGAAATAGGAAGCCGATTCTAGATTTAACTTTGGATTGTAGATGCTTAATGTGAGTCTGGAAGGAGAGGTTACAGTCTAACCAGACACCTAGATATTTGTAGTTGTCCACATATTCTAGGTCAGAACTGTCCAGAGTAGTGATGCTAGTCGGGCGGGAGGGTGCGGGCAGCAATCGGTTGAAGAGCATGGATTTAGTTTAACTAGTATTGAAGAGCATTTGGAGGCAACGGAATGAGTGTTGTATGGCGTTGAAACTCGTTTGGAGGTTTGTTAAAACAATGTCTAAAGAGGTGCCAGATGTATACAGAATGGTGTCGTCTGCGTAGAGGTGGATCAAAGATTCACCCGCAGCAAGAGCGACATCATTGATATATACAGAGAAAAGGGTCAGCCCGAGAATTGAACCCTGTGGCACCCCCATAGAGACAGCCAGAGGTCCGGACAACAAGCCCTCCGATTTGACACACTGAAATCTATCTGAGAAGTAGTTAGTGAACCAGGGAAGTCAGTCAGTTGATAAGCCAAGTCTGTGAATGTACCTATAAGAATGCGGAGATTGACAGTCGAAAGCCTTGGCCAGGTCGATGAAGACAGCTGCACAGTATTGTATTTTATCGATGGTGGTTATAATATCGCTTAGGACCTTGAGCGTGGCTGAGGTGCACCTGTGACCAGCTTGGAAACCAGATTGCATAGTGGAGAACATACGGTGGGATTCGAAATGGTCGGTGATCTGTTTGTTCACTTGGCTTTCGAAGATGGATATAGGTCTGTAACAGTTTGGGTCTAGAGTGTCTCCCCTTTGAAGAGGGGGATGACTGCGGCCACTTTCCAATCTTTAGGAATCTCAGACGATACGAAAGAGAGGTTGAACAGACTAGTAATAGGGGTTGCAACAATGGCAGTGGATAATTTTAGGAAGAAAGGGTCCAGATTGTCTAGTTCAGCTGATTTGTAGGTATCCAGATTTTGCAGCTCTTTCAGAACATCAGCTGTCTGGATTTGGGTGAAGGAGAAGCGGGGGGGACTTGGGCCAGTTCCTGTGGGGGCTGCAGAGCTGTTGGCAGGGGTTGGGGTAGCCAGGTGGAAAGCATGACTAGCCGTAGAGAAATGCTTATTAAAATTCTTGATTATCGTGGATTTATCAGTGGTGACAGTGTTTCCTAGTCTCAGTGCAACGGGCAGCTGGGAGGAGTTTATTTAGTCGTTTTATTATTTTTTGTAGGTTATATATTTACTATGTCACTTTTGTCATCATTGCACAGTGTGAGAAGCTTGCAAGTACATGACAATAAAACTTTTGATTGATTGGATTTGTCGTCACCAGTGGATTCAGTTGACCAGGATTACCCCTTGTTATCTCATATATTTTACCCACACCTAATTAATTACAGCAAACCTTTTTGAAATGAATTTGGCGTCCAATGTATCTTAAATATTAACAATCTATAGATATATAAAAATAAGTGTCGACAGGGAGTAGGCATGGCGCTGGCTTGATGCTGAAAAAGTCTCTTGCCTCCTACTAGCAGCTGTAGTGTCACTGGTCAGGAGAAGGGCGTGGGAAGGGCACCTGGGTTGTGTGAGGAAAACGGCACGACTTCCGTGTGACCCTAGCGGCCCTTCTGCGTGACTCACGAGTGCCCCGTCAAAAAACTGTTGCACACCGGTCGACCACGGGAGGGACGCTGGCCCCCGAGTGCTCATAGCTAACTCGGGTGTCATGGGTCAAAGCACGCTGGCACAAAAGGATCTGGTAAGAGACAACTGAACTTGTCTCTCTGAATCGAAAGACATACAGTTTACAATGTACCAGCACCTCTCCCGTATCCCATCTGTTTATTGCCACACTATCTCCTCGGGACACTTTAAGTTTAGATTTACAGCTAGAGGGGGAACATTTTCAGAAGCAACCAGGAATCTCTCAAAAACTAATATTTGTCTTGTCTTTCCCGTTTCCCCAATTCGGTTTGCTTCCTCTGTAAACAAAGTTAGGCTGGTGGCAGTTACCTCAGTGGCCACCATTTTGTCTGCCTTAAATTGCTTTGTGTATCAACACCCCCTCGGAGATGCTAGTGCTGCTTTTCAGCTATGACTCACAGAGCTGCTGTGGTCCTTCCACCATGCATCATCATCATTGCTGTCCTGCATGTCTGTCTGCTTGTCTCTATGATTCTGAGGTAACACTTTACTCTGACTTGCCCTTATACCTGTGTAATTACATAGCTCTAGTAACAACATTGAATAAACATATTAATACTCATCAATACACATTATGTTAACTAAGGGTCTAATGGCTCGGTACATATTGCAGTTTTGTGGTCACGGTTCGGTTTCGGTACAGTGGGAAAATGAAATGCCAACAGTTACTGTAGTTAATTTGTGTTAATTTAAAATGTGTTTTTTGTTGCTATTTCTGATTCCAAATAAGATCACGAGTCATATAATGCCTGATGAGAAGACAATTAGGAAAACCTACACTTTGTATTTTCTTAAATGAAAAAACACGATTTCTCATCAACAACAACACTAAAGTAAAGTGTAATATGTGTGTGAAATCAATATGTAAACATGGCTCAGACATGCTATGATATTTTTATTTTTTATTTTTATATCTGCTCGTTTGACTCTCACGGTACTTCTCATTTCCCACTCCAGGGTAGTGTGATGGCCTGTCACTGTTAAATAGCTCTCTGGAGCCCTGGAGGTCCATCCATCTGTAGTAAGCGCAACACAGCGTGCATTGGCCAATTCATTGACAACTTCGGTCTTAGCGTGCTTATGTAGAGCTTATACCTGTTTGCTAAAATGGGTGCGAGAGGGCTTGAGCACTTTCATGAGGTGCTGAAACCCCATATTCTTCTTGTATTGTTGTTTTTCTTGCATGTCTGTCTTGCTCCAGTCGTAGGAATACTGGCGTGGTGTCAGTGTAAATGTTTCAACATGGCTTCCACTAGTTACCACAGCCACAAAGTAAGAATTGACTGTAATCGTACAAATTCATTAAAAAACAAACATTTGCTTTTTGGTCTTAATTTAAGATTAGGCATAAGGTTTGTGTGATGATTAAGGTTAGGGTTATGTTTTAAATTAAATTTTAAGAAGATAAATTGTAGAAATAGGTGGTGTTTATGACTTTGTGCCTGTGGTTACTAGTGACAACCAGTGTAGGCAGCTGCATAGGCTATTTATTATTATTACATGTTTTATTTAACCCTTATTTAAATAGGCAAGTCAGTTAAGAACCAATTCTTATTTACAACGACGCTGGGCCAATTTTGCACCGCCCTATGGGACTCCCAATCACGGCCGCATGTGATGCAGCCTGGATTCAAACCAGGGACTGCAGTGACTCGGGAGCCCTATCCTCGTTGAGCAGTGGCAACATACTCTCTCTGTCCATCGCCGTTATAATCTACTGAGAAGCCAAAATGCAAAATGGCGATTTAAACTATGATGGAGAATCCTCCTGGACGGATACAGAACTATCTTAAAAGGACAGTTTGAAACGCGCCAAATAGGACTAGAATTTTGATTACAAGGTGTGCATAGGCTCTGGTTGTTTTCACGGAATAGCCTGAAATGTTTTTTTTTCACCTCAGATTTACTCAACAGGCACACAACGCAGTGTAGGCATAGGCTATAGACCAAGTGTTTTTATTTTTTTATGTATTTATTTGGGTTCACAGTGCAGACCGAACGAGGTCCCCGTACCAAACGGTTTGGTAGAAATACCAGTACTCTTACACACCTATTGATAGGTATAAGGTTAACTTAAGGTGAGTGATTACCAATTCAGATACATAGGACTATTGACAAGTGAATTACATTTTGAGATATTTAACACAGTATTCCATTTTTAAAGGAATTATCCACCCAAAACCACTCATTCCTGATTTACAGTGTTAAATAACAAAAAAAAATTGTGAACATATGTTTAATTTCATAGAGTAACGATCCTGGGTTTATACGCGTGGAAACCGACTCTGCCGCAATAGCATGCTTGATAATAAGGTGGGTAGCAACGTGAAAATCATTGCGGAAATCTGTTGCAGGCAAAGTTGACTACAAAACCCACAATGCCACGCTCTCTCTCTCTCTCTCTGGGCTGAATAGGTAGCTAGCTAGTAAACATAGCTACACACAATAATACCACATTTAATATCAGCATGTGAAGTAGCTATCTAGCTGTAAAATCGCCTAAAAAAACTGCACTCTAAATGTATGATTCTACAATCTCACCATGTTCAACCTGCAGATCGTCTGCCACGCAAAGTGGAGTCTCTGCCGTTGCCAACAGACACACACACACACACACACAGGGCGAGCGGGGAAAGGAAGAAATCATGTTGCGCGATGGAAAAGCTGAGTTGAATCATTTGGTCCACTGTTTAGTTTGAGCACATCTAAGCAAAATACAGCACCAGTCAAAAGCTTGGACACAGCTACTCATTCAAGGGTTTTTCTTTATTTTTACTATTTTCTACATTGTAGAACTATGAAATAACACATATGGAATCATGTTGTAACCAAAAAAGTGTTAAACAAATCTAAATATTTGTTATATTTTAGATTATTCAAAGGTGCCACCCATTGCCTTGATGACAGCTTTGCACACTCTTGGCACTCTCAACCATTTTCTTGAGGAATGCTTTTCCAACAGTCTTGGATTTCCCACATACGCTGAGCACTTGTTGGCTTCTTTTCCTTCACTCTGTGGTCCAACTCATCCCAAACCATCTCAATTGGGTTGATAATTGGTGATTGTGGAGGCCAGGTCATTTGATGCAGCACTCCATCAATCTCCTTCTTGGTCAAATAGCCCTTACACAGCCTGGAGGTGAGTTGGGTCATTGTCCTGTTGAAAAACAAATGATCGTCCCACTAAGCGCATACCAGATGGGATGGCATATCACTGAAGAATGCAGTGGTAGCCATGCTGTTTAAGTGTGCCTTGGATTCTAAATAAATCACAGACAGTGTCACCAGCAAAGCACCCCAAACCCTCATATACCTCCTCCTCTATGCTTCACAGTGGGAACCACACATGCAGAGATCATACATTCACCTACTCTGCAAAGACACCTAACTACAAAGACACGGAGGTTCGAACCAAATATCTCAAATGTGGACTCATCATACCAAAGTACATATTTCCACCGGTCTACTGTCCATTGATCGTGTTTCTTGGCCCAAGCAAGTCTTTTCTTCTTATTTGTGACCTTTAGTGGTGGTTTGTTCGCAGCAATTTGACCATAAAGTCCTGATTCACGCAGTATCCTCTGAAAAGTTGATGTGGAGATGTGTTTGTTACTTGAACTCTGTGGAGCATTTATTTGGGCTGCAATCTGATGTGCAGTTAACTCGAATGAACTTATTCTCTGCAGCAGAGGTAACTCTGGATCCTCCTTTCCTATGGTGGTCCTCATGAGAGCCAGTTTCATCATAGCACTTGATGGTTTTTGCAACTGCACTTGAAGAAACTTTCAAAGTTCTTGAAGTGTTCTGCATTGACTGACCTTCATGTCTTAAAAAGTAATGATGGACTGTTGTTTCTCTTTTCTTATTTGAGCTGTTCTTGCCATAATATGGACTTGGTCTTTTACCAAACCCTACCTTGTCCAAACACAACTGATTTGCTCAGATGCATTAAAACGGAAAGAAATTCCACATATTAACTTTTAACAAGTCACACCTGTTAATTGAAATATATTCCAGGTGAATACCTCATGAAGCTGGTTGAGAGAATGCCAAGAGTGTGCAACGCTGTCATCAAGGCAAAGGGTGGCTACTTTGAAGAATCTAAAATGTATTTTGATTTGTTAACTTTTTTTGTTTCTAAATGATTCCATATGTATTATTTCATAGTTTTGATGTCTTCACTATTATTCTACAATGTAGAGAATAGTACAAATAAAGAAAAACCCTGGAATGAGTAGATGTGTCCAAACTTTTGACTGGCACTGTATATACTTTGTCATAACGATATAGATGGATGGATGTGTTCTAGACAAGTATGCCCATACCAACTGTATGCTGATTTGGAGATCTGGAGTGAAGGTAATTGTTTTAAAAGCATTATGAATAACAAACTCTATCCCGTAATGAGAACCTTGTCGTGATTACACAGATAGACCACTAGGAAGTTAAATCATGGTGAAAATTGTTATTTTACCCACTCATAGAACAAAGACTTCCACTTAATTGACAAGAGTTTCATTTCTAGTGTGGATTATCGCTTTAAACTCTTACAATTTTCTTCTCCTATTTTTCCCTGAATGTTACAAAAGACACTAGAATGTGGGTTTCTACCTAGAGGTGGGAAACACTGCAGGCGTTCTAAAGGTTATGCACCTCTGTTCCCCACATCTCTGGTGAATGTATGACTGTATGTATTGCTTGAATAAAACACAGTAAGTCAGGACTTCACCTTTTCATACATTGAATGTCTATAAGGAGGCTTGTGTTTACATGTTAGAGGGCTTTCAAACGTTCTTATAATAGGCAGAATAATTTATAATCATAAACTCCTCACGTATGGGTTGAGCTGAGCACTGGAAAAGTGCGCCAAAATAAATATAATGCATTTTGGGTTCAATGTGGGGAATCTCTGCATTATGTCACAGGCCGGCTCATAGCCTGTGGCAAAAATGAGGGGACAAGAACAACAGGTATAGGCCAATCAAAAAGGTTCTTTATTGTAAACCAAAACTATTAACTTTAAACAAAGAAAAGGAATGAGGTGTGAAAGTATCATAATATAAGGTGTATGTAAAGTGCAGGGATGCGTGCATCTGTGTGTGTGAATGACTGAGTGGAAAATATGCAAAACTACAAAGGAACAAACAAAATAGGATCATACCTGGAGGAGCAGAGAGAGAGAGAGAGAGAGAGAGAGAGTGATTAGTGAAACAGCAGTTTAAATACCCTGAGCCCAGGTGACTCCAATCACTAACGACCCTCCTCTGCCTGCAGGAGGAACCGTCCCTGCACTGCAGAGGAGGCCGTGACACCCCCCTCCTCAACCCAAATTCCGGCCCAAAACATTCAAAACAATCCAACAACAAAATAAGGATACAAGTCCCGGCTCCTAGTAGTGGCCCCGTGCCCCCCAACTGACTGTCCGCCCCTCAAACTCAGCAGGCCAGGTACCTGGGGAGCAATTTAAGAGGAAAGAGGCGCAGACAGCCCGTAGGGGTCAGCAGAGAGAAGATACAAACTAGGTTAAAGGAGCACGGGACAGAGCATCAGCAATGATATTATCCTTACCACTAATATGTCTAATATCAAGGTTGAATGTTTGCAAGAACAAAGCCCAACACATCAGGCGCTGGTTGGGATTTTGCAGGGACCTCAGAAAAATAAGTGGGTTGTGGTCAGTGAACACAGTTAAAGGGGTCAAACCAGAACCAACATAGACCTCGAAGTGCTGTAAAGCCCAAATGAGACCTAAAGCCTCCTTTTCAATTACAGCATAGTTTTGCTGATACTTATTACATTTCCGGGAGAAGAAACTGACTGGACACTCAACATTTTTATCATTCTCCTGGAGAAGCACAGCCCCAGCACCGATTTGACTGGCGTCTACCTGCAATTTGAAAGGTTTCCCAAAATGTGGTGCTGCCAACACGTGTCAAACACAAAAGAGACTTAATTGCATCAAATGCCTCTTGACACTGGGTGGACCAGATAAATTCAGCCTTGGCCTTCAACAGATTGGTCAGTGGGGACACTACTACCAAAACGTTTTTACAGAAATCACGGTAGTCCCCTGCCATTCCCAGGAAGTGCATCAGTTTTCTTTGTGGACGGCTGTGGGAACTGCTTCACAGCCTGGACCTTGGCTTCCATGGGACAGACAAAAACCTGACCAACAACCTTGCCTAGGTATATGACTGTAGCTTTGGCAAACTCACATTTTGCCAAATTAATAGTCAACCTGGCCCACAACAGTCTTTCGAACAGTGCTTGCTCCTCCCAGCGAGGACTGTGAAGCAACACAAACATAGGCACAGACACATTCCTACAAACACACGATAACATACGCATTATACACACGCGTACACATGGAGTTTGTGTTGTGGATATGTGGTAGTAGAGAAGGGACCTCAGGGCACACACTTAATATGTTGTATTATAATGTTTAAACAAATGTATAACTGCCTTAATTTTGCTGGAAACCAGGAAGAAGGCAGCAGCTAATGGGAATCCATAATAAATACAAATACAAACACATTATGTAGCTTTAATAATAGAGACTTATTCAGGTGTACAAACCCAACTGAATAAACAGTACACTTTTTTATGTTCTTTAAAAAGAAGACTTGAAATGAATCTGATCAGTACTGCAAAAAACACATGGTTTCCACATGTTATTTAGAGTATAGAGATGAGCTGGGCTATGTGTGTGATGCAACGAAATAAAAATAATTTTGATGTCAATGTGATTGCATGTCTGCAATACTGCAGCTATGTGATATGTCATGGCAGGTCTCCGGCTGTACACATGTGATTGTTTGAGTCCCTCCTGTACACTACATGACCAAAAGTATGTGGACACCTGCTCGTCGAACATCTCATTCCAAAATCATGGGCATTAATATGGAGTCGGTCCCCCCTTTGATGCTATAACAGCCTCTACTCTTCTGTATGGACCTGGCTTTGTGCACGGATTCATTGTCATGCTGAAACAGGAAAGGGCCTTCCCCAAACTCTTGCCACAAAGTTGAAAACCAGGAATGGTCTAGAATGTCATTGCATTCTGTAGCATTAAGATTTCCCTTCACTGGAACTAAGGGGCCAAGCACGAGTTACAGTTGGAACTATGCATTGGGGCAGGTAGCAGTCCAATGGCAGCGAGCTTTACACCACTCCAGCCAACACTTTACATTGCGCATGGTGATCTTAGGCTTGTGTGTGGTTGCTCAGCCATGGAAACCCATTTTATGAAGCACCAGATGAACAGTTATTGTGCTGACGTTGCTTCCAGAGGCAGTTTAGAACTCGGTAGTGAGTGTTGCAACCGATGACAGACGATTTTTACGGGCAATGCACTCAGCTGTCCCATTGGGTCTTGCCTATGCCGTTCGGCAATCGCTCATTCATATATTTTCATGTACATATTCTTATTCATTCATTTACACTTGTGTGTATAAGGTAGTTGTGAAATTCTTAAGTTAGATTACATGTTAGATATTACTGCATTGTCAGAACTAGTTGCACAAGCATTTCGCTACACTCGGATTATCATCTGCTAACCATGTGTATGTGACAAATAAAATTTGATTTATGTGAGCTTGTGTGGCCTACCACTTCACGTCTGAATCGTTGTTGCTCCTAGATGTTTCCTCTTCACAATAATAGCACTTAGAGTTGCCTGGAGCAGCTGTAACATTGCAGAAATTTGACGAACTGACTTGTTGGAAAGGGGTCATCCTAAAACGGTGCCTTGTTGAATATCACTGAGTTCTTCAGTAAGGGCATTCCACTGCCAATGTTTATGGAGAATGCATGGCTGTGTACTTGATCTTTTACACCTGTCAGCAACGGGTGTGGTTGAAATTGTCGAATCCATTGATTTTAAGGGGTGTCCACATAGTTTTGTATATATAGTGTATATATAGTGTAAGTACAACTATTTTGATTACTGTTCAGGACTATTGTCATGTTCGTCATATACATAATAAGCGGACCAAGGCCCAGCGTGAGTAGAGTTCCACATATTTATTAAAGTGAACCTTCATAAACAAAGAATAAACAAATGTGAAGTTCGTAGCGCACATAGCACTAAACCAAAACAAAACAATATCCTACAAACGCAAGTGGGAAAAGGACCACACTAAGTATGAACCCCAATTAGAGGCAACGATCATCAGCTGCCTCCAATTGGGAACCATACTCACACCAACATAGAAATACAAAACTAGAACACCCCCTAGTCATGCTCTGACCTATTGCACCATAGATAACCCCAAGGGCTCTCTAAGGTCAGGGCGTGACAGTACCTCCACCCCCCCCAAAGGTGCAGACTCCGACCGCAAAACCTGAACCTGGATGGGGAGGGTTAGGGTGGGCAACTAGTGTCGGTGGCGGCTCCGGTGTGCGATGTAGCCCTGGCTCAGACCGCGGATCTGACCCTGAAGCTGGGCTGAACGCCACTGAGCACCGGCGCAGAGGAAGGCTCCGGCCATGGAGCGGGACTGGACGCCGTGCCTGGACTGGGCACCGGCGCAGAGGAAGTATCCAGCCATGGCACCGGCGCAGGAACCTCCAGGCTATGGACCGCCGCTGGAAGCTCCGGACCGTGCGCAGGACCATGGACTGTCGCTGGAAGCTCTGAACTGTGAACCATTACTAGAGGTTCCGGGCTGTAGACCGTCGCTGGAGACTCCGGACTGTACACACGCACTGGTGGGCGAGTGCGGGGAGCCGGCATAGGACGTACCGGGCTGGGGAGGCGCACTGGAGTCCTGGTACATGGAGCCGGCACAGGTGGCACCGGACTGAGGACACGCTCTTCAGGGCGAGTGAGGGGAGCCGGCACAGGATGTACCAGGCTGGGAAGGCGCTCTTCGGGGCGATTGCGCTGCAGAATACACCTAACCAACATCTCTCCCCGATCTCCCTCCTCCAATAGCTCCATCGACTCTCTGACTCTCTCCTTGGCTCGAACGGCAGCCCCTTGTGGCCCTTCCCCCCAAACAAATCCTGGGATTTCTGTGGCCGCGGACCCCAGTGTCGTCGCTGTCCTCCTTTGCGACTCCAGCCAAGGAAGGGTCTCGCATCCACTCATTATTTCCTCCCATATCCAGCTCTCATTTACCTCCATGGTACGCTGCTTGGTCGTATAGTGATGAGCGGACCAAGGCACAGCGTAAGTAGAGTTCCACATATATATTAAAGTGAACCTTCAAAAATGACAAAGAATAAACTAACGTGAAGTTCGTAGCGCACATAGCACTAAACCAAAATGAAACAATATCCCACAAACGCAGGTGGGAATAGGACCACACTAAGTATGATCCCCAATTAGAGGCAAAGATCATCAGCTGCCTCCAATTAGGATCCATATTCACACCAACATAGAAATTCAAGACTAGAACACCCCCCTAGATACGTCAGGGCGTGACAACTATATTAGGCATTTTTTGAGTTAACCATACAAATGGCCAATGTAGCACATTTTGTTCCTTTTCTAAACATAGGCCTATAATAGAGAACCACTACTCTGCTTTTCAAAATCTAATTGGCCACAGATGCTTGTTATGTCACAAAGGCAATGGAAAATGCATTAGAGACAAAAAAGCAAGCAATGTCCCTCAACCCTTAAAACAAAAGCTGTTTAAGGATTGCGGTTGTACCCAACAAAGGATGTCACCATACTTTTCCCGGTTTTCCAGTTCTCACAAATTAGTTACCATCATGTGTGGAAAAGGGAACGATATAAAGAACGATCATTAGACTGAAACCATGTTCTCTTGAACAACCATCTGTAAGATTTGGTTTATAAGAATCCAATTTGTTCTCGAGGACGACACTTTAGTGTTGATCGTCTTCTCAAGCTCCAGGAGGCTCTCTGCAAAAGAGTCCCTCAAAGAGGCGTGATCCTGCCTCCATTTTCTATTTGTTATTCTCTCTCTCCGTCTCGCTCTCAGAATAAGCGAACACTATCTCTATTACATTTGACAACTTATTTCTTCCTGGGACATCTTTGGCAATAAGGGAAATATATAATCCACTGTCTGCCTATGGTGCTGTTCCACCTCCAGAAGCTCCTCTCAGTGGATTACCTCCAAAGAACAGTCCTACACATCAGGACCACATCAAATGTCTTCATCTGTCGAGCTGAGAGGTTGAATTATTTCCCTTGGCTTACAATGGGCCCACTAGTTGTGGCTAGAATCAGCTGCTACAGTATGAGTGTCTCGGGTGACCTATGCGATGGTGTGATTGTGCCTGACAGGGAAGAACGAAGAGTGAGATATTTAACTCAAGATAGCAGGAATTCCTGTGGTAGAAATCATTTAAAAACAGTGGATATTATGGAGGAGGAGCTATGCTGTGTCTATGCAAACAGTCTATTATTTGCTGACCTGTTAAAACCATACATCTCGATCATTGCAATGACTTATCCGGTTGCGTTTTGCATTGTGGCCCTGTGAGAGAATTCTCTATTGTTTATTTTATATCTGAAGCAATTTGGCTCATTAGCTTGATGTTTGAAACACTGAGCCATGTGCATTCACGCTTGAGCCCATTGTATGGAACTGTAGCAATTTGATTGTTGATAATAGGGAGTGATTCTCAGTTGGAAATTAAGCATTTCTAAAGCAAAGAACAACGAGAAGTGCGGGAAGATTGCTCATAATTGTGCAGGAGGAAATATTTATGGAAGACTCTAAGGTTAATTGACACTGTTACATGATGCATTGTTATTACAGTTGTAACATATTCTTACTCTGTTGGTTCATTGTGAGAGCAACTTTAGTTTATATATTCAAAGCATGCATACTGTAAATGTTCACACACGTTTTTTTCACCTTGTCTCTCTTTCCCTGCTATGGTTGCAACTACTCCATCAAAAGCTGCATGGTGCTCACATGTTGCTTGCATTACAGACTTAGATTTTATGTAATGCATTTGTTCTTAATAAGGAGGGAATTATTCAAAGTAAGTCAATCAAAATGTTTTGTCAGCGTGAAGTGAAACAATATATTTGCTTTGCTATTTTGTTTAGTCTTTTTTTCCGCTTTCCACTAGACACTTAGTGACATGGCTTTATTAATTGTGACAATTGGTCACTGTCAACTGAGACTTTTCACAGCTTGTTGCTGTCTCCAAGAGTATATTGGCACCCAGCAAACCCAGAACATTTCCCAGAACATTTGCTAAGATCCCCAATAAGTTCTAGTTAGGGTTATATCTAAAATTAGCATGATAACATCCCACAAATGCTAAAAGAATGTTTTTGATAACAAAATATATTTTTAAATATTTTAAATTAAATATCCTTGGAATGTTCTTCTAACATTCACTAAAATGTTGTGCACAACATCTGTAACAACCACCACAGAACATTCTCCAAACGTCCTCATTAGGTTTATTGTAATAACACAATGTACCAGTAATGTTTTCCCAGCAAACCAAAATTGTTTCTGTGAAAGTTCCCAAAACATTTGTTAGATTGCAGCAAATGTTCTCATAACACAATACAATGCTTATTTTAGGGTGGAAAAAAGAAATCACCTGATGTTACAAGAACGTTCCCAGAACGTTTGTGTTCTTTAAAAGTTCCGAACACATTTATTTAGATTTTGTTAATAACAATTTATAACTAGGGAGCAGTATTTTCATTTTTGGATAAAAAACATTCCCGTTTTAAACGGGATATTTTCTCACGACAAGATGGTCGACTATGCATATAATTGACAGCTTTGCATAGAAAACACTCTGACGTTTCCAAAACTGAGTGCAACAGAACTGATGTTACAGGCGAAACCCAGATAAAAATCCAATTAGGAAGTGCCGCATTTTTTTAAACCGCCTCATGCCAATGACTCCTTATATGGCTGTGAATGAGCTACGAATGAGCTTACGTTTTCTACGTATTCACCAAGGTGTCTACAGCATTGTGACGTCTTTGTACGCATTTATGTTGAAGAATAGCCGTAAGAGACCACATTTAGCAAGTGGTCACATGATGGCTCCCGCAGAAAATCTTGCGTAGGCCTCCTGGGTGGCACAGTGGTTAAGGGCACTGTACTGCAGCGCCAGCTGTGCCATCAGAGTCCCTGGGTTCGCGCCCAGGCTCTGTCGTAACCGGCCGCGACCGGGAGGTCCGTGGGGCGACGCACAATTGGCCTAGCGTCGCCCGGGTTAGGGAGGGCTTGGTCGGTAGGGGTGTCCTTGTCTCATCGCGCACCAGCGACTCCTGTGGCGGGCTGGGCGCAGTGTGCGCTAGCCAAGGTGGCCAGGTGCACGGTGTTTCCTCCGGCGCATTGGTGCGGCTGGCTTCCGGGTTGGATGCGCACTGTGTTAAGAAGCAGTGCGGCTTGGTTGGGTTGTGTATCGGAGGACGCATGACTTTCAAACTTCGTCTCTCCCGAGCCCGTATGGGAGTTGTAGCGATGAGACAAGATAGTAGCTACTACAACAATTGGATACCACGAAATTGGGGAGAAAAAGGGCTAAAAATTTTTTTAAAAATATTTTAAAAATCTTGCATAAAGTACAATTGTCCCGACAGATATATTATCGAATTGTTAAGTGAAAAACACCTTGAGGATTAATTCTAAACAACGTTTGCCATGTTTCTGTCAATATTATGGAGCCAATTTGGAAAAAAGTTAGGCGTTGTAGTGACCGCATTTTCCGGTCGATTTCTCAGCCAAACGTGACGAACAAACGGGAGCTATTTCGCATACAAAAATAATATTTTTGGAAAAAAGGAGCATTTGCTATCTAACTGGGAGTCTCCTGAGTGAAAACATCTGAAGTTCTTCAAAGGTAAATGATTTAATTTGATTGCTTTTCTTATTTTCGTGAAAATGTTGCCTGCTGGTAGCAGAGCCTAGCATAGCATTATGCCGGGTGGAGATTATTAACAGAACATGGCCAAGATGTTCAAATGTTCATAAATGACCAGCATGGTCAAATAATAATAATCACAGGCAGAACAGTTGAAACGGGAGCAGAAGCATGGCCAGGTGGACTGGGGACAGCAAGGAGTCATCACGTCAGGTAGTCCTGTGGCATGGTCCTAGGGCTCCTAGAAAGAAAGAGAGAAAGAGATAATTAGAGAGAGCATACTTAAATTCACACAGGACACCGGATAGGACATGAGAAGTACTCCAGATATAACAAACTGACCCTAGCCCCTCGACACATAAACTACTGCAGCATAAATACTGGAGGCTGAGACAGGAGGGGTCAGGAGACACTGTGGCTCCATCCGAGGACACCCCCGGACAGGGCCAAACAGGAAGGATATAACCCCACCCACTTTGCCAAAGCACAGCCCCCACACCACTAGAGGGATATCTTCAACCACCAACTTACCATACTGAGACAAGGCCGAGTATAGCCCACAAAGTTATCCTCCACGGCACAACCCAAGGGGGGGGCGCCAACCCAGACAGGAAGATCACATCAGTGACTCAACCCACTCAAGTGACGCACCCCTCCTAGGGACGGTATGAAAGAGCCCTAGTAAGCCAGTGACTCAGCCCCTGTAACAGGGTTAGAGGCAGAGAATACCAGTGGAGAGACGGCCAGGCAGAGACAGCAAGGGTGGTTCGTTGCTCCAAAGCCTTTCCGTTCACCTTCACACTCCTGGGCCAAACTACACTCAATCATATGACCCACTGAAGAGATGAGTCTTCAGTAAAGACTTAAAGGTTGAGACCGAGTTTGTGTCTCTCACATGGGTAGGCAGACCATTCCATAAAAATTTAGCTCTATAGGAGAAAGCCCTGCCTCCAGCTGTTTGCTTAGAAATTCTAGGGACAATTATAGGCCTGCGTCTTGTGACCGTAGCGTACGTGTAGGTATGTACGGCAGGACCAAATCAGAGAGATAGGTAGGAGCAAGCCCATGTAATGCCTTTGACAGGAAGCCAGTGTAGGGAGGCTAGCACTGGAGTAATATGATCAAATTTTGGGGATCTAGTCAGGATTCTAGCAGCCGTATTTAACACTAACTGAAGTGTATTTAGTGCTTTATCCGGGTAGCCGGAAAGTCTAATCTAGAAGTGACAAAAGCATGGATGAATTTTTCTGCATCATTTTTGGACAGACAGTTTCTGATTTTTGCAATGTTACGTAGATGGAAAAAAGCTGTCCTTGAAACAGTCTTGATATGTTCTTCAAAAGAGAGATCAGGGTCCAGAGTAACGCCGAGGTCCTTCACAGTTTTATTTGAGACGACTGTACAACCATTAAGAATAATTGTCAGATTCAACAGAAGATCTATTTGTTACTTGGGACCTAGAACAAACATCTCTGTTTTGTCCGAGTTTATTAACATAAAACATCAATAATGTTCCAACCGAAGAATTGCTTTGTCTTCAGAAAAGCATTGGAACGAGAGGTAAGTCTGTCGGGAGCGCGTCATGAGACCAAGGCTCTCTGCCAGACCACTGACTCAAAGAGGTCTCATGAGCCTCTCCTTTATAGTAGAATCCTCATTCAAGTTTCTAAAGACGGTTGACATCTAGTGGAAGCCGTAAGAAGTGCAACTTTATCCAAATCTCAATGTGTAGGCCAAGCTTTGAAAAACTACAAACCTCAGATGTCCCACTTCCTGGTTGGATTTTTCTCAGGTTTTCACCTGCCATATGAGTTCTGTTATACTCACAGACATTATTCAAACTTCAGAGTGTTTTCTATCCAATACTAATAATAATTTGCATATATTAGCATCTGTGACAGAGTAGGAGGCAGTTCACTCTGGGCACGCTATTCATTCAAAAGTGAAAATGCTGCCCCCTATCCCAAAAAGGTTAATGCAACCCCTGTGTCAGATTTCAAAAAAGCTTTACAGCGAAAGCACACCATGCGATAATCTGAGTACAGCGTTCAGCCACCAAAACAAGCCATACAGATACCTGCCATGTTGTGGAGTCAACAAAAGTCAGAAATATCATTATAAATATTCAATTACCTTTGATCTTCATCGGAATGCACTCCCAGGAATCCAAGTTCCACAATAAATGTTTGTTTTGTTCGATAAAGTCCATATTTATGTCCAAATACCTCCGTTTTGTTTGCGCGTTTAGTTCACTAATCCAAATGCACAAGGCGCGAGCACAAAGTCCAGACGAAAAGTCAAAAAAGTTCCATTACAGTTCATAGAAACATGTCAAACGATGTATATAATCAATCTTTAGGATGTTTTTATCATAAATCTTCAATAATATTCCAACCGGACAATTCCTTTGTCATTAGAAAGCTCACACTAAATAACTCATAGCTTTCAGCTGAGCCACCTACTGTGAGTGGTCTAATTCTCTCCCCACAATTGTGATTGTGTCACTGGCCTGCACACAATACCCCATAATCTCAAAGTGGAATTATGTTTTAAAAATGTTTTCAAATTAATTTAAAAAAGACCAGCTGTGTCCTACTTTAAATGATGTTCAGCTTATAAAGGCTTGATAAGGACTTCATAAGCACTACATAAATGTTTTACAAAGCTTTTATAACCACATGTCATGCTTTATATGAGATAACTATGTGACATAACTCACTATATCAAATATGATATAAACATGTGCTTTATAAAGGGTGGCATGTTGTGCTGAAGAACGCACACACTCTAAAGTGATGTCATATTAGTCACATTACACCGAAACCCGTTCACAGACACTTCTTCCAAAGTGCGTGGAAAGTCTGGTGGATCGACACATCAAACTTAGCCTTCATTAATTAGGTTTATGTTTAAATTCACATTTTAAGAAGAGAAATTGTGGAAATGGGCAGTGTTTAGCCATAATTATGATTATGTGGCTGTGTTAACTGGGGGGGTTTGCTAGCTAAAGCCTGATGACAAACACTACTCAGTAAGGTCACTCCCATATAATTAGATGGTCACTCTCATTAAGGCACACTTTGAATGGTTGATATCCCAGGATTATATGTGATGTGTGCACAATAGCCTGGGGACGACGTAACACCAAGAAACACTTACCTTGATGACAGCCCCCAACATAAGGAAATTGGAAGTGGCTTTCTTCTGGAACCAAGTTACATGTTCCTCAGTAAACAAACATGCACACAACAATAGGCGTTACAATGGTGCTGGGCACAGTCAGGTCTTTGACACATTCACCGACTCCCCTATTGAAAGATTAGCCACAAAATGCTGGCACCATTGTAACCGGTAGTAATCAAGCCCTGGACTCCAGCATGGGAACAGAAGAGGAATATCTAATGCAGTAGTCTCAGGTTGGACTACTACAAATCATCTTGGCTCTGACACACACACACACACACAACCTTTGCAGGTCCATCAATCAAATTAAATACCTCTCACACCCTAGAGTAACCTATGGATCATGAGAGCCGTCATAAATCAGTAGACTGTTAATAACCTAGTGTAGTGTCCTGTAATACTTCATTGGAAGTGAGACACCTTCTGTCATTCGTAACTAATCCATAAAGACTCTATATCGTATGACGCTGTACTTACTATAAAGTCAGACACCTTTGGTCATTCAAAACACATACATAAAGGTTTAATGATGTAAACACAAATGTATCAGAACTTCTATAATTATTAATAACAGCTAAAACAAATAAACATTAAAAAAACATACATTGTATTTTTATTTTTTTATGTAAAAAAATGAATTAAAAAGTCCAGCAATGCAATTACATTGAACATTAGACAAGGCTGTGATTAGTGTAGCTTGTTCTGAGCTGGTGGACAAATGGTTCTTGCCTCTCTTCCTGGTGGATGTACTGCATGTTGGTTCCAACATTAAAAGTAACATACAATAAAGTTAGCAGGTTAGGAAATGATTTTGTCACACCATCTGGTTAAGGACATTTCTGTGCTGCACTAGAAATACTATAAATGGAGAGATGGGAAACTCCATTCGATTCGTATTATTATATTCCTCTTTCCTTTACAGATCTTAAGACATGACTATGAGACGTGGATGTATCTATGGGGATTTGTTTTTAGATAAGCCTAATAGCTAGCTAAATTATGTTAGCTAGCTAACTAGCAATTGCTTTCAAGTATCAAAAAGTATTTTAAATAATGATTGAGGTAGCTACAGTTGATATCTGAAGTTTATATACACTTAGGTTGGAATCATTAAAACTCATTTTTCAACCACTCAATTTCTTGTTAACAAACTATAGTTTTGGCAAGTCGGTTAGGACATCTATTTTGTGCATGACACAAGTACACTCAGTGCCTCTTTGCTTGACATCATGGGGAAATCAAAAGAAATCAGCCAAGACCTCAGAAAAAACATTGTAGACCTCCAAAAGTATGGTTCATCCTTGGGAGCAATTTCCAAACGCCCGATGGTACCACATTCATCTGTACAAACAATAGTACGCAAGTATATACATGATGGGACCACGCAGCCATCATATCGCTCAGGAAGGAGAAGCGTTCTGTCTTCTAGAAATGACTTTTCGCACTTTGGTGCGAAAAAATGCAAATCAATCCCAGAACAACAGCAAAGGACCCCGTGAAGATGCCGGAGGAAACCGGTACAAAAGTATCTATATCCACAGTAAAACAAGTCCTAAATCAAATCAAAGTTTATTTGTCACTTGCGCCAAATTACAACAGGTGTAGACTTTACAGTGAAATGCTTACTTACAGGCTCTAAACAATAGTGCAAAAAAGGGTTTAGGTGAACAATAGGTAAAGGAATAAAACAACAGTATAAAGACAGGCTATATACAGTAGCGAGGCTATAAAAGTAGCAAGGCTACATACAGTCACCGGTTAGTCAGGCTGATTGAGGTAGTATGTACATGTGGATATGGTTAAAGTGACTATGCATATATGATGAACAGAGAGTAGCTCTAGCGTAAAAGAGGGGTTGGTGGGTGGTGGGTGGCGGGATACAATGCAGATAGCCAGGTTAGCCAATGTGCAGGAGCACTGGTTGGTCGGCCCAATTGAGTTAGTATGTACATGAATGTATGAATCAAATCAAATCAAATCAAATTGTATTTGTCACATACACATGGTTAGCAGATGTTAATGCGAGTGTAGCGAAATGCTTGTGCTTCTAGTTCCGACAATGCAGTAATAACCAACAAGTAATCTAACTAACAATTCCAAAACTACTGTCTTATACACAGTGTAAGGGGATAAAGAATATGTACATAAAGATATATGAATGAGTGATGGTACAGAGCGGCATAGGCAAGATACAGTAGATGGTATTGAGTGCAGTATATACATATGAGATGAGTATGTAAACAAAGTGGCATAGTTAAAGTGGCTTGTGATACATGTATTACATAAAGATGCAGTAGATGATATAGAGTACAGTATATACATATACATATGAGATGAATAATGTAGGGTATGTAAACATTATATTAGGTAGCATTGTTTAAAGTGGCTAGTGATATATTTTACATCATTTCCCATCAATTCCCATTATTAAAGTGGCTGGAGTTGAGTCAGTGTGTTGACAGCAGCTACTTAATGTTAGTGGTGGCTGTTTAACAGTCTGATGGCCTTGAGATAGAAGCTGTTTTTCAGTCTCTCGGTCCCAGCTTTGATGCACCTGTACTGACCTCGCCTTCTGGATGATAGCGGGGTGAACAGGCAGTGGCTCGGGTGGTTGTTGTCCTTGATGAACTTTATGGCCTTCCTGTGACATCGGGTGGTGTAGGTGTCCTGCAGGGCAGGTAGTTTGCCCCCGGTGATGCGTTGTGCAGACCTCACTACCCTCTGGAGAGCCTTACGGTTGTGGGCGGAGCAGTTGCCGTACCAGGCGGTGATACAGCCCGACAGGATGCTCTCGATTGTGCATCTTTAGAAGTTTGTGAGTGCTTTTGGTGACAAGCTGAATTTCTTCAGCCTCCGAGGGCCCTCACCTCCTCCCTGTAGGCCGTCTCGTCGTTGTTGGTAATCAAGCCTACCACTGTTGTGTCGTCCGCAAACTTGATGATTGAGTTGGAGGCGTGCGTGGCCACGCAGTCGTGGGTGAACAGGGAGTACAGGAGAGGGCTCAGAACGCACCCTTGTGGTGCGCCAGTGTTGAGGATCAGCGGGGTGGAGATGTTGTTGCCTACCCTCACCACCTGGGGGCGGCCCGTCAGGAAGTCCAGTACCCAGTTGCACAGGGCGGGGTCGAGACCCAGGGTCTCGAGCTTGATGACGAGCTTGGAGGGCACTATGGTGTTAAATGCCGAGCTGTAGTCGATGAACAGCATTCTCACATAGGTATTCCTCTTGTCCAGATGGGTTAGGGCAGTGTGCAGTGTGGTTGAGATTGCATTGTCTGTGGACCTATTTTGGCGGTAAGCAAATTGGAGTGGGTCTAGGGTGTCAGGTAGGGTGGAGGTGATATGGTCCTTGACTAGTCTCTCAAAGCACTTCATGATGACGGAAGTGAGTGCTACGGGGCGGTAGTCGTTTAGCTCAGTTACCTTACCTTTCTTGGGAACAGGAACAATGGTGGCCCTCTTGAAGCATGTGGGAACAACAGACTGGGATAGGGATTGATTGAATATGTCCGTAAACACACCAGCCAGCTGGTCTGCGCATGCTCTGAGGGCGCGGCTGGGGATGCCGTCTGGGCCTGCAGCCTTGCGAGGGTTGACACGTTTAAATGTTTTCCTCACGTCGGCTGCAGTGAAGGAGAGTCTACATGTTTTAGTTGCGGGCCGTGTCAGTGGCACTGTATTGTCCTCAAAGCGGGCAAAAAAGTTATTTAGTCTGCCTGGGAGCAAGACATCCTGGTCCGTGACTGGGCTGGTTTTCTTTTTGTAATCCGTGATTGACTGTAGACCCTGCCACACACCTCTTGTGTCTGAGCCGTTGAATTGAATTGCTTAGCTTGTTTGATTGCCTTGCGGAGGGAATAGTTACACTGTTTGTATTCGGTCATGTTTCCGGTCACCTTGCCCTGATTAAAAGTAGTGGTTCGGGCTTTCAGTTTCACGCGAATGCTGCCATCAATCCACGGTTTCTGGTTTGGGAATGTTTTAATCGTTATGGGAACGACATCTTCAACGCACGTTCTAATGAACTCGCTCACCGAATCAGCGTATTCGTCAATGTTGTTGTCTGACGCAATACGAAACATATCCCAGTCCACGTGATGGAAGCAGTCTTGGAGTGTGGAATCAGATTGGTCGGACCAGCGTTGAACAGACCTCAGCGCGGAAGTTTCTGTCTGTAGGCAGGGATCAACAAAATGGAGTCGTGGTCAGCTTTTCCGAAAGGAGGGCGGGGCAGAGCCTTATATGCGTCGCGGAAGTTAGAATAGCAGTGATCCAAGGTTTTTCCAGCCCTGGTTGCGCAATCGATATGCTGATAAAATTTAGGGAGTCTTGTTTTCAGATTAGCCTTGTTAAAATCCCCAGCTACAATGAATGCAGCCTCCGGATAAATGGATTCCAGTTTGCAAAGAGTCAAATAAAGTTCGTTCAGAGCCATCGATGTGTCTGCTTGGGGGGGAATATATACGGCTGTGATTATAATCGAAGAGAATTCCCTTGGAAGATAATGCGGTCGACATTTGATTGTGAGGAATTCTAAATCAGGTGAACAGAAGGACTTGAGTACCTGTATGTTGTTATGATCACACCACGTCACGTTAACTATGAAGCATACGCCCCCGCCCCTCTTCTTACCAGAAAGATGTTTGTTTCTGTCGGCGCGATGCATGGAGAAACCCGCTGGCTGCACCGATTCCGATAGCGTCTCTCCAGTGAGCCATGTTTCCGTGAAGCAAAGAACGTTACAGTCTCTGATGTCCCTCTGGAATGCTACCCTTGCTCGGATTTCATCAACCTTGTTGTCAATAGACTGGACATTGGCGAGAAGAATGCTAGGGAGTGGTGCACGATGTGCCCGTCTCCGGAGTCTGACCAGAAGACCACTCCGTTTCCCGCTTTTACGAAGTCGTTTTTTTGGGTCGCCGGCTGGGATCCATTCCGTTGTCCTGGGTGAAAGGCAGTACACAGGATCCGCTTCGCGAAAGTCATATTCTTGGTCGTACTGATGGTGAGTTGATGCTGCTCTTATGTTCAGTAGTTCTTCTTGACTGTATGTAATGAAACCTAAGATGACCTGGGGTACTAATGTAAAAAATAACACGTAAAAAAACAAAAACTGCATAGTTTCCTAGGAAAGCGAAGCGAGGCGGCCATCTCTGTCGGCGCCCTCCGCCGTATCGTATAAAGAGGCGTTGGGGGTGGGGGGGGGGGGGGGTACACAATGCAAAT
Source organism: Oncorhynchus nerka (assembly GCF_034236695.1). Classification (NCBI taxonomy): domain Eukaryota; kingdom Metazoa; phylum Chordata; class Actinopteri; order Salmoniformes; family Salmonidae; genus Oncorhynchus; species Oncorhynchus nerka. The sequence goes on from NC_088408.1 coordinate 42,065,656, forward strand.
AGTCCGGTTAGCCATTTGATTACCTGTTCAGGTGTCTTATGGCTTGGGGGTAAAAACTGTTGAGAAGCCTTTTTGTCCTAGACTTGGATCTCCGGTACCACTTGCCATGCAGTAGTAGAGAGAACAGTCTATGACTGGCATGGCTGGGGTTTTTGACAATTCTTAGGGCCTTCATCTGACACCGCCTGGTGTAGAGGTCCTGGATGGCAGTCAGCTTAACCTCTTGCGACGAGCAATCCCGTATCCGGGAGCGTAATCATAGCCTCAAATGCATTAGCATAACGCAGCGGACATAAACTTTTCCTATTCATGAAAATCGCAAATTAAATGAAATAAATATATTCAAACACAAGCTTAGCCTTCTGTTAACAACACTGTCATCTCAGATTTTCAAAATATGTGTTACAGCCAACGCTAGACAAGCATTTGTGTGAGTTTATCATGGCATAATGCTATGCTAGGCTCTGCTGGCAGCAGGCAACATTTTCACGAAAATAAGAAAAGCAACCAAATTAAATCATTTACCTTTGAAGAACTTCAGATGCTTTCACTCAGGAGACTCCCAGTTAGATAGCAAATGTTCCTTTTTTTCAAAAATAATATTTTTGTAGGTGAAAAATCTCCCGTTCGTTCATCCTGCTTGGCTGAGAAATCGACAGAAAAATACTTAAACTATAACGCCAAACTTTTTTCAACATTTGCTCCATAATATCGACAGAAACACGGCAAACGTTGTTTAGGATCCATCCTCAAGGTGTTTTTAACATATGTATTCGATAATATATCCGTCGAGGCAATTGGTTTCTCATAAGAAGCTATTGGAAAAATGTCTACCTCAGTATTTTAAGCAAGATTTTCTGCGGGAGACACCATGTGACCACTCGCTATATATGGTTCCTTACAGCCATTCTCCAATGGAAATGCCTAAAAAGACGTCACAATGCTGTAGACACCTCGGGGAATGCGTGGAAAACGTAAGCTCATTCGTAGCTCATTCACAGCCATATAAGGAGTCATTGGCATGAGGCGGTTTCACTTCCTGATTGGATTTTTTTCTGGGTTTTGCCTGTAACATCAGTTCTGTGGCACTCACAGACAAACGTCAGAGTGTTTTCTTTCCAAAGCTGTCAATTATATGCATAGTCAAGCATCTTTTCGTGACAAAATATCTTGTTTAAAACAGGCACTGTAGTAACTATCACACTCAACCGAACGACTTGATTAGTGTAGTATTAGATAGCTACATAGTTGTCTTTGCTGTCTTCGTATCCAAGATAATTGTGTAGTTTAGAGTGTGTAGTCTTAGAGTGATTATCTTAATTCACCGAGGTTAGCTAGCCAGCTATTTTGTCGTCCTTAACGTAGGAGACACTCCTAGCTAGCCAATAGCCAGCCAACGTCTACTGAATAGAACTTTCGCATTCCGGTCGCATTCCGCGTCGCTCCACAGGTAGTATCACTTTTTCATTTAATTTCATTACAGTCCCAACGGTGTGATTTGTTTGATCGTAGCTAGCTACATAGCTAGCTACATAGCCGTCTTTGTTTCAAAGATAATTGTGTAGTCTAGAGCGATTTTCTAGGTTAGCTAGCCAGCTATTGTCGTTCTCCTAACGCAACGTAACGTAACCAACACTGCTAGCTAGCCAGCTAGCTCCCGAAAAGCAGCATTGTAGAAACTTCACACTCAATGGTACGACTTGATTAGGGTAGTGTCAACAACGCAGCTAGCCTACCCCAGCAGTACTCTATCATTTTAATCATTTTAGTCAATTAGATTCTTGCTACGTAAGCTTAACTTTCTGAACATTCGAGACGTGTAGTCCACTTGTCATTCCAATCTCCTCTGCATTAGCGTAGCCTCTTCTCTAGCCTGTCAACTATGTGTCTGTCTATCCCTGTTCTCTCCTCTCTGCACAGACCATACAAACGCTCCACACCGCATGGCCGCAGCCACCCTAATCTGGTGGTCCCAGCGCGCACGACCCACGTGGAGTTCCAGGTCTCCGGTAGCCTCTGGAACTGCCGATCTGCGGCCAACAAGGCAGAGTTCATCTCAGCCTATGCCTCCCTCCAGTCCCTCGACTTCTTGGCTCTGACGGAAACATGGATCACCACAGACAACACCGCTACTCCTACTGCTCTCTCTTCGTCCGCCCACGTGTTCTCGCACACCCCGAGAGCTTCTGGTCAGCGGGGTGGTGGCACCGGGATCCTCATCTCTCCCAAGTGGTCATTCTCTCTTTCTCCCCTTACCCATCTGTCTATCGCCTCCTTTGAATTCCATGCTGTCACAGTTACCAGCCCTTTCAAGCTTAACATCCCTATCATTTATCGCCCTCCAGGTTCCTCGGAGAGTTCATCAATGAGCTTGATGCCTTGATAAGCTCCTTTCCTGAGGACGGCTCACCTCTCACAGTTCTGGGCGACTTTAACCTCCCCACGTCTACCTTTGACTCATTCGTCTCTGCCTCCTTCTTTCCACTCCTCTCCTCTTTTGACCTCACCCTCTCACCTTCCCCCTACTCACAAGGCAGGCAATACGCTCGACCTCATCTTTACTAGATGCTGTTCCTCCACTAACCTCATTGCAACTCCCTCCAAGTCTCCGACCACTACCTTGTATCCTTTTCCCTCTCGCTCTCATCCAACACTTCCCACACTGCCCCTACTCGGATGGTATCGCGCCGTCCCAACCTTCGCTCTCTCTCCCCCGCTACTCTCTCCTCTTCCATCCTATCATCTCTTCCCTCTGCTCAAACCTTCTCCAACCTATCTCCTGATTCTGCCTCCTCAACCCTCCTCTCCTCCCTTTCTGCATCCTTTGACTCTCTATGTCCCCTATCCTCCAGGCCGGCTCGGTCCTCCCCTCCCGCTCCGTGGCTCGACGACTCATTGCGAGCTCACAGAACAGGGCTCGGGCAGCCGAGCGGAAATGGAGGAAAACTCGCCTCCCTGCGGACCTGGCATCCTTTCACTCCCTCCTCTCTACATTTTCCTCCTCTGTCTCTGCTGCTAAAGCCACTTTCTACCACTCTAAATTCCAAGCATCTGCCTCTAACCCTAGGAAGCTCTTTGCCACCTTCTCCTCCCTCTTGAATCCTCCTCCCCCTCCCCCCTCCTCCCTCTCTGCAGATGACTTCGTCAACCATTTTGAAAAGAAGGTCGACGACATCCGATCCTCGTTTGCTAAGTCAAACGACACCGCTGGTTCTGCTCACACTGCCCTACCCTGTGCTCTGACCTCTTTCTCCCTCTCTCTCCAGATGACATCTCGCGTCTTGTGACGGCCGGCCGCCCAACAACCTGCCCGCTTGACCCTATCCCCTCCTCTCTTCTCCAGACCATCTCCGGTGACCTTCTCCCTTACCTCACCTCGCTCATCAACTCATCCCTGACCGCTGGCTACGTCCCTCCCGTCTTCAAGAGAGCGAGAGTTGCACCCTTCTGAAAAAACCTACACTCGATCCCTCCGATGTCAACAACTACAGACCAGTATCCCTTCTTTCTTTTCTCTCCAAAACTCTTGAACGTGCCGTCCTTGGCCAGCTCTCCCGCTATCTCTCTCAGAATGACCTTCTTGATCCAAATCAGTCAGGTTTCAAGACTAGTCATTCAACTGAGACTGCTCTTCTCTGTATCACGGAGGCGCTCCGCACTGCTAAAGCTAACTCTCTCTCCTCTGCTCTCATCCTTCTAGACCTATCGGCTGCCTTCGATACTGTGAACCATCAGATCCTCCTCTCCACCCTCTCCGAGTTGGGCATCTCCGGCGCGGCCCACGCTTGATTGCGTCCTACCTGACAGGTCGCTCCTACCAGGTGGCGTGGCGAGAACCGTCTCCTCACCACGTGCTCTCACCACTGGTGTCCCCAGGGCTCTGTTCTAGGCCCTCTCCTATTCTCGCTATACACCAAGTCACTTGGCTCTGTCATAACCTCACATGGTCTCTCCTATCATTGCTATGCAGACGACACACAATTAATCTTCTCCTTTCCCCCTTCTGACGACCAGGTGGCGAATCGCATCTCTGCATGTCTGGCAGACATATCAGTGTGGATGACGGATCATCACCTCAAGCTGAACCTCGGCAAGACGGAGCTGCTCTTCCTCCCGGGAAGGACTGCCCGTTCCATGATCTCGCCATCACGGTTGACAACTCCATTGTGTCCTCGTCCCAGAGCTCTAAGAACCTTGGCGTGATCCTGGACAACACCCTGTCGTTCTCAAATAACATCAAGGCGGTGGCCCGTTCCTGTAGGTTCATGCTCTACAACATCCGCAGAGTACGACCCTGCCTCACACAGGAAGTGGCGCAGGTCCTAATCCAGGCACTTGTCATCTCCCGTCTGGATTACTGCAACTCGCTGTTGGCTGGGCTCCCTGCCTGTGCCATTAAACCCCTACAACTCATCCAGAACGCCGCAGCCCGTCTGGTGTTCAACCTTCCCAAGTTCTCTCACGTCACCCCGCTCCTCCGCTCTCTCCACTGGCTTCCAGTTGAAGCTCGCATCCGCTACAAGACCATGGTGCTTGCCTACGGAGCTGTGAGGGGAACGGCACCTCAGTACCTCCAGGCTCTGATCAGGCCCTACACCCAAACAAGGGCACTGCGTTCATCCACCTCTGGCCTGCTCGCCTCCCTACCACTGAGGAAGTACAGTTCCCGCTCAGCCCAGTCAAAACTGTTCGCTGCTCTGGCCCCCAATGGTGGAACAAACTCCCCTCACGACGCCAGGACAGCGGAGTCAATCACCACCTTCCGGAGACACCTGAAACCCCACCTCTTTAAGGAATACCTAGGATAGGATAAAGTAATCCTTCTCCCCTCCCCCCTTAAAAGACCTAGATGCACTATTGTAAAGTGGCTGTTCCACTGGATGTCATAAGGTGAAAGCACCAATTTGTAAGTCGCTCTGGATAAGAGCGTCTGCTAAATGACTTAAATGTACATGTAAATGTAAACAGGAACGTTTTTCATCCAAAAATTAAAATAGCGCCCCCTATATCCAAGAGGTTAACTGTTACCGCGGGACCTTCAGATGAATCTTGTGTGGCTTGTGGCCATCCTAGAGCAAAGCAACTGACATATCCATGTCCTTGAGAGACTCACCTTTCCAAAGAAGGGTCATATTTATTTGCGTTTGGACACTACAGACGGTTTCGTGAGAAGACTGATTTCTGGGATGTCTCATGGTCCGACAAACACAGCTCTAGCTCTGCCACCTTTCACCGCAGAAGCGGAAGTGCGACATCGGCTAATGCGGTGGATTGAGACGCATCCAATGCATTCAATGATATCACTGGATTAAACTGACAGATTTTGATGGGAATTTTTGTATTATGCTAATTCCATTCCCTGCTGAAATTGTGGGGACATCACATTAGTTAGATAGCACATTGGATCACTGATTTCTGTCCGGTGAAATAGAGCAATTAAATCAAGCTGTGGATTGTTGAATTAGCATCTAGTCCCTTAGTATACTGTAGCACTTATGATAATAGCCTGTCGCAAGTCGTTCATTCTCCAGTTGTTTAATATGGGCCATGATTGCACATCTCATTTAAAATTTCCCATGAAAATGTATTTTAAAATGTATTTATTTTTATTCCCATGTATTTTATTATGATTGGTTTATTTTTTTATTTAACAAGCAAAGTGAATTAAAAACAAATGAACAAATTCTTCTATACAATGACGGTCTACACCGGCCAAACCCAGACAACGCTGGGATAATTGTACGCCGCCCTATAGGACTTCCAATCACGGCCGGTTGTGATACAGCCTGGATTCCAATCAGGGTGTCTGTAGTGACGCTTCAATGCAGAGATGCAGTGCCTTAGAACTTGCTAATGCCTTTTGAAATGATAGCTTAACTAAAACTGAACCTCAATTTTTCACAAATATTTTCATTAGTGATTGATCACCTTTACATAGTGGATATGAAACTATAAGATTATTATTATATATTTCCTTTTGTTTTCATTCCATTTTTACTTGACAAGTAGGAACCATTCACAGTGAAAAAAGCACTTTGAAGTGATATCTTTGGGGAACTAAGGATGCTTAAGGTGTTAAAGAGAAAAGAGAGAGGTTATGTTTATGTTTACAGTTAGATCTCTATCGTTTCTAGTAAAATAAATGATGACAGCTATGTATAAATTATATTCTGCCATCGACACACATGTAACACTGAAATATCCTTTTTCAACTGTAAACTCAGAATGGGATCTGTTTTGCCATTTGCTTTTTCTATCTAACATCTAACTATCTAACATTTGCTATCTAACATTGAGGCCACTGGCCAACCCACAAACTACAGTATAACATATACATCTGTTGAATTATTCAGTCTTGAAATGTCAATGCCAATCGGTCTATCTAATCGCATTGTCAGATGATCATTGTTGGATACACAACCTTGTTAATTAGTAGCTTTCGTGCCTCTCTGATCTGTTATGCATGGGAAATGTGTCCGCGCACCATCTTCTAGATAAACGACATCCATCATTAGCTCGCTTTGACATTCACTTTTTTATCAATTGCACTGTCTCCAGTGAGTCTGCAGTCTGTACTATTTGAGATGCACTTTTTATTTGCGTGCTTTTAAGCTCAACCTTTCTGGTAATGGAGCTGGTTGCGTGCAAGCAATTAATGTAACCATAATGTTAAAAGTGGTGATTCGTCATACAACAGTGATATATAATCATTATGTTGAAAAGATGCTCCATAACTTTTGTCTGCTTTGTTGCTTTAGTTCACACGGTCAATGTGTATTCCATTGGCTCTGTCTGTCTGTCTGTCTGTCTGTCTGTCTGTCTGTCTGTCTGTCTGTCTGTCTGTCTGTCTGTCTGTCTGTCTTTGAAGACATTTTCTCTGTGGCAAGTTGCTAATACGCTGCAGAAGTATAATATCAAAGTCAGCTGGTATTGTGTGCAGGTTGCTTCTTTTCACTTTTGACTGTACTGCCAACTGGGAATCTAATTTAATGTACCACTAGTTCAATCCCTTGGAGGCCATCCACCACCTGTCCTCCTTGCCCCTAAAATTAAGGCATTTGAAGAGTGCTCAAGCCCCAGGGCTGACAGCAGTAGGATTAGTATGAATATATTGCCCCCTTGGGTGTCATAGGCTGTAATACGTTCCTATTAATTGTTTAGGCCTTTACATATCATTAAAATTGGTATTGATTCTCAAATTGCGACACAGTGAGACAGCACATTTAGTTATTTTTCGCCTTAGCCATTTTCAGAATTTATGTTCAATTTGCCTTCTCTGCTAGTTTGATTTCTCAAAGCCTGGTGATTGATTGTTTTTATGGAAAGGTTAGGAAGTCTGACAGGAAGTGAAATTGCCGACTAGTAATTTAAAACACCATAGAAATATGGAGTTTTTTAAACCTGTGCTGGGATACATGGCAATAGACATTTCCACACTACAGTATTCAGTTTCCTTTCCAAGCTGAAATGCATTCTCCATTCCTCAAATTAAATTTGAAGCTGCATCGCGTAAGTCAAGATTTAGGCCGCACACTGAGCTGCAAAAATACTTTTGAATCATTACCCAGTGGCCGGGATTCACATCCGAACTTGGTTAAAAGCTAGAGGTTTTGGCGATGTCAGTAGCCTTCATATGGACATTAATCCATAAAGAAAAATCCAGAATATTCTCTCTGGAAAAACTGTAAGTATCCAAGGCCGGAGTGTTATGGCACCTCACAAGGCCAACTTCACTGAGTTCACATTTAGAGATGGAGCTGCACTGATTTTAAAGATGTTAAAAAGAGGATTTGAGAAAGGTATTTATCTCAGTTCTGCTCAGTGAAAGTTACCTACTGTGTTTGCTGGAGAAGGATTCTAAACTAAAACAGAGTAACTAAAAAAAAAAATCTAACTCAAATGTTCTTTCACTAACAAAACCATTGAAACTTCACCCAAATAAATCTTTACATTTTTGTTATGTATTCAAAACACAAATACTGGAATATTCATCCTCTATTCAGCAGACCTCTTGGTAAACGTAAATGCATTCCTCTGTTCGAGAAGGTACCTGAGGGATCTGAAAGGAAGGAATGAAAGGAACATAAACGACGACGTTGTTTACTTTATCTCGCTGTTGTAATGCCATATCGGTGGGTCCCCCGTGGGACGGTTAAGCTAACGTAGGCTAAAGCGATTAGCAGGAGGTTGTAAGCCACAAGAAAATGTAGACATATCGATGCAAGAAATAAATGTTTATTTTCAAAGTTAAAGATTTAGCATGAGGGGTAATAGTTTGAAATATTCCCACAACAAGCTGACTATGGAGTTGGCATAGGGCTGTTCTCTTTCAATTATTCATTGATATCTCATAGTGGGATTCACCAGAATCTCTGAAAGCTCGAAAAACCAATCACACGTCTTTCAGAGACAGACAGGTCGAGTGTTGAGTGAGCCCCTCTCATCATACTAAAGAGACACTCGCCCACCCTCTGGTCATTCTCACCTCCCTTCAACACGAAGAGTACTACTCTAAGCTCTCCTCAGTACGACTTGATCTGTTTTCCTGTTCAACTGTTCTCAGGTGTGCGGCGAGGTTACACTGCAGAGCGCAGGATTCTCAGCTCTCGTCTTCTCGGGAAAGTTTGTATCGGGTAAGAATGAGCTTTTCCACTTTCTTTCTCCTTTGTCTCCTATGGTAGCTTGCGTCACACAGCTAACGACTGAGACATGTCTAGCTAAGCTGCAAGGCTAGCTGCTATGCCACGTTGCCTAGACTGACCGTCCCAGCTTCACGGCTTGTCAGCCGATAAGCAGCCGATAAGCAGTTCGTCACAAGACCAATATAGTGCAAGCTTCTTTTGGCTAACTTTGTGCTAACTAGCTAGTCTACCACTGGACGAAAAGGGTCAATATCAGGGGACATCTTTATCTATATATTTCATGATATCTGACATTTTATTAGATATAAGGAGTAGATATGCTCCAGATAGATGTCCTTAATTTCATATATGGAGCTAGGATATTCTCCGTAATGGGACAGTTTCTACATGTATCCAATCTGGAATTCAGAAATCTCCTTGCTACCGTTTGATTCCAGGGAGATGTCTGTGGTGAGATATGTTCAAGTCATGCACCTGTGGCACATGTAACCGCTTACATATTTGCATGAACGAATCCATATATTATCAGAAATGTATCATATCTGTAGTCAATAGCCGTATCCATATGACAAATAGATATCCTTACACGATATTGAAAGATGGCACCGATAGAGAGACATGGTGCCGATAGACATGGCCGCCTTGTTTCTCGCTCCTAAGCAACTTCATAGATTTAACATTCCTCCCGTTATTAGCCCAGAACGTTCTTAGCATTATTACACACAGCCGGAAAGAACTATGGGATATCAGAGGGGCTGTAACTCACCAGCATTTCGATGAGGAATACGACTTAACTAAATTTGATCCTTTGTACGCACCCTTCAAGGCGATTTAACTTACTTCAGAGGCTGCTCCAAGTTGCAGAGAAGAGGTGTTTGAAGTGGACTTTTAGTTCAACTCAGGAGGCATGCACACCATACACCACTTCTGAGTATATTATTTGCTAATGTTCAGTCCCTGGACAATAAAGTTGACGAGCTCAGGGCTAGGATCTCCTTCCAGAGAGGCACCGGAGACTGTAACATACTCTGTTTGTAATGCACTTGGGCGAAGTGGATGCGGAGTCAGAATATACAGAATAGACCTAAACAAGAAACAGGTATAATTAATAAGACAAACCAACAGAAAAGGAAAAGGGATCGGTGGCAGCTAGTAGACCGGTGATGACGACCACGGAGCGCCACCCGAACAGGAAGAGGAGCCACCTTTGGTAGGAGTCGTGACAGTACCACCCCCCCCCCCCCTCCCTCAACAGTGACGGATCCAAGATGTCCCCCACCGGTACCCAGCACCTCTGCTCCGGGCCATACCCCACCCAGTCCACGATGTACTGCAGGCCCCTCACCCGGCGTCTGTGTACGGTGTACGCCGGGGACCAGAGGGGGCAGAGGGACCTCCGGCACCTCACCTTCTTGCAGGGGACCAGTTACCACCGGCCTGAGGAGAGACACATGAAACAAGGGGTTAATATGATAATAGGAAGGGAGTTGTAATCTATAACACACCTTGTTTATCCTCCTCGGGACTTTGAAGGGCCCCACACCCTGCGTCCCCAGCTTCTGGCAGTGCAAGCGGAGGGGTAGGTTTTGGGTCGAGAGCCAGACACTGTCCCCCGGTACGAACACGGCGGCGGTCAGCGCTCCTCTTCTGCCGTTCACCGGCTTGCTTGAGGGATTCCTGGACGGCTCTCCAGGTCTCCTTGGAGCGCTGCACCCACTCCTTTACCGCGGTCTGACTCTGTTGCCACGGCGCCAGGACCGGCTGGTTGCCCATCACGCATTGAAATGATGACATGTTCGTGGAGGAGTGGCGGATGGATTTCTGGACCAAATCCGCCCATGGGACGTACCTTGACCACTCCCCTGGCCGGTCCTGGCAATACGACTGCAGAAACCTACCCACCTCCTGGTTCACTCTCTCCACCTGCCCATTACTCTCGGGGTGATAACCAGAGGTCAAGCTGACTGAGACCCCCAGACGCTCCATAAACGCCATCCACACTCGGGACGTGAACTGGGGACCCCGTAGTGCCGGAAGACGTGGGTAAATAGAGCCTCCGCAGTCTGTAGGGCCGTAGGGAAACCGGGCAATGGGAGGAGACGGCAGGACTTAGAAAAACCGATCCACAACAACCAGGACCGTGGTGTTCCCCTGAGACGGGGGAAGATCGGTAAGGAAGTCTACCGACAGGTGAGACCACGGCCGTTGTGGAACGGGGAGGGGCTGTAACTTCCCTCTAGGAAGGTGTGCAGGAGCCTTACTCTGGGCGCACACCGAACAGGAAGAGACATGGAACCTCACGTCCCTAGCCTAGGTGGGCCACCAGTACTTCCCCCTAAGACTCGGCACTGTCCTCGCCACACCAGGATGACCCGAAGAGGGTAGTGTGTGTGCCCACCGAATCAATTGATCACAGACACCAAGCGGCACATACTGCGACCTGTAGGACATTGTGGAGGCGCAGGTTCCACCCGTAATGCCCGCTCAATGTCCACATCCACCTCCCATACCACCGGTGCCACCAGCCTAGAAGCTGGAAGGATGGGAATAGGATCGATGGGCCGATCCTCCGTGTCATAAAGACGGGACAGCGCGTCGGCCTTCGTGTTCAGGGAACCTGGTCTATACGAGATGGTAAACCTAAATCGGGTGAAGAACATGGCCCACCGTGCCTGACGCGGATTCAGTCTCCTAGCTGCCAGGATATACTCCAGATTCCGGTGGTCAAATGAGGAAAGGGTGCTTAGTCCCCTCAAGCCAGTGTCTCCACACCTTCAGGGCATTTACCACAGCTAACAACTCCCGGTCCCCCACATCATAGTTACGCTCTGCCAGACCGAGCTTCCTCGAAAAGAAAGTGCAGGGGCAAGAGTTTCGGTGGCGTACCCGAGCGCTGTGATAGCACGGCACCCACCCCATTGAAGGCTCTGTCAGCCTCTGCCGACCACCGTAAATGCACCGGCCCCTCCTTCAGCAGTGAGGTAATGGGGGCCGCTACCTGGCCAAAACCCTAAAAACCGCTGCACCTCCTTCACCGTGGTTGGAGTCGGACAATTACACACGGCCTTAACGCGGTCACACTCCATCACCACCCCCGAGGTGGAAATGCGATAACCCAGGAAGGAGACAGCTCGTTTGGAGAACACACACTTCTCAGCCTTGACGTATAGGTCATGCTCCTACAGTCTACCAAGCACCTTGCGCACCAGAGACACATGCGCAGCGTGTATGCCGGAATATATCAGGATATCATCGATATGTACAACCACGCCCTGCCCTTGCAGGTCCCTGAGAATCTCATCTACAAAGGATTGAAAGACGGCTGGAGCATTCTTTAACCCATGCCTTCATGACGAGGTACTCATAATGGCCCGATGTGGTACTAAACGCGTTTTTCCACTCGTCTCCCTCCCGAAATACGCACCAGATTATACACGCACGAGACGGGAGAAATGGAGGGCCGAATGTACCCCTGTCCCAGAGATTCTGTGACATATGTCTCCATAGCCAACGTCTCCTCCTGTGACAATGGTGTCATGTGACTCCTGGGAAGCGCAGGGTTTACCTGGAGGTTTATCGCACAATCCACGCCTTATGCTGGGAAGAGGGAGAAAATTTAAGGGGAATTTTTTTTCTTTTCTGGGTGAGTTTGATGCTGACTCACCTGGGGGGACCGCAAAGTGTTCTGCCTGCCCTCTTGACTCCCAGATGGGTTCCTCCAGCACCGGTCGGTCGTGTGTCCTCTCCGACCACAGCTGGTGCAGGAGGAGCCTCCTCCTCCGGTACCCCTCGAAGCAGCCCCCCTAACTCCATAGGAATGGGAGCGGGAGGGCTAGGAGGTGGAACTGACAGGAGACTTTCTGAAGGCCCACGGGCAGCTAGCAGATTGTCCGGCCGGATTGACATGTCTATAAGTTCTTCAAGGGAGAGAGTGGAGTCCCGACACGCTAGCTCCTTGCGGACGTCCTCCCGGAGGCTGCACCGGTAGTGGTCCATCAGGGCCCTGTCGTTCCACCCGGCCCCAGCGGCCAAGGTCCGGAACTCCAACGCAAAGTCCTGCGCGCTCCTCGTCTCCTGCCTGGTGGGAGGTGGAATAGTCGCTCACCCACCTCTCGGCCCTCCGGAGGGTGGTCGAATACGGCCCGGAAACGGCAGGTGAACTCTGGATTGTGCTCCCTCGCCGAGTCTGGGCCATTCCAGACAGCGTTGGCCCACTCCAGAGCTCGACCCGTCAGGGAGGAGACGCGGACACTCACACTCACCTCCCACGAGGGAGTCGGTCTCACGGTAGCCAGGTACAGTTCGAGCTGGAGTAAAAACCCATGGCACCCACCTGCCGCTCCATCATACTCCCTCGAGGGCGCAAAATGAAGTGCGCTGGAGCCGGATGCCGCCGGATGAGTAAGTTCGACTCGGAGGAGCCGGATGTGAAATGGGGAGACCACTCCTCTCCCATCGGTCTATTCTCTCCATCATCTGGTCCATCGCAGACCCAATCCAATGGAGGATGGTGGTATGATGGAGGACGCGTTCCCCCATCGATGGAAGGGGGGTGGCCGCTGCTCCTGCTGACCACATTCTGGTAGTGCAGGCCAACATGGGAAAAATACCCGTCTCAACGTCAACAGTGAAGAGGCAACTCCTGGATACTATATCCTTCTAGGCAGAGTTGCAAAGAAAAAGCCATATCTAAGAAAAGATTAGGATGGACAAAAGAACACAGACACTGGACAGATGAACTCTGCCTAGAATGCCAGCATCCCTAGAATGCCAGCATCCCGGAGTCGCCTCTTCACTGTTGACTTTGACTTTCTGTTTTGCGGGAACTATTTAATAAAGTTGCCAGTAGTGGGCTTGTGATCTAATGATCAATTAGCCTTTTTAAAATGATAAACTTGAATTATCTAACACAATGTGCCATTGGAACACAGGAGTGATGGTTGCTGATAAAAGCTTCTGTACGCCTATGTTGATATTCCATAAGAAATCAGCAGTTTCCAGCTACAATAGTCATTTAGAACATTAACAATGTCTACAATGTATTTCTGATCAATTTGATGTTATTTTAATGGACGAAAAATTTGCTTTTCTAAGTGACCCCAAACGTTTGAATGTTAGTGTAGGTAGGGGTAAAGTGATTATGCATGGTTAATAAACAGCTAGTAGCAACTGCGTAAAAAAAGGGGGTTTCAATACAAATAGTCAGGGTAGACATTTGATTAGCTGTTCAGCAGGCTTATGGCTCGGGGGTAAAAGCTGTGAAGAAGCCTTTTGGACCTAGACTTGGCACTCAGGTACCGCTTGCCGTGATATAGCAGAGAGAACAGTCTATTATTAGGGTGATTGGATTCTTCAGCAAGTTTTAGGGCCTTCCTCTGACACTGCCTGGTATAGAGGTCTTGGATAGCAGGAAGCTTGGCCCCAGTGATGTACTGGCCATGGGCAATACCCTCTGTACGCCTTGTGGTCAGAGTCCGAGCAGTTGACATACCAGTCAGGATGCCCTCGAAGGTGCAGCTGTAGAACTTTGAGGATCTGAGGGCCCATGCCAAATCTTTTCAGTCTCCTGAGGGGAATAGGTGTTGTCTTCTTGACTGTCTTGGTGTGTTTGGACCATGATATTTGTTGGTGATGTGTAAAACAAGAGACTTGAAGCTCTCAACCTGCTCCACTACAGCCCCATCGATGAGAATGGAGGTGTGCTCTGCCCTCATTTTCCTGTATCTCACGATCGTCTCCTTTATCTTGATCACATTGAGAGAGAGGTTGTTGTCTTGGAGGTCTCTGACCTCCTCCCTATAGGATGTCTCATCAGCACTTACGTCTGAGGGGCCCCCATGTTAAGGATCAGCGTGCAGATGTGTTGTTGCCTACCCTTACCACCTGGGGGCGGCCCATCCAGGATCCAGTTGCAGTTCCAGGGTTCTTAGCTTAGTGATGAGCTTTGAGGGCACTATGGTGTTGAACGCTGAGCTGTAGTCAATGAACAGCATTCTCATGTAGGTGTTCCTTTTGTCCAGGTGGGAAAGGGCAGTGTGGATTAACATAGAGATTGCGTCACCTGTGGATCTGTTGGGGCGATATGCGAAATGGAGTGGGTCTAGGGTATCGGGGAGGATGCTGTTATGTCTTGTAATCCGCCAGGCCCCGCAGCTTTGTGAATGTTGACCTGTTTAAAGGTCTTGCTCACATCGGCCTCTGAGAGCATTATCACACAGTCATCCAGAACAGCTGGTGCTCTCGGGCAAGCTTCAGTGTTGCTTACCTTTGAAGCGAGCATAAACGGCATTTAGCTCGTCTGGTAGGCTCGCGTCACTGGCCAGCTCTCGTCTCGGTTTCCCTTTATAGTCCGTAATAGTTTTCAAGCCCTGCCACATCTGATGAGCGTCAGAGCCGGTATAGTAGGATTCAGTCTTAATCCTGGATTGGCGCTTTGCTTGTTTGATGGTTCGTTTGAGGGCATAGCGGGATTTCTCATAAGCGTGCAGATTAGTGTCCCGCTCCTTGAAAGCAGAAGCTTTAGCCTTTAGCTCGATGCAGATTTTGCCTGTAATCCATGGCATCTGGTTGGGATATGTTCGTACGGTCACTGTGGGGATGACGTCGTCGATGTACTTATTGATGAAGCTGATGACTGAGGTGGTATACTCCTCAATGCCATTGGATGAATCCAGGAACATATTCCAGTCTGTGCTAGGAAAAAGTAATGTAGCATAACATCTGCATCATCTGACCACTTCCGTATTGAGCGAGTCACTGATACGCTCTGCTTTAGTTTTTGCTTGTAAGCAGGAATCAAGAGGATAGAATTATGGTTAGATTTGCAAAATGGAGGGCGGGAGAGAGCTTTGTATGCATCTCTGTGTGGTCTAGAGATTTTCTGCCTCTGGTTGCACATGTGACATGCTGGTAAAAATTTGGTATAAGTGATTTAAGTTTGCCTGCATTAAAGTCCCCGGCCACTAGGACAGCCGCTTCTGGATGAGCATGTTCTTGTTTGCCTATGGCCTTATAGAGTTGGTTGTGTGTGGTCTTAGTGCCAGCATCGGGCTGTGGTGGTAAATAGACCGGCTACGAATAATATTGATAGTGTGATCTACAGTTTATCAGTTTATCATAAGGTACTCTACCTCAGGCGAGCAATACCTCAAGACTTCTTTAATATTATACATCGCATACCAGCAGTTATTGGCAAAAATACACACACACCCACCCCTCGTCGTACCAGACGTACAGTTGAAGTCGGAAGTTTACATACACCTTAGACAAAGACATTTAAACTCACTTTTTCACAATTCCTGACATTTAATCCCAGTAAAAATGTCCTGTTTTAGGTCAGTTAGCATCACCACTTTATTTTAAGAATGTGAAATGTCAGAATAAAAGTGAGAGAATGATACATTTCAGCTTTTATTTCTTTCATCACATTCCCAGTGGGTCAGAAGTTTACATACAATCAATTAGTATTTGGTAGCATTGCCTTTACATTTTTTTACCTGGGTCAAACGTTTGGGTAGCCTTCCACAAGCATCCCACAATACGTTGGGTGAATTTTGGCCCATCCTTCTGACATAGCTGGTGTAACTGAGTCAGGATTGTAGGCCTCCTTGCTCGCACATACTATTTTCAGTTCTGCCCACAAATTTTCTTTGGGATTGAGGTCAGGGCTTTGTGATGGCCACTCCAATAACTTGACTTTGTTGCCCGTATGCGGTAGCGTAACTACAGCCTCAAGCTCATTACCATAACGCGATTTCTAAAAAT
This sequence comes from Oncorhynchus nerka, assembly GCF_034236695.1. Classification (NCBI taxonomy): domain Eukaryota; kingdom Metazoa; phylum Chordata; class Actinopteri; order Salmoniformes; family Salmonidae; genus Oncorhynchus; species Oncorhynchus nerka. Next base: position 42,082,062 of record NC_088408.1, read on the forward strand.
CGCAAATGAAATTAAATAAATATGCCTGCTCTCAAGCTTATCCTTTTCTTAACAATCCTGTCGTCTCAGATTTTCAAAATATGCTTTAGAACCAGAGAAAATCAATAAGGACACATCGTTCCCTTTTGTTACTATGCATTTGGCTACCGAAACTAACCGAAAATTCAGTCACCTACATGTCGAACTTTTTTCCGAATTAACTCCATAATATCGACTGAAACATGGAAAACGTTGTTTGAATCAATCCTGAAGGTGGTTTGTCATATATCTCTCCATTGAAAGCACCGTCCTTGTAGCCTGGTTTGTTCTGAGATTCGAATGGAAAAATACTGGGAGCTGAGTTTTGCGCACCAAATGCCACGCAGACACCAAGAGGGACACTTGGCAATTGTAGTCTCTTATGGTCAATCTTCCAATGATATGCCTACAAATACGTCACAATGCTGCAGAGACCTTGGGGAAACAAGATAAAGAGTCCGTTCATTCCTGTCGCATTCACAGCCATATAAGGCGATCATGGAAAACGTAGCCTTAGAAATCCTGTGCATTTCCTGGTCGGTCATACATCTTGGTTTTGCCCGAAGCATTTGTTCTAAGGGACTCACAGTGAAAATCTTTGCAGTTCTGGAAACGTAAGACTGTCTTCTTTCCAAAACTATCAATTCCAAGCATATTCGAGCATCTTTTCGTGACAAAATATTGCGCTTAAAACGGGCACGTCTTTTTATCCAAAAATGAAATACTGCCCCTAGAGTGCTAACAGGTTAAGCCATTTTGCCACAACTTTGGAAGTATGCTTGTGGTCATTGTCCATTTGGAAGACCCATTTGTGACCAAGCTTTAAACCTCCTGACTGATGTCTTTTGATGTTGCTTCAATATATCCACATAATTTTTCTGCCTCATGATGCCATTTATTTTTGTGAAGTGCACCAGTTCTTCCTGCAGCAAAGCACCCCCACAACATGATGCTGAAACCCCCATGCTTCATGGTTGGGATGGTGTTCTTCGGCTTGCAAGCCTCCCCCTTTTTCCTCCAAACATAACGATGGTCATTATGGCCAAACAGTTCTATTTTTATTTAATCAGACCACAGGACAATTCTCCAAAAAGTATAATCTTTGTCCCCATGTGCAGTTGCAAACCGTAGTCTGGCTTTTTTGATTGCGGTTTTGGAGCAGTGACTTCTTCCTTGCTGAGCGCCCTTTCAGAATATGTTGATATTGGACTCGTTTAACTGTGGATATAGATACTTTTGTACCCGTTTCATCCAGCGTCTTCACAAGGTCCTTTGCTGTTGTTCTGGAAATTATTTGCATTTTTCGCACGAAAGTATGTTCATCTCTAGGAGACAGAACGCATCTCGTTCCTGAGGGGTGCGATGGCTGAGTGGTCCCATGGTGTTTATACTTGCGTGGTATTGTTTGTACTGATGAATGTGGTACCTTCAGGCATTTGGAAATTGCTCCCAAGGATGAATCAGACTAAAATTCTTTTTCGGAGTTCTTGGCTGATTTCTTTTGATTTTCCAATGATGTTAAGCAAAGAGGCACTGAGTTTGAAGGTAGGCCTTGAAATACATCCACAGGTACACCTCCAATTGACTCAAATTATGTCAATTAGCTTCTAAGGCCTTGGCAGAAGCTTCTTTAGCCATGACATAATTTTCTGGAATTTTCCAAGCTGTTTAAAGGCACAGTCACCTTAGTGTGACCCACTGGAATTGTGATACCGTGAATTGTAAGTGAAATCATCTGTCTGTAAACAATTGTTGGAACAATTACTTGTGTAATGCACGAAGTAGATGTCCTAACCGACTTGCCAAAACTATAGTTTGTTAACAAGAAATGTGTGAAGTGATTAAAACGAGTTTCTATGACTCCAACCTAAGTGTATGTAAACTTCCAACTTCAACTGTAGCTTCTCTGTTCTGCCGGTGCATGGAAATTCCCGCCAGCTCTATATTTTCCGTGTCATCGTTCAGCCACGACTCGGTGAAACATCAGACATAATCGTAGGTCATCAATTTTTTTCCAATGATTGCATGTTAGCAAGTAGAACGAATGGCAGTGGGAGTTTACTCACTCACCTACAGATTCTCAGAAGGCAGCCCGGTCTGCGCCCTCTTTTACTCCGTATTTTCTTCATGCAAATGACAGGATATTGAACTTTTCCCGGGAAAGCAGTATTTCCTTCTTGTCGGCCTCGAAAGGAAAAAGTTTCTTCCTGTCATGGTGGGTAATCGCTGTTGTCACGCCCTGACCTTGGTATTCTTTGTTTTCTTTATTTGTTTTGGTTAGGTCAGGGTGTGGCATGGGTGATGTATGTGTATTTTTTTACTGTCTAGGGGTTTTGTAGGTTTATGGGGTCGATAACTATCTAGGTGTTTATGTATGTCTATGGTTACCTAGATTGGTTCTTTATTTATTTTATTTTATTTCACCTTTATTTAACCAGGTAGGCTAGTTGAGAACAAGTTCTCATTTGCAACTGCGACCTGGCCAAGATAAAGCATAGCAGTGTGAACAGACAACACAGAGTTACACATGGAGTAAACAATTAACAAGTCAATAACACAGTAGAAAAAAAAAATGGGCAGTCTATATACAATGTGTGCAAAAGGCATGAGGAGGTAGGCGAATAATACAATTTTGCAGATTAACACTGGGGTGATAAATGATCAGATGGTAATGTACAGGTAGAGATATTGGTGTGCAAAAGAGCAGAAAAGTAAATAAATAAATAATAAAAAAACAGTATAAAAACAGTATGGGAATGAGGTAGATGAAAATGGGTGGGCTATTTACCAATAGACTATGTACAGCTGCAGCGATCGGTTAGCTGCTCCGATAGCTGATGTTTGAAGTTGGTGAGGGAGATAAAAGTCTCCAACTTCAGCGATTTTTGCAGTTCGTTCCAGTCACAGGCAGCAGAGTACTGGAACGAAAGGCGGCCAAATGAGGTGTTGGCTTTAGGGATGATCAGTGAGATACACCTGCTGGAGCGTGTGCTACGGATGGGTGTTGCCATCGTGACCAGTGAACTGAGATAAGGCGGAGCTTTACCTAGCATGGACTTGTAGATGACCTGAGCCAGTGGGTCTGGCGACGAATATGTAGCGAGGGCCAGCCGACTAGAGCATACAAGTCGCAGTGGTGGGTGGTATAAGGTGCTTTGGTGACAAAACGGATGGCACTATGATAGACTGCATCCAGTTTGCTGAGTAGAGTGTTGGAAGCCATTTTGTAGATGACATCGCCGAAATCGAGGATCGGTAGGATAGTCAGTTTTACTAGGGTAAGCTTGGCGGCGTGAGTGAAGGAGGCTTTGTTGCGGAATAGAAAGCCGACTCTTGATTTGATTTTCGATTGGAGATGTTTGATGTGAGTCTGGAAGGAGAGTTTGCAGTCTAGCCAGACACCTAGGTACTTATAGATGTCCACATATTCAAGGTCGGAACCATCCAGGGTGGTGATGCTAGTCGGGCATGCGGGTGCAGGCAGCGATCGGTTGAAAAGCATGCATTTGGTTTTACTCGCGTTTAAGAGCAGTTGGAGGCCACGGAAGGAGTGCTGTATGGCATTGAAGCTCGTTTGGAGGTTAGATAGCACAGTGTCCAATGACGGGCCGAAAGTATATAGAATGGTGTCGTCTGCGTAGAGGTGGATCAGGGAATCGCCCGTAGCAAGAGCAACATCATTGATATATACAGAGAAAAGAGTCGGCCCGAGAATTGAACCCTGTGGCACCCCCATAGAGACTGCCAGAGGACCGGACAGCATGCCCTCCGATTTGACACACTGAACTCTGTCTGCAAAGTAATTGGTGAACCAGGCAAGGCAGTCATCCGAGAAACCGAGGCTATTGAGTCTGCCGATAAGAATATGGTGATTGACAGAGTCGAAAGCCTTGGCGAGGTCGATGAAGACGGCTGCACAGTACTGTCTTTTATCGATGGCGGTTATGATATCGTTTAGTACCTTGAGCGTGGCTGAGGTGCACCCGTGACCGGCTCGGAAACCAGATTGCACAGCGGAGAAGGTACGGTGGGATTCGAGATGGTCAGTGACCTGTTTGTTGACTTGGCTTTCGAAGACCTTAGATAGGCAGGGCAGGATGGATATAGGTCTATAGCAGTTTGGGTCCAGGGTGTCTCCCCCTTTGAAGAGGGGATGACTGCGGCAGCTTTCAATCCTTGGGGATCTCAGACGATATGAAAGAGAGGTTGAACAGGCTGGTAATAGGGGTTGCGACAATGGCGGCAGATAGTTTCAGAAATAGAGGGTCCAGATTGTCAAGCCCAGCTGATTTGTACGGGTCTAGGTTTTGCAGCTCTTTCAGAACATCTGCTATCTGGATTTGGGTAAAGGAGAACCTGGAGAGGCTTGGGCGAGGAGCTGCGGGGGGCGGAGCTGTTGGCCGAGGTTGGAGTAGCCAGGCGGAAGGCATGGCCAGCCGTTGAGAAGTGCTTATTGAAGCTTTCGATAATCGTGGATTTATCGGTGGAGACCGTGTTACCTAGCCTCAGTGCAGTGGGCAGCTGGGAGGAGGTGCTCTTGTTCTCCATGGACTTCACAGTGTCCCACAACTTTTTGGAGTTGGAGCTACAGGATGCAAACTTCTGCCTGAAGAAGCTGGCCTTAGCTTTCCTGCCTGACTGCGTGTATTGGTTCCTGACTTCCCTGAACAGTTGCATATCACGGGGGCTATTCGATGCTATTGCAGTCCGCCACAGGATGTTTTTGTGCTGGTCGAGGGCAGTCAGGTCTGGAGTGAACCAAGGGCTGTATCTGTTCTTGGTTCTGCATTTTTTGAACGGAGCATGCTTATCTAAAATGGTGAGGAAGTTACTTTTAAAGAATGACCAGGCATCCTCAACTGACGGGATGAGGTCAATGTCCTTCCAGGATACCCGGGCCAGGTCGATTAGAAAGGCCTGCTCACAGAAGTGTTTTAGGGAGCGTTTGACAGTGATGAGGGGTGGTCGTTTGACTGCGGCTCCGTGGCGGATACAGGCAATGAGGCAGTGATCGCTGAGATCCTGGTTGAAGACAGCGGAGGTGTATTTGGAGGGCCAGTTGGTCAGGATGACGTCTATGAGGGTGCCCTTGTTTACAGAGTTAGGGTTGTACCTGGTGGGTTCCTTGATGATTTGAGTGAGATTGAGGGCATCTAGCTTACATTGTAGGACTGCCGGGGTGTTAAGCATATCCCAGTTTAGGTCACCTAACAGAACAAACTCTGAAGCTAGATGGGGGCGATCAATTCACAAATGGTGTCCAGGGCACAGCTGGGAGCTGAGGGTGGCCGGTAGCAGGCGGCAACAGTGAGAGACTTATTTCTGGAGAGGGTAATTTTCAAAATTAGTAGTTCGAACTGTTTGGGTATGGACCTGGAAAGTATGACATTACTTTGCAGGCTATCTCTGCAGTAGACTGCAACTCCGCCCCCTTTGGTAGTTCTATCTTGACGGAAGATGTTATAGTTGGGTATGGAAATCTCTGAGTTTTTGGTGGCCTTCCTGAGCCAGGATTCAGACACGGCAAGGACATCAGGGTTAGCAGAGTGTGCTAAAGCAGTGAGTAAAACAAACTTAGGGAGGAGGCTTCTGATGTTGACATGCATAAAACCAAGGCTTTTTCGATCACAGAAGTCAACAAATGAGGGTACCTGGGGACATGCAGGGCCTGGGTTTACCTCCACATCACCCGCGGAACAGAGAAGGAGTAGTATGAGGGTGCGGCTAAAGGCTATCAAAACTGGTCGCCTAGAGCGTTGGGGGCAGAGGATAAGAGGAGCAGGTTTCTGGGCATGGTAGAATATATTCAGGGCATAATGCGCAGACAGGGGTATGGTGGGGTGCGGGTACAGCGGAGGTAAGCCCAGGCACTGGGTGATGATGAGACAGGTTGTATCTCTGGACATGCTGGTAGTAATGGGTGAGGTCACCGCATGTGTGGGAGGTGGGACAAAGGAGGTAACAGGGGTATGCAGAGTGGGTCTAGGGGCTCCATTGTGAACTAAAACAATTATAACTAACCTGAACAACAGTATACAAGGCATATTGACATCTGAGAGAGACATACAGCGAGGCATACAGTAATCACAGGTGTTGAATTTGGAAAGCTAGCTAAAAACAGTAGGCGAGGCTAATCCGCTAGCACAACAAACAGCAGGTAAAATGGCGTTGACTAGGCAACGGGGCCGACAGGTAAGACAAACAAGCAGAAAGGAGTACCGTGATTAATGGACAGTCCAGCGTGCGTCAGCTATGTAGCCAAGAGATCAGTGTCCAGGGGGGCAGCGGTGGATGGGCAGGGGGGCTGGGCTGGCGAGTGTTATCCAGGTTTTTTTTTTTTTTTTAACTAACAATGACTAACTAGCTTTTAGCTGGTTAGTGTCTGGAGGTTCTTGAGTGTGTCATAAAAATAAAAATAAGAGTAAAAGTAATAGCGATTCCGTATCACATTGGGTGAGGCAGGTTTCCGGAAGGTATAAACAAATTAAAAATCAAAAAGAGATAGAAAGTAAATGGGGTCAGAGAGTGATTGGGACGCGGTGGTTCAGACGGTTAGCAGGCCTGTGCTAACAAGCTAACAGTTCGTAGGCCCGAGCTAGACAAGGTAGCAGTTAGCGGACCGGAGCTTGACAAGCTAGCTGTTAGCAGGCCGAATTAGCAAGCAGGGAGATAGCGAGGGCTAGAGAGTTAACCTTTGGGGGACGTCGCGATGGGGTGAGTCTGTTTATTCCTCTTCATGCGGTGAGCTGGAGATACAGCGATTCTCAATTAGAGGCAGCTGTTTATTGTTGTCTCTAATTGGGAACCATATTTAGGCAGCCATCTTCTTTGGGTATTTCGTGGGTTATTATCTATGTCTAGTTGCCTGTGTCTGCACATTTATAGTATATTTATAGTATATTCGTTTTGTTGTTTTTGTATAGTTAAGTGCTCTTCATCTTCATTAAAATAATGTATTCATATCACGCTGCGCCTTGGTCTCCTCCGTACAACGAACGTGACAGCTGTTCTGATGTCCAGAAGTTATTTTCGGTCATAACAGACAGTAGCAGCAACATTATGAACAAAATAAGGAAAAAAGTTACAAACAACGCTAAAAAAGAGTAGCACAGTTGGTTAGGAGCATGTAAAATGTCAGCCTTCTTCTTCGGCGCCTTCTTATTATCTGTATTGGCAGAGTGGTTAGGCAACAAGATAGATATTAAGCAGTAGCAGCAGCGTATGTGATGTGTCAAACGAGTAAGCGAAAAGAGGGGTCAGTGAAGATCAGTAATTCCAAAACTAGGGGTCGCGACCCCATGTGGGGTAGCCTGATATGAAATATACAATAATTTACAATAATTATAATATCGTCTTTGTCTCTCAAAATATTTTTCATGTGGTAAAAATCTAAATGAAAATTATTCAAATCTAAAAGTATAAATTAAACCAGAGAGCAGCCTTAGATCATGGGAAAAGGCCGCACATGACCGTTGCACTTTCAAAATTTCTACGGTGAATGGCTAAGCCCACTATGTTAAGAAACCACACAATATTGCAGAGACTTTGATTACCGGACCCAATTGATATGGTGAAAACAATGTGTGGGGGGGCACAGAAACATCAATACCTTTGTCAGATAACACTGTGAAACTATATGCTATAGCTAGCAATCAAGAACTCAGACTGAATGATAAAAACTCCCTAGTTTATGCTCTTCAAATGGACGTTAGCTGTGATGGCCATGCATTGACTTTTGTTCACTACATGTTGGGGGATGCTATTCATGAGGACATATTGTTCTGTTTCACGATTCCCGAGCATGAAACGGTGCAGGGGATGTTCAGTGTGCTGCGTGGCTTTATTGACGAAAACAGATTCCATGGGATCAAATGGTGGGCTTTTGCACAGATGGCACTCCATCTATCACGGTACTGCGGGCAGGCATCTGCAATCTGTCACCCTTTGCCATGTAGGTGCATTGTATAATACACTGACCGAGCTATAGTGGATACACTGAGAGCACCAAGCAGAAAAAGAGCTGTGTGAAAAAGAGCTCTGTAAACTCTGAGATATGCAGCAGGTAACTTTGATTGTAAACTACATGTTGCACCACTGTTCGAAAAACTATGTGGAGAAATGGGATCAGAGCATGACAATGTTCTATTTCACACAGAGGCTTGGTGGTTATCGAGCGGGAGTCTTGGTAGCCCCTCGATAGCCACACAAGCTCAGGGGTGCCAGAGATCATTCTCCTGCTCTACGAAGAGTCCTGGCATCTCCTGTTAAGCAGGGATCTTCTGACCCAAGTTAAATGAGAGACACCATGGCCCTCTGGGTCTGGCCCATGAGAGGCTACACCTGGATATGACAGGCCTGCCTCTCAGAGTCATTGAGATTATCCAGATTGCCATGGCTCTAATTCCTTACCAATGCTCTATATCGAGGGGTATGTTTTGTTTATTCCATGTGTAACTCTATGTTGTTGTATGTGTCAAATTGCTATGCTTTATCTTGGCCAGGTCGCAGTTGCAAATGAGAACTTGTTCTCAACAAGCCTACCTGGATAAATAAAGGTAAAATTTCAAAAAATAAAAAATAAATACCAGAGGTTTCATACTTTTTGCAGGAACTCATATACAAAGGGAAGGCTTTCTCCACAGTTAAGGTATATCTAGCTGCCATCTCTGCTTGTTATAGGTTTCCACAATAACTCGGTGGAAAAACACCCCTTGTTATGTTGCTTCATGGTCAGTTTACCAGTCGTGCCTACTGTTTTCCCAGGGTTTTTCCAAGGTAACCTTGTTGCCCAACCCTGCCTTTATGCCTAAGGTCAACGGCAATTACAATTGTCTCGCCTTGGTGCTTGTTTGAGTTTCAGTTTATTTATTTTTACAGGGACAGTGCAGTAAACGTTTAAGTAAAAGTGACAGTTTAACCAGCCAGCTAATTTTCAACCGCAGTCCCTGGGTCACCTTTCCCTTTGACGGAAGAAGAGCAGTGGCGTCATTTGTGCCCAGTACGCCTGTGGCACATACTATACTTGGATAGAATGAGAGCTTTGCGCAGGAGCAACCAATTCTTTGTTTCCTGGGGGGAGGTTCCTCTCTTGTCAATGGTTATCACATTGGATTGTGGAAGGCCTGAGAGCTCACTGCACCAGAGGTAAGGTTACTTCTTGGGTGCTGTTTAACCCTTGTGTGGTGTTCGGGTCTGTAGGACCCATTTTCAATGTTTACTAAAAGAAAATTTGACAATTTGTAAGTCGCTCTGGATAAGAGCGTCTGCTAAATGACTTAAATGTTAAATGTAAAAAATGATACAATGAATAATTTGTTTAACCCGAGACTCATTGGCCTTGGCTCATTTTATGTTAAGAACATTTAAAATCACATATTTGCATTAAGTGCACGCTGTGCACCCCCCTAAAACTTTATATTAAAGATGTGGTGTTCGGGTCCACTGGACCCGAGGGTAAAAAAAGTTTGTGTGAAAATAAGTAAAACAGAAACAAAAATGTTTGCTGTGTGCCTACACTCTGTCTTCTTCCTCACTGGTCCTGCTGTTTCAACATAGCACCAAGAACCTGTCTGTCTCCCGGCACATCTTTTTATTTTTTATTTTACCTTTATTTTACTATGCAAGTCAGTTAAGACCAAATTCTTATTTTCAATGATGGCCTAGGAACAGTGGGTTAACTGCCTGTTCAGGGGCAGAACGACAGATTTGTACCTTGTCAGCTCGGGGATTTGAACTTGCAACCTTCTGGTTACTAGTCCAACACTCTAACCACTAGGCGACCCTACCACTATTCTCACACTCTTTACCCTCTGTAGTGTGTGAAACTTTTTTTGTTTCACCTTTATTTAACCAGGTAGGCTAGTTGAGAACAAGTTCTCATTTACAACTGTGACCTGGCCAAGATAAAGCAAAGCAGTGCTTCACAAACAACAACACAGAGTTACACATGGAATAAACAAACATACAGTCAATAATACAATAGAAAATGTATACATACATTGTGTGCAGATGAGGTAGGATAAGGGAGGTAAGGCAATAAATAGGCCATAGTGGTGAAATAATGACAATATAGCAGTTTAACACTGGAGTGATAGATGTGCAGAAGATGAATGTGCAAGTAGAGATATTGGGTGAAAAGGAGAAAAATAAATAACAGTATGGGGATGAGGTAGTTGGATGGGCTATTTACAGATGGGCTATGTACAGTTGCAGTGATCTGTGAGCTGCTCTGACAGCTGGTGCTTAAAGTTAGTGAGGGAGATATGTCTCCAGCTTCAGTGATTTTTGCAGTTTGTTCCAGTCAGAAACTACACAATGTCTTGCGAAAACATGCACAATGTTATTATTTGATACATTGTAAATAAAAAATAAAAAGCTGTATTTTCCACACTCTACCCCAGCCAGGTGCAAATTGGGGGAGGGACACAACAAATAAATTACTTTAAAGTACTTTAAATTACAAAAATAATCTCTTCTCAAAGGGCCTTCGAAATAATTTTTGCAGAGAAAGAAGCTAGTGTGGAAGGAGTGTCTTCCATTTTGGAAGATGAAGAATTTTCAGAATGTGAAGATCATGTCTCTGTCAATTGAGTCTGACAGTGAGTTGGCCCCAGGACCAGCTCATCAGCAGCCTTCAGGAAGAGAAATATCGATGTCAAAAAATGTTGAAATTGAATGATCTTCTTGCCCAAGGAATAAGCAACCCCGCATGGCTGCCAATGTGATAAGGATACACCCAGGGCTGACGCAATTACACATGTGCAGGACATAGTTTTCTTTTGAACTGTTCATCCCAGAAAACCTTCCAGAAAACCATTCTGGACTGCAAAAATGTGGAGGGAATGTGTTTTTGGAGAGAGATGGAAGGAGATGGACCAAACTTATTTACCTGCATACTTTGGGTTCTTATCCTTGCTGGTGTTTTCAGATCCAATGGGGAATCCACAGAATCCCTGTGGGATGCAGAACCTTGCAGAGAACGTTTCCGTGCAACAATGTCTCTGGAAAACATCCACATTATTTCCTGGATTATCCGCTTTGATAAACGAGACACCAGACCAGCTCGGCGGCAGAGAGACAAGCTAGTTGCAGTCAGGTCTGTGTGGGACAAGTGGGTGGACCACCTTCCCCCGTTTTACAACCCTGGGCCCAACGTTACCGTTGATGAGCAGCTTATGCCATTTGGAGGCCGCTGCCAATCAGGCAGTACATTCTGTCTCAACAAAATATGAAATCAATATCTGGGCTGCCTGTGATGCTGCTTCATCATATGCGTGGAACTTGTAAGTGTATACGGGGAAGCCAGATGGAAGAGCACCTGAGAAGAACCAATGGATGCGGGTTGTCCTGGACGTGACACAGGGACTCCGTGGCCACATCACACATGCGATAACTTTTTTACTTTGCACAAGCTGGGACAGGAGCTCCTCAAGAGGAAACTGACAATGGTAGGAACAGTACGAAAATAAAACAAGCCAGAGCTCCCAACTCAGCTGTTGAATACACGGAACAGGCCTATCTATTCCTCTAAGTTTGCCAGGAACATCAAAAACCTGAAATCATAATGGATTAAAATGCCACAAAAGAAGGAGTGGACAGTGTAGACTGGTGACTGGCTACAGCTACAAAATAAGAACCCTACGCTGGCCACATATTCTTCAACAACTTGGACATCTCGGCATACAACGCATTTGTCATCTGGATGGCGTTGAACCCAGATTGGAACAATCTTATATGTGAGTGAGCGAGTGAGATGTTAGTCAAATTCCTGAACTAAGTGTTTTCGTCATTCTAGTTTGCAGCCGGTAGCAATAAGAAGAAGTGCTGTGACGTGTGTGGACCCAAGAAGGACAGGAAGACACAGTACACATGTATCAAGTGCAAGAAATACATTTGCAACACACACACACAGTACAACTTTGTCCCTCGTGGTGTGTAGACCGGCCTTAATTTGTCTTCATTGGGGCTCATCATTTTCCCCGATCCTGACTAGTCTCCCAGTCCCTGCCGCTGGAATACATCCCCACAGCGTGATGCTGTCATCCCCATGCGTAACCCTAGGGATGGTGCCAGGTTTCCTCCGGACGTGACGCTTGGCATTCGGGCCCAAGAGTTCAATCTTAGTTTCATCAGACCAGAGAATCTTGTTTCTCATTGTCTGAGAGTACTTTGTGCCTTTTGGCAAACTCCATTCGGGCTTTCATGTGCCTTTTAATGAGTAGTGACTTACTTCCGGCCACTCGACCATAAAGGCCTGATTGGTGGAGTGCTGAAGAGATGGTTGTCCTTCTGGGAGGTTCTCCCATCTCCACAGAGGAACTCTGGAGCTCTTTCAAAGTGACCAACATGTTCTTGGTCACCTCCCTGACCAAGGCCCTTCTCCCCTGATTGCTCAGCCTGGCCCAAGCGGCCAGCTCGAGGAAGGGTATTGGTGGTTCCAAACTTCTTCCATTTAAAAATGATTGAGGAACCTTCAATGCTGCAGAAATGTTTTGGTACCCTTACCCAATTCTGTGCCTCGACACAATCCTGTTTCAGAGCTCTACGGACAATTCCTGGTTTTTGCTCTGACAATTGGTTTTTGCTCTGACATGCATAGTCAACTGTGGGACCTTATACAGACAGATGTGTGTCTTTCCAAATCAAGTCCAATCAATTGAATTTACGACAGGTGGACTGCAATAAAGTTGCAGAAATACGTATCTCAAGTACGAACAATGGAAACAGGTTGCACCGGAGCTCACTTTCGAGTCTCATATCAAAGGGTCTGAATACTTTCAGTACCAGTCAAAAGTTTGGACACACTTACTCATTCCAGGGGTTTTCTTTATTTTTACTATTTTCTACATTGTAGAATAACAGTGAAGACATCAAAACTATGTAACTACACATATGGAATCATGTAGAAACCAAAAAAGTTTTAAACCAATCAAAATATATATTTTATATTTGAGATTCTTCAAAGTAGCCACCCTTTGCCTTGATGACAGCTTTGCATTCTCTCAACCATCTTCAATGCATTTCAATTAACAGGTTGCCTCGTTAAAAGTTAATTTGTGGAATTGATTTCCTTAATGCGTTTGAGCCAATCAGTTGTGTTTTGACAAGGTAGCGGTGGTATACAGAAGATAGCCCTATTTGGCAAAAGACCAAGTCCGTAATATGGCAAGAAGAACTCAAATAAGCAAAGATAAACAACACTTCGTCATTTAAGACATGAAGGTCAGTCAATGAGAAACATTTCAAGAACTTTGAAAGTTGCTTCAGGTGCAGTCGCAAAAACTATCAAGCGCTATGATGAAACTGGCTCTCATGAAGACTGCCACAGGAAAGGGAGACCCAGATTTGCCTCTGCTGCAGAGGATAAGTTCATTAGAGTTACCAGCCTCAGATATATTGCAGCCCAAATATATGTTTCACAGAGTTCAAGTAAACAGACACATCTCAACTGCAACGGTTCAGAGGAGATTGTGTGAATCAGGCCTTCATGGTCTAATTGCTGCAAAGAAAACACTGCTAAAGGACACCAAAAAGAAGAAGAGAATTGCATGGGCCTAGAAACATGAACACTGGACATTAGACCGGTGAATATCTGTCCTTTGGTCTGATGAGTCCAAATTTGAGATTTTTGGTTCCAACCGCTGTGTCTTTGTGAGACGCAGAGTAGGTGAACGGATGATCTCCGCATGTGTGGTTCCCACTGTGACGCATGGAGGAGGAGGTGTGATGGTGTGGGGGTGCTTTGCTGGTGACACTGTCAGTGATTTATTCAGAATTCAAGGCACACTTAACCAACATGACTACCACAGCATTCTGCAGCGATACGCCATCCCATCTAGTTTGCGCTTAGTAGGATTTTCATTTGTTTTTCAACAGTACAATGACCCAACACACCTCCAGGCTGCTTAAGGGCTATTTTACCAAGAAGGAGAGTGATTGAGTGCTCCACAACATCAACCCAATTGAGATGGTTAGGGATGAGTTGGATCACAGAGTGAAGGACAAGCAGCCAACAAGTGCTCGGCATATGTGAGAACTCTTTCAAGACTGTTGGAAAATAATTCCAGGTGAAGCTGGTTGAGAGAATGCCAAGAGTGTGCAAAGCTGTTAAGGCAAAGGGTGAATTCTTTGAAGATTCTGAAAATATTTGTTTAACATCTTTTTGGCTACTACATCATTCGATATATGTTATTTCATAGTTTATGTCTTCACTATTATTCTACAATGTAGAAAATAGTAAAAATAAAGAAAAACTATTGAATGAGTGGGTGTGTCCAAACTTTTGACTGGTACGTAAAATAAGTATGTAAATAAGGTATTACTATGTATATATATTTTTTAATTAGCACAAATTTCGAAAAACCTGTCTTGCTTTGTCATTGTGTGTGTGTAGATTGAGGGGGAAAAAAAACAATTCAATCAGGTTTAGATTTATGATTTAATGTAACAAAATGTGCAAATAGTGAAGCGGGTCTGAATACTTTCCGAATGCACTGTGTATAAAGTCCAAACTCAAAATGTAATGCATTTCAACCCTATATCTGACATGGTACCGGTGTTCTTTTTTTTCATCCCATAACCATATGTATGAGGTGTATACTTTTGTTTTAAAGTATATTTGTTTTAGACTACCAAGAAACACTCTGTGGGACCCTGATTTAGCTCACCACAGTAAAATGTTAAAGCCCTACTCCAGTCGCTTTTTCACCTGAATAACAGCCGATTTACTTAACCTGTTGAACATATGGGGGCGCTGTGTCATTATTGGATAAAAAGACGTGCCCGTTTTAAGCGCAATATTTTGTCACGAAAAGATGCTCGACTATGCATGGAATTGACAGCCTTGGAAAGACACAACTCTGACGTCTCCAAAACTGCAAAGATATTATCTGTGAGTGCCCCAGAACTAATGCAACAGGCGAAACCAAGATGAAGTTTCATACAGGAAATGCCCCAGATTCTGAAGGCGCTGTGTTCCAATATCTCCTTATATGGCTGTGAATGCGCCAGGAATGAGCCCGCACTTTCTTTCTATTCCCGAGGTGTCTGCAGCATTGTGACGTGTTTGTAGGCATATCATTGGAAGATTGACCATAAGAGACTACATTTAGCTGGTGTCCCGCCCGGTGTCCTGTGTGCGTAATCTGTAGGTCCATGCGCGTTCCATTTCTTCAGAACAGAAAGTAAAATGCCACGATGGATTTTATCGTCGATAGATATGTGAAAAACACCTTGAGGATTGATTCTAAACATCGGTTTGCCATGTTTCTGTCGATATTATGGAGTTAATTTGGAAAAAAGTTTGCGTTTTAATGACTTATATTTATTTTTTTTCCTTACCCAAACGCGATGAACAAAACGGAGCGATTAGTCGACACAAATAATATTTTTTGTAAAAACGGAACATTTGCTATCTAACAGAGTCTCCTCATTGAAAACATCTGAAGTTCTTCAAAGGTAAATGATTTTATTTGAATGCTTTTATGGTTTTTGTGGAAAATGTTGCATGCTGAATGCTAACGCTAAATGGTACGTTAGCCATCAATACTGTTACACAAATGCTTTTTTGCAATGTTTGAGAAGCATATTTTGAAAATCTGAGATGACAGTGTTGTTAACAAAAGGCTAAGCTTGAGAGCAAATAGATTAATTTCATTTCATTTGCGATTTTCATGAATAGTTAACGTTGTGTTATGCTAATGAGCTTGCGGATAGATTTACACAATCCTGGATACAGGTTTTTTTTCGTAGCTAAACGTGACGCAGAAAACAGAGCGATTTGTCCTAAACAAATAATCTTTCAGGAAAAACTGAACATTTGCTATCTGAGAGTCTCCTCATTGAAAACATCTCAAGTTCTTCAAAGGTAAATGATTTTATTTGAATGCTTTTCTGTTTTTTTGTGTAAATGTTGCCTGCTGAATGCTAACGCTAAATGCTACGCTAAATGCTACGTTAGCTATCAATACTGTTACACAAATGCTTGTTTTGCAATGGTTGAGAAGCATATTTTGAAAATCTGAGATGACAGTGTTGTTAACAAAAGGCTAAGCTTGAGAGCAAATAGATTAATTTCATTTCATTTGCGATTTTCATGAATAGCTAACGTTGCGTTATGGTAATGAGCTTGAGGCTGTAGTCACGATACCGGATCCGGGATGGCTCGACGCAAGAAGTTAACAAAAGGCACATCTCAATATGTGGTCCAGGTATGACACTACATGACACTACACAAGTGTAGGGGGGTTGGCCTCTACTCTTTTGTTCTCTATTGTTCATCTATTGTACCTCACGCAAGTGGGAGGCCGATGACATCCCATCAGACCATCAGACCAACTCCTTGAAGTTTGCAGTTGTGTCTAAAAAAATACATGTTGCTCAAAACATAATTGTTTTACCCTTTAGTGTGTGTACTTTACTGCATATGTACTTGGGATATCACTTTTCAACAGAAAAAGTCAAACAATTGTTGGAGGACGTCTGTAAGGTTACTTGCATAACCCCGGTTCTCAGATATTATGAGCAAAATATCTACCCACATTCTCCTATTCGCAAGAATGTGAGGAAGTTCGGCATGTTCAAGAATGACAAGAGGGCGGGTGAGTGGTATGAGGCGAGGGGAGAAAGCTCATTCGCCACTCGACCTGTCTGTCTCTGACAGACGTGTGTGATTGGTTCTTCAAACTTCTAGAGATGCTGGTGAATCCCACTGTGAGATATCTCACTCATAATATCAGAGAACTGGGGTTACACAAGTAACCTTACATTTTTAAAGCACTGTTTGGTCTCATGTGGGTATTCCACTGACTTTTTGTTTGGGTTTATTAAAGATTAAGTGCCTATCAGTCATTGCTTTTATTCAATTGCTTTGACACTTTGTACCCAGAAATGAGGCATCATATTTCAAACAAAATGGTGTGTCAAAGAATCCCACAAAAATTCAGACTTTAGAATATGTGACCTAGTGGATGGAGAGCTATTTTTATTGGCCTGATTCTTGGTCTACTCCCCTAGTTAGCAACCTGGGAATGGTAAGAGTTCACTGAAGCAATCTGACTCGATATGCAGTTGATTTATCAGTCTGCAGGGACCATTTGGGTTTGTAAAACATGAGGTGAAGCCAAGACCATTAAACTATGTAATCAGCCATGCTGAGGCTGATACCGCAAGTCCTACTACTACTTCAATGTGTTTCTGTTTGACAGACTGCATCCCATATTTGTTGGTTGTTGCTTTTTACGTGTATTTTATTTATTTGGTTACAGTTATCTCCATGTTTTGAATGTAGGTGTCATGCTTGATTCGCTGTAATTCACCAGGTCTGGGAAGAAAAAAAGTTTATCTATAAAGTACTTTTATTCATTTCCTGCTATGGGGTTGATGATGTTGTTACAATGCAATACCATGACACAATAGATGTGTTGTTTCCCTACAGCTAATGTTCGCTGCCCTCAACACGTGATATTTCCACTTTCCCTTGCCTCAAAACATTATCTTCTCTGATTACACACTTAACAACACTGCCAAATTACTCTCACCGGTCCCCATCAAAGTAAACTACATCGAAAGCCACAAACTCTTCACATTTTAAGGTCCACTGGTTAAACTTACATGATTCACACAGGCCTTTTTTTTTACAGTGTATATGGATATTCAGGGAACTACTTTCCAAATGGGTTGTATTGACTGGTTTTCTTAATGATCTTCCTCAGGGAGACAGCCGGCTTGTGCGCAGCTAAAGGGGGAGGCTTTTCCATAGCCTTTGTCGGTCATTTTTTTAGGTTCATTAAAATAACATAAGACCTTACTTTTTGGCTTAGAACATGGGGGAAATAGTAATTTGTCAAGTTTTGGTCCCTTTCCGACATTTATTTCCATACAGCATAGCATTTCCCTAATGATTTATGTTCCACTCCAAAAAGCAAACTAGAGGTCTAAAATGGGTTCAGCTAAAAAGGAGACTGTGAGAACCTTTAAAAAATGTTTTACTTTTTTTGACACATACAGAGATGTCTCTTCCTAAGATTGGAACACATACACCACCATTCAAAAATGTGGGGTCACTTAGAAATGTCCTTATTTTTAAAAGAAAAACACATTGTTTGTCCATTAAAATAACATCAAATTGATCAGAAATACAGTGTAGACATTGTTAATGTTGTGAATGACTATTGTAGCTGGAAACGGCAGATTTTTTATGGAATATCTACATAGGCGTACAGAGGCCCATTATCATCAACCATCATTCCTGTGTTCCAATGGCACGTTGTGTTAGCTAATCCAAGTTTATAATTTTAAAAGATAGAGCCAGTTTGTGCTGTTCTGTGAAGGGAGTAGTACACAGCATTGTATGAGATCTTCCGTTTCTTGGCAATATCTCACATGGAATAGCCGTCATTTCTCAGAACAAGAATAGACTGATGAGTTTCAGAAGAAAGGTCTTTGTTTCTGGCATTTTTGAGCCTGTAATCAAACCCACACATGCTGATGCTCCAGATACTCAACTAGTCAAAAGAAGGACAGTTTTAATTCTTCGTTAAATCAGAACAACAGTTTTCAGCTGTGCAAACATAACTGCAAAAGGGGTTACTAATGCTCAATTAGCCTTTTAAAATTATAAACTTGAATAGCCATTGCAATACAGGAGAGATGGTGGTTAATAATGAGCCTCTGTACGCCTATGTAGATATTCCATAAAAAATCAGCTACTATAGTCATTCACAACATTAACAATGTCCTACACTTTATTCCGATCAATTTGTTGTTGTTTTTCTAAGAGACCCCAAACTTTTGAACGGTAGTGTACAGTTGAAGTGAGAAGTTTGCTTAAACATAGGTTGCAGTCATTAAAAACCACTCCAACCACTCCACAAATTTCTTGTTAATAAACTATAGTTTTGGCAAGTCGAGTAGGACATCTACTTTGTGAATGACACAAGAAATTTTACCAACAATTGTGTACAGACAGATTATTTCACTGTATCACAATTCCAGTGGGTCAGCAGTTTACATACACTAAGTTGACTGTGCCTTCAAACAGCTGGAAAATTCCAGAAAATTATGTCATGGTTTTAGAACCTTCTGATAGGCTAATTGACAGAATTGGAGTCAATTGGAGGTGTACCTGTGGATGTATTTCAAGGCCTACCTTCAAACTCAGTACCTCATTGCTTGACATCATGGGGAAAACAAAAGAAATCAGCCAAGACCTCAGAAAGAAAATTGTTGAACTCCACAAGTCTGGTTCATCCTTGGGAGCAATTTCCAAATGCCTGAAGGTACCACATTCATCTGTACAAACAATAGTACGCAAGTATTAACACCATGGGACCATTCAACCATTATACCGCTAAGGAAGGAGACGTGTTTTGTCTCCTAGAGATGAACGTACTTTTGTGCGAAAAGTGCAAATCAATCCCAGAACAACAGCAAATGACCTTCTGAAGATGCTGGAGGAAACAAGTGCAAAAGTATCTATATCCACAGTAAAACGATTCCTATATCGACATATCCTGAAAGGCCACTCAGCAAGGAAGAAGCCACTTTTCTAAAACCACAATCAAAAAAGCCAGACTACGGTTTGCAACTGCACATGGGGACAAAGATCGTACTTTTTGGAGAAATGTCCTCTGGGCTGATGAAACAAAAATAGAACTGTTTGGCCATAATGACCATCGTTATGTTTGGAGGATAAGGGGGAGGCTTGCAAGCCGAAGAACACCATCCCAACCATGATGCATGGGGGTGGCAGCATCATGTTGTGGAGGTGCTTTGCTGCAGGAGGGACTGGTGCACTTCACAAAAGGATGGCATCATGAGGTAGGAAAATTATCTGGATATATTGAAGCAACTTCTCAAGACATCAGTCAGGAATTTAAAGCTTGGTTGCAAAATGGGTCTTCCAAATGGACAATGACCACAAGCATACTTGCAAAGTTGTGGCAAAATGGCTTAAGGACAACAAAGTCAAGGTATTGGAGTGACCATCAAAGCCCTGACCTCAATCCTATAGAACATTTTTGGGCTGACCTGAAAAAGTGTGTGCGAGCAAGGAGGCCTACAAACCTGACTCAGTTACTCCAGCTCTGTCAGGAGGCATGGGCCAAAATTCACCCAATTTCTTGTGGGAAGCTTGTGGAAGCCTACCCTAAACGTTTGACCCAAGTTAAACAATTAAAAGGCAATGCTACCAAATACTAATTGAGTGTATGTAAACTTCAGGGAATGTGATGAAAGAAATAAAAGCTGAAATAAATCACTCAACTATTATTCTGACATTTCACATTCTTAAAATGAAGTGGTGATCCTAACTGACCTAAGACGGGGACTTTTTACTAGGATTAAATGTCAGGAATTGTGAAAAACTGAGTTTAAATGTATTTGGCTAAGGTGTATGCAAACTTCCGACTTCAACTGTATATATGGTTTTCTTCTTATGAAGGTGAGTACCCTGTTACTGAGCCATGCATTAGTCAGTGTGTAATGTGTAATGACACCGTGCTGATTCAGTGTTTTTGCACCTGCTTTGCAGTTTACGTAAAGCTCCTCTGTCTTTTTCACAGCTTGAAGTTCATGATTGCTTGAAGCTGTGTGCTGATCAGATCAATGATACAATACAGTCTGATTGGGAAACACTATCTGAAAGAGTTCCTCGCCATAGTCAGAACAGATAAGAGTACATCCCAGAGCTCTACCCCTCTGCTCTATATCATTAGGGATGGAGTGTGTAATATCATACCCA
This sequence comes from Oncorhynchus nerka, assembly GCF_034236695.1. Taxonomy (NCBI): domain Eukaryota; kingdom Metazoa; phylum Chordata; class Actinopteri; order Salmoniformes; family Salmonidae; genus Oncorhynchus; species Oncorhynchus nerka. The sequence continues at coordinate 42,102,820 of NC_088408.1, forward strand.
GGACGAGTAATTGCTCCAGACCAATGTGTGTCTGCACTGTAAGTGCCCCTGTCCCTGGCATGAGTCCATGCTCAGACAAAACCTTTAAAACAATATTGCATTAAGTCACAGTGAAGTCACAGATTCCATGTCTCTATTCAAGCTAGATGATAAATGTTTTTGTGAAATGGAGAGAGTTCAATCACAACTTAAATTAAATAACCTTTGAACTATTTACTCTAGGTGCGAGTTCAACACTCCTCTTCACCAAGTTTCCTGCCTAGGCTATAAAACTTGAATTCATTCACAGGGCCTCGGACATACATATATCCATCTCCCATGTTATAAATTGTCTAGAGTCCTCAACCTGTTACAAAGCCTTACCACTTCAGTTCTGTTAAAATAATGAGCAACCGTCAAGAATTGGAAAAAGCTTTGGAAAAAATACTTTAGGATGCACTTAGTCAACTACTATGTTGATGATGATGAGGTTTATGGTCCAATATATGAACAGAGATCAAGTCCAGGGTTTCACCAACAACCTTGTCGATAAAATATGTTACAACAGCATGTTGCCATGTCAATCCATATATGATTGCATTAACACATAGAAACGAAACTTCACAGCAGACTTTCCTCTCCTATTCTTTTAATTGAATTCAAACCTGTATGTGAACCCTTCACTGGGCTTCTGAGTGCACGGTGGGAGGATGGAGGGTAAAGGAAGGAAGCCTTTTGTGGCGCACTAGAGATTGAGTGCTATCCAAGACCATACCTGCATGGGGTTGGCCTCAAAATATGTGTTAGTGAGTGAACTGCAAACCAGTCCATGTTCAGCCTTCCTATTGTCCACACTCCACATGCATCAGACGTACACAGAATTACAGTGTTAGAAGTCGCTATAATCAATAATCTCTTACATATTTTTACACATTGAAAAACTGTTGTATTGTAATGTGAAACTGTTTGTGTTCGTGGTCTGAAATGCACCATAATGGGAGAGAGTGGGCTGCTTGGTTGATAATGAGGTGATGTACGCACATTAGAAAGTGTTTAACACTGAAGATTTTATCAAAATATATTGGATTTAAACTCAATGTGCTAATTTAATGTATATTTCCCCATAGTCTCCTCCAACCTCACAAGGACACTATTAAATCAAGACTAATTCCTTTCTAACATGTTTATTTTGCTGGACATATACAGTAGTCATCGCAGTTAGCCCTGCCCTGCCGGAGTTTTCAGATTTGAAGTTGCGCCTGCGTGTGTGTAACAGGCCTCTGGAAGAGACTCCCTCCTCCGTTATGAGCCTAGAACTGCAGCCAGATCGCCTGCAGACACAGAGTGCAGTAGGAAGCTCTGCTGCTGCAGAAGTCAATGTTTTCCACTGGGAAAAGTGAACAATGGAGCTACCGAGTTGAGAGCATGATCCGTAATGCAACAAGCAACCCCCAAAGGCAGTAGGATATTGGCTTGAGATTCAACCAGTTGGTATGGCTAGATTGAGAAGTCGTATTGAATGGTTATTTTGATTAGTAGGTTATACATTATTGGTTAATATATAGTGGGAGTTAGGCAATACACAATACAGTGCATTCGGAAAGTATTCAGACCTCTTGACTTTTTCCACATTTTGCCTTACCCTAAAATGGATTAAATTGTTTTTTCCCACAACAATCTACACACAATACCCCACAATGACAAAGCTAAAATATCACATTTACACAAGTATTCAGACCCTTTACTCATTACTTTGTTGAAGCACCTTTGGCAGCAATTACAGCATTGGGTATCTTGGGTATGACGCAAAAAGCTTGGCACACCTGTATTTGGGGAGTGTCTCCAATTCGTCTCTGCAGATCCTCTCAAGCTCTGTCAGGTTTACTTTACTTTACTGACTTTATTGTCCCCATAGGGAAATGTTGTTGCAGTGTCATGTACACGTTTAGGTAGGATGGGGAGCATTGCTGCACAGCTATTTGCAGGTCACTCCAGAAATGTTCGATCGGGTTCAAGTCGGGCTCTGGCTGGCTGGGCCACTCAAGGACATTCAGAGACTTGTCCCGAAGCCACTCATGCTTTGTCTTGGCTGTGTGCATAGGGTTGTTGTCCTCAGGACCTCAGCCCAGTCTGACTAGTCCCCCAGTCCTTGCCACTGAAATACATCCCCACAGCATGATACTGCCACCACCATGCTTCACTGTAGGGATGGTACCAGATTTACTCCAGTTCAATCTTGGTTTCATCAGACCAGAGAATATTGTTTCCGAGAGTGGTCTGATGGTCTGGGAGTCTTTAGATGACTTTTGGCAAACTCTAAGTGGGCTGCCGTGTGCCTTTTACTGAGGAGTGGCTTCCGTCTGGCCACTCTACCATAAAGGCCTGATTTGTGGAGTGCTGCAGAGATGGTTGTCCTTCTGTAAAGTTCTCCCATCTCCACAGAGGACCTCTGGAGCTCTGTCAGAGTGACCATCGGGTTCTTAGTCAACTCCCTGACCAAAGCCCTTCTCCCTCAATTTCTCAGTTGGCCGGGCATCCAGCTCTAGGAATAGTCTTGGTGGTTCCAAATTACTTCCATTTAACATTTTCACATGAGTTCCAAATATCTCTAACGGTCGCCCCAGCATGAGTTGTTTTATGCAGGTGATCTCAGAATGCACTCACTGTTCCAGGACAGTTAACATGCTCTACCTGCTATTTATCTCTCCGTTATGTTTCAACTTGTCAATTTCAAATGACTTTCTAACAAGTTGTATTTTCTAACATCAGTTTGAATTGAGGTGTGTTCCGCCTCATTTATTCACGTAGAAATAGGTGCTTTCAGTGTTGCAGACAATTTATGTTTGAGGCTGTAACGGACAAACTTCCCTCTTCGAGGAGAGCCCTTCCCCATTTTTTCCGCACATCCAGTATGCAGACATTTGCCAGTCTTGCCCAAACTGACAAATTTTCTGGCTGGCGCTCGCATTGTTGTTTTCCTTACAAGTAACTTTGGACATATGTGCTTTCCTATCAAAGTAAGTGTCTTATGTTCTGTATATCGTGTTGGCGTTTCTACTGTAGCATACAGTATGTACAGTATGTATCCATGGAACATAATGTATTTGCATTTTTAGTCATGTGTTTTCAAGTTCTGATGACAAATAATGCATTCTGATTATTACATAGATTGTAATGGACACCAAATGTGTAAAATACTTTTTTGAAAGTTGTAGTGATTATAATGAGCTAATGCTAAGCTATTTGTGTGGCGCCATGTTTGTTGACAATATAAAATACATTCTGGGTGTCATGTAAAAGTCTATCAGGCCAAAGAGGTTATAATGATGAATGATCGTAGGAGACACACCCCCTTCAACATGCATACTGCGAACAGACCAAACTCATCTTGTTTCCTATCATCTTTGGTTGATGCAAAACAAACATGACTGTGCAAAGAAACTACCCATCTTCGGATTACTTTTCATTTCTAGAAAGTGTTTTACTCAATTATTTCGATCAATGTTGAGCTCACCCGTGATATGATGAATTATAAATAGTAATTGCTATTAGCTAATTCAAATTGTGGTTTCTGTCAGCCGAAAGTTCTCTAAATATGACCGCTTGTGTTATGCCAATGTAGTCTACTTTTTCCGGTTTGGATGATTGTGTATGCTGTTGCTACTTCTGTGAATGTCTGAACATTGCATCCAAAAATAAACTGGTCACGCTCAGGACATAACTTTGTAAGGACTGTGTTTGTGCAAAATGTTTCTCTGAAAAATCATTGTGGCTAGCTCAAATGCAGACTGTTGCGTCAATAGAAACTGGACGTTCTCAGGGACCACTGTAGAAGGATCACACCCGTTTCTTGGTACGTGTGAAAAAGTTAAGAATGACTGAGGCCACTGTGCTCTTGGGGACCTTCGATGCTGAAGACATTTTTTGGTACCCTTCCCCAGATCTGTGCCTCAACACAATCATGTCTCTGAGCTCTACGGACAATTCCTTCAACCTCATGGCTTGGTTTTTGCTCTGACATGTACTTTCAACTGTGGGAACTTATATACGTAGACCGGTGTGTGCCTTTCCAAATCATGTCCAATCAATTGAATTTACCACAGGTGGACTCCAATCAACTTGTGGAAATATCAGGGATGATTAATGGAAACAGGATGCACTCAATTTTGAGTCTCAGCAAAGGGTCTGAATACTTATATACATACGTTTTTTTTAATATATTTTTTATAAATTAACAAAAGTTTCTAGAAACCTGTTTTTGCTTTGTCCTTATGGGGTATTGTGTGTAGATTGATGATTTAAAACATTTATTTAATCAATTTTAGAATAAGGCTGTACTGTCTGAGTACTTTCCCGAATGCACTGTAGGTTAGATTTGCATTTTCATGTGTTTTCTTCATCTTCTACACTGCAGTGGTAGGCTTTCCAAGGCTAAGATATTCTAGGCACATTTATAAAACTTCCCTCAACATTTTTTACTTCCTGTTTTATAAATGGTTGTGCGCATGTTGAGTGTCCCACATGGCTCGAAGATTGCATTACTTGTAAAACCGAACTCTTGAATACATTCCTCAGTCGTTTAACTGCATGAGCTAATCAAAAACAATTGGTCTTATTTAACTGTGACAATTCATTAATTGTAATTGTTTATGTTAAGTTAATTTAGCATAAAGAAAAAGTTAAGGATACTGGGGGAGAAGGGGGTTGCTGTTATCCAACATTGTTATTCCCGGTAGTGTGCTTTCCTCTCAACCTTTCCTCAGGCAGACTAGAGTTTCCATCCTCCTGTGCCGGATAATATTTCATCCCGTCTTGACAAGCCATAAAGTCTCACAGCCTTCATTGTCTTCAGGGTCTCCTGCCACATTCTTACTGTCTCTGTGTTAACAAATGCGCTAACGAGTGGGCCAGGTCGTTAAAATGCTTAAGCAGGAAAATTAAGACTTCATCCCTGACTAAACAGTTGACAGGGATGGTCCGCCATTTTGCCTTCATCCCTGGGAGGAGAAAATGGGACTGTTCAACCAGCTAGTCAGGTCCAAGTTATCAGATCGTTTACCTCCGATTGCTTATTAAGAACACATTCTCTTTGTGCCCGGGTTGTTCTTCTGGTTAATGCCACTGCCTACATGGGATCGAATCCAGGCCCCACTGGCGTTCTGAACTGTATCCCTTTCATTCATGCCTGTCTCTATCAATAAATTATGAAATACCAAAAGGTTAAAAAAGGACATTCTCTTATACCATAATGATGCACATAACACTAAAACAGTTTTTGTTCCATACATCAGAAGTTACACATTAGTAAATGTGGGCCATATGTCAAACCATTTGCTTCCATGCCTTTGTGTGATCATTTTTTGTTTACTTTAAAGAAAAGTCATCTTTAAACATCTCACTCGTCTGCTGTTTTACCAGCTAATGGTACAGTGGAGGGAATAAATTACAACTATGTTTTATCTTATATTTCTTTGTTTTTCTTTGTTCACTTTCCAAGGCAGTGTGTTGCAATTCACAGATGTTGATAAAAGAAAAAGACAAACCAGCAGATTTATTTATGGATTCAGGGAGGGTCATCTTTCTCTGACCAGGAATCGCTCTCGGCAGTGGCCACCAGTGAATTTATTCCACATACTCTAAAGTGATGACATACACCCCCATTACAGGCTTTGTTGTGTGAGTGTGGTAGCTTTGATGCAGTGGGCAGTAGTAAGGCACTGACCTTTCATCCCAGCTGGTGACAAGCCATTAACTACTACACACACTTCTCTGCTGCACCTACCAGCCCTAGTCAGTGCAGGCAATACATTTTGTTTGTCTTTTCAAAGGCACCACTGCCCACTCCCCTGGCTATGCTCTGCTGCTCACAGTACTGTATGTTAAATCAATTATGGCAAGATGGCAAGAGCCAGTGTCTGGTTTGTGTTTCATAAGACATTTGTTCTACAACACCTTGCTACGAAAGTAGATTGCAACTTAGTTTCAACATTTCATCACATCATGTAAATACATGTTTCTGTGGAAATGGTATCAACTTCGAGTTGAATGTCCGGCCTTGAGTCAGCTCAGCTATCATACAACACAATATTATATAACTGGCTAGTTTTATTGTTTCGTGTTTGTCTGTTGTTAGATCTTTCCCAGGGAGAAATTTCTAGAACTACTAATAACCCTACATACAGGTATGTGGACATTGCCCAAACACTGCCCAACTTGAGTGTAGATATATTTATCATCAAAACATCTACGATGTTCGTGCTACAAAGACAAAACGTTTGATGTTTGTAAAAATAATATTGATGTGCTTATAAAGACAGCATGGCTAAACGTACCTAGAAAATCAAAATAAGTTGCGTGTAGAGTATAACTTCAGCTGTCTAATCAGTGCTAGAATGGCATTCTGTTTGTCAATTTGGCTGTCTAATCACACAATGACATGCACAGTTCTCTGGGTGAGGTTCTGTCTTCAAGTCTCCAATGGGTGATGAACTCCCTTCCATTCATGTAATATTTACAGGTTTTGGACAGGTAGTAGTGAGCGATTAACAAACATTTCTGTTAGTTTTCGTTTTGAAATAAGTAATTGACCAACGTTGTTCAATTATTTTAATTCCATTTCATTTATTTGTTATTTTGTGATCTCGATGCTCAGGTTCTGTATAAATAAATAACATCAAGACCGAACTGTGCGATGTAGTAGGGAGTTGTAGTTTCCAACAGGCCAATAGTCAACATAGTTTAGAGCAGAAAACGTGGTAATTAACTACAATGAACATAATCAATTGTGCACCCGCCTACTTGTCTGGTCTGTGTTGAGCAGACACGGTGACCTCATTGAAAGAGGTGGAGAGAAGAGAGAACACATGAGAGGGATATAAAGCAGTTGCTTTGCGTGGTATCTCTACCTAAAAATACATGAGCTAAGTGATTGATAGTTGGTATTCAGCAGTCATAAAAGCAGTGTTGTAGTACGAGTCTGGTTTTGAGACCACATGTGTCTCGGTCTTGTCTTGACGTGGGATACATTTGTACTCGGTCTTGACTTGGTCTAAGACAGTAATGACTCATAATTTATTCCCAGGACAAGCCAAGACCAGTGGAGTAAAAAAACGAATAATTATCAGCTTCCATTCAGTCAGCACATAAAACCGCTTCTCCAGGCCAAATAGTTTTCAAACATTAAAACAGTATCTTAAATGCCTTTATATCTATAATCGACATGTTTGCGAAATGGAAAACATGTAAGCTTTCAGTGTGTGACAAGTTCATGATTCTGAAAGGACAGCAACCGTAATAACAGCACACTCATGTAGGAGAGTGCACTTTTTGTAAAATACAAAGGGCCAGTGGTGTAGTGCAGGATATATGTAGGCATAAGCCTATACCCACTTTCTTTTCAGTTGGCATGGCATATACTCCTTAATCCCTACTGATGTGTATCAAAGTAGTATAGTGGAGGTATACAATTGATCAAGTATGTAGGACAATACAGAAGGTTTTGGCATGGAGCAGCTCACAGAAGACTAACATCGGTAACTGGTAGGGTAGGAAAGATGTAAGATGTGAACTTATGATATCTACCAGTAAATTCTAACTATGGAAACAATGGGTATGCAAACCAGGTATTGAAAAAGCTTAGAGCAATTGTCATCATGCCACTATTTGCATCAGGGGTGTAGACATGGATGGCCCTGGGTGGACAGAGGCCCAGCCACTGGGGAGCCAGGCCCTGACAGGACCACCCAATCAGATTGATGTTGTTTAATTAATCAATGTTGTGGACTTAGAACATCAAACTTTGGGCATTTTTATATTTAAAAAGAAGTGTCATTTTGAGAGAAAATGTAAACCCACTTCTCCAGTCACCACGACACCACTGCATAGGACCAATGGAAAGACCACAGTCACACACAGCATGCACTGTTTCAGTTTCAATTGGATAATATTCTGGACAAAAACAGATGACTAAGGCTGGGAATGTCAATACAATCAAACTAGCAAGGGCAATGATCACAAGTCAGTCAGAGCGTGGCTAATAGGGTAGAGTATCTATTTATATAGCAAGTTAAAAACACGAAGCCTAACATTACCTAGATAGCTAGCAAGGTGCGAGGAGGATGTCATGTCATGCCATTGGAGAAGTGGGTGAGTGACTGACTTTTTCCCCTCATATATTTTTTGGGTGGCTATACACAGCTAGAGATGCAGGTGTCATTTGGTTAGCTAGCAAGAACTTGAACAATTGTTATCCAGTTAGCGTATCAATTGCGTTTGCAAATCACTCTAGCTATCTATTCCGATTTTAGAGCACTCTCGTCTGAGTGTGCCAGAGGGCAGAACAACTGATGAATTTACAAATGCGCAAGAACGCTCTACCTAACATGTAAACAGCCTAACCAGCTCTCATTTGTGTCTGGAAGTAGCTTGCTAGCAAGCTAGCCAACTAGTTAGCTTGGGTGAGCTGCAGAAGGACAAGGAGGCTACAATTCCCCATCATTTATCAGTGCAATTTTGATGGCCAACTAGTTGAAAAAGTTTGAGATGTTCTTTTGGTAGATTTTAGCTCATCTTGCTCTGGCTAGCATTAGTTGTTGATCTTGTTGTTGATTCCGGCGCTGACAGAGATTGTCGCGTTCCTAAGAAACAATGCAGGATTTAGTTTTTTTTACATATTATTTCTTACATTGTTACCCCAGGTAATCTTAGGTTTTATTACATACAGTCTGGAGTAACTATTGGATATAAGAGCAATGTCAACTCACCAACATTATGACCAGGAATACAACTTTCCCGAAGTGGATTCTCTGTTTTGCTTACCACCCAGGACAATGGATCGGATCGCAGCCGGATCTGACCAGAAGACCGCAGACAAAGCGGTCTTCTGGTCAGGCTCCGGAGACGGGCACATCGCGCACCACTCCCGAGCATACTACTCGCCAATGTCTAGTCTCTTGATAACAAGGTAGATGAAATCCGAGCAAGGGTAGAATTCCAGAGAGACATAAGTGGCTGTAAAGTTCTTTGCTTCACGGAAATGTGGCTCAATCGAGACATGCTATCGGAGTTGGCACAGCCAGCTGGTTTCTTCACGCTTCGCGCCGCCAGAAACAGGCATCTATTTGGTAAGAAGAAACTATGCCTTATGATTAACGAGACGTGGTGTGATCATAACAACATAAAGATGAGTAATGTAGGATATGTAAACAAAGTGGCATAGTTTAAAGTGGCTAGTGATACATGTATGACATAAATATGCAGTAGATGATATAGAGTACAGTATATACATATACATATGATATGAGTAATGTAGGGTATGTAAACATATCAAGTAGCATTGTTTAAAGTGGCTAGTGATATATTTTTACATCAATTTCCATCAATTTCCATTATTAAAGTGGCTGGATTTGAGTCAGTGTGTTGGCAGCAGCCACTCAATATTAGTGGTGACTGTTTAACAGTCTGATGGTCTTGAGATAGAAGCTGTTTTTCAGTCTTTCGGTCCCTGCTTTGATGCACCTGTACTGACTTCGCCTTGTGGATGATAGTGGGGTGAACAGGCAGTGGCTTGGGTGGTTGTTGCCCTTGATGAATTTTATGGCCTTCCTGTGACATCGGTGGTGTAGGTGTCCTGGAGGGCAGGTAGTTTGCCCCCGATGATGCGTTGTGCAGACCTCACTACCCTCTGGATAGCCTTACGGTTGTGGGTGGAGCAGTTGCCGTACCAGGCGGTGATACAGCCCGACAGGAGGCTCTCGATTGTGCATCTGTAGAAGTCTGTGAGTGCTTTTGGTGACAAGCCGAATTTCTTCAGCCTCCTGAGGTTGAAGAGGCGCTGCTGCGCCTTCTTCACGACGCTGTCTGTGTGGGTGGACCAATTCAGTTTGTTCGTGATGTGTCCTCCGAGGAACTTAAAACTTACTACCCTTTCCACTTCTGTCCCGTCGATGTGGATAGGGAGGTGCTCCCTCTGCTGTTTCCTGAAGTCCACAATCATCTTCTTTGTTTTGTTCAGCGGGGTGGAGATGTTGTTACCTACCCTCACCACCTGGGGGCGGCCCGTCAGGAAGTCCAGTACCCAGTTGCACAGGGCGGGGTCGAGACCCAGGGTCTCGAGTTTGGTGACGAGTTTGGAGGGTGCTATGGTGTTAAATGCTGAGCTGAATGAACAGCATTCTCACATAGGTATTCCTCTTGTCCAGATGGGTTAGGGCAGTGTGCAGTGTGGTTGCGATTGCGTCGTCTGTGGACCTATTTGGGCGGTAAGCAAATTGGAGTGGGTCTAGGGTGTCAGGTAGGGTGGAGGTGATATGGTCCTTGACTAGTCTCTCAAAGCACTTCATGATGACGGAAGTGAGTGCTATGGGGCGGTAGTCGTTTAGCTCAGTTACCTTAGCTTTCTTGGGAACAGGGACAATTGTGGCCCTCTTGAAGCATGTGGGAACAGCAGACTGGGATAAGGATTGTGTAACGGCAAGGATCGGACCAAGATGCAGCGTGGTAAGTGTTCATGACAATTTATTACAAACGAACTGAACACTGAAATAAAAAACAATAAAAGATGTGATGAAAATGAAAACCGAAACAGTACCGTGTGGCGAAAAAACACTCACACGGAAACAAACACCCACAAACCAACAGTGAAACCCAGGCTAGCTAAGTATGATTCTCAATCAGAGACAACTAACGACACCTGCCTCTGATTGAGAACCATACTTGGCTGAACACAAAAACCAACATACAGTGCCTTGCGAAAGTATTCGGCCCCCTTGAACTTTGCGACCTTTTGCCACATTTCAGGCTTCAAACATACAGATATAAAACTATTTTTTTGTGAAGAATCAACAACAAGTGGGACACAATCATGAAGTGGAACGACATTTGATTCTTCACAAAAAAATACAGTTTTATATCTTTATGTTTGAAGCCTGAAATGTGGCAAAAGGTCGCATAGTTCAAGGGGGCCGAATACTTTCGCAAGGCACTGTAGAACCCCCCAAAGGTGCGGACTCCGGCCGCAAAACCTGAACCTACAGGGTAAGGCCTGGACGGGTGTCTGTCCACGGTGGCGGCTCTGGAGCGAGACGTGAACTCCACTTCACCATAGTTTTAGTGCCCCTCTTAGCCCGCCTCCGTGGCCTCTTTAGAGCGGCGACCCTCACCGCCAACCTTGGACTGGGGACCCACGCCATGGGTCCCGAATGGACAGGCGATTCCGGCATCGCCAATATGCCAGGCGGCTCTGGCAGCTCCTGGCTGACTGACGGCTCTGGCAGCTCCTGGCTGACTGAGGACAGACGGGAGACTCTAGCAGCTCAGGACAGACGGGAGACTGTAGCAGCTCAGGACAGACGGGAGACTCTAGCAGCTCTGGGCAGGCGGGAGCAACTGTAGGCAGAAGACGAAGAGACAGCCTGTTGCGGGGGACTGCCACCGGAGGGCTGGTGCGTGGAGGTGGCACTGGATAGACAGGACCGTGCAGGCGCACTGGAGCTCTTGAGCACCGAGCCTTCCCAACCGTACCTGGTTGAATGCTACCCGTAGCCAGGCCAGTGCGGCGAGGTGGAATAGCCCGCACTGGGCTGTGCTGGCGTACCGGGGACACCATGCGTAAGGCTGGTGCCATGTACGCCGGCCCGAGGAGACGCACTGGAGACCAGATGCGTAAAGCCGGCTTCATGGCACCTGGCTCGATGCCCACTCTAGCCCGGCCGATACGAGGAGCTGGAATGTACCGCACCGTGCTATGCACACACTGTGCGCTCCACCTCATAATACTCTGCCTGCCAGGTCCCTCTCTCTCTCCGGTAAGCACGGGAAGTTGGCACAGGTCTCCTACCTGGCCTCACCACACTCCCCGTGTGCCCATCCCAAGACATTTTTGGGGCTGCCTCTGGGGTTTCCAGCCGCGCTGCCGTGCTGCCTCCTCATACCAGCTCCTCTCTGCCCTCGCTGCCTCCAGCTCTGCCTTGGGAAGCCGATATTCCCATGGCTGTGCCCAGGGTCCTTTACCGTCCATAAACTCCTCCCAAGTCCAGGATTCTTGTGTTCGCTGCTGCTGCTGCTGCCCGTTACAACGTCGCTTGGTCCCTTTGTGGTGGGTGTTTCTGTAACGGCAGATTTCCTCTTCATCTGAAGGAGAGTCCGCAGGTTTTGGTAGCGGGCCGTATCAGTGGCACTGTATTGTCCTCAAAGCGGGCGAATAAGTTATTTAGTCTGTCTGGGAGCAAGACATCCTGGTCCGCGACGGGGCTGGTTTTCTTTTTGTAATCCGTGATTGACTGTAGACCCTGCCACATACCTCTTGTGTCTCAGCCGTTGAATTGCGACTCTACTTTGTCTCTATGCTGACGCTTACCTTGTTTGATTGCCTTACGGAGGGAATAGCTACATCGTTTGTATTCGGTCATGTTTCCGGTCACCTTGCCCTGGTTAAAAGCAGTGGTTTGCGCTTTCAGTTTCATTGTGAATGCTGCCATCAATCCACCGTTTTTGGTTTGGGAATGTTTTAATTGTTGCTATGGGTACGACATTGTCAATGCACTTTCTAATGAACTGGCTTACAGAATCAGCGTATTCGTCAATGTTGTTGTTTGACGCACTCCGGGACATATCCCAATCCACATGATCGAAGCAGTCTTGAAGCGTGGAATCAGTTTGGTCGGACCAGCGTTGAACAGGCCTGAGCACGGGAGCTTCTTGTTTTAGTTTCTGTCTGTAGGCTGGGAGCAACAAAATGGAGTCGTGGTCAGCTTTTCCAAAAGGAGGGCCGGGGGGTGCCTTATATGCGTTGCGGAAGTTAGAATAACAATGATCTCGGGTTTTACCAGCCCTGGTTGTGCAATCGATATGCTGATACAATTTAGGGAGTCTTGTTTTCAGATTAGCCTTGTTAAAATCATTTCCAGCTACAATGAATGCAGCCTCAGGATATGTGGTTTCCAGTTTGCATAGAGTCAAATAAAGTACTTCAGGGCCATCGATGTGTCTGCTTGGGGGGGAATATATACGGCTGTGAATTTAATCAAAGATAATTCCCTTGGTAGATAATGCGGTCGACATTTGATTGTGAGGAATTCTAAGTCAGGTGAACAGAAGTACTTGAGTTCCTGTATGTTGTTATGATCACACCACGTCTCGTTAATCATAAGGCATACCCCCCCGCCCCTCTTCTTACCAGAAAGATGGTTGTTTCTGTCGGCGCGATGCGTGAAGAAACCAGCTGGCTGCACCGACTCCGTTAGCGTCTCTCGAGTGAGCCATGTTTCCGTGAAGCAAAGAACGTTACAGTCTCTGATGTCTCTCTGGAATGGTACCCTTGCTCGGATTTCATCTACCTTGTTGTCAAGAGACTGGACATTGGCGAGTAGTATGCTAGGGAGTGGTGCACGATGTGCCCGTCTCTTGAGCCTGCTCAGAAGACGCTTTGTTTGCCTCTTTTACGGCATTGTTGTTTTGGGTCGCCAGCTGGGATCCGATCCATTGTCCTGGGTGGAAAGCAGAACACAGGATCCGCTTCGGGAAAGTCATATTCCTGGTCGTAATGATGGTGAGTTGACGTTGCTCTTATATTCAGTAGTTCTTCCCGACTGTATGTAATGAAACCTAAGATTACCTGGGGTATCAATATAAGAAATAACACGTAAAAAAACAAAATACTGCATAGATTCCTAGGAGCGCGAAGCGAGGTGGCCATCTCTGTCGGCGCTGGAAGTCAAGCAGATACATCGATGGCCCTAAACGAACTTCATTGGACTCTATGTAAACTGGAAACCACATATTGCATTCATTGTAGCTGGGGATGAGTTCAATATGAGTTCTGTTATACTCACAGACATCATTCAAACTGCTTTAGAAACGTCAGAGTGTTTTCTATCCAATACTAATAATAATATGCAAATATTAGCAACTATGACTGAGGAGCAGGCCGTTTGATATGGGCACCTTTCATCCAAGCTACTCAATACGGGCCCTGCAGCCATAATAAGTTAACAGCACATTACTCAACACTAGTGTGACTCATACTGTAGGCCTACCGTAGGCGACATATTTTAAAATATTTTTTTCAGTGATGTGACTCTCCGCCAGTAATTACATTTAGAGGATACGAGGATTCTAAGTTAATATCTAAGGAGCATTTGTCATTAGTGAAAATCTGATCTGTGAGAATATCTAAGGGGCTTTTATATCATTCTAAATTAATTTATAATGATAATCACTTTGTTTAAAAATAATGATATTTCGGAGATGATTTTAGGAGATTATTTCATTTTCAAATAACCAAAAGTCAGCGATTATAATCTGAATGCAAGCCAAAATAATATTTGTAATGGCCAATATATATTTTTTCTGTTTTTAGAGGAAGAGATAGCAAAAGCCCACCATGCCAATTTTTTGGACAGGGACATTCTGGCCGGCCAAACCCCCCACCCTAACCCGGACAACGCTGGGCCAATTGTGCGCCACACTATGTGATACGGCCTGGATTTGAACCAGAGACAGTTGTGATGCCTCTTGCACTGAGATACAGTGACTAACCAATAACCAATATATATTGTCCTGCTAATAGCACATCCTAGAAACATTGTTTGCAGAATTCAAAGCCTGCTACAGTTGTGAAAAACAGGGTTAATAATAATAATAATAATAATAATAATCCTACTTCTACTTTTTAAAGGTTCTAATTGAACAAGTTTTTTTAATCAATTAGTATATTTGAGTTTAACCACAATATTTGTTGTATTATTTGTTCATTCTTTTCTGGTGGAAAAAAATGAAATTTCAACCTACTTTCTATGGCTTGGTTAAAAAATAACAATATTTTGGAGATTATTTTGTTTTCAAATAACCGAAAGTGAGTAAAAAAAAGGTCAATCTTGAAAATGAGGTGAGATGTTGTTACTAATTTGTAAATAAAGCCAGTTTGTTATTAAGAATTCTGTTTGTGTTTTTAGAGGGAGAGAAAACAAAAGCCCACAATCGCCTCATAAAACCTTAATTTTTTGAAACATATTATATGGATAGATTTTTCAGAAATGTATCTTAATTAATTGTATTAATATTATGGTGTTTCTAATTACAAGAAAAACAAAACACTCAGAGTTTGTTAGGTGTTGTACAACTTGACCTTTATTTAACTAGGCAGTTTAAGAACAAATTATTTTTCACAATGACGGCCTACACCGGCCAAACCTGTACGACGCTGGGCCAATTGTGCGCACCCCTAAGGGACTCCCATTCATGGCCGGTTGTAATACAGCCAACCTAACTCTGAAATACATTTGATGATACAATTATCCCCCTACCCTCCTTCTTGGCAAGAGTCTATTGTCCTGCTAATAGCCCATAATGATGCTGTACAATGTGACAGGTTGGGAGTATGCTACAGTACCACAGTAAAAGCAGCAGCATCTTGTTTACATTCTTTATTGTAACCACAATTTGTATCTACCTTTCCAATTGCTTTTAGAGTTTGGGATTTACAAATGTGCGCTTTTCATGTCATTTTAAATAAGTAATACGCAACAGTCCAGTTACAGCTTGTTCTGACCAAGTAGAAACTTTTTTTTTTTTTTTTAGGTGTTCGTGCAGGACAGAGGAATAACTATTACACTACTGTTCAGGAGGAACGGAAAATTGTGTGTCACAAATCATCGAAAATCCCTTCCGAAATATTTTGCAATCTATATGGCTCTCTGCCAATAATTACATTTAGAGGATTGAAGGATTCTAATTATCATGACACAAGGTGAGACCCAGATGTAGACACAGGAGGCAGATGGTTGGAGTCTTACAATGTTTATGAATCCAAAAGGAGTAGACAAGAGAATGGTCGTGGACAGGCAACAGGTCAAAACCAGATCAGAGTCCAGGAGGTACAGAGTGGCAGACAGGCTCATGGTCAAGACAGTCAGAATGGTCAGGCAGGCGGGTACAAAGTCCAGAACCAGGCAAGGGTCAAAACCAGGGAGACTAGAAAAAGGAGAAATGCAAAAAGCAGGCGAACGGAAAAACAACTGGTTGACTTGGAAACATACAACACAAACTGGCACAGAGAGACAGGAAACACAGGGATAAATACACAGGGATAAAATCAGCGACACCTGGAAGGGGTGGAGACAATGACAAGGACAGGTGAAATAGATCAGAGCGTGACACTAATTGAATATCTAAGGGTCATTTGTCGTTAGGGCAAATCTGATCTGAGAGAATATCTAAAGGGGCTTTTATACAATTCTAATTCAGGGTTTATAATAATAATAATAATAATAATACTCTTTCTTTAAAAAATAACAACATTTTGGAGATTATTTTGTTTTCAAATAAACGAAAGTGTATTTGTAATCTGAATAAAGGGAAAAAGGCCATTCTTGAACATGGGGTGAAACATTTTTACTAATTTATTAATAAAGCCAGTTTATTTAGAAAAATGTATTTCTGTTTTTAGAGGGAGAGAAACCAAAAGCCCACCATGCCTATTTTTTGGTCAAGGATATCCCGGCCGGCCAAATCCTACCCTAACCCGAACGACGCTGGGCCAATTGTGCGTCGTATCAAACCAGCATCTGTAGCAACACAGTTTGTGCTGCGATGCAATGTCTTAAACCACAGTGCCACTCGAGAGGCTCTGCCCCACTTGCACTGAATAACGGGTCGCCACTGCACCAGATTATCATAATTTAAAACTTAACTTCTTGTTTGAAGTTATTATCGAAAAAGGAAGAAGCTAACAAATTAGCAGCAACATCCTCTTTGATAACACCTGCTGCAGCCATTGCAAACTTGCCGACAGCAAAAGCTAGCTAGCTAGACTGTGGGAAACCTATTGCTTACTATTGAGCAGTGACTCGTTGGCCTTCAAGGCAGAAGTTTCCAAGTTTTTTTTTAATGGTCCCACCCTGGGAAAAATTGGGCTTTTTATAAACGCATTTCATGCAATTATACGTAATTTTCCATGACAAGAGACTTTGGACTATTTTTTATACTGCACAAATGATCGAAATGGCAGGCTAATTTGACACTGAAAAACTGAGAATCTGAGATCAACAAAAACAATATTGTCTTGAATCCATCAATAGCCTAGGCATAGTTGTGTGGAGACACATCGTAGGCTAGAAAATGAGGAGGAAATTATAGTCCTGTAGTCCCCGCTGGTGAGGGCCGATGCGCTTATACCAAAAGCCTACTTTGTAAGACAATATTTGGAAGTTGATCAAATATTTTGGTATGCTACATCATAGTCTTCTCTTTTCAGCAGTATCCATTTGCTTTCCAACATGTGTTTTTCCTCAATTGTATTTGAAATATTGAGAAAGGCCTGTTTTGTGGCTAAATTATAGACGTTATTGTGGTGTAGTAGGCTATTCTGAATGATTTCATTACTTTCTGAACAGACAGCAGTATTTATTTCAATTTATTAGGGGTGCTGCAGTTCCTTCAGAACCCATCGCGCGGCTATGATTCTATAAGGAAATAAATTATGACGTGCAACGCTGGAGATATGAGAATTGCAGGTTCATGTCTATCAGAGCAGAGTGAGAGAGATCATAGAAAGTGAATCTCATTCTAGTTATGTGAGATATACAGGCGCACTTCTCACACAACAACGGCCACCCATTGGTCTCACACAGGCCTCCAGGTGGAAGATTTGCATCGGTAATATGACGAGATTGCAATGGCTCAATGTATGGACCGTGAACAAAAATATAAATGAAACATGTATACATTTCTAATATTTTACTGAGTCATAAGGAAATCAGTCAATTGAAATAAATTCATTAGGCCTTAATCTATGAATTTCACATGACTGGGAATACAGACATGCATCTGATGGTCACAGATACCTTAAAAAAAGGTAGGGGAGGGGATTAGAATACCAGTCATTATCTGGTGTGACAACAATTTGCCTCATGCAGCGCAACATCTCCTTCGCATAGAGTTGATCAGGCTGTTGATTGTGGCCTTTGGAATGTTGTACCACTTCTCTTCAATGGCTGTGTGAAGTTACTAGATATTGGCGGGAACGGAAACACGCTGTCGTAAACCTCGATCTAGAGCATTCCAAACATGCTCAATGGGCAACATGTCTGGTGACTATGCAGGCCATGGAAGAACCGGGACATTTTCAGCTTCCAGGAATTGTGTATAGGTCCTGGTGATATGGGGCCATGCATTATCATGCTGAAACATGAGGTGATGGCGGCGGGTGAATGGCACTGCAATGTGCCTCAGGATCTTGTCACGGTGTCTCTGTGCATTCAAATTGCATCGATAAAATTAAATTGTGTTCATTGTCCGTAGCTTATGCCTGCCCATACCATAACCCCACCGCCACCATGGGGCACCCTGTACACAATGTTGACATCAGCAAACCGCTCACGTTCATGAGGCCATACACGATGTCTGCCATCTTCCCGGTACAGTTTAAACCGGGATTCATCCGTGAAGAGCACAGTGGCCATCAAAGGTGTGTATTTTCCCACTGAACTCCCACTGAACTCAGAACTGCAGTTAGGTCAAGACCCTGGTGAGGACGACAAGCATGCAGATGAGCTTCCCTGAGACGGTTTCTGACAGTTTGTGCAGAAATTATTTGGTTGTGCAAACCCACAGTTTCATCAGCTGTCTGAGTGGCTAGTCTCAGACGATCCCGCAGGTGAAGATGTCGGATGTGGAGGTCCTGGGCTGGTGTGGTTACACGTGGTCTTGCGGTTGTGATGCCGGTTGGACGTGCTGCCAAATTCTCTAAAAAGACATTGGAGGTGGCTTATGGTAGAGCATTCAATTCTCTGGCAACAGCTCTGGTGGTCATTCTTGCAGTCAGCACGCCAATTGCATGCTCCTTCAAAATTTGAGACATCTGTGGCATTGTGTTGTGTGAAAAAACTGCACATTTTAGAGTGGCCTTTTAATGTCCCCGGCACAAGGTGCATCTGCGTAATGATCATGCTGTTTAATCAGCTTCCGTATTGAGCGCATCACTGGTACTTTCTATTTGAGCTTTTGTTTGTAGTCAGGAAGCAGGAGAATGGAGTCATGGTCAGAATTTCTCAAGGGAGGACGAAGGAGAGCCTTGTATTGCATTTCTGTCGGAGGGATAAAAGTGGTCTAGCATTTTAATGCCTCTAGTGGCACAGGAGAAATGTTGGTAGATGTGAGGTAGGACAGTTTTTTAAGTCTCCCCACATTTAAGTCTCCGCCCACCAGAAATCATAAACGCTGTTTCTGGTTGAGAGGTTTCTTGTTTGTTTATAGCCCCATACAGTTTGTTGAGTGCTAGAGTGGTGTTGGCTTGGGGCGGTAGCTAGCTAACGGGAGCTATACACATCTTCCCGTGACATGCTATATCACATTACACATTAGCTTTGTTTATTTAGCCGGCTACAGTATCATTCCCCTTTCATCTGTGGTATCATTGCTATTCTGGCTCGCTATCATTATGAAATATTGTTATATAACCAAAGGTAGCTTCTAGCTAGCTAGTACCCTCTATGTACTTAACTAATATACTCATTAACACCCGTGATTTGACAGTTGACAGGTAGCAGCACTGCCTGTCATGTAATCTATTCCTGGCCATCTGGCAATATTGTTGAAATGCATTGGAAGTTTGCACCAACTTTCTAGAAGCCCATTTTGACTCCTATTTGACAACAAATGTTCACATGGCAGCTGGTTGTCTCTGGGCAGTTGGGCATCATTGGCAAAAGTAGGCATGCCAGTAATCCATACCCAACCCTCCAGTAAGTAGTTACGAACTCACTTGGAAAACTCTGCTTTGGACGAGACTAACTTTATGACCAAAATTATGCAATTTACACTTTGTACTTAGTTTTGACACCAGAATGAATGTTTCTGATATCAATTTGACCCTTAAATTAGAGAAGTTGGTTTAAGGCTCAGTTGACCTTGAATGTATCTTACAGATGTCCTTAAAAATGTTCATTTTGTAGTTATGTCACATTACGCTTCTCTAGGCTGACAGTATCAATTAAGTGTAACATAACATGGTGTTCCCCCATGTCACAGCCAAATGACTGACAGGAGGTGCTGTTCTGAAGTCACTCTCCAGCATTATCAGAAGTAACAGCCTCCATAGGAATTCATGGAAATTTAGGGACGTAAGATGAGAAGGACCGGAGGTCAACTTTGATAGCTTGCAACTACTATAATTGATTTATTAAAAGCAATATGTTTCATGCCCATGAGATATTGACCTCACAATAAGCCAGGTTCGAGTAACTTATATTATGGTGCTGAAACTTGAAGTAGCAGCCGCAGCAAAATCAATCGGAAATGGCCAGCTCATGGTGCTGAAAGTAGGAAAATTTGAGTAGGCATTATTCATGTCAGCCATCTTCATTTTAATTAGACTTTACTAACAACAACCGGGCTTTGTGTTG
Organism: Oncorhynchus nerka; assembly: GCF_034236695.1. Taxonomy (NCBI): domain Eukaryota; kingdom Metazoa; phylum Chordata; class Actinopteri; order Salmoniformes; family Salmonidae; genus Oncorhynchus; species Oncorhynchus nerka. The sequence goes on from NC_088408.1 coordinate 42,123,198, forward strand.
GAGCCTATTTCTTCTCATTTAAGAAATAATAGGTGAGCCTACCTGTTTGACAGATGAAATTAGGCCATAGGCTGCTATATCCATAGATTGTTCAGTCAATTCCTCCACCCACCATGCACTCTTTAAATAACAGCCCTTCATTGACATAGAGGTAGGCTAAGTTAAACCCAGGATTCAAATCGAATGTTATTGGTCACATGTTTATCAGTGTTTATCAGATGTTATTGCGGGTGTAGCGAAATGCATAGGCATACCTTTCATTACAGAAAATGGCAAAAAAAAACTTGTTAGCTTAAGTTTAAAGAAAATAAAACGGATCTGATTATACTGTATAAAGTGATCTATAACAATGCTTTGGTCCACGATGCTTTAGGCTATTCTAGAAACAAGTTGTAAAATACCCTGGAAGTTATTGAGTTCTCACTATCAATTGATTAAGCTTTTCACTTTCTGTACAATAGAAGATGTTTAAACACAGATAGCTTTTAGGGAAACACTTGTCACCTTCTCACGTTGGGCTAAGCCAGTATTTAAAGCTTAAATGTGTCTGTATCGGTAGGCCTACTCTGTCTGGGGTGGAAGGGTAGGCCTAACTTTTGAAAGTACCATGCTCAGATTCCTAATAACGTCTCAGATTAAATTATTTTCGAACAGGGACAGTTTCGTTGCAAACAAGACACATTGATTTGGCATAGGAGAAATATGATGAGATGTACATATAGGCCTATCTCTGTCCATGCGGTCAATTACCATCAGACTGCTTGCATGACAATAACCGTCTGATAAAATGTTGTGACCGCCAAAAACCATAGGACCAAGTCTGTTTAGCTTCAGAGAAAAAACAGCAGAGAGATGCATGGTGGTATAACTGCTGGCCAAGTTCCTATATGTAATAGAGTGTTGTAGAGGGCAAAGCTGCTGCATTTAAGTTTGCAGCAAAGTGCACCGAACTGTTTTAGCCAGAAATGTACACAGGCACAAGAATATAACAAACCATGTCAATCTTGTCCAAGAAACAAGCAGCAATACATTTGGAATACAATAGTAAAGCTTCTACAGTATCTATGGTAAATGTCAGTAGCTTTCTTGCATAAAATATTGATCATACAACAGGTACATTCATTGGTTGTTTTCATTTTATTACAATTTGTTGTAATAATTCATTAAGAATTATTGTAGAAAGAGCAACACGTTCAATCTGTGAATATTTGATCATATTTGGGTACATGTTGCATACACCTAAAGACTGGAGGTTTATCATGTTTCCTTACTCTGTCTCAAATTCTGTATTTACTGGCATACTATTCATTCTAAGAATTAAAAGTGAGTATGGAGAAATAGCTATCTTTTAATTACTTTTTGGTAAAGTTCTTACAGTCGCACAAAAATTGGCAACAGAGTGGGGTCAAGGTCAGGGAACAAATTAATTAAATTCTCATATCAAAAGAGAAAGAGATGCTTTGTAAAGTATTTTGACATTTTTTTAAATAACTTTTTGAGGGGGGAAAGGGCACTTAGTCAAAGTGTTTTTCGCTTGGAAAATAAATAAATGTATGTGTTTCTTAAGTGTCATCTGTCTGCCAGTAATGGTAGTTGAAATGTGTATTCTTCATGTCTGTGTTGTTACGCCTGACAGTCCTGCCCACAGAGTGAGCAATTTGTATCAACTTCCTCCCCCATCCGCCACAAGGGTACCATTTGTATAATGGTACAACAATGTACACTGCCACACCATTAACAGTTGAGTGCTGTTTGATTTGAATCTCAATGAAATTGAGTGTCACTAATCATAATATCTCTCATCACAAAATCGAACTGTGCCACTCTGATTTTTAACTTTAATACAAAGTAATGATGCAGGCTGTTTGTGATTTTTCTTTTTTAACGTCCTCATATCTGTGTTGTCACCCTCCTGTGTTGTCACCCTGTTTTATTTATGCTCCAGAGATGTCCTGGGGTGCTATCCTATTGTGTGTGTGTGTGTGTGTGTGTGTGTGTGTGTGTGTGTGTGTGTGTGTGTGTGTGTGTGTGTGTGTGTGTGTGTGTGTGTTGTAAAGCAGACTGAATCAAGTTTTTCTCTAGGATTTTGCCTGAGCTTAGCTCTATTCCTTTTCTTTTTATGCTTAAAAACTCCCTAGTCCTTGTCAATAACAAACATACCCATAACATGATGCAGCCACCACCATCCTTTAAAAAATGAAGAGTGGTACTCAGTGATGTGTTGTGTTGGATTTGCCCCAAATGTAATGCTTTGTATTTGTTAAATAAAGTCACATTTTTTGCCACATTTCTTGCAGTTTTACTTTAATGGCTTTGTCGTGTCTTTGGCTATGCCAGATTCATTGATAAGACATGCCATTCTATAAAATAATTTATCCGTAATTAATATCACCTGATTGAGCTAATCATGTTATCAATGTAATTAACTAGAGAGTTGGGCACCACAAAATAATATTTATAGAGCTGTTATCTTCCGAATAAACTCTTAAAGACCTAGTAATATTTTACATCCATAGCAGTCAACATTAATCTTCATCTTACTTCAGTCTCATCTGAAAGTTGTAAATTCTTGGTTATCTGCAAGAACCCTGGCTAACAATTTGAATCAGCAATACAAAATTGGGTTTAGTCATTTATTTACTAAATACCTAACTAATCACACATACACATAATTAAATCAAAACTTGATTACAAATTACGTCATAAAGGAAAACGTCCCTAGTGGACGGAATAGATATGACAGCTTGTTACACAAAGGAAAAGGGGCTGGGTTGAGTGAAAGACCGGGAGAATGAGGAACAATGGGAAAAAGCTGTGCTATCGTAAATACTGTATCTTATGCATTCTAAATTACCGCACATTTGGAAAAGGAAAATGCAATAAATATTTACTCTGAGCTGCGTTTCAGTAGGTTGGTGGTAGATGGAAGACCGTGTTGCCAAATCGAGTCCTTTGAAGAATGTCTCTGGTGGTCAATTGGATACGTTGTAGTAATGTCGTTGTGTGGTAGATGGGATACTCTGTCTATTCCTTCCTAACCTGCGTTTGCAGCTGCGGTCGCTAACTCAACGGCTAGAAGGTATCACTTCTGTCGTGAATAAGAGTTCAAAAGTTCATACCATTCGCAACCAAAGCTCATGCTGATGTTGGCTTCGTTCTGTAGTTATTATCTCAACCATTCTGACATAGGACCGTCATCCTACCTCATTGGAACAGGAAGTTCTGTTGTCGTCAAGGCTTTATATAGGAAGAGAGAAGAGGACGTGTTTGAAAAGATTTGTAGCCCATGTCCCTTCGCAGAGGCGGGCCACTGAGTGAGCAGCCCAAATTTATGAAAACCCAAATCTCACATTTTAGAAGCTAAAATCACATTTCATCCCGTCACAAATAATTTCATATTCAAACATTTAAATTGAACAACAATTCCATGTGAATCTGATAACTCTGATGTGTAGACTTTCCACTGTAGAGTTTGTCATCTTATCATTGATGAGAATGTCTCAGATGACAACCGAACTGACATCCTATTCATTAAGTACCACTGCATATGTTCAATTGTTCAGATTACCAGAAAATAGTTCATTTCCCCCCACCTACTGATGTTCCCAGAATCTCTATGTTAACCAAGTTTTTTTTAAATGTAACCTCAGTAGAGTAGAGAGAGGAAAAATGGGGGAAGAGGTATTTATGACTGCCATAAACCTATCCCCCAGGCCAACGTCACGACAGCTTATTGCATGTTTTTGAATATTTGTGTTCTGTACAGGCATCCTTCTTTTCACTCTGTCATTTACTTAGGTTAGTATTGTGGAGTAACTACAAAGTTGTTTAACCATCTTATGTTTAGTCCTATCAAAGCCATTCAATTCTGTAACTGATTTAATGTCACCATTGGCCATGGGGAAATCCCTGAGCGGTTTTCTTCCTCTCCGGCAACTGAGATAGGCAGGATGCCTGTATCTTTGTAGTGACTTTTTGCGAGGCATTGGAAAACCTGTCTTTGTGGTTGAATGTGTGTTTGAAATTCCCTGCTCCACTGAGGGACCTTACATATAATTGTATGTGTGGTGTACAGAGATGAGGTGGTTATTCAAAACTCATGTATAATACTATTATAGCACGCAGAGTGAGTCCATGGAACTTATGTGACTTACTTAGGCTTGCCATAACAAAGGGGCTGAATACTTATTAACTCAAGACATTTCATTTTTTTTATTTTTTACAAATGAAAATGTGTAAACATATTTCCACTTTGACATTATGGTGTATTGTGTGTAGGCCAGTAACAACAAAACTCAATTTAATCAATTTTAAATTCAGGCTGTAACACAACAAAATGTAGAAAAAGTGAAGGGGTGTGAATACTTTCTGAAGGCACTGTATGTGTGTGCCTGTGTGTGTGTGTGCGTGTATGAGTGTGTTTATCACAACCCAATATGAGCCCTGTGAGTTTGTAAGGTATGCTCCCCCCCTCTTACCACCCCTCCAAGTGTCAGCCCAAGCGGTCTCCTGACAAGCCACCCCTGTTCCATAGCAGAATGCTCATATTGATCTGCACGAGGGTTACAGAAATAAGTAAATAAATCAACATGGCCGCCGGAGTTCAAATCCTGCCCTTGACGTGTGTGTGTGTGTGTGTGTGTGTGTGTGTGTGTGTGTGTGTGTGTGTGTGTGTGTGTGTGTGTGTGTGTGTGTGTGTGTGTGTGTGTGTGTGTGTGTGTGTGTGTGTGTGTGTGTGCGTGTGCGTGTGTGTGTGTAGGGAGTTAGCAGCTGAGCAGCGGCGGGAAATCGAGTCAGAAAGGGTTCTGCATTGTTGAACCAGAATGACATTGATTGACAGGGTCTGAAGGAAAGCTGATAGCCATGTTTGGCATGCTGGTTTAAAGGACAGACGTGACTGCCGATCCAAAGTCGGTGGAGAATGAATTCAGCGGGCTATCGCTCCAAGTGGTCACACTGCGTGAGAGAGGTGAGGAGGAAACTTTCACATATGCAACTTGGTTCACTTTTTAGTTTTGCCGTAATTGTTATTCTTTGTTTGTACTTACTTCTGCTAAGGTTATTTTTGAGCAGTTGGTTTTTGGGCTCCGTGTTATTTATTTTGTGCTCGTTTTATCCCAGTTACTGATTTCACCCCCAGCCCTCTGGCATGCAGTAAAATGTTTCTGACCCAGGATTGGCCTCAATGTTAAACAAATAGCACTATGTGGTGTCAATAGAAAGAGAAATCCAGGACCACAAGTGATCTCGTTACCCAGGCCTGAGTGACACACTCTGTCAACCTCACGCTAAAATTACCACCCTTTAGTGTGGGTGCCTCCCAATATTGTACCTTATTCCCTATATAGTGCACTACAAACTGTGATTCAGACCCCTCAGCTTAGGACTTCAAAACACACACTTAGCTGTCTCTGTAATGGACTGAACCTGCAATTGAAGCAATTTCCCTCAACTAGTTAATACTTTCACTTATTCTACAGCAACAAAAGAACGAACAACACCATCTGCCGCATTATAGCAGTGATTATAACCAAGGTGGGATAATTATTACAGTGGTGCAAGCCGAAGAGCAGTTCAAAGGTTTCCTTTCTGCTAGAATCTCTGAAGTTTCCCAACTGCTGTTGAGGTGGGCACTTTGCTTGCGTTTTTCTGTCAGGCGGCGGCTGCACTGCCTGTGGAACCATTAATATTGTGTTGAAAAACAATATTGAATGCTTTGGTCTGCCTGAGTTTTGAAGTACCCCCTGTTGGTAGAGAAAGGGTTCCACAGCAGCTGCTGTTCTAGGGGAAACATCGCTGGGGAATGGAAACCTGAGTAATAAACTGACCAATTAATTGTGCTAAGGCAGTTGGGTTTGGAGGCTAATCTTAGCTACCACACTGCATTCAGGTGGCCTACGAGGCAGCTCAGAATACTCAGCCTATGAGGAAACTCAGAATGCTGTCTTACCTCTCCTAGCTCATCTCACTCTCCCCTTCCCTAATGCATGATAGCTTATAAAATGTTTTATCTGCCGTTATCCATCAGTCTGATGTGCAACACTGTGGCCTCCACTGGTGGCTAAGAAGCTAATCAGGAAATTGATCAAAATAGCAGTTTCAAATATTGGCTTTAATAGAGCCGACGTCAAATATTCCATATTTATCGACATAAAAGTCCTATAGTAATGAAAACTGAACTGGATTGTGAACGGATGCGGTGTGGTGTGTGTTTGTCAATTTGTGTGTGTTTTTGGTTTAACTATTGTTGTGGGGACCAGAAGCCTTGAGGAAAAGGAAACACAGAGCTGCCGACATGGGCCACCGCTGCTCACGAGGACCCGTTGCTCTGTAGCCAACGTGAGTAGGACCTTCAAGACTGTTAACCCTCACAAGGACGCCATCCCAAGCCATGTCTTCAAAGCACGTGCAGACCATCTGGCTGGAGTGTTCATGGACATTTTTAACCTCTCTCTATCCGTCTCTGTCGTCCGCACTTGCTACAATATGGCCTCCATTGTTCCTGTACCCAAGCAAGCCAAGGTAACTGAACTAAATTACTATCGCCCCGTAGCACTCACTTCTGTCATCATGTGCCTTGAAAGGTTACTCAAGAACCATATCTCCTCCACCATACCCAACACCCTTGACCCACTGCAATTTGCATACCGCCCCAACAGATCCATGGACGATGCAATCGTCGTTGCACTGCACACCACCCTATCCCACATGGACAAGAGGACTACCTACCATATGTGAGAATGCTGTTCATCGGCTCAGATTCTAACACCATAGTGCCCTCCAGAAATGGTGTAAAAGTCAACTTAAAATATTGTCATATTGTCACACCCTGACCATAGTTTGCTTTGTATGTTTCTATGTTTTGTTTGGTCAGGGTGTGATCTGAGTGGGCATTCTATGTTGGATGTCTTGTTTGTCTGTTTATGTGTTTGGGCCTGATATGGTTCTCAATCAGAGGCAGGTGTTAGTCATTGTCTCTGATTGGGAACCATATTTAGGTAGCCTCTTTGGTGTTGGGTTTTGTGGGTGATTGTTCCTGTCTCTGTGTTTGCACCAGATAGGGCTGTTTTGGATTTTCACATTTCTTGGTTTTGTTAGTCTATTCACGTATAGTTTCTTTATTAAAGAACCATGAGTAATAACCACGCTGCGTTTTGGTCCGCCTCTCCTTCGACACAAGAATCCTGTGACGCATATAATAATCATAGATCCATCTTCTGTATAAATAGCCTTTAGAATATATGTAAACAAACCATAAATGTCTACATTTGTGTATCCTTGGAAAGCTTAGAGTGCTATTATATGATTCAGTATCAATACTATGTCTTTGGATTGACTGCATTGTTTGAATGGAATGTTGGTATATTGGCAGTTAATACATGTTTTATATGGAATCATCTCTCTAAAACTCTGGTTAGATAGCTAACAAACATACAGTGAGATACGTTTTTTCAAATTCATTATTTTACACAATTTCTCATCACAGTGCTGCCAAACCATAGTTTGCCAACTCCCTGACCAAAATGGTGACCTTTATCCCATTATAAGATGGTTCTTGTCCATTCTAGAATTCTAATTCCTATTTCTATGGGGGTGATCTCCAGGGGGGTGGGGGCCCCCAAATCCTTTGTCAAATCAAATGTCTACATTTGTGTATCCTTGGAAAGCTTAGAGTGCTATTATATGATTCAGTATCAATACTATGTATATCTACTGCTATTTGATTTTGAATTTTAAGACCCCTTGAATTATAAAAAAATATATCAAAGAAATTATTTGATGAAACATTATTTTTGGCCTTACATGGAACAACCGATAGTCCCCCCAAAAAAAAATGTAAAGGATGTTTGTTCTGAACAACCAACATGTATGTGTTTGTGAGAGTCTCATCTTTCCATAGAGAAGTCATAATATTTTGTAGGCCAAACCACTCGGACGCTACAGTAAATTTTGTGAGAAGACCGATTTTCGGGATGTCTAATGGTTACATAGGCAGATGTGGTGGATTGAGACAAAATCCAATGCAAAAAAATATACAGTATACTGTATATGTGTAGCTTAAACTGACAGATTTTTATGGGGATTTGTTTATTCTGCTAATTGCTTTTCCGGAGGGGCACTGACATCGACCTTAGGGTTAGATTTAGATTTAGAGGTTAGGGAAAATAGGATATTGAATGGGAATCAATTGTTTGGTCACCACCAGGACAGTAAAACAAGTGTGTGTGTGTGTATGTGTATGTGTGTATGTGTATGTGTATGTGTATGTGTGTGTGTGTGTGTGTGTGTGTGTGTGTGTGTGTGTGTGTGTGTGTGTGTGTGTGTGTGTGTGTGTGTGTGTGTGTGTGTGTGTGTGTGTGTGTGTGAGACATGAGGCTGTCTATACTTCCCAGCCTGTGATTTTCAAGAGGCATGTTTCTTTACAAACCGGCATTGGCATGGGATCTCTTTTGTTGGTGATCCTCTCAGCTTTGTTTTCTGCCCTTTTAATTCATGTCTTTTACAAAGAGCAGAGAGAAGATTAGTTACACTTGGCCCATAATTTCATTATCTAGAGAGGAAAATGTGGTACACAAGAAAAGAAAAACAGTTGGACTTCATTGGACTTCAAGGGCTATATTGGTTTTCTACCTTCCCCCATTCCATATTTCCATAACGTTGATAAATTCAGGAATGTCGTGGCCATACTTAAAAAGGTTAGAAACAATGGCTGTTGCGCATCCCATTATGATTCCGTTAGGATTGCGGTTATGGGATTATAAATTGTTAATTTACTAAAAAATGTCATACTAACATTTTGTATGATATTGAATACTAAACATTCTTGACAATCAAAGCTTATTAACTGATATCACTATGTCACTTTTAATAGTCTGATAAACATATGTATTTGTTCATATATAGCTAACAAAAGTGTTTTGAAGGGATGTTGTGCAGTAATAGACTACAGTTCATCACTCTGGAGTGATTCAAACAACCTTAAGAAGAAGTACCACTGTGTCATGCAAAACAAATGGTCTTTCCTCACTCATTGCTGCTGAGAGTTGCTGAGGACTAATTAATTCAAGAACAAATGTCCCTGAAGGCCACAATTAATGATAAACTTATTAGACATCATGGTGCCATGAGGTCTGGAGCTCATCCTGGTGCTTATGCTTCTGGTGTTGTTACTTATCCATCTGTAAATTCACACACTGTAAAACAGTATATCTTGCTCAACTAGTTAAGTACAATTTACTCAAAATGTTACTAAAAGTAACATTCACTCACTTTCACTCAGTAGCTTTTACTTAATGATTCATTATTGTAGATTGTACAAAATCAGATTGAGTAATTGACAGAACGAATGAGTTATAGATGCAAGCTCTTTGATTACGTATGACATAATGCACGCTGACGTTGCAAAAGCGCATTCATTAGGTTCAGAACAATTATTTCCAACAGCACAATCCCTGTGATTTCTCAAATTGGAATAATCTCCGTAACAAGCATTTTTAAATGATTGTCGTCAACAGTAGATACTTTCTCAATGGTAAAAAGTTTAAGTATAATCTGTCAAGCTAGCAATCAGGCTAACTAACTGTCAAACCAGAGCTATCAAGTAACGTTACTAACATGACTTGAAAATGGGGGAATAGTGGTGGGGAAGTAGTGATGCAAATAACCAAACAACAGTTTAAATCAAGTTCAGCTATGGCCATTATTTCAGCATTTTTTTATGAATGAAAGCTGGAAATGAAATGCAGGCAAGTCAAGTTTGTAATATCTACATGTTTCAAAGCAGACTAACATAGTCCCCGTAGCACTCACATCTTTAGCCATGAAATGCTTTGAAAGGCTGATCATGGCTCACATCAACACCATCATGCCAGACACCCTGGGCACACTCCAATTCACATACCGCACCAACAGATCCACAGATGACACGATCTCTATTGCACTCTACACTGCCCTCTCCCACCTGGACAAGAGGAACACCTATGTGATAATGTTGTTCATTGACTGCAGCTCAGCGTTCAACACCATAGTGCTATCCAAGCTCATCACTAAGCTCAGGACCATGGGACTGAACACCTCCCTCTAAAACTGGACCCTGGACTTCCCCCAGGTGATGAGGGTAGGCAACAACTTGGGCTGCTGTTACTATGACCATATAACTGCCACACCGGCAGTCACCAGTCATGACCCTAGTCAAATTTCACCTGACCGTTGAGTCACGATAACTAGGCTCCTCCAAACTGGGTTCTGATATCGCTGATGGTCATTAGTAGCCTACTAAACTTGCTAACAGCCAGTTGCTAATAGCCTGTTACTCAGCGTTCTATTGTCCCTCTAATCATTCTGACATCAATGCAAATGCATTCGAAAATCACATTAAACACTTAATGAGAGCCCTGGCATTCAGTTTGAGCGGAACAGGATCACCTGTGGCAAAGCGAGAGCCAGCTCCTCATAGCTGGCTGATGGAAGGAATAAAATCCTCCATTCGATATTCAAGTGCATATGGATTACATATATTTTTCTTCTCTGCCCCTGTTCCAACAGGTATTATAATGGCCCATTCTAAATCAAAAGGAGTTTCACAAAATCATACCTCCCCACCCTCCCTACAAATGCATGTCTTGGGGGTATGATATTTGTGTACCTGTAACTTTCTTACACATCATTATTCACGATTCATTCAGAACTATCCGTAATCGTGGTAGCATCCACATTAACGTAGAAGTGTTTAGAAACATATTCTATTCTGATATACAATTAAAGTGACTCCAAAATGGCACAATACATTATTTACCATTAATTTATATTGGTCACAAAATAATCTGAAACAGAACCAAAACAAACAGCAAATGCATCCAATAAGTATGTAAGTTCATTTGTCCCAATAGTTTTGGTCCCCTAAAAAGGGGGGACTATGTACAAAAAGTGCTGTAATTTCTAAACCAAAGGGCTGGAGTACAACAAAACATTTGTCACTGTCCCAATATTTTGTAGCTCGCTGTATATTATTTATCATATGTAAAGACAAGATTACATTGAGAATAGTCTGATGGGTGAGAATATCATCACTTGTGAATAAGGCCAGCGTGTGCAGTCTAAGGTAAGAAACAGCGCATCCATTTTTTGAGACATTTGCATAATGTAGCCTAGCCCATAGGCCAATATGTGACCTTTTTCAAGAAGCTCGACATATGTCGCACGTCACTACTACACAGGAGAGGCATTTGAATGTTTTTTATTTTATCAGTGACTAGCCATGACAATCCATTTATACTGTAGTTATGGGTTTGGATTATGGTTAATTGTTTAGATAGCTAGCTAGTTACCTAAACATTAGCTAGTTGTCTAAACACAATACCCAGAAGAGAATGATTATACAACCCATCAAGTTAGTCAGGTGTGTCGGGGGGTGATTGGGGGTGACAACAAAAATGGCGCAGGAAGAAATAGCAGCAGTTTTATGGGCGCCCAACCAATTGTGCTATTATGTGTTTTTTTCGTGTTATTTGAAACTTATTTTGTACATAATGTTTCTGCAAACGTATCTTACAGCAAAAAAAGAGCTTCTGGATATCAGGACAGCGATCACTCACCTCGGATTAGACAAAGATTTTTTTTTCTTCAACAAGCAAGACGCACAAGACATTCTCCAAACACCCGACAGGGCCAACATCCCCGTTATTTGCAAGAGGAAGCGACGCAGGTACAGAGGACAGGGACCAGGAAAAGGCGAGTGGGAAAGCTGCCATTACCGTCAATACTACTCGCCAACGTGCAATCATTGGACAATAAACTAGACGAGGTACGATCATAAATATCCTACGAACGGGACATCAAAAACCTTAATATGTTATGTGAATGACGACATGGATATTCAGCTAGCAGGATATACGCTGCACCGGCAAGATAGAACAGAAGTTGAGTATATTGTGATAAACTGCAGGCCACACTACTTGCCTAGAGAGTTTTCAGCTATACTTTTCGTGGATGTTTATTTACCACCACAGACAGATGCTGGCATTAAGCCCGCACTCAGTCAGCTGTATAAGGAAATAAGCAAACAGGAAACCACTCACCCAGAGGCGATGCTCCTAGTGGCCAGAGACTTTAATGCAGGGACACTTAAATCAGTTCTACCAAATTTCCATCAACATGCTAAATGTGCAACCAGAGGGAAAACAATTCTAGATTAGATCACCTGTACTCCACACACAGAGAAGCGTACAAAGCTCTCCCTTGCCCTCCATTTGGTAAATCCGACCACAACACCAGTGACTCGGTCTATAAAAAAAAGTGGTCAGATGAAGCAGATGCTAAACTAGAGGACTGTCTTGCTATCACAGACTGGAACATGTTCTGGGATTCTTCCGATGGCATTGAGGAGTACACCACATCAGTCACTGGCTTAATCAATACGTGCATCGGGGACCTCGCCCCCACAGTGACTGGACAAACATACCCCAAAAGGAAGCCATGGATTACAGGCAACATTAGCACTGAGCTAAAGGGTAGAACTGCCGCTTTCAAGGTGTGGGACTCTAACACAGAAGCTTACAAGAAATCCTGCTATGCCCTCTCGACGAACCATGAAACAGGCAAAGCGTCAGTACCGGGCTAAGATTGAATCATACTACACCGGCTCCGACGCTCTTCTTATGTGGCAGGGCTTGCAAACTATTACAGACTACAAAGTGAAGAACAGCCGCGAGCTGCCCAGTGACACGAGCCTACCTGACGAGCTAAATCACTTCTATGCTCGCTTTGAGGCAAGCAACACTGAGGCATGCATGAGAGCATCAGCTGTTCCAGGCGACTGTGTGATCATGCTCTCCGTAGCCGACGGAGTAAGACCTTTAAAACAGTCATCCGAAGAATCCACCCCTTTTTTAAAATTTTCACCTAAATCCAGCGCAGGCCCTGTAGTAATGATATGCATATTCTTGATACTAGGGATGCATGACATATCGGTGAACATATCAGAATCAGACGATATTAGCTAAAAATGCCAACATCGGATTGGCCTGATGTCTAGTTTAATGCCGATGTTAAAAAACAATGTCAATGCTACCGTGCATGCCTATATAACATAGGTACATGAGTAACAATGCCACATAAAATTTTGCGCTACACATGCAACACAGCATTCATAACCTAGCCCACAATGTCTGCTGTGTGGATCGAGCAGTCAACAAGTTGAGAAGTCATTTGAAAGAGTGAGAACATTTTCAGCGAGACAACTCAAAGGCGAAATCCATTAAAGCCAAGATAATGGAATTCATTCCCCTTGACAATCAACCATTCTCTGTCGTGGGTGGTGTTGGCTTTCGCCGACTGGTCGAGCACCAGTACACACTACCAAGTGCGCTATTTTTCAGGTGTTGACCTACCGGAGTTACACAGTAAGCGTCACTGCTATTAGCTTCACGACATACATACTATGGAACGCCGTTTGGGCCTTTGCGTGTCAAAAAATATACAGTAGCACTGTCAAAGCTGTACAAAAACCTCTGCAAACAAGCAAACACGGGCCAGGAACGATGTGTTACAATACCCAAGTTGGTAATTAAGCATTATTTGTTCAACCGCAACTTCTGGGGTAGCTAACTTTAGCTTGGTAGCTAGCTAGCACCAATACAACCAGCCTGAAAACAATGACCAGTAGAAACTGGAGTCATTTTCATTATTCTTAGCAATGATTTAGGAATCTTTGTAAGTATTAGCTAGGTTGCCACTTGTTGTTCACCTAATGAAATTGAACTTAAGTTTATGAAAATAAATAGCTAGCCAGGTACTTCAAATCAAATCAAATGTATTTATATAGCCCTTCGTACATCAGCTGATATCTCAAAGTGCTGTACAGAAACCCAGCCTAAAACCCCAAACAGCAAGCAACTCCCTAGAAAGGCCAAAACCTAGGAAGAAACAGAGCGGAACCAGGCTATGAGGGGTGGCCAGTTCCTACTTAATCCTGTTGCCCAAAGCTAACGTTATAAGCAGATAGCTAGCTTCATCTGGCTGGTGAAGCTCGACCGGACCGGGTTATGTGTTGTGAAGCTAGCAACAACAAGGATTAGGCACAATAGTGGAATTTGCGGTTTGCCTTCCAAATTAAAGTATGTCAATGACAGTGATCCAAATTAAAGCAAATAGTGGAATTATGCCATATTTTATTTTGAAGTCTAATCGAAAAGTCCACTATTGTGGCTAATCCTTTTTGTGGCTAGCTTCACATAGATGTGTCCGACCACCTGTAATCAAATAAGAACTGTAAATTAGGGTTATTTTAGATGATGACACCTAGCTATATAGTTAACTAGCTAACTATAGCTACTGAAACATATGTCGTTTTGATATGTGTTTGGGGAAGAACATTGTTTGCATCCATGAGCGAGCTAGCTTTGTTTTATGACCAAATGGCGTTCCATAGAAATCCTGGCAGAAAATGAAACGAAAGAACAACGAAACAACACAGCAAGAAAGTGAAATAAATAGGTTTTGATTATGTTTTACAAGTAATGGGGACATACGTAAATGCCAACAAAATTCCTTTTTGGTCAGTTTGGTGTGTGTGTGTGTGTAACCTTTTATTGGACTAGGCAAGTCAGTTAAGAACAATTTCTTATTTACAATAACTGCCCGGATGACGCTGGGCCAATGGTGCACCGCCCTATGGGACTCCCAATCACGGCCAGATGTGATACAGCCTGGATTCGAACCAGGGACTGTAGTGATGCCTCTTGTACTGAGATGCAGTGCCTTAGGCTGCTGTGTCCATGGGTGTGTGTGTGTTAACAATTGTACTGTAGTAGAATGCTTAAAGTGCCTCTAAAATTGTAAATAATGATTATCGGTATCATGTTTGGCAAGGAAAATATTGGATATCGGTATCGGCCAAAAATGTCATATCGGTGCGCCACCACTTGATACCATTTGAAAGGAAACACTTTGAAGTTTGTGGAAATGTGAAATTAATGTAGGAGAATATAACACATTAGATCTGGTAAAAGATAATGCAAAGAAAAACCACACGTTTTTCAATATTTTTTTGTACCATCATCTTTGAAATGCAAGAGAAAGGCCATCATTTATTATTCCAGCCCATGGCAGCAGTGTTTGTGCACAGTTTTAGACTGGTCCAATGAACCATTGTCTTTCTGTTCAAAATGTTGTATAAAGACTGTCCAAATGTGCCTAATTGGTTTATTAATAACTTTTAAGGTCATAACTGTGCACTCTAGTTTTTCAAGTAATCGCTACTGTAAATTGGACAGTGCAGTTAGATTAACCAGACTAGAACCTTTCTGCAAATATCAGATACGTCTATGTCCTGGGAAATTTTCTTGTTACTTACAACCACATGCTAATCACATTATTTTTCCTAATTTTTTATTTTTATTTCACCTTTATTTTATCAGGTAGGCCAGTTGAGAGCAAATTCTCATTTACAACTGCGACCTGGCTGTCACGACTTTTGCCGAAGTCAGTTCCTCTCCTTGTTCGGGCGGTGTTCGGCGGTCGACGTCACAGGTCTTCTAGCTGACACGGTTGCCAGCCTCAACAACACTCTGTAGGGTAGCACCATAGTGTAGCCGGAGGACTGATAGCCTTCGTCCTCCTCCGGGTACATTGACTTCAATACAAACCTATGAGGCTCATGGTTCCCCCACTTCCATAGACTTACACAGTAATTATGACAACTTCCAGAGGATGTCCTCCAGCCTATTATAGCTCTTGCAGCATGAACTGACATGTTGTCCACCAAATCAAAGGATCAGATAATTAATCTAGTAGTGAAAGCAATAACTACAACTAGCTAGCACGGCAGTGTATAAAATGTGGTGAGTAGTAATTAAGAGAGAAAGACAATAGTTTAAAACTTTTGAACAAATTAATTTCATCCAAAATGAAGGAGAAATAGCTTACTGAAACACCCTGCTCAAACATAGGGATGCTATGTTAACTAGCTGGCAATGACTTTCCAACACAACACTGGAACTCTTCCAAGTTTAACCTGTTAGTGATCCCTTCCCGCGCCAATCCCGGGATCGATTTGACAACATCCAGTGAAATTGCAGGGCGCCAAATTCAAACTACAGAATAATCAAGATTTAAGATTCACGATAATATAGGTGTAATGCATCAAAATAAAGCTTAAATTCTTGTTAATCCAGCCACAGTGTCAGATATCAAAAAGGCTTTACAGCGAAAGCAGACACATGAAAATAATTTTCAACCAGGCAGGTGGTAACGATAATAAATGCCTTACCTTTGAAGAGCTTCTTCTGTTGGCACTCCAAAATGTCCCAGAAACATCACAAATGGTCCTTTTGTTCGATAATATCCTTCTTTATATCCCGAAAATGTATATATTTGGCGCGTTTGATTCAGAAATACACCGGTTCCATCTCGCCCTACATGACTAATAAGTTACCTGTAAACTTGGTCCAAACATTTCAAACAAGGTTCCTAATCCAACCTCAGGTATCCTAAAACGTAAATAACCGATTAAATTTAAGACGGGATAAACTGTTTCCAATACCGGATAAAAACAACTTGAGGCGCGTTCCAGGTTAGAATCCATCTGGAGTGACACTTACAAAGAACAGCCGTACATCTTCATTTTTTCAACCAATTTCTAAAGACTGTTAACATCTAGTGGAATCCATAGGAACTGCAACCAGGTTCCTATTAAATAGGGCTTTCAATAGAAACCTAATGGGAAAAACTATGACCTCAATTTTTTTTCCTGGATGGTTTGTCCTCGGGGTTTCACCTGCCAAATCAGTTCTGTTATACTCACAGACATTATTATATGCATATCCTAGCTTCTGGCCCTGAGTAGCAGGGAGTTTACTTTGGGCACTATTTTCATCTGGACGTGAAAATACTGCCCCCTATCCCTAAGAAGTTTTTAATAAGGTAATTTGTATGACTAATTTATTTCCAACCGAGGCCCGCCGGTGTAACTGCTTACTTGAATATACACTAATGTTACTGCGTGATTGCAGCGGGTTTACTAACCGGTTAGTTCTATTAGCTCAGCAGACTATGACGTTACTTTAGCTAATAGGGTGTGTGTAGCGGATGTAGGCTGTGTGTAGCGGTTTGACTTGGATTTTTCTTTTATCCTGGTCACATTCAGCTGATGTGTTGTGCATTGAAGTCCATAAGTGACGGGAAGAGAAGGAATACTACATGGCTGTTATGAGAGTGAACTCTGTTTACGCGTGACCATAGGTGTATGCATTATGCCGATTCTGTTGAAAAATGTTTCTTAAACCTCTCTGGGATATGAATGATGCTAGCGTCCCACCTGGCCAAAAGCCAGGGAAAATGCAGAGCGCCAAATTCAAATAAATTACTATAAACGTTCCTTAAATCACATATGCAAGGTAGCACATTAAAGCTACACTTGTTGTGAATCCAGCCAACATGTCAGATTTCAAAAATTATTTTCAGAGAAAGAAAAATATGCTATTTTCTGAGGATAGCACTTCTGTTGGCACTCCAATATGTCCCATAAACATCACAAATGTTCCTTTTGTTCAATTAATTCCGTAGATATATACCCAAAATGTCCATATATTTGGCGAGTTTGATCCAGAAAAACACTGGTTTCAACTTGCGCAACGTGACTAGAAAATATCTCAAAAGTTACCTGTAAACTTTGCCAAAACATTTCAAACTACTTTTGTAATACAACTTTAGGTATTTTTTCATGTAAATAATCAATAAAATTGAAGACGGGATCTGTGTTCAATACAGGAGGAAAACAAACTGTAGCTAACTTTCTGGTCAAGCGCCTGTATCTAACAGTACACTTCAAGTTAACCTCTTTCAAGATGGCCGCACTTCATTACACAAAGGAAAAACCTCAACCAATTTCTAAAGACGTTTGACATCCAGTGGAAGAGGTAGGAACTGTAAGAACTCTGGATACCCAATGAAAATTCATTCAAAAGAGAGTGACCTAAAAATAAATCTGAATAGTTTGTCCTCTGGGTTTCACCTGCTAAATAAGTTATGTTATACTCACAGACATCATTCAAAGAGTTTTAGAAATTTCAGAGTGTTTTATATCCAAATATACTAATACTATGAATATCCTATCTTCTGGGGATGAGTAGCAGGCAGTTGAATTTGGGCATACATTTCATCCTGACGTGAAAATACTGTCCCCTGTCACCAAAAAGTTAAACGGAAGCAAAATGGGAATAAACATACCTGCATTTGTCCAACAGAAACTCTTGTTTGCAACTGTTTATTTTATTTAACCTTTATTTAACTAGCCATGATTGACTGAGATAATGAGTGGGCTGGACATGCCGAGAGATGAGTTTGGATTTGTCTGCCATGTAGCCTGCTTCTGTCTATAATATGATCTGGTCAGTATGTGTATGTAATCCTTTCTAACTAAGCTTTTTTTTATAAAGATATCAGGTAGTAGAACTGCATAAGTGTTGCTCTCTACTTTCTGCAGGACCGAGTTTCGAAAACAGTGTGATAGCTAAGGAGAGGGAGAAAATTCTGGCATTTGATTGCAAATATGCAGATGGAGTTGAAAAGAGAACACACAGAAGGCTGTTGTATAAAACACCTGTCTCCGGATTACATCCTCAAACTAAGGGCAACCATGGCATCCGTGACAGAGAGTGAGAAGCGTCCATCCACGTATACGGGTATGAGAGTCTAGCTAGCTACATTTTCAGATATTACACGTTTCTAATTTTGTCAGAAAGTTGTTTTCATTTCAAGTTGAAGTCTACAGTTAGCAAGCCAGCTAACGTTACGTGTATGATATGTGTAGTAATATTATACGTATCGTAGAATCCTTTGCATTGCTAGTGATAGCCTAATGTTAGCTAGGTAACATTGAAACTGGTTGGTTAGCTACCTGCAGATTCATGCAGGATAGTGCCGTTATGAGTTGGGATTATGGTTCATTGTTTAACCTCTTGCGTCCCCCTGACACGCAGGCGTCCCATCTAGACATCTGGAAATGCAAATGCGCTACGCTAAATGCTAATAGCACTCGTTAAAACTCAAACGTTCATTAAAACACACATTCAGGGTACTGAATTAAAGCTACACTCGTTGTGAATCCAGCCAACAAGTCAGATTTTTAAAATGCTTTTCGGCGAATGCATGAGAAGCTATTATCTGATAGCATGCAACACCCCAAAAGACCCGCAGGGGACGTAAACAAAATAATTAGCATAGTCGGCACTACACAAAACGCACAAATAAAATATAAAACATTCATTACCTTTGACAATCTTCTTTGTTGGCACTCCTAGATGTCCCATAAACATCACTATTGGGTCTTTTTTTCAGATTAAATCGGTCCATATATAGCCTAGATATCGATCTATGAAGACTGTGTGATCAAGGAAAAAAACAGCGTTTTATAACGCAACGTCATTTTTAAAAAAGTCGACGATAAACTTTCACAAAACACTTCGAAATACTTTTGTAATGCAACTTTAGGTATTAGTAAACGTTAATAATCGATCAAATTGATCACGAGGCGATGTATATTCTATAGCTGTACGTCTTGAAATAATGTCCAGGTAAATCTCAACCAAAATATCCGGTCGGAGACCGGAAGAAATGCGTTGCCTTGCGTCTGTTTGACCAAGAAACAAAGCCTAGGCAAATGACAAGACTAGACAACGTGTGGAAGCTGTAGGTATTGCAACTTCAGCCCCATTAAATGTGGTTCACCTTTATCAATGGGTTCAAGTCGCGCATGAATATATTTTCCCATTTTCAGTGATCAGATTTTCCTGCGCTTTTCGATGAAACGCACGTTCTGTTATAGTCACAGCCGTGATTTAACCAGTTTTAGAAACGTCTGAGTGTTTTCTATCCACACATACTAATCATATGCATATACTATATTCCTGGCATGAGTAGCAGGGCGCTGAAATGTTGCGCAATTTTTAACAGAATGTTCGAAAAAGTAGGGGGTAGGATTAACAGGTTAACAAGTTCAAATCTCCTGAAATAAACTCAAAAATATATTGATAACAGTCACTTATTAATCATTACCTCATATCAGACTCATTCGTTGCCGTCTTCTTGAATCTGCATAAACCTAAGTCATACTGATTATTACGTACCACATAATTTGATTTGATTATTTATTTACTGACAAACTAAACGATAACACAGGACACAATATAGTTTGTTGATTAGAACCTTAATATGATGAAAACTGGTCCCTAGCGGACTAACACAATATGAAACTTTTTACAAAAGATGGAGACTTTAACCAGTTATGCATTAGGGGGCGCTATTAAAAATGTTGGATGAAAAACGTTCCCTTTTTAACCTCTTAAAGGATAGGGGGCAGCATTTCCACTTTTGGATAAATAGCATGCACAATTTCAACTTCCTGCTACTCATGCCAGGAATATTTGAACATCTTGGCCATGTTCTGTTATAATCTCCACCCGGCACTGCCAGAAGAGGACTGGCCACCCCACATATGCTCTCTCTAATTCTCTCTTTCTTTCTCTCTCGGAGGACCTGAGCCCTAGGACCGTGCCCCAGGACTACCTGACATGATGACTCCTTGCTGTCCCCAGTCCACCTGACTGTGCTGCTGCTCCAGTTTCAACTGTTCTGCCTTATTATTATTCGACCATGCTGGTCATTTATGAACATTTGAACATCTTGGCCATGTTCTGTTATAATCTCCACCCGGCACAGCCAGAAGAGGACTGGCCACCCCACATAGCCTGGTTCCTCTCTAGGTTTCTTCCTAGGTTTTGGCCTTTCTAGGGAGTTTTTCCTAGCCACTGTGCTTTTACACCTGCATTGCTTGCTGTTTGGGGTTTTAGGCTAGGGCTATATAAATAGGATTTGATTTGATAGAGGACTGAGGGTCTTCCAAATATTGAAAGTGTGTAAATAGTTATTTTGTAAATGTGTATTTATATATTTTTTTCATATTTTTTTATCAATAATTAGAATACCATTTTGGTATTTTGTATATAGTTATTTGTTTCAAAATGTATACCTTCACCAATTAGGCCACTTGGGTACATTTGGGATACTTGTGTGGGACACCTGGGTGACTTCATGATAAATGTCATGTAACACTCATTTTGGAAGTTATCATTCAGAAACTTTGCACAAGTACTGTTGCCCTCTTATATTTTTCACTGAAATTGTCCCCATTATACTATCTGAATGTTTGTTTTCTCTTGTTCATTTTAAAGATGATGATACAAAAATAAAAATAAAAATGGTATGTTTTTTTCTATTGTTTTATCTAAACCAGATCTATTGTGTTATATTCTCCTACATTCACATTTACACAAACTTCAGAGTGTTTCTTAATATGCATATCCTTGGTTCTGTGCCTGAGCTACTGGCTGTTAGATTTGGGTATGTCTTCAGGGGAAATTGCACAAAGTAGGGGGGAGCTCAAATAGGTTTAACCAATATATTCCCTCCATCTTTGATATTTCCTCCACAACGTAAAGGATATAAACCTGATATACAGAGTGTGATATTTTCATTATACCACTTGTATACCAGTTTTAATGACATCACAAAGTAGACATTAATTTCCCATATTCCATCTCTTATTATTCCCCGCATTTGGATGTTGAAATATATTGTCCCAGCCCACCCTCCCTTCCACTTTTCTGTGGTTAAGTGGCTCTGGTTGTTGTCAGCTACCAAGCTGATCTGAGGCCTTTGATCCTCACCCAGGAGAGTCATGACAGTCCCCCTTCTGGTGGGTTCAACCTTGGAAGGATTCTACAATTTGCAACCCATGATAAAAAATGTCCACAGGATGTCCTGGTTGTGGATCATCATTGCGGTGACACTAAAAGTGTCTCATCCAGTATGCTAAGATCGACAGTCAAGGATCCCTCGTACTGGATTTGGGTTTGAATGGTTGGTGGTAACTCAAGGGAACTTTTAGCAAAAGCGTCAGGCATTTCAATCTCTGTGTCTATCCTGTCATCGGGAAGTTGGTATAGAGCGAGGTCATCTATGTGGATAATCCCCCCTCTGATACCTTAACAAAAACAGTCTGGTCGGGGAGGTTCAATTGGGTGATGGAGTCATGGCGTTCGTAAGTCATAGTGGCGGACGCGAACAGGGTGTTAACCATCCATGGATTCTCTACCAACACCACTTGTGTGGTGGTGACCCCATCCCTTGCTAATAGTTTGGCTCTACAGCGTTCTTCGTTGGTGATAGGCTTGAGTCCACAATGACGCTCAGTGTTATCCCTGACAAATGGTTTGCTAGGACAGAGATAGTGGACGTTTTTGGATAGAGTACACATTAACAAGTTAGGGGTGAGATAGAAATCTGAATTGTTTTCCTGATAAACTACGACTGGAGGTGTGGTGATTTTCACGTGGGTGCTGTCGTGCCAAAACCCTACGTTTTAGAACTGTTTTCAATCTATAGATATTCTCCAGTTCAATAACCGGCAGTGTCAGTAAAAATCCCACTTCCTTACGATTAACATCAACGTGTATTGGGATTGCCGACCCCAGACTATTGTCCAAATAAGACTGTAATGGCTTTATCGTGGTTGTGGTAGCTGAGGTCAATATGTTCTGCACCATTGAGATGGGCACTAGATATGAGGGGATTCAATTCATGGCCAAGTGAGAGCTACAGTGCCTTGCGAAAGTATTCGGCCCCCTTGAACTTTGCGACCTTTTGCCACATTTCAGGCTTCAAACATAAAGATATAAAACTGTATTTTTTGTGTAGAATCAACAACAAGTGGGACACAATCATGAAGTGGAACGACATTTATTGCATATTTCAAACTTTTTGAACAAATCAAAAACTGAAAAATTGGGCGTGCAAAATGATTCAGCCCCCTTAAGTTAATACTTTGTAGCGCCACCTTTTGCTGCGATTACAGCTGTAAGTCGCTTGGGGTATGTCTCTATCAGTTTTGCACATCGAGAGACTGAAATTTTTCCCATTCCTCCTTGCAAAACAGCTCGAGCTCAGTGAGGTTGGATGGAGAGCATTTGTGAACAGCAGTTTTCAGTTCTTTCCACAGATTCTCGATTGGATTCAGGTCTGGACTTTGACTTGGCCATTCTAACACCTGGATATGTTTATTTTTGAACCATTCCATTGTAGATTTTGCTTTATGTTTTGGATCATTGTCTTGTTGGAAGACAAATCTCTGTCCCAGTCTCAGGTCTTTTGCAGACTCCATCAGGTTTTCTTCCAGAATGGTCCTGTATTTGGCTCCATCCATCTTCCCATCAATTTTAACCATCTTCCCTGTCCCTGCTGAAGAAAAGCAGGCCCAAACCATGATGCTGCCACCACCATGTTTGACAGTGGGGATGGTGTGTTCAGGGTGATGAGCTGTGTTGCTTTTACGCCAAACATAACGTTTTGCATTGTTGCCAAAAAGTTCAATTTTGGTTTCATCTGACCAGAGCACCTTTTTCCACATGTTTGGTGTGTCTCCCAGGTGGCTTGAGGCAAACTTTAAACAACACTTTTTATGGATATCTTTAAGAAATGGCTTTTTTCTTGCCACTCTTCCATAAAGGCCAGATTTGTGCAATATACGACTGATTGTTGTCCTATGGACAGAGTCTCCCACCTCAGCTGTAGATCTCTGCAGTTCATCCAGAGTGATCATGGGCCTCTTGGCTGCATCTCTGATCAGTCTTCTCCTTGTATGAGCTGAAAGTTTAGAGGGACGGCCAGGTCTTGGTAGATTTGCAGTGGTCTGATACTCCTTCCATTTCAATATTATCGCTTGCACAGTGCTCCTTGGGATGTTTAAAGCTTGGGAAATCTTTTTGTATCCAAATCCGGCTTTAAACTTCTTCACAACAGTATCTCGGACCTGCCTGGTGTGTTCCTTGTTCTTCATGATGCTCTCTGCGCTTTTAACGGACCTCTGAGACTATCACAGTGCAGGTGCATTTATACGGAGACTTGATTACACACAGGTGGATTGTATTTATCATCATTAGTCATTTAGGTCAACATTGGATCATTCAGAGATATCCTCACTGAACTTCTGGAGAGAGTTTGCTGCACTGAAAGTAAAGGGGCTGAATAATTTTGCACACCCAATTTTTCAGTTTTTGATTTGTTAAAAAAGTTTGAAATATCCAATAAATGTCGTTCCACTTCATGATTGTGTCCCACTTGTTGTTGATTCTTCACAAAAAAATACAGTTTTATATCTTTATGTTTGAAGCCTGAAATGTGGCAAAAGGTCGCAAAGTTCAAGGGGGCCGAATACTTTCGCAAGGCACTAACTTCATAGAGAAAATCCACCAACAACAATCGAACCAATTGGACATGGGCATAGTCATGGTTCATGACCTCTATTAGCTTTCCTATCGACAGGAGTGTTTTGTTCAGAAGAGTTTACCACCAGAATAGTGTCCTGGAGGGACCTTCCCACGTGCTGCAACCTGAGTGCCTGTGATTTCTGTTGCTGAATAAGTGGTATCTCTTCATTAATCTCCCTAACATTTATTTTGACTGTGGCTAGACTGACTGCGTTGACGGCAGTGATACCTAGAGTAAATAGTCCCCCTATGGTTACACCTATAGAGAGTAGCGCCCCCGACTAATCGTTTTTCTCACCTGGGCTCTTCTAGTTCTGACTGGGTTACTGTGAACTTTTGGAGTTGGGCAAACATATGGGCAGTGTCTAGCTGGGCGTGCTTAACTGCCAGGGTGGTCCAGTCAAGCCCGGGCCAACTCAAATGCGTCGCAGGTGGAAAGTGTTGGTGGTACATGTTCTCTGCATCCAGGCGGACGTACACCCTCTGTGTGTGTACTCTGCAGTTGGTTATAAGGAGTCCTTGATCATCGCGAAGAACGATTCCTGTAGGGCAGGGATTCTTAAACTTTTTCAGCCTGGGACCCAAATTAGACATTTTGTGTTTTCCTGGGACCCAAGTTTAGGAAAATATACAACTATATGTAAATATCGGTACTTTTCATTGCCTTTATGCCTAAAACAAATGCAATATTGACAAAAACAATTAAATTAAATATTCATATAAATATCTATTCATGTTTTACTTTCCCCCATTAAAAAAACACATATCTGTCTAGGTGGGAACTGTTGCTGTTACAATAAATAATTTTCATTCTGAACTGGAAAAAACTGATCACATCACACAGAAAACACACACAGGCTTTTTGAGAGCGCAACCCTAAGTAACAGTACAGATGAAAAATGATCAGGCCTACTGTACATCTTAATGTAGAAATTATTGTTAAAAGAAAGTCTAGGTTGGAACTGTTGCTGTTAATAAAATACAATAAATATGTTTTTATTCTGAACTAAAATAAACGGATTGATCACATCACACAGATGTAGACCATAAAACACACATGCACAGTCCTAATGAGAAGTGTGTGGCTGGTTGAAGTTTTCAACAAGCATGTCTATTCTGGGCTCAGTTTTTCACAGTGCAGTTAACATTGAGACTGTTTCTGTACTTGTCTTTTGAAGTATGCCCGAGTTGAAAACCCTGACTTGCATAGGTATGTGATGCCAGACTGGATCAGAACATCTACTGCTTTCTCAGTCAGGCAGGAGGCCGCTTCCTGCTGGAGATGAGCAACCCAGATGTAACGTCTGTTGTCGGGAGAAGGAGAAGACCAAGGTGTGGCGTGGTAAGTATTCATAATACCTTTTAATCAATATGAATACTTGAACAAAAAAACAACAAAATGACAAACAAACAGTTCTGCAAGGTGCAATACACAAAACAGAAAACAACTACCCACAACCCATAGTGGGAAAACAGGCCGCCTAAGTATGGTTCTCAATCAGAGACAACGATTGCCAGCTGCCTCTGATTGGGAACCATACCAGGCCAAACACATAAAAATAGAAAACATAGAACATAAAACCTAGAATGCCCAACCCAACTCACGCCCTGACCAAACTAAAATAGAGACATAAAAAAGGATCTAAGGTCAGGACGTGACACCAGAACTGTGTGAGTATGTTTGCCTCAAAAAGCATCTTGCTTTAATAAGTTTATTCCAGTTCAGAATACAATTTATTACTTGTATTTTAACAGCAACAGTTCCAACCTAGACTAGTTTTCAACAATCATTTCTACAGTACAAGGTACAGTAGGCCTGATCATTTTTCATCTTCATCTGTACTGCCTGCAAAGTAATGTCATACTTTCCAGGTCCATACCCAAACAGTTCGAACTACTAATTTTGAAAATTACCCTCTCCAGAAATAAGTCTCTCACTGTTGCCGCCTGCTACCGGCCACCCTCAGCTCCCAGCTGTGCCATGGACACCATTTGTGAATTGATCGTCCCCCATCTAGCTTCAGAGTTTGTTCTGTTAGGTGACCTAAACTGGTATATGCTTAACACCCCGGCAGTCCTACAATGTAAGCTAGATGCCCTCAATCTCACTCAAATCATCAAGGAACCCGCCAGGTACAACCCTAACTCTGTAAACAAGGGCACCCTCATAGACGTCATCCTGACCAACTGGCCCTCCAAATACACCTCCGCTGTCTTCAACCAGGATCTCAGCGATCACTGCCTCATTGCCTGTATCCGCCACGGAGCCGCAGTCAAACGACCACCCCTCATCACTGTCAAACGCTCCCTAAAACACTTCTGTGAGCAGGCCTTTCTAATCGACCTGGCCCGGGTATCCTGGAAGGACATTGACCTCATCCCGTCAGTTGAGGATGCCTGGTCATTCTTTAAAAGTAACTTCCTCACCATTTTAGATAAGCATGCTCCGTTCAAAAAATGCAGAACCAAGAACAGATACAGCCCTTGGTTCACTCCAGACCTGACTGCTCTCGACCAGCACAAAAACATCCTGTGGCGGACTGCAATAGCATCGAATAGCCCCGTGATATGCAACTGTTCAGGGAAGTCAGAAACCAATACACGCAGTCAGTCAGGAAAGCTAAGGCCAGCTTCTTCAGGCAGAAGTTTGCATCCTGTAGCTCCAACTCCAAAAAGTTCTGGGACACTGTGAAGTCCATGGAGAACAAGAGCACCTCCTCCCAGCTGCCCACTGCACTGAGGCTAGGTAACACGGTCTCCACCGATAAATCCACGATTATTGAAAGCTTCAAATAAGCACTTCTCAACGGCTGGCCATGCCTTCCGCCTGGCTACTCCAACCTCGGCCAACAGCTCCGCCCCCCCCGCCGCTCCTCGCCCAAGCCTCTCCAGGTTCTCCTTTACCCAAATCCAGATAGCAGATGTTCTGAAAGAGCTGCAAAACCTAGACCCGTACAAATCAGCTGGGCTTGACAATCTGGACCCTCTATTTCTGAAACTATCTGCCGCCATTGTCGCAACCCCTATTACCAGCCTGTTCAACCTTTCTTTCATATCGTCTGAGATCCCCAAGGATTGGAAAGCTGCCGTAGTCACCCCCCTCTTTAAAGGGGGAGACACCCTGGACCCAAACTGCTATAGACCTATATCCATCCTGCCCTGCCTATCTAAGGTCTTCGAAAGCCAAGTCAACAAACAGGTCACTGACCATCTCGAATCCCACCGTACCTTCTCCGCTGTGCAATCTGGTTTCCGAGCCGGTCACGGGTGCACCTCAGCCACGCTCAAGGTACTAAACGATATCATAATCGCCATCGATAAAAGACAGTACTGTGCAGCCGTCTTCATCGACCTCGCCAAGGCTTTCGACTCTGTCAATCATCATATTCTTATCGGCAGACTCAATAGCCTCGGTTTCTCGGATGACTGCCTTGCCTGGTTCACCAATTACTTTGCAGACAGAGTTCAGTGTGTCAAATCGGAGGGCATGCTGTCCGGTCCTCTGGCAGTCTCTATGGGGGTGCCACAGGGTTCAATTCTCGGGCCGACTCTTTTCTCTGTATATATCAATGATGTTGCTCTTGCTGCGGGCGATTCCCTGATCCACCTCTACGCAGACGACACCATTCTATATACTTTCGGCCCGTCATTGGACACTGTGCTATCTAACCTCCAAACGAGCTTCAATGCCATACAGCACTCCTTCCGTGGCCTCCAACTGCTATTAAACGCGAGTAAAACCAAATGCATGCTTTTCAACCGATCGCTGCCTGCACCCGCATGCCCGACTAGCATCACCACCCTGGATGGTTCCGACCTTGAATATGTGGACATCTATAAGTACCTAGGTGTCTGGCTAGACTGCAAACTCTCCTTCCAGACTCACATCAAACATCTCCAATCGAAAATCAAATCAAGAGTCGGCTTTCTATTCCGCAACAAAGCCTCCTTCACTCACGCCGCCAAGCTTACCCTAGTAAAACTGACTATCCTACCGACCCTCGATTTCGGCGATGTCATCTACAAAATGGCTTCCAACACTCTACTCAGCAAACTGGATGCAGTCTATCATAGTGCCATCCGTTTTGTCACCAAAGCACCTTATACCACCCACCACTGCGACTTGTATGCTCTAGTCGGCTGGCCCTCGCTACATATTCGTCGCCAGACCCACTGGCTCCAGGTCATCTACAAGTCCATACTAGGTAAAGCTCTGCCTTATCTCAGTTCACAGGTCACGATGGCAACACCCATCCGTAGCACACGCTCCAGCAGGTGTATCTCACTGATCATCCCTAAAGCCAACACCTCATTTGGCCGCCTTTCGTTCCAGTACTCTGCTGCCTGTGACTGGAACGAACTGCAAAAATCGCTGAAGTTGGAGACTTTTATCTCCCTCACCAACTTCAAACATCAGCTATCCGAGCAGCTAACCGATCGCTGCAGCTGTACATAGTCTATTGGTAAATAGCCCACCCATTTTCACCTACCTCATTCCCATACTGTTTTTATACTGTTTTTTTTATTTATTTATTTACTTTTCTGCTCTTTTGCACACCAATATCTCTACCTGTACATGACCATCTGATCATTTATCACCCCAGTGTTAATCTGCAAAATTGTATTATTCGCCTACCTCCTCATGCCTTTTGCACACATTGTATATAGACTGCCCTTTTTTTCTACTGTGTTATTGACTTGTTAATTGTTTACTCCATGTGTAACTCTGTGTTGTCTGTTCACACTGCTATGCTTTATCTTGGCCAGGTCGCAGTTGCAAATGAGAACTTGTTCTCAACTAGCCTACCTGGTTAAATAAAGGTGAAATAAAAAATTAAAAAAATAAACTGTTACTAAGTGTTGCACTATCAGTAGCTAGCTAGCTTGCTTTGACTAATGTTAGCTATTAGCTGTGTACAATGCCAGCATATTGTTTGAAAGAGAAACTCACATCTACTACTATGAGAGTTAGTACTCCCTTATTTCTGCTTATCATCACCTGTTATAAAATTATAACAATGCATTGTTAGCTGACTTACTTTTCCACTGTCGAAGCACTGTTTCCTGAAGCATTCTGCCCTGTTCTGAAAGAACTCTCTGGGTTTAGGACATGTCATTTTACTAATTTGTTCATTTTGAGAGACTCATTACCAAGCACTTCCCCGCACAAAACACATTGAGGGCACTCCTAGTAATTTCTCAAAGTTTGTATGAAAGAAAGAGAAACTCATCCCTGTATTGGCATTTCATGGCAATGTAGCTCAGTCAGAACTTGTGCCTAGCATGAGTCCACGAACTGGCTGGTCTTGTTGCATAGCTGAAATTGTCGTTGTGACATACCAATCCCACACCAGCTTGCAAGTGGTCTAGATGACGGTAAGAACAGCCGTCCACAAATGCCATCGGCATGCCAAGAAACACGTTCTCTTCGAAGTAGTGATGGTTCAAAGGCAACGGCGGAGCTACGTTACATGGGGCTGGTGTGAAGTCAGTGTCGTCGTCACCACAGCGTTGGTGTGTATAAAAACAAAAATACCTTATTTACATAAATATTCTGACATTTTGATATGAGACTCGAAATTGAGCTCAGGTGCATCCTGTTTCCAATGATCATCCTTCAGATGTTCCTACAACTTGATTGGAGTCAACCTGTGGACATGATTTGGAAAGGCACACACCTGTCTACGTATATAAGGTCCCACAGTTGACAGTGCATGTCAGAGCAAAATCCAAAGCCATGAGGTCGAAGGAATTGTCCGTAGAACTACGAGACAGGATTTTGTCGAAGCACAGATCTGGGAAAGGTTGCCAAAAAAGAAATTTGCAGCATTGAAGGCCTCCGAGAACACAATGGCCTCGATCCTTCTTAAATGGACAACGTTTGGAATGACAAAGACTCTTCCTAGAGCTGGACCACCTGGCCAAACTGAGCAATCGGGGGAGAAGGTCCTTGGTCAGGGAGGTGACCAAGAACCCAATGGTCACTCAGACAGAGCTCCAGAGTTCCTCTGTGGAGATGGTAGAACCTTCCAGGAGGACAACCATCTCTGCAGCACTCCACCAATCATGCCTTTATGGTAGAGTGGTGAGACGGAAACCACTAATCAGAACAAGGGTGAGGAAACAGACCACTAAGACGAAGGAAACTGACATTGTGAGGACAATCAGAGAGTTACACCCGGTAATCAAAGAAATTACATCATCAGAGGAGAAGGTGAACCCGGTCCACAAAGAGACACCCCATCGGAGACCTTCGACACGTAATTACATCATTATATTCTGACCCATAAGAGCAGCAGTTCGGGCCAAGGTGTTACTGCTAAACTAAGCATAGTTTACAAATGTGCTTTTCTCTCGTGCACCCTCTCTCTCTTTTTCTAAATCCCCATTTTATGTAACATGTGTCATATTGGGTTTCCTCCAGACATGACGCTTGACATTCAGGACAAAGAGTTCAATCTTGGTTTCATCAGACCAGAGAATCTTGTTTCTCATGGTCTGAAAATCTTTAGATGCCTTTTGGCAAACTCCAAGTCATGTGCCTTTTACTGAAAAGGGGTCTTCTGAGGACAGCCAGCCGTGTAGTGCAGTGCTCCAGCATGGGAAGGAAAGCAGTGTAGATACACAATTCCTTGGAGAGTGGTAACTGGATGGTCCTGCTTGAATTCACCCTCTTCGACACAACTACTCATCTGTAGCATAGCTTGTTAAAAGGTTCCATTGTCTTCTTCAACCTTGTGTTGCATTTTGGGTTTGCAACTAATCGTACATTGGCTGCAGGTCGTGGTCACCTAGTCATAATGGGGCAAGTTTAGGGCAAGTTCTCTGGGCGTAACAAGTTACGAGGCAAGGTCTGGATTTTACTCAGATGCAATTTAGACAACTAACTTCACATTTCATCTTTACAAAAATATTCTCTTTGATCTGGACATTTTCCACACAACGTACATTATGCAGACATCATGTACATATTGTGAAAACTCTTCAAATTAATAACTTTTAATAACATAACAAAAACAACATTCATTTTCATATTCCATCAATCGTTATTACTACTATTCAACATGTCAATACCTCTGATAAATACAAGTAGTGATGAAGTCAATCTTTCCTCCACTTTGAACCAGGAGAGATTGGCATGCATATTAATAATATTAGCTCTCCGTGTACATCCAAGGGTCAGCCGTGCTGCCCTGTTCTGAGCCAATTGCAATTTTCCTAATTCCCTTTTTGTGGGACCTGACCATACGACTGAACAGTAGTTCAGGTGCGACATAACTAGGGCCAGTAGGACCTGCCTTGTTGATAGTGCTGTTAAGAAGGTAGAGCAGAGCTTTATTATCGACAGACTTCTCCCCATCTTGGCTACTGTTGTATCAATATGTTTTGACCGTGACAGTTTATAATCCAGAGTTATTCCAAGCAGTCAACTTGCTCAATTTTCACATTATTTATTACAATAATTAGTTGAGGTTTAGGGTTTAGTGAATACTTTGTCCCAAATGCAATGCTTTTAGTTGTAGAAATATTTAGGACTAACGTTTTCTTGCCATCCACTCTGAATCTAACAGCAGCTCTTTGTTAAGTGTTGCTGTCCTTTCAGTTGCTGTAGTAGCTGACATGTATAGTGCTGAGTAATCTATATACATGGACACAAAAGTGAGGGTTCTATACAGCTGCCCTGGGGAATTCCTGATTCTACCTGGATTATGTTGGAGAGGCTTCCAATAAAGAACACTCTCTGTGTTCTGTTAGACAGGTAACTCTTTTTCCACAATATAGCAGTGGGTGTAAAGCCATAACACATACGTTTTTTCCAGCAACAGACTGATCGAAAATGCCAAAAGCCGCACTGAAGGTCTAACAACACAGCCCCCACAATCTTTTTATCAACAATTTCTCTCAGCCAATCATCAGTCATTTGTGTAAGAGCTGTGCTTGTTGAATGTCCTTCCCTATAAGCATGCTGAAAGTTTGTTGTCAATTTGTTTACTGGAAAATAGCCTGGTCAAACTAAATTTTCCCAAAAGTTTCCTAAGGGTTGGTAACCGGCTGATTGGTTGGCTATTTGAGCCAGTAAAGGGGGGGGGCACTTTCTAGTAAGTTGAAAATATGGCAAATAGGAGTGGCAAAATCGTCCGCTATTATCTTCAGTGATTTTCCATACAAGTTGTTCCATACAAGACCCCGGTGGCTTGTCATTGTAGTTAGACAACAATAATGGTTCATCTCTTCCACACTCACTTTACAGAATTCAAAATTACAATGCTTGTCTTTCATAGTTTGGTCAGATATACTTGGATGTGTAGTGTCAGCGTTTGTTGCTGGCATCTCATGCCTAAATGTGCTAATCCAGCCAATGAAAAAATCATTAATGTAGTTGGCAATATCTATGGGTTTTGTGACGTATGAGCCATCTGATTCAATGAATGATGGAGCTGAGTTTGTCTTTTTACCAAAATGTCATTTAAAGTGCTTCAAAGGCACATGACAGCCCATTTTGTCATTCTTTATGTAATGTATCTTTGTTCCATTGTGTAGTTTATTCTTATTTTTCTTTTCTTTTTTCTCAGTTTGCAATTCGTTTCTTAATCGGTTGTGCAGCCAAAGTTATTTGCCATTCATTTAACAGTTTAACAGTTTTTAGAGTCATTTTCATAATGGGCACGTGCTTATTAGTAACTGGATTAAGCAATTTCATATATGCGTCAAGTGTAGCGTCTGTTTGCTCCTCATTACACACCATGGACCAACAAATATTATTTTCATCAACAACATAGGAATCACTACAAAATGTATTGTATGACCTCTTTTACGTTATATGAAGCCAAGCCTTTGGAACTTTGGTTTTCCTAAATATAGCTTACTCTATTGTGATCATTACATCCGAATCTGGATTATTAGTAAATATGTGATCAATATGTGATCAATAAATGTTGATGATTTCATTCATGTGCTGTTTGTTACTTCCCTGGTAGGTTGACTGATAACCTGAACCGGGTTGCAGGCACTGGTGACAGTTTGTATATTTTTTTTGAATGGGCAGCTTGATGAAAGCCTGTCAATATTTGTATCACCCAGAAAATATACATCTCTGTTGATCTCTGTTGATCACATACATTATCAAGCATTTCACACATGTTATCCAGGTACTAACTGTTAGCACTTGGTGGTCTATAACAGCTTTATAACAGAATGGGCTTTAGGTGAGGCAGATGAACCTGTAGCCATATTACTTCAACAGTACATAACATGAGATACTCTAATCGTACAGGAAATGTGGTTCTGAATATAAACACCAACACCTCCACCGTTGGCATTTCTATATTTTCTGTAAATGTTATAACCTTGTATTGCTACCACTGTATCAGCAAAGGTATTATCTAGGTAAGTTTCAGAAATAGTCAGAATATGAATGTCATCTGTTTCTTGTAAATTATTGATTTCATGAACCTTGAAGCTTTCATGAACCTTTCTTAAGCTACATATGTTAGCGTGGGCTATTTTGAGCACTTTTCTTCCGGGATGCTTACTAGTTTTCATTGCTTTACTGGGAATATTAGCAGAAGTAGATATACTCATGTTTTTTATGTTAGTGCAGAGTGAGCTGCACACAGTGGACTTCCTACTAGGGCACACTGCCTCACTGCTAACAGTATAAATCTGGTTCATAGCCACATGAATACTGAATGCAATAGCTGTAGGATCAGCAGAGGCATTCAGGGAAGTTCAGGGCAGTAAATTAGGTTACTTACATTGTGTCAACCAACGTCCTTGGTGTAATGTACATTTGTTGAAGCATTATGACAACTCTGCGTCACAATGGTGGGGATTAGCTGAGCTGAGCTTGGGTCATTGAAGGGCTGCGTAGCCTTATAATAATGTGAAAGGATCCAGGAACCCAAATCATTTGGGTAGATTACATCCTCATAATAAAATGTGTTTTGTTTTCAAAAGGTATCGAAATTGTAAACAAAAGTTACACGCATTAATCACATAGTCAGTTGTGAAGAGAAAGAATCCTTCAGCTAATTAGCAGCTAAAGCATTCAATGCCACGATTCAGAGAGGCCGCAGGGCCAGATATGATGGATCTTTTGTTAGTGTCTAGCAGAGAGTCAATCAGCTCTTTAAAATCCAGTTTCACCTGTTCAGAGCAGCCCTTCATAATGCCATTAACCTGTTAGGCCTCAGCAGAATACTGCCCCCTTTGGATGAATTGCGTGCCCATAGTAAACGGAAAGAAAATCTGTCCAAAATTGCTAATATATGCATATAATAATTATTATTGGATAGAAAACTCTAAAGCTTCTAAAACCGTTTGAATTATGTCTGTAAGTATAGCAGAAGTCCCAGGGCAGGCAATCTCCCAAACTATTTTTGGGAGCCTGAAACTTGGGGCAAATTTGACTTCATCGCCCCCACCCTTCCCAACCAGCTATGGATCTGGAGACACTTTCTATGTCTTCCACTAGATGTCCTCATTCAGTACCGCGTTTAATTGTTCAAATCCCACAAGTTTTGACCATTTGGGAGGCAAAAGACTGAGTGTCGCGAGAAAATACAAGGTCACGAGAGCGTGCATTTTGGAGAGAGGTTCCTTTGTTCCAGAATGCCTGAGAGAAAGCAAGAATGTCCGATAGATTAGATAATTGTTTTGTACGTTTAGAACATCCTAAAGCTTGATTCTGCACTTAGTTTGACCAGTTTAGTCAACATATAATATGTAATTTTGAAGTTTTGATGCGCAACTGTCCGGGACCAGAAGTAATTTTGGGTGCATTTCAGCTGAAACTGCTAGCAGATGCTACTGTAAGAACACACGAAGTGAAACAAAACGATGTATTCGGTAAGTATGACTCCTTCCACTACATTCTGATCGAAGACCATCAAAGGTAAGGGAATATTTATGTTGTAATTTTGTATTTCTGTTGACTCCAACATAGCGGAGAAATATTGCTTACGTCTGAGCGCCGTCTCAGATTATTAGATAGTGAACAAATTCTGTAACGTTAAAAATAAATGTAACACAGCGGTTGCATTAAGAAGCAGTGTATCTTTCTAACTATATGTAGAAAATGTATATTTAGTCAAAGTTTATGATGTCTATTTATGTTATCTGGCGGCACTATGTATAATTTCTCCGGACATTTTTGAGTATTTTCTGAACATGAAGTCAATGTAAATGGAGATTTATGGATATAAATGGCATATTATTGAAAAAAACATAAATGTACTGTGTAACATGTCCTATTACTGTCATCTGATGAAGATTTTCAAAAGGTTAGTGAATGATTTAGTTTTTAATCCTGCTTTTATAATTTTATATTTTCTGGGACAAAATGGCTGCCTCTTGACTTTGTTTCGGTGGTGGTCTAATATAAATATGTGGTGTGTTTTCGCCGTAGAACATTTGAGAAATCTGACTCGCTGGGTAGATGAACAAGGTGTTTATCTTTCATTTGAGCTATTGGACTTGTTAATGTGTGGAGGTTAAATATTTCTAAGAATATTTTTGCATTCTGTGCGCCATCTTTTGAGTTGAGCGTGGGGGAGGGTGCCCTTGGGGAACGTTTAGCGTGAACAAGTTAAAACCCACATGGACTACAATAGAATTGGTTTACATGTCCTGACATAGTACATATGGGAGCAGCTTAGTAATGTAATTTACACACGCTCCGGAATAGGAAATAGTTTTTCCACCAGGAACGGTCACATTTCTTACCATGGAGTTGCCCAAAATCACGGCTGGCGAGAAGAACGAGGAAATACGCCCACTCCCATACTTCACAGGATTCGGAGAAGCCATTATGGACGGGCGAGAGGCAGCCCGTTGCTCCCAGCACCTGGTTTAGGCCTCCGACAGATCCAGACTCGATCCAGAGCAGGGACGGAAAGTTGCCGACGTTGACTTCGAAATTGCAGTAGTGGGCACTGTGACAGCAGACACAGGAACCCCCAGCGACAAAGGTGCAGGAAGATCAGGCTCCAGGACGGCAAAACTATTTGTTGTTTGTATCCACTCGGGTTCCCTCGTTTGGAGTGTAGACTGCTTTGCGGGAGGTTACTGTCTTCGGCTCCCACGGCTCGTGACATGCGTCCATCATTGATTGCCATGCTCCACTTGCTCTGCTCCTTCGACTCCGCTATCAGATGGGGAAGCTCCGGGCAACACTGGCCAGTCAGATAATGACAATTGACAAGGCAGAGATGGATCCAACAAGAGCGAACGCCGTCCAGCCACCGGTGTAGAAAATTTAAATGTTCCACTCTGCATTTTCCCCAGTTTCTTATGTTTGCTGGTGACCCACGTGATCAAGGAAGCCACCTCAAGCCAATAATCCTCTGCAAGCAACCAATTGCCTCATTGGAAATCTGAGTGATCCGGTTTGTCCTAAAACAAAGCATCGCAAAAACAGCTTCTACAGCACTAAAACCAGTCATTTATTTCTCCAGACAAAAAGGGCTCCATTGCAAAACTCATCTGGTACCAACTTCATGAGCTTGATGGCTAGCAACTTGGTGTCTCTGGCAGGCTTCACCCTGTCTGTTAGGCGGGATTCTGGGAAAACAAATAGCGGCCCTAGCTGTTAAAAGCTAAGCACTTCGCGGAATCCACCCAAAATCAAGTTTGGTATTCATGAGTGCCTATATACAGTATAAGGAGGAGAGCCTAGGGGAGAATCTCAATTGTGGTTCCTTGTCTCCTCGCTCCCTCTCCTCGTTTTTTTTTTCTCAAAATCCCATTGGATGAGAAGGTCAGAAGGTCCAATGGGTTTTGAGAAGGAGAGGCGAGAGGACACATTGAATCATGCAAATGCAATAGAGATTCTTCCAAGAAGTTGATTTGGGATTTAGAGAAGGAAAGATTATATTTATTTGCTTAGTAATAACGTGTTCTTTGTCAATGGGAGAATCTCAATTGTATTTCCTTGATTCCTTGTGTCCTCTCTCCTCACCTCCTTCTCAAAACCCATTGGAGAACACAAAGAATACAAGAGAGAGGATGCGAGGAATCAAGTAAATGCAATTGACATTCTTCTAATGTATATTGACTGTGTACATATTGCACAGATTTAAAGCAGCCCTTTGTAGAACAATAGGAGAGGAATGTCACCATGATCTTTTATTCTGCACATATTCTATTATCTTGATGACCACAGACATTTTATTTATGCATCTGTATTTTTACGGATTAAGGAAGTCTTTGAAATTTGCTTAACAAATGTGGTGGTCAACTTTACTCTTTAGATAATGTTCATGATTACTGATTAATTGAGAGACTTTTTTTCAAAGATGTTGTCCATTGTTTGTAAAAACATGGCACTTGGATAGGCCTACCACTGCCAAGTTGATTTTGGCAATTACATACTGCATGAGGCAATGAATGTATCACTGGGGGTCAGAATTGTAGTCAATTCAATTTAAAACTGATTTTTCTCATAGGCGGCAATGAGGAAAATTGGAATTGATTTTGGAATTTATTGTATTGACTGATTGAAAAGGAATTGACCCCAACCCTGGTGGAGTTGCTACAGTAAACTGTGTGCTCTCTTTAAATGTGAACCTTTGCACTGTGTAACACACTGATCTGTTTCACCTTTACAGGCGTTTCTCCCCAATCTACCGAGGCATCCCAAACACCCCGGCTTCCCTCCTCTGGAGCACTACGCTGGAGATCCCGGATCCTGCTGGGCATTTCTCTTCCAGTGTTATCTCGTCTTTGAGCTGCAGCCCTCTTAATTTCCCTCAGATCGACCGTACGTGATGAACGCTGATGTCCAGGAGGGCTCTTACCTGGGCTACGGCAGTGTGGGAGCAACAACGTTTGCCTCAGATTAGACAAATTAGTGGCAGAGGTACGGAAAGTGTTTTATTCTCCATTGTCTGGGAGAGAGGTGGCTAGCAAGCTGCTCTAACTACTTCAGGATTCCCGTTGTGTGGCGGACTACGCAATGGATTTTCACACGTTTTCAGTTGAGAGTGCCTGGAACCTGGAAGCCCTGTTCAACACGTTCCTTCACGGGTTGTCAGAGGTGATTAAAGATGCACTTGCAGCACGGGAGCTGCCCCTGGACCTCGACTCCCTCATAGCCTTGACCAACCAAATCGATGGGAGGCTAGGGGGAGGGTTACGGAACATAGAATGGTTACGGAGTCTGCTCCCTGTCGCCGGCACTCATCCTCGATTTCCACCTCGCCTCCGAGGAATCCAGGACAGTCGGCGCTGCCTTCCCCGGGACGTCTTCCTGGGTCTTGGGAAAAGCCCCAGACGTCTCTGCCGTTCCCGAGGTGTACCAGGACTTCCAGGAGGTTTTCAGCAAGGCCCGTGCCACCACACTTTCTCTGCATTGGCCCTATGACTGCGCCATCGACCTTCTCCCGGGCACCACACTGCCTCGGGGGGTGGCTTTGTTCCCTCAGGTCCGAAGACCAAAGCAATGGAGACGTATATTGAGGACTCCCTGGTTGCAGGGGGTATCTGTCCTTTGCCTCCCCTGTGACTACCAGGGCCAGAATGACTTCACGGTGAAAAACAATTACTCACTTCCACTCAGCACCTCTGCTTTCGAGCCTCTCCAGGGGGCTACCATCTTCTCCAAGTTGGACGTCTGCAACGCCTACCATCTGGTACAGAACCGGGAAGGGGATGAGGGGAAGACCGCCTTTAACACAGCTAGCAGGCACTACAAATTCCTGATGATGCCGTTCGGATTGACCAACGTTCAGGCTCTGTTCCAGGCCTTGGTAAACAACATTCTCAGGGACATGTTGAACCGGTTCGTATTTGTCTACCTTGATGACATCCTCGTGTTTCCCACTCGGCTAAAGAACATGTCCTCCATGTCAGACAAGTCCTCCAGCATCGTCCGGAGCACCAGCTGTATGTCAAAGTGGAAAAATGTGAATTCCATAACTCCACCATCTACTTCCTGGGGTACATCATAGCTGCAGGCAACATCCAGATGGATCCTGAAAAGATGAGAGAGATGGTGGACTGGCCGCAGCCCACCTCCAGAGTGCAACTGCAATGCTTCCTGGGGTTTGCCCATTTCTACCGCCAGTTCATCTGGGGCTACAGCACCCAGGCTTCCCCCGTGTCAGCACTCACCTCTTCCAAGGTCCCGTTTACATGGTCTCCAGGTTCAGACCAGGTGTTCTTTGACCTCAAACACAAATTCACTATCACCCCCATCATAATCCATCCAGAGCCGTCCCGGCAGTTTGTGGTGGAGGTTGACACCTCGCACATCGGAGTGGGGGCTGTCCTGTCCCAGCATTCAGCCCAAGACCAAAAGCTGCATCCTTGCGCTTTCCTCTCCCATCGTCTCAACCCCACGGAAAGGAATTACTATGTAGGCAACCGGAAAGATGGCGTTGAAGATGGCGTTGGAGGAGTGGAGGAACTGGTTAGAGGGGGGGAACACGCATTCGTAGTATGGACACAAGAACCTGAAATATCTCTGCATCGCCAAACGCCTCAACTCCAGGCAAGATCGATGGGCCCTGCTATTCACCCAATTTAACTTTGACATCTCCTACCGCCCTGGGTCCAAGAATGTGAAGCCGGTTGCGCTGTCACACCTGTATTGCCCCACTGCTACACCATCGGACCCCGAGACCATGATCCCCCATGGCTGCAGTCATCTGGTATACAGAGAACGGGGTCCGTGAGGCACAGCGTTCCCAGCTGTTTGTCCCGGACTCTGCCTGTTCCTTGGTTCTGGAATGGGCTCATTCCAATAGATTGGCCTGCCATCCTGGCTCCCCTCGGATCCTGGCATTTGTATAATATTGTTTTTGGTGACCCACCTAGGTTCCTGACGTCTCCTCGTTCGTCGCCGCCTGCACTGTGTGTACCCAGAAGAAGACTCCTCGGCAAGCTCCGTCCCTGGTCACATATATCCCTGGACTTTGTCACTGGTCTCCCCCATCTGATGGCAACACAGTTATCCTTACCGTGGTGGACCAGTTTTCCAAAGCCGCCCACTTCATTCCTCTCTCCTAGCTACCCTCAACCAAGGTTACAGGCCCAGCTCATGGTGCAGCATGTCTTCCACTTCCATGGACTTCAAGTGGACATGGTCTCTGACCGGGGTCCTCAGTTCTCGCCCCAGTCCTGGAAGGCGTTCTGTACATTAATTGGGTCATCATCGGCCAGCCTGTCCTCCGGATTCCACCCCCAGTTTAACGGGCAGTCGCAGTGAGCCAATCAGGACCTGGAGACGACTCTTCGCTGCCTGGTCTCTGCCAATCACACCACCTGGAGTCAGCAGCTCGTGTGGGTAGATAACGCCCACAACACCCTCCCTTGCTCAACCACTGCTTTCTTGCCTTTTGTGTCCTCCCTGGGGTATCAGTCCCCGCTCTTTTCGGAGCAAGAGGAAGAGGTCAGCATACCCTCGGCCCACGCCTCCCGTGTCTGCATCTGGGTCATATGAGTCTCATTACACTGTGTGTTCTCTTTAAATGTAAACCTTTGCACGCTATGCTTGTTCAGGAAACACTGTTTACATCTTATTAGGACATTTTCGTATTGTCACTGAAACAATACATTTATATTATTCATGTTTAGAAGCATAAAAGTTGCTATAACTTTAATTGGTTTATAGCGTTTTGAGTTGTTGCAAATTAATAGGATTAGTGCAATCGGTTTCCTTAAACCATTTGAGCAGCAAGTTTTCAATTTCAATTGAGCTAAGTCAACTTCACTCAAAAGTGTGTTAGAGTAACATAGTACATTTAACCTTTCTGGCGCAGGCGTTCCACTAGCAACCCACCTCGACAACATCCGGTGAAATTGCAGAGCGCCAAATTCAAAATACAGAAATAGTCGTCATAAACATTCATAAAAAATACAATTGTTATACATTGGCTTAAAGATGTACTTTTTCTTAGG
Organism: Oncorhynchus nerka; assembly: GCF_034236695.1. Lineage (NCBI taxonomy): Eukaryota > Metazoa > Chordata > Actinopteri > Salmoniformes > Salmonidae > Oncorhynchus > Oncorhynchus nerka. The sequence continues at coordinate 42,164,417 of NC_088408.1, forward strand.
ACTGAGATCCCGTTAACGGGATCGCGACGACAACAGCCAGTGACAGTGCAGGGCGCCAAATTCAAAACAACAGAAATCTCATAATTAAAATTCCTCAAACATACAAGTATTTTATACCATTTTGAAGGTAATCTTGTTGTTAATCCCACCACAGTGTCCGATTTCAAATAGGCTTTACACCACAAACGATTATGTTAGGTCAGAAGCATATCACAGAAAAACACAGCCATTTTTCCACCCAAAGAGTAGAGTCAGAAAAATCAGAAAGAGAGAGATATTAATCACTAACCTTGATGACTCTCATAGGACTTCATGTTACACAGTACATGTATGTTTTGTTCGATAAAGTTCATATTTATATCAACAAATCTCAGTATACATTGGCGCGTTATGTTCAGTAGTTCCAAAAACATTTTGCAGAGAGTGTAACGGTTTTCTTCTGGTGAAAGAGAGGCGGACCAAAATGCAGCGTGGTTAGTTTTGTACATCTTTAATAAAGATGAAAATACAACAATCTACAAAACAAGAAATGTGAAAAAAACGAAACAGTCCTATCTGGTGCCACAAACACAAAGACAGGAACAATCACCCACAAGAGACCTAAAGAATATGGCTGCCTAAATATGGTTCCCAATCAAAGACAACGATAAACACCTGCCTCTGATTGAGAACCACTCTAGGCAACCATAGACTTACCTAGAGTACTACTCTAACCACAATCCCATACCTACTAACAACCCCAGACAAAACAAACCACATAAATCCCCATGTCACACCCTGGCCTAACCAAAATAAAACCGAAAACACAGAATACTAAGGCCAGTGACAGTCCCCCCCCCCCCCTAAGGAGCGGACTCCCGGCCGCCACCTAAATCCATAGGGGAGGGTCTGGGTGGGCGTCTGTCCACGGTGGCGGCTCTGGTGCTGGACGTGGACCCCATTCCAACATAGTCTCTGTCCACCTCCTTCGCGTCCTTTGATTGGCGACCCTCGCCGCCGACCCATGCCTACTAACCCCAACAAAGGGCCCACCTGGACTGAGGGGTGCCTCACGACTGAGGAAGTTCAGGACCGAGGGGTAGCTCGGGACCGAGAGGAAGCTCAGGACCGAGAGGAAGCTCAGGCAGGTTGATGGATCTGGCAGATCCTGGCTGGCTGGTGGTTCTGGCAGATCCTGGCTGACTGGTGCTTCTGACAGATCCTGACTGACTGGCAGTTCTGGTAGATCCTGGCTGACTGACGGATCCTGGCTGAATGGCGGATCCTGACAGACTGGCGGATCCTGGCTGACTGACGGCTCTGGCAGATCCTGGCTGACTGGCAGTTCTAGCAGATCCTGGCTGACTGGCAGTTCTGGCAGATCCTGGCTGACTGGCGGATCCTGGCTGAATGGAGGATCCTGGCTGACTGGCGGATCTAACGGATCCTGGCAGACTGGCGGCACTGGCGGCTCCTGGCTGACTGGCGGCACTGGCGGCTCCTGGCTGACTGGCGGCACTGGCGGCTCCTTGCAGACTGGCGGCACTGGCGGCTCCTTGCAGACTGGCGGCACTGGCGGCGCTGGGCAGACGGGAAGCTCCGGCAACGCTGGAGAGGAAGGCTCTGGCAGCGCTAGACTGAGGAGCTCTGGCGCCTCTGGAATGAGGGGCTCTGGCGCCTCTGGACTGAGGGGCTCTGGCGCCTCTGGCCTGAGGAGCGGGAGCTCTGGCAGCACCGGACAGGCGGGAAACTCTGATAGCGCTGGACAGACGGACAGCTCAGATGGTGCTGGGTAGATGGACAGCTCAGGCGGCGCTGGACAAACTGGAGACTCCGGCAACGCTGGAGATGAGGAAGGCTCTGGCAGCGCTGGATAGAGGAGCTCTGGCGCCTCTGGACTGAGGGGCTCTGGCGCCTCAGGACTAAGGGGCGGAAGCTCTGACAGCGCCGGACAGGCAGGAGACTCCGGCTGTGCTGGAGAGGAGGAAGGCTCTGGCAGCGCTGGACAGAGAAGCTCTGGCGCTTCTGGACTGAGGGGTTCTGGCGCCTCTGGACTGAGGAGTGCTGGTGCCTCTGGACTGAGGAGCGCTGGCGCCTCTGGACTGAGGAGCGCTGGCGCCTCTGGACTGAGGAGCGCTGGCGCCTCTGGACTGAGGGGCGCTGGCGCCTCTGGACTGAGGGGCGGAAACTCTGGTAGCGTCGGACAGGCGGGAGCACCTGTGTTGATGGGACGGAGAGACAGCCTGGTGCGGGGTGCCGGCACTGGTGGTACCGGGCTGGGGACACGCACCTCAGTGCGGCACTGGTGGTACCGGGCTGGGGACACGCACCTCAGTGCGAATGCCTTGCATACTACGCCAAATCAACTGCTCTCTTTCTTCACACTCCCCCAATTCTATTAACACCTCCTCGAGTGTCTCATCTCCTATCCGTTCACTCTCCTCCATTCTGTCCAATAACTCCTCGACCCTCTCAGACTCAGCCCTCAGCTTCGCCGATAGCTCCGATAACATCCATGGCTCCTTACGGTAAACAGGGGGAGTTGGCTCAGGTCTGGCTCCTGACTCTGCCACACTCTCCCGGTCCCCCCCCAAGAAATGTTTGGGGCTGCCTCTCGGGCACTCTGCCGTGCTAGCTCCTCATAATGCCGCCTCTCTGCTTTCGCTGCCTCCAGCTCGGCTTTGGGGCGGCAATATTCCCCTGGCTCTGCCCAGGGTCCTTTTCAGTCAAAGATCTCCTCCCAAGTCCATTTCTCCAAATAGTGCAGCCTCTCCCACTGCTGCTGCTGCTGCTGCCTCTGTTGCTTCTCCTGCTGCTGCTTTTGCTGCTGCTGCTGTTGCTCCTGCTGCACCTGTCGCTTCTCCTGCTGCTGCTGTTGCTGCTGCCTCTGTTTACCACGCCGCTTGGTCCTTGGTTGGTGGGTGATTCTGTAACGGTTTTCTTCTGGTGAAAGAGAGGCAGACCAAAATGTAGTGTGGTTAGTTTTGTACATCTTTAATAAAGATGAAATACAACAATCTAGAAAACAAGAAATGTGAAAAAAACGAAACAGTCCTATCTGCCACAAACACAAAGACAGGAACAATCACCCACAAGAGACCTAAAGAATATGGCTGCCTAAATATGGTTCCCAATCAGAGACAACGATAAACACCTGCCTCTGATTGAGAACCACTCTAGGCAACCATAGACTTACCTAGAGTACTACTCTAACCACAATCCCATTACTACAAACAACCCCAGACAAAACAAACCACATAAATCCCCATATCACACCCTGGCCTAACCAAAATAATACCGAAAACACAGAATACTAAGGCCAGGGCGTGACAGAGAGCCAAATCAATTTACAGAAATACTCATTATAAATGTTGATGAAAATACAAGTGTTATGCATGGAAATATAGATAAGCTTCTCCTCAATGCAACCGCTGTGTCAGATTTCAAAAAACTTTACAGAAAAAGCAAACCATGCAATAATCTGAGTACGGAGCTCAGAGAACCAACAACCCAAAAAGATATCGCCATATTGTGCAGTCAACAGAAGTCAGAAATAACATTATAAATATTCACTTACCTTTGATTATCTTCTTCAGAATGCACTCCCAGGAATTCCAGTTCCACAATAAATGTTGGATTTGTTCGATAATGTCCTTCATTTATGTCCAAATAACTACTTTTGTTAGCGCATTTGGTAAAATCAAAACTCATGAACTGCGTTCATTAATTGTAGAATGTCAAAAAGTTCCGTTACAGTCCGTAGAAACTTGTCAAACGATGTATAGAATCAATCTTTAGGATGTTTTTAACATAAAACTTAAATAATATTCCAACTGGAGAATTCCTTTGTCTTCAGAAAAGCAAATGGAACGGGAGCTAGCTCTCATGCGAATGCGCATGACCAGCGCATGACTGCTGGCAGACCTCTGATTCTCTCATTCAGCCCCCCTTCATAGTAGAAGCCTCAAACAAGTTTCTAAAGACAATTGACTTCTAGTGGAAGCCTTAGGAAGTGTAAGATGACCAATATCCCACAGTATCTTGAATAGGGGCTGAGTTGAAAATCGACCAACCTCAGATTTCCCACTTCCTGGTTGGATTTTTTTCTCTGTTTTTTGCCTGCCATATGAGTTATGTTACACTCACAGACACCATTCAAACAGTTTTAGAAACTTCAGAGTGTTTTCCATACGAATGTACTAATACTATGCATATATTAGCAACTGGGACTGGGGAGCAGGCAGTTTACTCTGGGCACCTCTGGGCACCTTATTCATCCAAGCTACTCAATACTGCCCCCAGCCATAAGAAGTTTTAATCGAGCCGCATTGTCAGATTGCAAAAAAGCTTTACAGCGAAAGCATACCATGCGATTAGCTGAGGACAGCGACCCGCTTACAAAAGCATACAAAAATTTTACAGCCAAGTAAAGGAATTACAAAAGTCAGAAATAGCAATAAAATTGATGATTTTGATGATCTCATGTGGTTGCAGTCACAAGAGTCACAGCTACACATAAATGTTTGTTTTATTCGATAAAGTCCCTCTTTATATCCCAAAAACTCTGTTTTGTTTGCGTGTTTTGTTCAGTAATCCACTGGCTCAAAGGCGGTCAAAACATGCAGACGAATACATCCTAATAGTACCGGTAAAGTTCGTCGACACATGTCAAACGATGTTTATAATTAATCCTCATGTTGTCAATTGTCTAAATAATGGACAATATTTCAACCGGACAATAGCGTATTCAATAGAAAGGAAAAACAACAAAGGGCGCAAACTCGGTCACATGCGCAAACCAGCACTGCATGATTCTACAGTCCACTGACAGAAAGGTCTCATTCTTCTTCATTTTTCAGAAAACAAGCCTGAAACAATGCCTAAAGACTGTTGACATCTAGTGGAAGTCATATGAACTGCAATCTGGGTCCTAACCCATTAGATACTTTATACGCAATCAATTGAAAATTCCCACATAAAAAAAATCCCACTTTCTGGATGGATTTTCCTCAGATTTACACCTGCCATATCAGTTCTGTTATACTCACAGACATTAATTTAACAGTTTTAGAAGCTTTATAGTGTTTTCTATCCAAATACACCAATTATATGCATATCCTAGCTTCTGGGATTGAGTAACAGGCGGTTTACTTTGGGCACGCTTCTCACGTGAAATACTGCCCCCAAGCCATAAGAAGTTGTAAAGTCAACAGCATCATTTAAGGACACTTAAATCACTCAACAACAACATTTAAGCTTGCTTCACACAATAGTGTTATGTTACATTTACTTTGTTTATTCAAGTAAGGTTGACAAGAACACTTGTGCTTACTCAAACATTCACAGTACGGTACACATGCTCGTGTGTGTGTCACCACCTTCCATAGCAGCATGAGCCATTTTTATATCGTCCTATATCCACAGTGTTAAGGGTGTATCATCCCTGCAGACCTGTAGGCCCCTCACTGGGTCCTACCAGGCATTGCAGGGGGAGTCTGAGTCGCAACAGTATATTAATTCCAGCTAAATTCGGAGTTATACTGGTGTTCCCTGTAGGGCAGGGGGATGTTGTTGTGGTGCTGTAGGGGTGAGTCGGGTGGCTCAACTTTAGAATGTATGTGTCTGTCTGTGTGCGTGTGTGTGCGTGAGCATTCGTGCTCGGCCCTGGGAGACTCCAGTAGCAAAGGCACAGCTGCACCGCCACTCTAATATGGAGTCATTAAGCAACTAGATCTCACTGTCTCACGTCAGAATAAGACATTCGTCCATGTTTCTCAAATGTCAAATTTCAAGTATTTATCAATAGAACCACCTGACTTTTCAGCCTATTAGTACCCGCTAGAGGACGTAGCCAGACGTCCCCTTTAGCTTATGAATCAACCAGAAAGGTGCAGAATATCAACCGGAAAGGTAAAGCAAATATAAGCACCAACAGTTGATAAATAGTGCATCAAATATTTGAAAGGATAAATTGAATTGAAGAAATATCTGTGAAAATATATACATACACATAAAAAAAAAGTGATTTGTTTAGATAGAGTCAAGGATATGTTTTGTATAATTCTACAAAGGCCTAGAAAAAGATAGGCCTATGTCCTATTTTCATTTCCCTTACAATAAAAACATTACAGTGTAATCCATTTGATCATCTTTATTTGTAGATTTGATTAATAAGAGTTAAAGTAATGAGCTGATTTTCACAAAGTTGAAATAAAAATGATAATAATAATATAACCAGCCAGGTGCACAGGTGAAATTATTTGCTGTATTCCGTAACAAAAGCAGCAGTGCATGAAGCATTGTAAAATTTGAACTGCATAAATAAATAGCATATTAAAATGTTTAGTTAACTATGTCACTGGTTTTTGCTTAGTAACCAGAGCAATGCTGCCCCTCGAGGGGTCATGAAAATGATGATAATAATAATAATAATACTAATAATAATATAAACAGCCAGGTACACAGGTGAAATTATTTGCTGTATTCCTAAACAAAAGCACCAGTGCATTAAGCATTTTAAAGTATGAACTGCATAAATAGCATATTCAAATTTTTGCTTAGTATCCAGGGCAATGCTGCCGCTCGAGTGGGCATGTGCTGAATGCATGGACAGCAGATATTCTTAGAAAAAGTTTGGAAATAGAGCTGCACCTCTAGAATGATGAGAGTTATTTGACAAAGGTTAGTGTAATAGAACCTGCACAATATGCTCTTTCTGATACTATATAGAGATCAAAATGTTTTATCTGCATGTGACTCTTAAGACGGATTTGATAAAGTGATGCTCCTTTACCTGCCTCTGTCAATTACAAGATGCGTCTATCTCTTCATGAACAATTTGACAACTGATAGGTCTAATATTGTCACTCATCAGATTGTCAATTTAGTCTTGTCTATAGGCTAACTCTTATTATCTGTGAAATTAGTTTTGGTATAGTTTAGGTATAGTTTCGATGGAGCGGCTTTGCAGGCTGACTGGCATTGTTTGTTTCCCGTTCATCAAGTTGGATACATGTTGAATCTTTCTAAAGGCCTACTGCAACACATAGCATGTTTTTGTTTCCCTTACAATAAATTAGATTAGGAATAGAGTTACAGTAAATAAAACAGTCCTGTAACAGCTTATTTTTACAAGATAAAATGTAAAAGAGAACGGTATCAGCCCACAAGGAGCACGGTCAAATTATTCACATGAGCTCCAATGCCGATAAATAGACATAACGCAAACTCATCTTTACACTATTGTTCTTCTAAATTAAATCAACCTCTTCACCCTCATCATTCAGTTAGGCCTAAAGTAAATTAGATTGTGAAGGTGCACAATTATCGCTCATTCCATCCATTTGTCATTCATTAAGTGGGCTGGCATTGTTTGCTTCGCTGGATAGTCAGGGATATGTTTAGCATTATTCTAAAAGACTACTGCAACATGTAACATGTTTTTGTTTGCCTTACAATACATTCCATTAGTAATAGAGTTATAGTAATTAAAACATCCCACTACAGCTTATTTTTCTTACAACCTCTTCACCCTCCTTGTCATTCAGTTAGGCCTAATTTAAATTAAATTTTGAGGTAAGGTGTATAATTATCACCCATTCAACTATTTGTCATTCAATGTCCTACAGCACATTGTCTTGGCAGGTTAAGTTAGGAATAGGTGTGAAGAAACTGGTAAAAAGGTTTAAAATACTTTTCTGTTTGTGATTGAAAAATTCTGACAAATGGGCAATGTAAAATGCAAAACATTTAAGAAATGTCAGCGAAGGAACGGGACATCGTTTTTTGGGGGGGGTTGATTTTTTTAAAATGTACAACATCAAACATCAGTGGCCTTTGGCGGTTCTAGTGTTAAGGTTACGTTTAGGCATTAACTCCACATTTTTAAGGTTATGGTTCAGTTTAGGCATTAACTGCGAATGGTAAGGGTTAAGGTTTGGGATAGGTTTAAAAAAAAAAAGCTTTCTATTGCTGGATATCAACTTGCAACCTTTGGAATCAGAGGCAGAAGCTTATGCCTGTCTGCCATCCCTATCCACAGTGCCCAGGCAAAACCAAAACCTACTTGGTTCCAGCGCTCACTGTTGCCTCTAGCGGCCTGTTTCCGTGTCATCTCACGATGTCCTCAGACATGGATGGACGTCGAATACCAACTTGTATCATGGGCCTGACCTGGCTGCAGGGGTGTCCTTGGTGTGCCTACAGTGAATTCACAAATTAGAGCACAACAATGCTCTCCAAAAAAAATGTATCCCTTTCAAATGTGCATGAGATTGTGGCCCGGGGCCCCACTGTTTAGATTTTTTTCACTGTTTTTTGTTGGATGAAGCTCACAGCAGGAGAGGTTGGTTTGCCATCTTGGCTGAATAAACATGTGTAACAGGCATAGAGTACATGCAAGGCATAGATGCTAGTCATAAAAACAAAGATTTGTCCCTTCTGATTAAACATAAAGCAACAAATACCTGTACAGTATATTTGGCTTCACTGCTTGGAATTTCCTGTGACGTTTGAGTAATGTTTCTGAGAGAGAGTAAAAAAAGGCCAGTTGTGGAGTGGGGCCCACACAGGTCCGATCAGACAGGCCTACCGGGAATAGTCCCGCACTTCCCGACGGCCAGTCCGCCCCGCCCCGAAGCACCTGCAGGTTCAGCTTCACTGAAACTTTTTAATTGGTGTAGTAGAACAAAGAGAGTGTTGAACTACCTCTACACAGTCAAAAAACAAACTGGTTTGTTCAGCAAGAGGAGTCAGTTACCGTATTCCAATCCATAATAAATGAATTCTGAACTTACAAAAAGGTGTCAGTTTATCTTTACACAGCTGTAGGTCTCTCAGTCCAAATCACACCTAATGTAGAATAGTACAAGACAGCACTGTCAAAATAAGATACTGGCAAGCATCAGCACAAAGTTGGAGTTATCTGCTGATGTGCTCCCAGCGATTCAGCTCCTTTGAGATCAGCACAAATGAAGTCTCTAGACTATATGAAGCAAAGTGCACGCATGCACACACAGACATACACGCACACACACACACACACACACACACACAGATTCAGAAACAATAGCAAAACACAGGTAATTTTCCACAGGTAATTTTCCCCAGCTCACTAATTAACTGCCTCTTTTGGCAGACAACCAAAGAAACATTGTCCAAGGAACTAAAATCTCCTTATTTGTCATTCATTTAGAAAGTAATCATAACTAAGCCTGGTTGCTATTTTCTGTTCAGCTTGTACTCCGTGTCATTTGCTAAAGAAACTGTTTTTTCTTCTATCTTCAAATATGAACATTCTATCATTAATGAGCTCGAGAAGATCAAAGCCAGGCCCATTCACTCCGATTTAACAAAAACAACGTTTTTATGCTCTTTACTATCAGTGTTTCCCTACAGGACATTATTTGTCTTTTTAACTAAACATGCTAACACCATCAGCTAGAATTCATAGCAAGCAGTGCACTGGGTTAGTCATATTTGATGAAATATAATAGAACAGATAACCTGGAATGATATTTACTCTCATGGGATGGGTTGCCAAAAAGAACTAAGAACTAAAAAGAACATTTAGCAAACAAGACAAATCATATTCCAGTGCCTTTATCACCGTCAGCACAATACAAGCAGCATTTTTGCCTCATGGCAAAATGTGTAGAATAACATGAGATTAGCTATAAAACTGCACAATTTATTTTTGCCCCATGGGGAGGCATTTCTGCAGGCACACCAACAAACTCATTTATGACAACGCCACTGATTTAAACTCTCGTTTTTTCAAGAGTGGAAACGTTTTGCAATTGGAGTAATGTATTGAGGAGGTCCTGCACCTAAATATAAACGGTACCTGCACCCAAAATGAGTGCTGGCACCAATTTCAGTCCAAGTCGAGCACTGGCCTAAACATGCATGTGCCATCAGATAGAATTCATAGCAAGCAGTAGGGAGGTGGTGGGACAACAAAAGGGATATATTGACAGTAATAATAATAATAATAAAATATTTTATTTGGCAGATTCCTTTCAAGACACTCAAGAATTTTTTTTTACCATTTGCAGTAAATAGTAGCTATCGTTGTGTAGAGTAGGCTACACTGTGTAGGCTACTCACCGTTAGCTAACTATCAAAACTCACTAGCCAACTTGGCTAGCAAAACAAGTAAACTAGCCAAACAAAGCTCAAAGTTCAATTTTTTTCAAGAGACCTTGAAAAGCAGAGAATGTTGGAGAATTTGATATCAGTGATCCAAGATGGCATAGCAGTTCAGACGTCTTTTGTCCTCGTCTTGTCGTGTCCCGTATATATATATATATTTACAACTTTTTTCACATACATTTTTTTTTTCTTTTTTTTCCATCAACTCATCTTCAAAACACTCTCCTGCAACCCGCCTCACCAATTGATATTTATAAAAAAGTATTATTTACCTCAAATCTGTAATCCTCCAAGAAGCTAGCCAGAAACTCCAAGAAGCTAGCCAGGAGCTAGCCCAGAAGCTAATCCAGAAGCTAATCAGAAGCTAGTTCAGAAGCTAGTTAGCTTCTTTACTGGCAAATCGTTAGTATTCAGCTAACCCCGGTTTGTGGTCTTCAGCTATCCTTTAGCTCGAAAATCTATCGCCAGTTTTGTACGGCGCAGCGCAGCGCGGCTCGGAACGGAACATACCGGACCAATTTTTCTCTCCGTGTCCCTGGATTTCAACCGCTCTCTGGACATTCATACCTGGATCTCACAGCTAGCTAGCTGCTATCCGTGTGACTATCGGCTTTCGTCGATTCCGGAGCAAACATAAATTATTCCGGAGCTAGCCAGCTCCATCAATCACTCCTGGGCTGCAGTCACCTATCCGGACCCGTTTTACTGCCTACGCGGAGCCCCACCGGGCCTTCACAACTGGACTGCCGACGTTATCTACCCGAAGGAGTTATCCGGCTGGCTCCTCCGTCGCGACGTTACCTGAACGCCCATCTGCGGCCTGCTAACCGTTAGCTGTCTTATCAGATGCTATCTGAATAGACAATCGGACAATTTATTTATTTATTTTTATTATTATTATGTTTTCTTCTTGGGCCTCTATAACTATATCTATTGTTTTTATTTTTGTTGTTGTTGTGTGATTTGGATTAATCCCCTCTACCACACGGAACCCCACTAATCTACTGACGGAACACAAGAGGTGGCTAATAACAGACCTCCATCCTATGCTAGCTTGCTACCGATGGCCTGGCTAGCTGTCTAAATCGCCGTGACCCCCAACCAACCTCACTACTCACTGAACCCTTATGATCACTTGGCTAAGCATGCCTCTCCTTAATGTCAATATGCCTTGTCCATTGCTGTTCTGGTTAGTGTTTATTGGCTTATTTCACTGTAGAGCCTCTAGTCCTGCTCACTATACCTTATCCAACCTATTAGTTCCACCACCCACACGTGCATCTCCTGGTTTCAATGATGTTTCTAGAGATAATATCTCTCTCTTCATCACTCAATACCTAGGTTTACCTCCACTGTATTCACATCCTACCATACCTTTGTCTGTACATTATACCTTGATGCTATTTTATCGCCCCCAGAAACCTCCTTTTACTCTCTGTTCCAAACGTTCTAGACGACCAATTCTTATTGATTTTAGCCGCACCCTTATTCTACTCCTCCTATGTTCCTCTGGCGATGTAGAGGTGAATCCAGGCCCTGCAGTGCCTAGCTCCACTCCTATTCCCCAGGCGCTCTCTTTTGACGACTTCTGTAACCGTAATAGCCTTGGTTTCATGCATGTTAACATTAGAAGCCTCCTCCCTAAGTTTGTTTTATTCACTGCTTTAGCACACTCTGCCAACCCGGATGTTCTAGATGTGTCTGAATCCTGGCTTAGGAAGACCACCAAAAATTCTGAAATTTTAATTCCAAACTACAACATTTTCAGACAAGATAGAACTGCCAAAGGGGGCGGTGTTGCAATCTACTGCAAAGATAGCCTGCAGAGTTCTGTCCTACTATCCAGGTCTGTACCCAAACAATTTGAACTTCTACTTTTAAAAATCCACCTCTCTAAAAACAAGTCTCTCACCGTTGCCGCCTGCTATAGACCACCCTCTGCCCCCAGCTGTGCTCTGGACACCATATGTGAACTGATTGCCCTCCATCTATCTTCAGAGCTCGTGCTGCTAGGCGACCTAAACTGGAACATGCTTAACACCCCAGCCATCCTAATCTAAACTTGATGCCCTCAATCTCACACAAATTATCAATGAACCTACCAGGTACCTCCGCAAAGCCTTAAACACGGGCACCCTCATAGATATCATCCTAACCAACTTGCCCTCTAAATACACCTCTGCTGTCTTCAACCAAGATCTCAGCGATCACTGCCTCATTGCCTGCATCTGTAATGGGTCAGCGGTCAAACAACCTCCATTCATCACTGTGATGAAACACTTCAGCGAGCAGGCCTTTCTAATCGACCTGGCCGGGGTATCCTGGAAGGATATTGATCTCATCCCGTCAGTAGAGGATGCCTGGATATTTTTTTTAAATGCCTTCCTAACCATCTTAAATAAACATGCCCCATTCAAGAAATTTAGAACCAGGAACAGATATAGCCCTTGGTTCTCCCCAGATCTGACTGCCCTTAACCAACACAAAAACATCCTATGGCGTTCTGCATTAGCATCGAACAGCCCCCGTGATATGCAGCTGTTCAGGGAAGCTAGCAACCATTATACACAGGCAGTTAGAAAAGCCAAGGCTAGCTTTTTCAAGCAGAAATTTGCTTCCTGCAACACTAACTCAAAAAAAGTTCTGGGACACTGTAAAGTCCATGGAGAATAAGAACACCTCCTCCCAGCTGCCCACTGCACTGAAGATAGGAAACACTGTCACCACTGATAAATCCACCATAATTGAGAATTTCAATAAGCATTTTTCTACGGCCGGCCATGCTTTCCACCTGGCTACTCCTACCCCGGTCAACTGCACTGCACCCCCACAGCAACTCGCCCAAGCCTTCCCCATTTCTCCTTCTCCCAAATCCGTTCAGCTGATGTTCTGAAAGAGCTGCAAAATCTGGACCCCTACAAATCAGCCGGGCTAGACAATCTGGACCCTTTCTTTCTAAAATTATCTGCCGAAATTGTTGCCACCCCTATTACTAGCCTGTTCAACCTCTCTTTCGTGTCGTCTGAGATTCCCAAAGATTGGAAAGCAGCTGCGGTCATCCCCCTCTTCAAAGGGGGGGACACTCTTGACCCAAACTGCTACAGACCTATATCTATCCTACCATGCCTTTCTAAGGTCTTCGAAAGCCAAGTCAACAAACAGATTACCGACCATTTCAAATCTCACCATACCTTCTCTGCTATGCAATCTGGTTTCAGAGCTCCACAATCACCACATCCTCATCGGCAGACTCGACACCCTTGGTTTCTCAAATGATTGCCTCGCCTGGTTCACCAACTACTTCTCTGATAGAGTTCAGTGTGTCAAATCGGAGGGTCTGCTGTCCGGACCTCTGGCAGTCTCTATGGGGGTGCCACAGGGTTCAATTTATGGACCGACTCTCTTCTCTGTATACATCAATGAGGTCGCTCTTGCTGCTGGTGAGTCTCTGATCCACCTCTACCCAGACGACACCATTTTGTATACTTCCGGCCCTTCTTTGGACACTGTGTTAACAACCCTGCAGGCAAGCTTCAATGCCATACAACTCTCCTTCCGTGGCCTCCAATTGCTCTTAAATGCAAATAAAACTAAATGCATGCTCTTCAACCGATCGCTACCTGCACCTACCCGCCTGTCCAACATCACTACTCTGGACGGCTCTGACTTAGAATACGTGGACAACTACAAATACTTAGGTGTCTGGTTAGACTAAACTCTCCTTCCAGACCCATATCAAACATCTCCAATCCAAAGTCTAGAATTGGCTTCCTATTTCGCAACAAAGCATCCTTCACTCATGCTGCCAAACATACCCTTGTAAAACTGACCATCCTACCAATCCTCGACTTTGGCGATGTCATTTACAAAATAGCCTCCAATACCCTACTCAACAAATTGGATGCAGTCTATCACAGTGCAATCCGTTTTGTCACCAAAGCCCCATATACTACCCACCATTGCGACCTGTACGCTCTCGTTGGCTGGCCCTCGTTTCATAGTCGTCGCCAAACCCACTGGCTCCATGTCATCTACAAGACCCTGCTAGGTAAAGTCCCCCCTTATCTCAGCTCGCTGGTCACCATAGCATCTCCCACCTGTAGCACACGCTCCAGCAGGTATATCTCTCTCGTCACCCCCAAAACCAATTCTTTCTTTGGCCGCCTCTCCTTACAGTTCTCTGCTGCCAATGACTGGAACGAACTACAAAAATCTCTGAAACTGGAAACACTTATCTCCCTCACTAGCTTTAAGCACCAACTGTCAGAGCAGCTCACAGATTACTGCACCTGTACATAGCCCACCTATAATTTACCCCAAACAACTACCTCTTTCCCCACTGTATTTAATTTATTTATTTATTTTGCTCCTTTGCACCCCATTATTTTTATTTCTACTTTGCACATTCTTCCATTGCAAAACTACCATTCCAGTGTTTTACTTACTATATTGTATTTACTTTGCCACCATGGCCTTTTTTGCCTTTACCTCCCTTCTCACCTCATTTGCTCACATTGTATATAAACTTGTTTATACTGTATTATTGACTGTATGTTCGTTTTACTCCATGTGTAACTCTGTGTCGTTGTATCTGTCGAACTGCTTTGCTTTATCTTGGCCAGGTCGCAATTGTAAATGAGAACTTGTTCTCAACTTGCCTACCTGGTTAAATAAAGGTGAAATAAAATAAATAAAACATTTCGCCATGAAGTCCCCGTCTATATCAATCACTGAATGCATTGATCTAATCGAGGGCCTTAACACCCTAGAGTCTATTGTAACATAAGTAACATAATTAAAAAATCCCCATCAAAATCTTTTAGTTTAAGCTAGATATCTGTTTTTTTTCATTCTGCATCTGTGGTGGGAAAAGGCAGAGCTACAACATTTTATCAGACCAGGAGACATTCCGGAAATCGGTTTTCACACAAAAATGTCTGTAGCATCTGAATGGTTTGGCCTACAAACTAATATAACCACTCTATAGAACACAATGGTGTTCTCCATTTTGATCTACAAGTGTCACGGTACTCGTCTAAAGGTAACCCATACAAATGAATGTATGTATGGAAGTAGTTTTGTGCAAACAAAAATAAGGGGTGAAATATGTGTAAAAAATATATAAATAAATCCTGAGCTTCAAAACCTAACTCCTTAACTTCTTGCGTCGAGCTATCCCGGATCCGGTATCGTGACTACAGCCTCAAGCTCATTACCATAATGTAACGTTAACTATTCATGAAAATCGCAAATTAAATTAAATGAATCTATTTGCTCTCAAGCTTAGCCTTTTGTTAACAACACTGTCATCTCAGATTTTCAAAATATGCTTCTCAACCATTGCAAAACAAGCATTTGTGTAACAGTATTGATAGCTAACATAGCATTTAGCGTTAGCATTCAGCAGGCAACATTTTTACAAAAAAACAGAAAAGCATTCAAATAAAATCATTTACCTTTGAAGAACTTCGGATGTTTTCAATGAGGAGACTCTCAGATAGCAAATGTTCAGTTTTTCCTGAAAGATTATTTGTTTAGGACAAATCGCTCCGTTTTCTGCGTCACGTTTAGCTACGAAAAAAATATGTATCCAGGATTGTGTAAATCTATCCGCAAACTCATTAGCATAACACAACGTTAACTATTCATGAAAATCGCAAATGAAATGAAATTAATCTATTTGCTCTCAAGCTTAGCCTTTTGTTAACAACACTGTCATCTCAGATTTTCAAAATATGCTTTTGAACCATAGCTAAACAAGCATTTGTGTAACAGTATTGATAGCCTAGCATAGGATTATGCCTCTCTTTCAGCAGGCAACAGTTTCACAAAAACCAGAAAAGCATTCAAATAAAATAATTTACCTTTGAAGAACTTCGGATGTTTTCAATGAGGAGACTCTCAGATAGCAAATGTTCAGTTTTTCCTGAAAGATTATTTGTTTAGGACAAATCGCTTCGTTTTCTGCGTCACGTTTAGCTACGGAAAAAAACCTGTATCCAGGATTGTGTAAATCTATCCGCAAGCTCATTAGCATAACACAACGTCAACTATTCATGAAAATCGCAAATGAAATTAAATTAATCTATTTGCTCTCAAGCTTAGCCTTTTGTTAACAACACTGTCATCTCAGATTTTCAAAATATGCTTTTGAACCATAGCTAAACAAGCATTTGTGTAACAGTATCGATAGCCTAGCATAGGATTATGCCTCTCTTTCAGCATGCAACATTTACACAAAAACCAGAAAAGAATTCAAATAAAATCATTTACCTTTGAAGAACTTCAGATGTTTTCAATGAGGAGAATCTCAGTTAGATAGCAAATGTTCCGTTTTTACAAAAAATATTATTTGTGTCGACTAATCGCTCCGTTTTGTTCATCACGTTTGGGTAAGGAAAAAAAAAAGTCATTAAAACGCGAACTTTTTTCCAAATGAACTCCATAATATCGACAGAAACATGGCAAACCGATGTTTAGAATCAATCCTCAAGGTGTTTTTCACATATCTATCGACGATAAAATCCATCATGGCAGTTGACTTTCTCTTCTGAAGAAATGGAAGGCGCATGGACCTACAGATTACGCAATAATTTCGACACAGGACACCGGGCGGGACACCAGGTAAATGTAGTCTCTTATGGTCAATCTTCCATTGATATGCCTACAAACACATCACAATGCTGCAGACACCTTGGAGAAACGACACACAGGGCAGGCTCATTCCTGGCGCATTCACAGTCATATAAGGAGACATTGGAACACAGCGCCTTCAGAATCTGGGGCATTTCCTGTATGAAACTTAATCTTGGTTTCGACTGTAGCATTTGTTCTGGGGCAGTCACAGATAATATCTTTGCAGTTTTGGAAACGTCAGAGTTTTGTCTTTCCAAGGCTGTCAATTCCATGCATAGTCGAGCATCTTTTCGTGACAAAATATTGCGCTTAAAACGGGCACGTCTTTTTATCCAATAATGACATAGTGCCCCCATAGGGTGAAGAGGTTAAGATGTATTTTCTGACTTGTCTTTTTTGCCATTATGAACGTATTATTCAATGCGTTTCTACGGGCTATAGTTGTAAAGGCCAATTTCAGTATTTTATCAAATATTTTTGTAGAAAGGGGTCCTAAATTCCAAATCAAAGAGCTAAATGATCCATGGTGTGACCTTCTTAAAACAATTTCATATGTCAGCTTAGAACCCCAACCCCCCACACAACCTCCCATGGCTTAGCCTTTCAATAATTAAAGACCTTTTCAGTACATTGAGATCAGCACTACAACGCTGTTTTTAATCAACACTTTCAGAAATCATGAAACACGCTTCTCCACTTCGACTCGCACTCGCTCCCTCCCTCCGCTGAGAAATTACCATCAGTCCATCCATTGAACCCCACCACCCTCGACCCCCCCCCCCAAGTTATTTCAACTTATGCTCTGATGTGCTTTGCATGTAATAGGCTACAAAAACGAACCTATTACCAGTGTTATCATATAGCCTAGCTTGTCTTGAGTTTTGAAATATAAGGGATTCAATTATTTATAATAAGGGGTAGGCCTACATGGAGAAAATCAGATTGCTCTTGTTAAATATGAATGAGGCAAATGCATAAAACAATATACACGTATATATTTCCAATCAAAGTAAATAGTCTATCATTTAAAAAAAATGGAACTAGATCTTTGCCCTGTGCTTCTCTGCCCTATAGTTAGGCCCTATAGGCTATTGATCATTTCACACAATGCATTGTATGCCCACTTGATCTCCCGCACCCAGCAGAGAATAGCACTTGGCTTGTATTTTGACTCATAAAGTGATCTGAACTAAGAAAATTTGATGACCACTGTTGAAGTCTATATAGGCTATGGCTGCCTATTGTGATTATTACTGTTATATCAGGGCATTATTTTCAAGTTTCATAGTCTATGGCTGATTATATGTTGGTCTATGTAAGTTATATGTTAAATGCAAGAGTCATGGATTTACGTAGGCCGACAAGACTATTTGGTCTGTAATGCAACATCACATGTTAGATGAATACAGTAGGGTATAGGATAATCTATGCTTTTATGAGAATTTAATAATGATTTGAGTGCCCATATTGTGTCGCACCCAAATGTTTGCTGGCCCTGCCATGAATAGATTTCTGCCTACGCCACTGGATCAGAAGATTTGTTCCTGATTATATAACCCTCGTAGCTATCCTCCAATCACAAAGGTTATGCAAATATTGGTGTTACGTGCCTCCTTGAAGGAGGCAGCGGAGGTAAATAAACCCACCGAAAACAACTAATAGGACACAGGTGGAAACAATACAGACAGACACAAACTAAAAGGAAAAATGGATCGGTGGCATCTAGTAGGCTGGCGACGATGACCGCCGAGCATCGTCCGAACAGGGAGAGGAGCCACCTTCGGTGGAAGTCGTGACAGTGCCCCCCCTGAGGCGCGGCTCCCGCAGTGCGCCGATGCCGACCTCGAGGACGACGCGGAGGATGAGGCGCAGGGCGATCCGGATGGAGGCGGTGAAACTCACTCAGCAGAGATGGGTCCAAGATGTCCTCCACCGGCACCCAGCATCTCTTCTCCGGACGGTACCTCTCCCAATCCATGAGGTACTGCAGGCCCCTCACCCGACGCCTGGAATCCATTATGGATCGCACTTTTACGCCGGGGACCCCTCGATGTCCGGGGGAGCGGAGGGACCTCAGGTCCTTGAAGAGGACCAGCTACCACCAGCCTGAGGAGAGACACATGAAACGAGGGGTTAATACGGTAATAAGGGGGGGCCTGTGACCTATAACACTCCTTGTTTATTCTCCTCAGGACTTTAAATGGCCCAACAAACCAGCTTCCAGCAGGGCAGGCGGAGGGACAGGTTTCGCGTCGAGAGCCAGACCCGGTCCTCCGGTGCGAACACCGGGGCCTCACTGCGGTGGCGGTCAGCTCTTGCTTTCTGCAGCCCTTCGGCCCGTTTCAGGTGCCTGTGGACGGCGTCCCAGGTCTCCTTTGAGCGCTTCACCCATTCCTCCACCACAGGAGCCTCGGTCTGGCTCAGATGCCATGGTACCAGGACTGATACCCCAACACGCACTGAAAGGGCGAAAGGTTAGTTGAGGAGTGGAGGAGTGACTTCTGGGCCATCTCTGCCAATGGAACGTACCTCGCCCACTCCCCTGGCCGGTCCTGGCAATAGACCGCAGAAATCTCACCACATCCTGGTTTACTCTCTCCACCTGCCCATTACTCTCGGGGTGAAAACCAGAGGTCAGGCTGACCAAGACCCCCAGACGCTCCATGAATGCCCTCCAAACCCGGGACGTGAACTGGGGATCCCGATCAGAAACTATGTCCTCAGGCACCCCGTAGTGCCAGAAGACGTGAGTAAACAGGGCTTCCGCAGTCGGTAGGGCCGTAGGGAGACCGGGCAAAGGGAGGAGATGACCAGGATCGTGGTGTTGCCCAGGGAAGGAGGAAGATCGGTCAGGAAGTCTACCGAGAGGTGTGACCGAGGCCGCTGTGAACAGGGAGGGGTTGTAACTTCCCTCTGGGCAGGTGTCCAGGAGCCTTGCACTGAGCGCACACTGAACAGGAGGAGACATAAAACCTCACGTCCTTAGCTAAAGTGGGCCACCAGTACTTCACCCTAAGGCTTCTCCACCGTCCTATTGATACCCGGATGACCAGAGGGTAACGTGTGCACCCACCGAATCAACCTATCACGGACACCAAGTGGGACGTACCTCCATCCAGCTGGACACTGAGGTGGAGTAGGCTCTGACCGCGATGCCCGCTCAATGTCCGGGTCCACCTCCCACACCACCGACGCCACCAGACAAGAAGCCGGAAGTATGGAGGTGGGATCGATGGACCGCTCCTCTGTATCATACAGACGGGACAGTGCGTCTGCCTTAGCATTCTGGGACCCTGGTCTATACGATATCGTAATTCTGAATCTGGTGAAAAACATGGCCCATCTTGACTAGCGAGGGTTCAGTCTCCTCCCTGCCCAGATGTACTCCAGATTACGGTGGTCAATCCAGATGAGGAAAGGGTGTTGAGCCCCCTCAAGCCAATGTCTCCACACCTTCAGAGCTTTTACAAGAGCCAGCAACTCCCGGTCCCCCACGTCATAGTTTTGCTCCGCCGGGCTGAGCTTCCTCGAAAAGAAAGCGTAGGGGTGGAGCTTCAGTGGCGCGCCCGATCGCTGTGAGAGGACGGCTCTAATCCCAGCCTCGGATGCGTCCACCTCCACTATGAATGCCAGAAAGGGATCCGGATGAGCCAACACGGGAGCCTCGGTAAAGTCCTCAAGCGACAAAACGCTCTGTCCACCACAGCAGACCACCGCAGACGCACCGGTCCCCCCTTCAGCAGTGAGGTAATGGGAGCAGCCACCTGCCCAAAACCCTGGGTAAACCTCCGGTAGTAATTGGCAAACCCTAAAAACCACTGCACATCCTTTACCTTGGTGGGAGTCGGCCAATTACGCACGGCTGCAATGCGGTCACACTACATCACCAAACCTGATGTGGAAATGCGATATTCCAGGAAGGAGACTGCCTGTTGGGAGAACACTCATTTCTCAGCCTTGACATAGAGGTCATGCTCCAACAGTCGAGCAAGTACTCTGCTCACCAGAGACTAGTAACTGGGGCGGCAGCGTAGCCTAGTGGTTAGAGCGTTGGACTAGTAACTGGAAGGTTGCGAGTTCAAACCCCCGAGCTGACAAGGTACAAATCTGTCGTTCTGCCCCTGAACAGGCAGTTAACCCCTAGGCCGTCATTGAAAATAAGAATGTGTTCTTAACTGACTTGCCTGGTTAAATAAAGGTAAAATTAAAAATTAAACACATGCGGCGCGTGTGGTGGAATATATCAGAATGTCATCAATATACGCCACCACACCCTGCCCATGCAGGTCTCTGAGAATCTCGTCTTCAAAGGATTGGAAAACTGCTGGGGCATTCTTCAACCCATACGGCATGACGAGGTACTCATAATGGCCGGATGTGGTACTAAACGCTGTCTCCCTCCCGAATACGCAGCAAGTTATACGCGCTCCTGAGATCCAGTTTTTTGAAGAAGCTTGCTCCGTGAAATGACTCAGTCGCCGTAGTGATAGCCGGTAACTGTACCCCACTGTAATAGAATTTAGACCTCTATAGTCAATGCAAGGACGCAGACCTCCCTCCTTCTTCTTCACAAAAAAGAAACTCAAGGAGGCGGGTGACGTGGAGGGCCGAATGTACCCCTGCCTCAGAGAGTCAGAGACATATGTTTCCATAGCCACCGACTCCTCCTGTGACAGGGCATACACGTGACTCCTGGGAAGTGTCGCGTTTACCTGGGGGTTTATCGCACAATCGCCTCGTCGATGAGGTGGTAATTGGGTCGCCATCTTTTTACAGAAGGCATTAGCCAAATCGGCATATTCGGGGGGGAATGCGCACAGTGGAGATTTGGTTTGGACTCTCCACTGTCGTTGCACCGATGGAAACTCCCACACACCTACCTGACCACTCCTCTGACCACCCCTTTAGAGCCCTCTGTTGCAACGAAATAGTGGGGTTGTGAAAGGCCAACCAGGGAATCCTCAGCACCACTGGAAACGCAGGAGAATCTATGAGGAAGAGACTAATTCTCTCATCATGACCCCCCTGCATAACCATGTCCAGTGGAGCCGTGGCCTCCCTGACCACCCCTGACCCTAATGTTCGACTATCTAGGGAGTGCACATGGAATGGTTGGTCCATCTGAACCAGGGGAATCCCTAACCTATACGTGAAACCGCGGTCCATAAAATTCCCTGCTGTGCCTGAATCTACTAGCGCCTTATGCTGGGAATGGGGGGAAAACTCAGGGAAAGAAATTAACACATGTGACCAACGTGGGGCTCTGGGTAAGCCTGGTGTTGACTCACCTGGGGTGTCCGAACAGTACTCGGCCTGCCGTCTCGACTCCCAGACGAGCTCCTCCAGCACCGGTTGTCATTGTGCCCTCTCCGACCACACCCAGTACAGGAGGAGGCTCCTCCTCCGATCGCCGTCGCTGCAGCACCCCCCAACAGCATCTCTGCATGCTAGCTCCCTGCGGACGTCCTCACGTAAGCTGCACCTATAGTGGTCAATCAGGGCCCTGTCGTTCCACCCTGCACCGGGCGGCCAAGGTCCTGAACTCCAGAGCGAAGTCTTGTGCTCCTCATCTCCTGCCGTAGATGGAACAGACGCTCACCCGCCGCCCGACCTCTCAGAGGGCTGATCGAACACGGCCCTGGTCTGGCTCTCTCATCTACTTCTGTTTTTTCTTCACCCTTGAGAGTAAATAAATAAATATATATGTATATATATATATATATATATATATATATATATATATATATATATATATAAACTGTATATATATACACACAATTGAAGTCGGAAGTTTACATCCACTTAGGTTGGAGTCATTAAAACTCGTTTTTCAAAAACTCCACAAATTTCTTGTGACCAAAATATAGTTCTGGCAAGTTGGTTAGGACATCAAATGTGTGCATGACACTATTCATTTTTCCAACAATTGTTTATAGACAGATTATTTCACTTATAAGTCACTGCATCACAATTCCAGTGTGTCAGAAGTTTACATACACTAAATTGACTGTGCCTTGAAACAGCTTGGAAAAATTCCAGAAAAGTATGATAGGGCTTTAGACGCTTCTGATAGGCTAATTGACATAATTTGAGTTAATTGGAGGTGTACCTGTGGATGTATTTCAAGGCCTACCTTCAAACTCAGTGCATCTGCTTGACATTATGGGAAAATGAAAAGAAATCAGCCAAGACCTCAGAAAAAATTTGTAGACCTCCACAAGTCTAGTTCATCCTTAGGAGCAATTTCCAAACTCCTGAAAGTACCACGTTCATCTGTAAAAATAATAGTACTCAAGTATTGACACCATGGGACCACGCAGCCATCATATCGCTCAGGAAGGAGACACATTCTGTCACCTAGAGATGAACGTACTTTGGTGCGAAAAGTGCGAATCAATCCCAGAACAACAGCAAAGGACCGTGTGAAGATGCTGGAGGAAACAGCTACAAAATTATCTATATCCACAGTAAAACAAGTCTTATATCGACATAACCTGAAAGGCCGCTCAGCAAGGAAGAAGCCACTACTCCAAAACCGCCACAAAAAAGCCAGACTACGGTTTGCAACTGCACATGGGGACAAAGATTGTACTTTTTGGAGAAATGTCTCTGGTCTGATGAAACAAAAATAAAACTGTTTGGCCCTAACGCCCATCGTTATGTTTGGAGGAAAAAGGGGGAGGCTTGCAAGCAGAAGAACACCATCCCAACCGTGAAGCACGGGGGTGGCAGCATCATGTTGTGGTGATGCTTTGCTGCAGGAAGGACTGGTGCACATCACAAAAAAGATGGCAACATGAGGAAGGAAAAATATGTGGATATACATTTACATTTACATTTAAGTCATTTAGCAGACGCTCTTATCCAGAGCGACTTACAAATTGGTGCATTCACCTTATGACATCCAGTGGAACAGTAGTGCATCTAAATATTTTAAGGGGGGTGAGAGGGATTACTTTATCCTATCCTAGGTATTCCTTAAAGAGGTGGGGTTTCAGGTGTCTCCGGAAGGTGGTGATTGACTCCGCTGTCCTGGCGTCGTGAGGGAGTTTGTTCCACCATTGGGGGCCAGAGCAGCAAACAGTTTTGACTGGGCTGAGCGGGAACTGTACTTCCTCAGTGGTAGGGAGGCGAGCAGGCCAGAGGTGGATGAACGCAGTGCCCTTGTTTGGGTGTAGGGCCTGATCAGAGCCTGGAGGTACTGAGGTGCCGTTCCCCTCACAGCTCCGTAGGCAAGCACCATGGTCTTGTAGCGGATGCGAGCTTCAACTGGAAGCCAGTGGAGAGAGCGGAGGAGCGGGGTGACGTGAGAGAACTTGGGAAGGTTGAACACCAGACGGGCTGCGGCATTCTGGATGAAAGGGGTTTAAGATCATGGAACGGGCAGTCCTTCCCGGGAGGAAGAGCAGCTCCGTCTTGCCGAGGTTCAGCTTGAGGTGGTGATCCGTCATCCACACTGATATGTCTGCCAGACATGCAGAGATGCGATTCGCCACCTGGTCATCAGAAGGGGGAAAGGAGAAGATTAATTGTGTGTCGTCTGCATAGCAATGATAGGAGAGACCATGAGGTTATGACAGAGCCAAGTGACTTGGTGTATAGCGAGAATAGGAGAGGGCCTAGAACAGAGCCCTGGGGGACACCAGTGGTGAGAGCACGTGGTGTGGAGACGGATTCTCGCCACGCCACCTGGTAGGAGCGACCTGTCAGGTAGGACGCAACCAAGCGTGGGCCGCGCCGGAGATGCCCAACTCGGGAGAGGGTGGAGAGGAGGATCTGATGGTTCACAGTATCGAAGGCAGCCGATAGGTCTAGAAGGATGAGAGCAGAGGAGAGAGAGTTAGCTTTAGCAGTGCGGAGCGCCTCCGTGATACAGAGAAGAGCAGTCTCAGTTGAATGACTAGTCTTGAAACCTGACTGATTAGGATCAAGAAGGTCATTCTGAGAGAGATAGCGGGAGAGCTGGCCAAGGACGGCACGTTCAAGAGTTTTGGAGAGAAAAGAAAGAAGGGATACTGGTCTGTAGTTGTTGACATCGGAGGGATCGAGTGTAGGTTTTTTCAGAAGGGGTGCAACTCTCGCTCTCTTGAAGACGGAAGGGACGTAGCCAGCGGTCAGGGATGAGTTGATGAGCGAGGTGAGGTAAGGGAGAAGGTCTCCGGAAATGGTCTGGAGAAGAGAGGAGGGGATAGGGTCAAGCGGGCAGGTTGTTGGGCGGCCGGCCGTCACAAGACGCGAGATTTCATCTGGAGAGAGAGGAGCAACATCTCAAGACATCAGTCTGGAGCTTAAAGCTTGGTCGCAAATGGGTCTTCCAAATGGAAAATGACCCCAAGAATACTTCCAAAGTTGTGGCAAAATGACTTAAGGACAACAAAGTCAAGGTATTGGAGTGGCAATCACAAAGCCCTGACCTCAATCCCATAGAAAATTTGTGGGCAGAACTGAAAAAGCGTACGAGCAAGGAGGCCTACAAACCTGACTCAGTTACACCATCCCTGTCAGGAGGAATGGGCCAAATCAGCTTGTGGAAGGAAACAGCTTGTGGAAGGCTTCCCAAAATAGTTAAATAATTTAAAGGCAATGCTACCAGATACTAATTGAGTGTATGTAAACTGGGAATGTGATGAAAGAAAAAAAAGCTGAAATAAATCATTCTCTCTACTATTATTCTGACATTCCACATTCTTAAAATAAAGTGGTGATCCTAACTGACCTAAGACAGGGAATGTTAACTAGGGTTAAATGTCAGGAATTGTGAAAAATGTAGTTTATATGTACAGTGGGACAAAAAAGTATTTAGTCAGCCACCAATTGTGCAAGTTCTCCCACTTAAAAAGATGAGAGAGGCCTGTAATTTTCATCATAGGTACACTTCAACTATGACTACCATCATACAATACTTATTTTCCACCATAATTTGCAAATAAATTCAGTAAAAATCCTACAATGTGATTTTCTGGATTTTTTTCTCATTTTGTCTGTCAAAGTTGAAGTGTACCTATGATGAAAATTACAGGCCTCTCTCATCTTTTTAAGTGGGAGAACTTGCACAATTGGTGGCTGACTAAATACTTTTTTGCCCCACTGTATTTGGCTAAGGTGTATATAAACTTCCGACTTGAACTGCTTATAATATTCTATTGGTTGTAAGAATTTTGTGTAATAATTGAAACTGGAAAATTCAAAGTTTTGAATCCAACGTTGTTTTGTGTATCAGTTCGTAAACCAAACCATGGAATCAGTCCTTAAATTAATTTGGTTTACTTTTTTTTGATCACACATTTCTTTGGCCAATTTTGGTCTTTAATGCATTCCCGACAGACAAGTTCCTTACTTAGTCACCCTTCCACTTACCCCTTCCATCTTTGTGGTAGCGCTGCAACTAATTGGTTGTAATTTTGAGTAGAGCAGACATTTCCATATATTTTTGTTAGCTGCATGTGTGACATAACTCCACCAGTCCTATTTATGACATCATTTACAAACATTATACATTTTTTTCTTCTCCCAAAATTAGTATATTTTTATCAATTAGTATATTTCAGTTTAACCATAATATTTGTTGTAATATTTGTCCTGTCTGGTGTATTAAACTGAAATTGCAACCAACTTTCTATGGCTTGTTTTAAAAATAGCGATATTTTGGAGATTATTTCATTTTCAAATAACCGAAAGTGAGAGGTTGTCATCTGAACAAAGGGGAAAAGGCCATTCTTGAACATGGGATGAGAAACTCTTACTAATCTGATGGAGAACCAGTTTGGATTTAAGTTGAACTTTTGTATGGTTGAAGCCTTTAATATTTAATCATTTCTGCCCTCCTAATTCATATTCGTTATATAGTTTAATTTTGCCCTCGACGCAAATGTTAAGAGGCACTCCTTCTTCTCTATCTGTTCTATGTAAAACTGTTGGGAAGAGAGGCCAGGATAGCTCTTTCCACCAGACGCTGTCAGAGCCAATGCCAGATCAGACACTAACAATAATCGTGGGATTTTATTGCCAGTTCCCTCAATCTCCATAATTGATGAGTCCAATATTTACTCTATTACCTGGTTGTTGTAAACATTCATTATGTGGATTCTGCCCGATAGGTGAGCAGGAGGAGAGCGTGGAGAGAACAGAGCCCAGGGGGGACAACCTGTCAGTTTGACTAATGATAGAAATGAATAAAATCTCATAATTACTTTAGAAAAAGGTACAGTCTCATCCTTATCTGAGGCAATATGCATTTTAAAAGTTTTCTGTGGGTTTATTAAATTCAGCCTCGCAGCTCGTAATACATTATAGTCAGAGCAAGTTCTCAAATTTCAAATTAAATTTTCAACTCACCCTACACCGAGTAAAGTAATCAGATTTGGACATTATTGTATTTCTATTGACATTACCATTGTTATTATTTGTACTGTGTAAATATTAGTAACTGGAGCTCGCCATGGTTTATTTTCCAGGACAGGGATATTGTATATTTATTTATTCTAATGGCCTTGAAGATCTCTTTGAAATGATACCAATCTAATGTATTCCATTATCAGAAGATGCTGTCTGTGTACAAATATATTATTTGTTTATTGTAGAGCCGAACAAAGGACCATGTCCAAATCAAATTGGCTATCTGCTCCTCTGTTGTCTGTCCTTCCCGATGGTGACATTGTGCACAGCACCGATTTGGGTCAAAGCCCCCATCTACTGTATACAGCCGCGACACACTCCAATGACATCATGCATACGCACACGTTGTGATATTGATGTATGGTGGTATTGAACATTTTGTGATGTGGATATATGGTGGTGTAGGGATGTTATATGATGTACTGTTCTATCTTTAGCTCATTCAGTACAAACATAGTTCACTGTTTTATCTTTTGTTTTATATGTAATGTGGGTGCTTTGGTGTGTTTGGACCCCAGCTGGCAGCAGCTAATGGGGAACCCTAATAAATACAAATACAAATGATATCAATTTAGAACGCAAAAACAGTGTACAATCTGCTTTTAGAATTGCTAAAGTGTATTATTTTTTGGAAGGCTTAAAGTTTTCTCATGGGATTCACATTGCATGAGTGTTGCACAATGGTTTTCCTTGTCAAGATTGTTCAGGATCAAGGTAGACTTTAGCCTCTCAGATAAATCAGGTAAAGGCATTCCCGGATGTATGGGAAAGAGGTGATTATGTAGCATCTTCTTAGACTGGGAGACTCCTCTGTGCCATTAGAGCTTACTGAGGCAGACTGTGGGAAGGCACAGGCTCTCTATAGGGGAGTAAAAGAGGAGTGCCTCCTATTAAATTAAAGGGGAACATCTGCCCTCAGTGTTCTATAAACACACAGACATATACAGACACACACACACAACTCTCTTTCTCTCTCTTGTTCTCTCTCACACGCATACAAACTCAACCTCTGAATATCGCTCAACCTCTCAACTTGATTTTGTTTGAGAGGCTATTTTCTAATGTTTTTTCGCAGAGGAATCCCATATACAAATATATAATATAGCATTTATGTATTTTATGGAAAGAGACAGTTTATCATGTACATTTTTCATGCTGTCAAGTTAATTACCAGATTGAATAGGGAAAGGAGATTTTGCCCTCCCCCACCTACACCCCCCCCTCCCCCACACACACACAAACACACACAAGTGTGTCACAATGAAAGTACCAAATGTGTCATTGTAAGAAGTTGGAGAAAGAGTGAACAACCTCCAACACCAGTCGGAGAAAACTTAAAAGGTCAGGGACATTTTTATAATAACCTTTCTATTGCAGTGGATGTATCAACATGCTGGACTTGCATATGATACTTTACTGCCATTTGGAAAACACATTTTGCTCTTTATTGTTGCAATGTTTTACTATTTTGTCTAACTCTGTTGCTTTTGAGTGAGAGGGGCTCTGCATCAACTGAATCGTATTTGGCTACCTCATTAAGTGTATTATTAGATACTTTTGAACATTTCTGTCACCTCAGAAGTAAATCATCAAAGGCTTAACTTTATATGGAGGTCTTACCATTATAATGAGTAGGCTGTGAGAATGATTTTCCAATAATGGGTTTAACAGTAGGTTGGTAATCAGAGCCTCCCCTGTTAGATAGCCCTCCTCCTCCTCCTCAGGTGAATCAACTGTCTGTCTGCGTGTGTGTGTTTGAAGTCGTTAAGCAATGCTCAAACTCAACAGGGTAAAATTGTTAAACAAAGCCTTGGCACCCCTCTGCGATATCTGGAAGACTTGATTGTTCTCTTATGTAAGACATGCTTCCTATTATGAGGACGTTTGCCAGAGATCTGAGCTCCCGTTGGGAAAGAAGATGGGATGTGAAGACGGCACCTACAAAGCTGTGCAGCCATGACAATAGTACCAGGAGGAATCAGGGATTTTTTGGTCAATGACAAACACAGCAAGGAGAATGGGACTTTGAAATGTGGTTAGTCGTGTTTAGTAAATCCAACAGACAACAGGACAAGTAAGATTGAGAAAACATGGTTGAGGTTCTACCAGACCCTTGGGAGCGGTAATGAATAGCAGGGAAACCAAACTAGTAATAAAAGAGAAACAATCATTACATGTAGCTTGGTAGTTCATAGAACGCTGATTAAGTACTGACTATTTAACCTTTTCTGTTTTGCCTTGACTCTGAGTATAAATCATACATCAATCAAATGTCTATAAAAAATATATATTTTAATTATTTTGGTAGATTTTTCTCCCTTTTTGTGAAAAGGTGTCCATTTTTCAGTAGTGGTGTTGTATAAATACTTAGTTGAAATACGGTTTTAAAATGATATGACAGCACCCAGCTGGTGGTAGGTCTGTGAATGTGGCCTTTGTGACATCATCCCAAGTAGCATGTGGCACATGTCCTGCACTCCAATAATAACCCAGGAAATAATCTATGACAGATGAGGACAAGGGGGCCCGGTTTGCGTCTCACACACACACACACACACACACATGCAAACACACACGCACACACTGTAACAGTTTGACTTGGCTCTAGATTTAGCTTTCACTTTTTCAAGTTTTCTTTAGTACACGCATATAGCAGTTAATACATACTGAAATCCATGAGCATACAAAACATTAACGGACAAGAGCAAAAAATAAATACATGTAAATCAATAACGTCCTGCTGTCTTAAAGCAACTCATTAATCAATTAGCAGAAATATGGGATTGGTGACCTGATGTGCCATTCAGTTCTAGATTTAGGTATAGTCAGTTTGTTTTGGGTGCGGCTGTTCCTCCATGTCACTTTGATTCGGTCAGGGGGAAGCCAGTCTCTGAATTTAGCCAAGTCAGTGCAGAGTTGTGTCCTTCTTTCATGAAGCCAAGGTAGGGACAGGGTCAGAAGTGCCTCAGTATTACTGGAGTATCCTCCTAGGATGGTGTGACATGCTCCCTTCTGAATGCGCTCCGGGTCAGTCAACTGCCGGGCAGGAGCGGCATACTCCAGGGTGGGGCGTAAGTAGCCTGCGCAAATGCTCACTAGGTCTTCCTGTGGCACATGGAACCTTATAAGGCAGCGAATGAGAAAAGGTATTCTGTTGCTCTTTTTTTTCTTTTACCTTTATTTAACCAGGTAGGCCAGTTGAGAACAAGTTCTCATTTACAACTGCCACCTGGCCAAGATAAAGCAAAGCAGTGCGACAAAAACAACAACACAAAGTTATACATAAACAAACATACAGTCAATAACACAAAATAAAATTAAAATAGAAAAATCTATGTACAGTGTGTGCAAATGTAGAAGAGTATGGAGGTAGGCAATAAATAGGCCATAGAGGCAAAAATAATTACAATTTAGCATTAATACTGTGTGATAGATGTGCAGATGATGACGTGCAAGTAGAGATACTGGGGTACAAAAGAGCAAGAGGGTAAGTAATAATATGGGGATGAGGTAGTTGGGTGTGCTATTTACAGATGGTCTATGCACAGGTACAGTGATCGGTAAGCTGCTCTGACAGCTGATGCTTAAATTTAGAGAGGGAGATATAAGACTCCAGCTTCAGAGATGCTTGTAATTCGTTCCAGTCATTGGCAGCAGAGAACTGGAAGGAAAGGAGGCCAAAGGAAGTGTTGGCTTTGGGGATGACCAGTGCAATATACCTGCTGGAGCGTGTGTTACGGGTGGGTGTTGCTATGGTGACCAGTGAGCTGATATGAGGCTGGGCTTTATCTAGCAACAACTTATAGATGACCTGGAGCCAGTGGGTTTGGCAATGGATATGTAGTGAGGGCCAGCCAACGAGAGTGTACAGGTCGCAGTGGTGGGTAGTATATGGGGCTTTGGTGATAAAACAGATGGCATGTGATAGACTACATCCAGTTTGCTGAGTAGAGTGTTGGGGGCTTTTGTAAATGACAACACCGAAGTCAAAGATTGGTAGGATAGTGAGTTTCACGAGAGTCTGTTTGCCGTAATGAGTGAAACAGGCTTTCTTGCGAAATAGGAATCAGATTCTAGATTTAATTTTGGATTGGAGATAATGTGAGTCTGGAAGGAGAGTTTACAGTCTAACCAGACACCTAGGTATTTGTAGTTGTCCACATCTTCTAGGTCCGACACGTCCAGAGTAGTGATGCTAGTCGGGAGGGAGGGTGCGGGCAGAAATCGTTTGACGAGCATGCATTTAGTTTTACTAGCATTTAAAAGCAGTTGGAGGCCACGGAAGGAGTGTTGTATGGCGTTGAAGCTCATCTGTAGGTTTGTTAATTAACACAGTGTCCAAAGAAGGGCCAAAAGTATACAGAATGGTGTCGTCTGCGTAGAGGTGGATCCAAGAATCACCAGCAGCAAAAGCGATATCATTGATATATACAGAGAAGATAATCGGGCCGAGAATTGAACCCTGTGGCACCCCCATAGAGACTGTCATTGGTCCGGTCAACAGGCCCTCCGATTTGACACACTGAACACTATCTGAGAAGTAGTTGGTGAACCAGGCGAGGCAGTCATTTGAGAAGCCAAGGCTATTGAGTCTGCCGATAAGAATGTGGTGATTGACAGAGTCGAAAGCCTTGGCCAAGTCGATGAAGACAGTTGCAAAGTACTATCTTCTATCGAGTTGCTGCAGGGGGTGCTGAGATGTTGGCCGGGGTAGGGGTAACCAGGTGGAAAGCATGGACAGCCGTGGAAAAATGCTTATTGAAATGATCGATTAGCGTAGATTTATCGGTGGTGACCGTGTTTCCTATCCTCAGGGCAGTGGGCTTATTTAAGATGGAGAGGAAAGCACTTTTGAAGAGCATCCAGGCATCCTCTACTGACGGGATGAGGTCAATATCCTTCCAGGATACCAGGGCCAGGTCGATTAGAAAGACCTGCTCGCTGAAGTGTTTTAGGGAGCACTTGACAGTGATGAGGGGTGGTCGTTTGACCGCGGACAATGAGGCAGTGATTGCTGAGATCCTGGTTGAAGACAGCAGAGGAGTATTTAGGGGGCAAATTGGTCAGGATGATATCTAAAAGGGTGCCCATGGTTACGGATTTAGGGTTTACCTGGTAGGTTCCTCGATAATTTGTGTGAGATTGAGGGCCTCAAGCTTAGATTGTAGGACGGCCGGGGTGTTAAGCATGTCCCAGTTTAGGTCACCTAACAGTACGAATTCTGAAGATAGATGGAGGGCGATCAATTCACATATGGTGTCCAGGGCACAGCTGGGGGCTGAAGGGGGTCTATAACAAGTGGCAACAGTGAGAGACTTGTTTCTGGAAAGGTGGATTTTTAAAAGTAGAAGCTCAAATTGTTTGGGCACAGACCTGGATAGTATGAATGAACTCTGCAGGCTATTCCTGAAGTAGATTGAAACTCTGCCCCCTTTGGCAGTTCTATCTTGTTGGAAAATGTTATAGTTAGGTATGAACATTTCTGGATTTTTGGTGGCCTTCCTAAGCCAGGATTTAGACACGGCTAGGACATCCAGGTTGGCGGAGTGTGCTAAAGCAGTGAATAAAACAAACTTAGGGAGAAGAATAGATTCAAGGCATAACGTACAGACAATGGTATGGTAGGATGTGAGTACAGTGGAGGTAATCCTAGGCATTGAGTGACGATGAGAGAGGTTTTGTCTTTAGAGGCACCATTTAAGCCAGCTGCGGTCACCGCATGTGTGGGGGGTCGAACAAAAGGGCTAGGTAAGGCATATTGAGCAGGGCCGGAGGCTCTACAGTGAAATAATACAAACGTCACTAACCAAAACAGCAATAGACAAGGCATATTGACATTAGGGAGAGGCGTGTGTGATCATAGGGTCCAGTGTGTAGCTAGGAGAGCTCGCACGGCGATTCAGACAGCTAGCAGACCGGGGCTAGCAGGCTAGCAGTTGGGCCTCAAGGGGACGTCACAATGGGAGGGCCTGTTGAAACCCCCTCGGACGGTAAAGTCGGCAGACTAGTCGTGATGGATTCGTGGGGCTCTGTGTCGGCAGCAAAGGGTCCAGCCCAATTGGCAAACGAGGAATTGAAGCCCAGGAATTATCTGATGGATCTCTTCGGCTAGCCGGGAGATGGGCCTAGCTCGAGGCCTGCTCCAGGATAACTGGTGCTTGCTTCAGGACAGAAACCCCCTCGGACTGTTACGTCGGTAGACCAGTCGCAATGGATCGGAGGGGCTCCGTGTCGGCAGCAATGGGTCCAGGCCAATTGGCAAAAGAGGTATTGAAGCCCAGGAATTGCTTGATGGATCTCTTCGGCAAGCCGGGGAGATGGGCCTAGCTCGAGGCTACCACCTGGCTGATAGGACCTTGCACTTGGCAGGGTTCAGTGACATTCTGCGTGCGTGAACCTGTCAAACCACAAGTAATATAAGAGGGCCCAGAATAGTTCCTTGAACCACACCTCCTGTCAGGTCCTGCTAGTCTGAGAGGTGGTCTTGGTAGTGTACCTGTTGTTTGTGGCTGTCAAAAAATTGTGAGGGCAGGTCTGATTAAGCATTCAATGACGATGGTGTGGTCGATTTTGTCAAAGGCCTTGGAGAAGTCTGTCTGATTGCTTGTAGAAACAGACCAATACAAAGGATTTATGACAAAGTCAGTAGGGAAATGTAAACTTTTCATAAACCCTTAACATTCATAGAAATAATCTGTAAATAAACTGTGTTTTGGGTTTTTGTATAGAATGTTATATATAATGTTTTTGTATTAAATGATCACAAAAATAATATCACAACACAAATTGCATCACATCTAAACAGTTTTCAATTTTCTCATCACAAAACATTCTATAGGTTAATTGGAAAAATTCCTGTACTTTGGGCATGAAAAATTGTGCAGCCCTGTCAATCAATCGAATGAACCTAGCAATGTTCTTTAATCAAGTGCTGCATTCGTAAAAAACAGTCTCATTCTCATCTCAGAATACGAATGTCCTTTTCATACTATAATAATGTGGTTAACTTATAAAAGTCCTGTACCTCGGGCATGAAAAATTGTCCGGCCCTGTAAATAAATCGAGTGAACCTATTTAATCTCAGACTCGCTATGTTCATTCATAAAGTACTGCATACCGTAAAACCAGTCTTACCCAGAATACGAATATCCGTTCCGCACAATGTACTGTACCAACAACTCGGTATATAAACTAGCCAACACGGTGTAAATCCCATTGAAAGCATTTTGAAATACTACATGTTAAAAAGTAGTCAGTCGTGTCCATCAAATCAATCTGTCCATAGAACTCCATCAGAGATAAACAGAGACGTGGCAGTTATTCGTAATGAAATTAGTTGATCAATGAATAGGCTACAATGAATACTTTATAAAAATTAAACAACGGGTGAAAGAGCTTCGGAACTGAGGGTTAACACATTTGGGCCACCGTCAGTCACCGTTCTGCACACCTGATGCTGGCTATTTAGTTGGGAATTAAAAGGGAAGCGCAACATCGGGAGGAGACTGACTAAGATGGTTTAGAATTCATTCCTGGGCCATCACAGCACTCATGTACATGAACGCACGCACACACACACTGTCATAATCATCATGCCAAAGCTAACAACGGAGTCATACGGACAGTGTGACGTCCTAACTGTAATCCCCTCTAGTGGAGAAGCTGTTTCTTGTCAGGTAATGACAAGTAAGTGGCGGGAGGGAAAAATTTAGTCGGCTGCCATTTTTCTCTGTTTTTCCATGTTAACTGTCAATTAGTTTCAATCAAACCAGTCATTTCTGTTTAGCCTTGTTATGACATGTCTGCCCTGTCTTTCCACCCATGCATGATACATAAGATCTACCTCATCTCCCACACTTATATCGCTACTTAAGTGCTCCCGAGTGGCACTGCATCTCAGTGTTAGAGGCATCACTACAGACCCTGGTTCGATTCCAGGCAGTTTCACACCCGGCCGTGATTGGGAGTCACAAAGGGCAGCGCACAACTGGCCCATGGTCGTCCAGGTTAGGGTTTGGCCAGGGTAGGCTGTCATTGTAAATAATATTTTTTATCTTAACTGACATGCCTAGTTAAATGAAGGTAAAAAATAATTATACTTAGGCTGTATTTAGACATTACAGCAGATTTTTTTCAGAGCTGATCTGATTGGCCAAAGGACCAATTAGTGAGAAAAAAACTCTAAATTGGACTGCCTGTTGAAACATGGCCAACTGTGTGTCTATTGGCTGCCCTGGTTGTCTCTAATTGAACAACCGTGCAACTAGTGAACTTCTCATCATGATGATCTTTGGTTTGGCACGGGGGAAAATAATGAAACACTAACTTGTTTAAGGATATTCAGGACAAGCTCATCCCTCTAGCTTTTCCAACACGCCATTGTCAGATTGCAATCGTCAGTACTGACAGGAAGAACTCAAGAAAGTTGCATGGGAAAGTCATCTTTGAAAAATAACAGGGAACGTGAGCAGGTTTAATGCCCCTCTTGGTGCATTTGACTAAAGTGAGAGGTGAACCTGCACTTATCAATAAGGAGTGCTGCTATGTATTATTAACAGGCAACGCAAAAGGCCTTTACTAAAAAGGCCTTTACTGATGTTGGACTGACACTGTCAATCTCAGGCTTCCTCAGAGAATCAATTAGGAGATAAACAGGTCCACATGTCTTTGGCAGCGGAGAGAAGCGATATCCGTCCCCTGGATTTCCTGGGGCAAGGTAAACTGACTGTATAGCTTTGTCCATTAGGGACCGAGAGAGAGAAAATGATGTGCGTGCTCCTGCCACTTGTGAGGCAGTGTGTATCGACTATGGCACAGTGACGGATCTACAGTGTATTGAAAGCTGAAGGCTGACATTTCTGAAGAGTAGTAGTGTTTGTAATGATGATACAAGCAATGATTATGATAATAATGAATGAATTTAAATAGCATATAAGATTTTAAAAAGGCAAGTTATTTCTAGTTGGTACATACTTTAGAATATATAATATTTCAATTGTTGGAACTCAATGGAATGTGATAGTGATTTTGTGAGTATAATTTCGACACAAAATTATGCAGAATAGCTTTGTGTGTTTGTCAGTGTGTGTGTGTGTGTGTGTGTGTGTGTGTGTGTGTGTTTGCATGACTACGTGTATGTGTTTTGTGTATGTTTGCATGAATTAGAGTGGAGCAATAAAGAGAGAAGGGGGGCTG
Source organism: Oncorhynchus nerka (assembly GCF_034236695.1). Taxonomy (NCBI): domain Eukaryota; kingdom Metazoa; phylum Chordata; class Actinopteri; order Salmoniformes; family Salmonidae; genus Oncorhynchus; species Oncorhynchus nerka. Next base: position 42,200,774 of record NC_088408.1, read on the forward strand.
AATGGAGTTGTGGGGTGAAATTGCCAGGGTGGAGTGCAAAAAATTATGACATTTGCCTGAATATGATGTTTGCTTTCCCCGCTCAAGTATTTCACAACATTTCACAAGCATGTTTTAAAGTCACAAAAAAAACTCTCAGATCCTGGTGTTCAAAAGGATTTAAAGCTATTCCCAGTATTTATTAAAGCTATTCCCGCTGCATAATATAAACTATAATGAGCTAATATTCTAATGCCATAGCTTCCACTTCATCTGCTGGTTCTGACTCTAAGGTTATAATAAGTGGAAAAAAATCTCCAGATGAGTTTTAATGAGACCTATAGCCTATTATTCCCTCATTATTGCATAATTAGCTAACTGTACACTGCATTAGTAAGGCTCAGAGCCCATCTACTGTACCTGACTATAACTATACAGTATATTCTATCTTATCTGTAAATAACTAGATATTCTGTGCCAAGCAATGATGAACTCGGCAAAGAAAAATACAATCAAAAAACGTGCAGTTTACTTTGAAAAACAATTCCAATGAGCTGGGCAAATGGAATAAAGCTAATACATGTTACCAAGCCTGTGCGGAGCAGGCCAACTATTGAACATGAAAAGAGATATCTGAAAATAAAAAAAAACAAATACAGGTGTCTTAAAATAATAAAGGGATGGAAATATCAGGAGAGGAGGCATCAGAAAACTGACCCCCACATATTTTTATCTCCGCAGCGGCAGGTTAGTTTTGTCAAACTGAATTGTTGAAGGAATTCATCTCTGGTAAACTAGGTAAAGGTATACAAGTTACAGTACAATGGACACAATCTTCCTCGAAAAACCTGGAATGCACCTCCTGGTCAGAGAGGACTAGGAATACCGTTGTTCTTCATATAATAGCAGGATACTTGACTGGCCTGCAAATAAGCTCTTTACAATAAAAAGAATGCTCAATTGAACTACACAACCTACAAATTATTGGAAAATAAGAGATTAAAGACATTTGGTCTAATGCTTGTGATTGTAGTATGTGTGGCGCATATTGATTCCACCAATCATATTATGTGATCTAACCTTCCAGATGCGTTGTCCACTGGGTCTGAGTTAAACACAGGATTGGGAGACACGGCTGTGTCATTTCATATATCGACACTGAGCTGTAAGAGCGCCACCTGCCTACGCTAAACACTCATGCTTAAAGCGTACACACAGAACAGGGCAGACATTTTGGCTGAGGTGCATTCAGCGCTGTTTGACCTATTTTCATTCAGTGAACCCCATATGAATATAAGAGTATTAAAATCAAGAATAGTTCAATAAAATCTGATTCACCCACCTATATTATGTGGAAAATATAATTATTTTGCATTTCAAGAGCCTTTTCAGAGTGAAATGGCTGTTGGCGGACGAGTGAGTGTGTCAGTTCATTTTCCCCACCTTGTCTGTTCATTTTGTTGGGCCAGGCAGGCAGGCAGACGGAGACAGACGGGGGGCATTGTCTGTGTTGGAGATGCGCTGGTTGAATAACTAGCAGTAACAGCTGTCAAATTCACCAGGGCAGACCCAGCCAGGCCCAGCCGGGCCACAAGAGTGAGGGGCAGGAAGGGATGCCCCGCGAGGGGGACAAGGAGAATTTGATGGGTGGCCAAACTGAGGCCTTATGTTGGCTCTCGACACCCTGGCTCTCAACACCCTGGTCACGCTGCTCATCTCCTTTGTTTCCCCCAATGCAGATTCCATGCACAGCGGTGCGGAGCATGCTGGACCAACAGTGGCTCGGGACGCAGGCTTTGTGTAGGTGTCGTTTGCAGACGCTGTGTCTCAGCATGGTCCGCCTCTAGTCCTGACAGGGGATGCAGACCCCATGAAGTGGGATTACTCCCTGGGCCATTGTCTGGGTCCTGCAGCGTTGGATTTGGGTGCATGGCTATTCAACGACTGTATTTATTTTCTCTGGGAGGTTGACAGGGACGCTTAGGACCACAGCCATTGTCATACGCTGCATGCAGGAATGTACAGTCGTAACCCCCAGTTGTGGTCGACATGATTTGTTTTGACGCGGCAAGGAAATGCTCGGGATGAGATTCTGATCGTGTTGCGTTCTGCCTGACCTGTGGGTCTGGTTGTTTTCTAACTGACCAGGTTAAGGAGACCATGGTGCTCATGTATAATTTAGTGTTTGTTCTGTTATTGCTCAAAGGAGAATGTGTTGACCTGGATGTTGCACAGGGCTTGGCCAGATTTGATGTTATGAATAGAGGTTTTGTGATTTTTTTAAATTGTAATTTTTCTTTGCTATAATTTGAAAACCGTTTCCTCCACCTGGCTCCAATATTTTAAGTGGGAAGATTATTGTGCTTTAAATACAGCCTATCTCTTTGTGAACATGACTGTACCTGCATATCGAGGTTGCAAGGTCTGACAAATTGTGTGAAATGAAAGTGTCTGTAACTTCCACAGAGTGTTAAAGGAAAAACAACGTGCAATAATTTGTAGGCCTACAAACTGTCATTTTAATGACACATTGCACACAATTTGGTGATAATTGTGTTTCATGCTAAATACCCTGGGTAGTATCATGGTTGTTTTCTGTTTCTGTCCAATCACACAAAGATGATGAACAGTGAATTTAAATATATAGTGTTGATTTTCACTTTACCAAAGCTCTCTAAAGAATGCCTTGAATATGTCCTCAAAATACACCAATATTTTACTGCTTTTTGTCGTCAACTGAGGACAACACTGTTATGGGTGGTCTAGTTTATGTTGTACAGTTGCTCTGAGGTGAAACATCTTCCTCCCAGCCCCATAGCACTCATTTGTATGAAGAGAGAGCGGTTTGGGTGGTAAAGCGCTGTGGAAAATGGTGATGGATGGCTCCTTGGTTTCACATAGAATAGGGATGGGCCGGCAGAAATGTTGAAATCTGTAGAGGGTCAGCGACTGCAGCCAAAAGCGATACAGTAGAGTTTTACAAATATTTTTTTTCTCTCTCCCTCCCTTCTCTGAGTCCAGACATTTGTGAATGCTAAGCGTTTTGATGCATTGTGATGCCATCTCCATTACCTGCAACCAAGAAATGTCATTTGAATCCATTTTTGTATCTTTAAGATAGAGTAATCTTGCCCTCAGTTATCCGCTATTATTTCAGACAATAAACAATGAGTCATTTGGAAATATGTAGCTCCTTTTCTTTGCTAATGATAGAGAAAAATGATTTCACATGCAAACAAATCTGATTTGATCACCTTACCATCTGATCACCTTACTTAAAGACTGATGATACAGTAAACACACTCTGTTGTGACTTCAGCGAGACTTAGCAGGGAATTGCAGACATACAGTGGGGTCCAAAATTATTGACACCCTTGATAAAGATGGGCAAAAATGACTGTATAAAATAAGTCATTCATACCAAGCTATATTTATTCCCAAAATATATGGGAAATTACATTATTTTACACTAATACAATTGCTCAGAGACTTTTGTTTGGGAATATATTTGTTCTCAAAAGGTAGTGGTAAAAATTATTGACACCCCTGTTTTCAATTCAATGCTTCACCTTGCAGGGATAATGCCACTGAGTCTTTTTCTAAAATATTTTATGAGTTGGAGAACACATTGGGAGGGATCTTAGACCATTCTTCCATAGAGAATCCTTCCAGATTCTTGAGATGCTTTGTTCCGGAGACTGAGATGTTGATTTTGGGGTCAATTAACCATTTCTTTGTGGATTTTTATGTGTGCTTGGGGTTATTGTCGTGCTGAAAGATCCACTTGCGGCCAAGTTTCAGCCTCCTGGCAGAGGCAACCAAGTTTTTGGCTGAAATGTCCTGGTACTGGGTAGAGTTCATGACCTTAACAAGGGCCCAGGAACATTGGAAGCAAAATAGTCCCATAACATCAAAGATCGACCACCATATTTTACAGTAGTTATGGGGTAATTGTCTGCTCATACATTCTCATTTCGACTCCAAACCCACCGCTGGTGTGTGTGGCCAAAGAGCTCTATTTTCATGTCATCTGACCAATGCACCAAAGTGCCAATGCCGTTTGCAACATGCATTTACATTTGTTGGATGAAATGAAAATAGAACTCTTTGGCCACACACACGAGCGGTGGGTTTGGAGTCGAAATGAGAATGTATGAGCAGACAATTACCCCATACCTATTGTAAAATATGGGCACCTGGGTGACAGTGGATCTTAGCTGGTCCACAGACTGTAGGCAGGCCAAAGTCTCTCACCATCGAGCTGTCCACAATGACCGTGGTCATGATGGACTCCAATGGGGAAGAAAGGGGGGTAACGGGATGGGACTGCCTCAGGGCAGGTTGGGTGGGTGCTTGGAGCCAGGCTAGCCTGACTCACCACACCAGCAGCAGTGGTGTCGGGAGGCTCGGTAGGCTGGTGGAATGGACAGTAGTTGTACAGTAGCCACTGGCCAGCTCCAGGCTGTTGGTAAATTCCCAGGATCATAGCCGACTGCCGGGACCGGTAGATTCAGCCTTTCTCCCTTCTCTTGCTAAGAGGTTTCGCAACCAAAATATGAATTGCATTTATAACAGTATTAAAACAGTATTATTTCTTTATTATATTATTATGGCATTATTAAGTGCTTACATTTCACAACGGTCAAGCTTATCAAATCAACTTAAACTTAATTGACACAGTAAATGTGTATTTCTAAAAGTGGGAATAAAATGTAAATAATATTGTTGCCACTCAAGTACACTAAAGTTGATGAAGGTGTCCAGCTACAATGCATTTGGAAAGTATTCAGACCCCTTGACTTATTCCACATTCTGTTATGTTACAGCCTTTTTCTGAAATGGATTCAATAAAAATGTTTCCTAATCATTCTACACACAATAATTATAACCCATAATGACAGGTTTTTAGACATTTTTGCAAATGTATTAAAAATAAAAAACATATACTGTATTTATATAAGTATTGACACCCTTTGCTAGAGACTTGAAATTGAGCTCAGGTGCATCCTGTTTCCATTGATCATCCTTGAGATATTTCTACAACTTTATTGGAGTCCACCTGTGGTAAATTCAATTAATTGTACATGATTTGGAAAGGCACACACATGTCTATATAAAACGTCCAACAGTTGACAATGCATGTCAGAGCAAAAACCAAGCCACGAGGTCGAAGGAATTGTCCGTAGAGTACTGAGACAAGATTGTGTCGAGGCACAGATCTGCGGAAGGGTACCAAAAAATGTCTGCACCGTTGAAGGTCTCCAAGAACACAGAGGCCTCCATAATTTTTAAATTGAAGACATTTGGAACCACCAAGACTCTTAATAAAACCAATTCAATTAGCAGTTAGCAATACAACATTTTTTTGCCATTCAGGGAGCCGACAAATGTCTGTCTATTGATAATAAATGTGGTGTGCTACTGTAATTAAGTGCTTGCCTCTAGCATTGTGATCAAATGAAATTATAAAAAGAGAGAAATCTGCAGATGTATATTTTTTAGGGAAATGGAAGCATCTTTGAATCTTTTGATTTATACTTTATTTATGTCAAGGAACAGCCAAACATATAATGCTACAGTTGAATGACATTCCATGCTTTGATGCTTGGAATAAATTGTATGATTACAATTCAATAACATTATATTTTATTATTGCATCTTCAGTATGCTTTGAATACATGCTTTGTATGCTTTGTATGTATTCAGTATGCTTTGTGTTGTACAAGTCATCCAAGACTGGGGCATTGAAACTATTCAGAAAATGTACGTTTTGTGGGGATGAATTCTCTGCCATGCAACCCAATGAACGAAGTCATAAAGTGCATTCGGATCCCTTGACTTTTTCCATATTTTGTTACGTTACAGCCATATTCTAAAATGGATTCAATAGTTTTTCCCCTTGTCAATCTACACAGTATATACCCCATAATGGAAAATACATTTTAGCAAATTTTTTTAAAATAAAAATAAAAAATGACATTTTTACATAAGTATTCAGACCCTTTACTGAGTACTTTGTTGAAGCACCTTTGGCAGCGATTACAGCCTAGAGTCTTCTTGGATATGACACTAAAAGCTTGGCACACCTGTATTTGGGGTGTTTCTCCCATTCTTATTTCAGATTTCTCAAAATATGTTAGATCGGGTTCAAGACCGGGCTTTGTTTGGGCCACTCAAGGACATTCAGAGATTTGTCCCTAAGCCACTCCTGCGTTGTCTTAAATGTGTGCTTAGGGTCGTTATCCTGTTGAAAGGTGAACCTTCACCCCAGTCTGAGGTCCTGAGCGCTCTGAAGCAGGTTTTCACCAAGGATCTCTGTGTACTTTGCTCCGTTCATTTTTCCCTCGATCCTGACTAGCTATCCCAATCCTTGCCACTGACAAACACCCCCACAGCATGATGCTGCCACCAGCATGCTTCATCGTAGGGTTGGTGCCAGGGGTCCTCCAGATGTGACGCTTGGCATTCTGGCCAAAGAGTTCAATCTTGGTTTCATCAGACCAGTTTTTTTGTTCATAGTCAGTCTTTTAGGTGCCTTTTGGCAAACTCCAAGCCAGCCGTCATGTGCCTTACTGAGGAGTTGCTTCCGTCTGGCCATTCTACTATATCGGTCTGATTGATGGAGTGCTGCAGAGATGGTTGTCCTTCTGGAAGGTTCTCCCATCTTCACAAACAAACTCTGGAGCTCTGTCAGAGTGACCATTGGGTTCTTGGTCACCTCCCTGACCAAGGCCCTTCTCCCCCGATTGCTCAGTTTGGCCAGGTAGCCAGCGTCATTAAATGGCTTGTCCACAAATTATATGTACAGTAGTATGTAATACTTGTGTAAATCTACCTAATTATCTGCCTATATAGGCCAGCAAGAGGGAAACTATGGAGTAACCTTGTGCAACCCTGATGATACATTTTCTCCACACGCTATTGTGTTTGGAAGAGATGGCCCTATAATGTAAATTGCATGATGCCGGAATGCTATTTCCATCCCATACAAATTCTGTTCCTCCTTTAGGCATTTGAACATCAAAATGCATAAGACTCCTTAGATAATGTCATCAAGCAATTCATCTCTAAAGTTAATGCAAACCCTATGCAATTAAATTAGATCTACTGTACAGCGTGTGTATTCTAAGAGGAAGCGTCTTCATGGTTTCTCCGTTAGGTGTCATTGCAAGAGACAAAAATACAACTTGTACGGTAGAACTGATAACAGCCCTTCAAGTGGGTTTAAAATAACTGGACCTATTTTATGTAGGAGATAGGGGCTGTCATCCTTTGACCCGTCTCTGGATCCAACGTTGCTCTGAATATTTTTACAGCAATGTCCTGTAAATGGTTTCCCCATGCATTCTCCCAGTATAATACAGATTGCAGATTGCCTGTGATCTGGTTGTGTTGATTAGTTTGAAAGCTCCAAATGACCCATAGCTGGTGACTTCAAGATGTTTCCATCCAAACGATGATGAGAGGCGAGACCGGAGCCCAGATCCAAAAATCTGGGCCCAGGAATCTTTTGGCAGGCAGCGAAGTGTGAAATTTAAAGAACTTGTCATGTTAGTACTGCAGCTGCCTCTGTGACTGTGCCTTTGCATTGTCAGGGAGCAGGTAGGAAGGAGAGAGGAAGGAGGGAGGGAGGAAAGGGGAAGAAAACAGTCCAAATGTGATCTATTGCCAGCTTTTTGCAATCCAGATGCAATCACCAGGAGGGTAGCTAGGCTCCATTGATTTTCTATGTAAATAACATCAATGACTTACTTGCTTGCTTCTTTCTTTCTTTGTCAAATGTGGATGTACCAAGATTAGCTCAGGTTGCCATGAGGATATGACAGTTTTAAGGCCAGTAGGAATGGATAGAGAATGGAAAAAATACATCAAAAAATACAAAATAGGAAGGAGTGTCAGTGTGCCTTGGCACAGCTCATTTGCAGCAGGCCCAATGTATTCCTTACAAATTGCAGTCCCATGTAATTTTGTTCCCCTTTATTATTTCAAAGAGAAACAATCAGGAAACCTCAATCAGGCCCACTGTGCGCTAGTCCTATCCTTCCATCCTTCAACCCCTGTTCATCACAGTGACTGTCTCTACCACCTCCGTTGGCCATGTCTGCGGGTCACGCACGTGCACACACACACACACACACACACAAACACGGCTTTTGATGGCTCTGAAGCATGTGTGTTTAACTCCCTGGTTGTTTAAGGATGCTGAGAAGAATCCCCTCAGGTGATTAGTTCATTAGCGAGTAGGCTGCGGCTAACAGAGGGCCGGCTCTCAACCTGGCTGCCTCTCTCTCAAACTGGAAGGGAGGCCACTGATTGGTCACTCCCACATTCACGCAGTTGATTGGTCACTCTCCCGCTCCCTGGTGTTTGTTTGTGTTCTACTGGACTCTGAGGAAAGAAAAAAATGGGGAGAGAAAGGAGAGAAAGAGAAATGTTAAACTGGAGTAATAGCTCTGTTCTTTGTCTTGTCGCTCATTATTTTCACATTGATTACAATCTGGACCTGCTCAAGTTTCTCTTAAATCGGGCCTGCTGAGGCTGAGCTTGAAAATTGTGCCTTGCTGAGTGATGGTTGAATTAAAGCAACAAGGGGGTTACTGTTTAAGAAGTTGCAAAAAAATGAAAGTGGTTACAACTGTACTTTGAAAAACAAAAAAAACAAGTCATTAATGATATTACACACAGTGATGCAATACATAAATAGAGCTTCAAAGTGGATTTCATCTTGAGAGAGACGACAACAATGAAACCAACCATATAATTCCTCAGGAATGCTGCTTTCCTGTTGCGCCAATTACATATTAAGTCAACGGGGAGCCTTGTTTTTGCTACATTGAGATACGTAAATTGTTGTGGGCGCAGCGCATGGTCCAGTAGGACTACTGCAGAACTGGTTAATCCTGCGCTGCATAGTGACAGTGACAGGCGTGCCATGGGAGTCAGTGTGACTGTGAAGTCCCCAGGCTGGCCATCGCTAGACACCACCACGAAGCTGCTTGGGTCCCTGTGCTGCTCTAATCATAACCCTGTCCTAACTCCATCTGTTCTCCATCCATGCCGTAACTCCACGTGCGCACGCAGAATTCTTCTCTTCTGACCCAGACTGGCTTTCAGCCCTAGGCCTGTCCACTCACTGTGTGTGTGTGTGTGTGTGTGTGTGTGTGTGTGTGTGTGTGTGTGTGTGTGTGTGTGTGTGTGTGTGTGTGTGTGTGTGTGTGTGTGTGTGTGTGTGTGTGTGTAGGGGTGTGTGTGTGTGTGTGTGATGGCTTATTTCTTTCTTCTACGTCTCTCTACCTCTCTCTCTTCGGGGTCTTTCTACCTCTCTCTCGCTCTCTCTCTTCAGTGTCTCTCTCTCTCCATCTCGCTCTCTCTCTCTCTTCAGGGTCTCTCTACCTCTCTTTCGCTCTCTCTCTTCAGGGTCTCTACCTCTCTCTCGCTCTCTCTCTTCAGGGTCTCTCTACCTCTCTCGCTCTCTCTCTCTTCAGGGTCTCTCTCGCTCTCTCTCTCTCTTCAGGGTTTCTCTACCTCTCCTCTCTCTCTCTCTCTCTCTCTCTCTCTCTCTCTCTTCAGGGTCTATTTACTTCTCTCTTGCTCACTCTCTCCCTTTTTACTCTCTTTTTCTTTCATTCTCCTTCTCTCAATCCCCAGTCCTCCCCCTCTCTCTCTCCGGACCCAGTCCTCTCTCTCTCCCTCGCTCTTTTTTTCCCACCAAACCCCCCTTCAGAGTACAAAAATAACTTTGTTTTCACAGCTTTTACTTTTTTTGTTATATGTACATTCTACATACATTTGACATACACTTTTTTTACAAGGTAGTTAAAAAGCAAAAATGAATTTTATCAATTACATCTGGATAGCTAGTACTTAAACACATCCGGTATATTAAGTGTTTTTAGTCATAACTATTATAGATCATATGCTTTTTAAACACCCCTCAGCTCTTCTCAGCCCATCCCACCTATCTCCGTAAACCATCCTCTTATGATTTGCATGTGCCATATATTTATACACATACATTCGGAACCTTTCTAATCGCATAGTATCTACATCAAATAGTATCTACTGTACATCGCATAGTATCTACATCAAATAGTATCTACTGTACATCGCATAGTATCTACATCGCATAGTATCTAAAGATGAATATTTTTGCTAAGAGTATTATTATATTGTTGATTGATTATGACTTTCCAAATATCCCAACAGTGCTATTTGTAGGGTTAGTTTTAGGTAAATGGGATTTTTCAGCCATTCCTGAACGTGTGACCAGAAACCAGCTACATACAAGAATAAAGGATCTAATGATTCTGTCTCTTTTCAGCAAAATCTGCAGATCTGAGATGATTGTATGCCGCAAATACATAACATTCTGTTGGGGGCAAGAATTTTTTATAATAATTTACATCGAAAACTAAGTTTAGTGTATCAGTTCATAAACCATGTGCCATGGAATCGGCACATCGAAAATCTCTTCCCAACTATTTTACAAGCTGTATGGTGCCGCTGTCAACAATTTGGTCTTCAAATGAAACTGATATATTTTTCCATGGCCAAAACACATTCCCAATTTTGGTCTTTAATAAAGGGCAGACAAACAAGTTCCCTACCTTCTCCCCCTTCCACCTGTCTCCTCCATTTTTGAGTTTAACCATAATACTTGTTGAAATATTTGTTTTGTCTTTTAAGAGAAATGAAACTGGAATTGCAACCAGCTTTGTATGGCTTGTTTTAAAGGGCGATTTTTTAAAAATGGTTCCAATTAAGAGGTTGTAATCTGAATAAAGGGGAAAAGGACATTTCTGAACAAGGGGTGAGACACTCTTACTAATCTACTGGAGAACCAGTTTGGGTTACAATATCACTTTTGTATGACTGAAGCTTTTAGTGAGAGGTGCATCAATCGACAGTAAATAACATAATACAAAAAATGGGCTATAGTAGTAAAGGCCAAATTCAATATTTTGGCAAATAATTCTTGAGTATATATTTTTCTATACCTGCAGGGTTCCTAAAATTATTTTAGAGGTTAATATTTAATAATTTTAATCCCTGAATTCATATTAATTATATAAATAAGCATGTTTAATATTTTCTGCTTGGCCCTCCAACTAAAGTTTAATATAATTTGCTAATAGAATTGAAAAAACAACTTGTCTGGAGTAGGCAGGGCAATAAGTTTTAGGTAAACTGTATTATGACTGAAGAGTTAATCAGGGTGATTTTTGCACAAATAGACAGCTGTTTATTTACCTTTCCATGGTTGCAAAATCGTATCTATTTTTGCTAACTTTCGATAGAAATGTGTTGTAATAAGTACATTTATTTATTTAGGGATATGAATACCAAGTATGTCAACTTCACCATCAGACTATTGTATTTGTAAACTACAGGGTAATGTAAAAGTTTTGCTTTTTATCGATCCAATACATAATATCTGTATGTGCTGTACGTGCCAGTTTTTATAGTACAGATGTGGGTTTTGCTCAACACTGTTGCTGTCACATTTTTACTAGAGTGGGTTTTTATAGCTACAAGTGATTTTGCAGATCCTAATGATCAAATTAATGCTCGTAATTAAAAAATATATATTGCGAAGGGTCTCAATGCTTCTCTGGGTGGCGATGAGTGAGGGGAAAGTTATTATGCTTTTGAACTCCTGCGGTGAGGGGGCCACAACGTGGACGTTTTGAATCAGCATGACGTTCTCTGTTTGTTGTTTCTTCTGTACATTTTTAATTCCTTGCCTTGAGATTTATGGGTTGATAAGCACCCTTGAACTTTTCCAAGGGGTAATTGAAATATCCCTCTCAGGCAAGATCCTGTCTCTCCTGCATTTCTTCTCTTCCCTTACCTGCTTTATAGCTTTCCTCTCCGTCATAGTCAGGAGTTGCTGCGTGTGCTATCCGGCGCCATAGTGGCTCTTGTTTTTCACATTGGTTTTCCTGCTCTCTGTGTGTCTGAATGGGATTAAACCATAGGGTTCAAATCATCTTGACAGCGCTCTCACAATACTGTGCTGCTATCATGAAAAATATTTCATACTGCCGTTCACCAGGGGAAAAAGGCCGACATGACTAAGACATTGACTGCATCCTAAATGGCACCCTATTCTCTGTATAGTGCATTACTTTTGACCAGGGCCATAAGGCTCTGGTGAAAAGTGGTGCACTATAGGGAATAGGGTACTATTTGGCATGCACACATTTTTTGCCCTGAGACGTTAAGATGATCTATTGCAGCATTAAAATCAAGCACTTAACCTAAAGTATTCTCAATCATGAAACCTCGATGACTTTTACGGTAGAATATCACTAAAACACATTTTGCAATACCACAAGCGCAGTGAACAGTCAGTAAAACAACCCGAGGCCCAAAAATGGTCTAGAGAAATGGCAGAAAATCACAGATTAAAAGATTTGTCCCATTTCTGTGGAGATTCCAAGTTCCAACCCACTAACACGAGACAGGAACACACATTATAATTTTTTTCACACGCTGGCTACAGATTTCAATGACTCTCCTAAAACTCTGAACATGCTTTTCCCACTGAGCTGTGTGGAAAAAAAAGGTGAAAGTAATTTTCCCATGGATATAGGTCAGAGATTTGGACCGAATGTATTTCCCATGGATTTCCTGTCGTCTGCCTCTGCCTCTGCCACCTTGCCTGAAAGCCATCTGCAGCTGAGATATAGCTGGACCCGCTTTCCCCGCTTTCCTCGTTGGGCCATTACATCATCTGTTTCTACTTCCCATAGAGCGTGACTGCTCGACAGCCCATCTGTATAATTGAAATGACCTTTAAATTATTTGCTGGGAATTTTAATATTTTTGTTATTCCCCCTCGCACTAGACACAGCATGTCACGAACACTCCAACATGACAGAGAAGTTGCATGACAGCATCTCGCAACGATTGTTCATTAGCTAAAATATTTGGGTGTTTGCAGTCAGGTTTTGTGATGGAGTTTTTGGATAATTTATTCGCTCAAGTGTCAGTTTCTCAGTTACTTTGACAAATGTATGTTACAGCCTAACTCCTCTAAATCCTGAATTTTATAATATACACAACTTAGTAACCGAGCCTGCAGAAGGTAATTAATCACTATACATCTGATCAAAAAGCAGTGGACTGTTACTGTTGCCTCTGAAGTGAAGACAATGGAGTCCTGTGTCAGATCTTGTTCAGCTAATTGAGTTACGCTAGCTAATGGCCATTTAGATCCAGGATAACAGAGGCCTTTTTCACCTGAAATGTTGGCGACAGAAAGCACAAGCCATGCTGCATTTGAATTAGTGTGAGGGGGGGGGGGGGGGGGGGGTTGTGACACTTTTTGCTTTGGGGCAGGGTTGTGTGTTTTTTTTTATTGGACACAGGAAGGGTAGTGTGTTTTTTCCCTGGTTTTACATTCACTCTTTTGCAGGTTCTACTATATCATTTCTTCCATCCTAGCCAAATGTCCTCATCTGCCTTCCCTATATCAAGGTGTTTTAGTACTTCCCTTATGCATTACGCTTATCTGTGCTAACTTTTACTATACTGCAGGTCAGTATTGTCTACCAGTCTAACGGTCTATCCCGCCCTCTATCCATTTATAGTGACAATTATCCTACCTAGACTAGCTTACAACACCACAATGCAATGAGTATTTGCATTATTGTTTTCAAGAACGTAAACATCCTAGCCTACTCTAGGGTGCAGTGGAAATATAATTTGAATAATGGTGCAAAAGCCCTGTGATTCGAATGTTTCATTCGATTTGGATCCGTTTTTGAGATACTACAAAAATGACCCCTTGGGTCTACTCTGGACAGTTTATAGGTCTAGAAAGGCACAGTAGCAGGTCAGTCTGGCTGTATTGTTACTTCTGATACTGAACGCGCTGTCTGTTGCAGATCATTGTTCTCCCAAGTCGTCCTATAATAATGTGGCCACATACTGTATGCTCCCGGCAGGCCCAGTTATTCAGCAAGGCTTAACACACGCTCTGCCTCCTCTACAATCACGTAGAGCCCAATGCTTCAATATGACCTAAATATGTATCATTACCTTTTATATGTGGTATAAACACAACCAGTCACGATGTTGTAATCTGATTAGGCTACTTCAAAGGTCTCCTGTAGGCATGCGCACGTTCATCCAAAATATAATTGAAAAGTTTTCTCAAAATGGCTTGACCTTATACAGGTTCTCGTCCAATCTTTCTATGTGAGTAAAGTAGCCTACGTGTCTGATAAAAAAAATCACTACATCATGGGAAAGTATGCAGTTTATTACTCTACGGATTGAATAATGATGATGAACTGAAAGTGCACAGTGATGAGCTTGATGCTCTCTTCAATAAATATTGAGGGTCTTATTCTGGTGACATGATTAACGATTAGACAAATAAAAAATAATCTCACACTTTTGTCCATAATGTGTGTGTCACAGGGGTGGGCAATTCCAGTCCCCGGGGCCTGATTGGTGTCACAGTTTTGATTGCTAGGGATGGTGAAAAAGTCACCAATCAGACCCCGACGACTGTAGTTGCCCACCCCTGGATGTAGGCTACACCTGCACTGTAACTGCAAGCAGTTGGCTAGAGTGCAGGTGCCAATACCAGAGTGGGCACAGTCGCTATACCTTGCACAACATCTTTTGTGACAAAAAAACAACAACCGTACGCCTAGAGTTCAAAATGCGATGGAATTTAACCTCCAAAGGTATTTTTTACACTACCATTAAATACCAGGGTTGATACCATCTTTAGCTAATGATGGAAATAGGCTCGGACCTGGTAACAACAATTGTAACAAGGCACACTGTCATCAACTACTGGATATGTTCAATTAGTTTTTTTTCTGTGTTATTACCTGGCTCAAACCTGAATAAAGTGTAATGTGAGAACCTTAATGGAAAATTACTCACATAAAAGTGAATGTCACCCAGTAAAATCCTACTTGAGTAAAAGTAAAAAGTATTTTGTTTTAAATATACTTAAGTATCAAAAGTAAATGTTATTGCTAAAACATACTTAAGGATCAAAAGTAAAAGTATATGGCTATTGACGGATAGCCAGGACCACACTCCAACACCAACCGCATTTGTGTTTAGTTAGTCCGCCAGATCAGATGCAGTAGAGATGACCATGGATTTTCTCTTTAAGTGCGTGAATTAGACCATTTCCTGTCCTGCTAAGCATTCAAAATGTAACAAGTACTTTTGGTTGTCAGGGAAAATGTATGGAGTAGAAAGTAAATGATTAGCTTTCGGAATGTAGTGGAGTAAAAATAAATGTTGTCCAAATTATCAATAGCAAAGTAAAGAACAGATACCCCAAAAAACTAGCTAAGTGGTACTTTAAAGTACTTTTACTTAAATACTTTATACCACTGAATTTTGCCTTGTATTTTATGTTATTGTCCTGCTGAAAGATTCATTAATCTCCCAGTGTCTGGTTGAAAGCAGACTGGACCAGGTTTCCCTCTAGGATTTTTCCTGTGCTTAGCTCGTTTCCGTTTATTTTTTGTCCTGAAAAACTACCAAGTCCTTAACGATTACATGCATACCCATAACATTATGCATCCGCCACTATCCTTGAAAATATGGAGAGTGGTACTCTGTTGTATTGGATTTGCCCAAAATTTGTATTCAGGACAAAAAGTTGATAAACATTGGAAAACCTCCCTGGTCTTTGTGGTTGAATCTGTCTTTATAATTCACTTCTCGACCGAGGGACCTTACAGATAATTGTATCTGTGGGGCACAGAGATGAGGTAGTCATTCAAATATCACGTTAAATACAATTATTGCACACAGAGTCCAAGCAACTTATTATGTGACTTGTTAAGCACATTTTTACTCAGGCTTGCCATAACAAAGGGGTTGAATACTTATTGACTCAAGACATTTCAGCTTTTCATTTTTTATTTATTAGTATTTCAGAAAACATAATTCCACTTTGAGATTATGGGGTATTGTGTGTAGGCCAGTGACCAAAAATCACAATTAAATCAATTTAAAATTCAGGCTGGAACACAACAAAATGTGGAAAAAGTCAAGGGGTGTGAATATTTTTTGATGGTGCTGTATCTAACTGCATTGTTCTTACATTACACTTGATTTGGAATAGCCTTTAATCCAGGTCATAACATATAATTAAACACATTGATAATGACTGGTAGTTCATGACAGGTTGTGCCTTGTTACAATATTGTCGTTACCAGGTCCTAGCCTATTTATCAACCCTGGTATTACATGTGGATTCAATGGTAGTGGCAACTTGTCGCTAAATGTAACAAGGTCAGATTTTGGTTTCAGTTATTAACCAGGGTAATTTACAGGTGTCTTTCAAGCGAGTAATTACAAAGCATTAGTTACACAGTGGAACAAGAAAATATGTTACGTTAGTAATTACACAAGTGGATGTATAATAAGCAATACCTATGTAATTACCATGTTGTTACTACAGTTATTACTGTGCAATTACATAGTAATAGGGGCAACTTAATGTAAAGTGTTGCCCAAAAGCCAAACTCACTATATAAAAGTATGTCAGAAATGTGTTGTACAATATATGCCAGAAACAAAAGTGGCACTCAAAGCATTGCGACAAGTGGGTTATACATTTGATAAATTCTTAGTGAAATCACACCAGGCCATTTTCTTAAAAGGCCTGGTGTTTTCTTTTCCTTATCCCTTGCTGTTTTGAGTCGGTGTTTCCCAAAAAACATTTAATTCAAATTCCTTTAGAAAAGGAACAACAGCGAATTGTACACCACCGACATGGCCGTGGGAATTGAGCGTGGAATTAATGACAATACCTGCATGCCCAGCTGCCGACCTCAAATTGCTCAGCTGTTATATGCCTCTCCATGCAATATCCTGCCATTGAGCTCTGTGAGGCATGTTAATAAACCTGTCTCTGCTGTATGGATTTCTTAACGTGGCTCGGGAGCATGTGAATAGATCACCGACAGTATGGTCTGAATTTTTAGCACTATTTCCTCTAAAACTGTTGTTAATGGTGCCCTGAAAAATTACTGCATGCTCGCTGCGATTAAATGGGAGTTTTCGACTATTCCCGAAACATTTCAAACTTAAATGACCCGGTTATATCAGAGAATGTCTACATGGCTATTTAAGCAAAATCACAAAATCAAAACAAAGGTTGCGCCTTTTGCTTGAGTGTAGCTCTGGGTGCAGTTTTTGTTTGCTTGCTAAAGCATTTTCTGCCACTGTTATTGCCTCCAAATGAGAAAGAAATGTAGTTCCTCCCCCACGGAGAGACAGGGCCCGTCGAGATGAGGAATAGGCAGACTGCATCGTGGAGACTAACACGACAGGCCACATGATATCACTTAGCCAAAATGCATTGCCAATCTAACATGGAACAAAACTTGAAGCCACTGAAAGGAAATAATTGTAACCCAAAAATATTCAATGTTGCTTTAGTTGTTTTGGTTCTCTCAAAAGTGTGGTTGCCTGTGGGTGGCAGTGTTTTGTTGTCGATGATGATGTTGTTTTTGGTCGTTCATATTTGTTTGTTTTTTCATATTTGTAAGATCAAATTAGAGCTGTCTATTTTAGGCTAGTGGCTCATCCTCAAAAAATGCTTTAGATTTTGAGATGCCCCTGCCAGAGGTAGAATAAAACACAACCATGTTTTTCACATCTCTTATAAAAGTGTGGTTGATAGATATTGTGAAACACCCCTAAACTCAAAAAGTGCAGAATAATGCCTGGGTGGAGGGGGGAGCTGGAGGTGGGATGGGCCACATAAACTCATGTAAGTCAATATTGCAAGCACTGATATTGCTAAAATGTGTAATACAAGTAGTCAGGATATATTAGGATATCTTTAATGTATCTTGGGAATATACAGTTGAAGCTGGAAGTTTACAACCACTCCACACAGTTCTTGTTAACAAGCAATAGTTTTGGCAAGTCAGTTAGGACATCTACTTTGTGCACGACACAAGTCATTTTTCCAACAATTGTTTACAGACAGATTATTTTATTTATAATTAACGTTATCACAATTCCAGTGGGTCAGAAGTTTACATGCCCTAAGCTGACTGCCTTTAAACAGCTTGGAAATTTCCAGAAAAGGATGTCATGGCTTTAGAAGCTTCTGATAGGCTAATTGACATCATTTGAGTCAATTGGAGGTGTACCTGTGGATGTATTTCAAGGCCTACCTTCAAACTCAGTGCCTCTTTGCTTGACATCATGGGAAAATCAAAAGAAATCAGCCAAGACGTCAGATGAATAAATTGTAGACCTCCACAAGTCTGGTTCATCCTTGGGAGCAATTTCCAAATGCCTGAAGGTACCACATTCATCTGTACAAACAATAGCACACAAGTATAAACACCATGGGACCACGCAGCCATCATACCGCTCAGGAAGGAGATGCACTCTGTCTCCTCGAGATGAACGTACTTTGGTGCGAAAAGTGGAAATCAATCCCAGAACAACAGCAAAAGATCTTGTGAAGATGCTGGAGGAAACAGGTACAGAAATATCTATATTCACAGTAAAAACGAGTCCTATATCAACATAACCTGAAAGGCCACTCAGCAAGGAAGAAGCCACTGTTCCAAAACCGCAATCAAAAAAGCCAGACTTCCGTTTGCAACTGCACACGGGGACAAAGATCATACTTTTTGGAGAAATGTCTCTGGTCTGATGAAACAAAAATAGAACTGTTTGGCCATAATGACCATCATTATGTTTGTAGGAAAAAGGGGGAGACTTGCAAGCTGAATAACACCATCCCAACCGTGAAGCACGGGGGTGGCAGCATCATGTTGTGGTGGTGCTTTACTGCAGGAGGGACTGGTGCACTTCACAAAATAGATGACATCATGATGGAGGAAAATTATGTTGATATATTGAAGCAACATCTCAAGACATCAGCCAGGAAGTTAAAGCTTTGTCGCAAATTGGTCTTCCAAATGGCCAATGTTCCCAAGCATACTTGAAAAGTTGTGGCAAAATGGCTTAAGGACAACAAAGAAGGTATTGGAGTGGCCATCACAAAGCCCTGACCTTAATCCTGTAGAAAATGTGTGGGCATAACTGAAAAAGCGTGTGCGAGCAAGGAGGCATACAAACCTAACTCAGTTACACCCGTTCTGTCAGGTGGAATGGTCCAAAATTCACCCAAATTATTGTGGGAAGCTTGCGGAAGGATACACAAAACATTTGACCCAAGTTAAGGAATTTAAAGGCAATGCTACCAAATACTAAATGAGTCTATGTATACTTCTGACCCACTGGGAATGTGATGAAAGTAAAAAAAAGCTGAAATGAATCGTTCTCTCTACTATTATTCTGACATTTCTTATCCTTAAAATAACATCATTACATTACATTTAAGTCATTTAGCAGACGCTCTTATCCAGAGCGACTTACAAATTGGTGCGTTCACCTTATGACATCCAGTGGAACTGCCACTTTACAATAGTGCATCTAAATCTTTTAAGGGGGGTGGGGGGGTGGGAAGGATTACTTTATCCTATCCTAGGTATTCCTTAAAGAGGTGGGGTTTCAGGTGTCTCCGGAAGGTGGTGATAAATTGGTGATCCTAACTGACCTAAGACAGGGAATTTTTTTACTAGCATTATATGTCAGAAATTGTGATAAACTGAGTTTAAATGTTTTTGACTAAGGTGTATGTAAACTTCAGACTTCAACTGTACACTATCACCCACCTTCCGGAGACAATACATTGTGGTTTCATCACCAGTATATGTTTTAAATAAGAGACATCTTTCAGATTTGTGTACTGTTCGTATGACCTGTACTCAATACTATTTTTGTGCAATTCAACTACGTTGGGAATCCTTTGTCTGGATTTTAGAAAAGTCGGCAGACTACTTGGCATGGTAACACCAAGTATTCCAAGTCACAAGCCTCTTTGAGGATCAATGAGACAACTTGGAGGCTCCACGGAAAAGGAAAGGTAATCCAACCCTGGACTATTGTCACGACTTCCGCCTAAGTCAGTCCCTCCCCTTGTTCGGGCTGCGTTCGCCGGTCAACGTCACTGGCCTTCTAGCCATCGCCGATCCACTTTTCATTTTCCATTTGTTTTGTCTTTGTCTTACCCACCTGGTTTCAATTCCCCAATTACTTGTTCATTATTTAACCCTCTGTTCCCCCATATTTGTTTGTGAGTAATTGTTTGTATGTAATACGGTCGGTTATGTGGGCTCGCTTTATTGTATTGTATTTGTCTATTTTGAGTAAATTAAGTTTATTTACTCATATCTGCTGTCCTGCGCCTGACTCCTCTACACAAGCTACACACAGACCACATTACAACTATGACACCATATCTCTAGCTCTACAACTTGCCCCCACTGTGGTATAACTTGTGCCTCCAGGATTGGGCTCTTAAGTCGTCTCCTTATCATTTAGAAGTGAGCTTTGATGCATGGTTAGTCCAATATGGCTACCTGAATCCAACACGACCTTCCGCTGGCTCACTGCATTTCACTATCCTGGCTGTCTGCCCTTGAGTTGCTGTATATGTGCCATTATGGTGTATGGGGAGAATGAAAACAGACGTGATGAAAATCAGGTGTACAAGACATTGAACCAACACAACCTGACACTCATTGACAAGAAGTACCATGAACTTAGTGGGTCTTCACATGATGATAGAAATTGCTCCTCTCTAATGTCAATGCCATCTTGAATATCCCAAAACAGTCCTTGATAGGCCCACTCCACCATCAAATCCCCCTCTGGAAGTTACTACAGACAGAGACACCATGGAACTGAACTGCCATATGTCAGTAGGCCATTCAACACTCAAAATGCCATCTGGAGAGTGCTGGAGTGCATTGACATCATATGTACCTATTTTGATACCACCCATGGCCAGCCAATGTGATGCCTGAGCTGGACTCGCATGTAAAAAATGAGCTCCCACATTGGGTGACTCATTCATTGTTCTGGCAAACCATTCAGTAATCCCATCCCAACATCCCTTTAAGGACATATGCATCTATGCCGAACATGAGGCCCCTTACGATCATCAAACTTGCTGTATGAAATTGTGTGTGGTGGCTGGGGATTGACTGTGAGATAGTGGCCTTTGTGGTATCATTTTGTTATTGAATATCGTGATGGTATTGAGTATTGTGATACTAAACCTGATATCGGTGTCAAAGTCAAAATGCTGGTATTGTGACAACAATATATGTCGCTGTGTATGGTAGCTGGGGATTGACCGTGAGATACTGGCCGTAATCACCGCCAACCACCCACAATTCATATCGGAGAAATTGTCACTTCCAAAGGAATATTAAGGAATATGTAGGAAGTGACCTGCAGGATTCTTGCCACAGTCAACATAAAAAACTCCACAATTAGGTGTTGGAAGTCGGGTCGGATGGCGTTTGTAACAGCATTTCACTGACTCTCCTCCACAACCAGACTTGGATGTACAGTGGTTCTTCCTTTAAAAGTTACGAGCGTATGCCGCGACCGTTAGTGGTAGATGGTGTCATTCTGTCATTGCACCACACTATCACAAGGGGGAGTTAGAACGCTGATCTATCGGTAGTCAAAATTGTGGTACAAATGGACTATCTTTTCATAAATTAATGGAGGCGTTTTCAGTCTGAGAGTCTCTCTTCTCTAGCACTAGAGTCCTGCATCAGGCAACAACAATAAAAAATTGTCGGTGGTCCTGGAGTTAAGAGAGAACTTGGGTAAATACAATGGGGGTATTACACTTGACATGTGGACTGACAATTTTTGAAAAATAGGCGCGGTGGGCTTTTGGTTTCTCTCACTCTAAAAACATAAATAAATTATTCTAAATAACAAACTGGCTTTATTTACAAATTAGTAAGAATGTCTCACCCCTTGTTCAAGAATAGCCATTTTCCCTTTATTCAGATTACTATCGCTCACTTTCAGTTATTTGAAGACTAAATAATCTCCAACATATTGTTATTTTTAAAACAAGCCATAGGAAATTGGTTGCAATTTCAGTTTAATCCACCAGAAGAGACAGAACAAATAATACAACAAATATTGTGGTTAAACTCAAATATACTAATTGATGAAAAACTTCATCAATTGGAACCTTTCTCAAGTGGAAAGGGGAAAAATAACGACCAAAAAATGTACAGCTGTGCCATATAGACTGCAAAGTAGTTGGGAAGAGATTTTTCGATGTACCGATAAATGTTTATGAATTGACACGCAATTTTCTGTTTATTAGAAACTGCAGGCCTAAAACCTATGGGTTTAATCTTCTGAATTAATTATTATTTTGAAAATAGAAGGTGCCTCTTAATGTTACGAGAGCCGATCTGTTATCCAACGATTATTATTATTATTATTAACCCTGCATTATAATTATATAAAAGCCCCTTAAATATTAGATAACATATTTTCAAATACTTGGGCTATTAGCAGGACAATATACACAATGTGGTCCCAAAAACATCTCTGACATAGGGTCCAGCATATCTCTTAATGATGTCATTGAATGTCTCACCAGCTTTGATCCATGCCTGGGCCTGCAGGATGCAAAGATCTTTGTTTGTCAGACGAATCCTTGGGTCGAAACTACAGTCTCAAATGTCCTACAGGGCCTTT
Organism: Oncorhynchus nerka; assembly: GCF_034236695.1. Classification (NCBI taxonomy): domain Eukaryota; kingdom Metazoa; phylum Chordata; class Actinopteri; order Salmoniformes; family Salmonidae; genus Oncorhynchus; species Oncorhynchus nerka. The sequence continues at coordinate 42,223,358 of NC_088408.1, forward strand.
TCATAAGTCCACTCAAGTTTCTTCAACTGTCTTCTGACTGTGATTAGAGCGATGTTGATGTTTTGCCATGATTCCAGCACATTACAGATTGCCTTTGCCGATTGCTCATCATCTTCAACCATTAGTGAGTCGATGGCTTGAATAGTCTATTTGGAAATGGAATACAATGTAAAAATGTGCAGCATACATTAAAAAGACCAGCAGTCAATATATTTAAGCATTATTTTCAGAATTATTAGGCCTACTTTACAGTATTGTAGCCTACTGTATCTGTTCACTTTCCTGGGCTTTCGTGTTCGGCGTAACACAGGCGAATAGCACTGTCCGTGACCATAATCTCCAAGTCTAACGGTATTTTACCGACTTGTTTAATTATCCTTTCTCTGTGCTGGACAATAGACTCTTAACCGAGTCAACCAAATGCATTGTTTTCTAGTCATAATGAATTACTGTGTGAATAAATAAAAATATCAAAAATATCACTGAATGACAGAAATATCGGAATAAAGTAGGCTAATGAAGGCAACAAATTGTTGCTTACTGGAACACCCAAAGTCATCCAATTGTTATAATAGGAGTTGAAGCAATAGCCTACCTGCGTGTGGTCAACTATTTCAGCACCATTTTGAGCTGCTCTGAGACAAGCATGGGGACTGGTCTTTATAAATCAATGAGATTTTGTATTTTCACTGAATCTCCGTTTGGGTATTGGTTAGCCTGCAATTAGGGTGTAAAAATGTTAGGATTATTTTGCTTCACTCTTAGTCACTTAGCAGCCTCTCCCGACCGGTCACGTTGTACAGCACCATATTTTTGTTTTTCATATTTCTTGGAATAGAAACATGACAAACTAAAGCAATATGTAGGCTATAGCAGCCTATAGGTAGGTAAATGGTGGTTTCTTCTCTGTTTTCTCTCTCTCTCTGCGGTGGCACAATTGATGAATAATTGTAGGCCTGTGCAGAGGCCCGTCAGTCACAGGCTTGATCACTTTGAGTGATCCAAATCCGACATAACAAGAACTGCCACAGATGGAAAACTCCAGGGGTTGCTAAAATGGCTGTCCTCAACACAGTTTGTTATGCACTTGAACTCCCCCTACTGTCCAAGTGTTTACCTTACAGAAACGTACCACCTCTATTGCGTATGCCGACAAACTGATCCACCGCATGAACCTTATCATCACACCAACGACATCTAGTATCCAAATTCAACACGTGCCTTAATGTTTTATAACTCCAGGGACACCCTCTTATGTTTATTTTATTTTATTGAACCTTTTGCCTATTTAACCAGCCAGGTCAATTAAGAACAAATACTTATTTACAATTATGGCCTGGCAAGAGGCAAAAGGCCTGCTTGTGGGGATGGGATAAAAATGTATATATAGGTTAGACAAAACGGACGACACAGAAGACACTGGCAACAGCACAAATACAACAGCAAACCAACAGTGGATGTGCGTGTGTGTGGAGGCATGTGTGTGGTGTGTGTGATGCTTCCTTACATAAGGCTACGTACTGACATCGGGTGACAACTAGATACAACTACATGTCTCAACAATCTGTTCATCTATTTGTCATTTGAACTCCTCCAGGGACACCAGGTCCTGTAGTTTTAGATTGGCTTGGAGGGAATTCCAAGACCACCGGGCTGAGTAATGAAAGGAACTTTTTCCATACTCTGATCATTTTTAGGACTGTTAGCATAAAACAAGACTGAGATCTGAGCTTGTACAGAATGTGTTTTCATTTCAAGCTAGAAGAGAGGATAGATGAAATGGTAGTTTCCCTAATGATATGTGACCAGTTGGTTACGGTGCTGTCCTTTCAGCACAACAAAATAACCCTCATCATCAAGATCTGTTGCCGATGCCTAATAGTAGTCCTACTCATTATTATTATTACAAAATAATATTTTCACTTCTCACAATGGTGCTTGTTTAATGAAGTTAAATCAAAGCTGAATGAATGTCTAGCAAGATCACATAATGATGAATAAGTATTTTAGATAACAGATCCGAATATAATAGCATATGCATAGTGCACCAAAAACACCTCCTCAGTCGTTCCTTATCTAAAGCTGAAGAGTCACCATTTTTTTCCTCATGCGGCCAACACTGAACAGCGCGCTCCACTAGTTTGATTGAAACAAAATAGGCCTACAAGAAAGGCATATAGTTAAGTACATATTCCCATGAGACTGATTGAGATCAAATGATTGACAATTTTGACATTTCACCAGTAATTGACAGTGACAATGGCCTATTTTGAAATGAGGTATGCCTAATTTAGTGTTTGAGGGTATTAAAAATAGAAGTGTGGACATAGGCAAACAATTGCAGTTGGAGGCTGCATTTTATGCACTGCCCTATTCTACATCTGTCAGTACAAACTTTGATTAATAAAATGATGACGCAACTTATTATATATTTTTTGCACTCCCTCACTTCAAAAAACTGCACTTACACCACTGCATGCAGACAACTAACCATGCAAGCTGTATCTCCTGAGAGTCTTCACCAGGGTTTTCATTAGGAAAATGTGGCACCGGACGTTTGACTGGCAGCATTTTTAATTTACCAGACAAGTGAGGAATTAACCAGACCCATATGCATTGGGTGCGTAACCTAATTAGGGCATCCACCCACGGTGATGAGAATGACAGAAATCACATTTAGATTATGGTAATTCATGTTAACAAAACATGCAAGTCAAGGATGCAAGACGTGCATCCTTCTTACCAAATTCTAATGTTAGAGTAACTGTCCATATTTACTTTTCTTCAAGTCGAGTAACGAACAGCAAAATCACTAGACTGTCTATCTACAGATTTAGGATTTTAATTTGAGCTAGTCAGCTACAGCAGGAAGATAATTCTGCAGCAACAGGAAATGTGAATCATTATGTGGATTATAATTATTGGGCATTTTTGTAGGAGTTGATACATTTTTTGCTTGGGCAAATAAAGTCTGAAATTTCAAAGTGGAAATTGTTAACTTTAGAAGACTTTTTAAAACTCAAATACACTACATGTTTGCATTTCCTGCTTGGTAGGAAAATTCTCAGCAACAAAAGAGTGATCAAATTAAGATCCTACATCTGTACTATCCCTGTAGTAGAAAAGTTGACCTATTCTATTGGTCAGCTTGTTGAGAAAGAAATAGCCTATTCCCAACAAACTCTGGGACAGTTGTGGGACGATAAATCTCAATAGCAATGAGTCTGATCCAACTGATCAGAACTTTTATCTTAATACCTTGATAAACTATTATTTCTTCACATTATAAGTGCAGCAATGCGTACAAGGCAGTAGACTACCCACAAATGTTTATCCTATAATGCATATTGTATGTCCGTGAACACTCCAGCCAGCTGATCTGCACATGCTCTGAGTACTCGGCTTGGGATGCTGTCTGGGCCAGCAGCCTTGTGAGAGATAACACGCTTAATGTCTTCCTCACGTCAATGCAAATGGTGGCTATTTAGAAGAAACTCAAATATATTATTTATTTTGATTTGTTTAATGCTTTTTTGATTACTACATGATCCCATATGTGTTATTTCATAGTTGTGATGTCTTCACAAGTATTCTACAATGTAGAAAATAGTACAAATAAAGAAATAGCCTTGAATGAGTAGGTGTGTCCAAACTTTTGACTTGTACTGTATTTGGGAGAGATTTGTGTTTACTACTACTGTGTGATCTTACTGGTGTGCAGGAAACAGCTAGCAGCTCTACTCCCAGTTCTGCATTACTCACTGTGACCTGTGCACCATTCGGGCCCAGGGGCCTCAGGCATACAAACTGCCCCGCTGCTCCCGACCACTTTCAATTTCACTCCCCCTCTCTCACATCTGGTCTCCAGGACGGCTCCCATGAATGCAGACCTTTTAGCTCTGACTATGAGGGCAACCGATGGTGTTAATGATGGGGGCATGCTTCAGCTCCCCAAATCAGAATGCGGGGTGATGTCGAGAGGTTGCAAAAAGAGAGGCTGCTTGTGGGTGTTGGAGGTTCGGGGCCAATCGGAGGTAACACGATCTAGCCATGCAGTGCCTCTTGTGTACGTACAAAGAGGCTGAGGAGTTTACCTGAGATCTCAGGGGTCAGGGCTGGATGCAATGCCACTTGGTATGTGCCAGGTCACTTCCTGCCAAAGCAGCACAAGGTCAGAGCAATTTCCCCAAGTCAGGGGAGGGTCAGTCTCCCCATTTCCCTTTCATATCAGTCACTGAGGGACAGGCAGGAGAGCAAGCCCTGGCCATGGTAGAATTACTGCCTAACTCCCAAGAGTGGTAGGTTGAGATAAACATATACGGCTGTTGTTTTGTTGGCGGAGGGAAAGAGGGTTACACACTACTAAGCAGAACCCAGTCAAACCAAGCTGCCATAGTGATGGGAAACGGGCTGAAAAAGACCATGTGAAAATAAAATGGGACCGACCGGCTCAAATCGGTCTTAAATTGCAAAAGGTGAAATCGTGTTTTTTACATTGGATAAAAGTAGAGAATCAGAGCTACAAAATGGTATATCATACACTGCATTTGAGGAACAATGGGAAAGTAATTTTGCTTTGCAACTTGTAAACTCACTTTTGAGAAAATGGCCTTTGAATATTTTGGTACTACTGCTAGAGAGCCCTTCTTTGTCTACACTCATTCAGCATTGTTCACACCCTCTTAAGCTTTAGCCCCACCCATCTCTTTAGGGGTTGATCCGAGAATTCTGTACTAACAGCAGTCAAGCACCACTGTAAAGATCTTTATTATACACAGATTCAAGATAGTTATTGATAACAAATGTGTATTTTGTGGTTATGACCCAGAGACTCTTGACCATTTATTTTGGGACTGTTCTTATGTCAGAATATTTTGCAGTGAGTTCTAAGATGCTATTTTAAAAGAATCTACTATTAATATTATTTCGAGATTATCAGTAAGTGTAAAAACAACAAAGCAATACCATAAAATTGAAAATCTATCTCGACATAGCTGTTAGGTTTATGTACTCTTGTTTGTATATTTCTGTTTTGTATTTGTTTTGTTCATAATAATAATACAAAATAATACAAAAATGGCAGTCAGGCACCCAAGCTAACTTGCTAGCTACTTCCAGACACAAATGAGAGAACAGCTCACTGAACATTACTCGCCCTAGCAGAGCTGGTTAAGCTGTTATGTTATCCAGAGTGTTGGTGACTGCAACTGTGCTGTCAGATTGTCCGTTCGTAAATTCAGTGTTTTGCTCTCGGAGCGTTAAGAGCACACACTGGACACTCTGGTCGATGAGTGCGGTTAATCCAAACTTTCTGACCTCACAACGGCAGACAAGCACCCAAGCTAACTGGCTAACATTGGCTAGCTTGCTAGCTACTTCCAGACACATAATGAGAGAACACCCCACTCTGACCATTTTACTCGCCCTAGCAGAGCTGGTTAGGCCGTTTTCATGTTAATAAGAGCATTGGTGACTGAAACTATGCTGATGGCAACAATTGAATTACTATTTTTTCCTGACGTTTACTGACACCAGCCATATTCAACTGGCGTTGAGCGTTCGTAAATTCATCAGTTATTCTGTGTTCTGGCATATTCAGACAAGGGTCCTCTGAAATCGGAGTAGATGGCTAGACTGAATTTACGAACGCACCTGAAATGGTTACTTGCATTGTGAAGTCTTTTGTTAAGACATGTAGCTAACTAGCTAGCTAAACAATTAACCATAATCACAACTCATGATGTTACTACCCTGTATGAATCTGCAGGCAGCTAACCAACACCTATCAACAATTGTCGCAGTGACATTCTATTGAAATGGTTACTTGCATAGTGGAGTCTTATGTTAAGTCATATAGCTAACTAGGTAGCTAAACAATTAATCACAATCACAACTCATGATGTTACTACCCTGCATGAATCTGCAGGTAACTAACCAACGTCTATCAAAGGAGGACTGAGCACGTCCCCATTCTCATCAACGGGGCTGTTGTGGAGCAGGTTGAGAGCTTCAAGTTCCTTGGTGTCCACATCAACAACAAACTAGAATGGTCCAATCACACCAAGACAGTCGTGAAGAGGGCACGACAAAGCCTATTCCCCCTCAGGAAACTAAAAAGATTTGGCATGGGTCCTGAGATCCTCAAAAGTTTCTACAGCTGCAACATCAAGAGCATCCTGACTGGTTGCATCACTGCCTGGTACGGCAATTGCTCGGCCTCTGACCGCAAGGCACTACAGAGGGCAGTGTGTACAGCCCAGTACATCACTAGGGCTAAGCTGCCTGCCATCCAGGACCTCTACACCAGGCGGTGTCATAAGAAGGCCCTAAAAATTGTCAAAGACCCCAGCCACCCCAGTCATAGACTGTTCTCTCTACTACCGCATGGCAAGCGGTACCAGAGTGCCAAGTCTAGGACAAAAAGTCTTCTCAACAGTTTTTATCCCCAGCCATAAGACTCCTGAACAGGTAATCAAATGGCTACTCTGACTATTTGCATTGTGTGCCCCCCCAACCCCTCTTTTTACGCTGCTGCTACTCTCTGTTTATCATATATGCATAGTCACTTTAACTATACATTCATGTACATACAACCTCAATTGGGCCGACCAACCAGTGCTCCCGCACATTGGCTAACCGGGCTATCTGCATTGTGTCCCGCCACCCACCACCTGCCAACCCCTCTTTTACGCTACTGCTACTCTCTGTTCATCATATATGTATAGTCACTTTAACCATATCTACATGTACATACTACCTCAATCAGCCTGACTAACCGGTGTCTGTATGTAGCCTCGCTACTGTATATAGCCTGTCATTTTACTGTTGTTTTATTTATTTACTTACCTGTTGTTCACCTAATGCCTTTTGTATTCGGCGCACATGATAAATCAACTTTGATTTGATTTGAGTTGTCGCAGTGACATTCTATTGAAATAGATACTTGTATTGTGGAGTCTTTTGTTCAGACATCTAGCTAGCTAGCTAATTTTCCACCAATATTGGACACCCCAAAAAAGTCATATTTATGCACATTTTGTCCGACACACTGTATATTGTAAAATTATACTGTGCGACAGACCACACATCTTTTCAAATCCAACTTTTTACCTAAATTATTCATACTCATTTATATATTAGTATAAAAAAATATATCTACTTTCTCAAAACGTAAGATTAATCTGTAAAACAAATAATGAGACATTATTTGGTTACAACACCGAAGAAGATGTTGGCGAAGAACCATTTTTAGAAGTCTACAGGAGGGCGCACCAGGCTACGCAATGAAAAGTTGACAGGCAAGTCAATTTTTTTTTACTGGAAGGCTAGGTAACCAGCTAGTCAACTATCCAGTAAACACTTCGGACACGAGGTTGGTGTCTCTTTTTTTAACAAAATTAAATGGATATATCTTGTAATTGAACAAAATAGTAAGGTGGCCAATAACTGGGGACCGTATGCTGATAATATGGGACGTATTGTTTTTGCTAAACCGCTTATCAAAAAGCTGAGAGTAGTAGTATTTCCACTGAAATGTCAAACACGCTAATTGGTAACCCATTAGCTAAACAATGAACCATAATCCCAACTCATGATGAAACTACCCTGAAATAATCTGCAGGTAGCTAACCATCCAGGTTCAATGTTAGCTAGCCAAGCAAATGGCTCTGAAATATGAATAATAAGATCATACACGTAACGTTAGCTAGTGAGCCAGCCATCTAACATTATCTAGCTAACAGTACACTTTAACTTGAAGTGAAACCACTTTCTTACCCGTATACATCATAGATAGACATGTCTCCTGTCACGGATGACATGGTTGAATATGTAATCTGGAGACAGGTGTTTTCTCCATCTCCTTAGCTATCATACTCAAATTCTACTGAACTCGGTCCTCCAGAAAGTGGAGAGCAACACTTAGGCAGTTTTACTGCATGATATACATAAAAAAGCAGCGTTAGACAAGATTACCAACACATACTGACCAGCTCAAATAGACAGAAGCATGCTTTATGGTAGACCAATTCAAACTCATCTCTCGGCATGTCCAGCCCACTCATTATCTCAGCCAATCAATTATGAGCCAACCTACTAGGCTCATAATTTAACAATTGTATTTGTATTTACAGATGACATACAAGTTTGTTATTAAGGCACAAGAAAGTTCACATGTTCCAGAAGGCATTTCTGCCAAAAAACACATTGATAAAAAAAGTTTACGTTCAAAGGCAAATATCCAAGCCAGATTTTGGTTCAGGACGGCACTGTCCAAGTAATTTTTATAGTCATGGTCATAGGTGTCGAGGTTGGAGGAATGATCAATTTCCAGATGAATACATTCCCACACCGCGTTGGAGTTAAATTTAAAAAAAAAAATTAGCATCCCTTCACCTACTTTGCAGGTGATACTGTAAGTGAATGTGGATATATTACTGAGAATAAAAAAAAACTGTAAATAAAACATTTTTTTTAAATAGCTCATTAATGATTTAAGTAGCTTGCGGTCGAGAGGGGAAATTATACTGCTGAATATGATGGAGTGGTTTACATTGACCCAAATAGCAGCCAAATAGCAGCCTCGCCACTTGCTAACTTTTAAATCCACAAACAAAGCAGCAGTCCAAACACAGTCAATCATTGGACTGGTGTCACTTAGTCAAGATGCTTTGGAGAGATCTCCAAAAGGCTTCTGTGAAGTTGATGGAACTGACGATGCTCACCTTAAACCTGCCACGGGCGACATCGGGAGACTCCATTTGGAGGATAATACTACTGATAAGCACCTTGATCCCCCAAGTTCCTTTCTCATCTCTCTTCCCGAATGCAAAATTTATTTTGGGGCTCTCGGCTCTGTTCGTATTTCAGCAGGTTGGGATATAATTAACAGATTATATGATGGGCTAAATCATTTCCCCTTCGGTCAATGGAGCTTCCTCTCAGCTTCCAGGGATTGGAATGTGTAGGTGATATTGGTTTATCAAAAAGTGTGACTCTAATTGAGGCCCGGAAGAAGTGTTTGTTTTGTGAGCTGGGAATCTCAAGGCTACTTGTGTAACCCAGGTTCTCTGATATTATCAGTGAGATATCTCGAAGAACCACAGGTCGAGTGGTGAATGAGGTGAGCCCCTCCCCTAATTATACGTTTTTAGTTTTATTGTCACGTGCACACGTACATTAAAATGCCTTTCTTGCAAGCTCTTTCCCAACAATGCAGTAATCAATATAAGTAGTTATATAAAATAAAGTAAAGTATAACAAAAACCCACAAGAAATGGAAATAAGAAGAACACAAAAAGTTCCAAGGTCAGTGCCAATACCATATTTACAATGTGCAGTGATACTGGAGTGGTAGGGGTAGATATGTATAGGGGTAAGGTGACTAGGTATCAGAAAATATGCTAAACAGAGTAGCAGCAGCGTAAATGAAGATTGTATGTGTTTGTGTGTGTGTGCGTGTGTGTAGAGTAAGTATGAATGTGTGTGCATGATAAGTTTGTGAGCAAATGAGTGTGTGTGGTTTTTGTGTGTGTGCATGTATTGTGTGTGTGTGTGTGTGTAGTGTGTGTGTGTGTGTTTAGAGTAAGTATGTGTGTGTGAGCAAATGAAGAGTGTGTGTGTGTGTGTGTGTGTGTGTGTGTGTGTGTGTGTGTGTGTGTGTGTGTGTGTGTGTGTGTGTGTGTGTGTGTGTGTGTGTGTGTGTGTGTGTGTGTAGTGTGTTGTGTGTTAGTGTGTTAGTGCATGTGTGTGTTTGAGTGAGTGTTGTCGGGTCCTGTGAATGTGCGTAAAGTCAATGTAAAAATAAAAGGGTCCATGCAGATAGTCCGTGTAGCCATATTATTCACTTTTCAGCAGTCTTTAACCATTTTCCGGTGCCTTCTTTCACATTGCCTGAATAGAGGTTCTGGATGGCAGGGAGCTCAGCACGAGTGATGTACTGCATGTAGCGCCATGTGATTGAGGACGGTGCAGTTGCCATACCAACTGGCGATGCAGCCAGTCAAGATGCTCTCAATGGTGCAGCTGTATGTCACCGGGGATCAAGCCTACCACCGTCTTGTCGTCAGAAAACATACTTTATGATGGTGTTGGAGTCGTCCATGGGCAAGGCGCACACCTCTGTGGGGCGCCCGTGTTGAGGATCAATATGGCAAAAGGGATGTTGCCAACCCTCACCACCTGGGGTCGGCCCATCAGGAAGTCCAGGATCCAGTTGCATGGAGGGGACTATGGTGACGAGTATGGAGGAGACTATGGTGTTGAATGCTGAGCTGTAGTCAATGAACAGCATTCACACATAGGGCATTCCTCTTATCTTGGTGGGTGAGGACAGTTTGAAATGTACAATTTAGATTTCATCATCTATGGATCTGTTGGGGCAGTATGCAAATTAGAGTGGTTCTAGGGTGTCTGGGATGATAGAGTTGTGTGCCATAACCAGGCTTTCAAAGTGCTTCATGATTACAGATGTGAGTGCTGCAGGGTGGTAGTCATTGTGGCACGTAGTTTTAGAGCTCTTGAGAACAGGAATGATGGTGGTCAGCTTGAGGCGTGGGGATTCCCTCTGTCCATAAGGTCTTGCAAAAAGCATATAACCTCAGACACAGAGCATTGGTAAGGAATTATCTGTTTTTGGTCACACCACTTCTTAAAAACACATTACTTGTTTCCATACAGTGAGTGTGTTGAAGGAGCCTTGGCACTCTGGATAGTCTCAATGACTCCGAGAAGCAGGCCTGTCGCATCCAGATTTAACCTCTCATGGGCCAGGCACAGAGGGCCATGGTGTCCGGGTGAGGGTGGGAAATCTCTGTTTGCTTTGGTCAGAAGACCAAAGTACATTATTTTCAGTAGAAATGTAGTGAAGTAAAAGTAAAAGTTGTCAAAAATACAAATATTAAGGTACAGATACAGATACAAGTAACCTAGTGGTTAGAGCATTGGACCAGTAACCGAAAGTTTGCTAAATCAAATCCCTGAGCTGAGGTAAAAATCTGTCGTTCTGCCCCTGAGCAAGGCAGTTAACCCACTGCTTCTAGGCTGTCGTTGTAAAAGGAGTTGGTAGGACTTGTCGCACAGCAGGAGAATGATCTCCGCTACCCAGCTTGCCTGGCCATTGAGGGGCTACTAAGATGAGGTATGAGTCTTCTTCCCTCAACTTTTACTTTTACTTCACTACATTTCTACTGAAAATAATGTACTTTTTACTCCATACATTTTTCCGGACACCCAAAGTACACATTACTTTTTTAATGCTTAGCAGGACAGGAAAACGGTCAAATTCATGCTCTAATCAAGAGAACATCCCTTGTAATCCCTACTGCCTCTGATCTGGCGGATTCATGGACTCATGAAACACAAATTATTTGTTTGTAAATTATGTCAAGTGTTGGAGTGTGCCCCTGGCTATCCGTAAATTAAAACGATTTGCTTAATATTAAGTATATATTAGCAATTACATTTACTTTTGGTACTTAAGTATATTTAAAACCAACTACTTTTAGACTTTTACTCAAGTAGTATTTTAATGAGTGACTTTCACTTTTACCCGAGTCATTTTCTATTAACGTATCTTTACTTTTACTCAAGTATGACAATTGGGTACTTTTTCCACCACTATTGCTAATTTGTGTGATGTTAACAGAGGGGCCTATTTTCTGGGTGACCTGAACATTGATTGGTTAGCAACTAGCTGTCCTCTCAAGACTGTGACTAATGCCTGCAATACGACCCAGGTTATCACTAGAGTACATACCAATAGTGTTCGATCTGGGACTTCCACTTGTATTGTTCATACAGTATCTTCACTAATGCTGCAGAGCTTTGCTCCAAAGCAATATCAGTTCCAATTGGCAGTAGTGACCTTAACATTGTGGCAATGACAAGGAAACCCAAGTGACAAAGGTTGGGCCTAAAGTCATTTTTAAGAAATCATACAAAATGTTTTCTCAGGACTCTTTTGCTGAAGATGTTAAATATGTATGTTGGTCTGATGTGTATGATGTTGCTCAGCTGATTGGTTCACATACTGTAAATTGAGACAAGTTATGACTAAACTTAAAAAGAAAGAAAAAAATTATAAAATATTTTATTTTTTACTTTTATTTAACCTTTATTTAACTAGGCAAGTCAAGATAAATGACATTAAACACAATGGGGAAATACTTTGGAGAACCTTAACACTAGAACCGCTGGGCCTCTAGGGACTCCCCTTTGAGCTAGTCATTCTGACTACAACAATCTAGCAGCGTATTTAACACATCTCATACATGCTATAGCTAAAATAAGCATTTAGTTAGGTATGTTAGGTAAACATTTTTTTATAACAAAATAGTATGCTCATTCGTTTATGTTACCATTAACAAATGAAAAAAAAAATCCTAATACTGGTTATAACTCCAGTTCTGTTTGTGATATTAAGATTCTAACATAGTGTGTTATATAGACTTATTTAGTTAAAGTCAAGGACGGAGGGGGACAAAAAATGGCAGTGTAATGAAATAAATACATTCATGACCAGTCAGAATGACTGCTTTAGCGGTTCTAGTGTTAAATTATATCATGGGCAGAAAACCCAATTCATCTCTGTAGCATATACGCTGGGAGTCAGCAAGCAGGTGCAGAAGGTGAGTTTAATGATGGAATACTCACACCTACCCTGGGTTCAGGCTTTGCCTCGGGACAGCCAAAGTAGGATGGCGAATGGTGAGGTGGGCACCGGCGTTCCCAAAGAAGGTTATCCAGACGGATGGCCATTGCGATGAGTGCGTCCGAGGATAGGTTGTCATCCCGACACACAAAACTCCGTCTGGACCTCTTGCGTAGTCTTCTCCGGAATAGTGCAAGCCGCCAGCTCATTCCATCCGCTTGAGGCTGCCACAATTCATGAGGGTGTACTCCACAGCAGCCTGGGCACCTTGGTGGAGTTGAAAAAGTCACTAATGTCCCTCTCTGCCCTCTGGGGGATAGTCGAAGACCGCCCTGAACAGAGCCATGAACCTCTTATAGGAACCCAGCTCCTCCTCTCTTCTCTCCCAGAGAGCCGTAGCCCACTCCAACGCCGCACGGTCAGCAGGGAAATGACCATGGCAACCTTGGACCTCTCGGTGGTGGGGGCTCCCGTCTGATAGGCAAAATAGAGGGAGCCCTGGAGTAGGAAGCCACGGAATTTCGATGTAATACCGCCATGCCTCTCCGGAAGGGACAGTGAATCATCGCTGACCTGTGTAGACGACTAGGTAGGCTGGGGGACTGGCTCACTGTGCCGACCCATGGTAGGAGGCCCTCTGTTAGGGGTATGGAGAGCCTCACTGGTGATGTCGAAAAACAATTGTAATCCATCAATAATGATAAGCCTCCAGGTATAGACAACCTAGATGGGAAACGATTGAGAATAGTAGCAGACTGAATTGCCTGTACCCCATATATGCTATATTTTAACCAAAGCCTAAAGGAGTCTGTGTGTCCACAGGCGTGGAAGGAAGCTAAAGTAAATCCACTGCCTAAAAATAGACAAGTACCCTTTGCTGGCGTAACATCTGCCCAATAAGTTTCCTGCCTGTTCTTAGTAAATTGATCAAGGCCAGCGTTATGGGCCTTAGGGGGCCTGGCCCGCCTTACCACACCTCCTTCCCCATTCAAATAAAATATTGATAGTTTATTTGACCGAGATGGGCAACGACAGAAAGGCGCATCAATCTCAGATGACGCATCGGAAGGAGTGAAAGAGCGGCCCTCTGTCTCAGTATGTGTAGACCATGTTTCTGATGATGTCTGGACAGTGAAACAGCGGCCCTCTGTCTCAGTATGTGTAGACCATGTATCTGACGCTGTCTGGGCAGTGAAACAGCGGCCCTCTGTCTCAGTATGTGTAGACCATGTATCTGACGCTGTCTGGACAGTGAAACAGCTCCTCTCTGTCTCAGTATGTGTAGACTATGTATCTGATGCTGTCTGGGCAGTAAAACAGCAGCCCTCTGTCTCAGTATTTGTAGACCATGTATCTGATGCTGCCTGGGCAGTGAAACAGCGGCCCTCTGTATCAGTATGTATAGACCATGTATCTGATGCTTTCTGGACAGTGAAACCGCACCTCTCTGTCTCAGTATGTGTAGACCATGTATCTAATGCTGTCTGGACAATAAATCAGCTCCCCTCTGTTTCAGTATGTGTATACCATGTATCTGATGCTGTCTGGACAGTGAAACAGCACCTCTCTGTCTCAGTATGTATAGACCATGTATCTAATGCTGTCTGGTCAGTGAAACAGCACCTCTCTGTCTCAGTATGTGTAGACCATGTATCTGATGCTGTCTGGGCAGTGAAACAGCACCTCTCTATCAGTACGTGTCGACCACGTATATGATGCTGTCTCAACAGTGAAACAGCGGCCCTCTTTCTCAGTATGTGTAGACTATGTATCTGATGCTGTCTGGGCAGTAAATCAGCTCCCCCTGTCTCAGTATGTGTAGACCATGTATCTGATGCTGTCTTGGCAGTGAAACAGCGGGCCTCTGTCTCAGTTTGTGTAGACCATGTATCTGATGCTGTCTGGGCAAAAAGAGTATGGCATGTCATACTATGTCTGGCCATACACCATCAGGTACATGTACTATACATAGAAAGACAGAGGGGCGCTATTTGGCACACTCGGATGCTTTCTCCTGTGATAGTTTCAGCAGAGAAGAGGCAAAGCTAGAGGGCTCACTCTCTCCAAAATATGTCCAGAATACTTACAATGCTCTTTTATGGGCATAATTTGCAGACCTAAGTTTGTAGCTCCCGTCCTGCCTTTGGGACAACGACTCCCATTGTTAGGGTGGAGACATGAGCATCTTGTTATTATTTACAGTTCTCTGGTTTCAGACTCTTGCAAATTGGAAAAGAAAGTTGGCGATTGCACAGTGCACTTCGGATGCTGTCTTCCCCTTAAGCTCATTGATGTTTTGCCAAAATTAGATTATTTCTCCTGTGTAAATAAAATCTGTTTCAAGTGCTTAGGCTATGCCTGTTTGGGAAGCATGAAATTTGGGCAACATGTGTTGCAATAGGTCTAGCTGATTAAGTTGTGGCTGTCAGTGAAAAGCATCTAAAATATGTGTGAAGAGAATGTGTCTTGAGTATTTTTTACAGTGTTGCAACAAGAATAAAGGGAGGGGTATGTGGTGTGTGGTGAAGTCTCTCTCCAGAAAGCATGCACTAGGCTCTGTGTGAAATGTTTTCCATTTGATTGTATATCGTTTTTTTAATCAATTCCCAATAAGTTACCAGTAAGCTTAAATTCATATTTATTAATTACAGTCTTTTAGCCTACCGTTTTCAATACCAGAGTTGACACTTTGTTTGTAGAGGTTCACAACCTGCTGCAGTTGTGAGAAACAAGTTTATGTTTATTTCATAACCGTAATTTATGAGTTTTGTCAATTTTTCCATTGTCTTTTGTTTGGAGTGTGCGCCATGTGAGCAATGGGCATGTGTCTGGTTTCTCTCTAGGAACATGCCTGAGCAAGCATAGAAGTAGGCCTATCTGGCCTGCTGCAGTGCAAATGTAGGAAATTCCCCATTTGGGATGTCTGATTTCTGTCTTAACTCACCACATCCACCACTAATAAGCTGAGCTTCTCACTCATTCTCATTCATTCACTCATTCATTCATTCATTCATTCTTCACCTCACAAAGTCAACAGAGTTGACTATTTGGCTATTATCCTTTGCTCATAATAGCCAAATAGTTCTTGACGGTATTTGAACAAATCTTTCCAACACTCTCCCGGCCTCGATGATCACCAAGACTCGGTGTGAAAAGAGAAACATATCATGATCTGATGATCCCATACACTATATCCATTAGAAATGTCAGAAGAAACTGCTGTCTGTCCCAAGCTCAATGGTGTGGGAAACTGTAGGCAGACAGGCGGAGTAGAGAGATTAATGTTATTTGAAAGATGGAATTTTCATCATATTTTATTTTACTTAGTTGATGATGGAAATTAGAGGCCTACTGCTGCAATGGCCTATAGGCTATCTTTGAGTTCCATGCACTCATTACTTTAGCCGCCAATGGTTCACAGTGTAGGCTATCAATGTGTCCACATGACAGAGGCTGGTGCTCTCACCTTAGTTGAATTTTACCTTTTAGAATTGTATAATTTTTATTTTTATGACTACCCACGTGACAATGATTTTGAAAACAAAAAACGTAATTATTGAAATTGAACTGTTCCCGGAAAATGTGCATTTAAGAATACTGATAACTGGCACGCTGATCAGTAGAAATTGTAGGATAAATTGTAAGCTTCCACAAAATGTAAACTTACTAGCTGCTTAAGGTCTTTACCATAACACCCATTTAAATAAATTGCTTGAAATAATGCCCACCTATGGAAATCAAAGGCCTGTCATATTGATTTGTTCTGCCGACGGCCCTGAAACTGATGGAGAGAATAGTTTTTGACCAAATTCAATGCTATTTCTCAGAGAACAAGATGTAAAATCCCCTGTTTAGGATACCTGCGTGTTTCTGGTACCGGTTCCGACAAACATTTTCACTTAGGAATCGATATGTGGACAGATGGAAATGGAAAGGTCTTGCATTGA
The DNA here is from genome assembly GCF_034236695.1 of Oncorhynchus nerka. Taxonomy (NCBI): domain Eukaryota; kingdom Metazoa; phylum Chordata; class Actinopteri; order Salmoniformes; family Salmonidae; genus Oncorhynchus; species Oncorhynchus nerka. The sequence continues at coordinate 42,239,954 of NC_088408.1, forward strand.
GTGATAGCCCTGATTCCCATGGACATGGTAGTATATTTTCTGAGCCTGTGTGATGTAGGATGTGAAATCTGAAACCACTTGAAGCTGGGATGTCCCTCCTACCATTTCATTCGCTCTTCTGACTGTTCATCAATTCCCGGCTGAACACTATGTCATAGCCACTGACAAAAGCCCCTGACAATGCCTGCAATCCTTACGTCGTAGTGCGTCAGGAGAGAGTAGTTTGTGCACATTCAGAGATCGATTTATAGACATTCATCTAAAATAATAGATTTAAACTAAACACACTTTCTGTTCGTCATAGACAGACAATATTAATATGAGATGAAAGGCGAGTTCTTAGCGAGTTCAGGAAGCCAAGCTAGATCTCTGCGAGACATTCACAACGATGGGGGCAGACATTTTGAACAAGAGAGACCTTGCACATTTTGTCTAACACTAAACATACAAATACTTATTTTACAGTTATAAGGAAGGGGAAATCTTATAGCTAGTCATTTTATAATTTGAATATATTATATTGAGAACGCATTTAAGTCATTTCAAGCCCTATTCATACAGATTTGTTGAATAGGAAGTATATCATATAAAATGTTTCATGTTTTCATATTTTTATCAAATTTGTACGGTGTACTTGTGTCCTCAAAAGGGGCTTACACCTCAACAATCTATAACTATTTTTACCAAAAAGGTGAGATTTTCTTGGAGTATGCAGAATTACTAGTTATTGTTGTGGTCCTCTCATGATAAATAATTACTTTTGGGGATTACGTAGATTACATTTCTTATTACATTTAGTCCATTACATTTAGTTAGTTAACTGGTTAACTATTGACTTTCAGCATGCATTTAGAGAAGGGCACTCAAATTGTACTGCACTGACTCAGATGACTAATGACTGGTTGAAATGAATGTGTAATAAGATGATAGTTGGAGCTGTATTGTTAGATTTCAGAGCAACCTTTATGTTATTGATCATACATTGTTTTTGAAAAACTCACTTGCTATGGCTTTACATCACCTGTCATCACATGGTTGGAGACTTATTTATCCAATAGAAACCAGAGAGTGTTCTTCAATGGAAAGTTCTCTATTATCTGATATGCACAGTGCGGTGTCCCTCAGGACAGTTGCCTTGGGACGTTACTCTTCTCTATTCTTACAAATTATTTGCCACTGGTCTCACACAAAGCATGACTTTGTATGCGGATGATTCCACACTCTACATGTCAGCACCCAAAGCTAGTGGGAGTTACTGTCCGTATCAGAATGGGTGATTACTAATAAACCGGTCTTAAATACATCCAAAACTAAAAGCATTGTATTTGGTTCAGAGCATTCTCTAGGACCTAAACCTCAACTGGAGTTGTACATAAAAGGTGTGACCATTGGAAAAGTTTAGGAAGCTAAACTCCTAGGTATAACACTGGATGGTCAATTATTATGGGTGTTTACAAAGTTGTTGTGAAGATGGGGATGGGTATTTCTCTTATAAAAAATATGTTCTGCGTTTTTTACACAAAAATCAATTGTACTATTTCAGGCTCTGGTCCTGTCACATCTTGATTATGATATGATATATATAATATAGTTTATTGTCCCAGAGGAGACATCTGACTTGGACAATAGAGAGTGCTGCTGCTCTCACATAAATACATAAAATCAATTGAGAATAACAACCCATCACATACCCCCCTCCCCACCCACACAAAAAGTTAATAAGTTAATCTCAGGCAAGGTTGTGACCAGGTGGCAGTTCCACATGATGAAGGCTCACGGGCCAGGCTCCAGTCCATCATTGCCAACTCACTCGTCTGCCTCGATGTCTCCACTGCTGTTAAGTAGTTTTATTGTCAGGGGTACAAACAAATGTTTATATCTGTTCAGCCTGCATATGGGCACGCTATAACGCCTCCTCGATGGCGTCAGCTGGAACTCTGTGTTCAGTGCATTTGTGGGGTACGATATGACCTTTATGGCTTGTCTGATGACAGTCTCTTCGAAAATGTCCTGGAGAGACGAGGGAAATGCCATGCCTCTAATCTTCCCTGCTGTCTTGGTCCGTCTGTAGATTTGGACTGCACTGTCAGGTTACCAAACCCTGTAACAATGCCATATTTTAGGATTGACTCAAAGCTGTATCTATAAAAGAGGAGCATGCCCCCATAGACCCTGAGTAGATGCAGGAACTGCAAACGCTGTTGGTTGCATGAGCAAACGCTCTCCACATGGGTGCACCAGCACAGCTCACTGTCAATGTGGACCCCCAGGTACTTGTATAAGTTCACCTGCCCAATGTTCTCCCTGTGTAGCACTATGGGGCTGTGGTCCCCAATGGACTTAGGGATTTTTCACATTCAGCTATAGGTGATGTTCATTACACCATCTGACGAATCCTTTGATCTCTGCCCTGTAGCCATTGGTGTCAGGGCCTTTGTTTAAGAGCCCGAGGACAGCGGTGTCATCCGAGAACCTAACCACATAGTTGCTGGGGTGCATGCTGACGCAGTTGTTTGTGTACAGCGTGAGAAGGATAGGGGAAGTCACAGAGCCCTGGGCGCGCCCCGTGGTGGTTGTCCGGGCATCAGAGAGCGTAGAGTTAACTCTGACTTGCTGCATCTTGTTGGTAAGGAAGGAGTGGTACCACCTTATTGTGAATTACTTCCCTTTCATCTATTGTAGCCTTCCAGTAAGATATACACTTGGATTATATTAAAAGCGGAGCTGGAGTGAATTAACCTTGTGTATGCTACTGGGCTTTCTAGGTGTTTTAAGATAAGATGAACTATTGTACTAATAGGGTCATCCGTGCCCCTCTTCTCCTTGTGTGCAAACTGATAGGGATCTAGAGATTGTTGGACATCGGTGCATATGTTTCCAGCCATGATTTTCTCTAAGGACTTGACTATGAATGTGTATGTGATGTGTGTAAAGTCGTTATTGACTACAGGGCATGGTTTCTTTGGGACTAGAGTGATAGTTGATTTCTTCCACAGCAGGGCGACCATGTGTATGTCAACAGAAAGCTGAAAGAGAGGATGCCAAGCTAGTGTAAGCTCCTCCGCAAACATCTTGAGGAGGAATGCTGATATTCCATCAGGTCCTATGGCCTTCTTAGTACGCATGCCTTTAAAAGCCCTTGTGACAACACTTGGTTCAATTTGTAGTTTATCAGAATCAGAATCACAGACCTCTGTATCTAACACCTTCATACACTTTGTAGAAAAAATCTCTGACATCAAATCGATAAAAGTCATTCAATTAGTTTGGTTTGTCAAGTTAATTAGGTTTATACTGATTTCTTAGCAGAGCTAATGTTTGTTATCACTTTAATAGAGTGCCATAGTTTCATAGAGTCAACTTCTAGAATGTTATTCTCAGCTGTTACGTCTACTCCCACTCTCCAGTGTGTGACATCACCATTCTACTCACCAACAGTCCTGGCAACCCATCTTTACGCACACCTGGACTTCATTACTACCTTCATTACTTACCATTTATCTAGCACTCTGTTCTGTCAGTCATCAGGTAGTGTTGTTTGTGTTTCCATGTGAGCTGCTTCTCTTGTTTTGTATCGTTCCAAGTTCACTATCTTTAAACTCACTAACTGCACCTGACTTCCTACATCTACGTTACAGAATACTACCTCAACAAATGGAAAGCAGCAGTTAATCAACTGGCGACAGGTAGCCTAGTGGTGAGGACGTTGGACCAGTAACTGAAAGGTTGCTGTATCGAATCCCAGAGCTGACAATATAAAAATCTGTTGTTCTCTCCCTGAACAAGGCAGTTAACCCACTGTTCCCCAGTGGGCCTTCATTGTAAATAAGAATTTGTTCTTAACTGACTTGCCTAGTTAAAAAAAATAGGTTACATTTAAAATCAAGACATCTCCCAGATGGTTGGAAAACAGGGACAACTACTTTGTCATCACCATGACCAGCTGTCTCATTTGGGAAAGGCTATAGATGAGGTCCTCCACGTTCTTCAATGAGTTGACATTACTCAAGGGGTGTCATCTCCGAAGAGCGGATGATTCTCTACCAAAAGTCGACCCAGCGAACCAGTACCCCAGTCCATCCTGATCAGCGATGCCCGATTGTCTCTCCTGGACAAATATGAATGGAATCCATCAAAATGCTGTGGCTTCCTACTCCATTGCTCCCTCTATTTCGCTCATCAGATGGGAGCCCCTAGCACCGAGAGGGTCAAGGTTGCCACAGTTATTTCTCTGCTGACCAGATGGGCGTTTGAGTGGGCCATGGCCGTCTGGGAGAGAGGAGAGGAGCCTATGAGGGTTTCATCCGGGACAATCACACATATCACAGCACCACTCACCTTCATGAAGGACGGAGGGTTGCGCCCGTACATCGATTATTGAAATCTGAATTCCATCACCACGAAGTACCGCTACCCTCTCCCATTGGTGCCGGTCGCGATCGAACAGCTCCCCGGCGCCCGTTTTTTTGGGACCAGCGGAGTGCCTACAATTTGATCCGAGTACGGGAGGGGGATGAATGGAAGATGGCCTTCAGCACGATGTCTGGTCACTACGAGTACCTGGTGATGGCTTTTGGATTAGCCAATGCTCTGTCAGTGTTCCAGTCATTCGTCAACGAGGTGTTCCGGGTCATGCTTGGACCCCAGGTGGTCGAGTACATCGATGACATCCTGGTCTACTCGGCTACTTTGGAGGATCACATTGCTCACGTCCGAGTAGTCCTGGAACGCCTCCTGGCTAACCAACTTTTTGTCAAGGCTGAGAAGTGCCAGTTTCATCAGGAGGATGTTTTTAAGTTACCAGATCGACACAAAAGGAGTCATGATGGATGAGAAGAAGGTGGATGCTGATGGATACTGTCAGGCCATGGCCATTCCCAACCGTCCCAACTGATTCATTACGAACTTTAGCTTGATTGCCTCTCCTCTTACTTCTCTCCTCAAGGGGGGTCCCAGAAAGTTGGGGAGGAATCCTGCAGCTGACGAAGCCTTCCGCCTACTGAAGGGATGTTTCACGTCCGCCCTGTTGCTCAAACATCCAGATGCTAAACTGCCCTTCGCGGTGGACCCTTCAGAAGTAGGTGTGAGGGCTGTCCTGTCCCAACGTCAAGGTAATCCACAGAAATTTGATCCATGTTCATATTACTCTGAAAAGCTGTCTCCTACTGAGAGGAACTATAATGTTGGTGATCGGGAGCTCCTGGTGGTGAAGTTGGCATTAGAGGAGTGGAGACACTGGCTGAAGGGCCACCAGGACCCATTTCTCATCCTCACCGACCATTGAAAACTGTATATATGGACAGCAAGGCAACTGAAACCGCGCCAAGCCAGGTGGGCCCTTTTCTTCACGCTGACATATCGCCCAGGTTTTTTTTTAAACATAAAAGCCGATGCCCTGTCCTGTCTCAATGATTTGTGAGAGGTTCCTGTTTTGAGTGCACCCATAATAATGCCTTCTCGAGTTGTAGCCTCCGTGCTCTAGGACGTAGATGTGGGCATTTGCCAGGCCCTGGAGAGGGAACCCGCACATGATACCTGTCCTCCTGAGTGCACCTACGTTCCCACAGGGATAAGGGATTGGCTGTTGACCTGGGCGCACACAGCTGTAGTCACTGGACATCTAGGTATCACCCGCACCATTCAGTCCATCTCTGGAAAGTATTGGTGGCCCACCTTGGTGCAGGACGTCACTCGTTATGTCAACATCCTGTTCCGTATGTGCCCAATTCAAATACCCCCGGAACGCTCCAGCAGGGAAGCTCCTTCCCCTTCCCGTGCCTCAGTGTCCCTGGTCTCATATGTCCATTGATTTAGTCACTGATCTCCCCTCGTCTGATGGTTTTACCACCATTTTTGTGATAGTGGAAAAGATTCTCTAAATTATGCCATCAGGTCACTGAGACACTTTTACAGCAGGTCTTCCGGCACTATGGCCTTCCTGAGGAGCCACTGCCAGGACCGGCAGGGGTAATGGGCCCAATTCCTGCCCTGGGCTGAATACACACAGAATTCATTGCGACACTCCTTTTATTTATTTTATTTCACCTTTATTTAACCAGGTAGGCTAGTTGAGAACAAGTTCTCATTTGCAACTGCGACCTGGCCAAGATAAAGCATAGCAGTGTGAACAGACAACACAGAGTTACACATGGAGTAAACAATTAACAAGTCAATAACACAGTAGAAAAAAAATGGGCAGTCTATATACAATGTGTGCAAAAAGCATGAGGAGGTAGGCGAATAATACAATTTTGCAGATTAACACTGGAGTGATAAATGATCAGATGGTCATGTACAGGTAGAGATATTGGTGTGCAAAAGAGCAGAAAAGTAAATAAATTAAAAAAAACAGTATAAAAACAGTATGGGAATGAGGTAGGTGAAAATGGGTGGGCTATTTACCAATAGACTATGTACAGCTGCAGCGATCGGTTAGCTGCTCGGATAGCTGATGTTTGAAGTTGGTGAGGGAGATAAAAGTCTCCAACTTCAGCGATTTTGCAGTTCGTTCCAGTCACAGGCAGCAGAGTACTGGAACGAAAGGCGGCCAAATGAGGTGTTGGCTTTAGGGATGATCAGTGAGATACACCTGCTGGAGCGCGTGCTACGGATGGGTGTTGCCATCGTGACCAGTGAACTGAGATAAGGCGGAGCTTTACCTAGCATGGACTTGTAGATGACCTGGAGCCAGTGGGTCTGGCGACGAATATGTAGCGAGGGCCAGCCGACTAGAGCATACAAGTCGCAGTGGTGGGTGGTATAAAGTGCTTTGGTGACAAAACGGATGGCACTGTGATAGACTGCATCCAGTTTGCTGAGTAGAGTGTTGGAAGCCATTTTGTAGATGACATCGCCGAAGTCGAGGATCGGTAGGATAGTCAGTTTTACTAGAGTAAGCTTGGCGGCGTGAGTGAAGGAGGCTTTGTTGCGGAATAGAAAGCCGACTCTTGATTTGATTTTCGATTGGAGATGTTTGATGTGAGTCTGGAAGGAGAGTTTGCAGTCTAGCCAGACACCTAGGTACTTATAGATGTCCACATATTCAAGGTCGGAACCATCCAGGGTGGTGATGCTAGTCGGGCATGCGGGTGCAGGCAGCGATCGGTTGAAAAGCATGCATTTGGTTTTACTCGCGTTTAAGAGCAGTTAGAGGCCACGGAAGGAGTGTTGTATGGCATTGAAGCTCGTTTGGAGGTTAGATAGCACAGTGTCCAAGGACGGGCCGGAAGTATATAGAATGGTGTCGTCTGCGTAGAGGTGGATCAGGGAATCGCCCGCAGCAAGAGCAACATCATTGATATATACAGAGAAAAGAGTCGGCCCGAGGATTTAACCCTGTGGCACCCCCATAGAGACTGCCAGAGGACCGGACAGCATGCCCTCCAATTTGACACACTGAACTCTGTCTGCAAAGTAATTGGTGAACCAGGCAAGGCAGTCATCCGAAAAAACCGAGACTACTGAGTCTGCCGATAAGAATATGGTGATTGACAGAGTCGAAAGCCTTGGCAAGGTCGATGAAGACGGCTGCACAGTCTTTTATCGGTGGCGGTTATGATATCGTTTAGTATCTTGAGCGTCGCTGAGGTGCACCCGTGACCGGCTCGGAAACCAGATTGCACAGCGGAGAAGGTACGGTGGGATTCGAAATGGTCAGTGACCTGTTTGTTGACTTGGCTTTCGAAGACCTTAGATAGGCAGGGCAGGAAGGATATAGGTCTGTAACAGTTTGGGTCTAGGGTGTCTCCCCCTTTGAAGAGGGGGATGACCGCGGCAGCTTTCCAATCCTTGTGGATCTCAGACGATATGAAAGAGAGGTTGAACAGGCTGGTATGGAATCCTCCACTGGGCTGACTCCCTTCCAGTGTGTTATCAGGGGATGCGTGTCCTTGCCTGATATGGTTGCCCCGCATGGACACAGATGTTCTGGTGCTGGGGCAGGGACCGTGGGCCTTGCGCTGTGCCCCTTGGGCCGAGCTAGCAGGCTCCACGGCTCCAAAAAACAGCTACCAAGTGAAATGTAGCCACGTGGGCTAATAGCTTAGCTAGTTAGCAAAGTGCCAGCCGGAGAAAGCTAATACTTTAACCATGTGAACGTAGTTAGCTTTTGCCTAATGAGCTAGCAGCTTAGCTAGTTAGCAAAATGTTAGCCAAAGGAAGCTAGCGCTTTGTTAGTCTTACGCCGAACAATGTGGTTCTTGACCAATAACCAGTGAAACTAGGACAGTCGGTCTAGTCAATGCTGCACGGTGGTGGGTTCAGCTAAACGAGAGAATGAGATCATAATTCTACCCTTCCATGTAGAAAAGCTAGTCGGTAGGATAGCTAGCCTTCTGGCGAGCTAGCCAGGCTAGCTAAGCCTTGCAGATACGCTAGCCAAGTCTCAGTAGCTAGCCGTGTGATGCTAGCTTCCACCAGAGACAAAGGGAAGAAAAAGCTAAATCTTACCCGAAGCGAAAACTTTACTTTAGGTAAAGTCACCCAACACAAGACGAGAGCTGAAAAACCTGCACTTGGTGGCATAACCTCGCGGCACACCTGTGAACACTTGTACAGGAAAACAGGGATCAAGTCATGCTGATGATAACTTAGAGAGTAGAACTCTTTCTGAGGAAGATAGGTGAGAATTACCAGAATGTGGGCGAGTGTTTCAATATAATAAGGGGAGGGGTTTCAAACTTCTGAGATTCAGGTGAATCCCACATGTGGAATATCGAAACAAATAATTGAAAGAGAACCCCTGAGACTCAACTTCCATGGATGTGTGACTGCCCTAATATGGACACCATACCTGACAATTACATCCTAATATAGACACTGTACCAGCCAATGGCTGACACATTACATCTTTAAGATTGGTCTTAATGAGAGGCCATAACGGACCTGCAGGGAGCTTTTCAAACGCATACCTGATTAAAAACTCTGAACGTATAGCCTTGGCTGTCATTTACTGTATGTGTACTTGCTTCTCATCCCATTTCTTCACAATGGCATTGCACTCTCGAGTATAGTCTTTATTCTCTTTTCCCGTTCCATTTCTAAGGAACTCCATACCACATGAATGATGGAATGACAGTCAGGCTATAGACAAGAAAACACAGCCATTGCACCCATTGCATCCAGCACTACTAAGCCGTTAACACATGATTTTATGAGAGCAACCCTCATTTATGAGAGCAATCAGTGTAACCCAATACCCCAATGGATGTCTCTGTTAGCACCCCTCTTTGTCCTATGATGATATACCGTCTATATAATGCTTTTATTGTAGCAGTGTAGTGGAGCCCAGGGAGTCATACATTGATAACAACATCAGTTCATAGCGACGATAGAGACGGTCCCCGTTCAGTAAAAGGTCACCCTCTTTCCCTCCCTCCCTCTCTCTGTCTTCCCCCTCTCTCTAGCTGTCTCTCATCCCTTTTCTCTCTATCTTTCCGTCTCTTCCTAAATCTGACCTCTCTCCGTCTCTCTCCCTTTCTCCGTCCGTCGTCTCTTTGGGTGATGATGAGTACCTCTCTGTGTCAGGAAACTGGATTGTCATGTTTTAACTCCACTCAAGGGATGTGTCCCAAATAGCACCCTATTCCCTACACAGTACACTACTTTTGACCAGGGCCCATAGGTAGTGCACGATATAGGGAATAGGGTGCCATTTGGACCGCCGCCGAGGTGTGCTGACAGGCGAGACAGAGGCAGCAGATGGCAGCCTGACATGCCCAAGGTCATCTGGCAAGGCGCTGTCTGAGCGCTGGATTTGAAACCCAACACTTTCTGCCCACCTCTCTTCCCTCTCTCTCTCTTTTTGCTTCTCTAACTTTCCGTTCCTTTCGCTCTGTCTCGCTGTCTTACACCTCTGTCTACCTCTCTTTCTCTAACTCCCTCTTGTTTTGTCTCTCTGTCTAACACCTCTGTCTAGCTCTTTAACCCTACCTCTGTTTATTCCCTCTCTCTGCTCTACCTCAGTCTGCCTTTCCCCTCTCACTCTCCTTCTCTCTTTATCCCTCCAACACCGACCATGGACCATGGAGCTACACCACACAACCCCCCCAAAGGTGCCCACATGCTTTTGTTTCTAAAATGTTGCCCCGAACAGCCCTGAGAGAAGAAACAGAGAGGAAGAAGGAATAAAAATTAGCTTTAATGGCCTTAACAGTGATGCAGTGATGCCTGTGAGGTACAAACACCGGAAATCCAAAAACCACAGTTTCTGTGCCATGTTGAAACACATTATTTTTGTCTTCTGGCTCATTTCGAACAGGAGTGGAGAATAGAAGTAGACAGGGAGGGAGAAAGAGAGAGAGATGCTATTATGAAATGCTGGCCCGCACTGTCCTTAACGTGTATTTGTGAGTCTCTGTTGTAAGGCAGAGGAGCACAAGCTCACCTCACCAGGCTACAGTCAGAACTATCTGATTCAAGCTTGACATAGAGTATACAAGCAGTATTCCTAACAGAACCTAGACCACTATAGTGTCCCAGAGAAAGTTTATATTGTGCTCTTAAATAACAAACACATGAATCTATTTCATTCTCATGAATGAATTGTCAAGTTGAAGGAGCTATCTTTTCCTCTGCGTGAGTGAAACATATTTAGTCTATTAATTAGTTTCGTCACAATAGCCACGGCCATGCCGTTGCCGTGCGTGTCCATAAAGCTCCATTCGCCATCCTGCCAAGAACCTGGAACCTCTCTATATTTTCAGTCTACCCTTGTGAGATTTTGCTGGTACTTTACTTTATTTGCAGCTTTCACAAGACCCCTCTCAACCACACAAACAATGTCCCGTAAGTCCACTAATGAGGTGAGACTGATACTCTGACGACAGCGAGCCTCCAAACGTGACATTTCCTCAACATGAGCAGCTCTCAAATAAATAGACAAAATTCAACCAAGCCCAAAAATGCGGGTTACTTGTTTTTTTTTATAGCCGTCCTCTCTCCCTTAGATCACTCACTCACTACTGTTAGCCCACCACCTCCATTACTTTTTTATTCGCATGCGTTTATCTAGTTCTGTTTTGTCAAGGCTGGTGTTGCTTGACTGAGCTCTAAATGGGTTGCTGTCACTCAGGCTTTGATTATGTCTGTCCTGCATATGGCTGCAGATGCTGTGAAAATGAACGGCACAAGAATGCAGTTGGCTGATAGGTCTTGAACCATATCACAGTAAACACATTCAATCTGTGGTGATACAGCAGTAAAGTCATGCTGAGATAGAGACAGAGAGAGAGAGGGGGAGGGGGAGAGAGAGGGAGAAGGAAAACTCTCCCTCAAATCTTCTCATCTACAAAGGTTATTTTCTGAATAGTAAGTATTCTGGCAGAAGCCGCATGTGTTTTGTTTTTCTTTGAATAGAAATATGCATAGCCACAAACAGAAAGCATATGGAAGTATTTATGGAGACTCTTTGTTCTCGCAGTGTTGAATGTGTAATGTCAAGTCTTAAAAGTCTCTTTTCATGTGTTTTTTCCTCCATTCTCCTCCTTTTGAAAGTGTTTTACTCTGACTGTGCGGATTGTATTATAAAGTACAGTATATTCGAGGTGAGCATTGGTGTAATTTGTTGCAATTAGATTTTATAAACAAGCCAGTTACATGTGTTATGTCCAGCCCTGCAGCAATTCACTTGCGGGAAGCCAATGTTCAATATTCAACATTTGTCATGCAAAAAAAAAAGTTTGTGCCAATAAAAAAGCTCAATTTATGTGGGCTGGGATAGTGGCAATTGTAGTTTTATCAGGTTTGAAATGGGATTTTCTGAAATCTCCAAAGTTGTTTCTTTGCCCATTAATCTTCTGCCTCTGGAGAGCAGAGTTTGGTGCAGCATAGTCTCTTTCTGTTGTCATGTGTCTCAAAGCTGCACCGAGCTGACTGGGAACAATAGCTGCCCCAGTGAGACACCATTTTGTTACACTGTGTGTGATTGGGGACGGGGACATATTCTTGAAAGTACAGTGACACCTAAAGGTTAATCCTACAGCCCCACTGTACCCCTGTCAGTGAAGTAAACAATTGTCAGTGAAGTAAGCAACTTACCCAAGAACATGCTGAAATTTTGGGGAAAGTGATGAGTTTTCACTTCTACTGCACTTAATAGTTGCAAGCACTGGCGTGGGGCGTCACATTCCCTTCCTAATGACATGCCTCGGGCTGCCTGCAGGAGAAGTGGCATTTTCATCTCACAACCTGAGAATCTGATTGGCCACAAAAAAATATATATATTCTGTTTTTTATTCATCGGGTTGGTGAAACCATGTAAAAAAAAAAAAAAGGTTTTATAGTGTACGTGCCCAGTAAACATTAATTTAAACTTTCTATTAACCTTTTATTATTTATATTGTAAATATATATATATGTGTGTGTGTGTGTGTGTGTGTGTGCGTGCGTGCGTGTGTGCGTGCGTGCGTGCGTGCGTGCGTGCGTGTGTGTGTGTGTGTGTGTGTACGTGTGTGTACGTGTGTGTGTGTGTGTGTGTACGTGTACGTGTACGTGCTTTACCAATACAGTACAATTGTAGTATAGTATGCACCAGGCAGTCATTTAATATGAACTTTTGTTGTATTTGGTGTCAGGTACAAGCCTGCGTGCAGTCCCAGTTTTTAATATGGCAGAGCACTGTGGGTCCTAGTGTAACAATAAACTTTGTCTGAACTGTCAGCAGGTCTTAATCACTAGGATTACTGCAACACTAAAATGTTAGAATCCTGTTAATATCCCCAGTGGTGGAAAAGGTAAACAGTGTTAGAGATACAGTTGAAATATTATTTGGAAATTTCAGTACTTAATTTCATCACTTGCAAATATGTCAGGTGGGGGAGGTTATATAGACGGTGAACATAGTCAACTGTAAGGTTTCCTCAGTTAAGTGAATAGTTTATTGACTTAAAAAAAGGAGTAGAATAGGTAAGACATATAAACTAACAAGAATTGACTGTAGTAATAATAATACTAATTTAAAATGACCATTATTTCTGTATTAACCACATATTTTACATTACTGTACATTTAATAATATCTGGTATTCTTTGTGTTATTAACCTAATTACATTACATTTTAAATAATATTTTTTCTGTGATGTGGTTTACAAAAAATAACTGCCTTGTTTTGTTTTAGGTCATGTTCACTGCCAAACGATTTCAACATAGATTACCCCTATAAAATAGTCATTATGCAATTTCTCTTTCAACTCTAAAACTGTCCAAATGGAAAATAAATATGTGAAAGATATGAGCCAAATCGTCTACACACTACAGTATGACACCTATATATTTAAATATCATGAATGGTGTCTAGGGTGTGTACCCCTTTAAAATGCACTCTGGGATCTTAGCCACAACATATCACACAAAATGGATGGCGTGGTACACAATTGGATGACGTAGTGCACAAAAAAAACAGGGACCCATTTTGGCACTTTCAAAACTACTGGCTGAAGTTATACAAAAGTTATTTAAATGTAAGTCCCTTCACTGATGGGCCCAAATATTTTACTATAGCTTAGCTGCTCCACTAAAATCTGCACTTGTGTATACTCCATTGCCCCCTTATCTCAATTTTAAAAAGCCAGTGGATTGAAGGGCAATGTTTCAGGGAGTGAAGCGGCTTGACTCCCTTGCGATAGGGTATCATGTCTGTTTCATGCTCTGGGAATAGGGGCGGAAAACAATACACAAAAATAGTTCCAATACAGTCTGTTCACAATTCATTATTCACAGTGTGTGTTTCTTGTTGGTGTTAATGCATAAAGTAAAAATGGCACTTATTTAGCCTTAGTATGAAAAGTACATTTTGGATACAGAATATGAATGGGTGGGGTTATGGATAGTGTTTCTTACATGTTTTGTCATCCATTCTATTATATTCACAGAAATGCATGAATAACATAAACATTTTACATGTGTGCTAAATTGAAGTATTGAAGTTTCACACATTCTCTGGAAAAAGCTATTGTAATTTCATTGGCAAAGCCTGATATATATCAGACACATATCAGACAGAGCCACTGCCATTGCTTACATTTTATGAAATTATTTCAAATTAAGACAGAGTGTTATGATTGTAGTCTCTATTTATGTTCAGGATGCTCGTGTGTATATGAACATATTTCCATTTATGTTAGTCTCACTGTTCAGGCTATTAGGAATGTAAAAAAAGAGAAGTGGGGGAGAGAAAATATAATTTCATTAGTTGAATGTGATGGAAATAAAGACTTAATCAACATCAGAGAACAGCGTCCTCGCAATTATTTGGAAAACAATCCCTTAGCAGTAATGAGAGTATAGCCTGAGAAAGAGAAGGGGGGAGTGTGTGTGTGTGTGTGTGTGTGTGTGTGTGTGTGTGTGTGTGTGTGTGTGTGTGTGTGTGTGTGTGTGTGTGTGTGTGTGTGTGTGTGTGTGTGTGTGTGTGTGTGTGTGTGTGTGTGTGTGAGAGAGAGAGACAAAGAGACAAAGAGACCAGTTTATATACGCGATTGAGATAGAGTGAAGGAGAAGAGAGTAAAGAGAGAGAGGGGAGAAAGGTAAGAGTATAGAAATAGAAAGATACTGCTAAAATAAAGGAAACACGAGTCAATGAGGGATACAAAGCACTGTATATTGAAAGCAGGTGTTTCCACACAGGTGTGGTTCCTGAGTTAATTAAGCAATTAACATCCATGCTTAGGGTCATGTATAAAAATGCCCAGTTGCCCATTAATTTGGCTACCACGGCTAGAAGACTTTGAAAGAAGGGTCTAAGAGCCTAGACGGTTTAAAGGATGTGTGTGTGTGTGTGTGTGTGTGTCTCAGTCACCATGTCCCAAATGCATCCCATATGACACCCTATTCCCTGTACATTGCACTACTTTTGGCCATGGCTCCGGTCAAATCTAGCACACTATGTAGAATATCGGGTGCTATTTGACGTGCGGAAAGAGAGTAAATGCAATGAATCTGGGCTGTGAGTCAGCCTATCAAAGTGGAGTATCATGAAGGAAAGCCCTAGACAGACGTCTGCTCTGCAATGTTGCCGTGTTGACAGAATCAGTTGAGCATGTTTTCTTTATTTCCCAGAACTGATCTCCTTGCTAATGAAATATTCTAACCACTCCAATGTCTACTGATGTGATGTGAGCCACATGGTATTGTGAAATGTGTCGCACTCAAACCCTTCCCTTCGCGTTGCTCTCAAACCCTTCCCTCTGCCTTTAGGTATGAAAACTGTGTCTGACTGGGAAGAGAAACCCTCTAGCAGCAGCTATTTAGAGGAAGCATCTTGCATTTGCATCTGGAGCTTATGAGAGAAGCATGAAGGAGACAGTCAATTTGAAAATAAATAATGTATTCTGCCAACCAACACATTTGTTTTATGGACAAAAAAATATATAATTTCTTCAGGATTTCTCATTTCTGCTCAAAAGGTGAAATAGACAGTCTCACCTTAATTAAATTATACTCTGTGAATGTTGTTCCTGTATTGCTGCTTGTGTAGGTTATTTTCTGGGACAGCTTTACAGCAGGCTAAAATCACTGGAATGCTTTACCAACAATCTTGAATGAGTTCCCACATATCCTGAGCACTTGTTGGCTGCTTTTCCTTCACTCTGCAGTCCAACTCATTCCAAATCATCTCAATTGGGTTGAGGTCGGGTGATTGTGGAGACCAGGTCATTTCATGCAGCACTCAATCACTCTCCTTCGTGGTCAAATAGCCCTTACACTGCCTGTAGGTGTGTTGGGTCATTGTCCTGTTGAAAAACAAATGATAGTCCCACTAAGCACAAACCAGATGGGATGGTGTATCGCTGCAGAATGCTGTGGTAGCCATGCTGGTTAAGTGTGCCTTGAATTCTAAATAAATCACAGACAGTGTCACCAGCTAAGCACCCCAACACCATCACACCTCCTCCTCCGTGCTTCACGGTGGGAACCACACATGCGGATATCATCCGTTCACCTTCTCTGCATCTCACAAAGACAAGGCAGTTGGAACCAAAAATCTCATATTTGGACTCATCAGACCAAAGGAAAGATTTCCACCGGTCTAATGTCCATTGCTCATGTTTCTTGGCCCAAGCAAGTCTCCTCTTATTATTTGTGTCCTTTAGTAGTGGTTTCTTTGCAGCAATTCAACCATGAAGGCCTGATTCATGCCGTCTCCTCTGAACAGTTTATGTGGAGATGTGTCTGTTACTTGAACTGTTTGAAGTATTTATTTGGGATGCAATCTGAGGTGCAGTTAACTCTAATGAATTTATCCTCTGCAGCAGAGGTAACTCTGGGTCTTCCTTTCCTGTGGCGGTCGTCATGAGAGCCAGTTTCATCATAGCGCTTGATGGTTTTTGTGACTGCACTTGAAGAAACTTTCAAAGTTCTTGACATTTTCCGGATTGACTGACCTTCATGTCTTAACCTAAGGATGGACTGTCATTTCTCTTTGCTTAGTTGAGCTGTTCTTGCCATAATATGGACTTGGTCTTTTACCAAATAGGGCTATCTTCTGTATACCACCCATACCTTGTCACAACATAAATGATTGGTTCAAATGTGAGGTGGGAAAAAATTAAAGGTGGGAAATGAAAAAAATACAATCATAAAAAGCATGTTTTAAACAGTTATAAAAAAAAATCCTAGATCCTCTACCACAGGCCATAAGGTGAATCAAAGCCAGTGTTCTTCGGTTCATCACATAACGACAAAGAGAAGAAGAAAGACATCTCGATGGATCAAACACGTTATTTGTGTTCATTCCCGCTGTTTGATATTTCACGTGACGCATGCATGTGTGATTTTGTATCTGCATAAGCTCAAACTGCATGTTCATCCTGCCAAAGACAAAAAACGATGAGCCCACTGAATCCATCGCGTTCTATCTCACAAAGAACGTTACAGTGAAATATCACTGGCCCTCCCAGTATCAGAGCACCCACATCACTCTCTCTATGAGCTCATACATACCATGATATGCTTTCCCTGTGATCGCACAGCATCACATTCGTTATTGAAAGTGTTAATGGGCAGAATCTAGAATCTTCAGAGATGGCCATTCCCAAATGTCAGACGGCGGTTCTGTCCTCCCTGAACACATTAAATAGCATAATTACGGGGCTGAAATGGGGTGTGAAAGGAGTTGTGTGCTCAAGGCTTCAATGGAATGCATTTACACTTGTGTGTTGTCACATTTTGGTAGCAGCAAAGTATAAATATGTTAATGTGTGTTTACCCCATTCACCACAAGGGCACGGGTGTATTGAGAGAGGAGTTTGGTGGAGCACACTGCAGCTTTTGGAAAGAGGGGGCCAAGGAAGAGGGAGAGGCAGGGAAAAGGGGGAGAAAAAGAAGGGGGATGTATACATTATTAAATATGGCTTCATCACATGTTCCTAGTTTCTTAGGGACTTATTATTCCGCTCCGCTTTAATGAATAACAAGAGCTAGAGAGAGGGAAGAGAAGAGAGATAAGGCATGATTCATGTAGCAAGTGCAGAGACCACCACCATCTGGCTTGCAAAGGTACTGCTAGAACAACAAACACATACTGTGTTGGAAATGTAGAAATAGCTACCTCCGCTGTGGCCCCCGGCATTAGCATCCGACAAGGTCCTTGCCTACCGCTAAACATACAGATTTCATTTGCTTTGTGAAGGGTACTTGTCAAACCCATGACAGACAGATTTTATGAGCTTTCACGTTGATGTTGGAAGTCCACGTCTCATGCCTTTCTAAATGTGAGATGTTGGGGCTTGAAGTTATCGCCGTGCCCGTATCCAAGGTGACTGGAAATAAATAAATAAATGTTTAGAGGGGGTGGGGGCAATTCTGATTTCCAACTGACCTACTTTTAGGAAGTTGACTCTCTCGCTCTCTTTAATTCCCCAATATATTATTCACTGTCTTTACAAATGTACATTATTAAAGTCCTTCTAGTTCTTTATTTCCAATTTTACAATCTTGGGCGTTGTAGCTCTGCTGTATTTCTACCTTTCTCTTTCCGATAATGTTATCAGTGTAAGGTGGTGCGAGAGAAAACAAGTAGCCCACGCCTTTCAGGGTTATTGAGAAAAGCTCCAGGGTTCTTTAAGTGATGCAATATCAGAGGTTGTCAAGTCCATTTACAGAACAGCGTGATTTGAGCTCACACTCCCTGTTTTCCCCCCTTTCATTTCTGCTAGGAGAGCAAAAGGTAGTGTCAGTGAAGAACCAAAGGGGAGCCTCAGCAGCCAAGAAGAAAGGCTTTAGCCCCTCTCCCCTGCCATTCACCTTCATCACAGTCCCAAGACCTCTTGCTTGCCTTGCCTTGTGCCAGACAGCTACTGTGGGTATATGTTGTTGTTGTTGGAAAAACAAAGCACATTATTCACTTTAAGTGTACATTTCTACACTTTTCCCAACCACTTTCTATTAGCGTTTGATAATGATCCAAAGTGTGGTTCTATACTTGATGGTTTTGCATGATATGGTTGGCTATGATCATGGGTTAGACAGATGACCATTTATAAGTGATATTCTTCAAGAATCAATGTGTATATATCACGAATGTGTAGATCACAAAATTCTCATTTTGCTGGGTGACAATGAATGAAGGCCATTTGAGGAGAGTTGGATTTTCAGTGTGTGAAACACTACCTTGAAATGGATCACTGACCGTCTCCATAATATTAGACCAGTCTGCTCTGTGCCATGTCAGCTTTATTCTGTAAACCCATTTGCAGCTGTTTTAAGGCCCCTTTGATATTTTATTCCCCAACACCCTTGCCAACTGGATGTCTGAAGGGCGGTTGTGTATCCACTCTCACGGGTGACAGCATAGCTATTTATTTTGCTTGGTCGAGCCTCCGAGGACAGCAAACGAGCAGATAAGCCAAAGGGATTCGGCCGGAAACTAAGGCTGCACAAAAACTTCATAGACATGGCTAGCTAATGTTTGTCATCACTATCAAAGTTTATGCCTCGCCATTATCTGAAGAAGGACTGTCTGTCGTGGCTGATTGAGAGGGCAAGGTGGTCGTCGGACGGAACAGCTGTCTCGCTCTTTCTCTAGATGGATAGAGTAAAGGAGGAAGAGGCAAAGGGGGTTGTGGGGGGCAGACACCTGTAACAAGTCACTCAAAGGCTGTCATCACACATCAGAGTCATTCATCATGTTTATAAAACCATTCATCTCACTCAGCCAAGGAGCAACTGTTTGTAGACTTGTGGACCTGTCTGCTCAATGACAGGCTCGAGGACTAATAGATCTTTAGAGAAATCTAAGGCATAATCCATTTCATGTTAATAGGCATGTGTGAGCATGTGTGTGAGCATGTGTGTGTGTGTGTTTGTGTGTGTACGAGAGTGTGTATGTGCGTGTATGAGCATGTGTGTGTGTGTTTGTGTGTGTACGAGAGTGTGTATGGGCGTGTATGAGCATGTGTGTGTGTGTTTGTGTGTGTACGAGAGTGTGTATGGGCGTGTATGAGCATGTGTGTGTGTGTTTGTGTGTGTACGAGAGTGTGTATGGGCGTGTATGAGCATGTGTGTTTTCGTGGTGTGTGTGTGTCCATGTAGACATGAGATTATGAGAAATCAGAGATCTGTGTCCTCCTGCCATCGTCATTCTTCTCTCCCTCTGATGTACTTGGGTTAGGCCGCATAGCCAGCAATCAACATACATCAGCTTCTGTGGATCTTACCTTTGCCTGTAACCTGATGCCAGGACCTAAATCAGTCCCCTTTTGTCTGGGATGAACGATTATCCACATAAACCAGTGTCCACACATTTGTTGGAGGTAATCTCACAAAACATGGTTTCATTACTCTCTATGCCTAATGGAGTTAGGCCTCTGTCCCTCGTTTACTTTGCTCCTCTCCTCCCCTGTGAACTCATGTCATGGCTGGGAGGGCCATGTGAGGTGGAGAGGAGGAGTGTAGAGACTACTGATATTGACGTGGAGGGGGGAAGCCACTAATATTGAGAGGGAGGGGGCAGGGTAAAAATTTCCATTAATAATCTAAACCTTATCTTTACAAGGCTACCGTAACAGTGTACCCCCCTCCCCCCATACGAATATCTATAAAAACAGAGGAGGGAAGAGATCAGTCTTAAAGCTAGAATCCTTAGTTGCTATATCAATTTTTGGACTTAATGATTATTGATATAAACTGATTGATTCTTGAAGAATATAACTTATATATGCACCATAAACTTAGTTCAACTGCCATACCCCATGATAACCCAAAATATGCTTGTTTTACTCTTTTTGTAAACATAGCCTATGTAAACTATAATTTTGATATCATGGCTGGTCAGTCCTTGCATCCATAGCTCTGTCTATGAATTTGAGAGTGGTTACATTTCTCCAGGTCCATCACTCAGATTTATACCAAAACAGAGGTGGGGTGACTGCTTTGTTATTGATTAAATTAAGGATTCTAGCTTTAAAGTAAAAACAATGTGTTCTGAGGGGTGGGGGAGGACAGTTTAGTGCATGTTCCTGTTTGTCCAACAGCATCAAATAAATTATGCAATTACCTAAAAGCCGGTCAGCCAGCAAGCGACCAGTAAACATCCCTTTTCTAAAAGCACATATCTGTCTTGGCGTGTGTGTGTGTGCTTGCTCATGTGTATTGTCTGCTGAATTTATCATGCCATATAAACATTCTTCGGTGGCCCTTGTGTGCAGAAAAAAACAAGTACCCAGTCCTTGCTTCGGGTTCAGCAGTTCACGCGGTTACCTCATGAACACGTTTTGTAACCTCTGAGAGACATTGATGACCCTCTGCTCTCCAGAGCCAAAGAAGGATTTAAATGAAATAATAAATATCCCGGTATGGATCCTGAGCACACTGGGTCACACTGACCCTTCTCAGGAACCTCCATGCCGAACAGGAAGAGCCAGGGAAGGGGAAGGGCCACCCTGGCCACATGCTGCTCAGGTGACCAGGAACCAGGAAACGTCTGGCCACAGGCTTGCCACCATCTGGTCTGGTCAGCATGCGAGCAATGCCAGAGCAGAGTGAACTAGAGCCGTTGAATCGGAGGGCTGAGCTGGTCAGCTCTGTTGGCAGGGACACAAAGAACATACTGGGAGCCTGGGATTGTAGTGTGTCCAATGGTTTATATTCAGAGAGAGAGGAAGTGGGGGAGAGAGAGAGAGAGAGAGAGAGAGGGAGAGAGAGAGAGAGGAGTGATAGAGAGCAATGGTGATAGAGGGGGAGGGAGAGTGAGAGAGAGAGAAAGAAAAAGAGATTGCCAGCCATTTATGTATCATTCAGTTATGCACCGCTAAATCATTTGTATCCATTACCTGACGTAGAGTATAATAAAACCTGTATGAATCCTTAGGCGCAAATTGAGTCCGATGTAAAGGCCCCAGATGATATTCTTTGCTATGCCCTGTGAAAACACAACGTAGACGAGCGGGTTGAACTCCGTAAGGGGTCGAGTTCAGGCTGAAGATGAGAGGAGCGAGGGATCAGGGAAGCCTTACAGCTGGGACTGGGGGCTCTCAGGTTCACTCTCTCTCTTCCTTCCTCTCTCCCTTTTCCTTTATTTGACAGGACAAGACAGGAACCTGCTCTTTAAAAAAAAAAATCCACCCCCAGGTTGCGATTGCAAAGGGAACACTAGCAGTGGAGCCAAGTGCCCTATGATGACCTGTCCATGTCCCTCCACTCTCTCTCTCTGTTTTTATCCCTCTCTCTTTCTCCCTGAGAGGCATCCTGGGACATGCAGACTTTAGCAAAGCACATCTCCAAACACCCTGTCTGTGGGCGAGCCTGTTTGTTTTACTGGCCCTGTAGGAGGCAAAGGACCAGTCAACTAGGTTCAAGAGAAGCTGAGAATGCATAGCTTCATTTTGGTTCGGGGTGGGCCATTCACCTCAGACCCCAGATTGGTTTTCAACAGCAATACTAGCTTAGCAGAGATATAGTGTTTGCACAGTGAAGGACTTGTATGAATACAGTGGTAAAACGCTGTTCTCACATTGTTTGATCTCACAGCTTAAAGGGATAGTTCAGCCCAAACAGCTTAAAGGGATAGTTCAGCCCAAACAGCTTAAATGGATAGTTTAGCCCAAATACATTAGATGGTGATAATCTGTGTAATTAATTTGAAAATGAGGCATGCTGTAGGTTCCTCTTAATGTCTACCTGTATCTAGACAACAAATGGTGTGGGACATGGACTCAATTTAACTTTTGAGTTATGAAAATGCCAGAAAAATTTTGATTTTGGGGTGAGCTTCAGGTATTATAATTACCCTTCATATAAAATAGTAGCATGTATAAGGTCGGCACAGATCAAGTTTTAGGGCATATTGAGGATATAGCTAAAGCGTTTACTGCACTGTCTTCTCTTCTCTCGTGTATGATTTCCATCTGTCCCCGCTACCCCCTGGAGAATGGATGGGGAGGGAAGTTTACAGCTTTGGCAGATGTGAGTAGCTGTGCTCTTGAGAAGGTTTACTTAAAGGGGCCTTACAGGTGTCTTAATCAGGAGTTTCAAATCCTCCTGCTGCCTCTTCCTTAATCAGCCTCCAGGCTATTTTTACCAACCCCTTGGGCTCTTCAGCTTTTTAACTCAGAGTTGTGCCTGAAAAGGTGATCCTCTCTCTCTCTTTCAAACACAACCACATATCCAATAACCAGACCCAAAGCCAGGCAGACACAATACTAGTCACCTTCAGAGGAGTCTCAAAATAAAATACCTTTCTCCGTTTTTTTAATGTCTTTAGAATATTGTGCACGGGTGTTTTTCATAATTAGTTCTCTATTAAATGTGTGGAGGTGATATTGTCAGGGTAGAAACTCATCAATTTCAGGGAGACTGCAGTAAGTGTATTTTCTTAGACTTTTAATAGTCATCAAACGGATATTTCAGCAGCCTATTTTGAGTCGCTACTAGATGCTAACATGCAACTTAGTATACCTAACACCCCCGGAAACCTTCGTAGAACACCCCACCCAGCCTCAAGAGTATTCTTTTTCTTTATCTCGCTCTCTCCATCCCCAGTTGAATTGACATGGCTCGCGATTCAGAGAGAGGAAGAAGAAAACATGGAGGACCGGTTTTCCTAATACTTTCATATTGGGAGAGGATGCAGAGGAGCCGGAGTCCCCGAACTCTCAGCTCACCTCTCCCTAACTCCGGCTCTGTTATGTCTGATGTCTGAGCGGAGGGTCGGTTTTATCCTGCTAAAGGCCCACTGAACGCTTGACCGTCTTGGGGCTTTACGACTCCCCCAACTCCAGAGCTCGAGACAAGTCGCTCTCCCAGGGAATGAAGTGCTCAGACAAGACAGAAGGGAGCACAGACACAGACAGTGGGATTTTGTTTTGATGGCTGGGTTTAGGCAACGAGTCAGTTACACTTCCCCTGGGTTTAATACTCAGTGTAGTCTACACGTTAGTTATTAGTCAGTTGAGGATTGGGCCTTTTTTTCACTCTCTCACCCCTCTGTCTTCTTCTGGCAATTGTGAGAGAGCTGGAAGAGTATTTGTCCTCTGCTAGGATTTCCTCAGAGAAAGAGACTGACGGATGGGATCAATTAAACATCAGTGGATGCGCAGTTGAAGGAAGGTGTTCTCTCTTTCTCTCTCTCTCCTTCTACCATCACCAAGGTTTTGAAGCTTATAATACCTCAGATCATCTGAATATTGAAGTCAGTGTGTTCAGCAATTGAAGTAATTACGTGGCCAAACGAAAAACATTTTTCAATTATCTCCAATTTTAAAGCAGAGTTGAAATAATTTATTTTCTTTATTTCCACATGTTTGTACTCCATTTGAAGTTTCAGTGTTTTCAACTCTGGTTGAAAGGCTTATCATCACATCCTCTCTGATGATTTTGGGTGCTCGAAAGAGTCCAGAAGCATTAAAAAAACGACTGTATGTGCAAATATATCTGGATCATGAAATGGCAAACAAAAATAAATATCTTAATGTGACAGACTGTGATATAGTACCATCACCTAGAGTAGACAGTGGGTTTTATAGCAGGGTTTATCCAACAGCTCAAGGCAAATGTTGTCCTCATACTCAATGCCAAAATGCCATTTTCCTAGCATCCTTTCCTCCAGAATTATAAAGCAAACCATTCTTTCCTCATCTTCCGTGCTCTGAAATGTGAGGAGGATTCTTATGTAACACCGACGAAAAGGTTCCTTCTCTTTAGCCTACCGTCAATGGCCCTTGACACCGCAGTTTCGATATTAGGACAGCCTCAGGAATTCTTTTCAATCGATGTTGTCCTAATATGCACACCATAGAGTTCAAAACAGTTATAATGGATCAAAGTGTACATTTCATTGTGGATATCTATTCAATCTGAATAACAACAAATCAATGTATTTGAAGCACAGTACTTTAATCCACCTCTGCCATAGGTCAATGTGTGTATGTCCAAGAAGGGTAAAAACATCTAGCTAATTAAAAATAAACGATTTACTCTCATTGTAATCAAATGAATAATTGAAAGGTTGCATTAGACGTGTTACCTTCACCAGATGTTTTACAGTACGCACATTCAATTAATCATCTGATGGAATGAGCATAGAGATCCTATTAAATTACTAGAAGGGCTATGCCATAAGCCCTCAAAGTTACATAATGGGGTGAAAATGGCAGCCATCTTGGTCAGAGAGAAATCCAAAACCTAAATGGAATGAATGGCAAAAGAAACATTGGTGATGGATTTCCTGCTTTGCAGGAAAATAAAAGTAAGGCATGTGATGTATCATAAATTGTGTTATGAAATTATAGTCAACCTAAAATAGTCATATAATTATAAATGCAGTTCTTCACATTCATTTTTTTACAACATTTTATTAAAAGTTTTTTTTAGCAACTCCCTGACCAACATGGCCGACCTTTGGACCATCTTAACAAGGTTCATGAATATGAATTAAACAAAGTGATGACCTTCAATATTCACATCTCTCAATGTACATGACAAAATCTGATTGAGAGTAGGTATGTTTTTTGAACCCACCTATGTTATTGTTAATCAGTTTCTAAATCACACACCGTATATGGTATGTGCAGTTCAAAGATAAGTCTGCCGTGGGTGATCTAAAAGATACTCCGACACTCGCAGTGTAAGTAAAGAGGCCAATTAATTCAAGTTGCAGAGTGAGAAGGGACATTCCGGCAATTATTGAAGTCTTGATTTGCCCAGGTTTGCTAAGAAGCTGGAGAGAATGTGCAGAAACAAATTACCATATTGAGTACTATGCATAATTGAGTTCAGTTTTACTATCAAAACTTTCTTACATGATCTGGGGTGCATCTCTCAAGTTAAATAAATAATGTAATTTCAGAAAAGGGGTCTCCATCCTTTTCTAGCATACTTTTAAAGAGCCTTTTTTTCTTCTGCAAAGCTTAATAAAAGGCACATTGTTCTCTTCTCCTCTAACGAGCAACTCTTATCTGGTTGCGAGGTGTACAAGATATGTTTTCTGTCAATACACGTGGTAAAATAATGGTTGGTAAACATCAAATTATATTTAGTATTTTCCTGAATTCAGTTGTTATTGTTTGTTTTTTCTCCTGTTATTTACTCTCAACATTATTTATCCGTTATTTTAACAGGTAAATTGACTGAGAAAACATTCTCATTTGCAGCGACGACCTGGGGAATAGTTTATGGGGATAGGAGGGGGATGAATGAGACAATCGTAAACTGGGGATTATTAGGTGACTGTGATGGCCAGATTGGGAATTTAGCCAGGACACCGGGGTTAACACAAGTGCCATGGGATCTTTAATGACCGCAGAGAGTCAGGACACCAGTTTAACATCCCATCCAAAAGACAGCACCCTACACAGGGCAGTGCCCTCTGGATATTTTTTTAGACCAGAGGAAAGAGTGCCTTCTACTGGCCCTCCAACACCACTTCCAGCAGCATCTGGTCTCCCATCCAGGGACTGACCAGGACCTACCCTGCTTATCTTCAGAAGCAAGCCAGCAGTGGTATGCAGGGTGGTATGCTGCTGGAATAAAGCTCATACATTACATTACATTACATTATTATTCATAGACAAACAAAGAATATTGATGTTCTGATTCCATGTCAATGCATATTGTTTACATACACCTTAGGCAAATATATTTAAACTCAGTTTAACTCCGTTTTTCACAATTCCTGACAAATTCATTCTTAGGTCAGTTAGGATCACCATTTTATTTTAAGAATGTGAAATGTCAGAATAATTGTAGAGAGAATGTAGAGAGAATGATCTATTTCAGCTTTATTTCTTTCATCACATTCCCAGTGGGTCAGAAGTTTACATACACTCAATTAGTATTTGGTAGCATTGCCTTTAAATTGGGTCCAACGTTTCGGATAGCCTTCCACAAGCTTCCCACAATACGTTAGGTGAATTTTGGCCCATTCCTCCTGACAGAGCTGGTGTAACTAAGTCAGGTTTGTAGGCCTCCTTGCTCACACATGTTTTTTCAGTTCTGCCCACAAATTTTCTGGGATTGAGGTCAGGGCTTTGTGATGGCCACTCCAATAACTTGACTTTGTTGTCCTTAAGCCATTTTGCCACAACTTTGGAAGTATGCTTGGGGTTATTGTCCATTTGGAAGACCCATTTGCCACCAAGCTTTAACTTCCTGACGGATGTCTTGAGGTATTGCTTCAATATATCTACATAATTTTCCTCCCTCATGAGGCCATCTATTTTGTGAAGTGCACCAGTCCTTCCTGCAGGAAAGCACCCACACAACATGATGCTGCCACTAGGAGACTGAACGCATCTCCTTCCTGGGCGGTATGATGGCTGCGTGGTCCCATGGTGTTTATACTTGCGTACTATTGTTTGTACAGATGAATGTGGTACCTTCAGGCATTTGAAAATTGCTCCCAAGGATGAATCAGACTTGTGGAGGTCCACCATTGTTTTCTGAGGTCTTGGGTGATTTCTTTTGATTTTCCCATTATGTCAAGCAAAGAGGAACTGAGTTTGAAGGTAGGCCTTGAAATACTACCACAGGTACACCTCCAATTGACTCAAATTATGTCAATTAGCCTATCAGAAGCTTCTTAAGCCATGACATAATTTTCCAAGCTGTTTAAATGCACAGTCAACTTAGTGTATGTAATCTTCTGACCTACTGGAATTGTGATACAGTGAATTATAAGTGAAATAATCTGTCTGTAAACAATTCTTGGAAAAATTGCTTGTGTCATACACAAAGTAAATGTGCTAACCGACCTGCCAAAACTAAAACGGGTTTTAATGACTCCAACCTAAGTGTATGTAAACTTCCGACTTCAACTGTAGATTCCATCAGAAGAAAATGTTTGAGGTCTGAAAGAAATCCCCTTTAACTGCGCATCTAGCTGCAGCACATCATGGCAGGATTAACAAAACAATCGCCACCTAATTGATAAAAATAATCATGTGGTAAGCCTACTTTGCAATTAACATTTAATTGAGAATGTTTCTGGGGAAAGTCTTTCTTTCCACCCACAGACGGTTATCATTAGCATCACTAACTGGCTACATACGGAGTGATAGACAAATGTGCGCACAAAACAGACAGACCAGGGCAAAATTGCAGGAAATTAATTTCCTGATATTGTGTTACATTTGGCTTTTTAAGCCAATAGGTGCTAACCAGGGGCGGAATAATGTCAATGTGGCTTTTGATTGGATAGCAGCTGGGAGCATTATGTTTATAACAGTTTGAGATGGAAGACATAAAAAAGGAACGTACTTTCAGAATTCCTTGGCGAACTAATCATACATAGGTGGGCACCGAGCTACTGGTAGTTCTACCGGTTGGAGACCCCTATGCACTAGGACAACATACTGATTTAACAATTTAAACTCAACTCCATTTTATCCTCAGATTTAGGCCTTTGAAACTACAAATGTAACCAACAACTCTTCACCAAGAACCTGAAGAAGCAGTTTTATGAAATAGGAAAGTAAATACCCGTTTTGGAAGACCTTCAACGGTTAGAATTGTCTACCCGAAGTGTGAGCTTTAGAAGACTCATAATAGCAAAAAGATAACAGCTATATTTACTGAAGTGAATTCATGCTAAATTACTACACATCATTACAACAACCAGTCCATCACAAATACACAGGTTTTCCTCCATTCTAATATGCGAGCACATGCACACACACGCAGGTGTGTGGTTGGGTAAGTTATTTGTAAATGTATTTCATAACAGTTACCTGCACAAATTTGTAATCAGTAACGGAACATTTAGATTACTCATACTCAATAACATAATCTGTTACTTTGTTAATTTTGGATTACTTTCCCCTTAGGAGGCCTTAGAAGTAGACAAAAAGGATCCATCAAAAGCATTTGGTGTGTCATCATAGTGGTCTCTGACTTGGTCAGACTCACTCAGATGGAACAAACTTAAACTTGCACCTTTTTTCAATGCTGAATTGAACGTCATTGAGAAAACAGAAAGGTATCAGAATGTATTTTTTTCACAAACATCCTTTCTACATTTAAAAGTAATCCAAGAAGTAATCATATTTTTTCTGGTTTGTAACTAATTACACTAATCAGTTAATCCCCAACCCTGTGTGTGTGTGTGTCTGACTCAAATAACTGAGTCATCCGGGAGGAGTAGCAGTGACCTGTGTCCGTCATATTGTTGTGACCAATGCGCAGCGTCCTCCTCAGACTGCACCAGATCTAATGATGATGGACAGGTCCTTGCGGTGGAGCCACACAAAGGATGAGGAAAAACTCAGACAGAAAGAGTGTGTTTTTGTAACCAAGGTGGGGATGCGCTTTTAAAAGTCCACTCTGTTTAGACTGGATGAGGTCACAGTCTGTTAAAGCGATTCAGATCCCCATCCCTAAAATACCCACAACTGGAGTCTGGAGTAAAATAAATATGTCAAGTACTCGTCCAGCTGAGTCAGAAGAACTCAGAGATTCCCAAAGCGAGTGCTAAACCCAGATTAACCAAATGTATTGGACTCTGTATTGCAGCCAGGTCAGATTAAGAATTGGGAGGGAGATGGGGGTGACAAGTGCAGAAATAAGCAACACCAGAGACTGACCAAAGGTGGAATTGGATATTTTGAAGTTACATATGCTATAGGAAAGTTTCAGCGTTAACAACACTTTCGAATACATTTGTATTTGTAGAATTTGTATTTGTTTAAGATGCAAAAAATTTGCTCTCCCCATAACGCCGAAGCAAAACGTTTAGAAAACAGCAGATATAAAAAAATAATAGAAGAACAACTGCTTGCCTTAATTAATAACAATTAAGAGTAGATGGATGACACTGGGAAACTAGGAAGCGTTTAGTGACTTAATAGAGAATATTTAATAGATAATGTGCCATCTTAACACGAGCAAAAGAGCTGAAGTGATGATTGAAAAAGAAACAGAGATCATATCCCACTGGGCACAAATTGGTTGAGTCAATGCTGTTTCAACGTAATTTGTCAACGTATTGTGACATGGAGATTTAGTGGAAAATGCATTGATTTTTGAAAAAATGTATCTGTTGTTTTGAGGGTGACGTTTCAACCACAGGATTATTTCATCATTGTAAACCATTTTCAACAGACAAAATAAACTACACGACCAAAAGTATGTGGACACCTGCTTGTCGAACCTCTCATTCCAAAATCATGGGCATTAATATGGAGTTGGTCCACAAGTTGCCTTTATAACAGCCTCCACTCTTCTGGGAAGGCTTTCCACTAGATGTTGGAACATTGCTGAGGGAACTTGCTTCCATTCAGCTTCAAGAGCATTACTGATTTTGGGCGATTAGAACTGGCTCGCAATCAGCGTTCCAATTCATCCCAAAGGTGTTGGATGGGGTTGAGGTCAGGGCTCTATGCAGGCCAATCAAGTTCTTCCACACCGATCTCGACAAACCATTTCTGGCATTGTCATTTTAACACAGGAGAGGGTCTTCCCCAAACTGTTGCCACAAAGTTGTAAGCACAGAATCGTCTAGAATTGTCTGCTGTAGTGTTAAGATTTCCTTCACTGGAATTAAGGGGCAACGCCCGAACCATGAAAAACAGCCCCAGACCATTATTCCTCCTCCACCAAACTTTACAGTTGGCACTATGCATTGGGGCAGGTAGCATTCTCCTGGCATCCGCCAAACCCAGATTTGTCCATCAGACTGCCAGATGGTGAAGCATGATTCTTCACTCCAGAGTCCAATGGCGGTTAGCTTTAAACCACTCCAGCCAACGCTTGGCATTGTGCATGGTGATCTTTGGCTTGTATGCAGATGCTTGGCCAAGGAAACCCATTTCATGAAGCCTCCGACGAACAGTTATTGTGCTGACGTTGCTTCCAGACGAAGTTTGGAACTCGAAAGGGGGTGTTGCAACCGAGGAAAGATGCATTTTACACGCTACGTGCTTCAGCACTCTGCAATCCCATTCCGTGAGCTTGTGTGGCCTACCACTTTGCAGCTGAGCCGTTATTGCTCCTAGACGTTTCCACTTTACAATAACAGCAATTACAGTTGACCGGGGCAGCTCTAGCAGGGCAGAAAATTGGCGAACTGACTTGTTGGAAAGGTGGCATCCTATGACAGTGCCACATTGAAAGTCACTGAGCTCTTCAGTAAGGCCATTCTACTGCCAATGTTTGCCTATGGAGATTGCGTAGCTGGGCTCGATTTTATACACCTGTCAGCAACGGGTGTGGCTGGAATAGTCAAATCCAGTCATTTGACGGGATGTCCACATACCTTTGCATATATAGTGTATGTTGAATTTGTACCTTTGAAACAACGTCAGATCTTCAACGTTATATACACTATAGGCTGGACAGCACCTTCTACTGGAGAGTTAATATATAGCCATTAATTTGGTCCCCCAAGAACTGCTTAGCTTTTATATTTGTCACTGACTACTACCAATGTAATATTGCAATAATTACTATCACAAGATCCTGACTAATTGTGCTAATTTTTTTTTCGCTGATCTTAACTTATTTTGTACATAATGTTTCCTCCATCGTTTCCTATGACCGAAAAGAGCTTCTGGACATCAGAACAGCTATCACTAACTTCGATTTGGACGAGGACTTCTACTTCAATGAGTCGGAGGCAAAAGTCATGTTGATTATCCTGGACCAGGCCCAAATCTCCAACATTCGAAGGAGGAAGAGACGGCGTAATAGAGAGTGCGGGATACCTGACAAAACTACGTTGGAGAGTGGATAAATCCCATCTACCCTCCGTTCTATTGGTGAACATGCAATCACTGGAGAATAAATTGGATGAGCTCTGTCCAAGACTATCCTATTGTTAGCAGTTGATGTTATTCTTCAATAACACAGACCTCAAAGCAAATCAGGGGGAGGAAAATGGGTTTATTCGAAGAGGACAAATCATACGGGGAGGTAGATGGTCATTCTCCCCTGTCCTCAGTGATGCTCTCCAGTTATTCTCTCCCAATGTGGTTCTCTCCAGTGAACAAAGGGACAGGATGTAGTTTATTACCCAGCCCTAGCCTGTGGTTGACTAATTAGAATTAATTTCAATAAAACTCTATCCTATTTCAGGTTGGGACAATGAGAACGTTCCATACCATAAGTTCAGGACTGACATTCTTAACAAATGTTGAACTGAAAACCAACTATTTCCATTGATAATTCCCTATTACAGAAAAAACACTATTTCCATTGATCATTAGTACTCATTAGTAGATTCTTGCATCAATCTTAATTGGACCAATATAAATTGACAATGGTTTGGTCTGTACATTGAGTCTGGAGCAGGATACTTGTTATTCTGTCATTGGCCAGTTTTATTGCAAGGAATTCTGATCAGACAGCTGATGTTCTGAAAGAGCTGCACGATATGGATCCCTACAAATCAGCTGGGCTAGACATCCGCTCTTTCTTACCGTCTGAGATTCCTAAAGATGAAAAGTGGCCACAGTCACCCCCCTCTTCGAAGGGGGAGACAATCTAGACCCAAACTGTTACAGACATACAGTTGAAGTTGGAAGTTTACATACACCTTAGCCAAATACAGTTTATCACAACTCAGTTTATCACAATTCCTGACATTTTCAATTCCTGACAAGTTGGAGACTTATATCTCCCTCACTAACTTTAAGCATCAGCTGTCAGAACAGCTTACCGATCACTGCAGCTGTGCACAGCCCATCTGTAAATAGCCCATCCAACCAACTACCTAACTCATCCCCATTTTGTTTTTCTGCTCTTTTGCACACCAGTATTTATATTTGCACTTCCCCATCTGCACATATATCACTCCAGTGTAAATTGCTAAATTGTAATTACTTCGCCACTATTGGCCTATTTATTGCCTTACCTCCTTACTTAATTTGCACACACTATATACAGAGTTTTCTATTGTGTTATTGACTGTATGTTTGTTTATCCCATGTGTAACTCTGTGTTGTTTTTGTTACACTGCTTTGCTTTATCTTGGCCAGGTCACAGTTGTAAATGAGAACTTGTTCTCAACTGGCCTACCTGGTTAAATAAAGGTTATATTTTAAAAAATCATAAAAGAAATTGGTCAACCACAGGCTATGACTGGGTTATAAAACTACACGCTGTCCCACAGGAGCGAGTCTTAGGGGAGAAAAACCGAGGACAGGGAAGACTGAACATCTACTTCTCAGCATAACATCTATGATTTGTCCTTTCAAATAAATCTATTTTTCTCCCCCAGATTTGCTTGAAGAAAAACATCAACTGCTAACACTATCAACGTGATCTGAAGAACTGTAATATCCTATGTTTCTCAGAGTCATGGCTGGACAGTAAATATAAATCAAGCTGGTTTTTATATTTTTCTATACATCGGCAGGACAGAACCGTGGCGTCGGGAAAGCTCAAGGGAAGTGGTGTGTCTCTTTGTTAACAAAAGCTGCTGCACGATCTCTTATATTAAGGAAGTCTCAAGGTTCACCTGAGTTAGAACACCTCATGATAAGCTGTAGACCATACTTTTTACCAGAGAGTTTTCATCTATATACAGGTATTTCGTAGCTGTCTATTTACCACCACAAACCGATGCTGGCACTAACACCGAACTCGAATAGCTGAATAGGGCCATAAGCTAACAACCAGAAGCGTTGCTATTGGCCTGTGACTTTAATGCAGTAAAACTGACGTCCGTTTGACCTAATTTCTACCAGCATGTCACCTGTGCAACTAGAGGCAAAAAAAACTCTAGATCACCTTTACTCCACATACAGAGATGCATAAAAGCTTTCCCTCTCCCTCCTTTTGGCAAATCTGACCATAACTATATCGAACTGATTCCTGCTTACAATCAAAAACTCCAACAGGAAGTACCAGTGACACGCTCAATATGGAAGTGGTCCAATGAAGCAGATGCTAGGCACAGACTGTAATATGTTCCGGGATTCATCCGATGGCATTGAGGAGTTTACCACATCAGTCACTGGCTTCATTAATAAGTGAATCGACGACGTCGTCCCCACATTGACCGTACGTGCATATCCCAAACAGAAGCCACGGATTACAGGCAACATCCGCACTGAGCTAAAGGATAGAGCTGTCGCTTTCAAAGAGTGGGACACTAATCCCACTACGCCAACGAACCATCAGACAAGCAAAGCATCAATACAGGACCAAGATCAAATCCTACTACACCAGCTCTGATGCTCATCGGATGTGTCAGGG
The DNA here is from genome assembly GCF_034236695.1 of Oncorhynchus nerka. Lineage (NCBI taxonomy): Eukaryota > Metazoa > Chordata > Actinopteri > Salmoniformes > Salmonidae > Oncorhynchus > Oncorhynchus nerka. The sequence goes on from NC_088408.1 coordinate 42,273,572, forward strand.
CTTGCAAACTATCACGGATTACAAAGGCAAACCCAGCCTCGTGCTGTCCAGTGACACAAGCCTACCAGATGAGCTATAAATACCTTCCATGCTCGTTTCAAGGCTAGCAATACTGAAATTTGCATGAGAGCACCAGCTGTTCCGGATGACTGTGTGATCACACTTTCCGTAGACAATGTTAGTAAGACTTTTAAACAGGTTAACATTTACAAGGCGGCAGGGCCAGACGGACTACCAGGACGCGTACTCGAATCATGCACTGACCAGCTGGCAAGTGTCTTCACTGAGATTTTCAACCTCTCCCTAGCATGATTTTTAATACATACATGTTTCAAGCAGACCATCATAGTCCCTGTGCCCAAGAACACCAAGGTAACCTGTCTAAATGACTATCACCCTGTAGCACTCACATCTGTACCCATGACATTTTTTTTTCACATCAACACCCTCATCCCAGACACCCTGGACGCACTCTAATTCACACACCGCTCCAACATTTTCACAGATGACGCAATCTCTATTGCACTCCACACTGCTCTGGACAAAAGGAAAACCATTATTCCCTCCAAACTCATCACTAAGATAAGGACCGGTGCTGTACTGGTGGCACAGACGCTGTTTCATCCTTTCCTACACTGAATTTACCCTTGCGTCTGAAGCGTCTGTGCCTGAAGCTGGGCTTGCAGCAAAGCTATCCTCACCGTAAGGCAATCGTTCTCCTATTACATATTGGCCTAGGTTTTGAAGCTCTGGTTGATTGCAAATTTAATCTTCAAGTTAATCATTAACATGTTGGATTCACTTCTCAATCTCAACCAAAAATCGAAGTTAATAAAGAATAGGACTAAATAAAATAAAACTTTATTTAAAGAGCATTTCAAGTTGGAGTAGCTTAGATTTAGTGCTATTCTTACATTTATATTTCTGGTTGAGGTGGAGACGTGAATCCATTATTCATTTGTAGACAAACTGGATATTGAATTGTGTTTGGTTGTCAATGCAACCAAATATCTACATTTAAAGGAGATGTATCTTCTTCTTGGATAGTTCCATCTGTGCCACCGAATTCGAGTTTGTCTGAAAATGTATAATTTATATTTTGTATTCACATCTCCATCTCAAACAAAAATCAAAGTTAAAGCATAGGACTAAATAAAATCAAACTTTAAATGCATTTTAAATAAACATTTCCAGGCCATTTAGTTGTTCTGTTAGATGAAGCACAGTGATAACACAATACGTTATTGTATAAATGCAAAGTATCTGACATTGTATTCCCATTTGAACTTTCTTTAAATGGTTGAAAGCGCAGATAACACATTTAGATGGCAACTAAACCAAAAATCAGGAATTGTTTTACCATTGGAATGTGGTTGTGATGTTAAATTGTTAAAAGCTTAGTGATGACACATTGGGAATTCAACAAACTTCTGGCTGTCTTTTTGAGTGGGTGAATAAAGGCTGAAATCGCATTGATCAATGTCTCAACCAAATATTACCCAATTATCTACACCAATTACGTGGTGTGCCCAGTGGGATGTGTCTGTGCAACTGTATGGTATTCTGTCTGTTAATGTGTTAGTACATTTTTCACACAACCACAGGCCATGTAAGATCTATCGAGCAAGGTCCAGACTCAATCAAGCCCGTAATGGGGAAGGTCAGCATATTACATTTACCACAATGTGGGTTTGAATAAACAGTCAAGGCAGGAAGGTTTGTCCAATATGCAAGGAAAATCAAAACTATGAAATAACACATATGGAATCATGTAGTAAAACTAAAAGTGTTAAACAAATCAAAATATATTTTATATTTGAGATTCTTCAAAATAGTCACCCTTTGCCTTGATGACAGCTTTGCACATTCTTGGCATTCTCTCAACCAGCTTCATGAGGTAGTCACCTGGAAAGCATTTCAATTAACAGGTGTGCCTTGTTAAAAGTTAATTTGTGGAATTTATTTCCTTCTTAATATGTTTGAGCCAATCAGTTGTGCTGTGACAAGGTAGGGGTGGTATACAGAAGATAGCCCTATTTGGTAAAAGACCAAGTACATATTATGGCAAGAACAGCTCAAAAATGAAAAGAGAAGCATCAGTCCATCATTACTTTAAGACATGAAGGTCAGTCAATCTGGAAAATTTCAATAACTGAAAGTTTCTTCAAATGCAGTCACAAAAACCATCAAGCGCTATGATGAAACTGGCTCTCATGAGGACCGCCACAGGAAAGGAAGACCCAGAGTTACCTCTGCCGAAGAGGATAAGTTCATTAGAGTTAACTGCACCTCAGATTGCATCCCAAATAAATAATTCACAGAGTTCAAGAAATAGACACATCTCAACTGTTCGAAGGAGACTGAATTAGGCCTTCATGGTCAAATTGCTGTTTTTTCATCCAAATGTGAGATTTTCAGTTCCAACTGCCGTGTCTTTGTGAGACACAGAGTAGGTGAAGGAAGGATCTCTGCATATGTGGTTCCCACAGTGAAGCATGGATGAGGAGGTGTAATGTTGTGGGGGTGCTTAGCTGGTGACACTGTCTGTGATTTCTTTAGAATTCAAGGCACACTTAACCAGCATGGCTACCACAGCATTCTGCAGCGATACGCCATCCCCATCTGGTTAGCGCTTAGTGGGATTATCATTTGTTTTTCAACAGGACAATGACCCAAAACACTCCTCCAGGCTGTGTAAGGGTTATTTGACCAAGAAGGAGAGTGATGGAGTGCTGCATCAGATGACCTGGCCTCCACAATCACCCGACCTCAACCCAACTGAGATGGTTTGGGATGAGTTGGACCACAGCGGGAAGGAAAAACATCCAACAAGTGCTCAGCATATGTGGGAACTCCTTCAAGACTGTTGGAAAAGCATTCCTCATGAAGCTGGTTCAGAGAATGCCAAGAGTGTGCAAAGCTGTCATCAAGGCAAAGGGTGGATACTTTGAAGAATCTCAAATATAAAAAATATTTTGATTTGTTTAACACTTCTTTGGTTACAACATGTTTCCATATGTGTTATTTCATAGTTTTGATGTAGAAAATAGTAAAAATAAAGAAAAACCCTTGAATGAGTAGGTGTGTCCAAACTTTTGACTGGTAATGTATTTTCATCAATCTAACTATCCACCTACTGTATCTTTCCTATAATGGCTTCACAGAATTGTTCTAACCTAAGTTCAACATATACAGTAGACAATTAGCATCTAATCCGCTATATACAAGTAAAGCAGTCTAGGATTCAGACAGACAGAATAACACAAGGGTGTCATCCTCAGTAGACAGAGGGCATGGTCAACAACAACCCTTGGTTTAAAACCAGATAAACCAGACAAGAGAGAGAGACAGGAGTCAGAGGTAAAAAACACTATTGCGGCTAATTGGTCAATAAAGCCGTCCGTTCCCATTCAGAGGAGCATCCTTCACTGTGAGACCGGGGCCAGAGTGTTCCCTGTGAAATGAGACATTTTTAATTACTGGAGCGGGCGTGCCTCAGCACAAGTTGGCAGCAGTACAGCAGTGAGGAAGGGAGATAGATGGAGGGATAGAAAGAGGGAGAGAAGGAGTGAGTGTAGGTGTGCCTTGAAACAGCAGCAGTCTGGCAGTTAGAGACGGAGGTATAAAGGGAAAGAGGGAAGGAGAGAAGAATTGAGTGTGGCTGGCAGAGAAGGAAGGAAGGAGAGAGATAGAGGGAGGTATGGAGAGAAAGAGAGAGGGAAGATGGATGTAGGTGTGCCTCCAGTCGGTGGCAGTCCTTCAGTAAGGGAGGGAGAGATGGAAGGAGGAAGGGAGTTCTAGAAGGAGTGAATGAGTGTGGCTGGCAGAGCTAGGAACCAGCCAGACAGCTGCTCCCCTTGCACCCGCGCTCAGCGGTTGACTAATAGGCAGAGCGGCCCTGTCTCATGTCTCGCAGCCTGGCTGGAGGGGATGTATTGATAATATCCGCCAGGATGTCTCAATCCCCCCCTAAAGGGAGCGCTGGTGGAGGGGCGAGCGAGCGAGGGAGAGGACAAGGAGTCCCTGGGTAGCCGTTTGGCTGGAAGAGAGATGGGAGAGGGGAGGGGGCGATAGAAGGGAGACAAAAAAAGAGAGCGGAAAAGAGATGCATGCCAATAAAGCATTTTGAATTGAATTGAGAGAACAAGTGAGAGAAATAGAAAGAGGCAGAGAGGAGAGGGGGGCTCGGTAGAACGAGAGAGGAGGTGAGGATAGGATGCAGTCTAAAAAATGCTGGGTTGCAGGCATTGGGTCACATTTGTAGCCAATGTTGGGATAGTTAGCACTTTTTTACAATATGTATATAATAATTGTATTAATGTCACGATCGTCGTAATGAGCGGACCAAAGTGCAGCGTGATTGAAGTTCCACATCTTTATTACGGTGAAACCTTAAACAAAAACAATAAACCAATAACGGAACGTGAAGGTAGTGGTGCACGTGCATAAATGCAACACAATATCCCACCAACACAGGTGGGGAAATGGCTACCTAAATATGAACCCCAATTAGAGGCAACGATTACCAGTTGCCTCTAATTGGGAACCATACAAAACACCAACATAGAAATATTGAGCTAGAACACCCCCTAGTCACACCCTGACAACACCTGACAATTAATATTATATTAGAATATGTAATGTGCAACAACACAAGGAAAGTTGAAATTTGCAGTGTACAAACGTAACATGATCAACATGATTTACTCTCACGGGTGGCCAAACTATAGGAAAGCCACGGCCCTAATAAGCCACACCTCCTGAAAATAACCTATAGATTACATTAAAGTGAATAAAAACACAATTGATGATTAAATTAACCCATGTTTGGGTAATCCCAACAACCCAACATGTTGGGTTATTCACGCAATGTTCTGTCCAATATTTATCCAGCACCGGTTTAACAAATAACCCAAATTGGGGGTTTTCATTCCGCAGATTCTGTTGAAAAACATTTCTTAAAAAGTTGCAAAAAGAAGCCTCCCGGGTGGCGCAGTGGTCTAGGGCACAGCATTGCAGTCCCAGCTGTGCCACCAGAGACCCTGGTTTCGCGCCCAGGCTCTGTCGCAGCCGGCTGCGATCGGGAGGTCCGTGGGGCAACGCACAATTGGCCTAGCGTCATCCGGGTTAGGGAAGGTAGGTGGGATAGATATCCCTGTCCCATCGCACACCAGCGTCTCCTGTGGCAGGCCGGGTGCAGTGCACACACAAAATTGGGGTGAAAATGGGGTAAAATTCAACAACAACAAAAAAAGAGGCAAACAGAACAAAATGGGGATAAACATGCCTGAATTTGTCCATGCTTTACAGTGGGATCCACGCATGCGGAGATCATCCGTCTCACAATAATACGGCGGTTGGAACCAAAACATCTCTAATTTGGACTCATCAGACCAAAGGAGAGATTTCCACTGGTCTAATGTCCATTGCACATGTTTCTTGGCCCAAGCAAGTCTCCTCTTCTTATTGTTGTCCTTTAGTAGCGTTTTTTTTGCAGCAATTAGACCACGTAGTCTCCTCTGAATGTTGAGATATGTCTCTTACTTGAATTCTGTGAAGCATTTATTTGGGTTGCAATTTCTGAAGGTTGGTAACTCTAATGAATTTATCCTCTTCAGCAGAGGTAATTCTGGGTGATCCGTTCCTGTGCCAGTCCTCATGAGAGCCAGTTTCATCATAGTGCTTGATGGTTTTTGCGACTGCACTTGAAGAAACTTTCAAAGTTCTTGAAATTTCCTGGTTTGACTGACATTCATGGTCATTGGTTTAAAATACAGTCAATCGACGAAACAGCGGGAAAATCATTGGTGCACAATGATGTCATGACTTGTTGTCTTCAAATCGGTTTCTTTCAGTCAATACGTCCTGAAAAATGGCCCATCAGGTTTGATTGTGTTACAAACAAACCAGTTGATTGCAATGAAACCAAACATGACTGGAAAAGTCACGTTCTGTGTGGGTTATTTACCTGGAATGTGTTGTCGAAAATGGAATGAGACGGAATTCACGACTCAAGCGGTTCACAAAATGTTTCGTGTTAGGCTATAAAAACGGATTTTATCAAACAAAAGATCATTTATTGGAATTGCAAACAGACGAAGATCGTCAAAGGTAAACAATTTATTTTAATGCAGTTTGTGATTATGTTACACCTGTGCTGGTTGAAATTGTTGTTTTTTATGGGGCTCTATGCTCAGATGGTCACGATCGTCCTCCTCTTCATCTGAAGAGGAGAGGCGAGAAGGATCGGAGGACCAAAATGCGGCGTGGTATGTGTTCATGATGAATATTTAATAAAAGAAAGCACTGAACACAAACTATACAAAAACAATAAACAAATAACGACCATGAAGCTATAAATGAGACCTGTGCTGACACAAGCAACTAACATAGACAATCACCCACAAACAAACAGTGAAACCCAGGCTACATAAGTATGATTCTCAATCAGAGACAACTAATGACACCTGCCTCTGATTGAGAACCATACTAGGCCGAAACATAGAAATCCCAAAATCATAGAAAAACAAACATAGACTGCCCACCCCAACTCACACCCTGACCATACTAAATAATGACAAAAACAACAGAAATAAAGGTCAGAACGTGACACAGATAATCGCATTGTATTCTTTCGTCAGTAAATCCTTTTTTAAATCTGACAACGCAGTTGGATTAGCAAGATTCTAGGATTTCGATACATGTGAGACACTTGTATTTTCAGGAATGTTTAATATGACTATTCATGTAGCGATCACCGTATGTTGAGGAATTTCAGCCCGCTAGCGGGTTCCGTGCGCAAAGAGGTTAAGGGTTAATGCCACACGGTCAAGGTTAGGCTTGCACAGATCGGGAGGACCTCAGGAACGTACCTGAGTTCAAAATGTGCTTCTCAACCTAACGATTCTCTCACTGTCATCCAAAGCAAATGAAATTTGGGGCCAGGCTTCATTTTGGGCCTACTTTTTTCACGGTCGCTGCGCCTAGTCCGAGCGAGCTACGGTCAAGTTGGGCATCTTGTTGAACTCGGCACAGCCTAGAGATTATGGTAATGCCATTGCAGGCTCTGTGTGTGTGTGTGTGTGTGTGTGTGTGTGTGTGTGTGTGTGTGTGTGTGTGTGTGTGTGTGTGTGTGTGTGTGTGTGTGTGTGTGTGTGTGTGTGTGTGTGTGTGTGCGTGCGTGCGTGCGTGCGTGCGTGCGTGCGTGCGTGCGTGTGAGAGATCTTTTCTTTGACATCTGTTGGGAGAAATGACTGACTTACAGTTCATGAGGGTTGCCTAATCACACATATGAAGTTTTGAAAAGATTTTACCTTTTTAACCCTTTAAAACAGACACTCTGACCCCAATTAAAGGCACTTCCAGTTGGCACAGGAAGCTTAAAGTAAACACATATCCTGATTGGGGTATGCTTTTACAGAATCCTGAGTTTAAAGTATTTATGTTTACTGATTTACACAGGGTTGAATGCACTATTTCTCACAAACTAAAGGTTGGGTATGGCAAAACACTTTTAGGGTGCTTCAGGAAGCTTAGAATCGACACAGTTAGACCTCATTGTGGCTTGATGGATTGTCATCGAAGACAGGTTCATAAGGCATTATTAACCCAGAGGCTCGGTGCATCTCAACAATTGTGTGCCATAGCCAGTGGCCGTTTAGCTCAGTTGGTCAGAGAGTGGTGCTAATAACGCCAAGGTCGTGGGTTCGATCCCCGTACTGGCCAAGAGTAACATTTTTAATGTCAAAATTGTGAGTCACATGCGTGTGTATCGTCAAGTGTGCCACAGAATTGATTTGAACAACATCCAGAAATAGCTCAGTTGGGAGAGTGTTAGACTGAAAATCTAAATGTCCCTGGTTTGTTCCCTGGTTTCGGCATTAGTAGTTGTTCTTTCTTTATGCTCTGGATTCTAGGAAACAGCCCACAGCTTTGTTTGTGGGCCTCAATGGTGTGTGCTACGCTGCTCCTCTGAAAGTAAGTAATGTCTTTCTTTTTCATCTGACATTGTGACATCAGTGTTACATGAAAGTTGCTTGTCATTGTTACATGACAGTAACTATGTGGGGATGTTTTTCAGCGGCAGGGACCGGGAGACTAGTCAGGATTGAGGCAAAGATGAATAGAGCAAAGTACAGCGAGATCCGTGATGAAAACCTGCTCCAGAGCGCTCAGAACCTCAGACTGGGGCAAAGGTTCACCTTCTGACAGGACAACAACCCTAAGCACGCAGCCAAGACAATGCAGGAGTGGCTTCAGGACAAATCTCTGAATGTCTTTGAGTGGCCACAGCCAGAGCCCGGACTTGAACCCGATCGAACATCTTTGGAGAGACCTGAAAATAGCTGTGCAGCAATGCTCCCAATCCAACCTGACAGAGTTTGAGAGGATCTGCAGACAAGAATGGGAGAAACTCCCCAAATACAGGTGTGCCAAGCTTGTAGCGTCATTCCAAAGAAAACTCAAAGCTGTAATCGCTGCCAAAGCTGCTTCAACAAAGTACTGAGTAAAGGGTCTGAATACTTATGTAAACATTTCATTTATATATTTTTTATAAATTAGGAAAAATCTGTAAAAACAGTTTTTGCTTTGTCATTATGGGGTATTGTGTGTAGATTGATGAGGGGAAAAACTATTTAACACATTTTAGGATAAGGCTATAACCTAACAAAATGTGTAAAAAGGGTCTGAATACTTTCTGAAGGCACTGTATGCATGGGAGCATAATGTATTTACTGTTTTCTTCACATTTTCAAGTTCTGATGACAAATCATGCATTCCAATTCTTGCATAGATTGTAATGGACACAAGATGTGTGTAAAATACTTATTATAATGAGCAGATGCTAAGCTAATTACCAGCTATGTGTGTGGCACCTTGTTTGTTGACATCATACAATGCATCTTGGTTGTCACATAAACGTATGTCAGACCAAAGATATAACTACACTCCCTTCAACATGCATAGTGCAAAAATACCCAATTCATCTTGTAACATCTTTGGTTGATGCGAAAAAAACATTGCGGCGCACACAAGCTACCCATTGTCAGATTACTTTCGAATTTAATTATTTCAATCACTGGTGAGGTCACCCGTGATGGGGTGATTTGTAAATAGTAATTGCTATTAGCTCATTCATATTATGGTTTCTGTCAGCCGAGAGTTAGCTAAATACACTATGAATACCAAAGTATGTGGACACCCCTTCAAATTAGTGGATTCAGCTATTTCAGCCACAGCCGTTGCTGACAGGTATATACAATCATGCACATTGCCATGCAATCTCCATAGACAAACAGTGACTGTAGAATGGCCTTACTGAAGAGTTCAGTGACTTTCAACGTGGCACTGTCATAGGATGACACATTTCCAACAAGTCAGTTCATCAAATGTCTGCCCTGCTAGAGCTGCCCCGGTCAACTGTAAGTGCTTTTACATCTAGAAGCAACAAGTGGTAGGCCACACAAGCTTACAGAACAGGACCGCTGAGGGCTGAAGCGCATAAAAATTGTCTGTCCTCTGTTGCAACACTCACTACCGAGTTCCAAATTGCCTCTGGAAGCATCATCAGCACAATAACTGTTCGTCGGGAGCTTCATGAAATGGGTTTCCATGGCCGAGCGGCCGCACACAAGCTTAAGATCAACATGCTCAATACCAAGCGTCGGCTGGAGTGTTGTACTCAGGAGCAGTGCAAACGCGATGAATCACACTTCACCATCTGGTAGTCCGACGGACGAATCTGGGTTTGGCGGATACCAGAATAACGCTACCTGCCCCAATGCATAGTGCCAACTGTAAAGTTTGGTGGAGGAGGAATAATGGTCTGGGGCTGTTTTTCATAGTTCGGACTAGGCCCTTTAGTTACAGTGAACGCTACAGCATAACATGACATTCAAGATCATTCTGTGCTTCAAACTTTGAGGCTGTTTTAGCAGTTTTAGCAGTCAACTCCATATTAATGCCCATGATTTTGTAATGACGAGTAGGTGTCCACATACTTTTGGTCATATAGTTATATGACCGCTTGTGTTAGGTCACTCTTTCCTCAGTTAGTGCTACGACTAATGTAGCCTACATTTTCTGGTTTAGATGAGAATTGTGTTATGTTGTCGCTACTTCTGTGATTGTCTGAACATTGCATCCAAAAATAAACTGCTCACATTGAGGACATGACGTTGTAAGGACTGTTTGTACAAAATGTTTCTGTGAAAAAACAGTGACCAGCTTAAAAGCTGACTGTTGCATCATTCGTAAATGGATGTTCTAAATAAGTGTCCTAATCACACTGGTTTGAGCGAATGCTGCAATGACCACTGTAGAATGATCACACCTGTGTGTTTGTAAGTGTCAAAGGGTTAAAGGTCCTAAATTATGTCAGCACTGCCCTTGATGTTGTGCTGCTATATTTATTGACTTGGCCAAAGCTTTCGATAGGTAGACCATTCCATTCTGGTGGGTCAACTAAGAAGTATTAGTGTCTCTGAGGAGTCTTTGGCCTGCTTTGCTAACTTCCTCTCTCAAAGAGTGCAATGTGTAAAGTCAGAACATCTGCTGTCTCAGCCCCTGCCTGGTACGAAGGGAGTACCCCAAGGCTCAATCCTAAGCCCCGCAATCTTCTCAATTTACAAAAACAACATAGCTCAGGCAGTAGGAAGCTCTCTCATCCACTTATATGTAGATGATACAGTATTGTACTCAGCTGGCCCCTCCCTGGATTTTGTGTTGAACGCTTTACAACAAAGCTTTCTTGTGGTCCAAACTTTCTCTGCCCTTAACCTTGTTCTGAACACCTCTAAAACAAAGTAATCACACACACCAGTGTGATTAGTACATCATGCAAGTACTTGTCTCAGCACATATCTAAGCTGCAGGCAAATATTAAATCTAGACTTGGTTTCAACTAGCATAATCACCCAACTTTCATCCCAGCTGCCAAACTAACCCTGATTCAGATGATCATCCTATCCATGCTAGATTATGGAGATGTAATTTATAGATTGGCAGGTAAGGGTGTCTCTCTCATAGCTAGATGTTCTTTACCATTCAGCCATCAGATTTGCCACCAATGCTCATTATCGGACACATCAATGCACTCTGTACTCCTCTGTAAACTGGCCATCTCTGTATACCCGGTGCAAGACCCACTGGTTGATGCTCATTTATAAAACCCTTTTAGGCTTCACTCCCTCCAATTTGAGATTGTTGTGGAAATTCTTACACACAGGGATACCCGAAGTCAATCTTAAATTAATCATTGTTTATTGTCAGCGAACTGGAGAGGTTCCAACCAACTCAATGAACCATGTACAAATATCGCACAGGAGCTCTCTTGGGGCAGTCCCGTTAGATCTCGTATATACTGAGAAGGTATATTTGCATGATTCAGTTTATTAATTTATAATAAATTAATCATTAACGTTTGCTTCATGTGACCGACCAATACTGGGTCATGCATGTGACAGATGTTGGGGAATAATCCGAATTTGTGGGTAACATAGATAAGATGCTTTATTTTCATGATATGCTTATGAGTTATTTCTCATAAGAATGTATTTTGTTGTACTATAGTGGTGGCCATTGGCAGTTATCTGTTCTATGTCAAGACTAAGTTGCATGGGCCGCAGAGAGGGGAGAGGTCAAGGTGTCATCATGTGTAAACATATCTTTTGCTCCACTGTGTCTGTGTGCCAGTCACTCCCTACTTTTCCCATCGGGGAGAGGAGGATGGCAGTGTCTGGAATCATTCTATGCTCCCCGTGAGCTTGTCCAGGATTGGTTGTATTAAGAATTGGTTGTATCTAAATGACAATTTGATATATGCCTGTTGATATGGAGGATTGGTTTATGGTTCTGGGTTTCAGTAAGGAGACAAAGCTGAATGATTTATTATGTCTATGCTGTCTGACTATGTATGTTCTTTGCTATTAAAGGATCTCAGTTGCAATGTAGAGGGGGCTCTCAGACAATTCATTGATAGACACTGAATTGATCTGAGAGTCACAGGGTTGTGATAGAGCTCATATAATTAAAGATGGACTTTGATAACTAACTCTGACTTGTGTGTCAATGTCAAAGGGGATGTGAATCTTCACTCGGTGACCGTTCCTACGATCTAGGTAAATAAATCGTGCACGAGGGATCCCCTAAACTTGGGATCTCAAGGGAGACCACACTTCGGGGACGAAGCAGGTGGACCAACATTTGATCTAAAAGGAAGCGAGCCGAGTGGATACCACATCTCGAACTGAGTTTTTTTTAAAGAAAATGTGAGCGAACCACACACAGATTTGAAGTCGAGTTTTTTAATTATGCCTGTTACGTATACTCTGACCATGAATTCCTTTATAAGGAAGGCACCTTGGCGGCGTAAGCAGGGCCGAGTCAGAGGAGAGTAATCTGGGAGTTTTGTGGACTCAAAAGATACTCTGCACTGTCCGGTTGCCAGTGACCAAGAGCCCTCCTGACACTGAATTGATCACAGTGGGGATTTGGTGAGGTCGTCTGTCGGGGTGAGGAGCCAGGGGACTGTGTGTTCTAGGTGAAACACGGCACTTGGTGAAGCCCTATTGGAAGAAGGACCTCATTTCTGTGCGTCTGTGTTATTTGTCTAAGTGACCCTCAGATGTGGTGAATTCCAATTATTTTAAATGTGCTAGCCAGGTATGCCCTGGGTTACTCTGTGTGAGTATTTTCTTATGGGATCACTAGGTAATAGTTGTCGGACCGTTCTGTGTGAGCGGGGTAGGGTTGACTCTGTGTGGGCAAACCTTTTTTCTGATGTTCTGTGTGGACGTCTGACCAGTTCTATGTGAACATCTGACCAATCCTGTGTGGATAATCCTGAAAGTTCTGTGTGAGTACCTAAGTTTTATATAGATTCTGTGAATTATTTGAAATTATGATAAATTGTATGTGTGTATAATCAATTACTAGAGATTTGATAAAGTAATGCTGAGAATGATTAGATACAATTGAAACCACCCATTCGTAGACGTACGTAGGTTTTGAGTTGATATCTTAAATGGATAATTTGATAAGGATGAAGTTTTTAAGCACTATTCAAATAATCTACAAAATCTGGGAAATTGAGCTCTAGAAAATGATTAGAGTGTGTCCACTTTTGGTTATCTTTCCCTAACGATGTAACTATAAAACGCATATTGGATTATCTCCGTCTGGGTGAAACATTTGAAATTGAACTGCCCTCAAGGTCTGAAAATGTTATATTTTTTCTTCCCAGTATGAGAGAAGTTGCGGGATTTATTGAATAAACTGTTTTCCATAAGGTTAAAGAGAATTCGAGGGATGCTCGATGTAATTTATAATGTCGTACAAAGCCTAAGGTTTTCCATCAAACTAATTATCATTGCGTGATTAATGTGATGTAGTAAAGTAATTGAAATACGTTGCATAAGTAAACATAATCTACTTTTATTAAAAGGCGCAATATCTGTTTCCTAGTCATTAACTGTCGATTTTATTCTTTGATTGCTAATTTATTCATTTGGAATTTGAGAATCATAGCTGGAGTAACGTTTGTACTATTAAAATTGGGCTATTATTCGGAGAATCTTAGTTTTTCGCAATAGCATTAGTGGTTCAGTGGTAGAATTCTCGCCTGCAACACGGGTTCCATTCCCAGTCATTGCGCTGGCTGAATTCAGAGTTTTTGATTGTAAATAATCTATTTGTATGTTTTGCCTGGAAAGTTATGGTCGCTAGTGTTTGTATAAGAGATAAATTGAACGTTTTCAATAGATTGTTTAGGTTAAATTGATAGACTAATTCAACTTAAAATAATAACGAAGCAAATTCTGATGCAAGACGATGTCTGTTCACTAAATTATCTGCTGGAATAATGTATTGAGAATTGGGTCGTATTTAAATTACTGTATCAATAGAGAAGACAGTTACCTAAGATAAAGAAATTCAGAATAATAGCGGGGAGAGAATGGCAATAGAAAGTGGTTACCGAAATGTTTTTCATTCTTCTAGATTGACTGACGCATGTTATAATTTTGGCGCTGCGTGTGTTATTTTTAAAGAAATAGGGTACATTTCATAAGTGTGGAGAGCAAAGAGGAGAGGAAGTTATAAAGTTGGGTTCTAATCTTACGATAGAGGTAAGGAAAAAACGTTGAAATTAGAGGGGTTATATTTTTGCCCAACTGGGGGAAAAAGAAAGTATGGAAGAGAGTTAGTTGCTATGTTGGCTACTAATTGTCAGGGAAAGTTGCTGGAGGCAGGTAGATTGTTGTAGAATAACGTAAATTTGTGTTATTAGTTTGAATATACAATAACCTTACTCTAATTGTTTTGACCGTTGTTCAGGTACATTTTGTTCTGTATTTCTAGCAGCTGATTCGCTAGGTGGGCATCATAGATTTGTGGCGTTTATATTTACTGTATTAGGTTATGAGAATTGGGAGACTGGATGTTTGAATCATAAAACATCGTAAGAATAGATTCTGATGGTTATTGATTCTTGGTTTGATTGTTTAAGTAACACCAGTTAATTTGAGCAGGAAAGTTCATGTAGTCTAACATTATAGTATGTTTCCATTATGTGGAACAATGTCAGGTCATTAAAGGTGATTGCTGGATTGAATAGTACGCCAACCTGTTGACAGAAGACTGAATGGGTATGAATGTTGAAAAGCAAGCTTGGGCCAAACTAGTAAACTAATATGTTAAGTGGGGGAGTATCATAGATTTTAATTATAGTGTTGTTACCGCAATACTCAAAACAATTTCATATGTTTTGGGAAATTAGCTAGGTTGAATTTGGTATTTGAGTTCCTTTATTATTTGCTTTTTAAAAGAAAGGTTGGAATCAAGTATGATGCCTTGGCACTTAAAATCAGATACCACCAGGAGCTTTTTACATCAGTAGTTGTTTTTTGACTGTGTTTTATTTTATTGAGATGTAAACATGAGTCTCTGAGCAATTTTGTCATCTGTATCATTATAGTAGTGAGTTCTTGTGTAGTTTGTTATTTGCATGAATTTATCACTGTATCATCTGCATACACTGGAACTTCAGACCCGGTACAGACTAAAGGAAGATCATTAATGGATGTGCTGAACAGTATTGAGTTTTTGTGGATATCAGTGGGGGGAAAAAATAAGTTTATTTTTATTTTTACAATGATGAGACAGCACCGACATTTGAAAGATTTTAGATTTGTTTAAAAAAATCAGGATTGGTTTTTACTAAATTTATATCAACAGGTTGAAATGATTATGTTGCTGATTAAAAGTTTTTTTAGGAGTTGATTTAATTTAATTAAACATTGTATCATACAATATACATTGATTTGATTAAAACTTTGAGATACAGTGGAATTATCATTAGGTTTGGTTTATAGTTTCACGTTTGAGTTTCTGAATCGATGTAGTGTAATGAATACTAAGTGTTTTTGTGTTTTCTCCGGGGAAATGGATATTTCACTGTCTCTCTCTGGAATGTTTCCAGGGACTATACTCTGGGGGAGAGTGAGTGAAATGGAGGCCATAAACTACCACATTGGAGGGGGCCTGGAAGTTTTTGTTGTTTTACACACGCAAATTCTTTTGATAAAGGAATGTTCTGAGAACATGGAAATACAAAAATGTTGGAACTAGTTTATTATTGTTTGCAAATTGTTTTATATAGTGAAGCACTGCTTAGAAGGGTTTTGTATGACCTATGACCTTCTGATGACTTTCCGTTGTGGCTTGATCACCCGCATTGGAAAGCCATTTGGATAATAAATGTATGGTCATTTGTAAGACTGCTTTCAAAATAATTTGTGTAATTGGTAAATATGTTTCTTAGCCATATTTGTAATTTGGACCAATTGGGAAGGGCATTGCTTTTAACTAAGGGTATGCTGCTTTAAGTCTATTTTCCTATGACCATAGGGGTTAAATCATTTTCTTTGTGGAGTTTTTTTCAGTTTAGTGATTTTAATTTGATTAGGTTAGCTGAAATTTTGTTTTACATTACTCTCATACGGAGAGATGTGTGTAAAACATGGGGGAGGATTCAGTTTTTTGAGGGTTTGAATTTGAAGTTATACAACTTAAGTGATATGTGAAGGAGTGTATTGTATTGTTGAGTGTATTGTATTGTTGTGTTTGTTTTGTTCTATTCCCGAGGGGTATAGGTCTAACTTCTTGATCCTTGGCTCTACGATGGAGTTGACAGTGAGATGGGGAGTATAAACCAATTTGAAAGAATAGTTTCAATAGAATGTTTTGATATTCTCTGTGAAATATGTTTAGATATGTGTGTTAAGAATAATTGGTCAAAGTAATAATTTATCATGTAGTTTAATGAACTGAACTAAACTGTTGTTCTGATCTGTTCTTTCGAGGTTATCATGAAAAGTGACATCAGACGGTATCTTAATGCATGAAAGAGATCATTTGGACCGGATGGTGTGTGTACCTCAAAACCCCCTCTAACTGGCTGAAGAAGAGTGACAAAGGCGTTGAAGGAGGCTTTCCAAACCACTTCTACCGAGAGAAAAGAACCAAGCCAGAAATTGGTGTACAGTATCAGATCTAAGCCATCAACTGCTTTTCTTTCATGGTTCTCTCGTACTGTGATGAGTCCACTTGGAGTGATCATGGAGAAAGATCTGTTCTAACATTTTCTTATGATGCTGGTATATTGGTTGACGAATGGACAAGACATGAGAGGTAAAGACGAGACATTGAAATTGGGACATTATCATGGGCTGTCCACTTTGAACTGTAAAGCTATCTGAAGAAAAACGAAGATGCCAGAAGATGCCGTGCCTGAGAGGGGGGGGGGGGGGTTTGGTCAACTGTGCCATTAAAATTGTTTATACTTTTGTGGTATCAGGTTGATTGAAGAGGTCTACACCATGTAAATTGTAGTAATTTAGATTAAGAATGCATTGAGATACTGATCTGTATTATAATCATGATTAAAAAAGTTAATAGTAGAATTATGGGATAATTATACTGTATGTAAATCTGCTAATATTGATGTGTGTTAAATTGAGGTTTTTACTTTGAGTGATAAGACAAATTTGAATCACTGAGAAATGCTATTCTAAATATTGGTTTGATAAATAGTTGGGTTGTTACTTATGATTTGGAATATGAATAATTTCAATGACCTATTCTCTATTCCTAAGTATATTTCTGAGCATGAGGACTTAGAGGGATGTCTGTCCTATATGTTGTGAGGAGGCCTGTGTTTAGACACTGGGTTCTATTGTAATTTTGGGAGCATTTATATGTTTTGTTATTTTCATTTTTACTCAACAAATGTATTAATCTATATGTTTAAACAGGTGCAAGTCTGTATTATGATATAAACATTGTAAACTCAGTTTCTGAAGGGTGAATAATTACATTGAAGGGATTTGATTCTTTATTATCTTTACATTTTGATTATGGATTTTTTAATTGTATTATATACTCTGCAAGGTATATAATTACTCTTACTCTGCTCTGTAAGGTGCCATTTTACTATTCTGATTCTTCAGAAGGGACTGAGTCCCTTGAGAGGGGAATGTTGGGGAATAATCAGAATTGGTGGGTAACATAGATAAGATGTTTTATTTTCATGATATGCTTATGAGTTATTTCTCATAAGAATGTATTTTTTGTACTATAGTGGTGGCCATTGGCAGTTATCTGTTCTATGTCAAGACTAAGTTGCATGGGCCGCAGAGAGGGGAGAGGTCAAGGTGTCATCATGTGTAAACATATCTTTTGCTCCACTGTGTCTGTGTGCCAGTCACTCCCTACTTTTCCCATCGGGGAGAGAAGGATGGCAGTGTCTGGAATCATTCTATGCTCCCCGTGAGCTTGTCCAGGATTGGTTGTATTTAGAATTGGTTGTATCTAAATGACAATTTGATATATGCCTGTTGATATGGAGGATTGGTTTATGGTTCTGGGTTTCAGTAAGGAGACAAAGCTGAATGATTTATTATGTCTATGCTGTCTGACTATGTGTGTTCTTTGCTATTAAAGGATCTCAGTTGCAATGTAGAGGGGGCTCTCAGAGAATTCATTGATAGACACTGAATTGATCTGAGAGTCACAGGGTTGTGATAGAGCTCATATAATTAAAGATGGACTTTGATAACTAACTCTGACTTGTGTGTGGTTTGCGCTCATGATTTGGTAAATAGCGGAAATTTCCACGACTCAGACCAATACCTCATGAGACTTCTTCTTTCTGAGCTAGACCTTGAAACTGAGATATCTAAAAACATTTTAATGTAAGCATCTATATTTTAGCTTCTATATCAAAATATTTTATACTCCTATTAAATTCAGGAAAATCAACACAGAAAAAAACCCAGACACTTCATCATTTCAAACCCTTAATTCTGGATTATACAATCTAATTAGTATGGTAGTACTATTTGTCACGTTCGTCATAATGAGGAGACCAAAGCGCAGGGTGATAAGCCTACATTCTATTTTATTAAACGAATGCAACACTGAACAAAACTATACAAAACAACAAAACGAACCGTGAAGCAATATGACTAGTGCGAACAGGCAACTAAACATAGAATAACAACCCACAAAATACCCAAGGATTATGGCTACCTAAATATGGTTCCCAATCAGAGACAACTATAAACAGATGCCTCTGATTGAGAACCAATCTAGGCAACCATAGACATATAAGCACCTAGACTAGGTAAACCCCTAGAGACATACAAAACCCCCTAGACAATGTCAAAAACTTAACAAACCACCCGTGTGACACCATGACCTAACAAAATAATAAAGAAAGCAAAGATAACTAAGGTCAGGGCGTGACAGTAACCCCCCCCCCACCCCCCACCACCAAAGGTGCGGACTCCCGGCCGCAAACCTAAACCTATATGGCAGGGTCTGGGTGGGCATCTAACCTTGGTGGCGGCTTTGGTTCTGTACACCGCCCCCCTTCTTTACACTGAGTTCGCTCTTGTAGCACTGACCCGTGGATCATTGCCGGACGCTCTGGACTGCGGATCCTCACCGTAGGCCCCGGGCTGGGGACCCTCGCTGCTTGGATCATCGCCGGATGTTCTGGACTGGGGACATTTGCTGGAGACCCCGGGCTGGGGCCGTCGTAGGTGGTTCCAGACTGTGGCCCGTCGTTGGAGGTTCCGGACTGTGGCCCGTCATTGGAGGTTCCGGACTGTGGCCCATCGTTGAAGGTTCCGGACTGTGGCCCATCGTTGAAGGTTCCGGACTGTGGCCCATCGTTGAAGGTTCTGGACTGTGGCCCGTCGCTGTACGCTCTGGACTGCCAAGGCGCACTGTAGGCCTGGTGCGTGGTTCCGGCACTGGTGGTACCGGGCTGAGGACACACACCTCAGGGCGAGTGCGGGGAGGAGGAACAGGGCGTACTGGGCTCTGAAGGAGCACAGGAAACCTGGTGCATGCTGTTGGCACTGCTGGTACTGGGCTGGTGACACAGTGCGGGGAGGAGGCACAGGATACACTGGACCGTGGAGACGCATTGGAGATCCAGATCATAGAGCTGGCTCAATACGTCCTGGCTGGATGCCCATTCTAGCCCGGCAAATGCGAGGAGCTGGAATAGAGCGCACCGGGCTAGAATAGCGCATTGGAGACACCGTGAGCATCTCTGCATAACACGGTGCCTGACCAGTTACCCGCTCCCCCACGGTAAGCACGAGGAGTTGGCTCAGGTCTACTACCTAACTCAGCCAATCTCCTCGTGTGCCCCCCAAGATTTTGGGGCTGCCTCTCGTGCTTCCGTGCTAGCCATGTTCCTTCATATCTTCACTGTTCACTGACCGCATTATCTACCAAGAGAATTCTCTTCGATTATAATCACAGCTGTATATATCCCCCCCAAGAAGACACATTGATGGCTCTGAACGAACTTTATTTGACTCTTTGCAAACTGGAATCCATTTATCCGGAGGCTGCATTCATTGTAGCTGGGGATTTTAACAAGGCTAATCTGAAAACAAGACTCCCTAAATTTTATAAGCATATCGATTGCGCAACCAGGGGTGGAAAAACCTTGGATCATTGTTACTCTAACTTCCGCGACGCATATAAGGCCCTGCCCCGCCCCCCTTTCGGAAAAGCTGACCACGACTCCATTTTGTTGATCCCTGCCTACAGACAGAAACTAAAACAAGAGGCTCCCACGCTGAGGTCTGTCCAACGCTGGTCCGACCAAGCTGACTCCACACTCCAAGACTGCTTCCATCACGTGGACTGGGATATGTTTCGTATTGCGTCAGATAACAATATTGACGAATACGCTTATTCGGTGTGCGAGTTCATTAGAACGTGCGTTGAAGATGTCGTTCCCATAGCAACGATTAAAGCATTCCCTAACCAGAAACCGTGGATTGATGGCAGCATTCGCGTGAAACTGAAAGCGCGAACCACTGCTTTTAATCAGGGCAAGGTGACTGGTAACATGACCAAATATAAACAGTGCAGATAAACCCTCCGCAAGGCTATCAAACAAGCTAAGCGTCAGTACAGAGACAAAGTAGAATCTCAATTCAACGGCTCAGACACAAGAGGCATGTGCCAGGGTCTACAGTCAATCACGGACTACAAGAAGAAATCCAGCCCAGTCACGGACCAGGATGTCTTGCTCTCAGGCAGACTAAATTACTTTTTTGCCCGCTTTGAGGACAATACAGTGCCACTGACACGGCCTGCAACGAAAACATGCGGACTCTCCTTCACTGCAGCCGAGGTGTGTAAGACATTTAAACGTGTTAACCCTCGCAAGGCTGCAGGCCCAGATGGCATCCCCAGCCGCGCCCTCAGAGCATACGCAGACCAGCTGGCCGGTGTGTTTACGGACATATTCAATCAATCCCTATACCAGTCTGCTGTTCCCACATGCTTCAAGAGGGCCACCATTGTTCCTGTTCCCAAGAAAGCTAAGGTAACTGAGCTAAACGACTACCGCCCCCCGTAGCACTCACTTCCGTCATCATGAAGTGCTTTGAGAGACTAGTCAAGGACCATATCACCTCCACCCTACCTGACACCCTAGACCCACTCCAATTTGCTTACCGCCCAAATAGGTCCACAGACGATGCAATCTCAACCACACTGCCCTAACCCATCTGGACAAGAGGAATACCTATGTGAGAATGCTGTTCATCGACTACAGCTCGGCATTCAACACCATAGTACCCTCCAAGCTCGTCATCAAGCTCGAGGCCCTGTGCAACTGGGTACTGGACTTCCTGACGGGCCGCCCCCAGGTGGTGAGGGTAGGCAACAACATCTCCTCCCCGCTGATCCTCAACACTGGGGTCCCACAAGGGTGCGTTCTGAGCCCTCTCCTGTACTCCCTGTTCACCCACGACTGCGTGGCCACGCACGCCTCCAACTCAATCATCAAGTTTGCGGACGACACAACAGTGGTAGGCTTGATTACCAACAACGACGAGACGGCCTACAGGGAGGAGGTGAGGGCCCTCAGAGTGTGGTGTCAGGAAAATAACCTCACACTCAACGTCAACAAAACTAAGGAGATGATTGTGGACTTCAGGAAACAGCAGAGGGAACACCCCCTTATCCACATCGATGGAACAGTAGTGGAGAGGGTAGCAAGTTTTATGTTCCTCGGCATACACATCACAGACAAACTGAATTGGTCCACTCACAAAGACAGCATCGTGAAGAAGGCGCAGCAGCGCCTCTTCAACCTCAGGAGGCTGAAGAAATTCGGCTTGTCACCAAAAGCACTCACAAACTTCTACAGATGCACAATCGAGAGCATCCTGGCGGGCTGTATCACCGCCTGGTACGGCATCTGCTTTGCCCTCAACCGCAAGGCTCTCCAGAGGGTAGTGAGGTCTGCACAACGCATCACCGGGGGCAAACTACCTGCCCTTCAGGACACCTACACCACCCGATGTTACAGGAAGGCCATAAAGATCATCAAGGACATCAACCACCCGAGCCACTGCCTGTTCACCCCGCTATCATCCAGAAGGCGAGGTCTGGGACCGAGAGACTGAAAAACAGCTTCTATCTCAAGGCCATCAGACTGTTAAACAGCCACCACTAACATTGAGTGGCTGCTGCCAACACACTGACACTGACACTGACTCAACTCCAGCCACTTTAATAATGGGAATTGATGGGAAATTATGTAAATATATCACTAGCCACTTTAAACAATGCTACCTTATATAATGTTACTTACCCTACATTATTCATCTCATATGCATACGTATATACTGTACTCTATATCATCGACTGCATCCTTATGTAATACATGCATCACTAGCCACTTTAACTATGCCACTTTGTTTACATACTCATCTCATATGTATATACTGTACTCGATACCATCTACTGTATCTTGCCTATGCTGCTCTGTACCATCACTCATTCATATATCCTTATGTACATATTCTTTATCCCCTTACACTGTGTATAAGACAGTAGTTTTGGAATTGCTAGTTAGATTACTTGTTGGTTATTACTGCATTGTCGGAACTAGAAGCACAAGCATTTCGCTACACTCGCATTAAACATCTGCTAACCATGTGTATGTGACAAATAACATTTGATTTGATTTGATTTGATGTGTTCCTCTATTCTCCTGTATTTTCCTCGTAGTATCACCGTTCCGCTTTCGCTGCCTCTAACTCCTCCTTAGGACGGCGATACTCCCCCCGGCTCTGTCCAGGGTCCTGCTCCATCTAATATCTCCTTCCAGGGCCATTTCCCCATTAAGCGCTGTTCCTCCTTTTCACGCTGCTTGGTCCTGGTTTGGTGGGTTATTCTGTCACGTTCGTCATAATGAGGAGACCAAGGCGCAGCGTGATAAGCGTACATTTTATTAAATGAATGCAACACTGAACAAAACTCTACAAAATAACAAAACAAACCGTGAAGCAATATGACTAGTGCGAACAGGCAACTAAACATAGACCAACAACCCACAAAATACCCAAGGCATATGGCTACCTAAATATGGTTCCCAATCAGAGACAATGATAAACAGCTGCTTCTGATTGAGAACCAATCTAGGCAACCATAGACATATAAACACCTAGACTAGAGAACCCCTAGACAATACAACACCTAAACAAACCACCCTTGTCACACCCTGACCTAACCAAATGATGATGAAAACAAAGATAATTTTTAACTAAGGTCAGGGCGTGACACTACTTCTATTAACGGGAATTAATTTATCAAAAATACACACACATACACAGCATGTTAAATAGCACAATATAGACAAACTAAGAAAATAACACATACTGCAGCCCATTTGGCAATTTGGGATTCCAACTTCCAAACAGGTATTCCAATCAAGTTGCAGGAGTCCACTTTGGTTGTGGGGAATTATTCTTACCAACAGCGGCAATGTAATCAGCGAGATCAGTCATATAAGAAGAGAGATCTGGGACAAAAGTACAACATTCATGATTGCACAAGTGCCCCCTAGTCAAGAGACTCTTCGATTTGTAGAGCCAGTTTACGCAAATCTTTTAGCATTGCCGATTTTTCTCAACTTCTAGAGATCTCCCAAATTTGGTCATGGGCACATGCATATTGACTTTCACAGGCAGTATGTTCACGTCCGGATGAAATGCATGTCCAAATTCAACTGCCTGCTACTCATCCCCAAAAGTTTCTAAAACTTTTTGAATCATGTCTGTGAGTATAACAGAACTTATTTAGTAGGCGAAACCCCAAGGACAAACCATTCAGATGTTTTTGAGGTCACTCTCTTTTCAATGAGTTTTCATTGGGGATCCAGATTCCTAAGGGACCTTCTTGCAGTTCCTATCACTTCCACTGGATGTCAACAGTCATTAGAAATTGGTTGAGGTTTTTCCTTTGTGTAATGAAGAAGTACGGCCATCTTGAACGAGGGTCGGCTCGTGACCAGAAAGCAGAAAGCAAGCTACAGTTTGTTTTACTCCTGTATTGAACACAGATTATCCCGTCTTCAATTTTATTGATTATTTACGCTAAAAAATACCTAAAGATGTATTACAAAAGTAGTTTGAAATGTTTTGGCAAAGTTTACAGGTAACTTTTGAGATATTTTGTAGTCACGTTGCTCAAGTTGGATCCTGTGTTTTTCTGGATCAAACGCGCCAAATAATTGGACATTTTGGATATATATCGACGGAATTAATCGAACAAAAGGACAATTTGTGATGTTTATGGTACATATTGGAGTGCCAACAAAAGAAGCTCGTCAAAGGTAAGGCATGAATTATATGTTTATTTCTGCGTTTTGTGTCGCACCTGCAGGGTTGAAATATACTATTCTCTCTTTGTTTACAGAGGTGCTATCCTCAGATTATAGCATCGTTTGCTTTCGCCGAAAAGCTTTTTTGGCTGGATTCACAACAAGTGTAGCTTTAATTTGCTATCTTGTATGTGTGATTTAATGAAAGTTTGATTTTTATAGTAATTTATTTGAATTTGGCGCTCCGCATTTTCCCTGGCTTTTGGCCAGGTGGGACGCTAGCGTCCTACATATCCCAGAGAGGTTAACAACTAACAAATATTAAAATATGGGTTGTGTGGGGGTGCTGGTGTGTGTGTGATAAAAAATCATAGGTTAAAAACAAACAAAATGGCCAAGCCTTACTTCATTTGGGAGCTCCCTTATGGATCCGGGTACCTTTAACTGCTCTCCCAAGGCACTTGCCTTAGGAAGCCTTTCAAAGGGAGAGATGTAAAGAAAAATAATTGGTCGCGGACATTCCATCAGTCGTTTACAGAATCATACTTCAGACACATCAGATGATAGTGTCGCATCAAGCTGAACAATCCCAGAGCCCCTCTCTTGAAAGCATTTGGGGCGGCAGGTAGCCTAGTGGTTAGAGTGTTGGACTAGTAACCGAAAGGTTGCAAGATCGAATCCCCAAGTTGACAAGGTAAAAATCTGTTGTTCTGCCCCTGAACAAGGCAGTTAACATAGGCCATCACTGAAAATAATAATTTGTTCTTAAGTGATTGCTTAGTTAATTATTAAGGCTATATCACACTGTCATCTCAGATTTTCAAAATATGCTTTACAGCCAACGCTAGACAAGCATTTGTGTAAATTTATCATGGCATAATGCTATGCTAGGCTCTACTGGCAGCAGGCAACATTTTCCCGAAAATAAGAAAAGCAATCAAATTAAAATAATTTACCTTTGAAGAACTTTGGATGTTTTCACTCACGAGACTCCCAGTTAGATAGCAAATGTTCCTTTTTTTTAATATTATTTTTGTAGGCGAAATAGCTCAGTTTGTTCTTCACGTTTGGCTGAGAAATCGACCGGAAAATGCAGTCACTACACGCCGAACTTATTTCCAAATTAGCTCCATAATATCGACAGAAACATGGCAAACGTTGTTTAGAATCAATCCTCAAGGTGTTTTTCACATATCTATTCGATAATATATCCACCGGGACAATTGGTTTCTCATTAGGAGCGATTGGAATAATGACTACTTCTGTACTTTATGCAAGATTTTCTGCGGGAGCCATCATGTGACCACTTTCTCAAGCGTACGTTACAATGCTGTAGACACCTTGGGGAATACGTAGAAAGCGTAAGCTCATTCGTAGCCCATTCACAGCCATATAAGGAGTCATTGGCATGCAGCGCATTCTAAATATGGGGCACTTCCTGATTGGATTTTTATCTGGGTTTCGCCTGTAACATCAGTTCTATTGCACTCACAGACAATATCTTTGCAGTTTTGGAAACGTTAGAGTGTTTTCTATCCGAAGCTGTCAATTATATGCATAGTTGAGCATCTTGTCGTGACAAAATATCCCGTTTAAAACGGGAACGTTCTTTATCCAAAAATGAAATACCGCCCCCAGAGTTTCAATTAACAAACTTAACCATTTTCACTGTGGTGTCCAAAACGTCTTTCAAGCCGTCATGCAATAATTTGGCAGCAAAAGCCTCTCGGTGGATGCTGCAGTGTACCAAAGTCACGTCGGGAGCAACTGCTTGCATGCACTCCACTATGTCTCCCTGTCATGGCTTTTGTGCCATCAGTGCAGATACCAACACATCTTGACCACTGTTGGTTTCGACATTTTGAACATTGAGATATTAAATAAATTATAGAGAAGAAGCATAGAATCAAAGGAGAAAGTTAAGGGTTCTCTGTAGGACAGATAGCTGTGGAATGTGTTGGGGGACGGGAGCAGAGCACCGTGTTGATACAGGAAAGACAGATGGACATCTGTGGATTAGATGAAGGAGGGGTTGAGTTCAGGAGGTGAGGACAGATCACCAGAAGGGAGTAATACGAGTTTGGGATCTTGTTACTCTTTTCCTGTTAGATGTTTCGGAGAGAAGGAGGAGTGTCTTAAGTGAGATATAAATATCTGGATGGGATAAATGTTGGGTTGTCTGATTACAGGTGTACAGAACCTTTGGGAAGAATTAGACTTGGTTAAAGCTTCTCTAGTGTCTGTGGGTTATTTACTCTGAAAAACAATGTCACCACCAAAGTCCATTTGATGTCACAAAGCTGTCCAGTACTTAAAACCTCTTAAGGCTATAGGTTCCCCTACAGGAACTCCACCCCCCCCGTTCAGCTGAAACGGTGGCGCAGGGAATGCAAAAATATTCTTAGAAATATTTAACCTCCACACATTAACAAGTCCAATACCTCAAATGAAAGATAAACACCATGTTCATCTACCCACCTAAAAATGTTTTACGGCGAAAACATAGCATATATTTATGTATACCACCACCAAAACAAAGAAAAAACGTAGCCATTTTGTCCAGCAAAATATAAATTGACAAAAGCAGGATTTAAAAAAAAATCATTCACTAACCTCTTGAAAATCTTCATCAGATGACAGTCATATGACATGTTACACAGTACATTTATGTTTTGTTCGATAATATGCATTTTATATCCATAAATCTCGGTTTACATTGACACCATGTTCAGAAAATTCTCCAAAATGTCCGGAGGAATTATAGAAAGCTACGCCAGATAACAGAAATACTCATCATAAACTTTGACTAAAGATACATGTTCTACATATAATTAAAAAGATACATTGGTTCTTAATGCAACCGCTGTGTCACATTTTTTTTAAACATTACGGAAAAAGCCTAACATTGCAATAATCTGAGACGGCGCTCAGACGTAACAATCTTTCTCCGCTATGTTGGGGTCAACAGAAATACAAAATTACAACGTAAATATTCCCTTACCTTTGATGATCTTCCATCAGAATGTAGTGCAAGGATAACTTTGCATCAAAACTTCCAAATTACATATTACAGGTCGACGAAACTGGTCAAACTAAGTGCAGAATCAATCTTCAGGATGTTATAATCATACAGATCGGATAGCATACCAACCGGGCCATTCATGTTCATCTGGGGCTGATTGGAACAGCCGAAGCACTCGAACGCAAACGCGCCTTCAAGCACATGGACATTTTTTCGACACTTACTACTTTCCTTTCCATTAGGTCAAAGTTCACAGCAAATGCTCCATTACACTTTCTACTGAATGAGGACATCTAGTGGAAGACATAGGAAGTGTTTCCAGATCCATAACTTGTTGGGAAGGGAGGGGGCGATGACGTCAAAGTTGCCCCAACTTTCAGGATTTCAAAACTAGTTTGGAAGATTGCCTGCCCTGTGAGTTCTGTTATACTCACAGACATAATTCAAACGGTTTTAGAAACTTCAGAGTGTTTTCTATCCAATATTAATATTAATATGCATATATTAGAAATTTAGGACAGATTTTGATGCAGTTCACTATGGGCACGCAATTCATCCAAAGGGGAAATACTGCCCCCTATCTCTAACAGCAAGATAAAAAAAAATCTCAGTTTTACCTGTTGCATTGAAATACAATTCTGCACAAACTCTCCTTTGGATATAAACTAGTCAAAATATAAAACCTGGTGTATAACAAAAAGGAAACGTTTCTAGGGGTATTTATGTCCGCTGCGTTATGCTAATGCCATTGAGGCTATGATTACGCTCCCGGATACGGGATTGCTCGTCGCAAGAGGTTATAAGTCTGGCACCTGAGACAGCATAGACAGGGAAACAGATGCAGTTTCCATTTTGCCAACTCACAAATTGTTTTAGAACGTCATCATTTGGGACATCAATGAAAATGCCATTGGGAGTACAATACATTGTAGCCTTAAGTTTATATAAGAGAAAATCATTGGTTCTATTTAACAGGGTATGGGGTTTATTTGAAAATGTATTACCAGGGTGGAGGAAATCTCATAAGCATTTATCGTTTTATTGGTTAGGGGTAAGTCAAGTTACGTACAATGCTCTAACTTTATCTTTATCAAATGATCCATAAAGGGACCACTCTGAACATTTCTCAGAATCATTTTTATACCACTTACATACGTTTACATGTGGGTGTACAATTTGTATATTATTATTATTTGTATTGTTACTTCATCAGACCTCTAGTACCCCATTATATAAATTTTTGTTACTTTATATCCAGTAACCCATTATACATTTGTGTTACATCACAAATTCCTCCTCTACACCAGTGTTCTATTTATACAGGAGCTTAAATGTTCAATAGTGGGAATACTAATACTCTCTTCTTTCATATTTCCATTCAGAATCAAATATTATAATGTTAGAAATCTTTAGTTATTCATCAATGAACATTGTTACAGACCTTACTTATCTCAACTGTTAGCCTCTCTCTTGAGGAAATCTCAGTGTCTGGGGGCATCAATTAATTTCATTGCTCAGCCCTTACCAAGTCTCAGCTGTTACCTCTCAAACTTTTCAATGTCTTCTCCTGTCAGTGCTCACTACATGTAGATCAATGGGTGGTGGTGGACAGAACCCCTAGATAACGTTATATATCGAAAAACTCAGCTCACACAGAACTGGTTGGGGTATCCCTTCTTTCACGCACTCAATAATTCTCTTTCATACTGGCGCTAGTCAGTATTTCAATCAGCTAAATTTCAATCAGCTTAACTTCTTAGAGATAGAGGGCAGCATTTCCACTTTTGGATAAATAGCGTGCACAATTTCAACTTCCTGCTACTCATGCAAGGAATATATTATATGCAGGCAGAGGAGAGAGAGTTAGCTTTAGCAGTGCGGAGCGCTACTCAAGTGATACAGAGAATATGATTAGTAGGTGTGGATAGAAAACACTCTGAAGTTTCTAAAACTGGTTCAATCATGTCTGTGACTATATCAGAACTTATGTAGCAGGCAAAACCTCTGACAGTTCCCTCAGTTGTCTTTGCCAAGGGAAATTAGATAGCGCCCATTTTACAGTTCCTACGACTTCCATAGGATGTCACCAGTCTTTGGAATTAGGTTGAAGTTAATCATTGGTGAAACGAAGAAGAGGTACATCCTGGAACAACGTTACACTGTTGATAGTTACGCAAGAGGGAAAATGGTGTATGATTTGTTTACTTTCTCTATCGAATACAGATTGCCGCGTCTACAATTTGATCGATTATTAACGTTTAACCTGTTGCGACGAGCAATCCCGTATCCGGGAGCGTAATTATAGCCTCAAGCTCATTACCCTAACGCAACGTTAACTATTCATGAAAATCGCAATTGAAATGAAATAAATATATTGGCTCACAAGCTTAGCCTTTTGTTAACAACACTGTCATCTCAGATTTTCAAAAAATGCTTTTCAACCATAGCTACACAAGCATTTGTGTAAGAGTATTGATAGCTAGCATAGCATTAAGCCTAGCATTCAGCAGGCAACATTTTCACAAAAACAAGAAAAGCATTCAAATAAAATAATTTACCTTTGAAGAACTTCGGATGTTTTCAATGAGGAGACTCAGTTAGATAGCAAATGTTCAGTTTTTCCCAAAAGATTATTTGTGTAGGAGAAATCACTCCGTTTTGTTCATCACGTTTGGATAAGAAAAAAAATGTATCTGGGAGTGTAATTATAGCCTCAAGCTCATTACCATAACGCAACGTTAACTATTCATGAAAATCGCAAATGAAATGAAATAAATATATTGTCTCACAAGCTTAGCCTTTTGTTAACAACACTGTCATCTCAGATTTTCAAAAAATGCTTTTCAACCATAGCTACACAAGCATTTGTGTTAGAGTATTGATAGCTAGCATGGCATTAAGCCTAGAATTCAGCAGGCAACATTTTCACAAAAACAAGAAAAGCATTTAAATAAAATCATTTACCTTTGAAGAACTTCGGATGTTTTCAATGAGGAGACTCTCAGTTAGATAGCAAATGTTCCGTTTTTCCAAAAATATTATTTGTGTAGGAGAAATCGCTCCGTTTTGTTCATCACGTTTGGCTAAGAAAACCCCCCGAAAATTCAGTCATTACAACGCAAACTTTTTTCCAAATTAGCTCCATAATATCGACAGAAACATGGCAAACGTTGTTTAGAATCAATCCTCAAGGTGTTTTTCACATATCTATTCGATGATAAATCACTCGTTGCAGTTTGGTTTCTCCTCTGTTCAAAATGGAAAAATGCACGCACCTTGAGATTACGCAATAGTTTCGACGGAGGACACCGAGCGGACACCTGGTAAATGTAGTCTCTTATGGTAAATTTTCCAATGATATGCCTACAAATACGTCACAATGCTGCAAACACCTTGGGGAAACGACAGAAAGTGTACGCTCATTCCTTGCGCATTCACAGCCATATAAAGGAGACATTGGAACACAGCGCCTCCAAAATCTGGCTCACTTCCTGTATGAAATTTCATCTTGGTTTCGCCTGTAGCATTAGTTTTGTGGCACTCACAGACAATATCTTTGCAGTTTTGGAAACGTAAGAGTGTTTTCTTTCCAAAGCTGTCAATTATATTTATAGTCGAGCATCTTTTCGTGACAAAATATCTTGTTTAAAACGGGAACGTTTTTCATCCAAAAATGAAATACTGCCCCCAGAGGTTCAAGAGGTTAAAAATACCTAAAGTTGTATTACAAAAGTAGTTTGAAATATTTTGGCAAAGTTTATAGGCAACTTTTGAAATGTTTTGTAGTGACGTTGTGTTTTGGAAAGCTGTTTTTTTCCAGATCAAACCTGCTTTATAAATGGACATTTTGGGTATACATGGACGGAATTAATTGAAAAAAAGGACCAATTGTGATGTTTATGGGACATATTGGAGTGCCAACAAAGAAGCTCGTCAAAGGTAATGCATGTTTTATATTTTATTTCAGCGTTTTGTGTAGCGCCGGCTACGCTAATTATTTTGTTTACAACTCGTTCAGGTGGTTCAGGGGGGGTGCATGCTATCAGATAATAGCTTCTCATGCTTTCGCCGAAAAGCATTTAAAAAATCTGACATGTTGGCTGGATTCACAACGAGTGTAGCTTTAATTGAGTACCCTGCTTGTGTGACTTAATGAAAGTTTGAGTTTTATCGCGTTTTATTAGAATTTGGCGCTATGCATTTCCCGAGGCTATTGGCCACTTGAGATGCTAGCGTTTCACTATCCCTAATAGGTTAATATGTCGTATCTCACAATCACATTCATCTAGTACTATTCCCAAACACACTCGGAAATCTCCCTTATTAACCCATGTGCATCTACAACAATTCCCTTGTTTTTACTTGCTATGCACCACATGTATCTTCAATGGTTCTCTTGCCGCTACTTCCTATACATATAAAAAACACACCGTATTCAAAAACACCTTGTGTTATTTGTAGTGGCTGCAGACCACGTAGACACTTCTTCTAAATGCCTACAGACAGCTGGCAGCGGGGCTTTCCATGGTACCATTATGCCCTCACTCTATTCTTCTCATAAGTCTAGTGAATAGCCTTCTCTCTACAAGACTATGGGTACCTTTTTATGCATTACTCGCCTTAATTCGATTTTTTAAATTGTATTTCTTTATACAGATTCATTTAAATTGACTTACTGAAATCATTTGTGGTCCCTCAATTGTTTGCAGATGATGTGTCTTCTCCTGAGCAACTTACGGTAAGGGTCTGGTCTGCTTGGATCTTGTCATCTTTTGGTCAGGCGAGAATATCCTTCATGCTTCATAAAATGCACCACCGTTTTTTCTTGCAGACCCCCACTGGAAATCATCCTGTTCGTTGAAGCCAAATTGTCATGGAAATTCTTACACAGGGAGACAAGAGGTCAATCTTACATAAATCATTGTTTATTATTAGCTCGCTGGAGAGGTTCCAACCAACTCAATGCACGAAGAACATGTCAATCAGGACCTCTCTCGGGGCAGCCCCGTTAGATCTCTTATATACCGACAAGTTATATTTGCATGATTTAGCTTATTCATTCATAATTAATTAATCATTAACGTTTGCTTCATTCATGTGACCAACCAATACTGGCGAGGCTTCTTCTCTCTAAGACCTTGAAACTGAGATATCTTTCGTTCTCAAAACAAGGGTCTGGGAAAACTGCCAAACTGCAGATACTGATAGTGAGGGTTCGCTCAATCAGTCACTTGCATGAACACAGAAAACAGTTATTAGAAAAGCAAAAACATGTATCAATAGAAAAGCATCAACATAACATTTTCCATCACAAGATACCTACTGGAACCGTCATCCTTCACATAGAGCACCCGTTCTGCCATTCACATTCTATTAAAGGTCCCCAAAGCAGCTAATGACTGGAATGAGCTGCAAAAAAACACTCAAACTAGACATGTTTTACTCCATCTCTACCTTCAAATCATGGACACTTACTGACACTTGTAGCTGCTTTGCGTGATGTGCTTTTGTTTCTACTTTCATAACTCTCCTGTGACGATCTGACCAGGTTACAGTGGATCAGGTCAGGTTACAGTGGGTCCGCTCTACAGTGTGCTCTCTGTCTTAGAGGGGGAGAGTGGGAAGTCGGCTGTTTTATGGCGGTTGTAAAATACGCTGCCTCTATGCTCTATACTGTTCGAGAGTGGAATATAAACTGTGGAACACAGAGAGACACTTGGACAATCAAAAGTATGAATAATTAAACAATATTTCTATTTTTGAGAATGTGGGAATGGTCTGTTGGTATTTAAAGAAAAGTCCTGTCAAAGTTGTTTCATTTGGTGACCTCATGAAAGACAGGAGACCCACATTACTGTATCTCTGTTTGTGTCACTTTTCAATGATCAGATTTACATCTAGATGTTGGATAAAAATAATGAATAAATATGAAACTATTTGTGAAAATATGTAATGTATGTGAGCCTTCTAAATGAGAGTATGGCTTTTCATATAAAGTTGAACTAGTCAGTGGCCACGCCCCCGTGAGGCTATACATTACATCAGGTGTTATGGAATCACCCCTTTTTCCACCGAGTATAAAACCACATCCTACAAAAATATACATTAAGTCAGAGAAAGCCGGGACGTAGTCCCCACGTTGAAATGGCTACAACTCTATAGGCCATTAGAATAGAAAACATGGAGCTGACGCTACATGTTGAAATGGTTAAGAACTACAACTCTATAGGCCCAGGAGACAAGGCAGCGGATACTTTGGCTACACGGCTGGAAATTATTAAACTTGGAGATTATCGATCACTACAGAATAAGAGCAAATCCTAGACGTTGAATTACTAGTCTGCAGCTGGAAATTACATAAATCTAGTACGAGAATACTGACAACCGCGGAGGCATCTATTCTATGCAACGACCATCTGTACGCCTGACATATCCATTATAACAGACAATATCCAGAGCCGCTGAGAAAGCGACAACTACAAAAGACATTGTGACTTCTGGGGAAGTTAACCAGAGACTCGCTGATGAACCGACTCTCCAGCAGAGGGACCTGCAATTCCAACAGAGAGACAACAACAACATACGGGTGTAAATATTAGAGGTCGACCGATTATGATTTTTCAACGCTGATACCGATACCGATTATTGGAGGACCAAACCGATTAATCGGATAATTTTTTAACATGTATTTGTAATAATGACAATTACAACAATACTGAAAGAACACTTATTTTAACTTAATATAATACATCAATAAAATAAATGTAGCCTCAAATAAATAATGAAACATGTTCAATTTGATTTAAATAATGCGAGCCTTAGGTCATTAATATGTCCGAATCCGGAAACTGTCATCTCGAATACAAGACGTTTATTCTTTCAGTGAAATACGGAACCATTCCGTATTTTATCTAACGGGTGGCATCCATAAGTCTAAATATTCCTGTTACATTGCACAACCTTCAATGTTATGACATATGTATGTTACGTAAAATTCTGGCAAATTAGGCGCCCCAAACTGTTGCATATACACTGACTCTGCGTGCAATGAACGCAAGACACAATTTCACCTGGTTAATATTGCCTGCTAACCTGGATTTCTTTTAGCTAAATATGCAGGTTTAAAATGATATACTTCTGTGTATTGATTTTAAGAAAGGCATTGATGTTTATGGTTAGGTACACATTGGAGCAACGATACGCACCGCATCGATTATATGCAAAGCAGGACACGCTAGATAAACTAGTAATATCATCAACCATGTGTAGTTAACTAGTGATTATGATTGATTGATTGATTTTTTAAGATAAGTTTAATGCTAGCTAGCAACTTACCCTGGCTTACTGCATTCGTGTAACAGGCAGTCTCTTCGTGGAGTGCAATGTAATCAGGTGGTTAGAGCGTTGGACTAGTTAACTGTAAGGTTGCAAGATTGAATCCCCGAACTGACAAGGTAAAAATCAGTTTTTCTGCCTACGAAAGAGGCAGTTAACCCACCGTTCCTAGGCCGTCATTGAAAATAAGTATGTGTTTTTAACTGGCTTGCCTTGTTAAATAAAGATTAAATAAAGGTGTAAAAAAAATAGATAAAAAAAAATCTGCTAAATTGGTGTCCAAAAATACAGATTTCCGATTACTATGAAAACTTGAAATCGGCCCTAATTAATCGGCCATTCCGATTAATCGGTCGACCTCTAAAATATATACAGTTGGAAGTTTAAATACACTTGTATGTAAACAGGTTGGAGTCATTAAAACTTGTTTTTCAACCACTCCACAAATTTCTTGTCAACAAACTATAGTATTGGCAGGTCGGTTAGCACATTTACATTGTGTATGACACAAGTCATTTTTCCAACAATTGATACAGGCAGATTATTTCACTTATAATTCACTGCATCACAATTTCAGGTGGTCAGAAATGTACATACACTAAATTGACTGTGCCTTTAAACAGCTTGGAAAATTCCAGAAAATGATGTCAAGACTTTAAAGCTTCTGATAGGCTAATTGACATAATTTGAGTAATTTGGAGGTGTACCTGTGGATGTGTGTCAAGGTCTACCTTCAAACTCAGTCCCTCTTACCTTGACATCATGAGAAAATGAAAAGATATCAGCCAAGACCTCAGAAAAAAAATTGTAGACCTCCACAAGTCTGATTCATCCTTTGGAGCAATTTCCAAACGGTCCCACGTTCATCTGATGAGTTAATAATAATACATTTGTACTTCTCTGAAGAGTTGATTGGGGAAATAGAGACTCTATAAAGATTTTCCCGTGGTGCCCCGAATTCCTAGTCAATTAAAGTTTACATGATTAGTTTAATCACATAATAATAATTACAGAGAATTGATTTGACATAATAAGTCTAACACATTTAATGATAGTCACAGACACGTCTCTACTATTTGTTTTCATTTTTTCTGTTTTCTGTGCCTAACAATGTTTGTGCTGCTACCATGTTGTGTTGTTGTCATGTTGTGTTGCTGCTATGTTGTGTTGTTGTCTTAGGCCTCTATTTATGTAGTCTTTTCTCTTTTGTCTTGATGTGCGTTTTGACCTACAATATTTTTCCCCCGTTCCCACAGGAGGCCTTTTGCCTCTTGCTAGGCCGTCATTGTAAAAAAAAAAAACACTTTCCAGATCAGAGGACTCCCTTACATTAAAGTATAGCAGCCATTTCTTAATTTTTGTTGATGAATGTAGCCTTTTGTTGTGCAGCTTATGGAAGAGGGAATGACCTTTAGGATGAAGATACCAAAAAATCACCTTGAAATAGTTTCTCGGTGCATGGAGGAGTGTCGGGGAGAACATTAAAGGAGCCCTTGCTATCCAGGAGGCAAATGCCTGTTATCAGTCCTGAGATGGTTAGGTGGTGTGCAATGTGGTTGTGTGTTTGTCAGTAGACAGCCCCCAGCTGCGAAGACGATGCTGTAAACCACTGCCTCCTGATAAAGTCCTTTGAAGCATGTCATTGTAGATGCACACACGCACATGTACACGGTCAAAGTGTACCGCTTTATCACATTTGAGCAATCCACCTCTCACACTCTGCTCCCAGGCCAATTTTCACTCAGGTCACAGGGATGGAGATTCAGAGATGAGGGGCTTGTGGACTTGAGCGTACACTGGACCCTGGCTG
Organism: Oncorhynchus nerka; assembly: GCF_034236695.1. Lineage (NCBI taxonomy): Eukaryota > Metazoa > Chordata > Actinopteri > Salmoniformes > Salmonidae > Oncorhynchus > Oncorhynchus nerka. The sequence continues at coordinate 42,309,944 of NC_088408.1, forward strand.
CCTGCACAACTGTCTGGACCAGGATCCAGGACAGGTGAGGGTGAGAGAGAGTAGAAGGGGGACAGAGGTCAAAAGGACAGTGCAGCGCCATAGCGCATGGGATATATTTTTGGGACTAGTTGAAACACAAGGCTGGCTGTCAGTGTCTGCCTGTTTGGTGCAGAGGCCTCTGACCACAATGCAGTAGGAACTCAAGGTTGTGGACTTATCCACCTCTTCTACTAACAGAGAGAAGACGGGAGGGAGGGATTGGGGGGAAATTCACTGCGCCATCTGAGACGCCAGAGGAAGCTGGACGCCAGTCCGGTGTAGAGATGGCAAATAAAGGCCGGGCTCACCTGTCTTCCCCGGGGGTCCGGGTCAAGACAAGACAGGGCTGCGGGTCTCTCTCTCACACTCCTTGACATGAGTGACGTTTGACATTTCCAAATGGAAAATGTGATCCAGGTCAGGGCTAACATGGACAGCCTGTCATAGCTACGTGTCGTGTAGTCACTCTGTCAGGCTATCAAAGGCACAGAGACCAAGCACAGTCACTCAGATGGACTATTGGGATTGAAGTAAAGGCTCTATATAGAACCAAAGAGGGTTCAATGGCTCGCTTCATACTGAATATGTCAGTCAAAAAGATTCTACATGGAACCGCAAAGCACCCTTATGCCGATATAGGATAAATAATAATAGAAACTTGAGAACCTCTTTTTGTTTTAAGCATTTTATTGCTATGTAAACTTAAAAATCCATACCTCAACTGAAAAGGTATTACTCTTAAATAACACAAAGTTCAGGCAAAATAAAATATTTGGCATTGTGAATTAATATTCAGCAAAGTGTAAGGGGAAAATACATTTTTAGCACAGAATTCCCGCCACACCTATTAGTAAGAGAGTTGTTGTAAAACGTACAGTATACTTTATCATGAACTCTGACTGCTTCCTATTACCGTTGAAAATCGAACCCATAAATTATGTGAGAAAAGTAACACAATCTAGCCTAGACACGTAATACTGCATTTCTCCCTATTAACATTTAAATAGTTCCTAATTAGGGTTTCTACTGTAATTGATCACATATTAACTTTAATTAACCTTAATTAAAGACCAATGGAACACATTAGTGAATGGATATGCGGTGTATTGGCACCTCACTGTTTGCACTGGCACTTGTACCTGCGGGAGTGGGAAATAGGACACAGCTGCTAAAACACGAAATGGCAGCTTCTCGGACGATGCAAAGCACTGCAGTAACAGTACGACTTACAGAGAATCGCCAAAGAGACTCAAAAATGGACATGTGACATCATAATGATGTCATTTTCTAGTTGTAGATTGAGAATGTCTACAACCAGGTAAAGATGTCTTTCTCATGACGATATCACGTCATGGAAAATAAATCATATTCTTGTTGTTATCTAGTAAGATTTGTTTTACATAACAAGACATTTACAAAACTTCCTATTACAACCAACAGGGGTTCAAACCGGTTCAGGGAACAGAACCGAAACCAAACGACATTGTCAGAGGAACGGAAACAGAACCAGGAACGAAAGTGATTTCCAGTGTTCCAGAACAGAACCGCTATCTATAAATCTTGAAAAACATTTACTTCAAAAAATATTCCTAAAGTCTAGTATATAATTCTGTAATTTGGTGATGTTATAATGCTACTAATAGCCTAAACATATTCCAATTCACGTTATGATGTTCAGCGCTTCAAGCCAAGCCGTCTCTATGTCCACCCCTCTTCTCTTGCTCTCTCTCCAGCCGTAAAAATTCAGTCACATCTTGTGCCTGCATTTATCTGACCAGTCAAAAGTATTTTACCCTTTCCAGAGCAAGCTACACTATCAGCGCTAATTGGAGGAGTAAAATAATGAGCTGAATGTAAAAACAAAGTTGATTTCCCATGTTCCATTTATATATGAACTATAGAACCATTACTTTTTTGTGTTCGAATCGGTTCAGAACTTTATTTTCTGGTGGGACCACCGGAATAGAACATAAAAATAAGGGCTCTGCTCGGAACGATTGGAAAATAATTTTAGTTCCAATCTCTGACAACAAGTATGACATCAGAGGTGCCAATGACATAATTACGTTATCGCAACCACTTTTGCCCCCCACTCATAAATGTCACACACTAAATCATGTGTCATACAATCCATATGTGATACAACACATACAGTACCAGTCAAAAGCCTACTCAGTCAATAATAATGTCTTCATTATTATTCTACAATGTATAAAATAGTACAAATAAAGAAAAACCCTTGAATGAAAGATACCCAAAAATCTAAATTTGTGTATTTAATGCGAGCGCAGACCAAAAGATTTAACAACACAAAAATTCAAGTATTTCCCATAATGCAGTTGTTCTGTCTATGGACAACGTCTGGGTGTAGAACTATAATCTATGCATGCAAGAACTACTGCTTACAGCATCATAAGCAGTATGTGGAGTAAGTCCTTGGTCATGTTCCAAATCACCTATATTGCAGTCTTGCTGCACGCAGCAAGCATGCGTGCCATGTCAACGACTTCCAAGTCGGGCGTCAGATTTCTATAAACACCTATACAGACGTTGTGAGAAATGGCAGATGACTGCAATGTAGTCAACAATGTAGTTGACCTGGTACCCAGCCACATTGTGATATACTGCAAGGTGCATATTCAACAAGACAATATCAGAGAATCCATTTTGGCTCCCTACGGTGAGGCTGCAAAGTCAACTCATTCACTAAGTAGCAGGGATGCTTGGCTCGCTAGTTGGAAATAAACATTCTAGACACTCTGTGGCTATACTGTGCTGCATTTGTCAATACAGACCCAAAATATAAGCTATAGTTAAACTTTTAAGGGTCAACTGCAACCAACATTGAGCACGGTCTCAAAATGAGGTGGTCTCTCGTTAAAGCATCAATATGCCCTAAAATCACCCACACTGCCGATCTCAATTGCAAGCACTATTGGCGGCCATTTTACCCCTCCCTAAAGCTGATGTCGATATTAACTTTCAGTCCTGGTTGCTGCAAAACATTTTCAAGACTATTTAGCCCTCTGGGTATTATCTTCGGTATAAATTAAACCTAATATTTGAGCAGATTAAGCACAGATTTAAATATCTGACAATCATTCCGTACAACTGCAATGAGGTAATTCCTCGTTTACCAGCGATAATCTACTGTGCCAATTTACGCTATACATTTGATTAATGTGAAGCTTGTGTTGGTATACTTACTTTTCATTCCAATATTTAATCCATTAACACAGTATGGTAATTTCTTATCAAAAGGGAGTTATAGTCTAATCAAGGTATGTCAAATTACAAATTATATTCTAATGTGGCCCAAACATAAACTTCTATAATGTACTGTATTATACTTTACTGTACTCGAGTAGAGTATATCTCAGTAGAGTGCAGAATAGTGTAGTTGCAGTTAAGTACTCTACTGTAATGTACTATACTCTACGTCCCTGTACTGAACTATACTATACTCGAGTTTCTTACAATTCACTGGGTATATATTCTTACAATAAATATTGATTAATTCAACTGATCTGCTGGTTTATCCTGGTGTATTTTTGGTTGCAAGCTAGTTTGTTTTAACACGCAAGTGCATGTAATCTCCCGTTAGTAGCGTTTTAAGAAATCAAGCGCTAACCTGCAGCTGGACGTTCTACCTGTTGGTTGCAATTGACCCAATTGTTTAAAATAAATTAATCTTTCCTCGCTCAACTGTACTTTGGGTTGTATTGACAGGAGCATAAAGTGACTGTTAAAACAATGTAAACTAAAGCATCACATTGAAATAAGTTAAAAAAAAAAAAAAAAATACAAACAGCACCAAAATACATTTAGCAATTTTCATAGCCAGCAAAAAAAAGCTTATTTTTTTTTCTCAACAAAGGGATATAACCTGTTAATCTCATTCCATCTGCACACTGCGTCAGCATTCACTGCATTCATGGAACATTTGACAAAATAAATGTAAGAAACCTTGTTCTGTTTCCTTTACAGTACTTTGACTTGTAACTGTACAGTGAGCGGATATACTACAGCAATGTCAGGTACAATGAGAGAGAGAGAGAGAGAGAGAGAAAGAAAGAGAGATAAAGCGAGATCGAGAGAGACAGAGAAAGACTGGGTCGGGGCACATGAGAATGACCCATTGTCTGACACTAAGTGGAGCTCAGATCAAGAGTCCTGTTGGAACATTGGAGTGTTCTGGGCTGAGCAAGGGTGTCACTAATCTCACCCATATGCTCTGGCCTTTGTGGGGCCGCTGAGGGGTCCAAGGTCCACCAGTTCAGCCCTCTCAACTGGTTAGTGGAGGGGAGGAGGGATTGGCTGGGGGTTACAGCTCATGAGGGTGGGCCTGGGCGGTCAGTCAGAACTGACCCATCCGGGTGGTGAACAGACTGCGTGAGCGCGGCATGGCCGAGGAGACATGGCCGAAGCTGGATGAAGGCCACTTCATGATGAACTGGGAGGTCACTGGCAGCAGATACCTGCACAGACGGAGGGAAGGATGGAGGGAAGAGAGGAGGGGGAAGGTGGACAAGGGACATAATGAGAGGAGGATTAGAGGCCTAAAGGGTCACAGCGAAGAGATCATGGCCGCATTAGCCCATTATCCCTGCAAGCTGACGACACATTCACGAGATGAGGATACGTCTCCCCTTTTGTTTCAGCCTAGACTAAAATACAGTACCTTTCTAATGATGAGCTATGACTATGAGATCTGCAGCCATCAAATAGATACCTAGACACCTGGCAAAAATATATACAGTAGGTAGAGAAGGTGGGAATAACTCCAGTGTGAGGTGAGATGGCATGAGAAAGTGAATCTAGAGCGCCTGGATCTGTTCTAATTAAATCAAATGTTATTCGTCACATGCACCGAATACAACAGGTGTAGACTTTACCGTAAAATGCTTACTTACAGGCCCTTAACCAACAAGGCAGTTCAAGAAATAGAGTTAAGAAAAGATTTACTAAATAAACGTAAGTATTATTATTATTTTTTAAATCATAAAGTAACACAAGATAATTACATAACAATAACGAGGATATATACAGGTCAGTCAAGGTAATTTGTAAAGTGACTATGCATAGATAATACTGTGAATAGCAGCAGTGTAAAAACAAAAAAGGGGGGGTGTCAATGTAAATAGTCTGGGTGGCCATTTGATTAGCTGTTCAGGAGTCTTATGGCTTGGGGTTAGAAGCTATTTAGGAGATTCTTAGACCTAGACTTGGCATTTCGGTACCCATTGTCGTACGGTAGCAGAGGGAACAGTCTACAACTAGTTGGCTGTCTTTGACAATTTTTAGGGCCTTCCTCTGACACCACCTGGTGTAGAGGTCCTGGATGGCAGGAAGCTTGGCCCCGGTGATGTACTGAGCCGTATGCACTACCCCCTGTAGTGCTTAGCGGTTGGAGGCCGAGCAGTTGCCATACCAGGCAGTGATGCAACCACTCAAGATGCTCTCGATGGTGCAGCTGTAACACCTTTTGAGGATCTGAGGACCCAAAATCTTTTCTGTCTCCTGAGGGGGAATAGGGTTTGTCGTGCCCTCTTCATGACTGTCTTTGTGTGCTTGGACCATGTTAGTTTGTTGGTGATGTGGACGCCTAGGAAATTGAAGCTCTCAACCTGCTCCACTACAGCCCCGTCGATGAGAATGTGGGCGTGCTCGGTCCTCCTTTTCCTGTAGTCCACAATCATCTACTTTGACTTGATCACATTAAGGGAGAGGTTGTTGTCCTGGCACCACATGGCCAGGTCTCTGACCTCCTCCAAATAGGCTTTTACAGCTCATTGAGTGCGCCTTAGTGTCAGCATCAGTTTGTGGTGGTAAATAGACGGCTACGAATAATATAGATGAGAACTCTCTTGGTAGATAGTGTGGTCTACAATTTATCATGAAATTGTTGCATGTTGCATTAATATTTTTGTTCAGTGTAATAATAAATACACAATGAATTACAATAACTTAGCTATATACACAGGGTACCAATACTGAGTCAATGTGCAGGAGTACAAGGTAATTGAGGTAGATATGTACAGTACATATAAATAGGAATTAAGTAACTAGGCAACAGGATATATAATAAACAGTAGAAGCAGCGTATGTGATGAGTAAAAAATAAAACTTGTGCAAAAAGGGCCAATGCAGATAGTTAAATAGTTAACTAATAGCTACCCGGACTAACTATTTAGCAGTCTTATGGCTTGGGGGATAGAAGCTGTTCAGGGTCCTGTTGGTTCTTGACTTGGTTGAGAAATCTGATTGGTACCGCTTGCAGTGCGGAAGCAGAGAGAACAGTCTATGACTTGGGTGTCTGGAATCTTTGAAAAAATTATGGGCCTTCCTCTGACACCACCTGGTATAAAAGTCCTGGATGATGGGTAGTTTGGCCCCAGTGATGTACTGGGCCGTACACACTACCATCTGTAGTCCCTTGTGGTAGGATGCAAGCAGATGCCGTACCAAGCGGTGAAGCAGCCAGTCAAGATGCTCCCAATGTTGCAGCTGTAGAACTTTTTGAGGATATGATGGCTCGTGCCAAATCCTTTAAGCCTCCTGAGGGGGAAGAAGCATTGTCGTGCCCTCTTCATGACTGTGTTGGTGTGTGTGGACCATGATAGATCCTTAGTGATGTGGACACCGAGGAACTTGAAGCTCTTGACCAGCTCCACTACAGCTCCGTCGATGTAAATGGAGGATGTGCTCGGCCCTCCGTTTCCTGTAGTCCACAATAAGCTCCTTTGTCTTGCTGACGTTGAGGGAAAGGTTGTTGCCATGGCACCACACTGCCAGATCTCTGATCTCTACCTTATAGGCCGTCTCACTGTCATCAGTGATCAGGCCTACCACCGTTGTGTCTTCAGCAAACTTAATGATGGTGTTGGAGTCGTGGGTGAAAAGAGAGTACAGCAGGGGAATAAGCACGCACTCCTGAGGGATCCCCATGTTGTGGGTCAGCGTGACGGATGTTTTGTTGCTTATCCTCAGCAACAGGGGGCAGCCAGTCAGGAAATCTAGGATCCAGTTGCAGAGGGAGGTGTTCAGTCCTAGGGCCCTTATCTTAGTGATGAGCTTGGTGTTGGCACTATGGTGTTGAACGCTGAGCTGTAGTCAATGAACAGCATTCTCACATAGGTGTTTCTCTTGTCCAGGTGGGAGTGGGCAGTGTAGAGTGCAATAGAGATTGTGTCATCTATGGATCTGTTGGGGTTGTATGAGAATTGGAGTGTGTCCAGGGTGTCTGGGATGATGGTGTCGATGTGAGACATGACCAGCCTTTCAAAGCTTTTCATGGCTACAGAGTGCAACGAGGCGATAGTCATTTCATCAGGTTACCTTGGGGTTCTTGGGCACAAGGACTATGGTGGTCTGCTTGGAACATGTAGGTATTAAAGACTGGGTCAAGGTGAGGTTGAAAATGTCAGTCGAACCCTTGCCAGCTGGTCAGCGCATGCTCTGAGTACGGGTCCTGGTAATCCATCTGGCTCTGCCGCATTGTGAATGTTTACCTGTTTAAAGGTCTTACTCACATCGGCTACGGAGAGCTTGAATAAAACAGCAATCTGTGATTGATTTGCCCATTTCTTTACTTTGAAATTAATGCTGTAAACCGATTGATTGATGAAGAATATAACTTACAAATGCCTAATGAGCTTAGATCAACTGTCCTACCCCCCATCAGAACCTAAATATAAGCTTGTTTAAATACCTTGTTTGTAAACAATGTAATTGTAAACAAACACTGTATATCCTCAAAACATGGTTAAAACTATAATTCTGAGATCATGCATGGTCAATTCTTGCATCCATTGCTCTGTTTATGATTTTGAGAGTGGTTACATTTCTCCAGCCCCATGCCTAAGCTAATTACCGAAAAAGTGGCGTGTTCACCACTTTATTGTTTGAATTGCAGATTTCCTCTTTAAATACGAGTACAACTCAAACAGAAACAACTCGCTGTAACACTTTGCTTAATAACTTATAAGCATGTATGCACCTGTATAATGTCTTATAACAAGGCGTATAATATGTTATTTAACTATATGTATCAACATTTCAACTCATTCAAAATGGCAAGGGACATCAATGAAGTAACTCAGGGAGAACGAAAATGGCATTTGAGCAAAAAGCTTGATAGAATTTTACAGATTTAAATGGCTAACTAATAAAACAGTTTGTCAACTGAACCATATGGATTATGGTGTGAATTAATGTTCTTCTGTTTGCTGGCAGATAACAGTATTCACTCTGACATACTTTCCCTGTAAAATATCTCCTGCACAAATTAGTCGAGCTGCTTCTTCTTCTTTTTAAAGTCGACCAAAAAAAGACTTGCTGCGTCGAGGGCATCTGCCGCAATAGAGCCAGACCCAGGAGAGTTGGGCAGGATTCAAATTAACTTCATTTAGTTCAAGTAGAATGTCCTTGAAAACCACTCAAGTGGGCCGTGCGGGTACTTTCGATTGCGGTTGTTAAACTACCCACCCACAGTACGTACTACTTGGCCTGTTCTGGAGCTCAACCATTCAATGGAGCAAGGCCGGAAGAGAAGGAGAGAGAGGGAGGGCAGATTACTTAGCCAATACCCTCTCGAATTGCTGCACTGCTTCGCTACATCCTCGCGACTCTCAGGGGCACTGCTTACAATGGTTTCGGATGGGACATTGACTTTTAAACTTACAGTTTAAGATGGTGTTGCAGGATTTTCTGTCACCTTTCGGGTTCATCCCTTTCCTCGTTTCTGATTATGTCGGTCTGTGTCCAAAATGGCACCCTATTCCCTAATCTGTTTAAAAGTGTTTAGTGCATTACATAGGGAATAGGGATCCATTTCTGGAAGAAGCTTTGATTTCTCCTGAAGGCTTTCCTCTGTATCTGATATCTGTTCTGTTTGAGTTTTATTACAAACTTGTTAAGACCGTGTTCAGTCTGAAACTTTGGTGTGTGTTACACTTCCTGGAAGGCATAACCATATTTCTTCCACGGAACACTTGTTGGCCAATGTATGGAAATTCCACTGCAAGAACTGAAATTCAAACATGAACTATGCGGTGATGCTTGTGGGTGGTGGTTAGTGATTGTGTGTACTATTTTCTCTTTCTATTTCTCATGAATTCACACAGAGAACATTCTGTCCACAATAGGTAGGCCAAACGCGTGATATGGTCCCGACACTTTCCGAGCCCTGATCACTCTGCGGGGGTGCAGTTAATTGGACCCTCTGTAACACGTCTTCCAGGTCTTGGGCTTTTGATCATGGATGAGCTGCTTGCAGTAACCTGCCAGTTGAAAGTCCAGGAGAAGCCACTGCTGTGGAGCCCTGCTTCAATTCAAATCGTCAGCGTGAAGAGAACGAGCTCCAAACTCACCGCTATATTATGTGGAGTACCTCCAACTGGCCCTGCACTGTTCAAGGTCTCTGTTAGCGACACAACTGCCAAGCGGAATAACAGAGTCTTGACTAAGTGAAAGAAGTGAACATGATCAAAAGCCGTACGGAAAAGGTCATCTTTGACCGATTCCACAGACAAAACCCAATTAACCTGATTGTTATTCATTAAAAAAAAGGGAAAAATGAAATAAGGTCCAAAACCTTAACTGTACTGAATAGAATAATTCACATTGTACTTTTCAGCTGGATTCAAGCAGCTATGTTGGATGTGTAACCAAGCCAGCTCAGTAAATATTGGTCTGTTCAGTTTGGTTCAATTCACTAGCGTGAAAAGCCATCTAGGCTCACAATAATACTGTTGTGTGACTATATTCATATGTTCTGCCCACACAGAAAGAGAAGGTCTGTTCTCCTAAGTGATCACTGACACGTATTCTGTACTCCTACCATGAGAAGTGCTTAAGTTAGAGTCTCTCATCACTGAGACCCACTCCAGTGTGTGTGTGCTGCAGAATATATGTCTGTGTAAAATGCGTATGTGAGAGTGTGAGTGTGTGTGTGTTCGGCATGCTCGTGTGTGTTGCATATGTGTGCATTTACGAGCATGTTAGTGTGTGTGTGTGTCAGGTAAGCAGGCAGCATAAGGATGCAGGTCAGGGGGTCCAGACACAACGGCAGTGAGTAGGGTATGAGTCACAGGCTAGCAGAAGGAGGTGACAGGTGCAAGATGGTGCTCTTCTCATAGGCAGACATAATGTCACCCCATCGAGACAAAGCATGTGGCTAATGACAAAAGAACTGTAACCAGCCCCATGGTGGCCATGGGGCAATCACAAGTGTCTGATGGAATCAAAGGAAGGATGGCCATCGTTGTGAAACTGTGCTAAGCACGCAGTGCAATGGAAGTGACGAGAAGAGGTTAGGTTATTGGCCGGCCAGGGCTCACAGTCTCTTGCGATTGCATGTTGACAGGCTGCTTCCCAACAGTCTCAATTTGTTTACTTCCCTTGCCTCCTTTCCTACATAACCTCTAATCTGTCCTTTCACCAGTCAGCTTTTTTGACCTTTAGACTAAGTCTGACGAAAAAAGGAGACAAGGTGAGGAATCTATCTGAGACTATTGGGACACAGCTACAGTAAGCCACAGTTAGCAGGAAGGTGTGCAGTGGGGAATTGGGGTAGGGCTCAATTCCATTTTTATTTCAGTCAAATTCAGATGGTGAATTGAAAGTCCAAGGGTCCAAGATGTTTGGATTCTTGAATTTTAAATTTCGATTCCTGTCCAGAGTTGACTGAATTGAAATGGAATAGACTTGGAAAGTGTAAACACAACTGGAGACACCTCATTACCATGTTTTTGAAAGCATTACGGTAGCTAGTGAAAGAGTGTAGGAGCAGTTGCTAACTAACTGTCAATAACTTTAGCAAGCGAACTAACTTGGCTAACTGTGGGGTGAAACTATATTCAGTTAGTTAGCTACCACACTTCTCTTTTCTCACAAACGTAATGCTGCATTTAGCTAGCTAGCTGAGGGGCGAAATAATTCACTTATTCACAGTTAGCTACAGCAATGCTCTTTGCTAGCAAACATAATGCTGCCTTTGGCTAGCTAGCTAATTAACATGGCAAACTGTGGGAAGAAACAATGAACTTATTCACAGATAGTCAGCTACCACACTGCTCTTTGCTAGAAAACATAAAGCTGCCTCCAAAACTAGCAAGCGGTCTCTACTAACATTTGGATGTTTGCAACGTGTGGTCTTTCCAAGCAAATTGAGATTAACCCTGGTCAGGACTCAGTCAGACTGTAGGCAGCAAAGGGGTGAGGCCAGAGTGAGGGGAGGAATAGAGGTCACTGAATCGAGCATAGACCTGCGTCAATGGGCGAGATGGCAGAGGAAGAAGAGGCAGTGGAAGAGGAAGACGAGCCATGGGCGGAGGCGGCTGGTCCCGCAGCCAATGGTGAGCTTCCGTGGTGAGCACACACACAAACATACACCCACACCAACCAACACCCACCCACACCCACCCACCCACCCACCCAACCACCCACACACACACACACACACACACACACACACACACACACAGGACTGCGTCAATGGGCGAGATGGCACACATACACAGGACGTTGAGAGATAGACCAATGTATTATTTGAATGGACAGAGGGAAGGATACCCCTCAAGGGCTAAGCAGGTAAATAGTATTAATTCAGGCAGGTTGCTTAATTCTCTTTCATATGCATGACTTTCCCCATAGGAGTGCTAAACGTGGGCCGCTGGCTGGTCGGTGCCGAACCACATATTCCCCTGGAGGCAGTGGTTCAATACCTGTTCCGCCACTCACTTTTCTATGCTGAATCCCTCTCATCTATCTCCCCACCTCATATTCTAAGATAATACCTGTCAATAGAAACTTCAAAATACCCCCAAAATAATTGTTTAGTCCGACACACACACACACCACCCCACTCCTACCCCTGCCTCTTGCCATTGAAAGGTGTCAAGTTCCTCAAAGATAAGGCATGAAGTTCTTTAAAGGAGATTCTTCAACACAGTCGACTATTATGCTCCGGTCCAAAATAGTTCACTATTAGGGAAAAGGGTATCATTTGGAACGCAGACAAAGTCGGTGTATCCAGACTACGGATGTGACAAATGGAAACATTTTCTTAATGTTTAAACTGCTGCTTTTCTGTTAAAACTGTAAGAAAGAAATCATACAATTCCATGTGAATTCACAATATAGATGGTCTACATCATGCGTCCCACAAAGAAAGAGAGATATTTTTATAATTTCTGCTGATTTTGCTTTTCATGACAGTGGCGTGTATAGCTTGCTGTTGTTGTCGTCCAATCACAAGTCAAAAAACTGGCACTAGGCCACAGACATAGAGCTAGAGCCTCCGTATTGCAAGTTATTAGGAGAAATCTAAACAAATCAATGGAAGATGGAATTAAAAGGACAGAACTAAAAGTTAAATGAGAAGGACAGGCGTAAAAACAGGTAGGCTGCTACTTAATAATCTGAATGGAGTTGTTATTTACTGTAGGAAGGGGATAAAGCGCACAGTTAACAAAGTAGCTAAAGTTACTTTGTTTTAAACTAATGTAGGCATTTGTTACATTTTTACTTTCCCCTTCATGATGTTGATGGGGACCTAATCCACACTATCCAAAATCCCCCCGACCCCCATCCTTTTTAATGACTAAATTAGAAAGTGCAAAGTGATAGCCTGTTAAATATACGCTGGTTATGAATCATCTAAAGCGTTCTGGGGGAAGGAGCAGGCGTAAGGTCATTTGTGGCGCGCCTCATCTGGCTCATAATTGAATTAAACTGGCCTCAGGGGGCTTGCTAACCTGCACGCTAATCCCAAGGTCATTACTTCCTGTTAACATTGTAGCCCTGTGTGTTCTTAGCTTGTGTTCCAAATAGCACCACATTCCCTATATAGTGCACTACTTTTGACCAGGGCCCATAGGCTATGGTCAAAAGTAGTGCACTATATATAGTACCAGTCAAAAGTTTGGACACATCTACTCATTCCAGGGTTTTTCTTTATTTTTACAATTTTCTACATTGTAGAATAATAGTGAAGACATCAAAACTATGCAATAACACATATGGAATCATGTAGTAACCAGAAAAGTATATTTTATATTTGAGATTCTTCAAAGTAGCCACCCTTTGCCTTGATGACAGCATTGCACACACTTGGCATTCGCTCAACCAGCTTCATGAGGAAGTCATCTGGAATGCATTTTAATTAACAGGTGTGCCTTGATAAAAGTTAATTTGTGGAATTTATTTCCTTCGTAATGTGTTTTAGCCAATTAGTTGTGTTGTGAAAAGGTAGGGGTGGTATAGAGAAAATAGCCCTATTTGGTAAAAGACTAATTCCATATTATGGCAAGAACAGCTCAAATAAGCAAAGAGAAACGACAGTCCATTATTACTTTAAGACATGAAGGTCAGTCAATGCAGAACATATCAAGAACTTTTAAAGTTTCTTCAAGTGCAGTCGCAAAAACCATCAAGCGCTATGATGAAACTGGCTCTCATGAGGACCGCCACAGGAAAGGAAGAACTAGAGTTACCTCTACTGTAGTTCATTAGAGTTAACTGCACCATTTACACCGCCTGGTCTTAGCGAGTAGCATCTTAAAAGTTTACACGTTCAAAACCAATCCCCCACCAAGTCTTATGAGGATCGACATTAAAAATAGAAGAGTTGTAGAAGGGGTATAGAGGCTGGGGTCAGTTGTTGGTCAGGTGAGATTCCTGTGAAGAATCGTAGTTAGAGTGGAATGGGGAGTTGTCGGGGTACAAAGGTTCGGAAATAACACTGTGAGCTGCCGGCACCAAAAGTTTCAAATGAAAACCATACTTTGTTTAGGGATTAGAAAGGGTAGACGTGTTGAGGGTTTAAGGAGTAATATTAAAGCTTGGCAGGGGGGCAACAGAGTTAGGCAGGGAAGTGGGGGGTACCACCTAGCCCAGGTATTGTTAGGAGAAACACTGAAAGAGGAAATATAAACACCTACCACTTGGTTCAGGTGCTAGATAGAGAAAGAAAATGAATGAAAATATATATATATATATATTGGTGGGGTACACAACACATAACATTCTGATCCCTACTAGAATTTTCATCAAGTCTGAGATTCGAAACATTGTAATACCAATGGGAATCATAACGTTGTCCAAGTCTTGTGTGTTGTCTCACTAACAACTCCATATTGGGAGTTGGAGTAAAAAAACAAATACTTTTTTTCAGAAATCCCGTTTGGAGGCTTCCCAAAATCAGGAGGGAATTAGCATAGAGACCTCCAACCAGGAATTCTGTAAAACCTGGGAACTGGGAAAGTTTCTACCGCCAACCAGGATTTCGGGAAAAACCCAGGAACATCAGGAAAGTTCCTACCTCCAACCAAGATTTTTTTTTTAGTGTACAGAATTTTACAACTCAAGCATATCAGTTGAAAAAATGATTTGTTTTATCAGTAGAAAACAAAGGAGGAATGGACGTTGATTGGATGTTGATCCTCACCTAGTGTCGTCCCATTCGGGGCTGAGGCCGGTGAGCGATCCCCGGGACTCGGAGACAAATTTGTAGACAACGAGGAGGCAGTCCCTGCACAGCTGCACAAGCCTCTGGCAACACTGGAGCTCCTGCTGCGACACCACCTCGCTGCTCTTACTGAAGATGGTCTCCCACGACGAGCTGCGTCACAGAACACACACACGCACACACAAAGACATAATAGGGGATAAAACAAATGCTGTACATTTAACCTCCTTTATCAGACTGGCCGTTCCCCCCGACTGTGAGGCGCTCAGAACAGTGAGAGAACTGAGGGGTCGGGCGTTTTAATGTCTCTCCTCTTCCCTCTCAATTCTTTGGGTTTTTGAACGGTTTAGAGACCGTTTTTTTCTTCTTTCCCTTTCAAAGCCCTGTTAAATTCCGACCGCAATAGTCGCGGCGGCATTTGATTGTCGAAGTTGCTCAGATGAAATATCAAACGAGGGGTTTCGTGGAGCTCAAGTGTACATTTACACCGCCTGGTCTTAGCGAGTAGCGAGGTGGGCTCCAACGCTGCATGACGCCGGGCCCCCCCTGCAGCGTTTATCCTGTGGCTACGGCGGCCCACATCCTCCAGAGCGCGCTCCCTAATTAGACGCAAGCAGCATGTGGTGCCTGAGCCGCATCTGCTGGCTAATCCGCCCGGAGACTCGGACTCTCATCAAGTGAAATAAAGCCACTCACTGACTCGAACAAGGCTACAGTACGGCACACTCGGTCATTGACAATCAATTACCAGCTGTGGCAGTTGCCGGGGCAGCTATACAAAAACCCACGTAGCCCCCCACGACGAGCGCTGCTAACTGCTTACAAAAAGAATATGGAGAGGGAGGAAAAGGTTGAACCTTTATCAGCAACGAGATGAGAAGCTGGCTGCACCACAGCTGGCTCTTGAAGATGATATAATATAATGTATGTGTGTGTGTGTCTGTAGATATGTGAATAGGAGTGTGTGTGTTTCTATAAGGATGCAGAGTGAGATGAGTCACTATGTAGAAAGCCACTTACAGTCGGCACAAAAATGGCACACAAAAAAAGTCGGGAGAGACATCAAAGGACCTTTCTACAAACAGAAGTGAGTGAGGAAAGAAGAGTATGGGACCTACTTTAGCCCTCCTTCCTTCCTTCCTTCCTTCCTTTCTGACACATAAAAAGCCCCGATGATAAGAAAACAAGATCTGTGGCCACATTATGCAGACGTGTTGCTTTCATCCCTGTAGCTCTTTGCAGGATGAGAGGGACTGTCTGTCTACTCTGTCTGTCTGTCCGGATGTTTGCCTGCCTGTCTGCCTGTCCGGATGTCTGTCTGCCTGCCTGCCTGCCTGCCTGCCTGTCTGTCTGTCTGTCTGTCTGTCTGTCTGTCTGTCTGTCTGTCTGTCTGTCTGTCTGTCTGTCTGTCTGTCTGTCTGTCTGTCTGTCATCTCCACAGCAGTGCATGGCTGGGCCTGTCAATAAGTGCACCAGCTGTCAATCAAACATGCATTGGGCAGAATGTGGAGCCTAATAAATGCTGTTATCATCATGCTGTAGCATGGATTTCAGTTGTTACATACTTGATTGCCACATACTTTCTGGACATTTGTTAAATATCAAGGCAGAAAAAGACACGCACAATCCCTACCCTCTTTGCACTTGGAGTGATCTGAGAGAATTGGAAAGGTGTAAGAACAATGGTGAAAATTCCACTTAGTCTATCAGAGGACGAGGGCAAGGTGGAGCTATTACCATCTTGTTAATACTCTCATATCTTTGCAGGTGCATAGGGGATAGTGGATGGAGGTCGATATGAGATTGAGCACTACAGTACCAAGTATTGAAGAGAAATCAGGTATTGAGAGAGAGAGTGAAAGACAGAGACAGAAAAGGAAAGAGAGAGAGATTGATTCAGAGAGACAACAAGAGAGAGAATGAGACTTACCCAGTGTTGGAGAACAAGTTCCACAGGCCCTGTCCGTGGCTCCAGAGCAGTCGGTTAAAGACGCGGTTGAAAAGGCGATACAAATGTAAACTGTCCACGTCGGGCTCCCTCCAAAGTCGCTGCAGCACTGAGCGTACGTTGGTACGGACGATGTCCAGAACCTTCATGGGACATTAAAGAAACAGACGAAAAAAAGGGAAAGTGATAGGAAGAGGACAACGTTAGTACGTACGATGTCAAGAAACTTCATCAAACATGAAACATGAAAAAAATGCACGAGATAGGAGGGAGAGAAAAAGAAAATCTAAATAAATCAAGGTTTCAACAGACGCCAGAGGGACAGCATGAAAGACCACCGCAACACAATAATTAATTAAGAGTGTGCTTGCAAAGCAACACACTACTGTCATTCGTCATACTTCTTCTTATTCTTATTATTCCCACCACTACTCCTCCTACAGCTTTTATGTGAAACATACCATTTCACTTTATAATGTGCAGAGAGGCCTAAACTTGAGTTGCTGACATATGATTTTTATAGTCATCATACTTTAAAAAATATAATCACTTAAAAATGCTAATTTTAACATGGAGCTCTTGGGTGACCAAAATATTACATTTTTTAAACATTGCTATTGATACACCTTTTACGATACAGAACACTCCAAATGACAAACCCCGCAAAAATCATTCTGATAACTATTATACCTCCTTTTACAATATTACATTTTTTGTAATTCCAAAAACTCCCGTTAGTTAACATGGTGGTTCAAAACTAAACTTAATTGCCTAGCAACTCAGGAACCATTTTATATGAACAAGTAACCCTTTAATAAGCTGTTTTATTGTAATATTGTCAAATAACACTTGTAAATTCAATATCTGATGTTTCCTATAGTCCTACTAATGCTTTTTTAATGATAAAATAAGCCGTTTATAGGGCTGCCAACTCTTGAAGAAAGCTTGGAGTGAGTTTTGCTGTGAATTTCAGTGGCACAACTCTTAGATGGTGGAAAATTGCACCGTTTTAAAGCTAATTTCCTGCAATTCTATGTATTTTGACATGGCTTAGGCCTATGACCAGGGTGAATTGTATTGTAATAAAAACCACAGGTCAGGTGTATTCAGGATGTTTTGAACATTAAATGAACACTCATAATTCAACGACATTCTTACTTTGAGTTTTTGTGGGGTGGATGAAATATAAAGTATGCTATTTTTTTTAAACAAAATCCTGCTTGCTCTCCAGGAGGGTTGGCCACCCCTGATCTATGTTTCCCAAGTGCTCCGTGTCAAAATCACCCAGTCTTCAAGAAAAATCTAAAGAATATAAAATTCGGGTGGTTTATGCCTACTAGTTGGAGATCATTGCCATAGTCTTACTCTACATAGACAAATATGAAGCGTTTCTGAGTTGTGACCCACCATACAATCTCTGCCTAGCATGTGCACAATACTAAAATGTAAAAAATTACATTTGATTCCTGGAGTATTTAATATCCAATGCTTATTTTTTATTCAAAACTGTCCATGAATGGCTGCAAAAATACACAGCCTCATATAATTAATTTTCAAAGACACAACTACGCACATCAGATTTCAAATATGTGATTACACTACAGTGTTCTCACTGACAAGAGCAGTAATGTTGTGTTTTAGCCCAATGTAAAGAATGAGAATTGTTCTACTGATCAGACTAAATAAAGTACAGTGCCTTGCAAAAGTATTGGCGTTTTTCCTATTTTGTTGCATTACAACCTATAATTTAAATGGATTTTTATTTGGATTTCATGTAACGGACATACACAAAATAGTCCAAATTGGTTAAGTGAAAATTAGTGAAAATTACACAAAAAAAAAAGGAAAAGTGGTGAATGCATATGTATTCCCTCCCTTCGCTATGAAGCCCCTAAATAAGATCTGTAAATAGAAAACATCTCATGAAGACAAGATTACGTAAATGTGCCCCTACAACCTAACCAAATTATTTTTTAAATCAAACTTACACTTTTGGGTTCACAATCTATTTGACAAAATGATCAGGTCACCATACCAAACTTCCCTGCTAAAACATACTGTCTTCTGCCTTTTCGTTGTCACAGTCTAAATGCCAGTCACCAAACGAGGGGACTAATGCAAGTGTGGAATAAATTGACTTCAGTACATGCTGTGGCAAGACAGGACAAAGGTTCCGCTCGTGATGTTAAATTACAGGCGCAGATGCTCCAATTTCAAAACAAATTGGAGCACAGTTGAAAGTTAACGAGCTGACTAATCAGAAAAATAAAAGCAGTACTTTTCAATGTGTGAGATAAGAAGTGCATTGGCTGTGAGACACGCATTTGACTCTCTTCTCACGCTCTCACGGCCAAAAATGTAGCTAGCTAGCTAGTTAGCTCACTAGCAAGTTTCTTATGTCTCTAGTTAGCTAACTAGCTCTGTCTTTTAAGAAATCTACTGACCACTACTGAATCGCAAAACTACTGACCACAACAACACAACAACTCACCATAACTACTGACCACAACCATACAACTACTGAGAACACAACTATGGACCACAACCCCACAACTACTGACCGTAACCACATAACTGCTGACCACAATATACAATTTCACTTAAAACCCTTTCTCATCTGTAAATGCCTGTATTATTACTGTAGGACTACTTAGGGAATCCCGGATCATATTCAACGTAAAAAGTCCAATTAAAAATATTGATTTAACAAGGGGTATGGGAATATGTTCACTGTGTAGATAATGTGTAGATACTCATCTCAGAAAACCAATAGTCAAAACTGTATCCGGTAAACAGTTAGAGTTGTTTTCCCCTGTAGAATTGTCCACATTATGGGATCAACAGAGTTGTTTTCCCCTGTAGAATTGTCCACATTATGGGATCAACAGAGTTGTTTTCCCCTGTAGAATTGTCCACATTATGGGATCAACAGAGTTGTTTTCCCCTGTAGAATTGTCAACATTGTGGGATCAACAGAGTTGTTTTCCCCTGTAGAATTGTCCACATTATGGGATCAACAGAGTTGTTTTCCCCTGCAGAATTGTCAAGATTGTGGGATCAACAGAGTTGTTTTCCCCTGTAGAATTGCCAACATTGTGGAATCAACAGTTAGAGTTGTTTCCCACTGTAGAATTGTCAACATTGTGGGATCAACCGAGTTGTTTTCCCTGTAGAATTGTCAACATTTCAACATAGTTGTTTTTCACAGTATAATTGCCAACATTGTGGGATCAACAGAGTTGTTTCCCCTGTAGAATTGTCAACATTTTGGGATCAACAGAGTTGCTTTCCCCTGTAGAATTGCCAACATTGTGGGATCAACATTTAGAGTTGTTTCCCCTGTAGAATTGCCAACATTGTGGGATCAACAGAGTTGTTTCCCCTGTAGAATTGCCAACATTGTGGGATCAAAATCATCAACAGAGGCGCGAGATAAAAAGTGGTCGCTAAGTGCGAAAACTACACCATTTGTAGTCTAAGCCTTTGGGACAAGCCTGGGGTTTAATGGAAGTCATCAAACTACAGCCTATACAGCCTATATCTTGTTGTTCAATTTTATGTCAATTCAATAATTGGAAAGCAATATTTATAATCCATTAGGCTATCCTATAACTATAAAACGAGCAGTTTTCCACTACCATTAATATTAATACTTTCAGCCAGCTGAGCAAGAAAAACAAAGTTTCTACTGAAACTTACTTTTCTAGTTTTAACCTGAGGTTTCTAGTTTACTGGGAGTGTTCTTTCTTAGCTGGCTGGTGTGGCTGTGTATACTTGGAAGCCGATGCACACACAATACAGACACAAATGCATACAAAAAGAAGCACATAATACGCACACGCGCACACACACAGAAATCAGGCGGAGTGTGTAGGTAGGCAGTATCTGATGAAGGCAGAAAGAGAAGTACAGGGACCAGAGATTGCAGGCGGTCATCCCTCCTTTCCATTCTCTTTCATTTCAGAGCAATGTAATTGCCATTGTTGTGGAGCCTTTGATTTCTTGACTTATTACTGATGGCCATGATGTGTGTGTGTGTGTTCCCGTGTGTGCTGGCATATGTGTGTGTGTCGATGTAGGAGCATGTGTGTTTCTAAAGGTAGAGATGCACTATTAATGGGCTAGCGTAGGGTATAGAGCAAAACGTTGTCTCTATTTGACTGCTACCTCCACCATCACTAGGCAGGCTCCAATGCTAATCAGATAGCAGAGTGCTAGGATAGCTACAAGCCCAGCCAATGTCTGGTGTTCATTAGAAAGGCCCAGGGACAAGAGATTCTGTAGCATACATTCCAGCACATTCCACCACCACAGCCCACATATGAGATCAACAACATTCATGTCATTTCAGATGTGACTTTGTTTTTGTTTACTGCTTGTTATTCCTCGCTACGTCTAGCTAAGGCTGTCAACGACAGTGATGCAAGACATAGCCACTTCCTCCCTCCACCTCAGTCATCATTCACTCCCTTGAACAGATCTGAGACAACAAGGCAGGTGTAAGTAACAGCTCCTCCTAGTTTCCACCATATTGCTTTCACCTAACCAGATCTGTCAAGGGGACTGAATGGGGAGGCCAGAAGGGAGGAGCAAGTTTTTGGAATGAAATGCACGGAATGAAATGTTTTTGATAGCATTCACTGATAAATCTGCACACATCCAGAAACGCTGGTATACTGAATTACCAAATGTCTCAATATGACAACAAATACAAGCATTAAAGGTATAATCTGCAATATTTACAGCTGTCCAATGACAATTTAAATAAATGATATACTGTATACCCATATATTGTAGGTTATAAAAGAGTGGGTACATTTCCCCAGCCCCATCTCTCATCTTCATTAAGAATCAAGAGCCACTATCCAAATCAGGATAGTGGCTTTGATGATACTCACCTTCCTTTGTTTGGTGGAATCCAACTTTACCAGCCAGTAAGAGGCCACTTTGGGTTTGTGGTACTTCCAGTTGTCTAGTATCTGAGAGATAAAAGCACAGAATAAAATCAACAATCTGCAACAATAACTCAACAATTACTGTATTATTCACCAGTTGGGACATTGTGCAAAGAGGAGTAGCCTTTGAACAAAAACTTAGACCCCCCCCACAGCATTTTGCAAAGAAAGAAGACAAAAATTAAAATGATCTCCTTTTCCTATATGTGTGTGTGTGTGTGTGTGTGTGTGTGTTTCTCTCTTTCTCTAGCTTTCTCTCTCTCACTCATCCCCCTGTTCTCAGCAATCAGCTCATGGAAGCAAAAAAACAATTTCTCTCCCATTTCTATTCTCCCTCTCCCCATCTCATCCCTCATTTTCTGCAATCAACCCATGGAACCGGCGGGGTATTGTTACTCAAGTATTCAAACAGTTCAGGGTCTGCATTTGCATTGTGCCTTGGAGACTAAATCAATGTCTTGCGGTAGAGACGCCGGGAACTGCGAACAAGGCCGGCTGCAACCGAATAGGCCTTTTCATCCAAGACGCACAACCCAAAACTATATTCTATAGACCCGGCCGCCTCAGACCACCGCACCTTTTCACAGTCTATGGCCGTCTGTCAATCTGTGGAGTCTGGTGTTAGGACGGTTATAATTGACCTGCATTTTTTATTTTCTTCTTTTATGGTGTGGCTGTGAATGTGTCCAGTGAAGAAAGGCCTTAAACCCCTTACACTCGTCGAATTCGGCCTATATGGATAGGGCCAAATTGAAATGTTTCTAACAGAAGAACTATAAAAACCATATGTGGTAGCCACCACCGCTACCGTGGTAGCAAATGACAGAGAGAACTTTATTATGGGGAAATTGATCAGACCAAAGAGGAGGACACAACAGTTCACCTGACACAAGACTAAATTCAAACATCACACTGTTGATTTGATGTGCATTTTCACAGCATTTGTCAACAACAACATCTGAAAATACTCTTGATACATTCAGTAACATTAGAATAATATTCATTGACATTTTTTGAAAGATTATATACACACGTTGGCAATAGAATAAGCTTTTAATTTATGCCCACCTGATCCAGATTCTTCCTGGAACCAAGAGGGTTCTATCTGGAACCAAAAAAGACTCTTCAAAGGGTTCTCCTATGGGGAGATCCGAAGAACACTTTTAGGTTCTAGATAGCATATTTTTTTTCTAAGAGTGTAGCATGGAGTCATGTGTGAATTCAAGTGCGTGTTCTGGCGCAAATTATCTGCACAATATGACAAACGTAGGATCAATCTGTTCAGGAGAATCTGGGGTTATAATGCGTGTCATCCTTCTAACTGTGGATCAATCATAACGATCATAAATGTTGATACTGTAAATGAGTTTTCAATGAGTTTTCAAATATGGAAATGTGTAGTGCACATTTGGACTCATGGGTATGTGGTTTTCTTGCATGACATCAAAACGGTATTTTTAAAATAATATTATCCTCAACATCTTATCTTTCAAAACACATCGACTCCTCTAAATGTATCGCATTTCCTTCACTCAGACAACAACAAAAGCGCAAAAGTAGCTCAATTAGCGGGAGGGATGGGGCATCTTCTTGTCACGCATGGCGCTCAGGTTTATAACGGCTCTCAGTCAAAACCCATACAGCGCTGTGACGCAGAGAACCTGAGCTCTGATGTCATGTATAGCATGTTACTGTACAGCCACTGCGTTCCAATTTAGGTGCTTATCAATGATAAAATATGAGGGGAAAGTGTTAAACTGAAACTGAGCTGATCCTATATGAAATCAAACTGACACCTAATTTACATTACCATGTACACACTTTATTTATTCTCTATTTCGATGCTAACCTTGCTATTTTACCAATCGTTATGTTTGAAATGCAGTGGGAAAGAGAATAGGGTGCCATTTGTGATACAACGATTCCACATGATTGCTGTGGTTCTGAATAATACTTGGCTCATGATTTGTAACAGATATCAAAATGACTTTGAAAATAACATCAATCACAAAACCATCTCAATTTGTCATTTTCGCAACTTGAAACCCCGTTTAAAGTAAAAATAGCAAGCCCCCGTGCTTTACTGTTTGACTCAGTAGGTAGGAGCAAGTTGCTAGCAATGTTTTGAATATAACAATAGCATGCCACCATAGTCAACTATGAATATAACATTTTTTTAAGGTGCAATATAATATTTCCTGGTTGCTAAAATTCTAATAGTTTGCCTAATTTTATTTCATGTGACAAAACAAGCAAGTGTAGAGAATCATTGTACCATCTAAACTGCTGTGAAATATATTTTTAATAACCAAAAATACTGTATTTTCTGCTGTTTGAAGCTGATGTACAAAACTGAAAGTAAAAGACAAAAACTAAACTTAAGCACGGGAAGCATAGAAATAACGCACATTGAACAGATCTATGGCTTCTTAGACTTGGTTTCAATGCGAATGACAGATCTATAACTCACATTTCTATGTGAATTTGGTCGGGTCGCCTACAAAGTGACATATTGCAGCTTAGAGTTCACAGTCAACCACGGTGGCTCACTATTTTTACACGGTCATCTCACGAGTGAGGTAACAAGTCAGCCAGGTGCGGCTGCTCATCTGCGCACCTATTAAGAGTTTATTAGCGGAACAGTTGGAACTGCAATTGTGTCACACGACCTCGACACCAATGTAGCGGAGGCGATCCGTCCAGGGGAAAAGAGGCATTGATAAATACACAGGAGCTGAGGGGAATACAGTGAGGCTTTCTGCTGCCCACGTTTTGGCCATGAGGGAGTTTTCAAAGACAATAGGCAGTCAGGAGGCCACTGTGGAGGGGCTGGGAGGTCAGGAATAGTCCCATACTGTATGGTTGGCTCTGGCCATTGTCTCTCTTTGGAGATACGCTGTATATACTTTCACGCACGCACACACACACACACACACACACACCTCATCCAGAACGGCCTCGGCCTCCTCCTCAGTCTTCCCCGGGAAGCGGATCCTCATGGAGCTGAGAGCGGCCAGGCTCTGTCTTGTCAGCTCTGTCTCCTGGTCTTTACTCCTCAGGATCAGCACGGGATCACCCTGCACACACAAATGTTCAAAACACATACATAAGCCAAACAAATAAACAAAACAAATGAATACAGGCCCGACAGACACACATATAGGTCAAAAACACACACACACACACACACACACACACAAAGGAAAGAGAGGAGAGAAAAGAACATGAATAGGGTTTAAATGCTTTTCATCATGGGTTTCAGCTGAGATCTCAGAGAGAAGAGAGCTAGAGAGAGAGATGGGGTAGAAAGAGAGGAGAGAGAGAGAGAAAAAGAAAGAGGGAAAGAAAGAGAGAGAGAGAGAGAGAGAGAGAGAGAGAGAGAGAGAGAGAGAAAGAGAAAGAGGGAACGAGATACAGAGAGAGATAGAGCGAGAGAAGACAGCGTGGCCATGGTAATTGGAGAGCACTCCAGCTCAGAGTCCATATTGCTGAGGCCTCCAGGAACAGACTGAGACTGGGCATATAAAGAGAATGGGCATAATGTGTGTGTGTGTCAAGAGAGGCCAGACACAGACCTACATTGGGTTAGGAGGACAGCTATCTGTACAGGCTTAGAGCCACACAGCACAGGGCCTCATCCAAAGAAGGACCTTCCAAAGAATGTGGAGATAGTTTTAGCAACTTGAAATGTTTCGTCAGGCACTATATGGTATGGTAATGGTAGCCTACTGTATGCTCCCAAGGGAGGAGGAGAAAGAGCAGGAGACAGAGAGTGTAGAAAGTGTAAATGTAGAAAGTGTAATGATAAGTGCGTGTGTGTGTATGTTTGTAACTCACCATGCTAGCGTGGATGGTACCTAGACTACTACTGTGCGGCACCCTGTGGGTGGAGCCGCTGCGGCTGAGCGAATGAGAGCGCAGAGAAGCGGAGCTTGGCCTAACGAGGGCCGTCGCTGCAGGAACGGAGGGCCTGGCCAGCGAGGCTCGTGTCTCATTGGTGGGTGACTGGGCGGCCAGGGAGGATATAGAACGCGGGCAGGAGATGGAGCGTCTGATTGGCCCAGAGAGGGTCGGGGAGGAGGAGGCAGAGAGGCCGGCCTTGACCGGCTTCATCAGAGGTTTCCAGTGAACCCGTCCTGAGAGAGAGGGATGAAGAAAAGGAGAAGA
Organism: Oncorhynchus nerka; assembly: GCF_034236695.1. Lineage (NCBI taxonomy): Eukaryota > Metazoa > Chordata > Actinopteri > Salmoniformes > Salmonidae > Oncorhynchus > Oncorhynchus nerka. The sequence continues at coordinate 42,335,514 of NC_088408.1, forward strand.
AAAAAAGATTACATGAAATGAAGGAATAAAGTGGTGACCTAAATAACTTAGTCCAAAGAGGGGGAACTCTCTCACTTCTCTCGCTCTCTCTCTCTTTTTCTCCCCCTCTCATCTGTCCTCTCATGCTCTGCTTTTCATACTGTCCACTTTCATTCCATCGTTGGAAATGAAGTGTGGCATTAAAAGTCCCATTCCGGGACCCGACGTGGTGGCCTATTGAATGTGGCTTTCATTAATCACTAAAGCATGTGTTTCTGTGGCTGTGGGCCGGCTGCTCTCTTCCCTCCTCAGGCCGGATTAGAGAGCAGGGCAGCGGGCCCATCCAGCCCAGTCACAGCCACAGAACCTCCCCAGGACCACGGAGCTTGAACCACCTCCAGCAGCACGTCAAGCCAGCCCAGTGTGTGTGTGTGTGTGTGTGTGTGTGTGTAAGCCTGGAGATGAAAGTTTGTGTGAATGTGTGTGCGTCTGCTCGTATATGTGTGTGTGTCTGGATATGAGACAGTGTGTGTGTGTGTGTGTGTGTGTGTGTGTGTGTTGCTGCACCGGCGAACCTTGAGCACGGAACTTGCCAAATCGGCCACATTATAGGGCTTAGCTGAGGCCGCCCCCAGATGGGCGCTTATGGAGTCGGTAGGCGGAGGCAAAGTCACTCCAGCGAAGAGCAGCCCCTCAAATCCAGCCAAATCACTTCTTTGTCCTTCATTCTGGACCTAGGCTGTGTACAAAATGGCCCCATATTTCCTATGTAGTGCTCTACTTTTGACCAGGGCCCATTGGACTCTGGTCAAAAGTAGTGCACTATTTATTGAATAGGGTGCCATTTGAGATATACCCCTAATGGAAAATATAATGCTAGAGCAGAAAACCAACCAATATTTCACAATGCAACACAAATACGTTTTTGTTTGTTTTTTCTACCTGGATTGGGACTTTGAAACTTGGTGGAAAAGACACATTACCTTATAAACCTGTAGGAATATCCAACTTATCAATCTTTCCCTCTAGTTTCCCGAAGAGCACATTTCAGGCCAATTTTCTGAAAGAGTTTTCAAGGTAAGCCACAAGCCTCTCTATCTCGCTCTACTACATGCCACACACACACACACACACACACACACACACGACAACAACTAGTAGAATAAAAAGCCTTCCCATGGAGCCATCATCAGACGATGACCCTAATTAAAAAATATGGATTTAGCCTGTTTCATGTATTAATTAGGTAAACAAATGCGTTGTACAGATTTACATCACTAATTTAGCTAGACCGGGACCTAGCCGACACCACCAAACCCAACACTGCAGTATATCTAGGAACTTGGCATGCTGGAGAGAAAGAGCAAGAGAGAGAGAGTGTATGTGTGTGTGAGGGTAATATAGAGCAATCATGTGTCTAATGCCTATGAGTATTTGCACACGTGTACGTGTGTGCATGTACGTGCATCGGCACCTACCTACTTACCAACCTCCCTGCCTGCCCTGGTGTATAGGATAGCCTAAGTGTGTGTCTGCATGCGTGCACGTGTGTGACACAAGTTTGTTTTAGTAATCATTGGACCCTTGTAGTCATCTGGAAGGCATCATGGCCAGAGAGAGCCCTCTCATAAAACAGCCTTCTCCCCAATATACCAGGACTACATCCCAAATGAAACCCTATTCCCTATATAAACTTAGTGCACTTCTTTTGACCAGGACCCATCGGGCTCTGGTCAAAAGTAGTGCACTCTATAGAGAATATGGTGCCATTTGGGATGCAGTCCAAGAAAGGAGGAAATGGAGAGAATGTCTGTGAAATAGCCTTCTTATAGAAGAGGCCTCTGATTACTAATAAAGACATTCCCAGACCCCCCTCCTCCATTTTACGAGGGTGTGTGTGTGTGAAGGGGGAAGGAGTGTGTGTATGTGTTTCTGTGCGTGTCTCTGTCTGTGTCTCTGTGCATGTACACCTGTGCATTTGTGTGTTTCTGGGCGTGTCTCTGTGCGTGTACGCCTGTGCATTTGTGTGTTTCTGTGCGTCTCTCTGTCTGTGTCTCTGTGCGTGTACGCCTGTGCATTTGTGTGTTTCTGTGCGTGTCTCGGTCTGTGTCTCTGTGCGTGTACACCTGTGCATTTGTGTGTTTCTGTGCGTCTCTCTGTCTGTGTCTCTGTGCGTGTACGCCTGTGCATTTGTGTGTTTCTGTGCGTGTCTCGGTCTGTGTCTCTGTGCGTGTACACCTGTGCATTTGTGTGTTTCTGTGCGTCTCTCTGTCTGTGTCTCTGTGCGTGTACGCCTGTGCATTTGTGTGTTTCTGTGCGTGTCTCTGTCTGTGTCTCTGTGCGTGTACACCTGTGCATTTGTGTGTTTCTGTGCGTCTCTCTGTCTGTGTCTCTGTGCGTGTACGCCTGTGCATTTGTGTGTTTCTGTGCGTGTCTCTGTCTGTGTCTCTGTGCGTGTACGCCTGTGCATTTGTGTGTTTCTGTGCGTGTCTCTGTCTGTCTCTGTGCGTGTACGTCTGTGCATTTGTGTGTTACGGTGCGTGTCTGGGGTGCTCTCCTCCTCTCCTCCTCACCTGAGCGCTCCGACGATGACTTATACTTGTTCTCTCCCAGGTCGTAAGAGACACTCTTTTTCTCCCTTGTCTTCCCTCCTTCCCTCTCATCCTCCCTGTCATCCTCCTCTTCAGGGCCCTCCTCGGAGCTGCTGTTGTTGACGCTGCTGCCACTGGCGTCTCCTCCGTCGCCTCCGTACTCTCTTTGTCTCCTGCCGCACGGCGTCTGGGCGCTCTCAGGCATGGAGGACAGGGGCTGACACACACACACACACACAAGGAGAGACACACACCCACAGACAGAGAGACACACAGACAGAGAGACACGGACACACAGTGAGAGAAAGAGAGAGAGAGAAGATTATGTCAGCACCCACAGACACACCCTTCAACCCTAGCCAATTACCGTCCGTCACTGTGAGAAGCAGAGGTGACACCACGGGCCCGTACGTGTGTGTGTGTCAGTGTGAGTGTTCATGTGTCTACAAATACGCGTGTGCATCGGTGTGTATGTGTCTCAGTGTATGACTGTGTGTTTATCTGAGCGTATGTGGTGTGTGTCTGTGTACTATATGTATGAGTGTTTGTGCATATGTGTGTCTGTCTATGTGTACTGATGTACAAACTTCATTTGAGCCAGTTTGCTTCAGCAAGAAAATAATCCTGCAGCAACAAGAAATGTGAATTATTAGCTGGATTATAATTAATGGACATTTTTTGTTGGGGCAAATCAAGTCTGACATTTTAAAGTGGGAATGACAAACTTAATAGGCCTTTTTATACCATGAATACACTAATATTTTGTATTTCCTGCTATGCAGGAAACTTCTCGGGCAAAAACAGAATGATCAAATTAAGATCCTACTTCTGTATGTGCATCTATGCTCGTCTGCGCACACACAGGTGAGCGTGTTCCACACGCCATTCATGTGTACACACCCAATGAGCCGTGTGTGTGTGTTGTCTCTGTAGCTGTGATTAAAGCGACGGTGGAGAGAGACATATTAATTAAATCCAAGCGGCCACTCAAATCCTCCTTCTTGGCCTTTGTAGCATGAATTTATCATTTCCCCCCTCACCACCAGACACAAAAAAAGTTAATTAAATTGAATGTCTATTTCACACCATGGAAGGAACACATTGTTAGCATTAATAAAGCATTCACATCTGTTATTCATCAGCTAATTTAGCAAGCGCTTCTCGCGTACAAAATGTATGTGCAGGATGTGATCCTAGGCATGAGCTTATATACAATCACCGGAGGGGGGAACAAAGTGGCGAGAGTGAGAGAGGGGGAAGAAAGAGAGAAAGGGAGAGACAAAAATAGCATAGGATAGAAAGAGAGGGACAGAAAAAAGAGAAAGGGGAGAAAAGAAAACCATCTCTCTCTATCACCTCTCTCTCTCCCTCTATCAACCCTTTCTACACTGCTTAAGTATGAATCCACAGTATTTAAATTGCTTCATTTCAACCCCTCTCTCCTTCTCTCCCTCTTTTTTTCCAGATGGCCCGTAATACAGCCCCTGGGAGTGTGTCGATCCATCAGAGCACTCAGAGGAGGGCCAGCAGGCCAGTCAGTCCACGTCAGCCCGCACTTGGCATGGTCCAAAGCGACAGGCACAAATTAATTTCGACAAAAGCAATTGTGTCTGAACGAGTCGTTATCCTCGCGGAAAGGGCCCTAATACAGCAGAAAACTGTCCCATTGACTCGCTGCTTGGTGACTATGTCCCAAATGGCACCTTTTTCCCTGTGTAGTATTTTTGGTAAAGAGTAGTGCACTATGTAGAGAAGAGGGTGCCATTTGGGACATAACCCGTCGTGCGTTTCCCCCACTTCAGAGGAGGAGTGAGGGATGGGTTTAGATGTAGGGTTGTGGAGAGAAAGATGGAGAAAGGGAGATAGGGGAAAGGCGATGGGGAGAGTAATGTGCTGTCATGGGGGATGGGGGATTGGGGGGATTGAGGCATGTGGGGTAACGGACTGAGAGAGAGGGAGAGGGGAAGTGAGGGAGAGGGAGAGCTGACAGGTCTTCCCTTAGGGGATTGGTTGTACCAGGGCCTATCTTGCTTTGACTCTCCATCTCCATTACATGCTTTTTCTGGATCACTTTCTCTCGCTCTCTCTTTCCGATACCTTAAGGCAAGGGTTCCTAACCTAGGGGGCGCCAACGTTTTGCAAATACAATTTGCGATTGTTAGGACAGATCTAAAACAACCCCAATATCTTCAATGTTTGCTAGAAGCAAGAGGTGAAATGCCATAGGAAGACATGACTGATGCACATTGGAATATATTTGGATTGTCTCTATGACATTCAGAAGCTGAGCTGCAGCCTTCTAAAAGTCGAAGAGTCGAAGAAAACGGACTTTGCTTGGGAAGTAATCTTATACAATGTGTGACTCCGTTGCTATCAACTTATCTATTCACTTTCTGTAAAACAGAATATGTATAATTCAATTGAGGGTTCATGTAAATTATCATAAAACATATTTGGTAGGGGAAGAACATTCAGAGAAATCGGGTCTAGACTTTACTTTCCTCATAGTTATTATTATTACTAAAAAAGCCTACCTAAAAGATGTCATGAGTTGCAGGATGTATAATTGCAGGAAATGAGCTTCAAAACAACATTTTCCTAGGTCCCTCAAATTAAAACAAAATCAAGCTAGTGGTGTATTTAATATAGGCTATCTCAATAAACATTTTTTTTTAAAGAGGGGGGGGGGTGACATTTTTCAAATGTGAAAAAGGGGGCCCAGTGGTAAAAAGGTTGGGAATGGCTGCTTTATGGCATCAGCCCTTTTATACATCTGCTTCTCTGCCTTTTTTCCTTCTTCTCTCAGACGTTCTCCCTCTCTCTTTCTGTGTGTTCCCTTAGGGCATCTGCCCCCTCTCTCTACCTCCCTTCCTTCCTTCATCCCATTCCTCGCTTTCAAACCTTCCTCCTCCTCCTCATACTCTCCTCTCGCTCATTCTTCCATCTCTCTTTTTCTCTGTTAATAATGATAATACATGGATTTTACATAGCACTTTTCATGGACCCAAAGACGTTTGGAGAAGATGAAGAGGCCTCTCTTCCTCCATATCTCACCTTGGGTCCTCTCTGCCGTGACGATTTCCCCAGCAGCTTCTCGTCGTTCAGCTCACACTGCTCCAGCAGGTCCAAGATGTCCTCCTCCTGCAAACACACAGAATACAGTTGGTTAGTACTTGATCATTCATTAACGCCAATGGGAGACCACTAATAAGAGTTGTAAGATTCTGTTGCTACTCCCGACCTGCAAGCAGACGTGAAAACTCAGGTGTTCCACTTCCATAATGCCTCAGTACCATTGCATAGCTAGACCATGAAAGACCTGGCAGAACATGTGTTACTCTTTATTGATGTATGGTGGCATCCCAAATGGCGCCCTATACCCTATAATAGTGCACTATGTAGGGAATAGGGTGCCATCTATAGGGTGCCATCTGAAACGCAGCCATGATCAATCTGGAAACTTTATGTTACCCGTGGCCAATACGCTGGGCCCCTTCTCCTTTTTGGCCGCGGCTGAATTAGAGAGTGGGTGATTAATGTTGCTTTGCTGTCGTGCATGGCACCCTCCCATTGTCTCTCAAATACAGATTAAACGTGACTGTGGTCTCTCAGATTAGCAATCAAGTAGCTTTAGGCTGCTCAAATGTTAAATGCGGGGACAAAAGTATGTGTGTGTCTACTTGTGTGTGTGTGTGTGTGCATGTGTGTGTGTGTGTTTGTGTGTGTTTGTGTGCCAGGGTCATAAGGCCAAAGCTGTGTTGGCATTTGGTTGAATCCCTGATCATGAACCAACCAACCAGCGCAGCCAGCCTCTCGCTCTGCAGGAGGTTAGCTCATATAGACTCAAAGCCACATGTACATATGGCAGATCCCTCCAAATCCCTCTCCCTCCCTCCCTCCCTCCCTCCCTCCATTCTAGGCTATTGCTAACTCTCTGATTGGCTATCTGTCTCACCTTCCCTTCTCCTAAAACTTCCTCTGTCTTTCTCTCTCTTCCTCACTCAGTCTCCCTTTCTCCTACTCTCAAACACACTTTCTCCCCTTTTGCTAACTCCCTAACAGTCCAAACCCCCCAAGTATCAACCATACCACTTTACCGCTTTATCGCGTCTCTCTCATACTCCTCCTTGTCTACCTACTCGCTCTCTCTCTCTCTCTCTCTCATTCTCTCTCTCCCTTTCTTTATCCCTTTCTCACAGAATAGAAACCAAACACCACCACTCCATCTGAAATGCATCATGAATAAAACTCCTCAGAAAGCATGTGTGCATCCCAAATGGCACCCTATTCCCTACAGAAGCACAGCTTTTGAGCTTTCGAGCTCTATGGGCCCTTGTCAAAAGTACTGCACTATTGGCAATAGGGTGCCATTTGGGATGCAGTCCGTCTCTCCCCCAATGCCAGAGCAGCCCTGCGATTTCCCTATTAACAATTATTTTCCCTATGAACGTACTCTCGCACCACAAACCGCAGCAACACAGCTGCTTCCACTGCATTCCATAAAAAATTCAACCATCACAGGCACCTTCAAATACATTGAGATCTTTGAGAAACCACTACAAATTAACACTGTGACAATTCACAGAGAATAGCTAAGGAATAACAGTGAGCGCCTAGACTAAGGAGAATGGGAAAGGCCAGAGCCAGACAAAGCAACTGGAAACAAAGATGAGAGGTTGTACGGGTTCGTCCTGCTTTTAACAAATGCTATGATCAGCGATCAATGGACGCTTTCAAGGACAAGGTGACAAATACGACTCGAGGAGGGGGCGTGACACTCTGTGTGTATTTTTTTGCTCTTCTTTTTTTTTGCAGAGAGCATCTAAATAGAGGTGAGGGGCAAGACAGAGATCGAGAGATAGAGAGGGCGAGTGAAAGAGAGAGAGAGGTAAAAGAGAGGAGAGAGTGTGTGTGTGCTGTTCAGTCTCAGGTACATACCTTCATTCGTTTCAGAGGATTATTCATTTCCTTTTGAAGTGAGGCCGCTCGGCCGGCGAGGAAGGTCTGAAAGGCAGCTGAGAGAAGGCTTTCATACTTCTCCAGGAGGAGCTTGTCATCTGGGGGGTAAATACGTCTGTGGGAGGAGAGAGGGAACAAAAACAATGACATAACATTAATTTAAATAAACAGTAACCACCGAGGAAAGTCAACCAGTACCTTTTTCTATTGACGTTTTTTTGAATGTCAGTTTAAGTTCCCTCCCACTGGGCACAGATGTCAGTTCAACTTATAGATTTGATTTTGGTTGAGTTGTCAACTAATGTGAATTCAATGTAAAATCAACAAATAATGTCACCTACATTCAAGAAGACTAAACTCTCTTACATTGATGACTTTTTTCAAATCCAATCAGTTTTCCTCGTTGATTCAACGTCATCATCTTGAACATTTGGGTTGAAATGATGTGCAAACAATGTTGATTCAATCAGTTTTTGCTCAGTGGGCTCAGTGCTAATAGACGGCTAATTTAATTGATGGCGGAGACTGGCTTAAATGTAGGATTTTACATTTTAGCCAGTTTGCTGCAGCAGGAAATGTGACTTTATAATTAATGGACCTTTTTGCAGGGTTGATGCTTCGCAAGGGGAAATCAAGTCTGATATTTCAAAGTGGAAATTACAATCTTCAGAAGCCTTTTTAAACCTCAAATAAGTTTGGCATTAAAGGAAAGTTCTCCTGCAACAGGGTGATCGAACATCTGTATAGCCAGTCATTTTGAAGCGCGAACAGCCTGCTTTGGGGTTGGAACGGCCCCCTCACCCACCATAATCAAGGGGATAAACCAATGTAAATGTTGAGATCGTGGGGGGATAAAGCTGTCAATCCTTTAAGAGCTACACATGTGAGTGATGGCTCAACTCGAGAGGCAAAGTTTAGCGATGGCCCTATAGGGCTCCAGTCAAAAGTAGCACACCATATAGGGAATAGGGTATAATTTGGGACGCAACCTGTGTGCTCGCCATCGCTCATATTTTGGCCCCAGCTTTTAAACATATGGCTGCTTAATCTGCGATTTGACCCACATGTTTCTTCTGAAGGAGTTGTTCATGTTCAGAATGTTTCTGCATATTTCAGCCCTTGTTTTGATTAGTTGGGGATCGTGTAAGAACTGGCAATTACATCAGCTAAAAACTTGACCTATTTCAATGAGTTTCGACTTGACTTGTCCCTTCCCAGCCTTTTATAAGTCCCCTACGCTGGTTAATACACATACACAAACATATTCACACATAAAACACATTCACACAAACACGCACACACACACGCACAGGCATGCACACACACAGGCATGCACACACACACTTCTGAGAAGTTTGATAAACGAACGGTGACAGGCACTGGACCTGAGCTCCCTTTGATGCCGGTCTCTCGTCTGACTCCCGTACCTGAAGTGCATTTCATCTAATGACGGGCTAAGTTCGTTAAGGGACGCTAACGAGCGAGCCAAATCAGATCCCGATGCCGTGTATGAATCCCAGGGTCTGCGTCCCAAATGGCACTGTATTCCCTATATAGTACACTATGGCCCTATGGGACCTTGTCAAAAGTAGTGCGCTATAAAGGGAATAGGGTGCCACATGGGACACAGACGGGGTCTATTAGCTCGGGTTCCAGACTGGTGTCTGGCAGGGTTAGGTACCGACAATAATTCACAGACGCACGTCGCCATTAGACTATCCGCTCATTGAGTGTTCAGGGAAGAGGTCACTTATGCAAAAGGAGAGAGCGAGCGAGGGAGAGGTGGGGGAGAGAGAGGGAAAGAGAGACAGAAAGAGAAAGCTGAGGGATGGAGAGAGTATTAACAATGAACGAAAAACAAGCTCCGACTCAGACACTTCAACGATACTATAAAGAATTAACTGGCCTACGTCTTTTGAAGTCTTTATCAGTGAGGAGGAGATCAGACGCTTACTCGTTTGCCTGTTCTTTTCGCATGACGTGGCTGCGCTGCCTTTGTGAATGCATGGGATTCACGACTCAAACCCCTGCAAAGCACTCTCTCTCTCTTTCTTTCTCTCAATAACTCCTTGGTACCACTCACGCATAAGAGTCACAACTCAAGCCTCTGCACCCCCCCACTCTGTCGCTTTCTCACTTTCGTCCCACTCAAACAATCCATTTATTTTCTCTCCCAATGTTATTTATCCTCCTGAGATCCGGGTGCTCCGCATGTGACCCCGTAAATGTAAGTGAAGCCCTCCTCACTCGGTGCCTCTTCCCCCTTTACCTGTAGTTCCCCAGATGTCTCTTTTCATGCTCCTCCCGGGAGATCTGCTTGCGGACCTGAGTCAATTGCTCTTTCTGCAGAAAAAACAACAGGTAACAGAAAAAACGTAGGGTAAAAAATAAATCAATATATTACCAGCCCAAATTCACCATGGGGCTGATTCAGACTTATAATATGTGCCTTTCCTACGAACGCCTTTCCGATGCAGTTCTCAGTAGTTGGTATTCAGACTTACCTTATGCAGGCGAGTAACACACTCTACAGGTGTGGCTATCTTGCACGCAGCGAAAACATTGAATTAAACTGCTGAAAACCCTCTTGCTTGCTGGCCAACGGATTTTCTTGCTGATTTTTCATTCAATCGGGTTGTCAGTACATTTATCTTATCTTAAAGTGGAACTGACACTGTTTTTACTACTTTGCTGAAATGAAACCAACAGGTATTTTAATATTATGTTTCAAAACCAACTTTATAAGAGTTCCATTACAAAATTCCATTACATAGAGTAAGGCATTGTTGGCAGAATTAAAAGGATGCAGTCAATACATGATTAATAAAATTCAACAATAAATCACTAGGTAGTCTAATAAATATTGTTATCAGTTGTAAATCACAGCTAGTACATTGTTTGCTGCCTCCAACAATTCAGGAGATGAGCTGCTTCAGATTCACAAACCCAATATTTCTGGGGGAGAAAGGAGGAAGAGGGCAGTGATTGGGAATCTCAACACAATCAATCTAGCTATGCAGTACGTGGTAGCTAAGTCATTTAGCTATCTAGAACCTTAAATAACACAGAGACCTGTACTGTAGATGTTATGTTATCACCTGGAGAAGTGGGTGAGTGGTAGACTTCCCCCCCATCGTATTCACAGTGCAATTTTGGCTGTCAACGAAACACTGAAAAAGTATGAGAGGGTTTATCTACTGTCCCCTGTGCTAGACTTTAGCTCATCTGGCTCAGGCTAATATTGTTGTTGTTGTTCTGCACAGGCTGACGTTCTCGAGAACCCAAGGCATTAACAAGGCATTCTGCCTTATCCCAAGGGTTCTCAGCTATCTCAGCATCGCTTACCGGTGGCACCAGGTGAACAACAATCCCCACACTCCGTTTTAACATTTAGAAACCTCAATAATCATTACCTGTGATAAGGTTTATGAAACATACGGAACAAATGTTTTATATCAGTGAGAAAGAATCTTTTAAAAAAAAAGACAATAACCCTAACCCTATAAAAGTGTGAGGTAATATGAACCTTTTATTTGAATTCTATTATTTATTGCTGATATGAAAGATAATGTACCGCAAGCAATGCCTGTTACCTTTCAGAACAAGGGGCACTTAACAAAACTCCACCGGCCAGAACATACCTTCATGAATAGACGCTAAAGGTAGTTAGCGTCTATGAATGGGCTAAGGCTGAGGGAGAAATAGTTTGTTGATTGAGCAATAGGACTGTAAAGTTCCAAAAAGTAAGACTCCTGTTATTTATATACAGTGCCTTGCGAAAGTATTCGGCCCCCTTGAACTTTGCGACCTTTTGCCACATTTCAGGCTTCAAACATAAAGATATAAAACTGTATTTTTTTGTGAAGAATCAACAACAAGTGGGACACAATCATGAAGTGGAACGACATTTATTGGATATTTCAAACTTTTTTAACAAATCAAAAACTGAAAAATTGGGCGTGCAAAATTATTCAGACCCTTTACTTTCAGTGCAGCAAACTCTCTCCAGAAGTTCAGTGAGGATCTCTGAATGATCCAATGTTGACCTAAATGACTAATGATGATAAATACAATCCACCTGTGTGTAATCAAATCTCTGTATAAATGCACCTGCACTGTGATAGTCTCAGAGGTCCGTTAAAAGCGCAGAGAGCATCATGAAGAACAAAGAACACACCAGGCAGGTCCGAGATACTGTTGTGAAGAAGTTTAAAGCCGGATTTGGATACAAAAATATTTCCCAAGCTTTAAACATCCCAAGGAGCACTGTGCAAGCGATAATATTGAAATGGAAGGAGTATCAGACCACTGCAAATCTACCAAGACCTGGCCGTCCCTCTAAACTTTCAGCTCATACAAGGAGAAGACTGATCAGAGATGCAGCCAAGAGGCCCATGATCACTCTGGATGAACTGCAGAGATCTACAGCTGAGGTGGGAGACTCTGTCCATAGGACAACAATCAGTTGTATATTGCACAAATCTGGCCTTTATGGAAGAGAGGCAAGAAGAAAGCCATTTCTTAAAGATATCCATAAAAAGTGTAGTTTAAAGTTTGCCACAAGCCACCTGGGAGACACACCAAACATGTGGAAGAAGGTGCTCTGGTCAGATGAAACCAAAATTGAACTTTTTGGCAACAATGCAAAACGTAAAAGCAACACAGCTCATCACCCTGAACACACCATCCCCACTGTCAAACATGGTGGTGGCAGCATCATGGTTTGGGCCTGCTTTTCTTCAGCAGGGACAGGGAAGATGGTTAAAATTGATGGGAAGATGGATGAAGCCAAATACAGGACCATTCTGGAAGAAAACCTGATGGAGTCTGCAAAAGACCTGAGACTGGGACGGAGATTTGTCTTCCAACAAGACAATGATCCAAAACATAAAGCAAAATCTACAATGGAATGGTTCAAAAATAAACATATCCAGGTGTTAGAATGGCCAAGTCAAAGTCCAGACCTGAATCCAATCGAGAATCTGTGGAAAGAACTGAAAACTGCTGTTCACAAATGCTCTCCATCCAACCTCACTGAGCTCGAGCTGTTTGGCAAGGAGGAATGGGAAAAAATGTCAGTCTCTCGATGTGCAAAACTGATAGAGACATACCCCAAGCGACTTACAGCTGTAATCGCAGCAAAAGGTGGCGCTACAAAGTATTAACTTAAGGGGGCTGAATAATTTTGCACGCCCAATTTTTCAGTGTTCCTTGTTCTTCATGATGCTCTCTGCGCTTTTAACGGACCTCTGAGACTATCACAGTGCAGGTGCATTTATACGGAGACTTGATTACACACAGGTGGATTGTATTTATCATCATTAGTCATTTAGGTCAACATTGGATCATTCAGAGATATCCTCACTGAACTTCTGGAGAGAGTTTGCTGCACTGAAAGTAAAGGGGCTGAATAATTTTGCACACCCAATTTTTCAGTTTTTGATTTGTTAAAAAAGTTTGAAATATCCAATAAATGTCGTTCCACTTCATGATTGTGTCCCACTTGTTGTTGATTCTTCACAAAAAAATACAGTTTTATATCTTTATGTTTGAAGCCTGAAATGTGGCAAAAGGTCGCAAAGTTCAAGGGGGCCGAATACTTTCGCAAGGCACTGTATTTGCAGAAAACAATTCAGGTTTCTTCTGTGACTTTTGCTACTGCTTTCTAAACAATGATCCAAACAAAGTTGCGCTGTTCTGCTGCCTGTAAACACAGTCCAGTGCAGTGCAACATCAACGTGAATGGCACATTCTCGTATGGCATGGCCTATTTGTATAATAGGCCTACTCTAGCTGTGATTGGTTATGGCGCACCAGTCTGTGGAGTCCGGATCTGGACAAGACAGAGTTTTTATTGAGTGCAGTGTCTATAAATTGCTCAAATGCATGTCTTTCACATTCATATTACTATGGAATGTTCACAAATACCTGACTCTACATTCTATGAATGTATGAAAACATTAACATTTGGATATCTACATGTTCACTTAACACACAAAAAAAATGGACATTCTTTCTGAGGGTGTATATGAACAGATTTGAATAAGATTTAAATTGTGCAAAATCAATATCATTTCCACTTGAAGCAACCTTTAACCCAATGAGACCCACCATTGTGCTGGCGTGATTTTGGACATCTATCCTCTTTTAAAGATTGTGTGTTTGAGCTACAGACGTCAAGGTACCACTGGTTTTGTCTATTTCTTCTGCAATCATTGGTACCAACCATTAGTCTGTGTGATTAACGGGTGATGAGCTAGAGCTGTGTTTGTGAGACAATGACGGATCCCAAAGTGGCCCAGGGCCGAGTCTTTTTTTATAAGAACGTCTGTAAGAGTCCGAATGGTTTGAGCTAAACACTATTCAAATATATCTATGAAAAGCTGAGACTCTTATGAACACACACACACGTGTATCTCTATGCAGCTCACAAGCTACACAAAAGTCATTAGAGGATAAAGGGTTCTTCTACATAGACGATCATAGGAAACCCCCAGGACATAGTGTCTATAAAACTGTAATAAACTGACAGTTGCTGTCACAAACTCCAAACAGTTGTCATTGACTAGTTATATATTCATTTCACATTGAGCAAACAATTTATGTACTTATAGCATTCATATAAATTCATTTATATCAGGTTTTTGCTTTGTTTATTGACACTTATTAATAAAACTCATGAATACAACTGTTTGTCAAGTTGTTTTCTGCTCTATTTGTGGCCCTGGTTGTCCTGATTTTTTTGTTGTAAAAAACATCATTGTGCGGCTAAATATAACGGCTAAATGAATGTTAGATCAATGAAAAGCTGTTTTTTTCTGGGGTCTCGGGACTGATAGGGTTAAATACGGTGTACCTTTCATTAGAATTTTTGTCAACAAACTATATTGAGAGGACGGTGTCACGATCGTCGTTAGAATCATCGGACCAAGGTGCAGCGTGATATGGTTTCCACATATTTATTTAGTGAAATGCACAAAAAACAATAAAGAAAGAACGAAACGTGAAGTCAATTAAGTGCTAGCAGGCAACTAAACATAAACAAGATCCCACAAACAAAGGTGAGAAAAATAACGACTTAAATATGATCCCCAATTAGAGACAACGATTACCAGCTGCCTCTAATTGGGAATCATACAAAACACCAACATAGAAAAGAAAATAGAACACAACATAGACATAGAAATACTAGATCACCCCCTATTCACGCCCTAACCTACTATACCATAGAGAAACAATGGCTTTCCATGGTCAGGGCGTGGCAGTACCCCCCCACCTCCCCCCACAAAGGTGCGGACTCCGGCCGCAAAACCTGAAACCAAATGGGGAGGGTAGGGGGGTGGAGGGATTCGTGCCGGTGGTGGCTCTGGTGCGGGGCGAAGTACCCACTCAGCTCGCAGCTCCGCAAGCATTGGTGGAGGCTCTCGTGCGGAACGAAGAACCCACTTATCCCGAGGATCCATCCATGGACCCATGCTGAACACTGTGCCTGGACTAGACCTCGGTACTGAGGAAGGCTCCTGCCATGGAGCGGGACTGGACGCCATGTCTGGACTGGGCATCCACGCAGAGGAGGGCTCCTGCCATGGAGCTGGACTGGACACCGTGTTTGGACTGGACACCGGCACAGAGGAATGCTCCTGCCATGGAGCGGGACTGGATGCCGTGTCTGGACTGGGAATCTTCGCAGAGAAGAGCTCATGCCATGGAGCAGGACTGGACGCCATGTTTGGAAGCTCCGGACTGCGGACAGTCGCCGGAAGCTCTGGACTGTGAACCGTTGCCGGAATCTCTGGCCTGGGAATCGTCGCCAGAAGCTCTGGACTGGGGTCGGCACAGGTGGAACTGGACTGGTGACACGCACCTCAGGGAAAGCGCGAGGAGCAGGCACAGGACGCACCGGACTGGGAAGGCGCACTGGAGGCCTAGTGCGTGGAGCCAGCACAGGTGGCGCCGGACTGGTGACACGCACTTCAGGGCGAGTGCGGGGTGCAGGCACAGGAAGTATCAGCCTGGGGAGGCGCACTGGAGGCCTGGTGCATGGGGCCAGCACAGGTGGCACCGGACTGGTGACACACACCTCAGGGCGAGGAGCAGGCACAGGACTCACCAGACTGGGAATGTGCAATGGAGGCCCAGTGCGTGGAGCCGGCACAGGTGGCAACGGACTGGTGACACGCACTTCAGGGCAAGCGCGAGGAGCAAACACAGGACGCACCGGACTGGGAAGGCGTACTGGAGACCTAATGCGTGGAGCCAGCACAGGTGGCACCGGACTGGTGACAGGCACCTCAGGGCGAGCGCGAGGAGCAGGCATAGGATGTACCGGACTGGGGAGGCGCACTGGAGGCCTGATGCGTGGGGCCGGTAAAGGTGGCACCAGACTGGTGACACGAACTTCAGGGCGAGTGCGGGGAGGAGGCACAGGACCTACCGCACTGGGGACACACACTTCAGGGCGAGTACGAGGAGGAGACACAGGACGTACCGGACTGGGGAGGCACACTGAAGGCCAGAAGTGTGGCGCCGGTACAGGTTGCACCAGCCCGCTAACCGGATCCTCTGGTCGGATGTTGAGCAGAACACACTTGCACAACATCTCTCTCATCTCTTTCTCTCCCAACTTCTCCATTGCCTCCTTAACAGTCCCTGGCTCTTCCCGCGGCTCAGCCACCAGCTCCATCTCCACCCCACCCAAAAAAATCTTGGGGTTTCTGTGGCTGTGGTCTGACGATACACTCCTCCAGAGTTTAACATTCGGGCTCTGGCACTCTCCTCAGCTCGACCGACCACCCCTTGTGCCACCCCCCCAAAAAAAGATATTGATGTTGTCCTCCATCCTTAAGGGCTGAGATCCCGCTAACGGGATCGATATGGCAACAGCCAGTGAAAGTGCAGGGCGCCAAATTCAAAACAACAGAAATCCCGTAATTAAAATTCCTCAAACAAAGAAGTATTTCACACCATTTTAAAGATACACTTCTTGTTAATCCCACCACAGTGTCCAATTTCAAATAGGCTTTAAGGCGAAAGCACCACAAACTATTATGTTAGGTTAGAGCCAAGTCACAGAAAAACACAGCCATTTTTCCAGCCAAAACGAGGAGTCACAAAAATCAGAAATAGCGATAGAATGAATCACTAACCTTTGATGATCTTCATCAGGTGACACTCATAGGACTTCATGTTACACTATACATGTATGTTTTGTTCGATAAAGATTATATAAAAAAAATTCAGTATACATTTGCGCGTTATGTTCAGTAGTTCCAAAAACATCCGGTGATCTTGCAGAGAGCCACATCAATTTACAGAAATTCTCATAATAAATGTTGATGAAAATACAAGTGTTATGCATGGAACTTTAGATACACTTCTCCTTAATGCAACCGCTGTGTCAGATTTCAAAAAAGCTTTACGGAAAATGCAAACCATGCAATAATCTGAGTACAGCGCTCAGAGACCAAACAAGCGAAAAAGATATCCGCCATATTGTGCAGTCAACAGAAGTCAGAAATAACATTATAAATATTCACTTACCTTTGATGGTCTTCATCAGAATACACTCCCAGGAATCCCAGTTCCACAATAAATGTTTGTTTTGTTCGATAATGTCCTTTAAAATCATTTATGTCCAAATAGCTACTTTTGTTAGCGCGTTTTGTAAACAAATCCAAAGTCACGAAGCGCGTTCACTAGGAGCAGACGAAATGTCAAAAAGTTCCGTTACAGTCTGTAGAAACATGTCAAACGATGTATAGAATCAATCTTTAGGATGTTTTTAACATACATCTTCAATAATGTTCCAACAGGAGAATTCCTTTCACTGCAATGGAACGCGAGCTACCTCTCAAATAAACGAGCGTCACGAGCTTGTGGTACTCTGCCAGACCACTGACTCAAAGAGCCCTTATGAGCCCCTCATTTACAGTAGAAGCCTCAAAGAAGTTTCTAAAGACTGTTGACATCTAGTGGAAGCCTTAGGAAGTGCAACATGACCAATATCCCACTGTATCTTCAATAGGGAATGAGTTGAAAAACGACCAACCTCAGATTTCACACTTCCTGGTTGGATTCTTTCTCAGGTTTTTGCCTGTCATATGAGTTCTGTTATACTCACAGACATTAAAACAGTTTTAGAAACTTCAGAGTGTTTTCTATCCAAATAATATACTAACAATATGCATATATTAGAAACTGGGACTGAGTAGCAGGCAGTTTACTCTGGGCACCTTATTATTCCAAGCTACTCAAAACTGCCCCCAGCCATATTAACTTCCGTCTGCCGCCAAGGAAGGGTTTCGCATCCTCACATGACTTCTTCCCATGTCCAAAACTCCTTCAGCTGGTGAACACGCTGCTTGCTCCTGGTTTGGTGGGATCTTCTGTCACGATCGTGTTAGAATCATCGGACCAAGGTGCAGCGTGATATGGTTTCCACATATTTATTTAGTGACACGCACAAAAAACAATAAAGAAAGAACGAAACGTGAAGTCAATGAAGTGCTAACAGGCAACTAAACATAAACAAGATCCCACAAACAAAGGTGGGAAAAATAACGACTTAAATATGATCCCCAATTAGAGACAACGATTAGCTGTCTCTAATTAGGAATCATACAAAACACCAACATAGAAAAAGAAACTAGAACACAACATAGACATAGAAATACTAGATCAACCCCTATTCACGCCCTGACTACTATACCATAGAGAAACAATGGCTCTCTATGGTCAGGGCGTGACAGACGGGTTCAAAATATTAGGGATCAATGAAATACATGACATATATGCATATTCGTCTCTGTTTCAGCACCAATTGGTAGATGGAAAATACTCTGATATTGTAATATATATATAAACAAAATATATTAATTAATCACAAATACAGTGGTTTGATTCATCCTGAAAGTTGCCATATTCAAGTTCAATCCATTAAATATTGGAAGGTGAGAAAAGTGCACAATAGGGTAATATAATAATAATACTTAATAATGAATGAATAATGAATAATAATAATAGTCCTATAAATCTACTCTATTCCTCACTAATCATGGATCTGTAATAACAATGGTCCAGTCGTCGTGAACCGTGCCCCAGGCTCCAGGTTTGAACTGCTACCTGTGGTGTGAGTTCCATTATGATTCAAATAGGCTACATGTTCGAAATGAATACACACGTTAGCCTAATATAATCCAGTATTGCTAGCCACCCTCAACAACAACTACACGGACGTAACAGAGGAAAGAAAGGTTAACAGAACTGAATATTGCAAAATGTAGGCTACAAATTGAAGGAGAGTAACACTAACGTGACAGTTCTAAATGTACGTGGGTATTACTGACCGTGGCTCCCAATAGTAGCTAATATTTAACACGATACAAATTGTTGAACATTTTTTGAAAAGCCCGGTTATACAATTAAAACATTGTAAAACTCATAAATCAACTCGGTAGGTTCAGCACTACAGCCTATCGCTTGCGTCTCCAAATTTCATCCCCGTAAATGATTAGGACATACAATTAGTGCTTTGAGAAAGTATTCACAACCCTTGACTTCTTCCACATTTCGTTGTGTTACAGCCTGAATTTAAAATGGATCAAATTGAGATTTTTCTTGTCACTGGCCTACACACAATACCCCATAATGTCATAGTGGAATTATGTTTTTCAAAATTGTTTCAAATTAATACAAATTTAAAAGATGAAATGTCTCAAGTCAAAAAGTATTCAACCACTTTGTTATGACAAGCCTATGTTCAGGAGTATGGGTTGCATGGACTCACTCTGTGTGCCATAATAGTTTTCAACATGATTTTTTTATGACTACCTCATCTCTGTACCCCATACATACAATTATCTGTAAGGTCCCTCAGCCGAGCAGTGAATTTCAAACACAGATTCAACCACAAAGACCAGGGAGGTTTTCCAATGCCTCACAAAGAAGGGCACCTATTGGTAGATGGGTAAAAAAAAAAAAATTAAAAGCAGACATTGAATATCCCTTTGAGCATGGTGAAGTTATTAATTACACTTTGGATGCCATATCAATACACCCAGTCACTACAAAGATACAGGCATCCTTCCTCAGTTGCCCGAGAGGAAGGAAAACGCTCAGGGGGCCAACGGTGACATTAAAAAAGTTACAGAGTTTAATGGCTGTGATAGCAGAAAACTGAGAATGGATCAACAAATTGTAGTTACTCCACAATACTGACCTAATTGATAGAGTGAAAAGAAGGAGGCCTGTACAGAATAAAAATATTCCAAAACATGCATCCTATTTGCAACAAGGCACTAAAGTAATGTAAGGCACTAAAGTAATGCAAATGTGGCAAAGCAATTCACATTTTGTTCTGAATACAAAGTGTTATGTTTGGGGCAAATCTAATCCAATACATTACTGAGTACCTCTCCCCATATTTTAAAGCATATTGGTGGCTGCATCATGTTATGGGTATGTTTGTAACCATTAAGGACTGTTTTTCACGATAAAAAGAAACGGAATGGAGCTAAGCACAGGAAAAATCCTAGAGGAAAACCTGGTTCAGTCTTCTTTCCACCAGATACTGGGAGATGTATTCACATTTCAGCAGGACAATAGCCTAAAAAAAGGCCAAATCTGTACTGGAGTTGCTTACCAAGAAGACAGTGAATGTTCCTTAGTGGCTGATCTGCTTGAAAATCTAGGGCAAGACTTGAAAATGGCTGACTAGCAATGATCAACAACCAATTTGACAGAGCTTGAAGCATTTTGAAAATAATACATGGGAAAATATTGTACAATCCAGGTGTGCAAAGCTCTTAGAGACTTACCCAGAAAGACTCACAGCTTTAACCGCTGCCAAAAGTGATTCTAACATCTATTGACTTAGGGGTGTGAATACTTATGTAAATGAGATATTTTCTGCATTTCATTTTCAATACATTTGCAAAATAATGGGTTTTCACTTTGTCATTATGGGATATTGTGACACAACAAAATGTGGAGTAAATCAAGCGGTGTGAATAATTGATGAAGGCACTGTAAATTTCAGAATAACGGCACAGCTATTTATAGCCTACTTCACTGTGGAAAAGGGGCTGAAATACACGTAATGTTGATATGATTTTCAGCTCGCTTCCATATGACTTGTTTCACTTCAATCTCCAGCGATCAGAAGGAAAAATCATCTAAAACAACTGCTATTTGTATTCACAATCACCTTCTCCAAACCGATTACTCATTTACCTAGCTCTTATCAATTTATAAATTACAGTGTTTGGAGAATGGTATTATTTCTATCGGATTTCTATCCAAATGTTTTTTCACTTGAAACCGACAGGTGCTCAACCTTATTCATGGTTTCCACTTGTGTAAAGATGGTGGAATTACTAGGGAATTAAGTCAAGGTCAGAATATGTAATATCTGTATACACCTACGCCATACCTCCATTTATTTGATATCCACCCCAATGGGTACCTTGCTGGCACTGGCTTTTCCCCATGCGTAGGTTCAAGGTCAGAATACACAAAAATGGAATAATGTGGAAGTAACTTGGGTCTGAATTCCCCCCATGCACCTCTATCTGAATAACAATGAGTGAAGGAATGACACTTTCCTCTATTAAGAATCGGACTAATGAAGTCAGAGGCACAGAGCGGAAAAGCACAAAAGGCCTAGTGTTGAAATGGACTAATCAAGGGGTAGAACCCACTAGCTACTTAAACCTGGCACTTAGCTCTGGAACACGTGACAACCTCATCCAGGCTACTCCGAAACGCATGTATAATGAAATGTTACGCTGTCGACTGAAACTTTTACAGTGACAAGGGCAAGGAAAGAGCAGTAGTTTCTCTCATTCTATCAAATGTTGTTTTCCTTGTTCGGGTCGCTGCCACCGGCACAGGTAAGGCTATGCCGACATAGGTTTTAATTTAGGCCTACTGTCCTTTAACACATCTCATCCATCTTTCTGTCGATCTCTCCATATGTGTTCAATATCAATGTGTATAATCTGCTAAATGGTAAATATTATATTATATATTATTATGCGTAAATAAATATTAAAGCAGAGGGAATTCCTACTACTGAAATTATAACAATCATTTTTAAAAGTAGTTTTTTTTTACGCACCAGTTCTTCTTTCCTCCGCTCCAGCGTGTGGCGCTGTTTTTCTGCCTCGGAGGAGGCGGCCGAGAGCTTCTTCATGGAGCCCTGGCCGTAGAGCCGTCTCTGGGCCTCCGCCTTCTGCTGGGCCAGGTTACGCTTCTTGTCGCTCGCTCTGAAAGAAGAAACCACAACACAGCAGAGACAAACAATGAGAACAGCAAACTTTCTCTTTCTTTCTCTCTCTAATTTAGCTTCCCTCCATTACCTTTATTTATTTACGTACTCTCTAAAGTATAATTTGATTCGTCTTGCAAAGCCCCCAGCCTCTCTCTTTTGGCATTGAAGCACAAAAAGTGGAATGCTGAACGTACCAAACCTGGGTTCTTTCAAAAACCATAGCTGCACTTGAGTTTGCCCTGGAGTAATGGAATGAATATCATCCAAAAAGTGCAAACCCACAATCCTGACAGGCCCAATCAAATGCTCAAAACATTTGAAAAAAGCAAAGTTGGAAGGAGTCAGAACCATTGACTTTCTTCATATTCCTAATAAAGAAGTCAATGGTCCTAACTCTCTGACCTAGTGGGAGCAATATATTTCAGCCACTCACTGGCCCTTTAAATGTAATATTGTGCCCAGTGGTGGGCATTGGGGTTACTCTGTGTCCTCGATTCCCGGGGAACTGCCCTAGCTCATTTGGGCAGAGGGATACGGATTGTCTTCTGACGCCTTTCTAGAGCCGGAGACTAAACCGAAAGTTATCGATACTGACCATACCGATCACTTATCGCGGGTATTTTGCTGATATTTTGTTCATTACAATAAGTAGCCTATACTGAAGAAATGTGAAGTTTGAAATTAAATAAGTTTGCTAATATCAGTGATTGTTATGGGACAATTGATGACTACAACCAACCAAAAAACCTGCTGCACGTTAAAATTATAAACATATCACTCTATTTATCATTATCACATCAATTTAGGCAATATGGATTTTCTTTCATATCGCACAGCTCTACATCTTTCCAATTGAACCAAGTCACAAGCCCACCCAGCCACCACGGCCCACTCCTTACAGAGTAAGGACGTTTCTTTCACTCAGTGAACATACGCAGTTTGTCTGGTGCCAGACGTTGTTTCAATGTTCTATCACCAGGCCAAGTTTTATTTGTTGGGTATTAATCAAATCTCCCCTTTTTGTCTTTATGAACGCAGTAAACATGGGCAATGAAACAAATTCTTCTGATCAGGGATTAATGGTACTGTACTGCGCTAGAGCTGTTAAACAATGCTTTTTCTCCTAATGATTTACTATACTGTACTGGGCTGACCTAGAGCTACGTTCAATGTATCGCTGTGTATCACAGTGCTGCCAAACAGATCTTTTGAAATTCTTCTGATAAGGAATTTATATTGTACTGGGCTGACCTAGAGCTGCGTTCAGTGTATCACTGTGACACAGTGCTGTAAACAGATCTTTTGAAATTCTTCTGATAAGGTATTTATATTGTACTGCACTGGGATAGAGCTGTGTTCAGTGTATCACTGTGCATCACTGTGACACAGTGCTGTAAACAGATCTATTGTAGGGGTGTATTTGATCCACTCCAGTGTGTAAGTCCTAATGTAGTGGCATTCCTTGTTGTTTATGGGGAGTGTATGGGGACTATATTTAGCCATGTGATGGAGAGGCACAGAGAGAGCAGAGAGCTGGAGGTCAGGTCTGGGATGATCAATCAGTGTAGAGACTCAAGGCAGCCCGGGGACAGCACAACCACAACTAGTCAGTATGGATACAATCACACACGCAAACGTGTACACACACACACACACTCACATAAACATGTACACACACATGCGCACACACAAAGACACGCACAGACACGTACACATACACCTATTGTGACCACTAACCGGCCTCCGCCCAGTAACTTGCCCTGAACTTGAGTTACTATCCGGCTACCACCCGGTACTCAACCCTGCAGCTTAGAGACTGCTGCCCTATGTACATAGTCATAAGAACACTGGTCACTTTAATAATGTTTACATAATGTTTTACCCACTTCAACTGTGTAGACTGTATTCTAGTCAAGGTTCATCCTATATAACTACTGCTGTACAAACCTTTTCTATTCCTATACTGTCCATCATTTCTATACACACCATCATACACCTAAATATTTATATTCTGGACTCTGACGTTCTACTATTTCTATATTTCTTTATTTTGGAGATCCCTGTGTATTGTTTTGTATTACTGTACTGTTGGAGCTAGACATAGGCATTTCTCTACACCCGCGATAACATCAACAATATATGTGTACGTGACAATAAAAAATAAAACAATTGATATTTTATTTGATTCCCATATACTTCCTGTCATTGAGCCAACGACTATCCATTTAAAAGCATCATTTAAAAATAAAAATAAAAAAATTCCGCAGAAGTGGCAATAATTTAGTAAGGGTGGGCCACCGCTACTAAAGGAATATAGGGGAAACTCTGTGCGCACACACACACACGCACGCACGCACACACTATACTGTAAGCAACACACACAACGCCCGATTGAACAATGCACAAAGAGAACAATGGAGAGGACCTAAGCTTTGTAACTCTTTTCTTTCGCCATCCAACAATCCAGCACGTAACCCACTTTTACAAGGACTGCAGATTTAGCAGTTGTTAAAACTAAATACAGAAGCCTAGTAAACAAAGCATACTAATGAAATCACTCTGCAACGAATAACAAGAGGGGTAGATAGTGCGCACATCAAAGAATTGAAAATGTTGGTGGTGAAATAAAGAGAATCAATACAAATCTAAAAAACATTCAAAAGCCTTGGCCATGCAAAAGTTCAGCGTATGCTTTTTGATGAACTCATAATGGGCCTCGGGAGGCCGTGCGGATGATATTGTAGAAATGCTGCTGCTACACAGCATCTATAGGCCTACCTGATGTTGAGAAGTTTCAGTGCGTTGAGCAAGACCCCTTTCTTCACGTCGTAATCAATCTTCTGATCGGTCCCGAAGCTCGGCGCTCGATTGATCTGCGGGAGAAAAGATTCACATTTTAAAAACATTCAACAGTGAAATACAATTTGAAAGAACATGACCTATGGGTAACACTTGATTTGATTGATTGATTGTCTTAAGACATTGTACAGTTGCCCAGAGGATGAAGTACAAAGCCCAGAGGATACCATTGTAACATCCCTCTTTATGTTGTGTTTCTTATGATTATAAGAATGGATTATGCAAAATTATTCAACACTTATTTCCAATGTGGTCTGTGCTAGTGCACTTTAGGGAGACTAGTGAGAGGAGGGAGGTGGACGTGTGTGTATGTTAGGGAGGGGGTTAGTGTTTATTGGTTGGAGGACACTTTAGAGCCTGGTCCTGTGACCTTTGACCTAGCCCACATCCTGTCTGGTGGGGGCCGGGAAGGGGGGGGTGGCAGCTGTCACCAAATACGTGACCCCGTCGCTGTGAGCCAATGACAGCGACCGGTAGCTCGGTCCATGGCATGCTACTGCCCCCTTTGTCCTATGGGACGCTGGCACCTCCAGCCAATACAAACAGGCTCTTATCTCTCCGTGTTTGAGAGCATCAAACCTGTGCAGCATTGTGGGTAAATTGTGCCTGACTGACTGATCTACAAATAATAAGGAATATTTATTTATGATGGTAGATGATTTGTAGATCAGTCCGTCGGGATTGTCAACTACAATGTCGAACAAGCCCAATAACACAGTACAGTAGCTCAGTACAAGCAGCACAAGCCATATGAATGGGATAAAACGTTCAGAGGATTCACTCACAGTGCTCCACACAAAAGCCCTATATCATTCCTTTTCATTCTTGCAAAATGTAAGAATGGCCTCCCTTTTCTCAAAAAGGGTAAAAACGTTGTCAGTCGGGGCGGCGGATTCAGATATCAAGCATTATACCTGACATGACAAAAGTTCTCATCCCCAGATGGTGGGGGAATTGTGAGCGGCAAAAAAGGGGCCAGCATATCAAGGAGAGAACACTGATTGAATTCTGCCTAAAAGGGAGTTCAAATGACAGCGGCGCAGCCAGCGCTAACGGCGGGATCAGGTTTCAGTCCTTGAGCGTCACAACGAGATAACACTACTCCCCCGGTGACACATTCGCGCCACCTCTTTACCTTTTCATACACACAGCACTGCCACCATTTGGTGTAATTAGTCTAGGATTAGGTTGAGAAAACACACATATGCACACACAGACATTTCAATAATGCTCCACTTACACAAACAAGAAGGGAAACCTCTCGGTGCACACACTGGGTCAGTTCATTTCAATTCTATTTCCTGTAGTAAGCTCAATCTACATACACACTGTATTTACGTCAGCAAATGGCCCCAAGACAGAAACACTGGAAATGCTCCCTAGGTACCAAGACTCGCCGTTTCTCTCCTGGCCGGCCAATCACTAATCCCCAGCACAAAGGTGCTTGCTGATGTGTGCCAGGGCTTAGGGAGCGCTGCTGTAAGATCATATTTACATCACAACCTAGGCTCCATTCACCACTGAGCGTAATGTAGCTAGGGTTGGCAACAGTGAGCTAAATCAATGAATGAACTGTTGCGGCCGTAACCCTACCAGGTCCTGATGCCCCCATTGCCCCTAGGTCCTTTGAGCACAGACGGGCAACAGTACCATCGGAGAGCTGTCCCTTCACACAAGGTGCCATAGATTTACAGTGTCAGCCATTTAGCTTTTCCTATCCCAGTGTTCTCTCCCGCTCAGTCAACTATGTTTTTCCCCGTGCCTGGGAGATTTTAGCCTCATGTCCCACTTTCAGAAGAGAGAATAGAATAGAAAGGGAGAAAAGTGTGATTTTCATTTATATGCCCCTCACATAGTGTATGACACACACAAAGAGAGCATGGGGGTATGTGCTGTGGTGTTAGTGCAGTTGCCATTGGTAATCCCGGCTGCGTTTTTCTCAGCTTGTCTAATTTTTCAGTGTGATTTGTGGTGTCACGGGGAGACTGGCAGCAAAACACACTCTTTCTCTTTCTTAATCTCGCTCTCTGCTGATCTCCTTCACTTTGTCTCTTTTCTCTCCTTCTCTCTCAACCCTTTCAATCTCCTTCCCTCTCTCTCCCTCTTCTCTTGCTCTGAGGTAGGAAGTCAGGCCAGTCTGGGTCTAATGAACCCCCGCAGCCTCTAAAATCCTGCTCTGATTTCCTTAAGTGTCTCAGTCAGGGGCTTAAAGAGCGCGTGCTCCAAGAGGCGTTCAATAAAAACAAAAGATTATACGTTTTACCCTTTGAGTTTTCCCAAATTCGCATTGACAACTCTGAATATATCAATCCAACTACAGAGAGTGAGAGAGCAAACGAGAACAAACAAAAACATACATGTTTATATCATCGTTTTATTTATTTATTTTCCCCCGGTCGATTTCAATTCTTCCAATTTAAAGGTTGGGATCAGAGTGAATGTCAGCTAGGTGCATAGTGAATCAGTTACATACCCCAGCAAAATGTCTCTCTCTCTTTTTCTTTTGCACCTGGATACGTGTCTTTGATGCATAAGTAACCTGCCAACGTTTCTATGGGCACATGTAAAATGTAGCTCTGTGGTCGGGCGTTCTGCGTGCGGTTAGCCCCACGTGAATCAACCATTTGGTTTGAATCGACTTTGATGTACTCGTGCTATAATGATCCTGATTATTAGCCTTAAAGCACAAACAGAAGAGCGCACAGAGCAACCCAGCGAATTCATATGATGGATGGATTTTGGACAGTTCAGTCGAAATAAAAATAAGAGAAAAAGTACAAATTCTCCCCACATAGCTGTCTGACTCACAGTGAGCTGAGCAGGGCCTTAAGGGCATTGGATAGCGCAGAGAGAGCCCTATAATAATATACGTATTAATGGATCAATGAATCAGTGCTCATGGTCAACTCCCATTGTGTTTGTGTTTAAATACTCTGCAGACACTGAAATGCACGGTCGTGATTAATCTCTCTCAGTAAGATTAACCCGCCTTATTATGCCTACATTAGTGTATACAAACCCTGGCTTTCTCAAACTCCGATACGGCCTCAAACACTCAGGGATATCGGCGCAGTTCAACAGCCACCAGAATGGACTGTTATTGCAGCACAAAGGCAAAAAGGGAGAGCGGTGATCCAGCTGGTCGACCGGTTAAATGGGGCTCCGGTTTCGCCGCCTTCTCAATTACTGTTTTATTCCTTTGTGGCATTTATAATGGCTAATTCCGACAGAGAAACTTGAGCTGGCAGTGGGAGCAGTCCAGAGCATGTTAAAGGTCCTGGGACTTACCAGACCAACACTTCACAAAAAGTTACCTGTCTCGACCCGTTTTGAATGGCTTGTACACATGCTTGTCCAAGGCAAACAACACAGACACACACACACTTGCTGCCATCGCAGCCTGATGATAAATGACTAAATGCTGGTGCTCGTTTTCAACTGGCCCATATACCAGACCTGTACATTCCTAATTTGATGCTTATTCTGTGAAATAGTCATGTTTAAAAAAAAAAAAAAATGTTTCAATGACCTAACTTAGTTTTGCCATGGTTATGGATGGAGACAGACAGATCCCATGGATCGTTGTCATTTTTTGTTAAAAGGGGCAATCTGCAGTTGCTCCATTACTTTTTGGACTTA
This sequence comes from Oncorhynchus nerka, assembly GCF_034236695.1. Lineage (NCBI taxonomy): Eukaryota > Metazoa > Chordata > Actinopteri > Salmoniformes > Salmonidae > Oncorhynchus > Oncorhynchus nerka. The sequence continues at coordinate 42,363,810 of NC_088408.1, forward strand.
ACGAAAAGTACCCATCGATTCTTGAAGAATATAACAAATTGCTCATGGGCTTATTTCAACTGTTGCAACCCATCAGAACCCAAAATATAAGCTTGTTTCACTCCAATGTTTGTAAACAAAGTAAATGTAAATAAACACTATATAACCTCAAAACATGGTTAAAACTATCATTTGTATATCATGGTCCTTACATCCATAGATATGTCAATGAATTTGAGAGTGGTTACATTTCTCCAGCCCTATTCATCAGGTTTTTCCCAAAACAGCAGTGGCCAGTTAGATTTGTTATTGTTCAAACTGCTGATTGCCACTTTAATAAACCCCTTATGAAGCCATACAGCTGGAAGGTGAATACTGCCATCTAGAGTTCCATAGGAGATTAAATAGGCAGGGGCATGAAGGTACATATTATTCATAAACATTTCAAATATTACAGGAATCAAAAATAATGGATTTAATCAGTGCAATAACTTATATTAATAAAATATATTAGAGGACAAAGCAACTCAAATATAATGAAATATGTACAACTATATGTATGTTTTTGAATTCTTGGAAAGGAAATCAAGATGGTGGAAATGTCTTGAAAGGAGGAAAAGGAGCATGCCAATTCATTCTTAATCACCCTGAATTCACCTTGAATATTTAAGGAACAAAATGTATTTCAAAGCTTTGTTGAAGTTATAAAGCAGAGTTATTCTAACAAAAAGAGTATGCAGGGCACTGTTTCCTTTATCCCCTAAATATTACACCTCACATTCCTACATTTATATGTATTTTTAGCTCCATAAATACAAAAATTATATCATATAATAAATAGGCTCAAAATAACCAGTTATCTCCACAGATTAAATATAATTGTATGAAAGTTTATTCAACTACAACCTACTTAATATTTTCTGAAATGAAAATAGACTGAGGTATTTTAAGGTATTGTATTTTATAGACACTGTTGGATGTGTCTGCCTTTTGATGTAGACAACTTTGGACTGGACACAGCGGCAAGGAGGGGAAGTAGCCGTCGCGCTGCGTAGAGGATAACAGCAGAAGATCAAAGTGTGTGTATGTGTGTGAGAGAAAGAGCGAGCGAGTGTGTGCTTGTTTGTGTGTGTTTGTGCGTGCCTTGAAAAGAGCTGCAGTATTTGTTTACGCTCGCCAGTGCAGATCATTTCCATTCACCCCCCTAGCAGTAGAAAGGATGTCTGGTTATATAGGCTCTCAGGAAGGGACAAGCGAACCAAACTCATCTTGAAACAATCGGAGAGGGGGTTAGAGCGAGCTTCGTCTGACCACCGGGGGTGGGGGGGGCCGGAGCTATAGCCCGTCCCAAACACCAGCAGCACGCTTGACTCAAAGCACGCCCGCCTCATTAGCTGCCAATCACTCCTTGCGACACGCCCCTGAGGTGGTGAAATGGTGGGATGGCTGAGAGGAGGAGGAGGAGGGAGATGGGCAGTTACGCTGCAGCCTTCAACAAACAAACCCTGTAATGAGGGCGCTTCACATTGGAGAGCAGTGACATCACTCATCACTATGTGCGCGTGTGTATGTGTGTGTGTACATATGGCGTGAGAGTGTTTTCAAATTCTCACACACCACCTCTTTCAGACAGCCGCGTCAACAAAGGCGGCAAAACACTTGTGTGCGTGTGAGCTTTTTTTCTTATTTTTATCCACCTCCCATTTTGTTATGGGTCTGCTGCATGTTTCACAAGTGTCAAGTCCCTCCCAGCTCCTCCTGAAGTATGAAAGCATGGGTTTGATGATGGGAGAGATCAGAGCAGGTCGCAGCGGCTACCCTGGAGAGACAGAGTAACCCCTACACACAAACACAGGAGTTCTGCATGCACAAAACATGCAGAGGCTGCCCTAAGAAGCTCCCTGATGTCTTTGAGGCGCTGGAGACCGGTGCCGCGGCACGAGACTCAAGTCATCCTCACAGTGACCTTCCAGGACTGCATCCCAAACGGCACTCTATTCCTGATATAATACACTACTTCTTACCAGGGCCCATAACGTTCTGGTCAAAAGTATTGCACAAAATATAGGTAACAGATTGCCACTTGGAGTCCAGCCCAGGAATTATTCCTGCAAGCTGCAAACAGTTGTTCCTTTTATTTGGAAAACCCGGTGTCTTTCTTTTGATCACATACAGAAAAAGAGCAAAACAGGATTTAATGAGGGCCGAACTCGACGAGTGGTCCACAGGCCAGTGTTCCCGGCCAGAGAAAACCCACTAATAATTCCTAAACAATAAATATGCTCACACCCAGGCGCTCCGGCTGTGGGATAGACATGCCAAATAATTTAACGGGACAGGTTTGCATGTATATTCTCCCTTTTCGCCCTCTCGCTGTGCGCCCTGAATATTCTCTCCCGTCGCCCGCTTTTGACATTATTCGTCATGCTGGCTTAACATCTCTAGTGTGTCTGGGGTCCTGGAAAGACCTGAGAAACAATGGGAAAGCGAGGGCCCTGGGGGAATGATATGGGGGGAATGATATCAGTGTCGCACCGCAATACTTAGCTAATGAGCAAAAGCATCATCCCGCATGACTCTCTCTGACCCTTTTCTTTTCGACACTATACCAAGATACCTTTGCTTGTATCTGTTAGATTTTTTTTCAGTGGAAGTTTTATTTCCTCACAAGCACCCAGTTTACCTCACTAGCGTTAATTATTTTCATAGATTTTTTCCTCCTTTTCTCGCATGTGTGCAAAATGAACCCTTATTAAAACGATTAGAAAGCCAACAACAGTCTAACCAGTTGGTGAGCGTCAAATGGCGATGAATGAAAAGCTGTCGAAGAGATGCAGATGCTGTGTGTGTGCGTGCGTGTTTGCCTGCGTGTGCATGTCTGTGTGCGTTTGTGTGCATGTATAACTGTGTGTGTGCATCAACCCAGGCGGGTCAATGAAAGTGAGGTTTCTTGGGTTACACCATTTGTGTGTCTCTCCCTGTGTAATGCTGGTGTTTTGACTGTCAATAGGAGGTATAACCGGTGTTGAAAACCCAAGGAATTAAGATAAGGATCGCACAAAGCCTGTCTTTCTCTCCCTGCTCAGTACAATGAGCTCTGCGTCTGATGTGGCTTTGGTTCGCCTCGAATCTCTCCCTCCCGCCTTCTCCATTTTCTCCTCCATCTTCAACCCTACAGCCACAATGCTGAAGTAATGCTTTGGTTATTATCGAGCAGGTGTGTGTTTGTACAAATGTACAGTCCCCTTTTCTGAGTATCAGCACTTATTTTCAATATTTTTCAAGCTCAGTTGATTTTCCTTTGTGTCCGTTCATTGGGAAATCGCAGGAGCTCGAGACTGCCGAGGGTCTGTTCAGCTACGAGCAAGTGTCCCTAATCAAGGGTGTTTGCAACGCCACACAATGGCGAATGCCTTGTCAAAGCTGTGTGGCGCCTTTTCAAGCGTAATTGTAGGATGTGAAACGCAATCATGTTCTTTTCTTGAAACCCACCCCCAGAATGAAACATACACGCATATACACACACACACACACACACACACACACACACACACACACACACACACAGCAAAGCTAATCGTATTTGACATTTTCTTTAATATGATACCATCTACCTTTCAGGTAGCCATAATAATCCGACTAGAAGTTCAATACTTCTCTAGTTGGAACGGTGCTATGCCATGATCAGGACAGTGCGGAGCAGGATATGGCTCGGAAAACATACCTCAATCCAATGGCAGTGTACTCCTAATTATCTAATTATCCCAACTGACACATCGAAAAGATTGAAATACTGCTAGTTTTTAATGAAATTGCTTTTGTCGTCAGCATGCTAGGCTAGCTAATGCTAAAGCAACCCATTGGATTCAAAACTTCCGGTAGCTACTCACCACAACGCTAGGCCTCGCATTTTCATGGAATCCAATGGGCTGCTAATAGCATTAGCTAGCCTAGCATGCTGACGAACAAGGCCGTTTCATTAAAAACTAGCAGTATTTCAAGCTTCTCGACGTGTCAGTTGGGATAATTAGATAATTAGGAGTGCAGCGCCATCTCCCATCCCTGGACAGAGGTAGTTTTCCCAGTCACATCTTGCGCCGGCTCAGAGCTGTCCTTATCAAGGCATAGCACCATTCCGACTAGAGAGAAGTAATGAACGTCAGGTCAGATTCTAAAGCCAACATGCTCTGAATTGGCATGGCCTGAAGTTTCATTTCCTGGTTAAGTTTGCCTGCCAGCTCACACAGACACACCAGGAGAGTAAAAGCACAGCATATAGAGACTCCATGTAATCTGGGCTGACACCAATAAAGTAACCTGAGATATGAAGTCTCCACAGTTAAACAATCTTGCCTAGATTATGTTGAACACATACACACACAAGTGTACACACACACACACACACACACACAGCATAATTTTTACTGTGTGGGAATCTAAAAGGAAAACTATAGACTAGGGAGAATATTACATTTGCCGTAAAATGTTGTAATGTTTCGTTTAATAAAAATGTGTATCAGAGGTGATGGGATACAGGGACAGGGTTTGCAAATTGTTAAAATTCCAGGTGAGTAAACTAATATTTACTTCACTACTAAAGTCATACAACCACTACCATGAGCCAAGCAGCTGCAAAGAAAACTACTAAAGTTATTTTCAGGCTTCGTAGGATACGCGCTGAGGGCTGGGGAGGGTTTCTGCACTCACAAGTGTATCCTGAGTAATCACTTGAATTTTGGAAATAAATGATTGTTGCTGTAAATGTAGCGTGAAAGAGAAGCGTTTTTTGGGGGGCGCTGTGAAACTGGCAAGGATGTTAATTGATGAGAGTTAAGGCGGGCTGCTAGTTGCACTGGGGGAATCATTACTGCTGAAGTGTAACAACTGCATCCACGGCTGTTTGCCTACTCACACACACACACACACACACGCATGCATGAACACAAAAGTATGCACGCACACACGGCTCCAAACTTACACGGCAAAGGCATCAGCAGTCACTGAGAGCGCCTCACTCTGTGTCCTTTTGTCATTCAACAACACACACACACACACACAACATTTGTGTTCCACCATGACTCTCTCAGGAAGAGTGGAGATTTTACTATTGAGACTTTAAAAAAACTGATATTATTATTTTGGGTTCACACAATAGTGAAAACAAAGAATTATTAGCATTTCACATCCTAGAGTCGATTTGTGAGAGGAGAAAGAAAACGGCGTGCAGCACTTTGGGTTAAAGGATTTAGGTCAGTGGTCGCCAACCGGTCGACCAAACATTTCTGTAAAAAGCCCAAAGAGGCTTGCGTTCCTATTTTTTTATTTGTGTCACGCTGTTTGCAATAGGTGGCACTTGATTCAGCTGCCCTGCGCACCGAGTAGTTGTAGTGTTCCCATTTTTAACCATTTCATGTGTCTGAAGGTACAAACTCCCCCTACCCAGCAAGCCTGGAGACCAAATCAAGTGCACCTATAGGTATACCGCTGGTCAATCAGATAGCTCCAATCACCATGTCTGCAGTATATACAGTCATTGGTCTGCAGCTTCCACGAGCCCAAAGCAAAGTTGATAGTCGACTCTACGGTGTGAGATTTCAAAACTTTAAAAACCATGACTAGAGAGACTACTATTTTTATTAGTGAATTCATGTTTAAGACTTTATTCAGCACTGTCAACACTTCATTCAAAAATTTTATACGCCATAAAACGCCCTCTCCCTATCCACTCGTGCTAAAAAGTGTATTGATAGACTTGCTTGTGTCTTTTTAATATCAAGGAATATTTCACGTTCTCTGGTCATACGATTAACAACATGAATTGATGTATGAGTCAGAAATAATAGAGTGTGACTCGAGTTTCGTCATTAGCTGGAAGACGGTGCCCCCTTTTTGGCCAGTCAGCACTAAGCAGAGGGAAGGAGAGCTGAGGGATGGTGAGAGGCAGCCTCTCCACTGGTCTCGCTCTCCCTCCACTGAGACTGACCATCAGATGCAGGCACCATCAGTCCAGTAAAATTATTTAAATGGATGCCTCACGAGTAATACAACAAATGATCTATTGCCAGTGTGATACCTCAAGTTTTGACATATTATTTTAAAATGGCCTGAGAAGAACATTGGCAGGGCAACTCAAGAATAGTGATAATGTATTGAGCCTACTGCACAAATGTCATTGCTACAGAACTGTTTTGAATAGGTTAATGTTGCATAGGCTTACATTTTTTAAACAACGTTTAAAACAAAAATCTGAGAGGTACATGTTGGCCTGCATTTTGACTCAGAAAGTGATCTCGGCTCAGAAAAGGTTGGTGACCACTGATTTAGGTCATGCTTTAACTGCCTGACATCAGTATTGGGAAGATAGAAATCCTGGACTGGAGTTATAAGCTCCCAATCGGAACTGGGTCAAACTGTAGTCCTGACCTGTATGTCTGTCTGTCGTGTGTGTGTGTGAATGAAATGTTCATGTCAAATCGCCAGTTAGCAGCCCTTATGGGCTTAATTGACACATAAACAAACATCACAATAATTCACTGTGATAATTATTTTGCATCGCATAGAGTAATATTATATATATTTTTAAATAAGTTAAATAAAAATCAGTACATAATAGTAAATAAGGTTATTCAAACAATAATTACATCCCTAGAGCTGTAAAAAAGATACCTACATACAGGCATACATAACATATACAGATAAATATAGAACAATTTAACAGAAAGCATTTGAACCCAGTCCGGCACAAAGAAAAGATTCATGTGGGAAACAGGCCTGCACACAATCTACATACACTTGTGCCACTTGGTACATAGAAACTAAATATGTTTATCATATAATTATAGGTAACCCTTTTTCATTTATTACAGGCTTTATCTTAATATTCCGCAAATGGAAATACACAATGGACAAAAAAACATTTCAGTTTCTCCTCATCGCTCAGCCACATAATGCCGTGCCAAGGTATATCTGGTGGGCTTTCTGGAATAAGAGCAAGCATATATTGTGGTAAAAAGGGCAATAGAGGATACAATTAGTTTCATTTTCTATTTCTTCAAGGTCACAATAGTTAAATATTATTTCCTCTTCCATTTCACCACAATA